>NC_092712.1:298482792-300882792 GCF_047496885.1 Scyliorhinus torazame
TCCTCCCCCCTCCCCCCTCCTCACCCCTCCTCCCCCCCCTCCCTCCCCCCCTCCACCCCCCCACCTCCCCCTCCTCCCCCCCCTCCTCCCACCCCCCCCCCCACACCCACACCCACCCACCCACCCACACCCCCCTCCCACCCACCCCACCCCCCACCCCTCCCAACCTCACCCCCCCCCTCCCTCCCCCCCCCCCCACCCCACATCCCCCTCCCCCCACACCCCACCCACCCACACCCACCCCCACCCACCCCAACCCACCTCCCCACCCCCCTCCACCCCCACACACCCACCCACCCCTCCCCTCCCACCACCCCTCCCACCCCCCCCATCCCTCCCACCTCCCCCCACCCTCCCACCCCCCACACCCCCCCACCCAACCCCCCCCACCCCACCCCTCCCACCCCACCCCCCCCACCCCCCCACCACCCCCCCTCCCTCCCACCCCCACCCTCCCCCCTCCCCCCACCACCTCCCCCACCACCCACCACCCACCTCCCCCCCCTCCCCCCTCCCCCCCCTCCTCCCCCCCTCCCCTCCCCCCCCCACTCCCCCTCCCCACCCCCCCCCCACCCCCCCCTCCTCCCCCCCACCCCCCCCTCCCCCCCCCCCTCCACACCCCACCTCCCCCTCCCTCACCCCCTCCCCCCCACCTCCTCCCCCCTCCTCCCCCCAACCCCCACCCCACCTCCCCCCCCCACCTCCCCCCCTCCTCCCCCACCACCCCCTACCCCCTCCCCCCCTCCCACCCTCCTCTCCCCCCCCACCCCCCCCCCCCCCCCCCTCCCACCCCCACCCCCCTCCCCCCCTCCCTCCACCTCCCCCCCCCCTCCTCCACCCCCCCTCCCCCACCACCCACCCCCCACCTCCCCTCCTCCCCCCTCCACCCCCCTCCTCCCCCTCATCCCCCCTCCCCCTCCCTCCTCCTCCTCCCCCCAACTCCCCCCCTCCCCCCCTCACCTCCTCCCCTCCCCTCCCCCCCTCCCCCCCTCCCTCCCCCCTCCCCCCCCTCCCCCCTCCTCCCCCTCCTCCCCCTCCCCACCCCACCCCCCTCCTCCCCCCTCCCCCCTCCCCCCTCACCCCCCCCCCTCCCCCCCTCCTCCCCCCCCTCCCCCCCCCTCCTCCCCCCCCCCCTCCCCCCCCCTCCCCCCCTCCCCCCCCCCCTCCCCCTCCTCCCCCTCCTCCCCCCCCCTCCTCCCCCCCCTCCTCCCCCCCCCTCCCCCCCCTCCTCCCCCCCTCCTCCCCACCTCCCCCCACCCTCCCCCCTCCTCCCCTCCTCCCCCCCTCCTCCCCCCTCCTCCCCCCCCTCCTCCCCTCCTCCTCCTCTCCTCCCCCCCTCCCCTCCTCCTCCTCCCCCCCTCCCCCCTCCTCCCCCCTCCTCCTCCTCCCCCTCCTCCCCCCCTCCCCTCCCCCCCTCCTCCCCCCCTCCCCTCCCCCCCTCCTCCCCCTCACCTCCCCCCTCCTCCCTCCTCCCTCCTCCCCCTCTCCCCTCCTCCCCCCTCCCCCCTCCCCTCCTCCCCCTCCTCCCCCCCCTCCCCCTCCCCCCTCCCCCCCCTCCCCTCCCCCTCCCCCCCCTCCTCCTCCCCCTCCCCCCCTCCCTCCTCCCCTCCCCCCCTCCCTCCTCCCTCTCTCCTCCCCCTCCTCCCCCCCTCCTCCCCCTCCCCCCCCTCCTCCCCCTCCCCCCCTCCTCCCCTCCCCCCCCTCCCCCTCCCCCCCTCCTCCCCCCCTCCTCCCCCCTCTCTCCCTCTTCCTCCCTCCCCCCTCTTCCTCCCTCCCCCCCTCCTCCTCCCCCCCTCCTCCTCCCCCTCCCCTCCCTCCCCCCCTCCTCCCTCCTCCCTCCTCCCCCCTCCCCCCTCCCCCCCTCCTCCTCCCCCTCCCCCCTCCTCCTCCCCCTCCCCCCCTCCTCCCCCCCCCTCTCCTCCTCCTCTCCCCCCTCCTCCCCCTCCTCCCCCTCCTCCCCCCCTCCCCCCCCTCCTCCCCCCCCTCCTCCCCCCCTCCTCCTCCCCCCCTCCTCCCCCTCCCTCCCTCCCTCCCTCCTCCCCCCCCCCTCCTCCCTCCCCCTCCTCCCCCCCCCTCCCTCCCTCCCTCCCTCCCTCCTCCCCCCCCTCCCTCCCTCCTTCCTCCCCCCCCTCCCTCCCTTCCTCCCTCCCCCTCCCCCCCTCCCCCCCCCTCCCCCCCCTCCCCCTCCCCCTCCCCCCCCTCCCCCTCCCCTCCCCCCCCCCCTCCCCTCCCCTCCCCTCCCCCTCCCCCTCCCCCCTCCCCCCCTCCCCCCCCCCTTCCCCCCCCTCCCCCTCCTCCCCCCCCTCCCCCTCCGGTGAAGGGAGAGCAAATATCAATGCTAGTTTCAAAACCTTTGTCTTAAGTGTTGTCAATAGTTTCAGACATGGCTGTAGGACTCAGGAGTGCAATCTGAGGTAAGGCTTGATTTAATGCTTCCCTCAGCCTCACAAGATATTGAAGATAGTCTCTAGTGCATCTGTGACTTTAATCACTCGAACATTGGCGGGCATCCCTCCGAGCTCAAGAATTTCCTCCCTCAACCTCTTCACATCTCTCTCCCTCTTTAATTAAACTGCTGCTCAGAACCTACCTCTTGTTCATTTGTCCTAATCTATAAGTATGAAGCTCAGTGTCAAATTCTGTTTGGTAATATCGCTGTACTGTGCCTTGGGATGTTTTAACGACACTAAAGGTGTTATATAGATGCAAGTCATTGTTGTTGCAAGGAGTAATTTACTTGCATCAAACCCATCACCATTAAAATGAATGGATCTTTAATAACATTCCTATTGCACGGGTAATTATTATTCCTACTACACCACTATAATAAGCAATTCATAACATTTCATTAGACTACCAATATGGAATTATAATTATAACATTGTATGACACATGCTATTAATAGTTATAAATAACTGTTCTAACATATTTTATTCTGGATTATAGGGATGGAGAGTTGATTAAAAATTAGCTGCAGCTGAATGCATTAAACAGAATAAAGTCCTTTAATGTGTTATCACACTCATTAGGTTGTTCATCATGAATGTACACAGCTAAAGTTTATTTGTCTTAGTTTTATTTGCCAATGATCTGGGTGTCAGTATTTTAAAAAAGGTCTGCAATATATTTCTGCATGTGCTTGGCCACTGCATTCTTTAGTCTGAAGCCCTTTGATTTTCAAGGATGTCAGGTCTCAAATAGATGACTAAATCACTCCTCTTATAATACACTGCCGGCTAATTTTTAATTTATTCAAGATGTGCAAGATGTGGTGGATGGTTTGCATTTGGTTGTATTAGAAGCTTCAGGTTTTCACGAACTGGGCTTGAGAGCTACCTCTACAATTGCTTCGAACAACACTTTACATAATTATAGCAACATGCACATACTTTCTCATCTACGCTGGGTATATGGATGCAGGTCACAACCCACATCATGTTTAAATGTCCCAAGGCTCTTCAAACGGACTGGAACCTGACTCGCAACAGGCCACAAGAAGGAAATATTAGAAAGGCTGAGCAAAGGCATAGTCAATTTTAAGAAGCATCTTAGAAGGTGGAGTGTTAAAGAAGGGCAGAGCTTAGCACCAAGGCGACTGAAGGTAATAACAATGATGGAGCCAAGGAAATTCTGGATACCAGAAATGGAACAGCACAGAGATCTCTGAAGCTTGCAAGACCGGAGGAAGTTCTGGAGCTAGGGAGGACAAAGGAGTGAGAATTTTAAATTGCTCAGGTTGTTGGACTGAGAGTGAATGTGGATCAATGAGCACAGGGGTGATGGGTAAGTGGGGCTTGGTGTGGTTAGGACACACTGATTAGTAAATCCATGGTCTGCGAGGAATTGATCCAGCTGGTTGTGAAGGGATCAGAGTGAACTCCTTTCAGCTGGGATAGGAGGATGTCGGGTTTTACAATCATCCCCAATCCCAAGCTAGGAAATGGAAAGAAAGTCACTCAGGTTTACCGTTCCAGATCACCAATCACTGGGGGCAGTGTTGAAGTTTCGCAATAGTGCACGATACTGAGTTGGCCTGGAGACATATCAATTCTAGGATCACAGGGAAAAGTCTTTCCTCAGAGCAGTAATAACATCATTGCAGAGCCTTGCAAGAAACAAAACTGGTTGCACGAATATTCAGATCTACAAACCTCTCTGCAGCTCAGTGACATCCAATGAAGAGGTGACCAAGATATCCCAACCGGAAAAAGCTTAGCTGAGTCATGGTATAAGATGATGCAAATTCAGACCAACTATATTCCAGATCTTGTAACTGCACTCCAGTAGCACACTGCTGTCTATGTTCCAGTCAAAACAAGGATACCCAAAGGCTAATCACAACCTTGGCTCCGAACTGCCCTTGAAATTCCTAGTTGCTGTCAATAAATTACTTGATTCTATCTTAAGCACCTCAAATGCTTCACATGCACTGAATTTCCATGAAATACAGTCAGTGTTAACCAAGTAACTTCAGTGTTACAGCCTGGGCTTCCTGCCAACACCTTTGCCTCACAATGACAATTGCAAGAAGCAATCCTAAGAATCCTGATGTGAGTTGTAACCTGCATCCTTATACCTAGAGTAGATGAGAAAGTTTGCGAAGGACTAACATTTCCCGTTTTTCAGCTGTGTTGATTTTGTAAGGGCAACGACGAATCCAGCACGAGTTTTAAGGATACAAAGTAATAACATTTATTTACTATAACATACATAACAGTAGCAGTAACTTCCCTTGCTACATACTCCTTCCTGCTGGTTCCTGAACTGGCCAGCTTTATTTATACTAGGAGTTTACTAGTGGTTTCTCCGCCCCCCTCATTGGGGAAGCTCATACTCCCACAGGATTGTGGGATAGTCATTAATCCCCAGCCAATGGTAAGTAGGCAGGTTATAACATCCCTCCCCCCCAAAGTCCAAAGAATCCACCGAAGACCCTGGCGAAGGAGGGCGTCGGACCAGTTTGGCCGCAGGCCGGACACCATTTGCACGCGGCGCTGGATCAGGCGGCGTGTAACGAGATGGAGACCGGCGCTTCCGTGATGAACGGCGCGGTTGTACAACCACGGCCCGTGGACCCGAGGATTCCCTCTCTGATGCATCCTGTGTCTCCATCTCGGAGTCAGAGTCTGCTGCCTCCGTCATGTCAGCGTCTCTATTTATGACGAGCAAAGGCTTTCCAGGATCATAATGGGTTAGTAACCCAGACGACGACAATTGTTGCTTTACCCGCCGGAAAGCGGTTTCTTGCGGCTGACCCCAAACCCAGGTGTGATTTTTCTTTTGCAGAAGGTGCAAAGGGGCCAGCGTAGTTGCTAGATTGGGGAGGAACTTCCCGTAATAGTTTACGAGACCGAGAAAAGAACGAAGATGCGAAGTGTCAGTCGGGGCGGGGGCATGTTGAATTGCACGCACCTTCTCTGCGACGGGGTGCAGACCTTCGCGGTCCACCCGAAAACCTGGGTAGACTACTTCCTTTGCCTGAAATATGCACTTTGTGCGACGTAAACGGACTCCAGCCTCCAAAAGGCGTCTCAGGACAGCCTCCAGATTTTACAAATGTTCCTGCTCCGACGTCCCTGTAATCAAAACATCATCTAGGTAGACAGCCACACGTGGTAAACCTCTCAAAATGCGCTCCATAACACGTTGAAAAATTGCGCAGGCAGAGGATACTCCAAAGGGCAACCGTGTATATTCATACAGGCCCCGGTGTGTATTAATCGTTACATATGGTCGGGAGGCAGGGTCCAGCTCCAACTGCAGGTAGGCGTGACTCATATCTAATTTTGTGAACGAGAGTCCACCTGCACGTTTCACGTAGAGATCCTCTATGCGAGGCATTGGATATCGGTCGAGTCGGGAAACCGTATTCACTAAGTTTATAGTCGCCACACAAGCGAACTGTGGCATCTGGCTTCATTACAGGTACAATTGGTGCTGCCCAGTCAGCAAAACGGACGGGCCTGATAATACACAAACTCTCCAAACGGGTGAGCTCCCCTTCTACCTTCTCGAGCAAGGCGTAAGGCACTGGGCGCGCCCGGAAATAGCGCGGCGTGGCTCCTGGTTCAACTTGGATACGGGCTACGGCCCCTTTTATTTTCCCCAAACCAGGCTGGAATACATCTGGGTATCGTCCTAGCACCTCAGTCAACGCTTCAGAAACTGTTTGGAGGATGTGCTGCCATTGCAACCGCAAATGGCGCAACCAGTCCCGACCCAACAGGCTGGGCCCATGGCCGCGCACAACAATAAGTGGGAAACGCCCCTCCTGGCGTCCATAGACAACAGGGGTCATTGTAGTTCCTGCAATGTCCAGTGGTTCCCCCGTGTAGGTGGCCAACCTGGCCTGTGAGTCGGTTAATGTAAGGGTCTGTATACCCTGCTTGATGCAGTCGAATGTCCTCTGGGCGATCACGGAGACCACTGCGCCAGTATCCAACTCCATCTCAAGCGGGTGGCCATTGACCCATGCTGTCACCTTAATGGGAGCCACACGGGGAGCTGCCACACAATGCAGCTGCAGGCAGTCGTCCTCCGTCTCCACGTCCTCAGGAGTAGTCGCCACAGGTTCATCCACATGGAAGGTATGGCCTCTGGGCTGGCCCCAGTTACGGCCCCTGGGCTGGTCCCAGTTTCGGTCGGAACGACGGCGCCTCTGGCGCCCCCAGGACCGCCGTCCGTGACGGGGTCGGCACCTACAAGTCTGACACGGACATGGCTCCACATCCATTGGCTCTGGAGAAGGCTCCCTTCGAGGAGGAATGTCCGACGGCCACTGGCGTCGGTCCGGACGTTGCCTCGCCCAAGGTACCGCAGGAGTGCGGGGGGACGTTTTCGGACGGAAGGGGTTGCGCCCCAAGGCATGCACTTCCATTCCCTGTAGCTCCTGTACTCCTCGCTCTGCGCTCTCTCGGGACAATACTTTTTGAATGGCCTGTTGAAAAGTCAACGTTGGCTCCGCTAACAACTTTCTCTGGGTGGCCGCATTGTTAATACCGCAAATCAAACGGTCGCGTAACATTTCTGACAAGGTCTTACCATAGTCACAGTACTCCGCAATCCTGCGTAGCCTGGATAGAAAATCGGCAAGGGATTCTCCAGGGGTTCTCTCAGCGGTATTAAACCGGTAACGCTGGACTATCGTGGACGGGGTTGGGTTAAAATGTTGCCCCACTATATTCACAAGTTTATCAAACGTTTTGGTGTCCGGCGCAGCTGGGTACGTAAGGCTCCTAATCACCCCAAACGTATGCGGGCCGCAGGCGGTGAGCAATATGACCACCTGGCGCTCGTTTTCGGTGATATTGTTTGCCCGGAAATAGTAACGCATCCGTTGTGTGTACTGGTTCCAGCTTTCCAGCGCAGCATCAAAAACATCCAAACGTCAGTACAGAGGCATGGTATAATAGAAAACAACTTCCAACCTGTATCCAACAAAAATCCAGGGAGGTGGCTTCAGCAGTGTAGACAGCTATTCACTTTAACCTTCGTCGCCAGTTTTGTAAGGGTCACGAAGAATCCAGCACGAGTTTTAAGGATACAAAGTAATAACATTTATTTACTATAACATATATACATAACAGTAGCAGTAACTTCCCTTGCTACATACTCCTTCCTGCTGGTCCCTGAACTGGCCAGCTTTATTTATACTAGGAGTTTACTAGTGGTTTCTCCGCCCCCCTCATTGGGGAAGCTCATACTCCCACAGGATTGTGGGATAGTCATTAGTCCCTAGCCAATGGTAAGTAGGCAGGTTATAACAGTTGACTATGGTGGAATTTTCAGTTGAGCTTCCGTTTATTATGGCACAGTTCAGCAGAAATCAGTGGAATTGTTGAAATTTCCAGGGTAAATCATGGGCAGCGCAATTTGAATTTCTGCTACCTTTTGCACTAGTTTAAAAAAACATTGTGCGAGAACCTGGTCCCAGCCATAAAACAGGGCACGGGCGGCACGGTGGTGTAGTGGTTTGCACTGCTGTCCCACGGCGCCACGGACCCGAATTCGATCCCAGCCCCGGGTCACTGTCCGTGTGGAGTTTGCACATTCTCCCCTTACCAGGGTGGGTCTCACCCCCCCACAACCCAAAGATGTGCAGTCTAAGTGGATTGGCCCTTAATTGGGAAAACAAAAGAATTGGGTGCTCCAAATTTAAAACATCAACAAATAAAACAGGACACGACCTGTATCAAATTAATAACTATTGAGAATTTCCACCAATATCACTTGTGTGCGGCATTTCAAGAAGATTACAAAAAATATGCGTCTATTTTAGATGCAATGGCACAAACAGGCAGATTTTTAAAACTTCTGAATATTTTTCTTAACTTACTGAGAAACTGATGATTGGACACCAACATAATTTGCAAATGGTTCTGGACAATGTTTTTTAAAAAGTCACTTTGAGTTATCCAAAATCAGGTCACTGATATTGTTCCTTGAAACACTTGGACTCAAATGCGTATTTTTTTTTTACGATAAACCCTTTTTCAGCTGCATTAATCAAACTGCTTCAAGCCAACATCCTGAAAAATGTTGGCACCCGGCCAAGAAATGTCTTGGTTTTAAAATTTGCATCCTTGTTTTCAAATCCCTCCGTGACTTTGTCCCCCCCTATCTCTGTAATCTCCTCCAGCTCTACAACCCTCCTAGATATCAGCACTCATCCAACGCTGACCTCTTGAGCAACCCTAATTTTAATTGCTTTGTCATTGGTAACTGTGACTTCTGCTATCTGGACCCTAAGCTATGGAATTCCCTCCCTAGACATCGCCAGCTCTCCACCTCTCTTTTTGCCTTTCAGACATTTCTGAAAGCCTACCACTTTGACCAACAATTAGCCATCTTCCCTAATATTGTTTTATGTGGCTCAGTATTTAATTTTTCTTCATAATGCCTCTGTGAAGCCCCATGGGACATTTTATTCCATTAATGGCACCAAATAAGTACAAATTGTTGTTGTCGCACTTGCTGCTGAAGGATGTTAATGGACCAGTTGTGTTTCTATGACAATATATAATCCTTACGTAGCACAGCAAATGCCCCTCTGAAACATGCCTGTAAATATTGGGATTTTGGACACTGGGACCGTCCAAGAATTATACACTGTGCCTAGGTGATTAAAATATGGACAAAGTCAACCCATTCCAAAAGCGTTTGGATTCATTTTGGATTCAACTTGGACCGCAACAGACGATATGGGTAAGCAAATGGATAAAAATTGGTCCAGTCAATCCAAGAACAATTACAAGAGGATAAGATTTTGAAGAAAAATAAGGGCTGAAATTCTCCAGCCGTTGGGATTGTCTGTTCCTGCCGACAGTGCATCTCAGTCCACAGGTTTCCCAGCAGCGTGGGGTGGCTTCAATGGGAAATCCCATTGACAAGCGGCAGGAAGAGAGAATCCTGCCGCCAGCGAACGGCATGCCGCCAGGAAACACACAGCAGGGGGGACCGGAGAATCCCGCCCAAGATATTCTACTTTGATAAAGATTCCAAGATAGATAAGGGTGATGCAGGCCATTCAGCTCACTGTGAATCATCTGCACAGATTAAGGATGTGTCAAAAAGACCGATAAAAACTGGACATTTCTGGGGCTGAAATCTGGAAATATCTGGGGTTGGATTCTCTCAAAATGGGACTATGTCCCCATGCCGGCGTAAAAACGCTGGGGTTTTACTCCAGAGATTCCTGGAAAAAAGTACAACAAATTCAATGCCCTGCAGGGGGCTAGCAGGGACCCAGAGTAATTCACGCAGCTCTAACTGCAAGCATGGGCCCCCGCACTTCCGGTTTTTAGTCCGCGCATGCCCACGGCGGTGGCTTCAAGCGGCCGCGCCGAGCTCCATGGCAGACTCGGACCGCGGAGCCACACACAGAAATTAGACCCCCCCGATCGGCGAGATCGGCGACCCGAGCATCTAACTGCCTGCCCTTAAGGCACCCCCCCCCCCCCCCCCCCCCCCGGTGTCCGATCCTCCTGCCCCCCCCCCACCTTGGCAGCCGCGGACTGGGTCCACAGCCGCCCCGCCACACTTCTGCCCTGACCCGCCGGCGAGACTCTCCATTACACCGGCTGGTCAATGAGGTTTCCCTTTGTGGGGCAGCCTCACGCCATTGGGAAACCCCCGGGCACTGGCAAAACGGAGAATCCCGCCAGCGGAGAATCCCCCCCCAAGGTTATTCCACGCCATCGGGAACTCGGCCGGTCGGGAGCGGAGGATCACTGGGCTGGCCTCTGTCAATGGGCCCCCAGCCGCGCAGTGTACTCCGCGATCACGCCGATTCTCGGGTCCCGAAGAATCGCTGGACCGGTGTGGGCCCGATTTCGGCGTGAAATTTGATTCTCTGCCCCCACGCCGAATGTGATTTCCGCAGGGTGCTGCGGAGAACCCAGCCCCTGGTAACTCAGTCAACATCTATAAAAAGAAACACTTATATCTACTGAATGTAGTCAAGTGGCTTGGTAATATGAATCAAGCATTAATTTATATCTATTGCTGTCTCACAGTGATATAGCATCTTAAGTGCAGATTCAGTCATATTAACAGTGGGGTTAATATTCTAATTTTGCTCTCCTGATGGGTATACAAAATGCAAGCTCCAGTTGCCAACGACCAATTAATGGCCATGAAATCATGTACAGCACTCATCCAATTTCTGATACTTGCTCCCAGAGTGCAAGGCTCCCCACTGTGAATGTGAAATCTGCAAATTACCTCATGTGCATCTGGCCTACAGAGCCTTCATGACAACATGCAGCACTTCACAGGAACAGCAGGAATGACAAATGTTACACAATCTCTTGGCTTTTGACTCCGGTATTTATATTTTAATAACAGTGACAGAAAATGGAGTTATGTTCTTCAGTCGTGCAAGGGAATGTTGTCAAGCAGTGCTGTGCACACATCCCATTAGTCCAACCAGAGCAACAATGGTGAACCTGTGCATGAGTGCCCTTTGACACTTTCTGTGCCAGCAGTGACATAAACGCTTGCCATATTTGTTACTATAGTCATCCATTCTTGAGATATTTACATTATTCTGCAACTGTTGTCTCTGTTTGGGCGGCATGGTGGCACATTGGTTAGCACTGCTGCCGCACAGTGCCAGGGACCCAGGTTTAACTTCGGCCTCGGGTGACTGTGGAATTTGCGCATTCTCCCCGTGTCTGCGTGGGTTTCTTCCGGGTGCTCCGCGTTCCTCCCATAGTCCAATGATGTGCAGGTTAGGTGGATTGGCCATGCTAAATTGCCCCTCAGTGTCCAAAAATGTAAGGTGGAGTTACTGGGTTATGGGGATAGGGCAGGGGCATGGACCTAGATAGGGTGCTCTTTCGCTGGGTTAGTGCAAACCCGATGGGCCGAATGGCCTCCTTCTACACTGTAGTGTTGCACGATAGATTTGTGAATGTCACTTAAAGTAAGAGACTGAATTGTGACTCTTAATTAGCCATTGGAGATCTAATTCTCGACATGAAGTTGATCCTGTAACAAAAGAAAAGCTATTTTTCTGCTAGAACTTATCTTCTTGTCTGTTGACCCCAATATAATCTCTTGTCTGTTGCAAAAATGCTCTTGCATACTCTCTCACACACTCCCAATCCACCTGGACATGTAAGTGGAAACGTGTGATCTGAAGTCTTAGTCCAATGGTGGGGGTGGAAGTGGGAGTGATTCGGAATGGTTGGCGGGGTTTTTAGCCACATGCGATGTTGCCCTGTTCAGCTCATTAAATATGCATCCACAAAGGGCATGAAATCATGGTCATTCCCACAACCTCACAAGGTCGAAGATCTGGGCATGTCTAAACACCATCTAGACAGCCTTCCAACATGCCTTGGACTGTCTGGCTTCCTTCATTGGACAAGTCTCCCACATTCCCCTGCTGATCCTCAACCCCCACCCCCACCTCTGTCCAGCCTTAGCGCCACCTTCCTCCCCGTTCCCTGCCTCCCATGTCCAGCCTTGCCGCAGCTTTTGCTACCGGCACTCAATATGATTGAAGTTCTGACCAGTTCCCCAGAAGGCGACAGCAGCATCTACAGACCTCAAAGTCGTGGGTTAAGCCAGGCTCACCAGGGCCAGGCCACTTTAAAAAATATATATATATTTATTAAAGTTTTTTAACACAATTTTTCTCCCTTATAAACAATAACACCCCCCCCCCCCCGTAACAAAAAAAAACGAGAAATCGCGCAGAGCAAGATAGAGACATGGCAAAATTGATATATTTACACAGCTTTGTACAGTGGCCCTCACCCGTACGTGTCAGTTTCCCCAACCCTTCATGTTATCCCTTGCTCATCCAGTCCCCCTCCCCCCCCCGCTACCCCCCCCCTCCCGGGACGTCCCCTCCAACCCCCCCCCCCAAGGTTACTGCAGCTGCTGACCGACCTTCCTCTAACGCTCCGCGAGATTGTCTATGAACGGTTGCCACCGCCTGTAGAACCCCTGCGCAGAACCTCTCAAGGCGAACTTAATCCTCTCCAACTTTATGAACCCAGCCATATCATTTATCCAGGCCTCCAGGCTGGGGGGCTTTGCCTCCTTCCACATTAGCAAGATCCTTCGCCGGGCTACTAGGGGCGCAAAGGCCAGAATGCCGGCCTCTTTCGCCTCCTGCACTCACGGTTCGTCCACTACTCCAAATATTGCTAGCCCCCAGCTTGGCTTGACCCGGACTTTCACCACCTGAGATATTGCTCCCGCCACTCCTCTCCAGAACCCCTCCAGTGCCGGGCATGACCAAAACATATGAGCACCTTCCACATCTGTCCTCTACCCCAAAGAACCTACTCAACCTCGCCCCCGTCAAGTGTGCTCTGTGGACCACTTTAAATTGTATCAGGCTGAGCCTGGCACACGAGGAGGAGGAATTAACCCTACCATGGGCATCAGCCCACAGACCTTCCTCGATCTCCTCCCCCAGCTCCTCCTCCCATTTACCCTTCAACTCTTCTACCAGCGCTTCCCCCTCTTCTTTCAACTCCTGGTGTATTTCCGACACCTTGCCCTCCCCGACCCATACACCCGAGATCACCCTATCTTGAACTTCTTGTGCCGGGAGCAACAGGAATTCCCTCACCTGTCGCCTCACAAAAGCCCTCACCGGCATTTCCCAGGGGTAACTCGAACCTCTCCTCCAGTGCCCCTAGGCTCGCAAACGTCCCGTCGATGAACAAGTCCCCCATTCTTCCAATCCCCGCCCGATGCCAGCTCTGGAACCCCCCGTCCATCTTCCCCGGGACAAACCGGTGGTTACCCCTGATCGGGGACCACACCGATGCTCCCATTGCACCCCGGTGCAGTCTCCACTGGCCCCAGATCCTTAGCATTGCCGCCACCACCGGGCTCGTGTTATACTTTGTCGGCGAGAGCAGCAGCGGTGCCGTCACCAATGCCCTCAGGCTCGTTCCTTTACAGGACGCCATCTCCATCCTCTTCCATGCCGCCCCCTCTCCCTCCATAACCCACTTGCGGATCATCGCCACATTTGCTGCCCAGTAGTAGCTCCCCAGGTTTGGCAGCGCCAACCCTCCTCGGTCCCTACTGCGTTCCAGGAACCCTCTCCTTACTCTCGGGGTCTTATTTGCCCACACAAACCCCATAATACTCCTGCCTACTCTCTTAAAAAAGGCCTCAGTGATCACGATGGGAAGGCACTGAAACACAAACAGAAACCTCAGAAGAACGGGCAGCACCGTAGCATTGTGGATAGCACAATTGCTTCACAGCTCCAGGGTACCAGGTTCGATTCCGGCTTGGGTCACTGTCTGTGCGGAGTCTGCATATCCTCCCTGTGTGTGCGTGGGTTTCCTCCGGGTACTCCGGTTTCCTCCCACAGTCCAAAGATGTGGGGTTAGGTGGATTGGTCATGATAAATTGCCCTTAGTGTCCAAAATTGCCCTTAGTGTTGGGTGGAGTTACTGGGTTATGGGGATAGGGTGGAGGTGCTGAACTTGGGTAGGGTGCTCTTTCCAAGAGCTGGTGCAGACTCGATGGGCCGAATGGCCTCCTTCTGCACTGTAAATGCTATGATGGAAGGACCACCATTTTGACCGACTGCACTCTACCCGCCAGCGAGAGCGGTAACATGTCCCATCTTTTGAAATCCTCCTCCATTTGCTCCACCAACCTCGTCAGATTCATTTTATGTAGGGTCCCCCAACTCCTGGCTATCTGGATCCCCAGATACCGAAAGCTCCCCTCCGCCCTCCTCAGCGGTAGGTCCCCTATCCCTCTTTCTTGGTCCCCCGCCTGTAATACAAAGAGCTCACTCTTCCCTACATTGAGCTTATAGCCCGAAAACTCCCCAAACTCCCTTAGAGTCTGCATGACCTCCACCATCCTTTCCATTGGATCCGCCACGTACAGCAACAGGTCATCCGCATATAGCGACACCCGAGCTTAACCCAATTGACAAACCCTACCCCGAACCCAAACCTACGCAGCACCTCCCAGAGGTACTCCCACTCTACTCGGTCAAAGGCCTTCTCCGCGTCAATAGCTGCCACTATCTCCGCCTCTCCCTCCTCCGATGGCATCATTATCACGTTTAATAGCCGCCGCACATTGGTGTTTAGTTGCCTGCCCTTTGCAAATCCTGTCTGGTCCTCGTGGATTACCCCCGGGACACAGTCCTCGATCCTCGTGGCCAGCACTTTTGCCAGCAACTTTGCATCCACATTGAGGAGCGAGATCGGCTTGTACGATTCACATTGCAGTGGGTCCTTGTCCCGCTTTAGGATCAAAGAAATTGTCGCTTCCGACATTGTCGGTGGCAGGGTCCCCTCCTCTCTTGCCTCATTAAAGGTCCTCACCAGTAGGAAGGTCTGCGTACTTCCTGTAGAACTCCACCGGGAATCCGTCCGGTCCCGGGGCCTTCCCCGCCTGCATGCTCCCCAAACCCTTGCTCAGCTCCTCCAACCCAATTGGTGCCCCCAAACCAGCCACCTCTTGCTCCCCCACCCTCGGGAATCTCAGCTGATCTAGGAATCGTCTCATCCCCTCTTCCCCCGCTGGGGGCTGGGATCTGTACAGCTCTTCATAAAAGGCCTTGAATACCTCGTTTATTTTTGTCGCACTCCAAACCATGGCTCCCCTTCCATCTTTGACTCCCCCTATTTCCCTCGCTGCCATCCTCTTACGGAGCTGGTGTGCCAGCATCCGACTAGCCTTTTCCCCATACTCGTAGGTCGCCCCCTGCGCTTTCCTCCACTGTGCCTCCGCCTTCCCTGTGGTCAACAGGTCAAACTCCGTCTGGAGCTGTCGTCTTTCCCCAAGTAATCTTTCCTCCGGGGCCTCTGCGTATCTCCTGTCCACTCTCAAAATCTCCCCCACTAACCTCTCCCTTTCCATACCCTCTGTCTTCTCCCTATGAGCCCTAATGGAAATTAGCTCTCCCCTGATCACCGCCTTCAACGCCTCCCATACCACCCCCACCCGCACCTCCCCATTGTCGTTGGCCTCCAAGTACCTTTCGATACACCCCCTCACCTACCCACACACCACCTCATCCGCCAGCAGTCCCACATCCAGCCGCTACAACGGGCGTTGGTCCCTCTCCTCTCCCAGCTCCAGTTCCACCCAGTGCGGGGCGTGGTCCGAAACGGCTATAGCCGAATACTCCGTCCCCTCCACCCTCGGGATGAGCGCCCTACCCAGAACAAAGAAATCTATCCGGGAGTAGGCTTTGTGTACATGGGAGAAGAAAGAAAATTCCCTGGCCTGAGGCCTTGCAAACCGCCATGGGTCCACTCCCCCCATCTGATCCATAAACCCCCTAAGTACCTTGGCCGCCGCCGGCCTCTTTCCAGTCCTTGATTTGGAGCGGTCCAGTGCTGGATCCAACACTGTATTGAAGTCCCCTCCCATTATCAGGCCTCCTATCTCCAGGTCTGGAATGCGCCCCAACATGCGCTTCATGAATCCTGCATCACCCCAGTTCGGGGCTTATACGTTTACCAACACCACCCACGTCCCTTGCAGCCTCCCGCTCACCATTACATATCGCCCTCCATTGTCCGCTACAATAGTCTTGGTCTCAAATGACACCCGCTTTCCCACCAATATTGCCACCCCTCTATTCTTCGCGTCCAGTCCTGAGTGGAATACCTGTCCTACCCATCTCTTTCTTACCCTGACCTGATCCACCACCTTCAGGTGTGTCTCCTGGAGCATGGCCACGTCCGCCTTCAGTCCCTTTAAGTGCGCGAACACTCGAGCCCTCTTCACCGGCCCATTCAGGCCCCTCACATTCCACGTTATCAGCCGAATTGGAGGGGCTCTCATCCCCCCCACGCCCTGCCGACTAGCCAGCTCCTTTGCTGGGCCAGTCCCGTGTCCACGCCTCCCTCACCCTCCAGTCCCCCAGAGGGGGGACCCCCGTCCCGACCACCTCTTCTGTGTCCCATTCCCTTTCGGCCAGTGCAGCAGCAACCCTTCCCCCCCCCCCCTCCCCCCCCTCCCCTCCCCCCGCTAGACCCCTGTCTAGCTTTTTTGCTCCCCCCATGTCACTCCCGTAAGTCAGCTGACGCCTGCTGACCCCGGCTTCCCCCGCCGTCCCATTGACCTCCCCGCGTGGGAGTCTCCCAATCCATATGCATTCCTTCGTTCCCCTTCCCGCCTTTCCAAAGCCCGCTCCGCCCCCTCTGGCGCAGCTCCTGTCGCGGCCTTGTCTCTCTCCCCCAGCCCATGTAACATTTCCTGCGCGTGATTGACCCCCAGTATACAACAACCATCACACATCAAACCCCAAAACATCCCCCCCACCCTCACAAACCTCAGTTAGAGTCCAACTTTTCGGCTTGTACAAAGGTCCACGCCTCTTCAGGCGTTTCGAAGTAATAGTGTCGGCCCTTGTATGTGACCCACAGTCGCGGTGACTGTAGCATTCCGAATTTCACTTCTTTCCGGTACAACGCCGCTTTGGCCCGGTTGAAACCCGCTCTCCGCTTTGCAATCTCCGTGCTCCAGTCCGGGTATATTCGGATCTCTGCATTGTCCCACTTACTGCTCCGCTCCTTCTTGGCCCATCTCAGGACCCACTCTCTGTCCGTGAACCGGTGGAACCTCACCACCATCGCCCTTGGCGGCTCATTTGCCTGGGGCTTCTTCGCCAGCACCCGATGTGCCCCGTCCAACTCCAGCGGCCTCGAAGGGGCCTTCGTGCCCATCATCGCCTCGAGCATCGTGCTCGCGTATGCCCCAGCATCAGCCCCCTCCACTCCCTCAGGGAGACCCAGGATTCGCAGATTCTTTCTCCTTGACCTGTTCTCCAGGTCTTCGAAGTCTTCCCGCCCACCTCTTGTGTAGCGCCTCGTTCTGCTCCACTCTCACCGCCAGGCCCACGAGCTCGTCCTCGTTCTGACTGACTCTTTTCTGTACCTCCTGGATCTTAGCTTCGTGGGCCTTCTGGGTGTTCCCGAGTCCTTTAATTGCCGAAAGCATAGGCGCCAACATCTCCTTGCGCATCTCCTCGTGCTGCTCCTCGAAGCAGCGCTTGATGAACTCCTGCAGCTCCCCTTTGTCCCTGGCCGCCGCCATTTTGTTTTCTTTCCCTCGCTTCTCCCATTGCTCCAGTGCCGCTCCTTTCGCCGTTACACTTCTGGTCCGTTTCATAGAATTGGAGGGGGACCTCTCTCTTCCCTTCCTCACGGGCTGCGTCAAAAAGAAAGAAAAAAAAGTTCCGTTGGGGCTCCTCTAATGAGCCCGAAGGTCCGTGGTAGCGGGAGCTGCCGAATCGTGCGGCTTAGCTCCGCATAGCCGCAACCGGAAGTCAAGAGTGAATCCTTTTGGCAGTGTTCGCTTCACCAGTCTGCACCAAAAAGTCTATGGAAACTCCTGAAAAAGGTCTGAGAGTCCGTTCCAGACGGGAGCTGCCGAATGCGCGACCTACTCCTCCATGGCCGCCACCGGAAGCCTCGTCCCTGCTTCTTCAATGGCCTTGGTAGATCTTTTCACAGTTGTTCCCTCTGCTGCTAGAATTCACCTTTGATAGAGTCAAGTCAGATTGCAGCTTTAAGCTTGCCCTTCCCCCGCGTGCATGCTGGAATGCTGCAGCTCAAGCCAAATCTTTTACTGTTTCTGCCGGGTCTGGTCGCCAAAAGACATAACATTCCTGGGGGACACTGTCAGGGGAATGCTGCAGTCTTCTTCCCACACTGGGAAATGTCAAACAAATGCCGTGGGGGCCCTGGAAAAGAGTCCAAAAGTCCGTTCCAAGCGGGAGCTACCGAATATGCGACCTAGCTCTGCATAGCCGCACCCGGAAGTAGGGCACGTCACTTTTGGGCAGCCATAAAACTGAACGTTCTAACTGCTCACTGATGGGAGGGGGACATTAAGTCCAGCGAGGTTGTCTTTTAATCAGCATGGGGGAGATGCTAATGTACGCAAAAGAGCTTCCCGACGCTGCTCGCCCGAATCGTCTTTAACCCACCTCAAAAGTCCCGAAAACAAAATTCCGACAGTTCATCCCGATGTCAGGAAGCTTCCTAGCCTGAAATTAAGTTTTCCTGCCTGCCACAATTCTGAGTCCCAGAGGGATCAGAAGGTTTCACACTACGTACTGTCCCATCAGAATCCACGTCTTGGTGTCTATTTCTCGGTGCCCTCAGTCTCTCTTACACAATCATAATCCTCCTGTCGCATACATTTTTACACCCTCAAAACCCTCCCCATTCACCTAAGGAACGCCATGAGTGGGAACCGACACTCGCTTCAAGGTAAGGAATACCTAGAGAACAGGGGATAATTGCAGGAGAAATAAATAAGATCGTGTTTTTTTTAATAATAAGTGCAGTCAAAAAGAGAAAGTCAGAATGGTTGCATCAGAACAAAGTCTATTTACTAAGACAGATAACATATGTGTACACTTTAATGGTTGGTGGCACAGTGGTTAACACTGCTGCCTCAGAGTGCCAGAGATCCAGGTTTGATTCCAGCCTTGAGTGACTGTGTGGGATTTTCACTTTCTCCCCGCGTCTGTGTGGATTTCCTCCAGGTGCTCCGGTTTCCTCCCACAGTCCAAAGATGTGCAGGGTAGATAGATTGGCCTTGCTAAATTGCCCCTTAGTGTCACAGAGATGTGCATGTTAGGTGGTTTGAGACCTCCGGGTGCGGCAATGACCAGCTGAGTTGCACGTTTCGGCACCTCCCGTTGGAACGGACTTTTGGGCTCTTGATAGTCAATTTAAACGGCCAAAATCACTGTGCGGTAAACCAGAAAGGAATCCCCCGGACACACATGGAAAAAGGAGAGGATAGCGGCCGGATTGCAGAAGATCCTCTGGAGCAGCGGCAAGGAAGGGAAGCTCGAAGCAAGATGGCGTCGGAAGGTGGCCGTTTGTTATGGGGCCCGGAGCAACAAGAGTTCCTGCGGCGCTGTGTGGAAGAGCTGAAGAAGGAGTTGAAGAAGGAAGTGTTGGCCCCGATATTACAGGCGATTGAAGGGCTAAAGGAGGAGCAGAGGACCCAGGAGCTGGAGCTTCGGGTCGTGAAGGCAAAGACTGCTGAAAACGAAGATGAAATACAGGGCCGGCTGGTGAAGGCAGAGACGCACGAGGCACAGCACAAAAGGTGTGTGGAGAGGTTGGAAGCACTGGAGAATAATTCGAGGAGGAAGAATTTAAGAGTCCTGGTTCATCCCGAAGGTGCAGAGGGGGCGGACGTCGGGGCATATGTGAGCACGATGCTTCACTCGCTATTGGGGTCGGAGGCCCCGACGGGCCCTTTGGAGGTGGAGGGAGCCTATCGAGTTCTGACGCGAAGACCAAAGGCTGGAGAAATACCTCGAGCTATAGTGGTGAGGTTTCTCCGCTACAATGACAGAGAGACAGTCGTCAGATGGGCGAAGAAAACTCGGAGCTGTAGGTGGGAGAACGCGGTGACCCGCGTATACCAGGATTGGAGTGCAGAGGTGGCGAGAAGGAGGGCAAGTTTCAATCGGGCTAAGGCGGTGCTTCACAAAAAGAAGGTTCAATTTGGAATGTTGCAACCGGCGAGACTGTGGGTCACACACCAAGGGAAGCACCACTACTTTGAGACGGCAGAAGAGGCGTGGACATTCATTGTGGACGAGAAGCTGGAATAGCCTGGCGAAAGAAAGAGCTTCTGGGACAAAGTGGTGGGGTGATTATGTGGGGCGAGGAAGGGGAAGGGGGGGGGGGTTATTTTTCAATTTGTTAATTCTTTGATCCTGTAACTTTTCTCTCTTCCCCATGTTGGGGGGGGGGGGGGTATGAGGAACTGTGGGCGCCGGTGGGAAGGAAAGGGGAAGGCGAAGGGAATTGCGCCATTAGGGGCGGGGCCGAGTGGGAAACGCGGGCTTTGCTCCCGCGCTATGGTAATTGTGGCGGGAACAGGGACGCAGGAAGGAGGGGGCCTCGCACAGTGGGGGCCGAGGGCAAGGGGGGAAGCCGAGGTCAGCCAGAGTTCGCTGACTTCTGGGAGCAACATGGGGGGTGCAACTACGCTAGAGGGGGATCTAGCGGAGGGGGGGGTGGAGTTAACTGGGTTGCTGCTGCTAAGGAGAAGGGGGAGCTGTTATGGGACGGGGTGGTCGAGACGGGGGGGCACCGTCGGTGGGATATACAGGCATGTGGGAACCGGGTGAGGAGCTGAGTTAAAAAAGGGGATGGCTAGTCGACAAGGGGGGGGGGGGGGGTGGTAAAGAACCCCCCAACCCGGCTGATCACGTGGAACGTGAGAGGGCTGAAGGGGCCGATTAAAAGGGCACGGGTACTCGCACACCTAAAGAAATTAAAGGCAGATGTGGTTATGTTGCAGGAGACGCACTTGAAACTGATAGATCAGGTCAGACTACGTAAAGGATGGGTGGGGCAGGTGTTTCATTCGGGTTTAGATGCGAAGAATAGGGGGGTGGCTATCTTAGTGGGGAAACGGGTACTGTTTGAGGCAAAGACCATAGTGGCGGATAGTGGGGGTAGATATGTGATGGTGAGTGGCAGATTGCAAGGGGAGGCGGTGGTTCTGGTGAACGTATACGCCCCGAACTGGGATGATGCAAATTTTATGAGGCGTATGTTGGGGCGTATCCCGGACCTGGAGGCGGGAAAGTTGGTAATGGGGGGAGACTTCAATACGGTGCTTGATCCAGGGCTGGACCAGTCGAAGTCCAGGACCGGGAGGAGGCCGGCAGCGGCCAGGGTGCTCAAGGACTTCATGGAGCAGATGGGAGGAGTAGACCCCTGGAGATTTATCAGGTCTAGGAGTAAGGAGTTCTCATTTTTCTCCCATGTTCACAAGGTATACTCACGGATAGACTTTTTTGTCTTGGGAAGGGCACTGATTCTCCGAAGGTGACAGGGACGGAGTATACGGCCATAGCCATTTCGGACCATGCTCCACATTGGGTAGACCTGGAGGTAGGAGAGGAAAAAGAACAGCACCCACTCTGGAGAATGGATATGGGCTTATTGGCGGATGAGGGGGTATGTCTAAGGTTGAGGGGGTGTATCGAAAGGTACTTGGAGCTTAATGACAATGGAGAGGTTCAGGTGGGAGTGGTCTGGGAGGTGTTGAAGGCGGTGGTCAGAGGGGAACTGATATCCATAAGGGCACATAAAGGGAAGCAAGAGGGTAAAGAAAGGGAGCGATTGTTGAGAGAACGTCTGAGGGTGGACAGGCAATATGCAGAGGCACCGGAGGAGGGACTGTACAGGGAAAGGCAAAGGTTACATGTGGAATTTGACCTGCTGACCACGGGTAAGGCAGAGGCACAGTGGAGGAGGGCACAGGGTGTACAGTATGAGTATGGAGAGAAGGCGAGTCGGCTACTGGCCCACCAATTGAGGAAGAGGGGAGCGGCGAGGGAGATAGGTGGGGTGAAAGATGAGGAGGGAGAGATGGAACGGGGAGCGGAGAGAGTGAACGGGGTGTTCAAGGCATTCTACAAGAGGTTATATAAGGCTCAGCCCTCGGAAGGGAAGGAGGGAATGATGTGTTTCCTGGATCAGCTGGAATTCCCGAAGGTGGAGGAGCAGGAGAGGGCGGGACTGGGAGCACAGATTGAGATGGAGGAGGTGGTAAAGGGGATTGGGAGCATGCAGGCGGGGAAGGCCCCGGGACCGGATGGATTCCCGGTGGAATTTTATAGGAAATATATGGACCAACTGGCCCCGCTTTTGACGAGAACCTTCAATGAGGCCAGGGAAAGGGGGAAGTTGCCCCCGACTATGTCGAAGGTGACGATATCGCTACTTTTGAAGAAGGAAAAAGACCCGCTGCAGTGTGGGTCCTACAGGCCCATTTCCCTTTTCAACGTAGATGCTAAGCTCCTGGCCAAGGTGATGGCGACGAGGATAGAGGACTGTCGGGGGTGGTCCACGAGGATCAAACTGGGTTCGTTAAGGGGAGACAGCGGAACACGAACATACGGAGGCTGCTAGGGGTGATGATGATGCCCCCACCAGAGGGGGAGGCGGAGATAGTGGTGGCGATGGACGCCGAGAAAGCATTTGACAGAGTGGAGTGGGACTATCTGTGGGAAGTGTTGAGGAGATTTGGTTTTGGAGAAGGGTTTATTGGATGGGTACAGCTGCGAGATAGGGCCCCGGTGGCAAGTGTGGTCACGAACAGGCAGAGGTCTGACTACTTCCGTCTTTATAGAGGGACGAGGCAGGGGTGTCCCCTGTCTCCGTTACTGTTTGCATTGGCAATTGAGCCCCTGGCCATAGCACTGAGGGGCTCCAGGAAGTGGAGGGGAGTACTCAGGGGAGGAGAAGAACACCGGGTATCATTGTATGCAGATGATTTATTGCTGTATGTTGGGGACCCAGTGGAGGGGATGCCTGAGATAATGCAGACACTCAGGGAGTTTGGGGAATTCTCGGGGTACAAATTGAATATGGAGAAGAGTGAGTTGTTTGTGGTGCATCCGGGGGAGCAGAGCAGGGGAATAGATGATTTACCGCTGAGGAAGGTAACAAGAGATTTCCGGTACTTAGGGATTCAGATAGCCAGGGGTTGGGGAACCTTACATAGGCTTAATCTAACACGATTGGTGGAACAGATGGAGGAGGATTTTAAGAGATGGGACATGGTGCCCCTGTCACTGGTGGGTAGGGTGCAGGCGGTCAAAATGGTAGTCCTCCTGAGATTCCTTTTTGTGTTTCAGTGCCTCCCGGTGATGGTCACGAAGGCATTTTTCAAGAAAATCGAGAAAAGTGTCATGAGTTTTGTGTGGGCTGGGAAGACCCCGAGAGTGAGGAGGGGGTTTTTGCAGCGTAGCAGGGATAGGGGGGGACTGGCACTACCGAGCCTAAGTGAGTACTACTGGGCCGCCAATATCTCAATGGTGTGTAAGTGGATGGGAGAAGGGGAGGGAGCGGCGTGGAAGAGATTGGAGATGGCGTCCTGCAAAGGAACCAGCCTACAAACACTGGTGACGGCGCTGTTGCCGTTCTCCCCGAAGAAATACACCACAAGTCCAGTGGTGGTAGCAACACTGAAAATTTGGGGCAGTGGAGACGGCATAGGGGAAGGACGGGAGCCTCGGTGCGGTCCCCGATAAGAAATAATCATAGGTTTGTCCCGGGGAGAATAGATGGGGAATTTGAGCATGGCAGAGAGCTGGGATTGTGCAACTGAGAGATCTGTTCTTAGACGGGACGTTTGCGAGTCTGGGAGCGCTGATGGAAAAATATGGGTTGCCCCAAGGGAATGCATTTCGCTACATGCAACTGAGGGCTTTTGCGAGGCAACAGGTGAGGGAATTCCCGCAGCTCCCGACGCAGGAGATTCAGGATAGAGTGATCTCAGGGACATGGGTGGGGGATGGTAGGGTGTCGGATATATACAGGGAAATGAGGGATGAGGGGGAGATCATGGTGGATGAGCTGAAGGGAAAATGGGAAGAAGAGCTGGGGGAAGAGATTGAAGAGGGGCTGTGGGCAGATGCCCTACGTAGGGTAAACTCTTTGTCCTCGTGCGCCAGGCTAAGCCTGATACAATTCAAGGTTTTGCACAGGGCGCATATGACCGGAGCAAGGCTCAGTAAATTTTTTTGGGTAGAGGATAGGTGTGGGAGATGCTCGAGGAGCCCAGCAAACCACACCCACATGTTTTGGTCATGCCCGGCACTGCAGGGGTTCTGGGTGGGGGTGGCGAATGTGCTTTCGAAGTTGGTGGGGGTCCGGGTTGAGCCAAGCTGGGGGTTGGCTATATTTGGTGTTGCAGAAGAGCCGGGAGTTCAGGAGGCGAGAGAGGCTGATGTTTTGGCCTTTGCGTCCCTAGTAGCCCGGCGAAGGATATTGCTTATGTGGAAGGAAGCCAAACCCCCGGGCGTGGAGACCTGGATAAACGACATGGCAGGGTTTATAAAACTAGAACGGATAAAGTTTGCACTAAAGAGTTCACCAGGCGGTGGCAACCGTTCATTAACTACCTCGCAGAACGATAAAGGAAATGGGAAGGTAACAGCAGCAACCCAGGGGGGAGGGGGGGGGGGGGGGGGGGGGGAGAGGCGGAGGGGGGATCCTCAGGGGTGTTTTTGTATAGATATTTGTACTTGGTTATGTATATTGGATTGTTTGATTTTATTATCTGGGAGAGTTATTATTTTTGTTATGGCAGTTGCCATTTAGGTTATACATTATTTATTTATTTGTTAAAAACGGTCACTGTTATTTATATTGTTTTATTGTTGTAAAAAGGGAAAAACCTTTGTACTGTTTTGTTTGGCCGAAAAATTAGAATAAAATATATATTTTTTAAAAAGTTAGGTGGCTTGATCATGATCAATGCATGGGGGTTACACGGATAGGGTGGGGGGATGGGCCTAAGTAAAGTGCTCTTTCAGAAGGTCGGTACAGACTCAATGGCTGAACAGCCTCCTTCTGCACTGTAGGGATTCTATGGAAATCCCAATTGAAACATATTTATTAAAATCACTCAATTAACAAACGGTGAAGGTGACGGTCCTCCCGAGATTCCTATTTGTATTTCAGTGTCTCCCCATCTTTATTCCGCGGTCCTTTTTTAAGCGGGTCAACAGAGTGATCACGGGCTTCGTCTGGGCGGGCAAAACCCCGCGAGTAAGGGAGGTAATGCTTGAGCGGAATCGGGGAGAGGGCGGGCTGGCGCTGACAGATGTTAGCAACTATTACTGGGCGGCTAATATAGCCATGATCAGGAAGTGGGTGGTGGGGGAGGGGTCGCATGGGTGCGTATGGAGGCGGCTTCATGTAAGGGCACCAGTCTGGGGGCGTGGGTAACTGCGCCTCTGCCATTCCTGCTGCCACGGTATTCCACCAGTCCAGTAGTGGTGGCGGCCCGGAGAGTTTGGGGCCAATGCGGGAGGCATGTGGGAGCAGTGGGAGCATCGGTTTGGGCCCCAATCTGTGATAATGGCGGAGAGAGGGGATTGAGAGGATGGGGGATATGTTCATAGAGGGGAGCTTTCCGAGTATGAGGGCGTTTGGGTTGGCGAGGGGAAACAAATTCAGGTATCTGCAGGTGCGGGACTTCCTTCATAAACAGGTGTCAACCGCTAAGGGGGATTCAGGACAGGGTAGTTTCCAGAGGGTGGGTAGGAGAAGGGAGCATCTCGGACATTTATAAGGCGCTTATGGGGTCGGAGAAGACGCAGACCGAGGAGCTGAAGCACAAGTGGGAGGAGGAGCTGAGAGGTGAGATAGAGGAAGGTCTTTGGGCAGACGCGTTGAGTAGAGTCAACACGTCCGCAACATGTGCCAGGCTCAGCCTGATACAATTTAAGGTTGTTCACCGGGCTCACATGACAGTGGCCCGGATGAGCAGATTCTTTGGGGTGGAGGACAGGTGCGCAAAATGTGCAGGAGGACCGGCGAACCATGTCCACATGTCCAAAGCTTAGGAGATTTTGGCAGGGGTTTGCAGACGTCATGTCCACGGTGTTAAAAACAAGGGTGGTGCTGAGTCCAGAGGTGGCGATTTTCGGGGTGTCAGAAAACCCGGGAATCCAGGAGGAGAAAGAGGCAGACGTTCTGGCCTTTGCTTCCCTGGTAACCCGGATATGGATACTATTAGCATGAAGGGATTCAAAGCCCCCGAAGTCGGAGACCTGGCTATCGGACATGGCTAGCTTTCTCTGTTTGGAGAAATTCCAGTTTGCCTTGAGAGGGTCACTGTTAGGGTTCGCCCGGAGGTGGCAACAGTTTGTCAACTTCTTTGCGGAAAATTAATCGTCAGCAGACGGGGGGGGGGGGGGGGGGGAGTAATTTAGATTCGAGTAGGGGGTCAATAAGGGTGGGGCCTGTACGAAAGGTAAACGGCTTTTGCACTATGTTTATGGTTTCATGTATATTGTGTATTTTCCCGTTGTTACGATACCAAAAATACCTCAATAAAATGTTTATTTTTTTAAAAATCACTCAATTAAATTAAAACTTCTCCATGTTTTCTCCAACCTGTGAAGTTGGTATAAAAACAAAGAAAATCAGCTTTCACATCACTGAAAACTAAAGATCATAAATAAAAGTGTTCTGTCCTAGTGGGGAAAGGGTATCTGTTCAACTGAACGAGAGAGGAGAGACATCATACATTGTTAAAATGTTCTTTGAACACAATAAAGAACTTGCATTGATATTGATCCATTCACATTCTCAACGTCCCAAAGCACATCGCAGCCAATGAAATACTTTGAAAGTGTAATCACTGTTGCAGTGTAGCAAATGCAGCAATCGATGTGTGCCCAGCAAGCTGCCACGAACAGCAACATGATGATGACCAGATAATCGATTTGGCTGATGCTGGTGGAGGGATAATTATTGGTCAGAATGCGAGAGAGGACTCCCCTGCCCTTCTTCGACTAGCGTGATAGTTTTTTTACATCCACTTGAGAGGGCAGTTGGGCCTCAGTTTACCAGCTCGCCCAAAAATAGGCACCTCCCACAATGCAACATTGCCTCATTGCTGCACCACAATGGCAGCCAGGACTACGGGCTCAAACCTATGGAGTGGGTTCTAAACCCAGAACCATCCGACTCAGTTAAAACGCTCTCACTTCTGAGTAACAGCTGATTCTTAATGAGGTAGCACTTCACTTGCAAGCACGTGTGAACATATGGCGTGTTATCATTTTTGCAAAATCAAATAAAAGGATATTTTATTTTAAAGCATCAGGTGCTCCTCAGTGCCTGTAGCATTTGGTGAATTCAGTATGTATATTGAGAGGCTGTATTTTACAAACACCCTTGCTGATTTGGCAGGTGGGGAAGGACCCATCGGGCAAGATGCCATGGGTGTGTCTCTGATGCTTGCCATCCTCTATTCCCCTGCCCATTACCATTACCAGCGGCAGGGCAGACGACAGAAGGCCACCTACCCTTGGGCCAATTGAGGCCAACGAGTGGCCAATGAATGGCAAATCAAAGGCCTCCATTGGGATTTTACCCATGGTGGGGGAGGCCAGCCCTGAGTGTCCAACCCACCAGGTTTCACTGGGCAAGCTGGTGGCTGGTCAAGGGAATGGGTGCCACTTTTACAAGCTCCTTGGCCCACCGGAGGTACCCCCCCCTCCCCCTCCCACCCCCACAGGCCTTCTCACTCCCGTGTTCTCCTCTCCACTACCCCCCCCCCCCCCCACCCCCCACCCCACCGTGCCCACTACAGCTCCCAACCCCCGTTCCTGGGGCCTACCAACCTGTCCCCAGCAAGACCCCAGAGTTACCTTGAAGTCTGGTTCCATCGCAGCACATTTTCTTCAGGAGCAGCTGTGAGCCTAGTAGTAGCCACACAGATGGAATATGTGAGCCAGGACGGTACATGAATGTGTACACGTACGCTGACAGTGTCAGGTCCCTGGATTCTTCCTGAAGCTATAGGGCATGGAAAGTCACTGAGGTGACGATGGGGGACCACTTTGGGACCAGTGACCACAGCTCTTTTAATTTTAAAATAGTTATGGAAAGGGACAAAATTACAGGTGCAAGTTCCAAATTGGAGCAAGGTGTATTTTGATGGAATTAGATCGGAGCTTACAAGGGTTGATTAGAGTACGTGTTTGAGGGCAAAGGTGGGAGGCCTTTAAAAGTGAAATAGCTAGAGCTCAGTGTCTATATGTCCCTGTTAGGGTGAAGGCTGGCAGGAGTAGGGAACCCTGGATGATAAAACATATTTAGGTTATTGAGGAAAAAGAAAAAGGTATGGCTCAGGTACAAGCAGCTGGAATCAAGGGATTCCCTGGAGGTGTACAGGGGATGCAGGAGTACACACAAGAAGGAAATTAGGAGGGTAAAAGGGGGCATGAGGTAGCTTTGGCTGAGAGCATTAAGGTGAGTCCAAAGGGATTTATCTCAAGAGGCTTGGAACTTAAAGCAGGGATGTACTTCTGAAGCTTTATAAAGCATTAGTTAGGCCCTATTTAGAATACTGTGCGCAATTTTGGGCCCCACACCTCAGGAAGGACATACTGGCACTGGAGCGGGTCCAGCGGAGATTCACACGTATGATCTCAGGAATGGTAGGCCTAACATACGATGAACGTCTGAGGATCCTGGGATTATATTCATTGGAGTTTAGGAGGTTGAGGGGAGATCTAATACAAACTTATAAGATAATGAATGGCTTAGATAGGGTGGACGTAGGGAAGTTGTTTCCATTAGCAGGGGAGACTAGGACCCGGGGGCACAGCCTTAGAATAAAAGGGAGTCACTTTAGAACAGAGATGAGGAGAAATTTCTTCAGCCAGAGAGTGGTGGGTCTGTGGAATTCATTGCCACAGAGGGGGGTGGAGGCCGGGACGTTGAGTGTCTTTAAGACAGAAGTTGATAAATTCTTGATTTCTCGAGGAATTAAGGGCTATGGAGAGAGAGCGGGTAAATGGAGTTGAAATCAGCCATGATTGAATGGTGGAGTGGGCTCGATGGGCTGAATGGCCTTACTTCCGCTCCTATGTCTTATGGTCTTATGGATTCTTTAAGTATATTCTAGCAAAATGAATAACTAGAGAGAGAGAATAGGACCCCTCATGTACCAAAGTGGACACATATGTGTGGAAGTGCAGGAGATGGGCAAAGTTCTCAATGAATATTTCTCCCCTGTGTTTGCTGTGGAGAAAGACATGAAGGCTTGGGAACCTGGGAAGGTCAGTGGCGATAGATTGGGGACAGTTCGCATTACAGTAGAGAAGGTGATGGACAAATTAAAATGTATGAAGGTGGATAAATCTCCTGGCCCTGACCAGGTAGATCCAAGAACACTGCTTGAGCCTGGAGAAGAAATTGCAGGAGCCCTGGCTGAGATATTTGCATCGTCGTTAGCCATGGGTGAGGTACCAGAAGACTGGAGGGTAGCAAAGGTTGTGCCCTTATTTAAGAAAGGCTGCAAAGAAAAACTTGGGAATTATAGACCAGTAAGCCTAACATCTGTGGTGGGTAGGTTACTGGACAGGGTTCTGAGGGATAAGGTATACAGGCATTTGGAAAGTCAGGGTTTGATTAGGAGGAGTCAGCACAGCTTTGTGCATGGAGATCATGCTGCAAATATTTGTTAGAATTCTTTGATGAAGTGACCAGGAATGTTTTTGAGGGCAGGGTGGTAGATGTAGTCTATATGGACTTCAGAAAGGCCTTTGATAAAGTTCCACATGGTAGGCTGCTCTGGAAGATTAGGGGCGGGATTCTCCGACCCTCCTCCAGGTCAGAGAATTGCCGGGGGGCGGCGTGAATCCCATCCCGCCTCTCCGGCTGCCGAATTCTCCGGCGCCGGTTTTCGGACGGGTGCGGGGATCACGCCGCGCCGGTCGGGGGCCGTTGGTAGCGGCCCTCCCGGCAATTCTCCGGGCCCCGATGGGCCGAGCGGCCGCCCATTTCCGGCCAGTCCTGCCGCGTGAAATGGACTTGGTCCCACATGGCGGGACCTGGCTGGTAGGCTGTCTACTGGAGTCCACGGGGGGGCGCGGGAGGATCCGGCCCCGGGGAGGGCCCCCACGGTGGCCTGGCCCACGATCGGGGCCCACCGATCTGCGGGCAGGCCTGTGCCATGGGGGCACTCCTTCCTTCCACGCCGGCCTCTGTAAGGCTCCGCCATGGCCGGCACAGAGAAGAAACCCCTTGCGCATGCGCAAGAACACTCTGGCGGTTCTGCGCATGTGCCAGAACACGTCAGCGGTTCTGCATATGCACGGGACCACGGCGGCCCTTCAGCGCTGGTTGGCACGGCGCCAACCCCTTCGGGTCTGGCGTAGCCCCCGGAAGTACGGAAGATTCCGCATCTTCCGAGTGGCCCGACGCCAGAGTGGTTCGCGCCGTTCTTGGCGCCGGCATCGGGCCATCCCACTGATTGCGGGAGAATCCCGCCTATGATCATATGGAATCCAGGGAGAGCTAGAAAATTGGATATACAATTGGCTTGATGGTAGGAAGCAGAGGGTAATGATGGAAGGATGCTTGTCGGACTGGAGGCCTGTGACTAGTGATGTGCCTCAGGGTCAGTGCTGGGTCCATTGCTGTTTTTTTATCTTTATCAACAATTTGGATGAGAATGTACAAGGCATGATCAGTAAGTTTACAGATGACACTAAAATAGCTGGCATTCTAGACGGTGAGGAAGATTATCAAAAATTGCAGGAGGATCTTGATCAGCTGGGGAAATGGGCCAAGAAATGGCAAACGGAGTTCAAGACAGATAAGTATGAGGTGTTGCATTTTGGAAAGTCAAATCAAGGTAGGACTTTTACGGTGAATGTTAGGACCTTAGGGAATATCGTGGAAAAGGGGGACCTTGGAGTTCAGGTGTACGGTTCTCTAAAAGTGGAGTCACAGGGAGATAGGGCAGTGAAGAAGGCTTTTGGCATGCTGGCCTTCATCAGTCAGGGCATTGAGTATAGAAGTTGGGGAGTTATGTTGCAGTTGTTCAGGACGTGGATGAGGCTGCACCGAGAGTAATGTGTTCAGCTTTGGTCACCTTGCTATAGGAATGCTGTTCTTAAGCTGGAGAGTGTGCAGAAGAGATGGACAAGGATGTTGCCAGGACTCAAGGGACTGAATTATATGGACAGATTGGACAGGCTAGGACATTTTTCTTCGGAGTGTAGGAGACTGAGGGGTGATCTTATAGAGGGGTAAAAAATCATGGGAGGCATGGATAGGGTGAATACACTCAGTCTTTCTCCCAGGTTTGGGGAATCAAAAACTAGAGGGCATAGGTTTAAGTTAAGAGGGGAAAGAATTAATGGGAACCTGAGGAGCAACTTTTTTACACAGAGGGTGGCACGTATGTGGAATGAGCTGCCGGGGGAAGTGGTTGAGGCAGGGACATTGACAACATTTAAAAGGCATTTGGACAGATACATGGATAGGAAAGGTTTAGAGGGATATGGGCCAAATGCAGGCAAATGGGGTGAGCTTAGATGGGCTTTTTGGTTGGCATGGACCAGTTTGGGCTGAAGGTCCTCTCTCTGTGCCCTAGATTCTATGATTCTACAGGTGGAATAGCTTTGTCTTTGCTAAATAAGCTGGTGGCACTCTCCATTGTAGAGTAAGTTCTAGAGCGTGATTGAAATCAGTATCCCTTTCAGCAAGCAAACGGCACTGTATGGCATCGTCATTCACCCCGAACACCAGCCTATCCCACAGCATATCATTCAAGACATCCCCAAAGTCGCAATACTCGGCGAACTGTTTCAGGTTCGATACAAAGGTAGCAATAGATTCTCTTGGAGCTCGAACTCCTGTATTGAACTTGAGACTCTCGATTGATTCTAATCCACAACACCTGCTCATACAAACAACGGCATGATCAGCAAGTCTTTTTTCTACTGTTTTTTGCAGATGCTGGCTATGTTCCCTTTTTTGTGTGTGTACGTTTACCACTTTAAAAGTAGTGCCCCTTTGAGAACTGTCTCTGCAGCATGCCAGCTGTCTGTTTGTGCTTTTCCCACCCTTTTCTGAGTTAGGCAGACGCGCTAGTGATTGTGGCCCTTCTTTGCCAAACCTTTGAGGTGAGAACAATTTTTTCCTGCATGCCTGGTGCATGTTTTAATTCTGTTGACTTCAATGGCTTTTGATCTTCCCATGGTTTGGAGTCCCGGCGGCCCTGCAGCAATACGTTCTTTCGTTTAACTTTCCAGACTGTTTCCTAACTTGAAACAAACACTGCAACACTTTGTTGGATGTCAGGGCAATTCCTTGTTCTGTTTTCGTAAAGCTGCAGGTCTTTTCCTCTCTCTTTTTTTCCCTGCACTGTCACTGGATTCATCTTCCAGCCTGCGAAACAATTACAATTTCTTTGCTGTTCTTTGAACTGCGTGGTACTCATGGTGAACCAAGCAGCATCAATCAGACCTATTGTCAACACCAGTGTGGTAACTTGAAGCAGGAGCCGGTTTGCTACAAACATAGAGTTTATTGGGAACACACATTGAGATGTTTACAGGCTTGTCATCATCTTCCTTCCCGAAGCACAACACTGGCACTGCCCACTGGTTGATTGACAGGAGGGAGAGGCAACCACTCCCATTGCCACACAGAGGCCCAGGAAAAGTAGGAACAGACACTGGTTGACAATTCAATGTTAATCCTCATGAAGAGGGCAGCATGAAAGAAATTAGTGGGGCATATTGCCCTTAGCCCCTTCGATGGCTGTGCCCATAACAAGAATGTGCTTCAGTTCCCCCAAACAAGAAGCCAACATCAATTCTGTCATATCTCTCATTTGTCAAGGGAGGATTGACAGATGTGCAAAGCCAGCCCCATCAGACTGGAATCGATAATGGGAGCGAGCGCTGGCTCCTGATCAAAGGATCAGGCTTGGATCCCAGCTCCTAAAATTTTCCAGTTCTCCATTGTAGCACTAGATGGAGCAGCTGATGGCAGTGACGGAGCTTTCTGCATGGGTACCAAGTCCCATTTTGCGAAGCCGTCCTGTCAAAGAATGTGGACTATCGCTGACAGCTCACCTACTTTCCCAACCGAAAGGGAACAGTGTCGGGATGGTGTGAGCGAACATACAGCAGCCAAAATTCAAGGGCAAAGGTGAAAAGAGTGTGAGAAAGTAGGGTTTCAGTATCAGCTAGCCTTCTGCTCCAGCGTAATGGCAGCAACTGCAAAAACCACAATGTCAAAGCGGCTAACCTAGAAGTTTCTCTATTGATAAAAGGGAGAGAAAATGAACACGATTACTACAAATTCTGACAATGTGCAGAGGAGTTTAACTTTTGATTTTGTGGAAGTTAACTCCCCTATTGTGTATACAGCATTGAGCAGACACAAAATAGATCACTGTCATCTCAATATACAGCAAATCAAATTATATATGACTCATTTATAAGGTTGTGTTATTTGTCCTTGATTTTTTTTTTTAATAAATTGATTTCACAAACACATTTCAATAAAAAAGAAAACACTTTAATTCTGTAAATCTGAAACGAAAGCAGAGAGAAACTAAATTGGGCTGCAAATAATTTGCTGAAAGGTGGGATTCTCCGGTCCCCCAGCCGCGGGTTTTTCGGCGGCGCGACGCTCGCTGATGGCGGGATTCTCTCTTCCAGCCGCTTGTTAATTGGTTTTCCCATTGAAGCCACCCAAACCTGCCAGGAAACCTGTGGGTGAGGGTGCGCTGCAAGCAGGAAAAGTGAATCCCAATGGCCGGAGAATTCCGGCCTTTCTTCTTCCGCCCTCTCACATACATAAGACTATAAGACACAGGAGCAGAATTAGGCCACTTGGCCCCTCGGGTCTGCTCCACCATTCAATCATAGCTGATATTTTTCTCAACCCCATTCTCCTGCCTTCTCCCCATAACTCCTGATCCCCTTATTAACCTATCTATCTCTGTCTTAAAGGCACTCAGTGACTTGGCCTCCACAGCCTTCTGCAGCAGAGTTCCACAGATTCACCACCCTCTGGCTGAAGAAATTCCTCCTCATCTCTGTTTTAATGGATCGTCCCTTCAGTCTGAGGCTGTGCCCTCTGGTTCTAGTTTTTCCTACAAGTGGAAACATCCTCTCCACGTCCACTCTACCCACGCCTTGCAGTATCCTGTAAGTTTCAATAAGATCCACCCTCATTCTTTTAAATTCCAATGGGTACAGACCCAGAGTCCTCAGCCATTCCTCATACAACAAGCTCCTCATTCCAGGGATCATTCAGGAAGCGTAGTGGAGAATATGCCCCTGTCTACATCAATGGGAACGAATTAAAAAGGTTCGAGAGCTTCACGTTTTTATGTGTCCAGATCACCAACAACCTGTCCTGGTCCCCCCATGCCGACACTATAGTTAAGAAAGCCCACCAACGACTCTACTATCTCAGAAGACTAAGGAAATTTGGCATGTCAGCTACGACCCTCACCAACCTTTACAGATGCACCATAGAGAGTATTCTTTCTGGTTGTATCACAGCTTGCTATGGATTGTGCTCTGCCCAAGACCGCAGGAAACTACAAAAGGTCGTGAATGTAGCCCAATCCATCACGCAAACCAGCCTCCCATCCATTGACTGTCTACAATTCCCGCTGCCTCGGAAAGGCAGCCAGCATAATTAAGGACTCCACGCACCCCGGACATACTCTCTTCCACCTTCTTCCGTCAGGAAAAAGATACAAATGTTTGAGGTCACTTACCAACCGACTCAAGAACAGCTTCTTCCCTACTGCCATCAGACCTTTGAATGGACCTATGTCGTATTAAGTTGACCTTTTCCCTACACCTTGCTATGACTGTGAAATTATATGCTGCAGTCTCTCCTTCCTTCCCATGTATGCTATGCATTATCTGTATAGCATGCAAAAAGCAATACTTTTCACTGTATACTAATACATGTAGAATCATAAATCAAATCAAATCATTCTTGTGAACCTCTTCTGGTCCCTTTCCAAGGCCAGCATATCCTTACTTGGATACGGGGCCCAAAACTGCTCACAATAGTCCAAATGGGGTCTAATCAGAGACTTATGCAGCCTCAGGAATATATCCCTTCACTTGTATTCTAGCCCTCTCGACATGAATGCTATCATTGCATTTGCCTTCTAAAATTCCGACATTAACCTTAAGAGAATCTTAAACTACGACGCCTAAGTCCCTTTGTGCTTCTGATTTCCTAATCACTTTCCCATTTAGAAAATAGTCTATGCCTCAATTCTTCCTTCCAAAGTGCATAACCTCACAGTTTGCCACATTGTATTCCATCTGCCACTTCTTTGCCCACTCTCCTAGCTTGTCCAAGTCCTTCTGCAGCCCATTGGTTTTGTCACAGGGCTATGCTCCTTTATTTTTGAAAATATGACTTAAAGTTTCAACAGACTAAAAATATTGCAATTTGAAATGAAACAGAACAAACTACTTAAAAATGCAATGACCTTCAAGGTGGAGTCGAAAATCTACAGGTCACTCTCAAGGGAGTGTGAAGAGAGAGACTTCGCCTAAAGCTTAGAGGCCCATCAAAACTGGTCACTGTCTCAGGAAGAGACATTGAAATGCAAAGGCCTAGGTACTGAAATAACGGCTGCCACAGGCAGACCAACCCAAAACCCCTTGGAAATACACAATGGGTGAAGTATAACAAGCCAAGCTGCAGCAGAGGAAACTGGCTGAAAACTGATCTTTCTCTTTCTCTCTCTAGCTCCACCTCTCTCTTTTAGAATAAGTGTATGATCCGGTTCAGAAGCCAAAGTTACGAGAAATCTACCAGCGAATCGAGATCTTGTAACAATTGTAACACCTTCTACATCTGACCACATCCATGAAACCAGCTAATCCAAGACTACTGCAACGTTTAAAGATCTACTCCTCCAGGACAATTAAAGGACATTTAACCGTGTCTTCCTTTAACTGTTTTTCTAAACTTCTCTTATTTTTAATACACATGTGCGTGTGTGTGTGACGTCACATTTTTATTTTTTTTCTCGTACTTAATGGTGAATAAATTTGCTCTTTCTTTAACTCAAGAAAACCTTGATTGAATGATTCTTTATTGCTCACAGTTTAAATTGTTAACTACGTTTGGATTCAGAAAAGCAGTCTCTGAGTGAAAACGAAATATAAACTTTTATTGTGACCAGCCAGGGAGACTGAATAGAGGGGAGCCAGTTCATCCCTTCTCACTTGATCACAACATTCCTTAAACCCCAAGTTTGGTGTCACTGTTCCTCAATCTTGCATTGATTTTGTGGGTTCCAACCCTGTGATTGTTCTGTGCTATGACCACGGCTGTGGACCCAGGGTTTTCGGTAAAGAAAAGCACTGATTGATCTAATGTGTGTCTCCCATATTTTCTGCTTTTATCACAGAGCTTGTATTGATTTTTAAAGGTTACACCATGCGCCCTTTATATCTTAGATGTGGTAATAAACCATAAAACATACAAGAACACTATTTGTGCTATTCCATCACAAAGCTGAAATAACATCAGGATTAACACTGTCATTAACCCGGCATTTTTCACAATTTTGTCTGTGTGTTTGTGTGCATGTGTGCCCAAGACTGTGTGCGTGTTTGTGTTTGTGTGTGCATGTGTGTACATGTGTCTGTGTGTGTGGGAGTGTGTTTGGTCGATTTTCATAGAAATCATAGGAATCATAGAATTTACAAAGCAGAAGGGGACCATTCGGCCAATCGAGTCTGCATCGGCCCTTGGAAAGAGCACCCTTCCCAAGCCCACACCTCCACCCTATCCCCGTAACCCAACCCTATCTAACATTTTTGGACACTAAGGGCAATTTAGCATGGCCAATCCACTTAACCTGCACATCTTTGGACTGTGGGAGGAAACCGGAGCACCCGGAGGAAACCGACACAGACACAGGGAAAACGTGCAGACTCTGCATGTGACAGCGACTCAAGACGGGAATCGAACCTGAGACCCCGGAGCTGTGAAGCAACTGTGCTAACCACTGTGCTACCGTGCTGCTCATCTTGTCTGGATTAGTGGTGCCTCACAACTGGTTTGTCCAATAATCCCATCAGGATGGACCACTGCAAGACAATTTACAAACCAGACAGAAACAAGCTGGAGGGCCTTAAATCAATCAGAAGTCGCTCTCCCCAATGTAACATGCACAAAAAGACCTGAAGCCATAGAACTCCAGATGCCCATAGGAGTAACCATAGGTGCAGATGGCAACGTTAGCCTGCGTGTAGCAGCATCAGGGCAAAGTTGCCTTTGTTGGAAAATGAATCGGCAAGGGTTAGATTTAAATTGCTGTTCCCTTATTGCTTGCGTGGCAGTGAAAGTCTGTAAAGGTTACCAATCCAATTAACAGGAATAACTTTTAAAAAGAACATTGTTCTGCTGCTAACCATCAAAATGCAGCAAATTACAAAGTAGAATCAGGCCATCTGACCAACCAGTCCATGTTGGTGTTCATTCTCCATATGAGTGGAATCCCCATCCCATGAGCCGGCTCTGTTCTCACAGCAGTTTATATTTCATTATTACTGTTGTCTAAAGGATTAACAGGATGGATGTGCAAATCTACAATGTGGCGGATGATGTCGCATTGACATCAGGCAATTCAAGCGCTTGGCTCTCTGTGCAGCAGACGGGCAACTCAGAGAGGAAATGTGCCCTCTCCGTAACTCACTCTGTACCTAATGCAAATAGTGTAGATGAACTTGTTTTATAATAATAATCTTTATTAGTGTCACAAGTAGGCTTACATTAACACTGCAATGAAGTTACTGTGAAAAGCTCCTAGTCGCCACTTTCCGGCGCCTGTTCGGGGACATGGAGGGAGAATTTAGAATTGCCAATTAACCTAACAAGCACGTCTTGCGGGACTTGTGGGAAGAAACCGGAGATCCCGGAGGAACCCCATACAGAAACAGGGAGAATGTGCAGACTCTGCACAGACAGTGACCCAAGCCAGGAATCGAACCTGGGTCCCTAGCACTGTGAAGTGTACAAACAGTAAAATCTGGGAAATAAGAACACAAGTCCGAGCTGTTTCTTGCCTCTTTGCAACAGTTCAGACCTAGAACATTCCACAGCAATTACACCAGTGGCAACCATACCTTCAGTTGCCCAGATCCTAAGCTTTGGGATTCCCTTCATAAATCCCCTCACTTCTCTTTCTCCTTCTGAAGACATTATTTTAAGGTCTTCCATACAAATTATTTTTTTGAGTAAGATTTTGGTCACCAGGCCTAATTTTTCAGAAAGTATATTAAAGATATTCTCCAGCTCTAACCTAAACGTTTTGCATTTAATCTTTATATCAATGTCCCTTTGTTGAAATCAAAGAATGGTAACAGCACAGAATTGGTGTCTTCTAGTTCCCCACCCTTCAGTCGATGGGAACAGTTTCTCTCTGTCTGGACCCTGTGGCAATAAGGCCCTGTTCATGCAAAATGACTGATTACAGGCATGCTGGGAAATTTGGTCAACTTGAAATGACATATCCAGGGACCTTTGCAATGACATATTTACGAAAAGTTTGCAAAGTGCAAACAGGTACTTGTAACTGCACAAATCGACACCTATAAACCACAAACGTCATCGAGGCTAGTCCAAAATCTGTTGACCGAGATTGAAACTGACACCTCAAGCACAAGACTCCATCAAGGCTCATCCGGAACCAGACAGAACGCAACACCTTCGCCACAGGATTTCGTCAAAATTTGTGTTGACCCAGGGCAGAACCAGACATCTGGAAACCACCAAGTTTAAGAATGGACGACAAAGGTCATGACCTTTTCTGTCTAGAAAAGACCTCGAACATTCCACAGCAGTTACACCAGTGTCAGCCATACCCATGCAGATGAGTATCAATTAGAGCTCTGAGGTCATTTCTGGAGTGGCGACCCATGGGTACAACCCCGCAAACCGGCACCCTGAGAGAAGGCTCAGCCAACAGAACAGAGACCTTCAAGTAGCACTTGGCTAATTCTAATTGGGTAATATCTACTTTTGTCTAAAGCTGTAAATGTTAGACAATTGTGATTATTTATAAAGCATAAGGATTGCATGCATCGTGTATTTGATTGAAGTTTAATTAATAAATTTGTGTTGAATCATGAATTGCAGTGTAAAGTACTTATCTGATACTTAACTGTTTGACCTATTGTAAGAGAAATGGACAAAGAGGCTCAGCAACCCAATGAATTTGAAATCTTTAGCAATGCCCTTTTGGATATCTCTCTTAAGGTGAACAATCCCAACTTCTCCCACAAACTGTACAATAATTATGTGTAAGAGCCCTCCTGCTTCTTCCTGTCTATTCCCTTATATTTCCCTTTTGCAATTTCCATTTACAGTTTTAATTCACAGATGATTTATGGACCTGTGACTTTAAGGCAAAGCAGCTTGTAGGTGGCCTGTGCCTTTAAGTCAGGCAGAGAATTGTAGCAGCAGGAGAGGTCAGTAATTACTCGCTTTAACTTACTTGGCTGGCAGCCAATGAATGGCTTGAAATGCTGTGCTTTGCCCGGTAACCAGTGATGATTGGTGAGATGTTTTTTCAGAGACATGGTTACGTTTCTAGTTTCACTTTTGGTTCTGAAGCAGGTCTAAGACTCTCTCTCTGATCAGATGTATTCTCTCTAAAACTCCAATGTAAGCGATCTTCTCTCTTCCCAGTAAGACTAGACGTCATTCTCTCAAGACTGCAAAGGATTGAAGTCAGCCAATGGGCTGGAAACCAGGTTTGATGTGAGACAACGAGTCTCAAGGAAGAAACAGGACTGAAGGCGAACCTTCGATTTGATGGCCCAGTTTAATAAAAGCTAAAGTGTCTCTCCGGAAGTAAGCCTGCTGCTTGTGAGTACTGAACTCTGCAAGAAAACCATCACCAACTGTAAACCAGAGGCTTTGATTAACCAGCGCATTGGGAGGAAAGCCTGCAGCAAATAACTTATCAGAAGCAAGGACTCTGTCTTTTGCCCTTGACCCTTTTTATTTTACCCCTTTCCACCCCTCTGCATTTGTCTGTTCTGTTTGTGTGGGTAGAGGGCTTCTATCATGGCCCTTTTGTGGTAAAAGTGATTATTGCTGTTTCTTTAGGATTTCAATGGATTTTTTACCAAAGTTACAATGGAGTAAAATTAAAGGGGGGGGGGGAGTAGTAGGTTAGCTTGCTTGTTAGCCAGCATGTTTCATCTTTATTTCTGTTAGAAGTAAACAATAATTGTGTTTCAATTTACAAACCGGCTGATGGCTGTAATTATTGGGCAGCCAAGGGCCAAAGATTTGGGGAATTATCATACAAATTATTAGTTAATTCACTTGTGTTGGGACTGTGGGGCCTGTGGGGCTGGAATTGACCACGCACTAGCCCAGGGTGTCATAATACATGGCATCAACAAAAGTCATATTGTTTGATTATAAAGGTTACGAAAGATCGGTCACAAAGACAACATGTATATAAAACATGTGGAATGAAAGTAGTTGCTGGCCCTGTGATGACATCACATTGTGGTCACCAGCTGAAAAGCCATCCTGAAAGAAATAATTTTTAATGTAATTGTATGGTTAGATTGCATTTTGTACTTTTAATAGTTTGGCAGCGAAGAATGGGTGAATCCATAAACTGTATTTTTAAATACATTTAAATTTAAATGAAGTCCAAAGATGTGCAGGTCGATTGGCCTTGCTAACTTACCCCATAGTGTCCAAAGTATAAGTGGGGTTATGGGTGGGGGAGATTGGACCTAAGTGGGGTGCTCTTTCATAGGATTTGTGGAGATTCGATGGGTCAAATTGCCTCCTTCAACACCGCAGGGATTCTATGACTGAGACTCAACTGCTTGCCTAGAGTAAGAGTACATTGTTTCCAAAAAATAAAAACTTTTACTTGACTTGACTTAGGAGAAAAGGACTTGGTCAGAACGATAATGTTACTGAAGTGCTTCATCCTGGAACCATTCTTGTCAATCCTCTCTCCCCTAAGATAGACACATTTCTGATGACATGATGTGTTGATGCACCAGATGCTCAGGAATCTTGGGCGCCAGCAAAATAAATGTAAGAAATTAAAAATAAGAGTCATGCAAAACAGGATGTTGACTCACTGTTGTTGTATTAATCTGGCAAAACCTGAAATGAAATCCCGATATGCCACAGAGAGATTGCTTAAAAGAACGGTTTTACAAATCTAATTTCCGTACTATGTTCACTCATGCTGTACACTGCCCCAACTGGGATGATACAAATGTTATTAATTCCCTGATGGCTGCCCTCCTCAACCTCCACTCATATCAGCTTATTTTCGGCGGGGACCTGAGCTACGTTTTGATCCTAGGTTGGATCGTTCTGTAGCCATCTGGGATGGCCACTTACAAAGGAAACATGGATACTTGCAAAGACTCAAGGGAAATATGGGCATACAGGATTCAGGCAAACTCAGAGCCTAAATGCTAACAGAGAACCAGGCAGTATCGAAACCCCTAGCCAATTTGCATTCTAATGGCCCATTTCCCCAGGACAAAGGACTGGTACTCGGGTATCAGATACAATTCCAGACACATTGGCGTCACTCCCTTCACCCAGGAAGCCCAAACAGCCAAGGTCAATGACCGCTCTGGACACGCCCAGCCATCAAGGCACCCGCCCCTTTATTGGTTCAAATCGAAGGCAGTGATCGAAGCCTGCCGAATTATTGGGTCCAAACGAAGGACCGCCCAAAAGAGCGCAAAAACCCAAAGGATAAAGAGAGACATTACCATGTGTTCGATCTCATTTGGCCCTGGCACACCGGCACTCTTCGGCCCGGCCTATACCTGAAGCCAGCTGCAGCCCCACGACCAGAAGCAAGTTCAAGATCAACGATCGCTGCCAGACGGATGAGCCCAGAAGAACCGAAGTTACTTCTCCAGACCCAGCCACTCCAGATCCGAACAAAGGCCTTGTTCCTCGGTTGTTGTAGTGTTAGGTATAATTTAGCTTGTAGTGTTTTTATGTTGCATGTGTGAGTTAATCTTGTGTGTAAATAAACCATTATTGAACTTAAACTAACTGACTGGTTGTTGGTTCCTTGATCAATATCCGGTTGAACCTTGTGGTGGTATCATCTGATACTTGGCGACTCTAAAAAGCAATATCACTCAATATTAAAAAGGGCCACATATTGGCGTCTCTGGTGCAAATTGGCAACAGTTCCAAACTTAAATCTCCTGTTCTATCTGGGATGGCCAGAGTTTTGTCTTCTTTTATGACTGCGATGGGGAGGTGGGTGGGGCCTTGGTGCTTTTTGCACTCCGATAATAAAGAATTCAAATTTTTTTCACACGTCCGCCCTGCATATTCCCATATTCATTTTTTTGTTTTGGATGGGGATCTCCCTCCTTTAGGGATGGCAGCTGAATACTCAGCAATTGTTATTTCGGACCATGCCCCGCACTTCATTCCTCACGAAACTAAGGAAATTCGGCATGTCCACATTAACTCTTACCAACCTTTACATATGCACCATAGAAAGCATCCTATCTGGCTGCATCACAGCCTGGTATGGAAACTGCTCGGCCCAAGCCGAAAGAAACTTCAGAGAGTCGTGAACACAGCCCAGTCCATCACACGAACCTGCCTCCCATCCATTGACTCCATCTACACCTCCCGCTGCCTGGAGAAAGTGGGCAGCATAATCAAAGACCCCTCCTACCCAGCTTGCTCACTCATCCAACTTCTTCCATCGGGCAGGAGATACAAAATTCTGAGAACACGCACGAACAGACTCAAAAACAGTTTCTCCCCCGCTGTTACCAGACTCCTAAATGACCTGATTAATACTACACCCCTGTATGCTTCACCAATGTCGGTGTCTATGTATTAACATTGCGTACCTTGTGATGCCCTATTATGTATTTTCTTTTTATTTTATTTTCATGTACTTAATGATCTGTTTGTGCTGCTCGGTTCACGTGACAATAAACAAATCCAATGTTGTTGTTAGAGTCTGGCCCCACCCAATGTCCACCCTGAAGATTAGATATTACGTTATTAGCTGATAAAATAATTTTGTGAGTGTGTGTCCAATTCCATAGATGACTATGTAAAATCTAACAGATCTGATTCATCTCACCTTCCATGCTATGGAAAGTTCTTAAGGCAGTCCTCATTGGGGAAGCTATCTCTTACAGAGCATATATGTTAAAGACATCGAGGTTGGAGCAGCAGAGGTTGGTGGATTAAATTCTCGAGCTGGATCACCAGTTCTCGCTTGATTCTACTCCGGAGCTATTGGCAAGTAGGAAAAAATTACAGACCCAGTTCGAGCAATTGCCTACTAACAGGACGGTAAGTCTCGCTCCAGGGGTACTTTTTATTTTTATTTTTATTTTTTTAAATTCATTTACGGGACGTGGGCATCACTGATTAGGCCAGCAGTTATTGCCCGTCCCAAGTTGCCTTTCAGAAAGTGGTGGCGAGTAGCCTTCATGAACCGCTGCAGTCCCTGAGGTGTCGGTACACCTACTGTGCTGGTAGGGAGGGAGTTCCAGGATGTAGAAAACGGTGATATATTTCCAAGTCAGGGTGGTGTAGCTCCAGATGGTGGGATTCCCAGGTATCTGCTGCTCTTGTCCTTCTAGATGGTCGGGGTCCCGGCTATGGAAGGTGCTGTCTATGGAACCTTGGTGAGTTGCTGCGGTGCATCTTTTAGGTGATACACACGGCTGCCACAATACGTCGGTGGGGAATGTTTGTGGAAGGGGGAGAATTCAAGGCTAACAAATTGATGTTCTTTTTATTGGGGCGGTAAGAATCCTAGAATCCTGCTCCAGCGGGATAGACAGTCAGGAAGCTTGACCCTTCCCAATTTATTGGGCCCGATTCTCCCACTGGGAAACCCAGAGGTGGGGCTGTGCTGCCAGTGGGAAAAGTGAATCGCAACAACTGGATAATTTCGACCTACCTTTTTCACTTCATTTCCCCATTTCTCTCACACTGTGGTGAATGTATAATTACTGATAATTCACCAGTGCACTGTGTTATGTTATTAACCCTGTGGGCTCTACCTATGGGCCATTGTGTGGCTTCACCCACAGGGGATATGTTGGGGCATGTACGGGCTCTGCCCATGGCTCCACCCCCTTTACAGGAAGTATAAGAGCTGCTGACCTGCGGGGCCGCCTTCAGTGTTGTACTGGTCACAGGCAAGCTCAGTTCTAAGCTGATTAAAACCACAGTTTACTTCTCCACGTGTCTTCGAGTGAATTGATGGTCGCATCAATTTAATCAGCTTAAAATACTACTATGGAATTAGCCCTCAAACCTGATAGACTGGAGCTCGATCCACAGGCCGCGAATTTTTTTTCACATTGGCTTTGATGCTTTAAGGCCGATCTCGCTTCGTCGTCTACGCCATCTGTCACTGACGAACAGAAGCTGAGCCTCCTCCACGCACAGGTGAGCCATCGCATTTCTGTCCAGCTCGACGAAGCAGCTTCTTATACAGAGGCCCTCGCACTACTCGAACACCTCTATGTGTAGCCTGTGAACGAGGTATACGCGCGACACGCCTTCACAACTTGCCGCCAGCGCCTCGGGGAGTCGCTAGATGATTACCTACGCGACCTCAAAGCCCTCGCGCGCAACTGTAACTACCAGGCCGTTATGGCTACTCAGCACATGGAGCTCGCCGTCCGAGACGTTTACGTGGCGGGGGTCCGATCGAACTATGTGAGACAGCGACTGCTCGGAAAAGGGGCCCAGGACCTGGACGACACGGTAAAACTGGCTACCTCTCTGGAGGCCGCTTTCCAGAGCCTTACTGCGTTCCCGGCCGATCACGCAACCCCCTCGTGGGCCCCCGACCTGAGACTACTCCAGGCCTGTGCTGCGCGGCCGCCCGCCCATCATGGGGGGCTACCCTGCTACTTTTGCGGCCAGTCCCAACACCCCCGATTGCACTGCCCGGCCCGCAACGCGAACAGCAGCAGCTGCGGGCGAAAAGGACACTTCGCCAAGGTCTGCCTGGCCAGGTCTAAGAACTCGAACTCACAGACCCGATCCACAGACTCACAGGCCCGCAGACCCCGCAAGGTGGCAGCGTGTCTGCCGACTCCACCTCCACATAACATGTGCGACTCATGGGGGCCGCCATCTTGGCCACCCTCCCCCACGCGGCCGGCCACGTGCGATCCAAGGGGGCTGCCATCTTGGATGCCATCTTCCTCACCGCCCGCCACGCTCGACCAACGGGGCCGCCATCTTGGCCGCCATCTGCTACGCCGCTCGACACGTATGACCTACACGGACAGCCATCGCGGGGCCGCCCCAGCACCTCCGATCACGCCGCCGGCTACCCCCAGCTCAGCGCGGTCACCCTGGACCAGTCGCGACCGAAGCACCTCCGGAGCTCCATGATGGCCGTCCAGGTAAACGGGCACGAGACACCTTGCCTTTTCGACTCCGGGAGCACAGAGAGCTTCATTCACCCGGACATGTTAAGACGCTGCTCGCTCCCAATATTCCCGACGCAACAAACCATATCCCTCGCCTCTGGGTCGCACTCGGTGCAAATCCAAGGATACAGGGTGCTGAGTACGCTAATTTTCAACTATATGTGCGCCCAGGCCTCTGCGTTCCTCTCCTTTTGGGACTCGACTTCCAGTGCGACCTCAGGAGCCTAACTCTTAAGTTCGGGGGCCCCTGCCCCCGCTCACCATATGCAGCCTCGCGACCCTAAAAATCGACCCCCCCCCCCTTCGCAAACCTCACCGCCGATTGCAAGCCAGTAGCCACCAGAAGCAGGCAGGATAGCATGCAGGACAGGACGTTCATTAGGTCCGAGGTCCAGCGTCTCTTGCGGGAAGGGGTCATAGAGGCCAGCAATAGCCTCTGGAGAGCTCAGGTGGTTGTCGTCAAGACCGGGGAAAAGTTCCGGGTGGTGGTTGATTACAGCCAGACCATTAACCGGTTTACGCAACTTGATGCGTACCCCCTTTCCTGGATTGCAGACATGGTAAAGCAGATTGCGCACTACCGCGTGTTGTCCATGGTGGATCTGAAGTCTGCATACCACCAGCTTCCAATCCGCCCGGAGGACCGCCACGACACGGCGTTTGAGGCAGACGGCCGCCTTTCCCATTTCCTCCGGGTCCCCTTTGGCGTCACGAACGGGGTTTCGGTGTTCCAACGAGCGATGGACCGAATGGTGGACTAGTACGGGCTGCGGGCCACATTTCCGTACTTGAACAATGTCACCATCTGCAGCCATGATCAGCAGGACCACGACGCCAACCTCCACCGATTTCTCCAAACCGCCCAAAAACTCAACCTCACCTTCAACAAGGAGAAATGCGTTTTCCGCACAACCAGGCTAGCCATCCTCGGCTACATCGTGGAAAATGGGGTCCTTGGGCCCGACCCTGACCGTATGCGCCCCCTCCTACAACTCCCTCTCCCTCACTGTCCCAAGGCCCTGAAGAGATGCCTTGGATTTTTCTCCTATTACGCCCAGTGGGTCCCCCAGTATGCGGACAAAGCCCACCCACTATTTAAGGCCACCCTCTTTCCACTGGCAGCCGAGGCTCGCCAGGCCTTCAACTGCATCAAGGCGGACATCGCCAAAGCTGCGATGCGCGCGGTGGACGAGTCCGTCCCCATCCAGGTGGAGAGCGATGCCTCAGAGGTCGCTCTCGCCGCCACCCTCAACCAAGCAGGCAGACCGGTAGCGGTTTTTTCGCGCACCCTCAACACCTCCGAAATTCGACATTCCTTGGTTGAAAAAGAAACCCAAGCCATCGTGGAAGCCGTGCGGCACTGGAGGCACTACCTCGCTGGTAGGAGGTTTACCCTCGTCACCGACCAACGATCGGTTGCCTTCATGTTTGACAATACGCAGCGGGGCAAGATCAAGAATGATAAGATCTTGAGGTGGAGAATTGAACTCTCCACCTATAACTACGATATAATATATCGTCCTGGGAAGCTCAACGAGCCCCCAGATGTCCTGTCCCACGGCACATGCGCCAGCACGCACGATGACCGACCTCGGGCTATCCACGATGACCTCTGCCACCCGGGGGTCACCCGGCTCGCCCATTACATCAAGGCCCGCAACCTGCCCTACTCCACCGAGGAGGTAAGAGCTATAACCAGAGACTGCCAAATCTGTGCGGAGTGTAAACCGCACTTCTACCGACTGGATAAGGCCCACCTGGTAAAGGCATCCCGGCCCTTTGAACGCCTCAGTATCAATTTCAAAGGGCCCCTCCCCTCCAATAACTGCAACACGTACTTCCTTAACATCATAGATGAGTTCTCCCGCATCCCGTTTGCCATCCCCTGCGCTGATATGACCACCCCCACTGTCATTAGAGCCCTGCATAGTGTCTTCATCCTGTTTGGTTTCCCCAGTTATGTCCACAGCGACAGGGGCTCGTCGTTCATGAGCGACGAACTGCGTCAGTACCTACCCAGTAAGGGCATCGCCTCGAGCAGGGCTACCAGTTATAACCCCAGGGGAAACGGGCAGGTGGAGAGGGAGAACGCGACGGCCTGGAAGACCGACCTACTGACCCTGCGGTCCAGGAATCTCCCAGTTTCTCACTGGCAGGAGGTTCTCCCCGATGCGCTCCACTCTATTAGGTCCCTCCTTTGCACGGCCACAAACCAGACTCCTCATGACCATTTGTTTGTTTTCCCTAGGGGAGCTACCTCAGGGGCCTCGCTTACGCCCTGGCTGATGACACCGGGTCCAGTCCTCCTCCGAAAACATGTTCGGAGCCATAAGACTGACCCCCTGGTAGAGAGGATCCAGCTCCTGCACTCCAACCCACGCTATGCGTACGTCGAACACCCCGATGGCCGGCAAGATACCGTCTCCCTCCGGGACCTGGCGCCCGCAGGCTCCAACACCACTCCCACGACTGCATCCCCCACACTATGTCCCGTCCAACCTCCCATGTTCAGCTCTCCCACCCCTATATGGTTCCCGCGCTCCCTCCCACCCGCCGCACCAGTCCACAGGAATGAAGCTCTGGAAGAGCCGCTCCCGGAGTCCACGCCTGTGCCTGCTCCGGACCCACTTCCACAGCCACCCGAAGTGGCTGCAACACCAGTGCTTCGGCGGTCGCAACGTACGATCCGGGCACCGGACCGACTAAATCTATGAGCCCGTCACCCCCGCCGGACTTCATTTTTAAACAGGGGGTGAATGTGGTGAATGTATAATTACTGATAATTCACCAGTGCACTGTGTTATGTTATTAACCCTGTGGGCTCTACCTATGGGCCATTGTCTGGCTTCACCCACAGTGGATATGTTGGGGCATGTACGGGCTCCGCCCATGGCCCCACCCCCTTTACAGGAATTATAAGAGCTGCTGACCTGCGGGGCCGCCTTCAGTGTTGTACCGGTCACAGGCAGGCTCAGTTCTAAGCTGATTAAAACCACAGTTTACTTCTCCACGTGTCTTCGAGTGAATTGATGGTCGCATCACACACCTCAAACAACAATTAGAAAATAAATGCATTGTAATTAGAATAAATGCATTGCAGCATCATAGGGAACCTGTGGATAGGCTCTAAATTCATGGCGTGCATCACAATTTGTATGACATCTTCTAGGGGGGAAGGAGTAACAAGGGAAGGGTCTTTTTAGGATTCCTCGGTGCCACACTCGGTTGAATGTGCCTTGATATCAAGGGCAGTTTCTCCAATTCTGCTCTGCAATTCACATTTTGTTCATGTTTAGACCAAGGCTGCAATTAGGTCTGGATCCACAAGTCTCTGATAGAATGAAAACTGAGTATCAGTGAACAGGTTAAGTGATGTTTAATTGCACCGCTGACAACTTCTTCCATCCCTTTTATTGATGATAGAATTAATTGTGCAGGTTTAATTTGTCCTGCTCTTGTTGGACAGGACATACGTGGGCAGTTGTTCAGTAGTTAAGCTGTGCTGGAATAGCTTAGTTAGGGGGGCAGTTAGATCTGAAGCAGTACAGCTGGGATGTTAGTTTGACCTTTAATCTTTGCTGTTTCCAGTGCATTCAGCCTTTGCACAATGTCATGTGGAGTGAATCGAATTGGCTGAAGACTGACATCTATGATGGTTGGGAACCACAGAGGTCAGGAAAGGTGAACCCTTTGGCAGCTCAGAGATTTGGAAACAGCATTAATAGCAGAAAGATCTAGGGCGGGATTCTCCGTAAGCCGATGCCGAAATTGGGCGATTGGGCAGAGAATCGGTTCCAATACCGAAGTCGTGGCAGGCGCCGATTTTATGCCAAATCGCAATGATCCAGCACCTTGTCAGCGGCGTCAATGGAGTCCGGAACGCATGTACAGTAGACATCGTTTGCATATCATAAGCGGGCTCGACCCAGTATTCGCCGCGATTCTCCGCCTCTGATGGGCTGAGTTCCTGACTGTGTGGTTCACTTGTGCATTCAAAAATCGTGAAACTGGCGTGGCAGCTGCTGAGGGAGAGAGGGGGAGTACGGAAGGTGTCCAACATTGCCATAGTTTGCTGACAGTTGTACCACTGGCTGGAGGGCTTCTGCCAGGGCCGGGGGGAGTAGTGGGGGTGGCCAGGAGGTGGGCTGTGGGGTCGGGGTGAACAAGCATGGAACACCATTGCCGCAGCCAGCAAGGCAGCCATGCAGCTGCGCACACCGCTAACAGCCCACTTTGAACCCAGTGCCACTGGTCATATAGGTCCCCCCCCAGGGCACACCCCTGGGTGCCCTCTGGCCCCAGCCGACCTATCAGCTGTTTGGGCACGCTCCAGCACAACCAGTGCCTTCTTGTTGGCCGGGATATGTGTTTGTGGCGGGTGTAATGTGTATATGCGGCTGCAGCTTGTCAGCCTCCCGAATGTCAATTACGGAGTCGGTGAATTCGGCACCGTTTTTCATTGGAATCGATTATGTTCCACGCAGCACTGGTGCTAGCCCCTCAACGGTAGTGGAATCTGTCCAGTTGCGGCGTTGATTTTCCTGTCGTAAAAGTCCACGGGTTCTGCGTTGGTGTCAATGCTTAGTCTCAGAACCGGAGAATCCAGCCCACAATTTCTAGATTTATTTGCCCTTCAATATCACAAAACATAAGGGAGATGGTGATGTAGTGATAATGTCGCTTGACTAGTAATCAAGAGACCAGGCCAATGCGCTGGTGACATAGGCTCAAGTCCCACTGTGGCAGCTGGTGGATTTTGGACTCAGTTAATAAATCGAGAATATATAGCTGGTCTCAGTCATGATGACCATGAAACAATCGATCGTCATAAGTAATGCCCTTTTGGGAAGGAAACCTGCCATCCTTGCCTGGTCTGGCTTACATGTGACTCCTGACTCACAATAATGTAATTAACTCTTACCTTCCTTGTGCAATGGCCAAGCCAGCCACTCAGTTCAAGGGCAATTAGGGCTGGGAAATAAATGCTAACACAGCCGGTGATGCTCACATCCCAGGGAAAAATTAACAAAACACGATTGTGCCATTTTCAGAATTCAAAACAGAAACTTGTAACAGCCTAGTGATTCCAGGAACATACTTTGCAAATAGAAACACCTCAAGTTATTTTCTTACGCCCAGTCGTTTATTTAAATTAAATCTAAATTTGAAATGACTTTTGCCTCAGCTTCATCTCAGTTAAGGATTATTCAGTCACGCATAAATCGCTTTGAACTGATATTGCTCCAGTCCCATTAGTGACAAAACTGCTGGGTATCTGTGCATAAATCAGTGGTCTCCAACCTTTTTCAGAAGTACTTTTAGAATCTAAATGCAGCACAACATTTACTCTTAAAAATTCGACTTTACTAAATCCCCCAAAATGTACGCTTATAATAATCTTAATAATAATCTTTATTGTCACAAGTAGGCTTACATTAACACTGCAATGAAATTACTGTGAAAAGCAGGTAGTCGCCACATTCCGGCGCCTGTTCGGGTACACAGAGGGAGAATTCAGAATGTCCAAATTACCTAACAGCACGTCTTTCGGGGCTTATGGGAGGAAACCAGAGCAGCCGGAGGAAACCTACGCAGACACGGGAAGAACGTGCAGACTCCGCACAGACAGTGACCTAAACCGGGAATTGAACCTGGGACTCCGGAGCTCTGAAGCAACAGTGCTACCCACTGTGCTACAGTGCTGCCCTATGCATAATACTCACCTATTCTTAGTGTGACACTATCTGTGAGTGCTGTGAAGTCTGGATCGTAGTGCCAGACGGCCAGTCTCATACAGTCCATCATAGAATTTACAGTGCAGAAGGAGGCCATTCGGCCCATCGAGTCTGCACCGGCTCTTGGAAAGAGCACCCTACCCAAGGTCAACACCTCCACCCTATCCCCATAACCCAGCAACCCCACCCAACACTAAGGGCAATTTTGGACACTAAGGGCAATTTATCATGGCCAATCCACCTAACCTGCACATCTTTGGACTGTGGGAGGAAACCGGAGCACCCGGAGAAAACCCACGCACACACGGGGAGGATGTGCAGACTCCACACAGGCAGTGACCCAAGCTGGAATCGAACTTGGGACCCTGGAGCTGTGAAGCAATTGTGCTATCCACAATGCCAGTCGGGGGCCACTGTACACGGCCGCCCCGGCGATTCTACGCGCGGGATGGGCCGAGTGGCCCCCGAGATAGGCCGAGTCCCGCCGGAGCCAATCACATATGGTCCTACCCAGCGGGACCTCGGCGTCCATCCTGCGGGGGGCGGCCTTGTGGGGAGGAGGGGGAATCTGACCGGGGGGGGGGGGGGATTGACCTGCTGACAGCTCCGTGGGTCCGGGGTGTCCCCCTCGGGATCGGGGTGGCCTGGCTCAGGCTGCTATTGCTGCAGTTTTTATTTTAAACGCGCCCGTTGGTACAAGTTACAGGCCCCTGGCTGCTCAACCTGCTGACTGCTCATTGTGTCCTATAAATGTTCACAGAGCCTCTGGTTATTTGGAAGCCCACTCAGGCCACGCCTCTGGAAACCCTGAGACGCCCAGCTGACCCATCAACGGAGTGGGTGCGTCCGAGCTCAATCAGTGGCACAACACGTGCTGCGACTCCTCGGTGCCCTCATCAGAAGCTGAGCCCCACTACAGGGGAAGTGGGGTATAGCAGAGCTCAACCCAAACAAAGCACACAAGCACCGTGGCCTTTGGCCCTCCCTCTGCCCTCTCAGGGCACAGGCCTCACTAGTGTCACTAACAACTAGCCCACTCCGCAGGACTACCAGCTGTCTCCAAGCCCTGCCTGCCCACTAAGCCCCTGCTCCCATCCACCTTGCCCCCATATAGGTTGTTGCAACCAGGACCCACATCACATTGCAGATGAGCTCCCACACACATGTCTCTAAACGTGGAGAAGTTTGGTGGCACACCATGACCCTCTCGACCACACAACCAAGTGTCACCCTGCTGGTGGGAGAACACAGGGCCCAACCAGTGAGGACATCCTCAGAAGTCCCCACTGGGGAAACAGGACAGGGGCTGCAGAACCTATTGCTGACACGGGTTGCAGCAGCCTCTAGTACCCCTGTTGACAGGGACGGGTGGTGAGGACAGAGGCTCCCTGGTGCCACTCACTGTTGGAGAGAAGGGTGCAGTATGGAAGGCAACATATCGGAGGGGGGAGGGGGTGCTGAAGAGTGGGGGTGGGTTTGGGGGCACAAATGGAGGGTGGAGCTGAATGCAACTCAAGGTCACCGCGTAGTCTTTTGGGATGTGGATGGGCAAAGGAATGCTCATCTTGCTAACATGTCTTTTCTCCCCCTGCAGAGAATGAATTTCGGAGTACAGCCAGGAATGCTCACTATCTACCTGGACACAGCTGCCGTTACAGAGACATAGGGCCTGCTTGGGGAGGACCCTGCACCATGAGGAGCCAGCCCCAGAAGAGCAGGGGCCAGCCAGCGAGGCTCCAGTGCCGGCCGTCCAACAGGCCGAGGAGGAAAAGCGAAGCAGGCAGTGCATTGACCACGTGTATACCGTAGGCACGTCTCCTTTGAGGAGTTGCCTACTGTGTGTGCCACCAAAGATGTTCCAGGGGCCAAGCGAGGACCTCTTTGGGATCTCTCAGACATCCGTGCAGACGTGCATTAATGCTGTGATGGATGCTCTATGTGCCCGAGCAGCAGACTATATCACCTTCCGTCTGGACCAGGCACGCTGGATGCCTGGGCAACAGGATTTGTCGCTATCATGGCAGGTCTAGGGGGTGATCGATGGTACACATATCCTCTGACAAGCATCAACTCATCAAGGAGTGCCCTTCATCACTCAGAAGGCCGCCCACTCCCTGAGTGTGCGGTTGGTGTGTGACCACCAGCAGGATCACCATGGGCCGGCCTGGTCTGATGGTGATCCTGCAAGACAAAAGACAAGAGACATGGTGAGAACTTGGGAAGGAGTGGTCTGGGGGAGAGGGCAATTGGCACATCACTCTATATTGGGAGCTTACCTGGTTGCCGCATCCCGACCTCCACCTCGGAGATAACCCTCTCATGCCCCTCCCCATCTAGCTCCATCGCCCCCTCCGGGTTACCTCTTATAACATACGATGAACGTCTGAGGATCCTGGGATTATATTCATTGGAGTTTAGGAGGTTGAGGGGAGATCTAATAGAAACTTACAAGATAATGAATGGCTTAGATAGGGTGGATGTAGGGAAGTTGTTTCCATTAGCAGGGGAGACTAGGACCCGGGGGCACAGCCTTAGAATAAAAGGGAGTCACTTTAGAACAGAGATGAGGAGAAATTTCTTCAGCCAGAGAGTGGTGGGTCTGTGGAATTCATTGCCACAGAGGGCGGTGGAGGCGGGGACGTTGAGTGTCTTGAAGACAGAAGTTGATAAATTCTTGATTTCTCAAGGAATTAAGGGCTATGGAGAGAGAGCGGGTAAATGGAGTTGAAATCAGCCATGATTGAATGGTGGAGTGGACTCGATGGGCCGAATGGTCTTACTTCTGCTCCTATGTCTTATGGTCTTATGGTCTTATAACCTCTGCTCTCTTTTGTTATGGGTCGCCCTTTCCAAGGGGACACATAAAGTACATGTTGAGACGCATGGCAGTGAGTAACACGAGGGGGGGGAGGGGTGATCTGTAGCTGGTGGTATGTGTGTGCAATGCACCTGGCCAAAGAGGACAATATAGGTGTTGGAGTTTGGTGCAAGTTGGGAAGTGAGGGAGGTGAAGGCAGGTGGGTTTTGATTGGCCTCTAGGGGAGTGGGGATGCGATGTAAGGAGTGAGGGACAGGAGTAATGCTGGGGAACAGAGATGGTGGCTCACCCAATCTGCATTAAGGAGGTTGTTCATCTTCTTCCAACACTGTGTGCCAGTTTGCCTAGTGAGGCTGACAGGACTAACCACCTCGGTACCTCCGCTTTTCCCCATTGTCAATCGCTGGCGAGAGCTTCCTGCCCAACCTGGGGAAGAGGCTGTCCCACCTCTCCTCCACCGCACCCAACACTCGTTCAAGTTCTGACTCTGAATCTCGGGGCCGCTCTCCTCTGTGCCATCTCCTTGGCTGGCATGAGAGTGTGTGGGGAGTGGAGTGCTTATAAGCAGCTCCAGCTTGTCAAGCACACCAGGACCAATTACAGCCCCAGCTAATCCATCGCTAGCAGAAATGAGAATTGCTCTAGATTCATGTGGGCAAAGTACAGGTCCATTAGGATGTCCTGAATTGCTCCAGAAATAGCGCCTCCAACGGGAACACGAACCGCACGCAATTCAGTCCCGGTGTCAACACTTGGTCTCCTGAACCAGTGTTTATCAAACTTTTTTTCTTGGGACCCACTTTGACCAACTGGCAGAACTTCGGGACCCATGCCGGCTGACTTGCGCAAAACATGCCGATTGACGTTAGAGACCCACGCCAACCAACCTTCACGACGCACTGTCACTGCTTAACTTAAATCGACAGGTGAGCCTGCTTGGTCCTCCCGATCTCACTTGCTTGGTTCTCACGATCTCACTTGCTTCATCATTCAGTGCGACATTTCTGCTCAGGACATCAGCGGACGCTTTATGTTCTTGCTGCATCCTTTGAAAAAATTTGTTCTCGAATTCACCATGCTTAGCCTTCAAACACCTTTGATGATTTGAGGGTTTTAAACTTTCATTTGCCAGTACTTCCCTGAATATAACACACAAGGTTTTGCATTCTTATTTGCATTGGCACAATAAAGCCAGACCTCAAGATCATCTTTATACTGCTTTGTTCCCGGTTTCAGTGTCTTCTTAATGAATTGTTCACCAGAGACCCTTGGGCTCTGTATACAGCTCACACCAGCACTGCTTTGTCCTGCAGTGGACTCTCCTGAAAAGCTCTCTTCAGCAGATTCAGTTGTGGGATCCTGGCCTGTTTGTGTCTCTGTCTCTCTCTTCCTTATAACAAAATAATCCATCTTCAGTTCTTCACACAGTCCTGTTGCTTGATTGCTGGCTTGATTGTCGCCCTGGAGAGATTCCTCCACTAGGTGGAGGAATCTCTCCTTCATGATTTCACGCCCAAAGCACGGATGTACAGGGCATGAGGCATCAGTGTCCGTGCCAGATGCGTGACCTTCTCTCTGCCTCTGCCTCTGGCAGAAAGATTCCATTGTTCCTATTTAAAGGCAAGTCATGGCTGGCATTATTTTTTTTTTGACTTTGAAACTTTATTTCCAATACCTGATTTTTCCAAGTTTATGACTTTTTACTACTGAAAATGTAAATAATTTCAGTTGAACATGCGCATCATTACATTAACACACAAACTTTGTTTTAAATATATACCCGTTTCTTTAGAAATTTAAACAAGTTATGAGAAAAAGTACAATCTTGTTTTTACTTTACAAACTATGCCTTTAGACGAGATGAAGCAACTTGTCAAATGCACACAATGTCACAATATTTTTATTGGTTCCATTGCATTGCACTATCCTAACATCCAAGTCATCTCCTTTTCCATTCTCACCAAAGGCACTTACTTCCTGGTTTTCAGAGAGTGGCGACACAAAGTGATGACTGTGTAGGCTTCGTCCAGTGTTGACATTTGTCAGCTGTGTTGGCTGGCCTCGTTTGATCGGTATTCCTGGTTGACAAACCTGACCCGGCCTCCCTCTCACTGTCCAGTAGTTGCATCCACCCCAGTCACAAACTGCGGACCACTTCCCAACCAGTACTTTGTGTTGTGTGAGTGCAAGCGGACGTTGTGCCGGCCATTGTACAGCTTGACCACTGAGCCACGGTCGCATACTGCTGATCGGTAGTGGTGGACGAGCCGAGCAGTGTGCAGAGGACGAGTACTAGGGCAGAGCTCCAAGCTGGGGCCACCACAGTTAGCATTGCTCATACTCATTGTCATGTGAGAGTACCTTTAAGAAATGGGTGTTTATAAAATAGCTGTGGTGGATGTACCTTTAAGAAACGTGTGTTTATCAGTGTCAGAGAGTGGGTGAAGCTGGGCTGTCTGTCTGCTTTTACTTTTGCTTTGGGCTGTTGCGGTAAACCACTGTGTTCTTATATTAAGGGTTGTTCGGTAGAACCTGGGACCCTGCATGCTAGCTCCGCCCAGGAGCCGGGTTATAAATATGCGTGGCCTTCAGCTCGCAGCCATTTCGTCAGCTGCTGTAGGAGGCCACACATTAGATACTAATAAAGCCTCAGTTTGAATTCAACTTCGTCTCCAGTCAAATTGATCGTGCCTCAATTTATTAGTATCAGATTCAGAAGATGGACCTCCGGATTAAACCAGATCGACTGCAGCTGGATCCTCACGCAAGCGACACCAGAAAGGACTTTCAGCACTGGCTAGCTTGTTTTGAAGCGTATATCAACGCGGCACGACCCCTGTTCCAGAGGCTCAGAAGATTCAAATATTGTACTCCAGACTCAGCTCTAAAATCTTCCCGCTGATCCAGGATGCGCCCAATTACTCTGATGCTATGACTCGACTCAAAGAAAGTTATGAGCAGAAGACGAACATGCTCTTCGCCAGACACGTGCTCGCAACGCGTACTCAACTACCTGGTGAGTCAATCGAGGGCCCTGATCCCACTAGTTTGGGACTGTGACTGCCAGGACGTTACAGCTAAGGAGCACTCAGATCTCCTTATGCGGGACGTTTTTGTAACTGGGATTGGGTCCGATGTTATCAGGCAGCAGCTTCTAGAAGGGGCCACGTGCGACCTCGCAGAGACTAAAACACTAGCGCTTTCCATGACGGTTGCCCTGCGCAATGTACAGTCCTACGCCCCCAACCGCGCGGCCCACACCTCCTACGCTTCATGGGCCCCACAGGCAGCCTCCCCAGCGGGGGTGCTACCCGCCCAATACGCCTGCGCTACGCGCCAGCCAGCGATCTCCGGGGGGGCCCCGATGCTATTTTTGTGGCCAACAAAGACACCCCCGACAACGCTGCCCGGCCCGCGCTGCCCTTTGTAAGGCCTGCGGGAAGAAGGGCCACTGCGCAACGGTGTGCCAGGCCCAGACGCCCCCACCCCCCCGGTCACGGACAATGTGCGCCGCCATCTTCTCCCCCGCACAACACGTGCATTTCATGGGTGCCGCCATCTTGCTCCACCCCCGCAACGTGCGTTCCATGGGCGCCGCCATTTTGTGATCCCCAGGACCTAAGGTCCATCTTGTGCACCCCGCAGCACATGGAGACCAACGGCGTTTCAGGACCCCGACTCAGCGGCCGCCTCACTACCCGACGATCAACCACGACTTGCATCTATAGCAATCGACCAGTCCCGACCACACACTCTGACCAACGCATCCACCAGCGTGAAAGTCAATGGCCGCGTGACCTCCTGCCCACTGGACTCCGGGAGCACTGAGAGCTTTGTACATCCAAATATGGTAAGGCACTGCTCCCTTAAGGTACACCCTACCAGTCAAAATATGTCCCTGGCCTCCGGATCCCATCGCGTAGCGATCCGGGGGTACTGCATGGTCACGCTCACAGTCCAAGGAGTAGAGTTCCACGGTTTTCACCTCTACATCCTACCTAACCTTTGCGCTGCACTTATCTTTGGCCTGGATTTTCAGTGCAACCTCCAGAGCCTGACCCTTAAATTCAGCGGACCCTTACCACCCCTCACTGTGTACGGCCTCGCAACCCTAAACGTCGATCCTCCTTCCCTCTTTGCCAATCTAACTCTAGATTGCAAACCCGTCGCCACCAGGAGCAGACGGTACAGCACCCAGGATAAGGCCTTCATCAGGTCCGAGGTCCAGTGGTTGCTTCGGGAGGGAGTCATCGAGGCCAGCAACAGCCCCTGGAGAGCTCAAGTGGTAGTGGTTAAGTCTGGGGAGAAAAACCGAATGGTCGTGGACTACAGCCAGACCATCAACAGGTACACGCCCCTCCCACGCATATCTGACATGGTTAACCAGATTGCACAGTACCGGGTCTTCTCAAAGGTGGACCTGAAATCCGCTTACCACCAGTTCCCCATGTGTAAATCGGACCGGCCATACACCGCCTTCGAGGCAGGCGGCCGGCTATATCACTTCCTTAGGGTCCCCTTCAGCGTCACCAATGGGGTTTCGGTCTTCCAAAGGGAGATGGACCGAATGGTCGACCGGTACGGCTTGCGGGCCACGTTTCCGTACCTAGACAATGTGACCATCTGCGGCCATGATCAGCAGGACCACGCCGCCAACCTCGCTAAATGTCTCCGCACCGCCACTCTGCTCAACCTCACGTATAACAAGGAGAAGTGTGTGTTCCGTACAAACCGCTTAGCCATCCTCGGCTACGTGGTCCAGAACAGACTTCTGGGGCCCGATCCCGACCGCATGCACCCCCTCATGGAGCTTCCCCTCCCCCACTGCCCCAAGGCCCTCAAACGCTGCCTGGGGTTCTTCTCGTATTACGCTCAGTGGGTCCCAAACTATGCGGACAAGGCCCGCCCACTCATACAGTCCACTCATTTCCCCCTGACGGTCGAGGCCCAACAGGCTTTCGCCCGGATCAGAGCTGATATTGCCAAAGCTGGAATGCACGCTGTAGAAGAAACACTTCCTTTCCAAGTAGAAAGCGACGCATCGGACGTCGCCCTCGCTGCTCCCTCAACCAGGCAGGCAGGCCCATGGCATTCTTTTCCCGCACCCTCCATGCCTTCGAAATAGGCACTCGTCCGTCGAAAAGGAGGCCCAGGCTATCGTTCAGGCTGTGCGACATTGAAGGCAATACCTGGCCGGCAGGAGATTCACTCTCCTCACTGACCAACGGTCGGTTGCCTTCATGTTCAACAGCACACAGCGGGGCAAGATCAAAAATGACAAAATCTTGCGGTGGAGAATCGAGCTCTCCACCTATAACTACGAGATTAAGTATCGCCCTGGCAAACTCAACGAGCCCCCATACGCCCTATCCCGAGGTACATGTGCCAGCGCACAGGGAGACCGACTCCGGGCCCTGCACGACAGCCTTTGTCACCCAGGGGTCACTTGGTTGTACCACTTCATTATGGCACAAAATTTGCCCTACCCCGTCGAAGAAGTAAGGACGATCACCAAGGACTGCCAGGTCTGTGCGGAGAGCAAACCGCACTTCTACCGGCCGGACCGCGTGCACCTGGTGAAGGCCTCCCGCCCCTTTGAACGCCTCAGCGTGGATTTCGAAGTCCCCCTCCCCTCCTCCGACCGACACACGTATTTCCTCAGTGTGATCTATGAATACTCACATTTCCCCTTCGCCATCCCATGCCCCGACATGATGTCTGCCACCGTCATTAAAGCCCTTAATTCTATCTTCACTCTGTTCGGCTTCCCCGCCTACATCCACAGTGACAGGGGATCCTCATTCATGAGTGATGAGCTACGTCAGTTCCTGCTCAGCAGGGGTATCGCCTCCAGCTGAACGACGATCTACAACCCCCGGGGAAACGGACAGGTAGAAAAGGAGAATGGGACGGTATGGAGGGCCTTCCAGCTGGCCCTACGGTCCAGAAATCTTCCGGCCACCCGCTGGCAAGAAGTCCTCCCTGACGCATTACATTCCATTCGCTCATTACTCTGCACTGCTACTAACAGTACACCACATGAACGTCTTTTTGCCTTCCCCAGGAAGTCCACATCTGGGGTATCGCTCCCAACTTGGCTCACAGCTCCGCGAACCGTGCTTCTCCGTAAACATGTGCGGCTCCACAAGGCGGATCCATTGGTGGAAAGGGTGCACCTGCTCCGCGCAAACCCACAGTACGCCTACGTGGCGTTCCCTGACGGCCGCCAGGATACCGTCTCCCTCAGGGATCTGGCACCAGCAGGTTCCACCCCCGCACTACCCCGGCGCCACCCTCCCTCCCCCGCCGCTCCCATCACCCCCCCTAGGACTGTCCGTCCTCCCCCTGCCCACCCCGGTTGGTGAAGAGGATTTCGGCATGCTCCCAGAGCCAACTTCAACCATGACAGCACCAACATCACCGGCTCCACTTCGTCGATCTCAGAGGATGATCAAGGCGCCGGACTGGCTGAACCTCTGACTGGCTTACCGGATGACCAGAGACATTTTTTACTGTTCTGTAAATATTAAAGATTGCGAATTGTATATAGTTATCCACCACCCCCGCCGGACTCAATTTTAACAGGGGGTGAATGTGGTAAACACTGTGTTCTTATATTAAGGGTTGTACGGTAGAACCTGCACTAAAAGTTCACCTGGGCCCCTGCATGCTAGCTCCGCCCAGGAGCCGGGTTTTAAACATGCGTGGCCTTCAGCTCGCAGCCATTTCGTCAGCTGCTGTAGGAGGCTACACATCAGATACTAATAAAGCCTCAGTTTGAATTCAACTTCGTCTCCAGCCAAATTGATCGTGCCTCAGCTGTCTGCTACAGGGTGTGTTTTAGTTTCATTTTGAGAGCTGGTTTGCTGCAGGCACAGCAAGAAGGTGTATTAGTCTCTCTCTCTGCAATCTAAAGACTGTCTCCAGATCCTTTGGTGATTTAAAAATAATACAGTTTCTGTAGAGAAGTCTTCTGTAAAAAGGTTTTTTTTTGTCTTCTGGATGTCTTATAGAGTACTGTATTCTTTGAGGATTTATTGGTGTTGACAGTTGTTAAGATGTTTACTGTGGGTTTATAAAGTGTTAACTGGTTTCATAAATAAACATTGTTTTAATTTAAAAGTACTGTAGATCTCTATTACATCACACCTGTAAAGTAGGCCCGTGTGTTCCCCATAACCACAATCTATTAAAAGTTGTGGGTCAGGTGAACTCCGTGATACACTTTGGGGTTCTCTAAACCCTGGCCCATGACAACATGGATGCCCATCAGCCCCGGTCCCCACCTCTCCCTGCACATGCGCGATGACCAGCACACAGCCCAGCCTCGTGTCACCCGCCCCTCAAATGCCGCAACCAATCGGGGACTGTCCACGGCCGGCAATCTTTACAACTGGTCGTGGCCATTGGGGACTTCTTCCCAAAATCGGAGGCGCCACAACGGTAGCACAAGTGGATAGCACTGTGGCTTCACAGCGCCAGGATCCCAGGTTCAACTCCCCGCTGGGTCACTGTCTGTGCAGAGTCTGCATGTTCTCCCCGTGTCTGCGTGGGTTTCCTCCGGGTGCTCCAGCTTCCTCCCACAGTCCAAAGACGTGCAGGTTAGGTGGATTGGCCATGATAAATTGCCCTTAGTGACCAAAAAAGGTCAGGAGGGGTTATTGGGTTACGGGATAGGGTGGAATTGAGGGCTTAAGTGGGTCGGTGCAGACTCGATGGGCCGAATGGCCTCCTTCTGCACTGTATGTTCTATGTTCTAACAACCGATCGCTCCACGACCCTCTCGACCTGCCCATGAGTTTGAAAAACCCTGTCCTAGTGGAGAATTTTGCCCTCTGTCTATTTGCTGTAGTTGTCTGTAAGAAATGCCAAATCTAGAAACCACACATTATCTTATTTTTATATAGTTTTGTTTTTATAACTTTAGGGTGTCCAATTCATTTTTTCCAATTAAGGGGCAAGTTAGCGTGGCCAATCCACCTACCTGCATGACTTTGGGTTGTGGGGGCAAAACCCACGCAAACACGGGGAGAATGTGCAAACTCCACACACACAGTGACCCAGAGCCGGGATCGAACCTGGGACCTCGTCGCCATGAGGCAGCAGTGCTAACCACTGTGCCACCGTGCTGTCCTAACCACACATTATTTGCACACCTAATTTATTGGGGGAAATTGTTTAATCAGGACATAACCAGTCTACAGCAAGTAAAATATGAACAAAGTTTTATTTACACAAGCAATATATACACTAGATCCCTCCCAAGTTCCTCTTTGGTCAGTGACTTACTGAGCGACCTTATAAACTCTAGGTAATTGAGATACCTCGCCCCTAGCGAAGGAGCTCATACTCCACAAGGAGCACAAGGAAGACAAGCATTCCCACCCTGTAGGTCCCGTGCGGGACATTACAAAACCCTCCTCATTCCAAGGCTATGCTCTGTTGACAAATGAGATAAATGGTCTGGTCTATGACATTCGTAAAAAGAAATTCTCTTTCCCAGTCTTGGTGGAAATGGTAGGATTTTGCACTCCTGGTGACCCCGGGCCCCTCGCTCGTCATTTTGTCTTCACCCTGTTTATTCCAAGTTTTGACGCCTGCGAGAATCTCGTTGCCGGCGTCTCGTGCATTTTTGGCGCAGTTCGGCAGACAACGACGATTAACGTTTCGAGCCTCTGGGATCGACCTGTCGATTGCGATCGATTATTTAGAAACAACAAACATGTAACTTCATTGAAGCCTACTTGTGACAATAATCGATTATTATTATTATTATGAATTAAATATAATTTCATTGAAAGAGGATTTTCTCAAGCTCTCAGTTAACTACCTCGAACAATTACCATTCAGCAAACTATTCATGTTTGCAACTGAGGCTGCTGTGGAACTTCAGATTCGCTGCATATAAAAATCTAAAGTTCCCACACTGGTAACGTTTAAAAAAATGCAATGAATCAATGAGAAAAGATGTTTACTTCCACGCATCAGTTCTCTCTGTTTGAGGAAGGAGAACACTTGAATGAAGTACTATTTAAATGTTTCTCTTTTGCTTGGACATCGGGTTTCCTCATTGATGTTTCATCCGACCACTGCACATAAACTTCAAGTTGGCAGAGTGATGTGGGGTTTGCTTGTTGAAGTGTTTTGAGAGCCTGTCTGCTCTTTGTAGTCTTTTAGCTCTGTGTCCTGGATTGTATTTTCAGCACTGTATAAATTATATGTCATGAACATAACGTTACAGATCACATTTTGCACATGTTCATTATTTTTATAATACCTCACTCATGTGAGGGGGCGGGGAGGGGGGGGGGAATTTTCTGCTGGTTTTTACCCACGGGTGCCTATGGCAACTTTGGTGGAAAATCTCGCAAGACCGGTTAAACGTGAATCTCGGTGGCGAGATTGTGTTTTGTGATTTTCCTATTTAATAAATTTATATGTATTTAAAGGACTTCCACACCATTTGCTCCCCCCCCCCCCCCCCACCCCCACATAAAAGAATTCCCCCCTCGCCAATGTAACGTCACGTCGGCAAGGTTTACAACAGGTATTTAAAAATATGAAGCAGTCAAGGGGAAACTGACAGTGGCGCAAGGGTAAGTATAGCCTCCATGGGGGGAGAAGGACATGCCTGGGAAGTGCACTGGCACGGCACCTAACACTTCCAGGGGTGGGCCCTCTGGGAATATCCATAGGGGCGGTTCTCTTGCGTGTGGAGGGGATTGCCTTGGAGCTCTTGGGGGGGGGCATGGTTGCCTCGGTGTTAGTGGGGGGATTTCCCCTTATCCATGGCAGACCGGGGGTGGTGGGGTGGCATAGGGGTTTCCCCGCTGCTTGGGTGTTGTGGGGGGGGGGGGGTTCCCTTAACTTTGAGGCCTGTTTAGGGGCACAAAGGTGCACATTGGATTCTTCTCTTTGAAACTTAAGTAGTGTGAGTCACCCTGGTTAGCTGAGCTCTGAAAAAAGATAGACAGAAAGCGCACTCAATAAGCTTTGCGCAAGTGAAGGAGACACATCCTGAGTGAGACACATCCTGAGTGAGACACATCCAGAGTGGGAATTGCAACTTGGTAATTTGGTGCAGTGAGGTAATTCAGTGCAGAGTGGGAGAAAGTGCTTTTTCCCTACTGTTTTGTTCTCTCTCTTTCTTCTGGCCTGTAACCTTTAATCTGCAAGGAGAGAACCAGAGAGCACCTAAGAACCTGGGCAGGTAAGTGATTTGTATATATTTTTATTTTTATTACCTTTTCAAATTGTGTGGGTGGGGGGGGGGGGGAACTGAAGTGACATCACAGTAAATCTGTGACCTGATCGGCTGGTTGAGAATCTACACTTAATTGAAAAATTAAGCATTATTAAACTAATTAAACATAATTACTTAATTATTTAATTATAATTTAGACGGTATCTGAGCCAAAGACTGGAGAGTACGGTATTTAGCTTTCACATTTATAGTAGAAATCTAGTGCTGGGAAACATATAGTTAACAGTAACTTTAAAAAAAATTTGTTTTTAAATTTAATTTACTAATTAATTGACGCAATGTCAATTAGAGGGGTGCAGTGCTCTGACTGTGAGATGTGGCAGGTCCGGGAGGCTTCCAGCGTCCCGGGTGGCTTCATCTGCAGAAAGTGCACCCAATTAGAGCTCCTCACAGACCGCATGGTTCGGCTGGAGCAGCAGTTGGATGCACTTAGGAGCATGCAGGTGGCGGAAAGCGTCATAGATCGCAGTTATATAAATGTGGTCACACCCAAGGTGCAGGCAGAGAAATGGGTGACCACCAGAAGGGGCAGGCAGTCAGTGCAGGAATCCCCTGTGGTTGTCCCCCTCTCGAACAGGTATACCCCTTTGGATACTGTCGGGAGGGATAGCCTATCAGGGGAAAATAGCAGCAGCCAGAATAGTGGCATCACGGCTGGCTCTGATGTTCAGCAGGGAGGGTGAAAGCGCAGAAGAGCAATAATCATAGGGGGCTCTATAGTCAGGGGCACAGATAGGCGCTTCTGTGGATGTGAAAGAGACTCCTGGATGGTAGTTGCCTCCCTGGGCCAGGGTCCAGGGTGTCTCCGAACGGGTAGAGGGCATCCTGAAGGGGGAGGGCAAACAGGCAGACGTTGTTGTACATATTGGTACTAATGACATAGGCAGGAAGGGGCATGAGGTCCTGCAGCAGGAGTTCAGGGAGCTAGGCAGAAAGTTAAAAGACAGGGGTTGTAATCTCGGGATTACTCCCTGTGCCACATGCCAGTGAGGCTAGAAATAGGAAGATAGAGCAGCGAAACACGTGGCTAAACAGCTGGTGTAGGAGGGAGGGTTTCCGTTATCTGGACCACTGGGAGCTCTTCCGGGGCAGGTGTGACCTGTATAAGAAGGACAGGTTGCATCTAAACTGGAGAGGCATAAATATCCTGGCCGCGAGGTTTGCTAGTGTCACACGGGAGGGTTTAAACTAGTATGGCAGGGGGGTGGGTACCGGAGCAATAGGTCAGAAGGTGAAAGTATTGAGGGAGAACTAGGGAATAGGCTCTGAGAAAGAGCAGACAGGGAGATGTTGCTAAGAACAGCTGGTCTATTGGCCTGAAGTACACATGTTTTAATGCAAGAAGTATTACGGGTAAGGCAGATGAACTTAAAGCTTGAATTAGTACTTGGAACTGTGATGTTGTTGCCATTACAAAGACCTGGTTGAGGGAAGGACAGGATTGGCAGCTAAACGTTCTAGGATTTAGATGTTTCAGGCGGGATAGAGGGGGATGTAAAAGGGGTGGAGGAGTTGCGCTACTGGTTGGGGAGAATATCACCGCTGTACTACGGGAGGACACCTCAGAGGGCAGCGAGGCTATATGGGTAGAGATCAGGAATAAAAAGGGTGCAGTCACAATGTTGGGGGTTTACTACAGGCCTCCCAACAGCCAGCAGGAGATAGAGGAGCAGATAGGGAGACAGATTTTGGAAACAAGTAAAAACAACAGGGTTGTTGTGATGGGAGATTTCAACTTCCCCAATATTGACTGGGACTCACTTAGTGCTCGGGGCTTAGACGGGGCATAGTTTGTAAGGAGCATCCAGGAGGGCTTCTTAAAACAATATGTAGACAGTTCAACTAGGGAAGGGACTGTACTGGACCTGGTATTGGGGAATGAGTCCGGCCAGGTGGTAGAAGTTTCAGTAGAGGAGCATTTCGGGAAAAGTGACCATAATTCAGTAAGTTTTCAAGTGCTGCTGGACAAGGATAAGAGTGGTCCTAGGGTGAATGTGCTAAATTGGGGGAAGGCTAATTATAACAATATTAGGCGGGAACTGAAGAATATAGATTGGGGGCGGATGTTTGAGGGTAAATCAACATCTGACATGTGGGAGGCTTTCAAATGTCAGTTGAAAGGAATTCAGGACCGGCATGTTTCTGTGCGTTAGAAGGATAAATGCGGCAAATTTCAGGAACCTTAGTTAACGAGAGAAATTGTAGGCCTCGTCAAAAAGAAAAAGGAGGCATTTGTCAGGGCTAGAAGGCTGGGAACAAACGAAGCCTGTGAGGAATATAAGGAAAGTAGGAAGGAACTTAAGCAAGGAGTCAGGAGGGCTAGAAGGGGTCACGAAAAGTCATTGGCAAATAGGGTTCAGGAAAATCCCAGGGCTTTTTACACATACATAAAAAGCAAGATGGTAGCCAGGGAAAGAGTTGGCCCACTAAAGGATAGGCAAGGGAATCTATGTGTGGAGCCAGAGGAAATGGGCGAGGTACTAAATGAATACTTTGCATCAGTATTCACCAAAGAGAAGGAATTGGTGGATGTTGAGTCTGGAGAAAGGTGTGTAGATAGCCTGGGTCACATTGAGATCCAAAAAGATGAAGTGTTGGGCGTCTTTGAAAAATATTAAGGTAGATAAGTCCCCAGGGCCTGATGGGATCTACCCCAGAATACTGAAGGGGGCTAGAGAAATTGCTGAGGCCTTGACAGAAATCTTTGGATCTTTACCGTCTTCAGATGATGTCCCAGAGGACTGGAGAATAGCCAATGTTGTTCCTTTGTTTAAGGAGGGTAGCAAGGATAGTCCAGGGAACTACAGGCCGGTGATACGTCAGTGGTAGGGAAATTACTGGAGAGAATTCTTCGAGACAGGATCTACTCCCATTTGGAAGCAAATGGACGTATTAGTGAGAGGCAGCATGGTTTTGTGAAGGGGAGGTCGTGTCTCACTAGCTTGATCGAGTTTTTTGAAGAGGTCACAAAGATGATTGATGCAGGTTGGGCAGTGGATGTTCTCTATATGGACTTCAGTAAGGCCTTTGACAAGGTCCCTCATGGTAGACTAGTACAAAAGGTGAAGTCACACGGGATCAGGGGTGAGCTGGCAAGGTGGATACAGAACTGGCTAGGTCATAGATGGCAGAGAGGAGCAATGGAAGGGTACTTTTCTAATTGGAGGGCTGTGACTAGAGGTGTTCTGCAGGGATAAGTGCTGGGACCTTTGCTGTTCATAGTCTATATAAATGATTTGGAGGAAAATGTAACTAGTCTGATTAGTAAGTTTGCAGGCGACACAAAGGTTGCTGGAATTGCGGATAGCGATGAGGACTGTCAGAGGATACAGCAGGATTTAGATCGTTCGGAGACTTGGGCGGAGAGATGGCAGATGGAGTTTAATCCAGACAAATGTGAGGTAATGCATTTTGGAAGGTCTAATGCAGGTAGGGAATATACAGTGAATGGTAGAACCCTCAAGAGTATTGAAAGTCAGAGAGATCTAGGTGTACAGGTCCACAGGTCACTGAAAGGGACAACATAGGTGGAGAAGGTAGTCAAGAAAGCATACGGCATGCTTGCCTTCATTGGCCGGGGCATTGAGTATAAGAATTGGCAAGTCATGTTGCAGCTGTATAGAACCTTAGTTAGGCCACACTTGGAGTATAGTGTTCAATTCTGATCGCCACACTACCAGAAGGATGTGGAGGCTTTTGAGAGGGTGCAGAAGAGATTTACCAGGATGTTGCCTGGTATGGAGGGCATTAGCTATGAGGAGCGGTTGAATAAACTTGGTTTGTTCTCACTGGAACAACGGAGGTTGAAGGGCGACCTGATAGAGATCTACAAAATTATGATTTAATTAGAGAATCATATAGTGCCGAAGGAGGCATTCGACCCACTATCTCCTTGAAAGACATCTCAAATAGTCCCACTTGTTACAATCCCCATGAGGAACTGTAAACCAAAATAACTAAATTTAACAAATGATTCCGAAATGAATAAATTACCCACAGGATTTAGTTTTTGTTACTTTTACTTTGATACTAAGCAGAATTATTGCAAATTAAACGTGAATTACTTCAAATAAAAAGGTAAATTTCACTTCAAATAGTTGAACAACAAAGATATATCCACAAGATCCTACATCACACCCGACAGACATGTTGGACCATGTGCAGCTCCAGAGTTCTCTAACTTGGCATAGACTATCTTTTACTCTCCCACTCGATTTCTTCAGCCTTCGCATTGCATTCATCAGCACCTGTATTCCATACAAAATCCACAGAGATGGTTGCCAGCCAAACCGCAAACGCCTGCCGAATCTCCTTTGCTAGATTAATGACAGTTTTCTTTTTAAATTTTAGAGTACCCAATTATTTTTATTTTATTTTTCAATTAAAGGGCAATTTAGCATGGCCAATCCATCTAACCTGCACATCTTTGGGTTGTGGTTGTGAAACCCACGCAGACACGGGGAGATTGTGCAAACTCGACACGGACAGTGACCCAGGGCCGCGATTCGAACCTGGGATCACAGTGCCGTAGTCCCAGTGATAACCACTGCGTCACCATGCTGCCCTGATTAATGACAGTCTTGATTTACAGATTCCCCAGAGACTATTTTACCACTTCCCTTTATTAAACTTCACTAAATGATCTGGTGGGTTCTGGCAAAACTGCAGCAGCAGTAAAATTGTCTAATTCATAGTTTCTGCTCTAATCCTGTATTTTGCTTTCAGTTATTGAATTGTGTCGCACCCACAAAAAACATATCATAAATGTGCCTTCTCTGTTCTCCGCTCTGTTGCAGCTCTCCTTTGTCCACTGCTCGTTTTTGTGTCTGGCTACTTTCCTTTTCGTGTTCACTTCCTTCCTGTTGGTACTGCTTCCAGGTCGGGAGTCGCCAGGTCACATGGACCAGTATTTCCTATTGTCCAAGAAAATGATAATTGAACCCTTCACAACTGAAGAAATACTTAAAAGTCATTTTCATACATTCTTAAAGCCAATCACAAATTCCGAAGACATTTTAAAGAAATCATGAATTTTCCTTACTGTACTGGTTCTGGGTCAAAGATCCTCATGCACTCTACTGCTCTTTCCCCATCGCCCTACAAATTTCACCTTTTCAAGTTCATATCTGATTCCCTTCTGAAAGTTACTAATGTGACTGCTTTCATAATTGTTTTCAGATAGCGCACTTTGTGGTAAACCACTGTGTTCTGATATTAGAGGTTGTACGGTAGGACCTGCACTACAGGTTCACCTGTGGCCCCTTCATGCTAGCTCCGCCCAGGGGGCGGGTTATAAATATGTGTGGCCTCCAGCTCGCAGCCATTTCGCCAGCTGCTGTGGGAGGCCACACATCTGATACTAATAAAGCCTCAGTTTGGATTCAACTTCGTCTCCAGTCAAATTGATCGTGCCTCACACTTCAGATCAGCATGTGGTGTATAAAATAAACATTTCATAATTTGTCCCTTGAAATTGTTTGTCTTACATCTTAAACATGGGCTTTCTGCTTGCAGGGACTCCCCCCCCCCCATACCCCCCCTCCCCCCCCCCCCCCCCCCCCCCATACCCCAGTGGGAACAGTTACTCACTATCCGCTCTCTCAAAACGCCTCGTATTTTCAAATAGTTTAGATCTCCACATAACCGTCCAGTAAGGAAAACATTCCCAGCTTCTCCAGTGTTTCTACATAACACCTGGCGACGTTCAAAAAAAATCTAGCCAAAAGGAAGACGGTGACTCAGTAGTAATTTCACTGAACTAGTAAATCGGAGGCCCAGGCTAATGCTCTGGGTTCGTAGGTTCAAATCCCGCCACGGCAGTAAGGGAATTCAAATTCAGTTCATTAAAAATCTGGAATTGAAAGCTAGTCTTACTAAAAACCCATCCAGTTCACTATGTCCTTTATTACTAGTAAGAAGTTTTGCAACACCAGGTTAAGGTCCAACAGGTTTATTTGGAATCACTAGCTTTCGGAGCACAGCTCCTTCATCAGGTGAGTAGACTCACTTGATGAAGGAGCTACTCTCCAAAAGCTAGTGATTCCAAATAAATCTGTTGGACTTTAACCTGATGTTATAAGACTTCTTACTCTGCCCTTCCCAGTCCAATGCCGGCATCTCCACATCATCTTTATTACTTGGGCTGCATATATGAGTCCAGACCCACAGCAATGTGGTTGACTCTCAGCTGCTCTCCAAGGCAATTAAAGATGTGCCACAAATGCTAGTCTTGCCAGTGACACCCACATTCCATGGACGAATGAAAATGAATTCTCCTCTGCAATCTGTCCAAGGCATTGACATCTTTGCTAACGTGTGGTGCCCAGAATTGGACGCAATTATCAGGCAGAAGCGAAACCAATGATTTGTAAAGGTTTCCTACAACTTGCTCTCCCATTGTAATTGTATATTTCATTTCACAAAGCCTCCTTTTGTTCTTCCCAACAAAATATATCACTTCACAGCTCTCTGCATTAAATTTAATTTGCCATGTGTCTTCCCATTCCATCAGCCTGTCATCAATATCCCCCTGAAGTCCATCACGATACACCTCACTATTTCCTACATTTCCAGGATTTTGTGTCTTCTGCAGACTTTGAAAGTTTCCCTCTGATACCCAAGTCCAGGCCACAAATATAGTTCACAACGCGCAGTGACCCTAATACCAATGCCGGGGGACATATTGACCGATGATTTCAGCACGCCCAGCAGCGTATTTCATAGTGGTGTAGGCGATCTGCCATTGGCTGGTGGTGGGATCTTCTGCTCCCACTGCTGTTCAACGGCGTTTCCCGTTGTATACAACCAGCTCAACCCATGACAGGGATTCGCTGTTGGCTGCACCAGAATTTCCCGCCAGCGGGAATGACTGGAAAATTACGGCTATTATATCTGATAATATTATGTTCTGCTTTCAGTCTGTTAGCCAATTTCACATCCACACTGTCATTGTTCCTTTAATGCCAAGGGCTTTGGTTTTCCTAACAAGTGGTACTTTGTCAAATACCATTTGGAAGATCAAAGAGTTGACTAGTATTACCTTGATCAACCATCTCTACTACTTTCACAGATTTCATAGAATTTACAGTGCAGAAGGAGGCCATTCGGCCCATCACGTCTACACCGGTCCCTGAAAGGGCACTCTACCTAAGCCCACACCTCCACACCATCCCCATAACCCAGCAACCTCACTTTTTGGACACTACAGAGCAGTTTAGCATGACCAATCCACCTAACTCACACATCTTTGGACTGTGGGAGGAAACGGGAGCACCCGGAGGAAACCCACGCAGACATCGGGGAAACATGCAGACTCCGCACAGACAGTGACCCAAGCAGGGAATTGAACCCGGGTCCCTGGCACTGTGAAGCACCAGTACCAACCACTGTGCTACCATGCCACCCTTTATTGTAGCACTCAACCAAATTTACCAGACATGATTTGCCTTTAATAAATTTATGTTGGCTTCAAATTGTAACCCATGTTATTCCAAGTGACGAATAATGTTGACCCCTCCCTTCCAACCACCACAACCACCCCAAAGATTATTATTATTCCCAATTTATAGTGGTGCAAAATTTAAATGCAGGAATTTAACGTGGGTGGCACACAATGACAAAATGCAGGTTTAAAATGTAGTTATGCCCTGCGATGAGTTGCAGACTTCCATTGTGAAATTAAGGATAAACACTGAACGATGACCAATTGCTTCCCAACACCGAATGGGATGATGAAAATTAGCAGGGGAGTTAAAAACCTCACCCAACATCATGCAATTATTAACAGTTACATCCAAAACCACATTGTCAGAGTCTCCTGAATCCTGATGCAAGAAGAGATAAGACAAAAAAGGACATTTAATTAAGAGGTTGAAATTGATCTCTTTCGTGAAAATATGGGCCTGAGTTCAAAGTAGAATTTCTCCTTTGCCAATACTTTCAGTAAAGACAGCAAATGGAGGAATTTCATCACCAGTGTGCTGTGGTCACAATGTGTACAATTGACAGGATGCACATTGACAATGCATCAAGTTTTCAGAGGTGCAGGTTAGGTGGATTGTCCACGATCAATGTATGGGGTCACGGGAAAAGGACGGGGAGTGGGCCTCAGTCGAGTGCCCTCATTTGGAGGGTCAATGCTGATTCAATGGGCCGAATACCTCCTTCTGCACTGTCGGGATTCTATGGATTTCAGCACCACCTCTATTCCATGTGACCACAACCGGCGAGAAGGACAAGTGAAGCAATGTTATGGGAACATCATCCCCTCCAGTTTTCCCTCCAGTTTTCCCTCCAGCCACACATTATCTTCAATTGGACATGTATCGCTGTTTTTCCTTCATACTTGTTGGGTCAAAATTCTAACAGCCTTGTAAGGGTGTCATTATCACATCAATTTAAGAACTTAACATCAGCTTCTCAAGGGAAACCTTGGATGATCAATAAATATGGCATTGTCAGCTACTTCCATATCCTTAGAACAAGAAAGAAAATGTCATTCCTGTGGTAGTATGTATTGGGGGTCATGTGGGACTGGAAGCCCTAATGTCATTGGCTGACAGATCCCGGGTCCTGGTTGGCTGTTGACCTCAAGCTCCGCCCTGAAGGCGGAGTATAAGAAGCCGGAGTCTTCCCCCGCAGGCCAGTTTACGATCGAGCTGCTGGGGAACAGACACGCTTAATAAAGCCTCATCGACTTCACTATATTCGTCTCATGGAGTCTTTGTGCGCTACAATTTATTAAGCGTGCCTAAAAAGGACTATGGCGCTCAGGATCATTCCAGTATGCCTGAGGATCAGCCCCCACGCAGTGAACGCGGCAGCAGCCTTCAAACACTGGCAGACTTGCTTCGAGGCCTACCTCAGAATGGCCACCGGCCGAGTCTCAGACGAACAAAAACTGCAGGTCCTGCACTCGAGGGTGAGCACGGAGATTTTCACCCTCATTGAAGACACCGACGATTTCCAGACGGCGTTCGCAGCACTCAGAAGTCTCTACGTTCGCCCAGTTAACCAAATCTACGCTCGCTACCAGCTCGCGACAAGACGGCAAGCTCCCGGAGAATCGATGGACGACTTCTACGCCGCGCTGCTGATTTTGGGACGAGCCTGCAGCTGCCCGTCGGTGAATGCAAACGAACACACGGACATGTTAATGCGCGATGTTTTTGTGGCAAGTATGCAATCCTCCCAAAGACTTCTAGAAAAAGAGTCGCTAGGACTCTCAGAGGCACGGGCCCTAGCAGCCTCCCTAGACGTGGCCGCGCGTAATACCCGCGCCTACGGCCCCGACCGCGCGGCAGGCCATTGGGCCCCGTACGTACCCGTCGCGGCAAACCCCCTACCCCCCCCCCCCGGACACCCCACAGGCTTGCGCGGTCCAAACGCCGAGTCGCACCGGGGGCGCCCGCTGTTATTTCTGCGGCCAGGCGAAACACCCCCGACAGCGCTGCCCGGCCCACGCAGCTATCTGCAAAAGCTGCGGGAAAAAGGGCCATTATGCGGTGGTGTGCTGATCCCGCGAGGTCGCCGCCGTCCCGGGGCCACAGGGAGCCCTACAAGCAGTCTATGCGTCCCAACCCCCCCAGCACGCCATGTGCGACCCGCAGGCGCAGCCGCTCTGGTTCCCGACCACCGCGGTCCCGGGAGAACTGGGAGCCCTGCACGCCGCCTACGCTCCCCAACCCCCCTCCCCGCAGCCCATGTACGACCCGCCGCCGGCGCTACCGCTTTGGGTCCCGGCCAACACTCTCCACGGAGAGGAGGGGGTTTTTCGCATCCCTAACGCCACCCTCACCCCCGTCCCGCGCCCCACGCCTGACCCGCCGGCGCCACCTACTTGGACCCCGACCACCGCTGTCCCCGGTGAGGGAGCTCCTCGCGCTCCTTGCGCTCGCGGCCCCACGCCTGACCCGCCGGCGCCGCCGACTTGGGCCCCGACCACCGCTGTCCCCGGTGAGGGAGCTCCGCGCGGTCCTAGCGCTCGCGGTCCTAGCGCTCGCGGTGAGGGAGCTCCGCGCGGTCCTAGCGCTCGCGGTCCTAGCGCTCCCCAGACCCCCAGCACACCATGTGCGACCCGCAGACGCCGCCATTTTGGGTCCCGACCACCACGAGGGGAGGAGGTGCGCCGTTGTACGACCCGCAGACGCCGCCATTTTGGGTCCCGACCACCACGAGGGGAGGAGGGGCGCCGCCATCTTGGACCGCCCCCGACCTGTACGACGCACGGGGGCGGCCATTTTGTCCACCCCCGCCGCCATCTTGTGACCCCCCAGCCACGTGCGATGTATGGGGGTGGCCATTTTGTCCATCCCCGACGCCATCTTGGACGGCAACAACGGACCCCACCCCACTACTACAACCACGGCTCGCTTCGGTTACGCTCGATCAGGCTCGGCCCTGGACACTCCAGACGACGATGACAACGGTCCTAATTAACGGCCACGAGACGCCATGCCTAGTCGACTCCCGGAGCACGGAAAGCTTTATACACCCCGACACGGTAAGACGCTGTTCCTTGACCACCTATCCCAGCGCACAAAAGATTTGCCTAAAGCTGCAGGTTCCCACTCCGTACAGATCCAGGGATTACAAACAAAGAACAAAGAACAAAGAAATGTACAGCACAGGAACAGGCCCTTCGGCCCTCCAAGCCCGCGCCGACCATACTGCCCGACTAAACTACAATCTTCTACACTTCCTGGGTCCGTATCCTTCTATTCCCATCCTATTCATATATTTGTCAAGATGCCCCTTAAATGTCCCTATCGTCCCTGCTTCCACTACCTCCTCCGGTAGCGAGTTCCAGGCACCCACTACCCTCTGCGTAAAAAACTTGCCTCGTACATCTACTCTAAACCTTGCCCCTCTCACCTTAAACCTATGCCCCCTAGTAATTGACCCCTCTACCCTGGGGAAAAGCCTCTGACTATCCACTCTGTCTATGCCCCTCATAATTTTGTAGACCTCTATCAGGATTCTGCATAGTTACCCTAACGGTGCAGGGGAGGGAGTTCGAAAACTACAAACTTAACGTCCTTCCCCAACTCTGTGCCCCCACCTTGCTGGGATTATATTTCCAATGTAATCTACAGAGCTTTACGTTTAAATTCGGCGGCCCCATACCCCCACTCACTATCTGCGGCCTCGCTACCCTCAAGGTGCAACCCCCGTCCTTGTTTGCTAACCTCACCCCAGATTGCAAACCCGTCGCCACTAGGAGCAGACGGTACAGCGCCCAGGACTGGACCTTCATTCGGTCCGAAGTCCAGCGGCTACTAAAGGAGGGCATAATCCAGGCCAGCAATAGTCCCTGGAGAGCGCAGGTGGTAGTAGTGAAGACAGGGGAGAAACAAAGGATGGTCATTGACTATAGCCAGACCATCAACAGGTACACACAACTAGACGCGTACCCTCTCCCCCGCATATCCAACATGGTCAATCGGATTGCCCAGTATAAAGTCTTCTCCACCGTGGACCTCAAGTCCGCCTACCATCAGCTCCCCATCCGCCCAAGTGACCGCAAGTACACAGCCTTCGAGGCAGACGGGCGATTATACCATTTCCTACGGGTCCCTTTTGGCGTCACAAACGGGGTCTCGGTCTTCCAACGGGAGATGGACCGGATGGTTGATCAACATGGGTTACGGGCCACGTTCCCGTATCTCGACAATGTAACCATCTGCGGCCACGATCAGCAGGACCACGACGCCAACCTCCAAAAATTCCTCCAGACCGCCAAAGTCTTGAACCTCACGTACAACGAGGACAAGTGCGTTTTTAGCACCGACCGGCTAGCCATTCTGGGCTACATAGTACGCAATGGGATAATAGGCCCCGACCCCGAACGTATGCGCGCACTCATGGAATTTCCCCTCCCGCACTGCCCAAAAGCCCTGAAACGCTGCCTGGGGTTCTTTTCGTACTACGCCCAGTGGGTCCCCCAGTACGCAGACAAGGCCCGCCCCCTAATACAGACCACGACCTTCCCTCTGTCGACAGAGGCTTGCCAGGCCTTCAGCCGCATCAAAGCGGACATCGCAAAGGCCACGATGCGCGCCATCGACGAGTCCCTCCCCTTCCAGGTCGAGAGCGACGCCTCCGACGTAGCTCTAGCGGCCACCCTTAACCAAGCGGGCAGACCCGTGGCCTTTTTCTCCCGGACCCTCCACGCCTCAGAAATCCGCCACTCTTCAGTAGAAAAGGAAGCCCAAGCCATAGTGGAAGCTGTGCGACATTGGAGGCATTACCTGGCCGGCAGGAGATTCACTCTCCTCACCGACCAACGGTCGGTAGCCTTCATGTTCGATAATGCACTGCGGGGCAAAATCAAAAACGACAAGATCTTAAGGTGGAGGATCGAGCTCTCCACCTTCAACTACGAGATCTTGTATCGCCCCGGAAAGCTGAACGAGCCGTCCGATGCCCTATCCCGCGGCACATGTGCCAACGCACAAATTAACCGCCTCCAAACCCTCCACGAGGACCTCTGCCACCCGGGGGTCACTCGGTTTTACCACTTCATCAAGTCCCGCAATCTCCCATACTCTTTAGAAGAGGTCCGTACAGTCACAAGGGACTGCCACATCTGCGCGGAATGCAAGCCGCATTTTTTCAGGCCAGATGGAGCGCACCTGATTAAGGCTTCCCGCCCCTTCGAGCGCCTCAGTCTCGATTTCAAAGGGCCCCTCCCCTCCACCGACCGCAACGCATATTTTCTTAACGTAGTGGACGAATACTCCCGCTTCCCTTTTGCCATTCCCTGCTCTGACATGACCGCGGCCACAGTCATTAAAGCCCTGAACAGCATCTTCACACTGTTCGGTTACCCCGCATACGTCCACAGCGACAGGGGGTCCTCTTTCATGAGTGACGAGCTGCGCCAGTTCCTGCTCAGCAAGGGCATAGCCTCAAGCAGGACGACCAGCCACAACCCCCGGGGGAACGGGCAAGTAGAAAGGGAGAACGGCACGGTCTGGAAGGCCGTCCTACTGGCCCTACGGTCCAGGGACCTCCCAGTTTCAAGGTGGCAGGAGGTCCTCCCGGACGCTCTCCATTCCATCCGGTCGTTATTATGTACGAGCACTAATCAAACGCCGCATGAGCGTCTCCTTGTCTTCCCTAGGAGGTCCTCCTCTGGAACATCGCTGCCGACCTGGCTGGCGGCCCCAGTACCCATCCTGCTCCGAAAGCATGTGCGGGCACATAAGGCGGACCCGTTGGTCGAAAGGGTTCACCTCCTCCACGCGAACCCCCAGTACGCCTACGTGGAGTACCCCGACAGCCGACAGGACACGGTCTCCCTGCGAGATCTGGCGCCCACCGGCACCACGCACACCCCCCCGACACCATCAACCCAACCCCCCCCCTTCCTGCCACCGCCGCACCCCGCGACCGCCCCCTTCCCAGGAGGATCGGTCCCCCTCCCCTTTGCACCGACAGCTGAAACCGTACGGCTCCTGGAGGCGACAACACTGGTACAAGCACCACCGCCGGGGCCGAGGCGATCGACACGGACGACCAGACCGCCCGACCGACTCGTGGCGTCGATGTAACACAAATATGGACTGTTCACAAGAACATTTTGCTTCCTATACCCTCTGTAAATAGTTGCAACAGGACGAAATTGTCCAATACTGTATTGCCATGTGAATGTTTTATCCTTCCAGGACCAGCCCTGTAAACCCTTACCACCATACGAAGCATCACCCCGCCGGGTTCATTTTTGACAAGGGGTGAATGTGGTAGTATGTATTGGGGGTCATGTGGGACTGGAAGCCCTAATGTCATTGGCTGACAGATCCCGGGTCCTGGTTGGCCGTTGACCTCAAGCTCCGCCCTGAAGGCGGAGTATAAGAAGCCGGAGTCTTCCCCCGCAGGCCAGTTTACTGTCGAGCTGCTGGGGAACAGACACGCTTAATAAAGCCTCATCGACTTCACTATATTCGTCTCATGGAGTCTTTGTGCGCTACAATTCCCAAAATAACTTTCATGAATGAAACAAAATCAGTTTTAAACACAGTTAACTGTCAAAATTTAAGTTCTCACTCCCTCAGAACCTAACCTTATGAACTAAAGAGTCAAAGTTTTATTATTAATATACCTAGTACATTCATTATGAAGATAATGTAGGTCAGTAGCTCAGCTCACTTCAGTTGCATCTGAACATTCCCAAAATCCTTTTTTCATAAAGTAGGTACCACCTAAAAACAGAACCTCTCTTTCACCAGAAAAAAGGTCCCATTTTGCATTCACCCTTTCTGGAATTTTATAAATCATAGAAGCTCTACAGTGCAGAAGGTGGAAAATCGGCCCATCGAGTCTGCACCTACCATCTGAGAGAATACCCCATCTGGGGCCATTCCTCCACCCTATCCCTGTAACCTGACCTAACCTTTACATCCCTGGACACTATGGCACAATTTTTTTTTATTTGGCCAATCCACCTTACCTGCACATCTTTGGACTCTGGGAGGAAATCGGAGCACCTGGAGGAAACCCACGCAGACAAGGGAAGAACGGGCAGACTCCGCACAGTTACCTGAGGTCGGAATTGAACCCGGGTATCTGGCACTGTAAGGCAGCAGTGCTAACCACTCTGCCACCATACCGTGATGACTGTAAGGCTTTATTTTGTGAAAAGTTTTCAATAGGTGAGCTGTGGTTTGACCTGTTTAATTCAGAACAACACAGTGTTTTCTGAAGCCGATCAAATGCCCTTGTTTATTGCACATGCACAGGAGTACAGCCAACGCTTTTTAATTACAGTGTGGCTAATTGGAATCTGTTCGTATGAAATAACATTACCAGAACCAGTTTAATTGCTTCATTTAATTTGCTCTCTTTAATTAAAGTTGTCGGGTCCAGTAAATTAAATGTGCTCAGGGCAAAGATGCACATTTCATTCACATTCAGCAGGTCTATAATACCTGAAAACACAGAAATCCTGTTAACATAGGGTGGATATAGGAGTTCCATACTGGCTACAGGATGCTTTCCTTTTGAAATCTGTTAATACTTGTAGATGATGGAGGGTGGGTAATGTACTTAATTCCAATGTTCTTTCACTCTTCAGATCCAGCGTCAGATGGAATTTGAACAAATGGAATTAAAGTCTTGTCTATTTGCTGGTTCATAGGAAGGTTCTCTTTGCTGACAGGTTGAGTAAATTATAAATATATTTAATACAGACATGTCCACAATTTTATCATGACATGTGGACAGAGGAAATCATCTCCCAAAATGAATCTGGATAACTTTGGTCCTTTTATGGGGAGGGTTGTAGATGCATGCTATGCTTTACCACAGGAAGTGGTTGAGGCTTGAGACCACCCCATATTTGGAATGGGATTGCTCTGGATTAATATATAGGGCAATGGAAAGAGAATGGAGCAGTGGAATACTGCTGGATCAATACAAAACCATGGCTGGGATGGAGACAGTGGAATTTACCTTGAATTGATATAAGGTTATATGGGGAGGGAGCCAGGCAGTGGGGTGAATTTTGGATGGTTCTAAAGAGACAGTACAGACATGATGGACTTAGAACCCTACAGTTTTCATAGAGTCCCTACAGTGCAGAAAGAGTCCATTTGACCCATCCAGTCTGCACTGACCCTCCGAAAGAGCACCCTACCTAGGCCCATGCCCCCACCCTATCCCCATAACCCCATCTAACCTTTCGAACACTAAGCGTCACTTTTAACATGGCCATCTTTGGACTGTGTGAAGAAACCAGAGCACCCAAAGGAAACCCACGCAGTCACAGGGAGAACGTACAAACTGCGCACAGACTGTCACCCAGAGTTGGAATTAAACACGCATCCCTGGCGCTGTGAGGCAGCGGTTCTAGCCACTGTACCACCGTTTCACCCAACTGAATGCCCCCCTGCTGGAAATGTCTGTGGCTATACGGCAGTATATGCCTGGGATGAGAAAAGATTCCTTTCTGCAACTTCGAACACCTGTTGGCTCGGTAAGAAAAATGACGGTAAGAAAATATCTTGCGTGACGCCACATCTACCTTTGCGAATTTAGCTAGAGCAGTCATACTACAGCAGAAAGAGGAAGGTTACAATTTCAGATTTTTATCAAACCAGCTCCTTTTTAAGAGACAGTTAAACAGCAGTTCCTGCAAAAGAGTCTGATCGCCTATAATACAGAAGGTATTTATTTTTGCTGTAGTGCCGTTTCAGAAGGGCGTGATCTATAGAATCAGTAATCACCCATTCTGCTGTAATCTACATACAGCATGAAATTATGTTACAATTTCATTCAGTAAATTGCTGAAATGCCAAACAGACAGGGCGTTTCCAGACTAATGCAGCACTAAAAGTTATTTTAAATCACATGGAACTTTGAAGCAAAGACAAAATTGTCACACAGAAGCAAAAATCTAATTAAGTCTATAAGTATTTACTCATACTTGACTTCTGGTGGCCTAATGTAGGGGGGAAGACATGCAGGAGATTGCTCCCACTGGGGTACTGTACGTTTCGCCCCTTTCCTTGTTCCCCCAGGTTGTTTACTCTTAGAAACCCACATAGTTATTGTAATAAAGGTCTTGTTTGATTAAAAGGCCCAAAAGAATCAGGGAAAAGAGGGCTGGAAACAGAAATTCGTCGACGGAGTCTGAGGCCTCTCGGAGCTCCTCGGCAAGTAAAATGACGGAGTCAGTCACTGGTGTCCGGCCCCTCCACTAACGGTCAAAGTGCTTTCTAGTACGTCCATGAAGGAATTTGAAAATCACTGACGAATTGTGCCACAAGACCTCAAGAAATCAATTGAAGAGGCTCTGGCCCAGTTGAGCAGCTCTGGGGAAAATAAATCAGACCTTTGAAGTCCAGGATGCCATGAACAAAGATATGGAGATAGCCTTGTTGGGCCACAGTGATTGGATTGCCTCACTGGAATCAAAATTGTCTTTGGTGATCAAAACAAATAGATCATTGGGAGCCAAAGTGAATGCATAGAAAAGAGGTCCAGGAGGCAAAATATTTGGATTTGGAGTTTCCAGAGGGGATGGAGTGCCCAATGCCCACAAAGTACTTCTCAGGCATGTTCGGCAAGATGATGGGTGAGGGTGGATTCACATCCCCGTCTGAATTGGACTGAGCCCATCGTACACTTCGGCTAAGGCCTCGTCCTGAAGATCGATCTTGTGCAGTGATAATGAGGTACAGTAGCTTTAAAGAAAAGGAGAGGGATTTGCAATGGGCAAAATAACACCGTGACTTTTAGTGGGAAGGCCACTCCGTCAGATTCTATCAGGACATGGGTGCGGAGGTAGCAAAGAAGAGGGCTGTGTTCAGTGGAGTCAAGGATGCCCTGTATAAGAGTTGTGTCTGGTTTGGTCAGTCTACCCAGCTCAGAGGTACTTTCAAGGGAAAAGACTATTTCTTCGATGCGCCGGGAGAGGCGGACTCTTCTGTTATGTTTCAGCACGTCGTAACTGGGTTTTCAGTTCTGTTGACAGGCATGTTGAATTGTTATATTGTTGGAGTTTCATGTTTCTTCTGTTTTTTTCTTGTTCATGTTGGAGTTGAGTTCTTATAGTTCTTGTTTAGATTTGGGGTTTTACACTATGTGGAGTTCTGTTTGTTATAACACATAGCTTCCTTTTGGTGTGCAAGGTAAATGGGCATTTGGTATTTTGTTGTTTATATCTATTTTTATTTTTCTCCATTCGGTGGCCTCCCTGCTAACTAAAAAGTTAGTTAACAGGAGCGGTTTTGAAGGGCTCAGAGTTTTTATTTTGTTGGGTTCGTTAGATGTAGGCGTTAGTAGCTTTTGTTTGCCTCGCTTGTATTTGTATTTGTACTTGGGTATGATTGTATTCAAGGACGATGGTGTTGGGGAAGGAGGTAGGGTAATTGGCTGATGGCGTCTGTAGATTTTTCTTTGTCCAGTCTTTTGACTTGGTTTGGTGGCCATCTTGAGTGGATTTGCTTGCTGTACCTTTTAAGTGTCCCTTGGGTAATCTCAATTGGTGGAAATGGGCAGTTTAGCACAGGTCTAAATCGTTGGCTTTGAAAGCAGAGCAAGGCAGGCCAGCAGCGCGATTCAATTCCCGTACCAGCCTCCATGAACAGGCGCTGGATTGGGGCTTTTCACAGTAACTTCATTCAAAGCCTACTTATGACAATAAGCGATTTTCATTTTCATGGCTGACTCCGGATTGAGGGGGGCCAATTCCTTTGCTCACCTGGAATGTTAGGGGTTTGAATGGCCCAGTGAAAAGATGAAGGGCATTTGCTCACCTTCAGAGTTCGAACTCCGGCATGGTATTTTTGCAAGAGACCCATTCGCGGTCAGAGACCAAACTAGGCTGCGCAATGGGTGGGTTAGGCACGTCTTTCATTCTGGTTTCAATGGTAGGGCCAAGGATGCGGCGATTTTAATTAATAAAAGGGCTCAGTTTTTGTTCTCCTAGATTATAGCCAACCTAAACAGTTGATAAGTTATTGTCTTTGGTGAACACCCCGATTGTCATGGTTAACATTAACGCTTCCAACTGGGACAAGATACATTTTATTTATAGTCTGCTGGCTTCCCTCCCCAATTTAGACTCACATCAGTTTATTTTACTTGGGGACCTGAATTGTGTCTTGGACCCTAGATTGGATCTTTCCAAGCTTAAATCTCTTGCTCCATCGGGGGTGGCCAGGGCTTTATCGTCTTTCGTCTTTCGGGGGGCGGGGGCAGGGGGGGGAGGTGGGTGCAGGAGGTGCACCCTTGGCGCTTCTTGCACCCAAGCACTAAAGATTTTTTTGGTTTTTTTGCATGTCAATGAAGTATATTCGCAGATTGATTTTTTTGTTCGAGATAGGCCTCCCCTCTGGTGGCATAATAATCAGAACAACCCGAAACAATCAAACAGAAAAATACAGTGGGAGCAAAAATTTTTTTAAAGGAAAGAGTCACACCCTTTCAACAGATTCTGCCCCATTGAGTGGTGTGAGGGTGAAGTGAGAGGATGAATTAGGGTCCCATTCGCAATGTTGAGGTGTGGAGTGAGGCCCTTCATAGGGTCAACGTCACTTCTTCATGTACTGGCTGAGTCTGATTCAGTTTAAGGTTTTGCACAGGATGCACCTGACCAGAGGTAGGATGACTGGGATCATCCCTGGGGTTGAGGACAAGTGTGAGCACAGTTCCCATGGGCTGGCTAACCATATGCATATGTTCTGGTCCTATCCCAAGTTGATAGGCTTCTTTCTGTAGCACCATGTCGGAGATACTCCATGTAGATTTGGATCCGCGTCTGCCGGTGGCCATATTTGGGTTGTCAGATTCACCAGTGACACAGTCTGGGATGACACAGCCTTTGCCTTTGCCTCATTGTTAGCCCGGAAACAAATTTTGCTTGTGATGAGGTCTCCCGTTCTGCCCAGTGCCTCGGCTTGGCTGGGTGACCTAATGTCGTTTCTGCGTTTGGAGAAGGTCAAGTTCATCATCAGGGGGTTATTTATTTCCTTTTTTAAGGAGTTAGTCACCATCACCTGTAAGAGGTTTTAGGTTAATTTTTGTACTGAAGTTAATTAGGTGTGTGTGATTTTTCCTTTTATAAATTTTCTCTTCCATTGTATTTTTCTATTTTATTGTTTCAGGTTATCCTGATTATTATGCAAAATTTCTCAATGAACATTTTTAAAAAGAAAGTATTTCTCATACTTTACGAAGGTTCTCCCCAAAGCAAGGTAACAATCTGTTAATGCCATTCGATAAAATCCTTAATAACACAATGCAATAGTGAATGTTCTCTATCACTGAGAACATCTCCAACTTTCGGAACCTGTTTCTTTTGTTCGGTGAATCCTGCTTGAATCTCTTGAAGTTGAATAATCGGATAAAATGTGATGATATTTGAATAAACATTTGTCAATGGATTGCAGAAGTACACAAAGCAAACCTGTCTGTGGAGGTTCCAAGCTGACTCAACCATCTCCCACTGAATGATGATGGAAACAGCTTGCTTTGAACTTCAGAACAAAAGAGCTTTTTGATCCGTTGAGTGGAAACTGTCTTCTGAAATGTTAAAGGAACACAGCAAAAAAGCAAATCCATATTTGCAATAGTGAACGTGGGAGCTTTGAGACACTGAACATAGACACTGGAAACAGCTGAACAGCGAGGAATATGAAGACAATATTGCATCAGTGCAGCTGATTAAAGCAAAGCAACATTTTGAAAATATTTAACAAGGAATATAAAGAAATTACCAATCCAGTCATTAGTACTGCTGCCTCTCAGCACCAGGAATCTGGGTTCAATTCCGGCCTTGGGTGACTGTGTGGAATTTGCATGCTCTCCTGCGTGGGTTTCTTTCAGGTGTTCCAGTTTCCTCCCACAGTCCAAAGATGTGCAGGTTAGGGGGATTGGCTATGATCAATGCACGGGGGTTACGGGAATAGGGCAGGGGAGTGGGCTTAGGCAGAGTGCTCTTTTGGGTGGTCTTTAATAATCTTTACTGTCACAAGTAGGCTGACATTAGCACTGCAATAAAGTTACTGTGATAAGCCCCTAGTCGCCACACTTCGGCGCCTGTTTGGGTACAGAGAGAGAATTCAGAATGTCCAATTCACCTAACAGCACGGGCGGTATTATTCCCCCCCCCCCCCCCCCCCCCCTGCCGGGTGGGAGAATCGCCGGGGCACCGTTCGAATCGCGCCACGCCACCTCGTCGATCCCCGCACGCAATTCTCCCCCCCCCAAAACCAGCGCTGCGAGAATCACGCCGGGCTGCTCGGAGAATCGCCGCAAACGGCGAGCGGTGATTCTCCGGCCCGGACGGGCCGAGCGGCCGGCGAAAAAAGTGACAGTCCCGCTGGCGCTGTTCTAACCTGCTCTTGGGCCACCGGGACCTGGGGCTTCAAGGGCCAGGAGCGGCCTGTGGGGAGGGAGGGGGGTTCCAACCCTGGGGAGGCCCTCCGGAGTGGCCTGGCCCGTGATCGGGACCCACCGATCGGCGGGCTGACCTGTCTGTTGACGTGCCTCCTTTCTTCCGCGGGCAAACCTCTATCGATGGGCCATTTTTGTGTGGGGCAGCCTGGCGGAGGACGGCCACCACACATGCGCTAGTTGGCGCCGGCCCAACTGCGCATGCGTGGGACCCAAGACGCTGCGTCTTTTACACGGCGCCGGGTCTCTGATGGCGCGCCGAGGCCCCGCCCCCATAAATCGCGTGACGCCCCTGCTAGCCCCATGGAGGGCAGAGAATAGGGGTCTGGGAACGGGCGCCGACGCCGGTGTAAAATACTCCGGTTTTTACTCCGGCATCGGCACTTAGACTCCCGTTGGGAGAATCCCGCCCCATGTCTTTGGGGACTTGTGGGAGAAAACCGGAGCACCCGGAGGAATCCCTCGCAGACACGGGAAGAAAGTGCAGACGCCGCACAGACAGTGACCCAGGCCGGGAATCAAACCTGGGATGCTGGCGCTGTGTAGCAACAGAGCTAACCACTGTGCTACCCTCCCTCTGCACTGTAGAGATTTTATGGAATCTAACATAGAGATGTGAACTGAGGGAGGATTGACGGAAACCAGAGAAGAAGCAAGATGGCTCCACCAATGGACAAATGAACAATTGCACTGAAGTGTCAAATAGCTGTCATATGATTGTTTCCAAAATGTTTCGACCCAGGAGTTAACAGTGATACTAGTGATCACAGCTGACATTTACCTCTAATTTTACCTTAACCTATATGGCTGAGAGTGGCGACTAAACTAAGATTGGGGTAAAACAACGAGTCAGGGACACAGATCTTATTCTGTTCCTGCTTGAGTTTGGCAGCCAAAAAACAATGAATCAAGGCATGTGGGATAAAAGTGTTGCTCACTAGAAACAAAGAACTTATATGTGCCAAGGATAGCAATTGCTTGAGTGGCTATGGATCAAACAATTTAAATAAGGAATGCAAAGGAGTGCATAGCCTAAGCCTATGAAACAAATTGCTATTCACAGAACATCAAAGAAGGAGACTGCACGTAGGTCAAAAAGCTACATTGTTTATTAAGGTGAAACTAAATGTGACAAATAAATTTTAACATGATTGGAAAAGACATGACGTTGAGAAAATGAACATATCGAATATCATGAGAAATCTTAGGAACTCTGCAGGACTGGGACTGAGCAATGCCATGGGACTGAGGAGGTAAACCAGTAAGTCTGTGAAATCTGAATTGGAACGGTCAGAAGGAAATTGAAGCTCTCGTTGGAGGGTTACCATAGGTTAGGCAATAAAATAAGAGAAACCAAACTCCAATAGACCCTCACACAGGCAAGTGCTATTTGGCTAAAAATGAGTCCCATGGGAATTACAGATGCAAATTAATAAGTAGCATAATACAGCACACATGACTTTAGGTACCACAGACAAAATACTGGAGAAGACTCTGGGGAGGTTGATTAATTGAACAATTTATTATATAAAAAACAAGTTACTTGAAATCTTCCATTAAAGGATTAACTTTATTTGGTTTGTCTGATTTAATGCCTTTCAATTACAATTTCACAATGAGGAGCAGGGAAGTTTTAGAAAATTCAAATGAGGTCATTGGTCTGAGCAACAGTCATTGGTTCTTTAGTGACTAAACCTGTGCAGCTAGACTGGATTTGGCTGCGGGGGGATACTTAAGAATAGAGGTGATTTGGGCTATGTGATAAATTAAGTAAATGCTAAAATCAATTGGAATTGTTTTTAATTGGGTGCTTGGTGATATTTGGTCTTTAAGTTAAGAGCACAAGTATATGTTAACTGGTGAGTTCATTGTTGCTAGTAACTTTTGACCTGGTGACTGTAGATCATTCTGAAAGGTAATGATTTGTGATCAGCCTTATTGAATGTCTTGTCTTGTGTAAAGGCTAGCATAGGTAAACTTCTTGAAAAGAATGAATACAGGTGCTCTGGTTTCCTCCCATGGTCCAAAGATGTGCAAGTTAGGTGGGGTTAGGGGAAGTGGACCTAAGTAGAGTGCTTTTTTGGAGGGTCAGTGCAGACTCAATGGACCAAACGGCCTGCTTCTGCACTGTAGGGACATCTATGGATATGTGACTCCTAACTACATTGTTAAGTTAACACCCTGCTGTGTTATAGAAGAAGCTCATCTAGAAAGGGAGCAATACAAGGAGGGTGGCCTGGCTGTATATTCTACCTGAATATTGCTTAAAAGTTGCATAGACTTCAGAATTTTGTGAAAAGTTGTTTGTGCCTCAGTATGATTCCTTCACAATCATACTGTGGTGTGATGAGCAAATGGGTAGTTTGGGGGATCGTGAGAAAAATTGACGAGGAATGTCCTTAAAATAAAAAGATGATAATGGAACTAGTTAAGCCACATCTCTGGAACGAGAACCACATTTTGCATCAGATTGATGACCATCTGACAGTGCTCTGCATTAGCTGATTTTTCAGCTGGACTGTTGTTGAGGTATGATCTTTGCTTGGGTAAAGGAATCTTCGACTGTGATTCTTGTATCTTATTATCCAGTGATTGTGGCTGACGACAAGGATAGAATGGGCCCTGGGTCCACTTGTTGAGAGTAAATAGAAAAATCTAGAATAGACTCTGATGGTCTGATTATAATAGCAACTCTGATCAGTCCCACTGATGTTGTCTACTCTTGTTTAATGTTTCCCCCTCCCAAGTGTAGCATCCTAACTTGGAGATATGGGAGATAGTGGCTGGCTGACTGTTGCTTAACCGTGCCAGGGTTCCAGGTTCGATTCTGGCTTGGGTCACTCTCTGTGTGGAATCTGTTCTCCCTGTGTCTGCGTGGGTTTCCTCCGGTTTCCTCCCACCAGTCCCAAAAGATGTGCTGTTAGGTAATTTGGGCATTCTGAATTCTCCCTCCAGTGTACCCATGCAGGTGCCGGAATGTGGCGACTAGGGACTTTTCACAGTAACTTCATTGCAGTGTTAATATAAGCCTACTTGTGACAATTTAAAAAAAAAAAAAAAAAAACATTTTTTTAATTAAATATAATGCTATTCCTTCACAATCATTCGATCTTGGAACTCTGATCTGTGTGCAGCTTTGTGACTCCAGCCATTCACCACCTTCTCAAAGGCAATTAGGAGAGGCAATAAATTATTGTGTTGCCAGCATTGCCCATATCCAGTGAATGAATAACTTTAGTGTGGCAGTGATTAAGGGTACCAGAGGATTCATGAGTATGTGCCTTTTTAAGAGGAAAGCAAAGGAAATGGTCTGATTTTTAGAGGCTGTTGTGACTATCAGAGCAGAAATTAATGTCCCACCAGCCCCCCAAAAAATTCCTTCCAGAAACTGGCTGAAAAGCAGCAAAGGAAACAGAAATAATTGGGCGTTAATTAAAAGCTTTTTAAACTGAGGGGTTTTGATTGGAGTTAATGAAGAAAGATTATTCTCTCTGGTTGTTAAGTCAATGATAAGGGAACATCAAATTTAATGATCCCAGAGTTCGGAGAAATATCATTTTGCAGGGAACAGAGGGTGATTTGAGGCATTGCATCTTTTTAATAGAAAATTGGAAAGATATTTGCAGCAGAGGAAGGTGTGAGCAGCGAATGGGGCAGTGGGGTTAATTTTAGAATCTTCCAGCAAGAGCTGCCATCCCCCACCCCGCCCTGCCCCCTTGCTCTAAGCCAGTAATTTTCAACCTCGCGGGTCGTGGAAGAGCTGAGGAGGCCATTGGTTGCAGCGTTCCCGATTGTGGGAAGAAGTGCCCAACGGCCGCGACCGGCTTTTAAAAATGCCCGTAGAAGCAATTCACCACCCCATGAGGTCGGCCATGTTTGGAACTGATGCCTCGGACCCGGCTGGGATCTGGAGAGTAGTGTACATACCATAACTTTGCAATAAAACTAGTTTCTCTTATCAGCTCCGTCTGTGGTCGCCAAAGAATGTTGTTCAAAACCTTGGTAAAAGCAAACTATATTATGTGCACTACCCTCCTTGTTACCTCAGGTTTGTCAGGCTTGACCTTCCATTTTTATATTAAAAATGTCCATGCTGACTGTCCTTGATTGATCTGTAGTATAGTCTTCCAAAATTTCTTCCAATAATTTGCTCACCTACTGAGAATAGGTTGACTGACTTGTAATTATTCAGTTATTCATCCTTTTTTTTTTAAAGCAATACAATGCACAAAGTATTACAGGTAAGACAGATTAACTGAGAGCCTGGATTACTGCATGGAACTATGATGTAATTGCAATTACAGAGACATGGTTAAAGCCAAGGCAGAACTGGCAGCTTAACATTCCGATATTGTTCTTTTAGATGGGACCAAGGGCGAATTGAATAGCTGATTAGGGAGCAGATCACAGCTGTGTTGAGGGAGGACACATTGCATCTTGCAGTGAGGCATTGTGGGTCGAGCTCTGGAATAAGAAGGGTGAAATTACAATGTTGGGAGTGCACTATAGACCTCCCAAAAGCCCGTAGGAGACGAGGTACTATTGTGTCGTCAGATACTGAAAAGGTGTGAAAAAAGCAGGATAGTTGTGATGGGTGACTAACTTCCCCCATATTAACTGGGAATCCCGTACAGCCAGGGGCTCGGATGGAGAGCAATTTGTTAGATGTGTCCAGGAAGGCTTTTTGTTACAGTATGTTGATAATCCAACCAGGGAGGGAGCCATTTTCGACTTAATATTGGGGAATGAGCCAGGCCAGGTGATTGTTTCAGTGATGTGGAGCTGCTGACGTTGGACTTGGGTAGGCACAGTAAGAAGTCTTACAACACCCGGTTAGACGTTGGACTGGGGTAGGCACAGTAAGAAGTCTTACAACACCAGGTTAAAGTCTAACAGGTTTGTTTGGAATCACTAGTTGGACTTAACCTGGTGTTGTGAGACTTCTTACTGATGTTGCAGTGGGGGAACATTTTGGGCTTAGTGACCATGATTCCATAAGATTTTGAGTACTCATGGATAAGGACGAGTGGCCTGCGGGTGAAGGTGTTTAATTGGGCAGTTCCATCCAAATTAGACAAAAACTGGGGAATGTGGATTGGGAGGGAGTGGCTATTTGTGGGCAAATTCACATCTGCCATTTGGGAGGCTTTTAAAGACCTGTTGATTTTGCAGGGACATGCCTGTCCTGCACAAAGGAAGGATAGAAATCGCAGGATTCGGGAACCATTTTTTGTTCAAGAAGGGGAGTAGAGACAACCCTGGTAACTATAGACCAGTGAGCCTTACTTCTGTTGTGGGCAAAATCTTGGAAAGGTTTATAAGAGATAGGGTGTATAATCATCTGGAAAGGAATAATTTGATTAGACATAGTCAATACGGTTTTGTGAAGGGTAGGTCGTGCCTCACAAACCTTATTGAGTTCTTTGAGAAGGTGACCAAACAGGTGGATGAGGGTAAAGCAGTTGATGTGGTGTATATGGATTTCCGTAAAGTGTTTGATAAGGTTCCCCACGGTAGGCTACTGCAGAAAATACGGAAGCATGGGATTCAGGGAGATTTAGCAGTTTGGATCAGAAATTGGCTGGCTGGAAGAAGACAAAGGGTGGTGGTTGATGGGAAGTGTTCAGACTGGAGTCCAGTTACTAGTGGTGTACCACAAGGATCTGTTTTGGGGCCACTGCTGTTTGTCATTTTTATAAATGACCTGGAGGAGGGCGTAGAAGGATGGGTGAGTAAATTTGCAGATGATACTAAAGTCGGTGGAGTTGTGGACAGTGCAGAAGGATGTTACAAGTTACAGAGGGACATAGATAAGCCGCAGCGCTGGGCTGATAGGTGGTAAATGGAGTTTAATGCAGAAAAGTGTGAGGTGATTCATTCTGGAAGGAATAACAGGAAGACAGAGTACTGGGCTAAAGGTAAGATTCTTGGCAGTGTGGATGAGCAGAGAGATCTCGGTGTCCATGTACATAGATCCCTGAAAGTTGCCACCCAGGTTGAGAGGGTTGTTAAGAAGGCGTACGGTGTGTTAGCTTTTATTGGTAGAGGGATTGAGTTTCGGAGCCATGAGGTCATGTTGCAGCTGTACAAAACTCTGGTGCGGCCGCATTTGGAGTATTGCGTGCAATTCTGGTCACCGCATTATAGGAAGGATGTGGAAGCATTGGAAAGGGTGCAGGGGAGATTTACCAGAATGTTGCCTGGCATGGAGGGAAGATCTTATGAGGAAAGGCTGAGGGACTTGAGGCTGTTTTCGTTAGAGAGAAGAAGGTTAAGAGGTGACTTACTTGAGGCATACAAGATGATCAGAGGATTGGATAGGGTGGACAGTGAGAGCCTTTTTCCTCAGATGGTGATGTCTAGCACGAGGGGACATAGCTTTCAATTGAGGGAAGATAGATATAAGACAGACGTCAGAGGTATGTTCTTTACTCAGAGAGTAGTAAGGGTGTGGAATGACCTGCCTGCAACAGTAGTGGACTCGCCAACACTAAGGTTATTCAAATGGTCATTAGATAGACATATGGACGATAAGGGAATAGTGCAAATGGGCTTTAGAGTGGTTTCACAGGTCGGCGCAACATCGAGGGCTGAAGGGCCTGTACTGCGCTGTAATGTTCTATGTTCTATGGCTGACGAGGGAAATTTAAGCTTAGTCAAAAGGAAAAAGGAAGTGTATGATGGGTCTAGCCATCTATAAACTGACAAAAGCCCTTGAGGAATACAGTGAAAGTAGGAAGGAACTTAAATGTGGAATTAGGAGGGCTAAAAGGGGCCGTGAAATGTCTTGAGCAAATATGGTCAAGGAGAATCCCAAGGCTTTTTATGTATATACTAGGAGCAAGAGGGTAGCAAGAAAAAGAGTAGGCCCACTCGAGGACAATGGAGGCAGGTTATGAGTGGAACCACAGGAAGTGAGTGAAATCCTTAATAAGTACTTTGTATTGGTATTCACCAGGGAGAAGGACATGAAGGATGTTGAAGTCAGGGATAGGTGTGTGAACGCTCTGGAGAATGTCAGTATATCAAAGGAGGAAATGTTGAGTATCCTAAATTGCATTAAGGTAGACAAATCCCTGGGTCTGGATGGGATCTATTCCAGCTTACTGCGGGAGGCAAGGGGTGAAATAGCTGGGGCCTTAACAGACTTCTTCACATCCTCTTTGACCAGAGGCAAGGTTCCAGAGGACTGGAGAAGAATAGCCAATGTTATTCCCTTGTTTAAGAAAGGAAGCAGGGGCAATCCAGCACATTATCAGTGCTGGGGAAGCTTTTGGAAAAGATACTGAGGGACAGGACATGTGCACGTTTGAAGGAAAATGGATGAGTTAGTGACGGGCAGCATGGTTTTGTATGGGGAAGGTCATGTCTCAACAACTTGATTGAGTATTTTGAAGAGGTGACAAAGAAAATTGATGTGGGAAGGGCTGTGGATGTCGTTTATATGGACTTTAGTAAGGCGTTTGCGAAGGTCCCACATGGCAGATTGGTCCAAAAACTAAAATCACATGGGATCTGCGGTGGACTGGTGAGATGGGATACAGAACTGGCGTGGTTATAAAAGACAGTAGCAGTGGAAGGGTGTTTTTCAAAATGGAGATCTGTAGCTAGTGGTGTTCTGCAGGCATCAGTGATGGGACGTCTGTTGTTTGTAGTATATATAATAGATCTGGAGAAAAATGTGGGTAGTCTGATTAGTAAGTTTGCGGACAACACAGAGATTGGTAGAGTTGCTGATCGTGCTGAGGACTGTCAGAGGATACAGATAGATTGGAGTCGGGCACAGAAATGACAGACAAAGTTTAATCCGGACAAATGGGAGGTGATGCATTTCGGAGGATCAAATCTAGGTAGGAATTATACTGTAAATGACAGAACCCTTAGGAACATTAACATACAGAGGGATCTGGGTATGCAGGTCCACAGTTTCCTAAAAGTGGCAACACAGGTGGCCAAGGTAATTAAGATGGCATATGGCATGAAATGAAATGAAAATCGCTTATTGTCACAAGTCGGCTTCAAATTAAGTTACTGTGAAAAGCCCCTAGTCGCCACATTCCTACGCCTGTTCGGGGAGGCTGGTACGGGAATTGAACCTTGCTGCTGGCCTGCCTTGGTCTGTTTTCCAAGCCAGCGATTTAGCCCTGTGCTAAACCAGCCCCTAATGCATGCCTTCATCAGCTGGGGCACATGAGTACAGGAGTTGGGAGATCATGTTGCAGCTATATAACTTGAATAGGCTGCATTTGGAGTATTATGTGCAGTTCTTGTCACCACATTGTCAGAAGGATGTAGAAGCTTTGAAGAGAGTGCAAAGAAGGTTCACCAAGTTGTTGCCTGGTCTCAAGAGTGTTGGCTATGAGGAGAGGCTGAATAAACTGGAAGACGGGCTGAGGGGAGTCTACAAAATTGAGCGGCATAGTCAGGGTGGATAGTCAAGGCTTTTTCTAATGGTGGAAGTGTCAATTACAAGGGGGCGCAGGTTCAAGGTGTGAGGGGGAAAATTTAAGGGAGATGTGTGGGGTAAGTTTTCCATGCAGAGTGGTGGGTGTGTGGAACATATTGCCAGAGGATGTGGTGGAAGCAGGCACATAGCAACAAGGTATCTGGTTGGGTACATGAATAGGGAGGAAATAGAAAGATATGGGCCAAAGGTTTTTTAAAGTTAGGGCATCATGATTGGCACAGGCTTGGAAGGCAAAGGGCCTGTTCCTTTGCTGTACTTTGCTTTGTTTTCTTTGTTAGTTCTCTGGCACTGCACCAAAGAGGATTGAAAGATTGTTGTCGGAGCTTCTGTTATTTCTCCCCTTGATAACCTTCAACAGCCTGGGACACGTTGCATTTGAGCTGCTGATTGATCCACTATCAAGATGCTTAATATCTCCATGTGCACACACATGCAATAGGTTGGCCAAGTTGAACGTCATTTAAGAGTATCCATTCTGCAAATAGTGACTTGGATGGCTTCAGGTTGAGTTTGACGGTCTCAAATTCAATTTAAAAGGTGTAGATGACTTGTTGGAAGTTCTTTGGGGGACTATAGTGGTCGGCTGCCTTTTAAGAAGTTTATGACCAAAGCAGGGCATTCCTGGGTTCTCATCATCAGTAAACCGGGCTTATCAGATGGGTTAAGGATGTAGGATGGATCCCCCTTGATGATTTTCCCTAAGCTGCTGCTTCTGTATTCTGATGAGCAGACATGTGCTTAAAACATATATGAAGGGTTGATTTGTCATGAGACCTCCCTTCTCTAGCTGGCAGGAAGATTTAAAAAATAATGTTCTGTGCATTCCCAAAGTTGACTTGATTAGCTCATGACTGGAAACTATCTTAACCAAGGTCCCATTATCTAAGTGGTTAGTCTTCGTCCTAATGGCCCATCTCCAATGGTTGAATACCGCTGATCTTGCTCTGGAAATATTAGTGACTTATTCATGGACTCAGGAAGTCATTGTCTTTGGGTTTTGCAGACAGACTTAATCCACTCCAGTGAATGGAATGTGGAATCTGTAGTAATGCAAATTGGAGGTGACTGTCTTGGGTTGAGAGTTCAAGTTACTTTGGTCTCTGAATTTTTTTAAATAAAAAAAAACAAAACAATTTAGGTTTTCGGTTTCTGAATTAAAAATGGTTTGGTGTGAAGCATGTATTCATGTTAAGGTCCTTTTTTTGTTTTGCTTTTGTGAATTTAAAAAATAATTATTCCTGTTCTTTTCTAGCCGTGATGCTCGGGCATCCACAGGGATTTAAATTTGGGAGTCTTTTTTTGTTTTGAAGGGAAAGTTTTGATCAGAAACATTGGGTGGGATTCTCCCAGCCCGGGGCCGGGCTGGAGAATCCCCGCAACCAGGCCACGCTGCCCCGACGCCGGAGCGGAGAATTGGCGCATGCGCGTTTGGCATGGCGCCGGTCGCGTGCCACTGTATGCGGCTGGGCTGCCGATTCTCTGGCCTGAATGGGCCGAGTGGCCGCTCTTAAAAAGGCAGAAACGTGCCGGGCCGTCCACACCTGGTCGCAACTGGCGGGAACTCTGGGTGGGGGGGGGGGGGGGCGGCCTGTGGGGACGGGAGGGGGGCTCCGACCCCGGGGGAGGCCTCCGATGGGGCCTGGCCCGCGATCGGGGCCCACCGATCGGCGGGCCGGCCTCTCGATACCCGGGCCTATTTTCTTCCGCGCTGGCCCCTGAACTCCCGCGCCATGTTGCGTTGGGGCCAGCACGTTGAGGGAGGCCACCGCTCATGCGCGTTTTGGCACCACTGCGCATGCGCGGATCCCGCAGCGCACAGTTCACACCGGATGAGAGGCTGGAGCGGCGTGAACCGCTTCAGCACCGTGCTGGCCCCCTGTAGGGGCCAGAATCTGTACTCCCAGTGTGGGCACTCTGCCGAGGAATGGGAGAATCCTGCCCCTTAGCTCTCCCTTGAACCCCCCCCCCAACTGCTCTGCCACTATTTACATCATGAATCTGTCCCAAATTAGAAAAAATGGCCTTTCCCCAATGTAACACTTGTACTCTTGGCCTATCAGTTAATCCCTTTCGTAACTACTCCTTAAATCTAGCTGACTTATGATGAATACCACTAAATTCCATTGCACTTGTATCGATGATTTCCCTAAACTGAAGTTTAGAACTGTCCCTCATTTTGAGCTTGATGCAGACTGGCTTAAAATAAAACTGCCTGAATATATTTTACTTCTGCACTATCGTTATCTTTTTGCAGTTTTTAACCCCAGTTATACTAGTTGTTTCTGTACATTTGCAGAGGAGGATGAGGGGAAGGCAGGGACCTACTTACAGCAGTGTGATTGTTTTTCTCTTCCATCCTCCCCCCCCCCCCCCCATTTGATTTTGTTTCTCAGTTGACTTGGCCCCATTTGACACTCGCAGCACACCATCCTCCTTCACAGCTGTGTTCTGTTATGTAATTTGGAATAACACAAGCTGCCACTTGATGCAGTTTTGAGTAAAAGATGCTCCAGACTTTGAAGTGAGTTCAATGTGTTTTATTGAACTATTAGCACAGTTCTCAATGAGTTCTGCTCTCTGCTAATCTAAATGTAGTAACGCAGTCTAACTGAACCAGCCTTTCTCTAAGCCACGTTGTGGTGTGTGATGCTGAAGATACACCCCGTCTCACTCTGTAGATGTTAGTCTGTGGAAAGAGGCGGGGTGTGAGTGCCTCATCCCTTTTATAGTGAGATACCACCCCTGAGTGTCCTGACTGCTCATTGGTCGTGTCCTATTCTATGTGTTCATTGGCAGCATGTTTGTATATCATGAAAAGCTGATTTGTCTCTTTAACCAATATTGTGATCCTTGCCCCTCGCACCATCCAGTCAACCTGTCCAACAAATTTAAATCCCTCTGGATGCCTGCGTATCACGTTGAGAATAAGGCCAAAAAAGTCAGATGCCAAAATGTCAATCCTACAGAAAGTTTGGAAGAGAAGACTGGGAATTACTTGTTTAAAAAATTCACAAATCAAAACTTTTAGCCAAGTTTCAGTAATATCTGTGATATCCTGGGCGGGATTCTTTAATCCTGCGGCAGAGTGTCCATGTCGTCATAAACACCATCGCATTTAACGACTGTGTGAACAGGCTGCTGCCAGGACTAATTCTGGCCCCTGCAGGGTGCTGGAGCAGTTCGTGCCGCTCCAGCTGCCAATCCCGGCGCGACCTGTGCGCCGTGGAATCTGCGCATGTGCAGTGGCGCCGGCGCCAACGCGCGCATGCGCAGTGGCTTCCTTCTCCACACCGGCCCCGACGCAACTTGGCGCTGGGCTACAGGGGCCAGCACGTAGGAAAGGAGGTCTCCAGCCAGAGAGGCCGGCCCACCGATCAGTGGGCCCCGATCGTGGGCCAGGCCACATCGGAGGCCGCCCCATGGGGTCGGACCAATTTATTGGTGCCAGCCTCACTGAGGTGCAGAATTTCTGTCTTCCACAGGTCCCAGCTCCCTAAAACCAGCCTGATTGCACCAGGAATCTAAATTTTTCACCAGACGTCCTGTGTCATCTTTCCATGCATGTATTCGGCTAAATTTTTCCCTTCTTTCTGTACTCACTAGTGCATAGCACTGGGAGTAATCAAGATTGAAGAGGTCCTTAGTTTATTTTCTAGCTCTTGAAATTAACCTGCAGAATTCTACCTACGTCATTTGCCAATATGGATCTCAATCATTGGCTCTTTCATCCTGCTGCCTCAATATTAGGCAGCTACTCTGATGGTGAAGCGCACCCTGGAGGCAACTTACCACCCTGGAGTCACGCCTGCAGTTGCAGGGATGCCCGTCTGTTCCTACACTATTGTGTATTGCTTTCCTGATTGTCTCCTTCTTCACCTACCCCACACAGATGTACCACCTATGGTACGGTGGGCCTCACACTGTCTGTATTCTCCAGAGGCGTCATTGTCATAGAATCATAGAATTTACAGTGCAGAAGGAGGCCATTCAGCCCATCGAGTCTGCACCGGCCCTTGGAAAGAGCACTCCATTTAAGCCCATACTTCCAACCTATCCCTGTAACCCAGTAACCCCACCAACCTTTTTGGACACTTAAGGGCAATGGCCAATCCACCTAACCTGCACATCTTTGGATTGTGGGAGGAAACCGGAGCACCCGGAGGAAACCCACGCAGACACAGGGAGAATGTGCAGAATCTGCACAGACAGTGACCCAGCGGGGAATCGAACCTGGGACCCTGGCACTGTGAAGCAACTGTGCTACCAACTGCTTCCGTGCTGCCCTCACTGTTTGGAAATGAATACAGGGTAGTATGATGCACTCGAGGGACAGTCTGGACACCCAATCTCCCCCCCCACCCCTGTCTGTACACCCTTGTGCAACACTGTGACCACATCCAGAAATCTACTTTCCCATAGCACTCAGCCTCACGGGTGCACTTTAGTGATGCCTGCTGCTTCTCAGCTCCAACCCAGACCCAGAGTTCCTCTGGCTGACAATTCCTTCTTTTTAACAATATTTCTATTGAAGTATTTGCAAAATTTTTATAACAATAACAAACAAAACAATAATAACATAAACATCAAAATGGTAAACTAGACATTTCCCACCCAACCCCTTCTGTACATCCCGTAACCATATTGCACCTACCCGCGCCCCCCCCTTCAGAATGCTGCTTCTGCTGGCATTTTAATTTTCCCCGAGAAAGTTGACGAACGGCTGCCACCTCCGAGAGAACCCCAGCATTGACCCCCTCAAGGCAAACTTTATTTTCAAAACTTGAGAAACCCAGCCATGTCGCTGAGCCAAGTCTCCACACTCGGGGGGGGTTTCGAGTCCACATTAAAACGATCCGTCTCCGGGCTACCAGAGAGGCAAAGGCCAGAACGTCGGCCTCTTTCACTCCCTGAGCTCCCGGGTCTTCTGACACTCCAAAGATCGCTACCTCTGGACTCGGCACCACCCGCGTACCTAGCACCTTGGACATTGCCCTGGCAAACCCCCGCCAGAACCCTCCAAGCTTCGGGCATGCCCAAAACATATGGACATGGTTTGCTGGGCTTCCTGCACACCTCGCACATCTCTCTTCTACCCCGAAAAACTTGCTCATCCTCGCCGCCGTCATGTGTGCTCGGTGCTCCATTTTAAACTGAGCCTAGTGCATGATGATGAGGAATTAACCCTGCTTAGGGCGTCGGTGCACAGACCCGCCTTAACTCCCCACCTATCTCCAACTCCCACTTGCCCTTCAGTTCCTCCACCGGGGTCTCCACCACCTCCAACAACTCCTGATAGATATCCAACACTATCCCCTCCCCCACCCAGGTACCGGACACTACTCTGTCCTGTATCCCCCGTGGCAGGATCAACAGGAAAGCCAACACCTGTTTCTTCAAAGTCCCAGACTTGTAAATATCTGAAACCATTCCCTGGCGGCAGCTTGAACTTGTCCTCCAGCGCCTTCAGACTGGGAAAACTCCCGTCTATGAATAGATATCCCATCCGTCTAATTCCTGCTCTCTGCCAACTTCGGAACCCGCCTTTTGTAAGGGCCCCGAAGAATCCAGCACGAGTTTTAAGGATACAAAATAATAAAGTTTATTTACTATAACAATATATACATAACAGTAGCAGTAACTTCCCTTGCTACCTTCTCCTTCCTCCTGGTTCCTGGACTGGCCAGCTTATTTATAGTAGGAGTTTCTCCGCCCCCCTCATTGGGGAAGTTCATACTCCCATAGGATTGTGGGATAATCATTAGTCCCCAGCCAATCGTCAGTAGGCAGGTTATAACACCGCCATTTCTCCTACACGGTGCGAACCTGTGGTTGTTGCAAATCGGGGTCCAGACTGACCCACCCTCCACCTTCTTATGCCTCCTCCATTGCCCCCAGATCCCCAATGCCGCCACCACCACCGGGCTAGTGGAGTACCGGGCTGGCGAGAACGGCAGCGTGCCGTTACCAGTGCTCCCAAACTGGTGCCTTTGCATGACGCCACCTCCATCCGTTCCCATGCCTCCCCCTCCCCATTACCCACTTCCTAATCATCGCTATATTCGCCGCCCAGTAGTAGTTACAGAAGTTCGGCAGCGTCACCCCCCCCTCCTCCTCCCCCCCCCCCCCCCCCCCCCCCCCCAACTGCGCTCCAACAATATTTTCTTAACCCGCGGGGTTTTATTCGCCCATACAAAGCCCAAAATCTTCTATACCCACTTGAAAAAGGCCTTGGGGATGAAGATGGGGAGGCACTAGAAGACAAACAAACATTTGGGGAACACCATCATTTTCACGCTGGCTGACAATTCCTATAAGCAAGGTTGCCTAGGACACAACCAGAATTGTGTTCCCACAAGGACCAGGATTTGCATTCCACAGAACTGGTGTCCCCCTGCCCAGCCTCTGAGTAGCAACCTGACACAAAACTAAACACTTTGTTTTGCATCTTCCTTTGTGCTGATGTTGCAAAACCTGTGCCAGGTTTTTAAAAATGTTTTTATTGGATAATGCAACAAAGCAAAAAGTCACTAATGCAGGATACAGTCACCAAGACGAAGATGCATCATACCCACCATTATAAAATTCACATGAACGCCAGCACTAAGAGGCATTGCATTTCCGACCCCAACCAATCCCCATCCAGGCCCAGGACAGAACAGACATCAATCATATGACTACAAATTTATGGCGAGGACCAGCAGCAACGGGTGCAAGTTATTCTTAAACCCAACTCGGGGGCAACCAACCCAGAACCCCAAGGTCTCTAGCAACCGCCTGGTGCATGCCAAGAGGAGACCCAATTATCCAAACAGCAAGAGGACATCACCCTTGCCCCAGGGGACATGAACAAGGATATCTACCAGGCATAGTGCTTGGCCCATCCCAAAATCTCCAGCCACCTGGGTGTCAAGCCCAGACTTTGAGCCCCCCCCCCCCCCCCCCACACACACACACACCACCACCCCCAGCCACAGGGCCAACTGGATACCCACCACCGTGCCAGGCCTGGCCCAGCCGTCGCCGTCCCAAAGAAAGTTCGGGAGAATATAGAGAATGTGACCCGAGGATCTTCCCCACAATCTCACCAGCTATACCCTGCCAAGCCGACACCCACCCAGTCCCAACCAGGCAGAAAGAATCAACACTAATATCAGGGCAGCACGGTGGCGCAGTGGGTTAGCCCTGCTGCCTTACGGTGCCGAGGTCCCAGGTTTCATCCCGGCTCTGGGTCACTGTCCGTGTGGAGTTTGCATATTCTCCCCGTGTTTGCGTGGGTTTCACCCCCACAACCCAAAAATGTGCAGAGTAGGTGGATTGGCCACGCTAAATTGCCCCTTTATTGGAAAAGATGAATTGGGTAATTCATTAAAAAAAACCACTGGGCGTGATTCTCCCATTCGGCTGCAGTGTGTCCATGCCGTCGGAAACGCCGTCGCATTTCACGCTGCTCCAGCCTCCCATCCCGGCGCAAACTGTGCGCCGCGGGATCCGTGCATGCGCAGTGGCGCCGGCACCCACCCGCCCATGTGCGGTGGCCTCCCTCAACGTGCCGGCCCCGACGCAACATGGCACGGGAGATCCGGGGCCGGAGCGGAAGAAAATGGGCCCAGGGAGCGAGAGTCCTACCCGCCAATCGGTGGGCCCCGGTCACAGGGCAGGCCCCATCGGAGGCCCCCCCCGGGGTCTGGTTCCTGCTGGCTGCGACCAGGTGTGGACGGCACACCACTGGAAGCAGGACCCGGCTCAAGCCGCCACGAACAAACCAGGATTTAAGCAGTTTAAGCATTTTATCTCTGCTCTTTTTCATGTAGAGACACCGGCCATACACCTCTTGGGACATAGCACAAGCTATATACAGCAAGAAGATGAAAAACGCACTCAGATGAAAAGACGGATTTAAAGATGAGCAGAGCCATAGCTCGTGAACATGCAGGTGCTCCGGCGCTCACATCATGTGACCCCCCCAACATGCCAGATTTTTAAACCCTCTTCCTAACACTCTCCCGCCAGCCATTTTCTAAAAAGTATGTTAATTAAAGTTTTGTGTTCTCAGCAAAAACCCAAGAATGCAAATATTACAGACCAAGGAACTAACTTGAGCACTATACCTAAAACTCCTGACAGCTGAAGGTGTCTAGATTTTTGAAAAAGGAAATAAACAGTTGCCATAGAACATACAGTGCAGAAGGAGGCCATTCGGCCCATCGTGTCTGCACCGACCCACTTAAGCCCTCACTTCCACCATGTCCCCATAACCCAATAACCCCTCCTAACCTTTTTGGTCACTAAGGGCAATTTATCATGGCCAATCCACCTAACCTGCAGGTCTTTGGACTGTGGGAGGAAACCCACGCAGACACTAGGAGAACGTGCAGACTCCGCACAGGCAGTGACCCAGCGGGGAATCGAACCTGGGACCCTTGTGCTACCGTGCTGCCCATCTTGGGTAGAATCTCTCCACTGAACCCCTGATGGCGAATTTTAATGCAAGAAGGACATTTTAAGTTTCCCCCAACCCGGCAGAGAACAGGGGTCCTCCAACCAAGCAGTATCTGCCTCCAGGCTATCAGTGCTAAACCCCCAAATCCTTTCCCCAAGGCTCACTGATGCCTTTCTGCTTAAAAACCTAGATCACAGCTTTTCCACTGGTCAAGCTGTTGTTCCACTGGCAGAGGGTCAAATCAATGTGTCCCATAGTTCATACTTCATCGTTGGATCAGTGACCAATCCGTGCCGCAACCTGTCCGAGACTGATGTGACAAATCTGGGCCCTGGAGCGCTGCCACGATATCTGAGGAAGGGAATAACATTAACCTTTTGCTCTTGGTGATTTTGGAATAATTGGTTTGTGTTGCATGTGGAAGACTGGTGACCTCTAGTGATGTTTTGTGGTAATTGCACAAAGCACGGCAGCACTTTGAATGCTCCTGGGATCAGGATAACAGTAATTGTAGGATCAGATACACTAGTGTTGGGATTTGGTAACTCAATCGGGCCATAAATTGTTTCTTTAGTTTTCCTCGACCGGTACTAATATAAGTGACTGCTGTAATGGTCTGACTGACTGGTAAAAGAATAAAGAAGAAGCCATTAATTTCACAGTTAGCAGTGTTACATAGAACATAGAACATAGAACAATACAGTGCAGTACAGGCCCTTCGGCCCACGATGTTGCACCTACACTATGCCATTATCATCCATATGTTTATCCAATAAACTTTTAAATGCCCTCAATGTTGGCGAGTTCACTACTGTAGCAGGTAGGGCATTCCACGGCCTCACTACTCTTTGCGTAAAGAACCTACCTCTGACCTCTGTCCTATATCTATTATCCCTCAGTTTAAAGCTATGTCCCCTCGTGCCAGCCATTTCCATCCGCGGGAGAAGGCTCTCACTGTCCACCCTATCCAACCCCCTGATCATTTTGTATGCCTCTATTAAGTCTCCTCTTAACCTTCTTCTCTCCAACGAAAACAACCTCAAGTCCATCAGCCTTTCCTCATAAGATTTTCCCTCCATACCAGGCAACATCCTGGTAAATCTCCTCTGCACCCGCTCCAAAGCCTCCACGTCCTTCCTATAATGCGGTGACCAGAACTGTACGCAATACTCCAAATGCGGCCGAACCAGAGTTCTGTACAGCTGCAACATGACCTCCCGATTCCGGAACTCAATCCCTCTACCAATAAAGGCCAACACTCCATAGGCCTTCTTCACAACTCTATCAACCTGGGTGGCAACTTTCAGGGATCTATGTACATGGACACCTAGATCCCTCGGCTCATCCACACTTTCAAGAACTTTACCATTGAGTTATTTTTGTTTCCAAGTGTTTAAATGTTTCAAGAAATACATGCGCAAGTTTTCGATGGAGATCTTGTGGCACAATGCATAGCATCCCTGCCTCTGAACCATAGGTTCCAGGTTCAAGCTTTGCCCCAGGACCTGATGACCAAGGAAGGTCATAATGCAGCCAAACAAGTTTTGAGTATCAACGTGCAAAATCCCTCCAACACGTGGCAGAGGGGGAGAGACTCCTGGTCAGACATGCTTGGTGTGGCGTGGTGCCTTCTCAAGCTATAAGCTTCTAGCAAACAGACCAGGATCTGTTCCAGGACAAACCTCACTGTGGGAACAGATGAAAGTTGGTCTTTTGCCGAAGAAAAACACAAACCAGTGCCAGTTAGCGCTTAAGTAAATATCAACCACTACGAGGGTACAGTAATGTAGTAGCTACTCTACCAATAATTCAGTAGGAGTTTAATTCTCACCATGGCAGAGTTCAGCTTCTAATAAATGAACCTGGAAATTAGTGACCATGGAAATATTGCTGTAAAAACCCATTTGTTCTCCTCCCAGGAAGGCAATCGGCCTCTTAACTGGTCTGGCCTGTAGCGATCTCTGTATGCAGTAATACATGATGTAATGTTGAGCAAACACAGGCAAATGAAAACTAGATGGCCACACTACCAAGACCTATAAAACGGTTTTCCCACTCTTTCCAGGAGAGAGTGTGGAGAGTACAGAAGGGAAACCGCTAGAGAGAAGAAGTTAATGGATCTTGGTATATAGCATTATCTTATTTAATAGTTTAATCAATGTTAATTGTTTGTTTGCTAGTTCAGTATTGAATTAAAAAGAACTCTTATTTCATATTACTCATTGAATTATTTTATCATTACTGGAAGACTACACCTATATTTCAACAACTCGGTTATTTTTGTATCAAAATGCTGCAGTTCAAGAAGACACACCAGCTTCAAGGACAGCCCGGCAATTAATATTTATCAGTGAAGCCCACGGTTCAAATGAATGGGATTTTTTTGTAAAATAAATTTGTGTTGACTGCTTGCTCAATTGTGGTGAAGGGAAGGGGATATTCAAGATGTGCTGAGGAGGAGTCTTCCAGTCTGCAGCAGAACATGCGTTACATCTCTTGGGTTGACGTGAAACGGTAGTGCAAAAGGAATGGGGTGACTGTGGAGTGGACTAGGATATCATGAAGGAACAGTCCCCTTTGGAATGCTGGAGAAGAGTGGAAGATGGGTTTGGTGGTGGCAGGAATGGTGTAAAGTGACCCATCGCTACAAGGAAGTGCCACTGAAGTATTTGGCCTCCTGGAATACCTCGGGAAGCAGGTTGCTGGTTCTGTGCAAGGTTTATGTACATTTTCAAGCTCGCCAATGTGTCTCTCTGGAACGGTGATGAGAGACCTGAGGTAGCAGCTGTTGATTCAGCCCTTGGTATTGGTTGAACCTCCTCCAGCTTGTTTGATGTACTCTAGAGAGAAGGTTTTTTTAGGATTTGGCAAAGGGACAACACTTCACTTGTTACTTCTCTCTTTCAAACTCCCAACAGCTGTTGGATTTCTGGTTTCGGGGCTAGATTTAATTTTAGTTTGCTTTTATTCGAGCAGCGTCTAATTTTGTTCCAGAACACTCAAAGCAACTTGGGACATTTTTATTATTATGTCAAAAGCACGATATAAATCCAGAGGTTTTTTTTTTTAACCTTTTTTTTTCTTGTTTGCATTACATCCGGTGATATTGAGATTGGCTTCTTTATGTGCAAGACCGTGACGTGCACAAGAGGAAGAGGTCTTGTGGCGTCACAGGAGGTAGCAATATAACCGTGCACTCACATCAGGTTCGGGTTGGCATTGGTTCCAGCCATTCTACTGATGTGAAGCCCATGTTGGTCTGCCCCGAGACATCTTTTATGGCTTTTGAAGTTTGCTGGCAATACAGTTAGTGCAAGGACTTTGGTTTAGCATTTAGGTTGGTTTGAAAGTTTTTGATTTAATCATCGGGGGATATCTTCAATGGACTGATTAAAATGATAGGAGGCGATAATTGTTGAATAATCTTTGAAAATTGGGTAAGATTTCTGAGATTCATTTGGCATTAGGGGAGTGGCACTGGTGAACTGTCTTGCATAATGCAGTAATCTACAACCATGTAGTATTTCTGATCTCCTATTAAACTAAAGGAACGTGGGTGGAATTTCTCTTTTGTTTTTAATGCAAAAAGTACGCTGAAGCCATCACTGGCCGACCCTGCCATGTTGCTAAGGGGATTGGAGGGAAAGAAAATGCCAAGGTTTGGGTTCCACGACGTCACACTGGGACTGATTGCAGCCTCCCCACCACCAATTTTGTTTAAAGATCGGAGCGCCATTTTAAAGGCCGATCTGTTACACAAAAGTAAGAATGGAATCCCCCGCACCCCCACCACACTGCTGGGAGGGGAGGAGGCGATCAGGGATAGCAGCCTGATAATTAGATTCAAATTTATTATAATAGAGTTCCCAACATCAGGATTCCCTTTGTCACTAGTGGGGGATCGTGCCTAGACTGCACGCAGACATCAAACATGACTTGGGCCTCGCGCAATTCTTTTCTGCTCCCGTCCTCATTCATGCCTGAGCAGAATGGGAGTGGAAAATCTCGGCCCTTGTATTTATACAGTGCCTTCCACAACTTTGGGGCATCCCAAAGCCCTTCAGTCAAGTAATTTACACAGCAAGTTCCCACAAAAAGCAATGCAGCAAATGCTCTGTTAATGGTTGAGGGATAATTACTGGCCTGGACACCAAACTCATCTGCACTTACATAATGCCCTAGGGTCTTTATCCACCTCCGCATAGGCAGGTTCAATCTTTCAGACAAGGCAAAATACTCTCTGACGGTAGTAGGTTCAATCTTTCAGACAAGGCAAAATACTCTCTGACGGTAGTGTATCCTCGGCACTGTACTGGAATGTTGGCCTAGATTTACACAAGTCGAACCCACAACATTATTGGCCTGGTTTGGAGGGGGGCGGGGGGGGGGGGGGGGTCAGATTGGCTTAACGCACTTATCTCACTTTCTCCTGCGCTAAAACAAATTCCTTTTACTGTTTTTAATTTTTTTCCTCTAGTAAACTTCAATCATTGGTTTTAATTGGTTCTCTAATCAAGCCTCGTTGTTATGTAAAGGCAGAGGGATTTGTGCTGGCTGAAGTACAGTAAAATAGGAGGCCACCTATCAGAAGTAGAAAACTTTAATATAGGCATTCTCAATCTGAACAGTTTTTTATAAACTAAACTAGCAATGTATTTTCCCCATCCCAGCTATGTAGCTAAAAGTGTTTCAGTGCATTTCTGTTTGGGATCCTACTTTGTAAAGTCTCACACAACAATTGGTCAGATTGTGCTGTAGTATAGGGTCTGTTATGACCATAGCGAGTCTCAACGAACAACAAAGCTACTGAACGTACAAGTTGAGAAGTTTAGCAATGAGGAAAATGGGCATCTCTGGCCTTGATTAAGATTGAGAAATAAATGAAGAAAAGGCCTGAAGGGGGTGAATTAAATGGGTGCAATCTACCAGCCACGCCCTATGTTCGGGTGAATGGGGGCTTGGCCAGTAAATGCCAGGAGATCCCTCTTCTGGTTAAAAGCAAATTACTGCGGATGCTGGAATCTAACAGATGCTGTTAGACTTGCTGAGATTTTCCAGCATTTTCTCTTTCATCCTCCTTCTGGGATCTTCCCAACTCGCCATTCCTCAAGAGATCTAACAGGATCTTGTGAGATGTCGCAATCTGAATCCTGTCCATTATGGGCGGGATCAGACTTTGGCAAATCTGCATATTAGAGCGCCACAGCTAGTCTCACTCTAATATGCACTCTTCTGCTCTACCACGGCCCTGAGATCTAACCCCTTCGCTTTGGAGACCTCAGGCAACCATTGTTCAGTGCTGGTCCTCACAATTGGGGACCACACGGAACGCCTCTGAGGGCGGGGGTGAGAAAGAATCTCACATTTGGAGACCCTCTGGGCAGTGTGGCACCCTGGCACTGGTGCCACCTGGGCACTCTCTCACCCAGGTGGTGATGGCAAGGGTGTCAGGCTGGCATTTTTCCCATACTGGGACTAGGCCTGGGGTGCCCTGCCTGTAATATTCTTGTCGGTTGGCCTGATTTAGTCCAAGAACACCTGTAGCTAAAGTTTTATAAAAGATTTATTAACTTTAACTGTGGGCAAACTATATACAAGACAACAGATGAAAAACAGTAAAATCATGCGACACAATCTCTCCAACTTCCTCCAGCCAGTCAGCTGACTTCAACATTCACTTGTGTACTAGTGAGGACCCTAGTGGTCAGTCAGTGAATTACAACATAACCATGATATCAGTACACTGTTCCCGACGGCCCTCTTATTGGTGAGTTGAGGCTTTGGGGATTGCAGGTCTAGGGCTTGGGTTTGGGGGGCGGGAGGGGGGCGGTGTTGAGATCAGAATGCCATTTAAAAATGAAATTGGACTAAGTGCAGCCTCGACAGGGCGTTCCCTGCTGAGGCCCCGGATTGCAACAATGTCCTGTTGGATAGCGTGTTGTTCTTGGTGCTACAAGCGCTGGGAAATGCCCAGCTAGAAGCACTCGACACAGGACTCTGTTGCAATTTGGTTAGATCGCGCCCAGAGACAGTGGTTGGGGAAACGCAATATTTTAAAGTAATCGAAACATTCAAAACCTGAGAATGCAACACTGGTGGAATAGTTCATATCTGCAGTGGGTTAAGTAACATTCCTACCTGTGGAAGTATAGCCACTTTGCGTGGCTTTTAATTCATGCCAGTTGGCACAAATCCTCTTTCACTAAACTAACAACAGCAACTTTTGGATAATCCCCTATTTTTTTTAATTTTGAAGACTAATGTAGAAAGACTGTAGTCTATAAATGGCATGATTTTGAAGAGCATAAATGCTTGTTTTGGCTCTTTGAGCGAGCAGCCATGCTGAGTCCCACATTGCAACTTTATTGGTCAGGAACCCTAGTTTCTCATCCTGAATACCTGTAAATACACTATTTTAAAATTTGATTGTTGGCTTTCATCACCTTTTGACTGGTCGATTTATTTCCGATCAACAAAAACATTTCTTCTCATCTACACTCAGATATTTTTCCACTGATTTTGAATCCATAACTTTGGAATATTTTTATCTATCCACTCTGTCAAGACCCCTCAATTTTTTTACAAGCCTTGGGTCACCTCATTAATCTAGTATTCCAAATACAGGCCTAACTTTTCAAACTTTTGAAAATTGAAGTCCCTCATCCCTGTTGACATTTCAGTGAATGTATTCATTTTTTTTCTTTCCTGAACTGTGGTGCCCAGAGGTAATGGTTTGTTCAGAGTCCAAACAATCATGGATTCATAGAATCCCTACAGTGCAGAAGGAGGCCATTTGGACCATTGAGTCTGCACTGACCCTCTGAAAGAGCACCCAGCCTTGGCCCACTCCCCTGCAGCTCCACGGAACCTACACATCTTTGGACACTTGGGGACAATTTAGCATGGCCGATCCACCTAACTCTTCACTGGGTGGATTTCCTCCGGGTGCTCCGGTTTCCTCCCACAGTCCAAAGACGTGCAGGTTGGGTGGATTGGCCATGATAAATTGCCCTGAGTGACCAAAAAAGGTTAGGAGGGGTTATTGGGTTACGGGGATAGGGTGGAAGTGAGGGCTTAAGTGGGTCGGTGCAGACTCGATGGGCCAAATGGCCTCCTTCTGCACTATGTTCTTTGGGCTATGGGAGGAAACTGCAGCACGTGGAGGCAACCTATGCAGACATGGGGGAGGGAGGGAGGAGAGAAAGAGAGACGTACAAACTCCGCACAGTTGTCTAAGGCTGCAATTGAACCGGGGTCCTTGGCGCTGTGGGGCAGCAATGCTAACCATTGTGCATGTTGGGTCATATCGCCTTCTTCCTGGGCTCTTCTGTTTCTATGGTCTGCTCTTGACCTGACGTTGCTGTACCATTCACCCTTGACAGCAAATTCTAGCCAAAGTTTCCCAGTCTATTATACATTTACTGAACAGTCGTGGATCACTTCTTTGTGGTTATTCCTGTCACTAGGACGTTGAACCAGAAATGTGTTTCCGTTGTTTCAACCTCATTTGAGTGAAGCATTTGGTACCTTGGCACGGGGCACCACCACATGAAAATGTTGTGTAGCTGTAATTTGTCACGTTGGACAGCAGGTGGCATACTTTGTAGACTTGCTGCTCTGTTCAGACCGATCCTGATGCTTGTCGCAAGATACTTTGTCCTCTTAATTTCATCTGGTAGATGGGTGCAGTCAACACTATTGCTATCATTTGTCTCCACTTTAAGTACTTCCTTTTTTGTGAGGTTTGGAGTACCTGTAAACTGCTATATCCATTTGGATAAGGGATCTGCAGTCCCAATAGACTGATGTGGCTGGACATTTGGATAATTGCATGAACAAGCTGTCGGGGTCGCAGTGTTTATCCTCCATGTGAGCAGTCCCTCAGTCCCCCTACAAATATCCATTGAGGGGCTGCTTTAGCACACTGGTCTAAATCGCTGGCTTTTAAAGCAGACCAAGGCAGGCCAGCAGCACGGTTCAATTCCTGTACCAGCCTCCCCAAACAGGTGCCGGAATGTGGCGACTAGGGGCTTTTCACAGTAACTTTAATTGAAGCCTACTTGTGACAATAAGCGATTTTCATTTCATTTAACATTCTTTTAATGCAGTTACCATGTCAATATTATCACAAACTCTAATGATGCATTCCACACAAACTCTCAATCTTTGCTTTCAAAGTTTCTCTTTTTGTCCGAAGTGCATTTTAATATTAAACATCCCTTTGTTCTAGACGTTGATCACTGCAAATGGTCTGTTTCTGTCGATCCAGCCCCATCATTTTAAACCCCTCTCTCTATTAACCCATGATCTCTCCCTTCCTGCCAAAAAAGGCCCTCATTTTTGTTCATTGTTCCGAAGTCTGCCTTCACATCTTATTTCACACCAGTCTACATCCTAGTGCCTGTCACTCAACGGCCTCTCTCACTCCAGAAGTGTCTGACACTCCATCTCAGTTAATCCTGGCAATAACTAAAATCAGCAACTTGAACGTGCCTGTGTTTTATCATTCTGTAGCTCCAGTGCGTTAGATTAAACTGCACTACCTTTTGTTTCAATTGGCAACATTTCTTTTCACTCCGCTGGCACGCTAGAGGAAATTGCATGGCACTTTTTTTTTTATAAGCGTGAACATTTCAACAACAAATATATGGTGTTTTTTCGGGCAATGTCATAAGGCGCTTCACTGGAATGTAACTTTGTTTTTGGTCGATGAGCCCTGACGAGGATGATTTAAAGGGTACGGTTCAAGAAGGATCTTTTGAAGGAGGAGTTCAGAGGTGTGAGACCAGTGGTGGGCAACCTGGAGCCCACATGGGGCACACCTGGGTTCTAAGTGTGGCCCATGAGACATTTTGTTGACTATTGCCCAGAGTTGCCACATTCCACTGGTTTCCATCTGCGGAGCTTCTTTCTTACCGGTATGACTGAAGTGATACGCACGTAGCACTGACGGTATGCTCCCTCTTCATCAATCAAATGTAAATATTTATTTTGCTTTTACCACCAAAGTTGGTGGTTTTATTAATATATGAATAATTAAGCATTTTCTTTAAGCTGTTCTGAAATATTCAGCATGTATTCAATCTTATTCAAGGGCCATGGTTAGTGAACGTTCCTAATTTCAATCATGTGGCCCACGAGATGGAGAAGGGCCACTCTTGCAGCCCCCTCACTAGCTTACATTGCTGATCATGGTGTGAGTGGCTTGAGGAAAAATATCCGAATCTTGGGGTCAAGATAACTGAAGGCTCCATTGCCTTCTGAGATTAGAGGCCAGGGTTGGAGCGCAGAAGTCCGGAGAGGACTGGTGGTTACAAATATATGAGGCGGTGAGACCCTGCGGTGAATTTAAACACCAGGGTGAGCAATTTTGAAATTGGAGGCTTTGCTGAATTGGAAACCAGCAGTAGGTTAATGTCCATGCGTGATGGGTGCATGCACCTTGGAGCACGGGCACTAGTTTTGGAGCTGAATCTTGTGAAAGATGTGAGGCTGGTCAGGAGAACATTAGAATAGTTTAGTCTGGTGGTGAGAGAAACATGCATGAGGGTTTCAGCAGCAGATGCAGAGATACACTATGTGGAAGTGAGTAGTCTTCATGGTTTAAGATCTATGGAGCTAAAAGCTTAGGTTTGGGTCAATTAGGATGCTGAGGTTTCAAACGGTCTGGCTCTGCCTGGAATACTGATCAGGGAGTGGGAAAGAAGCCGTTGTGAAGAAACTGTTTTCGAACATAGAACATCGAACATAGAAAAATACAGCACAGAACAGGCCCTTCGGCCCACGATGTTGTGCCGAACCTTTGTCCACGATTAATCATAGATTACCATCGAACTTACAGTGCAGAAGGAGGCCATTCGGCCCATCGAGTCTGCACCGGCTCTTGGAAAGAGCACCCTACCCAAGGTCAACACCTCCACCCTATCCCCATAATCCAGTAACCCCACCCAACACCAAGGGCAATTTATCATGGTCAATCCACCTAACCTGCACATCTTTGGACTGTGGGAGGAAACCGGAGCACCCGGAGGAAACCCACGCACACACGGAGAGGATGTGCGGACTCCGCACATACTGTGACCCAAGCCGGAATCGAACCTGGGACCCTAGAGCTGTGAAGCAATTGTGCTATCCACAATGCTACCGTGCTGCCCTTAAGAACAAATTAATCGACACGATATCATTCTACCGTAATCCATGTACCTATCCAATAGCTGCTTGAAGGTCTCTAATGTTTCCGACTCAACTACTTCCACAGGCAGTGCATTCCATGCCCCCACTACTCTCTGGGTAAAGAACCTACCTCTGACATCCCCCTACATCTTCTACCATTCACCTTAAATTTATGTCCCCTTGTGATGGTTTGTTCCACGTGGGGAAAAAGTCTCTGACTGTCTACTCTATCTATTCCCCTGATCATCATCTTATAAACCTCTATCAAGTCGCCCCTCATCCTTCTCCGTTCTAATGAGAAAAGGCCTAGCACCCTTAAACCTTTCCTTGTAAGACCTACTCTCCATTCCAGGCAACATCCTGGTAAATCTCCTTTGCACCTTTTCCAAAACTTCCACATCCTTCCTAAAATGAGGCGACCAGAACTGTACACAGTACTCCAAATGTGGCCTTACCAAGGTTTTATACAGCTGCATCATCACCTCACGGCTCTTAAATTCAATCCCTCTGTTAATGAACGCTAGCACACCGTAGGCCTTCTTCACAGCTCTATCTACTTGAGTGGCAACTTTCAAAGATGTATGAACATAGACCCCAAGATCTCTCTGCTCCTCCACATTGCCAAGAACTCTACTGTTAACCCTGTATTCCACATTCATATTTGTCCTTTCAAATCGTCGACCAAAGGGTCAGAAAGAGAAAAGTACAAGATGGCGGCGGAGAAAGCGCAGGCGACATGGGGGCCTGAGCAGGATGAAATTGTGAGACGGTGCGTGGAGCTGCTGAAGAGGGAGGTGCTGACCCCGTTGCTACAGGCAATTGAGGGGCTCAAGGAGACATTAAAGACCCAGGAGACAGAGCTCCGCGTGGTGGAGCAGAAGGTGACAGATATTGAGGACGAGATCCTGGGCCTGGCGGTTAAGACACAGACGCACGAGGCACTTCATAAAAAGTGTACTGAAAGGATCGAAGCCCTAGAAAATGGAGCGCGAAGGAAGAACCTTCGGATACTGGGTCTCCCTGAGGGTGTGGAAGGAGTGGACTGTGGAGCGTGCGCAAGTACGATGCTGAGCTCACTGATGGGTGCTGAGGCCCCTACGGGCCCCTTGGAGGTGGAGTGGGCAAATCGGATTCCGGCGAGAAGACCAAAAGCGGGAGAACCACCCAGGGCGATAATCGTGCGATTTTACCGCCTTAAGGATAGAGACGAGGTCCTGAGATGGGCTAAAAAGGTGCGGAGTAGCAGATGGGAGAATGCAGTGGTACGGGTATACCAGGATTGGAGTGCGGAGGTGGCGAGAAGGAGGGCGAGCTTCAACCGAGCCAAAGAGGTGTTGCATAAAAGGAAGGTGAAGTTCGGGATGCTGCAGCCGGCAAGACTATGGGTCACGCATCAGGAAAGACACCATTATTTCGAGACGGCGGAGGAAGCATGGACCTTCATCAAAGAAGAGAAATTGGATCGGAACTGAGGGACTGATGCTGCAGGAAATGTTATTGTTAATGTTATGGTTGGAGTTAATTGAGAAGTAAATTGGGAAGGGGGGAGACATTGGGGAAATGTGGGCGCCGGTGAGGGGGGAAAGACGGGACATAGTTGGAGAATGGGGGAGGGGAAAGGGAGCTGCGCCATAAGAGGCGGGTCAGGTAAAGGGATGTTCCCGCGCCAGAAAGAATAAGGCGGGAAGACCGGCGCAAGGCGGATGGGAGTTCCCCACATGGGGGGGGTCGAGGAGTGAGCAGGAGTAGCCGGGGTCAGTTGAAGTCAGCTGACTTACGGAAGTAATATGGGGGGAGCAATCGTGCTAGAAAGAGATCTAGCGGGGGGGGGGGGGGGTGTTGGGGGTTGGCGGGGGGACAACTGGGTTGCTGCTGCGGAAATCCAAAAGGAAATGGCTAAAGAGTGGGTGGGCGGGGATGGTGTGCGACGCTGGGGGAGCGAGCGGGAGCGCGGAGGCGGGATATGGGACTGGCCTAGAGAAGGTAATGGCTAGTCGACACGGGAGGGGGGCAGGTAGCCCCCTAGTGAGGCTGATCACGTGGAACGTGAGAGGCCTGAACGGACCGATTATAAAGGGCCCGAGTGCTCGCGCATTTGAAAGGACTAAGGGCAGACGTGGTTATGCTCCAAGAGACGCACCTAAAGGTGGCGGACCAAGTTAGGTTAAGGAAAGGATGGGTGGGACAGGTGTTCCACTCAGGACTGGACGCAAAGAATAGAGGGGTGGCCATTTTGGTGGGGAAACGGGTAGCATTTGAAGCAAAGAACATCGTAGCAGATAGCGGAGGTAGATATGTAATAGTGAGTGGCAGGCTGGAGGGAATGGAGGTCGTGTTGGTTAATGTGTATGCTCCAAACTGGGATGATGCGGGATTTATGAGACGGATGCTGGGGCGTATACCGGACCTGGAGGTAGGAAACTTGATTTTAGGAGGGGACTTTAATACGGTGCTGGACCCGGGGCTAGATAGATCCAGCTCAAGGACCGGAAGAAGGCCGGCAGCGGCCAAGGTGCTTAAGGGGTTTATGGACCAAATGGGGGGAGTGGATCCATGGCGATTTCTTAGACTTAGGGCTAGGGAGTTTTCCTTCTTCTCCCATGTCCATAAAGTGTACTCCCGGATAGATTTTTTTGTTTTGGGAAGGTCGTTGATCTCTAGGGTGGAAGAAGCTGAGTACTCAGCCATAGCGGTTTCGGATCATGCCCCACATTGGGTGCACCTGGAATTAGGAGAGGAAAGGGAGCAGAGAACACTCTGGCGATTAGATGTGGGACTGATGGCGGATGAGGGAGTGTGTGCAAGAGTGCGGGGGTGTATTGAGAGATACCTGGAGGTCAATGACGACGGCGAGGTCCCTGTGGGAGTGGTTTGGGAAGCACTAAAAGCGGTGGTCAGAGGAGAGCTGATCTCTATTGGGGCCCACAAAAGGAAAACAGAGGCCAAGGAAAGGGAAAGATTACTGGGGGAGATTTTAAGGGTGGACAGGGAATTTGCAGAGACCCCGGAGGAGGAATTGTACAGGGAGAGGAGACGACTCCAGACGGAGTTTGACCTTCTGACCACCAGAAAGGCGGAGGTACTGTGGAGGAAGGCACAAGGGAGGAGGTATGAATATGGGGAAAAGGCTAGTCGCCTGTTGGCTCATCAATTGCGAAAGAGGGCAGCAGCGAGGGAGATAGGAGGAATTAGAGACGAAAGGGGAGACACGGTGCGAAGAACAGGAAAGATAAATGAGGTGTTCAAGACCTTTTATGAGGAACTGTATAGGTCTCAACCCCCAGAGGGAGAGGAGGGGATGCGGCAGTTCCTGGACCAATTGAGGTTCCCGAAAGTGGAGGAGCGGGAGGTGGTAGGCCTGGGGGCACCGATTGAGGTGGACGAGCTCATTAAGGGACTGGGAAGCATGCAAGCAGGGAAGGCCCCGGGGCCAGACTGGTTCCCCGTGGAATATTACAGAAAATATGTGGACTTGTTGGCCCCGTTGATGGCAAGGACGTTCAATGAGGCCAGGGAAGGGGGGACTCTACCCCCGACGATGTCGGAGGCGACGATATCGCTAATTTTGAAGAGGGACAAAGATCCGTTGCAGTGCGGGTCCTATAGACCTATTTCACTATTGAACGTGGACGCCAAATTGCTGGCAAAGGTACTGGCATCGAGGATAGAGGACTGTGTCCCGGGGGTGGTGCACGAAGACCAGACAGGGTTCGTAAAAGCGAGACAACTGAATGTTAACGTGCGACGACTATTAGGGGTGATAATGATGCCCCCAGTGGAGGGGGAGGCAGAGATAGTGGCGGCAATGGACGCAGAGAAGGCATTTGATAGGGTGGAGTGGGAGTATTTATGGGAAGTGTTAAGGAGGTTTGGGTTTGGGAACGGGTTTATTAGCTGGGTTAGACTTCTTTTATGGGGCTCCAACGGCAAGCGTAGTTACAGGTCGACATAGATCGGAGTATTTCCGACTATATAAGGGAACAAGACAGGGATGCCCGCTGTCTCCATTGTTGTTCGCGTTGGCAATTGAACCTCTGGCCATGGCGTTGAGAGACTCCAGGAAATGGAGAGGGGTGATTAGAGGGGGAGAAGAACACCGAGTCTCGTTATACGCGGATGACCTATTGTTATACGTGTCGGACCCAAGGGGGGGATGATAGAGGTTATGCGAATTTTGAGGGGGTTCGGGGAATTCTCGGGGTATAGGCTAAACATGGGGAAGAGTGAATTATTTGTGATACATCCAGGGGACCAGAGTAGAGAGATAGAAGGCCTGCCGCTAAGGAAAGTGGAAAGAAACTTCCGATACCTGGGGATTCAGATCGCTAGGAGCTGGGGAACCTTGCACAGACTTAATCTGACATGGCTGGTAGAACAAATGGAGGAGGACTTCAAGAGGTGGGACATGCAGCCTCTATTGCTGGCGGGTAGGGTGCAAGCAATTAAGATGATGGTCCTCCCGAGGTTCTTATTTGTATTTCAATGTCTCCCTATATTAATCACCAAGACCTTTTTTAATAAAATAGACAGGAGCATCACGAGCTTCGTGTGGGCAGGGAAAGTCCCGAGAGTAAGGAGGGGGTTCCTTCAGCGTAGTAGGGACAGAGGAGGACTGGCACTACCGAACTTGGGCGATTACTATTGGGCCGCCAATGTGGCAATGATGCGTAGATGGATGATGGAGGGTGAGGGAGCGGCGTGGAAAAGACTGGAGAGAAAGTCCTGTAAAGGGACGAGTTTAGAGGCGCTGGTAACGGCGCCGCTACCGTTCTCACCTAAAAGGTTTACCACGAACCCGGTGGTGGCGGCAACACTGAATATCTGGGGACAGTGGAGGCGACAGAGAGGGGTGCGGGGAGCCCTGGTGGGGTCCCCTATCAGGAACAACCATAGGTTCGCCCCAGGAAGAATGGATGGAGGATTTCAGAGCTGGTACCATTTGGGAATTAGGAGGGTGGGAGATTTATTTATAGATGGGACTTTTGCGAGCTTGGGAGCATTGGAGGAAAAGTATAAGTTGCCCCGGGGAAATTTCTTGAGATATATGCAGGTGAGGGCGTTTACTAGACAACAGGTGAGGGAATTTCCGTTGCTCCCGACACAGGGGATACAGGACAGGGTGCTTTCAGGGGTGTGGGTCGGAGAGGGCAAGGTGTCAGAGATTTATCGAGAGATGAGGGAAGAGGGGGAGGAGTCGGTGGGCGAACTAAAAGGAAAGTGGGAAGAAGAATTGGGGGAGGAGATAGAGGAGGGTATTTGGGCTGATGCCCTAAGCAGGGTAAATTCCTCTTCCTCATGCGCCAGGCTTAGCCTGATTCAATTTAAGGTGCTACATAGAGCACACATAACGGGAGCAAGATTGAGCAGGTTCTTTGGAGTGGAGGACAAATGTGGGAGGTGTGGCGGGAGCCCGGCAAACCACGCACATATGTTTTGGGCGTGCCCGGCACTGGAAGGGTATTGGAAGGGAGTGACGGGAGTGATTTCGCAGGTGGTGAAGGCCCGGGTCAAACCAGGCTGGAGGTTAGCTCTATTTGGAGTTGCGGAAGAGCCGGGAGTGCAGGAGGCGAAAGAGGCCGACGTTGTGGCCTTTGCGTCCCGAGTAGCCCGGCGCAGGATCCTACTCGTGGAAGGAGGCGAAACCCCCCAGACTGGAGGCCTGGGTAAATGATATGGCGGGGTTCATTAAACTGGAGCAGATAAAGTTTGCCCTGAGAGGATCGGCTCAAGGGTTCACCAGGCGGTGGCAGCCATTTCTCGACTACCTAGGGGAATGTTAGAGGGAAGACAGATGACCAGCAGCAGCAACGGAGGGGTGGGGGGGGTTTAGTTTAGTTTAGGTCAAAGATAAAGGGGTTTTGTTACTTGTGTATTGTTAAAAATGTCTGTATTGTTATTGTTGCGTTTGCTTTGTAAGAGGGGAAAAATTGTTGTTTGAGAAAAAAATTTCAATAAAACATTTAAAAAAATTAAAAAAATAAAAAAAAAAATTTGTCCTTTCAAAATGGACAACCTCACACTTTTCAGGGTTAAACTCAATCTGCCACTTCTCAGCCCAGCTCGGCATCCTATCTATGTCTCTTTGTAGCCGACAACAGCCCTCCTCACTATCCACAACTCCACCAATCTTCATTGAGTTTGCACTGAGTGCTGAATTTGGTGCATTTGAGTGCTATAGTGAGAGTTTGGTGACCGAGGGAGTATAAGGCTTCATTTTTATCTAAAGTTTAGTCTTTCTTTTATTTAGTTAATTAACTTAAAAGTTGCTGTTTGGTTTAGAAGAAGGTGAAGTTTCAATCCGCTTTAAACAAAGCTTCTACTTGTAGGCACTTGCAGCTGGAGCTTGTTAATTAGTTAATTGGATTAGGCCAGTTTTCAGAGGCTAGATTCACAGTATAAAAGTGATCCCCTACAGTGCAGACTTTGTTTGCACTGAGTGCTGAATTTGGTGCATTTGAGTGCTATAGTAAGAGTTTGGTGACCGAGGGAGTTCGGTGAGTAGGGAGTAAGGTGCTCCTTTCATTTTGTTTCCGACATTTCCGCAAAGAGTGAGAAGAGAGCCAGGAGTTTACAGAAAGTGTAGCTGACTGGGAGCAGAGTCGGAGGGCGGAGATCTAGTTAGTCCATAGGGCAGCTATATTCTGTCAGGTAAGAGGGGATGGAGGCTAGGCCAGTTGCATGCTCTTCCTGTAGGATGTGGGTGGTGAGGGATACCACCGGTGTCCCCGATGACTATACCTGCGGGAAGTGCACCCAACTTCAGCTCCTCAAAGACCATGTTAGAGAACTGGAGCTGAAGCTGGATGAACTTTGGATCATCCAGGAGGCAGAGGGGGTGATTGAGAAGAGTTACAGGGAGGTAACCACACCCAAGGTACAGGACAAGAATAGCTGGGTTACAGTCAGGGGGAAAAAAACAAACAGGCAGACAGTGCAGGGATCCCTCGTGGCCGTTCCCCTTCAAAACAAGTATACCATTTTGGATGCTGTTTGGGGGGGGGGATGACCTACTGGGGGAAGGCCCTAGCGGCCAGGTCTCTGGCACTGAGTCTGGCTCTGGGGCTCAGAAGGGAAGGGGGGAGAATAGAAAAGCAATAGTTGTAGGAGATTCAATGGTTAGGGGAATAGATAGGAGATTCTGTGGTCGCGAGCGAGACTCCCGGAAGGTATGTTGCCTCCTGGGTGCCAGGGCCAGGGATGTCTCGGATCGTGTCTTCAGGATCCTTAAGGGGGAGGGGGAGCAGCCAGAAGTCGTGATGCACATAGGTACCAATGACATAGGTAGGAAAAGGGGTGTGGAGGTAATAAACAAGTTTAGGGATTTAGGCTGGAAGTTAAAAGCCAGGACAGACCAGAGTTGTCATCTCTGGTTTGTTGCCGGTGCCACGTGATAGCGAGGCTAGGAATAGGGAGAGAGTGCAGCTGAACACGTGGCTGCAGGAATGGTGTAGGAGGGAGGGCTTCAGGTATTTGGATAATTGGAGCGCATTCTGGGGAAGGTGGGACCTGTACAAGCAGGATGGGTTGCATCTGAACCAGAGGGGCACCAATATCCTGGGAGGGAGGTTTTCTAGTACTCTTCGGGAGGGTTTAAACTAATTTGGCAGGGGAATGGGAACCGGATTTGTAATCCAGCAACTAAGGTAGCCGATATTCAGCACGCCAAAGCGTGTAATGAGGCAGTGGGGAAGGGAACACTGACAAAGGAGAGTACTTGCAGGCACGGAGATGGGTTGAAGCGTGTATACTTCAACGCAAGAAGCATCAGGAATAAGGTGGGTGAACTTAAGGCATGGATCGGTACTTGGGACTACGATGTGGTGGCCATCACTTGGATAGAAGAGGGGCAGAAATGGTTGTTGGAGGTCCCTGGTTATAGATGTTTCAATAAGATTAGGGAGGGTGGTAAAAGAGGTGGGGGTGGGGGTGGCATTGTTAATTAGAGATAGTATAACAGCTGCAGAAAGGCAGTTCGAGGAGTATCACTCTACTGAGGTAGTATGGGTTGAAGTCAGAAATAGGAAAGGAGCAGTCACCTTGTTAGGAGTTTTCTATAGGCCCCCCAATAGTAGCAGAGATGTGGAGGAACAGATTGGGAAACCGATTTTGGAAAGGTGCAGAAGTCACAGGGTAGTAGTCATGGGTGACTTTAACTTCCCAAACATTGAGTGGAAACTCTTTAGATCAAATAGCTTGGATGGGGTGGTGTTTGTGCAGTGTGTCCAGGAAGCTTTTCTAACACCGTATGTAGATTGTCCGACCAGAGGAGGGGTAATATTGGATTTAGTACTTAGTAATGAACCAGGGCAAGTGATAGATTTGTTAGTGGGGGAGCATTTTGGAGATAGTGACCACAATTCTGTGACTTTTACTTTAGTAATGGAGAGGGATAGGTGCGTGCAACAGGGCAAGGTTTACAATTGGGGGAAGGGTAAATACGATGTTGTCAGACAAGAATTGAAGTGCATAAGTTGGGAACATAGGCTGTCAGGGAAGGACACAAGTGAAATGTGGAACTTGTTCAAGGAACAGGTACTACGTGTCCTTGATATGTATGTCCCTGTCAGGCAGGGAAGAGATGGTCGAGTGAGGGAACCATGGTTGACAAAGAGAGGTTGAATGTCTTGTTAAGAGGAAAAAGGAGACTTATGTAAGGCTGAGGAAACAAGGTTCAGACAGGGCATTGGAGGGATACAAGTTAGCCAGGAGGGAACTGAAGAAAGGGATTAGGAGAGCTAAGAGAGGGCATGAACAATCTTTGGCGGGTAGGATCAAGGAAAACCCCAAGGCCTTTTACACATATGTGAGAAATATGAGAATGACTAGAGCGAGGGTAGGTCCGATCAAGGACAGTAGCGGGAGATTGTGTATTGAGTCTGAAGAGATAGGCGAGGTCTTGAACGAGTACTTTTTTTCTTCTGTATTTACAAATGAGAGGGGCGATATTGTTGGAGAGGACAGTGTGAAACAGATTGGTAAGCTCGAGGAAATACTTGTTAGGAAGGAAGATGTGTTGGGCATTTTGAACAACTATAGGATAGACACGTCCCCCGGGCCTGACGGGATATATCCAAGGATTCTATGGGAAGCAAGAGATGAAATTGCAGAGCCGTTGGAATGATCTTTTCGTCCTCACTGTCAACAAGGGTGGTACCAGGGGATTGGAGACTGGCGAATGTCATGCCCCTGTTCAAAAAAGGGACTAGGGATAACCCTGGGAATTACAGGCTAGTTAGTCTTACTTCGGTGGTAGGCAAAGTAATGGAAAGGGTACTGAAGGATAGGATTTCTGAGCGTCTGGAAAGACACTGCTTGATTAGGGATAGTCAGCACGGATTTGTGAGGGGTAGATCTTGCCTTACAAGTCTAATTGAATTCTTTTAGGGGCTGACCAAGCATGTGGATGAAGGTAAAGCAGTGGATGTAGTGTACATGGATTTTAGTAAGGCATTTGATAAGGTTCCCCATGGTTGGCTTCTGCAGAAAGTAAGGAGGCATGGGATAGTGGGAAATTTGGCCAGTTGGATAACGAACTGGCTAACCGTTAGAAGCCAGAGAGTGGTGGTGGATGGCAAATATTCAGCCTGGATCCCAGTTACCAGTGGCGTACCGCAGGGATCAGTTCTGGGTCCTCTGCTGTTTGTGATTTTCATTAATGACTTGGATGAGGGAGTTGAAGGGTGGGTCAGTAAATTTGCAGAAGATACGAAGATTGGCGGAGTTGTGGATAGTAAAGAGGGCTGTTGTCGGCTGCAAAGAGACATAGATAGGATGCAGAGCTGGGCTGAGAAGTGGCAGATGGAGTTTAACCCTGAAAAGTGTGAGGTTGTCCATTTTGGAAGGACAAATATGAATGCGGAATACAGGGTTAACGGTAGAGTTCTTGGCAATGTGGAGGAGCAGAGAGATCTTGGGGTCTATGTTCATACATCTTTGAAAGTTGCCACTCAAGTAGATAGAGCTGTGAAGAAGGCCTATGGTGTGCTCGCGTTCATTAACAGAGGGATTGAATTTATGAGCGGTGAGGTGATGATGCAGCTGTACAAAACTTTGGTAAGGCCACATTTGGAGTACTGTGTACAGTTCTGGTCGCCTCATTTTAGGAAGGATGTGAAAGCTTTGGAAAAGGTGCAAAGGAGATTTACCAGGATGTTGCCTGGAATGGAGAGTAGGTCTTACGAGGAAAGGTTGAGGGTACTAGGCCTTTTCTCATTAGAACGGAGAAGGATGAGGGGCGACTTGATAGAGGATTATAAGATGATCAGGGGAATAGATCGAGTGGACAGTCAGAGACTTTTTCCCTGGGTGGAACAAACCATTATAAGGGGACATAAATTTAAGGTGAAAGGTGGAAGATATAGGAGGGATATCAGAGGTAGGTTCTTTACCCAGAGAGTAGTGGAGGCATGGAATGCACTGCCTGTGGAAGTAGTTGAGTCGGAAACATTAGGGACCTTCAAGCAGCTATTGGATAGGTGCATGGATTACGGTAAAATGATATAGTGTAGATTTATTTGTTCTTAAGGGCAGCACGGTAGCATTGTGGATAGCACAATTGCTTCACAGCTCTAGGGTCCCAGGTTCGATTCCGGCTTGGATCACTGTCTGTGCGGAGTCTGTACATCCTCCCCGTGTCTGCGTGGGTTTCCTCCAGGTGCTCCGGTTTCCTCCCACAATCCAAAGACGTGCAGGTTAGGTGGATTGGCCATGATAAATTGCCCTTAGTGTCCAAAATTGCCCTTGGTGTTGGGTGGAGGTGTTGAGTTTGGGTAGGGTGCTCTTTCCAAGAGCCGGTGCAGACTCAAAGGGCCAAATGGCCTCCTTCTGCACTGTAAATTCAATGATAATCTATGATTAATCTAGGACAAAGGTTCGGCACAACATCGTGGGCCAAAGGGCCTGTTCTGTGCTGTATTTTCTATGTTCATATCGTCTGCAAATTTACTAACCCACCCTTCAACTCCCTCATCCAAGTCATTCATGAAAATCACCATCAGCAGAGGACCCAGAACTGATCCCTGCGGTGCGCCACTGGTAACATGAAACATGACAACAGTCAGTTAAAATTGCAGACTTAAAGGGAAACGTACAGTTGGATCCAGGCTGAATATTTGCCATCTACCACCACTCTCTGACTTATCGGTTAGCCAGTTCGTTATCCAACTGGCCAAAATTCCCACTATCCCATGCCTCCTTACTTTCTGCATAAGCCTACCATGGGGAACCTTATCAAATGCCTTACTAAAATCCATGTACACTACATCCACTGCTTTACCTTCATCCACATGCTTGGTCACCTCCTCAAAGAATTCAATAAGACTTGTAAGGCAAGACCTACCCCTCATAAATCCGTGCTGACTAATCCTAATCAAGCAGTGTCTTTCCAGATGCTCAGAAATCCTATCCTTCAGTACCCTTTCCATTACTTTGCCTACCACCGAAGTATGACTAACTGGCCTGTAATTCCCAGGGTTAGCCCTAGTCCCTTTTTTGAACAGGGGCACGACATTCACCACTCTCCAATCCCCTGGTACCACCCCTGTTGACAGTGAGGACAAAAAGATAATTTCATCTCTTGCTTCCCATAGAATCCTTGGATATATCCCGTCAGGCCTGGGGGATTTGTCTATCCTCCAGTTTTTCAAAATGCCCAACACATTTTCCTTCCTAACAAGTATTTTCTCGAGCTTACCTGTCTGTTTCACACTGTCCTCTACAACAATATGGCCCCTCTCATTTGTAAATACAGAAGAAAAGTACTCGTTCAAGAGGCTGGTTCCAAAAGTGGACGTCGATAAGGGCTGGTTTAGCTCAGTGGGCTAGACAGCTGGTTTGTGGTGCAGAACAAGGCCAGCAGCGCGGGTTCAATTCCCGTACCAGCTTACCCGAGCAGGTGCCGGAATGTGGCGACTAGGGGCTTTTCATAGTAATTCACACTTGTGACAATAAAAGGTTGTTATTACTATTATTGTTACGGTTTTGATTGGATGAAATTGGGGCTGGTCCAGGATTGGATGTCTTGAGGAGAAGCCTGAACAATCGAAGGAGAGGGTGAGATGGAACTGGATTTTACCAGTGTACATGTGGACTCTGAGGTGCATCTTCAGTTGATGTCACCAAGGGCCAGCATGTAGGTCAGAAATAGGGGGAAGAGAGCAAAGATAGATCTTTGAACTGGTCATGTGAGAGTACCTTTAAGAAATAGGTGTTTAAGAAATGTACCTTTAAGAAATGGGTGTTTATCAGTGATATCAGAGTGTGGGTGGAGCTGGGCTGTCTGTCAGCTTTTTACTTTTGTTGTAGGCTGTTTGCTGCGGGGTGTGTTTTAGTTTTGTTTTCAGTTTTGCAGCTGAAGTCAGACAGAGCAGGTGTACTGTTGGTCTCTCTGCCATGAAAAGACTATCTCTTGATCATTTTGAGAATTCAGAATTATAAATGTTCTCAGTAGTGAATGTAAACCTAATGTGCTTCTGTTTAAAGTTTTTTTTTTTTTTTTCCGTATCTGTATGTTAAAAGGACAGCTTACGGATTTTTTCGTGTTGTATTCTTTGGGTGTTGTATTTGAATTAGTGGTTGCTAAGATGTTCACTGTTTGTTTTAAAAAGGTTAACTTGAATTCATAGAATAAACATTGTTTTGCTTAAAAATGCTTTTCCATTTCTGCTGTACCACACCTGTAGAGTGGGTTGTGTGCTCCCCATACCACAATCTATTAAAAGTTGTGGGTCAGGTGAACTCCATGATATACTTTGAGGTTCTCTAAACCCTGGCCCATAACAAATTGGGGGCACGTCCAGGATAAAAGTCTATCTATTGGATTGGCTTAGTGAACTTAAAGACAGTGAAAAGTGAGCATACTGTGGGTGCTTTTCAGGTGTGGTATTCTAGTTTAAGTTGGGAGTGTGTTGTGGGCAATGGCTCTTTCAGAGGCTCTGAAGTTTTTGGGGTCACATGCAGTACCTTACTGACAGAGACTAAAAGCAGACTGTTAGATTTGGCAAAAACATTGCAGTTAACATTACCTGACAAAATGCGAAAAGTTAAGGTAATTATGGCGGTGGCTAAGCATTTAAAATTGCCTGAGATACAGTTTGACTCATTGGAAATGGCAAAAATTCAGTTACAAATTAAACAAATGGAATATGAGGAAGAATTAAAGCAACTTGTATACGAAAGAGAGAGAGAGCAGAAAAAGAGAGAGAAGAAAGGAAAACAGAAAGAATAGCCCTAGCAGAACAAAAGGAAATGGGGATACAGATCAGGGAGAAAGATAGAGAGAGTTTGTACTTCAGAAAATGGCCATGAAACATGACAACAGTCAGTTAAAATTGCAGACTTAAAGGGAAACGTACAGTTGGATGATAGTGAGAAAGAACGTCATAGTCAAAGGCTTGGTGGGGATCTATTTAAATATGTCCAAACATTGCCAAAGTTTGACGAGAAGGAGGTGGAAGCCTTTTTCATTTCATTTGAGAAGGGAGCTAAACAAATGAAATGGCTATAGGACATGTGGGTATTACTGATTCAAACAAAGCTGGTAGGTAGGGCTAGTGAAGTGTTTGCATCACTACCGGAGGAGATATCTGAGAGGTACGAGGAGGTGAAGAAATCCATCTTAAGTGCATATGAGCTAGTGCCTGAAGCTTACAGACAAAGGTTTAGAAATTTAAGGAAAGAATTTGGTCGAACATACATGGAGTTTGAAAGGCTCAAACAGAGTAATTTTGATAGGTGGATAAGGGCTTTGAAAATAGACCAAACGTATGAAGCTCTCAGAGAAATTATACTTTTGGAGGAGTTTAAAAATTAAATTCCTGATGCAGTGAGAACTCGTGCGGAAGAGCAGAGGGTTAAAACTGCGAGATTAGCAGCGGAAATGGCAGATGATTGTGAATTAGTTCACAAATCAAAGCTTTGTTTCCGACATCAGTTTCAGCCTGTGAGGGATAGAAACTGGGGGCATGAGAAATACTCAAGTGGTAAAGGTGATATGATGGGAGATAATAAGAAGAGTGTACCTCAGATTAAAAAAGAAATCCAGGAGGGTGGAAAAGAAATGAAAATTGGTCACAGTTTTGGTGGTGAAGAAAAGCACTGGGAAGGCTGATGTGGTAAAACAGGATAAGACAGTGGGGTTTGTTAAAGTGGTAAAGGAAAGCCCAAGTGAAGTGAAGTGAAGGATTGTACAGCCTGATCAAGAGGTGATTGATAAGAAGGTGCCAGATCTCTTTACAGAATTTACTTGTGTGGGTAAAGTTTACTCGTGTGTATCAGGAGGAGCAGGTAAAGAAACACAATTTTAAGAGATACGGGAGGTAGTCAACCTTTAATGGTAAGAGATGAGGAGCTATGTAGTTTGGGATGAATGTTGCCAGAAAAGGTGGTAGTATGTGGAATTCAGGGTGATAGGAGTAGTGTTCCATTATATAAAGTAAGCTTGGAAAGTCCAGTGAAGAGTGGTGAAGTGGTAGTAGGAGTCGTAAGGTTAAAGTCCAGTGATGGAAAGTCCAGTGAAGAGTGGGAAATGATATAGCAGGATCGCAGGTGGGAGTGATGCCTACTGTGGTTGATAAGCCAGTGGAAAATCAGACAACTGAAGTGTTGAAGGACGAATATTCTGGGATTTTTCCGGATTGTGTAGTAACAAGGTCGCAAAGTCACAGGTTAAGACAAGAGGGAGAAATCAAAGAGTTAAGTTGAAGTGCAATTATCTGAAACTATTTTTGATCAGATGGTTGAAAAAGAACAAGAACATGTGGAGGATGAGGCGGATATTTTTAGTTCAGGAATATTGGCAGAGTTGCAACAAAAAGATATCGAAATAGTAGAAATAAAACGGATGTATTAGAAAGCATACATGGAAGAGGAATCTGCATGTATACCAGAGTGTTATTGCCGGAAAAGTAATGTCTTGATGAGACAATGGAGACCTTTACATATGCAGGCGGATGAAAAGTGGGCAGACGTTCATCAAGTAGTATTGCCGGTAGGGTATAGAAAGGAGGTGTTGTGAGTTGCACATGAGGTACCAGTGGTAGGTCATTTGGGAATAAGGAAAACTCAAGCTAAAATCCAGAAACATTTTTATTGGCCTGGACTACATAAAGATGTAGTTTAAATTTTGTCAATCATGTCACACATGTCAAGTGATAGGGAAACTTCAAGCAGTGATAAAACCAACACCCTTAATATCCATTCCAGCATTTGAGGAACCTTTTTAGAAGGGTCCTAATTGATTGCGTAGGACCGCTTCCAAAAACAAAAAGTGGGAATCAATATCTTTTGACGATAATGGATGTGTCTACTAGGTTTCCAGAGGCCATTCCAGTACGTAATATTACAGCTAAAAAGATTGTGGAGGAGTTACTTAACTTCTTTACTAGATATGGACTACTCACAGAAATACAATCGGATCAAGGATCAAATTTTACCTCCAGGTTATTCAAAGAAGTTCTGGATAGCTTAGAAATAAAACAATTTAAATCAAATGCATACCAACCAGAATTGCAGGGAGCATTAGAAAGGTGGCATCAGACATTAAAGACAATGTTGAGGGCTTATTTTCACGATTATCCAGAGGATTGGGATAAAGGAATTCCATTCGTACTGTTTGCAATTAGGGATGCACCTAATGAGTCAACCAAATTTAGTCCTTTTGAACTAAGTTTTGGTCATGAGGTAAGAGGACCACTTAAATTGATTAAGGAAAAATTGGTGAGTGAGAAATTGGAAATTACATTATTGGATTATGTGTCAAATTTTAGGGAACGATTAAATAGAGCAGGTGAATTGGCTAGACAACATTTAAAAGTTGCACAACATGTGGTGAAACGGGTAGCGGACAAGAAATCCAAAGTTCGTAGTTTTGCCAGTGGGGATAAAGTTTTAGTGTTGTTACCAGTGGTAGATGAGTCTTTAAAAGCTAGGTTTTGTGGACCGTATCAGATTGAAAGGAAATTAAGTGAGGTGAATAATGTGGTAAAAACACCAGATCGAAGGAAGACTCACCAAGTGTGTCATGTGAATATGCTTAAAAGGTACTTTGAAAGGGAAGGAGAGAAAAAGGAGGTTTTAATGATTCTAACTCAAAGTGATGAACCAAATCCAGATGACTGTGAATTTGACATACCTCAAATTAAATTGGAAAACGAGGATGTTCTTAAAAATTGTGATAAATTGTTGGGTTACCTTTCAGAGAAAAAACGGACTGACCTGAAAGAGTTATTGATATCACGTGGGCAAGTTTGTAAAGATGAAATAGGGGAAGTATTAAAATGGCTATACTTGATGTTGGAGCTGAAGCCAGACAGAGCATGAAAAGACTATCTCTTGATCATTTGGTGAATTCAGAACTATAAATGTTCTCAGTAGTGAATGTAAACCCAATGTGCTTCTGTTTAAAGGTTGTTTTTTTAAAAAAAAGTCTTCTGGATGTTAAAAGGACAGCTTACGGATTACTTAGTGTTGTATTCTTTGAGGGTTGTATTTGAAATGATGATTGCTAAGATGTTCACTTTGTTTTAAAAAGATTAACTTGAATTCATAGAATAAACATTGTTCTGCTTAAAAAAATACTTTACGGGCAGCATGGTGGCGCAAGTGGTGAGCACGGTTGCCTCACGGCGCCGAGATCCCAGGTTCGATCCCGGCTCTGGGTCACTGTCCGTGTGGAGGTTGCACATTCTCCCCGTGTCTGTGTGGTTTCACCCCCACAACCCAAAAGATGTGCATGGTAGGTGGATTGGCTATGCTAAATTGCCCCTTAATTGGAAAAAATGAATTGGGTACTCTAAATTTTTTTTTTTTTACTTTTCCATTTCGGCTGTACCACACCTGTAGAGTGGGCCGTGTGCTCCCCATACCACAATCTATTTCAGTTGTGGGTTAGGTGAACTCCATGATACACTTTAGGGTTCTCTAAACCCTGGCCCATAACAAACTCCAAAACTGAGCAGAAAACAAAACCATTGCGGGAATAGTCTGGCTATGTTGGGATAGATGCGAGTGGAACTAGGTGAGGCAGTTGGAAGATAGTCAGAGTATCAAATGGTGTATATTTTGACTTTGATTTCTTTCAGAGTGTAGGCATTGTATATGTGTCGTATTCCACCACTAAGCATGAGAAAATAAATGCCACACATGAAGCATTCTAGTGTTTAGTCCTCTGAAGTAATCTGACTATATAATTCTCCTAATGCATCCACTGAGAGTGAGTAACTGAGCAAATTAAACACCAGGTTAAAGACCATATTTCTCCAGCGTTTCTGAAATTTTGATTTATCGCAAGGGACCAAACCCTCCTAGGACATGAGAACTATGAGTAGGAGTAGCCAATTTAGCCACTCGAGCCTGCTCCGCCATTTAATACAGTCCTGACCTCCTTTCAGCCTCAACTCCACTTACTAGTTTTAATTTCATGGAATTTACAGTGCAGAAGGAGGCCATTCCGCCCATCGAGTCTGCACCGTCCCTTGGAAAGAGTACCCCAGTTAAGCCCACACTTCCAACCTATCCCCAAAACCCAGCAACCCCGTCTAACCTTTTTGGACACTAAGGACAATTTATCATGGCCAACCACCTAACCTGCACATCTTTGGACTGTGGGAGGAAACCGGAGCACCCGGAGGAAACCCACACACACACGGGGAGGATGTGCAGACTCCGCACAGACAGTGACCCAAGTTGGGAATCTAACCTGGAACCCTGGCGCTGTGAAGAACTGTGCTAACCACTGTGCTACCGTGTTGCCCCTCTTAATCACCACTCTTGTGATCCTATTGTTCCTTGCTCCCATGTACTGAGGCTTCTACAGAGAAAAATCAATGTTCAATTTGAACAACTTCACCTGATTTTTTAAAAATAAAATTTTGCTTAAGCATAGTCTGGTGCAACACACTTGAGCACCTTGCGCAATTGCTGAAACTGGCTGCTTATTTCACGTTCTCGGTCAATAGTGTGATCTCGTGAGCCACCTCTTGCCATTAACACTTTTATATCTCTTGCATTGTTCATTCAAGGCAGTTGGTGTATAACAATGCAATATTTTTGCTGATGGCAAGATTTAAAACTAAAATTCCATACTGTTGTTAGTTCATATAACAAGTTAATTGCTATTTTAAAAAGTAAATTGACAACCTGAATAAAACTATAATTAATAAAAAGGCGCTTTTAATTGCAATATTAAAAATCCGCAAATAGGCATGTTTTAAATTGGAAACTCCTTTTGGTGTGATTCTTTCTGACTAATTGCACAACTTTAAGGTTGAACAAAAATGTGTTTTGGTTCTCTACAGTGAAGGTGTTACCTTCCCCAGAGGCTCGGGTTATAATCTTTATTAGGAAACAATCAGACATCCAATAAATGCCTTCGCAAATAAACTAGATGCAAAAGATTTTCTGCTCTTTGCTTGAAAAGAATGATCTTGAGGCACCTGCAGGTTGTGGAGGGATAGAAACTAGGGTGAAGAGATGGAATTTGGGATAGACCAGTTGAAGGGGGGTTTGCAGGACAAGAAGCTTGGAGACTCTATTTTACAGGCTGTGCTGTAGCAGCAGGATTATCCAAATGTCTCAATAAAGCAGAATCTTTGGGTGAATCTGGGATTGGATCAAGGAGAGACAGGAAGATCAATGCAGTTCCTTTGGCTCGTGAGAGCCTCGTCCAGTTGTAACTTGATCAGAATTGTCATTTTTTTCAAAGTTGTAACAGGATTGTAATTTTGTCCAAGTTGTGAAGCTGCCTAAAATGTCAACCCAGGGCTGATGGAGGTGTGGATTATGGCTATGATGTGGAGATGCCAACGCTGGACTGGGGTGGGCACAGAAAGAAGTCTCAACACCAGGTTAAAGTCCAACAAGTTTATTTGAAATCACAAGCTTTCGGAGCGCTGCTCCTTCATCAGGTGAAGTGGAGGCAGGTTCACAAACACAGCATATATAGGAGAGACACAATTGCAAGATAATTACAGATTGGAATGTGAAGAATGGTTGGAAGGCGAGTCTTTACTGGTGCAAACACAATGTAATCAAGGTGTGATTTGTCTCAAGCCAAGGCAGTTATGTGATGGTAATATCCATCGACATGGATACGACCATCACGCGTGAGAACATCACCGACCAGTTACACGGTATACTTGTGCGACTCGGCCAACATTGTCCACCTTGTGCAGGAAAGGATGTCCCAAGGCGTGGTACTTCAGTGAGACCATGCAGATGCTGTGACAACAGATGAATGGACATCATGCATCAATCGCCAGGCAGGAGTGTTCCCTTCCAGTCGGGGAACACTTCAGCAGTCAAGGACATTCAGCCTCCGAACTCTGGCTAAACACCCTTCAAGACACACGACAATGCAGAATCGCCGAGCAGAAACTGGTAGCCAAGTTCCTCATGCGTGAGGACGGCCTCAACTGGGATCTCTGGTTCATGTCACATTACATGTAACCCCCACCATATTGCCTGGGTTTGTAGAATCCTACTAACTGTCCTGGCATGAGACAATTCACACATCGAGTACGTTGATTATCCCTTACTCCACTCTTCCTATTATTACCTGTAAAGACTCTCATTCCAACCATTCTTCACATTCCAATCTGTAATTATCTTGCAATTGTGTCTCCTATACATGCTGTGTTTGTGAACCCGCCTCAACTTCACCTGACGAAGGAGCAGCGTTCCGAAAGCTTATGATTTCAAATATACTTGTGCTTTAATCTGGAATTGTGAGACTTCTTACTGTGGATTATAGTTGAACACTTTTTGCAAAATTATAGTTCCTTTCTTGTCTGTAGACACCAAATATACTGCAAATATGGCATTGTATAGCACCTAAAAAAAGTAAAATTACTACATTTGTCTGTAGGTTATGCCACTTAATCTTTCACAAGGGTACACTAGTCTCCGATAGATGAACAGCTTTTTCATGGCGTCAGCAAATTCCAAAACAGACTCTTGTTTAGGAAGAGTGTTTTCTGAGCCAAGAAGATTACATTTGGCGGCCCATGAAGATCTGTAATGCTGACTTTGGAGATTATGACTGCAATCAGCCCCATTGTGAATAACCATCTGCCCTTGTGCTGTAGCCGGTTATAAAAATACAAACAAAATTCACCATTAGACAATGTCTCTTGTGTGATACTGTCTCTTGTGTATGCTCCAAGGTGCCTTGCTTATCCCTAGGGGTATACATACCATAGTGTGTGAATCTCTTTTCTAATAAAAACAGCCCAATTTTTTGAGTCCTTTCTCCTTTTGTATTGCCACATCTGGTGCCAAGCTACCAAGCATCCCAGTGAGTCTGTACTGTATCGTCTCTATCACCTTAACATGTTTCTTATGTGCCGCTAAATTGCACAAGGTCCTCTTGGACAGAGCCTCACTTTAGGTTTGATCTAAACTTAAGATCCCACCTCAAATTTATATCGATGCCATAAAAGTCTAGCTTTACAACAGCTATTCATGGTCTTAAACATTTTGAGGGGCTGCATTTATTTTTTTTTTGTTTAGAATCTGAAGCCCCAACCCTTTTGCTCTTTAGTGCCTACCTCTGCCAAGTGTATTCTTTTAAAACCGCAACATACTACCTTAGGATGATTCTTTCATCCTCCATGATTTACTGTGATTTATTTAGTAACCTAATCAAAATGTTACATCCGATGCCCATATTGCCGTCTAACATCTGTAGCATTTCAATGATGTGATATTTTGTTTCAGTAAATTTGTGCCATAATGCAAAGTGGCTTATGATTGATGTACTTGTGTTTGCATGCAAACTGCTAGTGTACACAAGGCCCTCAAACTTGTGGCCATGCAGTTTACGTGGAAAAAGCCGACACATTTTCAGCATCACTTATCGTTCAGCTGTTGCTGGATTATTTATTTTTGACAATGAAAAGAATGATATTTTGATAACTTGCATTAAAGACGAAGAAGGATTAGGAGTGAACCAAAAGTCTAATCGAATGGGTAGAGGTAAATTTTAAAGGAGAAAGAGGTGAGGCGATTTTAAGGAATTTATTCCAGAGCTTCGGGCCCAGTTGGCTGAAAGCATGGCCACCAATGGCGAAACCAAGTGGGGAATGCCACAAGAGGCCGGAGTTGGAAGTAGACAGAGTTCTCTTGGCTCCGTAGGGTGGAGTTGGGGAGGGGCAAGGCTGTGGAGGAATTTCAACATTAGAATTAAATTGTAAAGGCGAGACAATGGTGGCCTGGGAACCGTTTGTAGGTCATTGCACACAGGATTGAAACCCAGAAGTGAGTCTACAATACTGTCTCTTCCAAGATCCGACCTGTCCCTTTTTTAAACCAACCCTTTTGCTGTGAGGTGGTCTCAACAATGCACAAATGCTAGCTGAAAACCGCATCACTATGAAACAATACTACTGGCCACTTTTTAACATGCAACGTTCAGTAACCATTAGGTATGAAGAGAATTGGGCTTTAAATTTTCCAAATTGTTGGTTAAACCACACACTGCCTCTTCACTGTGGTAGCAAGCTCTGCAACTATACATTTCCAGTCCCACATCGGCTGAAGTCCCTAGTGGAGGCTGATCAAGTCCCCTTTATTCAGGTAATGCCCTCATCAATCAAACTAGCAGTACTTCCATCTCCTTTTTCTGGAGGTCAGTGTGAATTTTATTATCTATCCTTACTTATTGACCATCCCAGTCATTGCCATATAAATGTGGAATCAGTAATGTCTTAAAGTTCGAAAAATTACTTGTACAATAAAATCTTTTATTATCAGGCAGTAAAATCTTTATTATCCAGTGTGGGTAGGGAATGGGTGGTGCCAGTTAATCAAAAATGTATAAAATAACATACTGGTTCTGGATAACTTTATTGCTTCCAGTTGATAAAGTGTTTCACATTAAGTGAAAGTAAAGTGTTTCACATTAAGGGGACATCAGAAATTCGGGTTAGCCAAGAATGTGTGCTGAATTATACACCGCTAACTATATTATTAATAAATGTACCAGAATGTGCTGCTTTATTGCTGCTGATATTTTCTCTTTGGGGCAGGATGCTTCTAAATGATGACATCTTCGTGCCTCTGTAATAAAACTGGTTGCTGCAATGAGATGGATAATTATTAGCTTGGGAGGGAAAAGGGAAAGTAAGAATGGGTACAGAAGGAAACTGGCTCTTTGAAAAGAGCTGTCCCATTTACCAGCTCCTCCACTCATTTCCCTATCCCTCCTGTCTACTATTTGAACCCTCCCCACACTTTTCTTTTTCCAATGGTCGAGTTCAATCTCCCCTTGACCTTCTGCTCCAGCTTCTCTCTTCTGTTATCCTTGACACTTTTCTATTAAATCCCCTCTTTAAGTATTCCTGGGAGGATCCTGGCACCTCTGACACCCGGTGCACTGTCATGGATTTTCTTTTTAAATACAAGAGGTGGAGAAAAAATTGTTTTTTGTTAAAAATTGTGGATCACACATAGTAACACCTGCAAGGTGAACTATATAGCTGGATGAGAATTCTCAACAGACCTGGGCACTTCAAATCGGAGTGTAAAACAGTAAATGCTCTACAGAGGGGAGAAAAGGTAACGCGTTAACTTTTAAAATTACAGATTACCTTGACAAGTTGGTGAATTTTGATCTTGGCAATGGGGTTCCATCACCAAACATTCTGCAATCTTGCCCTTTTTATTAATTCAATCTTTGTGTGTCTCCAGCTGTTGCAGTAAACCGCAAAGTTAAGAAAATGCCTGATTCATCATGAAGCAGCAATAATTGGTAGCTATTGATGGTATTTTAATACATCCACAAATGGATAATGCCACTTGTTTCCATAAATCAGCTGACCCAATGTTGTAGCTACAGACAGTAAGCGGCATTATGTACAAAATCCTTCCTTCCTATTGGCTGGACTAGAACGTGAGACTGAAATGGAAGTTTGCACAGCTCCTGCTCTCTGATCCTGGTGTGACTTGAGGATGGTCTGATTACCAGCAGCGGTAGTGCAATCAGGATGGACAGAGTAGCATTATAAATCATTTTGAATTGATCTTGTGAAGGAATTGTTTTAATCTGCAAAAATGTGCCACTGTTCATTTCAAGAAGCCTGCATTAAAAAACCATTTATTGAAAAGGGAAGATGTGGTTGTTGCCCAAAATGATATTTGCAACCCCCCACCCACCTAGAATCTCAGTATTGTTATACCACAGGAGGAGGACATTTGGCCCATTCAGTCTGCACTGACCCTCTGAAAGAGCACCCTACGTAGACTCACTTCCCCACCCTATCTCTGTAACCCCACTAACCTGCACATCTTTGGACTGTGGGAGGAAATCAGAACACCCAAAGGAAACCGGGAGAAAGTGCAAACTCCACACAGTCGCCCAAGGCTGGAATCTAATGTGGGTCCCTGGCGCTGTGGGACAGCAGTGCTAGCCACTGTGCCACCCTAAATGTGCATTCTGACTTGGTGCCATTCTTCTGCCTTTTCTATTCAAATAATTCTCTAATGTGCTTTTGAATGCCTCAATTGAACCTACCTCGACCACGCTTCCAGGCAGTGCATTCCAGATCTGAACCAGATACTGCATGGACAAACTATTTTTCTCCCATCGCATTTGTGCCCCCTTTTTGATCCTTTTATAAGAGGCAGCAGTTTCTCCCGACTACTCATCCAGTGCTATCTCTACCAAATCTCCTCTTAGCTGCCTTCTCACCAGGAGAACCATTCCAACCTCTCCAATATATCCTCATAGCTGAAGTTTCCCATCCCTGGAGTCATTATTGCAAACCTCTTCTGCACTCATGTTCACATCTTTCCTATAGTGTGTTGCCCAGAACCACCATATTCCAGCTGAAGTCTAACCAGTGTCTTGTATAAGTTCAGCATGACCTCGTTGCTCTTGTACTCTATTCCCCTTGTAATAAAGTCCAGGATACTACATGCTTTACTGGCTATTTCCTATCACCTTTAATGATTGATGCCCACATACACCCAAAGTCCTTCTACTTAGTCTCTCCTCATGCGTCATTTCTCTCAACTCTGGAATCAACCTCGTGAATCTCCTGTGCATCCCCTTCAGTGCCAGTACGTCCTTTCTCAAGTAAGGAGACCAAAACTGTACACAGCACTCCAGGTGTGGCCTCACCAGCACCCTATACAGCTGCAATATAACATCCCTGTTTTTAAGCTCTGTCCCTCCAGCAATGAAGGACAAAATTCCATTTGCCTTAATTATCTGCAAACCAACATTTTGCGATTAATGTACAAGGACACACCGGTCCCTCTGCACAGCAGCATTCTGCAATTTTTTACCTTTGTGATTATGTAGCACAATCGCTGTATGGAAGCAAAAATACTACACTTTTCTCAGAGGATGGGAGAATAAATTCTCTTCATGCTCCAAGAGCAGTCTTGGATGCACACTGTTGGATAAAACCGTAAAAAGGGAAGTAACTTCATCCAAATATGAAAAAAACCTGAATTGAGAATACTGGGACATTTTGGAAATAGGGAGTAGGTCCTGTAGCATTGTAGTGGAGGAAATATTAAATCAAGTGCCACAATCTCTTCCAGGAGAGATGAATAATCGACAAGGTTCCCAAGCTGTCATTTTATTGAGTGAACAGGTTAATAAATTCCCTTCTCCAGGCCAGTTGTCCATGTGCATAATAAATGTATTGATTTTGGGCAGTAATTCCAACTGTGACTATGAATTACTCTCTTCTTTCCCCATCACTGGGGACTGATGACCTGCATATTCCTTTATAGCAGATGCAGACATCGCCTTGAGGCTTTGAATGTTCAGTAACACTTTTGAGTGAGTCATCTTGCTATTTTATCAATGTGTCCAGAGAGCATTGTGCACAGATGTCCAATGTATGCCCTCATTACATCTGAGGAGATGCAACACCAGAACAATGCAGACAAACTCACTGAATATTTCTTTAAGGCAGATGCAAAGATATTATTGTTAGGCCAGAGAACAGAAACACAGAAAATAGAAGCCACCATTCATTATGATTATGGCTGATCATCAAGTTCAATACCCTGATCTCCCCCCTCCCCTGCCATATCCCTTGATACCTTTAGCCCCAAGGGCTATATCTAATTCCTTCCTGAAATTACACAACGTTTTGACCTCAACTACCTTCTGCGGTGGCGAATTCCACAGATTCACCACCCTCTGGGTGAAGAAATTTCTCCTCCCCTCAGTCCTAAAAGGTTTACCCCTTATCCTCAAACTATGACTCCTAGTTCTGGATTCCGCCACCTCGGGAACATTCTTTCTGAATCTACCCTGTGTAATCCTGTTAGAATTTTGTAAGTTTCTATGAGATCCCCTCTCACTCTTCTACTCTTCTAAACTCCAATGAATACAATCATGACCGATTTAGTCTCTCTTCATGACAATCCCACCATCCTCGGAATCATCCTAGTAAACCTTCGCTGCAATCCCTCCATAGTAAAAAATATCCTTCCTCAGATAAGGACACGAAAACTGCACCCACTACTCCCAGATGTGGCTTCACCAATGCCCCATATAGTTTTCTTTATTCTTATTCGTTTACATGATTTATTGCCCATCCCTAGTTGCCCTTCAGGTGGTGGCCTTCTTGAACTGCTTCAGTCCTTCAGGTGTAGATACACCAATTGTGCTGTTAAGTTCCAGGATTTTGTCCAAGGAATAGCAATATATTTCCAAGGAGGTGAACCTCCAGGCGGTGGGGTTCCCAGATATCTGCTGCTCTTGTCCTTCTAGATGGTAATGGTTGTAGGTTGGAAGGTGCTGTCTAAGGAACCTTGGCGAGTTACTGCAGTGAATCTTGTAGATGGTACATGAGGCTGCCACTGTTCGTAGGTGGTGGAGGGTTTGAATGTTTGTGGAAGGAGGAACAATCAAGCGGGCTGCTTTGTCCTGGATGATGTCAAGCTTCTGGAGTGTTGGCATTGCAATCATCCAGGCAAGTGGAGAGTATTCTATTACACATCTGACAAGTGATTTGGAGATAGTGGACATCTGACAAGTGATTTGGAGATAGTGGACATGCTTTGGGGGATTAGGAGGTGAGTTACTCGCCATAGAATTCCTAGTCTTTGACCTGCCCTGGTAAAACATCTGCAGTAAAACATTTCTATTCCTATACTCAAATCCCATCGCTATGAAGGCCAACATAGGATTTGCCTTCTTTACTGCCTGCTGTACCTGCGCACTTATTTTCAGCGACTGATGCATCATGACATCAAGGTCTCTGCAGAGTATTCACCTCTCTCAATTTACACCCTTTCAAATAATCGCCTGCCTTCCTATTTTTTTCTACTGAAGCAGATAACCTCACATTTATCCACATTATACTGCATGTGCCCACTCACTAGCCTGTCCAAATCCCACCGAAGCATCTCTGCACTCTCTCTTCACAGCTCGCCCTCCCACCCAACTTTGTATCATCTGTAAACGTGGAGATGATACATTTTTAGTTAAGAAGCAAAAGTGAACCGGGACAGATGGAAATGTGGAATTGACCATGACCCGAGCAGTTTGAGGTGCCAAATGGCCTTTTTTTTGTGCTTTTTTTTTTTACATAGAATTTACAGTGCAGAAGGAGGCCATTCGGCCCATCGAGTCTGCACCAGCTCTTGGAAAGAGCACCCCACCCAAGGTCAACACCTCCACCCTATCCCCACAACCCAGCAACCTCCCCCAACCCCACCCTACACTAAGGGCAATTTTGGACACTAAGGGCAATTTATCATGGCCAATCCACCTAACCTGCACATCTTTGGACTGTGGGAGGAAACCGGAGCACCCGGAGAAAGCCCACGCACACATGGGGAGGATGTGCAGTCTCCACACAGACAGTGTCCCAAGCCGGAATCGAACCTGGGACCCTGGAGATGTGAAGCAATTGTGCTATCCACAATGCTACCGTGCTGCCCCGTTATGTTTTTATGTTACAAAAAGATACAAAATTATGTTTTGTATGTTCATAGTGGGGATCTGGGGATCCAATACTACAATGGGAATTTTAGATAAGCTTTTCTATCCAGGGTTGTTGGCAATGTGAAACTCGCTACTACAAAGAGTTGAGGTGACTAACCTACTTAAAGAGTAAGTTCGATAAATGTGTAGGGAAAACAATGGAAGTGTGTTAATGGGGTTCGTTGAAGGAGAGTTTTGTGGCGCGTCAACACCAGTGTTGGGCCAAATGGCCTGTTTTGCGCCAGAAGTGGATGGCACATGGCGAGATAAGATGCAGAAGTATGTCTGTGTTTTTTTTTGGGGGGGGGGCAGAATGAACGTTGAATTTAGGCAGCCATGTGGCATCGAGGGCGAGGGGCATTAAGGATGGGTAAGAAAATCTGGATATGTAAAGAGAAATTGGGGTAAAATCAGGCATAACAGAGTCAGCAAAAAGATTGTTCTAAAGAGTACTGTTGCATTTTACTCTGCAAAAGGGGAGGAAACAGCCCGGTTCATCTCCAATGGCACTTAAGCACACTGCCACTAGATGGTGCAAACAGTGTGGGTGACTGGTCATTTTGAATCTTGGGATTATTGGTAACTGTTGACCCATTACTAACTGGATAATGGCAGACACGAGGGCTACTTCTTGAAGATACAATGACCGTACTTATCCCCTCCCCGCTCGAGCACAGTGTCCTACAGCCTGGGAGTCGTTAGTGGTGAGTGCCTAAAACAGGACCACCAGTCCCTGCCTCCACCCCCCCCCCCCCAAAAAATATATAAATAAACATTCAATCCAAATCGATCTCAAATGTTCCAAGTTATCTGGAATGGTAAATGTTTAAATTATGGATGTAAGTGCAGCAATAGCAGTGTGATCCATTCCCTCCTCACCCTGATACCCCAACCCAAGAAACACCTGCCAGTCAATCCGACACTTTACTTTGCATTTCAAAAATGTAATCCTGGTGATGGTATTTAATTTTTAGACAGAACCCCCCCCCAAATAAAAAAACTGATCTTGGAAATTTTTCTCTCCCATTTTAAAAATAAATCTACAATTCGGCCGATTAGACACATGAGGCTTCCTCCCAAATCATTAATTAGACTCTAGTGCAGAATTGGTCTTTTGTGTAATGTTTTGGGGGTTAGCGAATGAAGACCATCCTTTTAAGGGATCAGGACAAATGGTGGGGCCCATAGACCGCGGAAGGTAGCAATGCGAACTCGGAGCCGGTTTTAGTTCATTAACTTGGATCAATGTGGCGGAGGCTCTAAGACTCTCTCCCGAGTCTCTCTGAGTTTAACAGCTGGGGGCGCTGGACAGTCGGTACCAGTGTTTGGGCAGACGGTGCAGGAGCCGCTTCTGTGCTCTCCTGCAGAGAGAGGGGGGTGATGGATGGATGGGGGGGGGGGCTCTTCACCCGTCTCTCTCTCTCTGGATCTGAGAAACAGCAGCTAAAGCGAGAGCTGAAGAATCTGCAGCTTGCCCAGGAGCTAAGGGAATCGTCCTGCAGACTGCAGTAGGGGCTGGCAGCAGCGTCTGTGTAACCGGCTCCTCTCTCTCTCTCTCTCTCTGTTTATGGACAGGCCATGGCCACCTTGGTCTGCAGGGTCCAGTTCCTCGACGACACCGATCCGTTCAACAGCACCAACTTCCCGGAGCCCACCCGGCCCCCGCTCTACACTTTCCGAGAGGACATCGCGCTCATCAATCAGATCGCGGGACTGCACCGACTGCTCCAGGCTCCGCACAAGGTAAGGACACCGGGGCCACAGACCCGACCGGTCAGCCGGGGAGAAAGGCTCCGCTTGTCCGAGGAGCTGGGAGTTATTGATCAGTCCTGTTTGTGTGGAACATGGGGCAGGGGTGGTGGGGCAATAATTGATTAGCGGGTGGGGCTGTAATTGATTAGTTGGCGGGTGTAACATGGGCAGGGGGCTGTAATTGATCAGTTGGGGGATGTAACATGGGGAGGGAGCTGTAGTTGGGGGTGTAACATGGGGAGGGGGCTGTAATTGATTAGGTGTGAGGGGTGATATTGATCCGTTAACTGTGTGGAGAGGGTGCAACTTGATGTAATCGGTTAGTTGTGTTGGGGTGCTGTCTCTCCGGGAATGGACTTATTGTTTTGGCTGGCGGAGGGGGTGGGGGCGATACCTGCCGAGTCTCGTGTCGCCTGAAGACTGGGAACCTGGTATTGGTCCGTCTGTTGGTGTGGAACTCCAAGCTTCGGGGGTACCGCAGTGCGGGTGCCGGCCCCCTGGTGGGGTGGGGGGAGGGTGTTGCAGCTCGGGCAGTGTGTGTGTGTGTTAGGGGAGGGGGAGGGGGTATATTGCATAGGTACCTGGCTGCTTCCTAGAGGACTACCTTGGGGGTGTAACATGGGGAGCTGTGCATGAAGGCGTGCATTGCCCTGACTGTATGAGTGGGGAGGGAAGGAGCTCCTCCTCTCTCAAATGTTTTTGTTAAATGATGCCCCAGCCCCAGGACCAGGTTGTAGTTGCTCCACTGTTTTAATTACGTTTCCACGTCTTAATTAAGTATGATCGCGGTCTCTTCTAATCCCTATCACGTTTCCCTGAGTTAGTACTGCCGACCTCCCCAGCCGCTCCCCCCAATATGATTCCGACTTTCTCACCAATGTCCCGAATTGTCAACCAACGTGGTCGTTCCATATGACTGAGTTTGGTTCAATCTGAGCAATGACTATTTTTAGCTTGCATGCTAGTTGACATCTCATACTTGTACAACCACACGTTCCCAACCTCCAATGGGTGCAGGTAACGAGGAAAACATCCCCTTGGTTTTTTTTCATTCTCGAAACTCAGTCACTAAATCTGCCAGATTGTTGTTTCAATATGTATTGTGACCCTTGAAGTGGCAATCATGGCATGCATTGTTCCAGTATCCATTTAAACAGGCGCTGAACGCCCTCTGAGGCTGCACGCCCAGAGTCGGGGAATACAATGTGTGCTGTCAGCATTGTTTCACACCTAGCCAACACAAATACATCTTTCAAAAGGCCTTTAATTCTTCTTCCCATTTGTAACATTGTGAGTGCTCCAGGTTTTAGCCAACAGAAATACATCTTTCAAAAGGCCTTTAATTCTTCTTCCCATTTGCAACATTATGTGAGTGCTCCAGGTTATCTACTCAGGATCCTCTTGAGTGAAGGGATAGTACTCTTGATGCAAACTTGCTGCAATTAACTTGTGAAGGCTTGTCACCTCGGTCGACATGGAAGTGTGCTTTGTTTACAAGGAGAAAATAACTACAAAATATTCTGCCATGGGGTCATGAGGGCATTATGTTGGTCTTGGATTGTGTGTCAGGCACTTGCCCTCATTGTTAAGGGTCCGATGTGGTTGCGGGTCTGAAGAATTGTCTGCATTTGGCCACATGAGTGATCCAGAAAGGCATTATTTCTTGAGGGTTTTGGCCAAGGGTGGTATCACAACCAGTACAGGCTTGGAGGGCTGAAGGGCCTGTTCCTGTGCTTTTCATTCTATGATGCAGTTACAAGCATGTTTAACTTTTATGCCTTTGTACCCTGTTCTACAAACATTGTTCCTCTGACTCCAGTCCTTTGTATATTTTCCCACCTCATCCCATCATTACAAGACCCCTCCTTTTAAGACACTACCTTAAAACCAGCTTCTTTTGGTTACCCATCTGTTTTTTTCCGTTTTAATGTATTTTATTTCATCTGCCCCTGACTGAAATGACTTGGAACTTGTTTTTAATTTTACCAATTAATGGAAAATTATCGTTATTAGTGTCACAAGTAGGCTTACATTAACACTGCAATGAAGTTACTGTGAAAATCCCCTGGTCGGCACACTCTGGCACCAGTTCGAGTACACTGAGGAAGAATTCAGAATGTTCAATTCCCCTAATAGCACGTCTTTCGGGACTTTGTGGGAGGAAACCGGAGCATCCGGAGGAAACCCAAGCAGACACCCAGGGAGAACGTGCAAACTCCACACAACAGTAACCCAAGCCGGGAATCGAACCCAGGTCCTTGGCACTATGAAGCAACAGTGCTAACCACTATGATACCGGCCCCCTCAAATTTAGCACGGCCACTCCACCCACACCGCACATCTTTTGGTTGTGGAGGCGAGACCCACGCAGACACTGAGATAATGTGCAAGCTTCCACACGGGCAGTGACCCAGGGCTGGGATCGAACCCAGGTCCTCAGTGCCTTGAGGCAGCAGTGCTAACCACTATGCCACAACTTGGGACTTGTTAAGCATACTATGTAAATTAAAAGCCATAGGTATGAGATATTCAATTACATGCTCCCTACCCACATTAAGTATCTCCACTCAGCATGTATTGTAGAAAATGAGCTGAGAGGAGTCTGCTATCATTTGGAGATGTTTTGGGGTAGCTCACAGTGCAAAGGAGGGGTATTGGCTGTGATTTAGAAATTTGCTACCCAACACTGCCCTGGAACCCATGGATGGTCCATACAAGATTGGAACAGTTCTAAGGCAAAGGAACCGCCTTGGGACATCTGGGGATAGTCAATAAATGCAGCTATGCTGGTGAAACGCACATCTAAGAATTTTGTTCTTTTGGAGGGAACTTTTTTAAAGCTCAAATAGACCTGTATTGCCATCCAGATTTTGAAATCGTCTTCGCAATTCAAATAGCTAAAAATTGCATTTGGAAGCAGCAGATCTTTGTTCAGAGTTTGTTATTCGTCAAAGTAGAGCTGTTTTTAAGATGTGGGCATCTCTGTCCATTGCTTTTGTACTTGTTATAAAAGTGAGAAAACAAGAATTCTTATGGAGGTTTGGCTATCCCAGCATACATAGCTGTACTGAAAGCCCTTTATTAAAACTGTCGGCTTGACTTTTCTCATTGAATTTCCTGAAGTCCATCTTTCAGAAATTTGTTGTAGTTTCATTAGGTTATGCAGTACCTTGCTGAAATGGCCATTCATTCAGTGACCCTACAGAATAAATATTGTCTGGAGAAGATATTGAAATTAATAAAAGCCCATTCTCTCATCAATTTGTGCGTGCACCGTTCAAAAGTTACTGCAGGGTTATTGAGTAAAGGATCTTTTCCCATCCTAACTTGAGGTGCTAAGGCTAATTGTGGCTCTCCCACCTTTGTTGAGATTCCGACTCTACACAAAAGAGGAATGGAACCTGGGTCCTTTTGCTTGGCTCACTATTGTTGACAAATTGATGTCAACATCATTGCATGCAATTTTCTTTTTTTACTTTTGGGGCATTTTGATAGCATTGCTTTCAATGAGGTTGTGACTTGCAGATGGGCAGGAGGTACAAGATCACAAATGTGAGATGGTGGGCACAAGTGGTCAGTCATTCTCATGGGAGAATCGGTGGTGGGCCCTCGACTAATAAAGGAAAGGATTCGATATCACAGAATCATAGAATTTACAGTGCAGAAGGAGGCCATTCAGCTTATCAACCGGCCCTTGGAAAGAGCACCCCCACCCAACCTTTTTGGAAAGGGGCAATTTAGCATAGCGAATCCACCTAACCTGCACATCTTTGGACTGTGGGAGGAAACCGGAGCACCCAGAGGAAACCCACGCACACACTAGGAGAACGTACAGACTCTGCACAGACAGTGACCCAAGTTAGGAATCTAACCTGGGACCCTGGCGCTGTGAAGCAACAGTGCTAACCACTGTGCTACCGTGCTGCCCCGATGTGCCTTTGTAACCATCTCTTATTGACCTGTCCTGCAACCTTTTGGGGATCAGTGGCATTCACTCACTTCCTCTACACCTCGGTATTCTCTCAATTAATTGTTTATTCCTTTGTCTTGTTTCGCCAAATGTGTCAGCTCACTCTTCTCTTTCTCATGATGTTTTAGTGCGACAGGTGGGGAAGACACTGGTCCAACGAAGTTGACATTGGGGGTAGCCGATGCTTTCTTCGACGTGGATTTTTAGTGAGTCTTAAGAGCATCAAGGCAGGAGAATTTTTAGGGAGACTTCAGACTTGGCCTTGGGGGTTTCTGAAGCATAGATGCCATTTGGGGGTAAAGGGAAGGTTTGGGAGAGTGTAAGAAGCTAGGGAGACAAAGCTATGATGGAGGGTGTTGGAGGAGGTTAGCCTGAATTAAAGACGCAGAAACTTAAGTGAGAGATTTGAGACCAGGATGCAGGTTGAGCCGCACTTAGCACAGGATAGGATACAGGCTGCGGAATTCTGCAACAGCTGGAAGAGTAGAGTCGGGTAAAATGGACGGTATTGGGTCAGCAGCCTGCTTTACATTCGTTTAATTTTATAGATGTCATTCAAATGACAAAAGATGTCATTCAAATGACAAATGGTGACTTGGTGAATAAAGATCCAGTGTTGTGAAGTACTATTAAGCAAAGAAAAATCCGATTTAATGGCTGTACGATGCTGAATTGGCTTGTCATCTGACTGCATGGAGAATGGAATATCATCGGGGTGGGGTTTAACCTCAAGTCGTGACCAATGAGCCTCCTTTTGCCAAGAGCATGTTGATTTAGGCCAGTATTGCAATAATGTGTGATGCATTTTGCACATGACTCTTACTAACACTCTGGACACACTTTCACATAATGAACTAAGACTGGTGCCAGAGAGGTGCTGGGAGCTGTAAAATTACACATGATTCAGGCCCTTGAACAGAAAACGGGAGGCAGTTGGGGGGAACTCAATTACGCTGCGGAATTGTACGGATCAGAAATATCTGGGGAGAATGTAACAGATCAGGATTTTGAACTTTGATTTACTTGATGTTGCCTTCATTGAAATTAGATTTCACTTGAAATAGCACTACTTTAAAATTTAAAATACCCAAATTTTTTTTCCAATGAAGGGGCAATTTAGCGTGGCCATTCCATCCACCCTGCACATCTTTGGGTTGTGGGGGTGAAACCCACGCAGACACTGGGAGAATGTGCCAACTGCACACACAGTGGGCCGGGATCGAACCTGTGTCCCTGGCGCTGAGACCGCAATGCTAACCACTGCGTCACCGCACCAAAATAGCACTATCCTGTACAAAATAATCATCTCATCAGGGATGTTGACGGGCAGAAAGCTTTGGAAAGGCACAGTCTTCATGTTGAGGGAGGTGGGCCAGCAATACTGGAAGAGGCTGGGGCTGTTGCTACAGGAGCTACTGCAAATAGGATTGTTTTGCAGAGAGGAGGAGGGCTCATTAAAGGTATTTGTGTTAGCTCTTGTCACTGGCTTTAATATTGGACAGCACTTCTTAAAACAATTGGGTCAGAGATCACCCCTGATGCCTGAAGCACATAATATATGTTGAGAGATGAGGTTGTTTGGACAAGGAAATCTGGAGGAGGGCAGCAGATAGTTTAGTGGTGAAAGAGCTTCTATATGTTTTCTCTACATGCGTGTGTGTGTGTAATTTTATAATTGTGATGGGACGGAGGAAAATGTCAGTCTGCATTCCACATGTCCTCCCTACATTGAAATGCGCGACGACAATATAACACCCACCATCTAAAAGTCCAGCCTTGCACTGATTAATGCCACATCAAGTAACTCGAGCACATTCAGTCATTGTGGTTATAATCTGCAACCTGCCACCACCCAAAGTGTTGACTCCTTGTGGGTTTTCCTCGCTTTCTGCCCCCACATTATTCATCCGTTGTTTATGTAGCCATTTTTCTTTTTGAGAACACTGATGTTGAATGATAGCAGGCTAATTTTCAATGTGAGGGGGCTGCTCTCACTGGACCATTAATCTTATTCTCATGACTTCCTTGTATTCGCAGTAAAAGCATGGGGGGGGGGGGGGGTGCGGGGGGGAGAAGAGAGGAGGGAAAAGGTCACTGATCAGGACTGGGGTTGCTAGTTGCTGCAGCATTTTGTTTTGCAATTAACGTTTTGATGTATTGCTTGTAAGGTGAGTTCTTTTTCAGGGAATTGGTTGTTGACAAAGGGGTCTGAATATGATATCCTTTGAATTAATTATTCCAATGGAGCAAATAGGATTGCAGTTTGAGCCTGCTCCACCATTCATTATGATCGTGGCTGATCATCCAACTCCGTAACCTGTTCCTGTGGTTTTTTTAAAATCCCCTTCCAATATCACTTGATTCCTTTAACCCCAAGAGCTATATCTGACTCCTTGAAAACATCAGCTCTTTTGGCCTCAACTTCTTTCTGTTGGTAGCAATTTCTACAAGCTCACCAGTTTCTGGGTGAAGGAATTTCTCCTCCTCCTCAGTCCTAAATGGTTTACCCTGTATCTGTCGACTGTGACCCCTGGTTCTGGACACCCCTGCCATTGGGAACAACCTTCCTGCATAAATTCTGTCTGTGGTGATATGCCTGTGAATAATATTGTATATATTTAGCAATGCGACCTCCAGCCAGATAGTGGCGTCAGACATCAGTCATGTGACATCCAACTATCACCAATTGGTAGTAAGGCATACAACAGGAAAATCACAGCGTGAGCTCCCAGAGAATTCCAGTAGCCTAGTCTGTATAGTATTCTGTTTGTTTTTCCACGTGTTCATCAATAAAACATCAGTCTAGTTAAGTCACCAGCAGTTCTGTGTGCATCATTGCAATGACAAGGTCATAGAACACAACACCATCTAGTCCTGTTAGAACTTTATAGATCAGAATTTTTATAGGTTTCTGAGAAACCCCTCTCATTCTTCTAAACTCTTAGTGAATGCAATCCGAACAGACACGTTCTCCTTGTATGCCAGTATCACCATTCCAGGAATCATCTTGCAAACGTTCGCTGCATTCCCTCCAGAGAAAGAACATCCTTCCACCAATAAGGAGACCCAAACTGCACGCAATATTCCAGGTGTGGTCTCGCCAAGGCCCTGTATAATTACAGCAAGACATCCTGTTCTTGTACTCTAATCCTCTCACTGAAGGCTAACGAACCATTTCCCTCATCTGCAAATTGGAGAAATTATAAGACTCATTTATATCTACTCTTTGTTTCTTGTCTGCCAACCAGTTTTCTATCCAACTCAATACACTACCCCCCCCAATCCCTTGCATGTTAAGGATCTTGTTGAATGTTATACGTTTTAGTTACCGTTGTATGAAGAGTCAAAAGTCCTGTTCCTTTTCACCAAACACCATTTATTTCACTTCCACAGCCTCTGCACAAAACTCTTAACAACTCACCACCTGACACAAGGACCACCTGAAGCCCCTTTACATATCAGTGTCAATCATTGGATACTTAACATAAATAAGACAACTAATTGCAATGTCTCTTAACCCATTACTTAACAGTCTCCCCTTGGAGAAAAAAATAATTAGGTGAAAACAAAATTTAAAGAAACTCAAAAACACATGTGATTTCCCCCCTTTTTTTCTCAAATGTTTATTTTTGAAAAAAAAGTCACAGAAACAGGTGCCCTTAATTAACAGTATCCAATAGTTACATTTCTGTCAATATCGGAGATAGGTAAAAGGCCACATACACCGTCTCTACAAAGCTTTGCGTCTCAGCAGCCAAAGTGCTTTCGGCCACTTTCCTTATTTTCTTTGTTTCCCACACAAGAGGACAACATTTATCATTGTTCGCCAAGAGGAAAATTATAAAACCTCCTGTGCTTGATTTGCATAGGACGCATCACTATAAACTATGAATTTCAAGTGCCGACGGTCACCTAAAACCGGGAAACTCAAAACACACTCCTGCATTTTTAGTTTGGCCAAACGCTTTATTTGTTCTTATTATGTCTTCCACTTTGGGATCATTCATTTTTGTACTCCACTCTAAAACATCAAAACTCACGTCCGGTCTAGTCTGTCTACCTAACCAATTCATTGCATCATTAAACTTTGCAGTTGCTCTTTTTCCATCTTTGAAACCTTGCATCTTTTTGTGAAAACCCGGCCACGACTAATTGCTATTGGGCTGATGCTTTCCAAATAAGATTGCTGACGTAAAGTTGCCCCTAACTTAGTCTGTCCGATTTCCAGTCCAATATATTTAAATGCACCAGAAGCCTGACTTCCGACCCTGAATTCTTTCCTCAAAACCAGAGATTACAAAAGCTTCAGAACCACTAGTCCCACCCCACAAAAATTATTTGACTTGCATCATAAAGATGCCAGAAAGGTTCCCTTTATAGTGCCAGTAAAACATTACCGGATCTACTTTCAACTGGTAACAGCCTAACTTTAATAAAACTGACCTTACCGAAAAATACCAGATTCTAGATGCAACATTTAAACCACATACACATTTGTTCAACTTCCAGAGTACCCCTTCTGCATTAGCTGCTTCTTTAGGAGGACGGAGAAAAATGTCTCTCTGGAGCTGATGCCCCTGCGAGAAGGCAGCTTTCATATCTATCGATTTGCATTCCCATGCCTTTGTGGCTAAAAGAAGATCTTTAAAATTAACCTTTCCTGCTGTAGGTGAATCTACCCTTAAATCCTGATCTTCTAAGCTTTCTTCAAATCCCCTTGCCACAAGCCTGGCCTTTGCCTTATAAGTTCCATCCGGAAGAACCTTTTCCGTGCAAATCCATCTGTGGGATATAGCTCTTTGTCCCCTATCCGGCACTTCCGTGTATACCCCAAATTCACTCCAACTATGCAGTTCTTGCTGTTTAGCATCTTTGATAACTTTTCATATAATTTATTGGAAGCCACCAAAATCTCACGTGCATGTAGGCTTCTACTCCTATTAGTATTCGTAGTCTTACTCTTGTTCCGAGACCTTGATAAACTATGTCCCCTCTCCCGCCTGGTAACTTGTTCTATACTGCTACTGCTTGATTTTTCCTTTCTGCTGTGGGATGTCCTTTCAAAATTCTGGTCCTTTTCCTGCGGACCTGTTCACTAACCGATGTACTATCTGAACTGGTACTGCGTTTCTGTGACCTCCATTTTTGAACTTCGTGTTCCCAATCCATTGTCTTAACTCCGTCCACTGAATGCTGTACATTCAACCAATGTTTATACTTTCCAGTCGCCTTCCCTGCTCTAATAACAGTTGCATCCTTCCATTGACTAGACCCTTCAGGCAAGTATGTCACCTTTGTACCAACTTTTGGTAGTTGTCCTTTCAGAAAAATGGCCTTATCCCAGACCTTAAGGTCCACAGCCACAATGTCGTTAAAATCCCTGGCCAAAGGTAGGGCTACTATCAGTCGTGCTGGTGTCCTTCTGTACTTCCTACAAACTTCACAGCAATCACTAACCTGTTCTATCGGTTTAGTATAGTTTTCATCTCTTACCCCTGCATCCTTTAATACATTTTTCAGCCTCCGAGGAGACGGATGTGCAAATTGCCTATGCAGTTTTAATACAACAAGCTTTTTATCAGCGCAGTCCCATTTTGAATTGCCATTAACACATCCTTAGCCACTCTACTTGAAATATTATTTGTCAGTAATGGAATACAATAGTGTCCCGACTGTGTAAATTGTAAGTCCACTGTCTTTCCAAAAACTGTTGCCTTATCCTGTTCCATATCTAGTTTCATGTGTGCTTTCTTCATCGACGGTCTGCTCAGAAGCAACGGTATCGCACTTGATACAACATCCGTGCTAATGAAATGATTCACTCTGGCAATATTGCAAGGGATCACCACTCTTTTCAGCGACTTCAGAGTATTATCATCCCCAAACCTGAAACTTGTGGAACTTTCAAATTCCTTAACCTTGTCACGACTTTCAGCATTCAAGGAGTCCAGGTAACATTTTAACCAGTCAATTCCACACGCAGTAGATGTGCAGCCACTGTCCAATACAGCACAATTGAAGGATTCTGCAACCAACACCCTCATTACTGGCGTAAAACTGCTTGTTAATAGGACAATGTCTTCTCTCTGAACACTATCTTTTTCCTCTTCTGACTCTTCCGTGTCATGTGTCGTTTCAAACACTCTATCATAACGTTTTGGACAGTTGAAGACATAATGGTATTGGCAGTCACATCGAAAACATCAATTTATCATGCCCCGTGCATTTCTGGGGTTCATCTTCCTATTGTAAGTTCTAACTGGGTTTCTGTCTTCATAATTTCCTTGTCTCGATCTCCTTCTATAGTCTTGGGCCCTGTTCGTAGCTGTACAATTTCGCCATCCTGTTAGTAGTGTATCTTCCATGTTCTGCTTTATAGCAGACTGACCTATTTGAGTCATCAGAGCCATCGGAATCGAATGTTTCCCCAGAAACTTCTTTAAAGCTTTTTGTCATCTGATCGAATAAGGTATCCTCATCTGTAAACTGAACTGCTGTCAAAACCAGGAGCCTATCCATGTTGCTGACTCTAGCACAGTCAAGTAATTTAAAGGCCAACACAGACTGTGGAAATTCCAGATTGTGTTTCTGCAGCCTTTTATATAGTCTGCCAAATTCCATTATATAGTCTTCCATGGAGAATTCCTCTATTTTCCGGAACTTATCAAATTCCGACCATGCTTCATACGCACTTAACAAGTCATCTTTCTTGTAAATCTTATCCATATATTATAATAGAGTCTCCAGACCTTCTGAGTCTAACTCTTCCAATTCCAGCTCAGAAAGCACTTTGTTTCGGATTTTACTGTCGTAAGGTAGAGAAAGAGCCAATGCCATACCTTGTTTTCTCTTTCCCAAGGCAGTTACCTTAGTCCACATAACTACTGCACTTCTCCATTGGTCGTACGATTCCCTTTCAGAAAATACGGGGGGATAGTCCTATCCAGCCATCTTTATACTGGGTTCAGCCATGTATCTTTTTTTTCCTTCTCATTCACTACTTGGTTTGATCAGGAAAAGTTGTAGCTTTCAAACCTTCACATTTGCACAGCAACCATTCTCTACTACCATTGTTCTACTTTTTAGTTACCATTGTATGAAGTCAAAAGTCCTGTTCCTTTCCACCAAACACCATTTATTTCACTTCCACAGCCTCTGCACAAAACTCTAACAACACATCACCTGGCACAAGGGCCACCTGAAGCCCCTTTACATATCCGTGTCAATCATTGGATACTTAACATAAATGAGACAACTAATTGCAATGTCTCTTAACCCATTACTTAACATTGAAAGCCTTTCGAAAGTCCAAATAAACCACAAGCTCCCCTTCATCATCTCTTCTCGGGACATCTTCAGTCGATTTGTCAAGCACGTGATTTTCCTTTCGCAAATCCATACTGACTGTCTTTTCCTGTCACTGTTTTTCAAGTGTTCTGCTATTAAGTCTTTTATAATGGACTTCAAAATGTCAGGGATGCGCACATTCTTTGCTCCTTGGTAGAAAGGTTGGTCACGAGCTGACCTACTTCAAAAAAGGCTGCCCCACAATGATTCTATGCTAGGGGTGACCTTGAGGAGGCAATTGTAGGACTTCCACCTCCTGAGAAAGGAAGTTCCATACTCTGGTGACTGGCCAATCTGATGGACTGACAACCGAGTAATCCCTGCAGCCCCAGGAGTCTGCAGTGACCACTGCTGGATCTGCAAGCACCTCTGTGAAGATCCATGGTTACTGGACATAGAAGCAAGACATGGGTTCACGAGGGAGAGAGGAGCCAAGGGAAGGACGGACATGAGTGGGGTTCAGGTTTTGGGGCTGGGGAGAAGTGGGGTGGGGGTAAGGTCTTTTGGGGAGTGTGTGATCCCGATGGGCAGAGAACCCTGCCAAAGTTGGTATTCTCCGATCTCTCTTTCACCTGAGATGGTGACGTAGTGGGCTAGCCTCCTTCATTATGGCTTCCCCAGCTACATGTATTATTGCAGTGGGGAGGGAAGTAGTCTATTGACTGGTCACTAATTGGCCAAGACTTCAATTGCCGTAAGGGTGTGAGGGCTGGGCAGGAATGTGGTGCACCAGCTACCCCATTTATTTTAAATGCTCCCTGACTGAAAATATGCTGGGGATGGGGGTGATGGGGGGGAGAGAGAAAAAGAGAGAGGACGGGTGCAAGGCTGTAAAAATACCCCACTGGAGTCTTGAAGTCTCTCAAAAACTGTCCTTATAAAATAATGTTGGCCTTGATTTTCACTTGGCATCAGTAATAACAAGAGCTGGCAGATGAAACTCACTTTGCCCGGGCAGTAACTGCTTTAACATTTAAAATTATTGCAGAAAGGCAATGGCGTTCTCCATTGTTTTCAATGCCAGCTAGTGGCAGCCATGCCATTAAATTGTAAGTATGTTTACTAGATGTTTTCATAGTATCCAAGCCACAAGAGAACAATCTTCAGGGCCGTGACTCACTTGGCTGTTTGAATGACATTGAAGGGGAAAAGGGAAAAGCACAAAGTCAAATTTTCCAAAACAATCCCCTGCCTGCTGGTAAATTCATTAATTGTCTTTTTGAAACCATATTTGTCTTGTAAAGTTATCATGAATGCTACGCATGATGGGCAGTATTCATAGATGGCTGCCTTGTATAACGACACTTTCTTAATGGTGCCACAAACCCTGGTCGCAGCACATCTCAAAGAAACATATAAAATCCTGATGGGACTGGGCAGGCTAGATGTGGGAAGAATGTTCCCGATGTTGGGGACATCCAGAACTAGGGGTCACAGCCTAAGAATAAGGGGTAAGCCATTCAGGACTGAGATGAGGAAGAATTTCTTCTGAATTGTGAGCTTGTGGAAATCTCTACCACAGAAAAGGGCAAGTTCGTTGGATGTATTCAAGTGAGAGCTGGACATGGCCCTTGCATCTAAAGGGATCAAGGGGTATGGAGAGAAAGCTGGAGTGAATTTGCATGATCATATTGAAAGGTGGTGCAGGCTCTCAAGGCCGAATGGCCTACTCCTGCACCTATGTTTCTATCAACCAAGTGAATGTTCTTTTTTTTTATTGTTGAGCAGACTAACAGCTTAAAACGAAAGGTGTTGGCACAGAATTTAGTGCTGGTAATACTTTAAATCTACAGTCTAACCTCCACATATTTGGAGTATTGGAAGTTGCATAAAGCAAATTACATGAAATCATTCAGTAGAATGGGTTAGAGCGAGAGTATCAAACATTCAACCCATGCTCATCAATTTATGCCATTGCCGGTCCTCTGATCTTTAATTTAACTTGCTCTATGTTTTCCTGTTGTGTCAAGGAATGCTCAATCCTTCAACCACCTTCACACTTTTTGCAGTGGGGAAACCTTCTCTGTTCTGCAATTATGCATAATTTTAAATGGAATATACCTGATGAAGCAGGTAAATGGAAAAGAGAATGCAACAGAGAGAGGGTCCCTCTTGGCCCTTATTTAAAAACTGCAAAGTCATGAAAGCTGAAGTCAAAGAGGGATCGCTGATTGTGTGAAGCATGCTTCTTCTGAGATGGTTTAGTGGTACAAAATCCAGGAGTCACTTACACTCAAAGTCACATAATCCAGGGAGAGTAATATGGGAATTAAGAAACTACAGTCGTGAACACAGCCCAGTCCATCATGCGAACCCGCCTCCCATCCATTGACTCTGTCTACACCTCCCGCTGCCTTGGGAAAGCAGGAGGCATAATCGACGACCCCTCCCACCTCTTGCATCTCCTGCGTGATGGAAGAAATTGCAAACGTCTCTCAACGCGCACTAACCAATTCAAAAACCGCTTCTTCCCCTCTGTTACTAGACTCCTAAATGACCCTCTTATGGGCTGATAGGATCTCTTCGGACATCCTTCTCGACTGAGTACTACACATGTATGCTTCACCCGATGCCTCTGTGTATTTACATTGCGTATTTATGTTTCTCATGTCTGGAATGATCTGTCTGGGCTGTACGCAGAACAATACTTTTCACTACCTCGGTATGCATGGCAATAAAATAATCCAATCCAATTGGTGTGTTTATGGGGGGGAATCATCACAAATCTGGCAGAAGGCTGTTAATGAATATGTTGTTACGCTCCCGTTAGAAACTGACTGACAGGACTTCATGTCTTCAGACTTAAATGTTACGTTTCTTATGGTCACCTAGTCAGTTCACAACAGTGGCGAAGAACCTGGACCATATGCCAGTGTTATGATGGTGTGGAAAGATTTAATCATTCCAGGAGTGATAATATAAGAAACAGGGGTTGGTCATTTTAGAAACAAACTTTATTAAAAGAAAGAAAACCATATTTAAACATTTAGTTCAACTCTAATATTACATGCAGTTCCTTAACCTTAACACACTACTTCCCATTAGACAACACTGTAACTGAACATGCTGCTCCCGTGCCACTTTCACAGGCAATCAAAGGCAATTCTTGCATTTACAAAGCAACTTTCCTTCTGGTAGGAGCATTCATCTGAATCCTTTCCCAAAATCTGCCTCGGTGGCAACTTTCATGATCTCTCTGGTTGGTTTCCACAGCCATCTCCTGTAACTGTTTAAACCACCTTCTTTCTTTCTCTCTCTAAGCTCCACTCACCCCTCAAACAAAGGTTCTCCCTGACGATGGTCAGACTGAATCCCTTGTTACCGTGGCAGATTGCCCATTCTCTGGATTTGATTCCCAGCGTGGGTCACTGTCTGTGTGGAGTCTGCACGTTTCCCTGTCTTTGCGTGGGTTTCCTCCGGGTGCTCTGGTTTCTTCCCACAGTCCCGAAAGACGTGCTTGTTAGATGAATTGGACATTCTGAATTCTCCCTCTGTACCCAAACAGGTGCCAGAGTGTGGCGATTAGGGGCTTTTCACAGTAACTTCATTGCAGTGTTAATGTAAGCCTACTTGTGAAGTAGGACACTAATGAAGATTACTACTATTTTTATGCAACTAACCTTCCCTTAATGGACAGAGGCAAACAGATTCTGATGGGATAATGGTAGGTCAAATAAGCTTGTCCCCAATGACAATGGATCCTGAGTGGATCATCCTGGCTGAACAGTGGCATCCTGTGCATTCCCACAAATGAGGTTAAGGCTGAATAGGACCAGGTAGCTCAGGCTGAGGGGGCATCCCTCTCACTCTGTTGCCGCAGTTTTTTCCTGCAGTCTATTTAAACCCTAAATTTCCCTCTACATCATGGACCCTACTTCTGGACCCAAGTTCCTAATGTCTCCCTATCATGACACTTGTGTGATGAATGTAGAAATTGATAGAGAGTAATGTTATTAAAATACCCTGGTTTAAATTACATACAGTCGGCATATCTGCTAAAGCTGTAATTAAGGAGTCGCAATGGGAGGTAATTACTTTTTAAACTAGTACCCAATTATTTTATTTTTCCAATGAAGGGAAATTTTAGCCTGGCCAATCCACCTAACCTGCACATCTGTGTTGTGGGGGTGAAACCCATGTAGACACGGAGAATGTGCAAACTCCACACAGACTGACCGGGGCTGGGATTGAACCCAGGTTCTTAGCACCATAGGCTTCAGTGCTAACCACTGTGCCACCCCCTCGGGGAGGTAATTGCTAATAGAACATTGTTTGATTGCAGGAGTCCCTGTGTGTAGGTAATTTGAGGGAGTTGTGTTTAGTCCCAGCTAAGCAGGCATTGGAACATAGTGGAATACAGATGATATAATTAATGGGAGGAGTCAGGTCTGTGTGTAGTTTTACAGCCTGTTGTTGGATTTTAAATTGAACAGTTTGTTTGCCATAGGATTTGAGTCTGATGAGACAGAAGTGTACTGAATCTGCTCTTGAAAGGGTTTCTCTCTCCATGTGTCTACACTGATGAGCAAGTAATGTATTTTGTTATTGGGTTGCTTACTTGGAATTAGTGGCTGGTGTAGAGAGTGAGATCAAGTTTTATTCCCCTTTTATTTAAGAACTGTTAATTGTAAAGCTATTTCTTTAATGTTAATGTGGTTAAAACATGACATTTTGTGTTGAACTTCATTTAAAGATACCTATTGGTCAGTCATCACTCCAGGGGTGAAATATCCCTTCCTCAGTTTTACAAATTTAAAAATTGTTTGTGTTTGTCTGGGATTGTGACACTTGACAACTAACACACTCCACTGAAGGCAACAAATACGTTGACTTGATTCCAACCTGAGATGTAAGAAAAAAGGACCATGAAATGGAAAAATGACATGATGAGAGTTATCCATCATGGTTTTATTCCTAATCTTAAATCATGCAGTGTCGATAATGTTATGGTGTCAGCAGTCATTGCGATGTTGGGGGGGGTGGGGAACACATTGTCAACAGGAACTTTAAGCTCTCTGGGGACAGGTCACTCAAAACATTCTTGTTAAAAGCCAGAGGTGTAATACTTTCACGAAGGTTAGAGTTTTATGAAAAGATATATGCAACAGAGTGTGCAATATATTTATGGCTTTATTGCGAACAATCCTTTAAGGCAGCCAGTTGAAGTATAATCAGGTTAGGAAGGTCTAACAAAACTGGTACATTCCTAACTTGTAAAGAAGGTGGCTCAGTCTCTGGACCATTCTGCCTTTTGAATTGCAAAAGGAAAAACTGGTGGCTCTTACTCTATTTAGAACTGTGATCAAGTGAAACTTCTTGAGTTGGGGCTGTGGATTTCACTTCCAGAGTTAGTAGTCAGGACAATTTTTTTTGTTTGTTTGTTGCGTCATAGTCTACCTATTTTTTTTTTTAATTCTCAAGGCCGGCAAAGGAGTCATTTGCTTCAAATGTTGATGTAATGGCCCAAGCTAAGCCGTGCTAGGTATCTGGAGTGGCAATATAGCAGCGCTAGATACCTGGAGTGGCAATAAAGTCTAGTCACAAGTAAGTATTGATACATAACTCTGTGCAGTTAAGCTATTTCAATAACTTATTACTGAATGTAATTATAACTAGTGCAGAATATCTGAACAGATTCACCATAGAAAAATGAATTTGGTCCCCTGGCTTCCGCAAATTTTCAAATTACTCTTTTAAAAATCTGAACGCTGGCCTGTTGAGTAGCGCACTGCTATCACTAATCATTTCTTTCTACTGGCTCAAAGGAATGACTTGTTAAAACTCCTGAACTTTATTAACTCCCAATGGTAACATTTTGATTTGTTTCCTGCGCCTCAATGCACAGATTTGATTTTGTGAGTTCGAGTCGAGTCAGCCAATGTGAGGTGATGGAGATGGCATTTTGATGATGTCTATTCTGGGGAACGCCTGGTATGCACCAAGCTGCAATGTCAGTGTGTGCAGAAACTGAGGCAGTAATGGGAGTACAACACCCTGAGACAAAGCCAGAGTTGAAGGGGAGGGGTGGGTCAACATGCTTTGTGTGTGCACTACAGAGTCAGCAAGTCTTCTGGGGCTGTCCCATGATGCGGCCTGATCTCTAGATTGACGAAATCACCATTTACTGCTCAGTCACCGCTCTGAATCAGCGGTGCAGCCCTCCTGAGTAGGAGTTCAAAAGGTTCTGTGCGCCGGCAGACATGACCAGAAACTGAAGGACGAAAGAGATTTGAGGGAGAAAGAGAGAGTGATCCAATGAGGAGTGCACTTCCTTGAGCCTGTCATTTAATAAGACAATGATAACGAGTGATTCTGGTCCCCCCCCCCCCCCCCCCCCCAAAAAAAAAGAGGAGTGCCCCAAACCTCAGTTTGTTTGTGTAATCTCTTGGCTGGGTTCGCATCTGTCTGGGCTGGTCAGTTTTGACAGGCAAAGACCAATTCAAAGAACAAAGAAAAGTACAGCACAGGAACAGGCCCTTCGGCCCCCCAAGCCAGTGCCGACCATGCTGCCCGACTAAACTACAATCATCTACACTTCCTGGATCCATATCCCTCTGTTCCCATCCTATTCATGTATTTGTCAAGATGCCCCTTAAATGTCACTATCGTCCCTGCTTCCACCACCTCCTCCGGCAGCGAGTTCCAGGCACCCACTGCCCTCTGTGTATAAAAAAAAAAGCTTGCCTCTTACATCTCCTCTAAACCTTTCCCCCCTCACCTTAAACCTATACCCCCTAGTAATTGACCCCTCTACCCTAGGGAAAAGCCTCTGAGTATCCACTCTGTCTATGACCCTCATAATTTTGTAGACCTCTTATCAGGTCGCCCCTCAACCTCCGTCGTTCCAGTGAGAACAAACCGAGTTTATTCAACCGCTCCTCCATAGCTAATGCCCTCCATACCAGGCAACATCCTGGTAAATCTCTTCTGCACTCTCTCTAAAGCCTCCACATCCTTCTGGTAGTGTGGCGACCAGAATTGAACACTATACTCCAAGTGTGGCCTAACTAAGGTTCTATACAGCTGCAACAGGACTTGCCAATTCTTATACTCAATGCCCCGGCCAATGAAGGCAAGCATGCCGTATGCCTTCTTGACTACCTTCTCCACCCGTGTTGCCCCTTTCAGTGACCTGTGAACCTGTACACCTGGATCTCTCTGACTTTCAATACTCTTGACGGTTCTACCATTCACTGTCTAATTCCTACCTGCATTAGACCTTCCAAAATGCATTACCTCACATTTGTCTGGATTAAACTCCATCTGCCATCTCTCCGCCCAAGTCTCTAAATTATCTAAATCCTGCTGTATTCCTCGTCAGTTTTGACTGGGCCTCCAGTTCAGTCACCATTACAAAAGCACAAGCTCTGCTGTGTTACCATCAGTTAGTCAGTGATCACTAATAATAATTTTTTATTGTCACAAGCATGAAGTTACTGTGACAAGCCCCTAGTTGCCACATTCCGGCGCCTGTTCGGGTAAGCAAGTACGGGAATTGAACCCGCGCTGCTGGCCTTGTTCTGCATTACAAACCAGCTGTCTAGCCCACTGAGGTAAACCGGTGTTCAGTATGACGAATGACCATACTAAATAAAGGTCTGGGTCTGGAGAATCCTCGATGTCTGGGCAAACCTATACCAGCATAAAGAATGGTGGGGTTGGATTGCAGTGACATTTGTCTCCATGCACTCTGCCAAATGAGACCGAAGCAATTACATGGAAATAATTTTTTCTGGGAACGAGAATGCAAAAGTAGTAGTGTATGCTAAACTTCCCCACTGAATTTATCACATCTGGCCGGACCCCTCCTCCTTGCATCTGTGCGTGGTTCTGGTCTCGTTGCTTTATAAAGGATATGAAGCACAAGACAAGATTTTCAAAGATGCTACCTGAACTGAAATTGCAGCCAGTGGGAAAGGTTGACGGTGTTGCAGACAGGAGAGGGGTTAAATTATACAGCCCAGATTTTTCCTCTTGCCACCAGTTTGTGAACGGGTATTTTTGATTTGCTTCCCAAAACCCCACCGCAAACAAGATGGGATGAACTGAAAGGGTTAGTTTATCTGTGCACCCTCAAACAGCGAACCAAGGATCAACATGTCACCTCCTGTGCACTCTTAAGTTAAATGTGGATGGAGAAGAAAATAAATATTGTTACACTTGTGTCCAGAATCATAATCAAATGAAGTATCCCACATGGGGAGGAGGGGGGGGGGGGGGCAGCAGGTTGAAAACAGATGCTGTTGGGGCAGCACAGTAGCCTTGTGGATAGCACAATTGCTTCACAGCTCCAGGGTCCCAGATTCGATTCTGGCTTGTGTCACTGTCTGTGCGGAGTCTGCACATCCTCCCCGTGTGTGCGTGGGTTTCCTTCGGGTGCTCCGGTTTCCTCCCACAGTCCAAAGATGTGCGGGTTAGGTGAATTGGCCATGATAAATTGCCCTTAGTGTCCAAGATTGCCCTTAGTGTTGGGTGGGGTTACTGGGTTATGGGGATAGGGTGGCGGTGTTGACCTTGGGTAGGGTGCTCTTTCCAAGAGCCGGTGCAGACTCGATGGGCCGGGTGGCCTCCTTTCTGCACTGTAAATTCTATGTATAATACACTTTTCCAGTGGGATCGACACATGATTAGAGGGGCATGGAGCAACAAATGAGTATTTTTGGCAATGGTACAGAAGTTCCAGCAAAAATGGTGTAGATGGGGGCCAGGCATTCAATCTGGGCAGAACCCCTTTTCTGTGAGGCTGCTTGTAGGTGGTAAAATGGCAGACTGAATTTGCAGTGCAGTGAGGCAATATAACTGGTTCCATCAGCTAGAGGTTCTTGACATGTGATCCCACCTCTTCAGTGTTGTTGACGGTGGCTATCCCCCATCTGGGTTCCCGAGTTGGTTAAATGTTCTAACCGTTAAGACTTGAAAGGAAGGTTGTGGGGTCCTTTGTCCTGCTAGACTTTAGGCTCTGATTAGCCTGGCCTGGCTTATGAAATGCAGATGTCCTTTGTATAGGTTTCTCTGAAATTGGTCTCCGATGTCCACAGGGGATCTTTAGTGTCTCTTCAAAGGTGAATGTTTCCGTGATACCTCCATGGTAGCTCCTTTTTGTTTGAGGGTCACAGACAGACATGACTTTAGACATTTTATGTCTTTGTCCAGTTTTAAAATTTTAGAAATTGCCATGAAGATATCAGTTTTATAATAATATACAGGGTGAGGCCTTAGTACCTTCACAACAGTGATTTTCATTTTGGAAAAACTTCCCAATGATTTGGGTTGGGCAAGGTAGATGTTGAGAGAATGTTTTCACTTTTGAGAAACTAAAACTTAGCCATAAACACAGGTACTATAAAATCCAATAGGGGGAAGTTTTTTTTTTTTTACAGAGGGTGGTGGTGGCCTGGAATGCACTGCCAGTGAGGTGATTGAGGCAGATACGTGAGCGACCTTTAAGACTTATCTGGATAGGCACATGAACAGACGGGGTACAGAAGGATACAGCCGGTTGGTCTAGATAGGACATGTGATCTGCGCAGGCTTGGAGGGCTGAATGGCCTGTTCCTGTGCTGTATTGTTCTATGCTCTTTGTTCTCTTTGTTCTTTGATAATAAGAATGTTCTTTATTTGAATGACTGGAATATAAAACTTGCTACCACAAGAAGTGGTTAAGGAAAATAACACAGCTGTTTTCAAAAGGAACGATTGTGTGAGAGTAGTGGGAATAGAAACTTGTACTGCAAAGCTGAGATGAAGCAGATGTGGAGATTGGTTGTGCAGCATAAATTTAGGCACCGACTAGTTGGGTTGAAAGGCCTGTTTCTGTTTTGCATACTGCCATGACTGCTGGTGTTGCCCCCCCCCCCCCCCCCCCCAAGGAATTATCCAGTTGATCCTCTTTTTTTATATCTCCTTTGCACACAGCTCCTTAGTAACTTTATCCAAAAGCACAGATTTCACATGTATGCTGACATCCATCCATACTTCTCCACCCCTCCACTGTTGCTAATTTACTAGATTGGATGTCCAGCACAGGATGAGCAAATATTTCTTGGGAAGACAATGATTTGGTTCCCACTCTGTTTCCATGTAGCTGACTCCATCCTCCTTCTTGGCAACAGTTGAGATTCAGTCTGGTCACCACCTTCTGTGTCACGTTTCAATAATTTTTAAAAATTAAAATGGTCTAATGATGACTATGAAACCATTGTCGATTGTTGTAAAAACCCATCTGGTTCACTGTTGTCCTTTAGGAAAGGAAATCTGTTGTCCTTACCTGGTCTGGCCTATATGTGTCCAGATCCACAACAATGTGGTTGACTCTTAAATGCCCTCGGGGATGGACAATAAATGCTGGCCCAGCTAGTGACGCCAGCATCCCATGAACGAATAAATTTTTTAAAAAAAGTTTGACCCTGTGATGAGCTTCTGACCTCATTTGTGTCATCCGCTGCTGAAGCCCTCTTCATGCCTTTGTTGCATATAGACTTTTCCAATGCACTCCCTAGCTGGTCTCCCACCTTCTATCCTCTCAACCTGAAGTCATTCAAAACTCTGCCCATGTATTAACTCTCTCCCCCGCCCCAGTCCTTTTCTTTTATCTCTGTACACACTGAATTACACTGGCTCCCAAGCAATATCTTGATTTTAATACTCATCTTTGTTTTCAGATCCCTCCGAAACCTCGTCTCTCCCTATTTCTGACTTCACCTCCATAACCCCTTCCTATCCATACTCCCCGAATTTTAGCTTGCTGAGCATCCCTGATTTTAATCCTGCATGGTTGTAGGCTCTGGGATAGCCTCCCAATACTGTTTTTATCTTGTTTTTTTTTATCCTTTAGGCCACTCCATTACACCGAGCTCTTTGACCAAGTATTTGGTAATCTACTCCAATACGTCTGTGGCATTGCTATTTTTTAAATAATCCTGTAAAGTGGCTTGCGCCATTTTTTTACTCGTGTGTTATTTCAATGTAAGTGAAATTCTATTTGATTCCATTCTTACATTTCTGTGGGTTGCAATAACAAATTGAAATGGGAATGTACTCCAGGATTTTCTGAATTTTTCTGAATTCTGCATGGTTCTGTCCGACAATGTATATTGAAAGAAATTCATTTCTGGTAGAAGTGTGGCATAAGGAATCGGGCATATTTTGATCTCTGAACTTCTTGTGGCATCCATCTGTTTACTTCGGAGCCTGCGCGCGAATGGTAGAAGTAGTTGACGGCCTGTCAGGGCTGGTACTTTACTCCTGTTGTTTATGCAAATAGTGATGGACCGGTCTCTCTCGGTCTGATTGCAAAGTCAGAGGACTAGGAATTTGAAGGTGTCTTCTGCAAACGTCTACATTCGTTACCTCCTCGTGAATGTGAGGAGCCAAGGGTGTAATGAAAGTGAGGGTCTTAAAGTAATTGATGAAGAAATGTTACTAGGAAATTAAGGGGTCTAAAAGCTGGCAAATGTTCTGGAGCTGATGGGCCCACATCCTGAATTTTGTATTGAATTGAATTTGATTTATTGTCACGTGTACTGAGGTACAGTATTCTGTGTACAGTCCAGACACATCATACCATACACAAAAAAACATTAGGACATGCATCACGGGCATCAGGTGAGCATACGGAGTGTAGAATAAATTCTAAAAGGTTAGTATAGTTATAAGAGATGTAGGAAGAGGATCTGTCTGAGAGAGCTCACACATTCGCCATTCCCTGCCACCATCTTGAATTTGTGGCTGCAAAGGTGGTGAATGCATTGGCTTTGATCTTCCTAAATTCTTTACATTCTGGAATGGCTCCATGGCAAAATGCAACCAGCTGCTCAAGGAAGGAGTAGAAAAAAGAGGGAATTTCTGGGCTACTTAGCCTGGTATCAATAGGGGGGAAAGTTTCGATCTGATTTAGGATGTGGCGAAAAGACAGAGTCAATAAAAGGGAATTGATTTGCAAATGAATTAGCCTTTTGAGCATTTGATTGGCGAGGTAGGTGAAGGGGAATTCTGTGGTTGCAGTGTATTGGGAATTTTAGAAGGGATTCCATTGGGGGCCACACAAAAGTTGGTTCACAAGATGAGGGCTGGGATAATACCATGGATAGAGGAGTGGCTAAAAATCTGTAGGAATAAATGGATCACTTCAAGGCCAGCTGTAACTAATAGTATACAAGAATCCATGGTTGGTCCTCAGCTATTCACAATTTATATCAATGACTTGGATGAAGGGTTCAATTTTTTTTTTGTTAAATTCGGTTTTACAAGATGTGGGCTTCGCTGGCTAGGCCAGTATTTGTTGCCCATCCCTAATTGCCCCTGAGAAGGTAGTGGTGAGCTGCTGCCTTAAACTGCTGCAGTCCATGTGGGATAGGTACACACACAATGCTGTTAGGGGGAGAGTTCCAGGATTTTGACCCAGTGACGGTGTAGGAATGCGGATATATTTCCAAGTCAGGATGGTGAGTGACTTTTGAGGGGAACTTCCAGGTGATGTTCCAGGTACCTGCTGCTCTGTCCTTCCAGATGATAGTGGTCATGGGTCTGGAAGATGCTGCCAAAAGAGCCTTAGTGCATTTCTGCAGTGCATCTTGTAGCTGGCACAACACTGCTGCTAATGTGTGTCGGTGGTGGAGGGAGTGAATGTTTGTTTGTGGAAGTGGTGGTGCCAATCAGGCGGGCTGCTTTGTCCTGAATGGTGTTGAACTTGTTGAGTATTGTTGGAGTTGCACTCATCCAGGCAAGTGGGGTGTATTCCATCACACTCCTGACTTGTGCCTTGCAGGTAATGGACAGGTTTTGGGAAGTCAGAAGATGAGTTGCTCGCCGCAGGATTCCTCACCTCTGACCTGCTCTTGTAGCCGCAGTATTTATATGGCTAGCCCAGTTTTGTTTCTGGTCAATGGTAAACCCCAGAATGTTTATAGTTAGGGATTCAATGATGGTAATGCCATTCAGTGTCAATGGGCGGCTTAATTTTCTCTTATTGGTGATAGCCATTGCCTGACACTTGCCATTCCCAAGCCTGGATATTAATTCATATTTATTGTCACATGTACCAAAGTACAGTGAAAAGTATTTTTCTGCAGCCAAGGGAACGTACACAGTACGTATATAGTAGACAAAAGAGTACATTGACAAATGGTACGTCAACAAATGGTGAATGTTTAGTTCTCAAATGTTCCTGTAGACATGTATATGTAATACCCATTCCACTCTTTATGGTCTGAACTATTCACAACATAATATATTGTCACAAGTATTGGTTCTGTCAGTCTTGAGCCCAGTGCTAGTGTAGTATCTTAACAGTGGGAGTGTTCAGATCTGTAACAAGTGATGTGACACAGCTGATAATACAATATTTGGTACTTTGCTTTTGGAATTTAGAACCACATACTTACTATGAATTACTTATCATGGAAGAGTGAATACGGTTAGTTTGAAAAGTCACTCATCATCTTTCTCCATCCTCTCCAAGTTTTTTAAGTTTCTAGTATCTCTGGTCTTGTCAGCGTCAGGTATCTACCTCAAACTGACTAACTTCCCTCTTTCCCCACCTGAGCTGTCAAATTGGGTGCACCAGCCTGCCTCTAATGCCAATCTTTTTTCCTATTTCGCAGTGGTTCTTTTTAAAGCCACCTGGTCATTCCATCCCAATTCAGTTCCCTTGCGGATATGGAGTCTTTTTCCCTCCCCAAATATATTCTGGGAACTGCTCAATTAACACTAACTTTTATGCATTTTCTCTCCAGTCCTTTAAGCACAAGTATGCACATGAATGTACCATGTGATACATCCTTTTTTTGTTTGTATTATTGATCACTGCTTGAGGCAGCGCGGTAGCACAGTTGCTTTACAGCGCCAGGGTCCCAGGTTTGATTCCCGAATTGGGTCACTGTCTGTGCGGAGTCTGCATGTTCTCCCCGTGTCTGCGTGGGTTTTATCCGGGTGCTCCGGTTTCCTCCCACAGTCCAAAGATGTGCGGGTTAGGTGAATTGGCCATGATAAATTGCCCCTTAGTGACCAAAAAAGGTTAAGTGGGGTTACTGGGATAGGGTGGAGGCGTGGGCTTGAGGAGGGTGCTCTTTCCAAAGACCGGTGCAGACTCGATGGGCCGATTGGCCTCCTTCTGCACTGTAAATTCTATGACTCATTCACTTGTTGACCATTGCCTGCCCTCTAGATCTCATGAGTTGCCTGCTGATGTTGCCAATATCCATCACCTCGACTCACTGTATAGTTGCTGATTCCTGTCTGTCCACCAGTGAGTCTTGTAAGCATTCTGGTCACCTGACAAGTTTCATTAAAACACCTGCTTGTCCAGGAAGATCGTTTTGACCATAGTTAAGTGGTTGAGGCTTCTTTGGATTTGACAGACACGAGCCTTTATAACGAACTGCCGTCTTGTGCAGTGAGCGTATGTTACAAACTGCATTTTGTATTCTATTTCACGTGAATATCCATATGGGAATTAATTTCTGGTCCGTTGCTCGTATGTGGGGTGAAAAATATGTAATTGAATAGGGAAAGAAAATTGCCCTCCCACAAGGTAAAGACAGTAAACCTATCCATGACTTCTAGAGCTAATGATGACTCCAGATTGTAAACCAGCGACATCTTTACAGGAGAGACAATAGAAGGAACTGCACCGTGAGTGTGGTGTCATTGCTCCATATGTAGTTGCACTGTGTTTGAAAACCTCACACAACTGTTTTATTCATTGTATCTCTTGTGGAACCTTTTTTGTCCGTAAAATGTGGTGGCGTGGGGGGGGGGGGGGGGAGGAAACATTTCTAAGCCTTTCAGACTTCGGGCCATCTCGCTAATTAACATTGGTTTATGAGAGAATTGAGGAGGTGACAAAACAGAATAATAGTTTTGTCTGGTTATGTTCTGTGTGCAGATGTTGAGCCAGACTCCCAAGTAGGTGCATTTCTCTCCAAATCTGTGTGTTGGGCGAGCCATGGATTTTCGGGGTCAAGTCCAAGTCAAACCAGGGATCTAACTTTGCTCTGCAAGCCAAAATGAGAGGAGAGCCAAACAGAAAATGTGAGTCACTCTTCACTGTGTAAACTGAGAACTGTGGGACCAGATCAGTCGATTTTAAAATTTCAAAACTTGCACTGAGTGAGGGGGAAAACTGACAACAGACGAATTATTGCTTTTTCTTTATCTCTTCCAGTTTAGCCAGGAATACCACTTTTTTCCCAATGTTGAGCTGAGGTACCAGTGTTTCTTTACAAAACGTTGGTGTTAACATGTACGTGGTTCATGAGGAAAAGACTAAAATTATAAAAATAAGATAAAAGCCAACTAATCTATTGGTTAAAAGCCATGAAACTTGACATGCCCGTTAAGTGGGAAAACGTGTAAAACACTCCTTTACCATTACCACCACTAACTGACTTCAATTGTGCACAATTCCATCACCGTAAACTACATATGTAATACATAATACATTGCACAATTGAACTGTAGAATAAAGTCTTAATCTAGCAGTTCTACATCATGAAATGGTTTAAATTTTATTCATAGCACGAAGCCTTGTCAAAATTGTTCCAACTTGTGATTATTGCACAATAATATTCAATAATGGAAGTATTTTAAAACACAATGGAGAATCCTTTGTGGCCGACCATTCATCAGCTGCCCCAGCTCACCATTAGGTACTTTGTGCTATTCAGTTCCACAATAAAAAATGCTTCTTAAAATGGTCATGAGTAGGTGCCATCACTGGGTAAGTATTGTAGCCACCTAAATTGGCCAACTCCCGATTCAAAATGGCAAACGGCAAAGGCCGATGGGAAAGTCAGCCAACAAGACAAAAACCAGTAGCTGCAGGTTTGCTGTGCATTTACCTCTGGAAAGGCCAGACAATATCGATACCAGCGACCATCAGCATAACAAAGTAACAGCCATCTGCATACTGATGAGCAATGCCCGGGAACAATAAGCAACATTTGGACACACAAAGCAAAGCCAGTCTCCTCGGCGCCAGCAGGAGCCAACACAAAGGAGGTGAACGAGCACCTCAAGACCGCCCATCGATCAGGGAACCGCTCTAGTATTGGAGAAAATCGAACCAAGCGATTGGGACGAAGTCCAATCACTTGGGACCAGGTACAGGATCCGCCCCGAAAGGCGGGAAGCCCCTGGGGACTATAAGAGTTAAGCCCCAAGTTCAAATCGCTCTCTTCACCTGCTCTTCACTCTGCAGCAGCTCCTCTTCACTCTCTTCTTCCTGCCCGGGTCACCCAGCAACAAGAACCAACATTGACCGTGACTGGTGCAGTGAAGACCGACATTCGTAAATCTTAATTCAACGCTCGCTACGCGATAGGTGCGCCTAGCCACCAATCCATACCAACTTCGAATCCCGCAGACTCAGAACCCGAACGAAAGGCCATTTGTTCCCCTGATCTGGTGGGCCAGTCCAAAGTTAAGTATAGGCCTGTTAGTTATAGAAGTAGCTTAGATGTAGAATTTGTGCCTGAGTAGGGATTACTGTGTGTAATAAATGTGCTTTGATTTAAATCTTACTAATCTGTGTATTGGATTATTGATCATTACTCTGACTTGAACCTCGTGGCGGTATCATAAAGATACCTGGCGACTCGAGAGCAAGGGTAATAAAACAGAGCAATTGAACCAAGGCAAAGTTCGCAACAGTATGTATAGCACCGGGGAAAAAACGTGTTTAAAATTGAGTATAATTAGTGTTTTACAGCATGGAAAGAGGCCCTTCGGCCTATCGTGTCAGTACTGACCATCAAGCACCAACTATTCTGATCCCACTTTCCAGCACTTGGCCTTATGTGCTATGGCATTTCAAGTGCTCATCTAAATACAATTTTTTTTTTTTTTTTTTTTTTGTAAAATATTTTTATTCTCCATTTTCACATTTTCTTCAGAATTTACACCCCACCAACAAGCAGTAAACGGTAAAAAATACAGAGTCAATCCCCTTATCAACAACAACGATCCCATCTTCCCACCACCCCAAACAACAGCCCACCTGACCAATATAAGCATCAAATAAAACCAACCCTCCCACGGTCGGAAAGGCAAAGGAAAAAAAGAAAAGGAAAAAGGAATCAGGAATCGCCTGTGGTCACCATTGACCTATAGAGTCGTTTCCCCCCCCCCCCCCACCCTAACATTCAATGCCATCCAATCCCCAAAAGGGTACCGTAAACGACACCCATGAATTGTGGACTCCTCCCCTCCAGTTCTTCTTATAAAACTCCTCCCCCCAACCTCTGTTCCTTCTTCTCTCTCTCTCTCTTTCTCTTCCCCCCCCCCCCCCCCCCCCCAACTTTCCATCCCGGCTAGACTCATCGGAACCTGTTCTGCCAGGCTCCGATAGCCGCTGTCCCTTCGCCCCCCCCCCCCCGGCTTAAACCGGCCAGCGTGGAGGCCCCCGCCCGGGTCTCCTTCCCCCTTGCCTGGTTAGGGAAACCAAGAAATCCCCTTTCGCACACAAATCCCGCATACACGCCCAAGCCCCAAAGAACCATCATTGCAAGTGAAAGTCCCATCTCTTCCCTTGTCCAAATATATACAACGTTCGCTCATTTAGTTCACCAGTCGCAGTGAAAAAATACAGTTACATGAGGCTACATCGTAACATGACCATTTCTCAATTCAGCCACAGTCCTTCTGCCTTTGCAAACTCCTCCGCTGTAGGTCACCCCCAACGTAGCTGGGTATACTATGCCGCATTGCACCTTACTGATGTACAGTGCCTTCTTCACCCGGCTGAAGGCAGCCCACCTCCTCGCCAGCTCCACCGTAAATTCCTGATATATGCGTACACCAGCTCCAGCCCACTGCACCACTCGCTTCTGCTTTGTCCAGCACAGGATCTTCGCTTTCACACTGTACCTACGGAAACACAGCGTCACTACTCTTGGCGGCTCACTCTCCTTTGGTACAGGCCTCCACAACCGATGAGCCCGATCCAGTTTCATATCGGGAGGGATCGTCCCCCCCCCCCCCCCCCCCTCCCCCCAATAGCTTCGCCAACATCATGGCAAAATACTCCGTCGGCCTCGGGCCTTCCACTCCTTCGGGCAGACCCACAATCCTCCGATTCTGTCGCCTGGATTGGTTTTCCAAGTCGTCCGTTTTGGCTCTCAGACTGTTGATCTCCATCACCTTCCGCATCTCCTTCCCCATTGAGGTAATTTGATCACTGTGCTGCGATAATGTCCCTTCCGTTTCCTTCAGCGCTTCACCTTGCTCCCGCACTTGCGCCACTGCGCTCAATACCACCGCCCTCACCGGGGCAATCGCCTCCTCCAACAGCACTTTCAATACTGCCCCCATCTCTGTCCTCATCACCTCCATGTGTTTTGTGAACTGCCTTTCGAGTTCCACGGCCATCACCTTAGTCATTTCTTCAGCCGTGGGCAATGTGGCCTCCCCTGGTGCCCCAGCCTCCATTTTCCTTGCCGTCCCGGTGGTGACCTTTCCACTCCCCGACGGACATTCAGCCGCTTTTTTCACGGCCGTTTTTTTACTTCTTTTCGACATTTCCCTTCACTGTGCCTTCTCCCTGCTTTTGCCGCCTCTGTTACCCCTGGGACCGGGCGTTCAACCCCGAAAATGTCATTCCCGAACGGGAGCCCTTCAATGTGCGGCTGCCTCCCGCCTGCTGTCAGCGGAAGTCCCCATCTAAATACTACTTAAATGTTGTGAGGATTCCCACCCCTACCACCCTCTGGGTGAAAAAGTTTTATCTCTCATCTCCTCTGAACCTCCTGCCCATTGCCTTAAATCTATGCCCCCTGGTTGTTGACCCCTCCACTAAGGGGAAAAGTACCTTCCATGTCCCTCATAATTGTACACACCTCAATCAGGTCCCCCTTTCACCTTCCCTGCTCCAGGCAAAATAACCCCAGACTATCCAGTCTCTCTTGATAGCCGAAACGATCCAGCCCTGGCAACATCCTGGTGAATCTCCTCTGCACCCTCTCCAATGCAAACAATTCCTTTTCTAGTGTGGTGACCAGAACTGCACACACTACTCCAGTTGCAGCCTAACCAGCATTTTATACAGCTCCAGCATAACCTCCCTGATCTTGTATTCAATACCTTCGTTAATAAAGGCAAGAATCCCATAGGCCTTCTTAACCACCTTATTTACCTGCCCTGCTGTTTGGACTATGGGAAGGAGTGCTTCATATATGCTGGCAAGAGGCACCTGCAGAAATTAGTGCAATACTGCAGGGACATATCAGGGTATGGTAGTCTGGCTCCTTTTAAGGGGTGACCTTTTGTGGGGCATGTGAGCCGCTTCGGGCCTAGCACATGGGAACAAGTGAACGCTGGCCATTAGGGAGGAAAAAGCACGGAGTCCTGGGTGCAGGGGCCCGGGCATTGTGGACCCAGGAGTCGACGAGTAAAGATCTGTATGATATAACACTGTGCCTGTGTGTAGTTGAATCGCAATGTTTCCAATAAACCTCTTTGCTGGTCTGTGCTCTGTGCTCTAACTGTGAGATGTGGCAGGTCCGGGAGGCTTCCAGCGTCCCGGATGGCTTCATCTGCAGAAAGTGCACCCAACTGGAGCTCCTCACAGACCGCATGGTTCGGTTGGAGCAGCAATTGGATGCACTTAGGAGCATGCAGGTGGCGGAAAGCGTCATAACTGCAATCTATGTAAATGTGGTCACACCCAAGGTGCAGGCAGAGAAATGGGTGACCACCAGAAAGGGCAGGCAGTCAGTGCAGGAATCCCCTGTGGTTGTCCCCCTCTTGAACAGGTGTACCCCTTTGGATACTGTCGGGGGGATAGCCTATCAGGGGAAAACAGCAGCAGCCAGAGCAGTGATACCACGGCTGGCTCTGATGTTCAGAAGGGAGGGTCAAAGTGCAGAAGAGCGATAGTAATAGGGGACTCTATAGTCAGGGGCACAGATGGGCGCTTCTGTGGACGTGAAAGAGACTCCAGGATGGTATGTTGCCTCCCTGGTGCCAGGGTCCAGGATGTCTCCGAACGGGTAGAGGGCATCCTGAAGGGGGAGGGCAAATAGGCAGAGGTCGTTGTACATATTGGTACTAACGACATAGGCAGGACGGGGCATGAGGTCCTGCAGCAGGAGTTCAGGGAGCTAAGCAGAAAGTTAAAAGACAGGACCTCTCGGGTTGTAATCTCGGGATTACTCCCTGTGCCACGTGCCAGTGAGGCTAGAAATAGGAAGATAGAGCAGCTAAACACGTGGCTAAACAGCTGGTGTAGGAGGGAGGGTTTCCGTTATCTGGACCACTGGGAGATCTTCTGGGGCAGGTGTGACCTGTATAAGAAGGACGGGTTGCATCTAAACCGGAGAGGCATAAGTATCCTGGCCGTGAGGTTTGCTAGTGTCACACGGAGGGTTTAAACTAGTATGGCAGGGGGGTGGGCACGGGAGCAAAAGGTCAGAAGGTGAGAGCATTGAGGGAGAACTAGGGAATAGGGACAGTGTGGCTCTGAGGCAGAGCAGACAGGGAGAAGTTGCTGAACACAGCGGGTCTGGTGGCCTGAAGTGCATATGTTTTAATACAAGAAGTATTACAGGTAAGGCAGATGAACTAAGAGCTTGGATTAATACTTGGAACTATGATGTGGTTGCCATTACAGAGACCTGGTTGAGGGAAGGGCAGGATTGGCAGCTAAACGTTCCAGGATTTAGATGTTTCAGGCGGGGTAGAGGGGGATGTAAAAGGTGAGGCGCTACTGGTTCGGGAGAATATCACAGCTGTACTGCGGGAGGACACCTCTGAGGGCAGTGAGGCTATATGGGTAGAGATCAGGAATAAGAAGGGTGCAGTCACAATGTTGGGGGTTTACTACAGGCCTCCCAACAGCCAGCGGGAGATAGAGGAGCAGATAGGTAGACAGATTTTGGAAAAGAGTAAAAACAACAGGGTTCGTGGTGATGGGAGACTTCAACTTCCCCAATATTGACTGGGACTCACTTAGTGCCAGGGGCTTAGACGGGGTGGAGTTTGTAAGGAGCATCCAAGAAGGCTTCTCAAAACAATATGTAGACAGTCCAACTATGGAAGGGGCGGTACTGGACCTGGTATTGGGGAATGAGCCCGGCCAGGTGGTAGATGTTTCAGTAGGGGAGCATTTCGGTAACAGTGACCACAATTCAGTAAGTTTTAAAGTACTGGTGGACAAGGATAAGAGTGGTCCTAGGATGAATGTGCTAAATTGGGGGAAGGCTAATAATAACAATATTAGGCGGGAACTGAAGAACATAGATTGGGGGCGGATGTTTGAGGGCAAATCAACATCTGACATGTGGGAGGCTTTCAAGTGTCAGTTGAAAGGAATTCAGGACCGGCATGTTCCTGTGAGGAAGAAGGATAAATACGGTAATTTTCGGGAACCTTGGATAACGAGAGATATTGTCGGCCTCGTCAAAAAGAAAAAGGAGGCATTTGTCAGGGCTAAAAGGCTGGGAACAGACGAAGCCTGTGTGGAATATAAGGAAAGTAGGAAGGAACTTAAGCAGGGAGTCAGGAGGGCTAGAAGGGGTCACGAAAAGTCATTGGCAAATAGGGTTAAGGAAAATCCCAAGGCTTTTTACACGTACATAAAAAGCAAGAGGGTAGCCAGGGAAAGGGTTGGCCCACTGAAGGATAGGCAAGGGAATCTATGTGTGGAGCCAGAGGAAATGGGCGAGGTACTAAATGAATACTTTGCATCAGTATTCACCAAAGAGAAGAAATTGGTAGATGTTGAGTCTGGAGAAGGGTGTGTAGATAGCCTGGGTCACATTGAGATCCAAAAAGACGAGGTGTTGGGTGTCTTAAAAAAATATTAAGGTGGATAAGTCCCCAGGACCTGATGGGATCTACCCCAGAATACTGAAGGAGGCTGGAGAGGAAATTGCTGAGGCCTTGACAGCAATCTTTGGATCCTCACTGTCTTCAGGGGATGTCCCGGAGGACTGGAGAATAGCCAATGTTGTTCCTCTGTTTAAGAAGGGTAGTAAAGATAATCCAGGGAACTACAGGCCGGTGAGCCTTACTTCAGTGGTAGGGAAATTACTGGAGAGAATTCTTCGAGTCAGGATCTACTCCCATTTGGTAGCAAATGGACGTATTAGTGAGAGGCAGCATGGTTTTGTGAAGGGGAGGTCGTGTCTCACTAACTTGATAGAGTTTTTCGAGGAGGTCACTAAGATGATTGATGCAGGTAGGGCAGTGGATGTTGTCTATATGGACTTCAGTAAGGCCTTTGACAAGGTCCCTCATGGTAGACCTAGTACAAAAGGTGAAGTCACACGGGATCAGGGGTGAGCTAGCAAGGTGGATACAGAACTGGCTAGGTCATAGAAGGCAGAGAGTAGCAATGGAAGGATGCTTTTCTAATTGGAGGGCTGTGACCAGTGGTGTTCCACAGGGATCAGTGCTGGGACCTTTGCTCTTTGTAGTATATATAAATGATTTGGAGGAAAATGTAACTGGTCTGATTAGTAAGTTTGCAGACGACACAAAGGTTGGTGGAATTGCGGATAGTGATGAGGACTGTCAGAGGATACAGCAGGATTTAGATTGTTTGGAGACTTGGGCGGAGAGATGGCAGATGGAGTTTAATCCGGACAAATGTGAGGTAATGCATTTTGGAAGGTCTAATGCAGGTAGGGAATCTACAGTGAATGGTAGAACCCTCAAGAGTATTGAAAGTCAAAGAGATCTAGGAGTACAGGTCCACAGGTCATTGAAAGGGGCAACACAGGTGGAGAAGGTAGTCAAGAAGGCATACGGCATGCTTGCCTTCATTGGCCGGGGCATTGAGTATAAGAATTGGCAAGTCATGTTGCAGCTGTATAGAACCTTAGTTAGGCCACACTTGGAGTATAGTGTTCAATTCTGGTCGCCACACTACCAGAAGGATGTGGAGGCTTTTGAGAGGGTGCAGAAGAGATTTACCAGAATGTTGCCTGGTATGGAGGGCATTAGCTATGAGGAGCGGTTGAATAAACTTGGTTTGTTCTCACTGGAACGAAGGAGGTTGAGGGGAGACCTGATAGAGGTCTACAAAATTATGAGGGGCATAGACAGAGTGGATAGTCAGAGGCTTTTCCGCAGGGTAGAGGGGTCAATTACTAGGGGGCATAGGTTTAAGGTGAGAGGGGCAAGGTTTAGAGTAGATGTACGAGGCAAGTTTTTTACGCAGGGGGTAGTGGGTGCCTGGAACTCGCTACTGGAGGAGGTGGTGGAAGCAGGGACGATAGTGACATTTAAGGGGCATCTGGACAAATACATGAATAGGATGGGAATAGAGGGATACGGACCCAGGAAGTGTAGAAGATTGTAGTTTAGTCGGGCAGCATGGTCGGCACGGGCTTGGAGGGCCGAAGGGCCTGTTCCTGTGCTGTACAGTTCTTTGTTCTTTGTAAGAAGCCTTCTCCAGGTACCAAATCTGCCAATTTCTATGTGGTAATAACACCAGTTTTCCCTCTTGGAGGGGGTGTATATGGGGCGGGGGCGGGGGGGGGGGGAGGTGGGTGGGGTGGAAGAGTGAAAGGTTTTCTTTTCCAATTTCCACTGTGGATTATTCTTGGTAGATTTGAGAAGATTGGCTCAAGAAAAAAGTACAACAAAAATGTATGCTCCCTATGCTGATAACTGGGTTGATCGTCCAGATTATCTTTGTTCAACATTTTTGTGGACAGGCAATGGCAGGCATTCGAGGAATGAATAGGTGAACTCAAAGTTGTTTATTCCTGTTTGGTGCAGAGCGAACTGTGTCCAAACCATGGCTTACAAGGGAAATTAGAGATCGTATTAGATTCAAAATAGAGGCATACAAATTAGGGTTGAGAAAAGGCAACAGACCCGAGGATTGGGAACAGTTTAAGGATTGATTAAGAAGGGGAAAATACAATTTGAAAAGCTAGTGGGGATGTGAAGAGAATAAGATTGATTTAAAAACTAATGTAGGCCGCTTACAGTCTAACGGGGACAAAGAAATGGTTGAGGAATTAAATTCATACTTTGATTCTGTCTTCACAGAGGAAAAAATAAGTAATGTACTGGAAGTTCGGAGAAACATAATTTTGTGAGGAGTTGAAGGAAATTAGTATTAGTAAAGAAATGGTTGCCAAGAAATTAGTGGGATGGAAGACTGATAAATCTCCAGGGCCTGAATGTTCATCCCAGAGTACTTGAGGAAGGGACCCTTGAAATAGTGGATCTACTGGTGGTCATTTTCCAAAATATTTTGGCCTCTGGAATTGTTCCTACTGGAGGGCAGCTAATACAACCCCACTATTCAAAAAGGGAGGTAGAGAAAAAAAATGGAGATCACTGAGCCTGACGTTGATGGTAGGGAAGTTGCTACAGTCCATTATCAAGGATTTTGTAGCACAGTATTTGGAAAGCAGTGGTATAGCATGGATTCACGAAAGGGAAATAATGCTTGACAAATCTATTGGAATTGTTTGAAGATGTAACTAGTAGAGTTGACCAGGGGGAACGGTGGATGTGGTTTCTTTCAACTTTCAGAAAACTTTCGCCAAGGTCTCGCATAGCATAGCAGATTATATGTAAATTTAAAGCGCATGGGATTGCGGGTAGTTTCTTGAGATGGATAGAAAGCTGGTTAGCGCAAAACTTTGGGTTAAATGTGGGGAATCGGCGGGATCTGTGCTGGACCCCAACTGTTCACATTATATATTAATGATTTAGATGAGGGAACTAAATGTGTTATCTCTAAATTTGTAGACTATACAAAGTTGGGTAGGAGGGTGAGCTACATGGAAGATGCAGAGATGTTTCAGCAGGATTTGGACAGGCTGAGAGTGAGCATCTGCATGGCAGACGCAATATAATGTATCTGCTTTGGTAGCAAAAATAGGAAGGCAGATTATTATTTGAATGGGTGTAAATTGAGAGCCGTGGATACTCAGCGAGATCTTGGTATCCTCGTCCATCAGTCACTGAAAATAAGCGCCTAGGTAGAGCAGGCAGTAAAGAAGACAATGGTATGTTGGCCTTCATAGCGAGAGGATTTGCATATAGAAATGTTTTTACTGCAATTGTATAGGGCATTGGTGTATAGTGTGCAGCCTTGCTTCTGAAGAAGGCTGTTCCTGCTGTGGAGGAAGTGCAGTGAAGGTTTACCAGACTGATTCCTGAGATGGCGGGACTGCCATGTAAGGAGAAACGTACGAGGAGCGATAAGTTGGTTAGGATTATTTTCATTGGAGTTTTGAAGAATGAGAGGGGCTCACATAGAAACTTATAAAATTCTAACAGGATTAGAACGGGTAGATTCAGAAAGAATGTTCCCGATGGTGGGGGAATCCAGAACTAGGGGTCATAGTTTCAGGGTGAGGGATTAGGACTGAGATGAGGAGAAATTCCTTCACGCAGAGAGTGGTGAATCTGGAATTCATTACCACAGAGTAGTTGAGGCCAAAAAGTTGTGTAATTTCAAGAGGGAATTGGATATACCTCTTGGGGCTAAAGGGATATTGGAGGGGAAGGCGGGATCAGGGTAGTGAACGTAATGATCAGCCATGATTGTGATGAATTGCGGCGCAGGTTCCAAGGGCCAAATGGCCTCCTCCTGCTGTATTTTATATGTATGTTTCGCATGTTCTTCCAGCCAGCCAGGAGAAAATAGACATTCATCCTGTTTCAAACACTTGGGCTGGAGGTTGAAAGCATTATATTTTAACCGTCAGGACTCTAAATGGGGGCGGCATGTGATGCAGTGGTTAGCACTGGGACTGTGACGCTGAGGACCTGGGTTCGAATCCTGGCCCTGGGTCACTGTCCGTGTGGAGTTTGCACAGTCTCCCCGTGTCTGCGTGGGTTTCACCCCCACAGCCCAAAGATGTGCAGATTAGGTGGATTGGCCACGCTGAATTGCCCCTCAATTGGAAAAAGAATAACTGGGTACTCTAAATTTATAAAGAAAAAACTCTAAATGGGATCGGCCAACAATTTATGGCTCATTACCATGGTTCCCCTTCGAAACAGCTTCCTTCTTCAATTGTTGCATGCGCTGAAGGGGCTCCGGCAATGCTGTTTTGGGGACGGAGTTTCACCACTTTGATCCAGAGCTTCATGACCAGCTTTTGCACTGAGAAGCTTCACGGTTGCTATATGAGCTATTCACTCGGTGCCCAGTCTTGCACATGATCAACAACTGCTTGGGGAAAATACTAAATCATTGCCGTGCCAAGAATTAGACACTGCAGGAGAGCGTGGGGCCGGGGGGGGGGGGGGGGGGGGGGGGGAGGAGTTTGGAAGGCCTTCTGATTACCTGCAGCAAATGAAAGGGATTTTTAAGCGATGTGATGGTTAAAGTTTACACTAACTGAAGTTGGTTGACGATATTTATTCATTCTGCCCCCTCCAATCCATTAGGTATAAATCATTGCGGCGTGGAGCAGTCGAGGGACTGCCAGGTAATTGGAGCGGCACATGGTTTATTGTTGCATAGCAATGAAAGCTTCAGTTGTTTTGTGTGAGGTAGGTGGGTTTGTTTGAATTTCTTGGCCAAGGTTTAAGGGTCATCTCCCTTTCTGCAAAAGCCAAGTAGAATAATCGATTACACGGCACCTGGCAGCACAGCATCGGACACAGGTGCATTCCTTTCCCATTGGCTATTGCATACTTTGCAAATCGCGTGGCTCTGTACTTTGTTACACATGCTGTTTTCAAAATATTTTTACTGCAGTAAACTACAATTCTTCCAGTTCAGGTTGGAAAGTATGAAATGTAGGGCATCCACAATTGGCTCAATTGTGTTAAGCAAGCAATAGCAGTACATATACTATGGGAAGGATCAAATAGTGATTCTTTCACCCCCCCCTAACCTTGAAAATTCACGCTGAGGACAGCATCTAGCAGAGTGGTGAGTAGTTGCCAATTCACAGCAAGGAACCTTGGCCTGTTTCAATTTGGGCCACTTCATCACATGACATACCTGGGCTACAGCCTAAAAGAAATGGGGCCAGGTCAAATACAACTCGCAAATAATCATCACAATGTTGTTCCAGATTCCTGGGTTCTTTGCATCAGCTCTTTTTAATGGGGAAAAAAAACAGAATTATGACTGCCAAAATGTTCTGGATGGGCTCTTTTTAACAGGGAAAAAACCCAGAATTATGATGGCCAAAATGTTCCGGATGGTTTTTTGGAACATTCCCTGTTATTTTACAGTAGAACAGATGATGCTGAATATAGAGCAGGTTAATTGATGCTGGTATAAGGTGTACACTCTTCATAGCCGAACCCATCAAACTTTACAGCTGATCAGTGGCAAATAACATTCATTTCATGCCATACAAGTAACAGGAAATGATCTTCTCCAACAAGAGAGAATCTAACCATCTCTGCTTGACATTCAATGGCACTACCAGTGCTGAATCTTCTATTATCCACATCGTGGGGGTAACCATGGACTATGGACCAGGAACTGAACTGGATCAGCCATATAAACACTGTGGTACAAGAGTGGTCAGAGGTTAGGAATTCTGCAGAGTTACACTCATTCTGTCTCTCAAAGCCTGTCCATCATCCACAAGTTACTGGTCAGGAGTGTGATGGAATACCACTTGGCTTGACAAGTGCAGCTGCAATAACATTCAATATGCTGGACATCATCCAGGATAAAGCAGCCCAGTTAATTGGCACTCCATCCCCCACATTAAATATTCACTCCCTCCACCACTGACACAGTGGCAGCCATATGTACTACATACAAGATGCACTGCAGCAACTCACCAAGGCACGTTTGACACCACCCTTGTGACCTCCCAACGACTATGGCAGCAGATGCATGGGAGCACCATTAGCTGCAAGTTCCCCCTCCAAGGCACATCATCCTGCTTTGGAACTATATTGCTGTTCCTTCACTGTTACAAGTTCAAAATCCTGGAACTCCTTAATAGCACCATGGGTGTACTTACACCACATGGCCTGAAGCAGTTCAGGATTACAGCTCACCACCATCTTCTTGAGGGCAATTAGCGATGGGCACTAAATGCTGGTCTCGCCAGAGACACTCCTATCCTGTGGAATAACAAAAACCCTTTTGCATTAATTCCCTTCTACACACTCCAATCTTTGTTCGGCTCCATGTATCACCTCGCATATTTGCATGTCATTGCCTCTCAATTGTCGGTCATCCTGAAGTCCGTTCGTCCTCCTTCCTGATCAATATATTTATTTCCATTTCTTCCATTTTTGTAGTAAGTATCCTCCAGGAAACTCTTGTCATCCTGAAAGTTCAAATAAACTCATTGACTATCTATGATCACTTTAGAAAGAAGGCTTGCTATAGCATGAGCATGTGCCAGTTTGGTTTTCATTGGCCCTTGTGCTATGGATATCCCTGAAGGAGCTTCATCTACATCGATGACATTCAGCAGTATGTCATTGGTCTTGCTGCTGGTTTAACCTGTAGTGTGCTGCCTAGTTAAGAGAAGATCCTGATCTTGACAGATTTATTTGTGCAATGTTTTTAAAAAAGCAAAGTAAAGCTGGTAACCCAATGTCAGAATTGGTTTTATTGCTGTCATGTCAGAAATCTAGAATGGTCGTCATCAAAAAGGCAGAAGGAATGTTTTTTTTTTTTGGTGGCGGCATGGGAAATGGAGAATACGAAAAGAAAAGTTATACTTCTTGGAGCAGCTTTTGTCAGACCAATCGGGAGCATGAGTGTTTGTTTTGAGCACCACGCCAAAGAAAGATGCATTGACCTTGCCAATTCACCAGAACCTTACTGGAGTTCATTGGGCTAAATTGAAAACTGGTTGCATGAATCTGTTTAGCACTCCTTTTATGTTCAATCTGTATAATTCCCTCTGAAATTCCTTTAGGGGAGTTTTATAAAGTTATCTATTCCACCTGGTCAGTTGTATAGGCTGCTGGTGAGACTACATCTGGAGTATTGCATCCAGTTTTGGTCTCCTTATTTAACGGCAGAGATGGTGGCATTGGAGACAGTCCAGAGGAGATTCACCAGATTGATTCCGGGGACGAAAGGGTTGGCGTATGAGGAGAGATTGAACAGTTTGGGCTTGTACTTGCTCGAGTTTGGAAGAATGAGAGGGGATCTGATCAAGATATATAAAACACTTTATTGATAAAGTAAAAGTAGAAAAATGTTCCCCCTTGTGAGGCAATTTAGAATGAGAGGTCAGAGATCTAGGTTGAGAGACAGTAGATTTTAAACTGAAATGAGGAGGAACTACTTCTCGTAGAGGTTGGTTGGTGAATTTGTGGAACTCGCCGCCTCATAGAGGTTTCAAGAAGGAGATAGATAGATTACTGATTTGAAAGAAAACGGTTAAAGGAATATGGGGAAATGGGGAGGGAGGTGGATTTGAGAGCAGGAAGAGATCAGCTATGATCTGATTGAATGGCAGAGCGGGCTCCAAGGGCTCGTAATTCCTATGTGCCTGGACAATGTCAATCTGAATAGGTCCACCACTGAAATGAAGAGGGTAATGTTGTGTTTAAAGTTGCCTCTGTCGGATCCTTTACCACATTTGTGATGAGATGTTGCTGCTGCTTTTAATTAGAGTAGCTGTAATATGTACGCTTGCTGCGACTCATTTGAAAACTGCACTGCCATGCTATTGCCATATAGGCCAGCAGGGAACAGTTGAACAACAGCAGAAGGCATGTCTACTAAAAGCATTTGAAGAGCAGGCTGTTTCACAACGTGCCTTGTCCTCACTGAAATGGAGTTCTGAGAAAAGTTTATTACCAGGTTTAGTCTAGTTCAATCTATTCTAGTGTAAAACATGATCGCCTCATTCTGGCTAGACAGATTGAATTGCATTGTAACTGGTGAGCGATTACCAAGCGGTAATGCATTATTCTTTTTAAAAAATATATTTTATTCAAGATTTTTGGCCAAACATAACAGTATGTAGTGTTTCTTTTACACAACAATAAAGCAATATAAATAAGAGTGGCCAGTTTTAAACAAATAAATAAATAATATATAAACAAAAACAGAACTGAATGGCAACTGCCTTGTCCAAAATAAATACTCTCCAAAAATACATTCCAACAATCCAATATACAATTACCTATAACAACTGCTTATACATGTTATACATATACAATAACATCTCTGAGAGTCTGTTCGATTCCTCCTCTCTCTCCTCCTCCCCCCCCCCCCCCCCCCCCCGGGTTGCTGCTGTTGTCTACTTCTTTTCCATTCCCTCTATCTTTCTGTGAGGTATTCGACGAACGGTTGCCACCGCCTGGTGAACCCCTGAGCCGAACCCCTTAACACGAACTTAATCCGTTCTAACTTTATAAACCCTGCCATGTCGTTTATCCAGGTCTCCACACCCGGGGGTTTGGCTTCCTTCCACATTAACAATATCCTGCGCCGGGCTACTAGGGACGCAAAGGCCAACACGTCAGCCTCTCTCGCCTCCTGCACTCCCGGCTCTTCTACAACCCCAAATATAGCCAACCCCCAGCTTGGTTCGACCCGGACCCCCACCACCTTCGAAAGCACCTTTGCCACCCCCACCCAGAACCCCTGTAGTGCCGGGCATGACCGGAACATGTGGGTGTGATTCGCTGGGCCTCTCGAGCATCTCGCACACCTATCCTCTACCCCAAAAATTTTACTGAGCCGTGCTCCGGTCATATGCGCCCTGTGTAACACCTTAAATTGTATCAGGCTTAGCCTGGCACACGAGGACGATGAGTTTACCCTACGTAGGGCATCAGCCCACAGCCCCTCCTCAATCTCCTCCCCCAGCTCCCCTTCCCACTTCCCTTTCAGCTCATCCACCATGATCTCCCCCTCGTCCCTCATTTCCCTGTATATGTCCGACACCTTACCATCCCCCACCCATGTCTCTGAGATCACTCTATCCTGCGTCGGGAGCTGCGGGAATTCCCTCACCTGTTGCCTCGCGAAAGCCCTCAATTGCATGTACCGAAATGCATTCCCTTGGGTCAACCCATATTTTTCCGTCAGCGCTCCCAGACTCGCAAAACGTCCCATCTACGAACAGATCTCTCAGTTGTGCTACCCCAGCTCTTTGCCATGCTCCAAATCCCCCATCCATTCTCCCCGGAACGAACCTATGATTGTTTCTTATCGGGGACCGCACTGAAGCTCCCGTCCTTCCCCTATGCCGTCTCCACTGCCCCCAAATTTTCAATGTAGCCACCACCACCGGGCTTGTGGTGTATTTCTTTGGTGAGAACGGCAACGGCGCCGTCACCATTGCTTGTAGGCTAGTCCCCCTGCAGGACGCCTTCTCCAATCTCTTCCATGCCGCTCCCTCCCCCTCTCCCATCCACTTACACACCATTGAAACATTGGCGGCCCAGTAGTACTCACTTAGGCTCGGTAATGCCAGCCCCCCCCTGTCCCTACTACGCTGGAAGAATCCCCTCCTCACTCTCGGGGTCTTCCCAGCCCACACAAAACTCATAATACTCTTCTCGATTCTTTTGAAAAAAGCCTTCGTGATCACCACCGGGAGGCACTGAAACACAAAAAGGAATCTCGGGAGGACCACCATTTTAACCGCCTGCACCCTACCTGCCAATGACAGGGACACTGTGTCCCATCTCTTAAAGTCCTCCTCCATCTGTTCCACCAACCGCGTTAAGTTAAGCCTGTGTAATGTACCCCAATTCTTGGCTATCTGGATCCACAAGTACCGGAAGTCCCTTGTTACCTTCCTCAACGGTAAATCCTCTATCTCTCTGCTCTGCTCCCCTGGATGCACCACAAACAACTCACTTCTCCCCATGTTCAGTTTGTACCCTGAAAAATCCCCAAACTCCCCAAGTATCCGCATTATCTCTGGCATCCCCACCACCGGGTCCGCCACATATAGCAACAAATCATCCGCATACAGAGATACCCGGTGTTCTTCTCCACCCCCCCCCCGCCCCCCCGAGTACTCGCCTCCACTTCCTGGAACCCCTCAATGCTATGGCCAGGGGTTCAATCGCCAGCGCAAACAATAACTGGGACAGAGGACATCCCTGCCTCGTCCCTCTATGGAGCCGAATGTAGTCAGACCCCTGTCCATTCGTGACCACGCTCGCCATCGGGGCCCTATACAGCAACTGTACCCACCTGATATACCCATCCCCAAAACCAAATCTCCTCAGCACCTCCCACAAATAATCCCACTCCACTCTATCGAATGCTTTCTCGGCATCCATCGCCACCACTATCTCCGCTTCCCCCTCTGGTGGGGGCATCATCATTACCCCTAGCAGCCTCCGTATATTTATATTCAGCTGTCTCCCCTTCACAAACCCAGTTTGGTCCTCATGAACCACCCCCGGGACACAATCCTCTATCCTCATTGCCATTACCTTGGCCAGAATCTTAGCGTCCACATTCAGGAGGGAAATGGGCCTGTAGGACCCGCATTGCAGCGGGTCTTTTTCCTTCTTTAGGAGGAGCGATATCGTTGCCTCTGACATAGTCGGGGGCAACTGCCCCCTTTCCCTCGCCTCATTAAAGGTTCTCATCAGTAGCGGGGCCAGCAAGTCCATATATTTCCTATAGAATTCAACTGGGAATCCGTCTGGTCCCGGGGCCTTCCCCGCCTGCACACTCCCAATCCCTTTCACCACCTCCTCCGTCTCAATCTGTGCTCCCAGTCCCACCCTCTCCTGCTCCTCCACCTTGGGAAATTCCAGCTGATCCAGAAAACACATCATTCTCTCCTTCCCATCCGGGGGCTGAGCTTCATATAATCTTTCGTAAAATGCCTTGAACACTCCATTCACTCTCTCCGCTCCCCGCTCCATCTCTCCCTCCTCATCTCTCACCCCCCCCTATCTCCCTCGCTGCTCCCCTTTTCCTCAGTTGGTGGGCCAGCAACCTGCTCGCCTTCTCCCCATATTCGTACTGTACACCCTGTGCCTTCCTCCATTGTGCCTCTGCATTACCCGTAGTCAACAAGTCAAATTCTACATGTAGCCTTTGCCTTTCCCTGTACAGTCCCTCCTCCAGTGCCTCCGCATATTGTCTGTCCACCCTCAGAAGTTCTTTCAACAACCGCTTCCTTTCCCTACCCTCCTGCTTTCCTTTATGTGCCCTAATAGATATCAGCTCCCCTCTAACCGCTGCCTTCAGCGCCTCCCAGACCACTCCCACCTGTACCTCCCCATTATCATTGAGTTCCAAGTACCTTTCAATACACCCCCTCACCCTTAAGCACACCCCCTCATCTGCCAATAATCCCATGTCCATTCTCCAGGGTGGACGCTGTTGTTTTTCTTCCCCTATCTCCAGGTCCACCCAATGTGGAGCATGATCCGAAATGGCTATAGCCGTGTACTCCGTCCCCGTCACCTTTGGGATCAGTGCCCTTCCCAGAACAAAAAAGTCTATCCGTGAATAAACTTTGTGGACATAGGAGAAAAACGAAAACTCCTTACTCCTAGGTCTACTAAATCTCCAATGGTCTCCTCCTCCCATCTGCTCCATAAAGTTCTTAAGCACCCTAGCTGCAGCCGGCCTCCTTCCGGTCCTGGACCTCGATCTGTCCAGCCCTGGGTCCAGCACCGTATTAAAATCTCCACCCATTATCAACTTCCCCACTTCTAGGTCTGGGATTCGTCCTAACATACGCCTCATAAAGTTGGCATCATCCCAGTTCGGGGCATACACCTTCACTAATACCACCGCCTCCCCTTGCAATTTACCACTCACCATCACGTATCTGCCCTCTCTATCCGCCACTATAGTCTTTGCCTCAAACTTTACCCGCTTCCCCACTAGTATGGCCACCCCCCTGTTTTTTGCGTCTAGCCCTGAATGAAACACCTGCCCCACCCATCCTTTGCGTAGTCTGACCTGGTCTATCAGCTTCAGATGCGTCTCCTGAAGCATAACCACATCTGCCTTAAGTTTCTTTAGGTGTGCGAGTACCCGTGCCCTCTTAATCGGCCCATTCAGCCCTCTCACATTCCACGTGATCAACCGGGTTGGGGGGCTCTTTACCCCCCCTTGACGACTAGCCATCCTCTTTTCCAATCCAGCTCCTCACCCGGTTCCCACGTAGCCGTATCTCCCCCAAGCGGCGACCACCCCCCCCCCCCCATACCAGCTCCCCCTTCTCCCCAGCAGCAGCAACCCAGTTAACCCCCCCCCCCCCCGATAGAACCCAAACTAGCGTAATTGCACCCCCCATGTTGCTCCCAGAAGTCAGCAAACTCTGGCCGACCTCGGCTTCCTCCCGTGACCTCGGCTCACACTGTGCAAGGCCCCCTCTTTCCTGCTTCCCTGTTCCCGCCGTGATTACCATAGCGCGGGAACAAAGCCCGCGTTTCCCTTTTGGCCCCGCCCCCAATGGCCGGCGCCCTCAGCTCCTCATCCTCCCTCCCCCACGACATGGGGAAGAGAGAAAAGTTACAGGGTCGCAGGATTAACAACTTGGGAAGTCATCTCTTCCCTCTTTTTTCCCCCCCCTTCATCCCATATATTCACCCCCCCCCCCCACTTTGTCCCAAACGTTCTTTTTATGGCCCGCTCACTCCAGTTTCTCCTCGACAATAAATGTCCACGCCTCATCTGCCGTTTCGAAGTAGTGGTGTTTCCCTTGATGTGTGACCCACAGTCTTGCCGGTTGCAGCATTCCAAATTTAATTTTCCGTTTGTGCAGCACCGCCTTGGCCCGATTAAAGCTTGCCCTCCTTCTCGCCACCTCCGCACTCCAATCTTGATATATGCGGATCACCGCGTTCTCCCACCTACTGCTCCGAGTTTTCTTTGCCCATCTGAGGACCATCTCTCTGTCCTTGTATCGGTGAAATCTCACCACTATGGCTCGAGGAATTTCTCCAGCCCTCGGTATTCGCGCCATAACTCGATAGGCTCCCTCCACCTCCAGCGGACCTGTCGGGGCCTCCGATCCCATTAACGAGTACAGCATCGTGCTCACATATGCCCCGACGTCCGCCCCTTCTACACCTTCGGGAAGACCAAGAATCCTTAAATTCTTCCTCCTCGCATTATTCTCCAGCACCTCCAGCCTTTCCACACACCTTTTGTGTTGTGCCTCGTGCATCTCCGTTTTCACCACCAGGCCCTGTATGTCGTCCTCATTCTCAGCAGCCTTTGCCTTCACGACCCGAAGCTCCTGTTCCTGGGTCTTTTGCTCCTCCTTTAGCCCCTCAATCGCTTGTAATATCGGGGCCAACAGCTCCTTCTTCATCTCCTTTTTGAGTTCTTCCACGCAACGCTGCAGGAACTCTTGTTGGTCAGGGCCCCATATTAAACTGCCTCCTTCCGACGCCATCTTGCTTTGTGCCTGCCTTCCTGGCCGCTGCTCTAGAGGATCCACCGCAATCCGGCCACCTTCCCCTCTTTTTTTTTTCCACCCGTGTGCAGGGGGGATTCCCTTCTGGATTACAGCACAGTGTTTTTTGCCGTTAAAATTGCCGTTGGGGCTCCTATCAAGAGCCCAAAAGTCCGTTCCACCGGGAGCTGCCGAAACGTGCGACTTAGCTGGTCATCGCCGCACCCGGAAGTCGGTAATGCATTATTCAACCAATACAGTTCCTCCTCTATCATGCTTCTACCAGTTTTAGTATATCTGTACATGAAAGTGGCAACATTGCTTCTTTACACTGGTTGCATCAAATTTATATTTTGAGACCAGTGAAGAGGATCACAGGCTTGCAATGAATGGTGGAGATGGGTAATATCCTAGAGATCGTGGCCAGGGAGTATTTATACAGAGCTTTCTCCTTTGTGGGTTAAATTACTGGATTATAACCTATGACTGAGTGGATTGTACTCGGTTGACAAAAGGACAAAATAACTTGGTTTAAAGTTGGAAGTATGGGAAAATATGAAACGATGAATAATGACCAAAGAGACCCATACGAGTAATAATTCGCATTTTATTAAATGTGAATAGCAGGGTAGAATTCCTCAAGTGGATTTGGTCAAAAGATATTGAGGGTAGGTGGGAATGTGGAATGTAGGCCACAACCAGATCAGCCATGACAGATCGCTTTATGGCAGAGCAGGCTTGAAGGGCTGAATGGCCTACTATTTATGTAGGATTCCAGCATTATAAAAAATTCTTTAATACCACTGCTTATTATAACTATTGCTGAATAATTCAGTGTTTTTTTTAAATTGTGTACATTTACACTGTTACATTTCTAAATTGAGCAAGTTGCAGATTTTCCAAATTAACAGCTGTGAATAAATTGGCTGACATCTTGCCATCGAACCTGTCTTGTCTGGCACCAGATAAATAGCCCCGTTAACCCTAATGAACCATCATTTTATTTTCAAAATGTGCATATACTGCTACATCTACCTAGGATGCAACATTCAGGAAGTTGAACTGTCCTTGTTCCATCTGGGATGAGTCTAATTGGCTCTACCTCCTTGGAGATGGGCAGCCCTGTCTGACTGTGGACTCACCTTGGCTAAAGTGGCTGTCAGGAAACCACATTGCAGGGCAGCACAGTGGGTAGCACTGCAGCCTCACGGTGCCGAGGTCCCAAGTTCGATCCCGGCTCTGGGTCACTGTCCGTGTTGGGTTTGCACATTCTCCCCGTGTTTGCGTGGGTTTCGCCCCCACAACCCAAAAATGTGCAAGCTAGGTGGATTGGCCACACTAAATTGCCCCTTAATTGGAAAATATGAATTGGGTACTTAAAGTTTTTTAAAAAAGGAAGCCACATTGCCAATTTTGGTATTTACGCACCCTGTCCACATCTGATTTCCCCACATATTTGGGCCCAAATACCCTGCCCTCTACCTCAGCTTGCACAGTGAGAATGAGTACCTTCAGACTTGCCAATTCCCCTGTGGTCTTGTATGTCAGAAGGAAAACTCTTCAATTTTAAGAGCTTTGGTACAAAAAGTCTGGTTACTTTCAACCTCAAACTGACTAATCGTTGGGTTTATAGAAACTTGTTTTGAAATGCGCCAGAGCTCTTTACAAAAATTATATTACTGCATCTAAAATATCTTTATAATGAATATTACATTTTGTGCCTCGGCTTTTGAGGAATCTATTTATTTTTACTAAAAGGTATTTCCCTAGAAAGAATGCTTGCGTTTGATATTGTGTCTTTCATGATCTCAGCATCCAAATGTTCATACATATTATTCAGATATTTCAAAATCTTTTAAAAGAACATTACCAGAGGAAAAACACACACCAGTCAAATTAATGTCCAAAATTGTGGGCAGCAATTGATTCCTTTTAATTTCAATGCAAATATTAAAACAGAAAATGTTGGAATATCTCAGCAGGCCTGGCAGCATCAGTGGAGTCTGTATGGCTCTGTAGAAGAGTCATACGGATTTGAAGTTTAATTTTGTTTCTCTGTCCACAGAAGCTGCCAGACCTGGGATTATCCAACATTTTCTATTTTTATTTCAGATTTCCAGCATCTGCCTTTATTTGAGATATTTTTAAAAAATCATTTCAAAGCTGCATCTTCAGTCAAGAAACCACATTCAGTAATAATTAGAAAAATTGTGGGCAAATGGCTATTTTAAATGGACCTCTACCCAGTGAGGTCGTCTCCCCCCCCCCCCCCCCCCCCCCCCCCCCCCCCACCGTGCATTAAAAACATCAATAGCATTATATTAATTTAATCATTTTTAAACAGTCAAAAAAGTGGAACCATCAATTTTAAATGAAGTGGCAGATTCGAGCTGCCCCTCTGACAGGTTCATAGCTGGACTCTGAGCGGCACCTGTTTTGCCAACAGATGTTTCTGGTTTGCGTGCCAGAAATAGCGACCATGTCAAGCTCTCAATATCGGGCCGTACACATGACTATGTTGGTTTGAAACAAAGTTTGACGTCAAATAAAAAGCTGCTACTTGTTTGCAGGATGCTGAAGAGAGTAGTGCGGGTCGAGCCTGCTCGTTAAAACCATGCCTCCTGGAGGCATTGGCCGAGCCTTGGGCGAGGAGGCTGGGGGGTGGTGGTTGGGCCCTCAAATGTGAGCTTCAACATCGTTACCAGAAGAAAAACAAGCGGCCATGGCAGAGGGCACTGCATTTGGCATTTTTCTGAAATTATTTAAAAAAAATAACGTGCAAGAATTAGATTTAAATCTTTACCTTCGTTGATATGACTGTAAATAAAAGTTTTTTTTTGAGGGGATGTGCTGTTTAATCATGAATTGATGAAGGGTCAAAGCAGATACCTTGTGACTGAAAGTAAATGTGATTACTTGCTTAAAAATTGAAACATGAAACAGGCTGTTTGAGTTCTTGTGCCTCCTCACTTTTGACGGTGAGGATACAAAGTGCATTTCCGAGTGATCAATTTCAGTTCGATGTTTATCTTTTCTTTGCAGAGTTTTTTTAACAATGGTTCCTTTTACTCTTCTGTATTTTGTTGTTTATAAACCCTGGAAATGCCCTTCAGAGACTACAACACCAGGTATGCCTGACCATCAGATCTATCTTGTGGAGCAGTGTCAATAACCATTCGGGCCTCTTTGGTCCTGAATTTTTATGCCTTGGGGGACTTATTCCCATTTGCCACATAAATTATCCACAGTATGGTGTGTATCAAGCAAGTTGCAGATGCATCAGGACACTTTGAACCCTCCTGTGGCATACCAGAAGCAGAATTGGGAAACCCTGTATCTTTTCACATTGCCGGGTACCCCAACATTATGGTCGCAATCCCCAGACAGGTGCTGTTCATGGAATTGGCCTTGACAAGCCCTATTAAGATTACAGTACGAAGTCTTACAACTCCAGGTTAAAGTCCAACAGGTTTGTTTCGATGTCACTAGCTTTCAGAGCGCTGCTCCTTCCTCAGGTGAATGAAGAGGTATGTTCCAGAAACACATATATAGACAGATTCAAAGATGCCAAACAATGCTAGGAATGCGACCAGTAGCAGGTGATTAAATCTTTACAGATCCAGAGATGGGGTAACCCCAGGTTAAAGAGGTGTGAATTGCATCAAGCCAGGACAGTTGGTAGGATTTTGCAGGCCAGATGGTGGGGGATGAATGTAATGCGACATGAATCCCAGGTCCCGGTTGAGGCCGCACTCATGTGTGCGGAACTCCTATTATAGCCAAGTTCCGCACACATGAGTGCGGCCTCAACCGGGACCTGGGATTCATGTCGCATTACATTCATCCCCCACCATCTGGCCTGCAAAATCCTACCAACTGTCCTGGCTTGATGCAATTCACACCTCTTTAACCTGGGGTTACCCCATCTCTGGATCTGTAAAGATTTAATCACCTGCTAATGGTCGCATTCCTAGCATTGTTTGGCATCTTTGAATTTGTCTATATATGTGTTTCTGGAACATACCTCTTCATTCACCTGAGGAAGGAGCAGCGCTCTGAAAGCTAGTGACATCGAAACAAACCTGTTGGACTTTAACCTGGTGTTGTAAGACTTCGTACTGTGCGCACCCCAGTCCAACGCCGGCATCTCCACATCATGGCTATTAAGATTAGTAAGAGCATTTAGAAACTACTCCTGCAGTGTTTCTCTCTGTTCTTCCTGTTGCCACTTAATTTGTTCCTGCTTAAACGTTTCTCCCAAAGTCTCCCCTCATTTTCCGCTTGTCCCAATAGGAAGACCATTGATTTCCCATTTGTGAGTCCTCTGTTTTCTCATGTGTAAGACCGCTGGAAGGGCCAACAGCAAAATTGTTGCACCAGATATGTACTCACTCTGCTGCTAATACTCGAACATCAGAATCTATGACATAGATGCACCCTACTCCAGCAACCGTGCATTATGGAGGCTTCTGTTTATAAGTGCATGCTCCAAGATAACCTGTAATTATACTCCTCTGCCAGTAATACAGTGCATATGGCTGTTTTTGCAACCTCCCTTGCCTTCTAAGCTTGGTTTATTTTCAGTTCCAGCTTCCATTTAATGTCACGGGTATGCCCTCACATTCTTCTCTCTCTGATACAATGCTTTGTTCTACCATGTTACTAGCCAGCTTCCTTTCAGCTGTTATTTCAATATCCTAATCACATAATTTGATCATGGATTTAATTTCACTGTTGCAGTTTTAACTGTTGCAGAATTTATCCTTCGGCAAATTTTGTTTGGTTAATTTTAGTCTTGACTGCACGTAAGTGAATAGCCCTATGGAATTGGGCAGCACAAGACCATTTAATTGCATCTGGATTAAATTACATTGTGTCTTGGAACAATTTTTTATTTGGAAAGGAAATTGACTGAAATAGATATAGTTTCCCCTACTTTTATGTTCACCTAAAGGTTGACACCTGCTAAGAAATTAACCCATTGACTTGAGGCCAATTCTGAAGACTGAACAAGTAGCCTGTTGTTGGGAATTGATATTGGATTAATGGAATAAACCTAGAATTGAGGAATACTTCAAGGCATCAAATGCATATGAGTAGCCTCAGTTGCAATGAGTGGGTGGGAGGATGGCATGGAACAGGATTTCTGTGCACTAATGATGAGTAAGTATTATATTTGCTTCTCTGTTTCAGCTTGATGACTGTGCACTGCAGCTGTCCCACAATGGTACCTATCTCGATCTGGAGTCTAACTTGGCTGAACAGAAAGATGAACTGGAAGGCTTCCTGGAAGATCCTGGGTAAGGGAACTTTGCAGGCAATGGCCTACGTACCTATATTTTTGTCCTGTAATAACGCAATACATCCACACCGATCGGCCATCACCAGGCATTCATTACAACTTGCGCTAACTCTGATATTGCAAACTGACAAACACAGTTGTCATTGTGTGAGGATTCAAGATTGAGTCTACCCTTTTTAAAGAATTTTTTAAAAAATGTTCTAACGGTTTTCAGGTTTGAGTAATGTCTGCGAAATTGGGAGGGGGGATTGACTTGGACTACTGAATAAGTTTAGATTGAACTGAAGAGTGTGGGGGTTTATGTCGAGTGTTTTAAACCCCCAAAACTGGTTATTAGAAGGGTATGAGTCAGAATTGGATAAAAGTGCGCTGGAAAATAGGTTAAAGGGTAGGTCAGTAGAGATGAATGGCAGACATTTTTTAGGGAGCGTTTAATGACCCTCAGCAAAGATTTACTTGGTGAAAAAAAAATCCTCAAAGAGAAGGATGTATAATTTGTAACTGATTAGGAAGTTGAGAATAGTTTCAAAGTGAAAGAAACACTATACAAATTTGTAAGATTAGTGGTAGATCTGAAAATTAAACATTTTAAGTGAGCAAAATTTGGCTGAAAATATAAGCGAAAGATTAGAGCATGAGAAAAGGATAGCTGAAAATAGAAAAGCAGATGGAAGCTTCTACAAGTATTTACAGAAGAAAAGAGTGACCAGAGTGAATGTTGGTCCTCTAGCAAGAGAATCTAGGGAATTAATGGAAACTGAGCAAACATTCAACAGTATTTTGCATCTGCCTTCACTGTAGAAGAATTGGATAACTTCTCAAATATACTTAAAATTTTAGGATCCTGGATAAGAGCCCAACTATTTGCAACTTATAAAACTGAGGAAATGTCACTGCGCCACAGGAACCTTTTTTAAATTCAATTACGGGATGTGGACGTCACTGGTTAGGCCAGCATTTATTGCCCATGCCTAGTTGCCCTACAGAAGGTGCTGGTGAGCTGTCTTCTTGAACAGCTGCAGTCCCTGAAGTGTAGGTATACGCCCTGTGCTGTGAGGGAGGGAGATCCAGGATTTTGTCCCAGCGACAGCGAAGGAAGGCGATATATTTTCATGTCGAGATGATGAGTGACTTGGAGGGGAACCTCCAGGGGGTGGGGTGGGGTTCCCAAGTATCTGTTGCTCCTGTCCTTCTGGATGGTAGTGGTCGTGGGTTTGGAAGGTGATAACACTGACCCATAGATATGTTAAAGCAACCTTTAATCTAAGCACAGAATTAACCACATTAACAACCAAGAAATAGATTTACAGTTAACAGTTACAACAATTCTTCAGTAAAAGAGAAAACCTTAACTTCCTAAACCTGCCACTATATTCCAAGTAAGCAAACCAATATATTCCTGGTACCATTCATGAATAAAGTTAATACTTTTTTTTTTTCTTAGCCCAGGTTTTAATAACATTACTGCAAAACATAGAAAATATGACAATTTCTTACATTCACCGCAAAATCAAAGGACAAAAGAGAAGCAGAGTTGAAAGTCGCCATTATGACCAGAGAAAGGTGCTGGGAAAGCTATTAGACCTAAAGCTGAGTCCTCAGGACCTGATGGCCTGCATCCTCGCATCTTGAAGTGGCTGTAGTGATAGTATAAGCATTGGTTATAATCTTCCAAAATTCCTTAGACTCTGGATCCCAGCGATTGAGAAATAGAAAATGCAAAACCTTTACTCGAGAAGAAAGGAGGAAGTCTGAAATTAGGGTACTATAGGCCAGTTAGCTTAATATCTGAACTTAATAGCTATCCTAGGGAAATTGCTAGAATCTATTATTGAGAAGGTTGTAGCAAAACATTTTGAGAATCCTTATGGGATGAGGTAGAGTAAACATGATTTTGTGAAAGGGGAAACGGTGTTTAAATAAGTTATAAGTTATTGGGGAAGTAACATGGTAGATAGGAAGTTGTCATGTGGAGGGATATGGATGGGTCAAGTGATTGAATAAAAAAATTGGCTGAGTATAATGTGGGAAAATGGAAAGTTGTCCAATTGTTGGCAGGAAAAATAGAAAAGCATTATAATATTTGCATAGTGATTACAGATCTGGTACAGAGGGATCTAGGTGTCCTAGTACATGAATCACAAATGTTAGCATGCAGACACAGCAAGTGAGTAGAAACACAAATGGAATGTTGGTGTACATTGTAAGAGGAATAGAGTTTGGAGTAGGCAAGTTTTACTGCAGCTGCCCAGAACCTTGGTGCGACCACATCTGAAGTATTGTCTCCCCATTTGAAAAAGTATATAATTGCATTCCGAGTAATTCGGAGAAGTCTCATTCATCCCTGGGGTGAAGGGCTTATCTTGCAAAAACAGGTGGAGCTGGTGGGTCCGATACCCATTAGAGTTCAGAAGGAGAGATGATCCTGAACTTGATAGGGTGAAGACTGGGAAGATGTCACTTCTTGCGAGGGAGGCTGGAGCTATGGGCGACAATTTCAAAATGAGGTCTCCCTTTTTGAAGATGGCGATGAGGAGAATTGTTTTTTTCTTTTCTGGGTGGAATTCTTTTCCCCAGAAAAGATTAGATACTAGATTTTTTTTTTGTTTTTAAATTGTCCAGAGTTATGGGAGGGCAGACAACAAAGTGGGGTTGAGACCACACTCCTGATTAGCCATGATCTTGCTGTATGTCTCAAATGAAGCTCTTATGTTCCTGAAGATACAAGGGAATTGGATTAACATCAGTGCAGCAGTCAACCCAGTGCTCCTCTACAGTTGCCATTTTTAACCATGTTCATTCATTCTGTTCTTTTGATTAATCCTACAGCCAGGTTTGACAAGTCAATTAAGCAACTGAATAATCAGTTATGTCACTAGATTAGCAAGTAATCCAGAGACCCAGGCTTGGACAAATCCCACCATGGCATCTGGTGGAATTTAAATTTAATTCATAAATCTGGAGTTGAAAGTTGGACTCTAGTGACCTTCAATAGTATATTCTGCTCTAAATTGACCCCACTTTTCTATGCCCTGGGACCTTCCATTCATTTCCTGGTTTTCTGTTATTAGTGCCCCAAGCAGTTTTGGGAAGACAAAACTGTTCCCCATTGCCCCCCACTCCCTTTTTTACCAGCTGCATTATCCAGTGACTGCGCCATCTTCCTCTGGGAATGGGCCATCTCCCTCTGTGTCTGTGCCATGTCGGTCAGCACCCGGACAATGCTACCGACGCTCTCAGTCAAGGCCTGCTGGATTGGGACAGACTCTGGAGCGGCGCTGCAATGTAGCTCTGGTACATGGATGCCTGTGACAGGGCACCCTGTCCTGGGCCTCATCCACCGGCTGCACAGATTGTTCCAGACCTTGCACATCCTGACCCATGGCCGAAAACTTTGCCACCAAGACCTCTACCATGGAGCCACCTGTGCAGGGTTGACCTCGATGGCCCACATGGGTGGCACCACCTCCTCCTGCAGGTGAATGGACTCCTCCAACTGCACCTGCAGGTGTTTGATGGTTGCTGATGATCCGTGATTCTGCGACAGCAACTCTGATGGGACTGATGGGATTATCCATTCCAGAAGCCCAAAACCTGTCTGGACGGCAGCTCGTTCCTGAAGTCTACCCCGCACCCCCACTCCGATCAACTGCCCCCTCAGGGTTCCTACTTCCACCTCTTGTGTGTGTGGTGCGCACCAGATAGTGCCCCAGGAGCCTCTTCACTAAAGTGCCCAACCGAGGTGAATGTCTCTAGGATGATGTGGAGATGCCGCCATTGGACTGGGGTGGGCACAGTAAGAAGTCTTACAACACCAGGTTAAAGTCCAACAGGTTTGTTTCAAACACTAGCTTTCGGAGCACTGCTCCTTCCTCAGGTGAATATCTCTAGGTTGGTGAAGGGTGTTGGAGACGGCTGTGTTGGAAAGTTGGTGCCTTCCCTGGACTCGAGCTGTCACGGGCTGCGGATCGAGGGCTCCTGTCACTGTCCTTGTCCTCCTCATCACTGCTCTCCACTCATCGTTCTGGTGGTTTATGGTGGGGGGCATCAGAAGGGCCCGGGCCATCGCCAGGTGTTCCTGCAAGACACAAGACCGGGCACATTGCATCGTGGGCAGGGGGGATGGAGAGGTGCTGGGGGGGTGACACACGTGCCATGGGGTAACTCAATGGGGTCTCACTTCCTCACCCGATGCTGACATCCGCATCGGCAACTGCCTTTGCTCTGGGCCCACTGACCACATCCAGTGCCCTCTGCCCTTCCGCTGCAGTGAGGGGTTATAGGCCATGGTAGCCAGTATGGGTGCTGGCATGTGGTGCAGGGTGGGGGTTCGGCCACCCTCCGGGTCAGGTTACGGGTGTGTGGGACGGGTATTGGTGCTAGGAGCACAATGCTGCCTACTCACCCTGGCTACCCTGAGGTGCATGCAGCTCTTTACAGGACTGCTGGCCGGACCTGACTGTGTTGGCCATGGTGCTGTCAACCTCTGCCACCTGCGTCCAAGCACGGCGAACGGCGGCGACTGGCTGCCTCCTTCCAACCCCAGGGTGCAGGGTTAATGTCTCTCCTCCATGGCATCTAGCAGGGTCTCCAGTTCAGCGTCTGTCAACCACAGTGGCCTTCCTTACTGCCATCTTGTTGGCTGGGACGGTGGGGCTGGGGAGTGAAGTGTGTATGTGCGGCTGCAGCTTGTCAGCCTCCTGAGTTTCAATCCTGAACCCAGTGAATTCTGGCACCGTTTCTTGTTGCAATCGATTGTGTTCCATGTGGTGCCCGTGCTTGCCCCTGACCAGTCGGTGAATTAGTCCAGGTGCGGCATCAGTGTGTTACCGTAAAACTCCACCAGTCCTTCCCAGTATCATCAGGAACGGAGAATACGGCCAATGATTTTGGGGGAAATGAGATGGGATGAGCGGATTAAATTTAAATACAGGGCGGGATTCTCTGATCGTGAGGCTAAGTGTTGATGCCGTCGTAAACGCCGTCGCATTTTACGACGGTGTAAACGGGCCCCCAGGAACAGCGATCCTGAGACCTATAGGGCCAGTACAGCACTGGAGCGACTTGCGCATCTCCAGCTGCCAATGCTGGCATCAAACCGGTGCCGTGGGTCTGCGCATGCGCGCTGCGACCAGCGCGAACTCGTGCATGTATGGTAGCTTCCGTCTCCACGCCGGCCCCGAAGCAACATGGCGGAGAGCTACAAGGGCCGGCGCGGAGTAAAAGAGGCCCCCACCAGGAAAGTCCGGCCTGCCGATCAGTAGACCCTGATTGCGGGCCAGACCACGGTGGAGGCCACCCCAGGGGTCGGAAACCCCCCCCCCAGCCAGGCTGCTCCCTGAAGGATGGATGGCGAGGTCCCGCTGGGTAAGACCACAGGTGAATGGCGCCGGCTGGAAAATCGCTGGGGGGGGGCTGTGTAGAGCGGCCGCCGACCACACCGCCGGCGATTTTCCGGTCACCGGAGCATCGGCGGACCGCGTCGGGGCCGCGTCGCGTGAATCGGGCCCGGCCCGGCAATTCTCCAACCCGGCCCCGGGGTCAGAGAACCCCGCCCACGGTTCTGGTCAGGGACGCTCTGCATTTGGCTCACGTGATTCACTAGTGGCGGGAGCTGGTGTTGCAATGTTAGCTTTCTGTTTTTTAAAAATCTACTGGGCCCTTTGGTTGTTCATTTGACACGACTGGATTCTTCGCTTTGTGATGCTGACGGTAAGACTCGCGATTGGGTTGTGAATCGCGCGCAATGGAAAAATAGCGAATTGCACCCGTGCAAATCTGTCACCATGCTCTGGTCCCTCGCTGGCGGCGTTATCGTCCCTCACTGGTTATTATAGTTTGCGTCGGTGGAAAACCATAATTTGCATGGATTCAGCTATCAGCTTGTACACTTCATGTCCCACCCCTCTGTGATGCTCTGCCCCTCTTAGGCGGAAGACTCACGGTTGTGAGTTGATGCAAGTATTTACAAGTGGGGGCAGGGCATCATGGCGGTTGAGGGGGAGCAGGAGGCTAAAATAACTGTCTCAAGAACATGTCGGGCTTGCTGTGGCGTGGCTGCCTGGGCCAGGGGCAGTAGCGAGGAATGACCTGGTGCCAGGTCTGTGAACTCGGGAGTGTGGCCTGGCTCAAACGGCCATTGTTGCAGTTTGTGGATTTAAATGCACCTCTTTAATGGCTGCTGACACTGCTGACTGCTCATGTGTCCTGTGGTGACGTGAGTGTCCAGCCAGACAGCCTCTCTGGAAACCCTCGTGCCTCGGCTGCATCATCAAGGGGATGGGCGTGGCCAAGCTCAGTGGCCCACCATGTGTTGGCAGTCAGTGCACTCTTCAGAAGTATTGCTCCTCTGCAGAGGGCTGGGGGGGGGGGGGAGGGGCTGCGGGCTGCGAGGGGGGTGCAGATCTTTTCTAAGCCACCTTCATGGCTGCAATGAGTGTGGGGAGTGGCGAGTTTAGAAAAAAAAACACCTCAGCTATCGGGCTCTTTAGGGCTAATTTCAACCCCAGCAATTGCACCGCCCCAGGGCAGGGAATTGCTTTTGCTATGCGCTGGCACAGTGTTGGCCCATTTGCATGTCCTGAATCGCAGAACGGATAGTGCCCCCAGCAGAAAAGTGAATCCCATGGTATTCTGCACCGGCAGAAACACTTGGGGATGGATTCTCTGTTTCAGTCCCCATGCCATCGTGGAAACTGGTCTTTTATGCCAGAAAAACTGGCATCAAAAGGCCACACATTCATAGCCCTGCAGCGGGCTAGCATGCAGCTGTTGTGGAGCTCGCAGCTCCAGCTCCGATACATCGCTCCCGCACTTCCGGGTCAGAGTCTTCGCATGCGCACGGCGGTGGCCTCCAGCGGCCGCGCGTGCTCTGTGGCGGACTTCGATTGCGGACCTGGACAGCGGAAATAGTGCCTCCGATTGGCCACTCTCCCGACTTGGACGGCCCGCACAATAAAGTCCCTATCCCGTATGAGGCCCCCTGCCCTCCGATCGGCCCACCCCCGACTATGGCGGCCGCAGACTGAGTCCACAGCCGCCACGCGGGTATCACGGACAGTGGGACCACATTAGAAATACGCCGTCGGGACTTTGCCCAATCGGGGGCGGAGAATAACGGGGTGGGCCTCCAGCAATGGCTGGTAGATGCGCGGCGGGGAGTAGCCACTTTTTTGGGGGGCGGTCGGAGAATCGCGGAACCGGCCGATCCTGATTTAATGCGTGAAACTGGATTCTCTGCCCCGGCGCCGAACGCGATTTTGGCATTGGGGTGCGGAGAATCCAGTCCTGGAACGCACCTTCAGTCCTTCATGAGGTGTGTTTGTGATCTTTTTGGAATATTACAACGGAAGGATCAAGTGGAGTCTAATCGCTGCCCTGGAGAGGGAGTTAGCCCCTTTATCTGCTGAGTGAGGGCTGAATTGTCCTCAGCCTGATGGGTCAGAGAAGAATACACAAAATGGAAATACCCCAAGAGTTGGTTGAGGGGTGGTAGAGTCACAGCTGCTTTCTTTACTCCTATGTTTAATGGACTCCGACTGCAGCTAAAGCTGGATGCAAGTCAATGCCAGTTGTCGTGTCCTGAAAAGTGTTGGTTCCCTGCAAGGGTATGGTTTCATGCATTCTGGTATTTTGCCCAGTTTTCCATTATTTATAGTTTAGCCGTGCCAGGTTGCCTGACCACTGGGAGCATTGCACTGGAATGCAATCCTGATCGTTGCACTTCTTGAGTTCCGCTGGGCAGTGAGATGCACTCACCATGTGCTCTGAAAGTCTACAGTTACTTAATGAACCTGTTCAGTCTCTTGAGTTGGTGCAGAGGCAGCTCTGATTCAGCGGGACTAGCTCCTCGCTGGAAAGTTGGCCCCAAGGACTTGAAAATCTGTGACATGTCTGATTTTTGGCATTTGTTTCCCCGAGACTCTCAACGTTTTCAAGATGATTTTGTCATCTGCACTCCTAGTGATGGGACATAGTCCAAAAGTACCTGCAGGTTTTGGATTTGCAAGGTTCCTGAATTTATGAGGCAGCGAATCTTTTTCGAATTAATTTTAAAGACTGCAAACGCAAAGCATCCACAGTGCACAGTAAAATATGGTGTCGGTTATTCAAGGGTGCTGAGCATGAAGTATCTTGGTGTTGGGTTACTCCAGAAGCCTGTTTGGCTATGTGCCCACTCTCGACATTCCCTCCTGTGGGAATATGTGAAATGGAAACACATAACTTTGAGATCAGAGGAGAAAATGCTTTTTCAATCAAATCTAGAATGCTAAAGGAAGTTGTAATTCAGGTGTGAGTTTTTACCGACTTCTTTGTTGCAATACTTTACAGTTTATGAGGAGCCCAGCAACATTGCGAATTACAGCCTCCTCGCTTTCATCCCGTCTTAAAGAAAGCAATCTATTCCTTTTGAACCATCAACTTGTGATTTTTTTTTTTTTTTGCCTTTCCGTTTATTAACTTCCCACCACCTTCCTCCATTCCCTCGGCCCCGAGGTAGCACCGAGACTGAGCCAACAAGACGGCAAGCTGCTCCTAGCTCTCTTGGCAATTTGAGTAGAGAAGACTCCTTTCCTGGCGTTTTGTTTCTCCGTCCCTTTTTATGGGATGAAGTATGGTCACCTGTCCTCTCTGTTGTCTCCCTTGTGATGACATGGCTGAGATTTTAGACCGCGTTCTGCCATCTCCTTTGCACTGGTTGCACTTTGTGTTGTGTAAGCCGTTCACCCGCACACAGCCAACCTCATGCGTTTTTTAAGTTTTAAAATTATGGGCGGGATTCTCCGAAATGGAGGCAGAGTGTTCGCGCCGGCGTGAACGCCGTTGAGGTTCACGACGGCGCAAAACGGCCCCTATCCCGACCGATTCAGGGCCCGATAATGGGCTAGGAGTGGCGCCGCGTCATTTACGCGCGCCAGGCCTTGGTGCCGCGTAAAGGCGGTGCTGCATACATGACGCAGCCGGCGCCGCATAACTGGCGTCACCCGCGCACGCGTGGTTGCCGTCCTCTCCGAGTCCGCCCCGCAAGAAGATGTCAGACGGACCTTGCGGGGCTGCGGAAGAAAGGAGGTCCTCCTTCAGAGAGGACGGCCCGACGATCGGTGGGCACCGATCGCGGGCCACACCCCATTTGAGGCACCCCCCCCCAGTGTTCCCGCGCTGTTCCTGCCGGCAGCGACCAGGTGTGGACGGCGCCAGGGGGAACCCGCCATTTTGGGCTGGCCGCTCGGCCCATCCGGGCCTGAGAATAGCAGGGGTGCCGGAGAATCGGCATTTTGGGTGTCTCGGGCGATTCTCCGGCCTGCGCCGTGCGGAACTCGACGGGTCCATTCTCGCCGCTTGGGAGAATCGTGGGAGGGCGTCGGACTGGTGTCGCGGGAAAATTTGGCGACCCAGGCGATTCTCCCAACCAGCGCGGGAGCGAAAATCGGGTCCTATGTTTTGCTCCATTTGAATGCAAGTTCCTATGAAGATAACTTCTAAGGAAAGGTGCCAATAGTGAACCTCTGAACAAGGAGCAGGGATAGGCCATTCACTCCCCTCAAGCCAGCTCCGCCATTGAAAGATGTCCAGTTTGGTTGGATTGGCTATGCTAAATTGCCCCGAATCAGGTTACGGGGATAGAGTGGGGAATTGAGCCGAGGTAGGGTGCTCTTTTGGAGGTGCTGGTTGATGCGCTATCATTTACGACAAGTAGAGAGTAATCGAGGCTTTATTACGCAGAGATGTGTTGCCTCCTGCAGCTGCTGCCGAAATGGCTGCAGCTCAGTGAGCACACACATTTATACTCCGCCCATTGGGTGGAGCCAGCAGGCAGGGATCTACCCCTGTTCTACTCTCTGCCTTAAAAATATTCACACACACTGCTTCCACTGGCTCTTCAGGAAGAGTTTCCAAAGCCTCACGATCCTCTGAGAGAAAAACATTCTCCTCACCTTTGTCTCAAGTGGCCCTTATTTTTAAACACTGACCTTGAGTTCTGGATTCTCCCACAAGAGGAAGCATTCTCTCCACATCCACCCTGTCAAGACCCCACAGGATCTTCTGTTTCAATCAAGTCACCTTTTGATCTTCTAAACTCCAGTGGATTAAAGCCTGACCTCTCCAACTTTTTCCTCCAAAGACAACTCGCCCAATCGAGGTATTAGTCTGATAAATCATCTCTGAGCTGGCTGGCGTGGTTAGCACAGTTGCTTCACCAGCTCCAGGGCCCCAGGCTCGATTCCTGGCGGAGTCTGCACGTTCTCAGTGTCTGCATGGGTTTCTTCCGGATGCTCCGGTTTCCTCCCACAGACCAAAGATGTGCAGGTTAGGTGGGTTGGCCTGGAGGCAGCACGGTGGCGCAGTGGAGTAACACTGCAGCTTCATGGCGCCGAGGTCCCAGGTTCGATCCCGGCTCTGGGTCACTGTCCCTGTGGAGTTTGCACATTCTCCCTGTGTTTGCGTGGGTTTCGCCCCCACAACCCAAAAATGTGCAAGCTAGGTGGATTGGCCATGCTAAATTGCCCCTTAATTGGAAAAAATGAATTGAGTACTCTAAATTTAAAAAAAAAAGGTGGGTTGGTCATGTTCAATTGCCCATCGTGTCCAAAAAGGTTAGATGGGATCACTGGGTTACGGGGATAGGATGGAGGTGTGAGCTAAGGTACGGTGATCTTTCCATGGGCTGGTGCAGACTCGATGGGGCGAATGGCCTCCTTCTGCACTGTAAATTCTATGATCTATGAACTGCTTCCAAAGCAAGTTAAAATCAGTTGTATTGGGTCGAATTTTACATTGTCCCTGGGGTGGGGGTTAGGCTGCCATGTGAGGGGAAGGGTGTAACATCGGGTGCCATGGTGGTGCCATGCTTGCTAACACCTGTATGCATTGGTATTTTAACAGTTTTGGGGGTGTGAAGGAGTTGAGCCTGGGCAAATTGAGGCTATTAAGTGGTTAATTAAAGCTATTTTGCCAGCACTGGGGATTTACAGACCACTGGCAGCTTGGGGGATAGAACATAGTGCAGAAGGTGGCCATTCGGCCCATCAAGTCTGCACCGACCCACTTCCACCCTATCCCCGTAACCCAATAACCCCTCCTAACCTTTTTGGTCCCTAAGGGCAATTTAGCATGGCCAGTCCACCTGACCTGCACGTCTTTTGGACTGTGGAAGGAAACCGGAGCACCCGGAGGAAACCCACGCAGACACTGGGAGAACGTGCAGACTCTCCACAGACAACGGGAAATCGAACCTGGGACCTTGGCGCTGTGAAGCCACAGAGCTATCCACTTGTGCTTCCCTGCTGCCCTTTTTTATTTGGCACTCTCTGTCTAATAGAAGCAGGCTGCATTCTCTCTCTTTCTCTGCCCCGCCCCCCCTCCTCCTCATTCTCTCCACACACCCTCCCAAATCCGGCCCCATGGCCACTCCTGGGATTTCTTCCCAGGTGAGAGCAGAAGCCTCTCCAGTGGAGGCGAGCTTGCCTCTGACTTTTTAAACCAGTGTGTATGGGGTGACGAGTGGGACTCTGAGGCCACCGCCTTCATCTAAAACCCAGCCTTTTGAATCAGATGGCATGTGGGTGGCACGGTGGTTAGCACTACTGCTTCACAGCGCCAGGAACCTTGGTTCAATTCTGGCCTTGACCTTCTGTCACTGTCTGTGTGGAGTTTGCATGTTCTCCCCGTGTCTGCGTGGATTCCCTCCGGGTGTTCCAATTTCCTCCCACAGTCCAAAGATGTGCAGGTTGCGTGGATTGGCTACGATAAAATTGCCTCTTAGTATCCAATGATGTACAGGTTAGATGGGGTGGGAATAGAGTGGGGGAGTGGGTCTAGGTAGGGTGCTCTTTCAGAGGGTCAGTGCAGACTTGAACGACCAAATGGCCTCCTGCTCTGTAAGGATTATATGATATCCATGTGACTGAAGGAAGTTGTATTCATTCTTGTGGGATCTAGATTTCTCAATCCTTCAGTTACCTTTTTCAGATTCGGGTAACAAATGCAAATACTATGCACCTTGATGGCAGCAACTACCTAAAATTTGAAAGAACGAAGGATGTTTGAGTGGATGCGATTCCGTTCTTTCATTGAAAATCTTTTCAGTTTTCACACGTCTTGGGCAGAATTTGCCAGTGGGATATTCCATGCCCACTGACGGCGCACTGGTTTCCAGGCGACGAGTGGGGCAGTCAACAGGAAATCCTGTTGACAAGGCGGGACCAGAAATTCCCGCTGGCGGGCCGCCTCGGCTGGTGAAAAACACGCTGCGGGCTGCTCAGTAAAACCCGCCCCTTATCTTATAAAACTTTTGAGAATGTCTGTCTCATTTCTAGGTGAGTTCAGTCTGCTATTTTTGAGATATGGGGGGAAAAAACTGAGTTACTTACAGCTGTTTTGCTCTCCTGACCTTGCAATGGCCAAGAGTAGCTGATGAGATAATGAAGAGAGGAGTCGAGTAGCTGTCTCGTGGGAGAAGTGCCAACAGGAATAAATGATTTGGAATCAATTATTTTTTCTTATTATTTGCAGACGAGGAGTATCGGGGGTGGCTCTTTTAGCAGAAAGGATAAATTACTGTAAACCCCATGCCCTTTGTTCAATTGGGTCCTGAATTGGAAGCGGAACTTCAGGTGATTTTTACACAGAATTCACAAGTTTTATTGAGAAGCTGAAGAAAATCCATATTAGTAGAGAAATGGTTTTGGGGAAATTAATGGGATTGAAGGCAGATAAATCTCTAGGGCCTGATAATCTGCATCTCCGAGTACTCTAGGAAATGGCCCTAGAAATAGTAGATCCATTTTCAAAAATTCTTCGGACTCTGGAATGGTTCCTACAGATTGGAGGTAGCTAATGTAACCCCGCTATTCAAAATGGGAGGTAGAGAGGAAAGTGGGAACTATAGACCAGAGAGCCTAATGTTGGTAGTAGGGAAGTTGCTGGTGTCCATTCTCAAGGATTTCATAGCACATCACTTGGAAAGCAATGGTGTAATCGGACAAAGTCAGCATGGATTTACAAAAGGGAAATTATGTTTGACAAATCTACTGCAATTCTTTGAAGATGTAACTAGTAGAGTTGGCGAGGGAGAACTGGTGGATGTAGTTTATTTAGACTTTCCGAAGGCTTTTGACAAGGTCTCACAGAGCAGATTAGCTGAAGCTGTAAAGCTGAAGCGCATGGGATTGCGGGTAGTGGCTTGCGATGGATAGATTGCGGGTAGTGGCTTGAGATGGATAGAAACCTGGTTAGCAGGAAGCAAAGAGGGAATGTCGAGAGTGGGCACATAGCCAAACAGGCTTCTGGAGTAACCCAACACCAAGATACTTCATGCTCAGCACCCTTGAATAACCGACACCATATTTTACTGTGCACTGTGGATGCTTTGCGTTTGCAGTCTTTAAAATTAATTCGAAAAAGATTCGCTGCCTCATAAATTCAGGAACCTTGTAAATCCAAAACCTGCAGGTCTTTTTCCAATTGGGAACCATTGACGAGTGGGGTACCACACAGATCTGCGCTAGGACCCTATGTTCACGTTCCATTTTAATGATTTGGATGAGGGAACTAAAATGTATTATCTCCAAATTTGCAGATGATGAGTTGGGTGGGAGGGTGATCTGTGAGGAGGATGCAGAGATGCTTCAGCAGGATTTGGACAGGCTTATTGAGTGGGTATATGCATGGCAGATGCAGTATAATGTAGATAAATGTGATGGTATCCGCTTCAGTAGCAAAAATAGGAAGGCAGATTATTATTTGAATGGGTGTAAATTGTGGATACTCAGCGAGACCTTGGTGTCCTCGTGCACCAGTCGCTGAAAGTAAGCGCGCAGGTACAGCAGGCAGTAAAGAAGGCAAATGATATGTTAGCCTTGATAGTGAGAGCATTTGAGTATAGAAATAGGGATGTTTTACAGCAATTGTAAAGGACATTGGTGAGGCCACACTGGAGTATTGTGTGCTGTTTTGGTGTCCTTATCTGAGGAAAGATGGTCTTGTTATGTAGGGAGCGTGAAGGTTTAACAGGCTGATTCCAGGAATGGCAGGACTGTCATATGAGGAGAGACTAAGTCAGTTGGGATTATATTCATTGGCGTTTAGAAGAGAGAGAGAGAGGATCTCCCAGAAACTTCCAAAAACTCTTAACAGGATTAGACAGGATAGATTCGGAAAGAATGTTCCCGATGGTGGTTGAGTCCAGAACTAAGGATCCTGGTTTGAGTATGAGGGGGTAAACATTTTCCAACTGAGGTGAGGAGAAGTTCCTTCACCCAGTGAGTGGTGAATCTGTGGAATTCACTACCACAAAGTAGCTGAGGCCAAAATATTGTGTGATTGCAAGAAGGAATTAAATATAGCTCCTTGGGGCTAAAGGGACGAAGGGCTGTGGGAGAGGGAGGTTTGTGGGGAAGACAGGATCATGTTATCATGGTATTGAAATTGAATGGCAGAGCAGGTTCAAAGGGTTGAATGGCCTCCCTTTATTTTCTGTTTATACCCAAAATCTGATTTGACTTACACTTGGTCTCTTTGCAACACTATAATGGAAGGAACAAAAAATATGTTTCCAGTGATTGACGCGTCTGGAACAAGACTACTTCTGCGATCAGTTACAAGTTTTGTCACAATTCTGAGGTTGTTGAAAGCACCACTGGAGATTAAGGCCACATCAACATTTAAGAATGGGTCAAATTTGGCTGCAAAGGAATAAGGGAACAGAATCTGGGTGTAGGATTAGGATGTTGATTGTGGAGAGAATAACCACCAGGGAATTATGGGGCCAAATGGCCTGTCTGTGTTGTAATTTTGAGCAATGTTTTTATGTGGGTGCTGTTGTACTGCAATGTTTTAATATGAACTTGCCAAACTCGGGCAGGAGTGTAGGTAACGAAGATGTGGAACAGGATTGCTCAGCAGACTGATTTTACTATAAAGATTCAACAGTTATTGTTGAAGAACGCACAGCTCCAACTCTCCACATGCTGCTGGCTAAACTGAAAACTCCTCAGAACAATGTATGCTGGTTACATGTTTACATCATGGCTACTCTATATATTTAAAAAAATGAAATCGCAACAGGGCCAATCTGTCTTAATTTTTGGCTTATTACTGGAGACCCCCCTTAAATGGGTAATACATTCTAACCGCACTGGATTGGATTGGATTTGTTTATTGTCACGTGTACCGAGGTACAGTGAAAAGTATTTTTCTGCGAGCAGCTCAACAGATCATTAAGTACATGAGAAGAAAAGGGAATAAAAGAAAATACATAATAGGGCAACACAACATATACAATGTAACTACAAAAGCACTGGCATCGGATGAAGCATACAGGGTGTTGTGTTAATGAAATCAGTCCATAAGAGGGTCGTTTAGGAGTCTGGTGACAGTGGGGAAGAAGCTGTTTTTGAGCCTGTTCGTGCGTGTTCTCAGACTTCTGTATCTCCTGCCCGATGGAAGAAGTTGGAAGAGTGAGTAAGCCACTGAAAACGTGACCATTACAGGAGAATAACCAGTAGGGATTAATCATTGTATATTATGAACTATGTATCATTTGTACACACTCAGAATGGTTTTTGGCCAATGAGAACCTTTTAATTTTTTACTAGTCTATTCTTTATACTATTAGAATTGAAATAGTAGGTTGCTGTAAAATCCTTTTCTATTTGAGTGCAATCATATATCGTGGAACACAGTCCTCATTCACCAGTCTTGTGCAGAAATCTTTCACATGAGCACACAACATCAACTTGAGAGATGTAGGAAGAAACAAAAGTGCAGCTTATAGTGCTGTTGGGACTGTCTTGTTTGAAGACGTGCAGGTTAGGTGGATTGGCCATGATAAATTGCCCTTGGTGTCCAAAAAGGTTAGGAGGCATTATGGGGTTACGAGGGTAGGGTGGAAGTGAGGGCTTAAGTGGGTCGGTGCAGACTTGATGGGCCGAATGGCCTCCTTCTGCACTGTATGTTCTATGTATCAATGTAAGACCTTGATAGTATTTGGGGAGTGGGGAAACCCTGCCGGTGAGGAGAAGAGCTGCTTGCAATGTCTGGCAATTGTAACGCAGGTCAAGAAAGCCATCCCCCTTGGAAAATTGTCTGATACATTACAGTTTTCCAAGGGGTAAACTACTTTTTAAGAATTCCCCAACACATTTTTAGCACTAATGTTTATGTTCAACTTGTGAACATTCTGCCTGAGGGGGCGAAAGGAGGCTGATTAATTGTCTGAGCTTATAGCAGAAGAAATGGAATGAAAGCTCTGTGTACTAGGTATCGAGAAAGAGTAACATCATCTGCTCTTTGATGTGAGCCTGTTTTGTCGGTATTATAGCTGTAGGTGTTTGACTGCTGACGGACAGTAATAGGCTGTGGTAAAGATAGAGTCATAAGAGATTGCTTCAGAACCAGTGCATTTTTATGCCCGAGAGCCTTTTAAGGTGAGAGCAGGTATTTGACATGAAGTTTTTTTAGGAGCAGGGGTGAGGGTAGAAAAATGTGAAGAATGAGAATTAGTTCTCTGGCTCCTGATCTCTCTCCAGGAATCTCGATAAGCTCAAAGCACTTTGTAACGGTCCTTAGTTATGATAAGTTATCTGATTCTGTTTCCATGCAAACCGATGAGTAAAAGACCCCTTCAGCTAGACATGAAAACAGTTTCTGGCAATGTGTGCATCTGAGGAATATCACATCAAAATATATTAGCTGCATACCAGTAGTTAGTTATAGTATTTTCTTTTCTGTACTGGGTTTAACAGTGACCGACCTTTTTTGCCAGTGGGAATGCATCCCTAGACTGCTCTCAATACATGTTTAAACGTGGAGAAAGTGCGGAGCTGGGTCAGAGGGGTTGATTCTCAGTGGGTCAGAATGGAGGGGTGTTTGTGCAGGGGGTCGGGGCTGAAGGCACTTGCAACAGCGCCGCTCCCGATAGCTCCGGGGAAATATTCAGGGAGTCCGGTAATAATAGCTTCATTGAAAATCTGGAGGCAGTTTCGCCAACACTTCGGGTTGGGTTTCGGGTCAAGGGAAATGCCGATTCGGGGGAACCACAGATTTGAGCCAGGGAGGTGGGATGGAAGTTTTCGGAAATGGGAAGAGAAGGGGATTAAGACGCTAAAAGATTTGTTTCTTCGGGGCCGGTTTGCAGGATTGAGGGAGTTGGAAGCGAAGTATGGGCTAGAGCAGGGAGAAGTGTTTAGGTACATGCAGGTTCGGGATTTTGCCAGGAAGGAGATAGAGAGCTTCCCAGAGGAACCGGCCTCCACATTGCTGGAGGAGGTGTTGACGACAAGGGGACTGGAGAAGGGGGCAGTGTCAGCGGTGTACGGAGCTATTCTGGAAGAGGATAAGGCACCACTGGAAGGGATCAAAGCAAAGTGGGAGGAAGAGCTGGGAGAGGTTATAGAGGAGGGGGGTCTGGTGTGAGGTGCTCCGGAGAGTGAATGCCTCCACCTCATGTGCAAGGTTGGGGCTGATACAGCTGAAGGTGGTATATAGAGCGCACCTCACGAGGGTGAGGATGAGCCGATTTTTTGAGGGAGTAGAGGATGTGTGTGAGTGTTGCGGGGGGGGGGGGGGGGGACGCGAATCACGTTCATGTGTTTTGGTCCTGTCCAAAGCTAGGGGAGTACTGGAAGGAGGTGTTTAGGGTAATTTCCAAGATGGTGCGTGTGAAACTGGACCCGGGTCCACAGGAGGCCATATTCGGGGTGTCGGACCAGCCAGGGTTGGAAACTGGAGCGGAGGCAGATATCATAGCCTTCGCCTCGTTGATCGCCCGAAGGCGGATCCTGCTGGGATGGAGAGCAGCCTCTCCACCCTGTGCCCTGCGTGGCGGGGGGTCCTGGTGGAATACTTGACTCTTAAGAAGGTTAAGTTTGAACTGAGGGGAAGCTCGGAGGGGTTCTACAAGTCATGGGCACTATTTATTATGCACTTTCAAGAACTGGATAACATCGAATATTAGTTGGGGGGGGGGCGGTGGGGGGGGGGGGCTGTGTAGATTAAGGGTGACTACGGGTAATCCCTGATTCCTTTTTGTCGTTTGTTTATATAAACATGCGGGCTGGTGTTTGGGGGTTGGTGGGCGGATGGGATTGTTGTTATTATGGGGATTGACATATCTTGCTGATTATTGTTTATTGTTGATGGGTGTAAATGTGGGAGAAAATGTGAAAAAGGAGGAGAATAAAAATATTTTTTTAAAAATAAAAAATACATGTTTAAAGGTTTGGCAATTTTTGACTAAAGATGGTGTCCTAATATTGCATCCTTATTCAATCTTTGGAGTCTCTTTTTTTTTCTATCTATCATTGAATAAGTTGCATTATTTTGAGCAGCTGTCCTTCTGGTCATACCTGTGCTTTTTATCGCCTTAATAGAACTCAAACTCTCCCCTCATTATGGGTCTGGGGCATTATGAAAGCGCAATCGAATGGAAACCATTCTGTCTACTCTTCGTCACCGAGAAATCTGCTGGAAGAACAGCAGGGCGGAATTAAGTTCTTGGGAGGGAGGAGGAAAAAAAAGAGTAGCTGGGCGGGGGGGGAAGAGGGAAAGAAAACTGCACAATTCCCTTTGTGTCTAACATTCCAACTAAGAGCCAGGCGCACTGACCTCTTGACACCATTTGCGCAGGTAGGGTGACTAAAGTGTGTGGTTACCCGGAGGCTGTTCCCGTTACAACCATCTGTCTGCTTCTGTGATTTTGGGACATTGTGAAACTCTGCACCGTGCTCGTTCCAAATGGGCCATTCAGTTTGTGAAAAGCAGCTACTTAAAAACGGGAGCCGTTTGTTTATAAAATCCCAATTTAATGAGCAATTTGCTGAATTGAATTAATTTGCAGGAATGTCACTGCGCCACTTGCCCTCTATATTGACGATAGGTTCACTTAATTGCCCTTGCAAACCACATTGCTGCGTTAGTACATTGAAGTCCATAAAACAGGAGGAGATCCTGCAAATGTGCTTTGTTTATATCCATGATTGTTGCCATAAAAGCTCACTTTTTAAAATTTACTATATTGCAAAGCTGCCTTTCAGAATACATGTTCCTTCACCCAGCACAGTTCTCAGCTCCACTTCTGATATACAGATCTCCTGGTTTTCAAATGTCACATGTTTGTGATGTATCCTCCCCTCCCCCTGCTCCACTTCCTACCTCTGTACAGAAATTCTGACTTCAGGGCTACAATTGGTAAATTGTTGATCTTGGTATTCTCTTGGTATTCCTATGTACGTGCAGGTGTTATCTTGCTGCCAGTAATCTGACTAGATCTACATTCTTTTTAAACTGCATGTCATGGGCTGTTTTTATGCTACAACTGGTCAATAAGAGGAATCTAGGTGGCGGATCTATCTGATGTTTTTATCTCCCTGTTTACCTGTTGCAGTGTTCATGGCAACGCTGCTTATTATGATGAATGTTAGTAATGTAAAAGCTTTACATTTTTCTGCTCCATTTACTACACAAACCCCAACTGTAACCCTAACCCTAACCCCAACTGTTGGTTTGTTAAACCAGTACCCATTAGGTTGAGTTGGCATTTTCTGGCAGCCCCATTGTGGCTCCGAAGTTTAAAGTAGTATGGCAGGGGGGTGGGCACGGGAGCAATAGGTCAGAAGGTGAGAGCATTGAGGGAGAACTAGGGAATAGGGACAGTGTGGCTCTGAGGCAGAGCAGACAGGGAGAAGTTGCTGAACACAGCGGGTCTGGTGGCCTGAAGTGCATATGTTTTAATGCAAGGAGCATTACGGGTAAGGCAGATGAACTTAGAGCTTGGATTAGTACTTGGAACTATGATGCTGTTGCCATTACAGAGACCTGGTTGAGGGAAGGGCAGGATTGGCAGCTAAACGTTCCAGGATTTGGATGTTTCAGGCGGGATCGAGGGGGATGTAAAAGGGGAGGTGGAGTTGCACTACTTGTTCGGGAGAATATCACAGCTGTACTGCGAGAGGACACCTCAGAGGGCAGTGAGGCTATATGGGTAGAGATCAGGAATAAGAAGGGTGCAGTCACAATGTTGGGGGTATACTACAGGCCTCCCAACAGCCAGCGGGAGATAGAGGAGCAGATAGGTAGACAGATTTTGGAAAAGAGTAAAAACAACAGGGTTGTGGTGATGGGAGACTTCAACTTCCCCAATATTGACTGGGACTCACTTAGTGCCAGGGGCGTAGACGGGGCGGAGTTTGTAAGGAGCATCCAGGAGGGCTTCTTAAAACAATATGTAGACAGTCCAACTAGGGAAGGGGCGGTACTGGACCTGGTATTGGGGAATGAGCCCGGCCAGGTGGTAGATGTTTCAGTAGGGGAGCATTTCGGTAACAGTGACCACAATTCAGTAAGTTTTAAAGTACTGGTGGACAAGGATAAGAGTGGTCCGAGGATGAATGTGCTAAATTGGGGGAAGGCTAATTATAACAATATTAGGCGGGAACTGAAGAACATAGATTGGGGGCGAATGTTTGAGGGCAAATCAACATCTGACATGTGGGAGGCTTTCAAGTGGCAGTTGAAAGGAATACAGGACCGGCATGTTCCTGTGAGGAAGAAAGATAAATACGGCAATTTTCGGGAACCTTGGATGACGAGTGATATTGTAGGCCTCGTCAAAAAGAAAAAGGAGGCATTTGTCAGGGCTAAAAGGCTGGGAACAGATGAAGCCTGCGTGGAATATAAGGAAAGTAGGAAGGAACTTAAGCAAGGAGTCAGGAGGGCTAGAAGGGGTCACGAAAAGTCATTGGCAAATCGGGTTAAGGAAAATCCCAAGGCTTTTTACACGTACATAAAAAGCAAGAGGGTAGCCAGGGAAAGGGTTGGCCCACTGAAGGATAGGCAAGGGAATCTATGTGTGGAGCCAGAGGAAATGAGCAAGGTACTAAATGAATACTTTGCCTCAGTATTCACCAAAGAGAAGGAATTGGTAGATGTTGAGTCTGGAGAAGGGGGTGTAGATAGCCTGGGTCACATTGTGATCCAAAAAGACGAGGTGTTGGGTGTCTTAAAAAATATTAAGGTAGATAAGTCCCCAGGGCCTGATGGGATCTACCCCAGAATACTGAAGGAGGCTGGAGAGGAAATTGCTGAGGCCTTGACAGAAATCTTTGGATCCTCACTGTCTTCAGGGGATGTCCCGGAGGACTGGAGAATAGCCAATGTTGTTCCTCTGTTTAAGAAGGGTAGCAAGGATAATCCACAGAACTACAGGCCGGTGAGCCTTACTTCAGTGGTAGGGAAATTACTGGAGAGAATTCTTCGAGACAGGATCTACTCCCATTTGGAAGCAAATGGACGTATTAGTGAGAGGCAGCACGGTTTTGTGAAGGGGAGGTCGTGTCTCACTAACTTGATAGAGTTTTTCGAGGAGGCCACTAAGATGATTGATGCAGGTAGGGCAGTAGATGTTGTCTATATGGACTTCAGTAAGGCCTTTGACAAGGTCCCTCATGGTAGACTATTACAAAAGGTGAAGTCCCACGGGATCAGGGGTGAGCTGGCAAGGTGGATACAGAACTGGTTAGGCCATAGAAGGCAGAGAGTAGCAATGGAGGGATGCTTTTCTAATTGGAGGGCTGTGACCAGTGGTGTTCCACAGGGATCAGTGCTGGGACCTTTGCTCTTTGTAGTATATATAAATGATTTGGAGGAAAATGTAACTGGTCTGATTAGTAAGTTTGCAGACGACACAAAGGTTGGTGGAATTGCGGATAGCGATGAGGACTGTCTGAGGATACAGCAGGATTTAGATTGTCTGGAGACTTGGGCGGAGAGATGGCAGATGGAGTTTAATCCGGACAAATGTGAGGTAATGCATTTTGGAAGGTCTAATGCAGGTAGGGAATATACAGTGAATGGTAGAACCCTCAAGAGTATTGAAAGTCAAAGAGATCTAGGAGTACAGGTACACAGGTCATTGAAAGGGGCAACACAGGTGGAGAAGGTAGTCAAGAAGGCATACGGCATGCTTGCCTTCATTGGCCGGGGCATTGAGTATAAGAATTGGCAAGTCATGTTGCAGCTGTATAGAACCTTAGTTAGGCCACACTTGGAGTATAGTGTTCAATTCTGGTCACCACACTACCAGAAGGATGTGGAGGATTTAGAGAGGGTGCAGAAGAGATTTACCAGAATGTTGCCTGGTATGGAGGGCATTAGCTATGAGGAGCGGTTGAATAAACTCGGTTTATTCTCACTGGAACGAAGGAGGTTGAGGGGAGACCTGATAGAGGTATACAAAATTATGAGGGGCATAGACAGAGTGGACAGTCAGAGGCTTTTCCCCAGGGTAGAGGGGTCAATTACTAGGGGGCATAGGTTTAAGGTGAGAGGGGCAAGGTTTAGAGTAGATGTACGAGGCAAGTTTTTTTTATACAGAGGGTAGTGGGTGCCTGGAACTCGCTACCGGAGGAGGTAGTGGAAGCAGGGACGATAGGGACATTTAAGGGGCATCTTGACAAATATATGAATAGGATGGGAATAGAGGGATACGGACCCAGGAAGTGTAGAAGATTGTAGTTTACTCGGGCAGCATGGTCGGCACGGGCTTGAAGGGCCTGTTCCTGTGCTGTACATTTCTTTGTTCTTTGTCTTTGTCCTTTGTACTCTGGGCACAATTCAAATAATTGCGAACAAAGTCCCGGAGTGAGCATGTTTAGCTGCGTGTTTGTTGTCACTCGCCGCACAGAGAGAAACATGGCTATACAAAGCAACTCGTGTTGTATAAGGAGCCTCGGCGGGGAACGTAAGGTCAAGGCCGCGTGCAGCCCCGTTCTGTAGACTGGGGAAGTTCTACTCACCAGTATAGAGAGAGATCGGGACGCCACTTAAAAATGGCACCCTGATCCCCGAGGCCACCGAAGTGACCACTGGCACCCCCGCCTGATCACGCACATGTGGCACTGCCAGGGTGTCCAGGTAGCACCAGCAATGCCCAGGCATGCAACCGGGAGCCTCTGATTCCCCTGGGAGACCCCGTGAGTGCCCTTCTGTCTGGTCCCTGTTTGTGGAGATGAGTGCTGGCCAGAGGTCCCCGAGGTGAAGGGGATGAATCCCAAAGCCTCAAATACCTCTGGAATCTGCACATTAGAGTGAGACTAGCTGTCTTGCTCTAATATGCAGATTTGCCAAAAAGATGCATTGCAACATCTCACGAGGTCACCTTGGATCTCGCGAGGTGATGTGAGCCGGGTAGATCTCTGGAGTGGGGTCTACCCAGCTTTTATCGGCCACACTGCACTGCGGCGAACTACGTTTCGGGTGCAGTGTGGTGATTGGATCACTCTTCTGTCGATCTAAATAGAGTATCCAGGGTCAGCATTAATTTGATGGATGTCAATCCCAAAGAGCATTGGTGGTTGAAATGGAATTTGGTGCGAGGGCGTTAATCTTCTTATTTCGAAATGCAAGGGGCCCATAAATTTTAAGAAGCTTATTATTGTCCAGGTTCGCGAACAATTCAAAGATGTGTTGATGTTTTTTTATGTCTACAAGTGTGAAAGAAAGTGCTGGAAATGCTCAGCAGGGTAAGCAGCACCTGAGGAGGGAGAAAGAGATTATGTTTCAGGTTTGTGACCTTCACCAATAATGAGGAAAATTAGAAATATGGTATGATATTAAGCTCTTGCAATTGTTAGTCCACCACAGTAGAGACGGAGATGAAGACCATAAGTAAAATGCAACTCTTGTCTGAATGGATCCGACTAGACTAAGCCATTTGATTTAGCACCCAGTCTGTGCTGACTTCAACTTTGACTTCTCTGAGTCAGATCAGCAAGGGGGCATGTGTGTGTCTAACTGGCAGTTGGTTTACATTGCAGTTGGAAAAGCAAGTTCCTTTTCTGGTTCAGGAGAAATGGGATCTATTTTCCTACAGACTGGTTAGATTACACTTTTACACCCAATGGAATTGGTGTCTGAGGGTATGAGCACAGTGTTTATTTTTGTTTTCATGCCAGACTTAAGCTGCTGTCTGTCAGTGCTTCCAGGAGCTGATTAGTTAAGCACTTTTAGTAATCGCCTATTAAGATTGAGGGGGTGGGGGACGCAGCGGCTGTGCTGGAGTTCACCCCCTGAGATGTCGAGAGGAGGAGGGCAGGGGTCATTGCCATGGCACAGACCACCAGACAGGACTTTGGCAAACAAGGAAATGCCTGTGTTTTTTTTTAAAAAGGGCAATGCTTCGCTTTTCTTTGCCTTTTAATCTCGCATTTTACATTCCTATCTCTGTACTGGCTGCTTTCTGAATTTGGTGCATTTTCTGTTTAAACTGTTGCATGATTAGTTACAACCTGAGATTTTGGTGAGTTTTATACCTCTCAACCAACGCCCCCCCACCCCCCGCAACTCCATTCACAGCCAAGCCAATTTCTTACACAAAAACCGAAAATACGCTACTGTCTCAGCAGGTCTGACAGCATCTGTAGAGAGTTCTTGAAATGAAATGAAATGAAAATGAAAATCGCTTATTGTCACAAGTAGTCTTCAAATGAAGTTACTGTGAAAAGTCCATAGTCATCACATTCCGGTGCCTATTCGGGGAGGCTCGTACGGGAATTGAACCATGCTGCTGGCCTGCCTTGGTCTGCTTTCAAAGCCAGCGATTTAGCCTTGTGCTAAACCAGCCCCTGCAACTCCCTTTTGCACTCCCTTTTTAAGGTTTCTAATTATATTTTGGTGGCATTTGAGTGAAGAATTGCCTTGTGTCTAATGCTGGATATGCACATGATTTACTGTGGCTAGAGATGCAGGGATGCAATTTCCAAAAGTTTGTGCTGCATCTATCTTCAGTGTGTGTTTCCTGTCAAAGTTCCTGTGTACGTATTTATAATGGAATCTCCCTGTGTAAATGCATCACAGTATAACTGCACACTCTTGCCAGCACTGGAGTTAAATTTATTTATTATTTTAAAAATAAATTTAGTGTACCCAATTAATTTTTTCCAATTAAGGGGCAATTCAGCGTGGCCAATCCACCTACCCTGCACATCCACCTACCCTGCACATCCACCTACCCTGCACAGCGCGGGTGCACATCCACTACGCCACCGTGCTGCCCTGGAATTAAATTTATAATGGAAGTATAAAAATAACAACAGAATTTATGAACTTCAAATGGGGACTGACTAGAATTACATCTGTACTGTGGTTTACTCCTGCCCCCATGATCGGACCATTCAGCCCCTTGAGCTTGTTCAACTGGATCATAATTGACCTGCACTTTTACCCCATTTTCCTGATAGCCCTGTGTCATGAAAGCTTTAATTGTCTGTGGATTCCCAGTATTTTGGGTGAGGAGTTTTGGATTTCAAGTAACCTTTTTGTGTAACAAAATGCCTCCTGAATGGCGTAGCTCTGGATTATTCTCCTACTCCTAGATTCTGATTTTGGGCTGCTTTTGTACCAGAGCACTGGAGTGAAGGGAAAGAACTTCCACTTTCTCAAGATAACTAGTATTTTATGTATACTGTTTCTATTTGGGCGGCACGGTAACAGTGGTTAGCACTGCTGTCTCACAGTGCCAGGTACCTGGGTTCAATTCTGACCTTGGGTGACTGTGTATGCGGAGCTTGCACATTCTCCCCGTCCATATCTGCGTGGGTTTCCTCCGGGTGCTCCGGTTTCCTCCCACAGTCCAAAGATGTGCAGGCTAGGTGGATTGGCCATGCATAAGTGTCCGGTGGTTGGGTGGGGGTTTGAGGATGAGGTGGGGGATTGGGCCTAGGTGGGGTAGCCTTCCAGGGGGGGATCAGTGCAGACTCAATGGGCTGAATAGCCTCCATCTGCACTATCTGGATTCGATGATTTTTTGTTTTGAAAATCTTTAGATCTTTTGTGATATTTAATTTGAAATGTCACCAGTAACTGTCAATATGGCGTCATGCTAGATTGCCAGAAAGTGGGCTATCTATTCCAATTGGCTGTTTTTTTTCCTCCTCCTTTTGTGAACCCTTCTTTTCCTCCTCTCCCACAAACATGTACCAGCTAGCACTTATTAACAATCAGTCATTTATTTTGGGCAGGCAAACGGGCGAGCACACCCCACAGGTTTCCAGAAATGGTGACAATACCACATGGATTACAGGAAGTCTTCCCTTGTTCTATGGCATTATAATTATGTCCCAAACAATATCACTGATGAGCTGTGAGGGAATCCAGGAGCTAATATCCAAATCTAGATTTGCAAGTAAAATCTATGAATTGAAATTGTAACAAAATTAACTTGTTCAAAACTTGTTGAAGAGCATTCATATTAAGCTAGTTTAACAATCTAATCACTGTTCTGATCTGAGTAGAGACCCATAACTTCAGACATTTGAATTCTCTGTTATTAACTGAAATATTTGCCACAATCCATGTTATGAACAAAAGCTTTTACTGCACAAAGCAAGTACTATAACATAAGGAAATATATTATATAAACACCTTGATTTTACACCCCAAAATCTCAACAGAACACGCCCTCATTGAGGTCTACAACACAGAAAAGGCCCTTTGGCCTATCACGTCGGCACTGGTCAAAAACATGACCTAAGTATTCTAATCCCATTTTCCAGCAATTGATCCATAGTCTTGTGTGTCTTGGCATCACGTGTACATATCGCTTTCACTTTTATTTCTGCCCAAGGATTCTTCTATACTTTACAGGATCTTGAGGTTTTCTCCACTTCTCCTGGGACCAAACCAAGGTGTGCCACAGTTGTCAGGAATTCACTTTAAGCCTGTCCAGTTTTTTTTTTTTTCACTGTTCCAAGGTGCTTTATGGGGTTATTCCACTACAATCCAGCTAGGCAAACCATCAAACACCTTCAATGCTTCATGGTGGTGGACATACTAGCTTGAACATGAGCCTCCATGCAATGCATTCTGCTTTGTGACTTTAGATTAGAAACATACCTGGTTCCTGATAGCCCTCTGCCCCTGGTCCACAGCTCCTGACAGATTCTCTCTTTGCCTCCTCCAAAATGGTTTGAACTCAGACTACAGCTGACACTGTTTCTGAGTGAAATCACCCAGGTAAAACCCCAAACCAAGAAAGATCTCCCAGAAATCTATCATCATAGCAACTCTGGATGCCTGGGATATCCCAGGTAGAGATTTAAGATAAATATACCTATTCCAAAACTCCTTTTTGTCCTGGGAAACCATATGAATCATTTTAAAACCCGTTGATTGGAATGTCTGTAGACATTCTGTCTCCACTGAAAAGCTCAGATAGTTCATTGTTCAGTTTCCAATAATTCCTAGTATCATATTAAAAAATAAAAAAGGCCACCCTATGAATTGCAAATACTGTGGTGCAATGTTCTTCATTTATCTTGCATTTTTAAAATGTCAACCTCCAATCTAAAAGTTTTAAAAGCGTATGACTCCTGAGGTTAGACATTTGTAACTAAGTACAATTTATGGAGTAGGTACTTACAATAAGGATAAGAGTAAAGCATGAGTGACATCAGCTGAAAGTAGGGGAAGACTAAAATAATAGTGATAATTGCTGGAATGCCTTTGCTCAAGTAGATTTGCTTCTGTTTAACTGTGAGATGCAGGAAAAAACAAGCCCCTGGCCAAAGATGAGTTGGAGAGTCAGCCATGTGTTTTAAGTTGATCAAAAGAATGCCACTCTGCAAACTTTTATTGTGCATTTATGAGGTGAGAGCATTTATGAGGTGAGAGATGTTGTCCAGTAGAAGGGTGGCATGGTGGCACAGTGGTTAACACTGTTGCCTCATGGCACCACGGACTCCTGTTCGATTCCTACCTTAGGAAACTGCAATCTGTGGAGTTTGCACATTCTCCCCATTTCTGTGTGGGTTTCCGCCGGGTGCTCCAGTTTCCTCCCACAATCCAAGGATGTGCAGGTTACGTGAATTGGCTAAATTGCCCCTTGCTGTCCAAAGTTTATTGGTTAGGTTATGGGGTTGCAGGGCTGGGGGGGGGTGGGGGGGGTGGCTGTAGTGTCCTTCGGTGGAGTGCTCTTTTAGAGGGTCGTGCAGACTCAATGGACCGAATGGCCTCCTGCACTTTGGTGGATTGTTGATGCACTGGTATGAAATTGTCCAGTGGATGGGAGCAAGTAGTTTCACTCTGGTGTTTAGAAAGTTGATTGGACATGTTGGTTCAATATGTAATGTGATGCTATTTTCAGATACTTGGTGCTCTTTGGAACCATCAATGGATGTAAAGTCTGCAATGTATTTTTATTCAACCTTTTTTTCATGTAAAGGTGCTGCCATGGCAAAAGCTTTGGTTGCTAGCAAAGTTCTGTCAATACTCTTGCCTCCCTCTTGCAATGATGCATGATATATAATACAGTCCAGTATAAGTAACTAAAAGCACTGCAGAGCAGTGCGATGGTTGCCTAATTATAGGCTTTGTACTGGTGTCTGTGTGCTACCATTGTTCCTTCACAAGGGTGGAATTGAGAAGTGGACAGTGTAGAGCGATCTCGAGGCAGGAAGCTAATCGAAACGTTGAGAGAGAAACTCATTATACACACTGCATTTAAATTAACCTTCCCTTTCAATTGTATGGGATACATCCATCAACTAGCTAGCTTCCACATTGATTTATATATTGATCTAGTCTGTTCATCCATCTGTGATATATTCGGTATGTTCTTGCTGTGTCATCTTGATCCATGATTGATTCGTAGAATAATATTCTTAAATGTATCCATCAGCTGTAAAATACTCGGAATTTCTGTGAATTGAGTTCGTCAAAGGTGAATAACTGATTAACACTGTGCAATCTTTTTTTCTAAAGGAGTTGACTTAATACAGTCTTAAACTATTTACAGTTTTTTTTTTTTGCGGAGCTCTGAATCAAATGAGTCATTTGAAGCTGCAATTCCAAACATCCTGGGAGGGATTCTCCGAAATGGAGGCAGAATGTCCACTGCGTCGCAAATGCGTCGCGTTTATGACGGTGTGAACAAGTCGCTCCCACGTTGAATTCTGGCCCCTACAGGGGGCCAGCGTGGCGCTGGAGTGGTTCGCGACACTCCAGCCGCAGATCCCAGCACAAACTGGGCGCCGTGGGATCTGCGCATGCACAGTTGCGCCGGCGCCAACTATGACATGCGCAGTGGCGCCGGTGCCAACCGACGCATGCGTGGTGGCCTCGCGGAGCGCTCCGGCCCCTCACCAACATGGCACCGGGGTTCTTGGGCCGGTCGCGCAAGGAAGTAGGCCCGGGGGTGGGGGGGGTGGAAGAAGAGAGAGAGAGAGAGGCCGGCCCGCCGATCGGTCAGCCCCGAGAATTGAGCCCCCCCACCACAGGCCGCCCCCCCAAGCCTTTGCGACGAGTACCCGCCGGCAGCGACCAGGTGTGGATGGCGCCGGCGGGACTAGGCCGTTTACGTGCGGCTGCTCGGCCCATCCGAGGATTAGATGGGGTATGCACAGTAAGAAGTCTTACAACACCAGGTTAAAGTCCAACAGGTTTATTTCGAATCACTAGCTTTTGGAGCACTGCTCCTTTCTCAGGTGAATGAAGGAGCAGTGCTGGTTTAACACAGTGGGCTAAACAGCTGGCTTGTAATGAGGAACTAGGCCAGCAACGCAGGTTCAATTCCCGTACCAGCCTCCCCGAACAGGCGCCGGAATGTGGCGACTAGGGGCTTTTCACAGCAACTTCATTTGAAGCCTACTCGTGAGAATAATCTATTATTATTAAAGTGCAACCTCCACACAGACGGATGGCACGGTCGCACAGTGGTTAGCACTGTTGCTTCACAGCTCCAGGGTCCCAGGTTCGATTCCCGGCTTGGGTCACTGTCTGTGCGGAGTCTGCACGTTCTCCACGTGTCTGCGTGGGTTTCCTCCGGGTGCTCCGGTTTCCTCCCACAAGTCCCGAAAGACGTGCTTGTTAGGTGAATTGGGCATTCTGAATTCTCCCCCCTCTGTACCTGAACAGGTGCCGGAGTGTGGCGACTAGGGGCTTTTCACAGTAACTTCATTGCAGTTTTAATGTAAGCCTACTTGTGACAATAACATTTTTATTATTATTACATTGACCCAAGGCCAGAATTGAACCCGGTTCCTTGGCGCTGTGAGGCAGCAGTGCTAACCACTGTGCTGCAATGTGCCCTGATGAATTGGTTATCCACCAATCGGATATTTATTCTCTTTTCTTACCCTCATAATTCACAAGTTTGCAGGGTGGCATTTTTAAAATTCATCTTAACACCTGGGTGACTCCAGGGGATCAACTTTAGCTTCGCAATTCGGTCATCTGGAAGTAGTCATATCAATGGGTCCAGATAGCAAACTTCAGATTATTTGAGGCTCTTTATTAAATAGAAAGCTGCCTTCTGTTCGTAGGATTATTTCCTCCAACCTAATTACTCTTTCTTCTATTTTCAGGCGGGGAAAGAAGCACAGCATGATCCTGCGGACACAGCTCTCCGTCAGAGTCCACGCCTGTATTGGTAAGTCAGACTTTTCACTTGTAATGAGAAGGTGAGTGGGCGCCAGGCTAGAACATGATCAGTGAAATGGAAATAGTCTGAAGAACAGTAAAAGTGAAATTTATTATGCTGACAGACTGACAAATCTGGGGTTTCCAGTTGGGTTTGCACAGATGGAGGCATACTCGAAGAGGATGGGTTAAAGTTGAAGGTTATCTGCTTCTCTCGATGAGCTACGAATATGCACAGAATTTGAGGTGACAAAAAAATGTAATCTAGAGCAGTGCGAAACAGACAATGGCATACAGATCGTGCAGTGACGGTGTCATCACCGTCGGAAACGTGCTTCGATTTTCCAAGTAAGAAGTGATGCTGCCATACCTAATGTTGCACAAATTAGCATCTCTCTGCCCTCCCTGAGCTGTCTTTGTACTTTGTTCCATTTGCAGCATTTCTGCAAAGAAGTTAATACTCATACTTGTATCTGCCAGTAGTATCAGCTGTGAGCCTCCAGCCTGAGTGTTTAGTGAAGCCTTTGGCACTCCCAGCATAGGATTGGTTGTTTGAAGCTAGATAAGACTGAGCACTCGTGTAGTAAGTGATTGTAGAATCACCCCAGCAACATCATTGACATTAATAGATTTTTAGTTCACACTCAAAAAGGCCTGTTCTAGAGATGGATACCGTGATGATTGTAGCTGCTTTTCTAAATAAGTTAGATAGGATTCAGGGAAGAACAGTTTAAAAAAATATATATATATTTATTTTCATGTTAAGAGAAGAAGCGATGTGAAACTAAAGCTCTACAATCTTGGACAGAAGGAAATTATGTGCAGACTTCCTTGAAGTGTATCAAAGTACTATATCAGGAAGTTATGGTAAACTGCTAGGCTACAAAACTTGTAGAATGTCAATTTTAGACTATGAAAGTAAATTTTAGAAGCAAAACTGACATGGATCATTCGCAAAGCAGTGACCATCATTGTATTACTACTGTGCTCGATTGTTGCCATGGGCAATGCTGATCCACATTTTTACCGAGCCAACTTAGTTAAGCTTCTCCAGAAAATGCAGAGCACTGTGTCCATCGGGACCTCCATCACAACGCTCATGTCTCAAGGGGAACATGGGACACTGTCCCCTTTTTACAGCACTAGCTGCATAGGGTAAATTTAAAGATCCAGTGTGAATATTATAAGTGAATGAATGTGATTGGGGAAGGGGGGGGGCAGTTCTGTACATACCCAGGCGTTGGCCTCTGACTTTGCTTCAGGTAAGTCCCATGGAACTGTCTGAAATCTTTGACTCCCAACTTAAATGTCCTGAGGCAATTTGCAGAGGGTCCCGGGTCTCTTGGTCCGCATGTCCGACCTCCAACAATCTGATATCGGAATCTCTGGGCCACTGTGACCGTTCAAAGGCACTTAACATTTTTGAATTTAAATGAGGCGGGCGTGAGGAATGTTCCAAATGTAATTTGGTGGCAGGCTGCCTGTGCATCAGCACACTGATTTTCAATTTTTCTTGGACGCCCCCCTTGTAAATATCATCTCCTTCATTGACCTACTTTCAGGGCTCCCCTGTACAGGAACATTTGAAAGAGTGCATTAGTTAAAGGGAAACATGCTATTCATTGCAGAAAATAGAATTTGTTGTTGTGCTGTGCCTGAAACAAAGTTTAATCAGTCAACAAGCATAGTAAAAGTCAGAAACCTCATGCTCTAAACTCCTCCCAGACTGTCAAAGGCTTGGAGCCTCCATTTGAAAGCTTACGAGCGAGGAGGGTGACTGTGTGGCCAGGACAATTTCTAGCCTACTGCCAGGCCTCATGTGTGGAACAGTAGCTGCCCACTGTCCCCAGCCCTTCCTCCAAGATGGAAACTTAATCATCTTTTTTTTTTGTCATTGCGGATGTTTCTAATGAAGTGTGGTTATGAATTTAATCCTGTTTTGCCTGGAATTTTATAACTGACTTTGAGACCTAATGGTCCATATTTGCACTGCATCGGTTCTGGATTTGCTCCAGAACCGAACTTTGTTGGGCTTTTTGATTGTGACCAAGTTTAGACCTTTCAAATCCAGTGCATAAATCACATTTGCACGCAAGCTTCTAGGATTTGCAGACATGAGCGTGTGAAATGTGCAGCTGAGATGTCTCATTTTATCGAGCTCGATGTTTCACTCTGTAGTTGGTTGAATTTTATGCACTCTCTGTGAATTAAAACATTCTGCATAATCGTGGCAAGGTCAGGGAATTCCTAAATCTCATGCCACATGAAAGAGAACCTTCCTGTTGGAGCCCATTACACTGGACTATTACACACTGAACTGTGACAGACTATTGATCAAATCTGAGCCAAACCTAAATTATTGTCATGGTCCCTGTTTTGCCTCAGAAAATAAGTGGAATACTGACTATTCTGGGTTTAAAATGAGCACAAAGCTAAGTTATGCTTGCTTTGTCTAGCCTGTTTAATGTAATGGTGTTTTATATAGTGAGCTCGATAAATGTGTCTGTTCAAGTTTTTAAAATGAATGCCCCGATTGACATTTAAATAGTTGCGACCTTGTGAAATGTTGCTCCCCTTGGAAACTGGTGGCTGAAGTAATACACAATTGCAAAGTCTGGTGAGAAATCTCACTGGGATGGGTTTGCAAGTCCAGACTCTGAACGAGGTAATTCACACGCACAATATTCTTCCTTGATTCCTACAAATCATCAAGCCTGGTGATCTAGAAGCCCTACAGTGCAACAGGAGGCCATTTGGTCCATCGAGTCTGCACGGACACTCGAGAGGCCTACCCAGACCTACTCCCCCGACCCTATACATGTAACCCTGCCTAATCTTTGGACACAAAAGGACAATTCAGCATGGCCAATCCACCTAACTTGCACATCTTTGGACTATGGGAGGAAACCCATGCAGTCATTGGGAGAAAGGGCAAACTCCACACGGGTAGTCACTCAAGGTCAGAATCGAACCAGTGTCCCTGGCGTTGTGAGTAAGTAAACAAATAAGTATGCTTATTTGTTTGCTTATGTTTGTTAAAAGGCTGTTGAATCCGGAAGGTGCCTTCTGATCTGATGCTTGGGGCAACAACAAGGCCGTTTCGAAATGGTGACGGAAGTGTCAGGTGAATTCTCATCTACCAATAAACCCAAAACTTTCTTCTTCAAGAAGAACAGGGATAATATTTGGTGATTGGGGAGGCTGTAGTGATGTCACTGGACTAGCAATCCAGTGGTAAAAGCAAATTACTGCGGGTGCTGGAATCTGAAACAAAAACAGAAAATGCTGGACAATCACAGGAGGTCTGACAGCATCTGTGGAGAGAGAAGGGAGCTAACTTTTCGAATCTGGATGACTCGACTAATGCTCTGGGCACATGGATTTAAATCGCACCACTGCAGCTGGCAGTATTTAACTTTACATTTAAGCGAGTCTCCGTAATGGTGGCCATGACAATTGTTGTAAAAACCCATCTGGTTCACTCATACCCTTGAGGGAGGGGAAACTGCAATCCTTACCTGGTCTGGCCTGTATGTGACGGGATCCTCCCAGCCCTGCGAATCCCCGCAACCGCGCCATGCCACCCCGTCGCCGGCACGCGATTCTCTGTGGAGCGGAGAATTGGTGCGTTTGGCGCGCCGCCGGTCGCGGGCCACTCTACGCGGCCGGGCCGCTGATTCTCCGGCCTGGATGGGCCGAGCGGCCGCTCTGGAAAGGCAGAGTCCCACCGGCGCCGTCCACACCTGGTCGCAGCCGGTGGGAACTCTGCGCGCAGGGTCGGGGGGGGACGGACGAGGGGGGCTCCGACCCCGGGGGGGGGGGGCCTCCGATGGGGCCTCCAACCCCTGGGGGGGGGGCTCCGATGGGGCCTGGCACGTGATCGGGGCGCACCGATCGGCGAGTCGGCCTCTTGCTCCCCGGGCCTATTTTCTTACGCGCCGGCTCCTGAACTCCCGCGCCATTTTGCATCGGGGCCGGCGCGTTGAGGGAGGCCACCGCGCATGCGTGGGATGCCGCCGGCACCACTGTGCATGTTCTCGTTGACTCCAGCGCTACTGCGCATGCGCGGATCCCGCGGCGCACAGTTCACACTGGAATGGGAGGCTGGAGCGGCGTGAACCGCTCCAACGCCGTGCTGGCCCTCTGTAGGGGCCAGAATCGGTACTCCCAGCGGCCCGTTCACGACGGCGTTTCCGACGGCATGGACACTCTGCCGCCGAATGGGAGAATCCCGCCCCAGATCTACAGCAATGTGGTTGACTCTTCATTACCCTCCGTTCAAGGGCAATCAGGAATGGTTAATGCCAGCGAAGCCCAAACCCCATGAAAGAATGAAAGGATTATGAAGCTCTTTCTTATTCATTATTTATTTCTTCCCCTCTTTAAATGGATCCAAGACTGTTGAAGTATGAAACTAGACAAATCCTTTTCTTTTATAGTAAGTTTATTCAAGGAATGCAGCATTGCATATTGCAAATCTCTGCCTCCTACCCACCAACAACCCCAGTGCCCCACAAATCCCTTTTTTTTTTAATCGAGTAAACAAATTAACGCCTCGCACAGCACTATAACTAAACAAAGCTGCGGAAGTGTGTCTGGACCCTTTTTTCAATTTTTATTGGTATTTTCCAGTTTTTACAGAGTAACAGCTCCAGTGTATCTGCTATTTACGAATAAGTTAATTTCTTATTTGCAATGATTTTTACATAAGATACACCCCATCCACTTTCCTTTGTGGGTAGTTTAGTTTCCCTCTTAGTGTTGCTGTCTGCCCTGGGTGTCACATTTTTATACTTTTTTTTTTGATGAAAGAAAAATCAATAAATTAAAAATATCAAAAGTGGCGGGAGGGAGTTACTGCCCCTGGTAGGGCATCGTAATAAAAAAAATTAAAACATCAAAGAAAAGATACAAAATCAAATTAAAATATATTTCTGGGGGTCATGATGCACCCTAACCCCCGAGGCGCCCATCGGCCACGGAAGGTTTGAAACGTACTGGTGGAAAACCATGAGTCACTTTTTTAAATACTTGATCAATCAACGCCCTTGACCTACTTATCGTTGACCTTAACAATGCAATTGACATAACAATAACTGCCTCCATCCCGGGATCCTGCGTTTGTAACGCTCTAATCGAAAGGGTACTTTGAGGTGAATTTATACCCAAGTTTTGATGTGTTATGTACTCTGGGATAACACAGGCTGCAACTGGATGCAGCTTTAATCGAAAGATACTCCAGACCTTGAAGTTAGTTCAATCTGATTTATTGAACCAGTAGCACAGTTCGCTGAGTTCGACTCTCTGCTAACCCAAGTGTGGTTACTCTGTCTGACTGAACCAGACTAGCTCTTAGCCACATGCTGGAGGTGTGATACTGTACATACACCCTGACTCACTCTGTAGATGTTCATCAGTCGAAAGAGGCGGAGTGTGAGTGCCTCGTGCCTTTTATAGTGAGATACCACCCCTGAGTGTCCTGCCTGCTCATTGGTCATTCCTGTTCTGTGTTCATTATCTGCATGTCTGCATATCATGACAAGTTTCTGCTCCGTCTCACGTGAATGTAAAGGCTGAATTTCTTCGGCCCTTCGCTAGCGATGGGATTCTCTGGCAAGCGGGTTTCCCAGTGGGCGTGGCTTCAATGGGAATTCCCAGTAAGAGCATCGGGAACAGAGAATCCCGCTACCAGCAAACGATGTGCCACCTCTCGCCGCTGAGAAACACCCGGCTGGGGTAGGGGCCGGAGAATCCTACCCAAAATCTCTCCTGTATCAAATGCAATGGTGCACCATCATCAGTGGTAATCCATTATTGACTAGAACATGGCAATGCTTATGAGCCTCAAGATGTATGACTATGGAAAATAACTGAGGCATTAGTACAAAAAATAAACATGGGTGAGGCTGCCACCGATTGACTCCATCTATGCGGCATTGATAGATTGATCTGAGAATTTGGGGTTGAGGGGGGTGGTGACGCTTTGTGTTCTGCTTCCTGCTGCCAACCAATGCCTTTGTGTCTCTGACCAACTGCAGGATGTCAACAGACTGTCTATGGGCGACCCTCTCCTTCCAATTTTGCCTTCATGTAAAGCAGCTTCTATAGTCCAATCTGAATTTGCTATGCTAAATGTATAGTCCAATCAGCGCCACCTTCAATGGTAGAACATGGGTAAAGGAATTGCAAGCAGGTTTCCACCATTAAAGTTACCAGTGTGCCCCTGTGTAGAAATACAGGAATTATCAGGATGAGTTAATAGCTGCTGTTTCCCGAGTTTATCCAGGCCGCAACTTAATTCTTCTGTCAATCAGGTCTACGTTCTGTTTCCTTTTTCCAACCAGAGATCCTTTGTATTTGCCCTGAAAAACTTGCACCTGTCGAAAATAGCTTTTAAACTGATCTAATAAAATATAATGCAAGAAAGGTGAAAACTTTCCTAATCTGCCTCCAGCAGTGCAGAGAAAGAATTTTGAAACAGATTCTGTTGTGAGGGGGCGCAAACCATAATCCGCTTGTAAAATGAACAGAAATAGGACATTTAGTTTTTTGTAACCGTCAGAATTTATTTACATTTCAACGTTGATTGAATAACATGAGGGTGTTCCCCTCCTGAGGGCCCTTTATAAACTACTGAGCTTTGTTTAGCACTTTAGCAATGCACCAAACTCCTTTACAAGTACTTGGTATTTTGAAATAAGCACCCAGCAGACCTTGAAGAGATACAAAGGATACTTAGTGAAATGAACACTATTTCAAGTCACGCTGTGACTATCGTACAGGGAACCTAAGTTTTAAAAACCAGTAAAAGACAAGTTCAAGACTGGTGTCTGGAAACATATCCACAGAGTAATTTGTAACGGGAGCTCATGGATAGTGGAGGGGGAAATGATTGAAGAGGCAATTGAATGATGTAATGTAAACTTTGGTCAGCTTTGGAAGAATGCACCGGTTAAACATAAAAGTAGAGATTTAGTAATGCAGAGACATTGTCAAATGATGTAGAATGATATACTGATATGCATTGATCTTCAAGCTTTGAAACTTTGCATTGAGCTAAATGTGATTCCAGGTTCTGGGTGCAACTGGCTTCTAAATCTCCTTTGCCTGGTGTTTCTGCAAGGGAAGCAACCAATCGTGTGTTTCATATTTAAGGTACGGTAAAGTTGTGCTCAAGTTCCTGCTTAATCTAATTGGCATGAACTTTGGATGTGACCTTTCTTATGAATCAATGCAATCGGACTGGACAGCATTATTAATCTAATCATTGACTAGATCATGATGCCAATTGAGCTTCAATATGTAGAGTAGCTATAGCGTTGACAGACATGCGTGAGGCTTCACCTTACTGCTGGTCAGTGCAGCTACAGGACATTGCACCCAGAATGTCCAAAGATTAAGGAGATACGGGGATGGGGCTGGGAAATGGGTCTAGGTGAGGTGCACTTTCAGAGGTTGGTGCAGATCCCATGGGCCTAATGCCCGCCTTCTGCACTGTAGGGATTCTATTAAATCCATCCTCAATGGGATGAATGACACTTCAGTGGCAGAAACCTGACATGCGCTCAGGAGCGTGGTCAGTTTTTGCAGGCAGGGATCCCTTTGGGTAAATGGACTTCCATGTGAAAGATGTCAGAAATACCAAAGCAAAGTGGTTATGGGTGTAACTCCCGTTTAAAATTCTGTGACCTTTTACACTATTTAATTGTATTGTTAACTCGCAGAAGACATGTGGAAACTGTGGGCCATTTTGTAATGAGTAGATTTTAAAGGAGCAGGCACTGAATGAACTAAAGTTGGACATGGTCATTTTTCTGTGTCATGCACAAGAGGCCAGAGCTGGCGCATATTTTGGGGGTTTCTATGCTTCTGTTGCTTGCTCAGAGTCCAATCCTACAGGTCCACACTCCGAGTTTTGAAGGAGAGTGTCATTGGACTCGACATTGGATGTTTTTCTCTCCCTGCAAATTTTCTGCAGGCCTGCTGAGATTTTCCAGCATTTTCTGCTTTTATTCCCAGGTCCCTATACAATTCTGCAACAAAACCCAATGCCAACAGAACAGCTTCCACCTACTGCAGCTTTCTTTTGTACTTTCTATAAAATGCAATTGTGCAAGCAGCAAGATCTGCTTCAAAGATTATTTATCTAGTGTCTTCAGTTGAAGATTTCTAGAACATTTTAATATTTTTGTACATACTCTGCCTTGTTCAAGAAGATGGATCTCTTTAAAAGAACATTTACAGTTTCAAGGCTAGACCAACCTATCTTTAATTTGTTTTCACGCTCTTCCCATTTATTTAATTTGTATTCACATTCTTCCCATTTATTTGAATGGCATGCAGCTGGTTTCTCACTAGCACCAAGGTGGTGGTGATAAAATCTCATTGCCTTTCACCTAAAATTAGAACTTACACCAGAGTCTCCAGTCACATCACAACTGCCAGTGAACACGACAATCATGACATGAGCGCTCTGAATGGTGGCATCAACTCTCACTCGGAATGCACGGATTAATCCGGGATAGTCAACATAGTTTTGCTAGGGGTAGATTGTGTCTTTTCAACTTTGGGCAGCACGGTAGCACAGTGGTTAGCACTGTTGCTTTACAGCGCCAGGGTCCGAGGTTCGATTCCCGGCTTGGATCACTGTGCGGTGTCTGCACATTCTCCCCGTGTCTGCGTGAGTTTCCTCCAGGTGCTCCGGTTTCCTCCAACAAGTCCCGAAAGACATGATGTTCGGTAATTTGGACATTCTGAATTCTCCCTCCGTGTACCTGAACAGGTGTCGGAATGTGGCGACGAGGAGCTTTTCACAGTAACCCCATTCCAGTGTTCATGTAAGACTACTTGTGACAATAAAGATTATTATTGACAGAATTTTCTGAGGAAGCAATGAGGAGGATTGATGAGAGTTGTGCAGTGGATGTTACCTGCATGGATTTCTGTGAAGGCATTTGACAAGGTCATACATGGTGGACTGGTTGGTGAGATCCCATGGGATACAGGGGAAGGTGGCAGGTTGGATCCAAAATTGACTCCGTGACAGGAAACTAAGGATAATGGTCGATGGATGCTTTTGCGAAAGGAAAACTGATTCCAGTGGGTGTTCCACGGTCTTGGGTCTCTTGTTGTTTATTGGTTATATTAATGATTTAGACTTTAAATGTGGATTTACAAGAATGTTGCCAGGGCTTGAAAATTGCAGCTATGAAGAGAGATTGGATAGGCTGGGTTGTTTTCCTTCGAACAGAGGAGGTTAAGGGTTGACCTAATTGAGGGACCTAGATAGCGTAGACAGGAAAGATTTGTTTCCCCTAACTTGAGGAGTCCATTACCAGTGGCATAGATTAAAGGTGATTGGTAGAAGGGTTGTAGGGGAGACAAGGGAAAAACCTTTTCACCCAGAGCATGTGTTTTGGACTTGACTGCCTAAGTTCATAGTTGAGGCTAAAATGCCAAACTAATTTCAAAAGTACCTGGATCTGCATCTAAAGTGCTGTAACTGGCAAGGCTATGGGTCAGGTGCTGATATTAAAATGAGCGGCTAGTTTTGTTTGTTTTCTATTTTGGCTGGCACAGATACGATGGACTAAATTGCCTCTCTCTGCACCGTTACTTTTCTATGGAATCTTTGTTATGGTTCTGAAGGAGAGGCGGGTGCTGGATAAATTCTAGCCTGCTGATCTCTTTCCCCCCCCCCCCCCCCCCCCCCCCCCCAACACATATTGGAGGCTGCGACACAGGTTGCCAAGTGCTAAGACAGGCTGGTTAAAAGGCCTGCTTTAGTCAACTTTGTCCTGTTAAATTATTGTCTGCATTGAGGGGTAAGGATTCCGAAAGCTTGTTCGTGTTGTGGCCTCAATGAGCTTCTGTGATTGATTGATTGATTGTCACATGTTCTGAAATACAGTGAAAAGTATTTTGTGTGGCCAAGGAAATGTACACAGTACGCATATATCCGTTTTAAAACAACGCATCTGTCCCAAAATACTGCCCATTCTTCCTTTTACTTCTAGATGTTTAAAGTGAATGAATGTAACCCAAAAGCATCTGCATCATAATTCTCAATTGCTAGTCCTGAATCGAGGCACTAGCAGTATTTTACACCTTGCACATCAGAAATAATGAATTTTGATCAGAAAATCACCGTGGCATACAAGTAGGGACATGTGGATGCTGTTAGCACTCAGTTCAACAGGAATCTGACTTTAATTTTTTTCTTAAGTACCTGGAGGATTTGAGGCGGTCTGCTGCTGTTTTTTAGCCTGCACTGGTTGGTTGGTTGGTTGGGGGGTGGGGGGGGGGGGGGGGGGGAGAGAAAGAGTGGGGAAGGGGGTACCTTTTTTTTTTCCTTGGAGTATTGTACTGCTTCAGATGTCTGGCAGAAATAATTGGTTAGCAAACCGTTCCTGTATTCACTTCACACGACATCAATATCGACTCTTTAAATGCAAGCCATTGTTCTCGACTGACCTTTGCCTGTTGGGCTTCTCTGAGGATCCAGATGCAAGCCTACACCCAAGGAAGAATTGGATACTGGGGATCAAGAAGGTGGCTGCTAAACATGTGGTAAATAGCTTGACACAAATGGCAGAGGTTGGGCCATCCGGGAGGGATAATGGTAACCAGCATTGACCTGTTTTGAGATTTTGTAGACAGCTTTGACTTACTAGGAACAGCCTGTTATGCAACACCACTGTTTGAATCTCTTGTTGAATGTTGTGTTGCAGTAGATCCTCATCTGCACAGTAATGTTCTCCTCGCAAAACCTGGATTAAAATAATAAACTTGTCATGGCAGATGTGACTTTCTTTTTGGCCGGCGGAATAACCAATTCTTCGCAGGTTTTTGCCACTAACCTTGTACCATTTTCCTGCAACCATAGACCTAGTCAATCCAGTTTTTAAATTTGTTTGTAAATAGTATTGTGGGAATTGTTTTCTTTAACCATAATCCTGTTTGTGTAGCTCCTACAATCATGCAACTGTTTCTACATGGCTGTAGTTGACAGTTTTTGGATGTCTTGCCTGGTGCTGCTGTTGTAGCAAAGCAGATTCCTTTCAGGGCGCAGAGATATCGAACTAGGCAGGAAAGATATTTACTGAGCCGATTTCTCACTAAGATTGTATGAAAGTAAAAAGTGTTGAGATCAACGAGAATCACCCCTTGTTTCAGTATTGCTGCTGGATGCGTTCAGGGAAAAGATGACAATCCCTCAGTTCCAGGACTAAGTGGTTCCTGAATTTGTTTGCCCCTTCTCTTCAGGAGCTGTTAACAGGAGTTTTGATGCAAGGATGAAGATATGCTCTCTGGGCAGGACTTGCTGATTATTTTAGTGCATTGGAATATATGATTAAAGTTAGATTTCTATGATAGGGGTAAATTTACAACTTTTATTGTTATTATTCAATTTATATTTTTAACGAACAAGCAAAGTACCCGAAACTGGCATCTGTATGGACAATAAAGTGAATTGAGCTCTACTTTTGTAGTGACGTTGGATTATTAACATTGCTTGAAGTTGGTTACTAATGGAACAATTAAAACTGATGATTGGAAAATTAGGGCCGGGGGGGGGGGGGGGGGTGGCGGCGGCGGATGATGCAGTGCACAGAAGCCAAGTGTGGCGCTGGGCTGGATTCTCATCTCAATACAAGCTCCGGGCATGAGCTGAGGAGCTCCATACTGGAGAGTGTGCAAATCTATGTATCGTAGTTTGATGTCAAAGTAATGGCTCATGTTACTGCTTTATTGAATTTCATCCCGAAAAGTGTGAGGTGTTACACTTTGGAAGGAGCAGTTTGACTAGGAAATAGAATGGCACCACACTGGGAAGTGCTGACCAACAAAGAGACCCTGGCGTGTTTGTAAATAGATCTCTGAACGCAGAAGGGCAGGTTAATACGGTGATGAGAAAGGCATATGGTACACTTGCCTTTATCAATTGTGGCATACATTACAAAAGCAAGGAAGTCATGTTGGAGTTACATAGAACATTGGTGAGGCCACAGCTGGAGTACTGTGTGTAGTTCTGGTCGCCACATTATAGGAAGGATGTGATTGCACTGGAGCGGGTGCAGAGGCGTTTCACCAGGATGTTGCCTGGGATGGAACATTTTAGTTATGAAGAGAGGTTGGATAGGCTTGGGTTGTTTTCGCTGGAGCAGAGAAAACTGAGCGGAGACCTGATCGAGGTGTACAAGATTGAAGGACATTGGCAGGATGAATAGGGAACAGCTGTTCCCCTTCAGTTGAAGGGTCAGTTATGAGGGGACACCAGTTCAAGGTGAGGGGCGGGGGGTTTGAGGGAAAACTTTTTTACCCAGAGGGTGGTGACAGTCTGGAACGCACTGCCTGGGAGGGTGGTAGAGGCGGGTTTCCTCGTCCTTTAAAATGTACCTGGATGAGTACTTGGTACATCATAACATTGGGGGCTATGGGCCAAGTGCTGGCAAATGGGATTAGGATTGGCAGATCAGGTGCCTTTCATGTGGCAGTGCAGACTTGATGGGCCAAAGGATCCTTTCTGCACTATTTTTCTGTGATTCTATAAAGGCTCACAGAAGAACGTGACTTATACTACTGTTTGTCCCAACTAAGGTTACCATATTAATGAGCCTTTTATATTCTTGCTATCAAGTCCTTGTGTAAATTTTCTGCTTACTAAAATGAATGGACAGAAATCATACTACGTGACTTTTTGACTCTAACTCTTGGCATGGGTTAGTGAGTTTACTGATTGATGCAGTCTTTAATAAGCATATAGATCCATGCACAAACAAAGTTTATCCCAGAGAATGCTCAAAAGCCATTGTTTATGTGGTTTTCAATTTTTTGGATTAAAAAATAATTAAGCCTCAAAAGAAGTTGGGAGGAGATTTATTTAAGTAAATATATAATCCAACTGACTGACTAAGAAAATCCATTCTCTATAACTCTATTTGTTTTCTTTTCTGACATCAAAAACTACTAAATTCTTGCTTCCCATGTATTTTTGATGTGAGGGCTTCATAATAGGACAGCAAATTTCTTATACAGGCAGTGCATCCTTTATATTGGAGTATCCTTTATCAGAAGTCCTCTTGAGGCGATGGATTCCAGATCTTGGTTTTCGGATATCGCATATAGGCCGAGGACTATTTGCGTTACAATGGCTGAAGCTGAGGCTAGCCGTAGTCGAAAGCAAGGGGCTGGATTCTCCGCTGGCGGGATGTTCCGTTTTGCCAGCAGCCTGGGGGTTCCCCGACGGTGTGGGGATGCCCCACAATGGGAAACCTCATTGACCGGCCTGTGTAAAGGAACATGCCGCCAGTGGGGTGAAACAGAAGTGTGGCGAGGCAGAGCATCCAGCCCAAGGTTTTTCGAACTGTGGGTCGTGACCCATGAATGTGTCACGGCGGGTGTTGCGACCAATTACTCTGTTCCCAATCGCGGGACAAACGTCCAAAGGCCGCGACCAGCCTCTAAATTGAGAACGCCGGCTGCGACAGGCTTTTAAATTGAGAATTTTTCAATGAAAACTGTGCAGTCTTCCAACCAGAAGCGGCAGCAGAGAGCAGGTCACTGACGTCACCTTTGATGTGAAACCAATGAGGAGAGATTCCTCCACTTTCTAGCTGCGGGCAAGCAAGGCAACAGGATTGTAAAGAACTGACAATGGACTTCTTTTGAGGCTTAAATAATTTTTAATCCCAAAAATGTTGTTATAAGTAAGAAAGGGGCAGAAGGCAGTGTACCTCCTGGCCAGGAACTCTCAACTGAATCTGCTGGACAGCACGTCTCAGGAGAGTCCATGGCAGGACAAAGCAGTACTAGTGTGAGCTGTATATGGAGCTCTAGGGCCTCAGCTGAACAGCCTACAAATAAAAAAACAAATTGGGAACAAAGCATTATCAAGATGTTTTCTTGAGGTATGGCTTTGTTAATTATGCCAATGCAAATCTGGATGCAAAGCCCATGTGTGTTTATATGCAGGAAGTACTGACAAACGAGAGTTTAAAACCCTCAAAACTTCAAAGGCATTTGAAGACTTAAGCATGGCAAGTTCGAGGACCAGCCTCTTGATTTTTTTTTTTTAAAAAGGGTGCAGCGAGAACTTAAATCATGAAATGTAACATTGAATGACAAAGCAAGTGAGATTGTCAGGACCAGGCAGGCTCATCTTTCACATTAAAAGGTCAGCGGAAATGGTGGGTCACGGAGGTTGACCAGCTGGCAAAAGTTCAAAAAACAGTCTGAAGTAATAAAAATGGCTAGAAATGGAAGATGTTCCACAGAATAATAAATACAGGGTATCTGTAATATGTTCCCATCCATAGTACCCTTTTATTTGGAGGAGAAAGTTCACAAGGTAAACCGTACAGAGCAACAACTGGACTCCTGCAGCAAAAGTCTGGTGGTCAGTGGCATGGGTCACCGACGTCCCGCACTGAAAGTCGATGAGGTTCAAAAACTGCGGTTGTTGCATGTGTTCGGCTTTCCGATTTATGGATGAAGGATACTCTACCTGTGTATTTATTTGAAGTTCATCTATTGCCTGAAATAATAGCTTTGTGGACCTCCAGTTTCCTTGCGTCTTTTAGGGGAAAATGTAAATAAACATTCCAAGGTTTGGAGATGAGGTGACACACTTAACATCATTTCAACTGGTCTTGATGCATGTATTACATGCTAGGAGATGTTGCAAACAGCACATGCTCAGTCTAAAAATGCGATTGAAAGCTCTTAAATACAAATATCCAGTTATAGAGCCCAGACTTTAGAGTGAGTGCAGCCTTCAAGTAAGAACGTCTATTGAAGTTTTTACAATTTAATTCTGTGAAGAAATTTACACTTGTAAAATACATTTTTGTTTTGTTTAAACCCTTTAGTTCAGACATTTGAACTCCAGTAAGAGAAAAGGGCAGTATCTGCAAAATTGAATCGGATGAAGGTTGACAAATCTGCTTTTTGGATTAACCCAGTCGCCACATTCTGGAACTACTGAGTCATTGGCCTTCACTTTGATGGGGAAATCCTATTAAAAGCATGACAAGCCAGGTGTTGCCAGATGTGGACAGCATTTTCTGTAAACCCCTCGGTGGCACTCGCCTGGTTCTCCGGCCTGCTTCAGAGGAAAAGCTCCTTTCAACATGTGCCTTATAGTATTGGAGAGTTCTGTTTAGTCTCTGAACCAGCATTCGTCGGGTAATATCCTTTGCTTTTAAATCGCAATGTGGTGGGTGCACAGAGATCCAGTTTCTCAGATCGTGTATCAATGAAATTTATCTTAAGTTATTTAAATATAAGTAAAACTAGTCCAAGCAACTCTTTTTGAAGATTTTAACAGGAGGGTTGTTTGGTTAACTGTCATCGAATACAACTGAAACTTATGTCATCGCAGCTTTTAGCTAATATAATTACACTGACTTAAAAGCTGATCATCGGACTCTTAATTCTAACATAGGGGCTGATTTAGCACAGTGGGCTAAATAGCTGGCTTTTAAAGCCGACCCAGGCAGGCCAGCAGCGCGGGTTCAATTCCCGAACAGGCGCCGGAATATGGCGACTAGGGGCTTTTCACAGTAACTTCATTTGAAGCCAACTTGTGACAATAAGCGATTTTCATAATGAGTAGAATAACACTAGAAATATCAATTCATCTAATGTTGATGAAGAACATCAATGTATGCTAAGTGCAATATGTTTATACTAAAAATATTGAATAACAACCAGAAGTTATATATTCATGAAGTGCTGAAGTGAATACGTGCTTGATACCAAATTGAATGTATTTTTTTTTTTAAAAAGCATGCCTTTGTCAGTGCTCCAGATATGAAATGGCACATTGAATAGGCTGTAAAATAGCTGTTAGATTAAATCTGTTGGTGACACGCAACCTTAAATGTAACAGAATGGATGTAAATTGGCTGTGGCTTCTACAACAGCTGCCAGGTTCCCCCAGCCTGGGTTAACCTGGAAAACGGTCTGACACAGCAGTCTCGCCACACTGGGAACATGGGACAGTTGAGCCTCTTAAGCAGATAATGAGGATTCTTGGTAAGATGACAGCCAGCTGTCACTGAACTTCTACTCTCCGATGATTAGCCTGCAGTTACATTCCCAGAGCCACGCACCTGATGATAAGAGTCTCCTTCCCCCTTGCACATGGGAAGTATTATGGTCCAGGCTGATCTGGGAAACTGAAATCGGAGCCATGAAGCATTCAAGTCAATTCACTTTCATCTCCGAAAGCCTGATCAAAGAGTTTCAAAGCACACCTGCCTTTTGGAAAGTCTACTGGTGCTGTTCTATGTACGGGGCTAGAAACCCAGACATGTAGTGAAAGATAACTTCTGTTAAAGGAGGGATTGAAATCCCTGGATTCAGCTTAGCAAATCAAAATGGCAAGTTTTATTACGGTTCCTGGTGTGTTGTGGCTTAGCTTTTCCAAAGGGAGTTAACTAGAGTGCTGAGTATTTGCACGCGATCCCCTCTTGTTTTAATAAAATTCTTGCGTCGCAATAGTTCAAATAAAGGCCCTCACAGTTAACTGGAGTAACGTAAGAAAAGGCTTGAAGAACTGGAGCTGGTTTATGGATTCAGGAACTGTAATGATTGTATTCCCCCCCCCCCCCCCCCCAAATTAGTTGGTTGATTGTTGCTGATTTCAAGGCAAATTATTAGAATGCTCATATGAACATCTGAATTAGGTGCAAGAGTGGGCCTTCCAGCTCCTCTGGTCGGGTCAGCTCCCCCATTCAGCTGATCGGACTGTGGCCTCCATTCCACGTTCTTGCCCACCGTCCAATGACCTGTGACTCTCTTGTTAGTCAATAATCTATCTACCTCTGCCTTAAAAATATTCATTGATCCTGTCCTGTCTCTCTCCCCCCCCCCCCCCCCCCCACACACACACACTTTCTGGGGAAGAGAGCTCCAAAGGTTCCCAGCCCTCGGAGGAAAACAAAAAATATTTTCACCTCGGTCTTAAATGGGAGACCCCTTGCTGTGGGAGGGAGAAATATCATGTCAGCGTCCACTCCTGTCAGTCTTGTAAAATGCACAAAACCTGAAACTGGGCTGCCTGCAATCCCAGCAGATGACAGATCAATATCTCTGACTTTGATTTTAATGAAGTGCTTATTTTAACTTAAATGTATATCCACATTAGAGTAGCACATGGGAATCTCGTTTGGAAATGTTGAGAATTGCATGTATCAGTTATTTCTAAGCAGTCCATTTATGAGGAACAGGAGGTGGCCACTTGAGCCGGCTCTGCCATTCACTGTGGTCACGGCTGATCAAAGCAATTTTCCTGCACAACCCCCAAACCCCTTAATGGCTTTAATATCTAGGAATCCATAAATCTCTCTCCACCACCACCGCAGCCAGGGGGAACAGGCATCCTGGATCTAACCTGTAGAGTCCTGTAAGAATTTTATGTTTCAATGAGAGCCCCCGTTATTCTTCAAAAATCTAGAGAATAGTGGCCTAGCCGCCTCGTAGGGGAATAGTGACGTTTCTCCTGAATTCCACGTTGGATAACATTTAAAAATATATTTGTGACTCCCTCGATTTGGGTTCACTCCGCTCGCAATGTGCAGCATTTTCTTCTCCACATTGTAAATCCTCTTCAATTTTCAAGACTTCTGAAGATCAACCCACGCCCGTTTTGTTTTCTAGAGAACAGGGCAGCACGGTAGCATAGTGGTTAGCACAATTGCTTCACAACTCCAGAGTCCCAGGTTCGATTCCGGCTTGGGTCGCTGTCTGTGCGGAGTCTGCATGTCCTCCCCGTGTCTGCGTGGGTTTCCTCCGGGTGCTCCGGTTTCCTCCCACAGTCCAAAGATGTGCAGGTTAGGTGGATTGGCCATTCTAAATTGCCCTTAGTGTGGGGTTACTGGGTTATGGGGATAGGGTGGAGGTGTTGACCTTGGGTAGGGTGCTCTTTCCAAGAGCCGGTGCAGACTCGATGGGCCGAATGGCCTCCTTCTGCATTGTAAATTCTGTGAGAACTCTCATCCTGTTCGGAACTTGTATCCTTTCAGCTCCTATATCTTCCTCCAAAATTTATGTATTTGGGATAACTGCCTTGCCCATTCTTCAACTTTATTTGTGTCTTGTCCTGTCACTTGAATGGCCTCCTGTCCCAGGTGCTATGACCAAATTTCCCATCATAGAATATACAGTGCAGAAGGAGGCCATTCGGCCCATCGAGTCTGCACTGACCCACTTAAGCCCTCACTTCCACCCCATCCCCGTAACGCAATAACCCCTCCTAACCTTTTTGGTCACTAAGGGCAATTTATTATGGCCCATCCCCCTAACCTGCACGTCTTTGGACTGTGGGAGGAAACCGGAGCACCCGCGGGAAACCCACTCAGACACTGGGAGAACGAGCAGACTCTGCACGGACAGTGACCCAGCGGGGAATTGAACCTGGGACCCTGGCGCTGTGAAGCCACAGTGCTAGCTACTTGTGCTACCGTGCTGCCCCAATCCTCCCTGTAATTCTTGTTCTCGTACATTGAAGTACTGTATACCTGTTGGACAAGGTTAGAAGGTTCAGCTCTTATCACTGTGTCCTGTGTGCCCATGCACCTGCCTGGTTCGGACAACTGTGTGGCAGCCGCAGTTGAATATCCGGTACTTTGCTATATTAATAGTTTGATACTTCAATGTATTAGAACTCAAAATCTGTTGCTTCAGTGATTAATCACTTTGGCATGCCATGGTGTCTTAGATGCATATTGTGGCTAATGTTTTGCTCGCGTTCAGGCTCTTAAGCACAGGAAATAGATAACTGGCCAGTGAATGTCCACTCCTTGTATCTTTAATGTTTGCTTGAGCTTGTGATACAGTTATTCATGACCTTGGCTTATTGTCTTCTCGAAGGGACAAACATCATTACATCCCACCATCAGCTGAAGTTGGCATTTAGATGGTGTAACAGAGTATGAAAAGCATGTAATAAGAAACATTTTGGACGTGGAGATCCTTGCCATCAAAAACCCTGAACTGAGAAGCACTGATCAAAGAAAAGGTGATTGACATCCTGCAAAGACTGTAAAATAGTGATGCAGAAAAATGTGTCTCGGAATGTTGCAAACAGAGATTAGCGGATTAAATGACAGGACAGGGCTCTGCACTTGATCACTCGCTCAATTCGTTTGTGCGCTGAGGACGTCACCAGCCTATTCATAGCTTGGCAAAGGTGCAAGTCTGTTTTGTGTGAATTCACATCAGATGTTTTGAGGAGTTTCCATTTCAATCACCATGTTGAGCATTTGTTATTAAATACACATTACAGCCATCATCTTTTTCTATTTTATTCCAGAAGACCTGGGGCTATACACTTCCAAAAATGCCATTTGATGGCAGAAAGAGAGATTTAACTAGCTGCCGAGAAAGCTGTTGCTCTTGAATCATTTGGTAATTTTAAAGCTTGTGATTTTGTTAAAATTACATTGCATCACTATTGTATCTGTAATTAGAGCTTTAACCAAGAAGTGAATTAATTATAGAGAGTTTCCGTATAAATCAGGACCATTTTCAAAGTGACTGCAGGGGGAGAAAAATTAGTTTTAAAAAAGGAGAAAAATTAGTTTTAAAAAGAATTGGTGTTTTAAAAAAAAAAAAAATGAAAAGGTTTTGTGAAAATTGTCTCTTCTTTGAGTAAGTATGAATGAGAGATTTCTCTACAAAGCTCCTCTTCATCCTTAAAGTAAATTTTGATATTAATCGTGCAGACGATCCCCCCCCAGTCACTAAAACGTCCATCTAAATGGATCTCCCAAAGTGCTCTGCTGCCAGTTAGTTACTTCTGAAGTATAGTCACCAGCGTATTGCAAGATATGATCCTGTGAGGCTCAGAAGGGAGCTTTGGATAGGCTTTGCTCTCCTAAAATCCAACGTGAAGAAACATCAAACAGGGGAACCCCCAAGCAACCGGACTCCTTTCTGAATGGGTTCTGTGAAGCGATCATCTGGAAATGTTTGTTATGTGGAATGTTGTAGCATTAAGGAGATATTTATGAGAGAAAGAACGACTATAGTGCAGGTGTGCTGGGAAGATTTTCTTGATCCTTGTTGAGAATGGTATTTGTACATTTTTCAAAACTGACAAATTATAATGATTAACACAGAGTCTCCACTTTTAGGTGGCCTATAGAAAATGTTGTTATAGTACACCTAGGCAGGTTTGGTATTTAGAAGAAGAAGTTTAAAAAATTCCTAAATTACCCATTTAGTATCAGGTGTACTTTCACTGCGGTAATTTTGTGAGAGAGTACTTGCTGTAAGTGCTTTTTCAGAATGCTGGGTGACTCCAGTGGTTCCAATCTCCTATTTTTCCTGATGTATTCCGATTACAATTGGGAATGTTCCCAATGACGAGCTGTATAAGCTGTGATGCTTAGAACTGAATACTTCAGTTCGCACCTTGGCCACCCCCGTCACCTGATTTTTATACTCTTTTTTGAATATAAATTTAGAGTAAGCAATTCTTTTTTTTTTCCCCAATGAAGTGGCAATTTAGCATGGCCAATTCACCTACCCTGCACATCGTTTTGTGTTGTGCGGGTGAGACTCATGCAGACACTGGGAGAACGTCCACACGGACAGTGACCTGGGCCGGGATCAAATCTGGGTCCTTGGTGCCATGAGGCAGCAGTGCTGTCCTTGTATGCCCTATTCTAACTATATTCCCATCTCTGTTTTGTACCAAGATGTTTATTTCTTTCTCATGGGGAATGAGCAGTAATTTCAGAACTGAGAGGTGGGATGTCTTAACTTTCAAAACTTAGTTCGAGATCTTGTTGTCCATATTGTCTCCCCATGCTGAATCACAACATCTCCATGTCACTGGTTGGTAATCGATTGCTGCAATTGTTCAGGGCTTTGGTAACAACAGACCTGAAATGCTTTATGCTCGCTTGGCAATCATATTTAAGGATGTCCTTGTACTGAAGGCAGTTCAGCAAATGTCCATTAGATCAGTCCTTCAGCTGAGGTGGGGTCAGTCTCGTGATGAGAGGCTTAATAAATTTGGTGTCTCTCTTCTGACGTTTAGAAGAATGGGAGGTGATCTCATTGAAAGAACAAGAGAATAAACTGACTTTACAGGATTGGATACGGAGGTGCTGTTTCTCTGGTTGAGGAATGCAGAACAAGAAGCCAGTCATTTAGGACTGAGATGAGGAGATATCTTTTCACTGAGGGGGTTGTGTATATTTGGAATTTTACAGTGAGGGTTGTGGATGCCACATTATTGAACGTACTTAAAGCTGAGGGCGACTTTTTTTTTGGTGCCTTAAGGAAAATGGGAAGTGAATGAGAAATTGGAGTTGAAGCCCAAGATTAGCCATGATTTTGTAGAATTGAGGAGCAGGCTCGACAGGCCATCTGGTCTATTCTTATAGTATTGTGTAATATGCAATCGCCTGTGAAGAGAATCGTTTTCTTTTGGATTTCTGTTTACAATACACATTAACTGCTGCAGGTCCAGTTCATATTTGATTACTGCCCAGCATTGTAAGTGAAGCTCACTTTGACACTGGGAAACGTAAATGCAACTCTGCACGTCATTGAGTTGTATCACAGGCAAAGGCGGGGAGCAGAAAGCTGTATTCGGGATTGCTAATTGCTGTCCTGACCAAGCCTGTGTAGTGAATGGTACTGACATGAAGGAGTCCATTCCACGGGGGCAGTGCGTGCTTTATTTTCAGCAAGATATGCTGGTCAATCGTATCATTAAGTGATTTTAAAGTAGGGAGACAGAAGGGACTTTCTTTTGGATTTCACCAAGGAAAATTCTCTCCTTTGCCACCAGTATTCTGCAGATACTTTATGACTTAGCATATGTTTGCTTTGGATGCTAACCAGCAATATGTGGTGTAGATCAGATGGATTTGGGGTTTTGCGGAAGTCTCTGCTCTTGCATGTCCAGCTGTAAAATATGTTTAGGTGGGGTTACTGGGTTACAGGGATAGGATGGTTGTGTGGGCTTGGGGAGGGTGCTCTTTCCAAGGGCCGGTGCAGACTCGATGGGCCAAATGGCCTCCTTCTGCACTGTAAATTCTATGATTCTGTGAAATTCTATGATTCTGAGGGAGGTGTCTCACCCCGCTCCATTCAGCAGCACTGCCAGAACCAGGGGGTCCATGCCCAAGGAACTCGAGGCACAAATCTGCTCCCGCCACTGTGAGGCACGCTGAATCCTTGCTCCAATCCATGTTCCAGCTCTTGTCCTTATTTGTAGAAATCAGCTATTGACGTATTTTCCATACAAATTCAGCATACTGTCATGGGGAAAACAATGTCCTGCGCATTTCTCTCCTGATATGGTCCTTTTGGAAGGGATCTACTTGTGTACAAAGATTATGCTGAGCAGTTTCAAAAGCAGAAACGTTTCTTTGTGAAATGAAATGAAAATCGGTTATTGTCACAAGTAGGCTTCAAATGAAGTTACTGTGAAAAGCCCCTCGTCGCCACATTCCGGCGCCTGTTCGGGGACGCTGGTACGGGAATCGAACCGTGCTGCTGGCCTGCCTTGGTATGCTTTCAAAACCAGCGATTTAATTTGAAGGTGAATTTGTTTTGGTTGGTGACCAGATAAGACACTGCAGTGATGTGCTCGCCTGCTGAAATGTGAGGATTTTGTTTTTCATTATCTTTGTGTTGCGCAATGTGATAGATGGAAATCTCTTGTGCATTCCAAGATTTATTGATTAGTGAGTAGGAAAAACGAACGGTTTGAATCGATGTACTGCTTTAATGACCTCGGGACATTCCAGTGCACTTTACAGCCAATGACGTTTTGAAGTCCTTGTCCCCACTGTAGTGCAGGACACACAGCAGCCAAGGTTCTCACAAGTCCCACCAGCAGCCATGCCATGGGAGGGACTTCCTACCCCTTCCTGCCAGCAGAATCTCTGGTCCTGCCAAAAGTCACCACCCGCGGCAGATTCTCTGGCGGTGGGATGGATAAGCCATGTAAGATACCGTAGCCATTGGCAGGACCGGTAGATCCCAATGGCACGCCACCTCCACTGCTGTCTTCACTCGGCCAAAGTGTAAAATTAATGTATTTGATTAAAGGATATCTTTCTGTCAAGCGTATACACAACCTGGTAGATTTCCTTCACTGATGAGATTCATCCCCCTCTATTGTGTTGCATTACTGAGGGCAAGTATTGGCAGTTGTATGGTTTCCATTCATTGCGATGGAATGTCGTGATTGGAACAAAATGCTGGAAATCTGAAATAAAATGGTGGCAAGAGAGCCACCAGAGTTGATGCTTCTGAGAAAAGTGAGAGAGATTTAAGCAAATGAAAAGGTGGGTGGGTAGAGCAGAAAGAAGAACACAAGTGAGTGTTTCTGAGAGAGTGGCAGCAGTAGACCAGGTCGTGTTGAACGGAGGAGCAGGCTCAAGGGGATGAATTGCCTACTCTTGGTCCTAATTTGTATGTTTGTATTTGAGGCCAAAGGAAGCGGTAATGGAACAAGTAAAGAAACAACACGTGTCTCACGGAGGTGTGAATGGCAGGATGATGGTTTCTCGGTGACTCTATTGCTGCAGTGCAAGGGCCCTTAGCAAAGCAAAGGCTTGCAAAGAGAGTGGTGGGTGAAAAAGACACTTTTTGATTTTTAAAAATGTGACTGGCTGATAAGATGTTTTACAATTGAAGAGGGCTGTTTCCATGTGTTCAGGTCTAAAATTGGCCTTTGAGTGCAAGATGTTTGGAATAGGGAGCAGGAGAAAGTCAGTTGGGATGGTATGGAAGTCACTTTCAAAGTTAATAGTTAAGGCAGAAACTGTGAAAACATTGGACAAGGGCATGACAGATCATGGGAGCAGATGGGGTAAATGGTATTTAGACTGCGTGCTTGTGTGGAAAGTAAACAGCAGCACCCCCGCTGGTTAAGCCAAATGGCTTGTTTCGATGTTGGAACTTTTGTTTATAACTTCAACGCAGTTCTTTGAGAGCCTGGGTCCAGAAATGTACCACTAACCATAATTGGCCATCTAATTGGCTGTCTAACTCTTCAGATGATACAGAACTGACTATTGTGGTAAATGAAAACATTCTCAAATCAAACATACGATTGGCAATCCCTTTATAATTTAAGTTTCATACAGTAAGTTTGATTAAAACGGCATCCATGTTACAGAAGAACATTTGTAGAGAACAAACTTTCAGGTGAAAATGTTGAAAGCCGGGGCTGGAGCGTGAGGGGTGGGTGGGAAGAATGATGAGTCTTCCATGAACTTGACGACGTAACACGAGACCTGATGTTGCATCTTTTATTTGCTTGACAGAAGCTCGGAGAAGTGGGACTTCTCCATCTGTGGCGACTGTGTCTATACGGGAGATGCGGACAGGGTTAAAGGACAAGAGCTGCTGGCAGTTTTGCTTGACTGGGTGGAATTCCTGTAGCCATCGAGCCTGATGTGCACGTGACTGGAAAAGGTCAAAGACCAGGCTAATACAAGTGAAGGGAGTAAGAGTGATTAATGCAAAAAAAAAATGAATGACACTCTGCCCTTTTGGCTAAGAGGAGAAACTCCGTGTAGGTGGGAGCAGAGTTCAGTGGGTGAGGATGAGACGTGAGCGGGAGTGGGTGCTCCCAGAAAGCTGCCTCACAGAAATTGCTCAAGGTGTTTCTATAGTCAAGACGATTCAAGTTTTACACTTGAGCGGAGTGGCAAAGCAGACTGCCATGTTTTCTGATTTGAGAGTGAATGTGTGTGGGGAAGGCAGAAGACTGAAAAAATTTTGAATTGTTTGGAATTGCATGTTACAACATGATCCTTTTGCCGAATCTCGAAACCTGTAATCTATCCATATGTTAAATGTCTCTGAAACCTGTATATATTTACTTGTTATTTATTCCTTATATTAAATTGCAACATGACGGCGGGGGGCAGTTCAGAATTATTCTGGAAACCAATTGCTTTTCCATTCTTGCCTTAGCTGAATTCAAGAGCATTGAAATTACCTATAAAGATAGTTCAAGTATTTACTCTTCATGAATTTCTACATCTGATTTTACATCACCGAGCGGACGGGAGGGAGGTTTGAAGTAGCAACAATTCCAGGCAAAAGAAATCATGAGGTGACTGGGTCGCTGACTGATTTTTGTGTTCGGCTGAATCTGCCAAAACTTTTTTTTAATATAATCATTTTTAAAAAAATACTAGCATTTGTTCCTAGTGCATAGTGCAATGTAGAAGCCTGGGATATTGGAGATTTTTGAAAATTAAAGCTGACCCGTTGAAAGATAAAATTGAAAGTACTGCCAAATAAGAAGGTTGCAGTTCTTGATAATTATCAAAGGAAACTGTTCCATCAAGCCTGAAGAATTTTGTAACGATACACAGATGACCAGGGGCTGGTTTAGCACAGGGCTAAAGAGCTGCCTTTTAAAGCAGACAAAGGCAGGCAGGCCAGCAGCACAGTTCAATTCCCGTACCAGCCTCCCCGAACAGGCACCGGAATGTGGCGACTAGGGGCTTTTCACAGTAACTTCAATTTGAAGCCTACTTGTGACAATAAGCGATTTTCATTTCATTTTTTCACCAGTGTCAGGGTACAGCAAGAGTTTACTTCAGTGTCATTCAAAATCCACAGAGAACACCCAGCAGATTATAACTTTGGCTCATTTAAAATCTCAAGTGGATGTACGTGTATAGCTATATTGGTGATTAATGGTGCTTTGAAAATCAACACTCGCGGTATTGCCTGGGTGATCAGCTGAAGCTGACTGCCAGGAAGGGTGTCATGGTTTGGACCTGAGACTCATTTCCAGGATACAGACCAGATACTGTGATGGGAAGGTGATAGGGTAGATCGGAAGTCTGAGAGGAGGTCATCAAATGGCTCCCCATCACTTGCTTAATTGCCATCATAAATTATCATAGATTCTCGACTGTGCAGGAGGAGGCCATTCGGCCCATTGAGTCTGCACCGACCCTTTGAAAGACCGCCCTACCTAGGCCCAATGCCCCCCGCACTATTCCTGCAACCCCACCCTAAGGGGCAAATTAGCATGACCTGACCACCTGACCTGTACATCTTTGGACTGTGGGAGGAAACCAGAGCACCCGGAGGAAATCCACGCAGACATGGAGAGCAAACTCCACACAGTCACCCAAGGTCGGAATCGCTGAGAGGCAACAGTGCCAAGTACTGTGCCATTGTGCTGCCTGCATATATAAATATCTTGCACAACTAAATGCAATGACTTATGGGGACAAGCGAAGCATGAATGTAGGAACGGAAGTAGGCCATTCAGCCCCTCCAGCCTATTAATCTGTTCAATTAGATCATAACTGACCTGTGCATTGATTCCATATGTCAACTTTTTGCTCTTTATCCATTGATGCAATTATCTACCACAACACTATTTTAAAAGCAAGTTGGATTAAGGAAAATGTGCCCAAAACTTCTATTTTCAAATTAATTTAAAACACAATTTTTATATCAGGCAGATTAATGATCTAACTGCATTCCTTTCAACCATGGTCCTAATGATGTGCCATCAATGTTTTTTTAAAGTTCCCTTTTTATGTAAAGCAAAACTGGGAGAAATATATGAAAAGCCTCTTAAATTCATGGTTTTCTTGTGATTAGCAAAATAAAACGTGTGTGCAAATGGATAAGCACTCCGATTTGAAATGTCAGAGAGGAAGGCAATAGGAAATGTGACTGTGACCTTTTAAGCACAACTCCTGGGTTAAGTGCAAAGCATGTGGAGTTACTATTTATTCAGGCCTAGGTGCCAGAATCTCATTTGTCAAATCATACGGATATTGTTGTCATCGTGAAACTTTGACTTGTCAATCTCTATTTGTTTCAAAAAGAACCATTTCTTTTTTAGATTGATGTCTGACAAAATTAACTGGCCACATGACCTAAATAATAGAGCATTTGTTTTAAGGTCACAATCTCCTCCATGTTTTGGGTTTATTATGGCTACGACTGGGGCTTATTATAAGTCAGATGTACATGTTAGCCATTTGGAGTGTAGCATTTAGCTGTGCTAGCCAGCATCTTGTTAAGGAAGGCGAGCATGCTGACTGGGAGCTTGGCAATGAACTAGGAAAGGCTGAATCAGCAGCTGGATTGACCTGACCTCGCTTAGTGAGTTTCATTCTCGATGTTGGTGCATGGTGGCTTTGAACGCTTACATCTCAGTACTTGGATTCAAATCCCACCACGGCAGATGGTGGCATTTGAATTCACTAAAAATCTGGAATCAAAAGTTTAATGATGACCATGAAACCATTGTTGGTTGTTGTAGAATCCCATCTGGTTCATTTAATGTCCTTTAGGGAAGGAAATCTGCCATCCTTACTGGTCTGGCCTGCATATGACTGCAGATGTACAACAATGTGGTTGACTCTGAAATAGCCTAGTGGGCAATTGGGAATGGGCAATAAATGTTGGCCCAACTAGCAACGCCAAAAATCTTATGAGTGTTAAAGGAAAATACAATCCATTAGGAAATCTGTTTGTCCTGCCTGAGTTAATGGATTTTGCCTAAGTATCGAAATTTTTAGAGAAGTTTGCAACATAAGTTTTTGTTTGTTTTTCCTTTACGAATGTTGGAATGTGCCTAAAGAAGAACAAATCTAACTTGAAACCAGTAAGTAAAAGATTGAGGCCTACCATTTCAGTCAGTTCAAATAATGGTAAATTTTGGGCAGCACTGTGGCTCAGTGGATAGCACTGCTGCCTCGCGGCGTCGAGGTCCCAGGTTTGATCCCGGCTCTGGGTCACTGTACGTGTGGAGTTTGCACATTCTCCCCGTGTTTGCGTGGGTTTCGCCCCCACAACCCAAAGATGTGAAGGTTAGGTGTATTGGCCACGCTAAATTGCCCCTTAATTGGAAAACATTAATTGGGTACTCTAAATTTATTAAAAAAAATAATGGTCAATTTGGTCACAGTCATCGAGTCATCCAACACTGAACGAGACCTTTTGGCCCATCATGTCTGCACCAGCCATCAAGCACCTATCCTAATCCCAATTTTCAGCACTTGGTCAATAGCGTTTCAATTGATCATCTAAATTTGTGTGGGTTCCCGCCTCTACCATTCCTTTCAGATAGTGAATTCCAGATTTCAAAAAGTTTTTATTCAAATCCCCTCTGAATCTATGCCCTTAGTTAATGACTCCTCTACTAAGGGGGAAAGTTTTTTCTATCTACCCTATCTATGTCCCTCATAATTTAGTCTGGCAATTAGCAATCATTTTGATGGGACAAAAAGCTATTTACAAATGTAACTTTGGTTTTAGTAAATGAGGTTAAGGAAACCTATTCCGATTTCATATTCAACTTTGGCTAATTTTATAGAACTGTTCAGTTCTATGTTAAATAAAAGTAAGCAAGCTGATTTTATTGGGGACGATCAATTTGTCTTTAATTGTCCTGTGATAATCATTGTACTTATTCATTATTTTACCTTTTGCACTAATGACTAGTAACTAGTTATTACTAGTAACTAGTTGTTACAAATTTAAATGTGCGAAACATTCTGAATGATTTGTTAGGATTTTCATCTTTGTATTCTGAAATCTTAGTTGCAGCAATGTCATTCATTTCTATATATATATTCACCAGGAGTGCTGCAGGACTCATCTTCCGATTGAGATTACACTCCAAAATTGAACAGGCATGTAATTTTGAAGGAAGTCGGCCTCGTCACGAGTGGAACTAAGTTATGCACTTGCAACACTTGAGTTGTCCGCCTGTCATTTGCTAGATCAATTCCTTTCTGGGAGAACAGAAGAATCCCAATTAAATTGAATGCAGGGCTATTGTTCATGCCTATGATGAGGCCTGTAACAACAGTAATAATCACTGACGGTTACCATGCTGTTTCTCACTAATGTTAATGCCAGAATTCCAGGCAGAACAAACATACAAAGGTCAGTTCTTTGAAGCATCTCAAAAACGCCTGTGCCCCGTACCTTCGAAAGCCAACTGAACAAACAGGATTGAGGGATATCTGCCACAGTTCGAAGAACAGCTGCCCCGGCTCTCATCAGATCAAGCAGGGGGTTCAATTTTGTTGTCCTCAATAAGTCGAGTGCATGAATGGTCTCCAATGTTGAGAGCAGACCTATCTTAGTGATGCAATGCTTCCATTGTTGGCAGGGTCTGCGAGGTGCACCGTAGCAACCATTATAGTTACCAGTGACATCCATGCTGCTTTTCTTGGCTCTTGCTGCTGGGACTGTGTAAAAGGATGAATGTAATTGGAAGTAAATGATCTCCACCTGATTAAGCCAAGCTGAGTTGACTTAAATACGCTCGCTTTGTATTTATCAGTCGCTTTAGCAGTCGAATGTGAGTGATTGGGCGAGAGAGCAACATGATGTTTTATTGTTGGCCAGAACGTAATCGGTTTGTTTCCAGCCCATTGAGGAAGGAAGCCATGCTGGATTTAGCTTGAGGAAATGACATAAGACACGTGTCACAGATTTCTCTGGTAAAGCATTTGAGCAATTGTGACTACTGTCATTCGGTTTGCAGTAGTTATGCAAAAGGGCAAGAAACGGGCAAAAGGTGAGAATGTTCAACTGGGGGAGGGCTCATTTCAGTGAGTCAAACAAAGATCGGATCCCTGTGGATGGAAATGGAAGATTGGCAGGTAGAATAGTAAATGAACTCTTGGAAGCCTTTGAAGAAGTGATGGCTTAGAAATACTCCCACGAGGGGGAAAGGAATGGTATCCGAAGTGAGAGCTCCCTGAAGGACTAAAAATATGGAAGTTGAAGTGAAACATTTTAAAGGATGGTGGTGTTTTGTGTCAAGTCTCAAAATGTAGCAGAGAGCCAACCTGAGTAGAAATTAAAAAGGAAATGAACAAGGCATTCTCTGGTCTCGGTCATGGTGGGCCCATGTTGCGAGCGAGAGCGGAATATTTGACATTACAGCCAAAATGCCATTCATTCTCCGCTGCACCGAAAAATCCCAGCTGAGAAGAAGGATGGAAAGTTCTGGGTTCTAGGGGAATAAATTAATGAGCAATATAAATGAACCCAATTATTTTTTTTAGTAAGATAAGTTGTAAAAGGATGGGACTGATTCAGGGACCAACAAGGACATCTTGTAGAGGCAAAGGGTTGGGTTGAGCAATAAAATGAATACTTTGCATCTGTCTTCATGAAAGCAGATGTCACCAAAGTCACAGCAAAGGAGGAGGTAATAGAGAAGCAATAGTATAGAAATAAAGAGGTATTAAAAAGTGCTGTATGTAAAAAAAAAAAGTCACCTGACCAGATGGGATGCCGTCTGGGTTGCTGATGGGAGTGAGGGTGCATGGAGTTAGCAGAGGCCATCATAGAATTATCTTCTGAATTCAATTCACTGACAGCCCCCCCCCCCCCCCGCCCCCAAATCCTACTTCTGAAACCCAACCTCTTGGGAGTTGAGCCTCGTTCATCATGAGGCAGCACCAATGATGTCGGACTCCTGGGACAAAACACGTTCCAGCACATGTCACAGGCTGGCATTCAATTCGATTCCACTTTATTTACCATTTGGAAATTCATTTTGGGTAACTGCTTATTCATTTTTTAAAAAAAAACGTCACCTATGCATGAATAACATGAATTACCTGGGAACGACACAACCTGGAGGTTCCCCTTCAAGTCACTCACCATCTTGACTTGGAAATATATTATCGTTCCGTCACTATCGCTGGGTCAAAATGCTGGAAATACCTCGCAAACAGCACAGTGGGAGTAGCTACACCTCGGGGATTGCAGCGGTTCAAGGAGGCAACTCACCACCACCTTTTAAAAAAATATATATTTTTATTCAAATTTTTACATATTTTCAACAAAACCCCCCCCCCCCCCCTTACAGAAAAAAGAAAAACAAAGAACACCTAAATAAACATCTTACAACTACATCACGAATTCCCCCAATATACAAACCCCCCATTAAGCAATAATAAACACAGTAGAAAAACACACAAATACACCCCCCCCCCCCCCCCCACCCCGGGTTGCTGCTGCTGCTAACCACCTCCTAACACTCCGCTAGAAAGTCTAGGAATGGTTGCCACCGCCTGAAGAACCCTTGCACAGACCCTCTCAAGGCAAATTTTACCCTCTCCAATTTAATGAACCCTGCCATGTCGCTGATCCAGGCTTCCACGCCTGGGGGCCTCGCATCTTTCCACTGTAGCAGAATCCTCCGCAGGGCTACCAGGGATGCAAAGGCCAGAATACCGGCATCTTTCGCCTCCTGCACTCCCGGCTCATCCAATACCCCAAATAGTGCTAACCCCCAGCTCGGCTTAACCCGGGTGTTCACCACCTTGGACACCGTCCTCGCAATACCCCTCCAGAACCCATCCAGCGCCGGGCACGCCCAGAACATGTGGGTGTGATTTGCTGGGCTCCCCGAGCACCTCCCACACCTGTATTCCACCCTAAAGAACCTGCTCAGCCTCGCCCCTGTCATATGCGCTCTGTGAAGAACCTTAAATTGTATCAGGCCAAGCCTGGCGCAAGGGGTGGAAGAATTAACCCTACCCAGAGCATCCGCCCACGCACCCTCGTCTATCTCCTCCCCAAGCTCCTCCTCCCATTTACCCTTTAGCTCCTCCACTGAGGTCTCCTCCTCCTCCCGCATCTCCTGGTAGATCGCCGAGACCCTGCCCTCTCCAACCCAGCCCCCCGAGAGCACCCTATCCGGGATCCTGAGTGCTGGAAGCAGCGGGAACTCCCTCACCTGCCATCTTACAAACGCCTTTGCCTGCATGTACCTGAAGGCATTTCTGGGGGGGGGGGGGGCCCGAATTTTTCCTTCAGCGCCCCAAGGCTCGCAAACATCCCATCTTAAAACAGGTCCCCCATCCTTCTAATTCCTGCCATGTGCCAGCTCAGGAACCCTCCATCCATTCTCCCCGGGACGAACCAATGGTTCTCCCGGATCGGGGACCAAACCGAAGCCTCTACCTCACCCCAGTGGCGTCTCCAGTGCCCCCAAATTTTCAGAGTCACCGCCACCACCGGACTCGTGGTGTACCTAGTTGGCGGGAGCGGCAGCGGTGCTGTCACCAGCGCTCCCAGACTCGTGCCCACACAGGACCCCATCTCCAGCCTCTTCCACGCTGCCCCCTCCCCCTCCATTACCCACTTGCGTATCATCGCCACATTGGCAGCCCAGTAATACCCACACAGATTAGGTAACGCTACCCCTCCTCTGTCCCTACTCAGCTCCAGAAACACCCTTCTCACCCTCGGGGTCTTTTTCGCCCACACGAATCCCATGATGCTCCTACTGACCCGCTTAAAAAAGGCCTTAGGGATCAGGATGGGGAGTCACTGGAATATAAAAAGGAACCTCGGGAGCACCGTAATCTTCACCGACTGTACCCTACCCGCCAGGGAGAGTGGCAGCATATCCCACCTTTTAAACTCCTCCTCCATCTGCTCCACCAGCCTCGTCAAGTTGAGCTTGTGTAGGGCCCCCCAGCTCCTGGCCACCTGGACCCCCAGGTACCGAAAACTCCTTTCCGCTCTCTTCAGTGGGAGCTTGTCTATCCCCCTTCCCTAGTCCCCTGAGTGTACCACGAAGAGCTCACTCTTCCCCACGTTGAGCTTATACCCGGAAAAGTCCCCAGACTGCCTGAGGATCCGCATCACTACCGGCATCCCCCCCACTGGGTCCGCCACATACAGTAACAGGTCATCGGCCTACTACAACAACCTGGTTTCCCCCCCATTATCAAGCTCCCTGCCTCCAGGTCCGGAATCCGGCCCAACATGCGGCGCATAAATCCGGCATCGTCCCAATTCGGGGCATATACATTCACTAATACCACCCGCACCCCATGCAGTTTACCACTCACCATCACGTACCTCGCTCCATTGTCTACCACGATGTTCGGCGCCTCAAACGACACCCGCTTCCCTACCAAAATTGCCACCCCTTGATTCTTTGCGTCCAACCCCGAGTGGAAAACCTGCCCTACCCACCCCTTTCTCAGCCTAACCTGATCTGTCATCCTCAAATGCGTCTATTGGAGCATAACCACATCTGCCTTCAGTCCCTTCAGGTGCGCGAACACACGGGCCCTCTTGACCGGCCCGTTCAGGCCTCTCACATTCCAAGTTATCAGCCGGATCAGGGGGCATCCTGCCCTACCCGCCCTGCCGATTAGCCATCCCCTTTTCCAGGCCAGCCACACCCCCACCCCGACTCTCTCTCTCTCGTAGCTCCAGCTCCCCTTTGGCCAATGCAGCAGCAACCCATGTCCCACCCGAGCTGCGTTGCTCCCCCCATAGCACTCCCATAAATCAGCTGACCCCGGCCACTCCCACCACTCCATCGACCCCCCCTAGTGTGGTAGTCGCCCCCTTCTCTTCTCCCCCCCCCCCCCCCCCCCCCCCCCCACCCCTGTCCATCAGCGGGCGCTCTTCTCCAACACCGCCCTTCCTTCCATAGCAAGGGAAAAAGCCCGCGCTTTCCATCAAACCGGCCCCGCCCTCTCTGGCGCAGCTCCCTTTTGCGGCCTAATCCCAGCTCCCCCATCTCGGGCCTCCCATCTCTCCTCCCCCCCACGGGGCCCTGTCCTTCCAACCACCGACGCCCACACTCACAAAACCCCCCACTTCGAACCATTTCACCCTACCCAACCCAGCATCCAAGGAAACAATACAGAACAGAACATCCCCCAAAGCACAGTAACCACCCTCAGTCAGTGTCCAACTTTGCGGCCTGAATAAAGGTCCACGCCTCCTCTGGCGTCTCAAAGTAATGGTGCCGGTCCTTAAACGTGACCCACAGTCACGCCGACTGCAGCATCCCGAATTTCACCCCCTTCCGATGCAGAGCCGCCTTAGCCCGATTGTACCCGGCCCTCTTCTTGGCCACCTCCGCGCTCCAGTCCTGGTATATACGGACCTCTGCATTCTCCCATCTGCTGCTCCGCTCCTTTTTTGCCCATCTTAGGACACACTCCCTGTCCACCAAGTGGTGGAACCGCACCAATATCGCCCGCGCCGGCTCGTTAGACTTGGGCCTCCTCGCCAGGACTCGATGGGCACCGTCCAGCTCCAGGAGCCTCGGGAAGGCACCCGCACCCATCAATGTGTTCAGCATCATGACCACATATGCTCCAGCATCCGACCCCTCCGGGAGGCCCAGAGTCCGCAGATTCTTCCTCCTCGACCGATTCTCCATGTCCTCGAACTTCTCTTGCCGTTTCTTATCCAGCGCCTCGTGCGCCTCCACCTTCACCGCCAGGCCCAATATCTCGTCCTCATTCTCCGAGGCCTTCTGCCGCACGTCCCGGATCGCCGCCCCTTGGGCCTTCTGGGTCTCGACCAGCTTGTCGATCGAAGCCTTCATCGGCTCCAGCAGCTCTGCTTTCAATTCCGTGAGGCAGCGCTCGAGAAACTCCTGCTGCTTTTGCGACCACTGCGCCCATGCTGCCTGGTCTCCACCCGCCGCCATTTTGGCTTTCCTCCCTTGCACTTTTCGCTGCACCAGAATTACTTTTTTCACCGCTCCACTCCTGGTCCAATCCATACAGTGCCAGGGAAATCGTACTGTCACCTTCCCACACTGGGAACCGTCGAACAAATGCGCTGGGGCCCCTAAAAAGAGCCCAAAAGTCTTTTTCTGGCGGGAGCTGCCGAACCGGAAGTCCCTCACCACCACCATCTGAAGGGTAATGCTGACCTAAATAGTGACGCCCACACCCCATGAATGAATTTTTAAAAACTTAAGGGTGGTTTTCTACCACTGATCCAAGATTAATTAAATATGTATTGCAAATATTAATTATGTATCAAAAAATATTCTAATGCACTAAAAAGTCCCACCCGGAGTATATACCCTTGTCTGTACATCAAATTCCTGTTAAATTCTTATAGTGAGTGTGAAAACAAATTCAGGAACTGATTTGTCTTGCATCTGAGGGATTGTCACCCTGAACCCAGCCAGTAGTGCTGCGATGAAGGGTTTTTTTTTGTTCATGACGCACTTTACTTCCATCAAAATTCTTCAAAAGTAGATTTCATTGAGAAATCCACTCAGTTCGTGCCTGGCTCAATAAACTCTGTACCTTACTTTCCTTCGACAGAGTGCCAGGCAAGACGCCCAAAAGGTATAGCACACTCAACTATCACTTCATTATTGTAGGATTTACAAACACCATCCTGACTTGGAAATATATCACCATTCCTCACTTAGGTCAAAAGGGCGGCATGGCAGCACAGTGGTTAGCGCGGTTGCTTCACAGCTCCAGGGTCCGAGGTTCGATTCCTGGCTTGGGTCCCTGTCTGTGCGGAGTCTGCACATTCTCCCCGTGTCTGCATGGGTTTCCTCCGGGTGCTCCGGTTTTCTCCCACAGTCCAAAGATGTGCAGGTTAGGTGGATTGGCCATGATAAATTGCCCTTTGTGTCGAATAAGGTTACTAGGGTTACAGGGATAGGTTGGAGGTATGGGACTTAATTGGGATGCTCTTTCCAAGGGTCTGTGCAGACTCGATAGGCCAAATGGCCGCCTCCTGCACTGTAAATTCTATGTAAAACTTCCATAACCGCACTGTGGGTGTACCAAGAAGGCAGCCCACCACCACCCCTCGAGGGCAAATAGGGATGAACAATAAATACTGGCCTGGACATGTAAGCCAGGCCATGTAAGGATGGCAGATTTCCTTTCCTAAAGGTCGTTAAATGAAGCAGATGGGTTTTGACAACAATCAATGGTTTCATTGCCATCATTAAACTTAGTTCCAGATTTTTATTGAACTAAAATTTCACCATCCGTGATGGTGGGATTTGAACCCAGTTCTTGTCCTGCGTCTCTGGATTACTTGTCTAGTGACAATACCATTCTGCCACCACCTTGTTCAATGCTGTAGGGGCATGAACTGCAGATGGTTGAATTTACATTCAGTCAATAAAGCTGGAACTGAAAGCTAGTCTCAGTGATGGACACCATGAAAACCATCATTGATTATCGTAAAAACAAACTGGTTCACTAACTAATGTCCTTTAGGGAAGGAGTTGTGCCGTTCTTACCTGGTCTGGCCTACGTGTGACTCCAGACACACAGCAATGTGATTGATTCTTAACTGCCCCCCTCGGAAATGGCCTAGCAAGCCACTCGGTTCAAGGACAATAAAGGATGGGCAACAAATGCTGCCCTTAGCACAGTGGGCTAAGCAGCTGGCTTGTAATGCAGAACAAGAACAGCAGCGCGGGTTCCATTCCCGTACCGGCCTCCCCGAACAGGTGCCGGAATGTGGCGACTAGGGGCTTTTCACAGGAACTTCATTGAAGCCTATTTGTGACAAGCTATTATTATTATTATTATTATTATTATTAACGCCTGCACCTCTTGAAAGTATTTTTAAAAGTTATACCTGATAAACCAAAGTACCATATCATCAAATTTCATACTCCCAGGACCACTATGCCATCATACTCTGACAATCATTCGGATAGGGGATGAAAATCCGTACACATCATGAGGAGATCTAGTATCCGTTAAAATAGGGTGGAATTCTCCCATTTTGAGACTAAGCCCAGTGGGCAGTAATGTTGAGCATTTTCTGTTGCGGAGGCTGGCGGGGAAACAAGTCTTCCAGCCCCAAATGCATTAATTATCCACCCAGGTGTTTTCCGCCATATTCTAAGGCAGTGCAGGCCTGGATGGCGCCGAGTGCGCCATAGTGTCCTGGTGCCATATTGAAAAGGTACCCAACATCACTGACCCACTATTGAAGAAAGAAGGCCTGAAAATGAAAAAAGATGTCCGTGATCAAGAAAGTGAAAGCCAATGGTATATAGGGCAATGTGGCAAACTGGATAAAACGTTGGCTTAGTAACAGAAAACAAAGGGTAAAGATCAATGGCTTCCCTTGCAATTGGAAAGTTGTTTCAAGTGGTGTTCCAGAAGGACCCTTACTGTTGTGTTTCATATTAATGATTTGTACATGGACGTGGGGAGCATGATTGGGAAATTTGAAGATGAGCCAAAGATGGGTTGAGTGGTAGACCATGTAGAGGATGGCTATAATCTCCAGAATAATGTAGGTGGATTTGTGGAGTGGGCGATAAAGAGGCAGATGGAATTTAACACCGAGAAGTGTGTGATCATGCATTCAGGAAGGTCAAACAGTTGTAGAGGGTACGCAATAAATGGGAATATACTAAGTGGGGTAGATGAGGCGAGAGATCTTGGTGTACAGGTACACAGATCCCTAAAGGCAGCAGTTAAAGTAGACAATGTTGTGAAGAAAGCATATGGAATGCTCTCCTAGGTATAGAATATAATAGTAAGGATATAATGTTAGAATTGTATAAAACACTGGTGAGGCCACAACTGGAATATTGGGTCCTGTTCTGGTTGTCCTATTACAGGAAGGACGTTATTGCTTTGGAGAGGAGGTTTGCTAGAATGTTGCCAGGGCTAGAAAAGTGTGGCTACAAAGTGATTGGATGTGGTAGGGGTTGTTTTTCCTTGGAACAAAGAAGCCGGCAGGGTGACTTAATTGAGGTATACAAAATTGAGGGGCAGAGATAGGGTGAACAGGATAGAATTGTTACTGTTGGTGGAGAATTCTAGAGCCAGGGGACACAGATTCAAGATAGATTCAGAAGGTGTAAACGGGACATGTGGAAGAACTGTTTAACACAGTGGGTAGCGGGAGCCTGCTGCCCAAGTTGGCGGTGGAGGCAGAGACCCTAAACGCTTCTAAAAGGTATGTGCGCTAAGATGCAGGGCTATGGACCGGGTGCTGGAAGGTGGGGGTAGAAACGGCACCTGGGTGTCCTCGGGCTGGCATGGGCTGGATGGCCTCCTGTGCTGTAACTTTTCTATGATTTTATGTCTGAGAGCACTTGTGAAACTTGAGGATAAACCCCTTGAGACTGAAGATGGATCTTCAGGAACATTCTGGGGCTAGGACATGGACACCAAATCTGGAGGGTCCACCTGCAGGTGCTTCCCTCCACCCACTGCTGTGGTATCCTGGGGCCCCAGAGTTGTGGGCTGCCTCCATCTTGAGCTCTGGAGTCAGTCCCAGGGATTGTTCAGGTGAGTCCTGACCTCCTACACACCAGGCTGTTCAGATGGACCAAGGTCAGAACCAAGTTGTGTACTGCCCTGAGGTTGATGAATAAACTACAACTGATGTGGAGCAAAAGTATCTAAAAAGATGTGGGCGTCGCAGGCAAGGCCAGCATTTGTTGCCCATCTCTCGAACTGAACGCCATTTTTAAAGAGTCAACCACATTGCTGTGGGTCTGGAGTCACATGTAGACCAGACCAGGTAACGATGGCAGATTTCCTTCCCTAAGGGACATTATTGAACCAGATGGGTTTTTACGACAGTCGACAATGGTTTTGAGGTGATCATTAGACTTTTAATTCCAGATTTTAATATAGGTATTAAAGGGTGACCTGCACCCCCCCCCCCCCCCCCCCCCCCCCCACACACACACACACACACACACACACACAAACAAAAGACTTGGAAATCCTAAATTTAACATTTTATGATTTGGCCTGTTGATTGTTATGTGTTTCCTAGTTTTCCTGTTTCAGCCATTATTAGTTGCTTGAAGTAAAAAGGATTGTTCTTTGGGTGCTCCCATTTCCTCCCACAGTCCAAAGATGTGCAGGTTAGGTGGACTGGTCATGCTAAATTGCCCCATAGTGTCCAAAAAAGGTTAGGTGGGTTACGGGGATAGGGTGGGGGTGTGGGCCTAGGTAAGGTGCTCTTTCAGAGCGTCAGTGCAGACTCGGTGAGCTGGATGGCCTCTTCTGCACTGTAGGGATTCTATCATTCTATTCCATGATTCAGAAGGAGGGCTGTGCGGTACAGCAAAATGTAATTTACCCTTCACATGCACTCATCGATATTATTGTGTCTTTCCACTGTGAAAGAGTCGAGCTCCTCGAGGCTCCCACCAAACAAAATGGGATTTTAATCTAGCTTTTCCACTTGAAGTGGTTGCTTTATCTACTTGTTTCGCTTTGTAAAGAAAAAAATATTGATTGCATTGTATTGCCCGTTGCATTTGCCAACAGCCAAGGTCAAATTCCTTGAACTGGCATAATTTGAAAGAATTCGAATCCCTTGCAGCCTTATTCCAAAATTGGTTAATTGTGCAACTCTCTCAGGTTCTGTAAGAACAGCGCGAGTGAATTTTGTGAATGACCTCCAATAAACTCCACTGAAAGCATGTTGGGATAACAGAGCTGCAGCAATTAGCAGCAGCTTTTTTGAGAGCGAGTCGACTTGTGGGGGAGGAAGGGGATCTCATTGCCAGGAGGGTAAGCAACATTAAGCACATTGGGCATTAGAAAACACACACCAGATTAAACTAATTGTTTTGAACTGGGGCAGCTCGCGTAGGCACAATAAACTGAACCAATATTTGGAATTTATTTTCAATCGCTTTGAACGCTGGTCGTAAAGAGGATTAATTAAAATAATTTACATTTTGGCTTGGGCGCAGCAGAACTAAGATCAGTTTGGCCGCAACTAGGCTTAACTGTACCTCGCTGTGTGCAGCCCATGGATAATGGATGAGTCTGAATTTACTGATGGATTTTTTGGGGCTGGAATGTGGAAGGAGCAACATTTTATCAAAAGTGTCTGTCTGTAGCTCTTTGGGGAAAGGATGGCGACATAAATGTCACCATTGTTATTGTGATGAACGGTTACTGTAATACTGTACCCTTGTCATCATGTAAGGTGATGTCCCCTTTAAGACCGGGCTTGGAACCCTGGGGGACTCCGCCTCCGGCTCCGCCCATCTGGGAGCCGTATATAAGAGGCCGCCTTGTGGTGCCGAGATGTTAGCACACATCTCGGCACCAGGCTAGTTCTTAGCTTATTAAAGCCTTCTTTACCGTTTACACTCTAAGCGTCGTTACTGAGGGTACAACAGTTATGATCCCCAGAGACCGATAACTTTAAAATTCAATTTTCCAATGAATGATGGAAGGACCGTCTGACAAGATTCCAAGTTTGTGTGGGTTTGCTGACAGTTTGTGCTATAGCTCACACAGGTGTTGGCCTCTGAGGATTAGTAGCACCTGTGGCATTCATGATGGGTGGTTAAGATTAAAATTTGAAAAGAAAATGTGTTCAATACTTGAATAATTCTCTTCCCATTTCCCTCAACCTTTTTTTGTCAAACAACACAAACGGGCCTTCAGTCCAACAGGTTTGTGTTGCTGTTTGCACTCGCTATGAGCCTCCTCCTGTGTTACTTTGGGCTGGATTCTTCCGCCACGCCCGCTGCAAGATCGTCATGGGCTGGACGTGGGACATGTGAAGGTCCATTGACCTCGGGCCGGAATTTCCGGTCGCTGGGCGGGCGTGACCAGAGAATCCGCCCTTTTTCTTGCTCTCGCAATCCTTTAAAAAAAAATTTAGAGTACCCCCAATTAAGGGGGAATTTAGCGTGGCCAATCCACCTACGCTGCACATCTTTGGGTTGTGGGGGCAAAACCCACGCAAACACTGGGAGAATGTGTAAACTCCACACTGACAGTGACCCAGAGCCGGGATCGAACCTGGGACCTCGGCGCCGTGAGGCAGCAGGGCTAACCCACTGCGCCACCGTGCTGCCCTTAGCAATCCTTTTTTGTCACTCTTTTGAGTGAAGAAGATTCTTCAGAATTCCCTCTTTGAGTGTCTTTATATTTATGACCCCCCCCCCCCGCCCATTATTAAAAACATTTTCCCTCTATCTTGAGAGAAAGTTATTCATCTATTCCAAGGTCTTCGATAATGAACAAACAATTAAGAAGTATGCAATGGGTGATGGCATTTAAAAAAAAAAAAAATCCTTCTAATCTCCCTGGAGAAGCAATGAGTCTTGACCAGCCCAGAACGGATGGGGAGCTTGCCTGTGGGATTTGGTGCTCTTTTGCCACTCCCTGGCATTCCTCATTGGTGCGCTTGTGTTTCCCCCCCCCCTTCTGTATTTCGTCATGGTAGATCGATCATTCGTGTTTCAGCAGTGTGGTCCACGCAAACCAGATCTGCATAACCAGAACCACGCCGAGCTATCCCTTTAACGATGGAGAGTCTTTCCTGTACCAGTCTACCCTCTGGACTCCCTGAAATTGAATCCATCAGTCCAGTGATCCGGGAACGCAACTGAAACGTTGCTTAATCCTTGTTGATCTGTTTAGTTGATCTGTGTTCTGCATAGATAGATGGAAAAAGTGTTAGGGATCTATCATACATGGTTTACAGCTTACAAAAATTAGCAAGAGCTTTGAAAAAGATGTTGGTTGAAAAAACATCCTGAAAATATAGACCTCATGACACTTGCAGTTGAAAGAGTGGTACTGGTGACAACAGTGGGAACCTTTTGGGTTTCTCATAAAGCTGCATTTTAGGTAGATTGAACATGAAATCCCTTCAATGGAAAGGAGGGGGGAAAAGACACCTTGGACCAAAATTTGCAACAGTGCAATCAAAAATCTCTACCAGGGGATGTGTGCCCCTCTTGCATGTCTATTGCACTTTCTCAGTGTTGGGATATCACTTCCTTCTACCTAGATTTTTCAAATCAAGGTATCGTTTATCAATATTTTGCGGTTTATTATGATTTTGCTTTTTAAGACTTTACATTATTTTCAGTGTTATATATTTTAAACTGTGTAAGTGAGCTATCTGTGCAAATTGCAGTCCTATTTCTTCTGAGAATCTAACCCCAGTTGCACAATATCGGTTTGTGAAATGAAACCTTTTACGATGCTCAACGGCAGCAAGAGATCCACTCGTGGCTGATCGCACCAAGAGATTTGAGAGTAAGCTGGATAAGGATCTGCCGGGCATTTGATGGAGGGCAATGAAATTGTCAGACCAGAAACTGGGGGAATCCAGATGGACTGCAATGTAACAAAATCAGACAGCATTATGTGCTGTATCAATGGGAAAATCTGCATACTGTATCTGATCTGTCCCTCTATAGCATCACATGGCAACCCACTGGGAAAGGATGTTAACCTGGAAGTAGACTAAATGTGGGAACAGATGTTTTTGTTAAATCTGCAGCTTAAATGGGCAATTATGGTTGAGCTGGCTCTCCTAAATAGTAACCTATCTTTTCTGCCTTTCCTTTTGGCGTGGCCTAAATACAGATGTTCCCCATTTAACGGCCTATGTACACCCCAGCATGCTGCACAAGGTGCCGCCTTGTTTCACACTCCCACATCACCACCTATTTTTTTTTCCTGCTCTTCAAGCCTCCATATCTTCCAGGCTATCTGCATGACTTTCCCTCGGGTAGTCACTGAATGTATTCAAGAAAGAGAAGTTTTTAAGATTTTGATGACATCAAAGGGTATGGGGAGAAAGCGGGAATACGGTTCGAAGACCTGTGTCTGTAAACTTTAGGAAAGGTGTTTAACTCTGAGCCATCATGCGAGTGCAGACTATTGTTGGATGTTCGTCAGTTCTTCTTTATCTGGACAACAGTGGACCTGTGGTACCAGTTGCCAGCTTGTGTGGTGAAGGCAGATTTGCTGTATTGCTTCACGAAATTGAGGGTTATGCTTAGCACAAAATACAGAACATTTTAATAAACTTACAGAAGGGGTGTGAATGGTGAATGCACCCGAGTATGGATAAGTGCGGTTTTAGATGTTGGTAGCAAGAATAAAGAGGACATGTGGCGTAGTGGTTAGCACTGGGATTGCGGCGTTGAGACCCGGGTTCTTATCCCGACCCTGGGTCACTGTCCGTGTGGAGCTTACACATTCTCCCCATGTCTGCGTGGGTTTCATCCCCACAACCCAAAGATGTGCAGGTTAGGTGGATTGGCCACACTAAATTGCCCCTTAATTGGGGAAAAAAAAAATAATTGGATACTCTAAATTTTTTTTTTAAATAAAGAGGACATCTACTCCTTGGAAAATAAGAGTTTAAATAGGATGGAGGAACCAAAGGTACAGATTCACAAACAATTAAAAGTAGCAATTAGTCCAGGTTAATGAGCTGGTAAAATTTAAATGAAGCACGAGTTCATTTCTCAGGAAAGTAATTGAAAAGCAGATCAGTTATAGTGAACCTGTATAGAGCTTGTGAATGTACTGTGCACAGTTCTGGTATCCATATTTTTTAAAGTCAACAATGTAAGGGCACTGGAGAAAGTTCAAAACAGATGTGCAAGAAGAACCGGGGCGTAATACCTGTCAGAAAAGAATAAAGTGGCTTGGTGGGGAATGAAGATATGTGGATAATCTAATAGAAGTGCTTAAAATTATAAAGAGTTCGATATGATGGACATGAAGCTATTTCTGCCGGTACTATCTGTGTAAAACATGGACAGTTGACCTGTTCATATCTGCAGAGGCCAATATGCAGTCTCTAGACACAGAATGTGGTGAACCACTGTACACCTGTGTTAGGGGATGTAAGGTAGGACCTGTACTACAGGTTCGCCGGTAGCACCTGCCAGCTGGCTCCGCCCAGTAGGAGGAGTATAAATATGCGTGTCCTTCATTCAGCTGCCATTTCGCCAGCTGCAGGAGGAGGCCATGCATCTGACTGCAATAAAGCCATGGTTGTACCCAACCTTAGTCTTTGTGCAATTGATCGTGCATCAATTTATTGCAGTCAGATTTTCTACAGGATGGACATCTGTATCAAACCAGATCGCCTGCAGCTGGATCCGCAAATGACCGACGCCAGAAAAGACTTTAATCACTGGCTAGCTTGCTTCGAGGCCTACATTAACTCAGCGACCATCCCACCGACGGAGGTCCAGAAGATACAGGTCCTGTATTCCAGGTTGAGCTCAAGCGTGTTCCTGCTGATACAGGACGCCCCGACTTACACGGAAGCCATGGCACTCCTCAAAGAGAACTACACGCAGAAAACGAACACACTCTTCGCCAGGCACGTACTCGCCACTCCCTCTCAACTCCCTGGTGAGTCCATCGAAGACTTCTGGCGGGCCCTAATCCCACTCGGCCGGGACTGTGACTGTCAGGCCGTTGTGGCCGCCGAACATTCTAATCTCATGCCCGATGCTTTCGTAACGGGGATTGGGTCAGACCTCATCCGGCAACGATTGCAGAAAGGGGCCACGCTCGACCTAGCGGAGACAAAAAAATTAGCGCTCGCCATGACGGTCTCCTCCCGTAATGTTCAGGCCTATCCCTCCAGCTGCGCAGCCCACTCCTCCTATCCCTCCTGGACCCCGCAAACGACCGCCTCAGCTGGGGCCCTGCCTAACCAATACGCCTGCGCCACACGCAAAACCGCGCACCCCCCGGGGTCCCTGATGCTATTTCTGCGGTCAGCAGAAGCACCCTTGCCAACGCTGCCTGGCCCGCGCCGCCATTTGCAAGGCTTGCGGCAAAAAGGGCCACTTCGCCGCAGTGTGCCAGGCCCACGCTATCGCCCCCTCCCCCCTGCCAAACGCACAATGGGCGCCGCCATCTTCTCCCCCTCAGTCCACGTGCGGCCCATGGGCGCCACCATCTTGTCCTGCTCCACCAACGTGCGGCCCATGGGTGCCGCCATTTTGTCCCGCCCCTGCAACGGGTGCCGCCATTTTGTTCCCCGCAGGATCTCCAGCCGCAGCCATCTTGCCTTCCCCACGGGGCATGGACGCCCACGACCTGGGCCCCCAACGCTCTTCGTCTGAAACCAGTGACGATCACCCGCAGCTTGCCTCGATGACGCTGGATCAGTCTCATCCACACAACCTGGCCACCGCTTCGACAGCGGTGAAAATCAACAGCCACGTCACCTCTTGCCTGCTGGACTCCGGGAGCACCGAAAGCTTCATACACCTGGATACGGTAAGGCGCTGCTCCCTCGCGGTCCACCCCGCCAATCAACTGATCTCCCTGGCCTCCGGGTCCCACTCTGTCTCGATCCGAGGGTTCTGCACAGTCACTCTCACAGTCCAGAGTGTAGAGTTCAGTGGCTTTCGCCTCTACGCCCTTCCTAACATCTGCGCTGCACTATTGCTAGGCCTGGATGTTCAGTACACTCTCCAGAGCCTCACCCTCAAATTCGGCGGGCCCCTTCCACACCTCACTGTGTGCGGCCTCACAACCCTAAAGGTCGACCCCCCTCCCTCTTTTCCAATCTTACTTCAGATTGCAAGCCCGTCGCCACCAAGGGCAGACGGTGCAGCACCAAGGACAAGACCTTCATCAGGTCCGAGGTCCAGTGGCTGCTTCAGGAGGGTGTCATCGAGGCCAGCAACAGCCCATGGAGAGCCCAAGTGGTAGTCGTTAAAACTGGGGAGAAACACCGAATGATCGTGGACCACAGCCAGACCATCAATCGGTACATGCAGCTCGACGCGTACCCACTCCCACGCATATCTGATATGGTCAATCAGATTGCGCAGTACCGAGTCCTCTCAATGATTGACCTAAAATCCTAACCTCTGCGCTGCACCATAAATCTGACCGCCCATACACTGCCTTCGAGGCGGACTGTTGTCTCTACCATTTTCTTAGGGTTCCCTTTGGCGTCACTAATGGGGTCTCGCTCTTCCAAAGGGAGATGGACCGAATGGTCGACCGGTACGGTTTGCGGGCCACGTTCCCGTACCTAGACAATGTCACCATCTGCGGCCATGGTCAGCAGGACCACAATGCCAACCTTGCTAAATTTCTCCACACCGCCACTCTCCTCAATCTTACTTATAACAAAGAGAAGTGTGTGTTCAGCACGACCCGCTTAGCCACCCTTGGCTATGTGGTCCAGAATGGAGTTCAGTGGCCCGATCCCGACCGCATGCGCCCCCTCATGGAGCTTCCCCTCCCCCACTGCCCCAATGCCCTCAAACGCTGCCTGGGGTTCTTTTCGTACTACGCTCAGAGGGTCCCAAACTACGCGGACAAGGCCCTCCCACTCATTCAGTCCACCCAGTTCCCCCTCACGGCCGAGGCACAACAGGCCTTCGCCCGGATCAGAGCTGATTATAGCCAAGGCAGGGATGCATGCAGTAGACGAGACACTGCCCTTTCAAGTAGAAAGCGACGCATCAGATGTCGCCCTTGCCGCCACCCTCAATCAGGCAGGCAGACCCGTGGCGTTCTTTTCCAGCACCCTTGCGGTGGAGAATCTTTCAGGAGGTCCCAGTAGTGCTGACTACTGCGCCACCGTGCTGCCCTGATTAAAACTTATTTACAAAATGAGCAATACCTGGCGAGTGAGATCAATCGTGAAGTTCATTATTTATTCATCACTCTTCAACATTTTGCTCCTGGTTTATTCTCAGAGAATAAAAGCCAGTACTTTAGCCAACCCGAGTTAACATGGTGACTTTTTAATTCTTCTGGATAAAAGCACGATATTTTGGATGTTTTTTTTTTTTCCACCGTGTCCTTGCCTAATTCAGTTTGGATAGAGTTGGCAGGGGGGGGGGGGCTTCGGCAAGGGCTGGGGGGACTGGTGGGGGGTGGCACTGGGGCGTCCAGGGGGGGGCACTATGTGGCAAGTTGGGTCAATATTGTACGGTGCGACTGCTTCAGTTCGTCGCCATGCGCATGCGCGGCCTCAGGCCCGGCAATTCTCCAGCCGTTTATATTGTGAAGGCTATGCGTTTTACGTGGCGCGTCTGCTAGCCCCTCCCTGGTCAGAGATCGGTGCTGGGGCCTCGCTGATTTTTTTTTTTTTTTTGGTCGTAAAACCAGCCACTTCCTTCAGACATAGCCTCAAAATTGGAGAATCCAGCCCCATATCTCTATCTCCGAGGCAAACGCCCCAGTGAGTTTTAGTAGCTGGAACTGCTGAATCTGCAGGTCCATTTATTCTGTGTGTTCCTCATTGAGAGGGGATTTATATCCTGTAAACCAATTCATGACATGGTGAGTTAATGAGAACTATCGACTTTAATCAGCAAAACTTGTCCATTTTACTGTCAGTTTGTGAATAATGATTTTGAGTTAGGGTTCAGATTGGCCTCCCTGCACTAAAATGTCCATTAATATCTTGATTTTGTATCACTTTTCCTGTTGAAATGTTTATAGTTAGATCAACGTTAATTTTTCTTTTCTGAATGGTGGCTTAAAGGAATTGGCTCGGAATATAAGCCTAATGGTGTCCATTTTCATTGAGTCAGTTGCTGTACCAAGTAATATGTTGACGTTAAGTGGTAAAGCAGGGTAAAAGTGTGCTGGAGTAACAATGTGTCTGGGTTAGCTAATTCAATCTTTGTTTACTCTTGACCCAACAGTCATGTTCTTTCCCCCCCCCCCCCGCCAATCCTCATCACCCTCGTCTCCTTGCGGGGCTGTGATTCCACATGGTCCGTACAGTCACACTCTCATACCTTGTGGGCATGATTCTGCTAAGAGACCGGGGGACTGATGGCAAGCTACTTGTTGTCAATGTGGCTCGCATTGAACTTTGGTTGGAAATGCTAACTCGCCCAAATGCACGATTTCAATCACGCTTGGAATTGACTGTAGCGGGTCCTTTCTTGATCTGTTACACCAGTGAATCCATTCACACTTTCGACTCCTCAGAAATTTGAACCTTTAAAAATGTTGCCTAGCTCGCAACGCCCCCATCCCCTGTGAAAGAAATGAAAAAAAAAATGTCCTTTTCAGCCTGCTTTAATGGCCAGTTGTTACAGCACCCTGGCTGAGTGTGTTGTAAATTTCAGCCCCACTTGACCCTGGGTCAGAACACAAGTGAAATTAGATTGCATTTAGAAGTACCCAAGGTCCTTGGTTGAGCCCAATAAACTACAGTCACCAGGTTTGTAACTTTAACACAAGTAACCTTTTATTATGTGCAGTATTATAATTAAATGGACAAAGTGTAACTGACTGTCGAGTATCCCTTTCCCAACTCCCCCTTCCATTTAAAAAAATAAATTGAGTACAAAATTATTTTTTTTCCAATTTAGTGTGACGAATCCACCTCCCCTACCATGCAGACAGGGGGAGAATGTGCAAACTCCATACGGACAGTGACCCGGGGCCAGGATCAAACTTGGGACCTCGTTGCTCTGAGGCAGCAGTGCTAACCCACTGCGCCACCATACCGCCCAACTCCCCCTTCCTAACTCCCCCCCCACTCTTCGGTACAATAAGGATCTTTGATGCATTGGGATGACTTCATCAATGTCTTCAGTCATCGAAGTTCAGACTTTCATTTCAGTGATGCTTCCTTCTAGGCTTGAGCTGGTCTACCCTCTCTGCAGACTCAGCATTTCAGGTTCACAGCAAAGGATGTGCTGTGTTTCAAAACAATAGAGCAGTTAATTGACTTCAACAAGCAGGAGAGAGAGAGCGGGAGAATTCCTTTTACTTCCAAGGTCTAAACACTTCTGCTAAGTTCTCTCTGAAAGCATCACACAGGAACCAAGCACTGACCATTGTCAGGCAGAACACTGTACCTGGCCAACCCATCAGTTGCCAGTTAACCAATCAAACTGACTCCAAACCTGGTTCCAAGGAATCTGGCTTCTCTCCAAAAACAAAACCTGGGAAAACTGTGTCCTGACAAGCAGGCTGCGTCAACTTTGGATCTTCTGCTTAAAGGCACATCCCGATTATGGGCCCACAGGCCAAAATAATAAAAGAAAAGAAATGGGAACCAAGGAAATAACAGGACGGACCGTTGCACTGCTTACACTTTAGCTATGTATCATACCACAGAAATCTTACCCTAGATGGCATTTCATTGAGTTATTGACGGGATGAAAAACATCAGTTTTCTCCAACGTTCATTAAATTTTCATGAAGTTAGAATCTGTAGAAGACAGGATTTAATTAACATTACTGACCACTGTGAAGGAATTGCTTATTTGCATTTTGGGTCATGCTGCTAAACATTGCACTGCACTCGCTAGCAATATTAGTTCACACGCTTTCCCTGACTGCCTGCTCCTGCTCACCTAGCGATAATAATTTGAATTCTCAGTATCTGCAGCTGAAATCGGTTGCATGTCCAGCAGATCCGCTTCAGAATCAGACTAGTTTTTTTCCCTCGAGCAGGAAATAAGGTCATCAGCTGTTTTAAAGCGAAGACGGCTGTGGAAAATCATTGCTTAATTTGTAACTGGTTATACTTACCTGGCAGGGGTGAAACCATGATCAATTGGATTCAATTTGAATTAGTTTTTGGAGTAGGCGAGGAGCTGGATTAGGGGTTCACCCCTGACCCACACTCTGAGCCCTGGCTTGGTAACTCAGAAAAAGTAATACAAAAAAAAAAATTTAAAAAATTTGTTGCCCATTTAAAAATTGGGTTGTTGCATTAAGCTGGATCAGTAAGGGCAAGTCATAGCACTATTGAAGCCTCGAGGTGAGAAAATTGAACATGAAGGGGAGGCGCGTCTTTATTGGCAAGCCACCTCGCGCACACAATGTTTCTCCTGATCTCATAGTGACATGTCTCCTGGGACAAAACCTGCAAAATGTCTGTGGTTGAACTGCACATCCAAATGGAATGGTACACTTTGAATATCTTTCCAGGATTCTGCAGGGCAATTGGACACTCAGTAAATACTGCCACGTTCTTGCATTTTACTGTGTCCTTCATTAACTTTACAGAGACATAAATTGAGATTTGTAGGCATGTTAAAAACTAATCTGCAAATTCGGTGACAAATGAATCAATAGCGAAACTCCAATGAAAGGCCTGTCTCTGCTGAGATGTGTTATGTATAAAGTATACGGTGAAATATTTAATTTCCCACCATGCTTGTGATTTGTTTTAAGTTCTAAATCGGCAGATTAATGTCATTACCGGAATCCGTGCCAGTGAGATTATGCAGCATATTGCATACCTGGAAAATTGACTTGAGATGTGATCCTTGTTGAGCATTAGCACTGCCGAGCAATAATCAGTTTAGCAGCCTGGAAATAGGATCTCTGTCATTTTAGGATGAAAACGATTAGCATATCAACACTGCCAATTCCTTGTGAATGGGAGTCTTTATTATTTCCTTCATGTTTGATGGGAGAAGGTTCCTAAGAAACTTGGAATTTTCTATGTAGCTAAGCTACTTGAAGGAATGCAACAATTAGTCTTTTGGCGTTGAGCTACGTCTATGCCTCCCTTGCGGTAACCAATGAGCTAGACTTTGAAATCTTGTTGTTTCTTTATTTTATAGGATGTGGGCATCATTGGTTAGGTGGCTTTTTAATTGACTGCTCTTAATTGCCCGAGAGAAGGCGGTGGTGAGCTGTCTTCTTGAACCGCTGCAGTCCATAGGGTGGAAGTGCACCTACAAGTGCTTTTGGGGCGGGAGATTCAGGATTTTGACCGTGAAAGGGTGAAGAAACGACAATATAGATCCAAGTAGCTTGGAGGTGAATGTGTTGGTGTTCTCCTGCATCTTCTGAAGTTGGCCAAATATCATGGATGGCGTTTACTGAGCGATCCACCATGTTTTTCTTTGGCAGCGGAGGCGGCCCTCCAGCGGGACTTTCTGGTCCCGCTGTTGTCAACGAGATTGCCTGTCGACTGCACCCCTCATTGCCGGGAAACCCCTGCGGCATCGGTGGGACTGGAATATCCCGCTGTGTGAACAGCCAGTAAATTCCACCCCTGTATCTTGGCTATCCAGTTGGGGCTCCTATATTTTTGGTGAAGCCTAGATTCAGTGGTGAAGAGGCAAGATTTGTGTTGATTGATTTATTTTAACTGGACAGTTTAAGGAGGACCAGCAAAATTAGGTCTTTTTTTAACATTTTCCCAGAAAACGGTGACCAAGCTTGTTTGCTGAACATCGATTTGCTGAAATCCTTCATGTGAGAGCTGGACCTGTTTCTGACTTGAGATAAAGATCGGGTAGGAGGCCGGAGTAGTCTCTTGAACCAATTTCAACTGCTTAAGAGGGTTGGAGATTCATTTCCCCAAATTAGTTTGAATTTATTTTAGTCTGCTGTCTTTTTCTCTCTCTCTCTCTCTCTCTCTCTCTCTCAGGAGATTAATGGCTCGGGATTGGTTGGAGAGCGTCTGTATTGTAACACAAAACTTTACAACAGCAATAGTATAGGTTGGTCTTTTGCAAGCTTTCATTTTTCATTTGTTTGTTGAGTATAATAGTATCAACCTCCCACTCGTGATACATGTATCAGGTATAACTAAGCAGCAAAATGATTAAGACCATAAGTGTACTGTAGAAAATCAGTGCAGTGTATTTTTTGCTTTTTTTAAACTAAATAAGTTCAAAGAACTATTTTCGCTTTCATCACCTTATACCTTCCTTCGAGGTGCAAACCCCTCCCCCAAAATACCAGTAAACTGTGATTGACAAAGGAAGTTACGGATTGTGCAAGATTAAAAGAAAAGGCTTACAAAGTTGCCAGAAATAGTAGTAAATTGATGATTGGGAGGTTGTTAGAATACAACAAAGGGAGGCCAAGAAACTGGTAAAGGTAGAAGGAGTATGAATGCAATCCAGCAAAAGACATAAAACCAGACTGTCAAAGTCTCTATAGGTGTGTAAAAAAATGTTTGGCTATAAGACATTACAGGCAGAGTCAGGGGGTGGGATTCTCCCAGCCCGGGGCCGTCCTGGAAAATCCCCGCAACCGGGCCACGCCGGCACGCGATTCTTGAATTGGCGCCGGCACGCGATTCTTGAATTGGCGCCGGCACGTTTGGCGCGGTGCCGGTCGTGGGCCGCTGTACACGGCCGTGCCACCAATTCTCCGGCCCGTATGGGCCGAGCGGCCGCTCTAAAAAGGCAGAGTCCCACCGGCGCCATCCACACCTGGTCGCAGCCGGCGGGAACTCTGAGCGCAGGGTCGGGGGGCGGCCTGTGGGGGGTGGTGGGGGGAGGTGTTTCCGACTCCGGGGGGGGGGGGGGGGGTCCTCCGATGGGGGCTGGCCCGCGATCGGGGCCCACCGATCGGCTGGCCGGCCTCTCGCACCCCGGGCCTATTTTCTTCCGCGCCGGCCCCTGAACTCACGCGCCATGTCGCATCGGGGCCGGCGCATTGAGGGAGGCCACCGCGAATGCGCGGGTTGGCACCGGCGCCACTGCGCATGCGTGGATCCCGCGGCGCACAGATCACGCCGGGATGGGAGGCTGGAGCGACGTGAACCGCTCCAGCGCCATGCTGGCCCCTGTAGGGGCCAGAATCGGTACTCCCAGCGGCCCATTCATGCCGTCATGAAACGCGACGGCATTTCCGATGGCGTGGACACTCTGCCACTGAATGGGAGAATCCCCCCCAGGATAATTCAGAATGGCAGAGTAGCTGGATGATTACCTTGTGTCAGTTATCACTGAGAAAGATGCAGGAAATCGCCCATATGTGGGAGAATGTGGAGTTGAGGAAATTAATATAAATATGAAGCTCGTTTTGGTGAAATTAATGCGACTGAAAGTTGACAAGTCCTCGGGACCTGATATTATGCATCTCAGAATGTTGAATGAGGTCGCCATAGAATGGTGGGGGCTTTTGATTAAAGTCCCCCACAGGCAGTTGATTAGAAAAATAAAAGCCAAATGTTGGATGGGAGACAATATTCTGGCATGCATTAAGGATTGGCCAACAGACATAACAATGTAGAAATAAATGGGGTCATTCTGACATTGGCAGGTTGCGGCTAGAGGGGTTCTGCAAGGATCAGTACTTGGGGGGGGGGGGGGGGGGGGGCAGCTGTTCACACGATGTATCAATGGCTTTGAGATTGGAGTCAAATGTCATCTCTCCAGTGTGTTGAGGAAGGTGTAAAGCGGCTACAAGAGGATTTGGACAGACTTAGTAAGTGGGCAAGAACATGGCAGATGGAATATAATGTGTGATAATCCATTTTGGTAAAAGGAATAGATGTGCAGAGCATTTCTTAAACGATAAGAGAATAGAAAGTGTAGGTCCAAAAGGGACCTGGGTGTCCCTGTCCATGAATAACTGAAATCCAACATGCAGGTGCAACAAGCTATTAGGAAACCTTTAACACAAGACGATTTGGGTATAGGGGTGGTGAGGTTTTGCTTCAATTGTATAGAAGCTTGGTTAGACCACACTGTACTGAAGTGTTAGTCTGTATGTTGAGCAGAAAGGCATGTTGGTTGATAAGCAGACACAGGATTTTTTTTTTTCTAAAGTCATTTGCCTGCCTGCCAATATCTCCAAATTATGAAAGAGATTCCACACCAATAAAACACACATTAAAGGATGTGGAGGGGCAGTTAGTTAGTCTGGTTGGATACAGCTGCGATTTATGACAGCCCTTCACTAGTCTGATGCTTCAGCTGTGTATTTATATTGGTTTGAGAGCACTGACATAAATCAGATCTATTAAAATGGACTTCCAAAATATCTGATGTTGCAAAATCACATTAATGGAGGCTAATGAGAGCCAAATGTTTCAATGATTTAATTTTAATTTGATTCTATAGCAGTGCAATAAGGTGAGAAAGATTTGTTTTTCCCCCTCTGTGCAAGGTGAATTATTGTGCCTGTTTTGTTAAGGCCACAACAAGGGTGTACATTGTTTCCATAGCCTATTGCTTACCTGTGACTGATTTTGTTCAATCTTGATTTCAGTTGAGTTGATGTGGGTGTTTTTGCTGGGTTTGAGTTCAGTTGCTAATCAACCACAATGGAGTGATCTGGATTGACACTAATTGCAGCATAAACTGGATTCTTTTGGTATTCGATAGAGGAGATCAGGGAAGTTGCTTTTTCTTTCTACGATTAAGTCAATTAAAATAACTCGACCATTCAAAGTCTGTATTCTGATTGGTGGGTGACTCTTGTTGACATTTCAGAGCGCTGAAAAGAATCCAGTTCTAAATGAACCCTTCCAACTTTCCACCATCTAAACTCTGACACGGGAAACAAGTACCTTCAGTCAAGGGGTGAAAATTTACCTGCATAGATTACCTCTCCACTTAACCCGATTCCCATTCAATGCACCTTAGTTCCTGGATTCTGCCTCATTTATGTTAATGCTTTAAAATCTACACAGCCTGTATGTCTCTTCCAGCTGCCACCAATGTTGTTCTGTGCTGATGCCTGAATCCTCCAGGCTTCTTTGTGCTAAGGTCAAAGTGAACTATGTGAAGCTCACTTAATACAAGTATTCAGAATAAGAGGAAGGGGCAGCACTGTAGCATAGTGGTTAGCACTGTGGCTTCACAGCGCCAGGGTCCCAATTTCGATTCCCGGGTCCGTGTCTGTGCGGAGTCTGCACCTTCTCCCCGTATCTGCGTGGGTTTCCTCCCGGGTGCTCCAGTTTCCTCCCACAAGTCCCGAAAGACGTGCTGTTAGGTAATTTGGACATTCTGAATTCTCCCTCTGTGTACCCGAACAGGCGTCGGAATGTGGCAACTAGGGGCTTTTCACAGTAATTTCATTACAGTGCTAATGTAAACCTACTTGTGACAATTATTATTATTATAAGAATGAGAAGTAGACAATGCCATTTGGTTTCTAGCCCAGCCTTTCGAACAAAGCCTAGTCTTTTATTCATTTACAGGTTAGGTGGATTGGATTGGTAAATTGCCCCTTAGTGTCCAGGGATAAGGGTTAGATTATGGAGATAGGGCAGGGTAGTTGTTTTGGGTAGGGTGCTCTTTCAGAGGGTCAATGCAGACTCAATAGGCTGAATGGCTGCCTTCTGCACTGTAGGAATTCTATGGGATATGGGTGTCGCTGGCTAGGTCAGCATTTATCTTCCATCCCTAGTTGCCCTTCAGAAGGTGGTGGTGAGCTAACTTGAAGTGCTGCAGTCCCCAAGGTGTAGGTACATCCACTGTGCTGTTAGGGAGGAAGTTCTATGATTTGACCCAGCGGCAGAACGGTGATTTATTTCCAAGTCAGGATGGTGAGTGGCTTGAGTTTATTTACCAGCTCACTTAACTTATCTTCAGTCGGTCAAGAAAATAAAAGTAAATTACATAACACTAACCCTGCTGGGTTTTTTTTTTCTCTTAATCTCTCTGGGTTCCCTCCTCTCCAGGAAGGGATGGTGTTCCATTTAACTGTCAGAAATCATGACCCACCCAATCAGAGTTCAAAAAAACCACTGTGGGCAGAGTGCATTGAAAGGTTATCATTCACATCTGCTGTCACCAAGGCACATGTGGATGACATTAGCATAATGAATAATAACTCTGCTTTCACATGCGCTTGTACTAATCACACACCAAGCAGACATTCATACAGATTCCTACATGACAACAGTGCCGACACTTCAATAGTACTCCATTGGCTATTACAAATTCTTTGAGGCTTGCCAAGGCTGTGAAAGGCAAGTCTGTCTGGTTTTCCTTTTTTACTCTTAGAACTGAATTCTGCTCCGATGTGAAGTTGGTAGTTTGTTATGTTGGGCTGTTGCTCGGATCTACCATGGCTGGTGTGCCCATCTCTTTCCTCCCTCTCCCAGTTTACTAATGTGCTATTTTTCCATGCCCTGTTTGTAAAGCAGCAGATGTACAAACATTATTGCTTCAAGCGGTCACAAGTGTGGGTCTGTCCACTGTAGGTTTCCAACATGACTGCTGCTTTCTGTTTTCCCTGACACAAGTGCCAGTATAAAATGCCTCTATTGGCTCCAGATTTGATGTCTCAACAAAGTCCGGAGCACTGCAAAATCTCACTTTTGATCATCTTGCCAACCGAAGAGGCTTTTCAGAAGCTCAGCACTGGCAGAGATTGGGAGAGCAAAAGGGGATGGCTTTGTAATAATGTCATTTTCATTTTAAAGAAAGCACTGTCTGATTTGTTAACCAACCATATATCTGGCAAGGTTTTGATGAGGAATCAAACCAATGGAAAAGCCATTGAAAGGTTATACATTTGTGTCAGTCTGTGGGACAAGTACAGTCATACGTGCCTGCTGTTCTAGAAAATGTGTACACGCCTCCTCAGTCAACACTGCCACAGTACTGTACCAGACATTCTGGTTGGGGATGGACCAAACATTACTGCAGAAGTTGTGGACTCACCCAGGCCTCACTGTAGGGGTTGTGCCAAGCGTTGCTGTGGGATGCGGCAAAACCTTTTGATAATTTCTCGCTCGCTCTCTCACTCACTCATTTGAATTAAAATTTGTATATTGTTATTAATACGTAGTGCTTCATCATGTTCTAATCCCTGTGGAATTGAGAAAGGGACCCAACAATGCCAACAGAAAGAAAACCAATGGGCAAGTTTCATTTATTAAAAAAAAAACTTTTACACAATCCCAGTTGATGTAACTGGATGGGAAGATACCAGAATGGAACACTGGCTCAAAAGACGTAACCTTTTTCAATATGAAATGTGGAGGAACAGAGTCACGGGCTGCTATTAGTTTTAACAAAGAAAAAATCTTTTATTAAACTTGAAATATTCCTTTACTCTTTCTCTCCCCGCTCCCCCAGCTTAAAAATTACACACATCTTTGGGTGAATATGGATTACAAAGTACATCTTAACCTACAATTGTCTCATTAATATAGTCCCTATTCAGCACACAAGATGACTGTGGTCAAATACACTCTCCACCCTGAACCCATAAGAACATAAGAACTAAGAACTAGGAGCAGGAGTAGGCCATCTGACCCCTCGAGCCTGCCCCGCCATTCAGTGAGATCATGGTTCATCTTTTGTGGACTCAGCTCCACTTTCCGGCCCGAACACCATAACCCTTAATCCCTTTATTCTTCAAAAAACTATCTATCTTTATCTTAAAAACATTTAATGAAGGAGCCTCAACTGCTTCACTGGGCAAGGAATTCCATAGATTCACAACCCTTTGGGTGAAGAAGTTCCTCCGAAGCTCAGTCCTAAATCTACTTACCCCTAGTTCTGCTTTCACCTGCCAGTGGAAACAACCTGCCCCTATCTATCCTATCTATTCCCTTCATAATTTTATATGTTTCTATAAGATCCCCCCCCCCCCCCCCCCCCCGCATCCTTCTAAATTCCAACGCGTACAGTCCCAGTCTACTCAACCTCTCCTCATAGTCCAACCCCTTCAGCTCTGGGATTAACCTAGTGAATCTCCTCTCTACACCCTCCAGTGCCAGTACGTCCTTTCTCCGGTAAAGAGACCAAAACTGAACACAATACCGCAGGTATGGCCTCACTAACACCTTTGCAGCATAACCTCCCTAGTCTTAAACTCCATCCCTCTAGCAATGAAGGACAAAACTCCATTTGCCTTCTTAACTAGTTAGGCACAACCTGCCCTTTATGAACCCATGCTGCGTCTGCCCAATGGGACAATTTCCATCCAGGTGCCTCGCTATTTCTTCCTTGATGATAGATTCCAGCATCTTCCCTACTACCAAAGTTAAGCTAACTGGCCTATAATTACCCGCTTTCTGCCTACCTCTTTTTTTAAACAGTGGTGTCACGTTTGCTAATTTCCAATCCACCTGGACCACCCCAGAGTCTAGTGAATTTTGGGAAATTATCACTAGTGCATTTGCAATTTCCCTATCCATCTCTTTTAGCACTCTGGGATGCATTCCATCAGGGTCAGGAGACTTGTCTACCTTTAGCCCCATTAGCTTACCATCACTACCTCCTGAGTGATAACAATCATCTCCAGGTCCTCACCTGTCATAGCCTCATTTCCATCAGTCACTGGCATGTTATTTATTCAACACCAAGTGAATGCTTGTGTATGTCTCCTCCGAATCGCCCCTGCTGATTATCATGAGAGTATCCAAACTCCACTCCCAAAAACATGCTTTAAAATCTTCTCTCATAATCACCATGCTTTCCCTTGACTGTTTGCATTCCAAAATCTAGACCGGTTTTTCCCAGTGACACTTTTAAACAAAGCCTCCGCTCTGCTTTTAACAGTGAATCCAGTCCAGGATTTAATACCAACTCCTTTATGATTTCTTTGTCTTGACTGCTGTGCAAAATTCTCATAATTACTTTAAATCTCGATCCCCACTCTGTTTTCAAATGGGATCAGGCATTTGTTTCATCTTTGAAACCTGTTGTCCCACTTTAAATTTGGTTACTTCAAATGTCTCTAACTCAACACTTGGTATACTCTTTCTTGAATTCTTCTGAACAATACTTTGGTCTCTGTTCACTTACCACCAGACTTGGGCACTTTTCTCTTCATTTCTCAAGATTCTTTAGCTAGCTGCTCTTCCGATCTCTGCACTTTTTTCCTAACCAATTGTCCATGGAAGGCTTTTCTTCCAGCAAAGCTGAGATGTTCCCTCTCGAGCCTTCTAAAGCAACTGCTTCTAGCTGAGCTGTAGGAGATATCTTCTCCCCCACTACCTATCCCCAACTGCAATCAAATTAAATAAACTAAAACTTAAAAGCGTCTCTACTTTACAAGGCCCCAGTTGCTAAACAACACCCACATGCTTTTGCCTTTTATTAATTCTTCACGTTGTATCCATCTCTAAGCACTACAGTTGGAACTTAATCAACCCCCACACCTACAAAGCATAGGGCGGCACAGTGGTTAGCACTGCTGTCTCACAGCACCAGGGATCTGAGTTCAATTCCAGCCTTGGGTGGTTGTGTGGAGTTTGCGCATTCTCCGCGTGATTGTGTGGGTTTCCTCCGGGTGCTCCGGTTTCCTCCCACAGTCCAAAGATGTGCAGGTGAGGTGGATTGGCCATGCTAAATTGCCCCCTCGTGCCCAAAACTGTGCAGGTGAGGCAGGGTTACCGAGGTGGTGCTCTTTCGGAGGGTTGGTGTGGACTCGATGGGTTGAATAGCCGCCTTCTGCCCTGTAGGGATTCTATGAAACACCTTTCTTCAGCATGAATCTAACTATACGTTTTACCCTTTCAGGCACAGAAATATTAATTAAGCCCACTTGGGGGGGGGGGGGGTGTCACAGTGGTTAGCACTGCTGTCTCACAGCGCCAGTAACCCAGGTTCAATTCTCGCCTCGGGTAACGGTGTGGATTTTTCACATTCTCCCCGTGTCTGTGTGGATTTCCTCCCAGGTGGTCTGGTTTCCTCCCACAGTCCAAAGATGTGCAGGTGAGGTGAATTGGCCATGCGAAATTTCCCATAAGTATACAAAAGATTAGATGTGGTTACAGGGCTATGGTAGGGTGTTTTTTGCAAGGGTCGGTGCAGACTCACGACGAATGACCGCCCCCTGCACATGTAGAGGTTCCATTCTGTTCTAAAACTATACCATTTCTACTGTTACAAATCCAAATATAAATCCCATAAAACTATCTTTGTTTTTCCTAACAATAATAACAAACCAACTGTAATCAACATTATTCAAACATTAATTAACAGGCAAATTATACTTCAAATTAAAGAGTTACAATTCACTTTAGTCAGACAACAAAGAAACCTCTTAACCACAAGCACCCACATGACTAACCACACACGTATGGAACCACATGCCGAAGTGTTCTCTGCTTCTGGTACATAGGGTCTCTCACTTTCCCACTTACAATTTGGCCTTTGAGTTGTGTTCCAGCAAACATATTCTATCTAAAATTCTCAGATTTGGTTAACACTGACCCAACACACGTCGGCCAACCCTCTCACTCAGGCCACCTCTTCCGCTTACAGAACCATCCTTTATCTGAGTCTTTAAATGGTTTGCTTGTTTACAGCAAAGCTGAAGCAGCTCCGCTAGACGTGTCCAATCTACATTTCTTAGTTTTCCTCTCCAGTTTTCTGACCTCTGAAACTGTTTTGGACATGCACCCCATCTTGTAACTGCATGCATTTTCAAGTCCCCAAGCTGCAGAACTGAGTCTGAACCGAATTTCTGTCTGTGTTCTGCTCAGAGGAGCTGTAGCCTGATATTCACTTGGCTTTAATTAGTCCTTTGCTTTTTGGCTTTTTTTGCCATAGCAACCTCGGCAAGAGTTCTCCTGAAGTGATGCAGAACGTCCAATTGAACACCTTTACAGAGTCCTCCAGAGTTTCACTTTGAATTTAAATGGACCTTCACAGAAAATAATATTACAGCCTTTTCTCAAAATGTAAGGGTCATCACTGTGTACAATGATTTGTTACTGGAAGACTACAGGCATTTAAAGAGCAAGGATCAATTTGCAATTAAAACCAAAGCCTAGGTTGGTTTCTACGCATCTATTATTTCATAATAGTTGTGCTAATCAAGTCTGCATTGTTTGAATAGGTTAATCGGCTCTCCATACTTCAGACGCTATACCCAACTTGGTTTGTTGCTTTATTACCCGGCCCACGATCTTCGCTGTAGTTTCATGAAATATTACTCACCTGATGAAGGAGCTATGCTCTGAAAGCTAGTGATTCCAAACAAACCTGTTGGGTTAACCTGGTGTTGTAAGACTTCTTACTGTGCTCACACCAATCCAACAACGGCACCTCCACATCGTGAAATATTATGACAGCAGTCATTCTGTCATTGACTAGTTAGTCCCTGGTAATAAAGTGGTGACTGACATATTTGTCAAACCGGGAATTGGCAATTTTGGCTGTTGATTTGAGCGAAAGGTCCAGATTTCACTAAATGCCTCCATGCATTTAACTTTGTACGTAAAGCATTACCATCCATTGTTGTCAACAGGATAGGATTACCCACTCTCCAGAAATCCAGAGATTCATCTCCAGGTTGCTGCTGTGAGCAACCCCGTGAAAATTCTAGGGGGCAATTCCTCTAAACAAAGAGTCGATTGAACACTTTATTGCAGACGGAAGGAGAAGAAGTTACTTGATGAGGCAGGATGGTTGAAGGCGAGTGGTCATTTGAAACTGCCGAGAATTTATTCAACTACAGTTGATGACTTTTAGAACAGAAGTGGATAAATGGGTGGCCAACAGACCCATCCCCAAGATCCCCAAACAAATATGGGACAACTGCTAAATATCTGCACAGCCCAGAAAAATTGGATCAGCTTCACTGATGGTGATATGTTACGATAATTTGCTGTGTTGTTAATGCTATATTTTATAGGCTAATGCATGTTTTGGGTTTTAATTGAGCAATAAGATGTTGGGGAGGGGGACAAGGGTCCCAATCAACCCGAGGCTTGAACTCTGCTATATTTCTGCTAAAGTGCTCAAAACATTTTTTTTAAATATCCATTTTGATTGTCACTTTGTTTGAGGCATATTTAAATTATCAGGGATGGGGGCACATTAACCTTTCATTTTCACGTGATTGGGACTAGCAATGTCAGTCAGCCTGTGTGTTAGAACAGGTGACCCAGATGCAATTGCCTCCACTGTTCTGATTATTGAATAATCTTCTTTGGGCCTTTTGGTCAAATGTGACGGCCCAGGGAGCTCCAGTTTCATTACTTTATTCCTTAAATAGTTATGCAACCAGAATTACCTTTTTATTTTCTGTATAAAAGCCAGTCGGGTGACTTTGGCCTGCGAAATCTGAACTCGAACGGCCTGCGGGTTCACAAAGCAGGAAGGTGCCCAACATTGTGACGCTGATTGAATTCGAACAATAGAGTGCCTTTTCAAGTTCTAAGTTGCTGCACACGTTAAACAACATGTTGGACTGAACCATTTCGGGAAATATGGGATAGGTGACCAAAGGGTGGGTCAAGGAGACCCCAAAAGGAAGAGAGCAGTATTGGAGAGGTGGAGAGCGGGAATATTCCTAAACTTTGAAGATTCAGATGCCAGTGGTGAAGCTTGGCGAGGTCCAGTCAGGCCAGGCACCCATTTTGCTCCCTGTCCAAATTTTGCTGCGAGGTTAATGACTAACTATATTCTTCAACTTGCTGTGCCTGACACCATAAAAAATCTGCTTGTTTAATGGCAAAAGACACCACATTCCAAGGCTGTGTTAAAGGCAACCAAGCTCGACGACGAAAGGAAAGGGTTAAGGCCGCGCAAACGCTTACTTAAGCGTTAATTTATGGTAAGTCTCCCAGGTGGCATCCAATTCCAAATCAAGTACAAAGGAGGGAGTTGGTTTACAGCATTAATCTCAACATAACATTTTTGAAAGCCTTTGAAAACTTGACCCATGAACTTTACACTTTCCCTTTATTGCCATTAGAGCTGCAGAAGGCGGCAGGTTTTCTGACTGTGTGATTAAATTGTCATCCTGTATTGGAGTTTATATTTCAGTCATTCTTCCTGTGCCCTGCTTTGTTGGAGAGTAACTGCATGCCTTGGGATTAACTAACAGTAAAGCACACAAGGCCTAGGGCACAGATACACCACAGCTTGGACAATTAAAACAATATCTATGTTTTTTTTTCTATGGAGATGATATTTCATCTCTATGCAGGAAGTGTTAATTCTTCAGGTAGGTACCGCCAGTGGTAAATATTTAGCCTGCTAGTCAACTCTACTTTTTCTTTTTGTTTAATTTTTGAAGGCCTGGGTTTTCCGTTCAAAAACTTATGATTCAGAAGGCTTCCTGCGTTTCTGCATTTGATGTGGCCCAGATGGGGATTCACAAGAGAATTGCAAAGGAGTCCTCTGGCTGTGTGTTCACTTTGTTTTTAAAAAAAAAAAACCTCCATTGAACAAGGGGACTAAAATGGTTTTGCTTATAATGCATTAATCCAATGTAATACACCATAACACTCGATGGCCCTTGTGGGATGGTGGGAGGATTTTCATTACTGTCCACGTTAATCCAGTTCTTTGCCTGTTGAATTGAACTTTCTCTCTTTTCCCCCACCCACTCACCCCCGGAAGCATAATCTTTCTCTGCAGCTGTTAGCCGATTTTTAAATGGCATTTTCATTTTAGACTGCTCATGTGATCTTGCATGGCCAAAGTGGCGTAGCCAAAATAGTAATTTCACTCCTGAGAACTGCAGAACAACATATTGTACTTGGCTTAAGTATTGGCATGCAGAGCATCGTGCATGTTTAAATACTGGCATGCATATTTAATGCACATTTTTGGGGGATCTGAAGCATGCCAACCTTAAAGGTATACGCAAATTACTTGAAATAATATCAAAGTTTAAGTGAGGCCCAAGGGGGGAGAGAAAATAAAGTCAATCTGTAGAAGTAGGAACGCATTTAGTATTTTAAATTATTTTGATGATCATGGTTTGAAATTTGCAAAGTTGTTAATTATCGTTGGATTCATAATTTTTTTTAAAAAAGTTGTCAAAGGACTTCTTATACACTGGAAGCAAATTAGAACACGAATCTCAAATTGGTTTCTGTTCTTTTGAGGCAAGGCTCTTTATTTTCCACAGCTGATCTCTGACTGACAGCTCTTTGATAGTATTTGCATGTAAAATGGAGACTGCAAAGTTCTAAAGCTGGACGTGAAAAGGCCTCGCCAGCAGAGTCACCGTGGACTGTGGGAAAAGAAGAAGCAGCTTTGTACCACCGCAAAACTCTTAAAGTGGGAGTCACATCAAAATCTGACCTAGTTGAACCAAAAGATAACCAACTCAGTAAGAAGAAAGATTACATTGTGCACTGAACTTTGACATCCTGGAAAGTTTGCATTGCTCGAGACATATATACTATATATTAAAAAAAAATTACGTTTTGGGCTGGTTGTAACAAACTTTTATTTTAAGAAATCATTGTGCCCCACTGTCCCTCTTTCCATTGTCTTCTCTGCCTGCTTCCCATTCCCGCTGCTCCCCCACCTCACTGCACTGTTCACATCACCTAAATAAACCGTTGCATCTTGTCAAGCTATTGTTGGCTTTTTAAAATAGATTTGCCAGAACTGTTGGAAGATATTTTTGAAGGTTTGGTCACCTGACACTTTTGCAAGTGTTATTTATTGCATTTACCTTTGCAGAGATTGGAGCTCTATAGTTTGGTATCTTTGCCCATAGCTTCGTGGTAGCAGCTGTTGTGTAAGAAGCTCTTTATAGAATTCAGAAACCACCCATGAGGAGGCTAAGTGCTGCAAACCGCAAGTGTGAGCTCGGTGCAAATTTCACTTTTCACATGGATTTCTGACAGTAGTCTCCAGGAGATTAATTGTGCATTCCTGGAGAGTCCCCATGAATGCAGTATTGAGGCAACGCGATTTGTCAAAAGTTGTTTGGTCCTTCGATGGTGTCTCGGGGCCAGTGGTAACATTTTTCCAATCCAGGGTAGTGGGTCCCGAGATGACTCAAGTGTCCAATGCTGGATCCGCACACTGTGCCACAGGTGGTGCAGACAGTGTTGGATGAGGGGAGTGGGTGGGTGTGGTAGTCTGTAGAGGTATTATGGTACCTGGTAATGCTGGAATACCATTGGTAGATATTGTAAGTTTCCTGTTGGTCAAGCTGTATGGTAGCTCCGCCCTGCAAGGCGGGGTATAAGAGCCCGTGCCGCCCCAGCAGCCTTCATTCTGTACCTGAGCTGCTGGGGGAAACATCTAGCTTATTAAAGCCTTCAGTTGGACTACAACCTCGCTTTAGTGGTCATTGATCGTGCATCAGTGGGAAGCTCTGATTTTTGGTTTGCTCCGCCTGCTGTTTGTGCTTGGTTCTGTTGAGGCACTTGAAAAGGTTGGCACCTTCACGGATGCTTTTTCTCCAGTTTGGGCAAGTCTCAAGCAAGAGATCCCCACAGATCGGTTGGGATGATGCATATTTTCAGAGATGCATTGAGGCTGTCCCTGCAATGTTTCCTCTGACCAACTGGTAACCGTGTGCTGTGATGGAGCTGAGTGGAGAGTTTGTTTTGGGGGTCTTGTGCCAGGTATAGTGACTATGTTGTCATATACTCTGACCATTGAGTATAAGAATTGGCAAGTCATGTTGCAGCTGTATAGAACCTTAGTTAGGCCACACTTGGAGTATAGTGTTCAATTCTGGTCGCCACACTACCAGAAGGATGTGGAGGCTTTAGAGAGGGTGCAGAAGAGATTTACCAGAATGTTGCCTGGTATGGAGGGCATAAGCTATGAGGAGCGATTGAATAAACTCGGTTTGTTCTCACTGGAACGAAGGAGGTTGAGGGGAGACCTGATAGAGGTATACAAAATTATGAGGGGCATAGACAGAGTGGATAGTCAGAGGCTTTTCCCCAGGGTAGAGGGGTCAATTACTAGGGGGCATAGGTTTAAGGTGAGAGGGGCAAGGTTTAGAGTAGATGTACGAGGCAAGTTTTTTACGCAGAGGGTAGTGGGTGCCTGGAACTCACTACCGGAGGAGGTAGTGGAAGCAGGGACGATAGGGACATTCAAGGGGCATCTTGACAAATATATGAATAGGATGGGAATAGAAGGATACGGACCCAGGAAGTGTAGAAGATTGTAGTTTAGTCGGGCAGTATGGTCGGCACGGGCTTGGAGGGCCGAAGGGCCTGTTCCTGTGCTGTACATTTCTTTGTTCTTTGATGTGACTCGCTCAATGTAGCTGCTTAACTATAACCAGTGCATGAATAATATTCCTGTGAATCGCCTTGGGGCATTTTGCCACCAGAGATCCAGGGTAAGGGTGAAATGTTCTCATAATCCATCAGGAATGTCAGCCTCTGGTGAAAACCTGTGTGTGTACCTCTCCAGTTGCAGAGCTGAGTTCTTAGGCCAGCTTTTATGCCACTCTGACAAAAAGAATGTCAGGGGATATGGTTTATGCCTTCTGTCAGGCAGGGCAAGGTGGGCTCCACAGAGATCGGGGCACCATCTTTAAAGGGTGCTCCAATCAGCAGAGGGTTAAAACTTCCCCCTGCATACTGCCCCTCCTCTTTTTCTCGCTTCTTTCCCCCCCCCCCCCCCCCCCCCCCCCCACACACACACACACACACACACACACACACACACACACACACATCACAATCAAGGGCTCCTCCACACGTGTGCACAATCATCAGAGACTCTCTTTTAGCCCCCCTCCCCACATCGGAGGGTCACTTCTCGCCCTCATCCCCCACCTCTGCCAATCAGGGCAGTATCCACCCCTCCCTCCCAACATTGCCTGCTACCACCTTGTGTCTACAAATATCCCCACCCACCTAAATGGTCACTCGCCCACCTTCAAAGGCCTCCGTACTCTTTCACTTCACCACCACATACCCCCAAATGTCACCCTTTACTCCCCAGGGGCTATGCTTACCTTTGCGCCAATGCATGTCTTCCATGTTGTAAACCTATGAATATCAAGTGAGGGGGGGGGGGATCATGTGGCAGAGGCTTGTGAATTACATTTAAATTTATTTAGATGTATTACATGGAAGTCCTCACTCTTTGTAGGCAGGGAACCTTGTCAGGTCATCGGCAAGGGGTGTGTGGAATTCCAGAAATACTATCTCAGCAGCAAGAATTGCGTTTCCCGATTCCCGTGGGATGTTGCAAATGCGGGAGCAAAACTATGCCCTAAATCTCTGGGGACGTGGGTTCAAATCCCGCCATTGTGGCTGGTGGAATTTAAATTCAGTTCATAAAATCTCAAACTTGAAATCAAATGGTACTGGTGACCATGACAAATACCATGGATAGTTGTAAAAACCTAATCCATTTAGGAAGTAGATCTGCTGTCCTTGCCTGACGTGACCTACAAGTGACTTGAGGTCTGGTGTGGCTTGTAAGTGACTCCAGATCCACCACAATGTGGTTAACTGCTCTCTGAAATGGCCAAGGAAGCCACTTAGTTCCAGGGTAATTAGGGATGGGCAATAAATGCTGGCATTGCCTACGATATCCACCTCCTGCCACATGAATGCAAATTGTTGTTGCAGTCACCTCCTAGCTTTATATTCAGTATCTTTTGAGAAAATACCTAAGACTCGTTAACTTTTACAACCATATCAACCTTTAATTTTGTGAGAATACCCTCCCCAAATTTCTCTGCTCGTCCATGGCACTGAGCTAACACTTTCCAAATCAGTGTTGTATTTTTTAAAGAGTCTGTTTCTCACCATCCATCTAACAATATCCGGTTTACCCCTCCCTTTAGTTTTCCAAAGACATAATTGTACCTCATTTTAACGTATCAACTACAAATTTCTCCGCCAAATTCCTGTTGCTCAGTGGGCGAGAAATGAACGAACAAAGAACAAAGAAAAGTACAGCACAGGAACAGGCCCTTCGGCCCTCCAAGCCTGCACCAACCATGCTGCTCATCTAAACTAAAATAAAATACACAAATAACAAAGAAAATAATAGTTTGTGGTCATCATTAGACTTTTAATTCCACCATCTGCCTTGGTGAGATTCGAACCTGGGTCCCCAGATCATTATCCTGGGTCCCTGGATTACTAGTACAGCAACAATACCACTACGCCACTGCCTCTCAAATGGTCTGCTTTGCAGATACTATACAGAGTTCATTGTATTGGGCTGTGCATGTTCCTGCTTCAAACTGTACTTGCTGCAGCAGGAGTACTGGGTGTATTTTATTCTGTTTTAATTGAATTTCAATTTTATAGATGATCATTCATGGGACCAAGCAGCCCCCTTATTAGTCGCATCACACTGCCTTCTTGCTCCTAAAGTTGCCCAAACTACATTTGACCAAAAGACAAAAGCCCCTTTTTAACAAGATTAACTGTTTAGCGTTCTTTTCCGATATAGCCAGAAATCATCACATCCACTACCCTCGAATACAGAACAAAGTATTCAAATGAACAGTTCCTACAAGACACCGATTTGACAGGCTGGCATTGCACGGTCCACGCTTTAGAGATGCTGCTAGAATCTTTTCTCCGCTTTGTTTCTATTCTTTTGCAGCAGTCACCAGAATATTACATTGAGAATAATTATCTATTAGCCGCGATCGAAGTTGTGCCCTGAGTTTCAGTTGAGAACTTTGTCATATGTCGGAGAGTTGTACTGGAGAAGGGGGGTGGGGCTCCGTGATTGGTGCAAATGTGTAATTTCACCCTCCCAAAGACTCATGTTCACCCCCTTTTTGGTTATCCTGTAAGAATCAATCTGCCTTTGTATACCCAGGTATCTTGCCCTCAATATAACAGTGGATCCTGTATCAACACTGTCTGCATTTCCCCTGTGGTCTGCGACATGTGTGGTGGTCTTGGGGAATTCTTTATCATGACAGTTAGACAGCAAAGGTCTGCATCTTGTAACTCTCCTTCTACACTCTGCCCCATGAATAATGATCACTGCAGCAGCAAATGGGGGTGGTTAAATAAATAATGTAGTGAAAGAAGGTGATATGTTCAAATTTCTTTCCAAAGTGACTGGTTCCTTGATTGTTTGGATTTGATATCACTGTGTGATTAAAAGCGGCCGGTGAAGTTTCAGGGCGACCAGAGAGGGTGGAAAGTGACAAAGTAATGTTTGTCTATAAATCTGTTTTTTAGGCAATTATTCAGGCTCAAGTGAAGTATTGATAAATCGAGTGCTGCTTGTGAACTGAACTTTAATTTTGCCATACTGTTCCTGCATCCCTGTTTTCTTTTACCAAAATCACTGGCCTGAATTCTCCTTTATTTCGTTGGTCAATGATTTTTTTTTTTAAACCATTTCATTTAAGGGTTCAGTAGTGTAATCTTCTGTTGGAGCCTATATGGATTGGAAGGATAGGGGCGTGAGTTCCTGACCTTAATCAGTATACATGGGTCTTGCATGGGATCAAAGGAACAGGAGTAGGTCATTCAATTAGGTCACGGCTCATTGTTGCATCCTGTTAATTGAACACTTGATGCCCTCTAATGGGTGAGCACATGAGCACATTATAATGATTATTCTCTTGTATTAGTTTGTTATTCTTTGATGAAAAATTTGAGTGTTTGTGGGAACAATATTAGTTAGTTGATGCACAGCAATAGGAGTGGTTATTCACATGTATCACGACATGATGTGTCAAGTCAGTTCTCAGTCGGGGCAGCATGCAGGTGAACAAGTGAGGGTGTGGTGGAGGCGGAGGTAGAAGACTGGAGAAACCAATAGCTGTTTCTACCTCTGGCTTGTAACATCCGAAACTGACTATTTAAAAAAAAATAGTACCCAATTCATTGGCTAATTTCGCGTGGCCAATCCACCTACCCTGCACATCTTTGGGTTGTGGAGGCGAAACCCACGCAAACACTGGGAGAATGTGCAAACTCCACACAGACTGCACTGCTGTCTCACGGCTCCGATGTCCCAGGTTTGATCCCGGCTGAGGGTCACTGTCCATGTGTGTGTCCCCTCCACCGCCTCCAATTCTAGCCTCTAGCGCAGTGATGGGTAACCTAGGCTAGTGAGTGGGCTCCATGTGTGGCCCTGCATCATCTCAATGGGCCAGAAGATTGAAATTGGTCACGTTAGCTAACCATGACCCCATGAATAAGATTAAATATATTCAATGCATGCCGAATATTTCCTAACTAATGTTTCAACATTTCCATATTAATGGAACTTTCAGCAACTTCAAATGGCCAAAAATAAATATTTGGACTTGGGGAGCAGGGTGATCGCATCCTGCAACCTATCATTGTATTAAAATATGGTTTCCAATTTTAGCTCATCCTTATCATTTGTGATGGGTAAACAGGCCTTGATAAACAGTCAGTGTTGTGTGCAACTAGCAGGCATCCTACTTCACTTGCCCTTACTTTACGTGTATATCCCTTCAGTCATACTGGTCGGGTAAACAAATTACCAAGACTGAAGTCAGCAGAATGTGACCCTGGGCATGGGCAGTGAATGGTCAACGAAATATCTTGTGGGTCACACTCCGAACACTGATGGGCTGCATGTGGCACCCCCCCCCCAGGCTGCAGGTCCTCCACCATATTCTAAAACATTATTTTTATCATTTATCATTGTCAGCCATGTTTCACCCTTTTGAGTCATAGTTAACGCCTCAAAGTGTTTTTCTTTGACCAAGCTTTTGTTCATCTGCCCCAGCATCTCTTGTTACTTGGTATCAAATGTATTTGATTACAGTCCTGTGAAGTGGCTTGGGACATTTTCCTCTGTTCATAGAATCCGTACAGTGCAGAAGGAGGCCATTCAGCCCGAGTCTGCCGACCCTCCAAAAGAGCGCTCTGCCTGGGTCATCTCCCCGTCTGCCCTGCCCTGTCCCTATAACTCTAACTTGCACATCCCTGGACATAAGGGGCACTTGTGCATGGCCAATCCACCTACACTGCACATCTTTCGACTGTGGGAGGAATCCGGAGCACCCAGAGGAAACCCATGCAGGGGGGGAATGTGTAATGGTGCTTGTATAAATTTAAATGTTTAGTTTACTTTGGGGGGCGGGGGGGGATATATATTTTCCAATCAGTTTCTAGGGCTGTGGTCAAAGAAACTTTATTGCAGCTTTTAACATGTCCATCCACGGTTTAATTTTAGAAATCTTATCGGGCAGCTCAGTTACACTGGGCATTACTCCAAGGGACTGTTATCTTTGGAAAGTGTTGACTTGACAGGAACACATGGGCTCACGTTTTATTCATAGCCTGGTTCTGTCAGTTGCACGTAAAGTCAGTGTCTCTCAGCTCGAGAATGTGGCTGTCTTGCTCCATCAAACAAAGCTAAATGGGGAGACACAGTTGTCGTTTCTCTAAATGGAGCCTGCAAAGAAGATGATTTCAAGCACTCTGATATAGAGCCCATCAAATGCTGCCTTTCTCCCAGGGATTGCTATTGACTGCATTTGAATTGAATTTAAATTGTATTATCACTTACTTTGTTTCTCTCCCCCACACTCTCAGTCCCAACCGACTCAAATGTTCTTGCTCCTTTCCCACCGCAGATTGTTCCTTCAGTCGGGCAGCACGGCAGCACAGTGGTTAGCACAGTTGCTTCACAGCTCCGGGATCCCAGGTTCGATTCCCACCTTGGGTCACTGTCTGTGCGGAGTCTGCACGTTCTCCCCGTGTCTGCGTGGGTTTCCTCCAGGTGCTCCGGTTTCCTCCCACAGTCCAAAGATGTGCGGGTTAGGTGGATTGGCTAAGCTAAAAATTGCCCTTCGTGTCCAAAAAGGTGACGTTGGGTTACGGGGATAGGGTGGAGGTGTGGGATTCAGTAATGTGTTCTTTCCAAGGGCTGGTGCAGACTCAATGGGCCAAATGGCCTCCTTCAGCACTGTAAATTCTATGAAATAGTCACTTGATTCCAATCTGACTTGTGTTCCTCTTCGAGCCATTGAGCTTTTCACAATAACTTCATACTTGTGACAATAAAAGGTTGTTATTATTATTATTACTGGCCCAGTGTGGACTTGAGGAGAGCCTTCTGGGAAGCACCTTAGCACATTTTTTCTATGTGAAAGGTGCAACATAAATGCAAATTGTTGCTGAACAGACCTTGCCGGTGAGAGCTTTAAGCTGCATATAGTCCGCAAACCCGTTCGCCCGTCCGTCAAAGGCAGTCATGTGGTGCAGCTTATTTCTCCTGCAGCTAATACCGCCATACACAACCACCTGTGCTGAGAGTATTTAAACTTCAGCTTGTGAGGAAAGTGAGTTGTCGGGCACCTCCAGAGACTACTGTGTTTATTGCCCTTAATGTTTAACCAGGCGACTGGATTTGCATAGCCAGAAGAGGTTGCATTCCTTGGAAGCTCTGATGGGTGAAGATGGTGGATTTATTATTAGCTGCTGATGCAGCTGCCTGGCACTAATGGAAGCTCATTGTTCTGAGAAGCTAGTGCCTTCGGTGACCTTCAGCTATCGGGCCTCCCGGTGATTTACATGTGCACTGCGCAACTGTGCACACACTTAATGCAGTACAAAATGGGCTGTTCTGAGCAAGCACCTGAGTGTAAGGTCAGGATATAATGCAGTACCGACGCAACAGGCCAGAAAGGCACCAGCCTTGATGCCGACCCTGTGCTCGGTTACTGATTCCTGTAGCAGTAGCCGTGGAGGTGGTACAGTTGATTTTGACATTCATGAAAATCATCCAGGGTTGTTAGTAACCATCGCCAGACAGTGAGTGTATGGGTAAGGCGAGTACTCCGTTCAGTTGGGATGCATGCACGTTTGGTTAGCTCCCACAGGAGGTCATCGTGTAGAGTGCAAGGGCAGTGCCAGGCTGGGTAGCACGCACACATAGCTGGTGATCTTGTGAACTTTTAATCTGCATTCCTTCTAAAAATGTGTGAACAACTCTCTTGTTGAGTGGGAAGTGAGTATGCAATATGCAACCTCCTGATAATTAAATGTATATGCTACTGGTACTGGTAGCTTAATTGGTAACCTATCAACTTCCACATCAAAAGAAATGTTTCCTCAATTCAGAGACCGTGAAGGACATCACTGCTCTTCTCCATTCTCTGCTGTCTTTCTTTGTGTCTCATCCATATCCCCACTCTTAATAAACGACAGCTGGTGTACACACCTCACATGTGCAGGGCTACAGACTGCAGAATCAATTGGCTGTGATCTTGCCTTCCTGTCACTTGACAAACTCCCATCTTCAATCTGCACTTTGCCCCATCCGGGGCCTGCAGACTTTTAAAATCCAGGAGATTTAGGAGTCGAGCATTGGAGCCTTCATTTCTGCTGCACTCTTGTGGAGGCTGAATTACTTTACAGCATCCTCTCCAAATGGGTTTAACCAACTCCATTAATTTCACATTGGGCCCTTAAAGCAGGCAGTGGGGGTGGGTTTTTTTAAGGGGTGAGGAGCTGAGGGGGAAGCTTTTGTCCCATTGCCCTGAGCTATTTAAAATTCCAATTGTGAATAATTCGACGGGATTATTACCAGGATCTATGCATGAATGTTTTCTTTTCCAAGAGTTTCTACACATTTGTGGGAATTTGGAGATGCAGCAGATGAGACCTACAGCTGTGCCCCGCCTCTCCTCGCATCACCTCACATAACATCTTGAACAGTCTCATCAAATTATAGGTTCTCATGTGTGTGTGTTTTGGTTAAGTTGTGAAATGCCCATTTATCATTGTGTTCGAGCCTCTCTGAAAACTGCAGTTCTGTGATCTGAGAAGATGCAATTTGTATTATAACTTGAAGTGGAAGTGGCTAAATGTGACGTAACTGATGATAATCCTCTAATGCTTCTCTCATAGCTAATAAACCAGTTAATCAGTCTAAATGTCTAAGTTCATTAATACAATGGACGGAGTTGTGTGGAATGAGCACCTGAAATTGGTGGGTTGGAAAAGACCAGCTGCTCCATAGAGTTCTGCCCTCCACTCCTCATGGCTGGACTGGAGTTGTCTCATCCCTTCCCTATCTGCATTCAGCCATGTAACCCCCTTGGGGGAGATGGGGGGAAAACAACAAGGACAATTTAGCGGGGGAATTATACTCTGGAAAATTCCCCACTGATCTGCCCAAGTGATCGAGGAAATCACTTTAAGAAGATTGAGAAATATACGATTTAGTAATTAAAGCGTTGACTTGCTGGTAGCTGCTGTAATGAAAAAATTGAGAGCGACTGTTTTGGGACTGTGGTGAAATGCCTATGGGACTACATCATAGTTGGGTGGTGTGCAACCTCCAACCAGCAGGTGGCGGTACGGACACACCATGCGGTCTCTGGACCAAGGTCCTGTGACCTGTGACTCTGATATAAAGGGAGACCGATCCTGCCATCTTCAGAAGAAGATTGAGAGGGTAATAAGACATACATGTGAATGGTCAGTGCTGGGTGCAAGTTCCAGAGGAGTAGTTTGCAGACTCCATGATAACGTGCTCTGTATCAGATTGCTATCTTACCACACGAAACTCAATGAAAGATTCTGGTTTGGACAAGTCGAAGTGTTTGGTGAGTACGAGGACCAAACACAAGAGGCAGGGGAGTGTAGGCCCACTCTCGGGCAGAGTGAAGATAACGCCAAACCACTTCAGGGTGAAAACCAATGATTTGGTGGACTTCTGTAGGCCTAAAAGCAGTCGCACAAGGCATGCATTGAATAACAGGAAGATAGGATGAGATGACATCCACCGCATGAAGGACTTGCGTAGATGCTCTCCACTACATTCCCAACCTACCATTTGCAAGCCAGACAATCCACCCATGGATCTTCTGTAAAAGGGCTGTTTAGCTCTCAATCTCGCTCGTACCACTTCCCAATGTTGTAACTCTTTGTTTCTAAAGGCAAGATTCTCTCGGAGAATCCCACCAGTTGCACCCTGCACAAAGCACTGTGGACCAGATCCCAATAGCAAGAGGACATGGTTGACTTATTCTGGTTGAACATGTTGAGAAGACGTAGTATGGATGGGTCAACAAATCTTCTCGTGTATTTTGATTACTCATTGTATGCTTTGCCTGCATGTGTGCATTAAAGAATCCAAATTGATGAGCATGGTTGTAACATACCATCTGTTTTGCTTAACCATGTCCAACGCTTAGAGAACTTCCATGGTGAGGTTCCGTCATCTTTCTGGTAAAGGGAGTGAGCAACATGCTGTTCGGCCTCCTAATTTGTGTGGATGATTTTCTGGCACTGGCCTCTTTGACAAGCTGGGCGTGTATTGAATCACTTTGCTACATCTATAAGTGGACTATAGTTGGGTTTTTGCGTTGCAGTCTGACTTTAATGAATAGCACCATGAGCAGCTTGTCCTGTGGTGTCTCCTCGTTACATTGACTATATTTTTCTCCTGACTGTAAAGACCATGAAGATGTGGCAGCAGAAACAGGCCATTTGGCCCATCGAGCATGTTCTGCCATTCATGACTGATCTGATTTGATAATCCTCAACTCCACTTGCCCACCTTATGCCCATTACCCTTCCTGACTAAAACTCTGTCTATCTTGGCCTTGAAACCCTTGAGCGCCTTCTGCAGTAAATAATTCCACAGATTCACAACTGAGAGAAGAAATTCCTCCTGTTGCTGTGGAGCTGCTGGTGACCAAGCTCCAGTCAAGTGACCATCTTAACTTAAACAGCTTTAGGCAAGTGCGAGCGAGGTTCTGAGCTCACTTAATGTTCACTGTTCTGTGCGAGGGTTAAGTTCCATGAGATGTGTGAAAAGGGTTTTAGACATGGGGAGGTGGGTAACTAGAGCGATGGCAGTACAGATGTAACTCCGATGTAATATGTGGGCTGATTCAGAAAAATACAAAACTATTTTCAGTTTTGAAAGTACTGGTATAGCTATGCCTTAATAAAGCACAAGGTTTGAATTTGGTGAGCTAACTTGGGTGTAACGTTTTACTATTTTTCTCATTTGTCTCTGGAGCTATGGGGCTGGATTCTCTGCTTTTGGGAACATGTCCCCATGTCGGCGTCAAAACTGTGGACTTTCAGCCCAGAAAAATTGGTGTGAAAGGGCCACATATTCCTAGCCCTGCAGGGGGATAGCAGGGACCTGGCGTGAATCTAGCAGCTTTTGCTGCAGATAGGGGCCCCCGCACCTCCGGGTCGGAGGCTGCGCCGGTGCACGGCAGCGGCTGCGCCACGCTCCATGGCGGACTCTGACTGTGGAACTGGACCCTGAAAATAGACCCCCCAATTGGTCGCACGCCTGACCCTGACCACCCACCCAAACATTGCCCAGCCGCGCATAAGGACCCCCTGCCCTCCGATCAGTCCGCCCCGACCAGGGGCGGCCGCAGACTTGAGTCTGCAGCTGCCATGCTAGTATCCCGACCGGCAGGACCACAACTTTGGCCGGTCGGGGGCGGAGGATTGCGGAGCGGGCCTCCAGCAATGTCCCCAGGTAGGTGCTAGGCTGCGCTACAGCGCTTTACGCGGCCCGCAGAATCAAGGAACCGGCACTGGTCTCGATTCCGTGTGTGGAAATGGATTCTCCACCCTGACGCCGGCTGCGATTTCGGCGTGGGGGTATGGAAAATCGAGCTCAAGATTTTTGTCATTTTTTTTTTTTTTTTTTTTTTTTCCCACCCTGGAAATTGTTTTTTGCAGTAATTTTATTCAATGGAGACAAGTCTTAGACAATGAAAACAGTGACTTAAGTAGATACATTCCAAATCATACTATTCACTGTTCACCCAAGAATTAGATGACATCACAGCCATTAACAGTCCAAAAATAAAGTCAGACTTCCTTCTGCCCGATCCTTTCTCTTGCTTGTTACAGCTCAAGCTCAGTTCTTCAAAATAACCTGGCAGGATTCAACAGCCATCTAATTGCCATATACAACATCAATTGAAGCTCAGAGCCAGTCAAAAGTAGGAAGGATATCCATTCATCTTTCCTCTGATCTTCAGTTCTTGGCCATGTCTATCAGGATCCCGGTGAAGCTGCTCCCTCCATAGTTGGTGGACACCACCAAGGTGCCGCTGACGATGTGTTCCACCGTGACCGAGAGCCGAGCGCCCGCTCGGAGCCGCCCCGCTGTGGGCTCCGGGCTCAGCGCCGCCATGTTCGCTGGCGGATGGGGGGGGGGGGGGGGGGGGGTAAACGCCGGGGTGCGGGGGTGGGGGAGGGGAATGCTGCGGGAGCAGCGGCGGCGGCGGGCGGGGGCGGGAGCGAGAAGATTTTTGTCATTGTAAATCGAGCATGGACATTTATGGAGTGAGAATGTGTGAATCACAATGTTTGGTTCTTAATTGAATAGGCTGCTGGCTCATATGCCTCGAAGAAGGCCAGTGTCAATGGAAGTGCACCTCAGAATGAGTTGGATGCTTTCAGGAAAAGAGGGAGAAGCTTGCACAATTCAGAGGCAAGAATGGACAAATGAGTCTCGATATGCTGGAATGAGCAGAGCACTCGATGCTCAGTGTGTGATTTACACAGCATGGTGTGGTTAAGAACAAGAGGTCCCAGTGGCTCGAGGCTGCCAGGTCACAAGGTTCCTAGTAAAGCTGCCAATAGCTTCAAATCTTTGGCAAGCTTTTTGTGGGAAAGAAGAGTTCTATCTGTGCGGTGGTGTGATTGCAGCCCACGTGTGCACAGATGGTGCAAGCCCTCTGAGGGTGGTGAGCTTGGCTGAGGTGAGATCTCTGATGGGGCTCCGTGTCAACCCCCTCGCATACCAGAGCATGTTGACTGTGGAGCAAACGTGCTGATCAGCACCGACTCACTGAGCTTTATAACTATATTTGCAAGCTTCAGATTCACAATGCTGTTGTTGAGAGTCTAGCTGTGAGCTAGACTTCATATTGGATGGCACGGTGGCGCAGTGGTTAGCACTGCTGCCCCACGGCGCCGAGGACCTGGGTTCGAGGCCCTTGGTCACTCAGTGTGGAGTTTGCACGTTCTCCCCGTGTCTGCATGGGTCTCACCCCTACAACTCAAAGATGTGCAGGGTAGGTAGATTGGCCATGCTAAATTGTCCCTTAATTGAGGGGGGGGGGAAAAATATTTTTGCATTGCTGCGGAAGTGGGCAGGGTATCACCTTCCAGGTTCCCGCTGTCTGGTGCTCTTCGACATTCTATGTCTCTGTGTCTTGCCTGTATCTGCAACATATTTAGGGCAGAACCTTCTCTCCAGTTGATGGCTTCTTGCAGTTCCCCTGGCTGAAATCAGGAAGTCCACAGCAGACTGGCCAGCTGGAAAAAGATGATTGTTTTAGTTTGCAATTCTAGTTTCCAATAGTTTCCAGCCGGGGGGATAGGGAGTAGGTCCAATGGATGGCAGAAGCAATCATCTTGCAAAGGGAATTCTAGATCTAGTTTAAAAAAAAAAAGAGAGCACAAGAGTAGGAGGTTCTAAACAACTGTCTTGAAAAATTAAATAGACACTTGCCGACTCAAAGCTTGAGCCATCACATTTCCTATACATAGCCAGTATCCATCACGCTGTTGCTAATGAAATTCTTGATGGGCCGCATACCCGTGTGACAGGTTTTTCATTGCACCTATTCGTTAATTAAGTGTCATCTTCTGAAAATGCCCCCTTTTTTTTAATGGGGTGTATCATGATATGCAAACATGCAACCAATGAACACTCAGAATAGGACACAACCAACGGGCAGTCAGGACACTCAAGAGGTGGCATCACCAAAAGGGAGCATGACATAAACACTATAAAGGGATGAGGCACTCACACCCTGCCTCTTTCCACAGACAGACATCTAGAGAGTTAGATCAGCAGCATCACACCCCAGCACGTGGCTTAGAGCAAGCTGGTACAGTTAGACTTTAGTTACTACAGTTAGATTAGCAGAGAGTCAAACTCATTTGAGAGCTGTGTTAATAGTTCAATAAACACGTTGAACTCATTTCAGAGTCTGAAGCATCCTTTAGTTAAGAGTGTATCAAGTATCAGCCTGTGTTATCCGAAGCAGCATAACACAACAGGGTGACAGTTGGATTTGTGGCTCGCCAGTGTCAGGATGCTTGCACCACCTGACATTACACACCTTGAGAACTGTACAGAGCTCCTATCATTTGTTTTTCAATTGCCATCATTAACTCTTTGTAGACAGTGTTGAAGAAGGATGGGATTTTGCGGGGGAGGGGTCAAAAATCATCTGGTCGTGAAGTCACAATTATAAGTGGCTGTTTTGCAAGTGGCGAGAATGTGAAAATCTCCAATTCAAAGGATGGTTGCTCGATAAGATTATCAGTGTGAAATAAATAAGGATATGAAGTGGAGTGGGAGGAGATTTGTGTGGAGCATAAACACCAACACAAATGTGGGATTAAAGGGCCTGATTCTGGGTTTATATTTTACCATTATTCCTCCAGGTTGTGCGTTCATTATAATAGTGATACTGATCACTATAATAGTGATTCCACCTAATTATAAATGAGCTTTTTTCAAGCAGAATTGGAAAATGGACACCGTTCATCTTGGAAAGCATGGGGTTGAGGGGACGATCCAACTTTTTAAAAGTTGTTTCAAGGAGTTGGCAGAAGGCCAGGAACCTTGGTGCTATGGATTGGTCTGAACTGAAAGCTAAAAGATATTGAAGGATGACTGTTGACCAAATGCTGGCTGACATAAATGTGGGCTGGAGAAGCAGGTAATCTGCTAAACATGGCAGTTGGTCAGAAGAATTGTAATCCAAGACCCACAACGGGATGCATTCTATATTCATTGCCGCAGAGGGCGGTGGAGGCCGGGACGTTGAGTGTCTTTAAGACAGAAGTTGATAAATTCTTGATTTCTCGAGGAATTAAGGGCTATGGGGAGAGAGCGGGTAAATGGAGTTGAAATCAGCCATGATTGAATGGTGGAGTGGACTCGATGGGCCGAATGGCCTTACTTCCACTCCTATGTCTTATGGTCTTATATGGGCTTTAGTGCAGTGGTCAGATGGGCTAAATGACCTTTGGGCATCCTTTTTGCATTTAATCATTCTTTTATGAAACCAATGAGGTCATTAGAATGCAGAATTTCATTTTGACCCAGATTTTCATTTTCGTGGAGGTTCACATTCTCTCAATCGCCAATCCCCTGTTGTTTTTGGCCTACCCACGTGTTCGCTGGCTGCAGGGACTATTGAGCAAGCGGTCTGTTCCTTGTATAATCTTTATTAGTGTCACAAGTAGGCTTACATTAACAATGCAATGAAGTTACTGTGAAAATCTCCCAGTCGCCACATTCCGGCGCCTGTTTGGGTACACTGAGGGGGAATTCAGAATGTCCAATTTCCCCTAACAAGCACATCTTTTGGGACTTGTGGGAGGAAACCGGAGCACCCGGAGGAAACCCACGCAAACACTGGGAGAACGTGCCGACTCCGCACAGACTGTGGCCCAAGCCGGGAATCGAACCTGGTACCCTGATGCTGTGAAGCAATAGTGCCTGTGCTACCGTGCCGCCCATCCAGTCCCAGCCTGCTACTCTGCCTCTTGATTTGCCTCTTCCCCGCAGGGTTAATCTATGTTGCTCAACATCAGGGCTGAGAAGTGGAGCTCAGCAGAGTTGCAGTGCTGCATGTTAATAATCCGATTCACGGGGGGCGAAGCACTGCTGCCTCATGATGCCGATCCCTGGTTCGATCCCGGCCCCGGGTCACTGTCTGTGTGGAGTTTGCACACACTCCCCGTGTCTCCATGGGTCTCGCCTCACAATCCGAAAAGATTTGCAGGGTAGGTTGATAGGCCACGCTAAATTGCCCCTTAATTGGGGGGAAATTCATGGATTCACAACTTTATGTAGAGTTCGGAGAATAAAACTCCTAAAACCCCATCATCATGAACAATCGAGGTCTTGAGGTTTAAACTTTTGAACACTTTTTATTTGAGGCACTTGCAAAGCAGTACAGAAGGAAACCGGAGGTAAAGACCTATTAGGCATTTTAAACCCAATTACGTGAGCATGAGATTAGACAAGATAATTCTTTACAGCATTAGCTAAACTTGACAAACTGACATGGATGGATTGCTGAAACATCTTGCCAATCAGACGGTTTGCCACACTGCTCCTCATCAATCGGGGTCCATTACATCATTGTTTGAAAAAGGGCTCCCCCGCTGGTCATCCCGCGCCCCCTCCCCCCCCCCCCCCCCCAACCAACCCCTACCAGGGCCATTCCTGTGTTTTAAATCCGCCTTCACGAGAAAGGGCTACACCAGCCAATTATTCTAATGTCATTGGCCCAGGTCTGATTTGAAGAGCTGCCGGATTTGTGAAAAAGCTTTTGCCAAACTTCCTACTGAGGGGCAGAGTCGGCTTAGCAAAGGGCCCCTTTTTATTTTCACCACAATGGCATCACGGTGTGTTGATGTTTTGTTGTGATTACTTCATTGCATTCCGTTGGTTAATGTGAAAATTGTTCGACAATTCCTTTTGCGTAGTGGAGGATGTGACCCCGTGAACTTTTTTTTTTGTCCAGCATTTAATTTTCACACATTCTGCTCCCATTAAGAGCTGGCAGAGGGAGGAAAACAAAATCTTTTCTGAAAACGAGGGATTGAAAATGTCTCCGAATGCTGTCTATCTTGCGAAATGCCTCGTACTTCATTCAACAAGAGCTACTATCTTCCCTACGTTTAAGATTCAAATAAAATAATTTGTTTAAGGACAAATGCTATAGTAGGAGGACTGCTCTATTCTCTCCCTCCTTAGACCACAATTTGAAAGTATAAACAGCAATAGCTCCTAACAGATTAGACACAAAGCCTTTGGCCGAGATCCACATAATGCTTTCTCACAAATCCTCCGGTACTTATCCTAGGTTCCTGAATTCCTAGAAATCTATATGAAGGTTACTGTGTTTTTCTCCCCACACCCTCCCACATCCGTTAATCTGGACAGGTTTGGCAAGAAACAACAGAATAAAGCAGGTTTCTGGAAGATTCTTTGGCCTCTGTTAACCATTAGTCATGATTTCTTTTCTTTCTCCCCCATGCTCTAAAGGATGAAAGTTATTCCAAATTAATTATTGACAGGCTCTTGGTTTTAATTGTCAGCAGATTTTAGAAACGCATATGTTTTGCCATTTTCCTTGAGAGAATCGAGGCAAGCTGTGCTTCTCTCCTGAGTGAGGAGAGCATTTAATTTTGGTGTGGGGACTATTCTACTGAAGGATCTTGCTGCCCAACAGTTACTGATCTAATGTACTGCAAATGTACTTTACAGTCCTTCACTATCATGCCAAAAGGTCAAGTCTTCACGGATATTGGCAAATATTATTCGACTCGGCAATAGTGGGATGGGGTCTGAGTCTGGCACTACCCCATTCACCGTCAGAACAGACACTTGCCAAACTGTGTGGGAAGGCAAGGAAAAGTGTTTGAAAGCCCTGGGTTATTGTGGTAAACCACTGTTGCACCTTTATTAGTTGGTGCAAGGTAGGACCTGTACTACAGGTTCGCCGATAGTCCCTGCCTGCTGGCTCCGCCCAGTAGGCGGAGTATAAATATGCGTGTCCTCCATTCAGCAGCCATTTCGACAGCTGCTGTGCGAGGCCACACATCTTAGAGCAATAAAGCCTCAGTTGTATCCAACTCTAGTCTTTATTCAGTTGATCGTGCCTCAATTTATTGCTCTAAGATTTTCTAAAAGATGGACCTCCGAATCTCCTGCAGCTGGATCCGCAATCAAGCGACGCCAAAAAGGACTTTAATCACTGGCTAGCTTGCTTCGAGGCGTACATCAACTCAGCGACCACCCCTGTTCCGGAGGCTCAGAAGATACAGATCCTGTACTCCAGGTTGAGCTCCAACGTGTTTCCGCTGATCCAGGATGCCCCGAACTATGTCGACGCCATGCGCTTCTCAAAGAAAACTACGCACAGAAAACAAACACGCTCTTCGCCAGGCACGTACTCGCCACTCGCTCTCAACTCCCTGGTGAGTCCATAGAAGACTTCTGGTGGGCCCTAATCCCACTCGTCCGGGACCGTGACTGTCAGGCCGTTACGGCCACCGAACATTCCAACCTTCTTATGCAGGACGCGTTGGTAACAGAGATTGGGTCAGACCTCGTACGCCAAAGACTGTTAGAAGGGGCCACGCTCGACCTAGCTGAAACAAAGAAGCGAGCGCTCTCCATGACAGTTGCCTCACGTAACATTCAGGCATACCCCACCAACCACGCGGCCTGCCCCTCGTGGACCCCACAGACGGCCGCCCCAGCGGGGGCCTTACCCAGCCAACACGCCTGCGCCACACGCCAGCCCGCGCACCCCGGGGGTCCCCGATGTTACTTCTGCGGCCAGCAGAAGCACCCTCGCCACGCTGCCCGGCCCGCGCTGCCCTTTGCAAGGCTTGCGGCAAAAGGGGCACTTTGCTGTGGTGTGGCAAGCCCGCAAAGTCGCTGCTATCACCCCCACCTCCCTAGCCTACACACAATGGGCGCCGCCATCTTCATCTCCCCGGACCATGTGTGGCCAGTGGGCGCCGCCATCTTCACCTCCCAGGGCCACGCGCAGCCAGTGGGCGCTGCCATCTTCTCCCCCTCAGCCCATGGGCGCCGCCATCTTGTCCAAACCCCGCAACGTGCGGCCCATGGGTGCCGCCATTTTGTCCCCCACAGTATTTTCAGGCGCCGCCATCTTGTCTCCCCAACGGGACATGGACACCGACAGCATTCCAGCACCTGGGCTCCCCATCATCTGATGTCAGCGACGACCGACCACGACTCGCCTCAGTGACGATCGACCAGTCTCGTCCGCACAACCTGGCCACCACATCGACCAGTGTGAAAATCAACGGCCATGTGACCTCTTGCCTGTGGACTCCGGGAGCACCGAAAGCTTCATACACCCGGATATGGTAAGGCGCTGCTCCCTCGCGGTGCACCCCGCCAACCAAAGAAATTCCCTGGCCCCCGGATCCCATTCCGTCGCGATCTGGGGGTTCTGCACAGTCACACTCACGGTCCTGGGCGTAGAAGTCAGCGGCTTCCACCTCTACGTCCTCCCTAACCTCTGCACTGCCCTACTACTCGGCCTAGACTTCCAGTGTAACCTTCAGAGTCTAACCCTCAAATTCGGCGGGCCCCTACCACTCCTCACTGTGTGCGGCCTCGCGACCCTAAAGGTCGATCCGCCTTCCCTCTTCGCCAATCTAACCCCGGATTGCAAACCCGTCGCCCCTAGGAACAGACGATACAGCACCCAGGACAGGACCTTCATCAAGTCCAGCGGCTGCTTCGGGAGGGCATTATCGAGGGCATTATCGAGGCCAACAGCCCCTGGAGAGCCCAAGTGGTAGTCGTTAAAACTGGGGAGAAACACAGAAAGGTCGTGGACTACAGCCAGACCATCAATCGGTACACGCAGCTCAACGCGTACCCCCTCCCACGCATATCTGATATGGTCAATCAGATTGCACAGTACCGGGTCTTCTCAACGGTAGACCTCAAATCCGCCTACCACCAGCTCCCCATTCGTAAACCAGACCGTCCATACACCGCTTTCGAGGTGGACAGTCGTCTCTATCACTTCCTCAGGGTTCCCTTCGGCGTCACTAATGGGGTCTCGGTCTTCCAAAGGGAGATGGACCGAATGGTTGACCGGTACGGTTTGCAGGCCACCTGTCCATACCTAGACAACGTCACCATCTGCGGCCATGACCAGCAGGACCACCATGCCAACCTTGCCAAATTTTTCCACACCGTCACTCTGCTCAACCTGACCTATCACAAAGAGAAGTGTGTGTTTAGCACGACCAGCTTACCCATACCCGGCTATGTGGTCGAGAACGGAGTTCTGGGGCCCGATCCCGACCGCATGCGCCCCTTCATGGAGCTTCCCCTCCCCCACTGCCCCAAGGCCCTCAAACGCTGCCTGGGGTTCTTCTCGTACTACGCTGAGTGGGTCCCAAACTATGCGGACAAGGCCCGCCCACTCATTCAGTCCACCCATTTTCCCCTGACGGCCGAGGCACAGCAGGCCTTCGCCTGTATCAGAGCCGATATCGCCAAGGCCAGGATGCACGCAGTAGACAAGACACTGCCCTTTCAAGTAGAGAGCGACGCATCGGACATTGCCCTAGCCGCCACTCTAAACCAGGCAGGCAGGCAGACCCGTTGCATTCTTTTCCCGCATCCTTCATGCCTCTGAAATTCAGCACTCACCCGACGAAAAAGAGGCCCAAGCTGTCGTTGAGGCTGTGCGGCATGGACGCATTACCTGGCCGGCAGGAGATTCACTCTCCTCACTGACCAACGGTCGGTCGCCTTCATGTTCAATAACACACAGCGGGGCAAGATCAAAACCGATAAAATCTTGCGGTGGAGGATCGAGCTCTCCACCTATAATTATGAGATTTTGTATCGCCCCGGCAAACTCAACGAGCCCCCAGAAGCTCTATCCAGAGGTACATGTGCCAGCGCGCAAGTAGACCGACTCCGGACCCTGCACGACAGCCTTTGTCACCCGGGAGTCACACGGTTGTACCATTTTGGCAAGGCTCGCAATCTGCCCTACTCCGTTGAGGAAGTAAGGACAATCACCAGGGACTGCCAGGTCTGTGCGGAGTGCAAGCCGCACTTCTACCGGCCGGACTGTACACTCCTGGTGAAGGCCTCCCGCCCCTTTGAACCCCTCAGCGTGGATTTCAAAGGGCCCCTCCCCTCCACCGACCGTAACACGTATTTCCTCAGTGTGGTCGATGAGTACTCCAGGTTCCCCTTCGCCATCCATGCCCCAACATGACGTCTGCCACCGTCATCAAAGCCCTAAACAGTATCTTCGCTCTGTTCGGTTTCCCCGCCTATATCCACAGTGACGGGGGATCCTCATTCATGAGCGATGAGCTGCATCAGCTCCTGCTCAGCAGGGGTATCGCCTCCAGCAGGACGACCAGCTACAACCCCCGGGGAAACGGGCAGGTAGCGAGGGGGAACGGGATGGTATGGAGGGCCGTCCAACTGGCCCTACGGTCCAGGAACCTCCCAGCCTCTCGCTGGCAGGAGGTCCTCCCTGATGCACTCCACTCCATTCGGTCACTGCTGTGCACCGCCACTAACGTCACATCCCATGAACGTCTTTTTGCCTTCCCCAGGAAGTCCACATCCGGGGTGTCGTTCCCGACTTGGCTCGCAGCTCCAGGACCAGTCCTGCTCTGTAGGCACGTCCGCCTCCACAAGGTGAACCCGTTGGTGGAAAGGGTGCAGTTGTTCCATGCGAACCCCCAGTATGCCTACGTGGCGGACCCCGACGGCCGCCAAGATACTGTCTCCCTCAGGGACCTGGCACCAGCAGGTTCCACACACACACACACACCTCTCCGGCCCGGCGTCACCCTCCCCTCCGCCGGCGCTCCCAGCATTAACCCCACCAGGACCATCCGTCCTTCCCCTGCCCACGCCCGAGGATGAAGAGGATTTTGGCACGCTCCCGGAGTCACCGAACATCGGGCCAGCATCGACATCGCCGCCACCGCTACGTCGCTCCCAGCGGAACATCAAGGCACCAGACCGGTTAAATCTCTAACTGGCACCGGACTTCAAAAGACTTTTTTTTCTGATCAAATACTGTAAATATAAATTCATTGCTGTATGTAGTTCTCCACCCCCCCTGCCAGACTCAATTTTAACAGGGGGTGAATGTGGTAAACCACTGTTGCACCTGTATTAGGTGATGTAAGGTAGGACCTGTACTACAGGTTCGCCGGTAGTCTCTGCCTGCTGGCTCCACCCAGTAGGCGGAGTATAAATATGCATGTCCTCCATTCAGCAGCCATTTTGACAGCTGCTGTGGGAGGCCACACATCTTCGAGCAATAAAGCCTCAGTTGTATCCAACTCAGTCTTTGTTCAATTGATCGTGCCTCAGTTCTGCATTCCAGAAACTGTTTTTCAAGACTTTTGCACTACTCTGGATTATATTTTTCTGCACCTCTTGAACACCATCCTTGGCTCGAAGTCAATGGTGTAATGATTTGTCAACTTGATTCCTGGCTGGGTAGATGTCGCAAATCAGAGCCAGGTTCAAAACTCTTACTGCACACTTAGGTTTTGGAAAAGGGTTCCCCGAATTGAATTCTGCGGAGTCATTCAGAATAGGATGGCTGAGATCAGACCAGGAAATGTGGCACTCTGCACCAATTGCCTTCTGCATCCCTGGATTAGGGGAAGGAAGGGAAATTGAGCAGCATTACTTTCTCTTGACGACCATTGCCACTGCAGAATGTATATACGACTACCAGGTGAGGGCTAGGTGGTGTGACTGTTATCCTTCCTATGGCTGAAAAGCTTGATGACTGTCTTGGCTAAGCTTGCAAATGCATAGCAGCAACTTGGACGAGTTACTGGACAGCAACTAATGTGTATGGAACCATAACTCTGGAAGGAGCCAACAACTTTGAAAGAATGGAAAGGGAATTTGAAGGGGAGGATATGGTTTGACATAGTTTTTGAATGCAGATTTGACTCCAAAACCAAGCCGTAAAAGGGCTGCTTGGCTGTCTAACATTTTCTTAACATTTCGCAATATGTCTCCATTGTACCTTTTGGTAACCATTGCCAACTCTGCCAAAGTCGAACAATTATATCCAAGAATCTTTTTCGAGCTAGATAGAGGGGATCTTTCAAGCTTCCTCATGTAAATTAAAATTGAAGGAATCTTTTTTTTTTTTTTTGGGGAAGTTCAGTTTCTATAGCAACTTAAGTCATTTGAAATCAATCCACTGTCAATCCAAGCCACAATGCTTTTAGTTCTCAATTTTATCTAACTTTGAATGGTGCATTCAAGCTGACCTCTTTAGTATTGTTATTACCTTAGGCAGTGAGGTCCCATGAGGCTGTTGGCCACATGCCAGGGCTGGCCAGATCAAACCCTTCCGCTGTATATAGGGTAAGACACGGGCTGGAGTATGTTTCAAGCCAAGAACATGTGGAGAGGGTTGAAATTATGTCATGGACGGCACATTAAAGATCCTTCTCACACGCAGCCCCTATTTAGTGTGTACCTATTGTAAATGTTGCATGATTGTCCTGTTCAGGTGAAGTTCAGTTTGAGACAGACTAATATCTGAGGTAGGATGTGCAGGGTTATTCAATCCTTATTTTAAATTTGTACGTTCTGTGCTGGAATATAGGAATCCCTCTGCAGTGCAGACTGAGGGCAAGGCAATAACGTCACCCCAGAAAGAAGGTATAATTACACTGGCAGATTTGCATTGGGAGTTTCCATTCTAATGAAACATGCAACCGCATACGTTCAGATTGAAGTTTTTGAGTGGTTTGTATTTTGTATTTTACAAGGTATTATTTACTTCGCAGTTGTTTGCAATGACGGTTGAGCATGCTTCCATCATGTGATTGACTGACCTTCCTGTTTGGCCAGATAATGTGCAACAAGGGTACCATGTACCCTGCATATGACGATCTATTCTGCATATAATTAGAAAAGCGCTGACTCTTTAAGAGCTAGAAATAAACAGCTGCAGGATGCTCTTCAGTATGAAACCTTGGAGAGGCAATATGGCAATTTCTACAGTGGATCACGTATCCCTTAATTAACCAATCTCTCTCCACTCTCGCACACTTGTTTTCAGAGCTTGTCGAGTTTGTCAGCATGTTTATTATGATTTTGGATGCCTCTGGTGTGCGGCATCAGATTTGCTCAATGACGACCATTAATTTGAAAATACGAGGGAAATTATTTATTGTGTCTTTAACACTTGCCAGAAGCTTTCGGTTATTTTAGTTCGGGCTGCGCACAACAGTTGGTTTATTGTCCCTCTGCCCCAGAGGGTGCACGCCACTTGCAGTGGGTCCTTCCCTGGCACATCCCGCTGCTAGCTGGGGACCCAGCTGAGCCACAGTCTCTTTGGCAATAGACGTAATCTCTTGGTGCTGAGCCCAGCTCGGCTACCACATAAAAGGCCATTTGTCCATCTGATCTATCTTTACTTCTAATTGAAGATGATCTGTCAGTTAGGACCGTGTGCCCTCCCTCCCTCTGTGAATATTATGTTTTAACAGATAAATCTCAAGCGGTCAGAAATAGTTTCCCTCCCTTCATTAGCCCGTTTTACATAAAGGTGTCAACTTTCAACTCCTCTGCTGTTAAATAGTTTGTCGACTAACTGTAACGTTGGCTGGGATTGTGTGATGTGATAGCCCAGGCATCAGTTCAGCTGGCGTAGCTGTTAATCTAGCTGACGGGTGTTTTGACAGTATCAGCAAATTACCAGTATTTACCTCAAATGACCTCCGACATGCTTTGGCGTTTGGTATCGTCTTGCGGTGCCTTGTTAGTCCCTATTGAGTAAACTTCACAATTTATCATTTTGGTGTTTTGTGGTGGTCTGCTCGTTTCATTTTAGTTCTCTAAATTCATTTGTATTAAACTTAATTTTGCAAACTTACCTGTATCTCTAAACGGGGTTCCCAGCCCTCAGTTACAGGCTAAAGCAGGGTAGATGAGAGCTTTCGGCACCTTAAAGCCTGAATGCCCCCCTCAACACAGCAAAAGGAAATATGTATTTTGCTTCACAATTAATGATAACCAAGGAAACATTAGAACTTTTTTGAGGATGTAATGTTTAAGCAAACATTACATTACCCATTTTTCATGTAATGCAATGACATAATGTCCTTTTATTCTGTATTTTAAGTATTTTGAGTTCTTGTTCTCGTCATAAATAACTCAAATGATTTGCATATTAATTCATTTACACCTTTGTGCGATTAAGTGTGGATATAACTGGCCTGGTTTGAGTTGACTATTTCCACCAATGCATCTTGTTGATGGAAAGCTGTCCTGTTCAATGTGTCACAACTTTCAGTACATGTAGGAGAGGCCTTCAAACTTGGGTGCAAAATAACTGATTGCCTTCATGCAGCATCTCTTTTGTAAAGGCACTACTGCTGCAAGTTGCTTTGGATGCTTGAGATGGTGAGAACACAAGTGGACAAGTTAGTCAAGAAAGCATACCGGATGCTTGCCTTCATTGGACAGGGCATCGAGTATAAAAACTGGCAAGTCATGCTACAGTTGTATCGAACCTTGGTAAGGCCGCACTTGAAATATTGCGCACAATTCTGGCCGCCACACTATACAAAGGATGTGGAGGCTTTGCAAAGGGTGCAGAGGTGGTTTACCAGGATGTTGCCTGGTCTGGATGGTGTTAGCTATGTGGAGAGCCTGAATAGACTTTTGACTTTTTATTAGAAAGACCGAGGTTGAGGGGTGACCTGATGGAGGTCTACAAGGTTATGAGGGGCAGAGTGGATGGGCAGGCACTCTTTCCCTGGGTAGTGGGGTTAGTCACCAGGGGGCATGGGTTTAAGGTCCGTGGAGCAAAGTTTAGAGGAGATGAGGGTGGTGAGTGCCTGTAACACATTGCCAGGGGAAGTTGTGGAAGCAGATACATTAACGGCATTCAAAAGGCATCTCGACAAATACATGGATAGGATAGGTATAGAGGGATACGGCACGAGGCATTGTTGAGTGTTTGGCCAAGGATGGTATAATGACCGGAATAGGCTTGGAGGGCCGAAGTGTCTGTTTCTGTGCTGTATGGTTCTTTGTTCTACAGTGTAATGATCAAGTTCATGCTTATGCCTGGAATGTAGCTCTTATCATTTGTGTTGTTCACCTGTCTTGGTGTATCATTTCAGCAATATTAATAATGTTCCTCTCTCTTTTACCCGCATTGCTTTGCACTCTTGTAGGCACTCTTGAGTGAGATTGTCAACTTATGCTGAATTGTGGATACATTTTGCAGATCTGCATTCTTTGGGAGGAGGACTTTTTCATGGGATGTGGGTATTGCTGGCAAGGGCAGCATTTGTTAGCCCATTCCCAATTGCTCTGAACTGAAGTGGTTTGCTCGACCAAATAAGAGTCAACCTGCTGTCGGTCTGGAGTCGCATGTAGGCCAGACCGGGTAAGGATTGCAGAGTTCCTTCCCGAAACGACATTAGAGAACCAGATGGGTTTTCACAGCAATTGATAATGGCCTCATGGTCACCATTACTGAGACTAGCTTTTCAATTCCAGCTTTTATTAATTGAATTCAAATTCCACCATCTGCCGTGGTGGGATTCGAACCCTTGTCTCCAGAACACCAGCCTCTGGATTGTTAGCCCAGTGACGTTCCACTGCGCTGCCATCTCTCCCAAAGACTGGGATTCTCCAAACTACATTTATACGGGCCCTTGCAGCTGGCTGAGGCCCAGGGTTGTGAATATTATGTGAACCTATTATTTCACCTATTTCCATCACAAGTTTATTTGCACGGGCTGGAAACCTGTTTCGGCTATTTAAAGCTAGATGCGTCGAACAGGGTGTTTCTTGCTACCTGCAGCATCAGGAACGACCCTGCTATCAAACTGGACCTTTTTTTGGACTCTGCGAGGAATGCCCCACCGAGGCCGCACTTGCCTTTATTTCTCATTAGTGCAGGAAGAGATCTGGATGCCACTTAAGTGCCGTCCTTGCACTTGCCATCGCGGACTGCAGACTCCCCCAATTTACCTGTCAGGGGGTGCTTTAGCCATGTCCCCAACCCCACCTCAAGGGCAGGGCACCCCCGGCCCAATCACTAGCATAAGCAACCTGGTACCGAGGCACCTTTCCATTGCCAGCCTGGCACCCTGGCAGTGCCACCCAGGCACTCTGGTTGTGCTAGTGACGCTGCCATTGTGCCCAGGCTGGCAGTGCCAAGGTGCCCAGGAGTGCCAGGGTACCAGCCTTCCCAGAGCCCCACCACTCAGAGGGCCTCCAATGACCTGAGACACCCCCAAGTGCTGTTACGCCTGGTCAAGGTTTGTGTGGATCAGTACTAAATGGCTCCATGGCGAGATCTCCCAGGCACGGGTGTTCGACCTCGGGCCATGGGAGGCTTCCAGGTTTGATTGCTCTCTTAAATATGTAAATCTGGATCTCACCCAGCAACATCTCGCGCGGTGTTCATAGTGTCGTAAATATCGTGGGAGGCCTCTTGTGAGATTTAACGGCCTTGTCGCGTCACTGAGTTGGGCGTGGCGATGCTGTTCGATCACGCCTCTTACGTTTACAGTGAGAGGTAGCTGGCATTTTCCAGATAATATGAATATTTTGGGCAGCACGGTAGCACAAGTGGATAGCACTGTGGCTTCACAGCGCTAGGGTCCCAGGTTCGATTCCCCGCTGTGTCACTGGCTGTGCGGAGTCTGCATGTTCTCCCTGTGTCTGCGTGGGTTTCCTCCGGGTGCTCCGGTTTACTCCCAAAGATGTGCAGGTTAGGTGGATTGACCATGATAAATTGCCCTTGTTGACCAAAAACGTTAGGAGGGGTTATTGAGTTACGGGGATAGGGGGGAAGTGAGGGCTTAAGTGGGTCAGTGCGGACTCGATGGGCCGAATGGCCTCCTTCTGTCCTTCTGCACTATGTTCTATGTAATATTTTGGTTATTTGCTGCCTTCCCTTCCTCCCAATTTTCTCCGATTTGTAACTTTCTTCCACTTGCCCTGTTTATGGTGGTGTACACAGGTGTTGTTCGCTGAATTAACCTGACCAGTGAGTCTTTGTGTATTGTTTAAATTAGGGTCTTCCATTGAGATGCATTCTGACTGCCTTGACACTAGTTTACTTTTAGAAGGAATGGTTGGATTACCACTAACAATGATAATACAGGGAAATGTGTTTCTGCTCTCTCTCTCGTTGAGGAATTCAACAGCCTTTTATTGTGATGGATGAACCGGGCTACTCGTGCTTATCCAGATGCTTGTTATCCACGTTATGCTGCAGAGGGAAATCTAGCTTGTATTTTTGGTTACCCTGCTGCAATTTTACTCCAACCTCTGCAAGTAATGTTCTGCATTCCCTTTGGATCCACCCAGGAAGGTTAAGAGGGGGACACCTGACGTTTGGGCAGCCCAGGGCCTCTGTAAATGTTTCCCATGCTTGCACCCTGGGGAGGACTCTCCAGTTTCGTTGAACAGAAATTTGACCCCCAAGGCACAAATAAATTGTCTCGGGGAACGGATGGCTGCCAGAGAGACGGGCCGGTTATTGACAAACTGATCATGCGCAAGTCCTAAAGAAAGAGGTATTAGTACAGACTTGTGCAGAGAGGAGTACATGAGGGCTATTGAATTCTCCTTGGAGAAAAGATGGCCTGTTGAGGGGTTTTGTGATGAGTAGTGAGATGGTTCCTTCTAAAAGGAAGAAGAAAGAACCAAATGGTTCCATTGCAACTTATTGAATATCAGCCACAACTGAAAATGAGGCACCATTTTCTGATGGTCAGTGAAGAAATTTGCACTGCACCTGGTAACGTTTTTTGTTCATTCATCAAGGGCAAAGAGCCATAGGTTATGCAATATGTTCCCAAGGACTACAGTCAGTAACAAGAAGTTGAATGAGTATGTTTTCCTCCTCCATGCCATGGGTATTCCCCAAATACAGGGAAGATGCAAAGGGGCAGGGAGGTCATCGGCCTCCGTAAATGGTGCCATGGGATTCCCTGGGACTTTCCCCTTTGATACAAGTGGGCCTGTTGCAGTGAACACAAATCAAGTGTTCTGCTTAAATTGATGCAGGTAGGAATGTCACTGGCTTCTCATCAAAGCTTAATTCCTGGGTGCCCCAGCTCGGGCCGCCTGAAGATTGCCTCAGGGTACCTTGAGAGACAGAGTTTCTTGGCAGACTCCAGATTTTACAGAATAGTTCCCAAATTCCAGCCCCCCCCCCCCACCCCCAAAGTTGTTCAAAAGACTTCCACAGCAACAACGAGGAGTCGAGAAGGTCCCAATAACAGAAGGTCAAGATAACAGCTCTAAGCTTTGGACTGGCTGTGCACTATAATTTCTGATGACTTTTCTGGTTTGAGACCCAACCAAGGAGCGGGATTTGCTCCTGAAATTTGCTCAGACCAGGCAAATACCCCAAGGTTGAACTATGATCTTCAGGACTGACTGACTGAGTGCGATACCTGCCAAGTATCCATGAGAGGTAAATCTACCCTATATCTTCATGTGAAAGGCTGATGCATTATTCTTATCAAATAAAAAGAGAGGGAAAAAAATGAGAATTGCATTTATATAGATCTTGTCACTGGGCGTCAAAAAGTGTTTTGCAACCAATTGAGTATTTTCGAAGTTTATTTACTATTATAATGTAAGAAAATATTGGGCATATACATACCAAGGCGGAGCAAGATTATGAGGAACCATGGTACACGTGAACAGTTGTGTGAATAAAATGCTTGCCTGAGGTAAATTTCTTTTGGCGTAGTCGGGATAAGATGGTGTAGTTCCCTGCACTTCAAAAGTACTTTGCTTGACTGTGAAAGCTTCAGAACAATGCAAGTCCTTCCTTTATTTTTCTGTGGTGTTGCCAAGTCCAATTCTGTTAAACTGCTTCTTAGGGCAGTTGGTGAAAAGCAGTAACAAATTCAATTTTGCAATATTTCTGATGAGTTGAGGGTGTTCTCTGTAATTAATGAATTATAGACTGTAACCTCCGCAGTCCGGAATGATTGGGACCACGGGATGTCTGGATTTCTACGTTTTCTAAGTTACAGAATAACGGAACTTTTCAAAAAATAACTTATCTGTTCATGGGATGTGGGCATTGCTGGCTGGGCCAGAATTTATCGTCCATCTTAATTGCCCTTGAAAAGGTAGTGCTGAACCACTTTCTTGTAATGCTGCAGTCCATGTATTGTACACACAGTGCTGTTTGGAAGGGAGTTCCAGGATTTTGACCCAGAATCCGTGAAAGAACGGCGATATATATCCAACATTGCGGTGGTGGGTGGCATGAAGGGGAACTTGCAGATGGTATTCCCAGGCATCTGCTGCCCTTGACGATCCATGAGGTGGTAGAGGTTGCAGGTTATGAAGTCAGGTGTGAAGAATCCCCAACCACAAGTGTGAATTAGATGTATAAATATGACACAAAACGGCGTGAAAATGTTATAAATCACTTATTAAAATTTATTTTATCTACCCAAATACGGTGTCTTCCATGCTTCCAAAATGAAATGTTGCTGGTGATGGTGAGGGAGCAGGTGATCCCAAGTGACGCACTATTAGCATTACTGACAGGTCATGACAGCTGGACATGATTGATTATTAAACATTCAATGCCATTTAATAAAATATAATGTGTGAACGGCATTGATTTTAATTCCTAATAGGCCTACTTATGGTTCTTTACATTCTTTCCTACAGTCGTTCCTAGCCTGAGGATGTTACTCCTGGAAGCAGGGCCATTAGATTAGCTATTTGAGGCCAGCACATGCAGAACTTCACAACCTGTTGCAATGCCCTGCGTTGCTTTCGTTCGCTCAAAAAAAATTGTTGACCACTGCGTTTTTTTGATTTCCTCACTGGAGAGGTTCATGTATTTTTTTTAATCACAGTCCACCCTTACTTCATTTGTCGATACTTTTGGCTGGAATTTTCCAGTCGTTGGCACTTTCTTTTCCTGCCGGCAGCGCATCTCCGCCGGCAGCTTTTTTGGCGACATGAGGTGGCTTCAATGGGAAATCCCATTGACAAGCGACGGGAGTAGAGACTCCCGCCGCCAGCGATTGGCACGAAGCCGAGAAACATACGGCTGGGGGAAGTGAAGAATCCAACCTTTTTTTGTTGTTGTTGTTCTTTTTATTAAAATGACCAAATGAAACTTTAAATTAAATACTTTGGGAATTATCCTTGAACTGAACTCTCGGGAATTGGAGCAATAAGGCCAGATTGCAACTACCAGTTTCACTGGAAGAATTCACCAATCCTCCAAAATAGAACTTCGTGCACAAAAGCTTCATTTCATTTGAAACATTTGTTCCACTAAATATAGTTTTTAAGTGTGGATTTTTTTTTTGCAAGGGACTGTAATTACAATAAACATTGTGCCTACTTTTTGGGTCAAAGTGTGCATTTGGGAGAGGAGATGTTAATTACGTCGGCAGGAAGATTATTTTGCAAAAATGAGCACCATTCCTTCTGACCACAGATGAGAGATACGCGTTTGTTTTAAATCTGTAGCAGCTAAAACTGTTTACACTGGGCCGAACCCTCTCGCCTCTTCATGGCATGGTGATCAGTATATGAACTCGTGATGATGGAGCATCTACTGTAACTGCATAGGGGTAGAAGACAGCCAGATTTATGGACAATGTGTGAAGTGACTTTCAACTTCCACACTTGTAACAGCAAGTGTCAAGAATGTTGAACACTTGAGCACATTTGGAAGTAAAGGAATAGAAATATATGCGCGCAGGTTAAATGAGGCAGATGGACTAGGAGATGAGTATAAACATTACACATTAGTTGTCTGAATTCTGTGCTGTATTTTTATGTAATTCTGTGAAAATTATAATAGCTCAATTTAACAATGTAATCTTCCCACTGCATTCTCTCTATTAGAAGTACCTTTTCCAGTTTTGAGTTTTTATTAGTTGCTGAGACTGATTGTGAGCGTTTTGTCTTTCCTGAGCTTGCAGGCTAGGAAGGTATATTGAGCCACAGCCAGATCAGTGATAGCGCCACATGTGCACAGTAGTCCACACTATTGGATTACTAGTGCAGTAACTTAACCAATGATCCGGAGATTTAAATTCAAATCCCACCACAACAATTGAGCAATTTATATTTGATTAAGAAGGTCTGCTGTCTCCGCTCCAGGGCCTCACTGCAGGAGTTCTTGTTCGGTGAATTGGACATTCTGAATTCACCAGAGTGTTACCGAACAGGCGCCAGAGTGTGGCAACTAGAGGATTTTCATAGTATCTTCATTGCAGTGTTAACGTAAGCCTACTTGTGACACTAATAATAAAGAAAGATTAAAGATTGTTCCTCAGGAGAGGCTCAACCATCTTCAGCTGCTTCATCAATGCCCTTCCTTCCACCGTAAGGTCAGAGGTGAGGATGTCTGCGGATGACTGCATAATGCTCAGCACCATTTACGATGACTCGGATACTGAAGCAGTCCATTTCCCCAAATGCCGCAAGACCTAGACAATGTCCAGGTTTGGACTGACAAGTGACTGCATGGACTACAGCAGTTCATGAAGACAGCTCACCACCACTTTCCTGGGGGCAATTAGGGATAGGCAATGAATGCTGGTCTAGCCACCGAAGCCCCCATCCCTTGAATGAACACAAAAACACCCACCGCTCTGTGATTCTGTCCTATCTGATATAGATCTTTGGTTAAAGATATTTCAGGGCTGCACCAAAGTCCATGATCTTGACTGTAAAGATGACCACAATGTGTTCTCTCTCCTGATCCTTCCTGACCTCAAGTATTTCCTGTCATGCCTTCGGTCTCCAAGTCTCTCATCCAATGTATGGTTCAACGGCATTGCCCTCACTAAGTTCCACTCTTTTTTTTTGTGTTTCACTGATCGTAACCAGAACATCGTCAGCATTGGTTCCTCTTCCTGCTCCTGCACCAACTTTTCTGGTGTCTCCCAAGGAACAATCTTTGCCTCTGACACCTTCCTGGTGTATCTTGCTGATATCATTGTCTGCGGGGAGTTCTCAGTGTATGCTGTCTGCACCCAAACATAGTCCCCCAGCTCCGGGTTGCGGCTCATATGAAGTATGGGCTCTGGATGAGATGACGGCTGGAGAGTGGCTGTTGTCTTCAGTGGAGCTGTTCACCTTAAGAAAAATTAAGAGAGAAATTTTCAGTCTTGGAATGAAAAGGCAAATGGTCTCCATTTCTGGTAACCACATTACAGGCAACGTGTGATCGCACTAGAGAGGGCACAGAGGGGATTTGTGATGATGTTGCCATGACTGGAGGATTTTTGCTGAGGAAAAATTGGATATCCTGGGCTCGCTTTCTTTGGAAGCTGAGGGGAGATTTAATGGAGGGGCCTAATTAGAGTCGATAGGGAGGACCAATTTCCCCTTGGCAGACAGATCAATAATCAGGGGACATAGTGAAATAATTGGCAAAATGAATAGTGGGGAGTTCAGAAATATTTTTCACCCAGTGCATGTTGGGATCTGGGAATCACTGCCCGAAACGGTGGGAGAGGCAGAAACTCTTGCCGCATTTCAAAATATACTTGGGCATGTACAGTACTGCAAACCAAAAACTGAGAAGTGAGTTAAGGTGGAGTAGTTCTCTTTGGGCTGGCACAGACACGATGGATCAAATGGCCTCTTTCCATGCCATGAATTTTCTGTTTCTCAATAGCTGGAAGAATCCGAACGGTGTTCAGATTTGGGCTGTTGTTCAACAACTGAATGTTTGTCCAAGATTTTTTTTATTGCGGTGTTATAATTAACGACCTCAATTTGCATTTCTTTTGCCGTAACGTTTCACCTTGTGATCACTGCGGCAAAGGAATTGATAACATTAATATATGGGTTTCATGTCTGACGGTGCTGAAGTGGTTTGATGGCTGCTGGATTGTCACCTGATGTACAGAACTTTTTATTGTTGTATTAGTGAATGGTCTGAGAGAACAGTGGGTCATTGAAGTACGAATTGACCCTTGTCCTGCCCGAGTTGGATTAATTGTGCAGCATGGTCTCATTGACAAAGGAACAGTATTGTTCCACCATGGTAATATTCATTCTGAAGCATATGCAGTTCCCTGAGTATTTGTTTTTTTTAAGATGTCAAGTATCTCAGTCTGTACTGCAGTAGGTTGGTGCTCTTGCACTGGCAACAATGCACATGACCCCAGGTCACACAAGTCACAACTCTCATTGCCACCTTTTGTAATTGGATCATAAACTGACTCGTAGCCAAGAATGTGGGGAGATAATTGAGTGCTTGATGCTTGGAAACACATGATCCATTGTCGTAGTTTGGGTTGCGCCTTCCTGGTATCGGTGGGTGAATACTGTGGCTCCTCTGCAAAGCCAGGAGTACCAAACGTTTCTCCAGAATTAGTCCTCTGATCCTGATGCTTTATTGAGACTGAAATCTATCCATATGATCTGAGTGAAGCCCTGGCATAGACCAGGGGTTTGCAACATTTTTGTCTCTGAGACGTAATCTCTATGTTCACTTCCATTGACCACAGGACAAGTACTCCAACTTTTGTTTTTACTCCGTTAATAATATTTTTCTTAATGTGAAACTTGTTGCTGGTGCTGACTAATTCTGTCAAGCCATTGGAGGTATTGGTGGTGAGAACGTGTCTGAGTTGTGCTCAAATGTTTATCCTGGCTCAGTTATGTTGAGCTTGGTAGACTTGTCACTGCAGCTGATTGTGTTGTTGAGACTGATAGTATTGACGTAGGAGCTCTTGCTTCTCCTGTTGTCCATTACAAAAGAGTCCGCCGAGCCAGGATACCATCTTGTTGACTACGCTGAGCCGGATGATCTACCAGTGGAAAAAGCTGTTGGCTGCTAGAGATGCCATTTTGTGCAGCCATCGCCAATGGGCCCTGGAGGTTCCGGCCCATCAACTTTCCGGCGTCGGCTTTAAATCTACTGAAAAATTATCAGCACACTGGGAATGGGGACTGACGAAGAGCTGTCTTGGTAACCACTGGTATGGACAAGGACACTGTGAAATGAGCTGTCCTCTAGCTAATCATAATTCCACCTGTTCTCATTTGAAAGAGGGAAAATGTTTTTTCCCTTTTAGACATCTGTTCCCCACCACCACTGTCCCATCGAGTCCGTCTCCCCCACTGTTTATCAAGTCATTTGCTCCCACCATGGTGCCTAATCCTTGTCGGAGAACTAAGATCAGGAGTAAAGCTTGTACAATGACCAGTGTAGATAAAAGAAGTCCATATCGTTGCTGCCTCTCTGATCAGAGTAAAGTATGCTGCGCTGTACTGTGAATATATAGTACAAACAAAAGTCCAACTGAAATGTTAGCACTTTATTTTTGGAACCAAATAAGCTGCTGTGCACTACAGGCATTATTAAGGTTGCCTCCCTGCAGCTTTGAGACCCCACAGGGCCATGCTGTCCCTGAATTTCTCCTCATCGTACCTCCGTATAATAAGTGGACCCGCCGGAGATAGCTGCTGCTGCAGTGACCCTTGCACTAAGCTCACATTCTAGAAACATATGATTGCATTTAGCATGATGGACAGGCACGACCTTGCGGGCGGGCGTGCTCGATGGAACTTCAGATGTTGAACTTCTTTCAGAGCTGAATCAAAACAAGAGGCCTCGCATGTCATTGGGCCTGGATTCACTTATTAAGGACAGTAGCTAGTCTCCACTTTTAATGCCAGCAGTTCCTTATCTGGCTATAGGAACGTCACGCGTTCCGATTCGAAACACATTCCCTGTAATCACTAACAGGACTTTGCAAGTTCTCAGGATTTTAGGCTTCCTGCAGTTATTATTCTAGCATTCAAATGCTGCCTTGGACACTGAGATGAAGTTCTGATTCATGAGAATGAAATTCATGATTTAGTAATAGGTAAGGGTTAATTTTATTTACAGTGAATGGAACTATTGGGTGAGGGCTTAATTAATCTAACTTTGAACACTTCTTTCATTTAATAGCAAAAGTACCATGAGAAGATTATGAATTGATGTAAATTCTCTTTTCACTTTACATGTGGTCCGATGAGGTGATATCAATGCAGAAATAGTTTTAAAATGTAACTCTCCAGACCTGGGTTTGATTCTGTCCTTGAGTGTCTGTCTGAGTGGAGTTTGCACACTTTCCCTGCATGGGTTTCCTCCGGGTGCTCCTGTTTCCTCCCACAGTCCAGAGATGTGCAAGTTAGGTGGATTGGCCATGATCAATTGTCCCATAGTGCCCAGGGATGTGCAGGTTAGGTGGGGTTATGGGGCAGTGTCAGTCCAGATTCGATGGGCTGAATGGCCTCCTTCCGCAGTAGAAGGATTCTATGATTGGAGCCATTTTATCTCCTTGACATAAGCTAGTAGCGAAAGCCCTTCAATCAGGCACACTGGCATTGTGCCGCTCTACATCAATAAAACCAATGGAAGCCAAAACTGCTCTCCCCAAGCTGTGTTTCCGATGCTCCTACTACTTGACTTATTTAAAAGGATTGTCTAAGTGGAAAATGAAACTTCATTTCGTAATGTTCAGCTCTAATATGTGGAGCAATTCCGTGTGTTTTTAGTGTCTGTTTGCTTCTCGTCTTATCACCTCGACAGGCCACATCCACTAGGGTTGTCAACTCAAATCTGGTTGGACATGTTGCCGGTAGTTTCATTACATGACTTTCCCATAAAATGGCTCCAATCATAGAATCCCTACTGTGCTTCATCCAGTTGAGAAGCATTTCTATCCCCATTCCACCCCCTTTCCCTGCCATCCAAAATATTTACAACTAATAAGTAAATGTTCAAAAAAAGTGTTTTTGAGGTAACTTTTTATTGTCTACTTTGATTTACCTCCTGTGTTGCTTGTACCCAAGAGATTACCTTTTGACTCTTGGGGATTCCAGGATAGTCCTCGAGGATTGGCAACCCTAATATCTTTCCAAGGCATTGATCATTTTCAGCTTGATCCCGAGGGTTATTGGGATATGGCAGGAAAGTGGAGTTGAGGATTATATCAGATCAAGGCATGATCTCATTGAATGGCGGAGCAGACTCGATGGGGCAAGTGGCCTATGTCTGTTCCCTCATCTTACGGACTCGGCTTTGTTCAAATGACCATTTAGCTATAAGATTATTAACACATGGGTAATGCAATCATCATCAGGTCCAGTATCCAAACATGACTTTCCAGTAGCGGCGTCAGAGTCCTGGGCTGAGATCAAATCATTTTAGTTGTGTGGGAATTGACCCTGTGATCTCTTCAGTCATATGCTGAGGTACCAATTGGATAAACACGCCAAACTAGTGTTTCTCATGCCTCCAGAAAGAATGATGCACATTTGTAAAAAAAAAAAAAAATACTTTTAAGATTCATTCCTTTAATAATTGTACATCAATTGTGGTTAATTATATGCAGCTGGTGGGCATTAACGAGGGTTTCACTTGAGTGCACATCAAGAAACACTTGCTGAATTGCGTGATTAAAAATGGAGCGTTTTTCTCCTTGCAGTGTTTCACTTTGTCGATAGACTGAATGAAGTTTCACTCTGGTCCTGTCCTCCAACTGGCTTCCTGGATTAGCATAACTGCTCGGCTAACCAACACAGCAAGTTTGCTGTATCTCCCTGCAGCCCAGTAGACGAGTCTATGAATTGAGGATGGGTATGTGGACAGAGCATGTCGTTGCTGTCTATCATTGACTTTGAACTTGGGAATTGGGCAGAAGAGGTCATTTTAACTCCCAATTATTTTTCTCTATATATCTTGGTTGATAGAATGGTCAAGTCAGTGTTGGCTTGGAGATGAGAAATGTCTGCTCACTCTGCTTCTTTGCTTGCTGATGGTGAAATTTTGGTTCACCAGATTGCCACCAGTGCTTGCAGCCAGTTATGTGAGAGCAGCTACAAGAGCCAGCAAGAATAGGCCTTTCCTTGGAGCTTGAGCCTCTGCATTTCTCGGCGATATTGAGATGAGAAAAAAGTACGCAGAGAGTAATGCATGCTTCAAAGTAATTGCAAGGAAGGAACTAAATTGAGTGTTTCAGATGGCAATACAAAGCATAACTGCTTTCACACGTCACCTGAAATTACTGCCTTCAGACTGCTTTAGGGCATGTGTTTGTGTGGGGGATAGTTTGTGTGGAATTATTCTGACTTTTCATTGGCATACAGTATTGTGTCAGCAGCAAGTGCCTTGAGCACTGTACACCCTGGTAAATCATTACATTCACACAGTGACTTATGATGGTCATATTGCCAGTGCCATGAAAAACAACATTGGGACTATAACGTCAAGCCAAATTTAGTTTTATTTTTACTGTCACAGATTATTGAACAAAGATATGGGGCTGAATTCTCCCACTTTGAGATGAAGGGCTGGATTTTCTGGTCCCCCAGTCATGTGCTTCTCAGCAACGTGTCATTCGCTGGCGGGAAAGGGGGGGTCTTTCCTCTCGTCGCTTGTCAATGGAATTTCACTTTGAAGCCACCACGCGTGGGCAGGGGTGTACTGTTGGTAGGAACAGAGAATCCCAACAGGCGGAGAATTCTGGCCTAAGTGGCTAATGGTCAGGAACGCGACATTGTTTCCCACGGCAAAAGCTGACAGGCAAACATGCCAAGTCTTCCGGCCCCAACCTCAATAATTTTGCACCTGAGTGCTTTATGCCGTATTTAGTGGCGGGACAGGCCCAGATGGCAGGTAGTCCACCGTCATCTCCGGCTGCCACATTGCAAAGGTGCCCAACATTACTAACCCACTTTTGACTAAAGAAGGTGGACTACCTGAAAATGTAATTAGATCCCCAGGAACATTGAGGCTGGGAGATGGATGATCTCCAGGACACTGAATCTGGAAGATCCACCTGCAGATACTCCTCTGACCCACTGTTGTGGTGGTCCAGGCTTACAGGAGGGCTCCATTCCATGCTCCAGAGTTAGCCCCAGGCCTTGTTCAAGTAAGTCTTGACATATGCACGCCGGTGTGTTTTCTTGCTGGCATGATGGAGAATCGTGGGGTTCGGGCCTTCATTTGCATCCCACAAATGACACGCAAATGAGGTTCACTCAAGCCTGTGGGGGACACCAAGGTCCTGCTGTAAGTAAATTAATGCCAGCATGAAACCGATTTCTGGGCCTCTCGCCATACTCTTCTTTTCCCCTGCCCCATCATGCTCACCATCAAACCTGCCAGTAGTGGGGGCTTGGGAGAATTCTGCCCATGTTTACCAGCACCGTGTGCAAAAAAAACTATTGTCCAGCTTGGTGATCTTGGACTGTGGTGCCCTTGAATTCTCTTCAGTGTACATTAGGCATAGTCGTAAATGGCCCTGTCGTGTACATTTTCCAATGCTGCAATTGCCAGTTTGAGCTTCTGTCTGCAAATCCTTTGTGTTATTTTTGACTAACCCGAGTTCACACTCTCTCTGCCCTGTAGAACCGTGTGTCAAGATACACCCGCACAAAAGTAGGCTTCTTGCTCTAGTGCAATATAACTTTTGTAATGATGTCTTTCACCCCCTTGTGTACAAGTCTCTTTTTAAAAAAATAAATAACATTTCTGACCAAATGGGTAAAAGAAAACTGACACAATCAAAGTTTTGGATCTGGTCCACCTAAAACGTCACCGCTGAGCCAGTGAGTGGTTCTTGCCCATTCGCTGTTGGAGCCTTGCGACACAGTAACCCTGGCACAGCTTGTCAAACATTCTTGATGTGACTTGTCAAATATTTTTAGTTTTCCTTTTATTCCCTGTGTGGAATGCTGTTTGTGGCAGGGCAGCCCTTGCTTTATAGAGAGGAGGTTAGAAAAGCTGTGACTACACCGACGTTCCAGTGAAAGATCAAGCTGCTGATGGACATGCTGTGCTCTTCAAATATTTGTTTTTAAAATACATATGAAAGTGTTTCATATCTGTCATCTGAATGTAGAGATGAAATTACTGCCTTCAAATTACTTCCGGGACTTTGTTATTTTCTTAAATACATAAATCATTTAGTTCATTAATTCAGAGTGGAGTCTGATTTTCCCGTTGTATGCAAATGGCTTGACCTTCTGATAAACCTTGTGGGAGCTGTTGCAGTTCCGTCCTGTGAAGGTTCAAGTTCCCCAGCATGGAAATACTGTCAGGACAGAGAGGTTTGAAATGGCCAAGTGCGTAGTGATAAGATCCCATTATGCAAGGGTAACTGCAGCATAAGTGTCTAGGTAACAAAGCATCTCACCATGTTGGTATCGGTGAGTGTGATGCTGTGAATCATTAATGATACCTGGGGTCTAATATTTGCTGTACTCTGGGAAGGAAGTTTTCTTTAAATATAGTGCAGTATATTTCTGGATTGCCCAAAGTGCTTCACAACTCGTCAATCACTCGTCTTGTGTAGTGGAGGCAAATGCATCAGCTCGTTTGCAGCATCAAGGTTCCCACAAACGAGAACGATAATGTAGTGGTGGAGAGAGAAAATCTGACCAGGCCGCTGGGAGCACTTATTTGTTCTTTTTGAGGAGCACCTTCGGATCTTTGTCATTCACCTGAAAAGATAGGTTGGGCTCTGTTAAATGGTGTGTCCCAGGGATGCCGGTTCCTGACTAGGGTTGCAGCCTCAAGCTTGTACCACTGTAGCCGGAGGCGATCCCCTAAGGCATGTGCTAAATTCAGGAGGGGGCTTCAATCCTTAACCTTCAGCGATGGAGGTCCGAGCAGAACCAAGCTGAGACTTCAATAGAGCCACAGGGCGAGATCAGGTGGTGAATCAACCATCATCTACCTCTGAGCAGCTGACCCCAGGAACATTAATGTCTGGAAGTTGCCTTGCTGCCTATTTTCAGATTGGTGAATACAGGGACAGAAACTTTGATTTTTGAGGGAAAGAAATCAGTATAAATTTCTAAATCGCAAATGTTTGTTTATTTGTGTGTGTGTAGTTTTCAAACCTCTTGAATGCACCCTTGTTTTGTGTTGACAGATCCAACCCATTACTTGATGGCACCATGTAATGGGTTAGTTGCCTAAAGCAAGGGTGATTCCTAAAACTGAAATACTGTTTTCACAAGTAGCACACTCCTATTGCACTTGTGTACCTTTCAGAGCCTGAAAATTTGGCATTGTGTACTCTGTGATTTATTGCTCAAGGTATTTGCTATTGAGCCTTGTGATGGCGGACAGTAAATCAGAAAGAAGCAGCTTTGCATGAGAATTGGTAGGGTGTAGCTCTGGGTCACACTGGTCAGCCCATCTACACTTCACTCTCGGAAATCATGGCAGGCAATTTCAAAATCCGAGTCAACTGTCGCCTTGCCCTGTCTAACTGCAAACCACGACGGAGCCCACCACCATTAAGCGAAGACCAAGAACATGTGTACCAAAAATACCTGCATATGAACAACATCAATTCAAATAGAAATCTAATTGACCGTATCCGGTGTGTGATGTCTGCAAAAGATGTTTCCTGAGGCAGTTAATTCTAGTTCCGAAGAAACAGCTGGGAAGATGAAAGTCATGGAGGGGATGGGGGAAGATAATTTATGGCACCAGTGTCCAGCTACTCTGTCTTTGTTGCTTGGATTTGGTTCCCCTCTGTGTGACGCAAGTGCTTGTTGTTTGTACAGAGCGCCCAGTCCTTAACGTGATGTTCTGATGCAAGGCTGGAGTTCTGAAGTTTTGGCTATTCTTCTCTCTATAGATATTGCCTGACCCATTGAGTGCTTGTCAGCTTTACCTGTTTATATTTTCATCCTCTGCGGTTGGGACAAAGATTTTGTGGGGTACAGAAAGAGACTTTTATTCTCTACCTGCCCCACGTCTTTGTATTGTCCTGCTGCGGCATGCAACAGTAATACTTAAATACCAAAAATGGAGCTGGTGTTAATTCATCAGCAATGAAAAAATGAAATGAAATGAAATTTGCTTATTGTCACAAGTAGGCTTCAAATGAAGTTCCTGTGAAAAGCCCCTAGTCACCACATTCCGGCGCCTGTTCGGGGAGGCTGGTACGGGAATTGAACCGTGCTGCTGGCCTGCCTCAGTCTGCTTTAAAAAACAGCTATTTAGCCCAGTGTGCTAAACCAGCCCCAATGAGGGACAAATAAAGAGGAATATATCTTGTCTGTTCTTGCGGTGTATTGAACTGGTCAGGCTAATTCAGGCCAATTATTTCCTGAGGGGAAAGTGGTGTCATTGTGGTATTGTCACTGGACTAATAATCCAGAGACCCAGCATATTGCTCTGGGGACCCAGGTTCGAATCCCACCATGGCAAATGGTGAAATTTGTATTCAATAGAAATCTGGAATTTAAAAAAAAAATCTAATAATGAAACCATCCGGTTCACTAATGCCATTTAGGGAGGGAAATCTGCAGTCATTGCCTGGTCTGACCTACATGTCTCCATACCCTCAGAAATGTGGTTGACTCGTCAATGCCCTCTAAACAAGGGCAATTGGGCAGTAAGTGCCCGACTACCCAGTGACGCCAAGATCCCAAGAACAAAATGATCAAATCCCAGAGACTATTTCAAGTTTTTGAATATTACATTATTTACTGGAAAACATGCAGCAGAAAGAGACGATGAGTTACTGGAGTGAGAAAGATGATGCAAATTCAGATACATGGTACTGATTTACCAAAAGTGTGTCTTGAGCGGATTGTTCCTTCCTGCAGATTTAGGACGGCACAGTGGTTAGCATTGCTGCCTCACAACTCCAGGGACGCGGGTTCAATTCTGGCGTTGGGTAATTGTCAATGTGGCGTTTTCACTTTCTTCCCATGTCTGTATGGGTTTCCTCCGGGTGCTCCATTTTCCTCCCACTATCCAAAGATCGGCAGGTTAGGTGGATTGGCCATGCGAAATTGCCCCTTACTGTCCAAAAGATTAGGTGGTGTTACTGGGTTATTGTGATGGGGTTGAGGCGTGGGGTTAAGTAGGGTGCACTTTCCAAGGGCTGGTGCAGACTCGATGATCCGAATGGCCTCCTTCACTGTAAATTCTATGAAATCTATCAAACTGATGCTGAGTATATAAGTATTGAGAGTGCATTGGTGCAGACTGTGGTCAGGTTAATAACTGGCCCAAATCCAAACTTACTACATTTTTAATTTACAAAGAAGGGCTGGTTTATCACAGGGCTAAATCGCTGGCTTTGAAAGCAGACCAAGGCAGGCCAGCAGCATGGTTCTATTCCCATACCAGCCTTCCCGAACAGGCGCCGGAATGTGGCAACTAGGGGCTTTTCATAGTAACTTCACTTGAAGCCTACTTGTGACAATAAGCGATATTCATTTCATTTCATTACAAAAGTTATGTCGGTACTTTTCCACTTACAGAATTTAACTGGAAGTTACGTGACAGAAAAGCTCCATTGTAATGGTTGCCATCTAATATATTGGACAAAGATACCCAGGAATGAACTTCAGATTATTTCTCAAAAGATCTGCAGCAACAATGTTTTACTTGTTAAAATACTCTATAATTCTGCCTGCATGAATATCATCACATGCCTAGGACATCATACACACTGACAGTTGTCATCCAATCTGGCTCGATCTAAAATTAAGAATAAAAAGTAGAATTAAAATATATTGTTTGTTATCACGGGGGTCCTTTGGGGAGGGTTACTCGTTTACTCATCATGACTGGCCTTGGTCATCTGGACGGTGAGGTCTGCTTTTCCATAGTGGTTGAGGTGGGGGGGGGGGATGGAGAAAGGCCTGAACTGCAGGCGTTGGGGACCGAGGAGAGATGCAACACCTCCTTGCCACTTGTTCCCAAACCACCAGTTGACAGCCCTGACACCTAAAACTGAATCCCAGCCTTGCCTTTGAAACTGTGGGGAGCTGATGTTGTGAAGGGTTAACTCCGAGGGCCAACTGGTCCCACCTGTAGGAAGCTCTGGTTTCTGACTGGGCACAATTTGTTTCTCTTTCAGGGAGAAGCAGTGCTAATAGGCACCCTGCTTAGTTAGGCTGGCGAATTGAGAGCTCATAGGTGTCTTCCATCCATACTTAACCTGAGGATTCGCAATCCAGTGGGCTTGACGTGCAGTGCAGGGTGCAAGCGCGTGCGGCACATGGGGCGCAGACAGCAAGACCACAAACCGTGGTGATATTTGCGCCACTCCAGCCCCTGTCGGCTGACCCCCTCTTTTCTCCCACCCCCATCCGCCCAGGGTTGCCTAGTGGCCTCTGTTCCCTAGGACTCCCTGGTGCTCAGAGGCTGGAGGTCACGTCACCAGCTTCACGGCTGGTGGGAGGGCAGATTCATTGAGGGCGGAAAAAACGGCACTGGGCCCGCTAAGTCTATTGTAACACAATAAAATTCATACAAATCGGGTTCGCACCCTTCCTGGCTGTGAACTTCCTGGGAAGATCGTGTGATTGTATCTACAGATCTTGCCTGACCCATTGAGTGCTTGACAGCATTACCTGTTTTCATTTTGATCCTCTGCGATTGGGACAAAGATTTTGTGGGTTACAGAAAGAGACTTTTATTCTGTACCTGCCCCACGTCTTTGTATTCTCCTGCTGCGGCATGCAACACTAATACTTAAATACCAGAAATGGAGCTGGTGTTAATTCATCAGCAATGAGGGACAAATAAAGAGGAATATATCTTGTCTGTTCTTGTGGTGTATTGAACTGGTCAGGCTAATTCAGGCCAATTATTTCCTGAGGGGAAAGTGGTGTCATTGTGGTATTGTCACTGGACTAATAATCCAGAGACCCAGCATATTGCTCTGGGGACCCAGGTTCGAATCCCACCATGGCAAATGGTGAAATACCAAATGGGCAAATTCATGCAAATCAGGTTTGCACCCTTCCTGGCTGTGAACATGATAGAGACATTGAGGGGGCCTGGGAAGATCGTGATTGGCCAGCGCAAATCTTGTTTTTGGTCTCTCGCAAGATTTTGTGGTATTACGTGATTTGGGCCCACTGCTAACGCAGGTGCGAAATCCCGCCCATGATCTTCAATAACGTGAATAAACCTAAACACCAAATTGTGCTGAATTGATGTATTAAATGTATTCCCCAATGTTTTTGCTTGAACATTGCAGCTGGTCCGAAGGCCTGAACGTGATTGGGTAAATCTTCAATCCCGCCCACCGCAGGAAGCGTCACGACCAATTTAATGGAGCATTAAAAGGTCCATTGACCTCTGGTGGGAATTTCCGGTCCCCACCAAGCGGGACTGGAACCCCCCCCATCCTACTGTGACCACTGTCAACTGTAGAAGGGGGAAGTGGTAGTGTGCACATGCATGGCCAATTGCATTTAGCAAGATGCTCAGCGCAGCTGAAGGGATACATTACTCGGCGGTGTAAAATATGTTTCCAAAACGTGTGAAAATAATTTGTGCAATTTACATTTCCTGGTTAAAATTTGACATTTGCTCTTTTAGCTTTGAGAAAAAGGGCCGGATTGGCTTCGCTACCTGTACTTTGTTGGAATCTGAGAATTTATCTTTTGTAGGCTTGCGGGTTTTGAAAGCCTCGCGGTTTCAGTATTTTTCCCAGCTTTGTTAAAACATGCTAATTCTGGACACTAATCAGACACTGAGAGGAATCCAACTAATGCAGTTGTTTGGGTAATGGAAATGCAGGTCATGAACTTCAGGAAAATTTTGCTACATATATGTTTCAGATGGAAACTGTCATTTATCCTTGGTGCCGTGCAAGAGCACCCATTTTCATCATCTACCAAATTGCCTCCTTCAATGTTATTAAAACACCAGCAGTGGAGGCAGAGTTTCTGCAGGGGGCGGGGCGGGGGGGTTGCGGGGTTCGGCCAATCTCCCAAGATACCAGTTGAATTCCAGAGTGTGGTGAATGTCGTCATGCTGTTTAGCATTTTTAAAAAAAGTCAAACTTTGAGTGTGTAAGAACCCTCATCAGAGAGAAATCCAAGATGGCGCGGATGATCTTTTACTCTTGTTCTATGCTTCTAAAACTTCAATCTAACTCTTTTGAACTCTCTAAATAGCTTCTTCCCTGCTGCCATCAGACTTTTGACTGGACCTACCTCGTATTAAGTTGATCTTTTCTCTGCACTCTAGTTATGACTGGAACATTATATTCTGTAGTCTGTTCTTTCTTCCCTATATACGGTATGCATTGTCTGTCTAGCATGCAAGAAACAATCCTTTTCACTGTATATTAACACATGTGACAATAATAAATCAAATCAAAATCATCAGTCTCCCAGTTGCCTGCTCACCGGACGTGATAATTCAAATCTTCCAAGATATCGGAATACAATTTCAGCGAGGGTGTGGAATGAAAATGAGCTCTGGTAGTCAGCCACCTTAAATAAGTGATGTGAAAATACATTGACTATGAAAATACCCCTGTCATGAAATGGTGCTTGCTCTAACTCATGGCTATCTATTATTATCTATTGGCATCAACAGGTACACCCGTGAATCTCCAGAGTATGAGCTTCTCTGCAGAGGGGAGGAGCCCCCATCAGCAGGACAGTATACCCAGGTATAAAAAGCTGGGTCTGACTGAGAGCCGAGTTGGAGTAGTCCCATCGTCGAACTGTGTATATAGTATTCGTACCTCTTTAGAAATAAACAACTTCATTCTTGACGCTCCTCCTGTCGCCACCTCTGTGGACCTAATGCTGTCTCTCGTACTGCAATTGTTTTTACACAAAAGTTATCAAGTAGAAACTAAATAATTGAATGTAGGAACATAGAACATAGAACAATACAGCGCAGTACAGGCCCTTCGGCCCACGATGTTGCACCGAAACAAAAGCCATCTAACCTACACTATGCCATTATCATCCATATGTTTATCCAATAAACTTTTAAATGCTCTCAATGTTGGCGAGTTCACTACTGTAGCAGGTAGGGCATTCCACGGCCTCACTACTCTTTGCGTAAAGAACCTACCTCTGACCTCTGTCCTATATCTATTACCCCTCAGTTTAAAGTTATGTCCCCTCGTGCCAGCCATATCCATCCGCGGGAGAAGGCTCTCACTGTCCACCCTATCCAACCCCCTGATCATTTTGTATGCCTCTATTAAGTCTCCTCTTAACCTTCTTCTCTCCAACGAAAACAACCTCAAGTCCGTCAGCCTTTCCTCATAAGATTTTCCCTCCATACCAGGCAACATCCTGGTAAATCTCCTCTGCACCCGCTCCAAAGCCTCCACGTCCTTCCTATAATGCGGTGACCAGAACTGTACGCAATACTCCAAATGCGGCCGGACCAGAGTTCTGTACAGCTGCAACATGACCTCCCGACTCCGGAACTCAATCCCTCTACCAATAAAGGCCAACACTCCATAGGCCTTCTTCACAACCCTATCAACCTGGGTGGCAACTTTCAGGGATTTATGTACATGGACACCTAGATCCCTCTGCTCATCCACACTTTCAAGAACTTTACCATTAGCCAAATATTCCGCATTCCTGTTATTCCTTCCAAAGTGAATCACCTCACACTTCTCTACATTAAACTCCATTTGCCACCTCTCAGCCCAGCTCTGCAGCTTATCTATATCCCTCTGTAACCTGCTACATCCTTCCACACTATCGACAACACCACCGACTTTAGTATCGTCTGCAAATTTACTCACCCACCCTTCTGCGCCTTCCTCTAGGTCATTGATAAAAATGACAAACAGCAACGGCCCCAGAACAGATCCTTGTGGTACTCCACTTGTGACTGTACTCCATTCTGAACATTTCCCATCAACCACCACCCTCTGTCTTCTTTCAGCTAGCCAATTTCTGATCCACATCTCTAAATCACCCTCAATCCCCAGCCTCCGTATTTTTTGCAATAGCCTACCGTGGGGAACCTTATCAAACGCTTTGCTGAAATCCATATACACCACATCAACTGCTCTACCCTCGTCTACCTGTTCAGTCACCTTCTCAAAGAACTCAATAAGGTTTGTGAGGCATGACCTACCCTTCACAAAGCCATGCTGACTATCCCTGATCATATTATTCCTATCTAGATGATTATAAATCTTGTCCCTTATAATCCCCTCCAAGACTTTACCCACTACAGACGTGAGGCTCACCGGTCTATAGTTGCCGGGGTTGTCTCTGCTCCCCTTTTTGAACAAAGGGACCACATTTGCTGTCCTCCAGTCCTCTGGCACTATTCCTGTAGCCAATGATGACATAAAAATCAAAGCCAAAGGTCCAGCAATCTCTTCCCTGGCCTCCCATAGAATCCTAGGATAAATCCCATCAGGTCCCGGGGACTTATCTATTTTCAGCCTGTCCAGAATTGCCAACACCTCTTCCCTACGTACCTCAATGCCATCTATTCTATTAGCCTGGGGCTCAGCATTCTCCTCCACAACATTATCTTTTTCCTGAGTGAATACTGACGAAAAATATTCATTTAGTATCTCGCCTATCTCTTCAGACTCCACACACAATTTCCCATCCCTGTCCTTGACTGGTCCTACTCTTTCCCTAGTCATTCGCTTATTCCTGACATACCTATAGAAAGCTTTTGGGTTTTCCTTGATCCTTCCTGCCAAATACTTCTCATGTCCCCTCCTTGCTCGTCTTAGCTCTCTCTTTAGATCCTTCCTCGCTACCTTGTAACTATCCATCGCCCCAACCGAAACTTCACACTTCATCTTCACATAGGCCTTCTTCTTCCTCTTAACAAGAGATTCCACTTCCTTGGTAAACCACGGTTCCCTCGCTCGACGCCTTCCTCCCTGTCTGACCGGTACATACTTATCAAGAACACGCAGTAGCTGATCCTTGAACAAGCCCCACTTATCCAGTGTGCCCAACACTTGCAGCCTACTTCTCCACCTTATCCCCCCCAAGTCACGTCTAATGGCATCATAATTGCCCTTCCCCCAGCTATAACTCTTGCCCTGCGGTGTATACTTATCCCTTTCCATCATTAACGTAAACGTCACCGAATTGTGGTCACTGTCCCCAAAGTGCTCTCCTACCTCCAAATCCAACACCTGGCCTGGTTCATTACCCAAAACCAAATCCAACGTGGCCTCGCCTCTTGTTGGCCTGTCAACATATTGTTTCAGGAAACCCTCCTGCACACACTGTACAAAAAACGACCCATCTATTGTACTCGAACTATATATTTTCCAGTCAATATTTGGAAAGTTAAAGTCTCCCATAATAACTACCCTGTTACTTTCGCTCATATCCAGAATCATCTTCGCCATCCTTTCCTCTACATCCCTAGAACTATTAGGAGGCCTATAAAAAACTCCCAACAGGGTGACCTCTCCTTTCCTGTTTCTAACTTCAGCCAATACTACCTCGGAAGAAGAGTCCCCATCTAGCATCCTCTCCGCCACCGTAATACTGCTCTTGACTAGCAGCGCCACACCTCCCCCTCTTTTGCCTCCTTCTCTGAGCTTACTAAAACACCTAAACCCCGGAACCTGCAACATCCATTCCTGTCCCTGCTCTATCCATGTCTCCGAAATGGCCACAACATCGAAGTCCCAGGTACCAACCCACGCTGCCAGTTCCCCTACCTTGTTTCGTATACTCCTGGCATTGAAGTAGACACACTTCAAACCACCTACCTGAACGCTGGCCCCCTCCTGCGACGTCAAATCTGTGCTCCTGACCTCTATACTCTCATTCTCCCTTACCCTAAAACTACAATCCAGGTTCCCATGCCCCTGCTGCATTAGTTTAAACCCCCCCAAAGAGCACTAGCAAATCTCCCCCCCCCAGGATATTTGTGCCCCTCAGGTTCAGATGTAGACCATCCTGTCTGTAGAGGTCCCACCTTCCCCAGAAAGAGCCCCAGTTATCCAAAAATCTGAAACCCTCCCGCCTGCACCATCCCTGTAGCCACGTGTTTAAATGCTCTCTCTCCCTATTCCTCATCTCACTATCACGTGGCACGGGCAACAACCCAGAGATAACAACTCTGTTTGTTCTAGTTCTGAGCTTCCATCCTAGCTCCCTGAAAGCCTGCCTGACATCCTTGTCCCCTTTCCTACCTATGTCGTTGGTGCCAATGTGGACCACGACTTGGGGCTGCTCCCCCTCCCCCCTAAGGACCCGGAAAACACGATCCGAGACATCACGTACCCTTGCACCTGGGAGGCAACATACCAAACGTGAGTCTCTCACGCTCCCACAAAATCTCCTATCTGTGCCCCTGACTATAGAGTCCCCAATTACTAATGCTCTGCTCCTCTCCCCCCTTCCCTTCTGAGCAACAGGGACAGACTCCATGCCAGAGGCCCGTACCCCATGGCTTACCCCTGGTAAGTCCCCCCCCCCCACAAGTATCCAAAGCGGTATACTTGTTTCTCAGGGGAACGACCGCAGGGGATCCCTGCACTGACTGTTTTTTCCCAGTCCCTCTTACAGTTACCCACCTATCTCCAATCTTTGGTGTAACTAACTCCCTGAAGCTGCTATCTATGACCCCTTCTGCCTCCCGAATGATCCGAAGTTCTTCCAACTCCAGCTCCAGTTCCCTAACTCGGTCTTGGAGGAGCTGGAGATGGCAGCACTTCCTGCAGGTAAAATCAGCAGGGACACTAACTGCATCCCTCACCTCAAACATCCTGCAGGAGGGACATTGCACTCCCTTCCCTGCCATTCCTCTAACTTTCTACCAAGATCTGGCTAACAACTAAATTAAATTTTTATAAAAAATAATAATAATATAATAAAAATATGGTACTTACCTCAGACCAATGGGTTTTATTATTAGGTTAGAGGAGGAGGGTGGGTGGGAGACACTACACGTGTAGTGTCTCGGGTTTCCTCTCCACCAGAATTTATTGGGGAGGGTCTTCCCAGACGTCCGCGGGTCGACTTCCTGATCCCGCCTAAAAAACTAATTTAAAAAAAAAAAGAAAAATTCTCAGCTCCTGCTGAAATTGACTAACCAGCCAGCTCCACTCCCGCCGAAATCGACTGGCCTGCCCCTGCAAAGAGAAGTGCTTTTAAAGGTTGACTTACCTCCCAGCAACCTCCTTCCGCAATGCTCCCGCTGAAACTGACTAACCAGCTGCTCTCACGCCGCCGAAATCGACTGGCCTGCCCCTGCAAAGAGAAGTGCTTTTAAAGGTTGACTTACCTCCCAGCAACCTCCTTCCGCAATGCTCCCGCTGAAACTGACTAACCAGCTGCTCTCACGCCGCCGAAATCGTCTGGCCTGCCCCTGCAAAGAGAAGTGCTTTTAAAGGTTGACTTACCTCACAGCAACCTCCTTCCGCAATCCTCCCGCTGAAATTGACTAACCAGCTGCTCTCACGCCGCCGAAATCGACTGGCCTGCCCCTGCAAAGAGAAGTGCTTTTAAAGGTTGACTTACCTCCCAGCAACCTCCTTCCGCAATGCTCCCGCTGAAATTGACTAACCAGCCAGCTCCACTCCCGCCGAAATCGACTGGCCTGCCCCTGCAAAGACAAGTGCTTTTAAAGGTTGACTTACCTCCCAGCAACCTCCTTCCGCAATGCTCCCGCTGAAACTGACTAACCAGCTGCTCTCACGCCGCCGAAATCATCTGGCCTGCCCCCGCAAAGAGAAGTGCTTTTAAAGGTTGACTTACCTCCCAGCAACCTCCTTCCGCAATGCTCCCGCTGAAACTGACTAACCAGCTGCTCTCACGCCGCCGAAATCGTCTGGCCTGCCCCTGCAAAGAGAAGTGCTTTTAAAGGTTGACTTACCTCCCAGCAACCTCCTTCCGCAATGCTCCCGCTGAAATTGACTAACCAGCTGCTCTCACGCCGCCGAAATCGACTGGCTTGCCCCTGCAAAGAGAAGTGCTTTTAAAGGTTGACTTACCTCCCAGCAACCTCCTTCCGCAATGCTCCCGCTGAAACTGACTAACCAGCTGCTCTCACGCCGCCGAAATCGTCTGGCCTGCCCCTGCAAAGAGAAGTGCTTTTAAAGGTTGACTTACCTCCCAGCAACCTCCTTCCGCAATGCTCCCGCTGAAACTGACTAACCAGCTGCTCTCACGCCGCCGAAATCGTCTGGCCTGCCCCTGCAAAGAGAAGTGCTTTTAAAGGTTGACTTACCTCCCAGCAACCTCCTTCCGCAATGCTCCCGCTGAAACTGACTAACCAGCTGCTCTCACGCCGCCGAAATCGACTGGCCTGCCCCTGCAAAGAGAAGTGCTTTTAAAGGTTGACTTACCTCCCAGCAACCTCCTTCCGCAATGCTCCCGCTGAAATTGACTAACCAGCTGCTCTCACAGTATTGCCAAAGGATCCAGAATATCTCCCCTCTGTACCATGCGCACATTGTACAAACTTCTGGTGTTATGTCAAACTTCACCATGAACAATTTGCTGGTTTAAATGAAGAGTATCAATCCTACCCAATGTTTGCTCAATAGCATCTAGACTCTGTGGCATTAAAGCCGATTCCTCCAATTGTGTTCTCTAGAGTTTAATGATTTTTGTGCCTCACAGCTCCAAATTCCTGTTGATGTGTGCACATTGCTGAAACTTGTTAACTTTAATTTGGTTGTCGGTAATGTCACGTAACTGCTTGCTCAGCAGGTCAGCGTGTAACATATCAGAAGTATAGCTTGGTATTGAGAAAAGATCAATGTGTGCCACTGGTGATATTGAACCTGGCACTCTGCATGGTATAATGAGGCCAATTTTCCACTGGTGACAGTGTGAGAAAGTACTTTGGTAGTGAGGTTGCGCCCTTCTTGTCGTGTTATGTACTCTGGGACAACACAGGCTGCAACTGGATGCAGCTTTAACCAAAAGATACTCCAGACCTTGAAGTTAGTTCAATCTGATTTATTGAACCCGTAGCACAGTTAGCGCAGTCCTCTATGAGTTTGACTCTCTGCTAACCTAAGTGTGGTTACTCTGTCTGACTGAACCAGACTAGCTCTTAGCCACATGCTGGAGATGTGATACTGTACATACACCCTGACTCACTCTGTAGATGTTCATCAGTGGAAAGAGGCAGAGTGCGAGTGCCTCGTGCCTTTTATAGTGAGATACCACCCCTGAGTGTCCTGGCTGCTCATTGGTAATGTCCTGTTCTCTGTGTTCATGAGCTGCCTCTCTGTATATCATTATCTGCATGTCTGCATATCATGACATCTCCCCCCCTTTATTTTTTTGTTTTGTTGGCACATGGAACGTACTTACATGTGGTGGCATATATTGACATATTTACAAGCGATGGCATATGTAAACTTATTTACATGTGAAGACAGCTGTCTAATGTGAGAAAACAGAACATAGCAAACAAAACAAATGTTCAACAGTCCAGTCTCTGGGGCTTGCGTCTGATCCTTGTCGACCGTTGGCGAGGTGGTGGTGGAGACGGTGGCGCCTTGACAGGCGGGATGGAAGCCTGACTGGTGGCCTCATAGTTCGAGGTATCGGGAGGTGGCAAAACAACGGAGAAGAAAGCGGTTGGGGGCAGGCACCTTTGCGCAGTGCCCGTCCGTTTCGTCGCACAACTGAACCATCAGCCACATGCACAACATACGAGCGGGGCGCTGCCTGTCGAACAACGACAGCTGGAGCAGACCAGTCACCACCCGGTATCTTGATCCTGACAGTGTCTGCCGTTGATAACACTGGCAAATCGGTGGCATAAGCATCATAGCCCAGCTTTTGCTGGTTTCGGAGCTGCTGCACCTTCTGCAGCACCGGGAGGTGATCCAGGTTGGGCAAGTGTATGGTTGGAAGTGTCGTCTGCAGGTCCTTGTTCATCAGGAGTTGAGCAGGCGTCATGGCAGTGGACAGTGGGGTCGCCCTGTACGCAAGCAGCGCGAGGTAGACGTCAGAAGCAGAATCCGCGGCCTTGCAGATGAGTTGTTTCACAATGTGCACCCCTTTTTCAATCTTCCCATTGGACTGCAGATAGTGTGGGCTGGAAGTGACATGTTTGAAATGGTATGACCTGGCAAACATAGACCACTCGTGGCTGTTGAAGCACGGGCCATTGTCACTCATGACTGTGAGTGGGATACCATGCCTGGAGAATGTCTCCTTACAGGCCTTGATGACGGTCCGAGATGTGAGGTCTGAGAGCTTCAAGACTTCAAGGTAATTGGAGAAATAGTCAGTAATCAACACGTAGTCATGACCATTCGCACAAAAGAGGTCGATGCCAACCTTGGACCACGGGGAGGTCTCGATTTCATGCTGCTGGAGCATCTCCTTGCTCTGTGCTGGCTGGAAGCGTTGACAGGTCGCACAGTTGAGGACCATGTTCGAGATGTCCTGGCTAATACCGGGCCAGTAGACAGTCTGCCTGGCTCTGTGTCTGCACTTCTCGACGCCCAGGTGTCCCTCATGGATTTGGCGGAGCACCAGGCTCTGGAGACTGAGCGGAATGACAATCCGGTCCAGCTTGAGGAGGATACCATCAATCACCATCAGTTCGTCCTTTACATTGTAAAATTGAGGACACTGTCCTTTCTGCCAGCCATTGGCGAGGTGGTGCATGACACGCTGCAGGAGGGGGTCTTTGGCTGTCTCCTCGCGGATATGAACCACCTTCACATCAGATGCCGGGAGCTGCACCTGTGATTCAATCTGCCGGAAGATTTCCAGCGGTTCTGTAGGCAATGTGATGGAGCAGGACAATGCATCAGCGATGATGAGCTCCTTGCCAGGCGTGTACACTAAGTCAAAGTCGTACCTTCTGGATTTGAGGAGGATGCGCTGCAAACGAGGCGTCATGTCGTTCAGGTCCTTGTGGCTAATGCGGACCAGAGGCCTATGACCGTCTCGACAGTGACTGTCGGCAGGCCGTAGACCTAGTCGTGAAACTTGAGAATGCCAGTGAGAAGATCCAGGCATTCCTTTTTCTATTTGCGCATACCTTGTTTCGGTGGGCGTCATGGCCCTCGATGTGTAGGCTACCGGTGCCCAGGAGGAAGTGTCATCGCGTTGAAGCAGCACCGCACCGATGCCATCCTGGCTCGCATCTGTCGAGATCTTTGTCTCCCTGTCTGAGTCGAAAAATGCCAAGACGGGTGCAGTGGTGAGCTTGGCTTTCAGCTCCAACCACTCTGCCTAATATGCTGCCGTCCACTCAAAGGCAGTGGACTTTTTTCCAGATTTCGTAGGGCCGTGGTGTGTAAGGCCAGGTTTGGGATGAACTTGCCCAGAAAATTGACCATGCCCAGGAAGCGCAGCACCGCCTTCTTGTCTTCAGGGACCTTCATGGCTTCGATGGCCTTGACCTTGTCTGTGTCCGGGCGCACGCCCTGCTGAGAGATCTGGTCACCTAGGAACTTGTGTGTCGACATGCCAAAGCACCATTTGGACCTCTTCAGCTTCAGGCCATTGGCATGAACACTGCGGAATACCTGCTGGAGATGGGAAACATGCTCTTCAGGGGTCGTGGACCATATGATGATGTCGTCCACGTACACCCGAACCCCTTAAATGCCCTCCATCATCTGCTCCATGATGCGATGGAAGATCTCCGATGCTGACACAATACCAAACAGCATGCGATTGTAGCAGTATCTGCCAAACGGTGTGTTGAAGGTGCAGAGCCTTCTGCCGGACTCATCCAGCTGGATTTGCCAAAATCCTTGTGACGCATCTAACTTGGTGAAAAAATGTGCGTGTGCCATCTCACTGGTGAGTTCCTCCCGCTTCGGGATGGAGTCATGTTCACACATTATATTCTTATTGAGATCCTTGGGATCAATGCAGATGCGCAGGTCTCCCGAAGGCTTTCTAACACATACCCTCGAGCTGACCCAGTCAGTCGGTTCGGTTACCTTGGAAATGATGCCCTGTTGCTGAAGATTCTTTTTTTTTTTTAAATTATTTTTTTTAAATTCTCCTCCTTTTTCACATCTTCTCCCACATTTACATCCATCAACAATAAACAATAATCAGCAAGATATGTCAGTCCCCAGAATAACAACGATCCCATCTACCCACCAAACCTCAACCCGCATGTTTACATAAACAAATGACAAAAAGGAATCAGGGATTACCCGTAGTCACCCTTAATCTACACAGCTCCCCCCCCACCCCCACCCCCCAACGCCAGGTCTCCAGCTCCTCCCGTCCACTGCCTCTTGTAAAACTCCTCCTCCCAACCTCTGTTCCTTCCCCCCCAACTTTCCACCCCGGCTAGACCACTCGGAACCTGTTCTGCCAGGCTCCGATGGACGCAGCCCCTCCCCCCACCTTCACTGGCCGGCTTAAACTGGCCAGCGTGGAGGCCCCCGCCCGCATCCCTTTCCCACTTGCCCGGCCCTAGGAAAGCCCAAAGATCCCCTTTTAGCACACAAACCCCGCATATCCACCTACACCCCAAAGAACCCTCATTTCGAGTGAAAGTCCCGTCCCTTCCCTTGTCCAAATATATACCACATTGGCTCCTTTAGCCTTTACACCCGCGCGCAGTGAAACAAAAAAGAAGAAAATACAGTCATGAGGTTACATCGGCACATGGCCATTCCTCAATTTGTCAGTTCTGCCACAGTCCTTCTGCTTTCGCAAACTCGTCCGCTGCTTCCGCCGTTCCAAAATAAAAGTCCCTGAGCTTGTAAGTCACCCTCAGCTTCGCTGGATATACAATGCCGCACCGCACCTTGCTAATGTACAGTGCCCTCTTCACCTGGTTGAAGGCAGCCCGCCTCCTTGCCAGCTCCACCGTAAAGTCCTGGTATACACGTATACCAGCTCCAGCCCACTGCACCACCCGCTTCTGCTCGGCCCAGCTCAGGACCTTCTCCTTCACACTGTACCTACGGAAGCACAGAGTCACTGCCCTTGGCGGCTCACTCGCCTTTGGTACAGGCCTCCAGGACCGATGAGCCCAATCCAGTTTATATCGGGAGGGATCCTCCCCCTCCCCCAATAGTTTTGCCAACATCGTGGCAAAATACTCAGTCGGCTTCGGTCCTTCAACTCCTTCGGGCAGCCCCACAATCCTCAAGTTCTGTCGCCTGGATCTGTTTTCCAGGTCTTCCATTTTTCCTCGCAGATCCTTGTTAGTATCCATCACCTTCCGCATCTCTTTCCCCATCGAGGCAAGTTGATCACCGTGCTGCAATAACGTCTCCTCCACTTCCTTCAGCGCCTCCCCTTGCTCTCGCACCTCCGCCACTGCGCTCGCCACCTCCGTCCTCACCGGGGAAACCGCCTCCTCCACCAGCACACTCAAAACCTCCCTCATCTCCTTCCTCACCGTCTCCATGCATTTCGCAATCTGCGCCAACTGCTTTTCAAATTCCGCAGCCATCACCTTAGTTATTTCTTCAGCTGTAAGCAGTGCGACCTTCCCTGGTGCTCCAGCCTCCATTTTCCTTGGTGACCCCGCGGTGACCTTTCCACTCCCCGACGGACCTTCAGCTGTTTTTTTTTTCCGGCCGTTTTCTTGCTCACCCTCGACATTTTTCTTTGTTCTTTTTTTCCTCCTGTGTCTTCACTGTGCCTCCTCCGTGCCTTCTCCCTGCTTCTGCCGCCTCCATGGACCCTGGGACCGGGCTTAATGCCCCGGAAATGCCGTTGCCGAACGGGAGCCCTCCATTGTGCGGCCGCCTCCCGCCCGCCGTCACTGGAAGTCGTTGCTGAAGATTTTTGAGCTGTGCCTTCAGGCGCTCCCTCAGCGGAGCCGGGACCCGGCGTGGTGTGTGGACCACTGGCTTGGCATCAGGTCATAGCAGAATCTTGTATCGATAAGGCAGCGTGCCCATTCCGTCGAACACATCCGGATACTGAGAGAGGATGTTGTCAATGCCGGCCTGAAGATCCACATTGGAGGATGTCGTTGTGTAAACCCGCTGCACGAGGTTCAGCTGCTTGCAGGCCTGCGCGGCAAGTAGGGATTCCCTGTCTGGCTTGACAATTTCAAAATGTAACCGTGCATGGGTGCTCCGGTTGGAGACGAGCAGATGGCAGGATCCCAGTGCCGTGATGGCATTTCCGTTGTAGCCCAGGAGCCTGCAGGCTGCTGGAAGGCCCTTGAGGGGTTTCTTGATGCTTTTCAAATCTGCCTGTGAGAGGAGGTTGGCAGAAGCACCTGTGTCCAGCTTAAACAGATGGAGCAGTGGTTGACCTGCATCACCGCACGCCATTCGTCCGCAGAATCCACAGCGAGGATGGATTGAATTTGTGATGAGTTGGATGTGGCATTTTCACATTTGGTAATGATGCACACACAGTAGGCAGAGTCCAGGCATTCTTCCTCTGGATCCATTGTGCTGCCAGGTTCAGAATCCTGTAATCGTTGTTGCACACTCTGAATGCACCGTCGTCTGAATTGGGAGCGCTGGCCCCTGACTGGTGGTGCAGACCTGCACAAGGCTGCATAGTGTCCAGGCTTCCCGCAGTTTAAACATCACCTGCCTCCTGCAGGACAGTGTTCCTTTAAGTGGGCGTTGCCGCAGTTCGCACGTCATGACGTCGGCGTCCTGACACTCTGCGCGTCGTCGCACATGCGCATTGCGGGTGTCGGCCGCTTCATTATCCCGTTCGCATCGCGCATGCGTGGGCCCCGGGAAAAGCGCGCAAAATGGCTGCTTTCATCAAGGCTGAGGCGCTGCATCCGGGAGATGGCCTGCACACTCTCTGCCTCGTGGGAGGCAAGTTTCTCATTTTCAGCCGATTTGTACTGGGCACAGCAATTTTTGGCGTGCTCATGCACTGTGCATGTTTCAATCGCGACTGGCAGGGTCATATACTTGATTTTCAGTAGCTGCTCTCTCAGAGGATCAGAGTGAACTCCAAAAACGATTTGGTCTCTGATCATTGAGTCAGCAATACCATCAAAGTTGCAGGACAACGCTAGCAGGCGGAGGTTAGTTAAGAAGGAGTTGAAAGTTCATCTTTACCCTGTAGATGCTGTTTAAATATGTAGCGCTCGAAGATTTCATTGGTGTCCACTTCACAGTGACTGTCAAACTTGTCCAGGATGGTCTGAAACTTTGTCTTGTCCTGGCCTTCGGTGAACTGAAAATAGTTGAAGCGTTCGATGGCTTGATCACCCGCTGTTGAGAGGAGAAGCGCGATCTTCCTTGCAGCAGACGCACCCTCGAGGTCTGAAGTTTCGATGTACAGCAGAAACTGTTGCTTGAACGTCCGCCAGTTGGCACTGAGATTGGCGGAGATCCTGAGCTGGTGAGGAGCCTGAATATTCTCCATGGTGCCGGGATACATTCACTGGTCGGCACGGAACGGACTGAGGTAAACCACCTAGATTAAGCAGTCTCTTGGTAGCATGTCGTGTTATGTACTCTGGGATAACACAGGCTGCAACTGGATGCAGCATTAACCAAAAGATACTCCAGATCTTGAAGCTAGTTCAATCTGATTTATTGAACCAGTAGCACAGTTAGCACAGTCCTCTATGAGTTCGACTCTCTGCTAACCTAAGTGTGGTTACTCTGTCTGACTGAACCAGGCTAGCTTTTAGCCACGTGCTGGAGGTGTGATACTGTACATACACCTTGGCTCACTCTGTAGATGTTCATCAGTGGAAAGAGGCAGAGTGTGAGTGCCTCGTGCCGTGAGATCCCACCCCTGAGTGTCCTGCTTGCTCATTGGTCATGTCCTGTTCTCTGTGTTCATTAGCTGCCTGTCTGTGCCTGTCTGTATATCATTATCTGCATGTCTGCATATCAAGACACATCTCATAAGCAAAACCTGGGTCCTGTGCCAGCAGCAGGGCTGATTCGCTCCTTTCAACTGAATCCAAGAGTCGGGAGGATTTCTCTCCGCACAAGCCAGACAGCAGCACTGTGAATAGATCAGTTTGCAAATTACCCAACTTTGCCCCTTCTCATTACAGGAAGCTCAATATCATAGGATAATGAGCCCAACATTCAAAACTGTTTAAATCAGTTTTTTGCTTCAAACAAAAGCTCCCTTTTAGAATGCTTCAACTATAGTGACTGGTTCACAACATCACGGTTTTACAGCTCACTTGGGGGTACATAGAAAAACACACAAAAGAGGAGCAGATGCAGGCCATTTGGCCCCTCGAGCCTGCTCCGCCATTCAATAAGGCCATGGCTGACCTGTTTGTTTCGAATTCCACATTCCCATCAACACCCTATAACTTTAGATTCTCGTTGGGCAAGAGAATCTATCTACATTGCCTTCTGAGGCAGTGAGAGCTCCAAAGTCGCACAACTTAAAAGAAAACAGTTCTCCTTATCTCTGTCCTAAAGGGATCTCTCCTATTGTTAAAACTATGCTCTTCTCCACCCCCCCCCCCCTTCCCCCCAAACCCAGTCCTTTTACTCTGGGTTTAAACGGAGCAGCCCTCAGAAATGGGTGACTAGATTGAAGGTAAAACAAACATTGAGCTTTGAAATGGGGATTGCTGTCGAGAATTTCTGGTTTGGAAGCTAGAATTTTTAGGTGTCGGGTAAACTACGTTGGTTGTAAGGTGGGGGGGGGGGGGGGGGGGGTTAAACCAAGTCGGTCGTAAATTGTTCCAAGCAATGTTTGTTTTGCACAACATAAATGGTTATTCAGCCTTTTGAACATGCGCATTCTGTGACTACTGACATCCAGTTTCTGTCTTCCAAATTAATGTTAAGAATCTGACCACAGGCATGTGCCTGTTAACTGGGAAATGTTGTTGCACTGTTTTGCTGCCAGGGTGCCAGTTTTGGACCAACAGTCCAGTATTTGAAATGGGCTATCTGGAAAGTTCCAGGAAAAAAAACAGACACCAAAAGCTTTATTTGTAAAGAAAGGCCTTTTCCATTCACTTTTGTGTCTCTTAAGTGGTGACATTACTTATCAGTTGCTGACACGTTCCCATAAATTTGCACCCTCAATGCCTCCTACTGTGTTTTACATCAGACACGAGGTTTATGAGCCTGTGTTATAACCGCTCAGGCATTTACCTGTCCAGTTCCAACTCCGAAGTTTCATGTTTTTTTTTAAGCATTTACTTGACAGATTTTACACTTTTGAATTTGTATAAGGCAGCAATTGTAATCCAAATTGTGCAGTGACAAATGAAGGAACCATACAATTAGAAAGAGGATACTTTATGTTGAACCTGGGTGTGTCATGGTGTATTTAAACATTCAGTAGGCTCAAATCTCCCCAACTGTGTGTTGAACAACCACCTTTGTGTGTCCTGATTTAGTAGACTGTCACAATAAGCTGCCACGCATGTAGTTGAAGCACTTGTATATTTTTTTTACATAAAGCTGCGTTGAGAATACTGATGATATTAGGCATCAGGCAGTAAACAATGCAAGGCTGTACTGCAGTACCAGCAAGTTCTGGTGTATATAGTAGCAACATAAAATGGATTTGCTCCAATTTTTGGATTTGCCTAAGGCCCATTATTTTGATGCCGGGTGGTCGTTGTATTCACCAATTTATGGTTTTCAATTTTTAAAACAATGGATAGAATGACAGATGCATCTCCCAAACAATTGATGCAATGAGAATGACATTCGATTAATCGTTCTTCGTTGTTAGACCTGTAGGGGCCATATGCGGTCCATCTGGATTCTGAGTGCGGGCCCCGAGACATTTGTTGACCATTGCCCATGTGCACGTTCTGCTGATTTCTGACGGTATAGCTTTTTTCCTACCAGTATGACTGAAGTGATGCGCATGTAAAGTAAGGGCACATGAAATGAGGTGTGGGCTGATTGCTCACAACACTGACTGTGAGAGCCGTGCACTCCCTCTGCATCCAAAGTTGATAGTTCTATTAATATATAAACGATTAAGCATTTTCTACAACTCGTTGTGAAATATTTGGCATGTATTAAATGTATTTAATCTTATTCATGGGGTCATGGTTAGTGAACAAGCCTGATTTCAATCTTGTGGCCCATTTGAGATGGAGGACCCCTCATGCGCACCAAAAAGTAGAGACGAAGGAATAATGACATTTTGGAACTTTGGCAGCGGCATTACCTGTGCCTTGTGAAACCTGAGGAGTTGCTCAGGTCTTTTTAGCTCCAACCAAATGCAGTGAGGCTTTTTCAGCAATCTTAACACCCCACATAGTTGCTTCTTTCTAGACCCTATCATCAGTAAATACCTTTTTATCAATGATGAGGGTAAGAATCGCACACCAATTCACCCAAAACCAATTTTCTCAGTTTCAAGTAATTCCGAATTCTTAAAAATACAACAGCACAGGGCAGCACGGTGGCGCAGTGGTAGCATTGCTGCCTCATGGCGCCGAATCCCAGGTTCAATTCTGGCTCTGGGTCACTGTCCGTGTGGAGTTTGCACATTCTTCCCGTGTCTGCGTGGGTTTCGCTCCCACAACCCAAAGATGTGCAGAGTAGGTGGATGGACCACGCTAAATTGCCCTTAATTGGAAAAAGTGAATTGAGTACTTTAAATTTAAAAAAAATACAACGGCACTGTTTCACCCATCTCACAGTCTAATTTTGGCAGATGAACCAATAACAGTAAGGAAATAAGTGACCAAATGCATTTTATTGTCCCACCCCGACTTTCCAAACTAATTTCAAATGCAGGGACATGGTTTCTATAAACAAATGAAAACCCATACATGTAAGGTATGGCGTGTTAATTAGAGTACCATATTCCCCTGTTTTAAATAATGGGCATAAGCTTCATGTTGATTCTATAATTTTGCACTGGAATCTGCAGCTAACAGAAAATTAACACTCAGGATTACTATCAAGCTAATCACAGTTGTGTTTCCAAGGTCCAGCACAGCTGGATGTAAAATGAAGTCGCTGTATTCTGAACTCTGTCCAAATGAATGTCTCATTTGGACAGAGGCCAGGCATTCTCATCACATCTTCTTACTTTCTACGAAGCCTGGTCACCAATTGATCAAGAAAATGTGGCCCTCTAAAAGTTTTGGATTGTGATGGCCGATCTCATGATGTATATTTCTACTTAATTATCTTGTTAACCTTCACTGAGAGGTGCTCCAAACCGATCACAATTCCCCAGTTTCTGACTGTTCAGATGAAAGCCTTTCGCCATATATCCAAGATATCTGTGGATTCCTGGTCAAAAATAAAACCAGTTGGAGCCATGAATATAGTTCCACGTTGCTAATACAAGATGACAATGATGAAGACCTTGCTTCCTATCAAACTGATAAATGGATATGTGACATCAGGGGGTGCGGGAACATGGAATAAGAGGTAGATGATCAGACACAATGGGCGCGATTCTCCACTCCCATGCCGGTTGGGAGAATCGCCTGGGGCACCAAAATTTCCAGGGACACCGGTCCGACGCCCTCCCGCGATTCTCCCAAGCCGGAGACACCGAAAATGGCGATTCTCCGGCACCCCCGCGATTCTGAGGCCCGGATGGGCCGAGCAGCCAGGCCAAAATGGCGGGTTCCCCCCCCGGCGCCGTCCACACCTGGTCGCTACAGTCGTGGGCGGTGCGTGAACGCTGGGGGGGGGGGGCGGCCTGTGGACAGATGGGGGGGGGGGGGGGATCCTGCACCCGGGGGTACCTTAAATGTATCTCCTTCCTTCCGCCGCCCCGCCAGATCCGTCCCCCATCTTCTTGCGGGGCGGATTTGGACAGGGCGGCAACCACGCATGCGCGGATGACGTCTGTTATGCGGCGCCGGCCGTGTCATCTAATCGGTGCCGCTTTTACGCGGGCGACAAGGCCTCGCGCGGGAGGATGACGCGGCCCCGATACTGGCCCATTGTCAGGGCCTGAATCGGTCGCGACCGTGGCCGTTCCGTGCCGTCGTGAACCTCGACGGCGTTCCCGACGGAGCGGCCACTTCGGCGTGGGGGTGGAGAATCCCGCCCGGTGTATTTGAATGACGGAGCAGGCTGGACGGACTGAAAGGCCTACACCACTTATGTTCCGAAAAACAGCAAAATCTTTTTCAAGTTCCTGATCAATTGGCGAGAAACTTTCATAATTTGCAGGCTATTACAAATGATTGATTGATTGACTTGTCACATGTCCCGAAGTACTTTTCTGTGGCCAAGGGGATGTACAAAAACGTACATAGTAGACAAAAAGAATAGTCGACACAGTACATTGACTAATAAGTAATTGGTTACAGTGCGGAACAAGGGCCAAACAAAGCAAATACATGAGCAAAAGCAGCATCGGGCGTATTAAGAAAACACAAAAGAGCATTCATTATTAGTATTTATATATGAAGTGGAAAAGTTTTACTCAGTCGGAACGGTGATAAAAGATAAAAGAAAAGGGTCTGGGTGAGAGAGCTCGCAGTCTCCATGCTCCGGTGCCATCTTGGAAAAAATAAATGCGGATGCATATGTTGCATCTGTCCAAAAATGATGCAAACTCGGTCCTATCCGTCTACATGTTGTAGATTCTTTTCAAAGCAGACGAGTCTCCTCCTTGGCCAGCATTCTGCCTTCAGTCAATGCCAATTTTAAAAGCGTTACTTGCTCATTCATTGCATTGCATACAGATTGACTGCTGCATTCGTTAGACTTCAACCCCATTCACAATTTTAAAAACCTATTGATTTAGTGCTTTTTAACTTGCAAAAACATGCCTGTATGAATAATTGTCGAATTGAAATCCAGGCTTATCTCTTGTCAGAATGACAGTAAAGGTGGTCAATGTTGCAATGTGTGAGTGTTGAGGTGAGCAAACTTGGAACTTGTTGATGAGCAACGAGATGGAAAAGTCAGCTGATGATATCACTGTAGCACAGGCCAGTGGAGGGCAGAATGAGTCAGTCCAGTGCAGGGACATGTAGCACAGGCCAGTGCAAGGTGGAATGATTTAGTCCAGAGCACGAGTAAATAATCCAATCTGCATATGCTACCATTCACTATATTTGAGTCTCATTCAGTTTCAAAAGTTAGCTTCATTACTTCCTCTCTCAAATCAAGTTATTTGCTGTAACTTCACGTGAGTGGAGTACCCTGTAAGTTCAACTCCAACATCAATGGCTCGATCTACAGGATTCCATTCTTTGTCCTAGAAACATGAAGGCCAGTCTTGGTAGTGATGGGGGTTAGAACTTTCAGCATGTGACCAGCTGCAGCCATTACATCAGACCATCAATGGTCCACTTTGGAAAACGGAATATAAGCAAGAGAATATGGAAGATGGACGGATTTTTCAAGATTTTCTTGCATCACACCTTGTTGGCATAGTAGCTGATTTGTACAGACTTGTACATGATGGTTTGCAGGCAACCTTTCCAAATGTCCCTGTTACCATTCTTGGTAATGTGTTGTATTCTTTGTCCTTTCTTCTAGAATGATCGGATGTGGTGTTGACAAAATATACCAATCAAAAGATTGAAACAAAACAAATTTATTATCGTACTATTGATTAAATGAAGTTCGCACACTCTACTGAGCTACAGATAATTAAGCAATATTGAATTTGTCTTGCAGTACTCAATAATCTAAATAGTCACTAACTACACTATGATCTAATCTCGTGTTAACTCTATCTACTCTATCCTGCTTTCACCATGCTTTCTCCTTATGCTATTCCGTCCAGTATCCCCCAGAATTCCCTCAGAGTCTGACTTAAATACCGAGAAGTGGTGGTGCCCTCTTTGTTTGATTTACACAGAGATGTAATTATTAACCCTTCACTCACCTTTGTTTTTTAATTTAGAGTAGCCAATTATTTTTTCCAATTAAGGGGCAATTTGGCGTGGCCAATCCACCTAACCTGCACAACTTTGGGTTGTGGGTGTGAAACCCACGCAGATACGGGGAGAACGTGCAAACTCCACATGGACAGTGACCCACGGCCGGGATTCGAACCCGGGTCCTCAGTGCCGTAAGCAGCAATGCTAACCACTGTGCCACCATGCTGCCCTAACCCTTCACTAACTTGACTATATACATATCATTACAGCCCCCCCCCACCCCCCCCCCCCAACTCCCCTCTCCCTCTCTCTCTCTCTCCCTCTCTCAGCACTAACCATTAGAACAGTGTTTAGAGAAATATATGTGACATGGTGGCCTGAGAATTCCATGTGATGTTTAATTAACCCAGTCTGGCAGACTGTGGACACTGAGTCTCCTACAATAGCAGCAGATGGAGAATATTAAAAGAGCATGCCCAGAATGAGGCTTTATGTGGCTATAACCGGAACAGTACATTTATAGTATTACTGTACTCCTCAAAAGAACTCCATTATGTGTCCAAGTTCCTTTGTTCCTAAGCAACTGAAGAATGGCTGGAGAAGAATTTTTACAGTTGCATTTAATACAACTCTTTATTTTCTGCTCAAAGCTAGATTGGTGCCAACAGATTTCAAACTTCCTCTTTCTTTTCAGTATTCCTATAAAGAAAATGCAACAGTTGATTAATAAATATAAAATATGCAACTGGAGCGCATTATTCTCAAAGCTCCTTGGTGGTTGAATACTTTTACAGTCATACACCCATCATAAAAGGGACACCGTTGGAATTTTCTAAACTCCCCAGAGTAATTACAGCATCGGCTTGTGCAATCTCTCCGCAAGATTTAACTTTAGTTGCATTTAGCTCATCCAAGGACAATTTTCATGATAGTAATTAAAAATGTTTGCTCAGGTTGTTTTACAGGTGGCTTTGCTGTTCTTTTTTCTGTCTGTTTCTACTCAAGGCCATGATGTTGGATTTACAGCTTGGTCAATGTTGTTCACCCTAATGGTATCGCATTCGCTGAGGCCTGGTGTCTCCACTAGGTTGAGCCGATAATTGGTCTAATACCTGCCAAATCAGAATTTTTAAAGTGAAAATTGCATCCAGCTCAAATTGACATTCTGCTGTTCTTTTGCGTTAGTTTTAAAAAGACGTCCGTCTGGAAATCATCATGCCCAGAGTAGCCTGGTCACAGACTGTTGATGCAAGGTGAGGTTCTATTAATTGCCTAATTGCATTCAATTATGGACCTTCCAGAAGACCCCCAAAAGTCGTGATTCCAGAATTGTTAGGGTGCAGGAGGAGACCCATCGTGTCTGAACCATGCACATTGTATCTTACCAATTGATCATCTAATGCCCTCTTGAATGCTTCAATTGAGTTTGCCTCTTCCATGCTTCCAGGCAGTGCATTCCAGACCCGAACAACCCGCTGTGTGGACAAAGTTGTTTTTTTTTTTCCTCCCATTGCATTTTTTTAGGCTGTTGATATGCATGTTTTCAAAAGCTTTTGATTTTAAAAAAATTGGCAGAGAAACTTTTTGCTGTACAACATTGTAACTAGTAAATGGTTCTGCGTGATTTTGCAAAGTCATTTTCAGTTAAGTAAAATTAGATTGCGAACAGGTGGTGAACTGTGCAAGCTGGTGATAAACCTATTTGTTTTAAAAATAAATTTAGAGTACCCAATTCATTTTTTCCAATTAAAGGGAAATTTAGCAAGTTCAATCCACCTACCCTGCACATCTTTGGGTTGTGGGGACGAAACCCACGCAAACACGGGGAGAATGTGCAAACTCCACACGGACAGTGACCCAGAGCCGGGATCAAACCTGGGACCTTGGCGCTGTGAGACTGCAGTGCTACCACTGCGCCACCGTGCTGCCCTGATAAACCCATTTTTATTCATATCAATAAAGCTCTGTCAGATTGTCACTTGGTTAATATTTTTAACGCAATTTTTAAAATTACGTTGTAAAATGCTACTGTACTAAGATAGTTCATGGAAGATTTTGATTCAGTAAATGAGTTTGAGCAGGAGCTTGGAGCAGCAAAAGAAAAAAATCACTTTCCCAACGTTGTGGGCAGGACGGTAGCACAGTGGTTAGCACAGTTGCTTCACAGCTCCAGGGTCCCAGGTTCGATTCCCGGCTTGGGTTACTGTCTGTGCGAAGTCTGCACGTCCTCCCCGTGTGTGCATGGGTTTCCTCCGGGTGCTCCGGTTTCCTCCCTCAGTCTAAAGATGTGAGGGTTAGGTAGATTGGCCGTGATAAATTGCCCTTCGTGTCCCAAAAAAAAGTTAGACTGGAGTGCAGGGATAGGGTGGAGGTGTGGGTGGGGTGCTCTTTCCAGGGGTCGGTGCGGACTCGATGGGCCGAATGGCCTCTTGCACTGTAAATGATATGATTATGTGAATTTTGCGATGATTTGCATCGAAAGTGGAACCTCTTGTCCTGGGTATTCACAGATGGCGATCACGAGGCCTTTCTCAGCTAGTTGCAATGTGAAAACATGTCTGTTCTCATCTGTAGTCCCAGTGCTGATTTCAATTGTAGCACTTCAACGGTTGCCCCATCTGAGATGACCAAATCAGCATTGATTCTTTAAAAAAAAAAAAATTATTTGATTTCAAATTTATTCATTAAGTACAAAAAGGTAAATGACTCCCCAACTCCGTTTTGCACTCCGTACAAATGTTTCCCTTTTTCACCCCCATTTGACCCCCCTCCTACAGCGAACAACTCCTCAAACATGGCCACGAGCAGTCCCCACCGTGCCTCAAAGCCCGCCGCTGAACCCCTCAGTTCAAACTTAATTTTCTCCAACCAGAGGGCAGTTGTGTAGATCCCCTAGCCAGTCCGCCACCGCCGGCGGCATATTCGACCACCATTCCAATAAACTCTAAGCCGGGCGCCAGGCAATCAGAGAGGTGAAGGTCACGACATCGGCCCTCCTCCCCTCCATCAGCTCCGACTTTTCCGATATCCCAAATATGGGGCTGGTTTAGCTCACTGGGCTAAATCGCTGGCTTTTAAAGCAGACCAAGGCAGGCCAGCAGCACGGTTCAATTCCCGTAACAGCCTCCCCGAACAGGCGCCGGAATGTGGCGACTAGGGGCTTTTCACAGTAACTTAATTGAAGCCTACTCGTGGCAATAAGCGATTTTCATTTCATTTCATTTTCATATCGCCACCATAGGGTCCGGCCCAATCTCCACAATCTTTGTTGGCTTCGCAAACACCCCCACCCAATATCTTTGTAGCTACTCACAACCCGAGAACATATGCGTGTGGTCTGCTGATCCCTGCCCCCACTTCTTGCACTCGTCTGCCACTCCCTGGAACAACCCACTCATCCTTGCCCGAGTCATGTGCACCCTGTGTACCACCTTAAAACTGTATCAAGCTCATCTTCGCACACGAGATCGAATTCCCCCTACGCAGTGCCTCAATCTATATCCCCTCCCAATTCCTCCTCCCATTTCTCTTTGAACCTCACCACCTGTGTACCCCCTGCTCTCCCAGCCACCCGTATATGTCTCCAATAACCGTTCCAAAAGGGCATATTTCGGCAGCCTGGCAAACCCTTTCCACACCTTCCGTCAAAGTCCCTTACTTATAAATACCTAGATTCACTTCCCTTCGGGTGCTCTACCCTGCCCCCATAGCTTCTCTACGCTTGCGAACCTCTTCCAGATACAAATCCCTCACCAACCCCACCTTTCTCCACTTCCTGTACCTACCATCCGTCTCCCCCAGCTTAAACCCGTGGTTCTCACACAATGCCGTTAATGCCGCTATCCCCTCAGGTTGTCTTCTCAGCTGGTTCCACACCTTTATTCTGGACTGTACCACCGGGTTCACAGTATATCTCCTTGTAGCCAGCGGAGTGCTGTTGTCACCATGGCCCTCAGACTGGACCCCCTACAGGACTCTTCCTCCATCCAAACCCATTCTAATCCCTCTCCTTCCCACCACTTGCCTGACTTTCTCCACATTCGCTGGCCAATAGTAGTGAGTTTGGTAACGCTACCCCCTCTCTGCCTCTGCAGCAGGGCCCTCTTCACCCGTGGCACCTTGCCCACCCATACAAACTCAGAAATGAATGTATCCAACTTCTGAAAAAAGGCCTTTGAAATAAAAATTGGGAGTGTCTAAAATATAAATGGGAACCTTGGCAGGACATTCATTTTCAGCACTCGAACCCTCTCTGCCAGCATCAGATGCAGTGTATCCCATCTCCTAAAGTCCTCCTTTATCACCTCCACCAATTTTTTAACGTTCTGCTTTTGCAGCATCGCCCATTTTCACGCCACCTAGATCCCCAAATACCTAAACCTACCCCTGGCAACTCCCCTAAACTGATTCTCCAACCCGACTCATTCACCGGGAACACCTGCTTTTTCCCCATGTTCAACTTATAACCAGTGAAAGCCCCATACCCCTCTAATAGGTTTCACAATATGTGGATAGTGTAAGGAACATAAAAGGTTAATGTAATGTTATTACTCTAGTCACTAGATGGTGCTATAGAGTAACCATATAAATATCACATGCCTCCGTGACCTCTGGGAGAGAGGCGGGAGACACTGGAGAGAGTGGTAGGGAGCCTGACTGTGTAGAGTTTAGCTGGTAGCATAGTTTAGTATAGTAGAAGTGTAGTGTATTCTTTATTTATCTAATTCCTTAGTAAATGTTCAAATCTAATTGAGGGTTTGTGTAATAAATTAGCTTTGTTTGTTAAACACTGCTTGCTGTTCTTTGTCAATGCTACAACCTTTACCGTCCTGAAGAACAGTACAAAGAACGCAACAATAGGCTTATAATCCGCCCCACGCTCTCCAGCGGGTCTAACACATATAATAGCAGGACGTCCATGTACAGTGACACCTGGTGCTCCCTACTCTCTCTCTTAATCCCCTGCCACTCTGCTGACCCCCTAAGGGCCATTGCCAAGGGCTCTTATCACCAGCGCAAACATTTCCTTGGCCAGGTCTTTCACCTTCTGTCGGATCTGCTGACCAGCAGACTTGCTGAACTTCTCCACACCTTCAACTACACTTTCCTGTCAGAATTCTCCCGTTTTCGCGCAAGAAGGACTCAATTCTGCGCTTTCAAGCCAGAGCTGCCCTGAGTGCAACCACTCACTCCATGAACACCACTTGAAGTCAACCAAATCTGCATTGATAACAGATTGATGACCAAGAGGCTTTTGTGGCTATGATGGTTTAGTCCCAAGCTACACCATGTATACTGCGAGAGCTGCATGGGAGCTGTAATTGATTTAATTTTTATTGTACATTTGCCCATTGGTATTGCAAATTATCTGGGTCTGTATTCTCCACCTATTAAGATCTATTTTGAGAAAACTTTAAGCTGGTCCAAGATGTCTCTAACTGCACGTTGTACTTAAGTCATTTAATAGATGGTAAAAGTGGAACTAACCCTTCTAATTACCCACCTCAATATATTATCAGAATAAACATTGCAATAAGATGATGTAATTGGAATGATCTGGTGACATTCTTCCAACGTGAACTCTTCTATAATATTAAAAACATTAGGAAAATGGGGAAAGAAAAATTGAGCAGATTATAGGAAAATCGGATGATAAAGTGGGTGAGGCACACCACAATGAAACTGAGCTAAATTATGAGATTAGCTTGAATGAGTATCTCTTCGAAATTGGAGTTTGAGAGGCGATCCGATCAAGGTGCTTAAAATGTTGAAAAGGTTTTAAGAGGTAGATTTGGAGAAATTATACCCTCTGGAACATAAAGGGACCAAATAAAAATTGGGAATTAAATCCGGAATCACCTCTTTTATCTACCTGGCACGCTAGAGAAACAAAATAACCACCAAGGGCAATTTCTTCTTTTTCTGCGTTCCAGAGCAATACTGAAAGCTGAAATGACTAGAAGTCTTAATTGATTTTTCCACTGCTGTTGGTCTGCTCCAACATTGAATATACAGCAGCACCCTGCCAATATAGTTGACGTTTCCCGTCAGCCTTGGACAGGGCAGTATAAGCTGTTGAGCGCACAAATTCGAAGCAGGGGGCTAGCTCAGCCATGTAGAAAAAGAATTGGCTGTGCACGTTTAGAGTGGTTTCACAGGTCGGCGCAACATCGAGGGCCGAAGGGCCTGTACTGAGCTGTAATGTTCTATATGTTCATTGTCAAGGTCTACATAGGCTAAGTGGTTCAGTGCTAAGCTCCTCTGTTGGGTTCTGATGACTTTGGCTGGCAAGCTCTTGTCTGATTTCATTCAAGTTCCAACCCGATGCACAACTGAAATGTGAGTGTCAAAAGTTATCGGTTCCAGAAGCTGTCACTACGCTACACTGAGGACAACTGCTGTTGCATATTTGGTGCAGCGATGACCTTGTCTCCAATTGCATTGAGCTTATCAGGTTGTAATGGTATCTGACAAGCTGCAGCTATGTTTGACCGTTGAACAATTAACTTGGTCTTTGTCACTTACTCACAGTGTCAAATAAAGTGGATTTCTTTGAACAATCTCAAATACATATTGAAAGTTTCAGTACTCTAGATAGAGTTGAATCTCCTATTTATATCACTTTTGCCTAAATCCCAACCTGTAGGGTATCTGCAAACAATTTTCATTTTTTGGTGTCTTTTAAGTTCATCCAAGTGAATATGGTTACAATAACAACTTGTGTTTATATAACAACCTTAATAAAATATCTCAAAAGCACTTTAGGGGACTGTCAGAAAGCAAAATATCACACAAAGCCACATAAGGAGATATTCGTCAGATGACCAAAAGCTTGGTCAAAGATGTAGGTTTATAAGGCGCATCCTGAAGGGGAAAAGAGAGATAGATAATCTTGAGGGGTGTAGGGAGGGAATTCCAGAGCTTTGGGGCACAGACCGCAGAAGGCATGACCATCAGTGGTAGAACAACTGAAATACCAATGCTCAGACAAGCATTAAATTAGTGCAGAGATTTGAGAGGGTTTGAAGACTGGGGGCTATTGCAGAGACAGTGGGAGTGGCACAGTGGCTAGCACTGCTGCCTCACGCCGTCGAAAACCATATTCAAGCCTGACCTCAGGACGCTGGCTGTGTGGAGTTTGCACATTCTCCCTGTGTCTGCGTGGGTCTCACCCCCACAACCCACAATGTTGAGGGTCGGTGGATTGACCACGCTAAATTGCCTCTTAATTGGGGAAAAAAAATTAGGGACCGTGTTGAAACAAAATAGCCTTGTCTGGAGGTAACAAAGGCATGGATGGGAGGCACGCTTTTACTGGAACAGGTTTGCCCCTGTATTTGATGTAGGTATTTTGAGTCCGGTATAACACAGAGCAGATGTTAAATAAAGATTCCTCTGTTTCAACCTTGTGCATTAAACCTGCCCATGGTAGATAATGGTTGCATTTGTTGTTTGGGGCTTTTGGAAATAAGTTGACGCACTATAACCAGGCATCTAAGTTTATTCCAAGGAGGAAGCAAACTAAGAGAGCACGTATTTGCTAGTAAGTGGAAGACTAAATGTAATTCGAGAGAGAATGAATCCCGACAAAATATTGGTTATCATTCAGATGCCAGCTGCAAGGTTGTCAACTGTGATTTAAAAAAATTTTTTTAAAGAGTGCCCAATTCATTTTTTCCAATTAAGGGGCAATTTAGCGTGACCAATTCACCTATCCTGCATATCTTTGGGTAGTGGGGGCGAAACCCACGCAAACACTGGAAGAATGTGCAAACTCCACACGGGACAATGACTCGGGGCCGGGATCGAACCTGGGACCTCGGCGTGGTGAGGCAGCAGTGCTAACCACTGTACCACTGTACCACCGTGCTGCCCCATCAACTGTGATTAAATGTATTCCCAAGGTTTCATCCCATGACTTGTCCCCATGTTCCAGCCATTAGTCAGCCAAGACATCCATCCTTGCGACGCAGAACCTTCCTGCACCAATTGGAAAGCAGAAAGACTCATTACTCAATTGGATGATACTTGACTGTCAACCAAACAGTTTTTAAAAAAACTCCATTTCAATTTTTTTAATATCTAGATTTTGTAGCCCCCCACCCCCATGGCCTCGCACTTCTTTCTAGTAAAGAGAAATATTCAAAGAAAGTGACCAGAATTGTCCCGATGATTTTTCTCCAGAGTTTCACACAGCAAGGTCCAGGAGCTTGATTTTGAATTCCTGGAGAACTCAACAACCCCATCAGGACATGCATTGCATCTCCAGTATCTCGTTTGCAATCAGCGGCAGGATGTGCTCTGTTAAATGTCTGATATCTCGTATCTCATTCTGATGAAGTTAAGTGGAGGTCTAGCGATTTTATATAAAAATAATAAATTCCCAGGATAGTCTGTAAAATGAGTATAAGGATGGTGCACTTGTCATTTTCATTGTTTAGCTTGCCTGGGGCTAATTAACTCCCTCTTGGAAACAGCAGGATGGCATTGCTATGGTGGGGAGGGGAAGGGAGTGTTGGCGAACCAGGTAGTATGTATTCCTTGTCTGCATTCCGTTTTAAGAGGTAGTCCTAATTTTATAACATGTACACCAAGAAGCACCATTCTAGAATACAGTAAGCTTAATTCTAGGGAGAGGATTATTGTATTCAGATGACTGGGAAAGTTGTTGCCACCCAATCATAGAATCATAGAATTTACAGTGCAGAAGGAGGCCATTCAGCCCATCGAGTCTGCACCGGCTCTTGAAAAAAGCACCCCACTAAAGCCCACACCGCCACCCTATCCCCGTAAACCAGTAGCGCCACCTAACCGAAGGGGCAATTTAGCATGGCCAATCCCCCTAGCCCGCACATCTTTTGACTGTGGGAGGAAACCGGAGCACCCAGAGGAAACCCACGCAGACACAGGAAGAACATGCAGACTCCGCATCGACAGTCTTGCCTGGTCCACACTACATGGTTGCTTCTTAAGACCTTTTATTGGAATGTGGGTAGCGCTGGCAAGACTGCATTATTGCCTGCACCTAGTTTCTTGGTGGGCATTAAACGATGGGTAATAGTATAGGGATAGCAGCAATGAGGCCGACAGTTTTCATTCCCTGAAGGTCATTTGTGAACCAGTTAAATTTGTGGCGAGTGAGCAGGTTTTAATTTTTGCTAATTTGAACTAATGAATTGAATTCCACAATTTTGAACTTGTAACCCTAAGGTTGCTGTTGAGTCTCATAACCATTAGGTTACTTGTATTTCATATAAATGGCTTAGCAAGTCACTCTGATGGACAAGAAATTTCTTTGTCAACTAGTGATGGTGAGCAAATGGCCCTTGTCATTGTTGCACATTATTCAAGCGAGAAAGGAATTGGAAATTTAAAGCAACTTGGACCTGAATTTTCTGAATGCCGAGCGCTCAGCGCCCACCACACTGAATGGACGCATAACCCAACGTCACTGACCCTAACGGGTCCGTTGCCATTTTACACTTAATTGAGTATTGATTGGTGGCAGGCGAACTTCCGTCAGCCCTTGAATGGAAGTCCCACCTTGGAGGCCTGTCTGACAATCAGATTGTCTGTCAACTCTCCAGGCTCAGTGCTGCAGTGGCCAGAAGAGGTACTGCAGCACGGTGCCCAAGTCCTGGGACTGCACTTCAGTTTAAGTGCTGGGGTCCGAGGGGTAGGAGGGTGGGAGATGCCTGGGTGGCCTAGTTCGGGGGGGTAGGCTGGAGGTGGGGGGGGGGGGGCAAGGAAGGGAAGGTTGGAGCTCTCCGGACCCAGAGGGGGAAGGCACCCCAAATCTGAAGGGACTTTCAGATTGAGGGGCCCTGCCCGCCCGAAATGGAGATTTTTAACTTTTTCAATTTAGCACCCTGCTCTTGACTGGTGCCTGCTAGCCTAAAAATTGAGGCTGGGTGGGAATTAAGTGGGCACTTTAAGGGCTTCATAGGCGCATGAGCAGGCTTCCCGTCTGCCTGCCAAACGCCAAACCTTGATGTTGCTCCTGGGCCGAGGCGGGCAGGATCCCAGAGGGAATCGCGCCAATGCAATGTTATGGGTGGGGTGGGGAGAGTGTAAATTCTGGCTTTGGAGTTGAGAGATGCAAACATTGAAAATATCAAAATTAAAATGCAGGTTTAAAATTCAGCAGTGAACCCACTGGAGGCAGCACACAGAGAATGACACCACCAGCTCTGTGTTGCTGTCTCCTTCGGCAATGCTGTCAACGGGCTCTGGCTCCCTGTAATTAAGTCATAACTGTATTGTAGTGTGCAATCATCAAAATACCATTTTAGAAATATATTCTATACTTTTTCTCAAATAGCACTATAATCAGCAAACAGATCAAATTATGTTACATGTACCCAAAATAAACCATCTCACTGAATGATGGAAGGAAGTTCAGAAACTCACCAGTTCTTATCAGTAACCTAGTTTTTAATCTTCACCTACCTTCACAGTCATGTATGCCAGTGAAGGGTGGTTATACTTGGCGCTGGACTGGAGTGGGATGGGTCGACTGGATTGTGATGGGCAGGGAGATCATAGAATCCCTGCAGTTGCCACTCGGCCCATTGAGTCTGCACCGGCCCTTGGACAGAGCACCTTACCTAGGCCCATGACCCAGAACCGCCTCACCCAGCCTAGCAGGTCATCCAGCCATGCCAAGGCACAGGGTGGAGAAGCTGATCTCCAAGCCAACAAGACCCGCCTACAAGCAATCAACAAGGCAAAGGCTAAAACATCCATACCCGTCTGCAGCTCCAGCTGGTCCGACACACCAAATATGGCTTTTAGGAGACTGGGCTCCACATTCACATGTAGAACTTCCGAGATGGTGCTGAACACTTCCTCCAAAACCTTTCAAGCTTTGGGAAGGACCAAAATATTTGCAGGGCCGTTCCACACCGTTCAGAAATCCTCCACCCCTTTGAACTGCTGGCACATCCTCGACTTGTGAAGTGGGCCCTGTACTCTACCTTTAGCTGTATCAGCCCAGCCCCGTGCACAAATTCGAGGCAGTTACCCTCCGCAGCAGCTAGCACCACAGACCCCCCTCCAGCACCACCCCAAACTCTTCCTCCCACTTCGCCTTAACACCTCCATGAAACACACTTCCTCAATCCCCCTCTCTTCCCATCCCCAAAACTTGCATTCAACCTCCCAGCTCAAACCCATGATTTGCCCCTGAATGGCATCTTCTCATCTCTTTCTTCTCCCCCCCCCCCCCCCCCCCCCCCCCCAAAAAAAAACAACAACCCAGCTCCCAACCTGAAGTGCTGTCTAAACTGCCTCCTGATCTTCAACATGGCCATCACCACCAGACTTCCCTGGGGCCACCTGGCGCAGTGGCCAACATCCACCCCCCAACCCCCTTGCATGAGCCCGCCTCCATCCTCACGCACATAGCCCCCCCCCCCCCACTGCTCTAACCGCGAACCTTCTCTGCATTTGCCACCCAATAATAATATAACAAATTTGGGAGGCCTAACCCCCTCGCCTGCCGTCCCCTCTATAGTATCACCTTCCTAATTCTGGCCACCTTCCCCTTCCAAACAAACAAGGAGACCAGCCAGCCTGTATGAATATCCAATTCATTTTTTCCAATTAAGGGCCAATTTAGTGTGGCCAATCCACCTATCCTGCACATCTTTTGGGTTGTGGAGGCGAAACCCATGCAAACACGGGGAGAATGTGCAAACTTCACACGGACAGTGACCCAGAGCTGGGATCGAACCTGGGACCTCGGCACCATGAGGCAACCGTGCTAACCACTTGCACCACCGTGCTGCCCCCACAACCCAAAGATGTGCAGGTTAGGTGGATTGGCCACACTAAATTGCCCCTTAATTGGAAAAATAATAATTGGGTCCTCTAAATTTTATTTAAAACGTCTGTATGAGAGAGTAAGGGAGATTTGTTTCTTGCCTGTGAATGACATTGTAAAAGGGCTGGGGACATGATCCCCAAACCAAACTAAGCATTCTTTAAACTGCTCTCTTTTTACAAGTTTACCTTTTTTAAATATACTGTAACGTTGGCCATCCAAGAGCAGGAATTCATTCATATCTTTTTCTGGTTCTGATAAACCTTTTCACGTTTTCCCATTTCTGTAAAAACCATTGGAGAGTGTTGTCGTCTTTACTTTAGGGGTGAACCACAAGCTGTTTCTTATATCGACCAAATGACCACACAACCAATATGTTAGCTAAAAACAGTTTATGAATAACACAAGACTTGTACCTCTATGCAATAACACATGCGGCTCCGTACTAAACTACACCTAACGACTAAGATGACCTTTACTTAACTTTGAGTGACCGGCACTGTGCGAGATCAGGCCTTTATCCGGGTCCACGTGGTCGGTTTGGAAGTGGTTGGGTTCGTCTCAGCTGGGCTCGTCCTTCAGGAATGGTCGCGGGTCCTTGAACTTGGTTGTTCTGCTGCAGCTGGTCGCACACAGGCCGGTCCCAAAAGAGGCAGATCTCTAGTGCGCAGGGCTTTTTATCCTTCGTCTCTTTCGCGCCCTTTTGGGCGGTCCTTACTCCGGATCTAATGGATCGATAGGGTTTTCGATTACCCTCATCGATCTCAGTCAATTAGGGGGCGGATACCTCGATAGCTGGGCGGGTCCTAGCTATCATTGTTCCAGGCACTAAGGCCTTTCCAAATAAGGGGGGGTGGCGCTGGTTAGTCTGCTACTGTTGTAACTCCTTGATTCAAACTCTATAGTCCTGGGGGAAATGGTGATCGACTCTTAATGGATACAAGTTTCAGCCAAGTCTGGTTTCTTTGCACAATACACAGAGGCTGTGTACCTGTCTGTGTCCCAAACTGACCACAATTCCCATGGTCCTTTGCAGGTGGCCATTTTACATGGCTACAAGAGGTGGGCGGGAGAAGGGCGGTATCCACTTTTAACCAGTGCTTTTTTTAAAATATGTTGTAGGATACAAAGAGGGGTGAAAATGCATTTTGGGCAGTAGACACCCTGTCCAAAATTCCGTTTAATTGAAACTGGCATATAATGGGCAGTCAGTTCAATGCTATTAACTTTCTGCTATCCCATGAGATGAATTTCTACTTGTCTACATCTTTTAATACATTAAATCAAACTTTTTTTTTAACAATAATGGTACTAGCCCAATGGAAAAAGAAGCCAAGTGGGCAGCAACAACATGGTCTGGGACTGAGGAGCAGATAAAAGCCACGCTAAAAGGTAGGGAGCAAAGCAACACGTACCCTTTACAGGGTTGGATCACAATCTTGAATCTTTAACAGCAGATGACGTTTAGAACACAAAGGATGGGATTTTCCAGCCCTTCCCACCAGTGGAATCATCCTGTCCTGCCAAAGGCAACTCCCTGGGGCAGGTTCCCTAGTGGCGGAAACAGTCAAGCGAAGCAACACACCGTAGACATTGGCTGGACTGGAAGATTCCACTCGCTGCCAATAGAGAACCGTCACCGTGCCAGAAAACATGCAGCCCAGTGTATCAAGAGGTTAACCTGTGATTCTCCCATTAACCAGGAAAATGATATGGGATGAGGAAAGATCCTTTGAGACAGAATTTTAGAGAGGAGTGATTTGTCCACCTAAAACGATGGAAAACACTAGTTATGCCTCAGCTGGAGTACTGCATTCATTTTAGTTACTCTCTTACAGCAAGGATGTGGCCACACTGGAGTGGGTGCTGACGAGTCTTAAGAGGACATTGGCAGAACCGATACTCCTGCTGAGCTGCACGGGTATGCACTATGCAGAAGTCTGGAAGGTCCCATGTAGCCTTTCTGTAATAAATTGCTTTCATGTGTTTGCATGTGTGCACACAGCAATTCCACTTTAACGGGAACATTGGCCAGGACAGGACAGGTGGATTTTAGCGATGAGGAAAGATTGGACAAGGTAGGGTTCATTTTGTTTTTGGTTGGAAGAGACTGAGGGGATATTGTGGTCTATAAAATTGAGGCCGATGTAGAATGGATAAGAGGAGAATTAGGATTTGTTTTTCACCGAGGGTGGTGTGTGCCTGAAAAAGGGTGGAGGAGGCAGAAGCCCTCAACGTATTTATAAATAATCCAAAGTGCAAGAGTCTATGATGCTACGAAGCAAGCGCTAGAAAGTGGGATTGATTGGTAATCCTTCATTGACCGACATACACACGATGGGCCAAATGGCCACCTCCAGTGCTGCAAATGTCTGATTCCTACTTTCTGCTCCAGCAGAGTTTACTGAAACTATTTTTAAAAAGGCACCCCTGTCTCCCTGCCACGGGCTCTGATGACTTTTGTTGGATAGAGCTTGTTCGATCTGGCTTAGTCAGTTTGGATGGTGATCTGGTCAATGCAAGTTTGGCTTAGTAAGAAGAATGCGTGCATAAGGCTCCACCTTCATGAGAGAACCACAACAGGAGTAAAGTCTCAGATGTTGATAACTATCTAATGCCTTTCTTTGAAATGCTCAAGGCTCATCACAAATATGCAAAATTGGTTTCTCTAAGTTTAATTTGGGCTATTAGGATGAGTAATGCACAGGAACCTAGCACAAAATAGTTTCCAATTAAGTCCGTTCTGCAACACCCTACTGCATTCTTTAGAGAATTAATCATATTTGTAAAGAATCAGTTTCTTTGAACACTTTCAACCTAAACTTGATGCCGCCTGTCACGCCATATTTCTGCAGAGATTGGGTCGAATTTGTCAATATGAAGCTGCAATTCGCCTAATTAATTTTCTGAGACCCTTTGGAGGGTAGAGAGGTTGTTAGACTGTGACTGTAGTAAATAAAGGACCTAGCATATGCTTTTGTGTGAGAAGAGTGTCAGCAAGTGGACTTCGATTGGTAGAGGTGTTTCCATGGAGAATGCAGCAGAGAGCAGCTAACCGCCAAGCTGTTCTCTACTGAACTGGGGGTCATAGTCTGAAGGTACGGGATAGACCATTTAGGACCGTGATGAGGAGAAATTTCTTCACCCAGAGAGTGGTGAGCCTGTGGAGTGCGTTACCATAGGAAGTAGTTGAGGCCAAAAAGTTGTATGTTTTCAAGAAGCAGTTATAACGCTTAGGGCAAAGGGATCAAAGGATGGGGAGGGGGGAGGGAAGGTGAGATGAGGCTATTGAGTTGGATGATCAGTCATGAACATAATGAATGGTGGAGCAGGCTTGAAGGGCCGCATGGCCTTCCCTGCTCCTATTTTCTGTGTTTCTATGAGTCCATTTGCCAACCAATCAGCACTGCTTTATTTTGTGTAGATGTCCTGATAAATGCAAGATGAATAAGTTCAACAGCAAGTTTTTTTTTTCAGTCATACTTGAGTTCTCCTATCATAATCCGAATTTATTCAACCATTTGATAGCACCCCAATTGTTACTCAATCGATCCTCTAACTCTCCATGAACACATTGCCACTGCACCACCGAGTCTCCCAATGTCGCAGGACTGATATCTGGAAGCCCAGACTAATGCTCTGGGACCATGGGTGCAAATACCACCACAGCAGATGGTGGGATTTTAATTCCATTAATAAAATATGGAATTGTAAGCTAGTCTTCATAACAGTGACCATGAAACTATCACCGATTAGGTTTAATTTAGTTCACTATGTCCTTTAGGGAAGGTAATTTGCCATCTAGAACTCCTAGACCCACAACAGTGTGGTTGACTCTGCCCTCTGAACTGGCCTAGCGAGCTGCTTGCTTCAGGGGTAATGTGGGTGCCAGCTATACCCACATGTCATGAAAAAATAAACTTTACAAAAAAGGCCACTGGAGATCTCTTGGTAATTGTGAGAATATAATATGGGACAATGAACATGTGCTCAGAATTGCTACAATTATAAATGAAAACTTTTTATTTGCCATTTGATGAAATTATTTATAGCTGTGGAGCGTGTTAATGCCATATAAAACTCTCCCTCCGCCAGGTGTAGGATCACATTCCGGGGCTTGGTCCTTGGTTGCACTTGTCAGAGCTCATCTAATACCACAGTTACATTTTTACTAATTGGGTGTGATTATGGAATTTACATTCATGATTTAGAATTCACAGATGCCCCTAGGACTTTGCCAAATAGGAACATGAAGAACCACTTTAAAGTTTGTAAAAACTTGTACTTTTTTTGCAATATTATCATATAGCAACTTGAATATGATCCAATCGAATAAGATAATGAAGCCATGTACTGTACAGCCCCACCCAAACAGCACTTGGAGCAGATGCTGACTTGGCTTCATTCGGTGCAAGCTTGCATTAAGAATTTAAAGCATTGCTCAGCTAGTATGTGTTAGCATCTGAATATATTCACTCCCTCAAGTTACTGGTTCACTTTGGAGTGCACCGGGTGTACAAATCCATCAGACTGGCTACTCTCTCACTACAAATGGGAAGCATTTCCTTATGGAACTATGTCCCAGCTATTTAATCTTTGGTGTAAATCTATCACTGAAACATTGCAGGGGTTCTGTGGAAAGTAAGCGAAATACAGAAAGCACAGCTGCTGCTGCTAGGCCTGAAGTTTAACTGACCTTTGTTACAGTCGTGCTGCAGTGCTCTCCAAGAAAGATTTCCCATGGTTGCTGTCAGCTGTATGGAAGGGGTTTACGGGGAAAATTATTGTTGCGTGTAGTGATTTCTCTTATTTTGAAGGAGGTTGGATAACAACCAGTGCCATTCAAAATTCCATGTTCTGGAGTGATGTAACCACAGCCAACCTTGAGAAACCAAGGGAAAGAACTACATCATGCAAGTATGAGATCACCAGAAACCCCCCCTGCCTAAACCATCTGGGAGAATGAGTATGATGGGGTGTCATGAGAGTTGGTGTCTGTGTCATGAATCATGAGTTAGTGCCTGTGTCATGAGGAATGTGGACTTGTTGCGTTGTGCATTAATCAGCTTGCTCAGCAGTGAGCAAGGGTTGCCTTGATCAGACTTTCTCTCTTTCCCCCCCCCCATTTCAGGTCACCTCTTACCAGCTTACCCGAACCCACAGCGCGCACTAAGTGGTACTATTTTATAAAATGAAAATCGCTTATTGTCACAAGTAGGCTTCAATGAAGTTATTGTGAAAAGCCCCTAGTCGCCACATTCCGGCGCCTGTTTGGGGAGGCTGGTACGGGAATTGAACCGTGCTGCTGTCCTGCCTTGGTCTGCTTTAAAAGCCAGCGATTTAGCCCAGTGTGCTAAACCAGCCCCTTGGGCCCCAATTGGGCCCAATGAAGCTTTGTAAAAATTCTGCCAATTGATTCACCTCCATCTTTCAGCAGGTCCATCTTGCATGGAGTCCTAAAATTCTAGAACGGTTGCAGCACAGGGAGAGGCCATTCAGCCTGTCTTGTGTGTGCTGATTCTCTGCAAGAGCAATGCTGCTAGTTTTCCCCTCCCCTGTCCTTTTCTTCTAGCCCAGCATTCATACTAATTGTAGCTTTGAATCAAAAGACTTAACAGGATGAATTGCTCTGGTATTTGTGCTTGGTGAAGTAGCAAGTGCGTTCTTTTTGTTTGGGCATATTATCTAGCAGCACATAGTGATGCACCACTTCACCACCACCCCATATAACTATCTGAAGAGCCTTCAGCAACAATTTGAGGAAGATAGCTTTCCTGCACGGAAGAGAAATGGAGACCTCCACCCTCAGCAGATGCTGTATTTCGCTGACCACTTAAATCAGTCAGCAGCTCCCACATTGAACAATCACCATCTTCATGGTTATATCCTCTTGCTGTGGATACTATGAAATTATAAACCGAATGGAGAGTTTCCAGATAAATTACTCCTTCAGTGTTGCCAAACTGGTGAAGTGATGATCTATTCTTGGACACTTATCTCGAGGATGTCGTACAAACTTTGATACCAACAACATGCGCTTAGAGGCTCACTTTATGATTTTATCTTTTTACGTTCCCTGATACTGAGTTGATATTTTCAAGTGTGACTTTGTGTGTATTGAGGTTCAATTTTAATGTGTGTTCAGAAGGTAAGAATGTAAAGAGAAGATGGTAAGTTTTAATTCTGAATTGTCTACATCTCTTTTACAAACACATTGGCGAAGGAGATATTAAATCCTCTATGAAAAGACAAAGCAGGGCATTGTGTTTCTGCGGACCAATATCAGCCGAGCCCTTAGCGTGGCTCTCGGCCAGCATTGATGATAACCCTATAGTTTGCTGACTCTTTCTCACACATCGCATCTCTGTTTCAAACTTCTCTCTATTCTTATGGGTTCCAGACCTGCATGTTGTGATACGTTTTACAGCAAGGATCCAGATTGCTCCCAGGTCTGTGCTGAGTTGCTGACCTCAGCTGGAGAGATTGTGGGTGCTCCAGTCAGCTTTAGTGCCCTTGGGCTACAGAGAAGAGGGAAGAAGATCCGCTTGTTTCTCCTTCAGAATGGCTGTCCAACATCCTTCATCTACATGTGTTGGCAGGAATCTCTCCATGATCGACATTTGTGCTTGCTAAACCCACTGGCCGTATAATACAGTTGGCAAATAATGGTCACCACTGGCTATTCCACTATTGCACACTCTCTTGTAGGTTGTCTGTTCTGCAGGTCTTGCGGGAGGTTCTGAGCCATCTTTGGCTGACCATTAAATGTTTGCTGATCTAAGAGACTATATACATATATACAGGGTATAACCCAACCTATAAGTTAACTCCATGCTCACCTCTGCACAGGTCTCTGTCCCAGTCCACTGCTGACACAGGTCATGTGTTGCTTTGCATCACCCTACGGGTGGTAGCTTCCCAGTCCTACATTAACCCTTGCTATGGCAGATACCCTTGTAAGGCGCGCACAATCTAGCCACGCCACAGACTGCATTGCACCATTAGAGGCACACACTCCCTGACTGCCTCTATTCCCCATCCACCCCACTCAGTGATGTCACTGAGAATCCTAGCAGGCCTAGCGTCCTGCGGCTGATTTATAAAAAAAAAAAATGATGCATCATTGGCAGTGGTTATGTGGGTGACACGACTGAGCGAGGCAGTCTGCTGAGAGTGGAGAAGGGTGACCAGGCATGGCAGTGTGTTGCAAGTGGGGGCAGATAGAATCATAGAATTCCTACAGTGCAGAGGGAAGCCATTTGGCCCATCGAGTCTGCAATGACCATAGACCCACTCCCCCCGCTCTATCCCTATAACCCCACCTAAGCCGCACATCTTTGGACAGTGGGAGGAAACTGGAGCACCCCGAGGAAACCCGCGCAGACTTGAAACCAGGACCCCGGCGCTGTGATGCATCCCTGTGCCACCGTACCGCTCCAAATGTTGGTGTGCTGGAGCTGGGGTTAAGGGCAAGGAATCTAGCTTGCTGCATTAACCATCATTTGGAGGCTTTCACTTGATGCAAGCAGTATTCCCTGTCTCTTGGCCACACTCCCCATCTTTATATTGATCTTCTAATTTTTAAAAATAAATTTAGAGTACACAATTAATTTTTTCCAATTAAGGGGCAATTTGGCGTAACCAATCCCCCTACCCTGCGCGTTTTTGGGTTGTGGGGGCGAAAACCACACAAACACGGGGAGAATGTGCAAACTCCACACGGACAGTGACCCAGAGCCAGGATCGAACCTGGGACCTCGGTGCCGTGAGGCAGCAATGCTAGATCTCCTCATTTTGGTAGAAGCCAAAAGAGGCTTGCAATGTGCAATAGACATAGGGAAGCAAACAGACACCTCAAATTAATATTTACCAAAAAAAATGCTTTTTTTCTGTAATTGCTGTAAGGGAAAACATTAAGCAATTTGCCCAGCAATTGTAGTTTGTCATCCATGTAAATGGCCTAATTGTGATCTTTCCTGCCATGTAGATGAAGCTTGAGCTAGTAAATATGGGAAGAATGGCAAAAGATGCTCGTCTTTTGACAGCAATATCAACTCCAATTTTTATATTCTGTCTCTTATATTTCTCGAGATTTGTATTAATTCTATCTTTCTTTCCAATGACCAAAAACATGTTCTACTGCCAATGTTGCAATACAAGCCTATTTGAGCAAAGATAGCATAAAGCCAGGATTCCCAGAAATGTGTGCAAAGCCTTGTTCCCCTCCAGTTTTCCAATATTGTGCCAGCAATGGACAATTGATTTCCTCTCTTCTTTCTTTCACCTCTATCACTTTAAGTTTGATAGTGTGACTGGCTGGATGGCCTGTGCAACTCTTACAATATTTAATACTGTCTTGAAAGCACTAACCGCTTGGATTATTCAGAGCCAAGTCTAAAGACTTTGGAACCTTGCCATATGGCAGTTCTTGATGTTAATTTTGTCTGGGAGCGTTTGGCTTGCACGGGGTAACCTTTTTTTTGAGACAAGTTTAAACATACTGGTGCTCAGCTGTCCGTCTGGAATATTGCAGGTTACCGAGTCAAAGAGCCATTGGAGAATAGATGAGCGACATTTGGCAGTCGGGAGAAGGTCAGAATTCAGACCTAGTCAGGATAAAACTATTTGAAGTCCTTTATTATAGCCGGACTTCACTGCAGCTGAAGTCCTTAAGTATTTGGCAGATCTTTTACTGTTTGCAGACTGAAATATCTGCATAAATTGTGTTTAAGCATTACTTATGGCTGACATGTTCTCTTTAAATGAAAATGGCGTGCAGATCATTTGGATTTTAAATCAATTTACCATTGCATTAAGTTGCATTGAAACTAGAACAGGGAGAGATCGTGGCCAGTCTATGATATTTATGCTCCACATATTCTGTTCTAATCTCATGGGCTGATTTTATCTTCATATTTCTCTTAATTAATGAAGGAAAGGGGAAGTAATCTACCTATTCTTGAGCATGAATGCAGAACAAATCCTTTTTTTTGCTTTGCTGCATACTACCATGGTCCTGTTTTGTGACATGTCCCTGGCACAGTCCCAGTTCTGTCCCAACGCAGCCAGCATATCTATGGCAACGCCTTGTCCTCCATGATTACATGGTTATCCCCAGTCTGCTCCCAAGATTCTTTGCTCTGTTTCCCCTGTTCCTCATCAATTTTTGCCCACTCCGTAAAATTACTTAAAAATAAGAGGTCAACTTATCTGTGTATACTGGTAATACTTGCATCTTTCCCCTTTGCCCCCATCCCAAAACCATCCTCACATTCAAACTCCATATCCAACTCTTCACCTGCCAATTTTATCCTTGCTCTGACATCTCTGTAGCCCACCTCTCAAATCCTCCTTCAGGGCAAAAAATAGCCTCACTGCAACCTCCTTCAATGACAATCCCTCTTTGCACGCCCTCCTCTTGCTCCAGGACAGTGGAGACCCCTGTTGTCCACATTCTATCATTGCAGGTGGGGCTTAGAACTATCTTGCCCGACATGCAAATTCTCTTCCTGGGCACACCTTTTTTCTACAGTGTATCTCTTCCCGATTTCAAAAGTCCCTTTGAAACCTATCTCCTCAACAATGGTGTCAGCTATCTATCATAATGCCCAGCTTTAAACTGTTTATTTTTCTGAAGGGCATGTTTGGTGGATTTATTTGGTGTACGGTGCCTGGCACATGGTGGAACTTGCAAAGGACTGGAGTACGTGACTTGCAGCTGCCAACAATTGGTAGCAGCAGCATTAACTGGGACGGTGGGGGCGATTTGGTTGCTTTAAGTGTGACAAAATGGCCACTGCGGAGATGGTGACATAGTGGTAATGTCACTGGGCTAATGCCTCGGGGATATAGATTTAAATCCCGCCATAGCTGATAACTAACGTGGAAAGCTCGTTTCAATAATGATGCCCATGAAACTACCATCATATTTTTTCCAATTAAGGGACAATTTAGCTTGGCCAATCACCTACCCTGCACATTTTTAGGTTTGTGGGGATGATGCCCATGCAGACATGGGGAGAATGTGCTAACTCCACACGGACAGTGACCCAGGGCCGGTTCACTAATGTCCTTTTAGGGAAGGAAATCTGCCATCCTTACCTGGTCTGGCCTACTGATAACCCCAGACTCTCAGCAATATAGTTGATCCTTAATGCCCTTTGAAATGGCCCAGCAGTCCATTCAATACTAGGACAATTCGAGATGGATGACAAATGCAGGCCTTGCGTGTGACACCCACATCCATGAAAGAATTAAAAACACGGGCAATTATTTGATACAACTTATCATTCCAAAATTCTTCTTATGAAAAAGTTTTAGAAACATTGGTGAATTAAAATATTACCACCGTGTTGATGCGAGCAGACGGAAATGATGATGATATTCTTAATGCAGTGGTGGGCATCCTGTGGCCTGGGGTCCGCATGTGGCCCATTAGGGTTCTGAGTGCGGCCACAGGACCTTTTGTTCATTGTTGTCCATGTGCAGAGTTGACGAGTTCCGCTGGTTTCCGTCCTCGTAGGTTTTATCCTACCAGTATGACTTAAGTAGACATGCACGTAAAGCAAGGGCAAGTGAAGTGAGGTGCGTGCTGATTGCACATAACGTTGACGGAGAGCCATGTGCGTCCAATCAAGCATAAATATTTATTTTGTTTTTGTCATTTTGAAGTCGATTATATTCTATTAATATATGAATGATGAACTATTATCTGTAATTTTTCAATGAAATATCTGGCGTATATTACATGTGTTCAATCTTATTCAAGGATCATGCTTGGTGAACAAGCCCTATTTCAATCTTGCAACCCACTGAGATGAAGGAGGGCCACTCATCTGGCCCTGTCAGCTGGGGCGGCACGGTGGCACAGTGGTTAGCACTGCTGCCTCACGGTGCCAAGGACCCGGGTTCGACCCGGGCCCCAGGTCACTGCCCACGTGGCGTTTGCACATTTTCCCCATGTCTGCGTGGTCTCATTCCCACAAACCCAACGATGTGCAGGGTGGGTGGAATAGCGATGCTAAATTGTCCCTTAATTGGGGGAAAAAATGAATTGGGTATTCTAAATTTATTCTTAAAAATGGTTTGCCTCTCAGCAGCTCTAGACGGTAGCTCCATTCTGCATGGCACCGCACAAACTTCAACTCGAGGAGGCAGCAGTCAAAATGTTGCTTTTGAACTTGTATCTTCGAAATTGAAAGCTAAAATTGCAACGAGCAGATTTCAAGGCGATAGCATTCATCCCCCAAATATCACTGAGCACATCCAATGTAAATCTGCTTTTTCAAATATGGAGAAAGTAGTTCCCAATTAGACTTTCATGTGTTCTGACTATGAACAAGTCACAGGGCCAAACATGTGACCATATTTATATTCTCGGTCTGTTTTTACAAATGGACAGCTTTATGTAACTTTGTTCAATGTTCATTTTTGAAAATATTTGGTGAAAGAATAACTAGAAATCCTGTAGTTAAAGAAGGGCTATTGCAGTCAAATTGGTGTCCTTGTTGCAAATGTTTTACAGGTCTCTGCTAGTTTTCCTTAATTTCTATCCCCCTTCCTGCTTTGATTGATCTGAAATCAAGAGGCCCTGTGATGTTTCACTACATCAACGCACCCTACATGCATGCAGGTTTTATGAAGAAAACACCCCCTCAGATTTCCAGCTGTAATTCTCATTTACTCATCCAAAATAAGCAGATAAAACTTGCATTCTATAAGGATCTTAAAATGTGCTTGTTTTTTTTGTCTCAATTGCATCTGTTGTTTTAATAGAAATGAGAGTCACTTTCTGACTCCATACTCAACAGAATGGCACCAGCCCAGTGGTCTGTTTGAAAAGTAAGATGGGTTTCCTGGGGGGAGGGTGGGGGGAGAAAAAAGGTGATGGGCGAACAAGCAAACGTTCAATTTTCCTTTGTCATTTTTTTGTGACTGTACGACATATATTGCACTGTGCGTATCATGACCCCTGTCAGTGCTCACCATCACCGGCCGCCTTGTAAATCGCCTGTAGGAGAGGCGAAAAGAAGGGTTTGAGTGTAACCCCAGGCCAATTAAGATTTTTGAAGACGAAAACGCTGTGAAATCTGTTTCCAACCCTTGAAGGCAGTTGGAACCAGTCCCAGGAGACCACAGCGACCTGAGTCACAAACCCAGTGATGCGATCCACAGGCAACGACTTGTCCAGCTCCCTTTTGGCTGCTTACAGAAATGTGCACTTGCAACAGAGTGAGTGAACACTGTTCATTTAATTTTACTGTTTGCCCACATCTGCACAAGTAACTGGTGTGGCATTGCAAATGAGCGCTTTTGTGCTGTGATGCCAATATCGATTGTCTGCAGTGATCTACCTGCCTGATGTGACCGGTTCTAAAGGGTGGAGATGGCCCTCCACCTTGATTTTTGATCTGGCCTCCCTCCTGCTGAATTGGTAATAACCATATTTGTGATGATAAAATGCCGCTAAATTCAGAATGCTCTTTGTCTAGTGACTATGCTAATCCTCGAAGCGGGAACGATGTTTATTTTCTATGATCTGTCCAGTAGATATTTTTGGTCAAGTCAAATGCTTCTTTATGTGGCCAGTTATTTCTTTGTCGGAGCATTCACCAGGATGGACTACATGCCCTCCATACCTTGCCGCTGGCCTGGTGTCAAATAGCTTCTGATGTCATTCTACCAACACTCGTTTAAGCAAAAGTTACAGTATTTCTGACTCTGCTGCTGATGTATGTCAGTGATTGCATATGGTTAACGGCTCGATATTTATTAAACAGTAATTGTATTCAACTGTCTATTCCAATACCACGCTGAACTGCAGAGTGCAATGCGCGAAGACTTTGTTTCAAAATCACCTCTTGCCTTCGCTGTTCAGTTCCAGGTTATTATTTATGATGTAATGTGACACTTGTATTCTCTAATCTGCTTTATCCGGATGGCTGGGATGCATAGTGTTGAATAAAGGACACAAAGGTTTGATGACGAACAAAACCATAAATTTATTGCACTAACTAAGATTCGTTCACATTCCTAAAGTAGAAGGTTAATATATGAAACTATGCTATCTCTAACTTACCGAACTCTCAAGCATACAACTACTCTCTATGCCTGACACTCTTTCAGCTCTCTCCTAACTCTTAATCATCTTCTAATCCCAGAATCCCCTAGTAACATGATATATATGACTGTTCTGTGATTCCCTCTAGTGGTAGGAAGCATTATCATTAACTAACGTGTTAACTCTTTACATCCCAGTCAATATACATCTCATTACAACTCTCAACTCGCACTGTTGGTGCTATCTGACATTTCGGCACTTGTTGGACCCCTGGGTAGGACACATTGGAACCATATAGCCCGTTATCATATTCTTTGCTTATATCCTGAACCATTTACTGAATATGGAGGTGGAGGTTGAAAAAGGCATAGGGCGTCCATGTTGTGTACATCGTTAAGTTGTCATGGACTGGTACAAAACAAATCATAACGACTGATGGAATATTGACCTTTTTATATCTATAGGACTAAGGTACAAAGGGTTAAAATGCACCCTGCCACCATACAAAAACTTCAGTAGATCAAGTCTGGAATGCTGGGATCAGTTCTGGACACCCATGGATACATGGGCATTGGAGGAAGTGCAGTGTAGATTTACTAGGATGATACCTGAATTCCAAAGCTTAATCTGCAAGAGTTGGAATTTAGAGGAGTTTTGATAAAAGTTTAAAGATATTCAGGGGCATTTATAAGATAGATGGTGAGAAATTATTTCAATTGGTTGGGGAGTCTAGCACTAAGGGAAATAACCTAAAAGAGACTGACATTTCAGGAGTGAAACTGGGGAGCAATTCTACACAAGAGGCCAGGGTAAATGTTTGCACACAGAAGTTACTTGGGGCCAATTGTTTATTTCAGATTAGCTAGATTTTTGTTCACCGCAGTTATTGAGGGATACGGAGCAAAGGTGTGCATGTGGAGTTTAGTCGCAGATCTGTCTTGACCCAGAGATGAAAAGCCGCTTTAACATACCTTGCTTCTAGTGGAATTCATTTTTCTGCAAGTGGTTTTATCTTCATGAGAATATTAGAAATAGCAATATGCCGTACAATCCCTCCAGTCTGCTGCACCATTTGATGTGATTTGGTTGGAAGAATTTAAAAATAATGGGCGTGGTTTACTGGCAACATCGTGCCCAACCAGGGGCGCAACGTGGCTGGTAGATGCCGGGTGAGGTGGTGTGACCAGAATCTTGCCCACAATGGGCAGGACCAAGCTGCGTGTGCTTAAGTAGGTTTAAGTATTCCTAGTAATTCTTACTCGAGTGAGTGATTGTTTTAACATCCTCCTCCTCTTTTGCCTCCTGCTTTTCTACTATTCTTGGGATGCTATTTTGTGTTTTCTGTTGTGAAGATGGATGCAAAATATTTATTCTCAGTCTCTGCCATTTCCTTTTTCCCCTCTATTAATGCCTTGGTCTCATGGTTGGTACTCGCTTGCATTTCTGTTCTTGAAGGTGATTCCTATTTAGTTCTGTTTCTCCTCTTCACAGAAGCTGCCCAACCTGGTGAGCATTTCTCGCACTATGTTTTTATCTCACTTTTACCACTCTTTTCCTTTTTATACACTTGGAGTGGGTTTTTTTTTTACCATCTGCTTTTGTATTTCTTGCTAGTTTTCTCCATACTCTAATATCTCCCTCTTTGTTGCTTTTTTTTTGGTTTCTAAAATGTTCTCCATATTCTTGCCTACCACTAATCTTTGCAGCATTACATATCTTTTCTTTCAATTTGAAGCCACCCTTAACTTCCTTAGCCACAACTGGTGCATCCTTCTCGTAGCATCTTTCTTTCTTTAATGGAACCTATCTTTGTTGAGAGTTCAAGAAGGAGTTCGATAAAGTTCTAGCGACTAAAGGGATTAAAGGATATGGGGGGGGGGGGGGGGGGGAGGGGACAGGTTATTGAGTTGGATGATCAGTCATTATCCTACTGAATTGTGGATCAGGCTTGAAGGGCCGAATGGCCTACTTCTCCCATTTTCTGTGTTATAAAATATCTCCTTAAATGACTCCCACTGCTTCTCTGTCATCTTTACTTTTTAACCATTTTTCCCAGTCCACTGTAACAGACTATGGCTTCATAATTGCCTTTATTTATATCGAAGGCGTTAGTTTCAGACCCAATCTTCTCACTCTCAAACTGAACATTAAATTCTTTCACGTTATGATCGTTCTTACCTGGAGGATCCTTTACTTTGCAGCTCTTGATTCATTTGGTCTCATTGCATTTAACAAGATCAAAAATAGCCCATTCCCTGGTTCCAGAATCTATTCTAAGAAATTTCCCTGAATAAAGTACCCATCATTATTGCATTAACTCTGTTAAAAGCTCCAATTATTTCTTGCTTGCTGCTTCATCCAGAGGTATTCTCTTTATGTCAACATTTATAATCCAGGCTCCTCCTCCTTTCCCATTTTTTTATCTGTTGTGTGCACTGGAATATTTATTTCCCAGTCTTTTGTCACCTTGTCTCCATAATGAAAATTAGACCAAACCCACCTATTCATCTTTATTTTCTTCACTTGTTAAAATGGGAACCCGTTGGGGCCGCTGATGTCTGGTGACCTGTTCTTCAGTATAAGGTGAGGCATTTCTGGGTGGTGAGTAAGGAAGAGTGAGTGACTAAAATGGAAGTGATTCCCTGAGCCGCTACTTGAATTCCGACCATTTCAAAATCTCTCCCAAGCTTTGCAGTAATGAGGGCAGTGAATATTCTCCAGACATGATGCATCGGAGCTAATTATCACTGTTCCATCAGGAGAATGTTGACACTCAAAGCGGCTTTCAGGCTGCTACGTGCCAACACTTCCAACTATGGAAAGAAGGATTATTTGAGGCACACTAGCATATGGTCAACTGAAATTACTGGACAATTTGATGGGCCCTCTCACCTGGCTAGGTGTCAGGGAACCCAACTTGTCAATGTTCCTTGCCATATTGCCATTTCTCCGCTTTCCATCCATGCTCCCGATTGTTGCCCCCATCAGTTCCTGTCGGAATGCTTCCAATCCCCCTTGCCCTCGTGCTAACCTGCCCAATTTATGCTGAATCAAAAAGCTGGAAATATTTGGCTGTCCCAAAAAGAGCTTGGGCTTAAAATGTCAACCGACGCTTCCACAGATGCTGCCCAAGTATTTCCAGTATCCGCAGTCCTTTTTTGTTCATGCTGATACTGTTTATATTTTGACCATTTGTTTCTTTCCTCCCCTTTGCCCACTTGAAGTTGCAGCACTGTGCGGTTGAAATTCACAAGTGGATAAGCAGTCCTGATCTCTTAAAATGATGGAATTTCATCTCCCGGATTTGGCCGAGGTCAATTTTGAACGAAAAATCAGGAAGCGACACGAGCTTTCACCTCCATTGTGTTAGAGTCCAAAGCACTAACAGTCCATGTGAAGCAGGCCCACCCTTGGAAGATATGAGCTCTTCGTGGCCAAACCCATGCAATGGTGACCCTTTGTTTCCCCTGTACACAGGGATCCCGGTGCCGTTATCCAAAGCTTCATGTCGCTAAAGTGGGGCCATGTTCAGCTTTTCGGCAAGTTGAACTTATTTGTGTCTAGAATTTGGTTCTGATTCCGCTTCTGATTTTGTGTTGGCGCTCCCACACGACCTCCATGATCAGGCAGTGGTGACTAGAACAGCTGGACACTTTGGTATCTTGCCGTAGGGTAATTCTTCACCCCGAGTCAAATTGTTGAACCACTTTTACACAGTGTTTCTTTTGGAAGGACATGCTTATGATGCCCCTGGGCAGTATGCCAGGAAGGTGAGAGAATTCTATAAGCTATCTTTATAGTCTGGGAAATGAAGTCCACCAGGAGCAAATGATTAATGTAAAACACTGTGGTGGCACATCTGTTTGTTCGGTCCCAGAAGAAAGGTCCACTTAGCAGAAGTCCCTAAGGCCTAAACCTTTAAACTGAGCAAGCTTCTTCCGGTAGACCAGTGAGTGATGAACAGTTCATACCTTCAGACATATATTTCATAGCTACGGTGAAGGAAAGTCTCTCAATGCTGCAGACTGTCACATTCAGCTTGATGTATTATAAGGACAGCCCTTTGAAAACTCCCCCTCATCGGCACACTGGAGAATAGACTGGCAAGCATTTAACAGGCAGTAGAATTGGGTTGAATCGTGCTTCTAAATCAACAGCCAAACAGCTACAACCACAGCCTGGATTGCTGGAAGCATTCTCGTTACACACACTTGCACTCATCAAGTATAACTACAGCATACTTTTTACGTGACAAATTTGTCATTTCTATCCTTCATTTTTTCACATCTCCCCTGGGGGTCATCCCATCACGCTTCAGTTACCGGAGTTACTTGGAGTTCAAGTTGAGGAGACCTAATTGGCTTTTGTATTCCTCCTAAATGGGAAAAATTGGTCAACCTTCCTAATCCAGATCACTGTCCAGTGAGAAGTGCACCTGTATGGACGCTGAATGAGTCCTGAATTGGGCATAGTCCTGGTGCTCATATTGTACAGTCAGCAGTCAAAACACACTGGGCCTAAACACCAAAATAGCCTGCGTATGATTTGATTACTGGGAGGTGTTCTCTCACCCGCTTACTTAAGTGTGAGGAAACTAGGGAAAAATAGCATTGCCAAATTGTGCAGCCACCTATACCATATATGTTTATTGGACTTGAATGTGTGCCAGAAAGCTTCCCACGGTGTCAGGGAATATACCAGTACCTGCAGTTCATATAGAGTCTATAGCTGGCCTGCAGATGCTGTCACTATGGCAATATCTCCTGCAGCATCAGCTGATTGCACTGGCAGTCGCCCATCAGTGATATGGGCGAGGTACAATTCCCGTTTCTAACCTTCACTCAAGTGATCAACAGGGCAAAGGGAGCTGGAAGGTGCAAATCTGCTTTACTTTTCATGAGAAACATCATGCTTTGAATGTTACACCTTGCTTAATTGCCGTTTGAACGGTTGGTAGAATTTGTCATTTGCTGGGTGACTGCTGCAATACATCATTGTGCAGTATGAAATTTAATTAGCTCATAAAGGTATATTGTGAAGCTCTCCAGAGGATGAATGACAATGGGACAGTGTAAATAAGCATGACTGCCTGTAATTGAAATTCATTAAACAAAGCTTCTTCGTGCCATGGTTAATATTTCTGATGAACTTGCCTTTTCATCTGGGTTTATGGAAGTTTAAAAACTGATACCTAATTATAGAGCATACTTTTTTGAAGCAGGTAATGTTGCCATAGTCACAGATGATCAAAGGCTGCTTTCCTCTTTTGAGGGGGAGAGCTGACTGGTGCTGATTTAACCTGAGGATCACCACACCTCAGGCAAGGGGCAAGGTTGACAGCGCAGTGCCTTCATGAATAACCTCAACCGGTATGGGAATTGAACCCGCTCTGCTGGCCTAGCTCTGCACCACGAGTCAGCGGTCTAACCCACGGTACTAAACCGTCCCTTATTTTCCTTTTTTTGAATCACGTGATCTACTGCCAGGATCGGCAGAATACATCAATTACATGCAGTATCTGGAGTCCCAGACAAGGGTAAGAAAAGCTTCTAGGTAACAACAATGTGCTTGAGGTGCACTTTTGATTTTCATATTGAGTGCCATGTGTCTGGGCTACCAGGGTACCCGAGGGCAGACCATCCCACGCCCGGCGCTCTGTACTGAGTGTTCACTGATGGAAGATTCTTGGGCAGTGACAGATTTGCTCCACGCTTGGCAGAAATTAATAGAATAAAACATTTCTCCCGTTTAACTTTCTATAATTATTTCCACCAGTAAGCTTGCCTTCTATGAGTAGCACTCATATAGTTTGAGTTTAGTCAGTGATGTGCCTTGTGAAGAGATGCTGGAGAAACCTTTAGTAAAACATCCAAGGAAAATGAATTTACATGCACATCAACGATATGGATGCTGGAGCTTGTTTGGGCACTTCATGCATTTTGGTTCAGGTAAACTTACATCAGCTAAAAATAACAAGCCATAGAACTATGTACAACCCCTGTTTGATGCTTAACAAGCTTTTTGCTAAATTCTTCCACATTTATTGCTGCAGATAGTAATCAATTTAAAATTCCTCACTGGGTATTTATGGAATAACATCAGTGGAATATATCCCATTAATTTAACAGCAAAATATTTGAGACTAGCGGGTGTCCTGTTATGGTTTAAAGAATTGTCCTTTCTTCAGCATTCCGTTTCAGTTCTAGAAAAATTGGCACACTTTAGAGAATGGATAAGGGCGAGTGATGTGAGATGTTATTTCTATATTCAGGAGATGCAGGTAGCTGTGGGACCATCTTGCATAGAACTCTATAAAAGGTTAATGGAGCAGTAAGGGACACCCGTTGGAGCTAGAATTGAGGGGTGTGTAACCGTCTTGTACTGAACCCCTGAGTCACTGATGCTGGATCTAGGTGATAACAATTGACCAGTTTTTCTTCTCTCACAGCGACATCCTTCAATTGATTTAAAAAAAAAAAATGTACGTCAAAGTAGCAATAAAGAAATATACTCTGCATGATTGCCATTTTAGGGATGAGCGTGTTGCACGTAACGTAACATTGGCAGAGAAAAGTAACTGTCTTATCTAATATTTTCCCAGTAATGTCTGACGTTTAGCCAAGATGTGAATTTGTGGAATTTTATTTTCCAGCTAAGCGAAGCTTGACGCTAATGAGAAGCTTTTGACAAATCAGATCTGAGGGGGAAAAAAAACTTTCATTTCCTGGAACAATACCTCAGAAACAGAACACTGATTAGGAGAAAATGTGCTACGAACTGGCGCAGAATGTTTAAACCTTATAAGTACAGTACAGAAAGCTATCTGTTCATCTAATCCAATGCAAAGTCTGCTGCTGCAAGCCTGACTGAACATTTTGGGAATGATGAGCAGAATCTTTTTGAGTTTCATTTGATCCTTTTGAGCGCCCGCGCCCTTTTAACCTGAAGACAGCTGTGAGTGGCACTGCATAATCTCAGATGTGTGCATCCCACTGCCTTTGGTGAAGGTTTGAAAGCAGAACGCTTCAGTGTGCAAATGATGCAGAATTCTCGGGGGGGAGGGGGGTGTGGGTGGGGAGAATGGGATGTTCAGAATGAAGAACAAAATTCAGAGGAAAAAAGAAACTGTGCGTCCTTGAGGCCGGAAGTGAAACGGTTCTTGGAAATGCAAAGCACGTCTGTTGGCATCCATAGAGGAAAAAGCAGGGTGCTTTTTACAGTCGGAGGTACAGGTTGAAGGTGTGGCAAATGATCGGTTGAGGAGCCGGCAGCCATTCGGGCTGCTGTGGCCACTATTGGTTTCCCTGCCCTTTGTGCAGCTTTCTGTCTTAAACAGAATATTTTACAGCCCTGGTGCAAATTGAAACCTTTAGTGGGAGACCAGTTGAATCCTTGTTTACTCTTGTTGCAGGGCAGTGTTTCCAGCCAACCGGTTTAAAACCAGGACATCCATGTTCTTGCTAGGATGGACCTACACTGTCCAACCCTCACCAGCAACTGAAACATGACCAATCAGCTCAGTGTCACTGCATTCAGGGACTTCCCTAAGCAGCATTTCCAATTATTCGTTGAAATATTCCCCTTTTAATTACTTGTTCTTGAGAAGTCAACACTGTTGGCAAAGTGAGTGTTTATTGACCATCAATTCCTGAAGGTTTTGGTGCCCCATCTTCTTGTACCACTGCAATGCACTGTGGTGTAGGTACAACCACAGGGCTGTCATTGCAAATGGCCTATTCTTCATGTGCTGCCGTGAAATCTATAGGATTGACCAGAGCAATGTGCCCCTGCACTTTAGGATAGTCTCTCATCCTAAAAAGCTGACAGCTGACGCCTTTGACGAGCCCCACACTCGGGATTATCATCTAGGGATTGTGATCACAGTAGCAAGTTTCTGCATGCAACTGAAATCTGGAACTAACAGGAGAGTCAGACTCACAATTGTTGTCCCTCTTACTTTAAATGACTTGCTGTTTCCGTATCCTTGGATGAGGAGCATGAAATGCTACACCTCAAATACACAAAAACAGCAATATTTACCACCCCAAACCTAGTGATTCAAATCTCACCCAACCACCGTCACTCCTAATGATTGAGAATCCCGAATTCAGACCCGAGATTGCCGGGGAGGGAAGGGAGGAGGAGGAGGGGGGAGGGGGGGGGGGGGGGGGAGCTGGTGAGGTAAGCTTGTGTTTGGAAGATTGAGAGAGCTTGGATATCTTCAACAAATTCATCTAGTGCGAATCAAAAATGGGTTTGATTTTCAATCCCCAATCTGGGTTGAATTAGCTGACCTCAGCCAAAGACTGAGACAGCAATGTTACAATTATCTCCTACATTGGGTGTCGACATTTGTCCAGAGTTGTTGCGTTGCTCCATTTTAGACACAAGTATGTGTAGCTGTTCGGTGAGAAAGGATTGATTTATCATGCTACCGTCATGCTTCAATACCAATATTCTCCCTTGAGTCTCAACTGTGGCAAATGACTTTGGAAAAGTACTGAGGAGGGGATGGTGCATTTAGAATTACAACTCTGGAAGGAATCCTAAAGGCCAAGAAAAGAAAGAATGTTTGTGAAGAGGGGAAAATAGCTAATTTTCTGGTCCAAATCTAACTTTGTATCAAAGCTCTGATAATTTCACATATAATAGGGCAGCACAGTGGTTAGCACTGCTGTCTCTCAGCACCAGGGACCCGGGTTTGATTCCGATCTCGGGTCACTATCTGTGTGGAGCTGTCTCCCTGTTTCTACGTGGGTTTCCTCCCGCTGTCCAAAGACGTGCAGCTTGGATGGCTTGGCCATGCTTATTGCTCCTTAGTGTGCAATTAGGTGCGGCTACGGGGATAGGGTGGGGGATTGGGCCTGGGTTGGGTGCTCATTCAGGGGTTCGGTGCCAACTTGATGGGCCGAATGGCCTCCCTCTGTATAGTCGGGATTCTATGAATATGATTCTTTGAAATGCACTGCCATGGTAATATCTAGCAGCCATTTTGCGCACACCAAGAGCCCCACAATCAGGACTGAGATTAATGAAAGAGATATTTTAGCGGGACACGAGGGAAATCTATTAATTCCGCAGGATCTTTGAGATCCATTTCCATCTCTGGAGATGAGGCCTTGGTTTCACATCTCATTTTGAAGGATTGCACCTTCAATGCGATCTTGTACTCCCAGCAAGGCAGTTTCATGTTGATGTATAGCATCCGCTTCTGTAGTGGTGTTAATCACCCCCATTCTGACTCGAGAGGCCAGAATTTTGCGCTTGTTGCACGGCAGGCCTAGAAGCAGACGCAATATGCACCTCGGCCCACGATCGCAACTGACACGCAATTTCATGCAGGTTGGCAAATTAACTGGCAGCCAGCGTGAAAGGTATGCCAAGAGGCTCGGTGCTGCCAGGGGCAGTCAGGAAAAGGGCTGGCGGTCAGGAAGAGTGCCGCATCGAGAGAAGTGGGGGTGCGGGTGGATGTTTCCAACGAGCTTCCTGAAGGCTGACTGTGGAGATGCCTCTGGGAACTGCAGTAATGTTGCTAAAAGTAGGGACAATTGCACACTGGGCTCAATTACTCGATTAAATTGTCAGCGGGCACGTTTCTGGCTCCTGCCGACTGTACTATGGTCCAAGGGCACCATGATGCACCCGACACCACCACCTCCCGTGATTTCATGCGAGTTCCGGCTAGATTCATGACTGAATTCTGGCCAGAGTTTACATTGACAAAAGATGAACAGGCAAAAGGCAGAGTGCTCTGGCCTCAGCGAACAGGAAGGAAGGGAAAATAATTTGGAACTTGCCTGGAATCTGGAACCAGCCACAAACCTCAAGCACAGTATACCAGGGCCTTGCTAAAGTTGACTTGCATTAACCTAACCCGAGAAGGATGTAACCATTGACTCTCCAGAATCTTATGTCACCTATTCTCAGAGTCAGTCACCTGAGACATTAATCCTTCTTAACAGTTCTTCCAGATTTTATGCCATTTCATCAAAAAAAAGCCTTGTGTGGGATTTGCTGCAAGTTAAAATATACGGTTACTGGTATTTTGGTATTAAATTTGCCTTCAAATGGCAAAGAATGTTGTGCCAAGAATTTCCTTTGTGTTACTGATGTACCTTCTATTGCACTGACTGCAATGGTAAGGAACATCAAAATGTTCTTGTGGCAGCATTTCACATTTTAACGTTGGCCTCTGCACTGTGGTTCCTTTAGACAAAATTGCTGCTGAGGAAAGATTCCACTGGGCACTTGTGCAGCAAGTGCCAATGCTCAACATGTCCCTGGCTCCTTAGGCTCATGCAGAAATGTTGAATACTTACTTGTTATTTGTTACATCCCAAAATGATTGTATGTTTGGGCGTGTGTATATGCACACACCTGCCTGTACATGTCCCTGTGTGAAAGGGGATTATTCCATGTCTTAAATATAACTTTAAAATAGTTTTGGCAGTCAAATTGAAATAATAGATGGCTTGCCAAAGTTTTGAGTTTACAATGCCCATGTGGATTTTTTAAAGTTTAAAATTACAGTTCTGCCCTGGTCTCTTTCCTTTGGCCACGTTTATGTGGAAATTAACCCATTATTGGGTGATCTCACACAAGAGAGGTTTCAATTGTTCTCTTTTGCAAATGCCACCATATGACTGACCACCTTTGTTCACCTGTGATTACTATTGACAGTCAGCAGCTGCAACACAACTATAATAGTGTGCACCGCATCCGCACTCCGCTATTTGTGAACTGAAATCCTTCAGTCCCATAATATTGGCAGCGTGTCTGTATGCATAAATGCCCAGCTTGGAGCAGTGTTGAGCAGCCTGGGCTCGTGAGTGGACCGTGTGAGCCGCCCCCCCCCCCCCCTTCATCTCATTAGGCTGCAAGATTGAAATCAGGCTTGTTAACTAACCATGACCCCATGAATAAGATTAAATACATTTAATACATGCCGAATATTTCACAGCAACTTGTACAAAAGGCTTAATCATATATTAATAGAAGTATCATCAAATTCAAATTGTGAAAACAAAATAAGTATGTACATTTTAGATGTAGAGGGCGTGCATAGTTCTCACAGTCAGTGTTGTGAGCAATCAACATGCACTTCGCTTCACTTGCCCTTGCTTTATGTGCGTATAGGTTCAGTTACGGCGGCAGGTAAAAAACTGTGCAAACAGAAATCCGCGTATGGCAACCCTGGATGTGGGCAGCGGTTAACAAAATATCTTGTGGCAGTGCAGCCCACATGTGGCCCCTGGGCGACAGGTTACCCATCCCTGGTTTGGAGTCTGCGAGTCAACAATAAAAGTCTACAAAGAAAAAAGCAAACAAAAATATTTGGCATTCTTCATCCAATATATAATTGAGTTTAGCATCACAGATATCTTCTTTCGGTTTTTAATTGTTGCATAACTGTCATTTCTTTGTGTCTTGTATCATGGAGTTTTGTAAGTTCTCTGTGGACTGTTCAAATTTTAGAAGGTTTACTTTTCCAGAATGAGGATTTTATTTTGAAACTTGCCTGCGCCTTCAGAAGTTTTAAGCGTGCCCTTTACATGTGGCACAGACAACCCAAGCCTTTAAGTTCGAAGTGAGGTTGATTTCCGAATCGGCAATGGAACAATAAAACTCCACACGTTTTATGAGTGAAGTGATATTTGCAATTGCCGATTTGAGATTTTGGATTTGGTCTCTTACCAGTCTATCTTTTGCATACAGTTCTCGCCCACACTGTTTAATTGCTCTGAAATTCCTACAGCAGATGTAAAGTGCTGTAGAATGGAAACCCGTTGTTCTGAATCGTGTAATCCTAACTCCGAGGAGGCATCCAGCTCAGTTTAAACAGAAGGATTTGGTTGAGTAAACTCCATTTTGAAATCGGTTGACAGTTGCAACCACTGGCCAATTCCAACCGAAGATTTGACTTCAACTGTGATACTTAATCTGTCTGATAAATTGGGGAGAAGCTGAATAACATGTGCAAAGCAGGTTGGTCCCCGAGAACAAACAAAAGTTTTTTTTAAATTTCTAATAGGAACAGTCAGGCAAAATGCTGCAGCATATGCTGCAAAATCAGACTGGAGAAACTGGATATCTGTTTAATTTTGTATTAAAGTATTTGAGAGATTCTCACAGCTCACTATCGAGTGGTCAGGAGTACTGTTGAACCCCACTCGTGTGAAAAGCATCTAATTGATTTTGGCCCACAAATGTGACTTACTTTGATGTCCCGCTCTCTTTTCTGTCTCCCAAGCCCTTCGAGACCAATGCAGCCAGTTTTAGTTCTGTGATTTTTGTCTTCAAGTCCAAAATTTCTTGCAAGTTGACAGATATGGGCCAGGATTCTCCGCTATCCGGCGGGACGGGCCAGACCGGCGCCAAGGAGAGGCGTGAACCACTCCGGCGTCAGGCCGCCCGGAAGGTGCAGAATCCTCCACACCTTCAGGGGCTAGGCCAGTGCCAGCGGGGTTGACGCTGCGCCAACTGGCGCCGAAGGGCCACCGCCAGCCGGCGCGAGTTGGCGCATGCGCAGGAGCGCCAACGTGTTTTGGCGTCATCCCAGTGTATGCTTAGGGGGGCTGTTCCCCACGTCGGCTATGGCGGACCATTACAGCGGAGGGAAAGAGTGCCCCCACGGCACAGGCCCGCCCGCAGATCGGTGGGCCCCGATCGCGGACCAGGCCAACGTGGGGGCCCACCCTGGGGCCAGAACGCCCACCCCCCCACCCGAGGACTCCGCAGGCCGCCCGCATAGCCAGATCCCGCCGGGAAGGACCTTGTTTGATTTACGGCGGCGGGACTGGCCGAAAACTGGCGGCCACTCGGCCCATCGCGGAGCGGAAAATCGCCGGGGAGTGGGGGTGGGGGGGGCACTGCCAATAGCCCCCGACCGGTGCAACACGATTCCCGCCCCCGCCGAAAAACTGGTGCCGGAGAATCCGGTGTCGGGGCAGGATTCAACCCCCCCCCCCGCCCCCCAGGCGATTCTCCGGCCCGGTGGGGGGTCGGAGAATCCCACCCACTGTGTTTCAATTTTATAGAGCGGTATGAAGATAATGGTAGAGCAATGGCATTTTGTAAGGTCTAAACTGTGATTTTTGCGTGTCAGAATACTTGGCTGGTACTGAATGACATAGAGCCTGTTAGTTCATGATTAACATCCAGGACACTCTTTTTGCTCATTCGGTTTAGTGGAGCAGCCTTTGATGCAGTTATGGCCAACATTGCAACGTGAAATTTCAGTTGTCAGGAGAATCAATTATAAAAGGTATTGTTTAAATGTAAAATGATGTCCTTTGAAGCTCAGCAAAGCATGAAGGAGTATCTTGCATGGAGCGTACTGCCTGACTTCAATCCAAAGCCTGCAAGCATCTTTTCATTACCTACTTAAAATTTATTTCCAAAGTGAGAAATTGAACAGCCAAGTCAGTTGGAACTGAAAAGAAACTGCAATTTGCAAATGCCTAAATAACCCTGACCAATTCTGGACATGGTTTTCTTTGAAGAGCTGTGGAATTTTGCTTAAATATTGAAACATTTGCAGTTTCATAACGTTTACTTTCCAACACTGCCCCAGAAACTGGTGGAAGTTTGGCATCAGGGAGGGCATTGAATATTTTTAAAGCAGCGGTAGATGGATTATTGTTGGGCAAAGGATTATCGTTGGGCAAAGTTGATAGGTACAGAAGGAAAAACAGACTTGCATTTATATATTGTTTCTCAAAATCTTAGGGCTAGGATTGCTGCATTTCCCTCGAACATTCCTCAAACACTCACTTCCTGTCAGCAGGAACTCTCTCTTAGTATTCATGTAAAAGGTGATAGGAGAAGGAATGATGTAAAAAGAAAACAAGACTTGATTTACATAACACCTTTCACTGAGTCTCTCGTCTCGGAAAGTATTTTACCGTCAATTAAGTACTTTTGAAGTGTCGCCAATGTTATCTCGTAAACACAGCACCCAATTTGCACGGAGTATGAACATAAACAACAGCATGATAATGGCTAGGTAATTTTTTTGTTAATGATGTTGATTGAGAGAAATTAACCAGGAAACCAGCAATAATTTCTCTGTACTTCCAAGATTCTTGGATCTTTTCAATCCACTTGATAAAGAACATGGGGCCCTTGGTTTTGATGCCTCCTCTAAAAGGCAGCACTATCATACTGCAATACTCTGCATCCTCAGTACTGCACTGGAGTGTCAGTGCTGGAGTCCAGGAAGGGTCCTGAACCCATGAGCCCTTATGGTTGTGCTACAGCTAACACTAAAAAATGTGCCTGCTGTCGAGGACCATGAATGCAGATCATGGGCGATGATAAATCCACAAAATCACCAATGGGAAAGCTCCCAAGGAAGTAATTGGCACTATTATTCTTGGTATTTAATATGCTACTTAACTAGACTTGTAAAAGGTCCCCTTATCTAAACAAAGATATACTGGCACTGGAGGCAGCCCAGACAAGATTCATGGGTGTGAGGGGGGGATTTTATTATGAGGCGGGGTTGAGTCAGTTGGGTTTGTACTCATTGGAGTTTAGAAGAATGAGAAATAACCCTATTGAGACATTTGGGATTCTCAGCAGCCAGGATAAATGCTGAGAGTCATTTTCCTTTGTGGGAGTCCAGGACCAGAGGGCATAATCTCAGGGTAAGGGGTCACCTACTTAAGACCGAGATGAGAAGGAATTTCCGAGGGTAGTGAACCTGTGGAATTTTTTACTGCAGAGGGTTGTAGAAATTGGGCCGTTAAGTATGTTCAAGTCTGAGAGAGACAGATTTTTAATCAGTAAGGGAATAGAGGGTAAAGTGGAGTTGAGGATTATCATGTCCGATCGGTCATGATGTCATTGAATGGCAGAGTAGACTCGATGGGTCAAATGGCCTACTTCTGCTCCTATGTCTTATGGATTTATAATACTGCAATGGACTGAGATAACAACAGTCTTGATAGATTGAATTCACATGAGGTCGGAGGTAGATATAGTGGATGGGTATTTGTCGAAAAGATTTGGCAAACAGTGAGGGGGACTGTAAAGTACTTCAGGAAGATGTAGGCAGATTAGGGGAATAGTCAAGTGTTTTGGAAGAAGACGCGAGTAATTGGAGGAGATCCGAAATTGAATAGATGGCGTAGGTTGTGGATTCATGGATAATCCGAATGTTTCAAATACATAATTCCCTGAATAAGCAAATACAGGAAAAGAAACCCATAAATGGCTGAGAGCATTTTGTTTTATAAATTGGGGAACAAGTGCAAGTGTGCACATTAACATGAAACATTGGTTGGTTCGATGCTATGCACAGTTTGAGGTGACCCATCATAGAAAAGACATTTAAACCAAGAGTGTACAGTGGAGATTCAGCTAGTTGTTGCCGGGAAATGCTAATTGACACAAGTCTTGGGGTACTTGATGATTTCCACTGGAGTGAAGACATAAATGCACCTTTTTAATGTAAAAGTTGGATAAATATTCAGCAACAAAGGAAGAAGCAGGGCTATGCTGAGAGAGCAGGTACTGTATGGATCAGAAACACAATGAGCGGAATGGCCTCCTCTCTCACTTCATGGGAACTTGAAATGAAAAGTGAATAATAGATGGGGCGGGTGGTAAGACTGGGAATTGTATTGCCATCCTTCTGAATTGCTGGTTAAAAAATAAAGTGGTATTGCCAACGTGCTGGTATTACTACTAACAGTGATCTGTATTCACAAAACATTCCTGGATGTATGCAGACCCCATGGTGGAGACGGCCACTATGATGTACGCTTTTGTTAAGGGTTGGTTCAACAGCCGATGGTACTTCATTCTCTTGTCCGAAACCTCTTTGCCTTGATTAGAAAGGCTTTGTGTCAGCTGGAAAATGCTGATGTTACGTGTGCCGTTTATTGCTGACAAAAGTGTTGCTGCAGCCTGTATCAGATTAATAAGGGCCCTTCACACAGTAGCAGAATGCAACAGTCAAACATTGTTCGGTTTTAGTACCGGGATGGTGCAATGTGATATAGCTTGAATTATATAACCTGCCAATTGACTGACTCAGCGCCTTTTGGAAAAGGAGCCTCAGGTCAGGGTTTGTAAGACTTTTCCAACAAGTGGATGCAAGAATGCCAAGGCTGTGGTCAGGTGACGGCGTTGGATGTCTCTGAGCCAAGGAATGTTGCAAATGGAAAAGATACTTCATCACACTTATTCGGGCTTCAAAGCTATCCTGCCCACACTTTATATAATTTCCAATTAAAATAAAATCGCTATAACTTCCCTGGACAAAATTTATTGATATTTAACAGGATCTGTTTTGAGTTGGCATGCATCCCCAAGCCAAATTATCCTGTTATTTTTTTCCCCCAATCCTGATGGATGAGAAAAAGAAATCCATTTTGACCGCTGGCCCCTGGGTTGGATGTCATCTGAACACAGAAATACAGTGCATTGCCTTCCAACTGCCTTCCCGTCCACCTCTGTCCATTCTCCCATGTTATGGTGGAAGGGAAAGGCATCAGCCCATCCTTGGGACTAAGTAGGCGACTCACCAATGCTTTGTTCCACAACCCCCTCCCCCGCTCATTAACCTGCAGCAGAGGAAGGCTCTGGCCAAGCATGTGGCCTGGTAGCTTTCGCTGTGCAGGCTGCTGTTGGGCAAAAGGGGAAGAGGCGGGTAACCTCCTTGGGGGTCCCTTCTGCCCACTAAGCATCCCCATCCCCCATGTTAGAATACAAGACCAGAGATGCACTTCTGAGGCTGGAAAAAGGCTCTGGTCAGACCCCATTTGGAGTATTGCGAGCAGTTTTGGGCCCTGTAACAAAGGAAGGATGTGCTGGCCTTGGGAATGGTCCAGAGGATGTTCACAAGCATGATCCCTGGAATGAAGAGCTTGTCGTATGAGGAATGGTTGAGGACTCTGGGTCTGCACTCGTTGGAGTTTAGAAGGATGAGGGGGGATCTTATTGAAACTTACAGGATAGTGCGTGGCCTGGATAGAGTGGACATGGAGAAGATGTTTCCACTTGTAGGAAAAACTAGAAGCAGAGGATACAATCTCAGACTAAAGAGACGATCCTTTAAAACAGAGATGAGGAGGAATTTCTTCAGCCAGAGGGTGGTGAATCTGTGGAACTCTTTACCGCAGAAGGCTGTGGAGGTCAAATCACTGAGTGTCTTTAAGACAGAGATAGATAGGTTCTTGATTAATAAGGGGATCAGGGGTTATGGGGAGAAGGCAGGAGAATGGGGATGAGAAAATATCAACCATGATTGAATGGCGGAGCAGACTTGATGGGCCAAGTGGCCTAATTCTGCTCCTATGTCTTATGGTCTTATGTTGGCCTTGAGAACCTGCCCCTATTTTACAATTCCAACCCTGCAATTTTTATACACAACTATAAATTATAGTGAGGCATTCTTATGGCACCAAAAGCATACGTATGTGCTTCTGCTGTGAATGAAAGCGCATCTACATTGGGCTGAACGTTCTGAGCTGGGGAAGAAAAATTATATCGGACGAGCTGCACATTTACAACTCCTTGGCAATAATAGCACTAGATCCTATCAGCCAAATTAGCTCAAAGTTATTAGGATAGGAGAACACCTAATTCCTAGAAGAAACACTGTTTGATTGACTCTCTGATCTCAATGGACAATTTCACATGTTTGTTTACACAAGTTAAGTGGTTTCAAGGGCCTGGGTGATTGACTATTTTATAAGTTTGTCATCCCCTAATACAGACTCCTCGAAGGGTCAATTACTCTTTAAAAATGGCCGGACTCCATGAAAATTGTGGAGGAGTAGGAGATGCCTATCTCCAAAATGGAGCCAGCTAGATCAAGAGTGCCGGATGTGGGCTTCTGACAGGGCCCAGCCCGCATCCTTTAAAGGCACTCCCAAAAATTGCACAGCATGGGAATGGGGTTGGGGATCCCAGAATTGGGCTCCCAGGTCAACACGACTTGGTGAAAATCCAGCCCTATGTTCTGAGTTTTGCACACACGGGCTGGTTGAGTACACAATCCGAGTAAATGTTGTGACTTTTGACCTGACAGTAAGGGCAGCACGGTAGCATAGCGGTTAGCGCAATTGCTTCACAGCTCCAGGGTCCCAGGTTCGATTCCCGGCTGGGTCACTGTCTGTGGGGAGTCTGCACGTTCTCCCCGTGTGTGCGTGGGTTTCCTCCGGGTGCTCCGGTTTCCTCCCACAGTCCAAAGATGTGCAGGTTAGGTGGATTGGCCATGCTAAATTGCCCTTAGTGTCCAAAATTGCCCTTAGCGTTGGTTGAGTGGGGTTACTGGATTATGCGGATAGGGTGGTGTGGGATTGGGTAGGGTGCTCTTTCCAAGAGCCGGTGCAGACTCGATGGGCCGATTGGCCTCCTTCTGCACTGTAAATTCTATGAAATTCTATGAAAGTCCGTTATTTAGCTAACAATTTGCTGCATGATGGTACAAATGAAACCGTGATGAAGGTCAGTTGGACTTGCGCAATTGCTGCATTCTCTGTTGATTCAACCATGTACTCAAGCACATGTGCCAATCCTTGTTCTTTATCTTCTCCATTCGCATGCCCGCACACCGTGTGCACAACGCACATCACATACGCGCGCATTGCATGCACCACTCACCTATTGAGTTACTTTTATCTCTTCGATCTCTCTTCACTGAGGACTAATTCCCAAGTTCTTTTGTTTCACAGTTTGTCTGGTGGATATAACCATGCTGAGATTGAAGGAAAGCATAAATTTCAGCTGCCACGCGGGTTTCCTGCTAGTGTGACCCAGCCAACACAGGTTCTAACTTCACTTCCACAGCTGTTGTTCTGTTTGTCTTGCAGTTCCTTCAGTGACCCTACCACCTCCCCCATAACTCACTACTACTTCCCGGGGCCTCCTAATGCTCCCGCTTGCAGCTTCGCCCCTTCACTGTCTTAAATCCCCCCCCCCACCCCCCTTCCTATCTTTTCCTTTTTTTAAAAATATATTTATTAAAGTTTTTTAACACAATTTTTCACCCTTATAAACAACCCCCCCCCCCTTGTAACAAAATAGAAAGAAAACGCACATAGCAAGATATAAACATGGTAAAACGATATGTTACAGAGCTTTGTACACTGGATTCCTCCCGTACATGCCAGTTTTCCAGATCTTTCATGTGTTCTCTTGCTCAAATACCCCCTAGGCAGACCCCCCTTCCCCCCTCCCTCCCTCTCCCCCGCCCCCCCCCCCCTCACAAGACATCCTTCCTATCTTTTCCACATCTTTTTCTGCACCCTTCTCCCAAACCACTACCATTTCCCTCCCTTGGCCCATGAACAATGAAGACAAAACCTACTGGTAGTCATTTTAGAGGGGTAAGGGAGGAATTTTTTGATACATTATACATAATCAAATCTATTTCCAGCCAGTTTTGACAGCGACTGTAATTTGACAAATTGTGAAAACCCGCAATAAAAGCTGAATGATTAAAACTTAAGTCTGCTAAAGGCTTTGTGCAAAAGAAACATATGGTAAATCGACTGTAATTGACCCATTAGTGCTGGCTAGCAAAGGAAATATCAGTTGCACAGTGCAGAGATCCTCTTTAGTGCATTTTCTCTCTGGTCCATTTCACTAGCCTTGCTGTATGTTCCTCACAATTTAATCCAGGTTTTGCTTGAACAAGTAGCAAATTGAGGTGTGAAAAATATTGGGTTCAAAGGTAACATTTGGGGAGGAGGTTCCATTATGCGGAAAAAGCTTGAGACCTGCTTGGGGAGGGGGGGCAAACTGAAAGACCAAGGCCGGAATTCACCGATCGTCGGATTCACTTTTCCCGCTGGTAGTGCACCCCATCCATGGGTTTCCTAGCAGCGTAGGGTGGCTTAAATGAGAAATCTCATTGACAAGTGACGGGAGTAGAGAATTCCGCCGTCAGCAAACAGCACATGTGTGAATGGGGACCGCCGAATCCCGCTCCAAGAGTGCGGCATTGCCTTATGCTTTGCATCTGTGTGGCATTTGTTTGTGTGTATCTGTGTTCTTTTAATCTTGTTCCGAAGATGGTGACATTACCTAGATGCCATTTCTTGGGCTTTGGCACCCATTTGGTACCTCGCCCAACTTGTGTAAGTAGGCTATTGAACTATGGTGGACTAGGGCGTCTGCCAAGCTTAAAAGTTTGGAAAAGGGGTCCTACTCCTATGTAAGTAATCATTGAACCTGATGTCTTTCATAGCCATACATAGAGCAAAATACTGCAGAGGCTGGAAATCTGAAATAAAAATAGGAATTGCTGGAAAAACTCAGCAGGTCTGGCAGCATCTGTGGAGGGAGAAGTAGTTAACATTTCGAGTCCATAAATTCTCCAGAGCTCTGAAGAAGTCATACGGACTCGAAACATTTTCTCTCTCCACAAATGCTGCCAGATCTGCTGAGTTCTTCCAGCATTTTCTTTACAAGACTGATTTTGTTTCGGATTTCCAGCATCTGTAGTATTTGCTTTTATTCAAGCATGCTCCTTCATTTGTTCTCTCAGGCTAAATACAAACCGTCCTCAACCAGCCAATAGTTGATAAGCCCAAAACTGTCTGCTGTTAGATGTGATTCAACAATTGGGGAGTACCTGCTGAATAATCAGGAGTATACTAATAGCTACACTAACTGCCAATTTAAGATGATCAGTTGAACTCGTAATATGGCTTGTTTACACTTGCTAGAAGTGGTATACATTCATAAGCAGGGACCTGCAAACAAAAGGAATATGTTCAAGCCTTGCACTATTTTGAATCATTCAAGAGCTTGCCTTCTCCAATTAGAGTCAACTTGCCAATCAGTCAACCAATCGGCTTCCTCCTATAACATAAATTGTTGTGGTTTGAAATTTTGCATTCTTGCATTTGCCTTGATGGGTACAAGATAGAAATCTTTGGCAAAGTCTCTCTTTTCAGCAATGATGGATATTATATTAGAGTCTGGTAGGTTATGAAATATATTAACAGCTCTTTATTACTCCTCTGTGAATTCATCCACATTAATAGTAAGATTTAAAAAAAGATAGCAAAATATCATGTTACTGGTTTTACATATGAGAATTTGTTTTTATGACATTTGGATCTTTTGTTTTTTAAAATGCTTGGGCAGCCTAATGCTTTTCTAATCTGTTCAAAATAATTCTCAGTGCTAAACCTTTTCCCCCCTGTGTGCATCAATGTTGTTGGGAGAAGGTCTCTGTTTCCAATCCAAAGCTTTATTTAAGGGTAGATATGTTTGTCAATATTGCTGGAATAGTGCAGAAGAAAAATAAAATGTCCAAAAAGATGGGGCTTCTTGAATAATGAGGAAGACGGAGAATTTCATGAAACTGAAGAAGAGGATGTTTGCTGTAAATTAGGTCACTTCTTCAAGCAAAAACTAGGCCCTAGGCGAGAGGGAAAGTGAAGAGGGCAGGAAAACATAAATGGCAAAGAGAATGACGGTCAACATAAGAGGAAACCCAAATAGGTTCCACTGATGCGTAAATTGTAACCTGGCAGTAAATGGTGACTCTGGGCCAAGGGGGTGGTACATACTTAAGAGGTGGAGGGCAAGGCTAATATGAGCACATTGAATCAATGTTTATTAAGCAAGAGGTGCCTGACAAAATATTGGTTTAAAACGTGGAGATGGTAAAGGTGATGAATGATGTGAAAATTGACAGGCAGGATGTACTGGAAAGACCAATTATACTGAGTGGATAAGCCACCTGTCTGGATGGATTGCACCGAAGTTGCTAAAAGAAGTGGGAGGTGAGGATAGTAAGAGTAATCTTCGTTGGATACAAGGGAGGTACCAGAGGATTGGCAACTGGCAAGGAAGGTTTTAAGGACACTCCTGATAACTATAGGTTGTTGAGTTGACACCAGGTAAGGTTTTGAAGCAGTAATGAGGGAAGATATCAACAGGCACTTGGGAGAGATTTGAGTTACTTAAGGGGAGCCAGCACCAATTTGTCAAAGACAGATGGTGTTTCACTAATCTAAATGATTTTTTGGTGAAGTTACAGAGATGGTTGATGAAAGGAAAGCAATGGATCTTTTCCATAAGGTTTTGAAGAAAGCCTTTGACAAAATTTACAGAAAGGGCTGGTTTATAACAAAATTCAGGCTCACTGGATAGGAGGGCCAGTCATGTCAGCTTGGACATAAAGAAGTTGGCTTAAGGAGAGAAAATAAAGCTGTAGTTAAGGATTACTTTTCAGACTTTGGGATGGTAGACAGTCGTGTTCTCCAAGTCACAGTGCTAGGTCCACTTTTTCTTTCTGTAACTTCCTTGGATATTGGAATCATAGAATCATAAAATCAACAGTGCAGAAGGAGGCCGTTTTAGCCCATCGAGTCTGCACCGACCCTTGGAAAGGGCACCCTACCTAAGCCTACTCCTCCACCCTATCCCCGTAACTTTTTGGACACTTGGGGCAATTTAGCATGTCCAATTCATCTAACAAGCACGTCTTACAGGACTTGTGTGTTGAAACCGGAGCACCCGGAGGAAACCCACGCAGACACGGGAAGAATATGCAGACTCCACACAGACAGCAACCCAAGCCGGGAATTGAACCCGGGACCCTGGGAGCTGTGAAGCAATTGTGCGTACCACTATGATTGCCGTGCCGAACAAAATTTCAAAACTTGCAGATAATACCAGACATGGAGGTATGGCTGATGCTGAAGATGGCACCAATTGGTTGCAACAGGACCTGGGGTAGCAGAATAGGCAGACAAGTGATGGAAGGAATTTAACACCAGTGGAAAGTGATGTATTTTGGCCAAAGGCCGTGGCAATATAGAGCGCGAGTCCTGACTTAATGGGTGAATCCTGCGAGAGCCACAAATCGGAGTCCGCGCCGGGCCAATCGCGAGTCACCAGACTCGTTCCACCCGTCACGATCTGGATTATTCCTTCGCTCGGCATGATCCAGGTAGTAAGATTTAAAAGCGCCACTGGGCTCCTTTAAATACCCAGATGCTGTGTGCACCCAGCACCTGGGAGTCTACAGCTGTGCCAGCAAGACCAGCACTTCAGGGGGGAGGGGAGACACGCAGGTCTTTAGAGCTCCCTGGGTGGATGGGGACTGGGTAGACTGGCAGGTTGGCACTGCCTGGGGTCAGGCCCTGGTTTGGGGGTGGGGGGTGGGGGGGAGAATGGGGGGACTTGCACATGTGGGAGTAGGAGGTCATTTGGCCAGTAAAGGTTTGTGGGGGTGAATGGGAGGGGGGTCTCCTGAAAGGGTAGAGATTGGGGCAGCTGTTCAAAATGGCACCCTGATCTGCGAAGAGCAGGTATTGAGCTCACCAGTGCTGAAGTGTGGCCTCGATGGGGAGAAACTCCCGAAGCCCCAAAGTCAGCAAAGTGCTGTTGGCGGGGTCAATCTTGGCACTGACGTTGCCGAGCAAGAGATTGCAAATGGGGGCAGTATGGTGGTGTGGTGGGTACCACTGCTGCCTCACGGCACCAAGGTCCCAGGTTCGCTCCCGCACCAAGTTGAGGAGTCTGAGATTGTTTATTTTGGAGCAAAGGCGATTGTTGGAATTTGATCAAGGTGTACAAGATTATGGCAGATTTGGTAAGGTAATCAAAGAAAAGGTGTTCTCATCAGCTGATGGCACATGGATGTCTTCTTTTTAAAAAAAATGTTTTATTCTCCATTTTCACATTTTCCTTCAAAATTTACACCCCACCCACAGACAGTAAACGGTAACAAATACAAAATCAATCCCCTTAACAATAACAACGATCCCATCCTCACACCACCCCAAACAATGGCCCACCTGTCAATATATGCATCCAATACAATGAAACAAACCCTCCCACAGCGGAAAGAAAAAACAAAGGAGAAAAAGGAGTCCGGGACCGCCCATGGTCACCATTAACCTATAGAGTCCACTCTTTCTACCCCCCCCCCCCCCCACTCAACGCCATCCAACCTCTGAAAGAGTCCCGTACATGACACCCAAGAGTTGTAAACACCCCCCCCCCCCCAACTCCTCCCGTCCACTGCCTCTTGTAAAACTCCTCCCCCCAACCTCGGTTCCTTCCCCCCAACCTTCGACCCCTCGGACCCTGTTCTGCCAGGCTCCGATGGACGCAGCCCCTCCCCCCACCTCGCTCCCGTTCACTGGCCTGCTTAAACCGGCCAGCGTGGAGGCCCCACCCGGGTCCCTTTCCCCTTTGCCCAGCCCTAGGAAAGCCCAGAAATCCCCTTTTAACACACAAACCCCGCATATCCATCTACACCCCAAAGAGCCCTCATTTCGAGTGAAAGTCCCATCACTTCCCTTGTCCAAATATATACAACATTGGCTCCTTTAGCCCACACACCCGCGCGCAGTGAAACAAAAAAGAAGAAAATACAGTCGAAGTTACATCGGCACATGGCCATTTCTCAATTTCTCAGTTCTGCCACAGTCCTTCTGCCTTCGCAAACTCCTCCGCTGCTTCCGCCGTTCCAAAATAAAAGTCCTTGAGCTTGTATACCACGTCCTGGTATACACGTATACACATATACCAGCTCCAGCCCACTGCACCACCTGCTTCTGTCGCCTGGATCTGTTTTCCCGGTCTTCCATTTTTCCTCGCAGATCCTTGTTAATCTCCATCACCTTCCGCATCTCCTTCTCCATTGAGGTAAGTTGATCACCGTGCTGCAATAATGTCTCCTAAACTTCCTTTAGCCCCTTCCCTTGCTCCCGCACCTCCGCCACTGCGCTCGCCATCGCCGTCATTACCGGGGAAATCGCCTCCTCCACCAGCACACTCAAAACCTCTCTCATCTCCTTCCTCATTGTCTCCATGTATTTTGTAAACTGCCTTTTGAATTCCGCAGCCATCACCTTAGTTACTTCTTCTGGTGCTCCAGCCTCCATTTTCCTTGGTGACCGCGTGGTGACCTATCCACTCACCGACAGACCTTCAACTGTTTTTTTTAACGGCGTTTCTTTGCTCACCCTCGACATTTTCCTTTACTGTGCCTTCACTGTGCCTCCTCTGTGCCTTCTCACTGCTTTTGCCGCCTATGTGGACCCTGGGAACAGGCTTAAAGCCCAAAAATGCTGTTCCCGAACGGGAGCCCTCCATTGTGCAGCTGCCTCCCGCCCGCCGTCACCGGAAGTCCTGGCACATGGATGTCTGACATTGGTTTAAGGTTTTGGGGAGGAGTTACAGGGGTGATGTGAGGAAGAACCTTTTTTTAAAATAAATGTTTTATTAAAGCTTTTCCAACCAACATTTTTTCATAACAAAGATAGAAGTACAAATAATAATACAAATAAAAATAAATAAGAATTATTAAACAAAACCAGTTGGGTGCTGTCTTCCTATAAAACTTACAGTATATCAACAGTTCTCTTCCCCTCCCCCCCCCCCCCCCCCCCCCCCCCCCAAAAGGATGCTGCTGCTAACAATTACTACTCAAGTAAAGGTTGCCACCGCCGGGAGAACCCCATCAAGGACCCTCTTAAGGCGAACTTTATTCGCTCCAGGCTGAGGAACCTCGCCATATCGCTAACCCAGGTCTCCACACTCGGGGGTTTCGAGTCCCTCCACATTAACAAGATCCATCTCCAGGCTACCATGGAGGCAAAGGCCAGTACCTCGGCCTCTTTCGCTTCCTGCACTCTCGGATCCTCCGACACCCCAAATATCGCTACTGTTGGACTCGCCTTCACCCGAGTGTCCAAAATCCTAGACATCACCCTCGCAAACCCCTGCCAGAATTCTTTAAGTGCCGGGCATGCCCAAAACACAATGTTGCTAACATTAGCTGTGTTTCTTAATTTGGCTCTGTTTAATTACGTTTGCTCAAGAGTCGCCAGGTATCTTTCGACACCGCCACAAGGTTCAGAACCGAATACTAATCAATGACTCGATACACCAGTTAGTAAGTTCAAAAGCAATGCTTATTTATTTACACACAGTCAAATCTACTCCTGTATAAACTCTACAAATTAAACTACCACTATTACTAAAGACTATACTTAGCTTCGGGTGTCCACTCAGTCAGAGGAACAATGGCCGATACTCGGTTCTGAGGCTGCTGGGTTGAGCTGTTTACAGGGTAGCAACTAGGAGCATCTATCTTGTAGCGTGCATTGACTTGGAACTTACTTGGTCTGATGTAGCTGCTAGGCTGGTCTCTCTCTTCGCTGAGAGCCAAAGGAGAAAGGTTAATGGTGTCCTGTCTGAGGGCTGCGGTTCTAATCAACAGACAGAGCTTGCACTTGCTCGTTTCTTAGTATTGTCCAATTTTCCCTGCATTCTTTGCGAGTGTCCATTTTGTAACCGGGACGTGGCCATCCCAGATGGCTACAATATGGGCATGGTTCGCCGGACTCCCTGCGCATCTCGGGCACCGGTCCTCCACCCCAAAAAACTTACTCATCCTTGCCGCCGTTATATGCGCCCGATGCACCACCTTAAACTGAATTAAACTGAGCCTGGCACATGATGAGGAGGAGTTCACCCTGCCCAGGGCGTCGGCCCACAGGCCCTCGTCCAGCTCCTCCTCCCACTTGCCCTTCAACTCCTCCACTGAGGGTTCCTCCACCTCCTGCAGCTCCTGATATATGTCCGACACCTTCCCCTCCCCTACCCAGATGCCAGACACCACATTGTCGTGGATCCTACGCGGGGGCAGCAGCGGAAATGTCCCCACCTGTTTTCTAAGAAAGTCCCGAACCTGGAGGTACCTGAACGCATTCCCCGGGGGTAGGCCAAACTTCTCCTCCAGCTCCTGCATGCTGGGGAAAGTCCCGTCTATAAACAGGTCCCCCATCCTCCTAATACCTGCCCTATACCAGCCTTGGAACCCCCCATCCATCCTACCCAGAGCAAATCTATGGTTATTCCGTAGACTTTCTGGGTATTGGAACCAACACAGTATTCGGGATGGGGGTTAACAACGGAGCACAATAGTGCTTCAATGTGCTGTCCCACAAGATGGGTTGGATGTAATTTCTAATTAAGCTGGGGAACTGAATTAGGCACTACCAACTAGAAAGAAGATCATGCGTTTACACAGCACATTCGGGGGTCTCCTAATTTATTTGCGAAGCTGATTGTGGTTCTGATTCATAACACAATTTGGGAGCCATGTTTTGCTCACTGTAGAAATCATTGGCCAGAAAAACGAGGAGGTCCCTGCTCGTCAACTTGAATAGCCAGTTGAACAAAAGGAAAAAAGGCAAACATGGACTTAACATCCCATTTTAATTTATGTATTCTGACAATGCTGCGTTCCCTCAGTACTGATTCAGTGTATTACCTGACCTATGAGTCAGTGCTATGGAAAGGCTCGTACCCACAACGTTCCAGCTCCAAAGTGAGAGTTTTATGGTATCTCTGCTGATGCTGTGCCATTTTCAGTAATCAGTTGTGAAAGTGATAGTGCTGTAGTATTGGCTGTGTGTTCTAGTAGTCAAGTGTGTGAGTAAATGTGGCAATGGTCTAGTAATCGGTTGTGGGAGTGATTAGTCTTGTAGCCAGGGTTGAGAGTGTTATTGACAATGTTGTGGCCATATGCAAGAGTGATCTTGGCAGTACTCTAATAACTTGGTTAAAAAATGATATTGGCAATGTTCATAGAATCATAGAATCCATAGTGCAGAAGGAGGCCATTCGGCCCATCGAGTCTGCTCCGGCTCTTGGAAAGAGCATCCTACTTAAGCCCACACCTCCACCTGATCCCCGTAACCCAGCAACCCCATCTAACCTAAGGGCAATTTAGCATGGCCAATCCACCTAACGTGCCCATCTTTGGACAGTGGGAGGAAACCGGAGCACTCGGAGGAAACCCACGCAAACACGGAGAATTTCACACAGACAGTGGCCCAAGCGGGAATCGAACCTGTGACCCTGGCGCTGTGAGGCCATAGTGCTAACCACTGTGCCACCATGCTGCCCTGCTCTGGTAACTTGGGCAGTGTTTTTCAAACTTTTTTTGCCCGGCACCCATTTTTACCAACCAGCCATCCTTCGAGACCAAACTGGCCAACATTCGTGACTCACGCGGCCTAAACTTCACAACCCACCATTTTTACCTGTTGCCCTCCAGCGCTCGCCCCCAACACCAGTATAAATCTCATTCTATTTTCAGTTCTCTACAGCTTTGTCATCCAAACTCAAAAATATTGGTTCCATTCTCTCTCCACCGATGCTGTTAGACTTGTTGATATTGTCCGGCATTTGCTGTCTTTGTTTTGGATTCCAGCATCTGCAGTAATTTGCTTTTATCTTCGGTTTAGGAGAAGTCTAGTCGTGAAGTGTGAGAATGATAACTCTTGGCAGTGGTCCAGGAACAGCTCTGTAGCTGTTCCAGCAATTTAAAAATAGTGCAAGCAACTTAACTACTCTGGAGAAAGTAATAGTGAGAAGGGCTACTGGGGTTCATAATCCCTGTATGCAGTACTAATGTTTCGTGCCCTGACCTTTGCTCCGCCTCATAAATTAGATCAGAATGGCATCTAGAAATTTTTGTTGAACCCAAGTATCCCTCATTTGTCTGAATAAAGCTCATAGTCTTACAGTTGAAGTAGATGCTTTATTTTGAGTTTGCTCTCTCTCCAGCGCTTATACTATGTTACATCTGAGCTGCCTGTTTGTGTCCTGCTCATCAGCTGCCTTTCCTGTGAAGAGTCCGTCTTCCTGTTTGTCTGTATTTATACATCTCCCGTGCTCCCTCTAGTGATTGCTTAGTTGTATTGCATTTACATTGACCCCTTGTGTATATATACACAGATATGCAGATCACTACACATAGATTTCCTACTCCACCGACATCAACTTTGCTAGAACAATCTGTAGAGTTATGGGATAACAATTGAAGCTATCTGCCCAACAAAAAAGATATCCAAATGACTACCGATATGCAAGAATCTCTACAAGGCCAATATTTTGGAAACCACTGAATGACAGAGCTGCAGTTGTAAAATAATTTAGCCCGTTGGCGAGGTATCTGTGGAAACGTAGTAATGGTGCATGTGAGCATGTTGCATTAAAGGATAGAGCACTTGCTCATCATGCTCCCTCTGCATTCACAATCTTGATCGATCAGGAAATCTACACCACCCACTTAATTCTCAGAAGGAAAGACAGTGCATCAATGCACCTAAATCCCCATATGAGATGGAGCGCGGATATCTGGTCTCCACTATTTGGCCTGCTTCCTGCTGCAGCAGTCACATGGTGGAACTGCTTTCCCACGGAGTATTGACCATCTAATTTTATATCTGCACTCCTATTCCCAGTGAGATTGTGGAGTTGATCAACTTGGCCGTAACTACTTTTGTGATCATAGAATCATAGAATTTACAGTGCAAACGGAGGCCATTCCGCCCATCGAGTCTGCACCGGCCCTTGGAAAGAGCGCCCCACACTTCCACCCTATCCCCATAACCCAGTAACCCCACCTCACCTTTTTGGACACTTAAGGGCAATTTAGATTAGCCAATCCACCTAACCTGCACATCTTTGGACTGTGGGAGGAAACCGGAGCACCCGGAGGAAACCCACGCACACACTGAGAGAACGTGCAGACTCCACAGAGACAGTGACCCAAGCCGGGAATCGAACCTGGACCCTGGAGCTGTGAAGCAACTGTGCTGACGACTATGCTACCGTGCTGCCCCCGTGATGGAGATTGAGGCAATGAATTTCAGCGGTACTGTCATGCATTTAGTTATATTGACACAGCATGAGTTTAAGCATTGGAAGTTATTATTCATACATATGAAATGAGCTCAAACTGCCCTTCGTTGATTGCAGTTGTTCCAGATAAATCTTGTAAGGACATTCAGTTCTATGATTTGAAACTTGGAAACTCACTCGCTACCTCTTGGCATCACCCACGTAGCATCCCTTTCACCACAGATGATGGGAGGAGGGGTTTGATACCATCCAACATCTTGGCAACTGCAGGATGGCTGATCCAATAATGTGCCAGCAAAGGCCACGACCCAGAGTCCCTGAAGAAAACAAATGGAATCATTATTTAAAAAGAAACAGCTCATATACACATTGATTAAATATAAAGCTCCCTTGATGATGAGTATCCTGCTCAGCACAAGAGGTTGATGTGGGATAAATTGAACATGAATTTTTTAGTACTTTGGTCATCGGGTTTATTGAATTCCAGAAAGGTTAGGGAATTTCCGACTTGTACTTTGCATCGCTGTGCGTCATCAAGGGCCAGTGTGCATCTATGCAACCGAACCCAAGACCGCTTGATTGCTACCCCTCCCACAAACATTCAATCTCTCCACTGATGCAGAGTGGCAGCAGTGTGTACCATCTAAAAGAAGCACAGCAGTGTCTCACCAGGACTCCTTCCAAATCCATGATTGCTACCATCTAGAAGGACAAGGTCAGCAGATACCTGGGAACCCCACCGCCTGGAGGTTCCCCTGCAAGTCACTCCCCACCCTGACTTGGAAATATATCGCCGTTCTGTCGCCGGGTCGAAACCCTGGAATTCCCTCCCTCACAGCTTTGTGTGTACCCACACCTCGGGGGACTGCAGCGGTTCAAGAAAGTAGCTCACCACCACCTTCTGAAGGGCAATTCGTCCTGCGCTGGAATGTTCTATACAGACTGATGGGCTTTAGAGTGGTTTCACAGGTCGGCGCAACATCGAGGGCCAAAGGGCCTGTACTGCGCTGTAATGTTCTATGTTCTAACTCGGGAAGGGCAATAAATGCTGGTCCAAACAGCGACACCCACATCCTGTAAATGAAATGTTTTAAAACCTAAGAAAATACAGGACAAAAATGTGACGCTTGCTGGAATTCCAAGCTGTCTTTTGCACAGACATTGTTCTATCTATCCAGCTAAATTAATGTTGAGTCCAGCATTGGGGTGCATGCGCGTGTTATGTGAGCCTTGCGGAATATTTTGTAATTCCTGTTGGCTTCAAGGACAATACCATCATTGGTAACGATTCCTGCAAATCTTCTATTTTCTAACATTGAAATGATGAACGTTATTGCATCATTCTAATCCATTTTTGGTTGCTGTTTTAGTTTTAAGGCGAGTTTTTAAAGCAATTGCTGAGTTTATAATTAACCTTTTTTGAAGTTGACTTGCATTGCAGGAGAAATGGACTTGGAAATTTCCCTGCAACATTACCATACAAGGGCTTAACACATTTGTATGTGGTTACATTCTGCTCAATTTCACTGGATCCCTCAAATAAGCTGCTGATCAATGCGCCATTAAAACAATAACTAAGAGGATTTCAGAAAAAAGCATTAACTATTTAGTCACCATGCATCGTGCATTTCTAGACTGCAATGTATACTGACCATAAGTCAGCAGTTATAATACTGCAACAATTTCCAGAATTAGACATGAAGCATCAAAAATATGTTTTTAGAACAAAAGAATGTCGCCATATAAATAGCATTTCTAAATGCTTTTGTTTTCTAGGCATTTAAAAAAAAAAAAGTATCAACCAGGGTTTGAACAGCTTTTTTCAATGTACAAGAAGTTGAACTCCTGCCAGGTTTCAGTCCAGAAGCTCCACACGTTACAAGCATGGGACTTTTATCTGGATTGTATCTCTTCCTAACTAGCTCGTTTCGAAGAGCAGGAGGTGTTTGGCAACGTTTTTGAGTGTAAATGGTAAAGCCTCCTCTGTGGCATTGAACCTGACTTTGTGCAGAGGAGTTGTAAAGCTGCAGCAATTATTCAGTACGAGGGCCAAAAAAAAAAGAAATCTAGGTCACAGCAGTTGAGATGAAACAAAAGATGTGCACGGATTGCAAAGGATCAAAAGCCCAGACTTGAGGCTTTGGTTGGTTCCAGCGCAAGTGAAACGGTGTTGGGTCTGGATCAATGGCGTTTGGCTGGGAAGACTGCATTAGGCTGTGGTCCAGCTGCTGTTCTGGCTGAAGGTGATGCGTGTTGAGAAGCTAGATGAAGAAAGCTGCTGTGCCGTGAACCCTGTGCACACTGATAAATGAGAGCAGTGAAGTTGTTTTCTTTCTATTGATTGCTGAAGATTTGGCAAGTAATGCATAAAAAATGGGACGCAAGAAAACAAAATGTACTGTGTGGTAGTCATCATTTAATAAGTAGCTGCTGTTTTCTGCCACTTCAATCCCCCCCCCCCCCACTATTTTGGAGATCACCGCAAAGCAGTTCCACATTTAGCCATAAAGCATAAAGTGATGAATTTACAGGGCTACGGAGATCGGGCTGGGGAATGGGACTAGCCCTTTCGGGAGCCAGTGCAGCCACGATGGACCAAATGGCCTTGTTCTGTGCTGTAAAATTCTATGATTCTGTAAAAGCTTAATAAGAAATCTATGTTGTAGTTCCTACTGTGTTCTTGCAATGGACCATTCACTTGAAACTGCACATATTGCAAAATGAGATGTGCAAGTTGGAGATGTTTGTGAGCTCTGCAAGTTGGAAATGTTTGTGCACAAACTGAAATAAACTTTGATGTCTTGAAGCCCTGTCATTGGATGTTACTCACACATTTATCACTACATTAGGGAAGATTCTGAATCATGCTGCACATCTTTCGGTTGTGTAGGGATCATTGGTGCTGTGCCAGTTTTTTTATTTAACCCCTTGCACGTGGTTATTGATCTGGAAATATCAAATGGGGATCAAAATGATCTCGCAAACCTGGTTATTCTACAACGTGGGAAACGAGAATATTCCCATTACAACACTTTAGAGAGATGCAAAGTGGAGCCAGAAATATAATTCCGATGAGATGTGTTAAATGGAAATGATTGAAAAGCTCAAGTTCTGCCGTCTGAAATATTGTTGAAGGACAACCTGATTAAGACATACAAATGATTATGAGCCCAAAAATAATTTCTCCAGCCAGATGAGTTGGATCAAAAAATAAATTAATCACTCTGGCATGTCTGTCTGTCTTCAGAGTGCAATAGGTTTTAGACTATTAACTCATCATATTTTGTTATTGGAGATACTTCAGGGAGGTTCAAAATGCAATTACATACTCGGCTGGGTGAATTGGAAAGCTAGAGGGATATGATTCTCTCCCTAACACTGCACTGAAACAATCTTGTTCTAGCATCTTCTGTGACTGTCATCTCAACTTTTCTGCGGCCTTTGACACAGTGGGCCCAGCTCCAATATCTCTGTTCTCCAGCTCAGTGGGGCCTCCATTCTTAACTATCCAATTTTAACCAGAGCATCTTTAGAAATGGCTTCTCTCTCTCCCTGGCCTTGCACCCTCACTTCTGGAGTGCCGAGGTTCCATCCTGAATGTCCTCTTGCTCATCAACCCTCATCTATCAGTTGCAGCATGAACACTCATGTCACTAACTCTACACTTCCATTTCATCTGTGCTGTCAGGTAGCTTACCTGCCAATTGGTGTTTGATTTCACTGGGTTAAAAGACTGAAAGCAAACTCTGCCCACCACAACATTCACCGAAAACCACCAATTCCATCCTCCTTGGCTGCTGTTACAAGTTGAACTTGACTGCTCACCACCTCGCTCTCCCATTTGAACCAAAGTTAAGAATCCAACCTTGTTTCATCTCCATTACAAAGCGCTTTCTCCTCCAAGTCTGCTTCAGCTTGCTGGTCATAACTCGGTGGGTAGCACTGTTGCTTCACAGCTCCAGGGTACCAGGTTCGATTCCCAGCTTGGGTCACTATCTGTGTGGAGTCTGCACGTTCTCCCCGTGTCTGCGTGGGTTTCCTCCGGGTGCTCCGGTTTCCTCCCACAAGTCCCGAAAGATGTAGTGTTAGGTAATTTGGACATTCTAAATTCTCCCCCCCTGTGTACCCGAACAGGCGCCGGAATGTGGCGACTAGGGGTTTTTCACAGTAACTTCATTGCAGTGCTAATGTAAGCCTACTTGTGACAATAAAGAGTATTATTATTATTACCTGAGCATTGTCACTGTCAGTCAAGAGAGTTGCAGTGCACTCTTGGTCGACTTTCCATCATTCCTGCTATATAACGGTCAACATTTCCAGAATCCTGCTGCTCATATTCTGTCCCACACCAAGTCCTGCTTGCCGGCCTACCTTAGTCCCCTCATCCGCCATCCCCCAATTATGCTAATTTTAAAATTTGCACCCTTGTGTGTCAATCCTTTAATGATCTGATCTCATCCTTCCCTATTACTGTAGCCTGCTACTGGACCACAGTCTCCCCAAGAACACTTGGATCACTGCAATCTCCAAACTCTCAACATGCCACTTCAGCATGATACTGGAACTGCGTCCCACTGCAAATCTGTCCATTGACTATTCGACCTCTATTTGTTCTATTTGTTTCCTGGCAAGAAATTCTTTCTTGATAATCAAGGGCGTCGCATTTATCAAAACTGGAACAAGAAGTAAAAGTGACTTGGTAGAAATTGTCTTTGTGAACGCATCAGTGCCTCCCATTTCGCTGCTTTGTCTAACCTGATGGAAAATGAGGCGATGCATAATTCATGTAGTTTTACAATTCTGCATTGCACGTGCTTCATGTTCATGTAGGACTGAGTCCAGAGTGGGTGATAACTGCTACATGTTAATGGTTAACTGGTCTCAGTCACAGCATGGGGTAGGTCAAACAATAGAAAGATGGTTCAGGGAATTTTGCTCATGAGTCAATGAGTAAAGAGAAATAATATTCATCTTGTGTTATTTGTGATTTTTTGAAGCAGGGTGACAGAGCCCCACAGACGGCCTAATGGGAACGGACGTTTTTTTTTTCTTCTGACGACTAAACCATCCAATCAAAATGTTCCACAATTACCACTTAACCTTTGCTAAAATAGGGGGGCACAAATAATAGTTTTGCAACGTCAATGCTGCTGGGCCAAAGAGGTGGAAGGCAGTTATAAGGTTCTTGTTCCTGATTGTCACCCACCTTGCTGAAACAGGATTGCATTCTGCTGTGACGTTCTCCTGGGTTAGTTGGGGTGGTGGGTGCGGGGGTTTTGGCCAATCGCTAGCAAAGATTCCAGGCAGCTGTAGAAACATACCTTGAGTAAGATTGTCCGAGAAGGAGGAAAACAGCTGGTCAAAATGAAATCTGTTTCCCTTCATGTTTTAATTTGTGTAGCGTGTGTGATGCCATATGGTTTTAGAAGTGAGGGAGAGGCATCTGATGAATTCGCCTTTGTTCTAATGCAAGTCTTTGTTTTTAGGTTAAGTATTATTTAAATGCATAAACAAGTCGTGCTTGTTGTTTACACAAAGTTCAAAGCAATCATTGGCATCCAGATTTATTATTCTTGGTGTGAAACTCTGAACATTTATTTATTGGCGCTGGATGGCCTTGTTTTTTCCAAATAAGTGGAAAAACAAAATGGAGGAAGCTTCTGAAGTCAACTTTGTGGAGATTTCTAACTTCACCGTCACCAAATAGGAACCTAATCATTCCCCTTAACACTTATTCCCTCACCATCTTGGGGGCCATTTGTGACTGGACAAGCTGCACAAATGACATGGCTGGTAGAGCAGGTCAGGCTGTGTTTTCTGTAGCTGGTTGTCCATCTCATGATGCCTCTCCACCATCCGCAAGTCAGAAGTGTAATGGTAATCCTGTCCAGTTGCCTAGATGGATGCAACAGCACTACAACCCTTCAACTTGTCTTGGCCGAGGCTTGATCGGCAACTCATCCACTAGTTCAAACAGTAGCTAGCTCCTTCATGGCACCGTTGCTGCGGCAACTTGCCAAAAGCTTTCATGATGGCTCCTTTCGAATTGGCGACACCTGTGAGCTTGGCTAGCTTCAAGACCAACCATTGCATTGCAACACCAGCATCTCTAAGTGTGTAATCCTGGCTTGGACTTCCCTCATCATTCCTTTATCGTCATTGAGTCAAAATATTGGGACCCTGTACCGCAATGCATTCTGGGATTGCAGTGATGTCCGAAGGTAGACCACCCCAGCTGCCGTAGCGGAAATTGAGGACCGGTATAAATGGTGACCTTGCCAGCGACGTCCAAAACATAATTTTTAAAACAATATTGACTTAGTGACTTCAGACCATGGGACCAGAGCAATGCACAGGAAATTCCTGCTCCATGAATTCTCCTGACTGGTAGGGCACACAGCCAAGCACAGTAACCCAAGGTCATTCTCACCAGCTGTCAGGAAATTGATGACAGTGATGAGCCCCGGTCGATTTCACCTCCTGGGAAACCACCTGGTTTTTGTTTAACATCTCTTGAGGAAGCAGAGGAGAGAAATTTGTAATGGAGCAAACCCTGGTGTGAATTTTCCTCCTGCCCCACCACGAAACCCATGCACTTCGGCCCACCAGACATCCCATACGAGTCTTTGCACAAGATTACTCATTAACCTTTGGTCATGTTACTTGCTTGAGGGCTGGCCACAAGGCAACATCTCATTTCTTTATTTCTTTTATTTTTTGGATTGATGATTAGTGGGCCCCCTGTTAGCTTCGACTTGGCCTTCCGCACACTCTTTTCCATCTTGGCAGCGGCAAGATACTGCAGATGCTGGAAGTACTCAGAAGATCTGGCAGAACCTGTGGGGAGAGATAGAGCTACCTACCATTTCAGGTCGATCCTTCGTCAGAACCATCTCACCTTGGCGACCAGTATTTTTAGACCTCATTGGTTATGTTGATATGTTTACTTCTGATTTTGAAAACAAGTCATTGTGAAAACATTGTTCTTTCAAATTGGAGGACTGAACTTGTATTTTACATAGCCCTTTTCCAAACCTTGTTTCCCAACTGTAGTCCTGGATGTTTTGCAGGCAAGTTGAATGATCAATATGTATACATGTAGCGCTAGAAGTGTGTGTGTCTGTGTGTATGTATGCCTATATGTGCATCTGACTAACAGCAATGAGCTAGACAAGCAGAGTGGTATGTTTCATGGACATTTTGCATCTAGCCAAGAAGACAGACAGGTGTCCTCTATTTCATAAGCCATTCTGGAATAAGGCGCCTCTTGACAATGCAGCATTTCCTCAAGACTCCATGAAAGAGATGATGTGGACATGCTCAATTCTCTGGAGGGGGATTTAAACTGCAGTCTGCTATCTCTGAGACAAGAATGTTACCACTGTGAGACGCCCACTACTTGTTCACAACAAAGTGCAAGCTCGCACCACACCAAACGAAACACTTTCTCCCCTTAAAGACACAATAGGGTCCAAAATCATCAAATCGTAATATCTGACTAAGCACATAAAATTGCTTTTACATCCTGAAACAAACCAATTTTAGTCACCTTTTCTCCTCTTTCCCCCATATCAAGTAACTAACTTTCCATGGGATTGAGTGGAAGATACTGTTGTGTTAAGTTTACAAATAAAACTACACTTCCATGAAAGCATTGGCCAAAATATATATTTACCATGATTCAGTGACATGTTAATACTCCCTTGGCGGAGTTCCTTAGATTGGCTGAATTTGGTTAGGATATCTCCCCCTTTCCCCTCCATTCAGCCATCGGCCCAATGTTCATTGACCTAATTGGCACCTGAGCCAACAACATATGAAGTTAAGGGTGAGATCTACTGGCTGCGTTGCGCCCGAAAGGTGGATCAGCGGGTGATCTCTCTTCCGGGATCTACCCGGCTCGCCACACCTTGCGAGATCTAACTCTAGGTTGCGAGATGTCGCAATCTGAATCCTGGCCATTGTGGGTGGGACAACTATTGGGGGGTGTCTGGTGGTGTCGGGTGAAATGGCGTCCCGCTCTCATCCTGCACTCCGTTCAGGCAAGCGGAGCTCCTCCGGTGCAGAAAACGGGTCTGAGTGAAGCCTCGATTGCTGAGGACCCTGTCGTGTTGGGTGTTCTGGTCTACAAACAGGTCAGCACGGCTGGAGATGGTGTAACTCTATTTTATTAACAACTCAACTGTAATAACATACTGTAAGCTTGGGTATGTGCATTACCAGCTTATCTGTAACAATTCTGTGACTGTGTTCGACTCCCTCTATGATATTTGCATGCTCTCACTCTTGTTCCCCTGGAGCTTCATGCTTCTCGGAACTCTGTTCCTCCAATTAAGTCTGGCTTTTTGAGGATTCCTGATTTCCTCTGTTGATGGTCTTGCCATCATATGCATGTGCCTTAAATGGAGATTTCCTCCCTAAATCTCTTGACCACTTCTCAAGATGCTGCTTAAAACTGACCTAATATGTATTTTAATCTGTGTACATAACTGTAAATATACTATGTTCAAAAACCCAGTAAGAAACATTTATAATAAAAATAAAACTGGCCTAGCTCTTGTGGCTTGTGCTCATGTTAAAGGTAAATGTAAGTTGGTGAGCAGTTTCCCTTAAATCTCCGATTACAGTGATTGAGGTGCCAAAATGTGGGAAATAGAAGTAATAACAAGTGTAGGAGGTTTAGGACAGAGTGCAGGAGGCACCTCTTTTATACAGACACTGTGGAATGCACGACCAAAATTAGTGACTGAAGCAGAGACTGTCACCATTTTAAAATTGTCAGATACGTGATCGATTATATGATTTTGAGAACCGAGCAAGCACACAGGAGTTGAAAATTTGCTCGTGTCTAACTTTCAATACAGATTGGCCCGGCTGCAGGCGTCTGTTTCTGCATTTTAATTTCAGAGGCGTTCAATGGCTACAATTGGCTGTGCAATGTGTGTTCAAGCCTGAAGATAAAACACCCTGCAGTCCAAATAACCTCGTTGCGATATTGCAGATCAGATTTATGCTTTAGGGGGTTATGGATTGGATGTATTGTTGAGGCCCTTGTATTGCACCCAGATCTAGATCCGTTTCAAAGCTCCCTTAAGCCTGGTGGCAAAGGATGGGCTTTTCTGTAAGTGGTGTGTTAAACGGCAGCTCACTTTGGCAAATTATGGATTGTAAAAATGGGGAAGTCTTGCTAAAACAATACTAGGCACTAGTTAGCCCACACTTGGCATACTGTGAACAGTTTTGGTCCCCTTATCGAAGGAAAGATATGCTGGCACTGGAGGCAGTCCAGAGAAGGTTCATTAGTTTGATCTGAGGCATGGAGGGATTTTCTTTGTGGAGAGGTTGAATAGGTTGGGCCTGTACTCGGAGTTTAGAAGAATTAGAGGCAACCTTATTGAGATGTATAGGAGTCTCGGGGCTTGACAGCACAGATGCTGAGAGGTTACTTCCTCTTGTGGGAGATTCTAGAACCAGAGGGCGTAGTAAAAGGTCACTCGTGTAAGACAGGGGTGAGGGAGATAATTATTTCCCCTCCTTGACCTTTTTGGAGTCGTCTGCAGCTTTCGCTCTCTCTTGTCGTGTTGGGTGTTCCGATGCACAAATGATCCAACACGGCTGTCGATGGTACAACTCTGTTTTATTGTCTTAAACAATAACAACTACTAGCTACTGACTGAGGTTCGTGCTTCACCAGCTAACCTGTGGACCCAGCCCTATCACTATCTTGGTGAGGCACTGAGCACATTATCTATGTCTGAGTGGCACGCTGTGAGCTCTGTGCTCTGAGCTATCTCCTGGTAGAATGAGCGGGAACTGTGGTGTTCCCTGTTTTATAGTGCGTGTGCTCTCACTGGTGATTGGCTGCGATGTTATGTGTGTGCTGGTTGGTCCAACTACCTGTCCATCAGTGTGTGTGTGATTGCACCATGATATGCTGATGTGGATATCATGACATTCCCCCTTTTTCACAAGGATATGTGCCTACATGCTAATAAATAGAAGTGTGCACTGAGTGCATCTGAGAATGTGTGTGCAATATTTACAACATGTACATGAGGCTAAACTATATACAGAGGAAGGTGTCAGGTACAACAGAGCAACGAGGTTGTACCAATAACAAAACAAGTGCAATCAGCGAACAATGAGAGAGAACTTCTGGAACGGCAAGAAAGAAACACGTTAACAGTTCTGTAAAACAATTCAGTGAGTCCAATGTGCTAACAGACTCAAGTCAAGTCTATCAGGTGGGTGACGAATTCGGGTTGACCGTTAGGGTGGCACACCACTCATCACCCGGATCAGTGCTGTGCACTGGCAGCGGCTGGTGGTTCCGACATGGGGACATCCGGTCCTTGTGGATTACCGCAACGCGAAAGGGTTCCCTGTCTTCGGTATCACTGGTCTGCATGTTGTCAGGATATGACTCCGTGTAGGGGGCCTGAATTGCCTGCACGTCCCTGCGAGGCTGGCGGAATTGTTGGGAGTTGGCAGGTTGAGCTGCTTGACAGCAGGCAGCGTAGTGGCCCATCCTGCCACACCGGAGGCATTGTCACGTTTTGGCCGGACATTGCCACTTTAAGTGGGCGGAGTCACAGTTGCCGCACGTCGTGATGACATGGCGTTCGTTGTGCCACCGCGCATGCGTGGTGAGGTCTTGTGGGCCTGCGCATCGCGTCCCTCTGCGTCAACGTCCCCTCTTTTGGCGCGTACAAGCGCGGGAGGCCTCGGAAAGCGTGTGACATGGCCGCCCTCGTCCGGGCTGCGGGCCGGGAGGAACTCGATCGACTGGACCCGCTCCGCCTCGTAGAACCCCTGCCGTGCCGTTTCGGCCGCCTGGATTTGGGAGTACCGGCTGGTTGCGTTCTCGTGGAGGACGCAGGTCTCGATGGCAGTCGCTAGGGTGAGGCGCTTAATTTTGAGGAGCTGCTGGCGCAGGGTGTCCGAGATAACCCCAAAAACTATCTGATCCCGTATCATGGAGTCGGAGGTGGCCTCATAGCCGCAGGACTGCGCGAGGATACGGAGGTGTGTCAAGTAAGATTGAAAAGGCTCATCCTTACCCTGCAGGCGCTGCTGGAAGAGGTACCTCTCGAAACTCTCATTGACTTCCATGCTGTTGCTAACTTTTGGTTGGTTCAATTGGCTCTGTTTTATAACCTTTGCTCTCGAGTCGCCAGGTATCTTTATGATACCGCCACGAGGTTCAAGTCCAAGTAATGATCAATAACTCAATACACCGATTAGTAAGATTCAAATCAAAGCACATTTATTATACACAGTAAATCGCTACTCATGCATAAATTCTACTTCTAAGCTACTTCTACAACTAACAGGCCTATACTTAACTTCGGACTGGTCCACAAGGTCAGGGGAACAAATGGCCTTTCGTTCGGGTTCTGAGTCTGCGGGATTCGAAGTTGATACGGACTGGTAGCTAGGAGCGCCTATCTCGTAGCAAGCGTTGACTTAAGACTTGCTGGATCTCGGCGGCAGTTGAACCGGTCACGGTCAAGGGTTGGTTTGCGTTGCTGGGTGACCCGGTCAAGAAGGACGATTTGAACTTGGGGCTTAACTTTTATAGTCCCCAGGGGATTCCCGCATTTCGGGGCGGACCCTGTACCTGGTTCTAGGTGATTAGACTTTGTTCCAATCGCTTGGTTCGATTTCTCCAATACTGGAGCGGTTCCCTAATCGATGGGCGGTCTTGAGGTGTTCGTTAACCTCTTTTGTGTTGGCTCCTGCTGGCGCCGGGGAGTCTGGCTTAGCTTTGTTTGTCCCAAATGTTGCGATTGTTCCCGGGGATCGCGCATTAGTATGTACATGGCTGCTACATTATTATGCAGATGGCTGCTGGTATCGATGCTGTCTGGGCTTTTTGCAGAGTTTAATACACAGTAACTTGCACCTGCTGGTTTCTACCTGTGTTGGCTGAATTTCCCTTCAGCCTTTGCTGTTTTCCATTTTAAATCGGGACTTGGCCAACTCAGGTGGCTACAACGCTGAAGTGTTTCTCGAATTTTAGAAGCACCGTTTTGTATTTTGTCTTGTTCTCGCCTTCCGCGAATGCCAGGGAGTTGTAGATGTGGATGGCGTGTCGTCCCGCCGTGGAGAGGAGGAGGGCGATCTTCCTGGTGTCCGATGCATTCTCCCTGTCTGTGGCTTCTAGGAAGAGCTGGAAGCGCTGTTTAAACAGCTTCCAGTTTATGCCACGATTACCAGCGATTCGGAGCGGCTGCGGCGGGCTGATGTTTTCCATGGCGCAGGATGGCGGGTTTCTGAAGAGGTGCAGGTAGGTCTCACAGTCGCTGGTTAGTGTCCACTACTGGTATCATGTCATGTTGGGTGTTCCGATGCACAAATGATCCAACACGGCTGTAGATTGTACAACTCTGTTTTATTGTGTTAAACAATAACAACTACTAGCTGCTGGCTGAGCTTCGTGCTTCACCAGCTAACCTGTGGACCCAGTCCTATCACTATCTTAGTGAGGCACTCAGCACATGGTCTATGTCTGAGTGGCACGCTGTGAGCTCTGTGCTCTGAGCTATCTCCTGGTAGAATGAGCGGGAACTGTGGTGTTCCCTGTTTTATAGTGCGTGTGCTCTCACTGGTGATTGGCTGCGATGTGTGTGTGTTGGTTGGTCCAACTACCTGTCCATCAGTGTGTGTATGATTGCACCATGGTATGCTGCTGTGGATATCATGACATCTCTCTCTCTCTCTTTCCCCCCTTCCCCTCTCCCCACTGTCATCCAGATGGGTGGGTTTGCTTTCACCTGGTTCCATTCTTATCTACCTAAACATAGCCAGAGATTCACTTGAAATGGTTTTTATTCCTGTTCCTACATTGTTGCCTCTAGTGCCCCCAAGATGTATCCTTGCCCCTGCCTCTCTCTCTCATTACAGGCTGCCCCTTAGCGACACCATCGGAAAGTACAGTGTTCCTTTTCACATGTATGCTGACAACACCCAGCTTAACCTCACGACTACCTTTCTTGATTCCTCCATCCTGGAGTTAAAAATGAGGATTTCAGCAGCCGATGTGCTGAGACCAGGGTGAAATTGGGCAATGCTATGGAGACGGAAGTAGGTAGTCTTGGTGACGGCACTAATATGGGGTTGGAAGTTCACCTCAGTGGCACCAATGTTGCAAGATTAATCTCAGGCTATTGTCAAGGGGCGTTAAGGAGTTGGTTGCTGGGACACCGAGTTTTGGAGCAGGGACCATAAACAATGGCTTATTTTTCCCCAAGATTCAGTTGGAGGAAACATCTGCTTATCCAGTATCCAACCTAGTATTCATGTATTTATTGGTTATAAATACAAGTTGTAAGAATTCAGTCAGGCACCGTCTGCTAATACGTTTCAAGTCTTTTTGATGGTATTGGAGATTTTCACTATTATTGTGACCATTGCCTTTCAGGATGCGCAAGCAAATGCTTACCCCCCCCCCACCCACCCACCGTCTCCTATTTTAAAAAGATATCTGTTGATAAATGGAGTTCAGTTGTACATCGGCCGTGCTCTGGCAATAGCAGAACTAAATAGGCTAACTGGCCTCCTCCTGTTCTGATCATGAATCTCAATGTTGAGATCGGAACCTAGTTTTTCCCAGTCCAGCAACATGATTAATTGATTTTAAACTTTGAGCAGAAGACTACGTTCTCCTCCTCCACTTTCTAGCTTCCTGTGGGTCAGATATTATCAAAGGACATGTTGCTATTACTCACTCCTGATTAAACTAATGGCTTTCCTTTAGTCTGATTTGAACAACTGTCCATCAGTCAGTGAGTGCTCCAGGAGGAGTTTTGCTGGTCGTTTCAGCCTGTAGATACAAGGTTACACCTTCCAAGGGAAATCAGGCGCAGATGGACGGTGACTAGATGTCTTTTCATTGATTTTTCTCGTCTCCTTTTGATCGTTGTTTGGATACAGCTGCACAACTTCCTGGCCACCTTCCTTCACCCTTCATGCTTTGTTTTGTTTTTACGAACTGCTACTGAACATTTTTGATGGGGGCAGCACGGTGGCGCAGAGATCAGCACTGCTGCCTCACGGCGCCGAGTTCCCAGGTTAAATCCCGGCTCTAGGTCACAGTCCGTGTGGAGTTTGCACATTCTCCCTGTGTTTGCATGGATTTCACCCTCATAACCCAAAGATTCACAGGGTGGGTGGATTGGCCACACTAAATTGCCCCTCAATTGGAAAAAATCAATTGGGTACTCTAAATTTTTTTAAAAACTTGTTTAATGGAAGGGTTGGCCTGTGAAAAAACTTTCCTTGTGCCTGAGCCATTTATCCAGGATTTTATAAGTTGCTGTTTCCCAAATATTTGGCGAAAAAACAAAGTGAAAATAATTTGCGAGTCCTCGTTTAGAAACAGCCAAAGCACAGGTACAAGTTTGAGTTCTTGTTGCCAACAATTAGCCGGCTGCTGCTTCACAGGAAAGACTCGCAGGCGGTTCCGAGATCTGTGGCACCCAAGCCAAGGAGGCCGTAGTGTCAGCTGTGTACCTGACCTGGAACTCCCTCTGGATGCTTGAGGGGGGAAAAAGTGAAAAGCGAAACTCGCCAAAATATTACCCATAAAAATGAGTGAAATGCAAAACATGTTGGCTAACATTTGTGTTGCCTCTCAAGTGCTCCCTTCTGAACGTCTTTTTCCTGGAATGAGTAATGTCTGTTGTGCATGGCAGGAACCTATGGCCAATAATTTTTTTCTTAACCATGCTGAGGTTGCCTACATTCACAAATGAGGCGTACAGTCTGATTATTTTTTTAATGTAGGTTAAAATTTTCACTTTCATGAACACCAGTCTTGCCGCCTCAGCTCCATCTTCATCCAGGCAAAGGAGTGTTAGCACCTGATGTCTCTGCAGGAGGTTTTCTGAAAAGGAAACCATGCGCATTGTGACCATTTATAATTCTCACTTGATTGCTGTTTCTCCTATTACAAACCGGCGCCCCTGACTTGGGCCTCAAAACCCCTTGTGTCCTTTTGACCATTGGGTTGTTAATTGACTTGCTATTGAACACAGTTTAAAAATATAATAAGGTGCCAGGTTTGCAGCGAGACTTAATCTTGACTAAAGTCTCTAAAGTCAAAATTCTTTCCTGGCAACCCATGTAAGAAATTCAAAAAGGTGGGCTGCAATCTGCAAACTCTATATTTCTGTTTCAGTGATTGCTTTTTTTAATGACCCAGCCGCTAATTTATGTTGTAGGTTTAATTATTGAGACTCGCAATGGACTCTGATGTCTCCTCTTCTAATTTCCTGATTCTATTCTAGTGTTTCTAAAGCACTGATTTAAACGCACACTTTGAGTGACAAAGTTTCAGTTTTCTTTCCTGATAGAAACATTGCTCAGAACCAAATGGGTTGTTTGAATCCAGTTTTGTTAACCTTGAGAACAATTCACCTGTATGTTTGGCTAAAAGTGTGCACTTGTCGTGTACTTCCTCTTCCTTCGCATCTCCACCCCCATCCCACTTCCAGCTTAGCCGACACAATCCTGGGAGGGTCATGATCAGGTGTACGTTACTCTAGAACACTACACTATTTTTATGGTAAAAGTCACATTCTGGTTCCACCAGTGTGTGCACCTTTGAGGGCTTTCCACTTTGTCACCTGCAGACTTAATGTTTCCAATGATTCCTTGGCCGATTTCACACTCTATCTACTTCAGTCCATCCAAAACTCTGCTGCCCTTTCATGCCTCACTCAACCATGTTGCTAGTGTTTCAACCAACCAACCAGCCATAGTATGAACTATAGCCTGAGGAACTGGCATGATTATGCAGCTTAAATAAAGACCTTAATGTGTCACTGGGTTTTGTCTTTTTTTTCTCATATTGCACTGACTGTGCAGTGTTGAAAGTTTACACTGCTGATTCCGAAAAAGAGCTGTTTTCAAAACGCTCTTGTGACCCAGACAGCTCGTGATGCTCTGCCTCCTAATAAGGTAAAAGTAAAGTCGCCATAGTCCCAGATGAGCATAGGCTGCTTTACCCTTTGAGGGGGGGAGAGCTCACTGGTGGTGATTTAACCTGAGGATCACCACGCCTCAGGCGAGGGGAGAGGTTGAGAAGGTGGGGCCTTCACAAATAACCTCAGCCTGTACAGGAATTGAACCCATGCTGGCCTCACTCATCACAAACCAACTGTCCAGCCAAATGAGCTGAACCAGCCTCCTAATGCTTGGCATCCCTCACATACACATGTTGAAAGCAAAACTGAATGTGCACCCCAATTGTAATGTTGCCATTTCCTGTGACATCTGGCTGATGTCCCACATAAGGGCTAATTGTCCCCTGACAGATCAATAGTTGATATTTGTGAGGAATTCCGATTCTTCTAAGTATCCTGGGCGGAATTCTCCCCCCCCCCCCCACCCACGCCAGGTGGGTGAATTGCCCGGGCGCCACGCCGCCCCGACGCCCGCCCGCGATTCTCTCTTTCCCCCCCCCCCCCCCCCCAAAAAAAAACAGGCGCGGCGAGAATCACGGCTGGCCGCTGGGAGAATCGCCTCTTGCCGTTGGTAACAGGCGAGGGGCGATTCTCCGGCCCGGATGGGCCGAGCGGCCTGCCCAACACGACAGGTTCCCACTGGCGCCGTCCACATCTGGTCGCCGCCGGCGGGAACAGCGCGGGAACGCTGGGGGCGGGGGGGGGCGCCTGTGGAGGAGGGAGGGGGGTTCCTGCACCGGGGGGGGGGGGCTCAAAAGGGGTCTGGCCTGCTATCGGTGCCCACCGATTGGCGGGCCGGCTTCTCTGAAGGAGGACCTCCTTTCCTCTGCCGTCCCGCAAGATCCATCCGACATCTTCTTGCGGGGCGGCCGCGGGGAGGACGGCAACCGCGCATGTGCGGGTTGGCGCCGGCCAACCCGTACGCGGCGTCAGTCGCGTCATTTGCGCGGCGCCGCTTTTACACGGCGCCAAGGCCTGGCGCGCGCAAATGACACGGCGCCGCTCCTAGCCCCCCGGGGGTGGGAGAATAGGAGGCGGCCTCCAACACCGGAGTGAAACACTCCGGTTTTCACTCTGGCGTCGGGACTTAGTCTCTCGATGGGAGAATTGCGCCCATTGTATTTTCTCTGTGTGATAATGGTGCATATATGGTCCTTGCATTTGTGCAGAGCCATTTGCTACTTTAGCATCGTCATTAATGCATTTAGTACAAATCAGATTAATTTTAGCACACACCCCACCCCCCATATCTCCTGTATCGGTGGATTTTATTTTCAATCTAGGCATGGATATGAATACCCACATAGTGGGGTTCTGGCGGAATAGAATAAAAAGGTAATGTTAAATTTACGTAGAACCTTGTTTAAACCACACTTGGCAAACCGTGACGAGCTCTGTTCTCCATAAATAATAAAAGATATTGGCTGGAATTCTGCCACCGTTGGGATTTTCTCTTCCCGCCAGCAGCGCACATGTGGGTTTTTCAGAGGCTTCAATGGGAAATCCTGCCGCTAAGAAATACGGGGGAGCGAAAAATCCAGTCTGTTGAGCTGGTGAAGGTGCAGAAAAGATTTACTTCATAAGGATGTTCCCAGAATTGACAGAATGCATGCACCAGGAAAGATTGAGACTGTAGGACCTTTTTCTCTCTCTCTGGTAAAAGACGTAGCGGAGGCCTGATGGAGATTTTCAAAATTATGACGAGCTGGATGCAAAGCTGGTATTCCTAATTTCCCTTTTTACTGGGGAGTGTTTTCTTCAGGGAGGGTGGGGATGGTGTACATACAAGATACCCACTAACAGATCAAACATTAAATGTGGGCCCCCATCCTACATGGATGAGGGAAAATAGCAAGACTGAAGTTAAGGGGTCTGGCCCCTGTATAAATTAAGAAAGAAAAGCTAACTGAGTTGAGTGGGGGGGGGGGGGGGGGGGGGGTGGTGTTGGGGCGTGGGTGTGGGTTGGAACTTCATATGGTGTATAAACGGCAGCATACACCAGTTGGGCCAAGAGATCTGGAGCTGCTGTAGATTCTATGGAACATTGAGTGAGTATTGAGGACTTGCGCAATATAATGTACCAGCTGAGACAAGGGGGCGGATGGGAGGATTTTCCTGTGGGATTCCGAATCCTGCTGTAGGCTCATATGGGGGTTAGAAGCTCACATTGTGTCGGGACACAGTATGATTTTACCCTAATTTGACCACTTAATGGCCAGAGCCTGGGCTCTCCATTTGATTAAGGACAGTGGGAGGGCAAATAGGCCCTCCAGCTAGAAATCAGTAGTTGCGTGCCATGGTTGGTGGGTGAGAGAGAGAGGGCATTTCAAAATGGAAGTACCTTCTCAATATTTTCACATTTAAAATAGAAAAGAAGGCCTTTGTAGGCAGCCAGTATTGAACTAACTATATTTACACTTCCTCAGCAGAGTAGTCAGCAGGTGACAATAACAAATGAACCAGACGACCCATAAAAACATTTGTTTATTTTGTGAAAGAACTTGCCTCTGCAGAATCCGGAATGTCTTTCTGGAGAATGCAACATGTGATATTCCAGGTACAGGCAAGTATGAAATTAATGATGTTCAGTTATGTTAATAGCAGGTTTTCAGTGTGTGACAAATGAGATGCAAATATTTTGAAAGCAATATATTTTATTATTTGCAGTTTTTAAGTCCACCTACTTCCAGCACTGCTCTAGCATGCAACTGTGTGACAGCTGTTACATTACCTGGGGAAGAAGCCTTGGGCTGGAATTTTCCAGACATTCATGTCAGCAGGATCTTCCGGTCACTTGGCGGCCCACTCCGCTGTAGGTTTCCCAGTGGTGAGGGATGCACTCAATGGGAAACCCGGTTGACAACGTTGGGACCCACCGCAGTGAAATCTGTGGGGCGGGGGGGGGGGGGGGGGCGGGGGGGTTGTGTGGTAAATCCTGCCCTTTATTCACCATCTGGTTGGCACTGGTATCATCACCCTGAGCCCGCCCTGTGTTTGCCAAGCAGCCGGAAAGAGCTGCAGTTTCCAAGCAAGAGATGTTGCAACCTGTGCACAAGGCTCAATTCTGAGGTGATGGAATATTTGTCATTCACCTTTGATGGGTGAAGGCTCAACTAGGAGACTAGTTCACTTGCTTGTCTTCCCCATGCACCAATGGCTTGACCTCTTTCCCCAATCCTCCCAGCCACCCCCAACCCACGCCAACACTACACTGAATGCAATATATGGGAGCAGTATGGTTTATCATAGCAATTCACCAAGGTGGCTCCTACAACTTCCATTCAAAGTCCTTGCTGTCCTGATTTGCATAGAAATTCCCCTCCATGCGAACAAGTTCACATTTATTCACCCTCTTCTGTATCCCTTCAATGCCTTTTTCTTCCATCTATTCCAAGTAACCTTTTGAATGTTAAAATCCATTCTGCTCAACCATGGAAAGCCTGGGAGTGATTTCCACAGTCTCACAAATGAAGAACTTTCTTCTACACTGTTCTAAATCTCATGTGTTTTAATCTGTGTCTGGGCGTGTCTTTTTTAGATCTCTCGACTCTACAGGCTGCTTTTACCTAGTTTTTTCATCCTTAAAATGTTTTTCATGTTGCTTTGTAATCTGCATTTTTTTTTTTTAACCAAAGAACTGATTTTATTGTTTAAGTCTGAAATCCAGAACATTAACTTATTTGGTGAACAGCCGATTTCAAACAGTTCTGTCTTGCTAGAATGTATCCAGGAATAGTTGCCTTGGCAATGTTGTAGATTAAAACGTGGTTTCCCGCCGCCCCCCCCCCCCCCCCCCCCCCCCCCACCCCAAATAAAACATACAAATTATTCGGCCATTCATCTGGTTGAGCCAGCTCCATTGAATAAGATCGAGGCAGATCTGATTTGTGGCCTCGGTGTTGCTATCCTGCCGACCCACCTTACCCTTTTATTTATTTGTTAGTCAAAAATGTATTTACCAGCAGCAACCCAGGGGGAGGGGGGAGGGGGGGGGGGGGAGGGGGGGTTTAGTTTAGGTCAAAGATAAAGGGGTTTTGTTACTTGTGTATTGTTTAAAATTTCTGTATTGTTATTGTTGCGTTTGCTTTGTAAGAGGGGAAAAATTGTTGTTTGGGAAAAAAATTTCAATAAAACATTTATTAAAAAAAAAAAAAATGTATTTACCTTCGCCTTAAATAGTCAATGACCCTGCCTCAGCCACTCTGAGGAAGAGAGTTCCACAGACTCTCAACTGTAGGGGCGGCACGGTAGCACAGTGGTTAACACTGTTGCTTCACAGCGCCTGGATTCCGGGTTCGATTCGCAGTCTGTGCGGAGTCTGCACGTTCTCCCCGTGTCTGCGTGGGTTTGCTCCGGTTTCCTCCCACAAGTTCCAGTGAATTAGGTGAATTGGACATTCTGAATTCTCCCTCAGTGTACCCGAACAGGCGCCGGAATGTGGCGACTAGGGGCTTTTCACAGTAAATTCATTGCAGTGTTAATGTAAGCCTACTTCTGATACTAATAAAATTATTATTATTATTATTAGGGACCCATCGGATGGGATTTACCTCTCAACCCGCTGTGTGTTTTGAGGCAGCCTGACTTTGGCGGGCGGCAGGATCTTCTTTCTGGTGCCACCGTTGTCATCAGGGTTTCCGATTGAATGCAACCCTCGTAGCTGTGAAACCTGGGGTGGGGTTTTGCCATCGGTGGGACCGGAAGATCCTGGGCGGGATTCTCCACTCCCACGCCGAAGTGGCCGCGCCGTCGTAACCTCGACGGCGCGGAACGGCCCCGGTTCCAACCAATTCAGGCCCTGACAATGGGCCAGGATCGGGGCCGCGTCATCTACACGCGCCAGGCCTTGTCGCCCGCGTAAAAGCGGCGCCGCATAGATGATGCGGCCGGCGCCGCATAACGGACGTCATCCGCGCATGCGCGGGTTGGCCGGCGCCAACCCCGCATGCGTGGTTGCCGTCCTCTCTAAATCCGCCCCGCAAGAAGATGGGGGACGGATCTTGTAGGGGCCGCGGAAGGAAGGAGGTCCTCCTTCAGAGAGGACGGCCCGACGATTGGTGGGCACCGATCGCGGGCCACCCCACATTCCAGGTGAAGCCCGGTACAGGATCCCCCCTCCCCGCCCCCCAGCGTTCTCGCACCACCCACGACTGCAGCGACCAGGTGTGGACGGCGCCGGGGGGGAACCCGCTGTTTTGGCCTGGCCGCTCGGCCCATCCGGGCCTCAATAGTGGGGGTGCCGGAGAATCGCCATTTTGGGTGTCTCCGGCGATTCTCCGGCCTGCGGCCCGTGAAACTCAACCGGGCCGTTCCCGCCGCTTGGGGGAATCGCGGGAGGGCGTCGGACCGGCGTCCCCGGAAATTTTGGCGGCCCAGGCCATCGTGAACGCCGTTGAGGTTCATGACGGCGCGGAACGGCCCCGGTCCCGACCGATTCAGGCCCTGACAATGGGCCAGGACCGGGGCCGCGTCATCTACACGCGCCAGGCCTTTTCGCCCGCGTAAAAGCGGCGCCGCATAGATGACGCGGCCGGCGCCGCATAACGGACGTCATCCGCACATGCGCGGGTTGGCCGGCGCCAACCCGCACATGCGTGGTTGCCGTCCTCTCTAAATCCGCCCCGCAAGGAGATGGGGGATGGATCTTGTAGGGGCCGTGGAAGGAAGGAGGTCCTCCTTCAGAGAGGACGGCCCGACAATCGGTGGGCACCGATTGCGGGCCACCCCACATTCCAGGTGAAGCCCGGTGCAGGGCCGCTCCCCCAGCGTTCACGCACCGCCCACGACTGCAGCGACCAGGTGTGGACGGCGCCGGGGGGAACCCGCCGTTTTGGCCTGGCCGCTCGGCCCATCCGAGCCTCTGAATAGCGGGGGTGCCGGAGAATCGCCATTTTGGGTGTCTCCGGCGATTCTCCGGCCTGCGGCCCGTGAAACTCGACCGGGCCATTCCCGCCGCTTGGGAGAATCGCGAGAGGGCGTCGGACCAGCGTCCCCAGAAATTTTGGCGGCCCAGGGGATTCTCCCAACCGGCGTGGGAGTGGAGAATCGCGCCCCCTGTGAACGGCCAGAAAGTTCAGGTCATTATTTTAATAATGTTTTACCTCATTCTTGTTCCTCTCAGAAAGGGAGCCAGCCTTCATTATTCACTCTGTTTAAGCCCCAGGTCTTGTTTCAATAAGATCCCCGCCCCGGCTCATTCTTCTGAATTCCAGATTGATACAGTTCTAGCCTGCCCATCCTTTCCTCCTAAGATAACGCACTTATCCCAGGGATCAGCGATGCAAAATCTGTGTACAGTACTCCAGATCATGGAATTTACAGTGCCGAAGGAAGCCATTCGGCCCATCGAGTCTGCACCGACTCTTTGGAAAGAGCAGCCCATTTAAGGCCACACCTCCAGCCTATCACCGTGAACCAGTAAGCCCACCGAACCTAAGGGCAATTTAGCATGGCCAATCCACCGAACCTGCCCATCTTTGGACTGTGGGAGGAAACCGGAGCACCCGGAGGAAACCCTCGCAGACACTGGGAGAACGTGCAGACTCCGCACAGACAGTGACCCAGCGGGGAATCGAACCTGGGATCCTGGCGCTGTGAAGCAACTGTGCTACCCACTGTGCTGCCGTGCTGCCCCAGATATGGTTTTCTTGTACAATTGGAGGAAAACAGATCAGGCAATCAGATAATACTTTACACAGCGTAGTCAAGTATCGGTTATAAAGGTCTATATTGAGAACTTAGAAATCAGAATCTACAGAGCAGAAGGGGGCATTCAGCCCATTGAGTCTGCACCAGCCCTTGGAAAGAGCACCCTACTTTAGCCCACGCCTCTATCCTATCCCCGTAACCCCACCTAACCCTTTAGACACTAAGGGGCAATTTAGCTTGGCCAATCCACCTAACCTGCACATCTTTGGACTGTGGGAGGAAACCGGAGCACCCGGAGGAAACCTATGTCGACACGGGGAGAAAGTGCAAACCCCACACAGTCACCCGAGACCATAATTGTACTCGGGACCCTGAATATGAGGCTGCTGTGATAACCACTGTGCCACCAGGCCACCCTGTTTGTTCAGGGTAATCTTTGCAGAAACATTTAACTCTGTAATGTGTGAACAACAAAGATGATTTCTCAAAGTCGCTTTTGCACATTTCTAGGAGGGTTTTTGTATGAATCGGAAATCCGGTATGACAGGGCGGTACAGTGGTTAGCGCTGCTGCCTCACAGTGCCAGGGACCTGGATTCAATTCCAGCCTTGGGTGACTGGCTGTGTTGAGTTTGCACTTTCTCCCTGTGTCTGCGTGGGTTTCCACTCGGTGCTCTGGTTTCCTCGCACAGTCCGAATATGTGGATTTGCCATGATAAATTACTCTTTATTGTCCAAGCAGGTGCGGGTTAGGTGGGGTTACGGGGTTGCTGGGACAGAGCTGATTAGAGTGCTCTTTCAGGGGGTCAGTGCGGACCCGATGGGCCGAATGGCCTCCACTGTAGGGATTCTATAGTTCTATGACTGTTTACACTGTCATTGGATGAAAGTACAGACTTCATCAAATATCACCAAACTTTCTCCAAACAAATATGTTTCGATTTTACAGGAAATTTCAGTGCTGAGGGCAGCCAGCTGCCGTTCAAAGTAAGGATCATTTGGACCCCTTTTGAAATAATTAAAACCAAGCTACTGATAGACTGGAATAAAATTTGAGTCCCATTGGGAGTGTTGATGCACCAGAGGCAACTGCTTGTCGGGTGTATGGAGATTTCCCCTTTGACTTTTCCTGAAATTTTTCAGCATTAGGCAGTGGGGGCAGGTTTGAATTTCTTTTTGTTCTTTCAGGATTAGGTATTGCTTCAGTCACCGCAGAGTTTCTGACTGTTCACAGCAGTTGACAGATTTATGGTCAATTGTCATTTAACCACTGTTTGCTCTGAGCCAAGTATACGCACAAGAATATAATTATAAAGTTCTCTGGGAATCTGGTACTTTCTCACACTTCCCCCACCAGTATTGTGGTGTGCATGTGTCAAAAAATGAAAATGGTGGTGCTCTGGAAGATTAAGGAGCGATCACCATTCAAGCCAAGTAATGGTTGAGCTTTCGATGTCAGACTGTTGCTATTTACTTAAACACACCCACTCCCCAGCACTGTATGTATGCTGTTTTACACTCCTCCTGCTGATACCACCGAGATAGAGCAGACCCAGGCCATTCAACTCATTTTATCCTCTGTGTCCCAGACACTTTTACAACTTTTATAGCAATAAACTATTGCTAACTTGATATTCAGAATAGCAAGATGCAAAATTTTAATGGGGGAGGGGAGGGGAAGGAGGAGGGAGGGAGGGAAATGAAGAGTGTTGATTCTGTGGAACCTTTGTATCCTGACTGCTTGCATTCCCCATGCCTCACTCAGATTGGAACCACAATGTTTCATAGAGGATATGAGTCGATTGAAAAAGGAGTAGGATTTCTGCATCAGTTTTTGCAGTACATTGAAACACGAAGAGTTTCCATTCCTATTGCTGTACAAGTCCAGCTTGTGCCTGGACAGGTTAGAGTTCAGCATATTCCGTAGATGATTTTCTCCAGACCATCATACAAGACTTTCTTCGCATTTGTCTATGTGTCAGATATGCAATGTGTACATTGTTTTTAAGGATGGGGAAAAAAAGTGCTTCTTCTGATGTAAGAATCTGCCTGCGGACCCCATGAACTTCACATCCATGTGCCTTGCTCCAGAAGAATATCTGCAAGTGGCTCATGGCTAATTCTGGTTGCTCAGCTGTCAGTTGCTATTCCTTGCTTGCCATTTGCCCATCTCTTCCTAGAGCTGCCTCTTACCTTGATGTCTCATCCTCCTGGGTGAGCTGGTGTCTGTGCAAGTGAAGTGAGCGATGGATGTTACTGTGATGCACTCTCGCCTTGTTCTACATTTTAGGATAGCTCTCTGGAAAGATGTGGTGCAAGGGGAAAAGAATTTGGAGACCAAGAATACATCGAAGATGTGGCATGCTGCTAAGTGATGAATAGATGATTGTTGGGCGTGCTGAGTGCTGGATCACCAGCTCTCCTTCAGTCAGTCCCACATGACCCTAACTTTCTGTAGTGATGCTGCTTCAGTTCTCCTTCTTGTGATATGGATCACCAATATCCTGCAAACTGACAAATTAGTGCAGAATTTTGAAAAACATGGTGTCGTCCCACCTTGTGAGAATGTGAGTCACGCAACCTGCTAATTGTGTTTGCTGTTGCATGCTGAACAGCCGCGTGCTAAAATGAGGTGTACCATCCCTTGTGCCTTTACCTGGTAAGTACACGGCTGTGATTTTTGTGCATGTGGTAAGGTAGTTAGTGTTTCCGATGCTGCCTTGCTAATGTGACGGCATGTTGGGATTTGTTCATGGCGGGACGTTGCAGTGGGGCAAGTCTTCTTGCAATCTTCCTGAAATGAACTCTTAGCTACAAGTGGCACTGAGAACCAGGATTCATGGGACTTTGCCGATACCAGGCCTGCTGCAGAGGAGGCCACAAAATAGCTATATGCCTTCACTGGCCAGCAGCCCTATGAAGTCAATGCATAGGGACAGGGAGCCAATGGACATTGACAATCATGGGGCAATGGTCCTCTGGTGCAGCAAAGGGTATAAGCAACAGGTTTTTGGATGAAATATACTTTATGGCAGGTGCAAGACTTAAGAGGCAAACTCTGAATGCGTTGAGCCAGAAGGTGGGAACATGGGGATGAGGATTTTAATGGAAGTAAGTGTAGGAGCTGGTGATATTGGAAGGGGAAATGGGTGATCTTGGTGCTGGATAACATCAATGGTGAGGTTCGGAACTTTGTTTAGAATCAACCAAGACACGGAGATTGTGGAATCTTCTGACTCAGCCTGAACAGGTTAGTTGTGGAGAGGGCTGAGCAACACACTTTCTTGGTAGGAGCCAAAAGTTTTTTAAAAAAAGAAACAAGAAAGGCAAAAAAAAAAGAGCCTGAAGAATTCTGAAATGCATTTGTATGGAAATTGCGTGTAGAATTTTCTGGCCCCACCCACTGGCAGGATTTTCCAGCCCTGCCAAAGCCAATGGACTCTTGACTGGCCTGCTGCATTCTCCAGCTCATCCCCAACAGGGATGTAAAATTCCACCAAGTGTTTCCTGACCAAGTGTCTGTGAAGAGCTTATTCACATGATATTAACACAAGTGGTTCAAATTCTCATGGGTCAGACAGATGAAGGATGTTGGAAGCGGCCCAAACTATTTTTAGGGGGTAATGCCATCTATAATTTCTCGACTATTCCAAAACCGGGGTTAGTACAGTATTACCGCCATATCTAATGGCAGCGGTGATTCCATGGACAACAAGAGTTAATTTAGTTTTGTCGCAAGAGCCATGCTTTATTTTCTGTTGAACCACCTTGAAACTATTAACACTGGATTGCACAACTCCATAACATGTGTTAGAACCTGACTGTTTCTTTGAGAACATTGTCTATTTAAAACCCCTGACCTCTACTAACCTATTGGAAGGGGTAACCAACCGTGCAGATACATAAACAACAGGGATGCAGGTTATATGATTTGTCATTCAGGTGCAAAGGTAGTTTTTGTGTAAGTTAACAAACCGGAAATTCAGTGGAACTGAGTGAATTTTAAATCCAATTTTCTGTCATGGGATAGCAGCATACAAATCTCTGTTACAAATGTGCATTCTTTATATATTCCAGCTATCACTGTCTGAAATAACTGTTGTACTTGGAACCCTTCTTGCTGGAGTTCAGTAATGATTAATAAGTTCCCGAATAGTATAGTGCAGAAGGAAGTCATTCAGCCCATCAGGCCTGTACTGTCCCTTTAAACGAGTGATCAAATTAGTCCCATTCTTTTTCTTCATAGCTTATTATTTTTCTCCCCTTTAAGGTTTTATCCAGTTGCATTTTTGAAGGCTGCTATACTATTGAATGTTTCCACCACTATATTCTGTAGTGCATTGCAAGTCCTAACCCAGTAATTGTCAAAAAAGGTTTCCCCTTATTTCACCTCCTGTTCTTTTGTCAATCACCTTAACTCTGTACTTTATTTATCGCCCCTTCAGCTATTGAAAAAGATTGCACTTTTAATTTTAATTACTCTATCCAAACCTTTTGTGATTTGCAAAACTCTTGCCATTTCCCTTCACTGCACTAAGTTGTGAATAATTTCAAAATGTATGTAATTTGTTCGTATTGGATCCAAAAACAATTAAGGAAACCCTTTTTTCCCCTTTTAAGGTACAGAACAAATACAAAGTAGTTTGAATAGTTAGTTGCAACTCTTCTACAGGACAAAATGGGAATTCATTAATTTTATATTGGTTCTGACCTGTTATAAACAGTGACTTTGTGCAAAAGCATACAATGTTGGCAATTCACAATAGGTTCAGCATCTTAAAAGAAAATTGATATTTTGGATGCAATTCTTCATCCAAACTCAGTGCTACATTTAGGGCAATCGCATTTTTCTCTTTATCTCTATCTCACCACTTCTCTTTTTCTCTCTCTCCTAGCACATTTCTGTTGCTGTATCTGTCTGACATTTGACTTTTGGATTTGCAGCAAGTTATTTTTTCATTCTCTTTGAGATAGTTAGAAATGTTACTTCAGGCAATGTTCCACTTCAAACAGTAGTGTTGGCTGAGATTCACCTTGCCTTTTTAATTAAAAAAATACAACACTGTACCTGTTTCCAAGTACATTCAGTACAATTGGACTGCAAAAGGATATGGGGAGATTTAATAGAGGCGTTATCCTTGAGGGATCGAGGAAAATAAGGGGGAACTGTTTCCATTGGTTCGGGATGGAGGGGGGTGGGGGGGGTGGGGGGAGGGAGGAGGGAGGAGTGAGAATGGTAACCAGAGGGCATAGATTTGTACACCAATCACCAGTACGCATTCTCCATCACACCCTGGGGCAACTTTAAAGCAAAATCATCTTCAAAAAACTAACTTCTGATTTAAAAAAATTATTTTCCTTTCTGAACGAAAAGCTTACTCACTTGTGGATTCTGTCTCTTCAAAGTACATTTTCCAAATAAACCTTTCCTCGAAAGGCATTGTACCTTCAAAAATTCTTACAAGGGAATGAACACACAAATGTTCACAGCTAGTGTGATTCCTGGGGCTATCTACTTGCCTTTTACTTTTATCTCCTTTTTCTTTCGGCTTTTCCCACATACCATGGAGATCCCCGCAATTCTAGTTGATCATCTTCCTATCAACCATGATCTTTTTGCTGGGAGGTATTACAGCTTCATGCCCTTGCTATTAACCCTCCCCATTTATCTGTGCTGGGAACTGGCACTGATGCGTGCCAGCTTGCTTGTGCGGCTGGCTTCTTTCTTGACCCAGAGACTCTGCAGTGGGAGCCCTTCTTACTGAGCTATTCTAGCTTCTTCCTGAGGGTATCTACCTAGTACCCTAAAATACCTTTGAGTATCCCATGAACAACATCTCCTAGGAAACACAGGCCTTGGAGTAAGCCAAGGGGTGTGTTGCCAATGCTTGATCGTGAAATGGAGCCTTGAGGACCATATGTTAAGGTTATTTCGCATATTCCTCTTGCTGTGGAGCCAGATGTTCTGATTAGGGTTTACTCACTAAATGAAATGAAAATCACTTATTGTCACAAGTAGGCTTCAAATGAAGTTATTGTGAAAAGCCCCTAGTCACCATATTCCGGCGCCTGTTCGGGGAGGCTGGTACGGGAATTGAACCGTGCTGCTGGCCTGCCTTGCTCTGCTTTCAAAGCCAGCAATTTAGCCCTGTGCTAAACAGCCCCTGCCACAGAAGCAATCTTTCCAAACCTCCGACTCCAAATTGAAGTGGGAGAAACCGAGTGGTGCAGACACTTTCAGCTGTGAACAAGATTTTCATTTAGAAGCACTTGTAATCAGAAGCTGACGATCCACTTTTTCATCTACTTGTCATTTTCAGCTTCATTTCCAGGTGGCATGGTCGGGAACACAGAGCGTGAAATGTTGATGTTCCAATGGAGGCCATTGTGCTTGTGCTAGCCAATTAGTTCCACTTCCCCGCTCCAGGTTTCCTCCGGTTTCTTCGTCCAGTCCAAAGATGTGCAGGTTAGGTGGATTGGCCATGCTAAATTCCCCCTTCGTGTCCAAAGGTTAGGTGGGGCTGCGGGGATAGGGCAGGGGAGTGGTGCAGACTCGACGGGCCGAATGGCTTCCTTCGGCACTGTAGCGGTTCTATGATTTCTATGACTCTTTCCATAGCCCTGCAAATTTGGCTTCTCAAATATATATCCAGTTTTCCTGAACTATTGAATCAGTTTCTACCACCCTTTCAGACAGCGAATTCCAAATCAACGTAATTTGCACAAAATACTTTCCTCGCCTCTTCTCTCGGGCTGAAATTTTTCCAGCCGTTCTTGCCGGCATGCTCTTCGGGTCCTGCCAACACCGACCCCCCCCCCCCCCCCCCCCCCCCCCCCCCCCCCTCCCCCTCCCCTCTCCGCTTCCCCTGCTGCAGATCCCCTGGCAGCAGAGGGTATGAACAAAGGGAAAATATTGACAGCGTCAGGACCAGCAAATCTCGACCAATGGCAGGCTGCTGCAAAACATAGGGGTGGGGGGGGCGGGTCGGGGGGGGGGGCAGAAAACCCTGCCCTGAGTCTGCTGAAAAATCTTTAGCATTTGCTGTCGGTTCCTCGGCGACGGAGAGTCTGAACAATGGGCAAACCTGTTAATAGAAGTGGGACCAGAAGAACCCAACACCAACCAATGGTAGAGCCACATCCAGAGCAAAACACTCTGGCAGCATGTGGGGGGGGGAGAGAGGGAGGAGAGAGTGGGGGGGAGATTTTCCCTAAAATAGTTCGCAGTGTGACTTCCTGAGAATGTTAAAGATTGTAAATGCCCACATCTGTTGGGCAGGGATTTTCAGCAGCTCGCAAACAATAAGCTTGATGTGCCAACAGGTGTGGTTGAATTTGAATCCACAATCACTTGTCTACCTTACTGCACCACACATGTCCCAGGTTGAACTCCTAGCTGTTGAGATAGCTGGTTTCAACTAGAGCAGCAGTGGGTGGGGGGGGAGGGGGGAGGGGGTGCTGACGTGTCTCTGGGCTAAGGAAATAAAAATGTCTGTGTCCCAGCTTCTGATGCCTATCTATTGACTCCTGCTAATGACCTGTGCGTAGGAACGTATTTGCCATGGTTGTGTTTTCCACTCAGTTGAATTGCCTGCACCAAGGATGGCTACTTCATAGAATCATAGAATTTACAATGCAGAAGGATGCCATTCGGCCCATCGAGTCTGCACCGGCCCTTGGAAAGAGCACCCTACCCAGGCCCACCCCTCCCCCTATCCCTGTAACCCCACCTAATCTTTCTTGGACACCTAAGGGCAATTTAGCATGGCCAATCCACCTAACCTGCACACCTTTGGACTGTGAGAGGAAACCGGAGCACCCGGAGGAAACCCATGCACACGGGGAGAATGTGCAGAATCCGCACAGACAGTGACCCAGGCCGAGAATCGAACCTGGGACCCTGCAGCTGTAAAGCAACTGTGCTAACCGCTGTGCTACCGTGCTGCCCACTTGAATGAATCTTTTTCAGGAAGAAGAGAAGTAAATTGGATGACAATCAGACCTTGCTTTTATGAGCAGGCAGTCATTTTATTAATATGGAAATTGATTCTGTTAACTCCATCAAATTGTGCTTTGCTGCAGATTGCTGTCTTAATCAGAAACATTGCACGTTGGGTAGGACTTCTGCTCTATCAACCTCATCCCTTGGGTAATGCAAGGATAACATGTTTAAATGAGATGGATGATAGGAAAGACTGTTAGCAGTGGAATGGTCAAAATCACTTAATGCTCTTCATAATCGTATTTGTTTCTATTCATGATCACTATGGAGCTGTAAAACCAACATTAACTTTCGCCTGGGGTAGTATTAACGCCACTTATGCAAAACACTATAAACTGTACTGCATAGCTGGGCTCACTGAATCTGATGTAATAGAGCAGGGATATGCTGCCAAATGCTTCCCAATGCCAATATACATGTTGCTGCCTCATCATTTTAAATGGTGCTGAGCATACACATACACCCAGTGCTGGCACACTACCTGAGAGCTCTGCCACATATCTGTGAAATGTTGCTTTGGCCTGATAATCTTCCCCAGACTAAATCAGCTGAGCCCGTTCATCAAGCACTTTAAAGGCCGTCCATTTCCTAGCTTCCTGATGGCCTTCTGGTCCTGAAATCAAAGACTGAGCAACAATGAAAGTTGTGTTGGGACAGGTGTTGAGCTAATCTTCAATAGGCATTCACAGTGACTGTCAAAATGGGGGTTCTTGTACATCTCTGAGCAAAACTTTGGCTAGAATGAGGCGAAGGGTTAATTGAGCGCATTGACTAAAATCTCTCTATCTCTGAACATTATACAAGCCAATACGTGAAGACATCACAGAACTACAGTGGTGTGTCCATTGAGCATGTGGGTATGAGGAACAAACTGATAACTTGTAAAGTTGGTTGCTTTGGCATGAATTTTCTGATATTTTAGTCAGGTGTTGAACTTTTTCCAGAGTTTCTCATATGGGCATTGACAAACTTAACTAATGTCACAATGTGATTCCAACCCATCACAATGTAAGTCTTGGCATCGCGAATTGAAGGGGTGGGTCACATTGGTGGTCTTGGGGAAGAGGTCATTCTCAGCTGGCCCCACCCTCTGCTTCCCAATGCCGGGTTCTTTGATCAGGCCGTCCCTGGTGTTGCTCTTTTTAATAATGATGCACTTTAGAGTCGCCAGGTATCAAATGATACCACCACAAGGCTTTACTTGATATCGATCAAAGGACCACACAACCAGTTAGTCAGTTCAAGTTCAAAGATGGTTTATTTACACACAAGGATTACTTCGACATGCAACACAAAACATTACAAGTTAAACTACACCGAACAACTACAATAGCCTATACTTAACTTAAGGGCAACCGGCTCTATGCAGATGGACAAGGCCTTTGTCCAGATCTGCGTGGCTGGGTGGAAGAAGTGGCTCTGTTTCTGCTGGGCTCATCCGTCTTGTAGCGATCATTGGTCTTGAACTTGTCTGTCTGGTTGTTATGCTGCACTTGGGTTGACATAGGCCGGATCCAAGAGAGACCGAGCATATGGCTGTGTCTCTTCTTATCCCTCTGGGACTTCGCGCTCTTTGGAGCGGCCCTTAACTTGGACCCAATAATTCGACAGGCTTCGATCACTGCCCTCGATTTTGGCCAATAAAGGGGCGGGTGCCTTGATGGCTGGCCACGTCCTTAGCGGTCATTGACCTTGGCTGTTTGGGCTCCCTGAGTAAAGGGAGTGGTGCCGATTAGTCTGTATCTGTATCGGTTACCTGAGCACAGTTCTTTTGTTCTGGGGAAATGGGCCAATAGAATGCAAAGGAGCGGGGATTTCGATTGTGTCTAGCTATCTGGGTTACAAATACACACACAAGCTCTGAGTCTGTCTGAGTCCTGGGTTGGCCATAATTCCCATGGTCTTTTGCAGGTGGCCATCTGAGATGGCTACACTGGAAGCCAGCGAACCCCTACACGATTTGCTTTTTGAACTTTCCACATGGACAGTCCTACTCCGCCTGCAGCTGCTAATGGGATGACGCTCTTGTGTGGGTATTAATTGCCCCCTTAGAGCCTCAAATGGTGGCTAATCACTGGCTTAATCTTGACAATGAGGTCCCCAGCCACCACCCTGCCAATTAAATGCCACCAAACCTGCCATGGTGGAGGGGGCATTAAATGCTGCACTCAGTTTCTACTATTGAAGGCAGCATTTACGACTGGTGTGGTGCCAGTAAGTAATAAGTTGGCACCGGACAATACTATGGGCTTGATGCCATCTTTGTGTGCTGCTGGATTCAGCTTTTGGGAACCATCCCGAAATTAGCCTTTGAGCAATGTAAATTCGAACAGAACTACTTTTGTTGTTTTTTCTTGAAACAATCTGAAATATTTCTTTATACTGCAGGGCAATCATTAATTGAGACCACAGCAACCTCACTGCTTTCCTATATCTAGAGCCAATTCTAAATTTAAAGTCGGAGTGACTAGAGCTTCAAGCATGGAAATTCTTCCAATTGGAGTTGTTGGACAATGCAATGGGACTGAAAATGGCCGCCCCCACTAGCAGAGCCATTTGAATGCAGAAACCAACAGCTGACCAGGCTTCCAGATGTCCTCCGAATGCTGAATGGTCACTGTACCAGTGATGCACTTTCTCACTCACTGACTGGTCAGGATCCTCTGTGGCTTTTTGGGAAGTATAACAGCTGGAACCATTGAGACAAATGTTGGCTTTTAAACTGTTGTGCATTCTGTTATTTGCAGTTCTTCTCATCCATTTAATATGAAATGCACGGTGTAATATGGAACTAAAGGACTGCGCCACACTGGCAGTCTTGCGCCATATCCCAGAACAGTTTGTTTGTTCATGTGCAAAGACTATTCTATCACGCTGTCTCTCCCCCAACATCCTTTCCTTGTGTTTCTGCAAGCAGGCTGGGACTGTTTGTAACTAAGACTGTGCCTATAATCTCCGGCATGTGCAGCTTTGCTCAACTGACATGATGGCACAGTGGTTAGTATTGCTGCCTCACAGCACCAGGGACCCAGGTTCAATTCCGACCTTGAGTGACTGTGAAGAGTTTGTTCTCCTCGTATGTGCATGCGTTTCCTCCGCGTGCTCTAGTCTCCTCGTACAGTCCAAAGATGTGCAGGTTAGGTGGATTGGCCATACTAAATTGACCAAAGGTTAGGTGTGGTTTCCGGGGGTAAGGCAGGGAATGGGCCGAGGTCAGGACCTCTTTCAGACGGTCAGTGCAGACCTGATGGGTCAAATGGCCTCTTTCTGCACTGTCGGGATTCTATGATCTGCCATTTAATTTGAAACTGTGGTACCCAACTTGCTTGGAGAATATCTGTCAATTTTTAGAAGGGGAAAAATGCCTCATTACTGGATTGTTGCATACAGGCTAAGTACAGCTGGCCCAGGTTAATTTATAAACCTGAGAGCAGAAACTTGGGCTTGATGCAATGTTGTGGAGCATTCAAGTTTATCCATGTAAAAGCTCGGGGTTGATCACTTTGATTTCTGACCATGTGGGCTAATTTTAATGTCACTGGGCTTTTCTGCATTAACTATGCCTTCAATTATTTGGGGTTCATAAAGCCTGCTGCTTTATGTAGGTCCCACAATCTGGAGGCGTTGTCTTCTATCATGTTCAATAGAGGATAAAGTGCTGTCCTAACCATGGTGTTCTTTGTGATTCTTTTATCAGGATGGATGTTGTAGTGTTCACAAAGATCACTAACAAAGCGAACTTTTATTTACACTACTTATTAAAGCTCGACCACTTACTCCTAGAGTAAACAATCTAGTAATCTACACTCAACTAACACTAGTCTCTGCAGTCTATCTATAACTGTACTCTACGCTCTCTCACTGCTCCTCTCCAGCTCTCTCCCAGAAATCTGAGAGTCGATGATTTATATAGTTCCGCATTTAGCTCCATCTAGTGGTTAATTATGATATGACATTAACCCTTTGCATTCTGAACATTTCACATAATGCCACACTGACCAATTAATTTCTACAACTGGCCTAAACTGAACATGCATGACTGCTAAAATGCCGAGTAAGTTATAATCAGCAACACTGGAGGCTACAAACGGCTTGTTATCAACTGTAATGTCATTTCCATAATGTCCATTCAAAACATTTCCATAGGGTCCCATTCTCCTCATTGGTGCTAGAAATTTGAATCTGAAGTTTTGCATATTCCACCCACTGCACTGCAGCTTATGATGATGGGCAGTCTGGATTGGTTGATGGATCATTTTTCTTCAGTTCACTTCCTTTCTGAGTTAACAATAGACTCGAGTCATGTTAGTCCAACCGAGGGCAGAACACTTGGCCAATGATTAACCCAGATTCATCTGTACTCCGTTACTTTGCATTACAGTTTACTATTTCTGACTGCACTCTAACCAAGCAGTAGCCCTAGCAAAAAAAAAAAGTTTAATATCACATTTGGTGGCGCAGTGGTAGCACTGCAGTCTCAAGGCGCCGAGGTCCCAGGTTCAATCCCGGCTCTGGGTCACTGTCCGTGTGGAGTTTGCACATTCTCCCCGTGTTTGCGTGGGTTTCGCCCCCACAACCCAAAGATGTGCAGGGTAGGTGAATTGAACACGCTAAATTGCCCCTTAATTGGAAAAATGAATTGGGCACTCTAAATTTATACTTAAAAAAATATCACATTTGGATTCAGATTGTAAATGTGCTGTGAATGAGCCAAGATGGCTAAAAATGAACTGACCGTGGAGCCTCATGGCCCAATACAGGTTGTGCGTCCCTTATCCGATATTCAGAAAAAATCCGAAATCCACACTTTTTTATGAATGCGGCACACAGACACAGTTCCCAACGCACGCCATACAGGCCCAGTTCCCAACGCGCACCGCACAGGCGCAGTATATTCCAAAATCCATTGCGCACTCGGCCCCAAGCATTTCGGATAAGGGATTTTCAACCTGTGACGGTACAGCTTTTGTCACCAGAGTGGCAGAAGTTAAACGCTAAATCATATAAGCCAGTGGGTTTGCTCGAAAGAATATCAGTTTCCATGTAATACATGTAATTAATGAATACAGGTTTTTCAACCTGTAAAACATGTAGAAAATATAGTGATGTCCGTGAGAATTTTCCTTTATTTACCCATGGGGTCGGTGACACAGCGTTTGTGTGTTTTACCCATGGGAGTAATGACTCCATTGCAACCCTTGTATTCTCGGGCAGGAAAGCAACACAAGGTGTCCCAAATGCATGCAATGTAAAATAAAAAGATTAGTGTTTTATGTAGCACTTCACACACCCCAAAGCACTTTACAATGACTCTGCTACAGAAATATTTCATTGATTCTAATGTAGTCATCATTTCAATTGCTTCTTGCTGTGTGCCCTCTGAATAAACCTCCAATATAAATGCTTCGGGCGGTAAGCGGATACTGTAACTTTTATATGAATACCAGGGCCTTTTGTTAATTGAATAGAAGTCTAAACTGAAAAAGATGGGGACTATTCTGTTGGGAGGAACATTTTCATTCATGACATGCAGCGTGTAAATCTATGAAATACTTTTAAGAAATCTCAGCACTTTTTGTTTAGAAGCCTGATTACATATTATGTCATTCATGCTGCAAACTTGTAAAACAACATCAATTATCGCATTGCATTTTGATTCTGCGATGAAAATATTGCTTTTTAACTTGTTTAATCACATGTTGGGATGGTAGTTAGCAATATAATCACTCTTATGAAGTGCATTCTAAACACTGAACTATAAAACGCTGACTCAAGTGGGTGTTGACAATTTATTTGCTCTTATTGATTTTATGTTTATCAAGAGGTATAGCAATGGGAAAATAAGGCATTATGCACCCTTTTGGAAAGGATCAGGTATACAGTGAAACCCTGTCAGTAGCACCAAAGCATTGCATGTAGATCTAATCTTGGGGTATCCCACTACACCTCAGAGTATATATTCCCCTTCTCAGATCTGTGATCCTTGTGACATCTTCTCTGAGATTCCCAATAGATTGATAAGCAATGTTCTGCTCCAGTGTTATGGCATAGCCCCTACCTCCGGGTCAGAGGCTCTAGGTTCAAGTCCTGCTCTGGGTCCAAGTCGAGTCCTGCTTTGGTGGGTACATTCAAAACATGGCGAAGCAAATTCAGTCCGTAATCCTTCCTGATGGCAGATGAGAGATGATCCATGGCAAACCACTGCAGTCCTTTGCTAAGCATAATCGTGGATCAATTCAATGGAAGTCCATGGACATGAATGACCTCTTCAGGAAGGGTAACTGAAGGAGCTGGAGGTTCTGCAATGGACCTGCATTCATCAGAATTAGGTGAAGCCTGACAGCCACATTTCATGGTGAAATTTTGTAGCCATTAGAGAATGAGCAGATTGTCATTTCGTCAGGCAGAGCTCAACTCTTATTCAGAATAGAGGCGGAAACTCAGGATGACACTCGGCTCTCTGAAATATTTAGAATTCATTGGATGTGGCCGTTGCAAGCTGGGAAAGCATTTGCTGCTCATCCCTAATTGATCTTGAACATTTAAGAGTCAACCACATTGCTGTGGATCTGAAATTGCGGGTAGCCAAACTGGCAGATTTCCTTCCCTGAAGGACAACCACCAAGAATGGTTTAATGGTCATCATTCCACTTTTACTTCCAGATTCCTTACTAAATTCCAATTTCACCATCTACCGTGGTGGGATTCGAACCTGAGGACCCAATGCATTACCCTGGGTCTGTGGATTGCTAGTGCAGTGACAATACTATTATGCCACCACCTCCCCAATGGATGATGTTTCTTGCCGTGAATTTGACTTTAGAATTTACCTTGCATTATAACAGAGAACCACTTCCAATAAATTAGGAATTTTGCATAAATAATTTTAGTGAAGAAATTAGTGACACTGCTGCACCGTAATATCTGCAGCACGGTAGCATTGTGGATTGCACAATTGCTTCACAGCTCCAGCGTCCCCAGGTTCGATTCCCAGCTTGGGTCACGGTCTGTGCGGCGTCTGCACATTCTTCCCGTGTGTGCGTGGGTTTCCTCCGGGTGCTCCGGATTCCTCCCACAGTCCAAAGATGTGCGGGTTAGGTGGATTGGCCATGCTAAATTGCCCATAGTGTCGGAAATTGCATGCAGTGTTGGGTGGGGTTACTGGAGGTGTGGACCTTGGGTAGGGTGCTCTTTCCAAGAGCCGGTGCAGACTCAATGGGCCGAATGGCCTACTTCTGCACTGTAACTTCTATGTAACTATGAAATGAAATCATTGAGTTGCTGGGATTAGTAATATGCTGCTAATTTGAGAGAATATCCACAATAGGAGTTGTTGGAAAGATTCTCCATATGGTGGTGGGGGGGGGGGGGGGGGCGGTGCACGGTTGTATAGTGGTTAACACTGCTGCCTCACGACGCCGAGGACCCGGATTCAATCCCGGCCCCGGGTCACTGTCCATGAGGAGTTTGCACATTCTCCCCGTGTATGCATGGGCCTCACCCCCACAACCCAAAGATGTGCAGAATAGGTGGATTAGCCATGATAAATTTCCCCTCAATTGAGGGAAAAAAAGAATTGGGTACACAAAATGTAATCTTTAAAAAAAAAAAGATTCTCCAATATGGGTCTCGGAAGATTTCAAGGATATTTCTTTGCACACTTTATTGAATAAGGTATTCAAAATGTAGTAATATATACTCCAGCATTTTCTCTTTCAAAAAATAAATGAAGTAATTTTGCCAGATGGCAAAACATACCAAGATAATGTGCAGTCCCTGGTTACTGAATGTTTGAAGTACTTTGTCAGTTTGGTGGAAATCTGATATAGTTGCAACTGCATTGCCACAACTTTGAGGAAAAACACCACTTCTTCTTAAAAGGAGCTGAGTATGTAACACTGACTGTCAGAGATTGCAATGGAATTGGATTTAATTAAGGAAATCCATTACCTCAATTGCATTTTCCACAAAATTTGAAGAATGATTTATGGCTTGATTCATTCAAAGATTATGCTTTATATTCTGCATTTCTCACACACAGATTGATCTTGTGTGCCTTGCAAAATGCCGAGCAGAAAATGCTGGAAATTCTCAACACGTCGAACAGCCTATATAGGCCATTGACTCTTCCTCAGAACCAGCAGCTGTGATAGTTTGCTTAGTAATACAGAACGTGAATGTTTCCTGCAACTGAGCTGGGGTGAAAATCTTTTCAAAGTCTAGAAAAGTGTTTTAGTCAGTGTGCAAGATCAATTTGTAGCTGAAAGCATCAATAAGGAAAAGTACTCCATCGCTCCTGGATGACCTTTGACAAAAGGGTCACCTGGACTCGAAAAATTAACTCTCTTCTCTCCCTACAGATGCTGCCAGACCTGCTGAAATTTTCCAGCATTTTCTCTTTGGTGGGAAATAAATTAGATCTTGAATGAATTAAATAGTTTTACAGTAACTTGGTTTATTAGAGGTTAATTGCGAGCTTAATTGGGGCAGTGGCAGCAGATAGTAGGAACGGGGATGTTTATGGGAATTAAACTTTAAAAATACCATTAATTGCCTAAATATTTTATATAGTGAACTTTTAAGTGTCCACAACTCCAAACTTACTCGCATCTTGAGAATTAAGCTAATGTGATCAAAATGGGTTTGGGGGAATGTAAACATATAATGGGCAGAATTCAGGATGATCTTCCATTTCGTGGAAGTAAATGTGGCCAAGATAACTATGAAATCTATCATGGAACATTTATCTGGATATTTTGGGCCTAGTGCATTGTGTAAATTTGTACTGTGCAGGCCAGAGCACCAATTCCTCCTTTTTGTTCATAGAAATTAAGCACCAATAGAAGGTGTTAGGATCTGAAGAAGAGGGACCAAACGGCTCCTCTACTTTCCCTCTCCACATTTGACCACACAGCTTAAAAAAAAAGAATATACTTGCCAATTTTGTCAGTGTTTACCTGTTAGCGCACTGTGATCACAGAAGACACCATCAGAAGTTTTCTTGAATTTTTTAAAAAGGAAAGACAATGAGCGGGATTTAACTAAATGGGAACAAGTCCCATAGCGATTGCGTTTAGTCGCGTGTTCCCTGGCACTCGTAGTGCCGAGAAACAGAAAAAACTGCACTCGTGTTCAAGAGGAGGCCTCAGCGGGGAATGCGCGGCCAAAGCCGTGCATAGCCCCGTTTTGTGAATTGAGGAGCAGCAGTATAGCGAGCGATCAGGACACCATTTTTAAATGATGATGTCCTATGGGAGAGTACCATGGCACCACCCCACACCCGTCCAGGAAACCACCGTCTGGATTGCCACCGTGCAAAAGAAATCCCATTCGGCACCTTGACAGTGCCCTGAGAGCTTGAAGTCGCACCTTTGCAGTGCCAGGCTGGCACACAGGTGGCACTGCCAGGTTGGCAGTGCCTGGGTGGCACCAACAGTGCCGGGGTACCACCGTGCCCAGAGGGCATGCACCTGGGCGCCTCCAATCCTCTGGGAGACACCCACGACTGCCATCCCATCTGGACCAGAACAGTACTGAACAGTGTTCGCCCGAGGTCTCCGAGGTGAAGGAGATAGATATCATGCCTCTGGTACATCGAGAATCTGCCCGTTAAAGTGAGACTAGCTGTCTCACTTTAATGTGCAGATTTGCTAAAAAAATGGTCCTACCCAAAATGGGTGGGATTTACATTGCAATATCTCGCGAGATCGCATTAGACCTTGCGAGGTCTTGCGAGCTGGTAAATCCCTGGAGCGGGGTCTCCCGGCTGCTATTGGCCACACAATTGCACCCAATATTTATTGTTCTTTACTTGGTCCAAGTAAAATATTAAGAATTACTTTGACTTTAAAACACAGTAAGTTCACACTTCCAAAGATTGATCACATGGTGGGCATATTGATTCGGTAGATAGTGGCTCAACTTGGTGGTCCTGTTGAGTTTGGAGTGAGGCAGTTTCAAGATGAAGATGGACGATTTATATATTCTTCTTGAGACAGCAGAGCTGGGTTGAGTTACTTTTAAGGCTTGTAGTGCCTGGATAGTCAAAGTCAGAAGACAGGGTTTGAAACTTGGAAGTTGTCTGGAGAGCGAGGGAATGCATTCAGGATCTTGTTCCTTCAACATCACAGGCGCTGTCCTGGTCTACAGGCAGAATGTTTGGTTAAACATACAGGGCTAGTTGACTTGTCACATCACCACCTCTCCCCAACTGACCAGTGAGTCAAGTATGTTCATGGCGAGTGTATCTCAGTTGGTTTAGATGATGAGATCATCCCTCCGCACATTCCTTTCTAAGCTAGAGTTCCATTGTCCAAGTGATTATGTCTAATGGTTTGTCTTCACCCAGCAAATATCTTGACATAAATGTCCAAAATATGGTGAACAGTCATATCCACAGGTATTTAGTTTGGAAAACTTTTCAAATTTTTCTCTTAGTACTGTTTCAGTCTCCGTCACTTGCTTCGCACCTGCAGGGCATGCTCCTTTGTGGCGCTTGTTCACAGTATTCTCAAGTTAATTTAACTTAATGAAGGATTCTTCAGTGCTCTGTCCAAATGGAAACTGTTGCTCAGCCTAGGGCCTCGATTTAGCCAGCACAATGGTTAACTCCTTTCATTCAAACCACCAAAATGCTTGTGATGTTTGCCAATGCAGTTCTTCACTTGCTCCATCCTGTGTCATGTCTTTAAATCTCCGAGCCAAGCAGCCTGAGGTTTTAGTTATTAAACCACGAGCCAATTATTTCAAGAATTTTATTAACCCTTTGACAGCCTAAAGTATCTTTTCTTTCACACCCATCAATAGCAATGACTCCGAATTTTTATCGGGCGTCTCGTTGATGTAGCTGTCTGCCAATCTTTTTTCTTCAAGCATTTAATATGTCTGACCAGGGATCTTCAGCCAATGCACAAGTCGTCATGGAACCTGATACCAATCCTATCAGTGATGTTGGTGAACATAATGAGAGAAACCTTGAGGGTTTCTTTACAATGAGAGAAGCCACACACTTCCTTTTACTGTTCTCTAGTTGGCTTGGTGGCTTAGGAGTGTGGAGCAGAATGATGTCAAAGGCACAGGCCTTTACTGTCTGTACTGGTTTATGGTGGCCTGCCTCCTAACCTTGCCCCACGCATGATGTAGTGTGGTACCCCTGAAACTGTATAACCAACTGCCAATCTCGAATGAAGAAAGATGCCTATGGTCCTTCATGGTTTCTGGCTCATTATCCAAAATAATATTTTCAGAAAAGATTTTTATTTGTATTTTAGAAAACTTTGGAAAAGAACAAAATGTACCCTAATCTAAATGGCTAATCATAAACGTAATAATTCAGAGCTGAATTAGATGGAATTAACCGGGCTGAAGTAGCACTAGCAGAATCCCCACACCCACAACAACTGCCATCAGAAGAGGTGTCAATTCATTTAGTTAGTTGATTGGGAGCAGGCATGTGATAAATTGGGTATGGCTTGAGAAGCAAAAGTATTCCACATAACTGGATGGGGTGGAATTGTTTTTTTTTTTTGTTGCCCCTAATGTAATAAACCAAGCTCACATGGTGGTAATAATCTGGAGCTTCACTGATCAATTTTTTTTAATGTCTTGGGGGGTAGGAAATTCACTCTGAAATCTGGGCCAGTGGGCTAGTTTCTTCCATACACACCATGGATATCCTTTGCCAACATGGGCCATTTGTCAATTGCTGACCCTTGCTGTTTGTTCTGAAATCCTGGATCATGTCTCTCCATGCAATTTAAACTAACACTCCACTGAAACATGGGAGTGCTGCACTGTTGGAGGTCCTGTCGTTTGGATCAGATGCTCATACTTCAGTTAGATGATAAATGGCACTCTTCAAAAGAGAAGGAAGTTCTCATGGCATCCTGGCACCCCTACCAACACCACAAAATAAAAATTTGATTTGTATGCTAGTTATTCTTTTATCGGTTGCCATTTGATTTATGATTTTTCCTTTGAGCAAATTGGCTGTTGAACTTAACCAAATGAGTCAATGTGCTTCAAAGGGAAGCATTTTTATTCAAAGCGCTTGAGGATATTTGAGACGTAATCAAATGCAATATAATTCCAGGATTGCCTGTTCTTCATCACTCAAATCTCCCTATGAAAGGTTTGGCATGAAGAGTCCTTTTACCTCTAAAGGAGTTCAAGGAAACAGCATAAAATTATTCCACCTGACCACGTCTCTGCTGTCTACCACCTGCTCTGATGCCTTGCATAAGCAACCACTTTAACACGGGACTGTGACTGATAGGCGAGGCTGTACATGGACTTTAAAGCTGAATGGCCCAATTTTGTTTTTGTTGCTCCATGCTTTCATGTCTCCTTTTCTATTGTGATGACTGATTTGCTTAATGAAGTATTTGAAGTTTACTTCACATAGTATTTTAGAGGTAGATTTTCTGTCAACGTGTTTAGTCAGGTTAGGTGATTTCCTTGACGACTATGATGGAGAGGTTGAAAAGGGTCCTTTTACTCCAAGACTCTTTTTAGACAAAACCATCCTGGAACAGCTGGGAGGACGCCGTGATGAGTGATATGTCTGGGTTCAAGTTATAAGAATCTTTATATTGTACATTTTGAATGAACTTGTTGCAAGGGCAAGACACTTTTTTTTGGGGGGGGGGGGGGGCAGGGTGGAAAGAGAGAAATGCCATGCCTGTCTGGGATTTAATTTTTGCTTTTTATTTTCTTCTTTGACCACATGAACATAACTGAGAGCGCAATTCTCCAGCCTCGTTGCGCTCTTGCTCGAGCAAAATGAGGCCGGTGAATAGCGGGAGATGGCGAAAACGACAACTGCGGCAGGCGCCAAACAGTTTGCGATGCAACCGACCCACTCCCTTAGGTGAGTTCGAGATCTCGCCTTATTATGGCGAGAAACCAATTATCACCACTTAAGCCCTATTTCCACAAGCAATGGGAGTGACTCCATATCGAACGGCCGCCCATGATTAAATGGCCTCCCCAGCACATGGTCACACTGGCGCCGATTAGTACGCCTTTTTAAAAACATGAACCTGGCCGAAGGGGTTCTGCGGGGAGCCGAGGTGAAGAGCCTCCTATGCTCGAGCCCGGGGGTGCTGGGCTTTTTGCCCCAGTGCTCTGCGGGGGGTGGGGGCGATTGGAGGGTTAGCAACGGCCCAGGATGTACAGGCGTCACTGGTAGTTCACACAGATGATGGACAACGCATGCTGCAGGAGGCTCCGCCACAACAAGGAGATGGTGCAGTACCTGTGCCATGTCCTCCCGGACTAGGTACCACATGGAGGAGGAGGACAGCCGCTCCCAGTGGCCATCAAGATCACTGCAACCCTGACATTTATGCCTCAGGATCCTTCCAGGGCTCTAGCGGGGACCTGTGAGGTATCTTGCAGGTCACAGTCCACACACGGGTGCATCCGACAGGTCCTGGCTACCCAATAAGCTTTGCCTTTGCCAAAACTGTTTGCACCCCATTCATAAAGATCCCCTGCTCCCATCACCCACATGATGAACTACTTGGCAGTTAAGCTGACCGAGAGGACTGCAATGACGCTGATATCTTGCTCCTTCGTGTCACAGGGCAGACCTTTGCTAGGGTCATTACCTAAAAGACCCATCCACTTGCTGACAGAAAGCTTCCAGAAGCACAATGCATTTTCTATGCTGGCCGATGGACTCTGGGCGTTCTCTTTACACGATGGCCAATTTCTTCTCTTGATTTCACTGGCCTGTTACCACTTGCTTCGCACCTGGCAGGAACAGTTAAAATTGGTGCCATTACTTTCCAGGATATCCTGTTGACAGAAGGCTCCCACATTGTAAAAGGGATTTGCCTGTGAAAAGCTGCTTGGCATGTTCATCTCCATGGAAAGCTAAGTTCCCCAAGGTCACTGCAACCTTGCATCTGGGTGATCATTTTGAGAGAGAACCCTTTGAGCCAGGTACAAGTCATCCAGAGCCGCAGATTCTGGGCAAAGAATCATAAACTTATTTCAATCAGTCCTTTTGAACACTCTGACAGATAGTTCATGTGAGCTACTGAGATAGTTGATTTTCAACTTGAACACCAACAGACATCCAATCGTCCCCAGATTTTGGTTTTAGTTCTTGGTGATTTGTGCACCAGCCTGCGTTTTTACCCATTTTCACTTGGATCCTAACTATGGTGAATTGTGCCGGGACATTGTTCTGTGGATCATGGTTACCCTCTGGTAATCATAGAATCCCTACTGTGCAGAAGGAGGCCATTTGGTCCATTGAGTCTGTACCAACCCTTCGAAAGAGGCTAGGCCTAATCTTCTGCCCTATCCCCATAGCCCCACCCAACCTTTGGACACTTGGGGGTAATTTAACATAGCCAATCCCCCTAACAACTTTGGGACTGTGGGAGGAAACTGGAGCACCCGGGGGAAACCGACGCAGACACTGCAAGAACGTGCAAATTATCACCCAAGGTCAGGATCAATCCCAGGTCCCTGGTGTTGTGAGGCAGCAGTGCTAACCACTGCGCCACCGTGCTGCCTCAACCGGTCCAACCAAGCACGCCTTTGCGTGTGCACCTGGATATCTCCAGGCACTTCGGCAATCGAGCTCCAAATTCATCTCTCGTTCTGACTGGCTGGAAGCCCTTTAATCACTTCAGCTAAACAATGAAGCATGAATAGCATCCTTGGCTCCAAAAGTAGAGATGCCGATTCCAATCGGGAAGCAAGCCATAGCCACGGATGTGAAGAGATTCCAGAGCATTGTCGCAAGGTATAATCCAAACAGTGATGAGTTCCTCCCACGTCCTGCACCAGGAAAGAATCATAGAATTTACAGTTGTTGCTAACTTTCGGTTGGCTCTTAATTCGTAATTTGCTCTGTTTGTTTAACCTTTGCTCTCGAGTCGCCAGGTATCTTTATGATACCGCCACGAGGTTCAAGTTCAAGTAATAATCAATAACTCAACACAACAATTAGTAAGATTCAAATCAAAACACATTTATTATACACAGTAAATCAGTACTTGTGCATAAACTCTACTTTCTAGACTATTCCTATCACTAAAAGGCCTATACTTAGCTTTGGACTGGCCCACCAGGTCAGGGGAACAAATGGTCTTTCGTTCAGGTCCTGAGTCTGCAGGATTCAAAAGCTGGTATGGACTTGTAGCTAGGAGCGCCTATCTCGTAGCGAGCGTTGACTGGAGACTTACTTGATTGACGCGGCAGCTTAGATAGGTCACTCTCACAGGTTGATTGAAGTTGCTGAGTGACCCTGCCAAAGAAGGACGATTTGAACTTGAGGGCTTTACTTTATAGTCCCCAGAGGTTTCCCGCCCTTCGGGGCGGACCCCGTACCTGGTTCCAAATGATTGGACTGCGTTCCAATCATTTGGATCGATTTCTCCAATACTGGAGTTGTTCCCTGAACGCTGGGCGGTCCCTAAATGTCCGTTGGCCTTCCTTTGTCTTGGCTCCTGTTGGCGCCGAGGAGTCTGGCTTGGCTTTATTCACCTTAAATGTTGCAATTGTGCCTTGGAATTGCTCATTACTATGCAGATGGCTGCTGCATTACTATGCAGATGGCTGCTGGTTTCAGTGCTGTCTGTTTTTTTACAGGTTTCAATACACATGATTTCTGTACTTGCTAGTCTATGCCTGTGTTGGCGGAATTTCCCTTCAGTCTTTGCGGTTCTCCATTTTAAGTTGGGAAGTGGCCAACCCAGGTGGCTACACTGTGCAGAAGGAGGCCATCTGGCCCATCAAGACTGCACCGGCTCTTGGAAAGAGCACCCTACCCAAGCTCACACCTCCACCCTATCCCCATAACCCAGTAACCCCACACAACACGAAGGGCAATTTAGCATGGCCAATCCGCCTAACCTGCACATCTTTGGACTGTGGGAGGATACCAGAGCACCCGGAGCAAACCCATGCACACACTGGAAGAATGTGCAGATTCCGCACAGACCATGACCCAGGCCGGGAATCGAACCTGGGACCCTGTAGCTGTAAAGCAATTGTGCTAACCACTGTGCTACCGTGCTGCACCAAAGAAGGAAGAGACTGATCAGCTTGATGGTCTTGTCATTTGGTTGACCTGCTTATTCTCGCAGTCTGTGCTGCAAGCCATGCCTGTGCGATTTGTGTTGTGTGATTTACTGAAAGGGTTAGAATTTTAGTATGATTAGGGTAGGGTTTGTTACGCTGGAACAATAAAATATGACCTCTTACAGAACTGGATGTGCATGGGTTTTCAAGGTAGGTAGGTGTTTGTGGAATAGAAAGCCAGGTCAGATTGCAATACACAGTAATCCTGCTGCACCATGTATGAATGTGTAAGTGTTTTATTTTTGTTAATGCAGCAATTTGGAACCTGGATTTTTAAAAAAAATAACATCTAGCGATTTCTCGTTATGAAGAACCCGATCTCAAGTGGTAGATGGTTTTTTAACCGCAGAGCCAGGAGTCCTGATGAAACAAAGTATTTATTCCCGGGTATTAATACATTTTTGCTGTTGACATACCAGCCCAGAAATAGTTAACTTCAATATTTTAGTCCTTTGCCTTTCTTACTGCTCTATTCTTGCCACTAAATAAGTTCAATAGGTGGATAGTTCACTTTTACTGCCTAAACCCCTGTACCTCTTGTTCTCGTATCCAGTTTATAGTCTGCCGTGGACAAGGTAAACTCTCTTTGCGTTATCTAAGTCTGTGGCCTACTCCTTTACACAGCCGTTTGATGTATTGTATCAAATCAGAAGGGTATTTTGTTTTAAGTTGGCTGTAACTTTTTCCCAAGTGAATGGAATTTGGTATGTCAATAGCAAGCCGATATTGATAATAGCAAAGGCAATTAGTATCAAATCCCTTTGAAGGGCCAAGACAATGAAACAAAAACACGCAGCTACAACCTTACTGGGTTGGAGATTTCTAGGTTGGAGATTGTGCATTGCTTTAGATTGAGAAATCTCTCGTGTATTGGGCTGCCAGCCCCAGAATTGGTCTGGAATCTCCAGGGATTGAAGGTCAATTTCCAGGACACTGGAGAAATATCATTGGGACGTTAAACCAGTTTTTCTTTCTCTTTTTTTAACATGCCTCTTCAGACACACACACACAGAAAATGGGAGTGGGGGAGGGGAGAATTCTCTTTTGCTGATAGTTAAATGGGTAATCAGACTTTTTGCTTTTGAATTAGCGTAGGAAGTCAGTACGTCATGAGGATGGATGTGTTGGTTAACTAGTGGGTGGAGCATTGGGGCAAGCAGTGATGAAACCTCCAGGGATGATTATCTTTATTGTCACAAGAAGGCCCACCTCAACACTGCAATGAAGTTACTGAGAAAATCCCCTAGTCACTACATTCCGGCACCTTTTCGGGTACAGAGGGAGAATTCAGAATGTCCAAATTACCTAACAAGCACGTCATTCGGGACTTGTGGGAGGAAACCGGAGCACCCGGAGGAAACCCATGCAGACACTGGGAGAATGTGCAGACTCCGCACAGACAGTGACCCAAGCCGGGAATTGAACCTGAGACCCTGGCGCTGTGAAGCCACTATGCTTGAGGTGGGGCAGAACATAAATCAGGAGATAGAAAAGGCATGAAATAAAGGCAATACTACAATAAGCATGGTTCAGTGTGCAGATGGACTGGGAAAATCAGGTTGGTCGTGGATCCCAAGAAAAGTAATTTGTGAATGTCTGTGATGTTATTTGGAGCAGCTTATGGTAGAGCCCACTGGGCAACAAGCAATTCTGGATTTAGTGATGTGTCATGTGAGAGTACCTTTAAGAAATGGATGTTTATCAAATAGCTGCAGTGATGTCAGCGTGTGTGTGGAGCTGGGCTGTCTGTCTGTTTTGCTTTTGCTTTGAGCTAGCAGTTACAGGGTGTGTTTGGTTTTGTTATGCAATTTGGGAGCTGCGTCCAGAGAAACGAGGTGTAATTCTGGTCTCTCTCTGTATGAAAGGAACGTTTTCAAATCACATGCTAATTTAAAAGTGATAACTGCTCTCAGTAGAGAATTTAAACCTGACCTCAGTGTTAAATAGGGTATTTGTCTTATGGATGTTGCAAGGAAAGATTAAGAGTTACTTATAGAGTACTGTATTCTTTGGGGGGAGTATTTGAGTTGATAGTTGATAAGATGTTTACTGTCTGTTTATAAAAATGTTAACTGGATTCATTAAATAAACATTGTTTTAATTTAAAAGAACTTTAGCTCTCTGTTGCACCACACCTGTAAAGTGAGTCCTTGTGCTCCCCATAACCAAAATCCATTTAAAGTTGTGGGTCAGGTGAACTCCATGATATACTTTGGGGTTCTCTAAACTCTGGCCCGTGATAAATGTGTAATAAGGCAGACCTGATTAGGGAACTTAAGGTGAAGGAACCCTTGGGAGGCAGTGATAGAATTATATGATAGAATTTACCTGCAGTTAGAGAGGGAGAAGCTAAACTCCGATGTAACAGTATTACAATTTAATAAAGGTAACTACAAAGACATGAGGGAGGAGCTGGCCAGAGTTGGTTGCAAGGAGAGCCTAGTAGGAAGACAGTGGAACAGCAATGGCAGGCGTTTTGGGGGGTTATTCGGGAGGCACAACAGACATTCATCCCAAGGAGAAGAAAACATGCTAAGGGGGAGGACAAGGCATCCATGGCTGATGAGGTTAGTCGTGGACAGCATAAAAGAAAAAGCATACAAGGCAAGGTTTAGTGGGAAGCCAGAGGATTGGGAAGATTTTAAAAGCGAGCAGGGAAGATGAAATATGAGTGTAAGCTAGCTAGTAATATAAAAGAAAATAGAAAGAGATTTTTCAATATATAAAAGGTAAGAAAGAGGCAAGAATAGACATTGGACCACTGGAAAATGAGGCTGGCGAAGTAGTAATAGGAAACAATAAAATGTCAGAGGAACTGAATAGTTACTTTGCGTCAGTCCTCATGGTGGAAGACACCAGTGGGATACCATAACTTCAGGAGAATCAGGGGCAGAGGTTAGTGTAGTCATCACAAAGGAGAAAATTATGGGGCAACAGAAAGGTCTGAAGGTGGATAAATCAGCTGGACCAGATGGACTGCACCCCAAAGTTTTAAAGGAGATAGCGGAGTAGATTGTGGGGGCATTGGTGGTGATCTTTCAGCAATCACTGGAGGCAGGAAGGGCCTCAGAGGACAGGAAAATGGCTAATGCAACACCTTTTGTTTGTGAAGGGAGGGAGGCAGAAGACAGGAAATTATAGGCCGGTTACCCTGACTTCGGTCATTGGTAAGATTTTAGAGTCCGTTATTAAAGATGAGATTGAGGAGTACTTGGAAGTGCATGATAAAATAGGACTGAGTCAGCATGGCTTCGTCAAGGGGAGGTAATGTCTGACAAATCTGTTAGAATTCTTTGAGGAGGTAACGAGGACGTTAGACAAAAGAGAACCAGTGGACGTGATCTATTTAGATTTCCAGAAGGCCTTTGACAAGGTGCCATATAGGAGGCTGTTAAATAAATTAAGAGCCCATGGTGTTAAGTTTGAGGTTAAGATGCAGGCATGGACAGAGGATTGGCTGACTGATGGAAGGAAGGCAGAGTTTGAAGAAAAAGGGTTTTTTTTTCAGGATGGCTGCCGGTGACTTGGACAGGCTAGGAGAATAGGCGATGAAGTGGCAGATGAAATACAATGTGGAAAGGTGTGAGGTTATGCACTTTGGTAGGAAGAATAGAGGCATATACTATTTTCTATGAGGAGGTGAATCTGGTAGGAATAATAGAAGCATGGGCTTTTCTATGAGGAGGTGAATCTGTGGAACACTTGTCTGCAGAAGGTTCTGAAGGCCAAATCACTGAGTGTCTTTAAGACCTAGATAGATAGGTTCTTAATTAATAAGGGGATCAAGGATTATGGGATGAAAGCAGGAAAATGGGTACAAGAACAGGTTGGAAAGCAGAAGCACAAAGGGACTGAGGAGTCCCAGTTCAAGGTTCTCTTAAGGTTAACGTGTAGGTTAAGTCAACAGGTAGGAAGGCAAATGTAATGTTAGCATTCGTGTCGAGAGGGCTAGAATACAACAGCACGGATGCACTTCTGAGGCTGTATAAGGCTCTGGTCAGACCCCATTTGGAGTATTGTGAGCTGTTTTGGGCGCCGTATATAAGGAAGTATTTGCTGGCCTTGGAAAGGGCCCAGAGCAGGTGCACAAGATTGATCCCTGGAATGAAGAGCTTGTCGTATGAGGAGCGGTCAAGGACTTTGTACTCGTTGGAGTTTAGAAGGATGAGGGGAAATCTTATTTAAACTTACAGGATACTGCCAGGCCTGGATAGAGTGGACATAGAGGGGATGTTTCAACAAGTAGGAGAAACTAGAACCGGAGGATACAGTCTCAGACTGAAAGGAGTATCCTTTAAAACTGAGATGAGGACAAATTTCTTCAGCCACAGGGTGAACTCTTTGCCGCAGAAGGCTGTGGAGGCCAAATCACTGAGTGTCTTTAAGACCGAGATAGATAGGTTCTTGATTAATAAGGGGAGAAGGCAGGAGAATGGGAATGAGAAACCTATCAGCCATGATTGAATGGTAGAGCAGACTCGATGGGCCGAATGGTCTAATTCTGCTCCTCTGTCTTATGGTCTTGACACCTGTGAAGCAGAGCTGCCCAACAAGCTTGATTAATGAGGAAAATCTACCACGTCGGTTGGCTGGTTTGCACAAACTTGTACCTCAATGTTTCAGTGGCAGTAGCAACAAATCAAAAGCTGGAAATGTGCTCCTCATGGAATCATACATAGAATGCCTACAGTGAGGAGGAGGCCATTTGGCCCATTGGCTCTGCACTGACTCTCCGAAAGAGCCCCCGCACCCAGGCCGACTTCCCCAGCTCCATCCCCACCTAACCTTTGGACACTAAGGGGCAATTTAGCATGGCCAACCCACTTAACCTGCACATCTTTGGACTGTGGGAGGAAGCCGGAGCATCCGCAAGACATGGGGAGAATGTACAAACATGTCTGGGCAAACATGGATAGGTTGGGTATAGAGGGATACGGCACAAGGAAGTGCTGAGGGTTTTGGCAAAGGTTGGTATCATGACCAGTACAGGCTTGGAGGGCCGAAGGGCCTGTTCCTATGCTGTATTGTTCTTTGTTCTTTGTCTGACACAGTCACCCGAGGTCAGAATTGAACCCGGGTCCCTGGTGCTGTGAGGCAGCAGTGCTAACCACTGTGCCATCCACTTCCACCTCATTTTTAAAAAAAAAGAGGTAACATCAGGAATTTACTTTTCTGTGACTGAGTGCCCATGAAATTCCACGAGGCTTGGCAGGTCTGGGCAATCTTGAACCAGAGTGTAGTAAATATTTACTTAAATGCTTCACAATGACTGCATTGGCTATCATGCTACGTCGAGACTCGCTGTCTGCGACAATCGTCAAGACCTGCAAGCTTCAGACTAAATTTAACCTCGTCTCTTCAGAGGTGGAAGCATGCAACATATCCCCCTTCACCCCCACCCACTTTGTTTGAGAAGCTAAGTATAACGCAACAATCCTGTTTTAACAAAATAAACCATTTTCACTCTGGTGTTGTCGGAGTGTTTGCTTTATTGTAGACAGTCCTGGCAATGTAATCCTATGTCAACAGATAGGATAGAAGTACTGAGGCATGTTTTCAGAGTTGATATTTTTAGCTTTCCAGTAGCAACAGGAAAGCTGGGCACCCTCTTTAATGAACCTGGTTCAAGTTCATGAGGTTATAGGTCAAACTGTTGAACTCGGAGGATTTTGTTTTTAAAAAAAAAAAAAGTTGAGTTCCAGTCGTCTTTGCCTCCGAAAACATGTGGTTTCGCATTTTGCCCATTCGCTCTATTGCAGAATCTGATTCTAATCACAAATATCTGACAATTCGCCACGCATTTAACTGACACAAACCCGCTGTGCAATGTTTAAATAAGTTGATCAGTGTTAATAAATTCTGATGCTTGCTTTCAACCCAGCAGTCTGGCTGTCTGAAATTTCTAATCCTCTGTGTACAGCAAATCTTTAAACATCTGGGTTTTTGCCAGCCAGCAGGAAGCAAAATTACTTAAATCTACAGAAGGTGGTTCTAGAAACACAAAGGACCCAATTATCTGAAAAATAAATAAAACGGGCAAGTATTACTTTCGGCGCGGAAATCGGTGGGAATCCTTCTCGCACCGGCGGGGTGATCTGGATTGCAATCTTTAGGCACTTTTAAAAAACAAATTCCAAGTGAAAAACGCCACTCCTGAGCTGCAAAGCGTCTGATTCGCCCACCCCTGTGGTCATCGGATCACTTCAGTTAAGGGGGTGCTGCATTTAAACGGCGCCACAGCATTTGATCATATTCAGGAGGATGGCAGTGAGAAGGCCAGCTCCCAGATTTTCAGAGGGGGCCCTCCATCGATTGCTAAATGCTGTGTAGGAGAGGCTGGCTGCAGTTTACCCACTGGTTGACAGGAGGGCCTCGCAGCGAGGGCACCAAACCCGCCTGGGAGATGGTGGCAACACTGCTCAGTGCCAGCGGATTGACCAAGAGGATGGAGTTCAATGTAGGAATAAAAGTGAATGACCTACAGTCTGCAACTGCAACGCCGGCATCTCCACATCATGGCTACAGTCTGCAAGGTATGTGTCCCCTGTCTTCCCTTGGCACTCCACTCTTGCCCTAGAATGCCACCTTGAACCCACATGCCATCACCTCCCAGCACCATCCTCAACTCTCTTCACCTCACCCCCCCCCCCCCCCGGCACTCCTCCGAACCCCTTCCTGCTTAAGCACTGTGCCTGCACATGCCACTTGTCCTCAACTTCTAACCTGCCAGGTGTCCGACTAACATTATCCCCTTTTGTGTCCCCGCAGCAGAAGATAGCCCACACCTGCTGAGAGAGAGAAGACCGCCGGTGGAATTCTCAAACTAAGGATCCTGACTCCTTTCGAGGAGAGGGCCATGGAGCTCTCATGGCAGGATCAGGAGCGGACCTACATGGACAGCAAGGTTGGCCTGCGACAGAAATGTGAGGAGCCACTGCACCGTCATGCAGATGCCCAGTCTCAAGTGAGATGTTTATTGTTCAAACGCTTGACAAGGCCATGTACTAAAACCATGTCCCTTGCCTTGCAGGAACATCAACCGATAAGAGGAAACGGATGACACATCAGAGCTATCACCCACACCATCCGCCATCCCAGAGACTCACACCTCGGTGGTCGGCCTTAGCAGGCAGGCTTCTGGGTCACTATCTGGTGAACACCACACTGCTTCCCATGCACACCAGTTGGAGAGAGGAGCATCCCAGGATTCGGGCAGTCAGTGGCCTGCTGGATCTCAGGACTCGGCTGTGCCCCAGCCAGGTGCCGTGCATCTAGATACGTCCATCTCATAGCTGCTGGAGATGTAAAGGCAGAGCCTAGAATCCAAGGAGCGGTGTTGACAGCGACATTCCTGGAGTCCCAAAGCCTTCAGTCACAGGAAGTTTTGCCGGCGATGCGCGGCACCAGGCCAACACTGCAAGGGTGGTGTCCACAGTGGAAAGTCTGAGGCAAGACGTCAGAACCATGACTAGAGAACTCGGAAGCATGGCTCAGACTTTCTGAGGACCATGGCTAAGGCGTTTGGCACCATGGTGCAGACAGTCGTGAGCCTCCAGCACTGTCAACGCCAGATTATATTCGGGCTTCTGGAGCTCATACCTGTTGCTCCTCTGTCCCATGGAGTAACTCGGGTCCACAAACACCCAGAGAGAGGGTGGAAGTGATGGAGCATGTCCCCAGACCTTGCACCCAAGAGAGACTGGGAGTGACCAGCCTTTCTGAATTCTCCCTTCCTGATGCTGGTACATCCCAGGGGCAGTGGGCAAAACAGGGTGATGTGGCAGCGTCAGTGCCACCCGAAAGTAGGCCAGGGCCCTCCTGGTATGCCCTGGAGTACGCCCACCAAAGGCATCTCTGGCAACAGACACCTCCACGTCTAATGTGCATCCTGGGAATACACCTAGATGTAGTGGGAGAGATCGCAAGAGTAAGGAGTTGTCGGTACACAGAATGGGCACAGGTGAAGTTAGGTACAGATAGTTGGGGGTCATAATGAAATGTCACAATTGGACTTGTCACCTTATTAAAACATCTTGTTGTTCATCACTTTTAAGACCTCACTTTCTTTGACCCTCCTCCCACTGGGATAACTCTTCACCACGTTTGGACACAGCTTTTCTCACAAGCCCTCAATGTAGGGGAAACAGTTAAACACTCAAACCTACTGTAGCATACATTCTGTAAGGACTCTGATATTAATCGATGGACCCTCTTCCCCCTAATGCCTGTCTCGTGCTAGGGTCAAAGGGATATGGCCCTGACCCCTCACTTGCCTATGAGCCTGAGAGCCGGCATGCTGGCAGCAGACAGACGGGCGTAGAAGCAAAAGCTGAGGAGCATCAGAGCTTTCCTAATGGAAAGTTGTCACCACCCTCCTGCATTGGCAGGCTAAGCTGGCACAAGGACTCCTCAGGCCCAGCACCCTGAAGACTTAGTTTTCATGCGGGCCTCCTCTGTTGGTGGGAAGAGAGGTCACAGAGCTTTGGGGGTGGGGTCGTAGCGTTGTCGGACAACATGATGGTCCTATTGTGCAAAGCGGGAAGCGAGGTCCTCCTGCCCATGCAAACCCTCGCCCCTGCTTGCTCTCCATCCTCTGGCTCCTCTTGGGCCTCTCCCTCCTGGACTTCCCCCTCATCCAAGGAGGCATTCCACTTCTCGTGGTCGTCATCAAGGATGTCGCCCTGCTACTGTGCTAAGGTTTGTAGGGCGCCAAAGACCATAATGATACGGGGGACCCTCTGGGGATTGTAATGTCAAGGTAGCAGCAGCACATCTTAAGCAGCCCAATGTACTGCTCAATGACAAAGCAGGTGGTTCTGTGAGACTCAGTGTGATGGGCTTCTGCATCAGTCTCTGTCCTCTGCACTAACATCAGCCAAGACCTCAGTGGGTATCCCTTGTCCCCAACGAATCATCCCGCCTTGATGCCATGGGACGCGTGGAGCTGCAGGAGTGTCACGTATGCATTTGGGGGTGGGTGACTGGGAAATGCCACACGGGTCACCCCTGGAATGATCCCATGGGGTAGAGGTTGAGAGCTGCTGTGGCTGTCACAGCCACAGAGAGAGGGGTGCCCTCCTTCATATGATGCCAAGCTAGCAATAATGTTGCCCGGCTGCTGCATTGTCTCCCTGTTGAGGTGGTGTCGGGGCTGGTTTAGCACTCTCGGCTAAATCGCTGGCTTTTAAAGCAGACCAAGGCAGGCCAGCAGCACGGTCCAATTCCCGTACCAGCCTCCCCGAACAGGCGCCAGAATATGGCGACGAGGGGCTTTTCACAGTAACTTCATTGAAGCCTACTTGTGACAATAAGCGATTTTCATTTCATTTCCTACTGCACATGTTGTCCAACCGTTCTATGAAGGAGACCCTGTGTTGTCTCTTTGCCTTCGAGCCTTCTGTTAGGCTTGTGCTGCGTCCAGCCCTTGAAACTGCCCTCAGCCCCTCTGGTCCCCTGGCACTGTTCTCCTGCAGCATGAACAGAATTGCCAGCTCCACTGGCTCCATCCCGAAATCTCTTGGAAAGCTGCGAGGCGTGAGCGACGGAGTGAGAGATGTGAGAGGCAGTCAGGTTGGTATTCCAGCTGGTTCAGCTCCTCCCATCACACTTTGTCCTCCCGCTCCTTGAAGCAGCCATTCCTACACCTTGTACAGCGGCCGGCACTCACCTACTTGTCTGATCCCCGTCTATCACTTGACTGATCCCATGCCTTCTCTTTGGGTCTCATTGAACCAGCCCCTTAGGACGGCCTCCTTCAGTCTCATCACACCTTTCCTACTCCCCACCTCATGAATCCTGCACTTATTGTCATCAAATACCCCATGCCCCTAGCAGCTGAGTAACCCGGCGTGCCTCCACCCTCTGCGGTAAAGGCACCTAGTTCCCATTTTTAAAAACCAGTAGTAATTGGCCAGGACATGACGCTGGTGGTTAGGAAGATTCAATGATGTCTTAAGGTTCGACTTTAAACTCGCTAATTAGGTTAAAATGCATTCAAATCTGTTTCATGCCTTTCCTGTTCGTGAACCTGATTGCGTCGTCGGGAAGAGCCTGAGAAGATTGCGATCAGAAATCTCGCCAGCGTAAATCACATTTTTGGCCCCTCATGATATTTTTCAGCCATGACTAGATTTTTGGCCAGACCTAATAGATCCATGCCAGAGTTGCCCCCTCATTCCCCTCAAAGCTACGGTAAAGTTAGCGATGTTTGGAAGCTATGTTGCCAAGCCATTAGAAAAGAAGAATGGGAACCTATGAATCAGCAAGGGCACTTTCCGAGTAACTGATACATGAATACAATGGACTATGACTGGATGTGTGTCAAGAATTACCGCATTATATTTATGTGAGAGGATCAGATTCTGTTTCTCTCCCTACGTTGTCCACTTCCATTCTCCATCCAGACCCCCGGCAGCGCTGCCCGGCCCGCGCATCCACCTACAAGGGATACGGTAAAAAGGGCCACTTCGTGGTGGTATGCCAGGCCCGTGCGGTCGCTGCGGTCTCCGGTGGCGAATGCGGACTGGCACCACAAGCCTCTCCACGGTCCCCATGCAGCCGCTGGGTGCCGCCATCTTCCTCCTCCAGGGCCAGTGAAGCCCCCCGGTGATGCCACCTTGTCCCGCGGACGCCACGTTTGATGGATGGGCGCCGCCATTTTGTGCACCCCCGCCATGTGCGACCAATGGGAGCCGCCATCTTGGATGGACTCCCAGGACCTCAGCTCGGCTGACCGCGCACCGCCCGAAGAGAACACTTAACTGCTGCGATTAGCCTCGGTGACCCTGGACCAGTCCCAGCCTCGAACACTCTCAACTGTGACAACAACAGTACTAATCAACGGGCACGAGACGTCCTGCCTAATCGACTCTGGGAGCACGGAGAGCTTCATACACCCCGACACGGTAAGGCGCTGCTCTCTCCTCGTCCACCCAGTTAATCAAAAAATCTCCCTGGTCTCCGTTTCCCACTCAATAGAGATAAAGGGGTTTTGTGTAGCAAACCTCACGGTCCAGGGAAGGGAGTTAAAAATTACTGGCTCGATGTCCTTCCCCACCTCTGCGTGGCCACACTCCTAGGTTTAGACTTCCAGTGTAATCTCCAAAGTCTAACTTTCAAATTCAACGACCCTATACCCCCCCTCACTGTCTGCGGCCTCGCGACCCTCAAGGTCGATCTGCCTTCCCTGTTTGCAAACCTCACCCCGGATTGCAAACCCATCGCCACCAGCAGCAGACGGTACAGTTTCCCAGGATCGGATCTTTATTAGGTCAGAGGTCCAAAGGCTACTGAGGGAAGGAGTCATTGAAGCTAGCAACAGTCCTGGAGAGCTCAAGTAAGGGTGGTAAAGACTGGGAAGAAGCATAGGATGGTCATCGACTACAGTCAGACCATCAACAGGTTTACGCAGCTGGACGCGTACCCTCTTCCCCCGCATATCCGACCTGGTAATCAGGATCGCGCATTACAAGGTCTTCTCCACGGTGGATCTTAAGTCTGCCTACCACCAGCTCCCCATCCGCACTAGTGACCGCAAATGCACTGCCTTCAAGGCAGATGGGCGGCTCTACCACTGCTTAAGGGTTCCCTTCGGTGTCACTAACGGGGTCACGATCTTCCAGCATGAGATGGACCGAATGGTTGACCGGTGCGGTTTACGGGCAACATTCCTGTATCTCGATAATGTCACCATCTGCGGCCACGACCAGCAGGACCACGACACCAACCTCCGAAAATTCCTCCAGCATGCAAAGATCCTTAACCTTGCGTATAACAAGGATAAATGCGTGTTTAGCACCGGCCACCTAGCCATCCTCGGCTACGTAGTGCAAAATGGAGTTATAGGCCCCGACCCTGAACGCATGCGCCCCCTTATGGAGTTCCCCCTCCCTCACTGCTCCAAGGCCCTGAAGCGCTGCCGAGGGTTCTTCTCTTACAATGCCCAGTGGGTCCCCAACTATGTGGAAAAGGCCCGCCCCCTGATCCAATCCACAGTTTTTCCCCCGTCGATAGAGGCCTGCCAGGCCTTTAGCCGCATCAAAGCAGACATTGCAAAGGCCACGATGCACGCCATCGCGAGTCCGTCCCCTTCCAGGTCGAGAGCGACGCGTCTGACGTAGCTATGGCGGCCACCCTCAACCAAGCGGGCAGACCCATGGCCTTCTTCTCACGTACCCTCCATGCTTCCGAAATCCGCCACTCAGTCGAAAAGGAGGCCCAGGCCAAAGTAGAAGCTGTGCGACATTGGAGGCATTACCTGGCTGGCAGGAGATTCACTCTCCTCACTGACCAACAGTCGGTTGCTTTCATGTTCGATAATGCACAGCGGGGCAAGATTAAAAACGATAAGATCTTGCGGTGGAGGATCGAACTCTCCACCTACAACTACGAGATCTTGTATCGTCCCGGGAAGCTAAACGAGCCTCCTGATGCCCTGTCCCACGGCACATGTGCCAACGCACAAGTGGACCGCCCCGAGCCCTCCACGAGGACCTCTGCCACCCGGTGGTCACTCGCTTTTTCCACTTTATCAAGACCCACAACCCGCCCTACTCCATCGAGGAGGGAAGGACAACCACCAAGGACTGCCAAATCTGCGCGGAGTGCAAACCGCACTTCTACCGGCCAGAGAAAGCGCACCTGATAAAGGCTTCCCGTCCCTTTGAAAGCCTCAGCATGGACTTCAAAGGCCCCCTCCCCTCCACCGACCGCAACACGTACTTCCTGAACGTGATTGACGAGTACTCCCGGTTCACATTCGCCATCCCCTGCCCCCACATGACCGCAACCACCGTCATCAAGGCCCTCCATAGCACCTTTACTCAGTTCGGGTTCCCCACTTACATACATAGTGATAGGGGGTCCTCCTTTATGAGCGATGAACTGCATCAATTCCTGCTCAGCAAGGGCATCGTCTCGAGCAGGACGACCAGTTACAACCCCCGGGGTAACGGACAGGTAGAGAGGGAGAACGGAACGGTCTGGAAGACCGTCCTACTGGCCCCACGGTACAGGAATCTCCCAGTTTCCCGCTGGCAGGAAGTCCTCCCGGATGCCCTCCACTCCATCCGGTCACTTCTTTGTACCACCACCAACCAAACACCTCACAAACGTCTCCTGGTCTTCCCCAGGAAGTCCTCCTCTGGGACCTCGCTCCGGACCTGGCTGGCAGCTCCCGGACCCATCCTGCTCCGAAAACATGTATGGGCGCACAAGTCGGACTCGTTGGTCGAAAGGGTCCATCTTCTCCATGCTAACCCCCAGTTCGCCTACGTGGTGTACCCCAACAAGATACGGTCTCCCTACGAGACCTGGCGCAAGCCGGATCCCCACGCACACCCCAGCCACCAGTCCCACCCTCCCTCCCACGGGTGCAACTTACAGGAGGATCGGTCCTTCCGCCAGCCCCGTCTAGGCCCCCCACCCACCGACGCACCCCGCAGGCGCTCCCTTCCCAGGTCAACCGTTTTCTCCACCAGCACCGTCTCGGGGTGTTGAAGCTGCCACAGAGATCGAGGCCATGCTTCCAGAATCACAGACGCCCGAGCCTCCACCGGCGTCACTACCAAAGCTCCGACGATCACAGAGGACGACCAGGGCCCCCGATCGACTGATTGCTTCATTTTAAAGTGTATCTAGTTAATTGTGAATCTGCAAATAGTTACAAAACGCTGTACGGAGGTATTACGGTACCTCCATAACTATAATTTCTACCACGTTACCATGTTGTAATATCAAGCCACCACCCCCGCCGGACTCTCTTTTTAACAGGGGGTGAATGTGGTAGTCTGTGAAGAGGTATTACGGTACCTAGTAATGCTGGAACACCATTGGTAGATATTGTATGTTTCCTATTGGTCAAGCTGTATGGTAGCTCCACCCTGCAAGGCGGGGTATAAGAGCCCGTGCCGCCCCAGCAGCCTTCTTTCTGTACCTGAGCTGCTGGGGGAAACATCTAGCTTATCAAAGCCTTCAGTTGGACTACAACCTCACTTTAGTGGTCATTGATCGTGCATCATATTTTATGCTGTGTTTATGAAAAGTAATCCTACACACAACTGATCCGTTAAAAGTGTAGTCACCCCGCACCCCCCACACAGCAGCAAACCAATCCATCTGTGCCAATATACTCATAACACTATTTTCCCACTAGCAGGCTGTGTTCAGGAACTGACATGTAACGTATACAAGAGTATTATAATGCAATAAAACAGTGCATTATTTTTCAGTAAAACACTCTCTCTCCCTGTCATTTGATAAGACCACACACTTCATATAATCCTGTAGAACTGGGAATGTACAAAGTCTTTCAGGTTTGTTTGAAAGGTATTGTTCTTCCGATGGAGATGAATATTTTTCCACGTCACTGCACTGTCACCGCTTTTTTGATGGTCCAGTCTTTTTGTGAATGGCTTTTTAAATTTTTTTCCAATTCAGGGGTGATTGAGCGTGGCCAATCCACCTGCTCTGCACATCTTTGGATTGTGTGGGGGTGAGATCCATGCAGACACGGGAAGAAAGTGTAAACTCAACATGGACAGTGAACCGGCGCCGGGATCGAACCCGGGTCCTCGACGCCGTGAGGCAGCAGTGCTTTGTGAAGGAGTTTGTGGCGTACCGATAATATCAGAGAGGGATATGGGCCAAATACGGTCAATTAGGACTAGTTTAGTGGTAAAAACAGGGTGGCATGGACAAGTTCGGTCACTGAGCTTGTTTTCATGCTGTAAACGTCTATGACTCTATCACTGAGTTAGTAATCCATTGACCCAGGCTGATGCTTTGGGGAGGGCATGGAGAGGGAGGGGGAGGTTTGGGGGGGAGGGGGGCGGGGGGGTTTAAAACACTCCATGGCAGCCGGGACAATTTAAATTCAGTTATTACATTTTTTAAAAATCAATTAATCGGAAAAACTAATCTGGAATTGAACACTAGTCCCAGCAATGGTGATCATGAAGTTAAAGGTCAAACTGTTAAACTAGAAAGCTACTCAACCGTACCAAACTGCTGCAGAATGGACATCAGCAGCGAGGGCACCAAATGGGCCATACTCCAATGAATAAATGAAACAAAAGTTCCAGCTTTCTAAAATTAACTTAGTTCACGGTTGCCTGGGCATCACTTCAATAGCTACTTGTTTAAAGTCCTCGAGGCTTTCGGTGAACTGCCGGGACAACGGTGGGATGGAAAACGAAGGTTCTGCTCTCCGACACCCGCACATGTCCACCCCATGACTGACTGTCGGCATAGTGGGAGGTCACAGCCCCAATGTGGCCATATACACCCATTCAGGTCAGTGGGAGGGAGCAGCATGTTAACATGGAGGCTGAGAGAGCTGTCAGATGACTTGGATTATTATAAGTGGAAGAGGCAGCGGTGAGGTTCCACTTGTCTAATTCAATGATTTGAATGTTCAGAAATAGTTGGATTTGCTTACACCCGCCCATTCAAGATGCAGTATAATACAGGAGACACATTGATGGTGCTGGTCGCCAGGCTGTTGTTCTCGTGCCAAGTTTGGATTGTCTCCCAGCTGTTTTGCGGTTTTACATTTCAATTTGACTTTTGTTCATTATTTGATTGCAGTTATTTTAAAAGCTTCCATCTGCATCAGGTGCAGTTAATTCCGAGTGTGCTACAGAAAGGCTTAATTGCAAAAAGGAAGGATTAGGATTACCCCTGGGCTTTATTTTTGTTGCCAACTTGGCAACGGCTTAGAAAAATTTATTAACCAGTCTGGTAATGGCCTGCATATTGCTGATTTTGTCATAGCTTCAAAGAGGGGAAAGTACTGTTGAGTTTTCTCATTCCGGCATTTCTGTTCCTTATCCCCTAAGGTAGCAGAGTGCTTATTACTAAGGGGCAGCATGGCAATCCTGCTAAAATGCTGCCCTGTCTTTTGTGATTAATATGGCATGTATACAGGAGAATTAATAAGTAATGACACAATTCCAATGAAGTGCCTTTTCTCGCATGGCAAGATCCATGTGCGCCAACCAAGAAGCTGATCAGTTTTAATTCTGTTGCCCGATCAAAAATAACTCTGGATCTTTACCTTGTGACTCGTCAAGGCTCAGAGTTTGTGCTCGCAGTGGGACACGGGTTCAAGCCGAATCTTCTGAGGGGAGTGGCGGTCGTTGTGGATTTCTTTTCGGCGGTCTGCATTTTGGGCGGAACCTTGGAACCAGGCCGTGTCAGAAATGCCAAGCGTTCCTGTTCTCGGATGTCCTTCCTTATAGGGCAGGATGGTCAGGGAAATCTGAGCCACACCCCCTTTTTATGACATTAAGGGCCATAACTTCCTGGATCCCCAGTATCACGTTTGGCGGGGTACCCCAATGATGCTTTGAGGAAGCCCCCTCCTGGAAATTCCCACGTAAGGATTTACCCGGCAATTGTCCAGAAGCATCAATTTCCTTGAAGTTACAGGCCGACGTGCTGTGTTTTGGTAAGCCTTTCTTTATTAAAACGGTGAAAAGCTTTGGGGCATTTTTTGAAATTAGAGTACCCAATTATTTTTTTTCAATTAAGGGGCAATTTAGTGTGGCCAGTCCACCTACCCTGCACATCTTCGGGTTGTAGGGGTGAAACCCTCGCAGACATGAGGAGAATATGCAAACTCCACATGGACAGTGACCCAGAGCCGGAATCAAACCTGGGTCCTCAGCACCGTAGCTTTGGGGCATTTAAATAGCCTTTCATTGTGTTGGTGATTGAGTGTGAGTGGATGGGGGGCAGGTGGGAAGGGGAGGTTTTGGGGGGAGTTTGAGGGGAACCAGATGGTGGGAGTGGTTGGGGGTTTGGCGAGTCAGAGTTAAATGGGGGTTTGAAAAGTTTGAAGGGAATTGGAGAGCTGGGGTGGAGGGTTGGGGGAAAGTCAGGGGATGGTGGGGGAGTCAGGAGGAGGGGGTCAGTGGGGAGTGAGGGGAGGTGGTTTAGGTGTATAGTTTTACAGGAGTTTGATATTTTTTTCTCCTGTCTAACCTTTCGTGGTAACTATCAAGGATTCCGGATGTCGGGGTATTGTCCATTCTTCCAGGAAATTCCCATGGAGCCCTTGCATTGGGACTTCAGAGACGTCTCCACATTTTCCAGAGTGTGACCAACTGGATACTGGACGATCTGGGCTGATATAAGTTGTAGAAATGCGCTTTTGACTTGCATCACTTTTATTACAGTGCACAATAGGTAATCTTGCAATAGGGCTGAGTTTAGAAATCACCTGAAGAAGAATGAGTGCTGAAGAACTGGAGTTTAATTTGTAGTTCAGAGGAGCATGGAGACTATTTATTTCCTTCCGTCCCTACATTGTTTTTTTTTTGCAATATTGGAGCTTTTGGTGTAAATCCCACAGTTAAATTGTGTAAAACTTAGCAATTTCACAAGGTCAGAGAAAGGAAGCACTTCCGGTATTTATGGATAGTTTATGGACGCATTATATCGGCTAGGTGGGATGAGGAATTAGGGCCCATTTTAGATCCGCAGGGATCAGTGCTGGGACCGTTGCTGTTTGTAGTATATATAAATGATTTGGAGGAAAATGTAACTGGTCTAAGTTTGCAGGCGACACAAAGGTTGCTGGAATTGCGGATAGCGATGAGGACTGTCAGAGGATACAGCAGGATTTAGATCGTTTGGAGAGTTGGGTGGAGAGATGGCAGATGGAGTATAATCCAGACAAATGTGAGGTCATGTCTTTTGGAAGGTCTAATGCAGGTAGGGAATATACAGTGAATGGTAGAACCCTCAAAAGAGTATTGACAGTCAGAGACCTAGGTGTAAAGGTCCACAGGTCACTGAAAGGGCCAACACAGGTGGAGAAGGTAGTCAAGAAGGCATACGGTATGCTTGCCTTCATTGGCTGGGGCATTGAGTATAAGAATTGGCAAGTCATGTTGCAGCTGTATAGAACCTTAGTTAGGCTACACTTGGAGTACAGTAAGAAGTCTTACAACACCAGGTTAAAGTCCAACAGGTTTCGGAGGAAGGAAGCACTTCCGGTATTTATGGATAGTTATGGACGCATTATATCGGCCAGGTGGAATGAGAAATTACTAGCTTTCGGAGCACTGCTCCTTCCTCAGGTGAAGGAGCAGTGCTCCGAAAGCTCGTGTTTGAAACAAACCTGTTGGACTTTAACCTGGTGTTGTAAGAGTTCTTACTGTGCTCACCCCAGTCCAACGCCGGCATCTCCACACCTTGGAGTATAGTGTTCAATTCTGGTCGCCACACTACCAGAAGGATGTGGAGGCTTCAGAGAGGGTGCAGAAGAGATTTACCAGGATGATGCCTGGTATGGAGGGCATTAGCTATGAGGAGCGGTTGAATAAACTCGGTTTGTTCTCACTGGAACGACGGAGGTTGAGGGGCGACCTGATAGAGGTCTACAAAATTATGAGGGGTTTGGACAGTGGATGGTCAGAATCTTTTTCCCACGGTAGAGGGGTCAATTACTGGGGGGCATAGGTTTAAGGTGCGAGGGGCAAGGTTTAGAGGAGATGAACAAGGCAAGTTTTGTTACACAGAGGGTAGTGGGTGCCTGTAACTCGCTGCCGGAGGAGGTGGTGGAAGCAGGGACGATAGTGCCATTCAAGGGGCATCTTGACAAATACATGAATAGGATGGGAATAGAGGGATACGGACCCAGGAAGTGTAGAAGATTTTAGTTTAGAACGGGCAGCATGGTCGTCACAGGTTTGGAGGGCCGAAGGGCCTGTTCTTGTGCTGTACATTTCTTTGTTCTTTGTTCTTTTTAGATGACGAGGTGTGGAGCAAGAGGGTGAACTCCACGTCTTTTGTGCGCAAGGCTTCGCTTAATCATACTCAACGTAGTTTATAGGGCGCACCAGACTAGGTCTAGAATGAGTAGTTTCTTTGCGGGGCGGGGGGGAAGATAAGAGCGAGCGCTGTTCAGAGGGCCTGGCAAATCAGGTGCACATGTTCTGGTCTTGCCCCAAGCTTGAGGGTTTTTGGTCTCCTTCTTTGGCATCATGTCAGCGATCCTAAAAATTAAACTGGTGCCCTGTCCTTTAATGAAAAAATGAAATGAAAATCGCTTATTGTCACAAGTAGGCTTCAAATGAAGTTACTGTGAAAAGCTTCTAGTCGCCACATTCCGGCGCCTGTTTGGGGAGACTGGTACGGGAATTGAACTGTGCTGCTGGCCTGCCTTGGTCTGCTTTCAAGCCATATTTGTGGTGTCAGACTTGTCGGAGCTGCAGACGGATGTGGGGGCCGATGTCCTGGCCTTCGCCTCACTAATTGCCCGGAGGGGAGTACTGCTGGGGTGGAAGTCTACTTCTCCGCCCAGTGCCTCCGAGTGGCTGGGAAATCTGGTGGCGTTCCGATGCCGCGAGACAGTCAAGTACACCATGAGGCGAGCAATTGAGGGATTTTACTGGAAATCGCAGCTGTTTATTGTGTATTTCAAGGAGCTGGTCACCGTTCGTTGCAGAGGATGGAGAGGAAAATGAGAGAGGGAGGTTAAATTTTGGGAGGAGTTAGGTTTTGGGGAGTATTGGTGTTTTATTTTGTTTCGTTGTTTAGCATTATTTTGTCTTGGAGAAATGAACTAAATGAAATAAACTAAAGATTGGGGGGGAAGGGAAAGTCAGCGAACCAAGAGGTGAAGTAATCAGTGGGAAGCGTAGCTGCTTAGGAATGCAAAAAAGTACGAAAAGACAACACTCAGGAGAGGTTACGGTAGTCCCCATCCCACAAAATATGACACAGTGTATGGAAAGGCTCAGTAAACCAAGGTCCACCACACTAAGAAAACAAAAAGGGACGGTCAATAGAGAATTAAAGGTGCGATATTTAAATGCGCGCAGTGTACGGAACAAGGTAGATGAGCTTGTGGCCCAGATTGTGACTGGCAGGTATGATGTGGTAGGCATCACAGAGACATGGTTGCAGGGGGTTCAGGACTGGCATTTAAACATCCAGGGATTCACAACCTATCGAAAAGACAGGGAGGTGGGCAGAGGGGGCGGGGTTGCCTTGTTAATTAGGAATGAAATTAAATCAATAGCACTAAACAACATAGGGTCAGATGATGTGGAGTCTGTGTGGGTAGAGTTGAGAAACCACAAAGGCAAAAAAACCATAATGGGAGTTTTGTACAGGCCTCCTAACAGTGGTCAGGACCGGGGGCACAAAATGCACCACGAAATAGAAAGTGCATGTCAGAAAGGCAAGGTCACAGTGATCATGGGGGACTTCAATATGCAGGCGGACTGGGTAAATAATGCTGCCAGTGGACCCAAGGAAAGGGAATTCATTGAATGTTTACAGGAGGGCTTTTTGGAACAGCTTGTGATGGAGCCCACGAGGGAACAGGCCATTCTGGACTTAGTGTTATGTAATGAGCCAGACTTGATTAAAGATCTTAAAGTAAGGGAGCACTTAGGAGGCAGTGATCATAATATGGTCGAATTCAATCTCCAATTTGAAAGAAAGAAGGTAGACTCAGATGTAAAGGTGTTACAGTTAAATAAAGGTAACTACAGGGGCATGAGGGAGGAACTGACGAAAATCGACTGGGAGCAGAGCCTAGTGGGAAAGCCAGTAGAACAGCAATGGCAGGAGTTTCTGGGAGTAATTGAGGACACAGTACAGAGGTTCATCCCAAAGAAAAGAAAGGTTATCAGAGGGGGGATTAGGCAGCCATGGCTGACAAAGGAAGTTAGGGAATGCATCAAAGCAAAAGAGAAAGCCTACAATGTGGCAAAGAGTAGTGGGAAGTCAGAAGATTGGGAAGGCTACAAAAACAAACAGAGGATAACAAAGAGAGAAAGAAGGAAAGAGAGGATCAAATATGAAGGTAGGCTAGCCAGTAACATTAGGAATGACAGTAAAAGTTTCTTTAAATACATTAAAAACAAACGGGAGGCAAAAGTTGACATTGGGCCGCTCCAAAATGACGCTGGTAATTTTGTGATGGGAGACCAGGAAATAGCTGAGGAACTAAATAAGTACTTTGCGTCAGTCTTCACAGTAGAAGACATGAGTAATATACCAACAATTCCGGAGAGTCAGGGGGCAGAGTTTAATATGGTAGCCATCACAAAGGAGAAAATGCTAGAGAAACTAAGAGGTCTAGAAATTGATAAATCTCCAGGCCCAGATGGACTACATCCTAGAGTTTTAAAGGAGATAGCTGAAGAAATAGTGGAGGCGTTAGTTATGATCTTTCAAAAGTCACTGGAGTCAGGGAAAGTCCCAGAGGATTGGAAAATCGCTGTTGTAACCCCCCTGTTCAAGAAGGGAACAAGGAAAAAGATGGAAAATTATAGGCCAATTAGCCTAACCTCGGTTGTTGGCAAGATTCTAGAATCCATTGTTAAGGATGAGATTTCTAAATTCTTGGAAGTGCAGGGTCAGATTAGGGCAAGTCAGCATGGATTTAGTAAGGGGAGGTCGTGCCTGACAAACCTGTTAGAGTTCTTTGAAGAGATAACAAATAGGTTAGACCAAGGAGAGCCAATGGATGTTATCTATCTTGACTTCCAAAAGGCCTTTGATAAGGTGCCTCACGGGAGACTGCTGAGTAAAATAAGGGCCCATGGTATTCGAGGCAAGGTACTAACATGGATTGACGATGGGCTGTCAGGCAGAAGGCAGAGAGTTGGGATAAAAGGTTCTTTTTCGGAATGGCAACCGGTGACGAGTGGTGTCCTGCAGAGTTCAGTGTTGGGGCCACAGCTGTTCTCTTTATATATTAACGATCTAGATGACGGGACTGGGGGCATTCTGGCTAAGTTTGCCGATGATACAAAGATAGGTGGAGGGGCAGGTAGTATGGAGGAGGTGGGGAGGCTGCAGAAAGATTTAGACAGTTTAGGAGAGTGGTCCAAGAAATGGCTGATGAAATTCAACGTGGGCAAGTGCGAGGTCTTGCACTTTGGAAAAAGAATAGAGGCATGGACTATTTTCTAAACGGTGACAAAATTCCTAATGCTGAAGTGCAAAGGGACTTGGGAGTCCTAGTCCAGGATTCTCTAAAGGTAAACTTGCAGGTTGAGTCCGTAATTAAGAAAGCAAATGCAATGTTGTCATTCATCTCAAGAGGCTTGGAATATAAAAGCAGGGATGTACTTCTGAAGCTTTATAAAGCATTAGTTAGGCCCCATTTAGAATACTGTGAGCAGTTTTGGGCCCCACACCTCAGGAAGGACATACTGGCACTGGAGCGGGTCCAGCGGAGATTCACACGGATGATCCCAGGAATGGAAGGCCTAACATACGATGAATGTCTGAGGATCCTGGGATTATATTCATTGGAGTTTAGGAGGTTGAGGGGAGATCTAATAGAAACTTACAAGATAATGAATGGCTTAGATAGGGTGGATGTAGGGAAGTTGTTTCCATTAGCAGGGGAGACTAGGACCCGGGGGCACAGCCTTAGAATAAAAGGGAGTCACTTTAGAACAGAGATGAGGAGAAATTTCTTCAGCCAGAGAGTGGTGGGTCAGTGGAATTCATTGCCACCGAGGGCGGTGGAGGCCGGGACGTTGAGTGTCTTTCAGACAGAAGTTGATAAATTCTTGATTTCTCGAGGAATTAAGGGCTATGGAGAGAGCGCGGGTAAATGGAGTTGAAATCAGCCATGATTGAATGGTGGAGTGGACTCGATGGGCCGAATGGCCTTACTTCCGCTCCTATGTCTTATGGTCTTGAGACATTTGAATAAATACATTTATCAAGTGCAACATGCATCCCATTTCCCTAATAATTCCAACTTAAACCATGATAATTCCATAAATGTAGTGACAGGTGATGGGAGTTGAATAATTCACACCATGAAGCAACCACCTCATCTCAAAAAAGAATTTATGTAATTTTGAAGAAATTAAGCTTAAAGTAAGAGAAAAGCTGATCAAACCCAGGTAAGTTCTCTTCTGGAAAATGTAAAGCTTTTAACAGTTGGATTTTGGCAGCTTATTTATGTATTTTACTTCTTTGAGAAGGAACACTTTAAATCCATAAATCTGTCCAGCATCAGGGTTTTATTTCATTCGCTCCTGCCTCAATGAAATGAAATGAAATAAATCGCTTATTGTCACAAGTAGCCTTCAAATGACGTTACTGTGAAAAGCCCCTAGTCGCCACATTCCGGCGCCTGTTTGGTTGAGGCTGGTACGGGAATTGAACTGTGCTGCTGGCTTACCTTGGTCTGCTTTAAAAGCCAGCTATTTAGCCCAATGTGCTAAACCAGCCTCCAGCAGTGGGAGAGAAGAGAACCGGCAGCCCCAAATTGCCTGACCACAGTTCTTGATATTGCCTCCAACAAAATGGAAAGTAGTTCATTTTTCTTGTAAAACGCTGGCATGTAGGTTAAAACATGATGCCCGCTTTAAACATTTCATGTATGTCGTATATATGTATACGTTATATATGGGCAAGCAAATCAGCAAACGAGCGAGGGAAACCCTTGAAAGAGGAGATGGTTGGTTTGGATGCAAGTAAAGCACTTTTCCATGAAGGGGGCATGGTGGCACAGTGGTTAGCACTGCTGCCTCACAGCACCAGGGACCCGGGCTCAATTCCAGCCTTGGGTGACCGTCTGTGTGGAGTTTGCACATTTTCCCCAAGGATTTCCTCCGAGCACTCCGGTTTCCTCCCACAGTCCAAAGATGTGCAGGTTAGATGGATTGACCATGCTAAATTGCCCCTTAGACACCCGAAAGGCTGGATGGGGCAACAGGCATAGGGCGCGGTTGGGGGTGGGGTGTTAGGAAGGGTGCTCCTTTGGAGGGTCGGTGCAGATTTGATGGGCTGAATGGCCTCCTTCTGCACTGTAGGGATTCAATGAAGTATTTATTCAATTCATCTCTGAAGGTTATTAATTAAATCTCTTTCACTGTTTAAGGCATTCTTTATTACAATAACTCAATGCGTACAAGAAGCGATCTGATCACGCTCTTGTAGTTCTTTGGCCAATTACCTGAAGCAACTTCATCCTGATACTAACCTTCCTGACGGTGGAAACAGTTTCACTCTATTTAGTCACTCAATAACCTCTGTCACATCTCCCCTTAACCTCTCTGCTTTAAGAAGAACCTCAGCTTCTCTAATCTGAAGATATCACTGAAGTTCCACATCATTTGTATTGTCCTCATAAACCTTCTCTGCATCATTTCTGCTACTTCACAATGTTCCTCCATTCCAGTGCCCACAATGAGACAATATTCCCTTTGGGTTCTCAGCAATAATATATGAAGGTTTTAAATAATTGCTTGCTTTTTGTCCTGTAATCCTTTATTTATAAAGTAAAAGATCCCATATGCTTTCCAAACCGCTTTATCAATTGCCCTGCCATTTTGGAAGATTTGTTAATATAGGCTCTCCACCTTTGTTCCTGCACTTCTTTTAGAACCGTACTATTTAGTTTGTGTCTCCTCATTCTTCCCATCAAAATTCATCTGCCATGCGTCAGGCCATTTCACCAGTCCACATTCTCCCGAGGTCCGTTTCTATTCTCGTCATTGTTTATTATATTTGGGCTTTCATCTGCAAACGTTAATATTATGCCGTCTTCAGTCAAGACCAGATTATTTATATATATCAAATAGAGCACTGATCCATCAGCCCTGGAGGGTACCATTGTATATCTGAAACACTGTTCACCACAACTCTGCTGTGTTCCTTAACAATTTCCTATCGATGCTGTAATTACCCATTTAACCCATTGAGATTCAAATTTGCTGACAGATCTATTTGGCAGCACACTTCGAATCACATTTAAAAGTCCAGGGGCGAAATTCTCCGGAAATGGCGCGATGCCTGCCGACTGGCGCCCAAAACGGGTCGGAGAATCGCGCGGGCCCGCTAACCGGCGCGGCGCGATTCCCGCCCCCGCCGAATCTCCGGTGCCGGAGACTTCGGCAACCGGCGGGGGCGGGATTCACGCCAGCCCCCGGCGATTCTCCGACCCGGCGGGGGTCGGAGAATCTCGCCCCAGATGTTCACCATCAACCACGCTACCTTCATTAATCCTCCCTGGAAGTTTGCAAATCAAGATCTGCCTTTCAACAACAGTGTTAGCTGTCATTTATTAAACCATATTTTTCCAATTCACAATTAGTTTTATCCCAGAGTAATGTCTCAAAGATTCCCCATATTGGACTTCTTAAATTTTATTTGTTCAGGGAATACAGACATCACTGGCTAGCCCAGCATTTATTGTCCGTCCCTGATTGCCCTTGGGGAAGGGAATTCCAAGATATGGCTATGTTGCCCCATCCAGCCTTTTGGATGCCGAAGGGGCAATTTATCAGGGCCAATCCACCTAACCTGCACATCTTTGGACTGTGGGAGGAAACAGGAGCACCCGGAGGAAAACCACACAGACACTGGGAAAATGTACAAACTCCACAGACACCCAAGGTCCCTGCCGCTGAGGCAGCAATGCAAGCCACAGTGCCACCGTGCCGCCACGTGAAGGGTAAAACATCACCAGCCTGTGGGTGAAGGATAGAAGAATTGGAAATCTCTTTCAAAGAGACAGCACTTGAAGAATGGGGTAAATATCTCAATCTGTGGTTTTGGACATACCTTATATAATGCTGTCTTTATGGGTGGCAAGGCAGCACAGTGGTTAGCACAGTTGCTTCACAGCTCCAGGGTCCCAGGTTCGATTCCCAGCTTGGGTTACTGTCTGTGCGGAGTCTGCACATTCTCCCCATGCCTGCGTGGGTTTCCTCCGGGTGCTCCGGTTCCCTCCCACAGTCCAAAGATGTGCAGGGTGGTGGATTGGCCATGCTAAATTTCCCTGTGTGTCCAAAAAGGTTAGGTGGGGTTACGGGGATCGATTTGGAGGTGTGGGCTTAAGTAGAGCGCTCTTTCCAAGGGCTGGTGCAGACTCGATGGGCCGAATGGCCTCCTTCTGCGCTGTAAATTCCATGATGCGCCTGTTATTTAATCCCACTACAGAGAAAAGCTGTGGAATTGATCAGTCCATATGGTTTGTCCATTGATGGCAAGTATGTAGATATTGATCATTTTATTGGAAGTTGCCATGTTAAAGAATGTTGTATCAGTGCCAAAACATAGAGATCAAAGGTGGAATTCAATGACTCCGGCATGGTGCCTGGCCATTTGCTGAAAATTTGGTGACAACCCAGCTGCATCCATTTTCTGGAGGCCCCATAGGAATAAGTCCCAAGCAGGCTCTTACCATTCCATCGTCCAGCTTCCCGGCTCTTCCGGAAGTATTACCAACCAGAAATCCTAATACAGGGTGGGTATCTCACTTTCGAGAACTTCAGAGCTGACCGCTCTCCAGCACCAGCAGAGCCAGAGGGAACAGTGTCACTGCTCATACCCAGGCGGAGGATCAGTGATGCAGCCCAAGAGATGAGCTAACTGCCGCGGGTTTGCCGGGACCACAAAGGGAGGTCTAGATGAGAGGGGTGGGGAGGAGGGTTGGTATCTAGGGAATGCAAATGTCTTACCAGTGGGTGTCTTTATTGGGCACCCACTGGTGAAGACATTCCAAGTGGAAGGGACCTCCTGCCTCCCCTTCCCCACACTCAACCCCCCCTCCTCCCCAAACCAGACTGCAGGCTTCTCTGTCCAGGTCCACATATCGGGGATCATGCTGGTCACTGGTTAGATACCAGCAGTGGTGAGTCAAGGTCCTTTTGAGGCCCTTAAGTGACACTTTTGGCCTCTGAATTGTCCAGGGTGGGAGATGAGAGGCATGGCACACCCCCCACCCCCAAATCCACCTCGGGATGGAGGGGGGGTCATGGTGGTGGTGAAGGAGGGGACATTAAAGTCCACCCCAAGTAGTGATTGTGATTAGTAAAGGAACCGTTAAAATTGTGATAGATTAAGGCATGTTATAATGAGGGTTAGGTATCTGGTGCTTTAATTTTTTTGAGAAAAGTCTAAACAATGTAGAAGCTTTCGAGGTCCGAGTATAATAGCACAATGAACGGATGATAAGTGAGATTGAGTGCACTGTGAAATGCTGATTGAAAGGACCTTTCATTGGGACATTTTTGTGGCTGCTTTTAGCACGTTCCACCAATATAAAACACCAGGCAATGCTTTTCATGTGATTATAATACAATAAACACACATTGAACAATGCCACATTTATAATACTGGTTGTACGCCACATTTACAATTCTGGTTATACTGTAAATAGATTCTGAGGTCCAGGGTACTAAATGTTCTCCAGAAGCCAAAGAACTTTGAATAAGCGTGAATATGCTGCCAATTGTTTAATTCTTTCTATTATTCTCAGCTCAAAGTATGATGCCCCACCTTTCAACGTTGAGTCCTAATTACTGGAAGGTGATCTTTCGGCTACTGTATTATTATAGAAGTTAAATTTAATATATTTTGCTTTTTGTCTCCCTACTTGATAGTTTGCTACATATACAACAGTGACTGTGCTTCAGGATACTTCGCAATACTTGAGGCCATGTTCTAGATGCAATTCTGGATGAGTGCAGCTCCCAACTAAAGAAGCTCAACACCATTCAGGATATCTTCCTTGATTGGTACTCCTTCCAACAGTAGCAGCCGTGTGACCACCCACAGGATGCACTGTGGGAACTCACCAAGGCTCCTTAGGCACCACTCGGAGTTGGTGGAGCAGTGATATTGTCACTGGACTAGAAACCAGAAACCCAGGGTAATTCTCTGGGGACCCTCGTTCGAATCCCGCCACTGCAGATGGTGAACTTTGAATTCAATAAAAATCTGGAATTTAAAGTCGAATGATGACCATGAAACCATTGCCGATGTCGTAAAAACCTATCTGGTTCGCTAATGTCCTTTCAGAAAGGCCAATAAATGCTGGCCCAACCAGCTTCGCCCACGTCCCATGAATTAATAAAAAAAACACATCTGGAAAGACCAGGGGAGCAGATACATGGGAACACCACCTCCGAGTTGGAAATATGTCGCCGTTCCTTCATTGTCGCTGGCCCGGAATCCTGGAACTCGTTCCTTCAAAGTACTGTAGGTGTACCTACACCTCAGGCACTGCAGCCATTCAAGAAAACAACTTCACCTCATTCTGACGGCCATCTCAGGATGGGCAATAAATTTAACTTAATTAAATCGTTTGGCAGAGATACCCCCATATAAAGGACTTTAAAAAAAAACTCAAAGAACACGCACCGTTGTGGGAGCCTTTTTAAATAACTGATTGAGCACCTCAATATGATTCAGGTGGACTGCACATTTTACCTTCCAGAACCTTTATTGTTTGTTTTGTGTGCTTTTGGTGATTGACTTAACAATTAAAGTTTCATGATCTTTTATTGCAAACTTAAAAAATATTCCAGGTTAGTCAGTCATGTCAGGTTCAACGTGACCTGCAATTTGAAAGCCTGCATAGATTTTACTGCCTCCTGCGGTTTAGTACTGTAGCTATGTGTGAGACGATTACAAGAAGCAAATCTTTCAGATGCTGAGAGGGTGTTTCCCTCATGGGTGAATCTAGAACTAGGAGGCATAGTTTCTGAACAATGGGTCTTTAGTTTCAGAATAATGGAACTTTCATTTAAGACAGAGACGGGAAGGAATGTCTTCTCTGAGAATCTTTGGAATTCTCAATCACAGAGAGATGTGGAACCTGAGCCGTCGAAGATTTTCAAGGTTGTGTTCGACAGGTTTTTGATCAACAAGGAGCCAAGGGTTATTGGTGGGCGGAGAGATGGGGGAGGGGAGAGAGAAAAGTGGAGCTGAGGCATGAATCGGATCAGCCGTGATCCTATTGAAGGCAAAGCAGGCTCTGAATTGCCTGCCCCTTCTATGTCTCGTGCATCTATCACTCATGTTGTATTAGATTTGGTGGAATATAAAAGCTATGCAAGAGTGATGGACTTAGAAGACTATAGTGATTTTGTTAACTCATTCATGGGGTCTGGCATAACTGTCTGGGTCAACATTTATTACCTATCCTAACTGCCACAGAAAGTGATGATGATTTGCGTTCTTGCTACAGCCCATGTGGTGCAACTGTGTCCAGAATGCTATTGAGGAAGCGTGTTCCTGGATTTTGACCCAGCAACAATGAAGGAATGACGATACATTTCCAAGTTCGGGGCGGCACGATGGCATAGTGGTTAGCACCGTTGCCTCATAGTGCCAGGGACCCAGTTTCTGTTCTGACATTGGGTGACTGTGTGGAGTTTGCATGTTCTGCTCATATCAGCATGGGTTTCCTCTTGGTGCTCCGGTTTCCTCCCACCGTCCAAAGAAGTGCAACTTAGATGGATTAGCAATGCTAAATTGTCCCTTAGTGTCCAAAGATGTGCAGGTTAGGTGGAGTTACAGGGATAGGATAGGGCGTGGACCTAGGTGGGATATTCTTTCACAGCATCGGTGCAGACTTGATGGACTGAATGGTCTCCTTCTGGTTTGTAGGGATTCTATAACTCTATGTTGTGTGGCTTGAAGGGACTTGCAAGTGGTGGTGTTCCCATGTATCCCTTGTTCTTCTAGGCGGTAGAAGTCATGGGTTTGGTTACCTTTGAGTTGTTGTAGTGCATCTTGCAGATGGTACATACTGTAGCTACAGTGATAGAGTGCGTGAATGCTTAAGGCAGTCGATAAATCTATTGGGCTTAATCATCCTGGGTGGTGTCAAGCTTGTGTGTTCAAGCTGCACTCATCCAGTCAAGTGGCAAGTATTCTATCAAATTCCTGGCTTGTGCAATCTAGATGGTATACAAGCTTCGGAGAATCGGGAGGTTCATGACCTCACTGCAGAATACCCAGGCTCTTGCGTGTTCTTGTAGCCATTGTAATTATCGCGCTAGCCAGTTAAATTTCTAGTCCATCGTGAGCCCTAGAATATTAAGGGATTAAGTTATGGTAATGTTATTCCGTGTTAAGAGAAGATGAGCAGACTGAATTGGAAAAGGTTATTCCCAGTTACTTGTGTGGCACAAATAATGCATACCCCTTCACTGCCTTAACCTGATGTTGTTCAGGTCTTGATGCATGCAGTGGCCAAATATTTATTCAACCTGGCTACCCCCAAACAGGCGCCGGAATGTGGCGACGGGGGACTTTTCAGAGTAACTTCATTTGAAGCCTACTTGTGACAATAAGCGATTTTCATTTCATTTCATTAAGCTGATGGGGTTTCATTGGGAGAGTGGCTTGTGATAAATTCCCTACAATGTAAGTGAAACGATCGATTCATTTTGCAGTGGAACTAAGTCTAGCAATAATTCACAGCACTGGGGTTATGGGCCTGTCTTGACGAAGGCAGTAGGGGCTCAGTTAGCTGGACGGTTGGTCCGTGATGTGGAGCGAAGGTAACCAGCTCCCGTACCAGCTGCGGTTATCCATGAAGGCCCTGCCTTCTCAACCTTGCCCCTTGCCTGAGGTGTGGTTTTAACCTGTGGGTTAAATCACCACCAGCCAGCCCTCTCTCAAAAGGGGAGAGCAGCCTCTGGTCCTTGGGGAATATTGCAACTTTCATTTCAGTGGTGTGGCAGATAGCACTGTGTTGAAATGAAAACTACAACTGCTTGCTTCAATTGGTATCGATGAATTTCATTACTTGGGAGTGTCTGAATACTAATGCAATAACTTCAAGGTTGGGTATACAGTAAAATCATGATTATCTGGCGTGCGAAGGGAATGAGTGGTACAAGTTGATCAAAAATGCTGTTTAGTGGAGAATTCCCCATATCAGTGGAATACAGTGGAATACCTGTCGCATGAACTTGGATGTAAGTATTCAGAAAGCAAAAGCAAGTATTTATTTTACTTCTAATCTTCAACAGTACATTACAACATGAAGCATAAAATAATAGAGTATGCAGGGATGGGTAATTGTTACCGGTTGGTAAAACAGCGATTTTGTACTTGGGGACATCAGAACTTATGGTTACTAGAGAATCGTGGTTGGTAGATAACTTACAGTTCACTGTACCTTGAGGCAATGCATTTCCATTTGCAAGATCTAACTTGTCATTTGAGCTGAGTTTGTTTTAAACATAGAAGCGCAGATCACAGTAACTGAAATGAGATTTTATTACAACAATAAGGTCTGCAATTCTTCACGGAAGGATGATCAAGACGGATAAGGTTCGTCGGTGCTGTCGGAGTTTCAGATACGTTTTTTGGCAATGGTTTCCAGTTCATTTTTAGTCCAGCGATAAGCGGGCAGAAGTCAGGTCAGACTAAACTATTGAGTCCCAAAGTACTGGGTTAACTCTAAACAGAAGCAGTTAGTTTTGTGGGGAGATGTTATGACATAAATAAAGGAATTCACATTTTTCTTTGATTATACTTCGGTTTCCCCTTGGACAGAATCGTGTGCCTCTGAGTTGGGGGGGTGGGGGGGGGGATTATGGCTCTGTAATTATTTAAGAAATGATCCTCTATATATTTCTCCACATGTGATGGTTCCAAGAAGTGTCAGGTAGCTACGGTCTTTTCAAGGAAAGCGTCGCGTGTCAGTGGCTCATGGGAAGGTATATCTTTAAATTGTACACTCGATTGGTTCTTTCCATGCTTTTGGCAATTAAACAATCAAAGCTTTGACCTGTATAAAATTTATCATTGCCTCTTTCAGTGTGGCAATTTATACCATTTGTGCCCAAGGACTGTGATAGGACTGGAGTGAGTTTTTAAAAATGCCTCACCTGTGATAGGTTTTTACTGACAAATTCCAGAGATAAAGGGATATTAGCTTTCAATTGATATGTGACCATCCAGTCAGGCACAGACTAAGGCAACTATTTTTTTGTGTGGGGATGATGGCAGCCCCCCCCCCCCTCAGTGTGATGCTTTTGTATATTGATGCCTCAACTAGGGATGTGGCCCTTCATGGATTTTATAGCTGGGGGAATGTCTGTCAGTCAAACTTGAGCCAGCTTTGGCCTTTGATTTGTCACCATCACTCACCTTCTCAGCGTTTGATATTAATAAAGTTTTAACCTTTTTGTTTTGTTTAAACTCCAGCCAATATAATAAAAATAACTTATTTTTTTCTTCCTGTTTTGTACAGAAAAACTCTACAATTCTTGTGGCCGGGAACTGAGAAGAGCACTTTTTTCACTCAAGCAGATATTCCAGGTTAGTAGTGATGGACGCCTTGCTGTTTACAATGCCTTGCCCCCCGCCCACCCCCCTCCGCACCTCAGTGCCCTTTGGCGATCCTGAGGTGCTCAGAAAAGAAGATCCCAAATTCAGTCTCAGGTTTTGTGAAGTTAGCTGATCCCAATGCAGGCAGGGAGTTTGCTGTTCGAATTAACCTCAGCAACCCTAGATTAACAGAAGAATTGGCCAAGGTTCCCGCTCCTTGCTTGGGTGGCACGGTAGCACAGTGGTTAGCACGGTTGCTTCACAGCGCTTGGGTCATCGTCTCTGCGAAGTCTGCACTTTCTCCCCGTGTCTGCGTGGGTTTCTTCCAGGTGCTCCGGCTTCCTCCCACAAGTCCTGAAAGACGTGCTGTTCGGTAATTTGGACAGTATGAATTCTCCCTTAGTGAACCCGAACAGATGCCAAAGTGTGACGACTAGGGGCTTTTCACAAACTTCATTGCAGTGCTAATGTAAGTGTACTTGTGACACTAATAAATAAAGATTATTATTATCCTGCGCCGCTGACTGGAAAATCCATGCGAGGTTGGGTGCCTGATGAGAATAGGATCAGGCTTGGCTGTGATGCGGCGAATAGCTGTTGGTGCTCGATGCATAGGCTTACATGCAGTAGGTGCTAGTTGGATGAAATACCAGAGCGCTTCTGATGCCTGTGGAGTCAGGGCAGGAGAGAAATCACGGAGGGAGGGAGGGAGAGGTTGCAGGAGTGGAGGGGTTGTGGAAGAGTCAGAACATCAGGAAGGTGAATAATTTCACAAAGGTACGGAGACCAGACTAATAAAGCAAGATAACTAGTGAGAAGGAATAGAGACAAGTTCAGTTGTGGTGCATCTCTGGAACTTGATTATGTAGGCCACATGCCAACCAGCAGAATGAAAGTTAGTTCCTGAATGCCAAAATGAAAGTAGTTATTACGCAGGAAGTATTGATATCATATAATTAGTGATTGTGTGAACCTTGTGATTAGCAGGTAGGGAACTCTACACCACCAAAGTGAGTGATGGCCTTGCAAGAAAGGATATTACACCAAAGGCTCCATTTCAGCTCCAAATCACACCCATTTAAGCTGAAATATTGTGTTCCTACCATTTCTTTAAGACAGTTACTGGACGTGATTAATGAATGTTGCTCGCCATCTAGAACACTATGTCGAAGTGTGCTTTGGAGATCGTTGAGGGTTTGAGTTTCTGGGCACCCAGAAGGAAAGGACAGTTTAAAAACTGGGGAATAAGGATACTGGTCTTGTATACTTTGTAAAAAGTAGGAAATGGTCCAAATTGGGTTTTTTTCTTCGTTAATTCCTGGTCTGAGCTGCACAGAATGACTCTCCTCAGCAGGTGAGGAAGTCGATTTAGCCCACCTTCATTCCGAAGGACCCGGTAACATATACACTGCTATTCAGTGCCAGTCCGGTCTTTAAACATAAAGACAGTGGGATTGACGCAGTTGATGAATGGAAATTCTTTCCGGGGCTGCAGTCCATTAGCTCGCCGATCACAGGGTGTGAAATGCACCTTGAATGACCCTGCTAATTTCAGCTCTACTTCACGTGCTACACACTTGCCGACATGTATTTGTGTCCGTAGAATGCTCTTGATGCAAATATTTAACAGTTGCCGCCTTCATTCATGCCTTACCCTCATGCCTTTCCATTGTGCCAGTGTGTTTCACCGAATCAAATTTGAAAAAGACCGAATCAAAGCAAGTGAGGAATTAAGATATTTTGTTGGTTAAAGAATTTTAATTATTGGGCAGGTTTGTGGAGGGCAGGACTGAACGCAGGTGTTTCCAGCAGCACTGTGTGCTGTCGACCAAGCGGAATTGAGGAAAAACTGCATTATCGTACAGAATCATACTGCATGAGCTGTAAATCATGAGAAGATTACTGGCATTCAACTGTTGTGGGATGAATGGGCTGGAGGGGTTACTTTCAGCAAAACAGTTGTAATCTCTCATTTGAAGATAATTTGTTCCATTAAAGCCTTTCCGAGCCTGGTTTTCACAGGTACTTTTTTATTTGTTGATTGTCTACACAATGGTTAAGACAAATAGAGTTAATCAGATAGCAGTCCAATGCTAACCTATGTATATGTACAGTGGGTTTTTCTTTCAGGACTGTTGTTTTGAACCACAGTCTGCTTGCCTAGTCCTAAAGCAATGTGGATGTGGCTCCCCCTCCCCCATTCCCCTCACCTTGGGCTTATGTAGTTAGTGCGGACATTTCAGTGCTCACCACCTCTCCATTCTGGAACCTATCTAATGCAGCAGTGGGAGGTGGAACTGATAGTATTAGCAGAGGGGGCTCGTTTAGTGAAACAAGTGATTTTACAGTGAAACCGATTTGAGTTCCTGACCTTTGTTGCAGTGTTAATGTAAGCCTACTTGTGACAATAATAAAGATTATTATATTGAACAGAGATGAGGTGGCACGGTGCACTTCGACCTCACTGCTCCAGGGACCCGGGTTCAATTCTGTCGTTGGGTGACTGCCTGTGTGGAGTCTGCACTTTCTCCCCTGTCTGCGAGGGTTTTCTCCGGGTGTCCGGTTTCCTCCCACAGTCCAAAGATGTGCAGGTTAGGTGGATTGGCCATGCTAAATTGCCCTTAGTGTCCAAAAAGGTTTGGTGGTATTACTGGGTTATGCGATGGACTGGAGGTGTGGGCTTTAGTCAGGTGCACTTTCCAAGGGCTGGTGCAGACTCGATGGGCCGAATGGTGTTTTCTACTCTGTAAATTCTATGAGAGGCAGTAAAGGAAGAGCTGCATTTGGATGGTGCCATTTACACCACCAGGATATGCGAAAATGCTTGACAGCCCTTTTAGGCCTTTTGAAGTATTGTAATGCAGCAACCAATTTTCACCTGGCAAGCTCTCCCAGACAGCAATAAGATAATGACTTTTTTATTTGTTACTTAATATTGGATGTGAAAAATTGGCCAGGACACTAGAGAGAACTCGCTAGCTCTTCGAACAGGGCCATGAAGCCTTTTACATTTCCCTGAGCAGGCAGACGGACCCTCAGTTCAGGATCTCAAATGAAAAACAGCATCTCCGCTGCAGCACTGAAGCCTGTTAAAGTCTGAGGTGGCATTTGAATCCATAACCTCCTGACTGCGAAACAAGAGTGCTCCTCACTAAGTCGCATGAGGAAGGGCAAACAAACCATGGTTACAGGGCCAGTGCAATAGATGAGGATTCACATACCTGGGGCATTGAAGCCGGTTCGGGAAGAAGGGAAGGCAACACCAAAGGGATGAAATGGAATGGTAGTTATGAACTGGTGGAGAGGGTAAGCAAAACAGGGGAGGGGATTTTAAGCTGGTATGGTGGACCAGGTGGACAAATGTTTGAAATATAATAGAAGAGGCAATGGGTATAAAGAAATAAATGAAATAGAAGCTTTGAGGGTGGGGAGAGAACTGGAGCTAGTAATGAGAATGTACAGATACCCACATGGAAGAACAAACATTGCTAACAAAGGCAGTTTGATCCAGCGGCTAGAATGGAAACAAGGCTCAAGCTCAGATAAGACTTGGAAATTAATATTCCTAGTTAGCACATTTTCAGGAGGGATGAGAAAGGTCAAGGGTTGAGAAGATGGCAGTATTAGTGACTGACTCCAACACAGTTGTGATGATATGCCTGTGCACATCAATGCATATAGTGATCTATCTATCAATGTATATAATTATCAGTATGACCTCCAACCAGCAGGTGGTGATAGGGATCCACCATGTGACTGGGGAGATCCGGCAGTTGGTAGTGAGTCATGCTGGAGGACAATCACATTAGAAGTAACTCCAGAATTATCAGTTACCGTTTGGATTATAGTTCATCAGTTCCCTTTCCATGTGTTGATCTTGTTCATAAATTATCTTACCAGTCAAAGAACTAGATGTTCTGTGTGCATCTGTACTATGGCCATAATACAGAACATAACAACAGTGATGGAATTTAAGAATGTACTTTCTTGTGAGGCAGATTATTAGAAAGATGGGAACTGAGAGAGAGGGAGATCTGCAGGCAGTTGAGGAAATATGCCTTTTACTAAAAGCAGAGGGAAATGATACTTTGACGTTCCCAAAATTGACTGGGTGGGTGCGACCAAAGCCATTAATGATTCTTGGGATGAATCATGGATTGCTTTGAATGCTCAAGGAATCAAAGTGAGCAAAATACTGTGGATGCTGGAATCTGAAGCAAGAGCAGAGGATGCTGGAAAAGCTCAGCCGGTCCAGCAGCATCTGTAAGGACAGAAAGCAGAGTTAATGTACCGAGTCCTTTGGCTCGTTATCAGAACAGTCTGACGAAGAGTCAAAAGGACTCGAAACGTTAAGGAAGCAAAGAATATCCGCTTAACATTTGTGCACTTCTGTGATACTAAAACATAACAAGTTAGAGTGTCGGACTTTCAGGGGTGAAGGAAAGAGACCAACTATGGAGAATGACAGCATGGCAGAGAAAATGATTCGATAATTTGTATCCGTTTTTTAAAATTACGGTGATGTGACTCTGCATGTGTACTGGATGGGGATGTGGAGCAATTGTTAAGAGATAATTGGAGAAAAGGTGTTGAACTCAATGGATCATTCGCACTCAGCTGCTGGAAGTAGCCAGAAAGGAGTCGGCCAAGGCCGTGATCACTGTATTGATATGTATATAGGTACGTCAGTGAAGGGTTAATTATTACATCTCGGTGTAATACAAACACTAGAGGGCACCACCAGTTCCCAGTATAAATATCAGACCTCGGGGAATCTTGGGAATTAAGTTTTATAGCAGAGGAGAAGTATTGATCACAGCACGAGGAGTAGTTTACATTAGAGAGAGTTAGCACGGGGACATCATTAGTTAATACGAGATTATAGGTTACTGTTTAACAGATTCAACCTTACTTAATTAGTAGTTATAGCTCAGTAGAGTGTGCAAACTCAATTCATCGGTTTTCAATAAACTGGCTTTGCTTCAATCTAAAGATTGGTAGTTTCTTTATCATCAACTCATCAGACCATTCTGGCTCAAAAGGCAAAGAATAACGACATGTTACCACCAAGCATAATATAACGGTCACAATTTTTCAATCCTACTTAAACATGAAAATTGTGCCATGAGATGGGAGATTAGTGAACGGCAAGATCTTTGTTCAAAGAGGGAGCGAGGTCCATTTTAGAATTTTGTGTTCCTGCAAGATTGGCGATTTTGTTAGCCTTGTTAATCTCCATAGTGTTTCCAAACCAAGTAGATGATTTAATTTTCCTTTGCTGAGGGGTCAAGCTTCACACGAGAAGAATGGTGCTCCAGGTCTTGCATCGTGGTGGTCTTCCTGTGTTCAAGTCTATCCCTTAATCTAATTAAAGAGCATGGTTTATATTGATTCACATGTTCCAAATGAATTGAAGGGGTTTCTTTCGTCAGCAGTGTGACATCCTGGTGTGCAACACCGAACGTATGACTCAATGTAGTGCGCCAGATCCAGACAATGACTACCTGGATAACACATACTGAGTAGGCATCATCACGAAGTGCGAATATGCCACACTGGGCACATCGCAAGTCCGGTCAATCCTTGCCCTGGATTCTGAGGATGAATGGAACGCAGTGATGGATGTCACGAGTGCCCCACCCAGTTCAAACTGGACATGGGTGCCTCCGCCAACCTGATCTCGCAGTTGGACTTGTCGAGAATCAAGAAGGCTCCCAAAATCCTTCCAGCTGCCTGCACACTCCAGGACTACAATAGCAATGCAATTAAGGCACTGGGGTCCTGCCATCTGACAGTGTCCAACCGAAACATAGAGACAAGCCTACGCTTTGAGATTGTTCAACCAGACAGAGCGTCCCTGCTAGGTACGCACGCCTGCAAGCAACTGAACCTCATCCAAAGGGTCTACACCATGACGCCGTCTCATTCGGATCTTCAGGCCAGCATTGATGACATACTGACCCAATATCCAGATGTCTTCAGCGGGATAGGCACTCTGCCGTATGAGTACAAGATTCTACTGTGGCCTGATGCCAAACCAATGGTCCACGCACCACGAAGAGTCCTAGCTCCACTGAGGGAGTGAATGAAAGCAGAGCTCAAGCCTACAAAAGAAAGGCATAATCTCTAAGGTCACTGAACCAACCGACTGGGTCAGCTCAATGGTGTGCATAAAAAAGCCTTCGGGGTCCGACGCATCTGTATCGAGCCCAAGGATCTAAACAAAAACATTATGTGGGAACGCTACCCAATTCCAAAAAGGGAAGAAATCAAGAGCGAGATGGCACACCTAGAACATAGAGAACATAGAAAGATACAGCACGGAACAGGCCCTTCGGCCCACGATGTTGTGCCGAACCTTTGTCCGAGATTAATCATAGATTATCATAGAATTTACAGTGCAGAAGGAGGCCATTCGGCCCATCGAGTCTGCACCGGCTCTTGGAAAGAGCACCCTACCCAAGGTCAACACCTCCACCCTATCCCCATAATCCAGTAACCCCACCCAACACTAAGGGCAATTTTGGACACTAAGGGCAATTTATCATGGCCGATCCACCTAACCTGCACATCTTTGGACTGTGGGAGGAAACCGGAGCACCCGGAGGAAACCCACGCAGACACGGGGAGGACGTGCAGACTCCGCACAGACAGTGACCCAAGCCGGAATTGAACCTGGGACCCTGGAGCTGTGAAGAAATTGTGCTATCCACAATGCTACCGTGCTGCCCTTAAGAACAAACTAATCTACACTATAGCATTCTACCGTAATCCATGTACCTATCCAATAGCTGCTTGAAGGTCCCTAATATTTCCGACTCGACTACTTCCACAGGCAGTGCATTCCAAGCCCCCACTACTCTCTGGGTAAAGAACCTACCTCTGATATCCCTCCTATATCTTCCACCGTTCAACTTAAATTTATGTCCCCTTGTAATGGTTTACGCCACCCGGGGAAAAAGTCTGACTGTCCACTCTATCTATTCCCCTGACCATCTTATAATCCTCTATCAAGTGGCCCCTCATCCTTCTCCGTTCTAATGAGAAAAGGCCTAGCACCCTCAACCTTTCCTCGTAAGACCTACTCTCCATTCCAGGCAACATCCTGGTAAATCTTCTTTGCATCTTTTCCAAAGCTTCCACATACTTCCTCAAATGAGGCGACCAGAACTGTACACAGTACTCCAAATGTGGCCTTACCAAAGTTTTGTACAGCTGCATCATCACCTCTCGGCTCTTAAATTCAATCCCTCTGTTAATGAACGCGAGCACACCATAGGCCTTCTTCACAGCTCTATCCACTTGAGTGGCAACTTTCAAAGATATATGAACATAGACCCCAAGATCTCTCTGCTCCTCCACATTGCCAAGAATTCTACCGTTAACCCTGTATTCCGCATTCATATTTGTCCTTCCAAAATGGACACCTTCACACTTTTCAGGGTTAAACTCCATCTGCCACTTCTCAGCCCAGCTCTCCATCCTACCTATGTCTCTTTGCAGCCGACAACAACCTTCCTCACTATCCACAACTCCATCAATCTTCGTATTGTGTGCAAATTTACTGACCCACCCTTCAACTCCCTCATCCAAGTCATTAATGAAAATCACAAACAGCAGAGAACCCAGAACTGATCCCTGCAGTACGCCACTGGTAACTGGGATCCAGGCTGAATATTTGCCATCCACCACCACTCTCTGACTTCTATCGGTTAGCCAGTTCGTTATCCAACTAGCCAAATTTCCCACTGTCCCATGCCTCCTTACTTTCTGCATAAGCCTACCATGCGGAACCTCATCAAATGCCTTACTAAAATCCATGTACACTACATCCACTGCTTTACCTTCATCCACATGCTTGGTCACCTCCTCAAAGAATTCAATAAGACTTGTAAGGCAAGATCTACCCCTCACAAATCCGTGCTGACTATCCCTAATCAAGCAGTGTCTTTCCAGATGCTCAGAAATCCTATCCTTCAGTACCCTTTCCATTACTTTGCCTACCACCAAAGTAAGACTAACTGGCCTGTAATTCCGATGGTTATCCCTAGTCCCTTTTTTGAACAGGGGCACAACATTCGCCACTCTCCAATCCCCTGGTACCACCCCTGTTGACAGTGAGGACGAAAAGATCATTGCCAACGGCTCTGCAACTTCATCTCTTGCTTCCCATAGAATCCTTGGATATATCCCGTCAGGCCCGGGGGACTTGTCTATCCTCAAGTTTTTCAAAATGCCCAACACATCTTCCTTCCTAATAAGTATTTCCTCGAGCTTACCAGTCTGTTTCACACTGTCCTCTCCAACAATATGGCCCCTCTCATTTGTAAATACAGAAGAAAAGTACTCGTTCAAGACCTCTCCTATCTCTTCAGACTCCATACACAATCTCCCACTACTGTCCTTGATCAGACCTACCCTCGCTCTAGTCATTCTCATATTTCTCACATATGTGTAAAAGGCCTTGGGGTTTTCCTTGATCCTACCCGCCAAAGATTGTTCATGCCCTCTCTTAGCTCTCCTAATGCCTTTCTTCAGTTCCCTCCTGTCTATCTTGTATCCCTCCAGCGCCCTGTCTGAACCTTGTTTCCTCAGCCTTACATAAGTCTCCTTCTTCCTCTGAACAAGACATTCAACCTCTCTTGTCAACCATGGTTCCCTCACTCGACTATCTCTTCCCTGCCTGACAGGGACATACATATCAAGGACACGTAGTACCTGTTCCTTGAACATGTTCCACATTTCACTTGTGTCCTTCCCTGACAGCCTATGTTCCCAACTTATGCACTTCAATTCTTGTCTGACAACATCGTATTTACCCTTCCCCCAATTGTAAACCTTGCCCTGTTGCACGCACCTATCCCTCTCCATTACTAAAGTGAAAGTCACATAATTGTGGGCACTATCTCCAAAATGCTCCCCCACTAACAAATCACTTGCCCTGGTTCATTACCAAGTACCAAATCCAATATGGCCTCCCCTCTGGTCAGACAATCTACATACTGTGTTAGCAAAGCTTCCTGGACACACTGCACAAACACCACCCCATCCAAACTATTTGATCTAAAGAGTTTCCACTCAATGTTTGGGAAGTTGAAGTCACCCATGACTACTACCCTGTGACTTCTGCACCTTTCCAAAATCTGTTTCCCAATCTGTTCCTCCACATCTCTGCTACGATTGGGGGGCCTATAGAAACGTGCGCTTCTTCACAAAACTGGACGCACCCCAAGGACTTTGGCAAATTCAACTTGAAGAATCCAGCAGAAGGCTCTGCACCTTCAACACGTCTTTTGGCAGATTCTGCTACAACCGAATGTCATTTGGCATCATCTCGGCATCAGAGATACTCTATCACATCATGGAACAGATGATGGAAGGAATAGAAGGGGTTCGTGTCTACGTTGACTATATCATAATCTAGCCTTCAACTCCAGAGAGACATGTGTCGTGACTAAAGAGGGTATTCCGACGCATACATGAACATGGCCTCAAACTAAACAAAGCCAAGTGCTGTTTTGGGACATCCACGCTGAAGTTCCTGGGTGATCAGATATCGAAACACGGTGGACACCCGGACACGGACAAAATAAAAGCCATCGAGGCAATTAAAGTCCCCAAGGACAAGAAAGCAGTACTGCTCTTCCTTGGAGTGGTAAACTTCCCGAATTTGGCTACACACACAACGGCCCTCAGAAAACTGATCAAGAAATCAACCGCCTTCAAGTGGAAGGTGGAGCACCGAACAGAGTGGTTGGAGCTGAAGGCCAAGCTCACCACTGCACGCGTCCTTGCATTCTTTGACCCAGACCGGGAAACTAAGATATCGACCGATGCGAGTCAGGATGGCATTGGGGCGGCGCTGCTACAAACAAATGACATCATCATGGGTCGCAGTGGCATATGCGTCACGGGCAATGACACCGATGGAGACCAGGTACGCGCAGTTTGAAAAGGAGTGTTTAAGTCTTCCCACCGGCATCCTCAAATTCCATGACTACGTCTACGGCCTGCCATCGAGACGGATCACAGACCTCTGGTCCACACCATCCAAAAGGACCTGAACGACATGATGCCCCGATTGCAGAGGATTCTGCTCAAACTCCGGAGGTACGATTTCAATCTGGTGTCCACTCCTGGCAAGGAGCTCATCATTGCCGATGCATTGTCCCGCTCTGAATCACACATTGAATTGCAGGTGCAAATGTGCGCAAGCAACTTCCCTGCAACAGACGAAAAGCTCGTTCTCATCAGAGAAGAGACCCCCTGTTGCAGCGCGTCATCCACAACCTCAACAATGGGTGGCCGAAAGGGCAATGCCCTCAATTCTACAACGTCCAGGACGACTGAACGCTGATCAACGACATCCTGCTGAAGATGGACAGAATAGTGATCCCACTGCATCATGCACCAGGGCATGGTGCTGCGGCAGATTCATGAGGGACACCTGGACATAGAAAAGTGCAGACGCAGGGCCCGACATGCCGTCTACTGGCCCGGCATCAAGCAGGACATCACGGACATGGTCCTGGACTGTGAGACCTGTCAGAGGTTCCAACCAGCACAGAACAAGGCTCCAACAACACGACCTGGAAACCTCTCCATGGTCAAAGGTCGGTATTGACCTATTCCACGTGAATGGTGGCGACTACATCCTACTCATTGATTACTTTTTGAACTACCCGGAGGTCCTGAAGCTGTCCGACCTCACCTCAAGGACCGTCATCAAAGCGTGCAAAGAGACATTCTCACGGCATGGCATCCTGAATACTGTCATGAGTGAACAATGGCCCGTGTTTCCACAGTCGAGAATGGTCCACAATTGCTAAGAGGTACAACTTCAGACATGTCACCTCCAGTCCGCATTATCCGCAATCCAATGGCAAAGTCAAAAGGGGGTGCACATCGTCAAGCAACTCTTCCACAAGGCCTCGGACTCCGTCTCCGACATATACCTTGCACTACTAGCATACCTGGCGACTCCCTTATCAACTGGCATGTCACCAGCTCAACTGCTGATGAACAGGGACCTGCGAACAACACTTCCAGCCCTACACCTGCCCAACCCAGATCACCTACCGGTACTACAAAAGATGCAACAGCTGCGCAACAGTCAGAAACAGCACTATGCCGCACATGCCACTGATCTGGACGTGCTATCCCCAGCAGACACTGTCAGGATCAAGACACCTGATAGTGGGTGGTATGCCCCAGTTGTCATCGTTTGGCAGGCCGCGCCCAGATCCTATGTGCTAAAAATGCCTGACGGCACCATTGTTCGCAGAAATCGAAGGGCACTGCTGAAAATCATACGCCCACAACCAATTCCCCCTCCACTTCCACCTGTTGAAATGCCACCTCCAAACACCACAAACCACGAGTGCACCAGTTGTGCCTCCCACACACCTATCAAGACACCGGCATCCTCTCCTCCACCTCTGCAGCGGTCATCGAGGATCAGACGGAAACCCCAGAGACTGGACTTATGAATAGTTTTTTTTAAAACTGTATTTCTGTCCACTGTATATACAGTCATTCTTAACATTGTCAGCCGTAGCTCCCGTTGCCACATGAGACAGGCATATACACATGTGTATATATAAAAAAATAAAAAAGGGGAGATGTCATGATATGCAGACACGCAACCAATGGGTCATCAGAACAGGATACAACCAATGGGTAATCAGGACACCCAGAGGTGGCATTACCACAAGGGGGCACTACACGACCACTATAGAAAGGATAAGGCACACAGGCTCTGCCTCTTCCACCGGCAGAAACCAAGAGAGCAAGTCAGAGTTGATTATCAGCAACATCACACCCTAGCACATGGCCGAGAGCAAGCTTGTATAGTTAGCAGAGTAGACTGAGTTACTAGAGGCAGATTAGTAGAGTGTCGAATTCATTTAAGAGCATTATTAATCGTTCAATAAATACGTTAAACTTTTCTCCGAGTCCAGAGCATCTTTCAGCAGAGCCGACATCAAGTCGCAGCTGATGTTACTCAATGTAACATAACACAACAGCAGCTAGCTGCCAATGGTGGGGGCACGAAAGTCTGGAATATGCAAGAGACCAGTACCGAAGGAGCTAGTAGGTAATAGTGAGGAGGAGGGGCAGTAAGCGTTTGCGGGGTTAGGGAGAGGTGAGGCCACTGAGGGATTTGGAAGCGAGGATAAAAATGCTCCGAATTGAGGCTGTTGATGCAGGCAGTGGCACATTTTGGAAGATTCTGGCCTTGCGACTGGCGCAGCTCTGAAATTGGTGGATCTGCTGTCTTTTTTTAAAAATCCGTTTGAAATCTTAAAATGGAAAACTGAGCTTGGAAGTTTCCAATCTGAGCCACTTGTACATGACACTGTTGTAACAATGTCGAGCACTCCTCGGGATCTCATTTCAAGGCACTGAGGAAAGCTGTTTCTTCTGGGGCCTAAGGCTTCCATTTAAAGTGTGCAGCTTAATTCGGTATGTCTGAACAACAATAGAATTCTGTTTGCTTAAATCTGTTTACTGTTCAATAAACAATGGACTGGAATATAGATCTCATCATTAGTAAAGCATCTTTAACATCAGCTCAACAAAGTGGAGGTTAAAATGAGATGTACGTGTGTGTTTGCCTCTGCAATGCAGTCTCGCTACGTGAAGCAAAGTGCCCTTCGAAATGTCATTGAATAACGTGCTGGCTGGAACCCAAAATGTATAATTTCAAGCTCTCTGCATCTCCATCTCTCGATCGATGCAGGGCTGAGTGTATAAAATAAAAACCTAAATCTGCACAGGTTTCACAACTTGCATCCACCTATCACTGCAAGGTCTGGCCTGCACCATTTTACCTGAATGCAGATGTCCCATGAGGTGCAGAATGCAGAATTTTTTGAGCTGTTTACGGTGCCAGTTCATCCCTGGCATTTCTGATCCGAGTGCTCGACTGGGAAACAGACGGGTGCGTGGTTACTGCGTACATCCGCCAAGGACCGGGCATGAGGCAAATCCAGCGTCATCCCACAACATGCGATTGAGAGATCTGACGAGTTATTTACTGCTGCAATCAAATCAAATTGTCAGCGGTAGATTTGGCCTTTCGAACTGTCCTTCGTGTCTGTAAGCTGTTGAGGAATTTGTTTGCTTTGAAGATAACAGCTCATTTTTTTTTTTTTTGTTTTGAGTGCCTCCCATGGAAAGACGTATGTTACATATAAGTTCCCTCGGAGCCCAGGGCACTCTGTCTGGGCCTGTTGGGCCATGAGTCGAATGAAAGATAAGCCTAAGCTGTGATTAAGATAAGACATCTGTTTCTTTTGGACACAATTGAAATTATTAACCGAACGTATCCATATTTATCAAAGTGATTTGCGTGACACATAACATCGATCATACGGAGCTGCTACCAAACATATCATCAGGTTTCTGAGGATCAGTTTGGGAAGATGCAAGACGAGAAGCAAACAGCGTCTGCTGTTTTCTCATGCTCGTCACATAAATAGTTCAGTATGTTTTGGAGCTGTATTTATGCATACATTTATGAAGCGCAGTCATTTAGAATCATATCTGGTGGTGCTTCACAAGTGTACAGGTACGATCAAAGAAGATGTGGGGGTGGGAGATTGAAAATATTGGTCAAAGTTGTGCATTTTAAGGATGATCTTAGAGGGACAGTCTCGTATCAAGTTGGGTGGGAGGGTGAGCTGCGAGGAGGATGCAGAGATGCTGCAGCAGGATTTGGACTGGCTGAGTGAGTGGGCATATGCCTGGCAGATGGAGTATATGGTGTGGATAAATGTGAGATTATCCATTTCGGTCAAAAAAAAAAGGCAGATTATTATTTGAATGGGTGTAAATTGAGAGAGGTGGATGCTCAGCGAGACTTTAGTGTTCTCATGCATCAATCACTGAAAGTATGCACGCAGGTACAGCAAGCAGTAAAGATGACAAAAGGTATGTTGCCCTTCATAGCAAGAGGATTTGCGGATAGGAATAGGGATGTTTTACTGCAATTGAATCGGGCATTGGTGAGGCCACACCTGGAGTATTGTGTGAAGTTTGGGTGTCTTTATCTGAGGAAGGATGTTCTTGTTATGGAGCGAATGCAGCGAAGGTTGACCAGACTGATTCCTGGGATGGCGGGACTGTCATTTGAGGGGAGACTAAGTTAGTTAGGATTATATTTATTGGAGTTTGGAAGAGTGAGGGGGGGATCTCCTAGAAACTTAGAAAATTCTAACCGGATTAGACAGGTAGATTCAGAAAGAATGTTCCTGATGGTGGGGTGAGTCCAGAACTAGGGGGTCATAGTTTGAGGATAAGTGGTAAACCTTTTAAGACTGTTGAGCTTTCCATCTCCCACCTGATGGCTTAAAGTTGAATGCAAACTAGGATGTGTTCCAGTGTATTAACTGCTTGCCTTTTATGATTTGGCCATGAAACTGAATAGACAGCCATATAAATACTGTGGCTGCAAGCGCAGTCAGATGTTGGGAATTCTGCAGAGTAACTCTCTTCCCAACTCCCCAATATCTGTTCTGTATCATGGCATAAGTCAGGAGTGTGATGGAACATTCCCCACTTGCCTGGGTGAGTGCAGCTCCAGCAACATTCTAGAAGCTCGATATCATCCAGGATAAAGCAGTCCGCTTGATTGGCAACCCTTCCACCATCGGAGTGGCAGCAGTGTGTAACCTCTACAAGATGCACTACAGCACCTCAACAAGACTCCTTCGGAACCACTTTCCAAATATGTGACATCTACTACCTAGAAGGACAAGGGCAGCGTGTGCATGGGAACACCAGCACCACCGGCAGGTTCCACTCCAAGCCACACCATTCTGGCCTGGAACCATAGGCGTCATTCTCCGACCCCCCGCCGGGTTGGAGAATGGCCGTTGGCCGCCGTGAATCCCGCCCCCGCCGAAGTCCCCGCTCCCGGAGATTGGGCGGGGGCGGGAATCCGGCCGCGCCGGTTGGCAGGACCCCCCGCTGGATTCTCCGGCCCGGATGGGCCGAAGTCCCGCCCAGGAATTGCCTGTCCCGCCGACGTAAATCAAACCTGGTATTTACCGGCGGGACCAGGCGGCGTGGGCGGGCTCCGGGGTCCTGGGGGGGGGGGGGGGGGGGGCGCGGGGCGATCTGACCCCAGGAGGTGCCCCCACGGTGGCCTGGCCCGCGATCGGGGCCCACCGATCCGCGGGCGGGCCTGTGCCGTGGGGGCACTCTTTCCCTTCCGCCTCCGCCACGGCCTCCACCATGGCGGAGGCGGAAGAGACTCTCCCCACTGCGCATGCGCGGGAAACTGACAGCGGTCACTGACGTCCCGCGCATGCGCTGGGAAACTGACAGCGGCCGCTGACGCTCCCGCGCATGCGCCGCATTTCCGCGCCAGCTGGCGGGGCTACAAACGCCATTTCCGCCAGCTGGCGGGGCGGAAATCCCTCCGGCGTCGGCCTAGCCCCTCAATTACATACATAGATTACATAGAACATACAGTGCAGAAGGAGGCCATTCGGCCCATCGAGTCTGCACCGACCCACATTAATCCCTCACTTCCACCCAATAACCCCTCCCAACCCTTATGGACACTACGGGTAATTTAGCATGGCCAATCCACCTAACCTGCACGTCTTTGGACTGTGGGAGGAAACCGGAGCACCCGGAGGAAACCCACGCGGACACGGGGAGAACGTGCAAACTCCGCACAGACAGTGACCCAGCGGGGAATCAAACCTGGGACCCTGGCGCTGTGAAGCCACAGTGCTAATCACTTGTGCTACCGTGTGTTGGGGCTAGGCCGCCAAAGATGCGGAGACCTCCGCACCTTTGGGCCGGCGCGATGCCCGTCTGATTGGCGCCGGCTTTGGCGCCAGTCGGCGGGCATCCCGCCGTTGGGGGAGAATTTCGCCCCATATTTCTGTTTCTTTGCTGTCGCTGGGCCAAAGTCCTGGAACTCCCTTCCTAACAGCATTGTGGGTGAACCTACATCAAATAGAGTACAGCGGTTCAAGAAGGCAACTCGCCTCCACTTTCTCGAGGGCGATTAAGGGTGGGCAATAAATGCTGGCCTTGCCATGAAGGAATAAGAAAAAATATTTTTAACCCTTTGAACCCCTAAAGATTCACAAATGAATATTTGTTTCTTCCGATTTTCCCGCTCCTGTGCATTGGGAAATACCTGACCGTAGCCGAGTGAGCTCACTTTTGGAAGATGGCCCAAGACTGAGTACTTGAGTGAGGTCAGGTCACATTTCGGCCTCAGTGTGAGGCTAACAGTGGTTCGTGAAATTTGGCGAGAATGTAAGGAATTAGTGAATTGTCACCATTGGGTTGGTGTTCCAGCAGGTATCATGATTTCTGGAGTACAGAGGCTATGGGTTTGAATCTTGTGGTGATGGAGCGAAACTGTGTCTGGCCTGCCAACTGTGATGGCATCCTGGCATATCCTTCAACATTTAAATACAGAATGAGAATGTGTCGCATTGAGCTGCATGTAATTTGGACATAAGTCTGTACAGTATCCTGCTCACACTCTTATAAATTGGACAGTACACCGATGGAGAACTTTATAGTGAAATCTTTTTTTCCCCACTTAATTATCGAGTTAGATCTTGAACTGCAACAGGAAGTTAGTTGAATGCTCCGGCAATGCCACTTGCAATATCAGTCACAAAATAAACGGAGGGGGCAGTTTGACTGGGTTAGTTTTAAGGGGCGGAATTATCCTAACCTGTCATGGAGGGTTTGGTGGTGGGCGAGCGCAAAGAATCTGGCGGGATCTAAAAAGTCAGAAATCTGCCAACATGCAATATGTTGCAATTCTCCCAATGGCGTGTTCGTCGTGCCACTGGCAGGTGGCGCGATTGCCATTTGCCTTTATTTGCATCTGATGATTGCTCATTATCACAGCTGCCCATCGGTGTCCCATCAGGCCTTCCAATCACGCCCGTGTGATATCATGTAGGCGCCAAATCTGATTGCTAAAGAATGGTGTGCACAAGATGGCCCTCAGCTGGAAAGAGGCTCCGAGATGAGTGCCACAGAGTTTCTGTCATACTGCTGCGCTGCTTCTGATGCGCTGCTTCTGATGTGCTGTTCATCACTCTGCCGGGGCAGCCCAGTTCGTGCCAAGCTGTTCCTGCCATCCCATCTCCATGCCAAGCTGTTCTTCATGGAAAACGAGGACAATGTGGAAGGAGGGCTGTGGAATGAAATGAAATGAAAATCGCTTATTGTCACAAGTAGGCTTCAAATGAAGTTACTGTGAAAAGCCCCTGGTCGCCACATTCCGGCGCCTGTTCGGGGAGGCTGTTACGGGAATCGAACCGTGCTGCTGGCCTGCCTTGGTCTGCTTTCAAAGCCAGCGATTTAGCCCTGTGCTAAACAGCCCCTGGGGGAGTGGTGGGTAGGGCGAGAGCTCATGATGGCAGCCAGAGGGGAAAGGAAGTGGATGAAGAAGACTAATCATAGAAGGCAGAAGGAAGATTAAGCGGAGGGAGCTGGACCCCGTCAAGGTTGCATGAAAAGCTCAGACGAAGGGGTCAAAGTGGCACCACATCATTTACTGGGAGGGGATGGATGGATGCAGATGCCAGAGATCCAAGGGGGAGGGGGGCATGAGTGCGGCACAGGTGACGGGCTCAGGGAGAGGGAGGTTGAATTGAGGAACCGACTTCTTGAGGCTGCTAACCTTTTTCCCCTGTGGGTTGCTGACAGCCTGCACAGCCTGCTGAAGACAGGTGGGCCAGAGCGAGTGATGAGTGTGCTGGACTGGTATTTAAATATAGCCTGGGAGGTTCAAATCCGTCACCTCCGGGTAGGCCAGCAAATCAGCTGCCATCCCATCAGGAAGGTCAGAGGGGAATTCACCTGTGCATAATTAATGAGCTTCCAAGTGCAGAAACTGGCGTGGGATCCCACTATTCTGGTCAGCGGGACAGGCGCCGTCAGGCCCGACGTCACCACACTTCATCTCAAAATGGGAGAATTCCACCCAATGGCTGTAGTTTAATTTTTGGGTTACCTCCATATAACTACTCCCTAATGGCCTGCAGAATTTGTACCCAAATGGAGTCAGTCCTTCTAAAGCAAGGAGCGGAGTGGTTTAATCTCACACTGTAGAGGTAGTCTTTAGCGAGTGAGTATTCTCTCCTGTTTTATGCCCCTCCCTTTCACTCCAATGGTGTCTGCTTGACTATGGAACCTGTCCCATTCTATATGTGCAATTTGCAGTGGATGTCTGTCAATAGCAGTGGAGATTGTTGAATTGCAATCAAACGAGGATCTTGCACTGTTTGCTAAGCCTGGTTCCAGCTTTATAAGCTGAAATGGGGTTTGAAAACATTGCTGTGTACCAGTACTGAGTATAATAGGCTGTGATTGTGAAAGCACTTTACTTTGGAAGTTTGCATCAATTAGTAACCATTTGAAATTTAGATATGGCTTGCGGGCTGTTCATTGAGTGGGATGGGAGGTCCATCAGATTTTATATCGAACCGTTGCCGTTTGCTATCGCCCAGCAAAAATGCAAAGGAAAGCCGACTTCCAATGGTCTCATCTGCCTATGGTAGACGAGCTGCATTCAAAGGTGATATCGCCACCTGGAACTTTGAAAAGCAACTGCAGGAGCTGCAGGAAGCCTGGCTGCTTCAGTCAACCATTTTGACTCTCGATGATTATGGAATCCAGCATCCGAAAATGCGGGGAAGAATGCGACAGAGCCTTGCTGAGGAACCCCCTGTCGGTGAGCTGCGAGGAAAGGAGTTGGTGTGCGCATATCCACTTCCAGATATCCGAGAAGCAATGGTTTAAAACAAAGTTGTGTCAGTTGTCCAGACCTCTTTACATTTTAAATTTAACTTTCAATGGCCTTAATTATGAGGTGTAGTAAAACAGTGAAACATCATAATCTGCAAAACATTTGATGTTATTTTGGACTTGCCTTTGTTAAGGCCATCTGCAGAAGAGTTTGAAAACTTCATAGACTCATTGTGTTCCTTATCCTGAAGGATAAATGGTTACTTGGTGATGCGACCATCAATTCACACAAGACTATTAGTAGAATTGAACAGTGGTTCAATAAGCTAGATCTGTGCCTGCCTGCGACTGCTCTGTACTGAGTGCCACCTACAGGCTGCAGGTCTATATACCACCCCTGAGGGTGCGGAGCCAAAGGCGGAGCCTACAGGGGCATCAACATAATACAGTACAATACAGTGGTGAATTGCAGTAGCAATATATTCACCACATTTGGATCTTTGGTATAGAGTAAAATTTACATGCCATGCAGCTCTTGACAGTTCATGAGGCCAGCAAGAGTTGAATTTGAGAGTCTCCACATAGATCGGCTGGAGGCAGATGACAGCCTTTCTTTCTAGAATAAAAACTACAAATAAATATTGGCAATGCTGGCAGACAAACACCTCTTCTGTTGCAAATAAGCATTAAACCATTTACTTGTCAAGAATTAATCTATAATTTCTAGAACCACTCTGGAAATCGAAAATGGGTCTAATGAGAGTTTGATGATCTAAGTAGACTTGTCAGAGCGGTACTGGGCAACCTCGGCTAGTCCTTCATTTCAATGGGACACGAGATTGAAATCGGGCATGTTCACTAACTATGCCCCATGAATAAGATTGAATATATTTAATACATGCAATATATTTCAAGTTATAAAAATGTTTAATCATTCAGGTACTAATAGAACTGTCATCAACATCAAGTCTGTCATTGTGAGCAATCAGCATGCACCCCACTTCACGTGCCCTTTACATGCATATCACTTCAATTATACCAGTCAGAAAAAAGCTATGCAGATGGAAACCAGCAGAACCTTTTCACCTCGTGGGCAACAGTCTACAAAATGTGTCCTGGGCCGCCAATTTGGACCAATTGAAATAGGGGTGCTATAAAACACCAGCATTGTCGAGACCTCAAAGGCCCAGCAGAGTTTACAATAATAGGAAGAGACATAGAGGGAATTGAAAGGAAGGCTGAGAATGTTCCATTCGGGTGTTAGCAGAGAGGGAGCCAATGTCAGCGAGCATAGGAATGACGAGTGACGGACTCTGTAAAAGTTGGAATACAGAAGCAAATGAAATAAAGTTTATGTATTGTGAAAGATTGCCTTGGAAACCATTGGAATACTCAAAGCTAGGAGTGATGCATGGATGAGGGTTTCATCAGTTGAGGCAGAGTCGGGCACCTAGAATTGGAAGTTGTGATGAAAATGTCACGGAAATCCAAGAAATTGGAATATTTTTTGGCAGTAATGTTAGGAAACCAAAGGTACTTTTAGGGAATTTATATTTGTATTGGTAAACATTCGGAATATGCACAGTTTTCAGTGAGTTTAGTTTAATGTTTCTGTGCCTGGAAGGTTAAAATCTACTATAGTAGGATTCATGCTGGACACAGGTGTTTGTGTGGGGGTTGGTTACGTTCCAACTGTGCTTCTATTGTGCTTAGAGAGGGCTACAGCATGAAGAATAAATAAAAAGGCATAATCATGTGGGTGTAGCTTAGCAATCGGGGCCTTGTAAGGTAGAGAAGTCTTTAAGATTTAGCTTAGCTAATTTTATTGCAGTTGTGGATAGGTGGTAGGAGAGAATACTGCTCTGCTGGAAGCAGTTGGTTTAGAAGGCTAGCGAGGGAACATCTCTCGGATTTGCTAGAAGAAGAAACAGACCATGGAGTAATAGTTAAGAAAACAAATGCAGAGATCTGAAGTGCAGCTAATTAAGGAAACTAACCTTAGACTTCTTGGACACTTCTCTAAAGTTACCAGAACAGAGCAATGCTCGGTAAAGCCGAACAGCGCTGAGAAGAACGCTGAGACATCAGAAAGATATCTGATGTGATTTTCAGGTTTGCGATTTTACCACAGACTGTGGATTTGTGAGTTGAAATAACTTTGGAAATTGATGATTGGATCTTGGAGTTTGTGTAAAAGCAATTGCAACAAAGAGATCCTAAAGGGGTTGGTTTAAAACCAGGCCTAGGTTCACTGTTAAAAGTGGAGTGGAAGTTTTGTTTAAAAGTGTCTTTTAGAAAACATGGTCTGGATTTTGGAATGCAAATTTCTAAGGATAATCATGATTGTGAGAAGATTATTCAAGTGTTTTTTGGAGTGGCGTTTTGAAATTCTCACTTGACAATCCTCTGGGGGAATTCTGAGGTGAAGTCCATATCACTAACTTGGTTCGAGTGGGGTGCATGTATTTGATCACCGGTCACTTTGTATGCTTAAAAGGGACTTTTTGTGCTAATGAGACCATTGTAGATAAATATGTACTTTGTAATCCATGTTAATCTTAAAATCTGTGTGTATTTGCGAAACTAAGCGGGGAGTAAAGGAGCATTGTATTACAATCCAATTTTTCCATGTTTTCTTTTTCTTGTTAAAACTAATTAGCACTCCTGCGAGACTCTTTATGTTTTTTAAAAGAAAGTAAAATTTACGTTTCTTTGAGCCAGTGTTCCATTCTGGGATCTTCCCATCCAGTTATTATAGCATTTACAGTGCAGAAGGAGGCCATTCAGCCTATCGAGTCTGCACCGGTCCTTGGAAAGAGCACCCTACTAAGCCCCACACCTCCACCCTGTCCCCTTTATCCCCGTAACTCAATTTAACCTTTTTTGGAGACTAAGGGCAATTTAGAATGGCCAATCCACCGTACCTGCACATCTTTGGACTGTGGGAGGAAACTGTAGAACCCGGAGGAAACCCACACACACACTGGGAGAACGTGCAAACTCCACACAGACAGTGACCCAGCGGGGAATCGAACCTGGGACCCTGGAGCTGTGAAGCAACAATGCTAACCACTATGCTACCGTGCTGCCCAATAATATCAACTGGGATTGTAACATTATGTACTTTAAACTGTGGATATATGTAAGGTAGTTAAGGCAGGGACAGAGTGACTGTGTGAATGGAACTGGAGCATTTGATATGTTAATAAGTTTAGCAACACTGTAAACAGATGTTTACCCAAGGTAATTTAGTAACACTGGTGAAAGGACATGAATAGATTTGAATAGTTTGTTAAGGGTTTTAAAAAAGAAAATTACAAGGTGTGAAGAAAAGGTGTCACTGGGAAGGTGCCTAAAGTAAGTTTCCTTTGCTTTTATGCTCTAAAAGCTAAAATAAATAGATAATAAAGTCTGGGAGAGTGCAGTTCTGAAGACGTTCAATCAGATGAGGGCAAGATCAAAGAGAAAAAACAGATTTAAGGATATACTGAAACGTATGCAGGGAACTGTTTTCTAGATCTCAGCTAACAGCAGGAAAAGCTAATCAACTCCCCGCAAGCTCTCTGTGTGAAGGAAGCCTGATTTGAAAAGCAAACTGCTGGTTTACCTCAGAAGCAATCCCAAGAGACACAAACACTCTGTGTGGTAACAGTTACTAGATTTTTATAGATCTTAAAATCTATAATTTATTGTGGAGCAGTTTAGGGAAAGATAACACTGAAGCTAGTTGAGATAAGATTGTCTGGACCTATTTAAAGTGGTGACACCATGGAACGCCATTTTCTTAAATAAGTGTACTTTTCATTTACTTTGCCTATTTCTTAATAAGCATTTACTTTATTAAAATCATCACAAAGAGTCAAAGACATTATTTTCTGGATTTCAAACCTACCTCATAATATACAAATTGCAAAATACAGTTGAGGTTGGTTGTTTCAAGTTCCCCTTCTGAGAATTGAACAACTCTACATTTACCAGCATCCATGCCCTTCACAGTCGGTGACATTGCAGGTGGTCAGAAACTCACTTCACGGACAGATGGGACACCGAGGTTTTGTCTGGTTTGGTTCCGGGGAGAAAGGTGGATTTGGTGGGTAAGGAGCAAAATTCATGGCAGGGACTCGAGGCCATGGTTTCCCGTTTCTCAATGTTTAACCGGAGAAGAGTGATGGACATTTCCTGAGAATTAACAGTTTAAAAGCAAATTAGCACAACTTCGGCTTACATTTAATCAAATTTCCATTCTTTACCAACTATAAAAGGAATGGAAATTGAGACTGGATTTTGCAGAAATGCTGACCCAGTCATGCAGCACTTGTGGTTGACGCTGCCTTGGTATAAACTCCGTGCAATCCTCCCTTTAATTCCCCGGACACTTTGAAGCTACCTGCAATTAATTTAAATGTTTAGACAAGGCTGATGCTGCCTAAACATTTAAAGTTTAACTTCTGGGAGCAATTAACGTGTAAGCAAGAGTGCGCAGAGCTCTCCAGCACTGAAGGATTGAAGTTTCAATGTTCTGGGGTTCTGTCTGGGGACAGTGTTCGCTGCAGCTAACAGGCTTAATTTAAATGTGTGCAAATGTTGATGAAAGAACTCAGCTGGTGAATTCAGTTTATGCCTCTATCAGATTATTTTTGATATACTCATCTGAGCGGATTGCAACTCCTAACCCCTTTTTCAAGAAAAAAGCATGTTCTCCTCCATTGAAAATTGTTCAGTAGTCGTTGGAAGTGAAGTGTGAGCTCGTCTCCCTCCTTTCCATCGGTGAATGTAATAGCTGGTTGTCTCCACTGTTTCTGCAGGGCTGGGCAGGGAGGATGTTTTCCCTGGTAGCGGAATCTAGGAGCAGGGGAGACGGTCTCAGGATATGGGTTAGACCTTTTAGGAGTGAGATGAGGAAAAATATCTTCACTCAAAGGCTAGTGAGCCTGTGGAAATCTCTACCACAGAGACTGTGGATGCAAAGTCACTGAATTTATTCAAGGAAGTTTTAAAAAAAATTTTAAAATAAAAGATTTAATGGCATCAAGTGGTATCGGGAGAAAACGGGAATATGGCATTGAGATAGAGGATAGGATACGATCATATTGAATGACAGAGCAAGCCCGAAGGACCAAATGGCCTGCTCCTACTCCTGGTTTCTGTGTTTCCATTAACTAATCAAATATTTGCCTGAATCTGTTTGAGTGTTTGAATAATAAACTGCAAATAGTGCTTAATATGAGGTGAGACGGAATTGTGAACAAGGGTTCATTGTCTAAACGGAGGATAATATTTTGGGTCAAGGATTGTAATTCTGTTCAACTTGATACCAAAGAATTAAACGTTTAGCACACAATTGGCGAGCAGAGTTGTGTAAATATTGTCAGTAAATCTGGGCCTTGCAGAGCTTTGCTCATTAGTGTCACTTACAAAGTGGTGCAGCATTGCAATGCTTTCCTTTTGCCCAGCACCTCATAATGATGGAGCACAGATTTGGGCGTCGGATTTCTCCACATCGCAGTGTTGCCGATCTCTGTCGATGAGATTGGAAAGCAAATCAACAGTTGTTTAATCCATTGGTCTTTCGTGGCCTCCTTGGTGGCTGGCGTAATATAGATAGGTGCCGGAGGTGGTTAGTGAAGGATCCCAATAACGAAGAAGAAAATAGAACTTTTCCACATCGAAGGGGATCAAGAAAATGTAATAACCCTGGATTTATCATTTTACTGCACAACCGTAGTTGACTAAAAGGTTCATTTTAATACGTTGGCATAATAAAATCCAATACCAGTCATATATAGGTCCTAACCTGTGATTTTTGGCAGATGACGGGGGTCTTTGAGATGATTAAGTTTGCTTCTGTGCAGTTCATATATATCCAGCTTGGTCAAGGCAGCACTGGCACAAAATGGCTGTGGATATTTCTATCAGTTGCCCTCTTACCTGGTCTCTCCAAACTGGGGGATGCAAGAACAAAGAAGCTAGACTGACCAGAGAGAATGTCGAAGTATTTTCAAGGCTCTTTCAAAAATATCTGATTTGTAGCTAGGCTTGTGTTTTTCATACCCGATATGATGCCTGTTGGCCACTAAATGGCTTTTCGGATTCAGTCGCTGAATATTAGTAACTCGAATTTCGCTTCAAAAAGGACAGAGGTATTTCTGCGATGCTAGTAAAGGATACAAAGGCTCTGCAAAGGAATGTGGATAAGTTAAGTGAGTGGACACAAAAATTGGCGAACGGAGAATAATGGAAAATGCAAGGTTGTCCACCTTGGTACGAAGAATAAAAATGGAATATTGTTCAAGTGGAGACTGACTGCAGAATGGCACAGAGAGATCTGGATATCCTTGTAAATGAATCACAAAGTTAGCATGCACATACAGCAAGTAATTCCGAAGGCAAACAGAATGCTGGCCTTTATTGCAAAAGGTTGGAGTATGAACTTAGGGAAGTTGTGTCTATAACTGTGTGTAGTGCATTGGTGAGATTGCACCTGGTACTGTGTACAGTTCTGGTTTCCTTGCATAAAGAAGGATGTTGGAGGCGGTTCGGCAAATGTTCCCATGGGCTGATTCCTGGGATGAAGACGTTATGAGGCAAGATTGGGCCTATGCTCTTTGGAGTTCAGAAGAATGGGAGGTGATCTTATTGAAACATACGAGATTCTTGGGAAGCTTGGCAGAATAGATGTCGTGAGGAAAGTTCCCCTCTTATGGACTCTAGAACTACTAGGCACAGTTTCAAAATGAGAGATCTCCCAATTAAGGCAGAGACTTCCTGAGGATCTTTAACCGTTGGAATTTTTTAGTCCAGACACCAGTTGAGGCTGAATTGTTGAATGTATTCAAAGCTGAATTAAATAGCTTTTTGATCCAACAAGGGAGTCAAAGGTTATGGGGGTGGGGGTAGGGGTAGACAGGAATGTGAAGTTGAGACCAAACATCAGACTAGCCATGATCTTATTGAATGGTGGAATAGGCTTGAGGGGCCGAATGGCCTGCTCCTTCTGCTCTTAATTCTGAGCTCATTTTAAAACTTGTGATTGTCTATGACATTGAGTTTCCTGTTATTGATTGCAGATCTAGCATGATGAATGTAAACAGCGTTGACATCCCTGGTCATGGCCAAATTGATCTCAAATCAAATTAAAACCAACCTGAAATGAATGCTATACTGTACAAAAGGAATAACTCGTGCAGCAGGCAGATTATACAGCATCAGTGGAATCTGAGGAGTGGGATAATGGTTCTTTGTTTTTACTGTTGTGCTGTGATGTCACTGTCCTTCAAAGAGTTTGTTGCTTGTATTTACTCCCAAGTGTTCATTATTTCCCTGTGCCATGAAGCCAGCACGAGCGAGGTCATAAAGAAGTTAAAATTGCACCATGAGGATTGAAGGAAATATATTTCTTGACGAACAGAGATTTGTGTTGAGTTTGTTGCGTCGACTGTATTGAGATTATAGTTATTCAAGGTGATACATTTTAATCGGGGCTCAACATTGGAGGATGCTCCAGGTCCTGGATGATTTTTAAAAATTCATTTGCGGGGTGTGGGTGTCGCTGGTTAGGCCAGCATTTATTGCCCATCCCTAGTTGCCCTTCAGAAGGTGGTGGTGAGATGCTGCCTTGAACTACTGCATGACAATACGCATGTGTCACTGTAAATTTGATGCTCTTCCTTCCCTCTAGTTTCTGACAATAGACTAGCAGCATCTCAGGCTCCATATGCATGGGAAGGAGTAAGGGAAAGTTGGGAATACAGGATGAAATTATAGGGAGAAAGACGAGAGACAGTATGAAATAATGAGAGTGCTCTCTTCCAAAGTGTTGTTCTGGTTGACTCAGCCAAGGAGTATACCTATACCATTTTCCACAATAGTACCATAATGGAAAATCATGCTGGGACAGGAATTAATTGAGAAAGACCATAAGCCAACTAATAATTACTTCTTATGAAATTAATCAGTAAGACTGGAACTTGGACAGTTCACCTTTGCAAAGCAGTTGTTGTGTTTTAATATAACATTGAACCTCTGCTTTAGAGCACACTTGTATTTGTATTTTTCAAAGGTGCAGACATTTGGGGATTGACATGTGTTGTGTATTAGCACACTCAACTTTGAACACTGGGACTAGGATTTGAATGCAACCTCGTATAATGAGGTATAACAGCCTCCTACAAACTTAAGAACATCCAAAATGCTGTTACCACCGTCCAAACTGTCACCAAACCCTGTTCACCTGCAGCCTCAGTGATCACTGGTTTGCATTGGTTCCCGGTAAAAGCAAATCCCAAGTTTTGAAATCCTCTGTTTTCAAATACCTATATGGTCTTCCATTTGGACCAATATTCTTATTTCCCAGTTTCTACTGTATTTTTTCCTTCTGATTTGCATCTCCCTATGCCGATATCCTCCTCCAACCATCTCAAGATCCCTGCACCCCTCCAATCGTGACCTCTTGCACATCCTCAGTTTTAATTGCTCCACCATTGGTAACCATGCCTTCAGCTGCCAAGTCCCTCAAATCTGGATATCTCTCGCTAAACCTCGTGCCTCTTTCCCCCTCTTTCCAACTTCAAGACGCTCCTTAAACCCTATCTCTTTGATCAGGCTTTTTGCCATCTGCACAAGCATCTCTTCATGTGGCTTGGTCCTGTCAAGCACCATTTACAGGCAAGTTGCTACTGTAAGATATCTCTACGGCTACCTTTTGCTAGCTGTAAAGGTCCTTTGCGAAAGGAGATTTAGCATTCTCAACTCCACGCCTGGAAGGGATGAATCTGCCACACAGTGTTGGTGATAATTTGGCATTGATTAGCAAGATCAGCAATATAATTATTTCTGTTCTAATACGTACAACACAATCATAATTATTTTCTTAATGCATTAACCTCCGTGCTGTGCTCTAATCCCATTAGGACGACAAGGATTTGGTTCACGAGTTTGTTGTCGCTGAGGGCCTGACATGTTTGATAAAAGTAGGAGCAGAAGCAGACCAGAACTACCAGAACTACATTCTGAGAGGTAAGCAAAGCATTCCCTGCTGTCTCGGTGCTTTCTAAAGGAAACGTGGAGTTTGTTTCTTTTCACTCTGTGCCAGAGCTTGTGCAGATCTCGTCTGGTAGTTTCAGCTGACACGGCCTGACCAAGTTTTGGCTTGAGGCCTTTGTGGTTGGAGGTGACCTATTAAGTTGGCGAGTGTCCCTGTGCAGCCGGCCTACATTTCTGTTTGCTAATTTTACACTCACCACCTCCATAGATGCCAAGAAACATCTAAGCATCCACGTTGTACTGTAATGGCCATGCTGTGGAAAGGTTTCCACCCCCTCAAATGTTGTCCTTACAGGGAGGGAGTCTAGAATAATGCTAGAATGTACGAAAATATTCCATAACATGATTTCAATATTAATCTTTGAAGCTGTCATGAATATTCAACCATCAGGAGTGTGTCCTGCTGTGAACCAAGACAAAGTAATGAAATGAGCAGGAATGCCCCCTATTGGGCATCTATCTTGTGTTGAATCTCTCCATTGGCTCCACGGAGTTCTGTTTGAAGTTCTGGATCTTGTATACTGCAGTGATGAATTGTTAGAAAAAACTTGATTTTTTTTTCTGCATGAGTGTTTTAATAACCTTAAACATTGCAGGTGATCTGAACTGATGTTAAAATGTTAATCATCTCAGCTCCAGTTTTAAAATCCATGTTCTTGTTTTCAAATGTCTCCATGGCCTCTTCCCACACGATCTCTGTAACCGTCTTCAGCCCTACGAAAGCCTTCATGATCCTTGCATTCCTTCAAATTTGTCCTTCAGGATCCTCAATTGTAATTTGTCCACCATTGGCAGACATTTAAAAAAATATATATATTTTATTAAGGTATTTGAACATTTTTATAACAGTAACAAAAACAATGACATCAACATGGTAAAATAAACATTTCCCCCCCAGCCCAATCTTCACACGCCTCAACCATACAACAACAATCCAACCCCCCCCCCCCCGGTGGAATACTGCATCAGCTGACATTTTCTAATTTCCCCGAGAAAGTCGACGAACGGCTGCCATCTCCAGGAGAACCCCAACATTGCCCCTCTTAAGGCAAACTTTATTTTCTCAAGACTGAGAAACCCGGCCATGTCACTAACTCGGGGGCTTCGAGTCCCTCCACATTAATAAGATCCGTCTCCGGGCTACCAGGGAGGCAAAGGCCAAGACGTCGGCCTCTTTCATCCCCTGAACTCCCGGCTCTTCCGACATTCCAAAGATCGCTACCTCCGGACTCGGCACCACCCGTGTTTTTAGCACCGTGGACATTGCCTTAGCAAAACCCTGCCAAATCCCTCCAAGCTTCGGGCATGCCCAAAACATGTGGACATGATTTTCTGGGCTTCCCACGCACCTCGCACACCTATCCTCTACCCCGAAAAACTTGCTCATCCTAGCCACTGTCATGGGTGCCCGGAGGACTACCTTAAATTGTATCAGGCTAAGCCTGGCGCACGATGAGGAGGTATTAACCTGCTTAGGGCATCCGCCCATAGACCCGCCTCTATCTCTCCTCCTAGCTCGTCCACCCACTTGCCCTTAAGCTCCTCCACCGGAGTTTCCTCCACCTCCGAATGTTCCTGGTAAATATCCGATACCTTCCCCTCTCCCACCTAGGTACTGGAAACTACTCTATCCTGTATCCCCCATGGCGGCGGCAGCCATGTTTTTAATGGCCTACATGCTTACGGGCTGCTTTGGCTTTGCTCTTTGCAATTCCTTCTGTAAACCTCTCTGATACTCTGCCTTTCCTTTTATGTAAAAATGTTCCTTACCTGAGCTGATACCTTTTGTGACTCATTACCAAAACTGTTTAGATTGGTATCGCCCTTGTAAAGCGCGATGGCATATTTTGCTATGTTGAAGGTGCTATATAAATGAGAGTTATTGTTGTTGTCCTTGCACAAAGCTCTTGTTTGCTCTTTCCCTCTCTTCACCCCTTCTAACTTTTGTCTCCTCTCCCTTCTCCCTCTTTCTGCTTCACCCTTCTTCTCTCTCTTTGCCAGATTCAAACGCAAGCAGAGACAGGGCATGGAAGTAATGAGCTCTTACAGGCCTGGTTAAGAATGATCAATGAGTTGAATCAATATGGCTTGTGTTTTCTTTTTTTTTTGCTGGACCCAATGGGCCACGTTTGAGAGGGGGAAAAAAGAAACCACCAAAAGGATCTGCCAATTGCGTGATTTATCCTCGCTCCAGAATCTGTTTTATTTATATTTGGTCTGTGGTGCCTCTGGTTATTGTTTGGTTAATCAGCCCCAGTGGCTGGAAAAGCATTGTGTTCATTTGAAGTATGGCCTTCCTCCTGGAGGTTTACATAAATCTTCGTTAATAGATGACGGTCAGAGAGTTGCGAGGAAGAATGTCAAGAGATTCTCATGCTACCCTGAATTACAGAAGAGGAGTTTGGATCATTCCTGAGAAGGAGCAGAACTCCAGGATTGAATGGCTGTTCGAGCCTAGCTGCTGGAGATTTGCGGTTCATTTGTGGGAATATATTGTGTTCCCCTGCCCCCAATATGTGTAGCCGAATTTGTCGATTGATATGCTGACAATTAAGGGAATTCTATATTTACATTAGACTGTCACATCAGGTTCCAAAGCCAGGTACAGGTGACTGATAAACCTTCACCTCCACTCCTATTGCCTAACCCCCCCACCCCCCAACGCCCCATATATAACACTTGAACACGAAAATAATATATAAATGTAATTGTTATCCCAGCAGTGTTAAAGGAAGATTACCAGTCAGCATTTCATAATACCAATTGTAACATCTTTGTGATGTCTCCATTTCAGGCGTCCATGAGGCTGAAAGGTTATTATTTCTTTGTTCTTGGAAGTCCTTCTGGATTGCTAATCTTGGGTGGAATTTAATACCCTTCCCCGTCACAAGTTTGGTGGCAGTGGGGCATTTGATCAGGCAACTGGGGACTGCTCTGCCTGTGGGGGAAGGCCTCCCGGTGAGTGACCTTCCAGCCCCACTACCAGTTGAGACAGTCAACTGGCCTGCCTGCCATGGACTTAATGGGGCAATTGAGGTCCTTTCAGTGGAAAATTATGTGGTTAGGGGACTCGCCGTGGAGGAAGCCCGAAATTATGAGAAATTGGGTTGTTTGCAGGCTTCCAGGGGAGTCCCTTATTCAAAGCCACTTTGTGCATGATTGAGGGACCAGCATTGGGAAGGGACGGACTAAATTGCTGCCCTTGTTGCTGGCCCCTAGCCCCTGCAATCCCCCTCACGCCATCACTCGCCTGCGTCCATGGGTGATCCCAAGCCTCAGGTGGGTGTAATATCAGCAGCTGCCACTGCCTCTTCTGTCGTGTTGGGTGTTCCGATACACAAACAAACCGACACGGTTGTAGATGGTACAACTCTGTTTTATTATTCTGTACAATAATAACTTAACTTCTGGCTGTGGTTCGTACTTCACCAGCTAACCTGTGGACCCAGCCCTAGCACTATCTTAGTGAGGCACTCAGCACATGGTGTATGTCTGAGTGGCACGCTGTGAGCTCTGTGCTCTGAGCTATATCCTGGTAGAATGAGCGGGAACTGTGGTGTTCCCTGTTTTGTAGTGCGTGTGCTCTCACTGATGATTGGCTGCGATGTGTGTGTGTGTGTTGGTTGGTCCAACTACCTGTCCATCAGTGTGTGTGTGTGATTGCACCATGATATGTTAATGTGGATATCATGACATCTTCCATGGCACTGTTGAGCGGTGAAAAGCTGACGAGCTCTGGCTGGCAGCCCTCTGAGGAAGTCATCCCCACCCCCGCCAGGGTTCTAAGTCCTGGGCTGGCCAGCACTGCCCAATTTAAGTGCTGGCGTCTATTGGAGAGGGCCTTCCAGAAAAGAGGTGACTGGGATTCTTGCCAGTTCTCCTGCTGGGTAAGGGTTGAAACCCTTGCCTCCACTAAATACTGCCCTTTCATGATTGACTTATCTTTCAAAGTTCTTTGCTTAAGAGGGTGAGTTGAAGACCATGAGTTGATTCTCTTCCCTAACTAAATACTTGTGATCTGGTGACTCAGAAAGAATAGGCATATGCCATTTCCTACCACTCTAACCTCTTGGTGCTGTTCTTGAAGCCTATTCCTCATAGCTGCTGCATAATTTTCCATGACCTGATCCATCTAATATACCAATTGGAATCCTGCACCTGTTTTGAAATCGTTGATGGGAGAATCTTTTAATTTTCCAAGTCCATCATTGACAACCAAAACAAGTTTTTAAAAAAAACAACAACATTTTAGGGACACTTTATCAGAGCCGTCATTTTGCCTGAGTGACTTGTATCTGCACCACCTCACTCGCCAATCGATTATCCCAATAACACTAGATGTGCAGTCGGATCCTAATCACACCTGGTCCAGAGTGTAAGTGCACTGTGATCAGCCGAACAGCACAGTGAACTGCTTCCAACAATGCAGCGGGAATGAAGCCCTCCTAATTCAAATTAAAAGTACTGTTACATGTGAAATAGAAATATATGTACTGTTAATAAATTAAATGATCATTGCTCCGTTGGTAGTACGTTTGTCTCTCGAGTGAGAAGGTTTTGGGTTCATGTCATGATAGTTCAGGGCTTGAGTGCAACAATCTACGCTGACATTTCCAGTGCAGTCCTGAGGGAGCGCTGCAGTGTAGGAAGAGAGCTGCCTTTTGGATGTGACGTAAAACCGCCCCATTGGTCTTCTCAAGTGGACAGTAAAGATCCCATGGTGGAATTTCAAAGAGGAACAGGGGTGGATATCGCAGGTGTCCTGGGCAATATTTATCCCCCAATCAACATCACAAAAGCAGGTTATCTGTTCAATTATTACTTGTTTTTTGCATGTGCTGTTGTGTTTCCTACATAGCAAATGATTAAATTTGAATATTTAATTTAAACATAATTCATTGTTCCAATTAAGAACATTGGCTGCAACCAATATAGTGGGTATGTTAAGTTAACAACAGCAAAAACATTGGATTGTGTTAGGCAGGCCGGCTGACGTGTGAACAACAGCTCTTTTCGCTCTTGCTTCTGTTCCTCAGAGTGTTAGTCCGAAGTCAACATGGATCCCTCAAAGGCTCTGCTTTCTACCACCTATGCAACTGAAACCTTTAAAAAATATATTTTCCTTGTACCTTTTTACAAGACCTCATTGTCCTGTAAAGCTTCCCCTTAAATACAAATGCGCTTTGTTATGTTGAGCTCTTAGTCTAAACAATTAAGAAAATTCCCACCCTTAAGTTATCTTCCACCTTCTATGGTCTCTATAGCCCCTGTATTTAATTTCTTGCAGCATCTTCCCTTATCTCTTCCTGTGATGTTCCCCATGATCAATTTCACAACTCCCTCAAAACATCACATCGTCAACCTTGAAACCTATTTTCAGGAGCATTCATTGTTTGTTTGTATTGACCTATTATTTGTGCTTTTAGCTGTTCATAATGCCAGACCGCCCCGACTAAACCATTCTAATTCCTGTTTTAAAAAATTGGACCATGTACACGAATGTAACTAGTCCAGTGAAACAAAAGTTGAACAATTCTCTGTGAAACAAAATTTACAATGTGAATCTAATTCGCTAAAAATTCAAAATATTTATATTTCTAACCTAGTCCTCACCTTGAAATTACAAAACCAGATTAAAAGTGCCTGTGTTAGATTATTGGTTTGTCATTACAGCTGGTGGATCAAGCACCTCCGATAACATGTCATTGTGATGAGGGCCATCAGAACTAGTCACTGGGCAATTACTAAGGCTGATGAAGCCTTTTTCACCCAGACAGACTAGCTAGCATTAAGACCACTTCCCAAGAGTGGTCTCTTGAATTCTTTACTGCTTTTTCAATTTGTATTATTCTGTTGTGTCTTGCACATATGCTTCTGGGAAGTTTGAATTATTTAAACGCTGGACCTTAAATTGAAAGATGAGTATGATTGGGTGTCCAAACTTTACCATGGCTTCTGGGACCTCTTACTATCAGCCAACATTCACTTGTACTTGAGTTGCAGAGTGAGCTCTTAACAGGAGTTAAATAAGTGTTTCCAATTGAGTCCTTCCATTGGGTTGAAAGCAAAAGGTCAGCCCATGTGTCTATCACTCTCAGAATTAGGAATATAACTTTTTTTTAACTGGAAACCTCCCCACATTGCATAAGTGATGGCGGTAGAAGATTCTTACTTTCCTTTGATTCTTCAGTTGTCTCAACAGTTTTTTTTTTTTACTTCTTACAAATTCGGCATTAATACTAGTGTTGATTTTAGTGCTGCCCCACAATTCTTTAATTTGATCAGAGTCGCTCCCATTCGATTTGGGCAAAATTCCCTTCAGTCTCGTCGAGGGCTGGATTTTCCCATTCCCCAGTTACGTGTTTCCTGGTGGCGTGTCATTCGCTGGCGGTAGGAAACCCACTGGGGGGGAAGCGCTGGTGCTGCCAACGGGAAAAGTGAATCGCAACGGCCAGAGAATTTTGGCCCAATTCCCCCGACGTTTATTTTCACATGCTCTGTACGATTCTTGTCATTTACTTTAACTTTTATAACGTTGCTCATCCTGCAGCAACCATAATGCATCCCTATATTTTCCAGCATTCCTTTCCACCAAGTTCTGAACTATTTGTTGCACCATTTTACTGAACAAAACCTCAGAAGGTGTTTACTTTTCAATTTGGACTTCTTCCACTATTCCATCCCAATGTTATCTTCAACTGCAAGCAATAGCATGCTTTGTTAGGTTAGTGTAAACGAAACACATACACGTGTATAGATATTCCTGGGATTACAGGTCAGCAGTATTCTAATGCTATGCTTCAAGAATTTCACTGGCTGCAAAGTGCTTTGAGCTGCCTTTGATATTATAAAAGGTGTGTTTTTTTAAAAAATGCATGGTGCAATTAAAAAGTCTGGCATGCACGCAAAGTTGCCAGTGCATTATCTCTGATTAGTACAACCTTCCTGAGAATCTGATAAAAGATGGCATGTTGAATAATAAAAGCATTCTGATCCCGCGGAGCAAAGTGCCAGCCTGTTGTGTACATTCCACATCCTGGTTACTGTAACATTGATTGCGAGAATAGTTTAGGCCAGCATCAGGCATGTTGATCATGCCTCTTAACTCTTCAGATTCTGAATTTATTTTTTATTGCCTTTCGTAAGATGGTAAATGGGTGAAACAGCAGGAGTTTCGGTCCGTCTCCAAGGCAGCTGGAATGATGGGTGCAGCTGTGGGCCCATTGTATGCTATGTTGTAAAGTTTGCAGATATTGGAAAGTTGATGATTGTGGCTGTTTGGAGATCCGTCATCTCAGTATCAGCATATCACTGCAGGAGTTCCTCCGGATAGTGTCATTGGCATAATCATCTTCAGCTGTTTCATCAATGTCCTTCCCTCCATCATAAGGTTAGAAGAGAAGATGTTCGCTGATGACTGCACAACGTTCAACACCATTTGGGACACTGCAGATACTGAAGAAGTCCGTGTTCATGCGCAGCAAGATCGGAAAAGCACAGGCTTGGGCTGCTAAGTGGCAAATGATATTTGTACCACACAAGTGCCAGGCAATTACCATCTCCAACAAGAGGGAATAAACCATCTCCCTTGACATTCAACGGTAATGACATCACTGAATCCCCACAATCAACATTCTGAGAGTCCCCATGGACCAGAAACTGAACTAGACCAGTCATATAAATACCGTGGTTACAAAAGCAGGTCAGAATGTGGGAATTCTGCAGTGAGTAACCTGCCTCTAGAATCCTCAAAGCCTGTCCACCACCTACAAGACACAAGTCAGGAATGTGATGGAATTCTCCTCATTTGCTTGGATGCTCAATGCCATCCAGGCCAAAGCAGCCCGCTTGCTTCGCACCCCATCCACCAACTTAAACATTCACTTCCTCTACCACTGACGCACAGTGGCAACAATGTGTTCCGTACCATCTACAAGGTGCATTGCAGCAGCTCGCCAAGGCTCCTTCAAAGGTATTTTCCAAACCCATGACCTCTACCACATAGGTGGACAAGGGCAGCAGATGCATGGGAACACCACCACCTGTAAGTTCCTCTCCAAGCCACAACACCATCCTGACTTGGAACTATATCACGGTTGCTCATTCAAAATTCCGAGAACTCCGTTCCTACCAGCACTGAGTGTGTACCTACACCACATGGACTGCAGGTCAAGAAGGTGGCTCACCATCACTCAAGGGCAATCGGGGATGGGCAATAAACGTTGGTCTAGCCAGCGACAGCCACAATCCATGAATGAGTAAATTAGAAAGAAAGTGCAGTTCAACGAATATTTGAAGCCAAAAGGAGCCCCTGATTTATGGAACTGATTCCTGAGATGCAAGGATTGTCTTCTGAAGGAGATGACGTAGACTGGCCAATATTCACTACATTTAGAAGATTGAGGGAGTGACCTAGCAAACCTATAACTCCTTAAGATGCTTAATCTAGTAGATGTTGGGAAGGTATCCCTTGAGAGGTATCAGCTTCAGAATAAGGGGGTCATCCTTCTAGGACAGAGAATCGGAGATATTCCCTCACTCGAAAGATTGTGGATCTTTGGAATTCTCAATCAGAGAGACATCTGCTCCACATCTACTTGTCAGTACCTTTCATCAGATGTGCCTCAATTAGATCTCCTCTGATTCTTCTGGACTAGAGAAAGTATAAGGCTAAACTGCTCAATCTCCCTTCCGAAGGTGAAACCTTCCCCTCCAGAATCAATCTAGTGAACCTCCTTTGAACTGCCTCTAATGCAACTACATCCCTCTTCAAATAAGGGGACCAAAACTATGCTGTACTCCAGGTGCAGTCTCACCAATGCCTTGTACAGTTCCAGCACACCTCCCTACTTTTACACTCCCCTTTAACTATGAACACCAAGATTCCATTTGCCTTCCTCATTACTTGCTGTATCTGCAGGATAGGTTTCTCCGATTCTTACATGACACCCAGATCTCACTGCACCAAAGCACTCTGAAGTTTCTCTCAATTTAGTTAATAAGTTGCCTTTCTATTTTTCCGATTGAAATGGATAACCTCCCACTTATCCATGTTAAATTCCATCTGCCAGGTTTTGGCTGACATATCTAACCTCGCCTAACCTATCCATATGGAATATGACATCATAGTACAAGCATACACCAGTGTATATACATAGTCATTAGCTGTTGTATTCCTGCCATATGGAAATGAAATAACAATTAATTAACCATATGTAACATTCAGTGAGATGGTAAATAGTCACTCACTTTCACTAAGCCTGTAACTTGTGGGAATCTGAGAGATGACTGTGATCTTTGCATTGAGAATTGAGAATTTGTGTTGAGTACTGGCTGCTTCAAAGGTAATTTCTCTTTAATGACAAGTCACAAGAATAATGGCTGATATCAGTGTCCTGGCACATTGTTTTATCTTTAAACTGACATTACTAAAATTGATTATGTGGTCACATTGCTGTTTATGAGATGCAGTTGTGTACAAATTATTACGTTTCCTGCAATACAACTGTGACTCCACTTCAAAAAGCATTTGATTAACTATGAATGCTTTGGGATGTCCTGAGGTCGTGAAAGGCGCAATATAAATCTAAATGTTTGAGATGATCCTCCTTCAGCTACCATGCTCTAAGAGGGTGTTGGCAGCCATGCACTCCCATTTTTTTAACAGGGGGTGAATGTGGTGAACTTATTATGGTAACCATTCACCACTGTACTACATTGTACTCTGCTGTTGCCCATGTGGGCTCCACCTATGGACCATTGTACTGTACTACACCGATTGTATAATGTCGGTGCCCTTGTGGGGTCTGCTCCTGGCTCACCCCCCTTGAGGGGAGGTATATGAAGCAGCTGCCCTGCAGGGGGCTCTCAGTGCAGAGCAGTCGCAGGCACTGTTCTAGTTGATTAAAGCCACTGTTCACTTCAACTCTCTGTCTCGTGTGAATTGATGGTCGAATCAATTTAATCAACTATAACATCGCGATGGAAGCAGCCCTCAAACCTGACCGACTGGAACTCGACCCACGGGCCACGGAAGCCAAAGGGATTTTTTTCACAATGGCTCCGATGTTTCGAGGCCTACCTCGCAGTCTCCTCCTCACCGCCTCCTCCTCGCCCTCCGTCACCGACGAACAGAAGCTGAGCCTCCTCCACGCCCGGGTGAGCCATCGAATTTCCGTGCAACTCGAGGAAGCGACCACATACGCAGACGCGCTCGCGATGCTGAAGCGCCAATACATGAGGCCGGTGAACGAAGTGTTCGCGCGGCATCTCTTCACCACTCGCCGCCAACACCCTGGGGAATCGCTGGAGGAGTACCAACGCGATCTCAAAGTCCTCGCGCGAAGCTGCAGCTACAAGGCCGCCACGGCCTCCCAACACATGGAACTATCTGTCCGGGACGCCTACGTGGCTGGAGTCCGGTCCAACTATGTCAGACAGCGCCCTCGACCGAGAAGAGACGGTAAAACTAGCCACCTCCCTAGAAGTAGCGTTGAAGAGCCTCAACCCTTTCCCCTCCGATCCTGCAACCTCCTCGTGGACTCCCGACTAGAGAGTACCCGAGGCCTGTGCCACGCGGCTGCCCGCCCATCCCGGGGGGGCTGCCCTGCTACTTTTGCGGCCAGAGCCAGCACCCCAGGCAGCGTTGCCCGGCTCGGAACACGAACTGTAGCAACTGCAACAAGAAAGGACACTTTGCCAAAGCTTGCCTGGCCAGGTCCAAGTCCTCCAAACCACAGGCCCGACTCTCAGACTCACAGGCCCGCAGACCCCGCAGTGTGGCTGCATGCCTGCCAGCTCCGCCCCCTTCGGACGTGTCACCCGTCCCTTGTGTTTTCCATGGGGGCAGCCATCTTTGACTCTACACAACACGTGCGACTCACGGGGGCCGCCATCTTGGCCGCCGTCTTCCACGTGGCCCCTCATGGGGGCCGCCATCTTGGCTGCCATCTTCACCACCGCCCGATACGTGCGACCGACGGGGGCCGCCATCTTCAACGCCGCCCGACACGTGCGACCGACGGGGGCACCCCACCACCTCTGACCACGCTGGCTACCTTCAACTCAGCGGGGTCACCCTTGACCAGTCGCGCCCAAAGCACCTCAGGAACTCCATGATGACTGTCCGGGTCAATGGGCATGAAACGCCCTGCCTGTTTGACTTCGGGAGCACGGAGAGCTTCATTCACCCAGACACGGTCAGGCGCTGTTCTCTCCAAATCTCCCCCGCATTTCAAACAATCTCCCTCGCTTCCGGATTGCACTTTACTGTCGCGAACCTCGCGATACAGGGCGTCGAATACGCTAACTTTAAACTATATGTACTCCACGATCTCTGCGCTCCTCTTCTGTTGGGACTGGACTTCCAGTGCAACCTCAGGAGCCTGACCCTAAAGTTTGGCGGGCCCCTACCCCCCTCACCATTTGTAGCCTCGCGACCCTGAAGGTCGACACTCCCCCGCTATTCTCACCGCCGACTGTAAACCCGCCGCCACCAGGAGCAGGCGGTACAGTATCCAGGACAGGACTTTTATCAAGTTCAAGGTCCAGCGGCTCTTGCGGGAGGGGACCATCGAGGCAGCAATAGCCCCTGGAGAGCCCAGGTGGTTGTCGTCAGGAAGGTGAAAAGAACCGGATGGTTGTTGATTACAGCCAAACCATAAACCGGTACACGCACCTTGATGCGTACCCCCTTCCCCGGATAGCGGACAAGGTGAGTCAGATTGCACACTACCGGGTGTTCTCCACGGTAGATCTGAAGTCCGCATACCACCAGCTCCCAATCCGCCCGGAGGACTGCCACTACACAGCCTTTGAGGGAGACGGCCGCCTCTTCCACTTCCTCCGGGTCCCCTTCGGTGTCACCAACGGGATCTCGGTCTTCCAAAGAACGATGGACCGAATGGTGGACCAGTACGGGCTGCGGGCCACATTTCCGTACTTGGACAACGTCACCATCTGTGGCCACGACCAGCAGGACCACGACGCCAACCTCCAGAAGTTTCTCCAAACCAACCAAGCCCTCAACCTCACTTATAACAAGGAGAACTGCGTTTTCCACACAACCCGACTGCCCATCCTCGGCTATGTCATGGAAAACGGAGTCCTAGGGCCCCGATTGTATGCGCCCCGTCCTGCAACTCCCACTGCCCCAAGTCCCTGAAAAGGTGCCTCGGGTTCTTTTCCTGTTATGCCCAGTGGGTCCCCAACTATGCGGACAAAGCCCGCCCACTGATCAAAGCTACCATCTTCCCACTGGCGGCTGAGGCCTGCCTGGCCTTCAGCCGCATCAAGGCAGATATTGCCAAAGCCGCAATGCGCGCGGTGGATGAGTCTGTCCCCTTCCAGGTGAAGAGCGACGATCAGAGGTCGCCCTCGCCGCCACCCTTAACCAGGCAGGTAGGCCAGTAGGATTTTTCTCCCGTACCCTCAAGTCCTCCGAAATTCGACACTCCTCAGTCGAAAAAGAAGCTCAAGCCATCGTGGAAGCTGTACGGCACTGGAGGCACTACCTCGCTGGTAGGAGGTTTACCCTCGTCACCGACCAACGGTCGGTAGCCTTCATATTCGACAATACACAGCGGGGCAAGATCAAGAACGATAAAATCTTGAGGTAGAGGATCGAACTCTCCACCTATAATTACGATATAGTATATCGTCCTGGGAAGCTCAACAAGCCCCCAGATGCCCTGCCCCACGGCACATGCGCCAGCGCGCAAGATGACCGACTCTGGGCCATCCACGATGACCTCTGCCACCCGGAGGTCATCCGGCTTATCCACTACATCAAGGCCCGCAACCTGCCCTCCTCCACCGAGGAGGTCAGGGCCATGACCAGGGACTGCCAAATCTGCGCGGAGTGTAAGCCGCACTTCTATCGACCGGATAAGGCCCACCTGGTGAAGGCATCCCGGCCCTTTGAGCGCTTCAGTATTGACTTCAAAGGGCCCCTCCCCTCTACCAACCGCAACACGTATTTCCTCAACGTCGTTGACGAGTTCCCCCACTTCCCCTTTGCAATCCCCTGCCCCGACATGACCGCGGTCACCGTCATTAAGGCCATGCGTAGTATCTTCACCTTGTTCAGTTTCCCCACTTACGTCCACAGTGACCGGGGCTCCTCGTTTATGAGCGACGAGCTGCGTCAGTACCTGATCGGTAAGGGCATCGCCTCACGCAGGACTAACAGTTACAACCCCCGAGGAAAGGGACAGGTGGAGAGGGAGAACGCAGCAGTATGGAAGGCCGTCCTCCTGGCCCTACGGTCTAGGAATCTCCCAGCTCCCCACTGGCAGGAGGTCATCCCCAACGCGCTCCAGTCCATTAGGTCACTTCTTTGCACAGCCATGAATGAGACCCCTCATGACCACCTATTTGTTTTCCCTAGGAAATTCATCTCCGGGGTCTCTCTTCCGTCCTGGCTGAAGACACCGGGGCCCATCCTACTCCGGAAACACGTCAGGAGCCATACGTCTGACCCCCTGATCGAGAGGGTCCAGCTCCTTCACACCAAACCCCAGTATGCATACGTAGCACACCCCGACGGCCGACAGGATACGGTCTCCCTCCGGGACCTGGCACCCGCAGGATCCCCTACCATCACCTCACCCCCCCCTTCCCCCCCCCCCCAACCTACACCGAACAGCGCCCCCGCCCCTACATGGCCTCCACACCCCCTCCTATACCCCCTCCCCCATCGCCGACCTACAGGGATGAAGCTCCAGAAGACACGCTCCTGGAGGCCACACATCGACGGGTTCAACACCCATGTCCGCACCGACGACTTTGACACCCGTGCCTGCTGCAAAACCAGAGCTCAGGCGATCGCAGCGCACGATCAGGGCGCCGGATAGACTCAACCTGTGAGCCCTTCATCCCCGCCGGACTTCAATTTTTATTAACGGGGGGTGAATGTGGTGAACTTATTATGGTAACCATTCACCACTGTACTACATTGTACTATGCTGTTGCTCATGTGGGCCCCACCTATGGACCATTGTACTGTACTACACTGATTGTATCATGTCGGTGCCCTTGTGGACTCCGCCCCCTTGAGGGGAGGTATATAGAGCAGCTGCCCTGTAGGCGGCTCTCAGTGCAGAGCAGTCGCAGGCAGGCACTGTTCTAGTTGATTAAAGCCACTGTTCACTTCAACTCTCTGTCTCGTGTGAATTGATGGTCGCATCAAGCTTTAAACCTCTGTACGTTTGTGGTTAAAGCAGATATTTCTGGAAGCTATCGAGTATTTGACTTGTTCCAATGTTACCGATCGCATGGCCTTTCATGATATCAGGACAATTCCCTCCTGTAATTTTGGTGGAAACGGTGTGAAAAACGTCCAATGCCCATCTGTTATTTCAACAAAGGCACATTGGGAGATCAGCAAAAATTCCAAGCAATGTTCCTCCAGTTGGTTCTGCAATGTTTACATTGTATGTAATGACTTCAATGGAAACAGTAAGTGAAATCTGGAGTTTTGGACGAGCTTTTGGATTGATTTAAAACCAGAGATTAAAATTCACTAGTAAGGTGTCCCTGGCATAAGTTTATTGTGAGGCTGCATCCAATATTGTAGGGCCTTATGTGAACTCCGTTATTTTGCTTTCGTCATGAGCTGACAGCAACTCCCTTTTCTCATGAGGCAAGATTCAGAAGGCAACAGCCTTCCCACTTCTCACCTCTCCCCAGATAAAGCTTCCCGACACACTGCATCCTCAGTCTATGGCTGTCCAGTCTGTGCCTGTAAGTCCCTTAATTGAACGCTGTCAACAATGACAAATACAGGCCAACACTTATCTGTTTAAAAGCACTTCTCCTGAACTAAGTCCATCTAATGGTCCTCCCAGGAAAACAAATAATCCTCCCAGGGAAAGGTGGATTTAGAATATTTTTCCCAATGGAGCTGCAACACTTGAGACCAGGTATTTTAAAATCTGCCAGCAAATCAACAGGCAAATGCACCACAGCAAGATATACAATCTGCTAGTCCGATAGAGCTCACAGGCTACTTCTGGCCCACTGGTTAGAAATGTAATAGCTATATTAATATGGAGCCAATTGTTTGTAGCTCTTTCACTGATACAGACATTTACTGACTGATTTGAACCTTTTATTTTAAAAGTTCTATGTTTTTTGACAAGACAAGACCAGGAACAACCTAGTGGGCCTCTCAATGTACAGCCTTTCACTTGATGTTTCACAAGATGAGATAGCGTCACTGCATACAGGTGGGCTTTTTAACAAAAAGCTGCAATGCCATATCAGTTGTTTTGCCCTCTTCTATTTGTGAGGCACAGTGGATGGTACCCGATGAATGATTCACCCTCCCAAAGCCTGACAGATTTGTGTGAAGGGCAGCTCAGACACATTTTAGCCTTCCCCCTGCACTGAATCCTCTTGGCTTTCCCTGGAGATCTGCGTGTGCTACTTTCTGTGATGTGGCATTTTCAAAATGATGCAATTGGCAGGTTACTCTTAGAGCATGAGCCTGTTGACCTGCGGAATGTTGGCAGCTACTTTTAGCCCTGATTGCTCTTTCTAAAAAAAAAAATAAGAAGAAATTCCAGCAGTGATGGTCCAGCTCGGATAAATCGCTGATCCAGTGTACAGCTCAGAAGGAAAAACTTGTTCCATCTTGTATTCAGGCACCATCAACAACATGGCTGCGGCAGATATACTTTAAGATACATAAACTCCAGATTATTCTCCTTCTCTTAAACAAATGTGTTGGCATTTCATCTCCAGAAATAATAATTCTAATTGTCCAAATGACCTTGGGTCAAAATGATGGCTGCGTATCGCCATCAATTCCAAGAAATGGAATGATGCAGTGCAGAAATGGGTCATTCAGCCCATAATTTCTGTGCCGGCTCTTTGAAAGAATTATACATTCAATCACTTTCCGTTCTCTTCCGCCATAGCCAAACATTTATTTTCCTTTTCAGTCATGCGTCTTATTCTTATCTGAAAGTTAATACTGAATTCGCTTCCAGGGCCCTTTCAGGCCAATCATTTTTTAAAAAAATATATATTTATTAAAGTTTTTTAACACAATTTTTCTCCCTTACAAACAATAACCCCCCCCCCCCGTAACAAAAAAAAACCGAGAAACCGCGCAGAGCAAGATATATACATGGCAAAATGATATATTTACACAGCTTTGTACACTGGCCCTCACCCGTACGTGCCAGTTTCCCCAACCCTTCATGTTATCTCTTGCTCATCCACCCTCCCAGGACATCCCCGCCCCCCCCCCCCCAAGGTTGCTGCTGCTGCTGACCGACCTTCCTCTAACGCTCCGCGAGATAGTCTAGGAACGGTTGCCACCGCCTGTAGAACCCCTGCGCAGACCCTCTCAAAGCGAACTTAATCCTCTCCAACTTTATGAACCCAGCCATATCATTTATCCAGGCCTCCAGGCTGGGGGGCTTCGCCTCCTTCCACATTATGCATCCAATCATAACATTGCGTACATTTTATAACTATGCGTTGATGGCCATTTTTGGTCAATGTGTCTTGGATCGACTTCAAAATCACCAATATTTAGTTTTGGCAAAATAATCCAGTGCAATGATGTACTTCCCTCAAAAGATACTGTAGAAAACTGGAGCAGAAGTGTCCCATTTGGCCCCTCTAGCTAGCTTTGGCAGTTAAAATTATCATTGCGATCTTCTGCCTCAACTCCACTTTCCCACTGCTTGCCGCCCCAGTGCACCCCATATTCCTTGATACCTTGACAGACTGTAATCTACCGACCCCAGCCTTGAAGTTTTTCAATATGGAGCACCCATAACCCTCTGGGGTCGACTGAGATTCGCAACTGTCTGAGTGAAGAAATTCTTCCCTGTTTCAGTGCTAAATAATTGACCCCTGATCCATAGACTGGGCCCACATCTTCGAGAACATTCTCCAGCCAGAAGGAACAACCTCTCGATGCCTACCTTGCCAAGCCCCTCCTGAATCTCTCAACTTCAGACAAAACGTTTTTTATTCTTTCATGCCCATCCCTAAATGCCCATGATAAGGTGGTGATGAACAGCCACCTTGAATTGTTGTAGTCTATTTGGTGTGGATATGGTAGCATGGGGACAGCATGGTAGCACAGTGGTTAGCACAGTTGCTTCACAACTCCAGGGTCCCAGGTTCAATTCCCAACTTGTGTCACTGTCTGTGCGGAGTCTGTACATTCTTCCCGTGTCTGCGTGGGTTTCCTCCGGGTGCTCCAGTTTCCTCCCACAATCCAAAGGTGTACAGGTTAGGTGGATTGGCCATGATAAATTGCCCTTAGTGTCCAAAAAGGGTAGATTGGTTACTGGGTTACGGGGATAAGGTGGAGGCGTGGGTTTAAAGGGTGCCCTTTCCAAGAGCCAATGGAGATTCGATGCACCGAATGGCCTCCTTCTGCACTGTAAATTCTATGATCTATGATATACATCTGCAGTTAAGAAGACTGTTCCATATATTTGACCCAGTTACAGCGAACGAGTGGTGATATAGCTCCAAGCCAGGTTAACGTGTGTCTTGAGGGAAACTTGCATATGGTGTCGTTGTCCTTCTACATGATTGAGATTGTGGATTTGGAAGGGGCTATCAAAGGTACCTTTGTAAGTTGCTGTAGCACATGCATCTTGTATTTGGTACATACTGTAGTCGGCGTGTGTGTAGGCCCAATTTATTCCGCCACTCATAAGACAACCCTCTCGTTCCAGTTACTAATCTCGTGAACCTACAATACTTAATCTGCCCCCAAGGAAAGTACTGGCCAAACACCTGACCTTGATACAATCTAGCATGTCTCTTACTGAGCTAGCTAGCCGAGCCCAGTTAGTTTAAAGAAAACTATTGATTTCCTGACACAACCACATTGAGGTAAAATTTATCCTGTCCCTTAGCCTTTTACTTGTCCCTTGTCTCTTTAATATCATAGGACTGTCTTGTTGTTTGCTTCAGAACATTTTCCTGGCCCCATATTCAGTTAAATATATTGGGACGAATGTAGGAATTTCAGACATATTGTATTGTATGTATTTGGTGCAGTAAGGGTTCATTGCCTGGGTTACCGGGTACGACTGATGCAGTAGTATTTTTAAAACTCTTGGTTCACAAGACAGCCAGACCTTTTGGAGCCAGAGGTGCAATTAAAGTATTGTAAAAGTTTGGACTAATGGACTTTTATTTATATGAAGACGTTCGCTGCAGAGTACATAATTAGAGATGTTACGTTCAGCTTAACAATCATGTAGTTAATGGAAGGAGCCGGGGTTGAAGCAATCAGGTGTTCAGGTTCAGCTTTTTAATTTTGGGCTAGAACGTAAGCTGAGAAGGTTTGTGAATAAATACAGCCATGAGATTCTGCATTATTCTGACAGGGTGTCAAGATCTCCTCTTTAAGCCATCTCAAATTATTTCTCTTAAAAGTGGAGTATTCACGACATCTCCATACAGCAACTATTCCTGAGTGCTACCTGTATTTAAAAGTGGATTGGGACTTGAGATAGTTTTGTTGTTTGAGTTGAAGTAAAGATAGCAGTTGAGGGTTTTTGGGTCACTGTATTGATTAACATTGTTTCGGGGGTAAATGTAAGCTATTTTCTTGTGTGATGTTAAAGATGTTAATACTGTGTTTGTGATAAAGTTTGTTTTCATATACCATAATCCCAATTTTCCATGAAATCATTCCTGGAATGAAGTATCCTTTCCTCAGTCTTATAAAATTAAAATTAAATATTGGGGTTTCTGTCCAGTATCCTAGCCACTGTTGGGGTCTGGTCCCGGATTGTAATATCATTGTCCTTGGAATATTTAATGTTCCTTGAATGTTCATTGTCCTCTCGAAATGAATCAAAATAGAGGAGGCGTGTTGCAGTTGGTTTAATGACCGTTGGGCACTCATGTCCTCATTCTGTGGATCTCCTGAGGTGATGCCTAATCATCGAATTCCGACAGTGCAGAAGAAGGCCATTTGGTCCCTCGAGTCTGCACCGATCCTCTCAAAGTGCACCCTACCCAGGCCCACTCCCCACCCCATCCCAGTAGTCTCTTGGACACTAAGGGGCAATTTAGCATTGCCAATCCACCGAACCTGCACATCTTTGGACCGTGGGAGGAAACCAGCGCACCCAGAGGAAGCACAGGCAGGCGAGGAGAGAATGTGCAAACTCCACGCAGACAATCACCCGAGGTCAGAATCTGACCTGGGTCCCTGGCGCGGTGAGGTAGCAGTGCTAACTGCTATGCTGCCCTTGTGTTTGTCTCTAGTTCCACATGCACGGCTGTTCTCCAGTGCCTCACCTGGCTGAGTTTTCTGCATACGTCACGCCCAATAGTGGTGCTGATCAGGTCTCTGTGCATCTAACAGGGAAACCAATATAACAGAACCTGATCCTGTCCATGTAAAAGTATACACGCTTTCTCGTAGTGATCATGGGACACCAATCAAGAGCTCTGTCATTCTGAAGTAAATAGGGTGGTCAATAGGACTTTAAACTAAAGATTAGGGGGGAAGGGAAAGTCAGGGAACCAAGAGGTGAAGTAATCAGCGGGGAGCGTAGCTGCTTAGGAATACAAAAAAACACGAACAGACAAAACTCAAGAGTGGTTACGATTGTCCCCATCCCACAAAATATGACAGTGTATGGAAAGGCTCAGTAAACCAAGGTCCACCACACTAAGAAAACAAAAAGGGATGATCAATAGAGAATTAAAGGTGCTATATTTAAATGCGTGCAGTGTACGGAACAAGGTAGATGAGCTTGTGGCCCAGATTGTGACTGGCAGGTATGATGTGGTAGGCATCACAGAGACATGGTTGCAGGGGGTTCAGGACTGGCATTTAAACATCCAGGGATTCACAACCTATCGAAAAGACAGGGAGGTGGGCAGAGGGGGCGGGGTTGCCTTGTTAATTAGGAATGAAATTAAATCAATAGCACTAAACGACATAGGGTCAGATGATGTGGAGTCTGTGTGGGTAGAGTTGAGGAACCACAAAGGCAAAAAAACCATAATGGGAGTTATGTACAGGCCTCCTAACAGTGGTCAGGACTGGGGGCACAAAATGCACCACGAAATAGAAAGTGCATGTCAGAAAGGCAAGGTCACAGTGATCATGGGGGACTTCAATATGCAGGTGGACTGGGTAAATAATGCTGCCAGTGGACCCAAGGAAAGGGAATTCATTGAATGCTTACAGGAGGGCTTTTTGGAACAGCTTGTGATGGAGCCCACGAGGGAACAGGCCATTCTGGACTTAGTGTTATGTAATGAGCCAGACTTGATTAAAGATCTTAAAGTAAGGGAGCACTTAGGAGGCAGTGATCATAATATGGTCGAATTCAATCTCCAATTTGAAAGAAAGAAGGTAGAATCAGATGTAAAGGTGTTACAGTTAAATAAAGGTAACTACAGGGGCATGAGGGAGGAACTGACGAAAATCAACTGGGAGCAGAGCCTAGTGGGAAACACAGTAGAACAGCAATGGCAGGAGTTTCTGGGAGTAATTGAGGACACAGTACAGAGGTTCATCCCAAAGAAAAGAAAGGTTATCAGAGGGGGGATTAGGCAGCCATGGCTGACAAAGGAAGTTAGGGAATGCATCAAAGCAAAAGAGAAAGCCTATAATGTGGCAAAGAGTAGTGGCAAGTCCGAAGATTGGGAAGACTACAAAAACAAACAGAGGAAAACAAAGAGAGAAATAAGGAAAGAGAGGATCAAATTTGAAGGTAGGCTAGCCAGTAACATTAGGAATGATAGGAAAAGTTTCTTTAAATACATTAAAAACAAACGGGAGGCAAAGGTTGACATTGAGCCGCTCCAAAATGACGCTGGTAATTTTGTGATGGGAGACCAGGAAATAGCTGAGGAACTGAATAAGTACTTTGCGTCAGTCTTCACAGTAGAAGACATGAGTAATATCCCAACAATTCCGGAGAGTCAGGGGGCAGAGTTGAATATGGTAGCCATCATAAAGGAGAAAGGGCTAGAGAAACTAAGAGGTCTAAAAATTGATAAATCCCCGGGCCCAGATGGGCTACATCCTAGAGTTCTAAAGGAGATAGCTGAAGAAATAATGGAGGCGTTAGTTATGATCTTTCAAAAGTCACTGGAGTCAGGGAAAGTCCCAGAGGATTGGAAAATCGCTGTTGTAACCCCCCCTGTTCAAGAAGGGAACAAGGAAAAAGATGGAAAATTATAGGCCAATTAGCCTAACCTCGGTTGTTGGCAAGATTCTAGAATCCATTGTTAAGGATGAGATTTCTAAATTCTTGGAAGTGCAGGGTCGGATTAGGACAAGTCAGCATGGATTTAGTAAGGGGAGGTCGTGCCTGACAAACCTGTTAGTTCTTTGAAGAAATAACAAATAGGTTAGACCAAGGAGAGCCAATAGATGTTATCTATCTTGACTTTCAAAAGGCCTTTGATAAGGTGCCTCACGGGAGACTGCTGAGTAAAATAAGGGCCCATGGAATTCGAGGCAAGGTACTAACATGGATTGACGATTGGCTGTCAGGCAGAAGGCAGAGAGTTGCGATAAAAGGTTCTTTTTCGGAATGGCAACCGGTGACGAGTGGTGTCCCGCAGGGTTCAGTGTTGGGGCCACAGCTGTTCTCTTTATATATTAACGATCTAGATGACGGGACTGGGGGCATTCTGGCTAAGTTTGCCGATGATACAAAGATAGGTGGAGGAGCAGGTAGTATGGAGGAGGTGGGGAGGCTGCAGAAAGATTTAGACAGTTTAGGAGAGTGGTCCAAGAAATGGCTGATGAAATTCAACGTGGGCAAGTGCGAGGTCTTGCACTTTGGAAAAAAGAATAGACGCATGGACTATTTTCTAAACGGTGACAAAATTCATAATGCTGAAGTGCAAAGGGACTTGGGAGTCCTAGTCCAGGATTCTCTAAAGGTAAACTTGCAGGTTGAGTCCGTAATTAAGAAAGCAAATGCAATGATGTCATTCATCTCAAGAGGCGTGGACTATAAAAGCAGGGATGTACTTCTGAAGCTTTATAAAGCATTAGTTAGGCCCCATTTAGAATACTGTGAGCAATTTTGGGCCCCACACCTCAGGAAGGACATACTTTACTGGAGCGGGTCCAGCGGAGATTCACACGGATGATCCCAGGAATGGTAGGCCTAACATACGATGAACGTCTGAGGATCCTGGGATTATATTCATTGGAGTTTAGGAGGTTGAGGGGAGATCTAATAGAAACTTACAAGATAATGAATGGCTTAGATAGGGTGGATGTTGGGAAGTTGTTTGCATTAGCAGGGGAGACTAGGATCCGGGGGCACAGCCTTAGAATAAAAGGGAGTCACTTTAGAACAGAGATGAGGAGAAATTTCTTCAGCCAGAGAGTGGTGGGTCTGTGGAATTCATTGCCACAGAGGGCGGTGGAGGCCGGGACGTTGAGTGTCTTTAAGACAGAAGTTGATAAATTCTTGATTTCTCAAGGAATTAAGGGCTATGGAGAGAGAGCGGGTAAATGGAATTGAAATCAGCCATGATTGAATGGTGGAGTGGACTCGATGGGCCGAAGGGCCTTACTTCCACTCCTATGTCTTATGGTCTTATGAAGCTAATTGTAGTGTTCCTGAACAACCGGGAATCAAACCCGAGGACCTTCAGGTCTGTGGGACATAATTCTTCATTGGGCAATGCATTTGCCAACTTGGCCTTTGATTGCCTACAGAATGAGGGCCCAGGAATAGCTAGAATAGCATTTTAAATCAATTATATACTGCCCAGAAAACTCTCATTTCACTGAGGTAATCTTCCAGTGCTCACCCCACCTTTTTCAGAATGACACGTGTGTGCAATCTACTAATGACTTGATGAGCAAACTAACGTGGCTCCATATTTTGTTAAATATTAGTGCTTGAGGACTATGGCTAATTACCTATTAATGAAATGCCCTGATGAACTATTAATATCACGAGCTGTAAAACTGCGTCGAAGAGTGTAATGCTGAGGTTGTCAGAGGATGGCGACTTTCCAATTATCCCTGTGCCAACTACAGGTCAGTTTCAGTCCCTTTCAGGCGGAGCAAATGCTCTTGGGACAGTTGAGTGGTGGCACCTTTGACCATAGCTTTTGTTATTTCCTCTCTGTGCAAGTGTGCTTGGGCGTGAAGCAAAAATTGTCAAGTGAGGTTAAAGATTAAATAACTTGCATGATCAGAATGCAATACGATAAAGGCTCATTAAAAGAATCACCCATGGAGCTGTGTCTTCTGCCAAAGCACCCATTGATTCTTGCAAGGAAGGTGTCAGTTTGGTAAGTGAGGAGATTCTCATTCAGTGAATTGAACGGTTTTCCGATACCCCAGCACACTTGCATTGATACTAAAAATTTGAGCACAGATTTAAGAGATGTGAGGGGAAACCTTTTCACCCAGAGGGTGAATCTGAAACTTATTGCCTGAAATGGTGGTAGAGGTGGGAACCCTCACAACCTTTTATAAGTATTTAGATGAGTACTTGAAATGCCATAGCATACACGGCTACAGGCCAAGTGCTGGAAAATGAGATTAGACTAATTAGGTGCTTGATGGCCAGCATGGACATGATGGACCGAAGGGCTTCTTTCCGTGCTGTGGAAACCCTGGCACCATTTAATTAAATGGCGCAAACACATTTAGTTCCCCTGGTGGTTCAGTGAGAAAACGCATCATGAGGTACTGATTGAACGGACTAAGGAAAATGGCCCCCAAATTCAATCTCAAGTGTATGAATGTAGTCCTGTTAGCTGAGGGCATTGCCAGGGTGTAATCATCACTGCCTCTGGGCTTAGTAAGGGGAATATCTGCCAGGCCTCCTGTTCCTAAACACCAGCTGGAGACGCCAAGTATCTGTGTGTGGACCATTGGGCGCGATCAAGACTTGATTGGATAGAATGTCAGAGTGGCAAAATCCCATAGATGAGCACCATTTGCCAGTCTAGATGCACAGAAAGATTGAGTGCTTGACTGTAATGTGGGGGGGGGGGAATAGGCTCGGGAAAAATATTTTGTGACAGTTACTACTTCTTGCTTGTCAAAAGCAAAGGATGGAATGCCATCCAGAAATCCTTTGAGCAGAGGCATTGTAAATGACATTTTAATGCATTCCAAGTCTATAAAAGACGCAAAGGAATGGATCCTGAAACTGTCCAGAATAATTCAAAGGACTGGAAGATACGTAAGTTTTAACAGCTGAGAGCTCTTGCACGGGAAAGAGCTAGTTCTGAGCTGCAGACATTTCCCCAGGGGTTCAGGCTGTGGTAGACTTTATTTTACTGCCCGTCTTAATTGAAGACGATCTACGTTTAATAAGTTTGTAGAACTATCACTTTCAATCTTGGAATAGCGGAAAGGGTTAGGCTTGGGGCATGTCCCGCGAGGACCCAGTCGTATTTATTTTGCAGCATTTCTTTATAAAATAAGTGAAATCTGGGAAATTAAAACAACCTCTTTGTAGCACTGGTTTATTTGCCTTCGAATTTCGAGTGTCGCTCATCTCCAGTGGAGAGTGTCTGCTTGCTGCGGATATTTTCTCAAGAGGAGAGAAATTGAGCCATGCTAGACTAGCCATAACAAATAGGCTGCTGCCTTTTGGAGCATGGCACCTCCCGGGTGTAAGGGTGACAATTAGTTAACATTTGGGTTAATAAGATATGGTTTCTGAAATCAGTTATTTCTCATGTCTTTTACACAAACACAACCTGCAGCGAGGTTGCATGAATCATGCCATATGAAAGTAACTGAGCACTGATGTTTCCCTCGGGCAATAGTTCATCAGGTTTTTGTAGTCCTATAATTCCAGTCGGCATTTATTTTACTGGGTTAATTTATATTGAAAAAACTTGAAGCAGCATTTAGCAGGGTGCAAAACCTGACCTCTGTCTGCTTTTGATCATTCTTGAACTAGCTTTGGGGAACAGGTTTATTTAGTGGTTTTGTGGATGGGGAGATTAGAACAGGATAGTCCTGTCGCAGTTCCTACCATGCTATGATTCTCTACTTGTTTTTGGTCCTGTGGTCCTGTTCTCTGTTTTGCGTCTTTGTTGTATGGAGCCGTCAGACTTAGTATTGAAATATTTTGGTGATTAACTGCACAACAGGCTTTTTTTTTCCTTTGGATTTCAAGCTACCATGAGGGAATTGTTTCAAGGACGCCCATTTTGTTTTGGGGGTAGCGTGGGGTATTTTACAATGTTCACGGGCCTTTTCTAGGATATTTATTTTTTAACGGTCGTATTTCATAGTGCATTCAATACTGCACTTTGGAATTGAGTTTGCTGGGTCGAGTATTTTAAGGGGGCGGACATGGCAGACCACATGATTGGTTTGGGGCCATTGGGAATCCTGAAGAGTCCATCGTCCATCTCGACCTTCATAGCCAGGATTTTCAGACCACTGAGGGGGCGGTATGGCCGCCAGATCTGCGGTGAGGTCAACATTCACAGCAGAGAACCAGACACGGTCCTCAGGACTGGACTGGAGTCACAAAGGACCGGGGAAAAGTTGGGACATCGACCCAAGACAGCGGTGGACTGGTAGAGTTGTCGGTGGGACCATCCCCAATAGACCTGCCATTGTTGGGGGTTTGTGTGTTTCTAACGCAGTCACTAGGGGTCACATTCAAGCACGTTGCCACACAACGCAATGTGCACCAATGCAAAAAAAACCCCACAACAGCAGCAGTCCATAGCACCACTGAACATAGTGGAGAGGAGCTCTGAAGAAGAGCACGCAGTGTATCGTTTGAATGCAGTTCAGTTGAATAAGACGGCCCCAATTGTATTGGCCTAAAGGTAAACGGCAAAATTCTGAAAATGGAAATCGACACCGGAGCCTCGGTGACTGTTGTGGGGTAACAGACCTTCAAGTATTACCGTGATGGATCTCCGCCGTGAAGTTTGAACAGCACCACAGCCAAGCTCTCCATGTACACTGAGGAAACCTTGAAAATCCTCAGGAGCACAAGCACACTAGTAGCTTATAAAGCAAGAGGCCCATCTGCCCCTGGTTGTGGTGGATGGGCACAGACCCAGCCTCGTGGGAAGGGAGTGTTTAAAACAAATCAAACACAATTGGCTGGAAATGTTTTAGTTTCCTCACGGTGTCCTTCAAGATGTCCTGAGAAGGTATGAGGACATTGTCACAGTGAGCACGGTCAGATTGAAGGCCCCAAACCAAAATCTGGCGATCTGGATTTGACGCCAAGTTGTCTACAGCCAGACCAGTTCCCTGTGCCCTGCATCAGAAGGTTGAAGTTGAGTTTCAGGGATTAGAAGAACTGGGCATAATCAGACTGGTTCAGTGGGCAGCTCCCAAAGCCCCTGTTGTCGAACTGGATTGTTTAATGAGAATTTGTGGGGACGACAGACTAACCATAAATTCGGCAGCCTCTTCCTTGGGATTGAGGACCTCTACGCTATGCTGGTGGATGGCCCTACTTACTCCAAATTAGATCTTAGCCATGCATACCTTCAGTTACAATTGGACAAAGAGTCCCAGAGGTTAGCCAGAATAAACACCCACCAGGGCCTTTTTAGTACGCAAAGCTGCCATTCGGCGTTGTCAATTTGTGCTATTTTCCAATGTGTGACAGAAAATCTTCTCCAAGGAATTCCCACGGTGATGGATTACCTCGATGCCATGCTAGTCACCAGCACCACCCCTCAAGAGCACATGTCTAGCCTGGACAAGATGTTGAGATGTTGCCGGGACACAGGGGTCCATCTCAAATGTGAAAAATGTACATTCCAGGCCTCGGAAGTGACAGATCTCGGATTTTGCATTGACGTGGCAGGGTTGCATCCCCTGGAGGAACAATTCAAAGCTACATGTGAAGTCCCAGCACCCAGGAATGTAAGCAAACTCAAATCTTTCCTCAACGTGGTAAACTATTATGGAAGATCCATTTCTAATTCCGCCGCAACATTGGCACCATTACACCAGCTACGAAAGAAGCATCAGTGGTGGCAATGGAGGGGACCACGAGAAGACGTTTTTCGAGGGATGAAGCAAACTTTGCAATCCTCAAATTTCCGTTCACTTTGACCTTGAGAAACTGATCGTGCTCACATGTGATACATCTCCTTACAGTATTGGAGCATCATTATCCCACAAGATGGGAGATGGTTCTGAGTGTCCCATTGCCTTGAGGACCCTTTCCAGAAGCAGAGGGAAGCTATGTCCAAATCAGGAAAGAGTGCTCAGCAGTCATGTATCGTGTAAAGAAATTCCACCGATATGTGCTTGGACAGCGATTTGACATAGTCACCAACCATAAGCCGCTACTCGACCGTTTTGAGGGGTGATGAGCCAATACCGCAATAGCCTTGGCTAGGGTGCAGCGTTAGACCGCCAGCAGCAAGGCCCACAATCATGCCTTCTAGCACTGGCCTGGCACTTAGATTGCTAATGAAGATGCATTGAGCCAACGCCCCCTGCTGAATTTTGCTTTCTGCATTTGATGAGTTTATTCAAGTTCCATGGCACAAAAAACAAAAGAGCCAGTTTCATGCTGCAGCTTCTCCCTTCCCATCGAGTAAGTTGGTTCTGCTAGAGGATCATTCTCTGTTATTTATTTTTTGTTGATGCTGTTCTAATTTTTATTTCCTAAAGTTATTAAAAACTATTTTCCTTGCGGGGTCAATCATCGGATGGCATTACCGTTATCCACTGAACTTCACACTGTAAGAGAATCAGATAAAGAATAGTTCGGGCAATGCTGGTGAAGTCCTACTGGAACATGACATAAAGTAAACAACCATGTTTTAGTGTCCAACAGATGCCTGATGTAATGTGATGGCTCCTGCTGTTCCTCAGTTCAGCTTTGATGACGTGCTGACACAGCAGTCCAGAATACTGAGTTGACACTCCTTGACCTTGGTGATAATTCTGCCACTAGCTCACAATAAAACATTATTTCCCCAGTACACTGCCTTCCCAATGGTCACTTCGACATTTGAGCTCATTAAAAGTCTAGACAGAGCATCAGATTTGAATAGTGGATGACTGTTCCGAATGGAGAGATTGAAAGGCAGCATGAGGGGAAGAGAGATGTTGATGGATAGAACATGAAGGAAGTAAGCTAGGTTGTGATGTAGAGAATTAATGTTTGCTCTCCAAGCTGCAGCGCAATCGGAACTGTTCATATTATTTATCTTTATCCATTTCTGTAATGCGGTACCTATTGTTGAGGAGTCCCAAATGAATGGCATACCAAAGGCACACCTTTGATGCAATAAAAGCAAAAGCTCTCTTCTTTCTTGAGCAGCAGCCTCAACAATCCCCGTCCACCACCATAGCTCCTCTGCCCAGCTGAACTTGTTTTCTCACTCAACACATCCTTGTTCACTGCTCCATCACCCCCAAACCTTCATCCATTTCCCATGGCAACTCCCCATGCAACCACAGAAGGTGCAACACCTGCACCTTTATCTCCTCCCTCTTCACTGTCCAAGATCCTAATTACTTGGAACGCTTTCAATTTGGTCGACTGTATTTGCTGCTCCCGATGCGGCCTCCTTGACATCGGGGAGACTTGACACAGACTAGATGCCTGTTTTGTGAAACCCCTTTGCTCAGTCCGCAAGTATGACCAACCTTCCTGTCGCTTGCCCTTTCAATTCACCATCTTGCTCTCACGTCCACTTGTCCGTTCTTGACCTGCTGCAATGATCCAGTGGAGCCCAGCGTAAACTGGAGGGACAGCACCTCATCTTCTGATTAAGTACATTGCAACCTTCTAAACACAACATATAGTTTAGGCTGTGAACTTTCCCCTCTATCTTGACCCCTTTTTTTGTTTTCATTTTTGTCCCAACACAACGCCGCTCCTCCCGCACTGGGCCATCTGTCACTTGTTCTTTAGTTTTGCTTTCACCGAGCACTGGCCTTTCTTCTCCCATCAACACCCATTCTGCCGTCTTACCTTGAAGCCACTTTCAGCACCTTCTTCAGCCCTGAATGCTACCATTCACATTCGCTTTGTCTTACGCCCATGATATCTTTTTCAATCTCTCCTTAGCTCTAACATATCCCTGACCTTCTATTCTGCTTCACCTTCTTCACCCCCTTTCCTATTATATAACCCATCGCATTTCTAACCCTCTTCGGCTCTGAAGAAGAGTCATTCGGATTTGAAACTTTAACTCTCTTTCCCTCTCCACAGATGCTGCCAGAGCTGCTGAGTTTATCCACCATTTTCTGTTTTTATTACACATTTGGACCATCCCCTTTTCAAAAAATTCTTGTCCCCTTCGTACTGTCTGGTTTGCAATTTAGTTTTGGGTGAACCATGTAGCGTGGTTGCTGCACCCAATATAAATGGGGGAGTTTGACCATCGTACTGCTCACAAAATGTACAAAAACCTTTTTTAAATGACAAATCATCTTTTCCAGCTGATCACATACAAGCCATTGAAACAGTGGCAGTTCTTGTTTAGTGCCCACCTATGTTTAAGATGTCTCAATATATGTCTGTGTGCAGAATCTCTATTCCTGAAGGGAGTGGAGCTGGGGTGCAAATGTTGAATGAGGAGATAGTGTCGACGGACCAACTCCCACATTTTCCAATGTATTGTCTACTACTGTAACTTGTGCATTTCAAACCAAAAATTATTTCTCTTTGAGGGGCTGCAAATCATTTTAATACGGGGAAATTTGGGGATCTCATCTCACACTTATTTAGCAATCTATTTGTGAATGTTATGTTTATTAAAATTTTTCATATTGAACAAAACTACCTGAAACAATCAAACAGAAATACACAATAAAAGAGAAAAACAAAAAAGAAAAAACACACATGACACCTAATTGCCTTTGACACAAAAACTAAACTAAAGCCCCTAAGAGCTGAGGGTGACTAACTCCTTAAAAAAGGAAATGAATGGCTGAAACCTTTGGTAGAACTCCTCCACTAACCCCCTGATGGCGAACCTTACTTTATCCAAAGCAAACGCAGAAATGACATGAGGTCACCGAACCAAACCGAGGCACGAGGCCGAGAAGGGGACCTCCACCCAAGCAGAATTGGCCTCCAGGCTATCAACGAGGCAAAGGCGAGTCCGTCTGCCTTCACCACACTCTGAAGCACTGGTGAATCCCAAATATTGCTACCAGCAGACACGGATCCAAATCTACATGGAGTATCTTGGACATGGTGTTCAAGAAAGAAGCGCCCATTGCTAAACCCCTAATCTAAACAAGAACTCTCAGAATTCAGCCTCAAGAACAAGAAAAAAAAACAGGAACAAACATGAAACCCCGACAATTCAACATACCAGTCAAGACAGCCAAAGTTCAATTACACCATGCCCAACTTGTGTTTTTTATCAAAAGAGTCCACCTCTCCCGGTGCTTCAAAGAATTAGTCTTTTCTCACCAAAGTTACTCTGAGCCAAGCAGGGTAGACAATACGAACTGGACTCCACTTTTATACAGGGCGGCCTTGACTCCATTAAACGTAGCCCTCTTCCCCAGCTCCAAACCCATGTCTTGATCGAACCTGATGGGAGTGGCCTTCCCACTTCAAGTCACGGTGTTTCTTCGTCCATCTCAGAAACCCCCCCTCTTTGAAGCTGTGGAACGTCACCATCACTGCACACGGTGGATCTTCAGGACGAGGCCTCGGCCGGAGTGTACGATGAGCTTGGTCCAACTCAGGGAGGGGATGTGATCCCACCATCCTAGCAAACATGTCTGCGAAGCACTCCTTGGGCCTCCCTTGCCCTTCGGGAACTCCACAATTCGAATATTTTGCCTCTTCGATTGATTTCCTGCGGTCCTCTGACACAATTTGTCGGTGCTGTTTGAATTCTTTAGCCAAGGTCCTAGAAAGCACCTCGGCCAGTAGTGGAATGGTTGGAGCACCAGAAACTGATTCTGCCATTTTACCATCTGACGAGCTCATGAGAGGTCTCCGACTCCATCGATGAATCTCTGCTTTGTCTTCCCCTGCCTTTTTTCGGCATTTCAGTCATACAGGCCTTTATTACAATCATCTATCGTGCAAAGAAAAGGGGCAAAAAGTATAGTAGATTAACGGAAGCCACATCATGCAAGTCTTTGCCCTACATTATGCCACTGGAACTCCCTATTTGTGAATCTTAAAGGGACAATGAAGTGGATCCAGTCATTTCACCTTTAGAGTTTCTGTCACAGAAAACCAAGTTTGTGATGCTGTCCTAGTCTACAATCCAATTGCTGCTGTAATTCAGCATTTGCATTTCATCATCTTGTGAAGGTAACAGACATAGTCCTGTTTTGTCACGGTTGCTTTGATTCTCTGCTCAACAAAGAATGCTGACATGTTAAATGCTGGCCTGTTTTGGGACAAGAAACTGGAACAGCTGCTGTAGTGCAGCATACAACCTGGACCTCTGTGTTGAAACCAGACTTCCTGGGGTACTATTACGCTCCTGGACCAGGTCACAACATTTGCTAGTAACAGGACAGAAACTCCAATCTTGTTTTTTAACTTGTAAAACTGTTTCTCAATTAACAATTCTTAAAAATAAAAGGAAACACTTTAACTTCTAACCGATATATTCTTTATCTCCAATCAAGCAAAACCCATCACAGGTTGAAACTGACTTTAAAATAGTTAGCGCACACAGGGTTACCTGCTTACACTTGAATAGAGTTTCTTTTAAAAGACTGCTTGGAAAAAGAGAGACAGAGATCCTGTCAGGAAACAACCTGCAGGTTCTTATCTGTGTCAGACTACTGTTTACCCTGACAGCCTTTTGCAGAAGCTACTTTACAGCTCATAGACTCATAGACAAATCTAAAACTAGCTCAACTGCCTGTTAGAAACTTGGTACAGACCTGGCTCCTCCAATTAATTACATCATCTTTATCCCACTCGAATCCCATGTCCTAATTAAACATGTCTTAAATTATCTATTCCCCAGAAATCATAACTTAAAAATCCATCGGGTTTCTCTTTGTAACAAAGATCTCACTTTTAGAACATCTTAATTGCAACTTCTGCAACCAAAGTGTATGTTTTTCCTTTAAACCAGGATTCTTAAAAAATGACTGCAGCAGTTACATACAGACCATAACCCAGATTTTGTTTTTAAATTTAGAGTACCTAATTATTTTTCTCCAATTAAGGGGCAATTTATCGTGGCCAATCCACCTAACCTGCACACCTTTGGCTTGTGGGGATGAAACCCAAGCAGACATGGGGAGAATGTGCAAACTCCACACGGACTTTGCACAATGACCCAGGGCCGGGATTCGAACCCATGTCCTCAGCGCTGCAGTCCCAGTGCTAACCACTGCGCCACATGCTGCCCCATAACCCAGACTTTTAAACATTACGGCACCAGTTACATATTATATATATATGAAATTCCTATGTTCATCACAGGTACAAAGTGCTGGGGACCTAGTATACAACCCAAAGCTCCTGGTGTACAACCCCAGCCTGTATCCCAGTGCTCCATTTGTAGCACTATTTCCTTCTCTATCCCCCCCCCCCCCCCCCCCCCCCCCCCCCCCCCGATTCTTTGGTATTTGGATGTCGCTGGTGAGGCCAGCATCTGTTACCCATGCCCAATTGCCCTTGAACTGTGTGGCTTAAGCACTTTGCTACATGCTCTGGAGTCGCATGTAGGCCAGACCAAGTAAGGATGGCAGATTTATTTCCCTAAATGACATTATAGTGAACCAGCGGAGCTTTTTAAAAAAAAAAAATGTTTTTATTCTCCATTTTCACATTTTCCTTCAAAATTTACACCCCACCCACAAACAGTAAACGGTAACAAATACAAAATCAATCCCCTTAACAATAACAACGATCCCATCCTCACACCACCCCAAACAATGGCCCACCTGTCAATATATGCATCCAATAAAACAAACCCTCCCACAGTGGCAACAAAACAACAAAGGAGAACAAGAAAAAGGAGTCCGGGACCGCCCATGGTCACCATTGACATAAAGAGTCCACACCCCCTCTTCCCCCCCCCCCCCCCCACACTCAACGCCCTCCAACCTCCGAAAGAGTACCGTACATGATACCCAAGAGTTGTACCCCCCCCCCCCCCCCCTAGTCTCCAACTCCTCCCGTCGACTGCCTCTTGTAAAACTCCTCCTCCCAACCTCGGTTCCTTCCCCCCCAACTTTCCACCCCGGCTAGATCACTCGGACCCTGTTCTGCCAGGCTCCGATGGCCACAGTCCCTCCCCCCCCACCTCACTCCCGTTCACTGGCCGGCTTAAACCGGCCAGCGTGGAGGCCCCCACCCGGGTCCCTTTCCCCCTTGCCCGGCCCTAGGAAAGCCCAGAAATCCCCTTTTAGCACACAAACCCCGCATATCCACCTACTCCCCAAAGAGCCCTCATTTCGAGTGTAAGTCCCATCACTTCCCTTGTCCAAATATATACAACATTGGCTCACACACCCGCACGCAGTGAAACAAAGAAGAAGAAAATACAATCATGAGGTTACATCGGCACATGGCCATTTCTCAATTTCTCAGTTCTGCCACAGTCCTTCTGCCTTCGCAAACTCCTCCGCTGCTTCCGCCGTTCCAAAATAAAAGTCCCTGAGCTTGTAAGTCACCCTCAGCTTCGCTGGATATACAATGCCGCACTGCACCTTGCTAATGTATAATGCCCTCTTCACCCGGTTGAAGGCAGCCCGCCTCCTCGCCAGCTCCACCGTAAAGTCCTGGTATACACATATACCAGCTCCAGCCCACTGCACCACCCGCTTCTGCTTGGCCCAGCTCAGGACCTTCACCTTCACACTGTACCTACGGAAGCACAGAGTCACTGCCCTTGACGGCTCACTTGCCTTTGGTACAGGCCTCCACGGCCGATGAGCCCGATCCTGTTCATATCGGGAGGGATCCTCCCCTTCCCAGAATAGTTTTGCCAGCATCGCAACAAAATGCTCAGTCGGCCTCAGTCCTTCAACTCCATTCGGGCAGCCCCACAATCCTCAAATTCTGTCGCCTGGATCGGTTTTCCAGGTCTTCCATTTTTCCTTGCAGATCCTTGTTAATGTCCATCACCTTCCGCATCTCCTTCCCCATCGAGGCAAGTTGATCACCGTGCTGCAATAACGTCTCCTCCACTTCCTTCTGTGCCTTCTCCCTGCTTTTGCTTCCTCCGTGGACCCTGGGACTGGGCTTAAAGCCCCGAAAATGCCGTTCCCGAACGGGAGCCCTTCCTTGGTGTGGCCGCCTCCCGCCCGCCGTCACTGGAAGTCCCCACCAGCTGAGCTTTTAAGGCATTTGATCGTTTCATGGTCACACCATTACTGAGAATCGCTTTCCATTTCAGATTTAATTAGTTGAATTTAAATTCCACCAAATGCCATAGTGGGATTTTAACCCATGACCCTGGAGGATAACTACGATATACCACACTGCCCTCTTTCTCCTCCCCAATAGCGGGTTTAGTAATCATTGAAAGGGGGTGGGGGAGAGAGATAGGATGAATGTTGAAGGTGGTGGTATACTATCTTGACTCGAAGGACCGGCTCTTACATTTTCCTACGTATTGACAACTACTGTATTACATTTCAAACCAAAAATTATTTCTCCTCGAGGGCTTGCAAATCATTTCAATATGGAGGAATTTAGGGACCTCATTACAACTGTGAAAGAATAATTCCTTTCATGGGGAATATAACTCAAGAATACAGCCACGTTAATTTATGAACAGAATTCTTCACAACATGCACCGACAGTAACCCCAACCAACAGCATGTCCTACATTGACTAGACAAAACACAACTTGGTATTGCAACTGTCGGCATCCCAGCCACTGTGACAGGCAGGCTGTACATGATCTAGATCAAGGCCAGGCTTATCTCCGGATTCTGAGTAAATATTTCTTGTTTTCAAATAGCTTCAGTCGGGATAAGGATGAGTCCGTGAAACTGAAAGAGAACCAAACATTTGCCTCTTTTGAGTGATGATGATCCTGTTGTGCCTTTCAAGCCGTTTCAAAATCTTAACATGTAACGTTGGAAATTACTGTCAGGGATTTAGAATGGATGATCACTCTGACGGGCTTTTATGTTAGTCCTGTGTCTGCTATATTAACAGGCCTATTTTACACTTCCTAATCCCCAGCACTGAAAGTTTCATAATCGCACGGAGTGGAATTTTCAAATAAAGCTATTTGCTTCATTCACCCTGATGAACATTGTCCTCGTCTCAAAACAGCAATTGAACAAAATAAACCTCAACATAAGATGTTATTGCCAATGGGAAGAGAAAGTTACTTAGCAGCTTATTTGTTATTTATACAACCCCTCTAAGCTCAAGTGCAAAATAAGCAGATCTATAATTGTGTCTTCAGAAATGATCAACTCATCGTTTAAGCTTTTCACCCTCAAATCTGTTGTCAGTTAACAGAATTGGATGTCGTCTTCTCCCATTATCAGCTGCCAATGTCGAACAGTCTCTTGCTGACCTGACCAGACCCACCAGACTTCAGTCCTGTCTTCCGATCAACTGGCTTAATACTCTTGACTCTAAAGTGGGCCTGTTGGTCTAAAATGGCATGAATGCAAAACTGTACAGGAGATCTGCGGAACTTGGTTTGAGCTGTAATATCGTGAGAAATTTCCCAATGCAGATTTATAGTTACAAAATCAACTTTTTACAGAACGTGGGCTTTGCTGCCCATCCCTAGTTGCCCTTGAGAAGGTGGTGGTGATCTGCCTTCTTGAACCGCTGCATTTCACGTGATGTAGGTACATCCGCTGTGCTATTAGGGAGGGAGTTCCAGGATTTTGACCCAGTGACAGTGCAGGAACAGAAATATAGTTCCAGGTCAGGATGGTGCGTTACTTTGAGGTGAACTTGGAACTTTTTATGTGTTGTTGAAGCTGCACTCATACAGACAAGTGGGGAGTATTCCATCACACTCCTGACTTGAGCCTTGTAGGTGGTGAACAGGGTTTGGGAATTGGGGGGGGGGGGGGGGTCAGGAGTTAAGTTACTCACCGCAGGATTCCTAGTCATCACGGTAGCACAGTTGCTTCACAGCTCCAGGGTCCCAGGTTCAATTCCCTGGCTTGGGTCACTGTCTGTGCAGAGTACTGCACATTTTCCCCGTGTGTGCGTGGGTTTCCTCCAGGTGCTCCGCTTTCCTCCGACAGTCCAAAGATGTGCAGGTTAGGTGGATTGGCCATGCTAAATTGCCCTTAGTGTCCAAAAAGGTTAGGTGGGGTTACGGGGATAGGTTGGAAGTGTGGGTTTAAATGGGGTGCTCTTTCCAAGGGCTGGTGCAGACTCGATGGGCTGAATGGCCTCCTTCTGCACTGTAAATTCTCTGATTCTATGATTCTATAGCCTCTGACCTCTTGCAGCCACAGCATTTATATGGCGAGCCCAGTTCAGTTTCTGATCCCTGGTAACCCCAAGGATATTTATAGTGGAGGATTCCATAATGGTAATGACATTGACTGTCAAGGTGTGATGGTTTGATTTTCTTATATTGGAGATGGTCATTGCCTGGCACTTCCAGGATGCAAATGTTACTTGTCACTTGTCAGCCCAAACCTGGTTATTGTCCAGGTCTTGCTGCATTTGCACATGGACTGCTTCAATGTCTGAGGTGTCGAGAATGGTGCTGAACATTGTGCAATCATCAATGAACATCTCCACATCTGACTTAATGTTGAAAGGAAGATCATTGATGGAGCAGCTGAAGATGATTGTGCCTAGGACACTACCCTGAGGAACTCCTGCAGTGATGTCCTGGGACTGAGGTGATTGAACAACCATCTTCCTTTGTGCTAGATATAACTCCAACCAGTGGAGAGCTTCCCTGATTCCCATTGACTCCAGTTTTACTCGGACTCCTTGATGCCGTACTCGATCAAATGTTGCCTTGATGTCGAGGGCAGTCACTCTCACCTTGCCTCTGGAGTTCAGCTCTTTTCATCCATGTTTAAACTGAGTGAAGCTGGCGCAACCCAAACTGAGCACCAGTGAGCAGGTTATTGCTAAGTAAGTGCAGCATGATAGCACTGTTGATGACCCCTCACTTTACTAGTTCTATGATTGAGAGTAGACTGATAGAGCAGTTATTGGCCAGTTTTGATTTGTGCTGCTTTGTATGTACAGACATAACTAGGCAATTTTCCACATTGCCGGGTAGATGTCAGTGTTATAGCTGTACTGGAGCAGTTTGGCTAGGGGCGCGGCAAGTTCTCGAGCACTAGTCGCCCGTACTATTCCGGGATATTGTCCGGGCCCAGAGCCTTTGCAGTATCCAGTGCCTTCAGCCATTTCTTGATATCGCATGGGGTGAATTGAATTGGCTGAAGACTGGCATCTGTAATGCTGGGAACCTCTAGAAGAGATCGAGATTGTACTTCTGGCTGAAGATTATTGCAAATCCTTCAGCTTTTTTTTGCACAGATGTGCTAGGCTCCTCCGTCATTGAAAATGGGATATTTGTGGAGCATTGTCCTCCAGTGAGTTATTTAATTGCCCATCACCATTCACAACTGGATGTTGCAGGACTGTAGAACTTAGACCTGATCCATTGGTTGTGTGATCGCTTAGCTCTGTTTATCACTTGTCGCTTATGTTGTTTGACTTGCAAGTAGTCCTGTGTTGTAGCTTCACCAGGTTGAGACCTCATTTTCAGGATGCGTGGTGCTGCTCCTGGCATGCTCTCCAAACTCATTGAGCCATGATTCCCTGGCTTGATGATAATGGTAGAGCGGGAGATATGTTGGGCCATAAGGTTACAGATTGTGGCTGAGTGCAATTCTGCTGCTGATGGCCCACAGCGCCTCATGAATGCCCAGTCTTGAGTTGCTAGATGTACTCTGAATCTATCCCATTTAGCCCGATGGTAGTGCCACACAGCACAAACATATCCTCATGGTGATGACGGGACTTTGTCTCCACAAGGATGTGCGGTGGTCACTCCTCCCAATACTGTCATGGACAGATGCATCTGTGGCAGGCTGGTTGGTGAAGATGGGGTCTAGTTTGTTGTTCCTTCTTGTTGGCTCCCTCACCACCTGTCGAAGGCCCAGCTCGGATAGTAGTGGTGTTACCAAGCCGCTCTTGATGATGGACAATTCGTTCTATGCTCTTGCCACGCTCGATTTTCCTCAATATGGTGCCAACATGCTGAGGGTGGACTGTACATGGTAATCAACAGGAGGTTTCCTTGACCTGTTTGACCTGAAGCCATGAGACTTCATGGGGCCCAGAGTTGATGTTGAGGACCAGGGCAACTCCCTCCTGACTGTATACCACGGTGCCACCACCTCTGCTGGGTCTGCCCTGCCGGTGGGATAGGACATACCCTGGGATAGTGATAGTGGTGTCTGGGACGTTATCTGTAGGGTATGATTCCACGAGCATGATTATGCCAGGCTGTTGCTTGACAAGTCTGTAAAATACCTTTCCAATTTTTGCACAGATGTTACTATGGAGGACTTTGCAGGGTTGACAGGACTGGGTTTGCCATTGCCATTTCCAGTTCCTAGGTTGATGCTGGATGGTCCATCTGGTTTCTATCCTTTTTATTGACTTTGTTCTGGTGGCTTGCTAGGCCATTTCAGAGTCAACCACATTGCTGCAGATCTGGAGACACATGTAGGCCAGGTCAGGATGGTAGATTTCCTTCCCTGAAGGACATTAGTGAACCAGCTCGGTTTCTACGATAACCAGCAATGGTATCATTGTCACCGTTCAACTTTTAATTCCAGATATTTATTGGATTCAATTCCCACCTGCTATGGCGGGATTCGAACTGGGGTCCCCAGAGTATTAGCCTGGGTCTCTGGCTCACCACTAATACCACTACCCCACTGCTTCCCCATTCTTCAGTTGCTAGCTTTTATTTGCACCAATTAATTTTGTTGCTATTTTGTGTGAAAGATTAGCATCAAACTTGTGTGGCAAGGCCTTAGGATAGCACTCATTTAACTCATTGAAGCTAATTTCATGCAATGTTTGATTCCTTGGCTGACTACAGCATCTGATGAACTGCTCAGTTTTGTAATAAGGCTGTCAATGCTTCTGTTAGCACTTTCGGAAGTAAATGGACTGTGCTCATCACTGTTCCCCTCACTGCCATAGCATTATTAGTAGATGAAAATAGATTTATTGCTGCACAATGCAATCAATTTATAATCAAAGAGCAGATACCCTGTCAGGGATCAAAGTAATGTGCAGCGCTAGGGCAGCAAAATGTTGCCTCAACTTGCCCAGCAGTGATAAAGAGGTTGTTTGATGTGAGTTGGTAGACAGTTAAGTGACTTGTGATCAGATGCACTCATGCATGTTGTAGTCAATAATTCTAATCCTCTTGCACTGCCCGTGCAGATTACTGGCACTTTATTGATAAAATGGTCATTAAAAGTGTTTTGAGTTTTAATCCCCAGCCTGCACAAAAATGCCTTTCAAAACAACCAAAAGGATTTATCCTGTGTTTCATTGAACTGCTTATTTGAGGGCCGTCTTCAAGGCAGATATCTGCGCTGTGCTCCCTGTACAAAATCGCTGTCCAATTGCGTGACTGAGGCATGAGAAGGGCGCCTTAGTGGATTAAAGCATTGGAATGCTCGATTGCTCTTCCACAGAATGGTTGGGAGCATATCGTGGGTCAAGATGCCCTGTGTGATATCTGCTTGTCATTGCCATTGAATAGCAAGCAGCATAGTTGAGAGATTTCTCTTTGAGGAGCAAAAGAAACGTTAAAGCGTACCATTTTTCTCTTTGCTCCTCTTCTCCACTCTTCTCGTGTCTCGTTCTGGCTGGTAAAAGGCTATTTATTCATGTTCTTGAAGACAGGGAAGGCTATATGACATTGGCTTGGGTTAAAGGCATCAAAAGAGGGGAGGAGATATTTGGCTTTGGTTAGCATCTTTGATCACTGGAGCCAATTCACCAGAAAATCCAGGCGATAGATCACTTCCCTTTTTCAATGTTTTAACCGCTTGCAAACTCAAGAATACAATCTCAATTTCTGCACCCACTTTAAATTCATTTTATTATTTGTTCCTGAGATGTGAATGCTGATGGTAAGCATTTATTGCCCATGAACCACTGTCTTGAATGCAACTGATTGGCTGCCTAGGCCATTTCAGAGTACAGTAAAGAGTAAACCATACTGTAGTCTGTCTCGAGTCACACACAGCCAAACTGAATAACGGTAGTTTGCCTTCTCTAAAGGATATTAGTGAATCAGATGGGGTTTTACAATCATCTGGTTGTCTTATGGTCACCATGACTGGCGACGAGCTTTTTATTCCATATTTTATCCAATTAATTGGGGATTATCCAATTAATTATCCAATTAATTGGGGATTTGTATTCCGCAGTTGCCATGGCGGGATTTAAACTCTTGTTCACCGACTGTTAATCCAGGCCATAACCCAGGATTGAGTCCACTAATGTAACCACTAACATAATCACACTATAAAAGTTACAGGTTCACCTTTTATGGAAATGTGATATTTGGACCACTTTGGTGGTGGAGTACAGATCGAACTATAGATCAATTTTCCCGAGACGGTGAAATTCTAAGGATTGCTCTTTAAGTTGTTGTTGAAATGGGATCTGATATACAATCATTCCGATGAAATGTTTTTTTTAAGGAAAGTGACTGAAAGTTCCACTTGCTTTCTGAATAAATGCATCATTCTGTGAAATTACCTTTGAAGTAAGAGACATATTTGTGTCCAGAGCAATAAGACCATAGCCGATCTTTTCTGAGATTTTGATCAGCTTCAATAATTTTGAAGGGCAGCATAATGGGACCGAATGCTCCAAAATCTCTTAAGCAAGGCATTTCGCAATAACATTTGGAAGTATTCCTAGAAAAACCAAATATGCAACCTGGTCAGGAAAATCAGCCATCCTTTAGGAAAACAAATGCTTGCGTTTGGATCACCCAAATGTGTCAGTGAGGTGGAAAATCATGGCGATGTGACCTGGTTAAAATGTCTACAAAAATCATTGCATGATTTCCTCCTCAACTGTACCCAAGAGCATTCTTCTCTCTTCACCAAAGGACTCAAATGGATAGAAGAACTTGGGAATGCTGTACAATAGTGTGAAGCCTATTGAGTAACTTTTTACTCACATTCCAGATGAGCGAAGAGGCGGCATAGTGGCACAGTGGTTGGCCCTACTGCCTCACCGCTCCAGGGACCTGGGTTCAATACTGGCCTTGGGTGATTGTCTGTGTGGAGTTTTCACTTTCTCCCCATGTCTGCGTGGTTTTCCTCCGGGTGGTCTGGTTTCCTCCCGCAGTCCAAAGATGTGCAAGTTAGGTGGATGACCATGACCAATTGCCCCTTAGTGTGCAAGATTAAATCTTGGGATAATGGGATAGGGCGGGGAAGTGGACCTAGGTCAGGTGCTCTTTTAGAGGGTTGTTGCAGGCTCAATGGACCAAATGGCTTCCTTCTGTACTCTCGGGGTTCTATGGTTCTTTGCTTTTAAGTGCTGGAGCCTGGTAATAGAGGGAACTGCATATAAGCCACAGTATAAAAGCAGACCATTTGACCAGAGCAGTCTATGTCTGTGTTTGTTGTCCATGTGACCAAATAGTTCCAATCATATTTACCTGCCCAATCCCCAAATTCTTTCTCATCATTTACATGTACAATCTAATCTTGCATATTGGCATTGGTTCTGCTTCAAGCACTGACCGAGGAAGTGGATTTCACAACACCTTGTACAAAGTGGTTTCTCCTTGTCCTCTGTTTTGGATTTCTTGAGACATAATCTTTTATCTATTGCCCTGTGTTCTGGATCCCTCAACCGTTCCATCCATCACTATTGACTCTTGTCCCATCCTTTCATCGTCTGTCATATCACACTGTAATCTGCAATATTCAAATTAAAAGCCCCAATTAGCTGATTTAAAAAATATATATGTTGTGTTTGTATTTCCTCATGTATCAGACAACATCCTATTGTGCTTGTTTTGGGCCCACGTTGAAGCCTCAGTGTTTCCTATAGTGTGAAGCCCAATACTGCATACACTGCTCTAACTGCCACCCTGTTGGGGGCTAGATTCTCCAGTTCCCCAGTTACGTGTTTCTCGGCGGCGTTCCGTTTGGCTGTTCACTGTTTTGTTTATCCGCCACTCCCGCCCTTGTCAATGGGATTCTCCATTGAACCAATCCAGGCTGCCGGGAAACCCGGGAACAACGAATCCCAACGGCTAGTGATCTCCGGCCTGGATGTATGTCAGGTCAATGCAATTCAAATATGAAATGGCAACACAAACTTGCATCTGTCTCGCACTTGCAACAACGACTTGCATTTATACAGTGCCTGTAACATAGAAACATGTCCCAAGGCACTTTGTGTGAGCGTTATTAGTGTGAATCTGTCACCAAGCCAACAATACAAATGTAGAGATCTAGAGAGGTTTGTCGAGTTAGAGAAGGTTGCAGTCGAGAGGGGTGAGGCCATGAAGGGATTTGAGAACACTACCCAAGGCAGGTTCCTTTAATTAGCCATATGTGCCACGGTAAATTCCCGCTGTTAGTTTAAGAGTCAATTTAACTTTATTAGTTGGCAACTAATGAGTTTTGGACTGGTGGCTGAACCTGACTAAATTGCTACTTTTTCATTTTTTTAAAAAAATATTGAATAATTTATATTCTTAGTCTGACAACATTCTGGAGAATGCAACAAAAAATAACGATTCACATTTAGTGGGTACCCCAATGATGCACAGGGGAATCCCTGTCGGAGGTTCCCACAAAAGGGTTTGCCCGGCAATTGTTCAGAAGTTTTAACTTCCCCTGGACAATTGCGCTGGGCTGGGAACCATCCGACAAAAGTGATTGAATTGTTCACTTCAGATGATTTTACCAGTTTTAACCTGATAGTTACCCTGAAAGAGGAGGGGGGGAAAAAACTTTGAACTCCAGCAGAGTAACTATTTAAACATCCAGGCGCAGCCTTTCATAGGACAACCTATACACACAGCACCCTGCAGCAGATCCTGATCCCCCCCCCCCAAAAAAAACCTCCGGTCTGACCCAACCCTCTGGATCCGACCCAATGTGCAACCGCCCCCCTTCCCGGTCTCCTTCCTGGTCATTCTGCTCCCCCCCCCCCCCCCCCCCCCCCCCCCCTATGCCCCTTCTCCTTCCTGCTCTAGTGCAATAAAAAACGGGCATGTCTTCCCAATCTGCCGGAGATTGCCACTCTGAGGATGTTACGGGCCCTAGAAATCTTGAGGTTCCAGTACTCGCTTCAGAAGTCCCAACATTGAGAGAGTCTGCAGTGCACATGGTTTCAAATAACATGATAAACCATAAGAGTGAAGCTGGAGCAGTTTATCAAAGCCATCTCAGCCCGGGGATTAGTTTGCTGCTTCGCAGCACACCAGAGCATGCTGTTGTTTAAGGAGTACAAGAGTGTCTGGCATAGCAAGGGTTAATTTAGTACCAGAGAACAATACCACCCACAGTTGAGAGACATGTAGCAGAAGACCGGTAGTTTGGAGAGACTCGAGTAGAAGTTATCCTGAAGTTAGCTCCTCATCTAGACTATACTTTGTACATATGCATATAGTTAGGTTACCATTAAACGCTAATGTTCGACCGTACAAGCCTCTGAACCTCTTGTGGGCTTGGTTTGTTTAATTTCAACTTCCTGAAAGGTTGGAAAGCTTAACCTGGATTAATCTCTCGTTCGCCCTTGATCTCACTTTGGGGGATGGGTGTATGTACCATTAAGCAATAGATTTTATTGCCTGGGCTGATAAATTAATAAAAGCTGAGCTTCTAAAGATAAATCAAAATGCACAAACAAATTTATGATGACCAGTGAATTTAGTCACTGTATTCAACTGAGTAAATGGTAAAAGAATATTGTGGGACAGTACGATCCCATATATTCATTGTAGACATTGTATTTGCAAATGGACTTTAACATTTCCATTGCTTGCTTGTCTAAAAGATACCTCTCACTGGAAGGGCATCCTCAAAGAATAATTAAATGCACCATGTCTGTCTGCCTGATTGTTTCTGTCACAGGTGACATGGTGGCAAAGTGGTTAGCACCGCTGCCTCACAGCACCAGGGACCTGGGTTCAATTCTGGCCTTGGGTGACTGTCTGGAGTTTGCACTTTCTCCCCGGTGCTGCATGGGGTTCCTTCCACAGTTGCAAAGATGTGCAGGTAAGGTGGATTGGCCATGGTAAATATTACCCCTTAGTGTGTCCAAGGATGTGCAGGTTAGGTGGGGTTATGGTGATAGGGCGGAGGAGTGGGCCTCGGTAGGGTGCTCTTTCAGAGGGTCGCATGGCTCCTTCTGCACTGTAGGGATTCTATTCTATTTAGTTCAGAATGATTTGGGGGGGTGGGGGGTGGCGTAATTGCTGATGGTGTTTAATTTTATTCTTGAATTGCTGAAAACTCCAGAGGCAAGAGGCAGTTTAGCCGGGGCTGTTTAGCACAGGGCTAAATCGCTGGCTTTGAAAGCAGACCGAGGCAGGCCAGCAGCATGGTTCAATTCCCGTAACAGCCTTCCCGAACAGGCGCTGGAATGTGGCGACTAGGGGCTTTTCACAGTAACTTCATTTGAAACCTACTTGTGACAAGCGATTTTCATTTTCATTTCATTTCATTTTCAATTGTTTGAGATTTTAGATAATGGAAACCCCTCTAACGTTACAGTAATAAATTTACTTTGAAGTCAGGAGCAGCTTTACTGACAGAATAATCCACCATGCTAAATGTAGTGGGAGAGTTTGGAATATCTGCTCCCTCTGAACGGCAGCTTGGATCAATGGGTCACATTTGTGAGTTCTGTTAGAATGAGTCTCCCAGAACACAGTTAGCCAATCAACCCACTGGGTCTATGCTAGCCCTTTGAAAGAGTTATCCAATTAGTCCCACTTGTCCTTGGCCCTCAAAAATTCGCCTTTTTAGGTATTCGATCCAGAAGACCATAAGATATTGAAGCAGAATTAGGCCACTCGCCCCATCGAGTCTGCTTCACCATTCAATCATGGCTGATATTACTCTCATCCCCATTCCCCTACCTTCTCCCCATAACCCCTGATCCCCTTATTAATCAAGAACCTACCTACCTCTGTCTTAAAGACACTCAGTGATTTGGCCTCCACAGCCTTCTGCGGCAAAGAGTTCCACAGATTCACCACCCTCTGGCTGAAGAAATTCCTCCTCATCTCTCTTTTAAAGGATCGTCCCTTTAGTCTGAGATTGTGTCCTCTGGTTCTAGTTTTTCCAACAAGTGGAAACATCCTCTCCATGTCCACTCTATCCAGGCCTCGCACTGTCCTGTAAGTTTCAATAATGTTCCCCCTCATCCTTCTAAACTCCAACGAATACAGACCCAGAGCCATCAACCGTTCCTCATACGACAAGCTCTTCATTCCAGGGATCATTCTTGTGAACCTCTTCTGGACCCTTTCCAAGGCCAGCACATCTTTCCTTAGATACGGGGCTCAAACTTCCAACTTCTTTCTCACAGTTGCTATTTAATCTACTTGCACCAGCCTTTTGGGCAGTGTATTTCCAGACTTATAATCAGATGGTTCTGAGTTGAAGTCCATTTCCAGAGACTTGACCATTATACTACTCTTGTGCTGTATCATAAAGGTTCCTGCCTTCCAATAATCCAATAATAAGCTAGTATTCTACCTGTTTGAGTAGCTATTAGGATTCCATGATACTCTGTCAACATTTGATAGTCCTGGTCAACATTCCCTCAACCAACACCAAAAAAAGATTTTAAAACCGGCTAACTAACGCTCAGGGGACAGAACCTTTAAATTTGATCTGGGTGTCGCACTGAAACAAAACAAAGGTAAAGTGTTGATAAGCTTTTCACCTGGTTTCCATTATTATTCTAGCTAATTATAACCAGAGTATCACCCTCTAGTTGCTGCCCTTTCCAGCTCCCATGCTGTTACCTCTGGTCTCCCCCAAGGATCTGTCCTTGTCTGCCTGCTTGACATCCAGAAATGAATTGCCTCCAACCAACTTTAGGAAGACTGGAGCCATTGGGTGCGATCTATCGGCTGTTCACACTGCTGGGGTATTCCGGTCCCACGTCGGCACGTGGGTTTCTCGGCAAGGAGGAGTGCAATCACCGGGAAATCCCGTTGTCAACAGGTGGGTTTGGTATAACCCACTGGCGGGCCGCATCCTATGCCGAAAAACACGCGGCAGGTTGGTTGGTAAATCCCGCCCAGTGTCTTTGGTCCCCACTACAACTCCTTCCCTGGGCTCCTGACCTCATTCCTTGCGGATGAACTAGTTTGTTGATAGCCTTGGTGTTATTTAACCTCATGATCATAGTTTGTACATTATTGAAGACGGCCTATTTCCACATCCGTGGCATCGCCAGACTCCACCTTCCACCCTCCAGCAACCCCCCCCCCCCCCCCCCCCCCCCGGGTTAAGCTGATCACCTGCTGAAATACTATGAAACACACCCATGTCTTTACTGACTCTAGATGGGACTATTCCAGCCCACTGTTGCCTGACCTCCCAAATTCTACCCACTGTAAACCTGAGGTCACCCAAAACTCTCGTGTCCTTACCCACGCCAAATCATGCCACCTTCCCTCCCCGTCACCCTGTGCTCATTGTGTGACATTGACTTCTACTTGAGCAGCATATCAATATTAAAATTCACATCCTTGTTTTATCCCAATGTAGTCTCGACTCTCTGGTCTCCTATTGCGATAGCTGTGCTCCTCTAATTCTGGCTTCTTGCCCATCTAATGTTTAATCACATGATGAGAAGCGACCATTCCGTCAGCTGCGGAATTCCCTCCTAGAATCCCTTTGCTTATCTCTTTCTCATTCCTTCTTTAAGGAACGACTTAAAATTTACTCCTTTGGCCAAGGTCTGTCCTGATATCACCTTTCATGGCTCAGTGCAAAATATTACTTTATAATACTCGTGTTGGATGTTTATTACACTAATGGCACTTTTTAAATACAAGTTGTTAACAACTGATGGGTGCATAAACTCTCATTAAAGCAATAGTTTATGATCTCCCTGCCTTCAGCTGGCAAACTTGCACTGTTATTAGCTGTGCAGTTGAAGAAAAATATGCTTATACTTGGAAAATATAAACATAGAAACTGGCTGAATGAAGAGACAGCTTTAAGCAGCAAAAGACCGCCAGATGGGAAATAGGCTGACAGAATTAGGTGGATAGATAAATGGATTTGCAGATGCGAAATATTAGTTATGTCAGGGGAGAAAGCAAAGGACAAAGACAAAGTTACGGGCAGGTAGGCAAATCCCAGGTTCATTAAGGAAAGCCAGCTGAATTTGTTCAAGGAAAATCATGTTTGAATAACTTGCTGGTATTTTTTGATGAAGTAACAAAGAGGGTTGTTGAGGGTAATGCATTAGATGTGGACTTCCAAAAGGTGTTTGATACAGTGCTGCACAACAAACTTGTGTGCAAAGTTATCGTTCATGGAATTAAAAAGGACAGTAGCAACATGGATGCAAAATTGGCCAAGTGTTAACAGGAAACACAGGTGAGTGGTTGTTTTCTTTTCAATTGGAGGAAGGTTTATAGGGGAGCTCTCCAGGGATCAGTGTTATGATCCCTGCTCTTCCTTATAGATATTAATGATCTGGACCTTTGTGTACAGATCACAATATAACATAAAGGGCAATATAGGATACAATTCTAAAGTGGGCACAGGAGCAGAGGGGCTTGGATGTATATGTGCATAGATCATTAAGGATGGGGGGTCAGGTTGATTGAGTGGTTAATGAAGCATGCAACATCCTGGCCTTTTATCTTTTTTTTTTAAATATGATTTTATTAAGAATCTTTCAACAATATTTTCCACCTAACAACCCCCCCCCCCTCCCCCTCCCGTAACAAAGAAAAGAAAGAGAACTCGCGTGGCAAGACATGAACATGGCAAGTCAATAAGATACAGAACTTTGTACATTGGATTCTTCCCGTACATGTCAGTTTCCGGATCATTCATGTGTTTTCTTGCTCAAATGCCCCCCAAAGGAAATCCCCCCCCCCCCACCCCACAACGAACGATGTCCCCCCCCACCCCCCCTGGGCTGCTGCTGCTGCTGTCCGACCTTCATCTAACGCTCCGCGAGATGGTCTAGGAACAGTTGCCACTGCCTGTAGAACCCCTGCGCAGACCCTCTCAAGGCAAACTTTATCCTTTCCAACTTGATAAACCCAGCCATATCATTTATCCAGGCCTCCACGCTGGGGGGCTTCGCCTCCTTCCACATTAGCAAGATCCTTCGCCGGGCTACTAGGGACGCAAAGGCCAGAATGCCGGCCTCTTTCGCCTCCTGCACTCCCAGCTCGCCCACTACTCCAAATAGTGCTAGCCCCCAGCTTGGCTTGACCCGGACTTTCACCACCTTAGATACTGTTCCCGCAACTCCCCTCCAGAACCCCTCCAGTGATGGGCATGACCAAAACATATGGACATGGTTCGCCGGACTTCCTGAGCACCTCCCACATCTGTCCTCCACCCCAAAGAACCTACTCATCCTCGCCCCCGAAATATGTGCTCTAAGAACCACCTTAAATTGTATCAGGCTAAGCCTGGCACACGAGGAAGAGGAATTAACCCTACTTACGGCATCAGCCCATAGCCCCTCCTCAATCTCCTCCCCCAACTCCTACTCCCATTTACCCTTCAGCTCCTCTACCAAAGCCTCCCCTTCTTCTTTCATCTCCTGGTATATCGCCGACACCTTGCCGACCCATACGCCCGAAATCACCCTATCTTGAATCCCCTGTGCCGGGAGTAGCGGAAATTCCGTCACCTGCCGCCTCACAAACGCCCTCACTTGCATATATATACCTGAAAGCGTTTCCCGGGGGTAGCCCAAACTTCTCCTCCAGCGCCCCTAAGCTCGCAAACGTCCCGTCAATGAACAGGTCCCCCATTCTTCTAATCCCTGCCCGATGCCAGCTCTGAAACCCCCCATCCATCCTTCCTGGGACAAACCAATGGTTGTCTCTGATCGGGCACACCGAGGCTCCCGTCGGACCCCTGTGTCGTCTCCACTGCCCCCAGATCTTTAGCGTTTTAGCATTGCCGCCACCACCGGGCTCGTGGTGTACTTTGTTGGCGAGATCGGCAGCGGTGCCGTCACCAGCACCCCCAGGCTCGTTCCTTTGCAGGACGCCATCTCCAACCTCTTCCACGCCGCCCCCTCTCCCTCCATCACCCACTTACGGATCATTGCCACGTTGGCTGCCCAATAGTAACCACCCAAATTCGGCAGCGCCAACCCTCCTCTATCTCTGCTACGCTCCAGGAACCCCCTCCTTACCCTCGGGGTCTTACTCGCCCATACAAATCCCATAATGCTCCTGCTTACCCTCTTAAAGAAGGCCTTAGTAATCACAATTGGGAGGCATTGGAATACAAAAAGAAACCTCGGGAGGACCACCATTTTAACCGACTGTACCCTACCCGCCAGCGAGAGTGGCAACATGTCCCACCTTTTAAAATCCTCCTCCATCTGTTCCACCAACCACGTCAAATTAAGTTTGTGCAGTACCCCCCAGCTCCTAGCTACCTGAATCCCCAAGTATCAAAAGCTCCTTTCCGCCCTCCTCAGCGGTAGGTCGTCTATCCCTCTTCCCTGGTCCCCCGGATGGATCACAAAGTGCTCACTCTTTCCCACATTGAGCTTCTAGCCCGAAAAGTCTCCAAACTCCCGTAGATTCTGCATTACCTCAACCATCCCCTCCACTGGATCCGTCACATACAGCAACAGGTCGTCTGCGTACAGCGACACTCGATGTTCCTCTCCCCCTCGAACCACCCCCTTCCATTTCCCCGACGCCCTTAAAGCCATGGCCAAAGGTTCAATTGCTAATGCGAACAGCAGAGGGGACAGGGGGCACCCCTGCCTCGTCCCTCGATACAGCCGGAAATACTCCGATCTCCGCCGGTTCGTGACCACACTCTCCACCGGGGCTTTATACAGGAGCTTAACCCAACTGATAAACCCTCTCCCGAACCCAAACCTTCTCAACACCTCCCAGAGATACTCCCACTCTACCCGATCAAAGGCCTTCTCCGCGTCCATGGCTGTCACTATCTCCGCTTCTCCCTCCACCGATGGCATCATTATCACATTTAGGAGCCTTCGCACATTAGTGTTTAACTGCCTACCCTTTACAAATCCCGTCTGGTCCTCGTGAATCACCCCCGGGACACAGTCCTCAATCCTCATGGCCAACATTTTTGCCAGCAACTTAGCATCTACGTTAAGGAGCGAGATCGGTCTATACGACCAACATTGCAGTGGGTCCTTATCCCGCTTCAAGATCAAAGAGATCGTCGCCTCCGACATTGTCGGGGGCAGGGTCCCCCCCTCCCTTGCTTCATTGAAGATCCTTACCAGCAACGGGGCTAACAGCTCTACATACTTCCTATAAAACTCCACCGGGAACCCATCCGGCCCCGGGGCCTTCCCTGCCTGCATGCTCCCCAGTCCTTTAACCAGCTCCTCCACCCCAATTCGCGCCCCCAAACCAGCCACCTCCTGCTCCTCCACCCTCTGGAACCTCAATTGGTCCAAGAATCGCCGCATCCCCTCTTTTCCCCCTGGGGGCTGGGACCTGTACAGCTCCTCGTAAAAGGCCTTAAAAGCCTCATTCACTTTCCCCGCACTCCGCACCGTAGCTCCCCTGCCATCTTTGATTCCGCCTATTTCCCTCGCTGCCATCCCCTGTGGCACCACTCCTGTTGCGGCCCTTATCCCAATTCCCTCATCCCCGAATCTCACCTCCCTCCAGCACCGATGCCCACATTCCCCATCATCATCATCTCGTCTACCGAAAAGAAAAAAGGAATTTTAGGAATTTTAACCAGAACTCTACCCACATCCCCATCCATCATCCTACCCATGAAAAATTCTTTACCCATATTTACACCCCCATATACAACCGACATCTCCCCCCGCAACCACATCCCCTCAGTTCGAGTCCAGTTTTTCCATCTGAATAAAGGTCCAAGCCTCTTCTGGCGTTTCAAAATAATGGTGTCGGTCCTGATAAGTGACCCACAGTCGCGCAGGCTGCAGCATGCCGAACCTGACTCTTTTTTTATGCAGCACCGCCTTTGCCCGGTTGAAGCCAGCTCTTCTCCTTGCCACCTCCGCGCTCCAATCCTGGTAGACTCGGATCACCGCGTTCTCCCATCTACTGCTCCGCACCTTCTTGGCCCAGCTCAGCACACTTTCTTTGTCCGCGAAGCGATGGAACCTTGCCACTATCGCCCTTGGCGGCTCATCGGCCTTGGGTCTCCTCGCCAGGACCCGGTGGGCCCTTTCCAGCTCCAGGGGGCTCGGGGTGGCCTCCGCACCCATCAGCGAATGGAGCATCGTACTCACGTACGCCCCGGCATCAGCTCTCTCCACTCCTTCGGGAAGACCCAGAATCCGGAGGTTCTTCCTCCTCGAACTGTTCTCCAGGACTTCAATTCTCTCGGCCCACCTCCTGTGCACCGCCTCGTGCGCCTCCGTTTTTACTGCCAGGCCCAGGATCTCGTCCTCGTTGGTATTCACTTTATCATTCACCTCACTAAGCTCCACCGCCTGGGTCTTCTGGGTCTCCTTCAGCCCCTCGATCGCCAACAGCATTGGCGCCAGCACCTCCTTTTTCAGCTCCTCCACACATCGCTTGAGGAACTCCTGCTGGTCTGGCCCCCACGCTGCTCGCTCTCTGCCCTCCGCCATCTTGTTTTTTTCCCCTCGTTTTGGTCTCTGCTCCAGGGCCTCTTTCCTCATCGTTCCACCACTAATTTCTGCCATATATTGTAAGGGGGGACCTTACTGCACCTTCCCACACGGGATTGATTCAAAAAAAGCTCCGTTGGTGCTCCTCTGGAGAGCCCGAAAGTCCGTTGTCGCGGGAGCTGCCGAAACGTGCGGCTTAGCTCTGCATCGCCGCAACCGGAAGTCTCCTGGGCTTTATCAATAGGTGCATAGGGCACAAAAGCAAGGAAGTTATATGAAACTTGTATAATGCACTGTTTCAGCCTCAAATGGAGCATTGGGTCCAGTTCTGGGCACCACACTTTCGAAAGGTTGTATGAAGGCATCAGGCATGGTGCAGGAAAGATTTGTGAGAATGATTCCAGAGATGAGGAATTCCAGTTATATGGAAAGAGGGGGGGTGCATTTCTGGCTACCAGTTGAGAGGAGATTTGATCAAAGTATTCAAAATCATGCAGTAGATACCGAAAGACCTCCCATTGGTGGAAGGATCGAGAAGCAGAGGGCACAAATGTTATGTAATTGGCAAAAGACGCAATGGTGACATGAGGAAAAGCTTTTACACACAGCGAGTACTGAGGATTTGGAACGCGTTGCCCGAAAGTGAGGTTAACCGAGTCTTCCAAATGAGAATTGGTTCATTATCTGAAAAAGGAAATGATTGCACGGCTACAGGGAAACAGCAGGAGTGTGCCATGAGGTAACTTGCTCTTTTGGAGGGTCAGCAGAGAGATGATGGACTGAATGGCGATCTTCTGTGCTGTAACCATTATGGTTCTTTAGTGACGGTTGAGTTTTTTGCCCTAATTTTTGTCTTTCATTTCACTTTTTATTCCCCTCAGCTGTGGATATACGTTGTTGATTGCCACACATTTGTGCTTGGCTAGCATTCCCTGGCTGTGTATTAATCTGATGGACTTTCAGCAGGTTTGGGAGGGAACCTGTCACGGTTTTACCATTTAGAGTCTATCTTTAAGTCTGTCTCGATATGAAAAGTAAACACGTCTCCATTTGTTTAGTTGGGTTTCAATGTTCCCCCTCTTCTTATAAATCAAACTCCTGATATTTGCCAATTCTGTGTTTAGGAATATACAAATTTTCTTCCTGACATGTTTCTTTTCTGATACGTCCCATCTGTGATACAGGTCTGCTAAAATCTGACAAACACTTATTGCACCTACTGTGTGCGTACAGATTTCGGCTTTTCCCAACATAGCTCCAGATTCTCTTCTAAGATTCTCTCCGTCCTGAGGGCTATATTGCCTGGCCACATATCCGTTTGCCATTCAAGCCGTTTAAAATACCCCTCTGCTTTCTATTGAATTTTAATTTAAAATGAATCCCCAGTTAGCAACCAGCGCAGGTAACAATGTGTCCGAGCACCAATGCAGTCTGCTTCAGGTGCATTTCAACACAGATTCAGACTGGCACCAGTCCTTTCTGATTGGCAGCTGCCCATTGTGGTTTACATAAATTATTTATACTTGAATGTAGGAGGGTTGATCAGAGAATGATATGAGAATTGGTGGGGTGGGAAATAGTCTGGGGGCTTGTTTAGCTCAGACGGCTAGACAGCTGGTTTGCGATGCAGAACAAGGCCAGCAGCGCGGGTTCAATTCCCGTACCAGCTGAGAATTCTGAATTCTCCCTCCGTGTACCTGAACATGCGCCGGAATGTGGCGACTAGGGGCTTTTCACAGTAACTGCATAGCAGTGTTAATTTAAGGCTACTTGTGACAATAAAAAGATTATTATTAGTAGTAAGGAGGATAGCCTTGGATTACAGGAGGATATAGATGAGCTGATCAGAGGCAAATGGAATTCAGTCAGGATAAGTAAGGTGAAGCGCTGGGGCAGGGCAAACCAGACAAGGAAATACGTGATAAAAGACAGAACTGTGGGAAGCACCAAGGATCAGAAGGACCTTGATGTGAATGTACACCGGTTCATTAAGGTAGCAGGTGAATAAAGTAGTCAACAAGCAAATGGTACTTTATTAGCCGAGGCACAGAGTTTATGGCATGCAGCAGAGTGGTTAGCTTCACTGCGCCAGAGGACCATGTTTGATTCCCGTTCCACTGTCTGCCCGTTCTCTCTGAGGGTTTCCTCCGGGTGCTCTGGTTTCCTCCCACAAGTCCCGAAAGATATGCTTGTTAGAATCATAGAATTTACAGTGCAGATGGAGGCCATTCGGCCCAATCGAGTCTGCACCAGCCCTTACTGCACCCTACTGAAGCCCACGTATCTCCCCTATCCCCGTAACCCAGTGACCCCCATGTTTTAGACACTAAGGGCAATTTAGCATGGTCAATCCACCTAACCCGCACATCTTTGGGAGGCAACCGGAGGAAACCCACGCAGACACGGGGAGAATGTGCAGACTCCGCACAGATAGTAACCCATCCGGGAATCGAACCTGGGACCCTGGAGCTGCGAAGCAACTGTGCTAACCATTATGCTACCGTGCTGCCCTGTTGGGTGAATTGGATATTCTGAATTCTCCCTCAGTGTACCCGAACAGGCGCCGGAATGTGGCGACTAGGGGATTTTCACTTCATTGCAGTGTTAATGTAAGCCTACTTGTGACACTAATAAAGATTATTATTATTTTTAAATATTTTTATTCTCCTTTTTCACATTTTCATCAAAATTTACAACAGATAATCAACAATAACAACAAATACAATGGCAATCCCCCAGCCAACAATCCCCTTATCCCACCCACACTCAACAGCTCCCCACATTTTGAACACAAAACATTAATGAAAAAGAATCATCAATAACTTATACATTCCAATCCCCTCCTAATTTCCCCCCCTAATGTTCGATGTCATCCAATTCATGAATACGCATGGTGAACAAGGCCCATGAGTTGTAGAACCCTTCCATCCTCCCCCTCAACTTGAACTTTACTTTCTCGAGCGTTAAGACCTCTAGCTGATCCCCCCCCGCCACGCCAAGACACAGGGTGGAGAAGCTGACATCCACCTTCGGGCGATGAGCGAGGCGAAGGCTAAGACATCTGCCTCCGCACCCACTTCCAACCCCGGCTGATCCGACGCCCCGAATATGGATTCTAGGGGACCCGGTTCGAGTCTCACGTGCACCACCTTTGAGATTGCCCTAAAGACCTCCATCCAATACCCCTCCAGTTTTGGACAGGACCAAAACATATGAACGTGATTAGTGGGGACCCCCTTCACCGCTCACAAACATCCTCCACCCTCTCAAAAAATCGGCTCATCCTCGCCCTTGTGAGGTGCGCCATATACACCACGTTCAACTGTATCAACCCAACCTCACGCACAAAGTTGATGCATTCACCCTCCAGAGCACCTCACACCATGAGCCCTCCTCAATATCCTCCCCCCAACACTTCCTCCCACTTGGCAAAAGATTATTATTATAACGGCATAAGACTCTGGTTTGGCCACACTGAGAGTGGTTCATAGACTTTCACAGAATTTACAGTGCAGAAGGAGGCCATTCGGCCCATCGAGTCTGCACTGGCTCTTGGAAAGAGCACCCCACTTAAGCCCACACCTTATCCCCATAACCCAATTCACCCACCTAACCTTTTTGGGGGGGACATTAAGGGCAATTTAGCATGGCCAATCCACCTAACCTGCATATCTTTGGACTGTGGAAGGAAACCGGAGCACCCGGAGGAAACGCAGACATGGGGAGACCATGCAGACTCCACACAGACAAGTGACCCAAGCTGGGAATTGAACCGGGGACCCTGGAGCTGTGAAGCAACTGTTTTAACCACTGTGCTACCATGCTGCCCTAGTTGTGTGCAGTTCTGGAATCCACATTATAGGTTTAGTTGTGACCATTTCTCCCCTAAGTGATCCAAGCATCTTTCTATGATGGGAATTGAATATACTGACCCAACACTACTTTTCTAATGACAGTGATGAAGCTTCCATCCTTCTGGCAAGTGCTAGATTTCCGTGACTTCTGCTTGTATTTCTTAAATGTCTCTGCAGGCATGTCCGAATGAACAATTGACAATTCATTTTTTAAAATTTTTAAAAAATATATATTTTATTCAAGATTTTTGGCCAAACATAACAAAACGTAGTGTTTCTTTTACACAACAATAAAGCAATATAAATAACAGTGGCCAGTTTTAAACAAATAAATAAATAATATATAAACAAAAACAGAACTAAATGGCAACTGCCTTGTCCAAAATAAATACTCTCCAAAAATACAATCCAACAATCCAATATACAATTACCTATAACAAATACCTATACATATACAATAACATCCCTGAGAGTCCGTCCGAACCCCTCCCCCCTGGGTTGCTGCTGTTGTCTACTTCTTTTCCATTCCCTCTATCTTGCTGTGAGGTAATCGACGAACGGTTGCCACCGCCTGGTGAACCCCTGAGCCGAGCCCCTTAACATGAACTTAATCCGTTCTAACTTTATAAACCCTGCCATGTAGTTTATCCACACCTGGGGGTTTGGCTTCCTTCCACATTAACAATATCCTGCGCCGGGCTACTAGGGACGCAAAGGCCAACACGTCAGCCTCTCTCGCTTCCTGCACTCCCGGCTCTTCTGCAACCCCAAATACAGCCAACCTCCAGCTTGGTTCGACCCGGACCCCCACCACCTTCGAAAGCACCTTTGCCACCCCCACCCAGAACCCCTGTAGTGCCGGGCATGACCAGAACATGTGGGTGTGATTCGCTGGGCCTCCCGAGCATCTCGCACACCTATCCTCTACCCCAAAAAATTTACTAAGCCGTGCTCCAGTCATATGCGCCCTGTGTAACACCTTAAATTGTATCAGGCTTAGCCTGGCACACGAGGACGATGAGTTTACCCTACGTAGGGCATCAGCCCACAGCCCCTCCTCAATCTCCTCCCCCAGTTCTTCTTCCCATTTCCCTTTCAGCTCATCTACCATAATCTCCCCCTCGTCCCTCATTTCCCTGTATATGTCCGACACCTTACCATCCCCCACCCATGTCTCAGATCACTCTATCCTGCACCTCCTGCGTCGGGAGCTGCGGGAATTCCCTCACCTGTTGCCTCGCAAAAGCCCTGAATTGCATGTACCGAAATGCATTCCCTTGGGGCAACCCATATTTTTCCGTCAGCGCTCCCAGACTCGCGAACGTCCCATCTACAAACTGATCTCTCAGTTGTACTACCCCAGCTCTTTGCCATGCTCCAAATCCCCCATCCATTCTCCCCGGAACAAACCTATGATTGTTTCTTATCGGGGACCGCACCAAAACTCCCGTCCTTCCCCTATGCCGTCTCCACTGCCCCCAAATTTTCAATGTAGCCACCACCACCGGGCTTGTGGTGTATTTCTTTGGTGAGAACGGCAACGGTGCCGTCACCATTGCTTGTAGGCTAGTCCCCCTGCAGGATGCCCTCTCCAATCTCTTCCACGCCGCTCCCTCCCCTTCTCCCAGCCACTTACACACCATTGAAACATTGGCGGCCCAGTAGTACTCACTTAGGCTCGGTAGTGCCAGCCCCCTCCTGTCCTTACTACGCTGCAAGAATCCCCTCCTCACTCTCGGGGTCTTCCCAGCCCACACACAACTCATAATACTCTTCTCGATTCTTTTGAAAAAACCCTTCGTGATCACCACCGGAAGGCACTGAAACACAAAGAGGAATCTCGGGAGGACCACCATTTTAACCGCCTGCACCCTACCTGCCAATGACAGGGACACCATGTCCCATCTCTTAAAGTCCTCCTCCATCTGTTCCACCAACCGCGTTAAATTAAGCCTGTGTAATGTACACCAATTCTTGGCTATCTGGATCCCCAAGTACCGGAAGTCCCTTGTTACCTTCCTCAACGGTAGATCCTCTATCTCTCTGCTCTGCTCCCCTGGATGCATCACAAACAACTCACTTTTCCCCATGTTCAGTTTATACCCTGAAAAATCCCCAAACTCCCCAAGTATCTGCATTATCTCTGACATCCACTTCGCCGGGTCCGCCACATATAGCAACAAATCATCCGCATACAGAGATACCCGGTGTTCTTCTCCCCCCCGAGTACTCCCCTCCACTTCCTGGAACCCCTCAATGCTATGGCCAGGGGTTCAATCGCCAGTGCAAACAATAACAGGGACAGAGGACATCCCTGCCTCATCCCTCTATGGAGCCGAAAATAGTCAGACCCCCGTCCATTCGTGACCACGCTCGCCATCGGGGCCCTATACAGCAACTGTACCCACCTGATATACCCATCCCCAAAACCAAATCTCCTCAGCACCTCCCACAAATAATCCCACTCCACTCTATCGAATGCTTTCTTGGCGTCCATCGCCACCACTATCTCCGCTTCCCCCTCTGGTGGGGGCATCATCATTACCCCTAGCAGCCTCCGTATATTTTTATTCAGCTGTCTCCCCTTCACAAACCCAGTTTGGTCCTCATGAACCACCCCCGGGACACAATCCTCTATCCTCATTGCCATTACCTTGGCCAGAATCTTAGCGTCCACATTCAGGAGGGAAATGGGCCTGTAGGACCCGCATTGCAGCGGGTCTTTTTCCTTCTTTAGGAGGAGCGATATAGTTGCCTCTGACATAGTCGGGGGCAGTTGCCCCCTTTCCCTCGCCTCATTAAAGGTTCTCATCAGTAGCTGGGCCAGCAAGTCCATATATTTCCTATAGAATTCAACTGGGAATCCGTCTGGTCCCGGGGCCTTCCCCGCCTGCATGCTCCCAATCCCTTTCACTACTTCCTCCGTCTCAATCTGTGCTCCCAGTCCCACCCTCTCCTGCTCCTCCCCTTAGGAAATTCCAGCTGATCCAGAAAGCACATCATTCTCTCCTTCCCATCCGGGGGCTGAGCTTCATATAATCTTTCGTAAAATGCCTTCATTCACTCTCTCCGCTCCCCGCTCCATCTCTCCCTCCTCGTCTCTCACCCCGCCCCCCCCCCCCCCCCCTATCTCCCTCACTGCTCCCCTTTTCCTCAGTTGGTGGGCCAGCAACCTGCTCGCCTTCTCCCTGTATTCGTACTGTACACCCTGTGCCTTCCTCCATTGTGCCTCTGCATTTCCCGTAGTCAACAAGTCAAATTCTACATGTAGCCTTTGCCTTTCCCTGTACAGTCCCTCCTCCAGTGCCTCCGCATATTGTCTGTCCACCCTCAGAAGTTCTTTCAACAACCGCTCCCTTTCCCTACCCTCCTGCTTTCCTTTATGTGCCCTAATAGATATCAGCTCCCCTTTAACCACTGCCTTCAGCACCTCCCAGACCACTCCCACCTGTATCTCCCCATTATCATTGAGTTCCAAGTACCTTTCAATACACCCCCTCACCCTTAAACACACCCCCTCATCTGCCAATAATCCCATGTCCATTCTCCAGGGTGGACGCTGTTGTTTTTCTTCCCCTATCTTCAGGTCCACCCAATGTGGAGCATGATCCGAAATGGCGATAGCCGTGCACTCCGTCCCCGTCACCTTTGGGATCAGTGCCCTTCCCAAAACAAAAAAATCTATTCGTGAATAAACGTTGTGGACATAGGAGAAAAACAAAAACTCCTTACTCCTAGGTCTACTAAATCTCCAGGTGTCTACTCCTCCCATCTGCTCCATAAAGTCCTTAAGCACCCTAGCTGCAGCCGGCCTCCTTCCGGTCCTGGACCTCGATCTGTCCAGCCCTCTGTCCAGCACCGTATTAAAATCTCCACCCATTATCAACTTCCCCACTTCTACGTCCGGGATTCGTCCTAACATACGCCTCATAAAGTTGGCATCATCCCAGTTCGGGGCATACACGTTCACTAATACCACTGCCTCCCCTTGCAATTTACCACTCACCATCACGTATCTGCCCCCTCTATCCGCCACTATAGTCTTTGCCTCAAACATTACCCGCTTCCCCACTAGTATGGCCACCCCCCCTGTTTTTTGCGTCTAGCCCCGAATGAAACACCTGCCCCACCCATCCTTTGCGTAGTCTGACCTGGTCTATCAGCTTCAGATGCGTCTCCTGAAGCATAACTACATCTGCCTTAAGTTTCTTTAGGTGTGCGAGTACCCGTGCCCTCTTAATCGGCCCGTTCAGCCCTCTCACATTCCATGTGATCAACCGGGTTGGGGGGCTCTTTACCCCCCCTTGACGACTAGCCATCTCCTTTTTCAATCCAGCTCCTCATCCGGTTCCCACGTAGCCGTATCTCCCCCAAGCGGCGCCCCCCCTCCCCGACCACACACCCCCCATACCAGCTCCCCCTTCTCCCCAGAAGCAGCAACCCAGTTAACCCCCCCCCCCCGCTAGATCCCAAACTAGCGTAATTGCACCCCCCATGTTGCTCCCAGAAGTCCGCGAACTCTGGCCGACCTCGGCTTCCCCCCGTGACCTCGGCTCACACTGTGCGAGGCTCCCTCCTTCCTGCTTCCCTGTTCCCGCCGTGATTACCAGAGCGCGGGAACAAAGCCCGCGCTTCCCTTTTGGCCCCGCCCCCATTGGCCGGCGCCCTCAGCTCCTCATCCTCCCTCGCCCCCCCTCCCCCACGACATGGGGAAGAGAGAAAAGTTACAGGGTCGCAGGATTACCAACTTGGGAAGTCATCTCTTCCCTCTTTTCCCCCCTTCATCCCACATATTCACCCCCCCACTTTGTCCCAAAAGTTCTTTTTCTGGCCCGCTCACTCCAGTTTCTCCTCGACAACAATTGTCCACGCTCATCTGCCGTTTCAAAGTCGTGGTGTTTCCCTTGATGTGTGACCCACAGTCTTGCCGGTTGCAGCATTCCAAATTTAATCTTCCTTTTGTGCAGCACCGCCTTGGCCCGATTAAAGCTTGCCCTCCTTCTCACCACCTCTGCACTCCAATCTTGATATACGCGGATCACCGCGTTCTCCCACCTACTGCTCCGAATTTTCTTTGCCCATCTGAGGACCATCTCTCTGTCCTTATATCGGAGAAATCTCACCACTATGGCTCGAGGAATTTCTCCAGCTCTCTGTCTTCGCGCCATAACTCGATAGGCTCCCTCCACCTCCAGCGGACCCGTCGGGGCCTCCGATCCCATTAACGAGTGCAGCATCGTGCTCACATATGCCCCGACGTCCGCCCCTTCTACACCTTCGGGAAGACCAAGAATCCTTAAATTCTTCCTCCTCGCATTATTCTCCAGCACCTCCAGCCTTTCCACACACCTTTTGTGTTGTGCCTCGTGCATCTCCGTTTTCACCACCAGGCCCTGTATGTCGTCCTCATTCTCAGCAGCCTTTGCCTTCACGACCCGAAGCTCCTGTTCCTGGGTCTTTTGATCCTCCTTTAGCCCCTCAATCGCTTGTAATATCGGGGCCAACAGCTCCTTCTTCATCTCCTTTTTGAGTTCTTCCACGCAACGCCGCAGGAACTCTTGTTGGTCAGGGCCCCATATTAAACTGCCTCCTTCCGACGCCATCTTGGTTTGTGCCTGCCTTCCTGGCTGTTGCTCTAGAGGATCCACCGCAATCCGGCCACTTTCCTCTCTTTTTTCCATCCGTGTCCAGGGGGGATTCCCTTCTGGATTACCGCACAGTGTTTTTTGCCGTTAAAATTGCCGTTGGGGCTCCTATTAAGAGCCCAAAAGTCCGTTCCACCGGGAGCTGCCGAAACGTGCGACTAAGCTAGTCATCGCCGCACCCGGAAGTCCGACAATTCATTTTAATCATTTAAACTGCTTCATTCCACAACGCAGTGAACATACAAGATAGCAGTCATCATCAAATTCACTTTAGTCAATCAATACAACCCATCTTTCACCTAATAACATGAGCATAAGAAATGTACCTCGCTACCAAACTTGTGAGCCATCCTGTTTTTTTCAACCTCGCTTCCTCTGCAGTGCTTGTTGAGCTCCAATGAACTCCCTGAGCATGTAGTGCAATTATAAACGCATTTTCTTTCTTTGATTTAAATATGGTCTGCGATTGGTTTCAGTGCGGTGGGCAGGGAAATAGATCAATTAGATACAATCCATCAAATTATTTCACCTTTTATACAAAAGCGAAATACTACTGAAAACGTGATATGAAGACAAAATGCTGTGCGGCATTTCTGAAAAGAGAAGCCAAGTTAACGGGCGTGATTTAATGGCCTCGTCACGCCCAACGTGGTGTCGGAGCGAGGCCGTTGAATCTCGCGAGAGGCCTTTGTGACATTTGGGTGTACTGCCAGGCTGGCACGGGTGATGCCCGGGTGCCAGGTTGGCACTGTCCGAGATTGGGTTCATGGGGACATTGTAGGTGGAAGGGTGGTGAGGGTGTGTTCATGGAGCCTCCCCGAGATTGGGAGGTTGAAAATGGGGGACGGGGAAGATCGGGGCTTACAGACAAAATGGCACCCGATCTGGGAGGAGGCTTTCCTGCTGTAAGTACGTTCTCGGTGGAGATAAACTCCCTGAAGCCAAAGAAACGGCAGCAAAGTGCCATTGAATAGCTGGGTCTTTCGCAGCACTGCAGCCATCGAGAAACACCCTGCTAAACGCGCACAAACCAGACATAATTTTTTTTTTCTGATTAAATTGTACCCAACATTTCCAGTCAGTGAACTCACCTCAGAGTGAATCAGATAAGAATTGCATAAACGTTATGAAACGTTATAGATCCCCACGCATCATAGAAAAATAAACCGAACGCCCAGCGCACACATGTGTGCTTGCTTTATTACTCATTATCCCTTTGAAGACTTGGCAGGGGCTTCAAAAGTTGCTTTAACAATACCACAATATTTACAAACAAGAAACACAAGTGTTTGATGATGATTAATATGCAACCAGAGTTTGGCACTTTTGACATAATTTTGAACCACAATAAGCACTTGACAAGTTCCACTTGCTTCAAAGCACATTTTAATTTAAATTAATTATTTCTGATCAAAAAATGAACCTCCCTTTACTGCCAGATCTGATGAATACATGAATATACAAACAGCTATGCACTCATTAACTTCTGGCAATTATATGAATGCCTTGACGATGCCTTGCCTCTGTCTTAACCCTGGTTATTCCAGAGCCAGTGCAAGTAGGAAAAACCCTGAACAATAAGTCAATTTTTGCCTTCGGAAGACACGAGAGTCTTTGTGGAGCTGCCTGATGAGTTGGTGCAGGGTCACTGGTCTGTTGTCCTAATATTCTGCAGTCTGGAGATGGTCAGCGGGGATGGCCCTGGTTGTGAATGGAAAGATTTGCAATTCTTGTGTTTACTCTCAATTGAGAATCACTCTTCTTTAATGACATGAAAAGTTAAACATCCTGAGTAGAAAGTAAATGACAACCTTGGAATGAAGCCAGAGCAGTGACCGGATCATGGCATTTGGATGAGCTGAAACCCTGAGAATTCTTGGGTGGTTTGAAGCCACCTAGTTTCAAGAAACCGCTACAGTTGTTGTTTCAATCACACACAATATTCGATTCATTTTAGGTGTAATGGGTTTTGAACCATGATGACAAAGTTTTATTGACTGTTTTGTAATAGAACATAGAACATTACAGCGCAGTACAGGCCCTTTGGCCCTCCATGTTGCGCCAACCTGTGAAACCACTCTAAAGCCCATCTACACTATTCCCTTATCGTCCATATGTCTATCCAATGACCATTTGAATGCCCTTAGTGTTGGTGAGTCCACGACTGTTGCAGGCAGGGCATTCCACGCCCTTACTACTCTCTGAGTAAAGAACTTGCCTCTGACATCTGTCATATCTATCTCCCCTCAATTTAAAGCTATGTCCCCTCACATCACCATCTGAGGAAAAAGGCTCTTGCTGTCCACCCTATCCAATCCTCTGATCATCTTGTATGCCTCAATTAAGTCACCTCTTAACCTTCTTCTCTCTAACGAAAACAGCCTCAAGTCCCTCAGCCTTTCCTCATAAGATCTTCCCTCCATGCCAGGCAACATTCTGGTAAATCTCCTCTGCACCTCTTCCAATGCTTCCACATCCTTCCCATAATGCGGCGACCAGAATTGCATGCAATACTCCAAATGTGGCCACACCAGAGTTTTGTACAGCTGCAACATGACCTCATGGCTCCGAAACTCAATCCCTTTCCAATAAAAGCTAACACACCGTACGCCATCTTAACAACCCTCTCAACCTGGGTGGCAACTTTCAGGGATCTATGTACATGGACACCGAGATCTCTCTGCTCATCCACACTGCCAAGAATCTTACCTTTAGCCCAGTACTCTGTCTTCCTGTTATTCCTTCCAGAATGAATCACCTCACACTTTTCTGCATTAAACTCCATTTGCCACCTCTCAGCCCAGCGCTGCAGCTTATCTATGTCCCTCTGTAACTTGTAACATCCTTCCGCACTGTCCACAACTCCACCGGCTTTAGTATCATCTGCAAATTTACTCACCCATCCTTCTACGCCCTCCTCCAGGTCATTTATAAAAATGACAAACAGCAGTGGCCCCAAAACAGATCCTTGTGGTACACCACTAGTAACTGGTAATAACGATAGATCTACTGTGTGCTTAATACATTTGTTATAAACTTCAAACCTTAGTCTGCATTCACTGGACTGTTCTGATCTTACCTGCAGCTTATCGGCATTTAATGCAGGGCCATGGCATCTGCAAGTCAGGACCAAATGGCATTTATTTTGGTCCAGAGCGCAGATTAGGAGGTGCTGATCGGGGATAACTGTTCAACCCACCTGAAGGCTGTGACGGCGGCATGGGGGGTGATTGGCAGCAGAGCCTTGGATGACGTTTAGGGAAATTGGAAGGTGGGAGGCTGATCCGAAAAACATTCAAATAGTTGATTCTGTTGGTAACAAAAAGCAGGGTGTCAGCCACTGCTCTTGCCTTGAAAACTGAACATCGTGGATTCAACTTCCTTTTCGGAGACTTGAGTACAAAACTCTAGGCTGACAATCCACGGAGGAGGCAGAAGATGGAGTCCTGGACAATAATTATTCTTTCATCAAAATCTCTAAAACAGACTAACTGGTCATTCTCACATTACTGTTTGAAGGAGGTCGCTGGTACACAAATTGGCTCCCTCATTTGCAACATTAAAACGGTGACTTCGCTTTTAAAAAAATAAATGCTTCTTTATCTGCAAAACCCTTTGGGATGTCGTGGAATCATGAGATACTAAGTAAGCATGAGTGTCCCTTTCCAATGAGGGTTTTAACAACAGAGAAAGGGTTATTTGTGCTAAAGGCATTATCGGCTTTTAGATTGGCAGCAACTCTGTTGGGACAAAAACTGATCACAGGCCTTCAACAACAACGCAAAGAGCCAGGGCAACAAACATCTAGGAATTAAACAGAGCAGCAGTTCTAAGTTTTGGGGAAAGCCCAAGGAGAATGCACAGTAATGAGGCAATATATATATAATTTTATTCAATTATTTTCATTTTATACATAGTACAAAGACAAAACAACCAATCAGATTAACAAATCCCAAATCCCACCCACCGACCCCCACCCCCAGACTCGAGCTCCACCCATCCAAAACGACGCCCAGTATTTTGGTCTGTCCCCAACCTGAATCCAGCAGGAACATTGGTCATTTAAGTCCACTACAGCCAGGAACCTGAATAGGCAGGCCTATAGCGTTATATTTATTGCTGATTTGTTTTCTTCTTTTGGTCTCGCCACCTCTCCATCTACAGGCAAAAGTTGGCTTTGATGTGTTTTAAAGATTTTTCAGCCAGGCACGCTGGTAATATTGAGGGGGCTAGCGCATTGTTGAGCTTGCGCGAAACGAACAACAGCATTCCACGATGATCTAAATTCATCTATTCCGCTGCTCCTGCTCTTCCTTGTCCCCTCCCTCTCCTTTGCATTCTCTCAAACTCGCCTAGTGTTAATTCAAGTTGTTTTCCAAATCTTCCAGGGTGTGTCTGGCAGTGCTGATCCTGGCAAATATTGGCCAGAGTCTTGCTTTGAGCTCCTGGATACTATTCAGACCGCTCTCAGGGGCACCCTCAATCAGCTTGCACTGCAGTATTTTGTGCATGATGGTGTTGTATTATTGAGTAAAATAACAGCACGTGCCAGCCCTAAGCCTGATCTCTGACTACCCCCCTGTATTCCCTACCCCTTTGCCCTCCCTCTCTAATGCACAAAAAGGAAGCAGGTTCATAGTGACATCCTCAGAAGGAGTTAACAGTTTTAAATTGTTTGGCAAACTCCAATTCGAGCCTCCCTTTGACAATGGGTCAGCTTGACCTCCCAAATGGAAAAGTAGTCATGAAATGCAAACTTAAGGAGAAAATATAGCACCAGACTTCTGCTAACCCTGCTCATCCCCGTTTGCCACTAACTAATTCCAAATGATGCAGCTGGGGTGTGTCGAGAGGGTTTGTGTGTGTGTACAGGCTTCAGGGTGATAGTTTGAGATATAAATTACAGCCTATGTGTGAACCATACAATTGCGCTGTCACGCATGGCAAAGATTCAAAGGGGTTGGAAGTTGCACGCAAGGTTTTAGATGGGTCAACAGTAAGAGGTTCTGGCAACATGCTTTGTGGCATGCAGAATTGGGGCAGACAGTTGATAAAGTAAACTTCTGGTTAGCATCACTTTAGATCCTGCCCTTAGCTTCCCACACATGGCGCTATGTTCCTTGGTTGTTGGAGAGAGTATTCATCCTCCTTTAACCCCCTTCTTAGATGTTCATTTCCAATGGATGGCTTTAAAATGGTATCTGCAACATAACTCCAACATTGCAGCTCTCTGCGCGCATCAGCTTTCACAGGGAGAGGATGTTGTGGGAGGGAGCTTATGCAGAATAAATAAAGCCTCATATTTCTGCTGGAATAACCACAAATTAAAGTTGACGATATCACTTGCTAGAATCCTGCACCACGTCTCCCCTTAAGTTCTTTCCAAAGCTTCCAGCTGTAATTAGATGACTTCAGATCCTTGTTCAATTATAATGAATGTTTCAGGTTTACATTATCAGCAAAACTATACAACAGCTGTAATTTTTTTTTTCCATTTGATTGATACCTTTGAGTCCCAGTACTTGCTTGAGAGCACACAGTTTTTTTTTTAAGGATTTAGATTAAGAATGGGCATCCAGTATTCTAAGCACTTTTTGAATCCATTTTAACAGCTAATTTGTTCCATAGCTGAACTGCCCAAATTTTATTAGATCAGAGAAACATTAACGTTCTTGATCCACTTGTCGAGCCCTCATTTTAATCTGATGTGCCCAGTGAAAGCAGACGGCATTAGGATTGAATGCCCCAATTTACATTCTGCCTGTTTGTTTAGCTCCATTGAAATCCGTGCAGCATGAAATCAGACAAGGTGTAAATTGTACGGATGACCCAAACTTAACTTTAATTTAAAATAAGGGATTTGGTGATGATTATGTAACCTGCAAGAAGAAATAGCCACTTGTGGTCTGTTGAGGTGATAAGGGAACATGTGTGATTTATAAAAGTCCTGGTTTACTTTCTGATCTGTGCTGAGTTAACTAATGTGGTTATGGGAATGCCTCACTTGGCCGCGATCTCTCAGAAAGGTTGGAAGTGTCATTTGTGGCAGGTTTTGCTGGGAGTGTCCCGCTGGCTCTTCTGGCGAGTTCCCCACTGCTGTCGAACAACACTTTAGTCACTTTCTTGGGCACTGTGTATTTTCTCACCAGTCTAGCCCACACTTGGAATTTTTTTCGTCATGGGGGAGCTGAACTCCGAGATCAGGCCGCTGTTTTGAAAGGGTGTCCCGAACCCTGAGCTTGTGGGTCCCCTACATGCCCACTCCAATGTCACCCCCCACACAAGTGAGCATTATGCCACAGCCCTCCAAGTGAGAACCCCCCAACCTCCCAGAGGCCCCTACATATCTGCCCTGCAACCCCCAACCTTCATATTTCCCTCCACCCTCCTTTCATGGGCATAGCTCCCCTTCAGGCCCTGACCATTGGCAGTGCCACTCTGGCACCCAAGAACACTTTCACTGGCACTGTGGCAGTGCTCCTGCCAGCTTGTCAATGTGAGGGCCGCAGTGCCAAGGTGCCTGCATTGCAGGGGGAGGGCCAGAGGGCCACCTTTCACTACCCCTGACCAGCAAGAGGCCTCCTCCCACCCCCCCACCCCACCCCACCTCCCCCGGGTGTCATTCATTCCAACTGATGCATGTTTGTGTGGGTCAGCACTGAAAGGTGCCTGGCCCCTGCAGCCTCCCTGTGGAGGCCGGTAGTTCCCGGGAGGCTGGTAGATTCCAGGTAAGCTCGCCTAAATAGGTTTAAAACCTACTTGGGCAGGTGCTGTTTGGACCTGCCCATTTTGGGGCAGGGTTCTGATTCCGACAGCTCACAAGATCTGGGTAGATCACGCGAGGCATAAAGGCTGCTGGGAAGCCCACGGGAGGCCTTTCCCGGGATCGACCGGCCGTGTTTTCACTCTAGCGCAACACGGCCGGTAGATCGCGCCCGTGGTCAATGTTCCAAAACAAAGAACACCGACATTGCTTTTGCAGAAGAGTGTGCCTTTATGGAAATTTCCCCAATGTGCTTCTCTTTTGCACCATTATTTCTTAGACGTTTGGTACATCAGATGGAAAGTCTACATAATGTGATTGTGAAAGTCTTGATGTCTTTTTGAAGTTTACAAAATGGAGGGGTGTGCCAAGAAAGGATCTTCAGAATTATGCAAAGACAAGTTTTGCAGGAATGCCCAGTGGAGAACATTGGTGCATTGCAAGGAGAATTTAATTTAATTTAATTCACGGGTGCCTGAAGGAGTGCATTTGGTCTGCCAATGTGCCAAAGAGATAGTTATCCCCGTGATTTAACTCTTAAGCATATATCCATTTTGTCGGGTATTAGTGGTTCGGGAATGAGACGGTGATGAAAACATTTTTGACCATGGGTGTAGCTGGAAGATGCCTTTCTCAGTTGAAAAGAAAATCCAAAGCATCATTGTTTGTATGCCAAGTTCTTGGTTTCATTCAATTGTTGTAATTTCAGTGCCTGAAAGGGAGAGGTGATGCTGAAATCCCATCGCAACCACAAATCCTAATGCTGGCGATTGTCAGAGATGTGGTTTTGAACAGTATTCTATTCAGTTTGCTCATTTTGGGAAAACTGCACAAGTTGTAGGTGACCGGAAACCCCCCTCAGTTGGAAGGGCAGTTATATTTTTCGACTTGGAGAAAGAACACAGGGATTTGTGTTCAGGTCTCTAATTCTAGGACTTCTGCCCAGGAGTTTGAGAACTGGGTAGCACAGGTGGCTAGCACTGTGGCGCCAGGGTCCCGGGTTCGATTCCCTGCTGGGTCACTGTGCGGAGTACTGCACGTTCTTCCCATGTCTGCGTGGGTTTCCTCCGGGTGCTCTGGTTTCCTCCCACAGTCCAAAGACGTGCAGGTTTGGTGGATTGGCCATGCTAAATTGCCCTTAGTGGCCAAAAAGGTTAGGGGGGCTATTGGGTTACGGGGATATGGTGGAAGTGAGGGCTTAATGTGGGTCGGTGCAGACTCGATGGGCCGAATTGCCTCCTTCTGCACTGTATGTTCCATGTTAACCTTTCCTTGGATGGGCTTCATCATTTCTCTAAAGACAAAACACTGCCCCAAAGGCTTTTTCACGTTTTATATTGGGTAAGGGAATAGGGAGCTCTCTCTTAAATGTCGTCAGCATAAATTATAAAGAAAAGAAAAATAGTTACATTTGGATTACTCCTTTCCAGACCTCAGTGTCCCAATGTGCTTTGCAACCATGCAATACTTTGGAAGTATAATTGCTGTTGTAATGCAGGAAATGACAGCCAATTTGTGCACAGCAAGCTCCCACAAATAGCAATGTGATAATGACCAGGTAACTGTTTTTGCGATGCAGATGTTTTAACTTCTCTTCCTGAATGCCATGGCTCTGATATTAAGCCTGGCTCTGATTTTAAGCCTATGTCCTGTTGTCTTTGACTCCCCTACAACCACCCCCCACCCCACCGCCCCAAACAACCAGCAGAAATATTCTCTATCTACCATATCCTTTCAAAATCCTAAGACCCTCAATCAAATCGCCCCTGAACCTTTTATGATTCAGGAGATACAAGCCTTAATTTATGATGCAATTCTGCCTCCTTTGGAGTCCTGGTACTTTCTCCTCTGAAACTAGATGGCATTCTTTTCCAGGGCTCCAGTATAGCCTTTTGAAGATGCGATGCCCAGAGCTGTACACCGATGCGGCCTAACCAGGGCTTTGCATAACTGTAGCTATAAGGACACAAGTGTACGTCTTGCTTGTGGTATTGATTTGCTTGTGGAACAGTGCATGATCCTGAGTCTGGCCAAGATAGTGGAAGGCCCAAGAGTCAGAGGAGAGGGGGGGGGGGGTTTGTTTATCCTTGAGGGGTTCCAGCATTTGCTTATTATCTCGCAATATTTTCTCTCGAGGACCACTTAAAATATATTCTAAGAACTGGGTGCCCAACTAGTTCAATTGGAAGACTAATCATTATCTTGCTTCGTTAAATATGCCACGGTGCCTGTTCATAGTTTAGCAGCTCACAGCTTCTGTGTGCGAAGGAAGTTAAAAATAAAACACTTAAACACAATAAAGACCTGCACTCCTTTCTGAAGCCCATTGCAAGATTGCAATCTGTTAATGATTGAGGAAAACCAAGGTAGTAGTGCTGAAGTACGTACTTAAATGACCTGTGTGCTACATGTAGCTGTTTATTTATTATCTTATAGTTCTTGAAATACTGATCTGAACTGGACCAAGGTCTGAAGGACAACTATTGTTCTTCAACCCCCAATGTAATAATGACACACATGTATTATTTAGATTATGGGTATAGGGTGAGTTCAAACTGAAAGGGTTTTGTTTAAACAAAGCAATGAAGGCTCATTATGTCCAACTTTCTAGACAGATACTATATATATTCATCACTATTTTATGAGCTGCCGAGGTTTCTGAGTGGGGCCTGCTATATCTCACACAAAATACTAGCTCTTGGATCTCTGCAGTGATACTATTGAGTGCCGAGCCAGGAAGATATGCTGTTTGGTCAAGCAAATCCTTATAAGGATAGTTATGAGTGCTTGCTGTTACAGACAAGGAAAGATCTTTTAGTCTCAGAAATCGACGAGAAAAGATATGGAATGGAATAGACAAGTGGTGAGGTCCATAGATAAACTTCACATCCCCTAAAGTAAATCTCACTGTGTTTATCTGGAGAATAAACAGAAGCAGAGCTACTATTGCCAGTGAGCTACGTGAGAAGGAAAGGGAAAAAAAAACATTGGATCATGTCAGGCTAGGGTGGGCGGGGGGGGGGGGGGGGGGGGAGAATGATGTGCAAATGGCAACATGTTGGTGGGGGGGGGGGGTAAGATGGTGTGCGGATGGGGGCAGCTATAAAAGGGGCAAGCCAGGAGCGAGAGAGCCTGCCTATTTATCACTTGGAATTTCCATAGAAAGTGCGTCCATTCACCGAGACTCCGATGCTGCCAATGCCAGTTGTACAATTCTGATTAATTGATGCCTGTGGTGCTGAGGAGGGATAGGGAAGGGAGACACGAGTGAAAGGGAAAATGGGTAGCAATGAATGGAATGAGAGAGTGGAATGCAAGCAAATGGCAAAATAGAAAGCCAGAAAATTGGTGGAATGTGAATGGCATTCAAGGGTAAAATGACGACGAAATGGGAAGGGGCTATTGATGGTCATCAATAAGAGACGGAATGGCAAATGGCCATGAAAGAGAGGTGGAATCTGCTTTCGGGAAAGGAAGAAGTGCCACTCTGGTAGAGAAGGAAAGAATGCGGCAGCATTAATTGGCACCGGTGCTGAAGAGGAGTGTTAGCTGAAAGCGGGGAGGGGGGGTGGGGGGGGGGGGGGGGGGGAAGAGAGAGAGTGGATGGCAGCATGAACTGAGAAAGAGGATGAAGAAAAAAATGTAACCGTTGTTTTTTGGGTGGGGAGAGAGGAGTGAAACAGTGGCAGCAGGAATTGTGTGTCAGTTGGAATGGAATGAGGAGAGCCAGCTAGCACAGAGGCCCAACCTGAAGTGGATTGGAGAGGCGACAGATTGTGTTGAGGGGGTAGAGGCAGAAGTGTGTGACAGAACTGGGTGAGATGAGGGGCAGGGAAGTGATAATCTGGTTGGTCTGTTGACCTTGTCTTTTTTTAAATTTAGAAGCTGTAAACTGAAGTATGAAAGCTTCGATTCTGTTTAGAAGGAAATGCGAACACCCAGTAATTAACTGGCAAAACCACGGCACATGATTTCACATATTTTTCAACAAAAACATATATTTTTGTAAAGAGAGAGAAATTAAACAAAGCAAGCACCACTAACTTAACACTATTGTTTATGAAGACTTGTATTATAAATTCAGTTCTATTGTTACTTCATCCTTCTAAATGACAAGAATCTTGAGGGTTCATTAACTTTTGCTGAGAACAAGCCAAAGGTAAGCCACAGCCCCCCAGAAGTAATTTGATTTCTCCTCCAAGTTCCAACTATTCTCTGAGGTAATATTTTATGGGGATCTTTCTATTAGCTTTTTTGGATAATCATTTGATACTTCATGACTGAGGATGCCTCAGCTCCTTGTTCTGATTGCCAGCACATATGCAACTTATTTCTTACAGCTTCCAATCTAACTCTGACTGCTTTCTGCAACTAGTCTGTTTGTTTGTTTGTTTATTGTCACATTTACCAAGGTACAGTGAAAAGTATTTTTCTGGGAGCAGCACAACTGATCATTAAGTACATGAAAAGGAAATAAAAGAAAATACATAATAGGGCAACACAAGGTACACTGTCAGTACATAACACCGGCATCGGGTGAAGCAAAAATGGGTGTACTGTTAATGAGATTAGTCCATAAGAGGGTCATTTCTGAGTCTGGTAGCAGCGGGGAAGAAACTTTTTTGAGTCTGTGTGAAGGCTGTGTCAGGGCTACTGTAGATTTCTTCTGTTAGCTACAAAGGCAAATTTTCCAGCTGCTTTTTAGCTCAAGGAACCATACTGGGCTTGAGCTCCATCTGCATTCCACACAGCAAATGATAAAGTTAATATTTTCTCTGCTTTAGGTGCAGGTCTGAAAACCAGTCATCTACTGGCAATTCTCTCAATCCAGAGATGCAGTCTTACCAAAGTAAAACTGCAAATGCCTTCTGTGAGAAACTCCCACCTAAATTAAACCGAAGAATCTCCTAACCTTTCAAACAATCTTCATTAGCATGCTTTAAATAGAACTGCAAACTATATTTTGCCTTCAACACAGCTCTTTGATACTGTAACCCATATGAATAATTTATATCCCTAATGGAGTTCGCTAGCTCTTTCTCCAGACCTTCTGTCTTCATTGCAAGCTTAAGAAGTGATTTTTATTTTTCTGGCCAACAACTCTGTGCTTGTAAGATAAAGACAGGTTAATTAGACCCAAGTCTGTTTCATTTACTTTTACGTTCAGGCACTTCATCTGGTCCTTAACCAAGCTCTTTGATTTATCTTGCATTTACTTTAATCCCTAGTCTAGAAGTCTAAAACATCTGAATTATGAGCCAGATATTTGCAACATAGTCAACTAGAATGCATCATTGTTAGTGTTAACATTTTCTAGGTTGTATGTCCCTGACCTCCTTAGAAAAGCACCTTCAATTTTGTATGTTGAAAGTTTGTATTTCTTTATTCTGCATTTCATGCACTCTGCTGTTATTTCAAAGGAAACAGGCCATGTGTCACAAATTTACCATTAGTATCATTCCTGAATTTCACTATTTCAAGGGACTGGTTGCCGTCGCTAATTTACCAGGTTGTTGTATGATTCACCCCAAAGTGTTGTTCAGCTTGGAAGGAAATCCTCTTTGCAACTCTTCGAGTTTCCAATTTTACCTCCGAATTGCACAGAATATTTGCTTTCTTTCAGCACTTCAGGGAGGCCTGATATAGATTTCTAAGTTTAAATGTGATGTTTCTACAGATCAAAAAATAAACCAGATTTCCTTCCCTCACATTGTTACATGCCACCCATTGAGCCTAGTTTTGCAGGCTGAGTTATTAAAAGGTTTGCATAGATTAGCCAACAACTGGTCTTCAAATGTCTGTTCAGGATCATGAACGGAGGACAATTAATCGGTTCCTCCAAGGAACTGAAAGCTTCAGTGGCAAGTAGAGTATTCTTTGTGCAAAACACAAATAAATAGAGGGTTGGATCATTGGGCAAATCCTTGGACTCTCCGCTTGATGCCACTATTCGTCTAAAATTAACACTGGACATAAATGGTTAACAAATGATACTGATTAGAGATTGACACCAGCTAATTTGGCAGAAGCTATTTGACCTGTCAAGGCTGGGTTTAGCCAAGAGGACATTCTTGCGTTTTAAGTATTCCAGTAGGAAGAGATAATTACAAATAGTTTGGTGAGCAGTGTATTTAGATCAATCTCCCCTTGGCCTAAAATCCTATTCTGCATAATATCTGCACATTTATAAGATTAAGTAAGTCTGTTCCTTGTGGATTTTTTTCCCATGAATTTAGAGTCCTATCTATATTTTCAAATCTTATGCAGCGTATATCTAAAATTTAAGACCTTTATTTCTGAATGTACAGTTTTTACACCTACATGGTCAATTGTTAGATTTCTGAGGAGAGTTGCCAGATTTCCCTAAACTGACGTACATGAGTTCACCTACTGTAACTGCGACCAAGGAAATATCGGGCTATAGCTTCTGAGTTCCTCAGTGCCAGATTTGCGGTGTGTTACAATAGGGAGATGTTAGAAAATTGGATCGAAGATGTAGTGGGCAATTTAGGGGTTAACAGACTGAGGATAAAACTGCTAGCACTGAGTCAGAGGTAAAATTGCTGACACCGAGTCCACACCTGGCCGGAATAACATTGTCCCATTCAGACTTATTAATGGAAATAAACAGGATACCCCTGTCCAACTGGGATGATTCACTCAAGATCTACTGTCCTCTGGGACACACATTACAGAGTCTGATGGCCTATTTTGTCCATAAATTGGAGATTATCTGCATATCAATGAAATGGACCTGTTCTTTTCTCTAAACGGGAGTGGACAATCAAAAGCTCAGATAAGAGTTCAAATCTGGATATGCCGGAAGGGGTTGGGGGGAGCTTGAGAGATAAAAGGACCTTGTTCAAACAGGTGGGGTCTGAAGGATTTGGAAAGCCGCCAGGAGAGGCCATGAGACAGACTTTCAGAAAGGGGTCTGAAGGAGCTGCACTAACTGCAGGAATATGTTCTGTAAATTAAAGTATTATTTTTGCCTGCCTGCATAAGTAGAGTTGAGAGCTGTCTATCCATTTTACATGCTGTTCAATGAGAAATTGTGTTGGCGTTAAGAGATGCATGTAAGCTGTTCTTGTTATAAGTATAAAACTTTAAATATTGTTTTTCTTTTGATTTAATAATATTTTGTTTGTAAAAATAACCAAACCCTGTTTCTTTGCAATCACTCCTGGAGTGAATCGACCTTTCTGCACAGTCTTAAAAATGTTTTAAAAACATTGAGATTCAGGTCCAGCATGTTAGCCACTGTTGGGATCTGACCAGGCATCCATAACAGGTGTACCCCACAATTGTGCTGGGGAGCCCCTCAGCAGTTCCCAGATAATTGTTTGCATGCCAATTGCCTAGAAGTGCAAACTTCCTCTGGGCAATTATCCTGCATTGGGAGCCATCCAAAAATGCAATTTAAATTTAAAACTTCAGATGGTTCCGGCTGTGTTACACCTCTTCTAATTGCTGGGTAACTATTGTACCGGCCCAGACTGGACATTCCCTCGCGTTTATCCAGCATTTTCTGTTTTTATTTCAGCTTTCCAGCATCCGCAGTATTTTGCTTTAACTTGCATTTTTAAATATTTACCTCATCATCATACTTATCCCTTTCAATCTTGAAGGTGTTCTGTATCAAAGGGATCATCATTCTTTCAATCTTGAGGGTGTTTGTACTAAAGGCATGGCTCTTCGAAGAGGTGTCTCAATTTAGACTGCGCTTATTTGGAGGAGTGTAATCTGCACTGAAGTTTAAAAAAAAAAAAAAAATCTTTTTGGAGTACCCAATTCTTTTTTTTCCCCAATTAAGTGGCAATTTAGCGTGGCCAATCCACCTACCCTGCACATCTTTTTGGGTTGTGGGGGTGAAACCCATGCAGACATGGGGAGAATGTGCAAACTCCACATGAACAGAGAGGCACTGATGCTTTCTTAGTCTACATGTGGTATGAAATTTGGAGGATGTCGGGATGCATACAATACTCTTAAGCCTTGCAGCCATAACTCCTTGCCTAGCCGACCAGCTATGTCCACTTAGTGGAAATAGGACTTCCTTCTCCAATTCATGTAACTACAATAGCTAAGCTTTTCTCTCTTCTCTCTCACCTCCGCCCTCCATGTCTCTCCTTGCCCCTCCCAAGAGTGAACCTTCAGTCTCGGCGCCATTCCATTGGCCAGCCTGCGCCCATTGTTAGTACCATTAAGTGATTGTCTATTGCTAAGATGCAGGACAGATATTCCGAGGATTTATCCCTGCTGTGTGATGAAGTGCTCTGTCTGGATCCCAAGTCTAGAGGTAAATCAGTAGGGCATTTGATTTCACTGACAATCAAGGTTGGGTCTTCTATTCGCACTGCTGACCATTTTAGCTTTACATAGATTACATAGAACATACAGTGCAGAAGGAGGCCATTCGGCCCATCGAGTCTGCACCGACCCACATTAATCCCTCACTTCCACCTTTTCCCCGCAACCCAATAACCCCTCCCAACCCTTATGGACACTACGGGTAATTTAGCATGGCCAATCCACCTAACCTGCACGTCTTTGGACTGTGGGAGGAAACCGGAGCACCCGGAGAAAACCCACGCACACACGGGGAGAACGTGCAAACTCCGCACAGACAGTGACCCAGCGGGGAATCGAACCTGGGGCCCTGGCGCTGTGAAGCCACAGTGCTAATCACTTGTGCTACCGTGCTGCCCACGATAGCACGATAGCAATTTAGGATTAGACTGACCCTAATGCTGCCGCTCTGTAACTAACCAAATGTTAATTACCCTTGTCTTTGACCTAGCTAAAATTGGTTAATTCGGCAAAGGCTATAAATCATACCGGAGCCATTTACAGGTCTACATAACTTGTACAACAATGCATCTAATGGCTGAGCTATCAGAACCGCATAAATGACTTTCTTTAACTTAAACAAAAATGTTGAGAGAAATAATAATCAGAAATCTGATTATTTGTAATTAGCAAATTATTCATGATTTATTATTGAATGATGATTCACAACACTGAATAAACCTTAGAATTGTTGTCCACCTGAAAATTGATTAAGTAACATTGCTGAAGTATTTGACAGTTGCTGCTATGTTCATGCTCCTTGATGGTTATTCCTGGATCTTTAATAAGGGCAATCATTCTTGTTTCTGCAGCTCTTGGCCAGATTATGCTGTACGTGGATGGGATGAATGGGCTGATCGACCACAATGAAACTATCCAATGGCTCTACACACTCATAGGGTCAAAGGTAAGAAGAGATGAGAGTACCACAAATATAGCTACCTCATTGTATCTTTGCAGCATAATAGTTGCTCTCTGAGAATATTTTTGTGCAGGCTATTTGGGTGTTAGTCCATGATGAGATAGTGGTGTAAATGTTAATAATTTTCTGCAGCTAGTGTAAGTAATCTTGGGTACTTCTTGTGATGAGAGAGCACCAGGACACACTGAAGCAACCAGAGAAAATACAAAATAGAGATTGCCTTGTATCATCAACAACCTGGAACCATCATCTCCCCCAGGAAAGGACGATGACGAGGAGGCACTTGGAGGGCAAGACAAATTCAGAAAATGTCCATTGAACCCCATTTAATATAGCTTGCCCATTGAATCCAATTTCTATAACTTGCCTCTATTAGGCAGATATAAAGGAACATTGTACAATCAACGGTCCTTATGATGTGCATTCGTAGCCAACAAGGCCGTGACCTTTTAGTGAATATGACTTATTGTCGATGAAAGAGATTTGGCCAAACCTCAATCTCGGAATCAGCAACTCCGGGACGTAAACCAGAAAAAGGCAAACTTATTGGAATTGCGGCTATTTTTGCAATATTCAGCAGCCCCAGGCTACTTCAGCTACAACTTAGGGCAGCAGAGTAACTCATTCCTTAAAGCTGGAACTCCTGCAACAGAGTGGACTTTTCTCCAACAAACCAGCTTGCTTTTTTCCTCCACTTTGGACACCAAGAGAACATTTTCTTGGACACCAAGGGAGCATTTTCTTGGATACCCATTGTACCTGAAAATTGCATTCGAAAGTGGGGAAGATATTTGTGGATGTCTGAAATATGCTGCCCCCTCTCGTTAAAGATGGGGAAAGCAGTGATGTACAAGAGGATTTGGAATTCTGTACCTCTTGTTGAAGTTCGGGAAATGTTCAATCGGTATGTTCTGCTTTTGGGTAACCAGATGCTTTCTCATAGGAAGTGAACAGCTGCCTCTTTCATATTGCTGAAATTGAGGTGGTTGCAGAATGTGTCTAATGTTTATTTGGATCAGTTTCCAGGAGACTCGAGTGTGAATATTGGTTTGCGGTATTTACCCTGGTAAATCCAGGTCACTTTACCAGCAACAGATGACTCAATTCTTTTTTAAAAGTCTACAAATCTGCTGTCTGATTAAGACAGACGACGGATTTAGCAGAATAAATATTGGTTCACCGGAATCTGTTCTAGACCAATAAATGCTGCTACAGTCTGGAGTGAATGGGCACTGGTATAAGAGCAGCTTTAATTGAGGAGATTAGACCTTTTGTTCGATGGTAACAGTGTGGGTTGCTTGGACTCTTCTGCATCGTGCCTGGTTGTGCTCAATGTGTGGGTAAATGTTGAGCATGTTCACAGACTAGGAGTGGTTTGAAATTCTTGGTCAGGCGCCCATTTACTTTACTGGGTTCCGTACTGGGCACGACTGCTGAGGACGGACCTGCTTCGGTGGAATTGCAACACAGAACCAACTGAACGATACCAGCGCTTAAAAGAATTAAATTAAGGGGGCTGGTTGCATGAACTGGTTTGCATTCTCTCAGTCGAGTGGTGATCCAATACAGATAGTAAAATGATAAAAGGTTGCAATATGATTGGCAGAGTGAAACTATCCCCTTTTGTGGGCAATCAAAAATAAGGGGCATAAACTTCCATTCAGGAGGGAGGTCAAAGAAGTGCTTTTTCGAGCAATGGGTACTGGAAATCTGGAACTCTCTCTCCAACAAAAGACTGAACGCTGAGTCAGTTGGAACTTTCAAGGCTGAGAAAGATTGTTGTTAGGTAAGAGTTTTACAAAGGCGAGGCAACGAGTTAAAGATCAGGTATGATCTGTCAGAACAGGCAAAAAAGACTCCAGTTCCAACCTGAGGGGTATCATCTCAGAATTCCCCCAGATAGCTGTCTCACCCCCACCCTATTTCCTGCCCCTGACCTACCTGCAATTTTCTGTTGGGAGACCTGGGGTTACCATCCACCCTTGCCTTGGGAGGCACTTGCTTGACAAAGGTCATTTTCCACACAGTCCCAATTTTGAGGCCTAGAATGTGAGGGGGGGAGCACCTCCCTCTAGATTTCCCTTTCCACATTGGGCATCCCCCAACAATGTCTGCTCTACAGTGGATGTTCTCCATACCCTTGGCCCATCTCTCCAGGCATTCTCCCCCCCCCCCCCCCCCCCAATCTCCTGGGTGTTCGGATGCTGGCTATTGTGTGCGTGGTGTCACCTCCAACAGTGTTCAAGCACAGTGTTGAGGCATCAACGTGTGATTGGGATGCTAGGCAATGACTCCCACATGCTACATGGCCTGCCCTCTCACGGGAATCCACTTGGGTTGTGTGAAGTGCTCACTTAAACACGATTTCCAATTCCCTATTAGCAATAGCCTTCAGCCGCACGTCCAGAGGCCTCGGCAGTCTTTGAGGGTTTTGGATGGTCGGTGGGACAGACATGGACGAGGTTTGCCTCCGGAACGGGTATACACGATCCAGGGGTTGACACGGTGGTGCCACCCTCCATGCCTCCCCCACCCTCTCATGGCGGCCCACCCCGCAGAGGATCCCCTCCACCCAGCCGAGTGTCCCCCGCCTCCTGCCGACCATTGGGGCGGCAAGCCCATGCCCCTGGGCTCTTTGAGGCCCACGCCTGTGAGCAAAGATGGCTACTCACATCCTTGGCTCCCCACAGCAGCCCTTCTGCCAGGTTCATGTTTTTAAAAAGGAGTTCTAATCGGCGCCAGCGTGATCACTTGCTCGGGCGGCCGTTGGATATGGGATGGTTCTCGTTAATTGTATGGAAATAGTGTTGATTATTGGTTTCTCGCAACGCTACGGTGAGATCCTGATTTTTGCCTAGGGGAGCAGGTCGGTTACATCGCAAACTATTTGGTGCCCGGCGCGGTCCTCGTTTCCTGCCACTCCCGCTGTTCACCGGCCTCGTTTCGCTTGAGAGCGTAACGAGGCCGGAGAATCGCGCCCTGTATGTTCCAAAGGTTTTGCTCAGCCTTCGATTAGAAAGAATACAATTAGAACGAGAGTCTCCTTCCAGCAGATAATATATTCCTATTGTGCCTTGCACTACTCGCTATATCACCAGGGCATCTCTTTAAAATAAAAGAGATGACCGGGAAAATTGTTTTCCCACTTCTGGCAGGGAGAGCTGAGAAAATCAGTGTGCAATTAAGTCACTCTAGATGTCTGCACTTTCTAATAATTGGTTACAGTGCATGTCTATCATCTCGGCAGAATCTTAACATATTGTAATTGGAAACCTGTAATAGCACTAGTGCTGCCTTGGACTGCCTTGCAATCACTTGGAGTAATAAAGTTGCCGGTGCAGAGTTATATTGTCAACTTTGCCTTGCTCTTGCTCATGAGTTCCACTGACCCCTACGGCTACCAGCCCTCCAGGATTGGCTTGGAGTTTCTATGTATTGAACATCAACCTCCAGTACACGGCTTGTGTGCAACTCTGGAGAAAAATTACCAGGACTTAAAAAAAATATCTAAGTTTCTCTTTACCAGACATTAAAAAAATATTGAAAAGCGGGGGGACGGGGGAGGTCGTTTGGCTGACAATCGAGCATCATCCAATTGATAAAGAGTCTCTTTGCTTTCCAATTGGTGTTCGTAGAGTGTGCCACAAGGATGGATATGTTGGCAGACCAATGGCGCGAGTGTGGGGATAAGCCATGTGATGAATCCTCCAGGGATACATGTAATCACAGTTGCCAACCCTGCTGACTGCCATTCAAATGGCAGGTGTTTTTTTTTAATGTTGATCAAATGCAAACTACACAATGGGAAACTGAATGAACTTTGAAAGTTGCTATTAGATAATTCTTGGTGAAATCATCAGGCTGTGTCCTCAAGTTAGTATCGCACAGCCACCCAGCGTGGTGCATACCATGGCCAGTAACTTCACTCCCTATTGGACCTACACATTGGATGTTAATGTCATATGAGAAACATAATGGGTGCAAGCACTGCAGATTAACTGGGCTGAAGAAGAGCAAAGGGTGGTGGGGGGGGGAGGGGTTGGTGAAAATATTTTCAACATGGACATCTAAATATATTAAACAATGGCTTCTTCGCACCAAACGTTGGATTATTTTCACAAATTAAGAAAGCTTTGTGTTGGGCCTTTGACCTGTTATTTTGGCTCCCTCTTTCTCCCATTTTGGGTATTCTTGCTGGCCCTCAACTCGCACCCGAATTTAGTAATGCACCTCTACATTTACGCTGCTGTTGCAAACATGGACAGTAGCTTCCCTCTTGTGGTATTATCATAAATGTAAGAACTGCAAGGGTTAATTAAATGTGTAGATCAGGCACTAGAAGGAGCTACAGCAACAAGTATATAAGGCATTGATGCTGAGTCTTGTGGGGAGAAAAGTGAAGGAGTTAGCTAGAGACAGACTGAAGTAAATATAGTGTGAGTAAGAGCAGATCATAGTTTATTATAGTGTAGCGATTAGTTGTAGGTGAGTGTAGATTATATGTTAATTATGAAATGTGTATTATTTGGGAGTACGTGTCGAATCCAAATTAGTAGCGTTAATGAATTTATAGCCTTGTTCAATTTAAAGCTATTTTGTGATCTTTGTGAACAGTACGCCAACCATCCTGAATTTAGTAACACAAAGAACACCACACCTCTGTGCCAAGTGAAACGTTCTCTTGCTGTCATGGTCTCTCTCTCTCCCTCACTTTAGACACTGTCCTAACCTCTTTCCTGACTCATTCACCTGCCAGTGCCTCCTTGGCCTGTGCCAGGAGATAAACAATCGCTGTGCTTGCCCACACGTTTCTGAACACGATACTTCCCATCCACACTTGTATTGTGACTGATGGTGTTGACATCCTGGTCTTTAGCAAAATGTGGCTCGCAGATGGTGCCCTTTACTGACATCTCGCTATCTGACCATACATGCCATCACGTCATGTGACCGAACAGGAGTAGAGGTTTTTTGGAGTTTATCAAGTCTTACCTTTAGTTTCTTTCCCTAATTCTGCCGCTTCCGAGTCCGTCAATTGCCTCACCCGCCACCCCTTTCAGCTCTCCTTTTCAAATCCTCATTGTTGACAACGCCTAACAGTTCCCACATTGATTCTCTCGAGAAGAATCTTCCTTCCTTTCCACCCATAGTCTCTGTCTGAGCAACTCTTCATTTTATTTGAATTTTATCTTTTATCAGTGCTCCCCTTAGCATCTTTTCTCTGAATACAGTGCTTTCCTGTCCTTCCTAAGCCCCTCACTCCCATACGTCTTTATTCATGGCCAACCCTCAGATCTTTCCATATCATGGGCCTCTTTACTCCCATCGTCTCTTTCACATCTCTGACTATTCCTTATAAGGGCTGGTTTAGCTAAGTGGGCTAGGCAACTGGTGTGTGATGCAGAACAAGGCCAGCAGCGTGGGTTCAATTTCCGTACCAGCTTACCCGAACAGGCGCCAGAATGTGGTGACTAGAGGCTTTTCACAGTAACTTCATACTTGTGACAAAGATTATTATATTATTATTATTGCCTCCTGAATTGTATCCCTTCCAACCCAACTTGATTTTGTGCTTGTCTGGGGAAAAAAACATTCCCCAAGTCACTGACGACTCCCTTTTTCTGACCGTCTACAACCTCCCCCAAATCCCTGTTGTTCTGACGCTGACATTTTGTCCAATACCGGCTCACAATTTGCCCACCATTGACAGCTGAGCCATCAAAGCCTAAACCCTACATTCTAGAATTCCCTCCCTGAATCCCTCCATCCCTCTCCCCCTCTCCGTCTCAAACTCTCCTTAAAATCCAACTCTTTGACCAATCTGTTGGTGACTCCTCCTAACAAAATCACCATCTTGGGTTCAGCGCCTTCCCTCATGCCGATGTGAATGGACTTTCTTATGGGTAGGGACGGGAGGTGTGTGTGGGGGGGGGAATTCTTCAGGTATAGAGGCCTGATAATTATTTGCTGATGTATGGAAATTGTTCTCGACTTTGAACATCATGAAACAAGTTACATCACTGGGGGGGGGGACAATTGTGTCGCGTGTGTACGTCGGCGTGAAATACGATTTTGACATCTCAAGATTTTCCGCTCCTGTCGCCAAACACATCCAAGAAAAACAGGAGCACAAAATCTCAGCCAATGTTTACAAGCCCCAGTGTCGATGCTCGTCATTTTTAAACCCGTCAATCCCTGTGGAAACTCCGGAAGTGGCCTCCCGGTAACTTCGGAATCGTGCATGACAGCTGGGTGAAAAGTCACACAATTTGCTTTCAAAAAGCTAGGCTTCTAGTCAGCTGTCACTGCCTGTAGTCAGTCAGCCGCAATGCAGCAAATTCCACCCGAGAAGCTTCCCAAGTGCTTTCAGCAAACCTTCAGCGAGCAGAAACTTTGCTGCGTCCCGTCTACTCGCCTCCTCGCGCGCACACTAAGTGGAGGAGTGATCTGGCGAAGGAATTGTTCTCGAGTTACCCTGCACAACTTGCAGTGGCAAATATCTGTTGGCGGGCCTTTTACATCGCTGCTGCGTGGCTGCTGTTTGTTTTCTGATGGGACACGTAACTGAAATTGAAATACAGAGAGTCAACACGAGCTCGGCCAAAAACTATAAAGAAGAAAGACCGAGCTCCCAGTATTTTCACGTCTATAATCTTTTGTTAACTGTAAATTCTTCTCCTCCGAGACCTTAACCTGCTCTTGCTTCCCAAGCGGCATCACTTTTAGTGGAAATTAATCCATTTTCAAAGTGCTGTTGACTAATCTCCAAAGACCGAGTGGAATGTCAGGACGAGGTTGATACAACAAGGTTGATTAAAGATTTATATCACACATATTGTTTTAATTTCTATTCCTTATCCCCTGTCTGAGTCTCGCACTGCAGGGATAAGAGTGGAGACTGCCCTCCTGACCTCCCGTACTTACAGACCTGAGGTTCACATCTTGTTAGAAGCTGTTGCACAGAATTATTGAAGGAAAGCTAGAGATCAAGTGAAATACTGTAATTTGGTAAAAGGTATTGGATCCATGGAGGTGCATCCATGGAGAGTCTCTGTTAAACTGTTTAATCCATGTCGTTCAATCTCCCTAGAAAGATGGAGGAAAGCATGTTTGAAGTACATTTTGTCCAAATTGCAGCTCTTCTCCCCCTCCCCAAAAGAATGAATATATTTTAAAATGTGTGCTAAAAATTTCTGCGTAATAAATCCAGGAACCAGCTTCCTATTAAATCTGTCATTAACTTTGGATCTTGACAAAGGGCTGAATTTTTAGGCCCCAATGAGGGTGGGGGAAGGGGGGCAAGCGCAAGCAGGCGGGTGCCAAAATTCACACCATCAATTAGCGTGCTAGTCTCCCTGGCACCATCCCACCCCAGGTCAATTTTCCAGAAGGTCGGATGTGGGACAGCAAGTGGTGGGTAGCCAATTCAGCTTGTTGTATTATTGAGGCCTGTTGTGGGCGACATCCTGGATTTTTTTTTTAGTCAGCTTCTGGGTCCTCCGAGGTGTTGGAATGCACAGTTAACTGCCCAGAGGCCCAAGGGCTCAGCACTCTAGCCCGCCTGCCTGGCTTCAGCTGCAGGTCTCACTGTAGCTCCCAGTGTCCACAATGGTTGACCCGGTTGCTTAAATGTTTTTAATTTTAACATTAATGGGGCACCTCACTCAGCTGAAAATGCAGCCTGGGGCCTGTCCAGTGCTAAAGGCCTCATACAAGTCCTACAACTTTGAAAGCCCACCCTCTGGCTATTAATTGACCAATGTGTGGGGAAAATCATAGTTGGATGAATATTCCCTGCTCTTTGCAGATTTCTGACTCCCGTTTGACCTTGACTCCCAATGATTTGCTACTTGGGGCCTCTTGCTGTCCCAAGGCATGCAGCGGAGGCCAGAGAGAGGAAAGAGCCATCTACATAGTGGTTCCACGCATTTTACGCCATTTTCAACAGGCCTGGAGTTTAATCTGAACTGTTTGTTACTGGGGAAAAAGCAGCCAAGCTTTGGTAACATACAGTCCTCTGGTACCTCTGGGGAGATGGTGGCATTGGATTAGTAACCCAGAGGCCCAGGGTAATGCTCTGGGGATGTATGTTCAAATCCCACCATGGCAGATGGTGAAATTTGAATTTAATTTTAAAATAATCTGGAATAAATGTCTAATGGTAACCACAAAACCATTGTCAATTGTGATAAAGATCCACCTGGTTCACTAATGTCTGTCCTTTCGGGAGGGAGATCTGTCGCCCTTACCTACCTGTGACTTCAGATCGACAGGAAAGCAGCTGACTCAAATGCAGGCCAATAAGGGATGGGCAATAAATGCTGTCTGAAATTTCTGCAGGATTTGTTTACAAACCCCAGAGATGGTCAGTGTAAGAGAATTCAGCAGCAAAATTGAGCAAAAAGCACCAGATACACATATAAACATAGACCGAGTACAACAAGCTTTGATCTGCAATTAAAGGTTAGCTACTTCAATCAGACACTGAGATTCTTTATTTGTTATTTGGAACAATAGCGGTCAGTTTTTGCAAAATTCCTATTTCATCAACATGTTTGTGAATGGGCGGAGATCTTTCTGTGACGGTTAATTTTCAATGCCCATCCCATAAATGAATAGGAAAGGAAACCTGACCTATGATGCGCATTAGCTGTATGGTACGTGAGCAGCAAAGAACAAGCCTAAACTGACACACACCTGCAAGTGCAGGGTAACAGAAAAAGTGTTAAAATGTGACTTCCCCCCCCCCCCCCCCCAATGTTATGGAGTGAAAACCTACCATAATTCCACTGGTATTAGATGCAGAAAATCACATAACAAGTGTATGGACAAGTTTGTATCATTTTATTGCACTGTGACTGGAGTTCATACTGGAGGTAGATGAGTTCAAAAATTAATCTTTGCAGAAAAAATCTCCGCCTATTCACAAAACATGCTGATGAAATGGGCATTTGACGGAAACTGATGAGTATATTCCAAACAACAAATGGAGAACCTCCGTGTCAGATTAAAGTAGCTAACTTTTAATCACAGGCCAAGTTTTTTGTACTCTGTATTTATACAAGTATCTGGTGCTTTTTGCTCATATTCCCACTGAATTCTCTTGCACTGTCTCAGGGTTTGAAAACAAATTCTGCAGAAATTTCAGACAAAGCGGATATTTACTTTATCATCTTTCTTGATTTGATCACAGTCCTTTGAAATTGCTAGTAACGGTTCCTTGATGCACATCTCCGATTAACTATTTGGTGGCTGAGGTGACGTTTTTGCAGAAACAGATAACATTTTAAGCAAAAAGCGACATCCGTTTTCAAACAGAGCATTTTGCCATTCATCCTGTGCACCCCAACTTTTTTGTGCACCTTGGTCTGAACACCTTTCAGATTCTCGTGTGCCCCACAGCCGGTTCCCCTGCGGGGTGAATAAATCATAGAATCGTAGAATTTACAGTGCAGAAGGAGGCCATTCGGCCCATCGGGTCTGCACCTGCTCTTGGAAAGAGCACCCTACCCAAGCCCACACCACCATCCTATCCCCCTAACCCAGTAACCCCACCCAACACTAAGGGCAATTTTGGACACTAAAGGCAATTTAGCATGGCCAATCCACCTAACCTGCACATCTTTGGATTGTGGGAGGAAACCGGAGCACCCGGAGGAAACCCACGCACACACGGGGAGAACGTGCAGACTCCGCACAGACAGTGACCCAAGCCGGGAATCGAACTTGGGACCTTGGAGCTATGAAGCAATTGTGCTAACCACCATGCTACCGTGCTGCCCAGACTCCCGCACAACCAGCTTCAATGCTGGAGGTTCTCGGACATAAAGCATCAGACAACACAGCTGGGCCCCCAAATATTGATGTTGCTGTGGTAGCAAGCACAGAGGGGGTGAGCAGGGGGTGGGGGAGGGTCGGAATGAGGAGATACAGTCCGTGGGAGAGGGTGGGGATTTGGATGGGGGACAGTGGGTGAGAGGATGGGGAATTGGATGGGGTACAGTGTGTATGTGTGAGGGTGGGGAGTTGGATGGGGTACAGTGTGTGTGTGGGTGGGGGGGTTGGATGGGGTACAGTGTGTGTGAGGGTGGGGAATTGGATGGGGTACAGTGTGTATGTGTGAGGGTGGGGAGTTGGATCGGGTACAGTGTGTGGGTGGGGGAGTTGGATGGTGTACAGTGTGTGAGTGTGTGTGTGTGTGTGTGTGAGGGTGGGGAGTTGGATGGGGTACAGTGTGTGAGTGTGTGTGTGTGTGTGTGTGAGGGTGGGGAGTTGGATGGGGTACAGTGTGTGTGTGTGAGGGTGGGGAGTTGGATGGGGTACAGTGTGTGTGTGTGTGTCTGTGTGTGTGTGTGTGTGTGTGTGAGGGTGGGGAGTGGGATGGGGTACAGTGTGTGTGTGAGGCTGGGGCATTGGATGGGGTACAGTGCGTGTGTGAGGGTGGGGAGTGGGATGGGGTACAGTGCGTGTGGGGGGAGTTGGATGGGGTACAGTGTGTGTGTGTGATGGTGGGGAGTTGGATGGGGTACAGTGTGTGTGTGAGGGTGGGGAGTGGGATGGGGTACAGTGTGTGTGTGAGCGTGGGGAGTGGGATGGGGTACAGTGTGTGTGAGAGCGTGGGGAGTTGGGTGGGGTACAGTGTGTGTGAGGGTAGGGAGTGGGATGGGGTACAGTGTGTGTGAGGATGGGGTGTTGGATGGGGTACAGTGTGTGTGTGAGGGTGGGGAGTTGGATGGGGTACAGTGTGTGTGTGAGGGTGGGGAGTTGGATGGGGTACAGTGTGTTTGTGAGGGTGGGGAGTGGGATGGGGTACAGTGTGTGTGTGAGCGTGGGGAGTTGGGTGGGGTACAGTGTGTAGAGTTTGGGGATGGGGAGTGGGATGGGGCACAGTGAGTGTGTGGGGGGAGATGGATGGTGTACAGTGTGTGTGTGAGGGTAGGGAGTTGGATGGGGTACAGTGTGTATATGTGGGGGATGGGGAGTGGGATGGGACACAGTGTGTGTATGAGGGTGGGGAGCTGGTGGGGTACAGTGTGTGTATGAGGGTGGGGAGCTGATGGGGTACAGTGTGTGTGTGAGGGTGGGGAGTTGGTTGGGGTACAGAGTGTGTGTGAGGGTGGGGAGTTGGTTGGGGTACAGTGTGTGTGTGAGGATGGGGAGTTGGATGGGGTACAGTGTGTGTGGGTGAGGGTGGGGAGTCAGATGGGGTACAGTGTGTGTGAGGGTGGGGAGTGGGATGGGGTTCAGTGTGTGTGTGGGGGTAGTTGGATGGGGTACAGAGATTGTGATTGGGGAGTTGGATGGGGTACAGTGTGTGTGTGAGGGTGGGGAGTTGGATGGGGTACAGTGTTTGTGTGAGGATGGGGAGTGGGATGGGGTACAGTGTGTGTGAGGGTGGGGAGTTGGATGGGGTACAGTGTGTGTGAGGGTGGGGAATTGGATGGGGTACAGTGTGTATGTGTGAGGGTGGGGAGTTGGATCGGGTACAGTGTGTGGGTGGGGGAGTTGGATGGGGTACAGTGTGAGTGTGTGAGGGTGGGGAGTTGGATGGGGTACAGTGTGTGAGTGTGTGTGAGGGTGGGGAGTTGGATGGGGTACTGTGTGTGTGTGTGTGTGTGTGTGTGTGAGTGTGTGAGGGTGGGGAGTTGGATGGGGTACAGTGTGTGTGTGTGTGTGTGTGAGGGTGGGGAGTTGGATGGGGTACAGTGTGTGTGTGTGAGGGTGGGGAGTTGGATGGGGTACAGTGTGTGTGTGTGTGTCTGTGTGTGTGTGTGTGTGTGAGGGTGGGGAGTTGGATGGGGTACAGTGTGTGTGTGAGGCTGGGGCATTGGATGGGGTACAGTGCGTGTGTGAGGGTGGGGAGTGGGATGGGGTACAGTGCGTGTGGGGGGAGTTGGATGGGGTACAGTGTGTGTGTGTGAGGGTGGGGAGTTGGATGGGGTACAGTGTGTGTGTGAGGGTGGGGAGTGGGATGGGGTACAGTGTGTGTGTGAGCGTGGGGAGTGGGATGGGGTACAGTGTGTGTGAGAGCGTGGGGAGTTGGGTGGGGTACAGTGTGTGTGAGGGTAGGGAGTGGGATGGGGTACAGTGTGTGTGAGGATGGGGTGTTGGATGGGGTACAGTGTGTGTGTGAGGGTGGGGAGTTGGATGGGGTACAGTGTGTGTGTGAGGGTGGGGAGTTGGATGGGGTACAGTGTGTTTGTGAGGGTGGGGAGTGGGATGGGGTACAGTGTGTGTGTGAGCGTGGGGAGTTGGGTGGGGTACAGTGTGTAGAGGTTGGGGATGGGGAGTGGGATGGGGCACAGTGAGTGTGTGGGGGGAGATGGATGGTGTACAGTGTGTGTGTGAGGGTAGGGAGTTGGATGGGGTACAGTGTGTATATGTGGGGGATGGGGAGTGGGATGGGACACAGTGTGTGTATGAGGGTGGGGAGCTGGTGGGGTACAGTGTGTGTATGAGGGTCGGGAGCTGATGGGGTACAGTGTGTGTGTGAGGGTGGGGAGTTGGTTGGGGTACAGAGTGTGTGTGAGGGTGGGGAGTTGGTTGGGGTACAGTGTGTGTGTGAGGATGGGGAGTTGGATGGGGTACAGTGTGTGTGGGTGAGGGTGGGGAGTCAGATGGGGTACAGTGTGTGTGAGGGTGGGGAGTGGGATGGGGTACAGTGTGTGTGTGGGGGTAGTTGGATGGGGTACAGAGATTGTGATTGGGGAGTTGGATGGGGTACAGTGTGTGTGTGAGGGTGGGGAGTTGGATGGGGTACAGTGTTTGTGTGAGGATGGGGAGTGGGATGGGGTACAGTGTGTGTGAGGGTGGGGAGTTGGATGGGGTACAGTGTGTGTGTGAGGGTGGGGAGTGGGATGGGGTACAGTGTGTGTGTGAGCGTGGGGTGTTGGGTGGGGTACAGTGTGTAGAGGTTGGGGATGGGGAGTGGGATGGGGCACAGAGAGTGTGTGGGGGGAGATGGATGGTGTACAGTGTGTGTGTGAGGGTGGTGAGTTGGATGGGGTACAGAGTGTGTGTGAGGGTGGGGAGTGGTATGGGGTACAGTGTGTGAGAGGGTGGGGAGTGGCATGGGGTACACTGTGTGTGTGAGGGTGGGAAGTGGGATGGGGTACAGTGTGTATGTGAGAGTGGGGTACAGTGTGTGTGTGGGGAGTTGGATGGGGTAGTGTGTGTGAGGGTGGGGTAGTGTGTGTGGGGGGGGGAGTTGGATGGGGTACAGAGTGTGTATGAATGTGGGGAGTTGGATGGGGTACAGTGTGTGTGAGGGTGGGGAGTTGGATGGTGTACAGTGTGTGTGTGAGGGTGGGGAGTGGGATGGGTTAGTGTGTGTGTGTGAGGGTGGGGAGTTGGATGGACTACAGAATGTGTGTGAGGGTGGGGTGTGGGATGGGGTACAGTGTGTGTGTGAGGGTGGGGTACAGTGTGTATGTGGGGGTGTGGGGAGTGGGATGGGGCACTGTGTGTGTGAGGGTGGGGAGTTGGATGGGGTACAGTGTTTGTGTGAGGATGGGGAGTGGGATGGGGTACAGTGTGTGTGAGGGTGGGGAGTTGGATGGGGTACAGTGTGTGTGTGAGGGTGGGGAGTGGGATGGGGTACAGTGTGTGTGTGAGCGTGGGGTGTTGGGTGGGGTACAGTGTGTAGAGGTTGGGGATGGGGAGTGGGATGGGGCACAGAGAGTGTGTGGGGGAGATGGATGGTGTACAGTGTGTGTGTGAGGGTGGTGAGTTGGATGGGGTACAGAGTGTGTGTGAGGGTGGGGAGTGGTATGGGGTACAGTGTGTGAGAGGGTGGGGAGTGGCATGGGGTACACTGTGTGTGTGAGGGTGGGAAGTGGGATGGGGTACAGTGTGTATGTGAGAGTGGGGTACAGTGTGTGTGTGGGGAGTTGGATGGGGTAGTGTGTGTGAGGGTGGGGTAGTGTGTGTGGGGGGGGGAGTTGGATGGGGTACAGAGTGTGTATGAATGTGGGGAGTTGGATGGGGTACAGTGTGTGTGAGGGTGGGGAGTTGGATGGTGTACAGTGTGTGTGTGAGGGTGGGGAGTGGGATGGGTTAGTGTGTGTGTGTGAGGGTGGGGAGTTGGATGGACTACAGAATGTGTGTGAGGGTGGGGTGTGGGATGGGGTACAGTGTGTGTGTGAGGGTGGGGTACAGTGTGTATGTGGGGGTGTGGGGAGTGGGATGGGGCACTGTGTGTGTGAGGATGGGGAGCTGATGGGGTACAGTTTGTGTGTGTGTGGGTGGGGAGTTGGATGGGGTACTGTGTTTGTGTGTGTGTGGCGGGGGGAGTTGGATGGGGTACAGTGTGTGTGTGGGGGGATTTGGATGGGGTACAGTGTGTGTGGGGGGAGTGATACAGTGTGTGTGTGGGGGTGGAGTTGGATGGGGTACAGTGTGTGTGAGGGTGGGGAGTGCGATGGGGCACAGTGTGTGTGAGGGTGGGGAGTGGGATGGGGTACTGTGTGTGTGGGGGGGAAGTTGGATGGGATACAGTGTGTGTGTGGGAGGGTGGGGAGTCGGATGGGGTACAGTATGTGTGAGGGTAGGGAGTGGGAGGGGTACAGTGTGTGGGTGGGGAGTTGGGTGGGGTACAGTGTGTGTGAGAGGGTGGGGAGTCCGATGAGGTACTGTGTGTGTGTGAGGGTGGGGAATTGGATGGGGTGCAGTGTGTGTGTGAGGGTGGGGAATTGGATGGGGTGCAGTGTGTGCGTGAGGGTGGGGAGTTGTATGGGGTACAGTGTGTGTGTTAGGGTGGGGAGTCGGATGAGGTACTGTGTGTGTGTGTGAGGGTGGGGAGTTGGATGGGGTACTGTGTGTGTGGGGGGGGAGTTGGATGGGGTACAGTGTGTGTGTGTGGGGGGGAGTTGGATGGGGTACAGTGTGAGGGTGGGGAGCCGGATGGTGTACAGTGTGTGTGTGTGGGTGGGCAGTGGGATGGGGTACAGTGTGTGTGTGTGGGGAGGGAGTTGGATAGGGTACAGTGTGTGTGTTAGGGGGGAGTTGGATGGGGTACAGTGTGTGTTAGAGTGGGGAGTTGGATGGGGTACTGTGTGTGTAGGGGGGGAGTTGGATGGGGTACAGTGTGTGAGGGTGGGTAGTGGGATGGGGTACAGTGTGTGTGGGGGGGGGGGAGTTGGATGGGGTACAGTGTGTGTGAGGGTGGGGAGTTGTATGGGGTACAGTGTATGTGTGGAAGTGGGATGGGGTACAGTGTGTGTGTGAGGGTGGCGAGTTGTATGGGGTACAGTGAGGGTGGGGAGTGCGATGGGGTACAGTGTGCGTGTGAGGGTGGGGAGTGCGATGGGGCACAGTGTCTGTGAGGGTGGGGAGTGGGATGGGGTACAGTGCGTGTGAGGGTGGGGAGTGCGATGGGGCACTGTGTGTGAGGGTGAGGAGTGGGATGGGGTACTGCGTGTGTGTGAGGGTGGGGTGTTGGATGGGGTACAGTGTGTGTGTGAGGGTGGGGAGTGGGATGGGGTACAGTGTGTGTGTGAGGGTGTGGTGTTGGATGGGGTACAGTGTGTGTGTGAGGGTGGGGAGTGGGATGGGGTACAGTGTGTGTGTGAGGATGGGGTGTTGGATGGGGTACAGTGGGTGTGTGAGGGGGGGAGTGGGATGGGGTACAGTGTGTGTGTGAGGGTGTGGTGTTGGATGGGGTACAGTGTGTGTGTGAGGGTGGGGAGTGGGATGGGGTACAGTGTGTGTGTGAGGATGGGGTGTTGGATGGGGTACAGTGTGTGTGTGAGGGGGGGGAGTGGGATGGGGTACAGTGTGTGTGTGAGGGTGGGGAGTGGGATGGGGTACAGTGTGTGTGTGAGGGTGGGGTGTTGGATAGGGTACAGTGTGTGTGTGAGGGTGGGGAGTGGGATGGGGTACAGGTGTGTGTATGTGTGACACATCCGCCCTGTTCCGGATCTTTCTTTTGGTTTATGCTCTGTGGCTCGCATGGGAAATGGAAGTGTTGCTCAGGCTTGGTAAATCGGGCTAGATTCTGAAAGCTGACTCGTAGTTGCTCACGTTGGGATGGCCGTGACAAAACATACCCGTCCTTCAACAGACAGCAACATCAGGAAACAGATGAGGGTTGTGGATTGCAATATATTTGTCACCCGTGTGTCCCACAAGTTGAACATTCACCAGACGAAATTTGCAGAGTAGAAATTTTGTAAAATGTTCCCTGAACCGAAAGATCACTCAATTTGGTAGGATTAAAGCTTCATGTTCAAAGCACTCTTCAACCAAAATATTGCTCCCTACATTAAATCTTTAGATACTGAATGCAATGCCAAAATAAACTCATAGATTGCTGGAAATAGGCCAGAAAGCATCTATGGAGGGAGATACAAAATGAATGGGGTCAGACAATTGCAATGCATGTTCAGCAAATTCTCAGCATCGATGTGTCTTATTAACTGTCGACCTACCTCTCTTGTGAGTAGATTTTGACGAATTAGCACTCCCAGCATGGTCCTTCAGGTGTGTCGAGCGTACACTGCATTTTGAACGTGGAGGATAGCAAGTCTTGGACCATTTTCCAACCGCAAAATCAACGGAAGAAAGATTCCTTAGCGTAGGCAATGGCCTCAACCTGAATTGGCAGTACGCAGTTTCAGGAAATGTAGATTGGAGCAAGGGGGTGTGAATTTGTAAAAGAAAAACCTGCCCTCTGGTCTTAACTTTTAATGCCAGAGCAGTCATCTGGAATAATCATTGTGCTGCTAATAATGTCTCCCAAAGTGACTTGAAAATGTGGTACTAATTTGTATACATTTTTGGAATTTATATACAGTAGCAGCTGCAAGCGGAGACAGTTTAAAACAGCCACACAATACCTGAGCTTTTGCTCTTCGCAATCTGTGCTGGGGATGTGCTTATCCATTTGCCGATCTCTCTCTTTTTCATGGATGGTACCCACTACTGATGTGACATTCATAGGCTTCAATGGCTAAGCTGCACTGGTTGTTCAAGCCCCTCGGAACCTGGTTTTCACACTCGTTTCCACCTTCACAATGTTGGCATGCAGCTGACAGGAGGCGGAAAAGAATGCAAAATGCTTTTGCTGCTCATTACTCTGTTCAAAGTGGATGGGAAATAGCTGACCGGCGTTTAAGCAGCACGGAAAGGCATTCCAATGCAGAAGTGCTGGAGGAAATGAGAGCCCAAAACTGGTGTGTGAAAAATGTCTTTCAAATCAAGTCTCCCTTCCCACACATTAAGTATCTCCCCTCTCTGTACTCCCCTATTACAGATCCCTGCAATTCACTGTCCTCTTGCTCGAAGCCCTGTTTCTTCTCATATTCACCACCCCTACCTAGCTCGCCCCCTGCCCCCACAAAAAAAATCTTTGTCCTTTTTCATATTCTCTGTTGTTCCTCCTCGTACCCTCTTGGTTGTTTTGTCACTAAGTTGTGGTGATGGGTCTTGCCTGATTTGCATCATTACAATTGAACTATTCTGAGTGGCAGGATCCTGTCGTGATTTGGGGGGGGGGGGGGGGGGTTGATGGATGAGCTGTTCCAGCTGCCATGCGCTGTCCCCAAATCTGCGTCTATAAAGTAACAAAAGGTGGTGACGCAGCGTGCTTTAGGAATGCTACCGGGGGGGGGGTACGACTTCTGTGTCGTCATTCCATTGGAATTCCATCTGACTGAACTGCGCTGCACCTGGAGGCATTATTCTGCTGTTGATTACGGATAAAGTGCCTTGCCTAGTCTTTAATCAGATATTTACAGAGCATTCCACCGTTTGAACTTGCAGCTGAAGGGATGTATGTTTTGACTAGTCTGCTCATAACACTGTGTTGTGTTGCCCAGCCAGTCGTGTACAAGGCGAGGATCCAGTGGATATATGCTGCCTGGGTTCGTTCAGGTCTTTTGTGTTCTGAGATGTAGGCGAGTCTGCCATAATCTTAGAATCTGAGGAAGAAAAGAGCGAGTGCATGATGTAGCGTTTGTATCCAGCAGACTGATGTGTGCCGGTGGAGGCTGGTCGCACATTCACAAAGACGTATACACATGCACACCTCGAGTGCATGCACAATCATAATGCAGGAATGTTGGAGCAGTGTGCAACCAGAGTGCACAAGTGATTGGCAAAGAATTCAAAGGCAATGAAGGGAAAAGCTTTTTTTTTCCAGCACAACCAATGGTTAGGATTGGAAATGTACTGCCCGAGGGTGATGAATACAGATCCAATTGTAGCCTTCCAACTAGGATTGAACAAATCTGATAACAGAAAAAAAAAGGCAGGGATATAGGGAAAGAGTAGAGGAAGGGGCGCTAACAGGATTGCTCTTAGAAAGAGCTGGTGCAGATTTGAGGAGTCAAATGACTGCATTTGCGTTGTACTATTCTATCCTGGAGAGACTACGCAGGCTGTGACTTTGCTTCATGTTCATATTTCCGACAACTCTGTTTAGCTGGAACACCATGTAACGGTGAGAATAATGAAGCAGAAAATTGGCCCTGCTTTTTAGTTTGCAACTTCAGAGTAGTACTCCAATCTGACTGAATTTTCTCAGGATTTCTTTTAAACTGCATTTATTGCGTCTTCTTCTCCTGGTGTTAACTCTTTGTTGGGGTTCAGTTGTAACTACAGGCAAGTGCCATGCTCTTTAACTGGGCGCAACAAGTCAAGCCCCATTCTGTTATTCCCCAATGACCATCCACATAGCAACAAGAGATCCTGCAGAGCATTCAGGAGCGAGTCTTGTTTATTCCTTTCTCTAACCCGTTGATGCCAATTGTCGCATCACTATTGAAACCAGGTCCTCACCGGACAAATCCACTGAGCCTGCAGAGAAACACAGGGATGAGGATAGCTCGAACAAATGGATGTTGTGAGGCCAAGATTAATAACTTGTATTTGCTAATCTTGTCATTGAGTTTCTTGCGGTTTCATTCCTACATCTCTCTTCCTCTTTCTGGTAGCATGCCCTAATAGGGTATTGGTGACCACAGACTTCCATTGGATTGGCCTGTGATTATATTTAGAAAAGCACTCCCATTGCCTTCGGCAGTATGGTTGACCAGGAAATCTACCATTAGGCATACTGGGACCTACAGGCTGATGGGAAAACTGTTGGGCCACATTACGCACACCGCTCCCATTGCTGCGAAGCCCTCAATCATAGATCATAGAATTTACAGTGCAGAAGGAGGCCATTCGGCCCATCGAGTCTGCACACGCTCTTGGAAAGAGCACCCTACCCAAGCCCACACCTCCACCCTATCCTCATAACCCAGTAACCCCACCCAACACTAAGGGCAATTTATCATGGCCAATCCACCTAACCTGCACATCTTTGGACTGTGGGAGGAAACCGGAGCACCCGGAGGAAACCCACGCAGACATGGGGAGAACGTGCAGACTCCGCACAGACAGTGACCCAAGCCGAGAATTGAACCTGGGATCCTGGAGTTGTGAAGCAATTGTGCTAACCACTGTGCTACCGTGCTGCCCAAGTGGGACTTGAACCCTGAGACTTTGGCCTAGAGGTAGTGACAAAGCCACTGTTTCACAGAACCTTGCTCCTACGTCTTTATATCTTCCATTTGAAATGGTCAGAGTAAGGAGCCCAGAGATGCTGAAGCAGCAACAGTTGCATCTTTTAATGTAAAATCAGGTTAATGTTTGAAGTAGAGAAGGGAGAGAGTAAGTTTGTTGGAGTTTGTTTAATGTTGCTCTGGGAAAGAGCTACCCAGACATGGTAGGATGAATGGTCTCCTGTGTTGTGAACTTCAATAGACGAGTTTCGGACTTTAACCTCGCCTTCTCCCAGCCTCCATTTCTCCCTCCCTCTTTCATCGCCTATACTCTTTCAGAATTTTTCTTTCTCAACTCTGTTCTCCTCTCTAGTCGGATGGGTTTGAGTTGAAAATTTCAACTCAAGTTGACAAATTTGAGATCGGATTGTTCACCTTGCAGCATTGAGGAGAGATGGACAGGAGGGGAGGTCCCAGCACAAGTTGTTTCAAAAGGCTGAATGTCCCTGCACAGGCTGGCGCCAGTGGGGGGGAGGAGGGACCCAGCACGGTCCCTGGGGTGGGGGAGAGGAGGGTCCCAGCACGGTCCCCGGGCGGGGCAGAACCGGGTCCCAGCATGGTCCCCGGGCGGGGCAGAACCGGGTCCCAGCATGTTCCCCAGGGTGAGGGGAGAGGAGGGTCCCAGCACGCTCCCCTGGCAAGCGAGAGGAGGGTCCCAGCACGCTCCCCTGGCAAGCGAGAGGAGGGTCCCAGCACGCTCCCCTGGCAAGGGAGAGGAGGGTTCCCAGTATGCTCCCCAGGGCAAAGGAGAGCAGGGTCTCAGCATGCTCCCCAGGGCGAGGGAGGGGAGTGTCCCAGCACGCTCCCCGGGGTGGGGGGGAGAGGAGGGTCCCAGCACGCTCTCCGGGATGGGGGAGAGGAGTGCCCCAGCATGCTCCCCGGGGCAGGGGAGGGGAGGGTCCCAGCACGCTCCCCGGGGTGGGGGGAGAGGAGGGTCCCAGCACGCTCCCCATGGGGGGAGAGCAGGGTCCCAGCACGCTCCCCGTGGTGGGGGGAGAGCAGGGTCCCAGCACGCTCCCCGTGGTGGGGGGAGAGGAGGGTCCCAGCATGCTCCCCGGGGAGAGGAGGGTCCCAGCACGCTCCCTGGGGTGGGGGGAGAGCAGGGTCCCAGCACGCTCCCCGGGGTGGGGGGAGAGCAGGGTCCCAGCACGCTCCCCAGGGCGGGGGGGAGAGCATGGTCTTGGCTCGCACCCCAGGGTGGGGGAGAGGAGGGTCCCAGCACGCTCCCCAGGGTGGGGAAGAGGAGGGTCCCAGCACGCTCCCCAGGGTGGGGGGAGAGGAGGGTCCCAGCACGCTCCTCGGGCTGGGGGGAGAGCAGGGTCTCAGCTCGCACCCCGGGGTGGGGGAGGAGGGTCCCAGCACGCTCCCCGGGGTGGGGGGAGAGGAGGGTTCCAGCCCGCTCCCCGAGGTGGAGGGAGAGCAGGGTCCCAGCACGCTCCTCTGGGCAGGGGAGAGCAGGGTCCCAGCACGTTCCCCGGGGCGAGGGAGAGGAGGGTCCCAGCATGCTCCCCTGGTCGGGGGGGGGGGGGGGGGGGAGGGGTCCCAGCATGCTCCCCCGTCGGGGCAGAGGAGGGTCCCAGCACGCTCCCCGAGGCGAAGGAGTGGAGGGTCCCAGCTCGCTTCCCGGGGTGGGAGAAGGGAGGGTCCCAGCATGCTCCCCGGGACGGGGGAAGAGGAGTGTCCCCGCACGCTCTCCGGGGCAGGGGAGGGTAGGGACCCAGCATGCTCCGCGAGGGGGGGGGGGAGAGGGTCCCAGCATGCTCCCCGGGGCGAGGGGGGGGGGGAGGGTCCCAGCACGCTCACCGGGGTGAGGAGGTGGAGTGTCATAGCACGTTCCCCGGGGCGAGGGAGGGGAGTGTTCTAGCACGCTCCCCGGGGAGAGGGAGGGGAGGGTCCTAGCATGCTCCCCAGAGTGAGGGGAGGGGGGGGAGGGTCCCAGTATTATTCCCTGGGCATACTTGATCAAGGGGAGTTATACTTGAGTCGGGATCTTGTGGAAAATTTCAAACGCCGGTGGTGGCCCTGTTTGAAACTTCATTCTGGAAAAATGCATGAACATCGAAGGGTTAAAGGGTTGGAATCCTGTTGTGGGTTACTCTTCGCGAAGCTCAAGCTGGCAAGAAATGCAGTCCAAGACAACTGACTCTGTTCTTGGCTGCATTGATGAAACCTTCCAAGACCATTTCTGAATTTTAGACTAAATGCAGCGTTGGATTTTATTAAGTACTTTCTCACTCGGAAGCCAAGGATCTCAATGTAAATGCTGTTCCAATAAGGGGGCATATGGACGTGTTGAAAATTGCTTTGTGTAGAATCTGGCTAGGTCACGATGAGTGAATACTATTAAACCAATGCAGCGAGGAGAGCTTCTGTTGAAATATTGGTTTGCAAAAGCATCTGTATTCCAGTGACCCGTCTCCAGTGACCTGTCTTGACCCCAGCACGGTGACCATCTACTATGAATGTTTAACATTTGTAATATGTTTGTTATTGCAGGTCATAGTGTGCACAGATGATGTGGTTTTGTGCAGTATGTAAATATTTGCAAAGATGGTATCTTGAATGGCTTTCGCACTATAACTTCTCAATTACAGTACCCCGACGCTTTCCATCTCGGAGGTGTTTATGGAATCTTAATAAGCTACTTAACAAGGCTCTGAATTCTTGACAGGTCTTTAATGGTGTGATGTTTATCCGATAAGGAGCAAGCTGATGTGGTGTTTTGATGACCTCACTCGGTGACCTTTAACCTCTGGGGCCTGGATTCTAATCCAGCCCAGACTGACTTGAGTGCTTTCTCTGCTGCCTGTAGGGCTGTACATGGGCTGTGTGTTCATCCTTTATTGGGTTCTCAGTAGACATAGTGCCAAAACTGCAATCAATGCTGAAATCAGAAAATCTACAGCGCCTCCAACTGCAAAAGTCTCATTCTCTCTTTCTATCTCTGGAATCCTTTCCTTCAACCCCTCCACCTCAACATCCCTCTCCTCCAGTGTAAAAACCCTCTCTAACATTCCCCTCTTTGGCAAAGACTCTGCTTCCTCCACTCCTTTTTCGTCTTTGACTCTGCTTTCCTCCCACCACTCTCTGTGGTCTGTGATTCCATGGTAAATGTGTTGTATTGGTGCAAGTTGTTGTGTATTCTGAGTGTGCTTGCACGCAGTCGAGGACTCGAGCGCTCGCACTTACTACCAAGTTGAACTTCACAAGTCAGGAGGTGAGGAATGCAAGATATTCTGCACAAATGAAGCTGTCTACCCTGAAAAGCGAAGCTGGCTGGAAGTGATCAGTATGATTTACAATAAAGCAGATGCAACTATACCATTTTTTGTGTGTGGCTGTTTAAATGAAAGTAATCTGCTGGCTTTGTTATGGATATTACGTTTAGCCATGTGTCCCAGAGTGAGTGAGAGATGTATGTTGGCAAAGGAAAGATGGGCGGCACGGTAGCACAGTGGTTAGCACTGTTGCTTCACAGCGCCCGGGTCCCAGGTTCGATTCCTGGCTTTGGGTCACTGTCTGTGCGGTGTCTGCACATTCTCCCCGTGTCCGCGTGGGTTTCCTCCGGGTGTTCCGGTTTCCTTCCACCAGTCCCGAAAGACATGCTTGTTAGGTGAATTAGACATTCTGAATTCTCCCTCAGTGTACCCGAACAGGCGCCGGAATGTGGCGACGAGGGGATTTTCACAGTAACTTCATTGCAGTGTTAATGTAAGCCTACTTGTGACAATAAAGATTATTATTAAGATCTCCAAATAATATTTAAGTGGATTTGTCATGATGGTTGGTTATTCATTTGAATCTTTATGATTTCTGTTGCTTATCCATTGATCATATTTGATGCAATTAGCATCGTACAGTTAAGATGTGCTACTTACCTACCTGCACACAGCTCACTCAGAGCTTTATCTTTAAACATATAATGTGGCTGATCGACACCTTACAAACGTGCGTATTCCCACACAATGCCAGCCATGACTGAGCTGGTAGCAATCTCACTGCTGAGATAGAAGGCTGTGGTTCCCAGGCGCACTCCAGAAGCCGGAGCGCAAAATTCAGTCCAAATTGGTGAGATATCAAAATGAGACTCCGTCTGTCCTCCCAAGTAGATGGTAAAGATCTCATCACACTGTTTCGAGAAAGTGCTGGTGTCAACAGTCATCCGTGGAATAGTAAGGCATGGGAGGAGGCCAGTCTCTGTCCATCAACCGACCCCACCATGACAAACTGTCGTCACCATGCCAAAAACAGCGTCGCACTGCTGTTTGTGGGAGCTTGCTGTGCACAAATTGGCTGCTCCGTGTCCTGCATTACAACAGTGACTACATTTCAAAAACACTTGGTTGTAAAGCACTCGGCACTGGATTGAAACTGCCTAAAATGCACACCATCAGGGAAATGTGCACCCAATAGAAGAGAAGGTATTCACATCCATTTGAGCTGGATTTGAACCCAAGCTCCAGAGATGAAGGGTAGTTGTTCAGTCAGCTACCTTGGGGGAAGGGGAAGGCAAAATTCCACTGCTACCCCCAACAATTCATTTTTCAGTAAGGATGCTTGATCTGAGCTCGGCAAAGCCAAGCACGAGTGATTGCTCAAGCACCTCAATGCTATCATAGCACATAGCAATCTCGACTGGTCTGTTTCTTGCAAGTGATAGGCTTGTATGCCACTTCTTAAGATAAAAGAGTATTGCTTAAGCAATCAGATGAGAAGGGACGGTCGAAGCCATTCATCATAGAACCAAAGAGTTTTTCAGCCCGAATTATACAAGCATGTAATCAGACTACGAATTTCATCTTTATTATGTTTAGATGCAGCATTCCAAAGTCATCACCTCCGATCATTAAATTGAACTGAAAGATATATAACGGCCTGGTGCTCATATTGCTCTGTAACTTGCACAACTGATGTAATTATTGGAGCTGGGAATGTTTTCCAACAGGATATTAGTGACTATTTCAGGGAATGTTTTCCAGCAGGGTATTGGTGAACGGAGCTGGGAATGTTTTCAGGATATTAGTGATCGGAGCAGGGAATATCTTCCAGCAAGGTGGTATTCAAAAAGGGAGACAAAAAGTAGGAAAAAATGGGCCAGTTAATGTAACATCTGTTAATAGTGGGCAGCATGGTAGCACAGTGGTTAGCACAGTTGATTCACAGCTCCAGGGTCCCAGGTTCGATTCCCGGCTTGGGTCACTGTCTGTGCGGAGTCTGCACATTCTCCCCGTGTCTGCGTGGGTTTCCTCCGGGTGCTCTGGTTTCCGCCCATGGTCCAAAGATGTGCAGGTTATGTGGGTTGACCATGCTAAATTGCCCTTAGTGTCCAAAAAAAGGTTGGGTGGGGTTACTGGGTTACAGTCATAGGATGGAGGTGTGGGCTTGGATAGGGTGCTCTTTCCAAGGGCTGGTGCAGACCCGATGGGCTGAATGGTCTCCTGCACTGTAAATTTATCATAGCATTTATCATAGAATTTACAGTGCAGAAGGAGGCCATTCAGCCCATCGAGTCTGCACCGGCTCTTGGAAAGAGCACCTTACCCAAGGCCAACACCTCCACCCTATCCCAATAACCCAGTAACCCCACCCAACACTAAGGGCAATTTATCAGGGCCAATCCACCTAACCTGCACATCTTTGGACTGTGGGAGGAAACCGGAGCACCCGGAGGAAACCCACGCACACACTGGAAGAACGTGCAGACTCCACACAGACAGTGACCCAAGCCGGGAATCGAATCTGAGACCCTGGAGCTGTGAAGCAATTGTGCTAATCACCATGCTACCGTGCTGCCCCTATTCTATGATTCAATGTTGGGAAATTGTTAGTGTCCATTATTAAGGAAATAATAACAGGACATTTAGATTAAGGAAAGTGTTAACAGGACATTTAGAAAGTCAAAACGCAATCCATCAGAGTCAGCTTGGTTTTATAAAGGGTAAATCGTATTTGAGTAATTTGCTAGATTTCTTCGAAGAAACAAGGCAAGTGAATAATGCCGATCCTATAGATGTGGTATATCTGGACTTCGAGAAGGCATTTGATAAGGTGCCACACAGCAGGTCAATACACGAGGTGAGATCACATGGGATTAGGGATAATTTATTATCTTGGATCGAGGATTGGCTAACCCCCAGAAGGCAGAGAGCCGGGATAAGTGGGTCTTTTTCTGGTTGGCAAGATGTAATTAGTGGGGTGTCACAGGGTTCGGTCCTTGCACCCCAACTATTTACAATATATATTAATGACTTGAATGTAGGGATAGGAGGTGCTACAGCCAAATTTGCAGATGACTAAAGTAGGTGAAATAGTTGCAAAATAGGTGGAATAGTATGTTGCAATGAGGAAATAAGAAATTTACAAATGGATATTGGGCACCACAGTGGTTAGCACCGCTGCCTCACAGCACCAGGGACCCGGGTTTAATTCTGGCCTTGGATGACTGAGTGGAGTTTGCACTCCCTTCCTGTGTCTGCGTGGGTTTCCTTTGGTTGCTCCGGTTTCCTCCCACATGCAAAGATGTGCAGGTTAGGTGGGTTGACCATATTAAATTGCCCCTTCAAGTCCAAAATATTAGGTGTGGTGACTGGGTTATGGGGATAGGGTGGTGGCGTGGGCCTAGATAGGGTGCTCTTTCCAAGCATAGGTGCAGACTAGGGATACTATATAAATAGGTTAGGTGAGTAGGCCGAAATTTGGCAGATAGAGTTCAATGTGAATAAGTGTGAGGTTATCCATTTTGGTCGGAAAAGTGGAAAGGCAATTTATTATCTAAACGGGGAGAAACTGCTTCAGTGCAGATCGATCTGGGTGTCCTTGTGCATCAATCTCACAAAACTAGCAGATAATAAGGAAGGCAAATGGAATTTTGGCCTTTATAGCTCAAGGGATGAAGTATAAAAATAGGAATGTGTTGCTGTAACTGTACAAGGTATTGATGAGACCACACCAGAAGTAGTGTGTACAGTTTTGGTCCCCTTACTTGAGGAGGGATGTCATTGCATTGGAGGCAGTTCAGAGGAGGTTCACTAGATTGATTCCAGAGATGAGAGGTTTGTCGTATGAAGAGAGATTGAGTAGTTTAGGCCTAAACACTCTCAAGCTTAGAAGAATGAGAGGACAAAAGGTATTGACAAAGTAGGCATAGCCCTTGTGAGTTATCTATAATGAGAGGTCATCGATTTAGGATAAGGGGTACCAGATTTAAAACAGATGAGGAGGTATTACTTCTCAAAGGATCGTGAATCTGTGGCATTCACTACCCCACAGTACAGTGAATGCCGAGACTTTGAGTAAATTTAAGGAGGAAAAGACAGATTTTTAATTCGTAATGGCTCGAAGAGTTATGGAGAACGGGCAGAGAAGTGGGGTTGAGGCCAAGAGGACATTAGCCATGATCGTATTGTTTGGCGGAGTGGGCTCGAGGGGGTGAATTGCCTACTCCTGCCCTTAGTTCTTATGTTCTTGGGTATTAGCGGTTGGAGCTGGGAATGTTTTCCAGCAGGATGATAGTGATCGGAGCTGGGTATGTTTTCCAGCTGGGTGTTAGTAATTGGGGCTGGGAATGTTTTCCAGCAGGAAGATAGCGATCGGAGCTGGGAATGTTTTCCAGCAGGGTGTTAGTGATCGGAGCTGGGTATGTTTTCCAGCTGGGTGTTAGTGATCGGAGCTGGGAATGTTTTCCAGCAGGAAGATAGCGATCGGAGCTGGGAATGTTTTCCAGCAGGGTATTAGTGATCGGAGCTGGGAATGTTTTCAAGCAGGATGATAACGATCGGAGCTGGGAATGTTTTCCAGCAGAATATTTGTGATCGGAGCTGGGAATGTTTTCTAGCAGAGTATTAGTGATTGGAGCTGTGAATGTTTCCCAGCTGGGTGTTAGTGTTCGGAGCTGGGAATGTTTTCCAGCAGGGTATTAGTGATCGGAGCTGGGAATGTTTTCCAGCGGGATGATAGTGATCGGAGCTGGGAATGTTATCCAGCGGGATGATAGCGATCGGAGCTGAGAATGTTTTCCAGCAGGATGATGGTGATCGGAGCTGGGAATGTTTTCCAGCAGGGTATTAGTGATCGGAGCTGGGAATGTTTTCCAGCAGGGTATTGGTGATCGGAGCTAGGAATGTTTTACAGCGGGATGATAGTGATCGGAGCTGGGAATGTTTTCCAGCGGGGTGATAGTGATCGGAGCTGGGAATGTTTTCCAGCAGGGTATTAGTGATCTGAGCTGGGAATATTTTCCAGCAGGGTATTAATGATTGGAGCTGGGAATGTTTTCCAGGTAGATGATGGTGATCAGAGCTGGGAATGTTTTCCAGAGGGTATTAGTGATCGGAGCTGGGAATGTTTTCCAGCGGGGTATGAGTGATCGGAGCTGGGAATGTTTTCCATCTGGGTGTTAGTGATTGGGGCTGGGAATGTTTTCCAGTGGGATGATAGCGATCGGAGCTGGGAATGTTTTGCAGCAGGATGTTGGTGATCAGAGCTGGGAATGTTTTCCAGCAGGATGTTAGTGATCAGAGCTGGGAATGTTTTCCAGCAGGGTGTTGGTGATCGGAGCTGGGAATGTTTTCTAGCAGAGTATTAGTGATAAGAGCTGCGAATGTTTTCCAGCGGGATGGTAGTGATCGGAGCTGGGAATGTTTTCCAGCAGAGTATTCGTGATCGGAGCTGGGAATGTTTTCTAGCAGAGTATTAGTGATTGGAGCTGTGAATGTTTCCCAGCAGGGTGTTAGTGATTGGAGCTGGGAATGTTTTCCAGCAGGGTGTTAGTGATCGGAGCTGGGATTGTTTTCCAGCAGGGTATTAGTGATCGGAGCTGGGAATGTTTTCCAGCAGGGTATTAGTGATCGCAGCTGCGAATGTTTTCCAGCAGAATATTTGTGATCGGAGCTGGGAATGTTTTCTAGCAGAGTATTAGTGATTGGAGCTGGGAATGTTTTCCAGTGGGATGATAGCGATCGGAGCTGGGAATGTTTTGCAGCAGGATGTTGGTGATCAGAGCTGGGAATGTTTTCCAGCAGGATGTTAGTGATCAGAGCTGGGAATGTTTTCCAGCAGGGTGTTGGTGATCGGAGCTGGGAATGTTTTCTAGCAGAGTATTAGTGATAAGAGCTGCGAATGTTTTCCAGCGGGATGGTAGTGATCGGAGCTGGGAATGTTTTCCAGCAGAGTATTCGTGATCGGAGCTGGGAATGTTTTCTAGCAGAGTATTAGTGATTGGAGCTGTGAATGTTTCCCAGCAGGGTGTTAGTGATTGGAGCTGGGAATGTTTTCCAGCAGGGTGTTAGTGATCGGAGCTGGGATTGTTTTCCAGCAGGGTATTAGTAATCGGAGCTGGGAATGTTTTCCAGCAGGGTATTAGTGATCGCAGCTGCGAATGTTTTCCAGCAGAATATTTGTGATCGGAGCTGGGAATGTTTTCCAGCAGAGTATTAGTGATTGGAGCTGGGAATGTTTTCCAGCGGGATGATCGTAATCGGAGCTGGGAATGTTATCCAGCAGGGTATTAGTGATTGGAGCTGGGATTGTTTTCCAGCTGGGTATTAGTGATCGCAGCTGGGCATGTTTTCCAGTAGGGTATTAGTGATCGCAGCTGGGAATATGTTCCAGCAGGGTGTTGGTGATCAGAGCTGGGACTGTTTTCCAGCAGGGTATTAGTGATCGCAGCTGGGAATGTTTTCCAGCAGGGTATTAGTGATCGCAGCTGGGAATGTTTTCCAGTAGGGTATTAGTGATCGCAGCTGTGAATGTTTTCCAGCAGAGTATTAGTGATCGGAGCTGGGAATGTTTTCCAGCAGGATGATGGTGTTCGGAGCTGGGAATGTTTTCCAGCAGAGTATTAGTGATCGGAGCTGGGAATGTTTTCCAGCAGAGTATTAGTAATTGGAGCTGGGATTGTTTTCCAGCAGGGTATTAGTGATCGCAGCTGGGAATGTTTTCCAGTAGGGTATTAGTGATCGCAGCTGTGAATGTTTTCCAGCAGAGTATTAGTGATCGGAGCTGGGAATGTTTTCCAGCAGGATGATGGTGTTCGGAGCTGGGAATGTTTTCCAGCAGAGTATTAGTGATCGGAGCTGGGAATGTTTTCCAGCAGAGTATTAGTAATTGGAGCTGGGATTGTTTTCCAGCAGGGTATTAGTGATCGGAGCTGGGAATGTTTTCCAGCAGGGTATTAGTGATTGGAGCTGGGAATGTTTTCCAGCAGAGTATTAGTGTTCGGAGCTGGGAATGTTTTCCAGCAGAGTATTAGTGATCGGAGCTGGGAATGTTTTCCAGCAGAGTATTAGTGATTGGAGCTGGGAATGTTTTCCAGCAGGATGATAGTGATCGGAGCTGGGAATGTTTTCCAGCCAGGTGTTAGTGATCGGAGCTGGGAATGTTTTCCAGCAGAGTATTAGTGATCGGAGCTGGGAATGTTTTCCAGCAGAGTATTAGTGATTGGAGCTGGGAATGTTTTCCAGCAGGATGATAGTGATCGGAGCTGGGAATGTTTTCCAGCCAGGTGTTAGTGATCGGAGCTGGGAATGTTTTCCAGCAGAGTATTAGTGATCGGAGCTGGGAATGTTTTCCAGCAGAGTATTAGTGATTGGAGCTGGGAATGTTTTCCAGCAGGATGATAGTGATCGGAGCTGGGAATGTTTTCCAGCCAGGTGTTAGTGATCGGAGCTGGGAATGTTTTCCAGCAGAGTATTAGTGATCGGAGCTGGGAATGTTTTCCAGCAGAGTATTAGTAATTGGAGCTGGGATTGTTTTCCAGCAGGGTATTAGTGATCGGAGCTGGGAATGTTTTCCAGCAGGGTATTAGTAATTGGAGCTGGGATTGTTTTCCAGCAGGGTATTAGTGATCGGAGCTGGGATTGTTTTCCAGCAGGGTATTAGTGATTGGAGCTGGGAATGTTTTCCAGCAGAGTATTAGTGTTCGGAGCTGGGAATGTTTTCCAGCAGAGTATTAGTGATCGGAGCTGGGAATGTTTTCCAGCAGAGTATTAGTGATTGGAGCTGGGAATGTTTTCCAGCAGGATGATAGTGATCAGAGCTGGGAATGTTTTCCAGCCAGGTGTTAGTGATCGGAGCTGGGAATGTTTTCCAGCAGGGTATTAGTGATTGGAGCTGGGAATGTTTTCCTGCAGAGTATTAGTGTTCGGAGCTGGGAATGTTTTCCAGCAGAGTATTAGTGATCGGAGCTGGGAATGTTTTCCAGCAGAGTATTAGTGATTGGAGCTGGGAATGTTTTCCAGCAGGATGATAGTGATCGGAGCTGGGAATGTTTTCCAGCCAGGTGTTAGTGATCGGAGCTGGGAAAGTTTTCCAGCAGAGCATTAGTGATTGGAGATGGGAATGTTTTCCAGCAGGGCGTTAGTGATCGGACCTGGGAATATTTTCCAGTGGGATGGTAGTGATCGGAGCTGGGAATGTTTTCCAGCAGGGTGTTAGTGATCGGACCTGGGAATATTTTCCAGTGGGATGGTAGTGATCAGAGCTGGGAATGTTTTCCAGCAGGGTATTAGTGATTGGAGCTGGGAATGTTTTCCAGCAGGGTATTAGTGATCGGAGCTGGGAATGTTTTCCAGCAGGGTGTGAGTGATCGGAGCTGGGAATGTTTTCCAGCAGGGTATTAGTGATCGCAGCTGGGAATGTTTTCCAGCAGAGTATTGATCGGAGCTGGGAATGTTTTCCAGCAGGGTATTAGTGATCGGAGCTGGGAATGTTTTCCAGCAGTGTGTGAGTGATCGGAGCTGGGAATGTTTTCCAGCAGGGTATTAGTGATCGATGCTGGGAATGTTTTCCAGTAGAGTATTAGTGATCGGAGCTAGGAATGTTTTCCAGCAGGGTGATGGTGATCGGAGCTGGGAATGTTTTCCAGCAGGGTATTAGTGATCGCAGCTGGGAATGTTTTCCAGCAGAGTATTGATCGGAGCTGGGAATGTTTTCCAGCAGGGTATTAGTGATCGGAGCTGGGAATGTTTTCCAGCAGTGTGTGAGTGATCGGAGCTGGGAATGTTTTCCAGCAGGGTATTAGTCATCGATGCTGGGAATGTTTTCCAGTAGAGTATTAGTGATCGGAGCTAGGAATGTTTTCCAGCAGGGTGATGGTGATCGGAGCTGGGAATGTTTTCTAGCAGAGTATTAGTGATCGGGGCTGGGAATGTTTTCTAGCAGAGTATTAGTGATCGGGGCTGGGAATGTTTTTCAGCTGGGTATTAGTGATCGGATCTGGGAATGTTTTCCAGCAGGGTATTAGTGATCGGAGCTGGGAATGTTTTCCAGCAGGATGATAGTGATCGGAGCTGGGAATGTTTCCAGCAGAGTATAAGTGATTGGAGCTGGGAATGTTTTCCAGGAGCATGATAGTGATCGGAGCTGGGAATGTTTTCTAGCAGAGTATTAGTGATTGGAGCTGGGAATGATTTCCAGCTGGGTATTAGTGATCGGTGCTGGGAATGTTTTCCAGCAGAATGGTAGTGGTTGAAGTTGGGCGTTTTAGACATTAGAACATGGTTGCTTTTTGCTAGGTCAAAGCTATAATTCTCCAACTGATATTTCTGCATTTAAAAGTATAATTTTTACAAAGTGCTTTAATAATAGAGGCCAAAAGTAAACTAAATGAGAATAAGTGACGTTGGTTTCTGAATCTGCAATCAGCAGAATCTAGATGCTGGACACGTGTTACTATTCAGATCAATTATCTGGGGTTTGTGGGGGGGCGGCAGTGGAGGGAGACAAAAAATCCAAAACAGTCCTGAATTTCTGTCCGTTGGCTTCCCTCGCACCTCTAACCCTCCTCATCACATCCCCACCCATCAGCTATTCATTTCAACGTCATTTCATTTCAGCTACCGATTTGGAGAAACGTAAACTGCTCATTGGAGCTTTCAGATTCCTGCAGCTAGCGTGATATTTAGTGAGTGACGTATGATCTAATTTCAAATTTGATGCTCCTGCTGCGATTCAGCCCTGGTGAAAGCAATGTGCTTTGGCTGCATGAAATTCACCATGTCAACCAGTGCCAGTCTGGGGAAATTTGATCAGTTTTTCCATGTCTGGTTGCCTTGCTTCCGGTTTGGGTGGGCCAGTGGGTCTTTTATAATCAAAGTAGATGGTAATGAACTGCACTGTAATGACGCCTTGATTCTGCAGGGTTTCTCAATGCAATGACTTGGGTTACACGTCAAATTTATACAATCATCCCTAGGTATGTGTCTATTTCATGTCCTGATGGGTTTCTGATTCCTGTTGGCGATCCTCAATCTTTGGTAATCTGATGGTAATCAACTAAGGATCAGCCAATCCCTGCTGACATTATGTACGTTGACTACATCTGACATCGAGTAGTGTACAGCAAGCATGTGCCTAATCTATTGGCTTCATCTGCCTCGGGATGATCCCATGAAATTTGCAGCTGAAGGAATTGTCATCTGTCTCCCCAGTCATTGTCGTCAGTGAAGTGCGTCCATGTTTCATGTCTGTAAACATGGACAGCCTGTGGGATTGGGATCAGGATATCGCTGGCTACATTGATCCTAATTTCTCAGTGTGCAAAGTGAAACTGACTTCCGAAGGGAGTCCACTGCTGGGAGGGCGTTGACTACAGATCGATATGCCTTAATGTAGTCTTCTTAGTCGTCTTAAAATTGAGTAAGTCCTAACTTAGAATATTTTACACTAAGAGCTGTCTCCATGCTTCAGTTTATACAAATCTGTGCTGAACGCCCAGCTGACTATGGGTCTGGGTCATGTGCCTTTTTATGTCACTGCGTGGATGGTACTCTACTCAGTCCCATATTAACCCTATGTGTGTCAAAACCTTATACCACCCCTCCCCTTTTATCCAAAGGTTTTGGAGTTCTACAAGTTTTCTTTCATGTCTTACCTGTCACCAGTCCCTGGTGCAGTGAGGAATTGCATATTTCAACCTCCAGTCCTCCAGCCTTTCTTTGGAGCTTTTTCCTGCCAATTATTCCTTTGCGTCCCTACTTCAGGAGCTTCTTTTTAGGTTGGAATGTTTTTTTGAATTTTCCCTCCGCCTTCCAGCATTTCAGTTTGTCTCCGCATTTTAGCGAGGTTCCGGCTTTTTAATCCCCTTGCTGATGTCATGTTGGTTATAAAATTGCATGTGTTAAAAAGTGTCTGTTCACAGGCTTCTGTTGGTTGACTGTGAGTCTTTATTAACTCCTGGAACATGTGCAGTAAAGGGTACAGGCTAGGAGTGATCTCCATGCTGTGGCTTGTGCTCAACAACACTCTGAGCCTGGGGTCTGGGTCTTGTGCTGCCTTACATTGTTCTGTGGGAGGTACTGCACTCAGTCCCACATTACCCCTGTATGCGTAGACTCTTTCACCAATCCACCTCATTAAATTACTGACTTTTGTAGTCTAGTGTTGCCCTCTGACATTGATCACGTTTATCTCAACTGATATCAGTAAGTCTGCAGTAGCTTGTGGTGACACAAAATAATTAACCTTCATCCCTCATTTGGAAATTTTGTTAAAGCTATTTCAGCTGCCTTCCTTCAGAGCTTCTGCATTCCCATTGGACAGATAAATGTACAAAGACCAGGAATAAATTGAGAACAAAAAAAACCTAAATTACTGCAAGTGCTAGAAATCTCAAACCAAAGAGTCCATGCAAGAAGGACTCAGCAGGTCAGGCAGAAGATCAGAGAATGTAAGGTCCTCGACTGAAGGAGGTATCTCCTGAGCACTCACCCTCTGAATAGAAATGGAAGGGGGAAGATGGAAAATCAGATGGAACTAACCCATTCACCATGCACGAAAGAGACTTGCACTGTTTGTTTTAAAATATATACCTTGCTGAACACTTCATGAAACAGAATCTTTTTTTTTTGTCAAACTATTTAATTCTTCAATGCGGTCTAATTTCTGTTCATGTTTCCCGATGCACCATTTCAGGAGGTCCTGAGAATTAGATTATTTCCATTGGCTTCTCACAATGTTTTCCTTTTTTGAGCTGTGTTAGTTAAGCAGCCTGTTGGTGCTGTGTGGCTGTATGACAGTAATACCTAGGTGTAGACATCAGGGCAATAGTCCAGATATGAATGATATTCTTGGATTAAAATAACTTTTAACTGAGGAATTTATTCATCGGAAATTGTTTCCAGAAACCCTTTGTAGTGGTCCCTGTGGTACTCTGGGGAGGGAGTAATAAGTAGATGTTATACAGGGTTTTTTAATGAGCTTCCAAACAGTAGTCTGGTTTGGCACGGTGTCCCCTATGCCACGTTAATTTTCCAGTATATTCTTTACTGTAAGGAGCACATGTTTAGTGTTTGCTTTGTTCAGTCAGACTTCAAACCCAATGGCAAAGTGTGTGTATGTGCATTGTAGTTAATTCATGCACTGGAACTCTAGCAAGTGGCAAATTGGGCTCAGGTTAAGGCAGGGAAGGATTCAGTGAACTCTGCTTCACAAGTGTTTGGAGCTCACAACAGCGCATTTTTTCCCTCCATAGTACAAATTAAGTGCATTTATTCCTGCAGCAGATAATGTGGTTCTTTATCATTAGCATGTTAGGCACCCGCTGGCATTTTGTTTTTAATATACATAACTGCGATGAATCTCAAGCGTAGTATATAATTGGGAGTTTTAGTTATGTAAATGTCACTCTTACTTCTCGCTGGAGCAAGCCAGCGCAGCAACAAAAAAATAGCATCGCCTGCTTTTTTTTGTTCACTGCAATGTTGAAGTTAAAGGAACAAAAATAGAATGCAATAAGGGCAGAGCAGAAATGGGAAAAGAACTAATGGAGCATTGCGAAGATTAACAGCTAACAGAATACAAGTCTTTTAGAAATGTATTTTAAAAAATGTTTTTTAATTCATTTATGGATGTGGGCGTCGCTGGTTAGGCCAGCATGTGTTGCCCTTCAGAAGGTGGTGGTGAGTTGACTTCTTGAACCACTGTAGCCCTTCAGGTGTAGGTACACCCACTGTGCTGTTGGGGAGGGAGTTCCAGGATTTTGTCCCAGCGACAGCGAAGGAATGGCGTTATGTCTCTCAAGTCAGGGTGTTGAGTGACTTGGAGGCGAACATCCAGGTGGTGGGGTTCCCAGGTATCTGCAGCTCTTGTCCTTCTAGATGGTAGTGGCCGTGGGTTTGGAAGGTGCTGTCGAAGGAACCTTGGTGAGTTATTGCAGTGCATCTTGTGGATGGTACACATGGCTGCCACTGTTCGTCGGTGGTGGAGGGTTTGAATGTTTGTGGAAGGAGGAGCAATCCAGCAGGCTGCTTTGTCCTGGATGGTGTTGAGCTTCTTGAGTGTTGTTGGAGCTGCACTCATCCAGGCAAGTGGAGAGTATTCCATTACACTCCTGACTTGTGCCATGTAGATGGTTGACCTGCTTTGGGGAGTCAGAAGGTAAGTTACTTGCCATAGGATTCCTAGCCTTTGACCTGCCCTGGTAGCCACAGTATGTATATGGCTATTCCAGTTCAGTTTCTGATCAATGGTAACCCCCAGGGTATTGATTGTGGGGGATTCAGCCATGGTAATGCCATTGAATATCATGGGCCGGTGGTTAGATCCTCTCTTGTAGGAGATGGTCATTGCCTGACACTTGTCTGGTGTGAATAGAACTTGTCAGCCCAAGCCTGGATATTGTTCAGGTCTTGCTGCATTTGGACATCGACTGCTTCACTATCTGAGGAGTCGCGAATGGTGCTGAACATTGTGCAGTCATCCTCAAACATTCCCACTTCTGACCTTATGATGGAAGACAGGTCATTGATGAAGCAGCTGAAGATGGTTGGGCCTAGGCACTACCCTGAGGAACTCCTGCAGTGAAGTCCTGGAGCTGAGATGATTGACCACCAACCACCACATCCACCTTCCTTTGTGCCAGGTATGACTGCAACCAGCGGAGAGTTTCCCTCCTGATTCCCATTGACTCCAGTTTAGCTAGGGCTCCTTGATGCCATCCTCGGTCAAATACTGCCTTGATGTCAAGGGCAGTCACTCTCACCTCACCTCTGGCATTCAGTTTTTTTTATCCGTGTTTGAACCAAGGCTGTAATAAGAGCTGAGTGTCCCTGGTGGAACCCAAACTGAGCACCAGTTATTGCTGAGCAAGTGCTAGTTGATAGCACTGTTGATGAGCCCTTTCATCACTTTACTGATGATGGGGAGTAGACTGATATGGCGGTTAGTGGCTGTGTACGATGTGTCCTGTTTCTTGTGTACAGGACACACCTGGGCAATTTTCCACATTGCTGGATAGATGCCAGTGTTGTAGTTGTACTGGAACAGCTTGGCTAGAGATACGGCAAGTTCTAGAGCACAAGTCTTCAGTACTATTGCCGGAATATTATCAGGACCCATAGCCTTTGCAGTTTCCGGTGCCTTTAACCGTTTCTTGATATCAAGTGGAGTGAATCGTATTGGCTGAAGACTGACATCTGTGATGCTGGGGACCTCTGGAGGAGACCGAGATGGATCATCCACTCGGCACTTCTGGCTGAAGATTGTTGCGAGTGCCTCAGCCTTGTCTTTTGCACATATGTGCTGGGCTCCTCCTTCATTGAGGATGGGGATATTTGTGGAGCCGCCTCCTCCAGTGAGTTGTTTAATAGTCTACCACCATTCACGGCTGGATGTGGCAAAAAACAAAAGGATAATGCAAAGACAGGATGGGCCTGGCAAGGAACCATAAATAAAGATAATGAAGGCAGCTACTGAATACTTGTCATCCGTCTTCAAAATGTGCTGCCAATTTCATCGAAAAGGAGGAGGTAGTGAAGAAATTGGGGAGGATATAAATGGATAAATAGGAGGTACTGAAGAGGATGGCAGTGATTAAAATTATGAAAGTAAATTGGGCCAGATGGAATGCATCTCCAGTTGTTGAGGAAAGTTAGGGTGGAAAGAGTAGAGACTTTGGCCACAATCCTTCAATCCTCCTCCTCCAGTATAGGGGAGACCGAGGGCTTCAAGAATTGCAAATCTCTCAATCCTATCGAGAGAAGGACCTACAGACCAGTCAGCCTGACATTTAGGGCAGAGTTTTCCGCTCAACCCTCTAACCCTCTGCGTGTTTCACAGAGGCGGTCTGCCTTTCCCGCTGTTGTCAAAGGGGTTTCCCGTTAGATGCATCCCTCGCCGCCAGGAAACCTGCGGTGGGGATGCACCTGGGGTGGGGAAGCTGTCAGTGACTGGACAATTCTGGCCTTGATGCCCAATTCCGATTGAAAGGTCATCAGCTAGAAATATTAACTCTCTTTCTCTCTCCACAGGGCTACCTGACCGAAGTATTTCCAGCATTTTCTCTTTTTTAGTATTATAGCTTGACATGTGGAGGAGATGCATTTAAAGATAATGAAGTCGAGCAAAATAAAATGCCACTTGAAAGACTATAGAGATTATTGACAACCGGTGCCAACTTACTAAAGGCAAATTGCATTTGTCTTACTCAATTAAATCCATTGGCAAAGGACTGGAGAGGATTGATGAAGAGAATGTGGTTTATGTGAAAATGGACTTTCTGAGCGCATTTGATAAAGTATTGCATAATAAACCGGTTAGCAGATTTGAAGCCCACCGTATCAAAGGGACAGAAAGCAGAGAGTAGTTGTGAATGGTTGTTTTTCAGAGGAAGGGAAATATACAGTGGACACCCCCCAGGCATTGGTATTAGGGTGGTTCTGCTGCAAGATCACCGCCAGAAACATTAACTCTGTTTCTCTTTCACCAGATGCCAGACATGCTGACTATTTCCAGAATTCTAGGGGAGTTCTATTTTGATGTCTGCATTCGAATCGCTGCTCTATCTTGAAATATATTAATGCTCTGTGCTTGGGGTGGGTATACAGGGCACAATTTCAACGTTTACAAATAAACAGCACAATGGAAATGAGCAGATGACGCACGATTTGGAAAGGCATTGAACAATGAGCAGAGCAGTAACAGACTTCCAGGGGACCCAGACCGGCGAAATGGGCAAAGGGACGGCAAATGAAAATTAATGGAGCATGCAAACTAATGCAGTTCTGTAGGAAGGTTGAGGATGGGCAATATTATCTTAAGTAGGACACTATTCAACGGGATGCAAGAACAGATCTATAAATATGGCAGGACGAGTTGATGAGGTTATTTATTCAGAAGCAAAGAAGTTACACCAAACCTTTACAAATCATTTAGATCTTGGTTTGAATATTGTCAATCCTGGGCACCACGATTTAGGAAGGAAACAGTCCAAAGTAGATTCACTAGAATGGTATCAGTGGCAAGGTTTTCCAGATCTGCCCATCGCCGGGATCGTCCAGTCCTGCCGAACATCAATGGACTTTTGGCTGAGCCATCGACTCTCCCGCGGTGGGTCCCACCATGACGGGGATGGGCGACTCATCACAAGGACGAGGGACTTGTGCGGAGGATGTCGAGCACCTGGAATTGTTCTCATCGGAGTGGAGCAGGTTAAAGGAGATGAAGTAGAGGTGTTAGAATTCTGATGGGATTTGATGGAGTGGATGGGGAGAAACTGTTTCCACTGGAGGAGGGCCAGTAACAAGTGGACGCAGGTGTAAGGTAATTGGCGAAAGACCCAAAAGGGGAGATGGGACGTTTTATTATGCAGCGCCTTATAATTTAGAATGCATTGCCTTAAAAGGTATTGGGAGGAAATTCAATATTAACTTTCAAAAGCATCTCGATAAATACCTGAAAAGAAAAATCTGAGGCTACATGAAAAAAGCAGGGCACTGGGACTAATTGAACAGCTCTTTGGGAAGGGGGGGGGGGCAGGAAATATGGACTGATTGGCCTCCTTCAGTCTCACTATTCTATGGAAAGCTAAAACCCTGCATGTTGGGAGCGAGGTGATTTCACAGCAATCGCTATCTGTTATTTATGAGTCTGTGATGAATTTTGTGTCATCTGGAATTCAAGTACGCAACATAACTGCAATATTGACACTTCTCGATGAATCTAGCACATGCTTCCTGCTTAAATTGTATATGAACTTAAATTGGGTGAACATAAAGAGTGAGAAATTGGAGCAAGAGCTGGCTATTCAGCCCCTGGAGCATGCTCCATCATTGAATAACATCATAGCTGATCTTCTAACTCATCTCCACTTTCCCAATCTTTCCCTGTATCCCTTGGGTCGCTTATTGTCCATAAATCTATCGATGCCAGTCATAAGCTTAATCAACGACTGAACATCCAGAGCTCAGTACTGGAGAATTCCGAAGATTTGCAACCTTCTGAGTCCAGGAATTTCCCTTTGTATCAGTCCTAAATGCTGACCACTTATCCTGAGACTAATACTAGATTCTCCAGTCTGGGTACGTGGCCCCTCGGCATCTACCCTCACGAGCAATCCAAGAACGTTATACATTTTAATAAGTTTACCTTTCTTTCTTCAAAACCTCAGCAGCATTTGAGTCATTTGTTCGAGGATCTGTGACTTAACCAATGAGACAATTACGGAGAAGCATTTTGATCCCTTTCTGAGGAACTGAGAGTCCCAAAACGACAATATTGTCGTAATGGTCCTATAGAATTTCAGCTGGGAGAGCAAATTTTAGGCTATAATACTGGGAAATTGCACGAAAACAGAGGAATTGTTGAACAATAAAAGTCTCGGGTGCATCTGTTTCACGACCATCCTGGTAGACTTGTAAGGAAGTAGGTGCTGCCATAGTCCCAGAGGACCATAGGCTGCTCTCTTCTTTTGAGACAGAGGTGACTGGTGGTGATTTAACCTGAAGGTCACAACACCTCTTTCAAGGACAATGTTGAGAAGGACATGGTAACCTCAGCCGGCACGGGAATTGAACCCATGCTGTTGGCATTGTGCTGCATCACAAACCAACCAACTGAGCTAATACTGTGATAATGGAGTTTTGATTAATCATAGCAATTAATCTCTATCAATGAGTCAATAGCAGATCCAGACATGAGGCAAGGGGAAAACCCAGCGGTGGAATACTTTGGGAATCATAGGTCCAAGGTCACCTCTGAAGGAATGGTATATTTACTGCAAGTCATCTCTCAAATTACTCTTGTTCTGTTACCCAAATGTTATCCTGCTCGTGAGCTCCAATTCAGTCTAGACAATATGGGTGCAAGTCTCTGGCTGCTTGACTGTAAGCCTCCCATGTGAACTGAGCTTGGATTGTGTCAATCCAATGTTGTGATAGTGTCTGTAATTTTGCACTAAATTGGTGACTGAAATACAAGTATAATGGCAATAGGTGTCCAGGGATATATGGCGGAATAGGGATGGAATAGTCACAAAGGGCGGCACAGTGGTTAGCACGGCTGCTTCACAGCTCCAGGGATCTGGGTTCAATTCCAGCCTCGGGTAACTGTGTGGAGTTTGCACTTTCTTCCCGTGTCTGCGTGGGTTTCCTCCGGGTGCAACTGTTTCCTTCCACAGTCCAAAGATGTATAGTTGAGGTGGATTAGCCATGCTAAATTGCCCCTTTGTGTCCAAAACGTTAGGTGGGGCTACTGGGTTATGGGGATAGGGTGCTCTTTCCAGGGCCTGGCACAGACTTGATTGGCTGAATGACCTCCTTCTGCAATGTAGGTTCTATAAGAGGGATCACAAAAGTTACTTGGTAGTTCAAAAGTTGAGTGTTGCTTGAAAAGGAGACACAGGCTGTTCCTTTGAATCTTGCACTCATCGGGAAAATCCAAAAAGTTGGCATTCTTGCATCTGTCCTGATAAGTCCAAGATGATAAACTTTGACAGCAGGTCTCTTTTTCAGCAATACTGGTGAGAGAGCTTCACTCTGTCCCTAACGGTACCATTCTTGACCATCGAGGCCTTGATATTGATGCTAGATACCTAAATTAGATTAAATTCCCAGTGCTGAAACCCTCCTTCAATGATACCTCGCAATAATACTGCAAGCAGATTGGAATGGGTCAGATTATGGCGAGATCTTCCGGCTGTTCACGCTTGTGGGATCTTCCGATCCCCCTGCGTGGGATGGATTTGATGGGAAACCCCATTGACAGTGGTGGGACTGGAAGATCCCGCTGCTGGCCAACAGCAGGCCACCTCCTGCTGCCCAGAAATACGCCATGGCGAGGCCAGAGAATCTTGCCCTAGTGTGGGAGAGCAAGAGGGTGTTCAGAGGTTTTATACCCAGTCTCTCCTTCCTTCCCTATGTACGGTATGCAATGTTTGTACAGCATGCAAGGAACAATACTTTTCACTGTATACTAATACATGTGACAATAATAAATCAAATTTTTAAAAAAAATGTCTTTTTCCAATTGGCAGGCAGTGACTAATCGGGTACCGCAGGAATCTGTACTAGGACCCCAACTGTTCACATTATGTATTAATGTGGCAAAGAGTCAATAAGACGTAGGAACAGAATAAGGCCACTCAGCCCATTGAGTCTGCTCCGCCATTCAATCATTGGGCTGGTTTAGCACAGTGAGCTAAATAGCTGGCTTGTAATGCAGAACAAGACCAGCAGCGCGGGTTCAATTCCTGTACCGGCCTCCCCGAACAGGTGCCGGAATGTGGCGACTAGGGGCTTTTCACAGTAACTTCATTGAAGCCTACTTGTGACAATAAACAATTATTATTATTAGAAGAATTGGTTTCCCAAGACAGATGAGATATTAATTATCTTCTCAACGAAAACAGTTTAACATCAGGAATAAGATTTTAAGGGAATATTATATTCAACTTATTTTTTTAATGTCAATGGTTCTGTTCAAGGTATGATGAAGTGAAAATGCCATAATCTCCAGATTCTTCTCTGGTCTCCTGCTGTTTTAGTCTCATCATTTTTAGTCTTGATATTACTCATGGGGCAGTACTTTAAAAATATGGAGAAAGCTGTAACAACTGGTGCAGAACAGGCAAATCCATGTAGATTTGAAACTTTCGACACTGCTGTATTGTGTCTCCATGCTGTGTTCTATAGCTTCCTTCCCCAGGTCCCCTAACTCCTCACCTCCAGACACCATAGCCGAGGGAAGGGGTCAGTGGCTTAAATGTCTCTGTTTTAACACCAGCCCCTGTCTGTTATTCAGCTGGTGTTGGATACAACCCACTAAATACAATATCTAATAAATATGTCTGTTTTACTGCTCTCCTCTGCAGTTGGGAAGAAAACATAACGGGTGACTGAACATTATTTGGAGAAAGAGAAATAGAAAATATGTCAGGAGTAAGAATGATAAATGACCTTTGTCATCAATCATGTTAAACAAACACAATTTTATATCTGTTCTTTCAGCGAGTTTTGCTTGTGTGTGTATGTGGAGTGTCTTTGAGCAGTGTGTTAACCTCCAGGGCTTTCATGGTGAGAATGATTAGGAATATGTACCGAGAATTGGTGCTTTAAGCCTGTGCTCCTGTCGTGTGCGCCAGCTTATCAGACAGTTACAAGACAAAGTAGCTTTATTCACTGAGATTGGAGATTGTCACGATCAACTGATCAGATTTGTTTCACTCGTTGGGTTGGAGTTGCCGGAAGCAAGTCACGAGTGGTTGGGACAGTGGGGTTAAAGCTGGGAGAATTTCAGACTTTATTTTTATCCCACTGAGAGCAAAATAGGCACTCGTTGACCAGTTTAGCAGTGGGACTTTGTGTGGAGTTTGGGCAGCTAGCAACAGGGCCTTTTATTTGGCAGAGGTAACAGCACACGCATGTGCACAGAATGAAGATTACATTTTCTCAGCTGCCAGAACATTTTGGATGAGGAGCAGTCTAAATAATATGATGGCACAGTGGTTAGCATTGCTGCCTCACAGCGCCAGGGATTCGGGTTCAATTCCAGCCTTGAGTGCTGTCTGCGTGGAGTTTACACGTTCTCCTCGTGTCTGTGTGAGTTTCCTCTGGGTGCTCCAGTTTACTCCCACAGTCCAAAAATGTGCAGGTTAGGTGGATTGCCTGTAGCTAAGTTGCCCCTTAGTGTCCAGAGCTGCGGAGGTTATGTGGGGTTATGGGGACAGGGTGGAGAGAGTGGGCCTGAGTAGCGTGCTCTTTGAGGGCTGGTGCCGATTCAGTGGACCAAGTGGCCTCCTTCGCTGTTCATTTTCTTCAGTGGTCATTTTCCAAAATTCTTCAGACTCTGGAATGGTTCCCACAGATTGGGATGTTAGCGAATAAAATCCACGATTTAAAAAAGGGAGGAAGAGGGAACTATAGACCAGTGAGCCTAACATCGGTGGTAGGCAAGTTGCTGGAGCCCTTGATCAAGGATTTCATAGCACAACATTTGGAAAACAGTAGTATAGTGGCATAATCAGACAAAGTCAGCATGGATTTACAAAAAGGAAATCATGTTTGACAAATCTCCTGGAATTCTTTGAAGGTGTAACTAGTAGAGGAAAACTGGTGGATGTGGTTTAATTAGACTTTAGCAGATTACTATGTAAAGTTGAAGTGCATGGGAATGTGGGTAGTGTCTTGAATGATGGAAAGCTGGTTAGCAGACAGGAAGCAAAATGTTGGAATAAATGTGTCTTTTTCCAGTTGGCAGGCAGTGACTAGTGGGGTACCGCAGGAATCGGTGCTAGGACCCCAACTGTTCACATTATGTATTAATGTGGCAAAGAGTCCATCAGACAACGGAGCAGAATTAGGCCACTCAGCCCATTGAGTCTGCTCCGCCATTCAATCATGACTGATTGTTTCCAACATTCTCCTGCCTTTTCCCCATAACCCCTGATCCCCTTATTAATCAAGAACCTATCTATCTTTCTCTTAGTGACACTCAGTAAATTGGCCTCCACAGCCTTCTGTGGCAAAGAGTGCCACAGATTCACCATCCTCTGGCTGAAGAAATTCCTCCTCATCTCTGTTTTAAAGGATCATCCCTTCAGTCTGAGATTGTGCCCTCTGGTTCTAATTTTTCTCCTAGTGGAAACATCCTCTCCACGTCCACTCTATCCAGGCCTTGCAGTATCCTGTAAGTTTCAATAAAATCTCTCCCCCCTCCCCCCCCCCCACAATGTCCTTCTAAACTCCAACGAGTACAGACCCAGAGTCCTCAACCGTTCCTCATACAACAAGCTCTTCATTCCAGGGATCAGTCTTGTGAACCTCCTCTGGACCCTTTCCAAGGCCAGCACATCCTTCCTTACTTACGGGTCATCCAGACTCAAAACATTAGCTCTCTTCTCTCTCCACCTCAGCTGTCAGACATGCTGCAATTATCCAGTATTTAGTGTTTGTGTTATATATTAATGGCTTGGAAGAATTTGCAAATGATGCAAAGTTGGGTGGGAGGGTGATCTGTGAGGAGGATGCAGAGATACTTCAATGGGAGTTGGACATGCTGAGTGAGTGGGCATATGCATGGCAAGTGCAGTATATAATGAGGATAAATGTGAGGTTAACCGCTTCAGTAGCAAAAACAGGAAGGCGGATTATTATTTGAACAGATGTAAACTGCGAGAGGAGATACTCATCGAGGCCTTGGTGTCCTCGTGCATCAGTCTCTGAAAGTAAGTGCAAAGGTAAAGGCAGTAAAGAAGGCAAATTCTATGTGTTGTCTGAGATGCATGGACAGGTTGGATAGTGAGCAGCTGTTCCCCTTAGTTAAGGGTCAGTTAAGAGGGGACACATGTTCATTGTGAGGGGTGGAAGGTTTCCTGGGGATTTGGGGAACAACTATTTTACCCAGAGAGTGGTGACAGTCTGGAATGCATTCTCTGGGCAGGTGGTAGAGGCAGGATGATTCACAACCTTTAAAAAGTACCTGGATAAGTACTTGGTAAGCCATAACAGTCAAGGCTATGGGCCAAGTGCTGGCAAGTGGGATTAGATGGGCAGGTCAGGGTCTTTGATCGGTCAGTGCAGACTCAATGGGCCGAAGGGCCTCTTCTGCACTGTAGTATTCTGTGTTTCTGTTTATTGGCCTTCACAGCAAGGAGATTTGATTATAAGAACAGGGTTGTTTCACTGCAATTGTATAGGGCATTGGTGAGGTCACATCTGGAATATTGTGTTCATAGAAACTTATGAAATTCTAACGGGATTAGACGGAATAGATTCAGAAAGAATGTTCCCGATGATGGGGAAGTCCAGAACTAGGGGTCATAGTTTAACTGAGGATAAGGGGTAAACCTTTTAGGACTGAGGAGAAAATCCTTCACCCAGAGAGTGGTGAACCTGTGGAATTCATTACCACAGAAAGTAGTTGAGGCCAAAACATTGTGTAATTTCAAGAAGGAATTAGATATATCTCTGGGGCTAAAGGGAGGAAGGCAGGATCAGGGTATTGAACTTTTTTAAAATTTAAATTTAGCATACTCAATTTTTTTTTTCCAATTAAGGGGCAATTTAGCGTGGCCAATCCACCTAGCCTGCATATCTTTTTGGGTTGTGGGGGCGAAACCCACGCAAACACGGGGAGAATGTGCAAACTCCGCACGGACAGTGACCCAGAGCCGGGGGGTATTGAACTTGATGATGAGCCATGATGAGAAATGGTTGAGCAGGCTCAAAGGGCCAGATGGTTGCTTCCTGCTTCTATTTTCTTTGTATGTTTTTATGTAGGAATTCCATGAACACGGGAACAGTTTTAGACAACTGGACAAACCTGAAGATAATGGTAAAATACTGCAGATGTTGGAAATCTGAAATCAAACAGAAAGTGCTGGAAATATTCAGCAGGCCTCCAGCATCTGTGGGGAGAGGTACAAGAGGTCACATTTCAGGAAGATCATTGATCTGAAAAGTGCAACTTTGTTACTCACTGCAGGGGGCTTCCAGAGCAACTGTGCGTTTACAGCATTTTCGGTAATAATCATGAAGATGAAGGACAACTTGATGACTCGCCCCTTATCTCTGCGGGAACAATGAGCTCGTTTGCAGCGAGTCCAAAATTTGTTGAAGCTGTGTTTGATTTCAGAAGAGTTTCCATTAGAGGTCTGAATATCTGGCAGCAGTGCCAACTATTACTGGTCCTCTACGCAGTGCGTACACAGAAATTAGATCTTGGGAGAATGCGATCATTCCATACGGAATAAAGACAGGTCTCTGGTATTTAATTGTCCCAGTAATAAAAATTCCTGACAGAAACTCATTGCAACTCTTTTCACCCTATTTTGTATTGACAATGGAGCCGGCCACTTTATCACGTGCATTGGACCTTTCTCTTGCTGTCATTTGTTTTGCAAATGTACACGTGCCCATCAGCCGGGCTCATGTTCTGTCCCCAAACTAATCCTTTCAAAACGGTGACTTGAGTTGAATGAGGTTTCTCCTTGGTTTGCCTTCAGGCCAGTGTACTGGCTGCCATTTTAGATTTAAAGCATTTGTTACATTGCCCAAAGCTTGTTAAAGGCTATCCTAGTGCGGGCTGTTTGATTTTGTTCTGTATTTTTAAGCGAGGACTGTGATCATTATTATCCCCCACCGCAGCGCTCTAAATCACTCATCAGGCAGATTTATTGTGTGGTTGTATTTCTGGATGACCTGCATGTGGGTTGAATCGATGACTGCATACCTGTGTAATATACTTTCATTTCATGCGGTAGTCTGCCGGGGGCTAACTCCATGTTGACCCAGGTGTTTCCCAACGGTGATGGGCGGTAAGGGGTGCGAGGGATAAAAGTTCACACACAGTCCATTTCAATGTTGGGAACTTGAGCGTACCCTGTGCTTATATCTATTCAGACAGAGTGGTACTGTACTCGAGGGCTATGACCGCTTGACCTGGATGTACATTACACAAAACATATGTGTAATTGTTATCCTAGACTTGAAGCATTTTGCTCAGTTATTCTAAAAACCTGCCCTGCACAAGTCATATCTTGACATTTTTGTCTCCGTCCTGGTCTGTGGTTAACTAATTACAATGTTCATATTTACTTTTGTATGTCAGTGTCTGGGTGCAGTGATGCAACAATGATATCCCATGTGGAACCATTTATAATTTCTTCCTCCATCTCTTGAGGGCTCACAGCTTGGCTTCCTCTTCTGAGTATTTATGTATTGTGCAGGGTTAATGGTGAAGTGTAGCTTGTTAAATTGTCCATGGGGTTTTGTACAACAGGGCTCATCCAAGCAGCTGTGGTTTGTGTGAGAGTTTAGCCGGTCTGTGTCAGCAGGATGCCCAAGCGAATGGAGGTGGTACCACCGGCCACACTTATCCTTAGCCAATGCAACTCCTCATTTTCCAACGGGACTGGGAAACAGAACACGATGTGACATTCGCTACAATTCCGCTATAGTTGAGGCCAGGGTGACCAAAAGTCAACCAAACGCAAGAGTCCTTAACTAGTTTATCCAAATAGTCACTTATCCAGCACAATGAGAAAAAAAAACATATAAGTTGGTTTGGGGCGGCACGGTGGTGCAGTGGTTAGCACTGCTGCCTCATGGCGCCAAGGACCCGGGTTCCATCCCAGCCCCGGGATGTGAAGTTTGCATATTCACCCTGTGTTTGTTTGCGCCTCACCCCACAACCCAAAGATGTACAGGCTAGGTGGATTGGTCATGCTAAATTGCCCCGTGGAAGAAAAATAGTTGGGTATTCTCAATTTATTTTTAAAAATAAGTAATTTAACTGTTGGGAGTGCACAATTGATCGGTATAATGACTCAGTGACAATTGTGGAAAATTGCCACTTTCATCCAAGACCTCCAGACCAGACATCTGGGTATTTAATGTACGAATAGTTAAATTCAATCACCAATAGTAACCTAGATTATTACTATTTTGGAAGTAAGGGTATTATTTCTTCTTCCTTAGTATATTGCAGTGAATGTTATTTTAATATATATTACCTCCAGAGAATGAAACTTAAGGCAACCTATTTTAGCAATATTCACGCGTGAAAGTGCAAATCTTTCCATCGAGATGACTCGCCCAGGAACTCTCATTGTTGAGGTAATCGGAACTCCAGCTCATACAGGCTACAAAACTAGAGCAGCCACTGCTTACTTTCTCCAGTCCCCTACTAACTCTTTCCTTCTTTTCGCATGTTCATCAGTTTATTGCAGAAATAAAACACCCAGAGTGTGAGCTAGAAGCCTTGTACTTGTTAATCAGGGGGCTGAACACACTCATTTTAAGTGGCTACCAGATATGCCAGAAGATGGCCTGACCAAATATGGCGTCTGATGTTTTTCTGGCCCACTGGGTTATGGCTGCCAGTGTAGGGAAATTGAGGTTTTTTTTCTCCATTTTGCCTGAAAAACAAACATAACGAGTTGCAATGAAAAAACAGACAATGCTGGAAAAGCTCAGATCTGGGAACATCTGTGGAGAGAGAAACTGAGTTGCCATTTTCAGTTGCTGTGACCCTTCAGAGCTGAAAAAGGAGCCATAAGGACATGAAATGTTAACTTGGTTTCTCTCCACAGATGCTGCCAGACCTTTTGAGTATTTCCAGCATTTTCTGTTCCGATCTCAAGATTTCCAGCATCCGCAAAATTTTGGTTTTACTGTAGCAAAATCCAATTTGTCTCATTTTCACTCTTGTGCATGATTTCTTTTTTAAATTGTCCATCTTATAAATTAACTCACTTTATAGACCTTTGGCTGAGGGTGAGGATTTTTTTTAACGAGCCTGTGTATCTGCGGTTAACATCTAGCATATTTCACGTGAACCACATCCTGACTTCTTGCATTTCTTGTTTTGTGGACAAGTTTATGACTGAGACCTCTAGGGCAGGCACCTAGCTCCTTGGGGCCAGGGTCATATTTCCCAAATACGTTCAAGGCAACTCCTCACTGATCAGTTGGCTGTTATTGTGCAGTATTCATTGCAGGCGGCTCCATAGAATCTATACAGTGCAGATGGAGGCCATTCGGCCCATCGGGTCTGCACCGACTCTCCGTAAGAGCACTCTACCTAGGCCCACTCCCTGACCTGTCCCCGTAACCCCGTGTATTGATCATGGCCAATCCACCTAACCTTTGGACTGTGGGAGGAAACCAGAGCATCCAAAGGACATGCACTCAGACACCGGGAGAACGTGCAAACTCCACACAGTCGCCCAAGGTTGGAATCAAACCCAGGTCCCTGGCGCTGAGTGGCAGCAGTGCTGACCACTGTGCCACCATGATGCCAGTCTGACGCATGTTTGACAAAACAGAAACAACTTGCATGTATTTTTTTTAAAAGGCATTCCATTGCTTTGTGAAAGAGTGACACTTGAGGTAGTTCTCTTTCATCATTGGACTATGCAATTTAAAACAATGCATCAAAACGCTCATCATAAAAGGAAAAGGAGATGACAAGGAGTAAGAGTAATGGTTGAACTCCTGAATGTATTTAAATCTGTATCATTTCAATTGAGATCAAAGAAATGTTATTTTATAATAAACAGATCTAACGGGAAACTATTAACACTCCCTTTGAAGGCAACATTCACACCTTAATAACTTGGAATGGCTCACGTTTGGTCCATTCACATTTTATCAACACAGCCCAATGTGTTGAAAATGGCGGTGCCGGCTTGCATGTTGGATTTTCGCCACTGGTGGGTTTTGTCAAGTCGGGGAAGACCTGCCCTGGAAACTCACCCAATTTGACAGAAGGTCGGTAAAACTGGTTAAGAAGCTCAATGAGAGCTTTTCAAGGGCCAATTTGAGATTTGGGGACATATGGGCTGCACAGTGGTACGCCCGACGTGCGTGGAGGAATGGCACAGCGGGAAACTGGTCATGACTGCCTCCTGAACTGCGGTGAGCTTGAAAGAAAGCAGCTGAGAGGAGCACTTAGTCATTGGCATACAGGTGCCATCAGGTGCACACAGGTTGTGGCTCTGATAGTCAAAGTTCATTCAGGCAGTGCACAGGGCCGTCATCTGCCTCGCGTCACAGGGAGCATAAGGGACGTCAAGGTTTCGAGATGATGGGAGTCGAGCAGAATGCAAAGATTGCAGCAGCTGGTGATGGACGCACAACTCTCATATAGTGGCAGTGAAGAGCAGCCATTCTCTGCAGGAGATCAAAAGGCTTGGGCTTGAGGTGGGCAGAGGAGAAGGACAAATGGCAGCAAGATATTGAGGCTATTGCCTTGTTTTCCAAAGTTCCCTGAATGCTGTCAATGTTCCAGTGTTACGCCCTTATTAAAAAAAGTGAGGGAGGCAGAAAGTAGGAAACTATAGACCAGCTAGTTTTAACATCTGTCACTGGGAAATTCTTAGAATCCATTATTAAGGAAGTAATAACAGGTAATTTAGAAAGTCCGAACGCAATCCATCAGAGTCAGCATGGTTTTGCGAAGGGTAAATCGTGTTTGACTAATTTGCAGGAGTTCATCAAAGATGTAACAAGCCAGGTAAATAATGGGAATCCTGTAGATGTAGTATATCTGGACTTCCAGAAGGCATTTGATAAGGTGCTGCACAAAAAATTATTGCTCAAGGAAATATCGCATGGGACCAGGGGTAATTTATTAACTTTGGATAGAGGACTAGCTAACCGACAGGGAAAGTGTGGGGATAAATGGGTCTTTTTCTGTTTGGCAAGATGTAACTAGTGGATTGCCACAGGGTTCGGTCCTCGTGACCCCAACTATTTACAATATATATTGATGACGTGGATGCAGGGATAAAAGGGACAACCAAATTTGCAGATGACACTAGTAGCTGGGATAGTAAGTTGCGATGAGGAAATAAGAAATTTACACATGAATATAGATGGGTTAGGTGAGTGGGCCAAAATGTGGCAGCTGGAGTTTAACATGGATAAGTGTGAGGTTATCCATTTTTGCCATAAAAATGTAAAGGCAACTTATTATCTAAATGGGGAGAAACTTCAGAATTCTTCGGTGTAGCGGGATCAGGGTGTCCTCGTGCATGAATCTCAAAAAACTAGCATGCAAGTACAGCAGGTAATAAGGAAGCAACTGGAATTTTATAGCTAAAGGAATAAAGTATAAAAGTAGGGAAGCGTTGCTGCAACTGTACAAGGCATTGGTAAGACCGCACCAGAAGCATTGTGTACAGTTTTGGTCCCCTGATTTGAGGAGGCAGTTCAGAGGAGATTCACTAGATTGATTCCAGAGGTGAGGGGTTTGTCATATGAAGAGAAATTGAGCAGTTTAGGCCTATACTCTCTTGAGTTTAGAAGAATGAGGGCAGATCAAATTGAGATACATAAGATGATAAAACGTATTGACAAAGTAGGCGTGGGTCAATGTTTCCTCTTGTGGCACAATCTAGAATGAGAGGTCACAGTTTTAAGATGAGGGGTAGCAGATTTCAAACAGATGAGGAGAAATTGCTTCTTTCAAAAGGGTCGTGAATCTGTGGAATTCACTACCCCAAAGTGCCGGGACATTGAGTAAATTTGAGGAGGAGATAGACAGGTTTTTAATTCGTAATGGGTTGAAAGGTTATGGAGAACAGGCACGAAAGTGGGGTTGAGGACAAGGTGAGATCAGCCATGATCATATTGAATGGAAGAGCAGGCTTGAGGGGCTGAATTGCCTACTCCTGTTCTTATATTCTGATAATGTTGTAACAGCACGAATCAGTCGAGCGATTGTGTAAATATGTTACAGGTTCATTTATGAAGACGAGGCACACAAAGACATTATGTATATGGATAGAAAGATTGAAGACAGCAGAACTGTGTGCTGTATTTTGTGCACAGGTTGAACTGAAATTGAGATTGGACCACATGACAATCTTCCCTGCTGCTGAAGTCCTGCTGCTATCATTTAGAAGATACTTTGTCACCTTTCAAAAGAAGGAGAACTATTTATAATGTATGTTCAGGTTTAGTTACCATTACATAATTGTGTAGAACAGAGTTTCTACAGCCGAGTGCTGATCTGCTGGTATGCCCAGATCTTGTAACGGTGATCTAGCCTAGAGGTTTCTTGAATTGCTCACCGTGACCTGTGGGGATGTCAATCTTGGGATGTGTTCCTGGTTACATTTGGGATCTTTTCCGGGATGTTATAGGACACTACGGTGATTGATTAGCTGAAATGGACCTAATTTGTTCTTGACGCTACATTGTGAAATGATTTGGTAGGACCTTGTTTCCAAACAAATCCTTCTCACCTCGTCTTGTTGCTAAGTACATTCCTGGATGTAAACTTGTTCTCTCAGCTGTAAACTTGGCAATTCTGGACCTGGTTTTTTTATTGTGCACTTTGGTAATCTTTTCTTGCAGGAAGTTGCTCTCTAGTTTCCGAGAGAGTAGATTTCTACCTATTTGCCATGGAATAGTTGCAGTTATAGGTGTCGCTCTCAGACTCAATGTTGTAGACTGTGGATGGTGCTTGGTCTGATTACAAGTGAGAATTGGAGATGTCAACCTGTGAACCATTCAGCTAGGCCATTAGATCTAGGGTAATAAGAAGTAGCAGTGTGATTGATATTCCACTTCTCGCCCATATCTTGAAGTGACATCAATAATTTGTGGACGTTATCTGTCATGATCTTTCTAGGCACCCCAAATAGACTGAAAATAGAACTTGGTGTGCATGACAGTTGTATTTGATACATTGTGGAATTGTCGAATAATGGGATACTTGGTAAATAGTCAACAATGGTGATAAGGTCAGTGCCATGGGCATGAAAGAGATTGGATATGATTTGGACCAAGGTAGGTAGGACCATCACGTGGGAATCAGTGTTTCTTTGTGCTAACTTGGCACATGCTCTTGACATGCTTCGCACTTCTTGACAGCTTTGATGTCATTGGTCATACCCAGCCAATAGACGGTCTCTCTTGTGAGTCTCCTTGTCTGATCTATGGCCATGTGTAAGCATTAAAATTGTTGAAGAATATCAGGTCGTGAAGATTCTGATGTGATGTCCTACCTGCCTTTAAAAATGACTCCCGGGAGATGACTAGCTGGTACCAATAAGGCCCAAATGGTTTGCTGTTTGTGGACATGCTGAATTGAATGAGGCCATCCTTCATTTTATGCGGTGGTGATGGAGGTGGGCATGGGGGGGACTCAGCAGCCTTTGAACCATGGCACGGGATAGGGATGGAACTCAGTAACTTATTATTCATGGGGGTTGGAGCCTAGTATTTGTTGGGCCATGAGGGAGCCTAACACATTCCGTGTGAAACCTGTTCTGCAAATCGAGGGCTGGATTTTACTAGCCCTTTAGAGAATGGGGTTAGTGGTTGGGGGGTGGGGGGGGGGAATTGTCGAGAGGCCAAGGCCTGTAAAATGGAGAGGGAAGGTGGGTTAAAGTGCCTGCCACCTCCCTGTTACCATGGCAATTTGCAGTGAGTGGGCGGGAAACTGCCCTTTCGTCCAGAAGCCAATTGAGCTGCTTTAAGGGAGCCAAACAAAGGCCTTTTTCAGCCAAGTGGGAGACTTGGGGCTCAGTGGGGATGGAGTAATTCTCCTAAGTGGGAACTTCCGCCCATGGCGGGTCCTTCCAGCATCACTTTCTGCAAGGCGACAACTTCACCCCCCTCCCCCTCCACCCTCACCAACAGCAACACCCACCTCCATGCTCACTGGGGCCTGTTTGACTGACCTGGCACCCCCAGAGTCCACTTGCTTTTATGCATCTTTAGCTAACAACTTGTAACACTTTATCACCCTTAAATGAAAAACCCTCACTGGGACACCCCCCCCCCCCCCCCACCTCCCCCATGAGCTCACAATGCTTTTACTTTCTGGATATTTGCGATTGTCCCTTTTAGGGCAACACAGCAGAGTAAGGGTCACCTGGCCTGGGTGACCAATCAGGACTCGAGGTGGGGACTCACCTCAGGGGGGGGTGGGGGGAGTTTTTCCAGCGCAGAGGTATTTCAAAGCTAGCTGCAAACCTGATGCTGTTCTTGAAGATCAGTAAATAAATCCCGTTGTGTTCTCCAATGAACTCTCTGAAAATGCACCCTTACAACGCTGTGCACCAATGTACACCATACAGTGCTACAATTGCAGAATGTTCAAGAAAGAAAGTTTTCCAAAGTGCATCACAATTTAACACTTTTTAGATCACTTTCTGCCTCTAGTTTTACAATTGTTTTTTTATCCCGGGGGGGGGGCGGGGCAGGGATGCCCAGTCTACTCTGATCTCCATCCTTATCCCATTGTACCTTATCCTGTCACCCCCCCTCCCCCCACACTGAGAGGCTTACAGTACTGTGTGCTTAAATGTAGAATTAACATGGCTGAAGGTTGATGGGTGTAGGGATAGGAGTGAGGGATAGCCTGATTTTAAAGTAACTGGGAATGTTACAGATAATATCAGGACCCAGCAAGTGGACTGAATATTCTTTGGATACAATACTGTGTGAGATTGCCATCTACTGTTGCAAGTCACTCATTGCAGGCACTGTGCTCCAGTTTTACTGTGGAAAGATAATCCTATTTACTGATATCTGAATCTATGTTTTTCAATAAATGAGATGCCTTTCGCCCATTTAAAATGCATCTGAAGCCCTCTGCGAGGCAGCATTTTAGATGGGCATTTAACACGGAGGCTGGAGCAGAAGTAAACGTTGATCAGATCTGCTGAAATCTGTGTCAATGTGACCCATTTTGAATGCTGAAGTGTCGGATATCCCTGAGGAAGCCAGAATATTCGAATAGCTGAGGCTGGTGGCTTAGATTGCTGCAATTGCTTGGGGAGCTACTCTCCAGTTTATGGTTCTCCCCACTTAGCTGTTCTTTACAAGTAGCATTCTTCTTTCAGACCTCTTGTCTGCTTGTGATTTCTGATAAATGCACAGCGTGTTTTGCGAGCCTGTTAATGTGTGGGCTGGGTTTGCATTTATGGGACAATTCTCTGATTGCTGGGTGCAATTTGGATTCCTCGTCTCAGCATTATTTATATTCTGGATAAATATTCAGTGGTGTTTCAATGAACTATCAGCCTGTGTAATAAACAGTGGTATGTGTCTACAACAGAACAGATGAAGGTGAAGCGGAGACCCAATGGGGAGGGAGGGGGTTTTAAAGGTTGTTTGATACAGTGTCATAATTTGCGATAGCACTTAATTAAAAAGTTGGTGCATGGTTCCCACATTTAAAAAAAAAAAAAAAAGTTCATTCCATGGCTATGGGCCCCGTTGGCTAGACCAATATTCATTGCCCATCCCTAATTGCCCTTAAGAAGATGGTGGTGAGCTGCCTTCTTGAACCGCTGCAGTCCAACCAGCGATGCAGGTTGATCGCAAATCACAAAGGGCCACGCGCCAGAGTATCTTTTATAGCTGAACTGTTTGGAATTAACTAAGCTTGTTACTTATTTAAGAAAAGTTGGCAGCTCAAAAGTTGCAATGAGAATGCTCTGAACCGTCACTCAGTTCCTGTTGGGAATGATGTAACTTCCCGCAGTGGCATGTTTGCAAACAAGTGGTATTCTAATCTTGAAAACAGTCAGTTCTACAATGAAATATGGCTTTGCTTCTGGACTCCAACGGCAAAGTGTAGCCACAGTAAGATCTAAGTATCGGACTGGCACAGTCATCTCTGCTGTGGAGCCTGGTAATGTTCACCTGTTTCTAAGTTGATCCCAGCGCCCAAGATTCCGTTTTGCTGTGCTAATGGAGTTAGCTGCGAACACCAGCAGACTTCAGTTCTCCTGAAGTGGTCCTGCAGTTTGAATTTAGACCCACAGGTGGAGCACTTGAGTGATGAGCCCTTCCTTCTGGGGATTAGCCCTCAATTCACCAGACTCTGGTTAATGCTCTGGTTAAATTGATGCCACCTCCCAAGCGCTTTCTGCCTGGCCATAACAACCTTTTTATCTCGTGTGACTTGGCCAGTGTTGTCTACCTCATACACTGCAGGAAAGGATGTCCTGAAGCGTGGTACATTGGCGAGACCATGCAGACACTGCGACAACGGATGAACGGACATCGCGTGACAATAGTCAGGCAGGAATGTTCCCTTCCAGTAGGGGAACACTTCAGCAGTCAAGGGCATTCAGCCTCTGATCTTCGGGTAAGCGTTCTCCAAGGCGGCCTTCAGGACGCGCGACAAAGCAGAATCGCCGAGCAGAAACTTATAGCCAAGTTCCGCACACATGAGTATGGCCTCAACTGGGACCTTGGATTCATGTCACATTACATTCATCCCCCACCATCTGGCCTGGGCTTGCAAAATCCTACCAACTGTCCTGGCTTGAGACAATTCACACCTCTTTAACCTGTGATTATCCCTCTCTCCAGTTGCTCCGTCTGGAACTGTAAAGACTTCATTACCTGCAAAGACTCGCATTCAAAGTATCGTCTTGCATCATAGGTTTCTGGAATCCACCTCTTCATTCACCTGAGGAATGAGCTAAGCTCCGAAAGCTAGTGATTCGAAACAAACCTTTTGGACTTTAACCTGGTGTTGTCAGACTTCTTACTGTTTCCTCACAGGAATTAACATAGCGAAGCTGCTCTGAACTGGTCCCAATGCAAGTGTTTCCCTCCTTAATTCATGCCCTGTACAGTTGTCGCAACATTCCATTTGACTTCCTAATTACCTGCAACTGCAAGCATGCTAGGTTTTTGTGAATCATGCATAAGGGCGCCCAGATTCCTCTGAACTGCAGCATATTCTCCAGTCTCCGTTTAAATCACCTGCTTTTCTGTTCTGTCCGCCAAAGTGGACACATTTTCCCCACATCATACTCGCTCTGCCAATATTTTGCCCACTCACTTCACCTGTCTAGATCCCTTTGTAGACACTTTGTAGCCCCTTGCCCCCTCACAACTTGCTTGCCTACTTTTCTTTGCATCATCAGAAAATTGCCAAAATACAGTTGATCCCTCATCCAAATCATTAATATGGATCATAAATAGTTGATGTCCCTGTACTGATTCCTGTGGCACTCCAGTAGTGACAGTCAACCTAAAAATGACTCATTCATCCTGACTTTTTCTTATCAGTGAGCCAATCCTCCATCCATGCTAATATATCATCCACACAACTTGAGCTCTTTTCTCGTACCGTAGCCTTATGTGGCATCTTTGCAAGTGTCTTGTTTTTGATTGGACTGAGTTGACAAATGATCGTAGAACATACAGTGCAGAAGGAGGCCATTCGGCCCATCGAGTCTGCACCGACCCACTTAAGCCCTCACTTCCACCCTATCCCCATAACCCAATAACCCCTCCTAACCTTTTTGGTCACTTAAGGGCAATTTTTCATGGCCAATCCACCTTACCTGCACGTCTTTGGACTGTGGGAGGAAACCGGAGCACCCGGAGGAAACCCACGCACACACTGGGAGAACATGCAGACTCCGCACAGTCAGTGGCCCAGCAGGGAATCGAACCTGGGACCCTGGCGCTGTGAAGCCATAGTGCTAGCCACTTGTGCTACCGTGCTGCCCTTATTGATCAGTCCATATTGGTGGGTAATTTTCCTGAATTCAGTCTGATTTCTCTATATTTGTGTGGGTTTTTAAAAAATGAGGCAGTTCTTTTCCCGGTCATGAAGTTGGGGCAACATCTTTTTAAAGGTAATCTTTGTCTCTGTTTGTTGTGTAGTTCCGCCTGGTGGTGAAGACAGCCCTGAAGCTGCTGCTGGTGTTGGTGGAATACACGGAGTCAAATGCACCACTTCTCATCCAGGCTGTCACCAAAGTGGACCACAAGAGGGGTGAGTGGCATTGCTTTATTTATACTCAAATCCCCGTCCTGCTCAATCATTTGGCTTCAGAACTTCCTGTCCTGCCGACAGCAACCCCTTCTATGCGGGTTCCCTGATGGCAGACAGTGCTAAAAATGGGAAAACCCATTGACAGCGGAGGGGCCGGAAGATCCCACCACTGCTGGGGGAGTAATTATTTGCAGCAATGTTCTGTTAAATACCCTCAGTAGAGTGTCATTGATACCACTGTCAGCTAAGAGTCGAGTATATTTGCTCGGCAGACGAAGCCTATTTAAGAAGCGCACTGCAACAGTCTACAGTGCCTATTTAAATGGAATATATTCACTCATTATTGCATTCAGAGTTCCTTACAACACTGCAGTTTGCAGTGATGGAGGAATTAATCAACCATCTCCATTCTGGTCAGGAATAATAGTGTCATTACGTACAACCTTTTTTTCCCAGAACTTATTTAAAACAGTGCCAAAACGTATGAAAAATGAAAATCGCTTATTGTCACAAGTACTCTTCAAATGAAGTTACTGTGAAAAGCCCCTAGTCGCCACATTCCGGCGCCTGTTCGGGGCGGCTGTTACGGGAATCGAACCGTGCTGCTGGCCTGCCTTGGTCTGCTTTCAAAGCCAGCGATTTAGCCCTGTGCTAAACAGCCTAAACTGCAACAGTATGCAAATAAAGTGCTACACAGAGAATAGTTTTCAAACCTATTCACTGGCCTGCTCTATTCCTTTTTACTAGCCTTCTCTTTTTACGTTAGTCACAAAGGCCGATATTTTGATTGGTGGAGGAGGCTGTTCACTTTTTTCCGAATGATCCAATTCTAACTTTACAATCTTGAAAGAAGCAGGTTAAATTCTAGCAACTGAGATTCATACAGCGATTGCTCTCTATTGGTGCCACTCTTGTTCTGGGCTGCACACACTGCAATCGTGTAAATGCTACAGGGTCAGACTTTGTATTCCACCCTACAACGAGAGAGACAATGGGAGAACTTAACCAGATCTGGCAACTGTCCCCCACTCTGTTTTGTAAAAGATTACAAAGATCGATTGTACAAGCAGCATATGATATTTCTGATGGGCATCACTGTCAGGCAATGACCATCTCCTACAAGAGAGGATCTAACCGCCGCCCCTTGACATTCAGTGGCATTACCATCGCTGAATCCCCCACAATCAACACCCTGAGGATTACATTGATCAGAAACTAAACTGGACTAGCCATGTTAATAGTGTGGCTCCCAGGGCAGATCAAAGGCGAGGAATCCTACAGCAAGTATCTAACCTCCTGACTCCCTAAAGCCTGTCCAGCATCTACAAGGCACAAGTCAGGAGTGCAATGGAATACTCTCCACTTGCCTGGATGAGTGCAACTCTAACAACACTCAAGAAGCTCGACGCCATCCAGGACAAAGCAGTCCGCTTGATTGCTCCCCCTTCCACAAACATTCAAACCCTCCACCAACAGTGGCAGTCATGTGTACCATCTACAAGATGCACTGCAGTAACTCACCAAGGTTCCCTAGCTCCTTCGAAACCCACGACCATTACCTTCTGGAAGGGCAAGAGCAGCAGGTACCTGGGAACCCCACCACCTGGAGGTTCCCCTCCAAGTCACTCACCACCCTGACTTGGGAATGTATAGCCGTTCCTTCACTGTCGCTGAGGCAACATCCTGGGAGTCCCTACCTAACAGCGCAGTGGGTGTACCTACACCTCGAGGACTACAGTGGTTCAAGAAGGCAACTCACCACCATCTTCTGAAGGGCAACTAGGGATGGGCAATAAATGCTGGCCTACGCCCACATCCTGTAAATAAATTTTAAAAATATAAAAATAAGCAATCTAAATAGTCTTCCTCTGGTTCCTAAAAATTATAATTGCAAAATCGTTTTCTCCTATTTTACACTTGCGTTGACATTTTCTTGATCACCTTTAGTGACTCTGAGGGAATGAACCACTCTGGGTACATGATCTTCACACTGTGGCCTGTCTTTCATTGCATGAAAGGCACCATATAAATACTGTCATTGTCTGGGCAGTGACCTTAGCTACAGATCATCCTACTGTAGCTGGACAGATGTGTCCTGTTTGCTCTTCAGTGAAGTATCCCTTATCCAGAATTCTCAGCTCAATACATATGCAATCCAGAATGCCCTGTAAATATTCCAGGGTGGAATTTTATGGGTTGCATCCTCCTGAAATAACTATTTCAGTATCCTTTCCTCTGTTTGCTGTCCCAGTCCCTCCAATAAAACCGTAAATAAGGAAATGTCCATTGATATAGTCATAATGCCTATTCAAAACCTATGTGCGGGATTCTATGACCCCCTGTCTGGTTTGAGAATCCCCGGGGGGGCGGCGCGAATCCCGCCTCGACGCCGGCTGCTGTATTCTCCAGCGCCAGTTTTCGGGCGGGGGTAGGGTTCACGCCACGCCGGTCGGGGGCCATTGGCAGCGGCCCCCCCGGCAATTCTCCGGGTTTTTGGCCAGTCCTGCCGGCGTGGATTAGACGTGGTCCCACATGGCGGGACCTGGCAGTTAAGCAGGCTGGGGCTGTCCTCGGGGCTGGGGAGGGGGGGCGGGGGTGGGTGGGGACGTGAGGGGATCCGATCCTGGGGGGGGGGGGGGGGGGGCCTAACGGTGGCCTGGCCCACGATCGGGGCCCACCGATTTGTGGGCGGGCCTGTGCTATGGGGGCACTCCTTCCTTCCGCGCCGGCCCCTGTAGGGCTCTGCCATGGCCGTCGTGGAGAAGAGAACCCCCTGTGCATGCGCCAGAATACACCGGTGGTTCTGCGAATGCGCGGGATCGCGCCAGCCCTTTGGCTCACGCGCGGACCCGCGCAGTCTCTTCGGCGCCGGCTGGCGCTGTGCCAACCACTCCAGCGCCCACCTAGCCCCCTGAAGTGCAGAGGATTCTTCTACTTCTGGTCGGCCCGATGCCGGAGGTGCTCGCGCCGTTTTTGACGCCACGGTCGGGCCATCGCGCCGATTCCGGAGAATCCCGCCTATGATTTCTGGGTAGGGAGAGTAACGTTTTCCAGTAGTCTCGTAAGTGCGTAGACTGTTACAGGCAAAGCAGAACAAATAACAAACTTCAAAAACCGCCCTTCTAACATGAACAACCAACATTAGGAGTTTCTAAAGGCTGTGGACTCCAAATGAAAATGCTTCTCTTGGTAGCAGAAAATGTTGATGTCCTCTCAGTCTTGTCTTCAAATCCCTCCAGGACCTCGCAAATACACCGATGGAGGGCATTGTTAAGTATTTGGGCATATATAAATGGGCTGGGGTGCATCATCACCTCCAAGGAATGATATTTTGGGTTAGTTGATTAAGTTTGCTTTTAAGGCTTTGTTTCTGTCAGTGCCCTATCTGGAGCTATCATTGTTGTAATTTTTGTTTGGTTTGTTGATTATTGTTTTCTTAAATGAGTATAAATAGGGGACCCCACCTGGGGATGGCACCCATCTTTAATTTGTTTATTTGACTTAATTATTTGCTTTAATCAAAAGAGTTTGAATGGGGGACAGATGGGTCACTGGGTGAGTGAGAGGAGAGATCTGAGACGGAACAAAGTTACTGAACTCCATCAGAATACGTTATGTGTTTTAGTTTTGCCTATCGGCAACCGGCTTAGATTCTATTCACCCTCTATCTCCTCCTACAGCCCTCTTTCAATCCCCGATCAGTTCTGACCTCACGCACATTCCTGGCTTTTCTCAATCCTCCATTGGCAACCGTGCCTTCAGCTGCCTGGGCTTTAAGCTCTGGAATTCCCTCCCAAAAAGTATTTGCTTCTCTCCCTCGCGTTCTGACTTTAAGATGCAACTTAAAATTGACCTCTTTTGAACAAGCTTTTGGTCACCTGAGCCAATAGCTACTTCTGTGGCTCAGTGCATTTGTTCTGTAATGCTCCTGTGAAAGCACTTTGGGACATTTTATCACGTTAGGGTGCTATAGGAATGTTGTGGTTCCCAAGCTATCGTCCGTGTAAGCCTAGAACTTGGGTTTAACTCTCTGGTTTATCCCTGTTGAATTTGGGGCATGGTGGATCAGGGTGGGCTTTTTGTTTTCCCTGCTGCCCCTTTTGGTGAATAAATCCTAAATCCGAACGCGTAAGATTTATTCATTTCGGCAGCTTAGTTTATTTGGAGCATGGATCTAAACCTTACAACCTGTAATTTACATTTGGTACCGCACCCAGCGGCGGCAACCTTTCTGGGTTACTGAAAGCTTTTAGTGAGCACTGTCTGCCTGTTCTGTGCAAGCTGCTAAACTGCTAGTCAGAGAAAGTGTGTCCTTTGGATAACTTTGACATTCTAGGATAATTGCAACCATGGGCAGCACGGTAGCACTGTTGCTTCACAGTGCCAGGGACCCAGGTTTGATTCCCGGCTTGGGTCACTGTCTGTGCGGAGTCTGCATGTTCTCCCTGTGTCTACGTGGGTTTCCTCCGGGTGCTCTGGTTTCCTGCCACAAGTCCCCAAAGACGTGCTGTTAGGTGGATTGAACATTCTGAATTCTCCCTCAGTGTACCCGAACAAGCGCCGGAGTGTGGCGACTAGGGGATTTTCACAGTAACATCATTGCAGTGCTAATGTAAGCCTACTTGTGGCAAGATTATTAATTACTGGAGTGGAAAGCACGTGTCATTTATCGAGCAGTGCTTCACGCATGCACTGTGAGCTCTCGCATGTGGAGAAAAGAGCAAGGGTGTGGGAGTAATTGGATAACTCTTTGGTAGCCGAGACATGATGGGCTGAATGGTCATCTTCTGTGCTGTATGATTCTAAGCTTCTGTGGTTCAGATAGCACTCGCGATTCTTTGCTTGATTGATGCCGCAAGAGCTGTGCCACATATTTCAGCAGAGTGAAAAATCCATGATTGCAAGGGACGATTTGCATGAGCGCCAATCTCCTCCCGAGAACTTGTGATGTGTTTCATTGAAAACGAGCGACACGCTTAGCTAAATTTCCCAGATAGGAGGCTATAGCCTATCTGTGAGGTATGAATTTTGGTAAATTTCAGCAGAGGCAAAGATCGAGCTGTGGCCACCATATTGTCTTTGATTCTATACAAAGTTAAAGGGAATGAAATTCTGGGTCAGAATTCTGGCACTGTTATATGTGGCTCTGTTGAGATGCTCCTGCAGCTGAGCGAGGGCTTGTCACAAAGTAGGACACTGTGACCTAATATAAGCAATGTGTTAATTAAACTCCTCACCCCAGATGATTTCAAGGGTGTTGGAGGTTTGAATTGCTTCAGACCATCTTGTATATGTGCCTGTTATTCTCCATTTATCCCATTGAAAAGCACAATGTGATGAAATGTTGAATGTAAAAATATCGCACTGGTGAACAGCTGCCTGTCAAGAACCTTGTGCAGGCTATAAATTGATGACACACAAAGGTCCTTTTGGATTCTTGCTGTGCCCAGCAGAGGTTGCTAGATGCACTTCCTAATTGTAACATCAGGCTTAGTGGCCTTTAAGGTTCCATAAATATGGGCATAAGCACAAGTAGGTAGTGGTTAATTTGTACACGGCAGTGGTTAGACAGGCAGTAGATAGATTGTCGTGCGCAATTTTGTTTTATATCCCATTAGAGAAAGGCCATCAAAACCTGAGAGAGTAAATTGTGTAGATTCATCTGAGAAAAGCAACTATATTTACTTCTAGTGTATATGTACACTGGCAATTTAATTGGTGCTGAATGATCAAGGCTGGCTTTGATGGTGAACGAGCAAAAGGTTCTTTCTGCTGGCTGAGAAATCAGTGGTGAGGGCTAATTGATGTGAAATTCTCACTAATCTCACAAGGAGAAAGATTAGGAGTAATTTCTGCATCAATTGGGCGAAAAGTAAAATAGTAGCAGCAAAAGGCAATGTGTTGGTGTTATTATCTTGCTGATTACATCATTTCAGGGTTCTGAACATATGTAAAAAGGCTTTGCTGGATGTTTTACCAATACGATATTGCTTCAAAAGGCTTCATAGTATATTTACTTCCCATCTGTCTACTGTCTAGTATCATGTCAGGCAGCCAGCCTCTCTTGCTCTGCCTGGACTTTAAGAAGAAAACTTGTAGTGAGGCAATATTTCCTACTCGCCGTATATCTCCTTTTCTGGACTGGAAGAATCTGTTCCACATGTTGGTTCAATCCCTTGTTTATGATATGTAATTGAATGTTAAAAAATCCTTTTAATGTGGAGACCCAAGGAATTTGGAAGGTCTCCCTACACCTTTGGTAATTATTTTCAATGCGGAGAACAGTTCGCTTTTTGAAAAGAAAAACAGAAGTGTGGGATGAGAATCCAGGATTGCAAAGCTTTGCATTTTTTGGTACGGGGTTGCAAATTGCTTTGATTAAATGTCACTTTTTTGACTGTTGCAGCACAAGCTGCAGTATGGATTTACAATGATTACTAATAACCTAACTGTATCGTGTGTGTGTGTGTGTAGCATTATGTGAGTCAGCAATCCATGGATGTGGCTTTCAGCTACAATCATTAACATTTGCCTTTTGGCCTTTCTAATAACTTTTACTTTCTTTCCCTTTAAAATGCATCCCTGTTTCTTTTGTGTGCACCATTTGCCAGACCAATGCTCTGCACGCTTCTGAAGATAATGAACTGAGTTTTAATAAATGCACAGAAGTCAACAGAGCTCTGCCACAATTGCTGTTGTTCTTGGATTAAACTTGAGAGGACAATGCCATTTCTGCATAATTGTTGATTGTGGAGCAGGAATCCTGCAGACCTCAAAAGGCCCAAGAAAGTATGTGTTTGTGGGAAGCGGGGCCTGATTTTTTTTTTTGCCAGTACATCTGCAATCGTTTGGTCGTAACATTGCCTCATTCCAGTAGATGGGGCATTACACGCTGCCACTGAAAATTGCTCAACAGGGCTCTATCCCCCTGTGGTGGCCAAGCAAAGAGCTCAGTGATCACAGTGTGCGCTCAAAAATCAACCTGCATCGTCTCCACTGACCATGGGACAATCTGGGAAGAGGATTGACTTGGTTCACCTTAGCAAGGTTGGCTGAAAACAGATTTAGAATCCATATACTAAAGCCTTTTACAAACACTGGCTGAGAATTTCCTCCAAGATGCTCCCACTCAGCTGCCACCTCTAGTTAACGGAATCATAGAATGATGTGGCACAGAAGAGGCCATTTGGCCCGTTGTGTGTGCCCGCCCTTTGAAAGCATTATCTAAATATTTCCCTGACTTTTCTTTGTAGTCCTACAGATTGTTTCTGTTTTCAAGTATTGTAGTACCCTCAATAACGACACGAGAGTGTAGAATGGTAAATGATGGCATTAATAAGCTGAGAACTAGTCAGTGACCGAGACGTATGCTTACTGAGTGCCACCTACAGGGCGTCACCTTATATACGGCTCCCTGGTGGGCGGAGCCGGAGGCTGAGTCCCCCAGGGTTCCAAACCCGGTCTTAAAGGGGCATCCCCTACATGGTGTTAAGGGTACAGTAACCATTCATCACAAGTATTTATCCAATTCCTTTTTGAAAGTTGCAATTCAATCGGCTGTCAAGTTATATATTGCAGATTATTAAAACTCCATGCCAGGGCAGCACGGTGGCACAGTGTTAGCATTGCTGCCTCACGGCGCCGAGGTCTCAGGTTCGATCCTGGCTCAAGGTCATTGTCCGTGTGAAGTTTGCACATTCTCCCCATGTTTGCGTGGGTTTCGCCCCCACAACCTAAAGATGTGCAGGGTAGGTGGATTGGCCACACTAAATTGCCCCTTAATTGGAAAAAATGAATTGGATACTCTAAATTTATTTTTAAAAACACCCCATGCGAGAAAAAAATGTTTGTCCTCTACCCTCTGGTTCCTTTGTCAATCACCTTAAATCGGTGACCTCTGATTACTTACGAACATGGAGTGGGGGTAGGTCATTCAGGCTCTCTAGGCTGCTCTGCCATTTAGTAAGATCATGGCTGATCTGATCTTTACTGACCATCCTGTGCCTGGAAACCGTTCCTCCCTATCGATCTACCAAAGCCCTTCCAAATTTTGAATACCTCTATTAAACCTTTCCTCAACCATCTAGGTTCTAAAGAGAACAGTTCCAGCTTCTGTAACCTCTCCAAGTAACAGCGATCCCTCACTTTAAAAAAAAAAGCCATATTAGCTTGTCCAGCTACCTTCAAACATTTGCATATAACTAACCTGCAGGACTCTTTAAGATGGTTCCTTTTTAACTTCCTTCATACCTCCTTGCAACATGCATCACTCCGGACTTCTCTGTGTTAAACGTCACCTGCAGTGTGTTTGTCCATTTCAACGGTCTGTCTATGATGTCTGTTACTATCCTCCTCACAATTTACTACCTTTCCAAATTTCATCTGGGAGCATTGGAATTATGACCTTAATACCAAAAACAAATAATATTCATCAAAAAAGAGAAAGGGTCCTCTACCAAACCTCGGGGAGCACCTCCGTATACCGTTTGCTACTCATCTGTTTTCCACCTCCTTAGTCTATTTTGTCTCCACACAACCACCACCCCAAGAGCTTCAGTTTTGCTACAAGTCTATTAAGTGCTACTTTGAAAGTCCAGGCACACACTAACTGCACTATCCTCATAAACCCTCTCCATTCCTTCATCAATACATTCAAGCAAGTTGTCGAACATGATTTACCTTTTAGAAAATATGTGCTGGCTGCCATTTATTAACCAAAATCTTTCCAAGTGACATTAATATTGTCTTGAATTATTGCACTTGAAAGTTTCTTGCCACTGATTTTCGGCTTTCTGGCCAGCCGTTGTCAGGTTTAGTCCCTCTTGTCTTTTTCTTTAAAATAGACGTACCATTTTCAATTCTCCAGACCCCTGGTCCTTAGCACCATATCAGAGGAAGACTGAAAGATTGTGGTCACAGCCCCTGTTACATTGACTCTTAACTCCCTTAACAACCTCAGATGTGTCCCATCTGGACTGGGTGACCTCTCCGCTTTGAGCGCAGCTTTTCAAGTATTTCGAGTTTGTATTGTTTCCAATTTCTCTGCTGCCAACTTCTTTATTGTGACTTGGCCGAATCCTCTTGTGTTGTGAAGACAGATGCAAGATATTCACATATTACCTTGATGATCTCCTTTTTGGTCCCACTTGTCCGTTGACTTTTTACATGTGTAAAAAAGCTTCCGTGTTCCTTTTATCTTGCCTTAATATTCTGACGCGAGAGATAGAAGTAATGGGTTCTAGTCTGACCCATTCAGGGCCATTTCCATTTGTAAAGGATGCTCTGTCGCCTTACACTGCGGCTTTGCCACCAGGCCTCTGGGACTGAAGAACCTCTGTTTCTGTCTGTCTCCTGTCGCTTTGGGAGGAGGCCAGCAGAATTTCCTGAAAAATTACATTTCCAGCAGTCCCTGCAAGGAGCTGGGTGGTAGGCGGTGGGTGGGAGTATGATTAAAAGCGGGACCTTCATCTCCTCTCAATTGGGCATTTGTGTCAATGGAAGCGAGACTTGGGGGATAGGGATTCCCAACATTTGGGGCTTTCTGATCCCAGAGTCAGTAGCAGACCCAGTGTAAAATCAACCACTGCTATACCTGCTCGTGTGCAATTCTGGGGCCCGACCGATTGTTAACATTGTGTCGCTAATATTTTTCTTCAGGTGTGCGACCATGGTCAAACATTATGGAAATACTGGATGAGAAAGATGGGATTGACACTGAGCTTCTCGTTTATGCAATGACGTTAATAAATAAGGTTTGTGCGACATTCAGTTGAATTTCATTTGCCCGTTGTCCTGTGTGATGATTACATTGGAATATTCAAATAATGAAGGAGCTTGTCAGATAGATTCTGAGATGCTGTGCACCTGGGTTTGGGAATTTAGGATGGTTGAGGGAGGGGGGTGCACAGTTTCAAGCCAATCATTTAGGACTGAGAATAGGAGAAATTTATTCACTCAAGTGAATCTTTGAAATTCTCAACCTGAGATGATTGTGGATGTTCCAGCATTGAATATATTTAAGAATGAATTTTTAGCATCTCAGGGAATCTAGGGATAAGTGGAGCAGGCAGGAAAGTGGAGTTGAAACCCAAGATCACCATGATCATATTGAATGATGGGACAGGCTTGACAGGCCTTCACCTGCCCCCATTTTAAAAATCTTCTTATCTACACATTCCCAAAAACTTCGACAACAACTACTTTTAATTATGTAGAAAAAGGAGCTAGAATCAGAAAAATGCAAAGCCCACTACGCAGAGTTTACGAGATTAATGAAACTAGTGAGCTAGAGATGGAAATGTTATTGCACAATCATAACATAAGAAATGAGAGAAGAGGGCCATTCGGCCCTTCGAGCCTGCTCTGCCATTCTATGAGATCACGATGGCACTCCAGAGAGCAGAGACATATTTTGCTCAGCCTCCCAACAAAGGAAAACCCTCTCCTGCCAAGGACCAGGCCAATAAACCTTTGCTGTACTGTCTCCAATCCATTCCACGAGTGCATTTACCAAAAGCAGATCCTTGGCTCATTATCTGCTGATGCTTCATCCTGAGCTGTTATCCTTGGTGATGGTGGTGGTGGCTTAGCATTGCTTCTGCTCTCAAGGCCAGGGTGAGGAGCCATGTCCCAAATCTACTTCAACCGCAATGGAAATTGAACCTGCTTTGTTGGCATTAACCTGAGCCACATGCTGGCCATCGAGTCAAGTGAACTAACTGGTCACCCAATGCAAGTTTGCTAGATAGCCATAAATATGGAGACCAAAATTGCACGCAGTATTCCAGGTGTGGTCTCACCAAAACCCTGTAACAATTTTGTCAGGATTTCTTTATTCTTATAGCCTTGCAATGAAGGCCAACATACTATTTGCTTGCCTAATTGCTTGCCATACCTGCGTGCTAACTTTTTGTGTTCCCCAAGCCCTCTGAACCTCAAACATTTGTACGTTTCATCCCTTTTTTTATTTTTGCGACCAATGTGAATAACCACATACTTCCCCACATTTGACTCCATTTGCCATCTTGTTGCCCACTCACTTAACCTGCCTGTATCTTTTTGCAGCCTCTATGTTCTCCTCAGAACATGCATCCCCACCTAGTTTGGTATGAGATTCGTTACTCTGCCTCTTTGATTAAGTTACTAATATAGATTGTAAATAGCTGAGACATCAGCCTTGATCCTTGTGGCATTCCAGTTGTCACAGTCTACCAACTTAAAAATGCCCCACTTAACCCTACTCTGTACTCCTATCCACTTCTTCATGCTAGTACATCACCCCAAACTCCATGAGCTCTTACCTTGTGTGTTAATCTTTTGTGTGGCACCTTATCGAATGCCTTTTGGAAATCCAAGTATACTATATCTACAGGTTCCCCTTTATCTACCCTATCAGTTTCATCCTCAAAAAACGCTAATAAATTGTCAGTAGGTTTTCCCTTTTATAAAACAGTGTTGACCTGTGCTAATCATACTATGCTTTTCTAAATACTTTGTTAAGTCTTCCTTAACATTATATTCCAGCACTTTCCTGATAACTGATGTCAAGCTATAGTTCCCTGCTTTCTACCTGCCTCCATGAATAGCAGTGTTGTATTTGCTAGCTTAGTGGCGTGCAGTGGTTAGCACTGCTGTCTCATTGTACTGAGGACACGGATTCGATCCTAGTCCTGTGTCACTGTCCCAGTGGAGTTTGCACATTCTCCCCGAGTTGGTTCCACAACATATTGCTCCAGGAAATTCTCAAAATCATTCTACAAACTCATCTTCCAGATCACATTTGCAATTTGATTGGTTCAGTCTTTATGAAGATTGAAGTCTCCAGTAACTATTACATTGGTTTCTTTTACAAGCTCCAGTAATTTCACATTCAGTGCTCTGCCTAACCATATGATTAGGGGGACTGAAAATCTATATAACCTATGTTATGGCCCCATAAACAACTCTCAGCAGTGTTTTATGATCCTTGCTATTCTTAATCTCCAACCATTCTGATTCTACTTCTTGATTTTTCTGAGCCAAGATCCTTTCTCACCAATGTCCTCATGTTACCCTTTATATCAGGGTTGCCTTCCACTTTTTCCATTCTGCCTGTCCATTAAAAAGATTGTGTACCCTGGAATATATATTTCCCACGTAACCATGTCTCTTTAATGTTGATTAGACCGAATCCGTTTATCTCTATTTATGCCATTATGTCTGTTGTTCATCTATTTATTGTAGATTCGGGTAAATTGAGTTCAATTTTATTTTTAACGACTATTCCCAGACCTTACTCTCTGTACAAATGACATTGAACTCTCTTGTCATTTCTTACCCCGCCCTTTATCCATATCAATGTACATTCCTATTGCCTCAATTTTTACCTTCAGATTTCTAAATCTCTCTTCACCTAAATCCCTCCTCCCCCTCTGTTGGTTTAAAGCCATGTTTTCCAACTCTGGCCATATTTGCTGGTGCATTCTTGTCTGTATGCTCTGGCCCTTGCTGTAATACTCTGGTTACCATTACTTCTATCACTACCCTGCACTATTGCCTTGTCCTTTCTCTCTAACATTCCAAATTTTTCCTCTCATGAACCCACCGCCCACCTCCCCACTATTTTTTTGAAGTCCTCTGTATTCATTCCTCATTGCCCTTGGGCCGCATCATCTGCATCTGTGCTCCATTCCTATCTGAACAATTGCAAAGGAGCTTGGCAGAGTAAAGCTCGAAGGTGAAATAATCCCCATTATCTTAGCAATTTCATCATTTTAGTCCATGCAATATTGTTTTTCGTTCGTGCATCCCAATTCATAATAAACAGTAGAGAGGGCATTGAAGGAGACTATGATGGGTGGACAGTGTGATGCTGGGTAGAAGCTGGAAGCTCAGCACAATTTTTTTGCAGACATTTTTCAATTGGTTTTGAAATGCAAGTTTGCCTTGAAATTATGTCTTTAAATATTAATGCAGAAAGGCAATCTAATGAACTTCCTCTCGGTGCTATTTTAACGGATGAAATAACTCACCCAGAGTGAAGGTGTTAATGGCCTCAGTTGAAGTAACGAACTCCACATAAATGCAAAGTGTGTGCATGTTCACAATCAGGCATGATTTCCAAGTACTTCAAGTTTTTGTCTGAAATTTCAAGCAAATGACTGCAGATCTTTCCCTAATGCAATGGGACAAAAGTGATGACATTTCACTGTCTAAATCTGGAATAAATGGTGGTTTGGGATAGTGAGAAATGCTGACTGTGAATCTCTTTTGGAGCTGTTTTAGAGAAGCATTTATAGCCTGCTTATTTAACAGTTTCTCTCTCTCTTAATGGAATGAATGTATTCATGTGCTCTGTTGGAATTCCCAGACATTGGCAGGTTTGCCTGATCAAGATTCCTTCTATGATGTAGTGGACTGTCTGGAAGAACAGGGGATGGAAGCTATTTCGCAGAGACACTTGAACAAAAAAGGAACTGACTTGGATTTGGTCGAACAATTCAATATTTATGAGGTAATATTTCACACTCCCGCATTAACGCGAACACAATGACATTGTTTTTCGAAAGCTACTGGGGAGGAAGAGTATTGTGGCTGGAAGTCATTTGGAAAGGCTGCCTGAGTCTCTGCCCATGTGGGTCCATATTCAGCTTTAAGCCAGCAGAGATCAAGGGAATTAAGCTGCAATTGTTGAAATGAAATGAAGCACTTTGGAACAGAAAATTGTTGGGCCATAAACTCACGGAGCTGCAGAAACTGTAGTGTCCAGTAAGCAACTTTAACAGGTTGGCCTTTTACTGAAAAGATGGAACTTTTAAATGCATATTTTGTTGGCATTGATGTAGGTTGCGAACTTGTGCAAAAGCAACACTTAAACTGGGACAAATGGCAACACACTTTAGTCTCTGGCCAAGATACAGTCATAACAGAGACATGGAAATGAACATACCAGTGTGTTTTTCCATCACATCTCTCGCTACTCTAATAATTTAACTTGGCAACAGCTCGCACAAGTAATTGTTATGCAAGTGTGAGCTTATGAATGTCAGAAAGCCATTGGGGCTTGGTTGAGGGCAGCACAGCTAAGCTAGCTATTGGCCTCAACTACAACTATTTACAGAGGGGTGACAAGATAGCAATCAGCTGGGAGCATGATGACTGACCTTTCACTCCCACAAGGGGCCATCCAAATCCTTCACCTTTGCTATGCATGGGACAGCGTAATTCTCCAGAAAGTGAGAACAAGGCAATGGTGTCTTTGAGATGTATGTTAGAGACATGTCACTACCTTAGTCTCTCAGTCATTCTGGATGTAGACTTCCGAAATTGGGAACCAAATGCGCAGAAGAACTATGATTGAACACACCTCATGTTTCCAAAGTGAACAAGGATGGAACAATGTGGATTGCATTAGCAGTGAATAGGAAGGAAACCGATCATCTTCAAAGAGAAATCATGGCTTTGGTGCACTCGCAAAATAAATAGTGGTTTTTTTTCTCTTTACAGATACTGATCGACTCGCTGTTTATTTCAAGTATTTCCCTTTTGTTTTAAATATGACAATTAATTAATTTTTCTTTCAATGACATGATTTTTGGCACTTTGTTGAAAAGCATAGCTTTTGGAGAAAGAATACATCTATCGGAAAAGGATAACGCCTAATCTTGTAGCAGTTTTAAGAAAAAAAAGCAAAGTTAAAGCCTTTGTGGATTAGTCTCTGCTAATATCCATGGACGGTCTCTGTTGTATTTAGTATTGTCTGCAGTTCTCCTATCTGATCTGTGAACATCCCTTTCCTCTGTAAGCAGTAAATCTATCGGATACGTCTATCCCCCTTCTCCCCCTCCATGTGCCACAGATCTATCTCCTTCGGCCACAGTTAGCCTTGTGTGCAGTTCCAGTTAAAGCACCTCAGGAAGGATGTAATTGCACTAAAGAGGGTGCAGAGGAGATTCACCAGGATGGTGCCTGGGTTGTAGCGTTTCAGCTATGAAGAGAGGCTGGCTAGCCTGGGGTTATTTTCCTTGGAGCGGGAAAGGCTGAGAGGGGACCTGTTTGAGATGTACAAAATTCTGAGGACATAAATAGGGTAGATAAGAAGGAACCTGTCCCCTGAATAAAAAGGTTTAAAAAATACTGGGGTGGGGTGTGGCATAGATTTAAGGTTGAGGGGCAGGAGGTTTAGAGGGAATTTGAGAACAAACAAATTTACACCAAGAGGGTTGTGGGAATCTGGAACTCTCAGCCTGAAAGGGTGGTAGGAATGGGAACCCTCTCAATATTTAAGAAGCATTTAGATGAGCACCTGAAATGTCATACAAGGCTCCGGACCAAGTGCTGGAAAGTGGGATTAGAATAAACAGGTGCTTCATGGCCGGCGCAGATGCAATGGGCCGGGGCCCCTTTTTGTACTGTAAAGCTCTATGACTTTATCTCATCCACTTCCATTGTATATCCCCTATGTAATTCTCATGGCCATTGTAAAGTCTCTTGGGATTTGATACGTAATTGCTATTAAAGATGTTGAATTCCTCAATCAGATCATTCTCTCTCTCATCTCATCCATTGTAAACAAGCATAGGCCCTGCAGTTCTCTAACTCAGGTGCATGATGTGTGCTATTGGTCCCTTTTCCAATGACATGATGGATTTCCTTTCCGGGCTTAGTCTCGCATACTATGTTTTGCATTCCATGACACAAGGTAAACAGCTTTGTATATCATAGCCATGTTCACAAATTGGTTCAGAATCCACCAACACTCCAAATCCTGTCCTGCTCATTTTGGCATCGTTTAACTCCTATCTTTCTTCCTTTGTTTCAATATTTGCCATTTCTCAACCCGATTTACCAGTCTATCCAAATCGCAATGCTTTTGAAATGTTTGTAAGGCTCTCTTTCCCCCCCATCTTTGTATCCCATGCAAACTTTGATTATCTTGCCTCTACTCCCTGGTTCGAACTGATAGCAGATACCATGACTTTGTGATTAATATCCTACAGTTAATAACCCAGAGGTTGAGGGTTCAAAACTCATTATAGCAAGTTGTTAAATTGAATCGAATAAAAACTGCCAGCTCCTGTACATGGGAGAGAAAATATAGGTCTGTTAAACCTCACATGTGGAGAAATTCGAGACAGCAGAGGATGTACATAAATGGCACCAAATTGGGGTGGATAGTCAATACTGAGGATGACTGCAACAACTTACAGGAGGATATTAATAAATTGCAGAATAGGCAAATAATTGGGAGCTGAAATTCAACACAACTAAATGTGAGGTGGTACAGAATAGGGAGGTCACATATAACTGGGATGCGCAAGTCAAGTTGGGCTAGAGGAACAAAGAGAGCGCAGAGTTTAAATACATCAATCGCAAAGAGTTGCGTCACAGATTAGCGGAGCTATAAGGAAAGAAAATGAAGCGCTAGGCTTTATTTCCAGAGGGATGTAATTAAAATGTTTTGCTAACCCTGCATTGAGACTTGATAAGACCACACTTGGAGTACTGCATGAAGTTCTGATGGCCATATATAAATAGTATGGAGACGGACTTCCGGTGGGGCTCGCGAGTGGAGTGGCTGCATCGAGAAGAGGCTCCCGCCAGTCCACGATTTCTCAGACTTTTTCGGGGGTTTCCCCGGGGTTCTTTCTTCCCGCGTTTCTTCGGCCGTTGGGGCCTGCGGGACGGGCGTCGGGTCGGTCCGGTTTGGAGCCGGTGAGGAGCCCTGCGGGAGTATCCAGCGGCCGGAGCAGGGGGCATCGACCCAGAGGTCGGATGCGTGGGCGGAGCTTGACACGAGGCGATGTAATCGAGGTGACAGGCCTGAGTCCAGAACGTGATGTAGAGAGGGACTAGAGCACACTGGATGGTTCCCACTGAAAATAGATCTTTGAGGAGTTTGAAATCCGGTCCCCGGGGGAAGAGATTTCTTGACTTTGGAATTGTGGGGGGAAAAATTTGTGAAAATAATTGTTTAGTTATTTTCGGATTGAAGAAAGAAAGAAGAAATAATAAGTCGTTAGGGGATGCGATAAGCAGTTAGGAAGAAGGAAGAAAACCCGGGTTCGCCGTTGAATGAGAAGGCCAGCAAAAGCGCCGACAAGATAGCGGATGCCGGACCGCATGGTGGGGCCGCACTACTTACAGTGGAAAAGATGACCGAGGTGATGGCGGTGGAGCGGGAAAAGCAGTTTGCGAGGCATATGGAGGCTTTGAGGAAGGAGACGGCGGTCGTATTGAAATCATTGGTGGAGGAGGCAATCGCCCAGGTGAGGGTAGCTGTGGCAAAGACATGGCCGAGGTGAGGGAGCAGGGCGAGAAGATGAAGGAAGTGGAGGAAGCCCTGTCGCAGCACGGCGACCAGCTCACCTCGATGGGGGAACGAGCTGCGGAGAGTGGTGGAGATCAACAGAGGACTCCGAGCAAAGCTCGAGGCCTTGGAGAACCGTTCGAGACGGCACAATCTGAGAATTGTGGGCTCGCCCGAAGGGACAGAGGGCCCAAGGGTTGGGCCAACAGAGTCGCTAAGACGTTGGCGGAGCTGATGGGAGAGGGTGAGAACTCCCCCCAGTATGAGCTGGACTGAGCTCATCGGTCATTAAGGCCGAAGCCCAAGGTGAATGAGCCGCCGAGCGCAGTAATTATCTGCTTCCGTAAGTACTGCATGAAGGAGAAGGTGTTAAGCTGGGCGAAGCAGAAGTGCAAGGTGCAGTGGGACGGTGCTGGAGTTCGAATCTATCAGGACTTGACGGTTGAGTTGGCAAAGAGACGTGCGGCGTTCGGGCAGGTGAAGGCGGCACTGTACAAAAAGGGGGTGCGATTTGGTATGGTGTACCCGGCGAAGCTGAGGGTAACATACTAAGCCAAAGACTTTTATTTTGAGGCAGCTGAGGCGTTCGTGAGGGCAGAAGTCTTGGGACAGACGTGAGGAGTGGAACTGGAAGAGAGACTGTGGACTGTGTTTGGGCAGCTGGAAAATGTATAAATGCTATAACTTTCTTTTTACTTTTGTGTATTGTAATTTCTCTTTGCAATGTAACAGAGTTCAAGTTAATGGTTGGGTTGATTGGCGTTCTGTGTTGCGACGGTTAAATCTTATGTTAGTGAATTGTATGGGTTGGATTGTTGGTTTTGTTTTTTCTTTCACTGGGACTGGGTGGAAGGGGATGATATATCTTGGTGGGGGGAGCCACCCGCGCTAGCTAACTAAATTCATCTAGTGAATGGAGGTGAGGTGAGAGGAGGGCTGTGGTCGTTGGAGCCTGGATAGCAGGCTGCATTGGGCCTACGAGGCGAGCGAGAGGGGGGGGAAGGGATTGATGCTGGGAGATGTTTTTTAAAGGGGAAATGTAGGGGGGGTTCTTGGGAGGGGGGGGAAGGGGTTCGATGTTAACAATGGACAGGGGCGGGTCAGGCTTATGGGGCAGGGCCCAGTGGTATGATGATGGTGGATAAGAAGGGTGGGGGGGGGGGGGGGGGTGAGAGACCCCAGTTAGGATAGTCACGTGGAACATGAGAGGGCTAGGAGGTGAGGTCAAGGGTGCTTGCGCATCTTAAAAGTTTGAAAGCCGATCTGGCAATGCTGAAGGAGACTCACTTGAAGGTGAAGGACCAGGTGATACTTGAAAAGGGCTGGGTTAGTCAAGTGTTTCACTCTGGATTTGACGGAAGGGCTCGAGGGGTAGCGGTGCTGGTCAGAAAAAGGGTACGCTTCCAGATGGAGAAGGTGGTGGCAGATCAGGGGGGTACATATGTGATTGTGACAGGGGCGCTGGAGGGGAGATTAGTGGCGCTGTTTAGTGTATACGGTCCCAATTGGGACGATGTGGGATTCGCAAAGAAGGTGTTTGGAGCAATCCCCGGCTTGGACACACATGAACTGATTGTGAGGGGGGACTGGAACTTGGTGCAGGAGCCAAGGTTGGACAGATCACGGCCGTGCTCGCTGGTCCCATCAGGGGGGGGGCGAAGGCGCTGGCTGGGCTAATGGTGAAAATGGGAGGGGTGGACCCTTGGAGGTTCCTGCATCCAAGGGAACAGGCGTACTCGTTTTTCTAAGCAGTCCATAAGGTATACTCGCAGATCGACTTCTTTGTGGTGGGGAAGGCTTTGCTGGCTGGGGTTAAGGGGCCGGAATACTCGGCAATTGCGGTGTCAGATCATGCTCCGTATTTGGGTGGATATGGTACTGGAGAAGGGGGTAGAGCAGAGGCCGGGGTGGAACCTGGATGTGGGGCTTTTGGAGAACCAAGTGTTCTGTGAGAAAATTGAAAAGGTAATTAAGGAATATGTAGGTTTCAACTGTACGGGTGAGGTGTCGAAGGCAGTTGTCTGGGAGGCTCTAAAGGCGGTGGTGATGTGAGGGGTGAGGTAATTTTGTTTAAGGCCAGGGTGGACAAAGAGGAGAGGTTGGAGTGGCAGAGGGTAATAGATGAGATGTTGGAGGTAGATAGGAGTTATGCAGATGATGGGGACCCAGCGAAGCTGGAAAAGAGGAAGGAACTACAGGCGAGCTTCGACCGACTGTCTACCAGGAAGGCGGTGTGCCAACTGAGACGAGCAAGGGGTGCAGTTTATGAACATGGAGATATGTTAGCAGGTCAGCTCCGGAGGGAAGCAGCGGCAAGGGAAATTTTTCAGGTGAGGGATAGGGCAGGGAAGGTGGTGGTGGCTCCGGAGCTGATTAACAAGGTTTTTGAGGAGTTTTATGAGGGGATGTACTGGTCAGAGCCACCCGGGGAAGACCGTGAGATGCAGGAATTTCTAGATGGGTTGGAGTACCTGAGGATAGGGGAGGAGGACAGGGCTACATTGGAAGGAGCAATAGTGGAGCAGGAGATAAAGGATGTGATTGGGAGGATGCAGTCGGGGAAGGTGGCAGGGCCGGATGGGTTTCCGGTGGAATGTTATAAAAAATTCAAGGATAGGTTGGCACCCCTGATGGTGGGGTTGTTTGAAGAGGCAATAGGGAAGGGGGTGTTGACACAAACCTTGGGGCAGGCATCGATTCCACTGTTGCTAAACAAGATAAGGATCCGACGGACGGCCCACATCACTTCTGAATGTGGATGCAAAAGTATTGGCGATGGTACTGGCGGGTAGGCTGGGGGAGTGCCTCCCGAAGGTGATAGGTGAGGATCAGACGGGGTTCGTGAGAGGGAGGCAGCTTTTTTCGTACATTAGGAGGGTTTTGAACGTCGTTATGGCACCGGCGGAAGGGGAAGGAAACAGAGGTGATTGTGGCTTTGGATGCCGAGAAGGCGTTTGACCGGGTAGAATGGGGGTACTTGATGGCAGTTCTGGAGCAGTTTGGGATTGGACCAAGATTTGTGAGCTGGGTAAAGCTACTATATAAGGAGCCGAAGGCAAGTGTCCGCACAAACAACATCAGCTCGAGATACTTTTCTCTCCACCGTGGGTCGAGGCAGGGATGTCCTATGTCCCCCCTGCTGTTTTAACTTGCGATTGAGCCGTTGGCCATCGCATTAAGAAGTTCGGGAGCATGGAAAGGAATAGTGCGGGGGAGGGGGGTTTAGAGCATAGGGTGTCCTTATATGCCGACGACTTGCTGTTATATGTGTCGGAACAGAGTGTGTCGATAGGGGGAATATTGGAGCTACTGCGGGTATTTGGGTCTTTCTCGGGGTACGAGCTGAACCTAGACAAGAGTGTGTATTTTGTGGTATCTCGGCCGGGGGTGGGGGCAGGGGTGTGGGGCGGGGGGCTGCCATTCCGTAGGGCAGGGACTCACTTTAGGTATCTGGGGGTGCAGGTTGCCCGGGAGTGGGGGAGGCTTCGCAGGTACAACATCTCTAGTTTGGTGGGGGCGGTGAAAGCTGATCTGGCAAGGTGGGATGGTCTCCCTCTGTCACTGGCGGGTCAGGTACAGGCTGTTAAAATGGATGTGTTGCTGCGATTTCTGTTTATTTTTCAATGCCTATCGATTTTCCTGCCAAAGTCGTTTTTCAGGGAGATTGAGGGAAGGATTACCTCGTCCATATGGGGAGGGAAGGTGGCCAGAGTGAGAAAGGCACTGCTACATAGGGGAAGGAAGGCAGGGGGTTTGGGTCTTCCGAACCTGATGTACTACTACTGGGCGGCGAATGTGGAGAAGGTGCGGAGCTGGATCAGAGGGGTTGATTCCCAGTGGGTCAGAACGGAGGAGAGTTTGTGCAGGGGGTCGGGACTGAAAGCACTAGCAACAGTGCCGCTCCCGATAGCTCCGGGGTAATATTCAGGGAGTCCGGTAATAATAACTTCATTGAAAATCTGGAGGCAGTTTCGCCAACACTTCGGGTTGGGGGCAGGGTCAAGGGAAGTGCCGATTCGGGGGAACCACAGATTTGAGCCAGGGAGGTGGGATGGAAATTTCCGGAAATGGGAAGAGAAGGAGATTAAGACGCTAAAAGATTTGTTTCTTAGGGGACGGTTTACGGGATTGAAGGAGCTGGAAGCGAAGTATGGGCTGGAGCAGGGGGAAATGTTTAGATACATGCAGGTTCGAGATTTTGCCAGAAAGGAGATACAGAGCTTCCCGGTAGAGCCGGCCTCCACATTGCTGGAGAAGGTGCTGACGACAAAGGGACTGGAGAACGGGGTAGTGTCAGCGGTGCACAGAGCAATTTTGGAAGAGGATAAGGCATCACTGGAAGGGATCAAAGCAAAGTGGGAGGAAGAGCTGGGAGAGTTTATAGAGGAGGGGGTCTGATGTGAGGTGCTCCGGAGAGTAAATGCCTCCACCCCATGTGCGAGGTTGGGGCTGATACAGCTGAAGGTGGTATACAGAGCACACCTCACGAGGGTGAGGATGAGCCGATTCTTTGAAGGGGTAGAAGATGTGTGTGAGCGTTGCGGTGGGGGAGGGGGAGGGGGGGTGGGAGTGGCGCTAATCACGTTCATATGTTTTGGTCCTGTCCAAAGCTAGAGGATTACTGGAAGGAGGTTTTTAGGGTAATTTCCAAGGTGATGCATGTGAAACTGGACCTGGGACCTCGGGAGGCCATATTCGGGGTGTCGGACCAGCCAGGGTTGGAAATGGGTGCGGAGGCAGATATCATAGCCTTCGCCTCGTTGATCGCCCGAAGGCGGATCCTGTTGGGATGGAGAGCAGCCTCTCCACCCTGTTTGGGGATTGGTGGGAGGATGGGATCGTTGTTATTGTTATGAGGATTGACATATTTATTGCTGATTATTGTTTATTGTTGGTGGGTGTAAATTTGGGAGAAAATGTGAAAAAGGAGGCGAATAAAAATATTTTTTTTAAAAATAAATAAATAGCATGGAGAGGATACAGTGAAGACTTTGATGGTCATGCCAAATTTAAGGGAATGCAAATAAGGAAAGGACAAAGAGGCTGGATTTCTTTCTCCGGGGGAGTGGGGGGGGTAAAGTTTGAAAGAATGCTTCCACTTGTGGGGAAGGGCATAACTAGGTTTGAGTGAGGAAAGGGGCTCAAGTGAAGCATAAATGTGGTCATGGACTGTTTGGGCCGAATGGCCTGTTTCTGGGCCATGTATCCCATGTAATATTCATGTCAATCTGTTTCTCATTATCTTTTTCCCCACTTACACATTGACCTGTCACAGGCTACTTATATGAGCTAGTTCTGGTCACTGCGCTGGGATTGTGGCTACTTTCTGTTGTCAGGCCTGAAGGGTAATTTGGGCATCAAATCACTGAATCAAAATTGAGGTCTTTGATGCAGCCCAGATCCACGTGGCCTGTGGGTACGTTTATATCACAGCAGAACCATTGGTGCAACGGTTTTGCTGTAATTGTAGGGTTGATGTAACCTGCATCTGGTATGATGGCCTGAACTTGACATCAGGCACACAGCAGAGTGGCACTCCCTCAAAAAAGTAGTCTTGTTTTTCACTTTGGAGTTAGTGGCGACACCATACCTGATTTACACTCCCAGGTTTGACATTGGGTAAGGCAGTGCATTGATTAGGTTTCTAAAAATTTACAGTAGCCGAGTTCAAATCCCCCAATGGCACTGTGGCCTTAAAATCAGTTGAGTAAAAATTACTGAATAAATCTGGACTAAAAAGGTGACATCAGTAAAAGGGAGAGGAAAGTTGCCAGGTTGTTGTTAAAAGCCGAACTGATTTACAAATGTTCTTTCGGGAATAAAATCAGCTATCCTTACCCAGTCTGGCCAGATGTGACTGCAGTCTAACATCTCAGCAGTTGACCAACTGCTCCAAGGAATGACCCAGCAATCCACTCTCGTATCAATCGCACTTTCATTCGGGACTTCAATGTCCATCACCAAGATTGGCTCGGAGATACAACCACCGTCTGAGCTGATTGAGACCTGAAGGTCGTAGCTGGCAGATTTGGCTTGTGGTTGGCGTTGCTAGAAGCAACACCGGGGAAATAACTGACTTACCCAGCTTCATGTTGACGCAGGTAACTCATTAGGCTACACAATTGTGTGAAACCAATGCAGCACCTTCACCGTGTAGACTAACAGTTCAAAAAGATGACCGACCACCATAACCTCAGTGCAGCAGGGGCTGGGTGGTGAACACAGATGCCAGCGACGAGGGTTTAAAAAATAAATAAATAACCAGGTGCTTAAACTTTGGGAAACTAACAAAATAGAATGTGAATTTTCACATGTTCAAACGTGCATATATCAAATCACTTTTCCTAATTGATTTGCAGATGGGCCTGAAACATGAAGATGGTGATGATGACACTGTTACTCTGAGTGGGCGCAAGAATCGGCGGAGATCAAGTCTTGGTGTGAACGAGCGACGTGGTTTAGAACGACGGAGAAGTCGAAGACATTCAGTGCAAAACATCAAGAGCTCGTCGTCTGCCCCTGCGAGTCCTTGCAGTCCCCTGCCTGGTCATTTCCGTTCACACTTCCTGTTAGCCAGTGACCAGCGGCACGAAGATGTCAGCGAAAAGTAAGTCTTTGTCAAAAGTTGAAGGAAGCATGGAAACCATATTAAACTGTATTCCTTTTTGTGAGGTGGTCTTTACTCCATTCTCCCCAGTCTCACTCAAGTTAAAATGGCTTTTTATCCTGTCATTTCCTCCTGCATTAGTTACCATATTGGAGACAAATTGGGAATCAACTTGGGCTCATCTTTACAGAGGAAAAGGGGCACAAAAGAAACTATCAACTACGCATATTGATATATAGCAGAGCCCCCAAAAGTCTAATCTACTGGTGTCAAAGCTCAAACCTCCCAATTCAAATATCCTGATGGACTTGTGCACATCCATAGATTAACACAGCAGGAAATTTACAGATTAAAATATTACACATGCATATAAAGCTGGAATTTTTTAGGGCAACGATTTTGGGAGGAAGTTCCCTAGTTGTGAAGTAAGATGTTGTGAAGTAAGATACGCGCTAGTCCATGAGGCATTTAAGTATTATTATGGGTCTGTACACACAAATGCCAATTGAATGAGAATAATTTGTCATTTTGGCAATTGGGTATTAAAGTTTCATTCAAGAGATTGACATTGGACCCAGAAAGCCTTTGAACTAGGAGAAATGACTAAAATTATCAGCACTGAATTTTCAAATATCTGGAGGTGTGGATGGCAATGTTATTTAGTCAGTGCATGTAGAGTTCTACTTTCTATGATAGTGTCAACTCATGTCAAGGTGCTGAAGGTCACCTGTGTTCTTTCCACTCTTGGCCCATATTAGGTCTGAGACAAATATGGCTGTCAAAAAGCAGCTGTTCCCTTCACTTAAATATAATGGTACGAAGTCTTACAACACCAGGTTAATGTCCAACAGGTTTGTTTCGATGTCACTAGCTTTCGGAGCGCTGCTCCTTCCTCAGGTGAATGAAGAGGTATGTTCCAGAAACACATATATAGACAGATTCAAAGATGCCAAACAATGATTGGAATGCGACCATTAGCAGGTGATTAAATCTTTACAGATCCAGAGATGGGGTAACCCCAGGTTAAAGAGGTGTGAATTGTGTCAAGCCAGGACAGTTGGTAGGATTTCGCAGGCCAGATGGTGGGGGATGAATGTAATGCGACATGAATCCCAGGTCCCGGTTGAGGCCGCACTCATCTGTGCGGAACTTGGCTATAAGTTTCTGCTCGGTGATTCTGCGTTGTCGCGCGTCCTGCAGGCCGCCTTGGAGAACGCTTACCCGGAGATCAGAGGCTGAATGCCCTTGACTGCTGAAGTGTTCCCCGACTGGAAGGGAACATTCCTGCTTGGTGATTGTTGCGCGATGTCCATTCATTCGTTGTCGCAGCGTCTGCATGGTCTCGCCAATGTACCACGCTTCGGGACATCCTTTCCTGCAGGATGAATGGACATCGCGCAACAATCACCAGGCAGGAATGTTCCCTTCCAGTCGGGGAACACTTCAGCAGTCAAGGGCATTCAGCCTCTGATCTCCGGGTAAGCGTTCTCCAAGGCGGCCTTCAGGACGCGCGACAACGTAGAATCGCCAAGCAGAAACTTATAGCCAAGTTCCGCACACATGAGTGAGGCCTCAACCGGGACCTGGGATTCATGTCGCATTACATTCATCCCCCACCATCTGGCCTGCAAAATCCTACCAACTGTCCTGGCTTGACACAATTCACACCTCTTTAACCTGGGGTTACCCCATCTCTGGATCTGTAAAGATTTAATCACCTGCTAATGGTCGCATTCCAAGCATTGTTTGGCATCTTTGAATCTGTCTATATATGTGTTTCTGGAACATACCTCTTCATTCACCTGAGGAAGGAGCAGCGCTCCGAAAGCTAGTGACATCGAAACAAACCTGTTGGACTTTAACCTGGTGTTGTAAGACTTTGTACTGTGCTCACCCCAGTCCAACGCCGGCATCTCCACATCATTAAATATAATGGACATGCGGTTGTTATATGGCTCCGCTTTGTGCCCATGGCAAGGTCAGATAATTTCATCCTGTCCTCCGCACAAGACTTGCATCTAAAAGAAAAATCAGGCCCGTTGTGTTTCATCGTCGACAGCAGCCTATACTTCTCTATTCAAGATTCGGAAGGAATGCCATGGCTGCCTAATAAAAGTAAATGTTTAATTAGATTCCTCCCAACCTTTCCATATTAATTGTATTGAAAATTTACATCTCTGAGTAGAGGCTGTTGCCTGCTCGTGCTAACTTGCACCTGAGCCTTATCTTGACCTGACCAAAATGGGAATCCTGACTCCCGTATGCCTGCTGTATTGCGCAGCTCTCTGCTGATTATCTTCCCAAGTACTCCTACACGCCGCAGTTCATTTCTCGTTTAGTCTCCTTCATTCCTGTTTTTGACATCCAATTTATTCTATTCAGCAAAGATGGGGCTCAGCAGTACATGGTCTGCCATGCCGATGAACCAAACCAGTCTGATGTATTTGAGGCCAATCTCTCAGAATGCAATGCGTAAGTACAGGGGGCTGCATTGAATTGCATGACTACAGCTGGGTCACTCTTCTGCTGCTCCTTGTGCTTCACCTATTTGGGGGTTGGGACTCTCTTGTGCAAAGCTTTGGTTGTTGGACATGCGGTGTCTATATTAGTAATGATCTCCTCTTTGTTTTGTCAAACTTTTCCTTTGTGGATCTAATTTTCATAATTTCTAATCCTAAAATCTTAGAATCTCTACAGTGCCGAAGGAGGTGATTCCACCCATCGGGTCTGCACCCACCCTCCACAAGAGAACCCCTCGCAGGCCCATTCCCCTGCCCTATCCCTGCAACCCCACCTAACCTGAAAACTAAGGGGCAATTTTATCATGGTCAATCCATCTAATGTGCAAATCTTTGGACTGCAGTCCGCCATGCAGTTTTAATGCAGTCAGAACTCTGAAAATACTAAGACAAAGTTGCAATTTTTCCCAAGTTTGTTGCTTTTGTAAAATGGTTGGTGCTTTTTTCTGTGGTGCCTTCTTATGATATCTTTGGGCTGAAATAATACAGATGTGAATGTTGCAAGGAGAGCAAGTCACCCAAACAGAGTGAAAGAAGCACTTCCAATTTGCAATGGCCACATATGCAGTTTACAATAAAATGGTGCATCTTTGCTAGGATCTCCACCTTTCCTTCCTTTTTCAATACTTCACCCCTTTGTTTCCATTCTCAAATCCTTCATGAAAGTTACATCTGTTTATTTTGGGTTTGGACAATGCTTCAAAATACACATGTCAGTGCTCCTCGAAATAGCAGCCTCTACTGCACCTTGCATGAGCTCTTTCTTCAGATGTTAACGTGGCTCATTATCAGTGGGTTGAAGCTAGCTTCACTGCAGGCTTAAGCACATAAACTTGGCTGGCAATTCAGGCCCAAATTGATGCGAGCGTTTGGTGTGGCTTAAAAACCAAGGTACGTCTGTTCAGATAAAGGGAAGCGATCCCCAGGCTTTAAAATGGATGATCACACTATGTCATGGTCTACAATGCTACCAGAAACAGACTATTTGATTGTTTATGGGACCTTACTGCATGCAATGCGATTTTCACATTTGTTTACAATTGGTGTTAATTCGGTCAGTGTTTACCCTCTGTAATTTTGAATCGTCCGCTAACCTGAATCACGAGCCCTCAAGCTAACAGGAGCATGTTGAAATAGCAGTGACTACTTAAAAGTAAGTCCGGTGATTGTAAAGAATTTTGCAGAATTTATACAGTATAAATGGAAATGTGTTTACTTGTTTTCGGTCGCAATGGCCACTGGTTCTGATTTGAAGTGGATAATGTGTTCTGGACTTTCCTCAAAATGCTTTGAACCAGCAAGAACACCTGGGATAGCTTTTCTTCCAAATTGCCATCTTAACCCATGGCCGAGCAGTGGGAAGATGTGCCTTTCCTAAGGGACTTGGGTGGGACTCGGAACTTGGCATAGTTGGAGACGGATTTTGAAGTGCCCTGAAGTTTTGATGATTATTAGGGAGTGCGTTGGCATATCTTCCCTTTTTCACCACCTGGCAACATTTCTGTTACTTGATGAAAATGATTTTCATGGATGACGAGGTAAGAAATACAGAGAGAGTTTTTAAAAAAACTGCAAAGAATGAGGGCTCAGCAACTCTGTGCATTGGGACCAAGACCTGAATCATCTGACAAAGGTTGACCAGGGAATTCTGCGTTTCCAACCGTTGTTCATGGTGAGGAATCTGCTGCTGATGCCACACTGAAGGGGAACAATAAGTGTTGCGAGAAATTTTAAAGGTTCCTTTGAATGTTCGCAGGATGAGTGTGGCCCGGTTACTGGTTCTTTTTCCGCCCTCTCAGCTACAGTTGGTAGCTGGGAAGAGTGGGGAGTTTTCTTGACAGTGTGCACGTGTGTATGTCTCAGTGAGGTTTTGATTGTGTTCTCATCGCCCTGTGTCTTACTTGACCAAAGAATGTTTGCTTACACGGAGTAAAAAGGACAGGTGAAGGGACATTGAGTTCATTTGCGCTGTTGTCATGAAAATGGTTAGAAAGTGTGAGGCTGGATTGGATTTTGATTTGCAATCATTCAGTTGTATGGAGCAGAAAATGGATTATGTACAAAGTTTGCGTCCCTTAAATATGCATTTAATTAAGAGAAATGTGAACGTCTAGTTCGGAAAGGTTCTCCACATGAATTAAACTGTTACGATTCATAGATGTTAAGTGCCTGCAACAGAATAAAAGCCCCTTTTGAATTGTTGTTTATACAGTATAAAAGTGTAAATCTTCACACGGCTGCAGGATTTGAAGCTTTATCTGGATCGAATAGAGTGCTTGGATGAAGCAGTTTCTTTCCAGTGATATTCTGCTTATCCAAACAGTGATTGTCTGAGTCCTTTTATTCTTCAAGTTATCGGATATTAGCCATTCATTTTATATCTTCTTTGTCTTAACGGTATGCTGCAGCATTAGGGGACCATCTGTCTCCAAAGGACCACCGAGACTAGGTAAAATCTTCATTGCTTTTTAGCACAATTTGGTACAAATTATAGTATAATTGTTTGCAGCTTTAAAAAGATTGTTTTATTTATTTTAAGAGAATTTAATTCACTACTTTTAACAAAACTACCAAAAGATCCAGGTTTAAATTGACGACTCCAAATTGTCTAAAATAATATCCAAAATGGGCAATAAGTGCAAGTTATGCGAAATTTAAGTTTCCAGACTGTTAAAACCTTTTCCGTTTCATTGCTAAATTGAAGTAATTACTGTGCTCCACATTCCTTTTGCCATGAAATATTTACCTTTTACTTCTGATCGAAATTTTACTTCAGAGACACTTCATTTCAGGGGCGAAATTATCCGGTATCGGCGCGGTGTCCCCTGACTGGTGCCCAAATCAGTCTGGCATCGCGCTGCCCCAAAGGTGCGGAATGCTCCGCATCTTGGGGGGCCGAGCCCCAACCTTAAGGGGCTAGGCCCGCGCCGGACAAATTTCTGCCCCGCCAGCTGGCGGAAAAGGCCTTTGGTGCCCCGCCAGCTGGCGCGGAAATGACATCTCCGGGCGGCGCATGCGCGGGAGCGTTAGCGGCCGCTGATGGCATTCCCGCGAATGCGCAGTGGAGGGAGTCTCTTCCGTCTCCGCCATGGTGGAGACCGTGGCGAAGGCGGAAGGGAAAGAGTGCCCCCACGGCACAGGTCCGCCCACAGATCGGTGGGCCCCGATCGCGGGCCAGGCCACCGTGGGGGCCCCTCCCGGGGCCAGATTGCCCCGCGCCCCCCCCCCCCCCCCCCAGAACCCCGGAGCCCGCCCGTGCTGCCTTGTCCCGCCGGTAAGGTAGGTGGTTTAATCTACGCCGGCGGGACAGGCATTTTAGCAGCGGGACTTCGGCCCATCCGGTCCGGGGAATCGCGGGGGGAGGGGCCCGCCAACCGGCGCGGCGCGATTCCCGCCCCCGCCGAATATCCGGTGCCGGAGAATTCGGCAACCGGCAGGGGCGGGATTCACGCCAGCCCCCGGCGATTCTCCGACCCGGCGGGGGGGGTCGAAGAATCTCGCCCCTGGTGTTGGTTCATGGAAGATATTTTCTGTGACGCTTTGATTACAGTCAACACTTGCTCACCCCCCACTACTCACATAGGGCAGGCTCCCTATTTTTTTTCCTATTTCAGCCATGGCTCAGTTGTTGTCAACGCACTCAACTGAGTCAGAAGGTTTGTGATTGAAGTTCCCTTCTAAATCCTGAGCACAAAAATCTAGGTGGGATCTACCAGTGCAGTACTGAGGAAATACTGCACAGTCAGACATGCCGTCATTGGCTCACAACATAGGACATTACAAAAATATGTGTTCTGCAACGACTAGAAGACTTTCGGAATATTGGATTCTACTTATTGGGCGATTTAAAGGTTCAAATCCTGGGGTTAGTGGTTTGACTGCAGTGGTATGTTTTCTTTTAATTCTGTTTTGCAGGGCCAGTGCTTTAAGCAGCCAGCAGGTGAAATTGAGAAAAGAATGTGTTTTTCAGCCTTGACTAATAGACTGTGGTTTGACTGGGAACGTCCCTGGGGAGTTAATGTGCTTTGCAGCCTGCAGAGAAAATCTGTTTTACAGCTTGGGGAGATGAGGTCATTGCTGGGTGGAACCCAGGAATACAGAGAGATATTTTGAAAGGTTTTGGAGAGACATGTTGAAAGGTATTAGAGAGACATTTTGAAAGGTTTTGGAGAGACATTTTGAAAGGTTTTGGAGAGACACTTTGAAAGGTTTTGGAGAGACATTTTGAAAGGTTTTAGAGAGGCAGATTTTTGGAGAAAGCTTTGGAGGGTGGAGTTGAATTCTGATCTGCCTGACACTGAGTCCACAATTCCCCTACAATAAAATATGTTGAGAGTTGTATACTTCGTGTTTTTTAATGGAAATTGAGTAGTAATGGTTAAGGGGTAATTGTAAGCTGTTGTGAAAAAAAACTTTAATATTGCATCCATAATAAAGTTTTGTTTTAAAAATACCCAAACCCTATTTCATTATTCAATGCCACTAGAGCAAATCATTTGTTCTACTCAGTCTTGTAAATAAAATAAACTATTGGAGTTTTGGTCAGTATCCTAGCCACTGTTGGTGTCTGGTCTGAGATCATAATAGTTCCATGACTTGAGCACATTTTACTGGGCATTTGTAAACTGCACTATAAATATGAGACTCCAAAATGAACTTCTGCTGTAACCTTGATCAAGCTGCCCAGTTACAATATGTGCTTTCGTTCTCAGTATCAACCATGGGCATCAAGCTGCATTAATAGGGACACACATACTCTTCCATAACCTATGTTTATGCCATCTGGATCACTTAAGGTTTGTAAGACAGAATATTTTAAATGACAGTCACCCTCATAAATTTAGTTGCTATAACGGTACATCAAACACTAAGCTAGTAATTAAAACACTGGTATGATCTGACAATTTGACTTTTCAGTCATGCCTGTCATCAAGCTTGAGTAATGGTTGTAAATTTAGGCTGCATTTTGCTTTTAACCACAATCCCTACAGTCCACCATCTCTCCGTTTCTCCCTCTTGTCAGCAGTGTGATGGCAGGAACAGATGATTGGGGGCAGGGTTATAGCATCAGCTGGGAACTCTTAACTTGTGGTGCTTTGTCCATGTTCTTCTGATGCGGCTGAGGAACAGAGGATGTGATTCTTCAACCCCCCCACCCCGATCATGCTAACCTGAATATTAAAGCCCTGTCACTTGGGAGAGTTTGAAGAGAGAACGTATCCATTGTAAGTCACTGAGTTGGAACAATGCTGGTAGGCTTGCTGGTTCCTATATGAAGTTCAGCAAGGGTAAGATATAATAGTTACCGCATTGACAAATATCTAGCAATGAATCCTGTGCATTGAGTGGGTAGATTGTTTTTTGCAAACCTCATTTGACGAAATACAACTGGATATTTATACATTTTTGCTTAATGATTTTTTAATGAAAATCTCTTGGATTCATTATTTAAGGGAACAGTAAGATTTGATAATAAAAAATAATCCAACATGATCAAGGATAACTGAGAGGTACAAGGACCAATAAAGCATAGTGTATAATCTTTTTGTTAAATTACTCTGGTTCTTGGGTACTGAAATTATAATACCGGCGCATGATTATTCAAAAGGTTTGTCTGAAATTAAATGGGTTAATTGCTCTGCGGAAGTAGTGCAGCATGCAATATTAGGCAAACATCCCATAGTGAAAATGTGGTGCTTGCTGTTCAGTATGAATAAAGGGCTATGCAATTTAGCTTTGATCGTCCAGTAGCTTTTGTGTGGGAAAAATAGCACGTGGATAATTCAATCATTTGAATTGAGCAATGTCAACAGCAATTTAATGCTGCCAATGTTTCGACTCGTCATTATGGAGTGGAAATCTGTCTGAAGATGGGGAAAGTGGAAATTTCCTTGGAAAAACGTTGCAAGGTTGCCAAAAAAAATCAGGAAATTGCATTGGTGTGGTTCAGAGTCCACCTCCCAAGTTCTGGTTGTGATCTGAAGTATTTTATTGTTTTGGAATTCTGAAGTAATACTGGCAAAATGCGAGGATGGAGAACAACAGACAAAATAAACAGACAATATTCCTATCACTTTGCAGTAGAATATTGAACTTGTGCCGCTATAACTGACTTGAATGGAAGTTGCAAGTGTAAGACACACAAAACCAAAGGGAACTCTTGTGACATGAATATTGAGAAGGACCAAGCCCATGAACAGCAGTCTGAGCCCTTCCACTCCTAATAGTGCAGGGCAACATTGGGGTCAGTCTTGCAATTAGCACCAGAAAAGGCTTTTGGTATGATTTTCAGTGGAGGAGGGGGACAGGACATTGAGGTGGATAGTAGGATGTGGGGAGGCTAAAGTTCAGAATAAAATGGGAAATGATAACATAGAAAGAGGAGATCCCGGTGTAGCCAGATCAGGCCAACCTGTCTCCCCTATAGTGAGATGGGAAGAAAAAGTACAGAGCCGTCCAGGCCCCAGTCAGCACTACCATGTTCCCCAGTGACCTGAAAACATTGGGGCCTGCAGAATCTGTCATCTCCCCCTATATAGTAATTTAAAAAACAAAGTAACCTGATATAGACGTGGAGAATGAATAACTTTTTGTTTTGATTAGACTGCCTTGCATTATTGCTCATTGTAATAATGCAGATATTCTACTCAGAGCTTGGTCACAGCAGGAAAATTCCAGACGGGTAGCAGAAATGCTTTAAGAACCTCCTTGAAGCACCCTAGAAGAGGTCCGACATCTTCCCTGAGTCATATAGGAGATAAAAACAAAGTGCTGTCAAAATTCAGATCTGGCAGCATATGCGTGAGAGAATCAGAGTTATAATGATGGAATAATTAATGGAATTGACAGCGATCAATATTATGGTCCAATATGATGGCGCCAAGAGACAGCTTGACTTTTTGTTTGGACCTAGTTATATGTATCATCTTGGGCAGAAGGTGAAACAGCGGTCAAGTGGTTTCTAATCAGAAATATTCTGAAGATTTTAATCCCTGACATAAAATGAGCTCTAATGGCAGTAAATTGAAGTTGTCTGTAGTTGAAGTGAGGGCAGAGGGCTCAAATCAAAAGCGGAAAGGAATCATAACCGTGCAAATCAGACAATAAAATAACAACGGACATAATACAAAATAAAATAGCATCAAATAAGTTCAATCTCATTGATAAATGTGGTAAGGATGTAAAGAGTTGGAGGAAAGCGTATTTAAACCAAAAATCTTAGCTTTTACCTAAAGTAGCCAACCAGATGGGGATGACATTCATAATCTATTTTTTTATCTGAAGAATTTCCGTGTTTCAATAAAATTGGACAAAATTACAATTTGGTTTTTCTTTAACATAAATCTTGTTTTAAAAGGAGTCTAAGCATGCATCCGTGGTCTGGGGATCACATTAACTCCATTCAGATCAGCTGACATTTCTGAACAGACTTTGCCGAAAGTTATAAAGGATCAGTTTTTTCCATTTTGCTCGGGATGTGGTGCAGAGATGAGCTCAGTGTATTGATGACATTATTCTCATTGCCCTCTAACAAATTAAGCCTTGCTTGGAATACATGTTGGATAGCAATTGGGCGTATTATATTTTAAACAAAACTTTCAATGTTGAAGCCAAATGGCTGAGTTGCTGCACCCAAGGGATGGAAATAAGCACATAAATAGGAACGGGAGTAGGCCATTCAGCCCTTCGAACCTGTTATACCATTCAGTCTTCTACCTCAGTCATGCCTTCCCGAGCTTTGACAAAGGGTCATCTGTACTCGAAACGTTAGCTCTTTTCTCTCCCTACAGATGCTGCCAGACCTGCTGAGATTTTCCAGCATATTCCCTATGCCTTCCCACACTATTCCCTGAGAATTTGACTCCCAATGTATACAAAAAATGTATAGATCGATGACATGAACATACTCAAATGAACAGCGGTAGAGAATTCCAAAGGTTGACAGTCCTTCCTAGTGATGAAATTTCCCCTCTTATGACTGACCCTTTTTCCAAAGCCACTCCTAATTCTTGACTCCCCGCTCTGAGGAAGCGTACTGCCCAATATAAAGCCCATCAAGAATTTCAGATGTTTTAATGAGGTCACCTCATGGGCTTACTCTACTCCTCATCCCCCTTATCCCAGGAATCAGTCCAGTGAGTGTTTGTCACACATCTAAGATGAGGGCTGGGATTTTTTTGCACGTGCAACTGGAGCAGGAAATCTCACGGGCGGCCCAAATCATGTTTCACGCCAAAGTAAAAGCAAAATGTGACTATCCCTGCCCGGAACGCAACTGGATTTGGGAACATAATTTCCATACATTAACATCTCATTATCAGGCTTCTACACCTGCATCATTACCCCGCACCCCCGCGGCCCAATAAAGTCCATTCATGTCGGCATGAAGGAAGATTGGCATGAACTACAACTGATTTCCCAAGGGGGCAGTGCTGGGGGGTGAGTTGTGGGGGTGGGGGAAGGAATGCCTGGTAGTGGTGGGGCTCCTGGTTAGCTTTTGTTCACTAGGGTTGCCTTTTAAAAAGGATGCCACCGACCTTCAAAAAATAAAGTTGCTGGTGGGGTCAATCAGAGCCCATCCTGCCAGCGTGATATTGTGGGACCCACCCTTTGCTTTTATTGACTCAGTCTGGGATGATAGGGCGGAGTAAGCTGCCTTTGGCTGGCCGCTTCAACGCACTTTTCCCGCCCGCTATCGGCCTTTGCTGACATTCGGGAAAATTTCGTCCAAATTACGGAGGTGAAATTGAATATAGGCCACCCAAATGGTTGAGTTAAAATAAACCAAACTAACCACAGATAAAGCCTGGAATCTTTGCAACTGATATAACCTCAGATTAGAACAACTATCTCTGCTATTTAACCATTGAGTCATCTTGGTAACCCTTTGAATGTTAACTCTCTTAGATATGAATTGTTAAGAACCTCTATTTGTGCATCTAACTAAGAGCAAATATCCTTCTGCATATCATTTGCAAACCTTTTCAAATTTGTTCCTGTGCAGGATCATCCAATTTAATGCCTTCCCTTCACTCCCCTTTTTACAATCCCTCACTTTCCCCTTCCTTTTCCCTATCCCATTCTCCCTGGATTTTCTAATTTCTCGTTGAAAGGTCTATTTAATGTCCAAAGTTAAATGAAAAGCATTTCATTTTTTTCCCCAGACCGCTTAAGTGGATTCAGTCAGAATAATGTCAATTCCACGTTCCAGGTCGTCCCACCATCCTGGTTCCTTGGCTGGAGTTCAGGGATTCCTTTTGCCCAGGCCTCTTCGGGCTGACTTCTTTAAGTAATAGGCGAGGTTTAAATGTTCTACTTAAAAATAATCAGCCAGCTGCAGCATACTTACTTTTGATATTCCGAACGTTGACCTGCCAGTTCAGACATGAATATATGCTTTGCTGCATAAATTCTTCCTCTTTAAGCTATGAAGTTATACATCTCAGTCCACCAGTTACTGAAGCTATCGTATTTACTTGGATTCAAGTGAATCATTGCTAAAAGGTCCACTTGCTTGGACAGAGACAGATGTACAGTACACAAATATTTGAAAATAATATCAATGAATCATACCACATATATAATATATATATACTTATTTATATTTTCTTCATTATGTGTTCCGTTAGTTAACTTGTGTTAACCATGGCTCAGTTGGTAGCATTCTTGCCTCTTGAGTCAGGAGGTTGTGGATTTCAAGTCCAACTTCAGGACTTGGGTACAATTATCTAGGCTGACACTCTAGTGCAGTACTGAGGGAGTGATGTCTTTTAGATGAGACCCTGTCTGCCCCCTCAGTCAGGTGGATGAGACATTCTTTCCAAGAAGAAATTGTCCCCAGTGCCTTGGTCAATTTGTGTGCCTCAATAAATAGGAGAAAAATTGATGATTCGGTTGTTATCGCAGTGTTGTTGATGGGACCTTGCTGTAAGCAAATTGTTTGCCATGTTTCCTACATTATAATAGTTGGCTACACTTTAAAGGTACTTAATTGGCCGTAAAGCGTTTGGGACATCCTGGGCACGATTCTCCACTCCCGTGCCGGTTGGGAGAATCGCCTGGTGCGCCATTTTTCCACACGACGCCGGTCCAACGACCTCCCGCGATTCACCCAAGCGGCGAGAACGGCCCCGTCGTGTTCTGCGCGGCGCAGGCCGGAGAATCGCCCGAAACACCCAAAATGGCGATTCTTCACTATCCCCGCTATACTCCAGCCCGGATGGGCCGAGCGGCCTGCCCAATACGACGGGTTCCCACCGGCGCCGTCCACACCTGGTCGCTGCCGGCAGGAACAGCGCGGGAACGCTGGGGGGACGGCCTGTGGGGGGGGGGCCCTCAAACGGGGGCCGGGCTCTCTGAAGGAGGACCTCCTTTCCTCCACGCCCCGCAAGATCCACCCGACATCTTCTTGCGGGGCGGCCTCGGGAAGGACGGCAACCACGCATGCGTGGGTTGGCGCCAGCCAACCCACGCATGTGCGGGTGACACCAGTTCCGCGGCGCCGGCTGCGTCATTTACACGGCGCCGCTTTTACGCGGCGCCAATGCCCGGCGCGCGCTGACGACGCTGCTTTCGCGACACGCCCCCCGAGTTCCTCGCGGCCCCGCTCCTAGCCCATTTTCGGGCCTTGAATCGATCGCGATCGGGCCATTTCGCGCCGTTGTGAAACTCGACGGCGTGGGCACTTAGTCGTGGGAGCGGAGAATCGTGCCCCCTGTGTTCCTGAAAAACACTAGACAAAGGCAAGTTTTTGGTTTTTTTTGCAGAATCAAATATTTTGGCAATTCACAATATAATTGTCATTTGTGGCCCTGCTTGGAGTTGCAACCTTGCATCTAAACTATTGGTGAGGATAGATTTGGATTTTTGTCATTATGCTGGTATAAATGTTGTGATAGTTGGGCTGACTACACTGCATTAAGGATACAAAATTCATGCAAAGACTTTAGTTCAGATTGTGCTTTCAGTCAAACTTGAAGTCAATACAAAGGAAAATGGATGGAAGGTGGGGGCGGAGTGGGGCAGCGATGTGGGGGCTAGGGGACGTGTTGGGTAGACTTTGATTTGTAATGGGCAGCCAATCTGCCACTGCCCATTTTATCCATTGCCAACACTAAATATTTAGCCTCATGTGCAAAAATGAGAAAACAATGAATATCTGGAGAATGTATCTTGGGGGGGGGGGGGGTTCTTGTGCTGTATCTTGGCTCAGTTACGTCTAACATCCTGTTAGCTCTCATAAAAATTCCATATACTTCACCTGAACTCTGTGTCAGTCAGTCAAATATCCTGAGGCTATTAATATCTTTATAATACTTCTCGATTTCTCTAGCAAGGAACTGGTAAAGGCACCATGCGTCAAGTGTGCTATAAACCTCTTTGGTTCTGTCTCCGCATATAAACTCTAAATCTGTCATTGCCTCTGCTTAATACAACTTTGTTCAAAGTTTCCTGCTCAGCAACTGCTTTGTTGGATTTTGTTTTGCTGCAGACATTTCTCTGAACTTCTGTGAGAGCTCCTTTCAATACTCAACCAAATGCATCAGTTTGCTGGCTTCTCGAACAAGAAAAGTAACCTTCCTTGCTCTCACTTCTGCTCCAGCCCTTGATGACTTTGCAAACGAACCCTTTTTCTCAATTTCTGTTTTCCCATTTTCATCCTTAATAGCGTTTATCCTTACCCAGGTCTGTCAGATCCACTGATTGCTCACTTCCAGTACGAACTGTTGAGTAGTTTCCCTCCCGCAGTCCATCCTTGGATGAGAAATCGAACCCTGACTTCATCGGTCCTCTCTTATAAAAGACACAATGGCATTCTTTTGAAGAAAAACAAGCGAGTTAACGCCGGAGTCCTGGACAATATTTATCTGTCAATCAACATCACAAGAAACAGATTATCTGGCCACTGCATAGCTGTATTTGGGATAAAGCTGTGCACTAATTAGCTACCGCATTTCCTACGATACAAGTGCCAACTCTTCTAAACTATGTCTTTGCCCGCAAAGCACTCTGGGGCATCCTGAGGTCATGAACTGAGCTCTAGAAATGAACATTTTTCTTTCAGATGTGCACTCGTTTCTGAACAAGCGCTCCAGTTTGTCTTAGCCCCATTAAGTCTATTTTTTGTATATTTGCTTCTGCTTAAGAGGGTGATGTTCACCCATTGAAATGCTGGTCTAATCTAGTTGCATCAGTTACCTTTTCTTTAAACATGGAAACCCTCACATCTTTAGTGTTTTAATTGAATCCTTAACCATGAGTATGAATTTCAGGATGGGTGTTGCATACATTACTTTTCTCATGAATGGTTGGTGTTATAGCTGAATTGGAAGAACCCAGAATGGAACACTGGCTCAATAGACTGCAACTTTTACTTTTTTTTTAAACACAAAAACATAGAGGAACAAAGTCGCAGGACTACTAATTAGCTTTAACAACAAGGAAAGAAATATTGAACATAAAATGTTGGATTATAATAAAATGCTGCTTTGCTTAATACACGCAGATTTTAAGATTAACATAGGTTGCAAAGTACATCTTAAGCTATAATGGTCTGAATGACACAAACTCCCTTTAAGCACCCAGATTAGCTGTGATCAAATACACAGTCTGCTCTGAACCCAAGTTAGTGGGCGGGATTCTCCACTCACCCGCCGAAGTGCCCGCGCCGTCGTGAACGCCGTCGAGGTTCACGACGGCGCGGAACGGCCCCGGTCCCGACCGATTCAGGCCCTGACAATGGGCCGGGATCGGGGCTACGTCATCTACACGCGCCAGGCCTTGTCTCCCGCGTAAAAGCGGTGCCGCATAGATGACGCGGCCGGCGCCGCATCACGGGCGTCATCCGCACATGCATGGTTGTCGTCCTCTCTAAATCCGCCCCGCAAGAAGATGGGGGACGGATCTTGCGGGGCCACGGAAGGAAGGAGGTCCTCCTTCAGAGAGGACGGCCCGACGATCGGTGGGCACCGATCTCGGGCCACCCCACATTCCAGGTGAAGCCCGGTGCAGGATCCCCCCTTGCCCCCCCCACAGGCCGCCCCCACCAGCGTTCACGCACCGCCCACGACTGCAGCGACCAGGTGTGGACGGCGCCGGGGGGAACCCGCCGTTTTAGCCTGGCCGCTCGGCCCATCCGGGCCTCAGAATAGCGGGGGTGCCGGAGAATCGCCATTTTGGGCGTCTCCGGCGATTTTCCGGCTTGCGGCCTGCGAAACTCGACCGGGCCGTTCCCGCCGCTTGGGAGAATCGTGGGAGGGCGTCGGACCGGCGTCCCCGGAAATTTTGGCGGCCCAGGCGATTCTCCCAACCGGCGTTGGAGTGTGGAATCGCGCCCAGTGTCTTTGGATTTCTACTCCGAATTTCCCCAGATGGTTGTCACGTGAACGTTTCAAACTCTACTCCTTAATCACGCTTTAAAACCTTCTTTCATAATAATGCTTTCCATGAGTGGTTTGCATTCTGAAATCCAGTCCAGGCTTTCCAAATCACTCTTAAACATAGCATCCACACCACTTTTAACAGTGAATCCAGTATCCAGGTTTTACACCACCCCTTTAGGTTTTATTTGTCTCGACCACTGTACAAACTGTTCAGAACTGTTTTAGCTCCCGGTTCCCAGACTCTACTAAAATGACATCAAACTTTTGATTTACCTCTGAAGTCTATTTTCCCGCTTTTCTTCCAGTTACTGCAATTGTCTCTTTAACTCAGTATACTTTGTTTCCTCTTCCTTGAATTCTTCCGAACAATACCTTGGTCTCTGTTCTCTTAACCTCAGCAGTATTAAGACATTCTTTCTGTCCCAATTCCCTGGTTTTCAGCACCGTAGCTGGTTCTTTGGGAATGCTGCCTCTTTGCATCTTCCGCCCTGTTCAATCTATCTTCTGGCAGAGTTGAGAGATGTTCTCTCAACTACCAACACATTCCGCGAAACTAAAAACAAAATAGTTTTTTTTTTCCATAAAAGGGCCTCCAGTTGCTAAGCAACTCGCACATCCTGTTGGCTTCTTTACTCTTCATGTCATAGCCCCCTCTAAGTACAATAGAAACACAGTTGGAACCAACCCCCCACACATCCAAACCCCTATGTCCAGCAGAAACATGACTGTAGGTTTTGCCCTTCCTTCCACAAAAATATTAAATTAAACCCACTTAAAATTATATAGTATTTCTAATGTTTATCTGAACAAATATAAATCCCTTGGAACAACCTTTTTTTTCCCAAACATTGGATGAATCCTATAGGATATTTGTCTTTTGGATGAAGTCGCATGTAAAATGTGTTGTGATGTAGTGAACTCGGCTTCAGAAAGATTTTTACACAGAAAAACCAGCATGGAACTAAGTCATTCAGCCATATACAGTTGACCTACTTTTAAATGTTGAAACGGACTCTGCCAATATCTCTAGTTGGACATTACACAGACTCTCAGACTCTGTGATTAAAAATATATCTTTTAAATAAAGGTTCAAGCTTGAAGAAGGGATTCAAGGTAAAACTGGGTAAGAAATGTGTGGAAGTGACCCAGAAGCGAATGAAAAGTCACAGAACCTGTGGCAGATTAAACTAAATACAGATAATAACGCATCAATCTAATGGTTTAACTTGAAGCAACATCCAGATTACTTCATAAAAGGTACAGGGAAAAACTGAACCAAAAGTTGAGCTATTTGGAGTCATGATACCAAAGCTTGGTGAAGTGGGTTTTGTTGAGGAATAAATGGGCAGCATACATGTTAAAATGGCTCGGGGTGTAAGCTGAAAAGAGATCCCTAGCTATTAGTAGCCTTGGCAATCACTACAGCGCAGCAATAAGTAATCCAAATGGAATGCTGAAGTGTATAACCGAAACAGGAGATGATGCTGTTTTAAAACTGTAGTGCATGTTCTGGTCAGTCACTAATTTTAGTGCTCGATCCCACTTAATCACTAACACATCAGGGAGTTGGTCAATTTAGGAAGTGGTGCTGTGAAGAGCCATAAGACTGATCCCTAATGTCAGAGAGCAGCTTCAGAGGAAAGACTGGAAGAAACAAATTGGGATTGCAGCTTTGAAACGTGGTGATTAAAAGCAGCATAGAGCAGGTAAATCCAGATGTGGCAGCAAGTTACACCAAAATAGCAGGACAAGATCAGCAGTGGCTCAGTTGGTAAGAGGGTCATGGGTTCAAGCACCACTCTGGGACTTGAGCCCCAAAATCTAGGTTGACACTCGAGAAGGAAAAAACCCCAGTTTGGACCAATATCACCTCCCAGTTTTTACTGGTGCTCCATTTTTAAGGTATGCAAGACCAGTTCAGAGCAGTATTCTTATTTCCCCACTTTACTATTTATTCCTTCTGGGACTCCCATCACATCTTTAAGAAATATCAGTTAGACTAACAATGGGCAATAGGTTTGGCTTCTGTCTCCTTGGGTTACAAACAGTTCACCATTTTCACTAACTTATGACCAGAATGCCGTGACACTGCAAATCCAGCATGTAGATGTTCAGTGAGGACAAAATTGGCTCAGTGACAGGAAACAGAGGTCGATGGATTTATTTTTGCAAATGGAAAACTATTCCCAGTTGTGTTCCACAGAGTTCAATCTTGGGGCCCTTGCTGTTTTGTGTGTGTGTGTATATATATATATATATTTTTTTGATTTAGACTTAAAAGTGAGAGACATGAGAGACCTGTTTGGGAGATTTGAAGAATGCGCAGAAATTGACCGTGTCGTTGATAGTGGAGAGGATAGCTGATGACTCCAGAATTATATCAGTAGTTTGGTTGAGTGGGCAGAGAAAAGGCAAATGGAATTCAATCTTGATAAGTGTGAGGTAATGACAAGTGTTGAAATGTGGAAACCAAAATTACATTTTTGTAATTATATGATCACAATCAATCACTGATAGTACCCTGTGGTTTACTGTTCAATTAATGTTCCATCATTTATAATTTTAAAAAATTGCAGAATTCATTTTGTAATGTAACACATAAAGCAAAATGTCCCACAGAGCCTCGTGAAATATTGTACTCATGTAATTTGCTTCCCCTTATGACCGTGAAGCCATTTGTAATTTGCCATGGCTTTGCTGATTGCACAGTTATGCTTGTGGAAGCAAAACCCCATACGCGCTGTGAAATAGCCATGTTAAGCTGTCGATCCATCTGTTTTTTGACAAGCTGTCCAGTAATTTTGGTAGTTGCAAAAGTTTTAAGAAGAAAAGTTTGTTTGCAGCTCCTACATTTTACATTTTGAAAAGGGACACGCAGAAATGTGAAAGAGGGCACTTTGCATCCATGGGGACCTGAATTGACTTGCCTCGCCTCAGCACGCGCGAGTGCCACAGTCTTGCATTTGAATATGCATGACTCTGGACCAAGTACTTCCAGAAGTGGTTGCCTGGCATTCGAACGTGCACAAGTGGAGTCTCAATCAAGACAGCCCATCTTGCTTTTGCACGTGAGCAAACTGTTTTGTGCGTGCACCATCCAGTAACTACCCTTTTACCTGCTTTTGGTAACTTGAGGCTAGATTTCAACGGTCAGTCATGGCTGCTGGGATTTTCAGTAAAATTAATTAATCATTTATGGGTAAATATTTGGGGTCTGACTCTGTATAATCCCAATGTTAGGAGATGATCTGCTACAGGATTGCCCTCTCTTTCTGATCAGTTCATTTTGGATGGGCTACTGCTTTGGTTATGTCGTCTGCATTGTTAAGGCCAATACGTTTTCCCCCATGTTGAGGTTTGATAAGTAGGCCTGGACAATGTGCTTCTGATTAAGTCCTGTCTCCATGGCACTTTGGCTGTAACCAAAAGTAATGAAGAGAGTGTATCAGGTTTCATTGGCTGAGCAGATAGTTGAACTCAGTCCATCGTGAGTAACTGTCCCTTGTGCTGCTGGCTGGCTGCAAACAAGGAATTTGGCATTCAGGATTATGGGTTTTTTTCCGCAACGTTGTTTTTCAACATTCATCATTAAAAACAATGAGTTTTAAAACAAAAAATACCTAAATATCAAATAATACCCATTCTCCCCACGTGCATGGCTCATGTTGAGGTACAGTTCCCAGGCTTCAATACTGCAACATAAATCCATTCGTTAATGTCAGGCTAGACATTGAATGCTAGTAAATGATACATTAGTGTGTAGAATGCATCGCAATTGAACCAAAACCTGTCTACATTCAATATTCATAAATGCACTATGCTCTTCACGGTTTACAATATTTCAAAGTTTTATATTGTCTGCAAATTTTCTGTACAGTGATGTCTATGTCATTTATATAAACATCAGGACGAGCAGGGGTCTTAACACCAAACCCTGGGGAACTTCACTATAATAAAACCTTCCTCCAGTCTGAAATATACCCATTCACCAGTATTTTGTTTCCTGTCATTCAGCCAATTGTGTATCCATGTTGCCACTGTCCTTTTTAGTTCATGAGTTCTAATTTTGCTCAAAAGCCTGTTTGGCGCTTTTCCAATTGTCTTTTGGAATTCCGTGTACACCACATCAACAGCATTACCCGCATCATCCCTCTCTTATTACCCCATCAAATATCTTCAAGTTACTTAAACACGATTTGCCCTTAAACCTATGTTGGCTTTCCTTAAGCTGCATTTGCCCAAGTGACTATTCATTTTCTCCTGAACTGTTGTTTCTCTGCTCTGTAGCTGGCTGGCCTGTAGTTTCTGGGCTTATCCTTACACCCTTTGAACAATTGTTTGCATTTCTTCAGTCCTCTGGCACCACTCCTGAGTCCAGGGAAGACAGGAGAATTATGGCCTCCGCAGGTTCCATTCTCCTCCCCCCCCCTCTGTATCCTTGGCTACAACTCATCTATTCCTCGTGCCTTGGCAACTTTTAAGGACAGATAGCTGATCCAATACCACCATCTTATCAATTTTGAACTCTTAAAGTGCCTGAAATGCTTCCTCTTTCACCGTCACTCATGCAGTATTTTCCTTGATTAAAGTAAAGTATTCAATCAACAACTTAGCCATGTCCACCGCGGTGTCCACATGCAAAATCAGCCCCATTTTTCTGTCATCACCACATTGACATCTGTACATGCAAGTCACCAATTATATTTACCACACCCTGCGAATTCACATACAGTGACCCTAATTTAAACTTTATTACTTCCCCATTTCCTTTGAACCATTTAATAACTTGCTATTCCCTGTTCTAGTGCTAAATGTCTCTCCCAGTATTCTGTGCACCTTGGCATTCCTGTCTTGTATTATCTCCTGGTTCCCACACCCCTGCAAAGTTGATTTAAACTCTCCCTAAAACACTAGCAAATTGCTCAGCAAGGAAATTGGTTCTGGCTCTGTTTATGTGCAATTCATTCAACCTGTACTCCCAGAATCTAAAGCCTTCCCTATTGCAGCATCGTTCCAGCCATACGTTCATCTGCTTTATCCTCCTATTTCTGTACTTGTGCATAGTGCCAATGATATTTGCACCATAGGATAGGAGGAGATTATTGCTTTTGAGGTCCTGCTTGCTAATTTCCTATTTGGCTCTCTGAATGTTAGCAGAGGGGCCGCATCCCTCTTTCTACCTGCGCGATTCATCTTGATGTGGACCACAGCTTCTGACTGTTCACGCTCCTCTCTCCGGGTGCTCTGGAGCTATGCAGTGACATCATAGAATCCCAGAATCCCTACAGTGCAGAAGGAGACCATATGGCCCATCGGGTCTGCACCGGTCCTTGCTCCGATTGAACACCCTACCTAGGCCCAATCCCCCGCCCCTTAACCTGTAACCCTCCCTAACATTTGGGCAATAATAGAATGGCCAATCCACCTAATCTGCACATCTTTGGGCTCTGGGAGGAAACCGGAGCACCCGGAGGAAGCCCACGCAGACACTGGGAGAAAGTGCAAACTCAACACGGACAGTCATCTGAGGTCCGAATCGAACCCGGGTCCCTGACGCTGTATGGCAGTAGGGCTAACCACTGTGCCACCATGCTGGGACCAGGGAGGTGACGCACATCCTGGATTCACATCCCACAGACGGAGTACTCCTGTTCTGACACAAAATGTATGCTCCAGAGCCATCACTAGAATGTACAGATACAAATACCAAACTACAGTTACAAGAGAGAAGTGGTGTTTGTTGCATCATTTTGAGCCATTTGACTAGCCTCTTATTTTCACAGTAACACCGAGATACTTATTGATGAATAATGCCAACTCAGAGTGCTGAGAAATTGCAGCACCGGCTGAAGTGTTTGTTACTAGCTCTGATACTGCAATTGTTGCTTGCATGAACTTGGATAATGGATTTTGTTTTGATTTGCGATAATGCGGGTTCCACTTTTACAAATAATTCCTGTTTTCCCGCTCTGCATATATACATTTCCAATTGCTGTGTGTTCTAAAAACTAGAGGGGTCTTTTTGTAATTGTCAGTACAATCTCTATCGCCATTTTGGCTGAAGATGTGTACAGCATCAACATTCTGAGCAAAATATTACTGCACCTTGTGGAAAATTAAGCAAAGATGGTTCATTACATGCTGGTTGTTACTGTATGGTCTCCTCCAATAGCTTCGTCAGTAATTCCACTCCTTTTTTTTTCTTCCTCCTACCTCTCATCCCTCCCCAACCAACCCTCCCCCCCCCCCCCCCCCCCCTCCATACAAACCTTTGGAGGCCCTAGTTTTAGCTCAAACACTCAGAGGTAGCAAGAAAAAGATTATTATTATCCAGGGACTGCAATAAAGTGCTCATGAGTGAACCTCGACTGTGATGCCTCGTGTGACTGGATAGCCTGTCGATAATTTCATTATGGACATGTGGTTGAGGACTGGGACCGGACTGAACCATACCCCAGGTGGAACATGCTTTGTCGGGAGGTTTGGCTATGGGGAGGGGGGGTGAAGATAACTATGTCGGGTGGGCTCTCCTGCAATCTAAATAACAACATGCCAAACATCCATGGTGCACTGGAGATTGTCGAAAACTTGCAAATATCTTGGCTGCGGGTTTACCACACAACTCCAGATGACATTTAGAAAAAGTAATATTTCAAGCCACGTGGCAAAAACAAATGAATTATCGCAGCTGGAGTGAGCCCCTTTTCTTTGCTGTGACAACACATAGGGGATGGTCGCTGCACAGAACAAGTCTTTCTTACTATCCAGAACCAGCCAATGGGAGGCACGGTGGTACAGTGGGTAGCACTGCTGCCTCACAGCGCCAGGGACTCGGGTTCAATTCCGGTCTTGGGTGCCTGTCTGTGTGGAGTTTGCACGTTCTCCCCATGGGTTTCCTCCGGGTGCTCCGGTTTCCTCCCACAGTCCAGAGATGTGCAGGTTAGGTGGGTTGGTCATGCTAAATTGCCCCACAGTGTCCAGGGATGCGCAGGTTAGGTTAGGAGGTAACGGGGCCAGGACGTGGACTGGGAAAGTGTACCTGGGTGGGGTGCTCTTTTCGGAGAGTCGGTGCAGACCCGATGGTCTGTATGTCCCAAAATGCACATTTGGGATTCCGTGATTTTGGGCAGAATAGATTAGAAATTGTAGCAAAGGAATTTGAGGAACCCAATCCTGGGTTCAGATTGCAATATTTTGCCCTTTAAATTATCATGCATATGATACCCTCAATCCGATTAGTGCCTCGTCACTGGTTCCCTGTGATCCATTATTTCAATATGTTGATGAGTTACCAAAATGATTGAAGGAAATTTACATTAGCTTTTCCTTATACATGTAGGAATGATGACCGTTGTCAAAGTTTCTTGTTACCGATGGCTCATTCTTCCATGCAAACCCACTCTCACTTCATGTTTTTCCGCATACTTTATCCTCTTTGGAGTCATCGCTCAGAACAGCGACACTAGTCGTTCGATCCCTCATCACTATCTGAAATGCCCTTGTTCTTTTCAAATCATTGTCATTTGCTCATGTCTTGTCACCATCATTCTGTCCTGTCTGATAATTTGTTTTGCTTATTCATTCTCACTGTCTCTTTGCATCGTTTTTCCCCATCCGCCACATTCTGCAAACAGAGACGAGGAATACGAAGAGGAGGAAGCTGAGGAAGAGCAGCCAGTTACTGAATCTAATACTGAGGATGAGGGGGAGGATGACCCCTCTCGTCCGGGTCAGGAAAGGTATTGGGACTAAATTTGATGATCCCGACCAGATTTAATATTTGGAATGTGATGCCTGTTTAATTTCCAATAATTGTAACCATCTGCTGGATGGATGAATTCACTTCACAACAGCCATCAGATGCTTTTTGGATAAAATTTCCGACCGCAAAAGACTTCAGTTGTCATATAAAAGTATTTAGATGTTGAGGCCTTCTCATAGCGAAGGAACTTAATCTCTGGTATCAAATAATCTAATATTGACAATTTGTTTCAAAACACAAATAAAACGAGATTAACGATCTAGCAATGCAGATTGTGGTTTATAAATGCATGATACAGTTACATCTTCAATGGATTGTTTTAATGTTTTGAATTGTACGCTTAATTCAATTTTGAAATATTCTTTTATCTCGGTCCCTCTCCAATCTCTCCATCCTCCCTGCCTTTTCACCCCCTTCTCCTGCCAGTGAGTTGAAGCCAGATGCAGCAAACGAAATTACTGATGATAATCCCCAGAGTTCAAAATATGTAGTGAGCTTTATCCCTGTGCCTGAAGGGGAAGGACCTACTGGCCAGTTTCAGATTCCTGACATCAACGACCCGTTTTCCAACTCCCCTCAGTCACCTAGCTCTCTCTGTGACTACCAGCATCATTTGCAACCATCGTCATTGTCGCCGTCGTCACCGTCATCTATTGTTATCCATCAGTCACCAGCAGTTTCGCACAACAATTCTCAAGATTCATCAGCAAATGTTACCCCAGCTTTGTCTCCCACTGTTGAGAAGTTGCCATACCTTCTTCATACGCCTTTTCATCTATTCTCTTACGATCTGAGTGAAACTCCTAAAAGAGTCAAAGACAAAGAAGCAGAAATGAGGGAAAGCAGGTAGATCAGAGTTGCTGTGTGTTTGTGCGTGTCTGTTGTGGTTTCTTGATTTTTTTTTTAAAAACTGTGATTTTAAGTTGTGCTGGTTTTAAGTCAATTTCCTGGGCGGTTTGCCAGTGTGTTAACTCTGTCCTCACAGCAAGAACATGATCAGATTTGTGTGACTAGACTCTTGCCAATTTTTCACATGTTTACCCCCTTCCCCATCTTTAATTCTTCACTGCCCACTGTGCGCAGTCCTGTCCAATGCCGTTCCAAGATAGGGCCATTCTCTGGGATTGTTGGGAGGAGGTGGTCATCAACATGCTATAATGAGGAACTGTGCTGAGTGAGACAGGCTTTGACGCCCTTAAAGGTGCAAATCATCAATTCCTACAGCAGTGTGTGTGGGATGATTGAATTCTGATATTTCATCGAGGGTGTGGGTTTGTTCTGGGAATAATAAGTGGCATTCAAGAAGAAAAATATGTTAAATAAGAAAAAGTGCTAGTGACATCAGATGGAATACAAGTTGTATCATTGTCCGTCTGCATGCGGGAAAACAAAGAAAAAAAGTTAATAAATGTTATTTCCCCACTGATCAATTCTGCAGCAGATGTGTTGCGGTATTGTGGGCAGGGCTGACTGTGTATGGGGGGTGGAGTGGGGGATGCTGTGTGTTGGTAGATAAGGGAAGCTTTGTGTGGGTGGAGACAGGGGGGGGGGCAAGGGATGCTGTGTGTGGGGGGGTTGCTGTGTGTGTGTCGGGGGGGGGTTGCTGTGTGTATCGGGGGGGTTGTTGTGTGTGTGTCGGGGGGGGTTGCTGTGTGTGTGTGTCGGGGGGGTTGCTGTGTGTGAGTGGGGGGGGTTGCTGTGTGTGTGTCGGGGGGGGGTTGCTGTGTGTGTCGGGGGGGGGTTGCTGTGTGTGTCGGGGGGGGGTTGCTGTGTGTGTCGGGGGGGTTGCTGTGTGTGTGTCGGGGGGGGTTGCTGTGTGTGTGTGTCGGGGGGGTTGCTGTGTGTGTCGGGGGGGTTGCTGTGTGTGTGTCGGGGGGGGTTGCTGTGTGTGTGTGTCGGGGGGGTTGCTGTGTGTGAGTGGGGGGGGTTGCTGTGTGTGTGTCGGGGGGGTTGCTCTGTGTGTGTGTCGGGGGGGTTGCTGTGTGTGTGTGTGTGTCGGGGGGTTGCTGTGTGTGTGTGTCGGGGGGGTTGCTGTGTGTGTGTGTCGGGGGGGTTGCTGTGTGTGTGTGTGTGTGTCGGGGGGTTGCTGTGTGTGTGTGTCGGGGGGGTTGCTGTGTGCGCGTGTGTGTTGGGGTTGCTGTGTGGGGAGGGGGGGTTGGTTTGTGTGTGTGTGTGTGTCGGGGGGGTTGCTGTGTGTCTGTCGGGGGGGGGTTGCTGTGTGTGTGTCTGTCGGGGGGGGTTGCTGTGTGTGTGTGTGTCGGGGGGGTTGCTGTGTGTGTGTGTGTTGGGGTTGCTGTGTGTGTGTGTGTGTTGGGGTTGCTGTGTGTGTGGGGAGGGGGGGTTGGTGTGTGTGTGTGTGTGTCGGGGGGGGTTGCTGTGTGTGACTGTCGGGGGAGTTGCTGTGTGTGTGTCGGGGGGGTTGCTGTGTGTGTGTCGGGGGGGGTTGCTGTGTGTCTGTGTCGGGGGGGTTGCAGTGTGTGTGTGTCGGGGGGGGGTTGCTGTGTGTGTGTGTGTCGGGGGGGGTTGCTGTGTGTGTGTGTCGGGGGGGTTGCGGTGTGTGTGTGTGTGTCGGGGGGGTTGCTGTGTGTGTGTGTGTGTCGGGGGGGTTGCTGTGTGTGTCGGGGGGGTTGCTGTGTGTGTCGGGGGGGTTGCTGTGTGTGTCGGGGGGGTTGCTGTGTGTGTCGGGGGGGTTGCTGTGTGTGTCGGGGGGGTTGCTGTGTGTGTCGGGGGGGGGTTGCTGTGTGTGTCGGGGGGGGTTGCTGTGTGTGTCGGGGGGGGTTGCTGTGTGTGTCGGGGGGGGGTTGCTGTGTGTGTCGGGGGGGGTTGCTGTGTGTGTCGGGGGGGTTGCTGTGTGTGTCGGGGGGGTTGCTGTGTGTGTCGGGGGTTTGCTGTGTATGTCGGGGGGTTGCTGTGTGTGTCGGGGGGGTTGCTGTGTGTGTCGGGGGGGTTGCTGTGTGTGTCGGGGGGGTTGCTGTGTGTGTCGGGGGGGTTGCTGTGTGTGTCGGGGGGGTTGCTGTGTGTGTCGGGGGGGTTGCTGTGTGTGTGTCGGGGGGGTTGCTTTGTGTGTTGGGGGGGTTGCTGTGTGTGTCGGGGTGGTTGCTGTGTGTGTCGGGGTGGTTGCTGTGTGTGTCGGGGTGGTTGCTGTGTGTGTCGGGGGGGTTGCTGTGTGCGTCGGGGGGGTTGCTGTGTGCGTCGGGGGGGTTGCTGTGTGTGTCGGGGGGGTTGCTGTGTGTGTCGGGGGGGTTGCTGTGTGTGTCGGGGGGGTTGCTGTGTGTGTCGGGGGGGTTGCTGTGTGTGTCGGGGGGTTGCTGTGTGTGTCAGGGGGGTTGCTGTGTGTGTCGGGGGGGTTGCTGTGTGTGTCGGGGGGGTTGCTGTGTGTGTGTGTGTCGGGGGGGTTGCTGTGTGTGTGTGTCGGGGGGGTTGCTGTGTGTGTGTGTCGGGGGGGTTGCTGTGTGTGTGTGTCGGGGGGGTTGCTGTGTGTGTGTGTGTTGGGGTTGCTGTGTGTGTGTGTGTCGGGGGGTTGCTGTGTGTGTGTGTGTCGGGGGGTTGCTGTGTGCGCGTGTGTGTTGGGGTTGCTGTGTGCGTGTGTGTGTTGGGGTTGCTGTGTGGGGAGGGGGGGTTGGTTTGTGTGTGTGTGTGTGTCGGGGGGGTTGCTGTGTGTGGGTGGAGGCGGGGGGGTTGCTGTGTGTGTGTGTGTGTCGGGGGGGTTGCTGTATGTGTGTGTGTCAGAGGGGTTGCTGTGTGTGTGTCGGGGGGGGTTGCTGTGTGTGTCAGGGGGGATGCTGTGTGTGTGTGTCAGGGGGGATGCTGTGTGTGTGTGTCGGGGGGGATGCTGTGTGTGTGTGTCGGGGGGGTTGCTGTGTGTGTCGGGGGGGTTGCTGTGTGTGTCGGGGGGGTTGCTGTGTGTGTCGGGGGGGTTGCTGTGTGTGTGTCGGGGGGGGTTGCTGTGTGTGTGTCGGGGGGGTTGCTGTGTGTGTGTCGGGGGGGTTGCTGTGTGTGTGTGTCAGGGGGATGCTGTGTGTGTGTCGGGGGGGGGGGTTGCTGTGTGTAGGTGGATGCAATGTGTGTGTGTGGCTGTGTATGGGAGGAGTGCTGTCTGTATGTGGGGTGAGGGGCCATCCTGAGTGCCAGGGATCAGGCGGGGGATGCCCTGCCCTTTTGAGGTGGGGAGATGCGGGCACGAGGACCCCTAGCAAGTAAGTTGGGACGTTGTGGGCTTCCGGAGGCCATGGTGGGGTGATCCCCAGATCGGGGTGGCATTTACAAATGGCATCCTGCTCTCAGGGCACGAAATGAAGCTAATTACGTCCTCGGCAGGGGCTTTGCTCGCTGAGGCCATAAAGCAAAGTCCCGTTTGATAGTAGGGTCTGCGCCGAGAAACATCGTGCTAAATGTGCCCAAAGTGGGTTTGTTTTTCCCTCATTAAATCGCCCATTGTGACTAATCTGACTAATAAGAAAGGTCGCTGTGTAGCCGGCAAGCTGCCCCCTGGTTTTCTCACCTCAGCTTGCGTTCTATACAAAAAAAAAGAGAAAATTCCTCTCTTGGTCTTGATATTTGACTGACCAGCTAATATTTTGGCTTTTCCTCCCAATATTATTATGAAACTTGTGACTTATTACCTTAGCTGCGTTATTTCACGTACTTTCTGGATTGACATTTTTAAACACTGGAAGGATGGAGCCGTGCTTTGTAACAACTACTGCACGGTGAGCCTCTAAAGCAATATATGTCAAAGAAAAACTCAAACGTGGAAAATTTCATCGTTAGCAAAAGGACCACCACAAAGGTCCACCTCAATCATCATCCCACTTTTCCCGTGGTAGTATCTTGCAATGTATTCCTTCAAGATACTTCAAAATTGGCATTGAAGTTACATAAGCTAAGTTACCATTACAAATTGGTTCCAAAGCTTTTTTTTTAAATTTGAGAGTACCCAATTCACTTTTTCCAATTAAGGGACAATTTAGCCAATCCACTTCCGCTGCATATTTTTGGTTTGTAGGGGCGAAACCCACGCAAACACGGGGAGAATGTGCAAACTCCACACAGACAGTGACCCAGAGCCAGGATCGAACTGGGACCTCGGCGCCATGAAGCAGCAATGCTAACCACACCACCACCGTGCTGCCCCTGAACTTGGTTCCAAAGCTGACCATTTTTTAAAAAACAATTCCTTCATGGAAAGGCCAACAGGCATTGCCCTTCCATAATTTACCTCAGGAAGCTGGTGGTGAGACACTTTTTTTTGAACCACGGCAGTCCCTGTGTTGTAGGCAGGCCCACGGTGTTGTTAGGGAAGGAGTTCCAGGATGTTGGTCCAGGGACGATCAGAGAGCAGTGATATAATTTAGGGTCAGGCTGGTGTGTGACTTGCAGGGGAACTTGCAGGTGGTGTTTTTTCCACGCATCTGCTCCCCTTGTTCTCCTAGGTGGGGGGGTTTGGAAGGTCCTGAAATGAAATGAAAATGAAAATCGCTTATTGTCACAAGTAGGCTTCAAATGAAGTGACTGTGAAAAGCCCCTAGTCGCCACATTCCGGCGCCTGTTCGGGGAGGCTGGTACGGGAATTGAACCGTGCTGCTGGCCTGCTTTGGTCTGCTTTAAAAACCAGCGATTTAGCCCAGTGTGCTAAACAAGCCCCTTTCGACCAGGTCCTGTCGAAGTAACCTTGGCAAATGGCTGCAGTGCAACTTGTTGATGGTGCGCCCTGCTGCCATGGTGTTTTGGTAGTGGAGTGAGTTGATGTTTAAGGTGACGGATGGGATGCGAGTCAACCAAGCTACTTTGTCCTTTTTCAGCGAAGTGGAACATCCCAATACCCTGCCTGAATCCAATTTCCTCTGGTTTACGTAATATCCTCTAGCCTCTTACATTCTATATATCCCTTGTTCTACTTTCCTGCGCCAAATCAAATATGCTAACTGATCCTCTATACCTCTTGAGTCTTATTAATTAAAATTCCTCGATCAATATTCAAACTGAGATCATGCTTATTCTATTTCTAACGAGGTCCAAAGTAATGAAAAACAAATTACTTCACAACTATCCCATCACATTCCTCTGTTTTGACTATTTTCTAGTTTTGAAATCTCTCTCCTTTTATTTACTTCTAGTCTCTCTGTTTCTGTTTACAGTCAGTTGGAATCTTCCTACGTGAACAAATATACTGACTCCTTTGAACCTTATACATCCAGGTCATCTAATAGGTGGGTCACTAAAATCTCTCTCTTTTTTTCATCGATATATGAAGCACGCTACTATCTATCGGAAGCTAAATAGTCCACAGTAAACCGTTTTAATTTATGGATTGTCATTCATGAGGTGAACGCCTCGGTTTGTGTGTGTGTGGATGCAATTCTACATTATCACTGCGCACTACTTACATTTCAAATGAAGATGGTCTTGATAATATATATTAGAAAACTGTAGGCCATTAACTGGAGCAATTTTGAATGGATGACCTTTTGCAACAAGCACTAAGTAGTTCTTCCACATTATTTTGAAGCAGGCTTCTGTACAGCCTGCGAGCAGCCCAATGCCCACGTTTCAACAATAGCGGTTGGAATTTCATGCACCCTAAAAGCCTCCATCAAAAGACGGCCACGAGAAAATAATTCCAACTGTTTGTGAGAGAAAACAAAGCAAATAGTTCACCGGGATTTCTTGACAATAACATATAGGATTTGGCACAGGTCACGTCTGAAGTTGGTGTGGGTTGTTGTCTCGCTGTGTTATAACTTGAATGTTTTATTTTTCAGCAGGTTGGATTTGTCAGCTGCATTTTGTCAAGTTAGTGCAGACTTGTCCAAGCTGGGCTTAATATATTTTTGCTGTGGCAGCATTGCACTATGTTTGCGACAGGCAGCATAGTGTAAATGCTTCTTGGTGCAGTTATAAATGATTATAATGAGTCTTTTATATTTTGTTTGGATGTACACAGCAGTAGGCGTTAGAACTTTGTTTACTCGGGAGGAAATAAAGATCCCATTGTAATGATGACTAAATGCTGACGAGTCGGCCTTTCTGCATCTATATGAATGATTGGATCTGTACTTGTATTAACAGGAGCAGTCCGTTCAATTCCCCCCTTTAAGCCCCACCTGCCATTCAATTTGATTCGGGTCAATCTGTAACTTAACTCCATCGAATCACCTTGGCTTCATTACTCTCCGTTTTAAAGTGTTCAGTCGCCCTAATTTCAACAGCATTTTTGGGAGAGCAAGTACTGGGTTTCAACTGTGCTTTGCATGAAGAAGTGCATCCTGATATCAGCTCTGAACTTCTTGGCTCTAATTTTAAGGTTAAGCCTTATTGTCCTGCACTGTCGTCACCAGAGGAAACATTTTCTCTTTATCTAGCCCCATCCAATCCTTTGGTCATCTTGATCTCCTCCATTAGGTCACCCCTTAATCGTTTATATACTGGGGAATTCAAGCCGTAATGTAACACTTGTTACTTCTAGTGAATCTGCACAGCACCCATTTCAAAAACAATATGGTTGTGGATTAAATTCTCAAGGTATGTTCTTGTGTTTCTACAAGCTGACAACTCTAATGAGATGGAGGATACAGAGGTATGAGGGCAACCCTTACCACACCACCACCACAAATGACTTGTCACTGGGTGCAGGAAGGGATATCTCTGGACACTAAGGGGCAATTTCAGCATCTACCTAACCTGCAGGTCTTTGGATTGCGCGAGGAAACCGGAGCATCCGGAGAAAACCCACTCAAAGACTGGGAGAACGTGCAAACTTCACACAGACGGTTACCCAAGGTCGAAATTGCCCAGGTCCCTGGCGCTGTGAGGGAGCAGTGCTAACCACTGTGCCACCGAGCCACCCCAGAAGAGTTACCACCAGAGTTGTGGAGAGATGTGATTGGGTTTTGGGACACCCGGGTCAGTTCACAAGCAAAATTGACCAGGATTTGACTGATGCAGAAGAATTAGCTGGACAAAGTTTCTCACCCCAGTGGCCTGTGATTGCCTTTCAATGACTTTAGGCACTTTACATTTGCACTGTTGATTTCAGGAGAGCTGTGCTTTGCCATCTTCCTGTTTGCCACCATTCTACTTTTCTGCCCATTGCCATTTCCCGATGGTGAGTAGAAGCAGAACTAGAGAATCTAGCAGTAGCTGATAGGATGCAAAACAAAGTGGCTCCTGCTGCAACTGCAGCATCAAACTATACCCTGAAAGGGGGCAGTTATATATATATATATATATATATATATATACTAATACAACTGCCAGTAAAAGAACTATGATCAGGTGGTTGGTTGCAGCTTTAAAATATCTAAATGTCTTATTTTGCCATTGCATTTTATGGAGCCCTTCAGTGCATTCCTTCATAGATGTCACAGAGATCATTTCGTAGGGCCTGATTGGCTACTTGTAATGGCCTTGGTCAGTGAAATATTATGGACGTCCTTCACGATTTTATTGAACGTGTGCCTCTGCGCGTGTGTGTCCTTTGAGTGCGTGTGCATACACCGGAGGGGTTGCAGTAACCGATAATGTGGACACGTATTGATCCCTGGAACTGGACTTCAAGAGGGAAGAAAATTGAGACCAAAAAAAAAAGCAGTAAATTCCTCATTCCTGGATTAACCGATGTGCTTTTGGAGGAAATTAGACGGTGGACTTTTAAAATCAGAATTGGGACTCCTGATGAGATGCCCTTATTAGCAATGAACGTTTGAACGATGAAGTTATCCCACAAATGTGGAGAGCAAATAACTTGCAATAATCGTGAATAGAATCAAACTAAAGATTCTTCCTGTTACTGGAGCTTGGTGTCAAATTGAAAATCTTCAAATTAATTACTTTGCACAAGTGTACTCTATCAACATTTACCACATCAGGTCTGATGATTTAAGTGCAGTAGAAGAACATCATTTTTGACCGCACAACGAGTCTCGTGTGCAGATGTGAGATGGTGGAATAACTCAAATCAGTAGCTTTAACTCTATACAGACAGTATATAATACACTCATTTTAAAGCAATCGGCAAAAAGCTTTAAAAAATCACACTACTCATAAGTAACTGTGGATTTCACAATTTTGTAGCTAGTTCTGCTGACGTCCAAATTGCAGCTAGGGATCTCATAGTCTGGAATCTCTGGAATAAAACTGGATGTGTTTTGTGCAACATGTGAAACATCAAATTGAAAATGAGTAATTTGACTTGGAGAACAATAGCAGCTTTTCAGTCCACAGTCCTGCTCCCTCTATGTTTTGGAAAATGACCTTTTAGATTTAATACTTAAAGGCGGACAAATCCAGCGACAACAATTTGCATTTATGTGGCACCTATCAGATGGCGAACTGTCCCAAGGAGTTTCACGGGAGCATTTTCTTCTCCTGTGACTAGTTTTGTTGGATATTTTGACATGCAACCAAACACTTTGACAGAGAGGTAGGTCTTGAGGTGCATCTCAAAGGACGAGAGAAAAGGTAGTTGGCAAAAGAAGCAGGAGGGGAATGGAAATGTTTTAATGCATTGTGATGTTATGATGTGGAGCGCACTGTCTGAAAAGGTAGTAGAAGCAGTAACTTTCAAAAGGGAACTGAATATGTACCTGAAAATGAAATACTTGCAGTGCTATGGGAAAAGAGATGGACAGTAGAGCCAATTGGATAATCCTTTGAAGGAGCCTGCACAAGGTCGAATGCACAGTTGGTAGGCCTGAACTAGGCCAGCCCCTAGCTTATTCTCAACCAACTAAATTAGACAAAACCTCTGCTGCACACTTTAAAAAAAATAAATTTAGAGTACCCAATTATTCTTTTTTCCAATTAAGGGGCAATTTAGCGCGGCCAATCCACCTAACCTGCACATCTTTGGGTTGTGGGGGTGAAATCCACACAGACACGGGGAGAATGTGCAAACTCCACACTGACAGTGACCCAGGACCGGGATTCAAACCCGGGTCCTCCGCGCTGCAGCCCCAGTGCTAACCACTGCGCCACATACCGCCCTGGCGCACGCAATTAGGTTTCAGCCTTTTTATTATTCCACGGAGTCATTTCCTCAGTTAAAAACAATACAATTTTTAAAAAGTTGTGCTCATAAATTGTCATTCCAGCATTGTCGGCCTGCATATTATTTTTGATTTGCTTCCTCATTGAAAACTTCAGGCAAGGTGCCCATTCAATCCCATTTTCTTTTCCATATTTGGGATGACTCTTGTAAGCGGCTACATTGCTGGCAATCTGCAACGTTATTTTCATTTCAAACTATGTGCCTATTTAAGCAAGGTTTGAGTGCCTTGTCCAATGAATCACTATGATCCAGGGGCTGTAAGGATTAATTTGTGTGGACAGGTTGCTGATTAAGTTTGTAATGCACTGATCACAGACGAAGGAGGTGTTTAAAATAAATAATGGATTTGATAGAATGCTGCAGATGCAATGAAGCAATCCCCTCTGATGGGGGAATCCGAGGAAAGGGACAAAACCTGGGATGACCTCAGGAATTGTTTTCACCAAGTGTAATGGAGCTTCCTGCCCAAAATGTTGTTGTGGCTAATTTGAAAAAATGAGATTGATTAGATTTCTGTTAGGCTTGGGTATTATGGGTTATGCAACCAAGGTGAATGAATTGAGATACAAATCAGTAACGATCTAATAAATGGCAAACAGCATCCAGGGACTAAATTCTTATTGTTCTGTTCCCACCTCTTGGATCATGCTGAGGAACCTTAAAGCTTATTTCAAAGCCCATCAGTACTTTGCCTGCACACGTCGCAGAGAGAGGCGGGGAAGGAGGAGGATCCATGTGAACCTGCTCCTGTGCCTGGCTAAACTTGCCATTAACAGGTCCAGGTAGCGGGAGACTAAGGGGGGGGCCTCCGACCTGTCTTTCTTCCCCTCCACTGCAGCTGCAATCATGGCTGGGTGTCCCTAAAGAGGGTGCATGAGGTATATAATGGCACCATCAAGGTCTTCCGTGCTTGTGTGCACCATGGGGACTGGGGTGCCTTGTCGACCCTCTTAATCACGTTTTGATTTAATGTTTTAAGTTTCATTTGATACTTGCTTACTGTTCCAGGCAGTATCCCTTTAAGGGACTTCCCTTTAATTTGTCCTTCAGCTATTTGATTTAGTTCAATTGATTATTTGCTTTATTGAATGCGGAACAAATCAAATGTTGGCTCCTTACACGTATTGGGTTTTACCTTTCTGGGAAACCTTACGGACTTTTTGAATTACATTTCTTTCATCTTTCAGCATCAACATAGAAACATAAGGTGGAATTCTCCCATCCCACCCGTGGTGGGTTTAGCATGGGGCGAGAATGGAGAATCTAGCGGGAGCCAAAAAGTCTTCAGGGTCCAGCTTCCCTCCCCTTGGTCTTCCATTGTTCTTCATCTTCATCCACCTCCTTGCCCCTCTGCATGCCACTGTCAGTGTAAAGTCGAAACCCACTGGCGTACAATCGCTTCGCAGTTCTCCCAATGGCGGGTTGGTCTTTCCGCTGGCTGGTGGCGTGAATGTTATTTGCATTCAATTACATCTCCTAAATGCTCATTACAAAGACCAACAAAGAACAAAGAAAAGTACAGCACAGGAACAGGCCCTTCGGCCCTCCAAGCCCGTGCCGACCATGCTGCCCGACTACACTACAATCTTCTACACTTCCTGGGTCCGTATCCCTCTATTCATGTATTTGTCAAGGTGCCCCTTAAATGTCACTATCGTCCCTGCTTCCACCACCTCCTCCGGTAGCGAGTTCCAGGCACCCACTACCCTCTGTGTAAAACAACAATTAAAACAACTGCGTGCTGGCATCTTGTCAGGCCTTCCACCCTTGCATCACGTCATGTTTGAAATTACGTTGGTCTAAAACCTGATTACTAGTGCGTGGAGTGCCTAAGGTGGCCCTCAGCTTGCAAGAGTCCTCAGGGTAAATGCCTCACTGCCATTGTGCTGCTGTGCTCCTGATGTGCTGCTCACCACTCTATCGGGACAGACCTGCTCCTTCCTGCGTCTCCATATCGAGCTGGTCCTGATGGATAGCACTGCGCTGCTGGACCCATGGACTCCCCCTGTCGGATCAGTGCTGCACCAGAAGTTGGAGAATACAGGGGTCTCCTCTACACCCCTTGGTGCGATACCCCAGTGTCTATCTGGACAGCACTGTGTTGCAGAACGTTTGCTGCCACCATGGCAAATATCTGGGGCTGGATTCTCTGATTCTGGGGCTATGTCCCCATGCCGGCATGGGAACGCTGGTGTTTTAGGCCAGAAAAAGTGGAGCAAAACGGCCACCGATTCCCCGTTTTGCTGGGGGCGAGCAGGACGGCAGCATAGAGCACCCGGCTCTAGAAGCTGATACGCCACGAAGAACTACCGGGTCTGTTGCCGTGCACGCGCATGACGGCGGTCTGCAGCGGCCGTGCCATGCTACATGGCGGAGGTCGCTCGCGGACCCAGCCCGCGAAATAGTCCGTCCCGTCCCCCTTCGGCCGGCTCGAGCGCCCCGGCCCTCCCCACCACAGTGCCCCCTGCCCCGAACAATGTCCCGCCCCTGCCCGCGGATCAGCCTTCTCCCGACTGTGGCGGCGCTGGACTGAGTCCTCAGTTCCGACGGATGAGACCACGCGTGTCCCACGCCATCAGAAACCCGGCCGGTCGGGGGCGGAGCACTGGGGGGGGGGGGGCCTCCGGCAATGGCCTGAGGCTGTCGATATGTGGCACGGCATACTCGCAGAGTGCACTCCTTTGAAGGAGGCACAGAAACGTGAAAACGGCACCGTCCCCGATTCGGTCGGGAAATGTGATTCTCCGGCCATTTGCCGATCGTGATTTAGGCATTGGCGACCGGAGATTCCAGCTTCTGAAGTTCAACCGGCGTGGGGGGTGGGGGTTTGTGTGTGTGGTGAGTCCAGACAGATGTTGGGGGGGCTAGTAAGACAGAAGGGGCAGTGTGGAAGGAGAGCTGTGCAGGGAAGGACAGTGGCATGCAGAGGGACAAGGAGGTGGATGAAGAAGGTGAACAATAGGAGGTCAAGGATGGGATGCTGTGACCTGATGAGGCTGCATGAACAGCTCGTAAAGAAAGGGAGTCACAGGGAAATCACATTATTTCCTGGAAGGAGATGGATGAAGACTCCAGATGGAGTGGGTACAGGTCCAAGTGGGACATGGGCTTCTCACGGGTGATGGGCTTGGGGGAGAGTGACTGAATCGAGGAACAGATATCGTCTTGAGGCTACTAGCTTTTTCCTTCTGTGTTGCTGACATCCTGCATAGTTTGATGAAGACGGGGTGGCTGGAGATAGTGATAGGAGTGTGCTGGGCTGGTATTTCAGTATGGCACTGGGCACTTGGAACCCGCCAGCTGACAGCAGGCGGACAAATCAGCTGTTAGCCTGCCAGGTGACTCATAGGGGAACGTGCCTGTACATAATCAATGAGGTGCCAAGTGCAGAATCTGGTGCAGGATCCCGCCAGTAGGAGCCGTAGCCACCCTCCACAACAATTAGTCTCAAAATGGCCGCATTTCGCCCATACGATCTTTTGGCCCATCGTGTCAATGCCAGCCAAAAAATAACTATCCAGTCTAATCCCACTTTCCAGCTCTTTCGAGTCATGCAGGTTTACAATGCTTCAAGTGTTAGATTGTTGAAGTATTTCTGGCCTTACTTGTCAAGCATCTAGGGGAGTTTTGAATCCGCAGCGAGCGGCCACAAGGAAATGATGGTAGGATGCAAACTGACATTATGAACATGCGTAAAGAAGACTATTCCACTCCCTGAAGGGTTCTCCTGCCCTGAACGTCACTTGGACAGAGTTTTTAAGGTGCACAGGCTCCCCTCGTTAAGGGGAAGCCCTACCCCATTACCGGGGAAGTTTGTACTCAGCAGAGGTCACACGGAACCTGTCAGTCCACACCCTATGACCTCCGTGATGGTTGTAACACTCCTCCTGAAAGTTTGAACCTGACGCTTGGCCAAACCATTTGAGGCAAGTCGAACTCTGCTGGCAAAGGCCGGGCCGTTATCGGAAATGAGCACTTCTGGGGAGCCATCTGTGCGAAGCCGCTCAACAGTGGACTTTGTGGTTGTTGTCTGCATCCGGTGCACTTCCAGCCACTTGGAATGCGCGTCAACTATTATGAGGAACATGGACCCCTGGAATGGTCCGGCAAAGTCACCTCCGAGGCGGTAGCAAAGTCGAGCCAGCCATTCCCATGGGTGGCGGAGTGCTGCTGGTGGTGGTTTCTGGCGTTTGTGGCCAACAGCTTCATCTTGGAAACTCTTCACGGGTCAGCCTGCAGTCTATAGCTGTGGCCAAGCAGGCAGGAAGGTCCTCTCAACCTGCCTGGATTGCTGGCCCCCATTTGGCCTCTGGCACCACACCATTAACCAGCTCAATCGGCCACCCACTGCAAGCGAGCAGGTTGCCCAGCTGACCCCCGTCCCATCTCAGATAAAATGGCTGGGGAGGGGGAGGCTGGGGTGGTGCCAGTTGGCAGCATGCGTTTCTGAGTCCACTAACCTTCATGCGCACTCACATATGGAACGAAATATCCTGCCCAGTATTAATGCACTAGGGTCGCATGTTATATTGTCACGGCAGTTAGAAATTATTACTGTGGCCATCTAGATCAGGCTCGTTGAAGAATTGCATTCAGTCATGTTTAAAAATCTGTGAGCACACTTGCTCACCTTTGCCCCCCAGTGTGTTTGTGCATGTATCTCTTCGTGGTCAGTGACGGACTGATTTGAGCTTTACTCTTTTTTTTGCTGTCTTGCAAACCTCCTGATGTCTTTCTGACTTAAAGAAAGCATCTAATTATTTGTTATGCTACGTGTGTGTAATTGACACCACACATGCTGTTTATTGGTTGGAGGGATCACAATGTTTGATACATGAACGCACCATACGCCAAATAAATAAAATATGCGGTGCCATGAGAATGATGAGACAAATAGATCCACCAACCCAATGACAGCCAAGGGTTTAGCTGGAACAATGCATGTGTCTGCTGCCCTCTAGTGATGCCACAGTTTTCAATGTGAGATTCATTCCATGGTTGTACGGAGCATGAAATGATGCCGTGGAGAATATTCTGTGCTTTTTTGGAATTTAATCTCTTTGTTTATAATATTAACACCGCTTTCAAAATCTAAACCTTTGTGGTAACTATGATCCTTGTTCTCCATCTTGTCGTTCCCTTACTGCAGATGTCCACCTCTGAAACTGTGAGCCCTTTTTCCTTTTCCAATTTAAGATTTTAGCAGGCGTGCATTCGAACGCCATTCTGGTAGGTTTCTGTATCTGAAGCGCACACATCGCTTCAAATAGCATTCTAATACTGTCCTCTGCTGCACCATACGAGCCAGTTCCAACTGCCTTCTGTTGAATTTTTCTGGTTTGGAGAGGGTTTATAACACTCACCACTCCAAACGTACCTATTATAGGAATAGACTCATGGGTGTAAATCGCAACATTTTGAGTGGGCCAGCACACTGCCCTTCACTTTAGTTTGTAGGTTTCAATTGAGTAATTTCCTGCTGGTTGCAAGAGCCCGATGAGATTTAATTTTGAACAGTTCGAGCAGATTTTTATAAAAGCAAAATGCTGTCGACGCTGGAGGGCTGAAATAAAAACAAAAGTGCCGGAAAAATACTCCGCAGGTCTGGCCTCCGTGGAGAGAGAAACAGAGCCAACATTCCGAGTTCAATATGACTCTTATTCAGAACTGACCTCCAATTGACTAGAAACTAAACTGGACCAGCCATGGAAATGCTGTACCTACAATAGCAGGTCGGGATGGGAAATCTGTGGTAAGTAACTCGCCTCCTGACGCCCCAAAGCAGTCAGGATTGTAATGAAATACTTTCTGCTTACCTGGATGAATGCAGTTCCAATGGCACTCGAAGTCCGGCACGATCCAGCCTGGGGGGCCAGTTTAGCTCAGTGGGCTAGATAGCTGGTTCCTGTTGCAGAGCTGCCACCGGTTCAATTCCCGTACCTGCTGAGGTTATTCGCGAAGGCCCCACCTTCTCAACCTGAGGTGTGGTGATCCTCAGGTTAAATCACCACCAGTCCGCTCTCCCACTCAAAGAGAAAAGCGGCCTATGGTCATCTGGGATGATGGCATCTTTACATTTTACCCACCACCGATGCACAGTGGTAGCAGAGCATTCCAGCTGCAAAAAGGCACTGCAGCAACTTGCAAAGCCTCCATGAAGCACCTTCCAAACTCGTATTCTCTACAACCCAGCAGGGTCAAAGGGCAGCAGATGCATGGGGACACCAGCAACTCCAAGTCCATACCATCCTGACTTGGAAATCTATCGTTGCTCCTTCACTATCACTGGGTCAATAGTCTAAAACTCTTTCCTAACATCCCAGTGGGTGTTCCTACACCACATAGACTGCAGCAATTCAAGAATGTGCAAATTACAGTTGCTGCTTTGGTGCTGTAACACTGGTATTGTATAACACTCAATTATGTTACAATACCAATCTAATGAAGTCAGGCCTTGAGCTTGCAATGTGTCTGCGTATTGTAAATATTATCAAGGGATTTCTATTCTTCAGCAACTAACCAGAGTGGATATGCCAGCATGCTTTCTGTAAGAGTTGTGTCAGATTACAATAGGTCTCCTTACCTTTTGCCCATCAAATCAATAAGTTGAATTGCCTTATGTTGTGGGCTGGGTCACAAAAATAGCTAGAGATTATGAGGAAAAGCAGCAAGTGTGTGTTTGCTTTCTGATGGGCCCATAGGAGCGATGGGGCTAGTGTGTTATATAACCTTGTTAATTAGGAATGAAATTAAATCAATAGCACTAAACGACATAGGGTCAGATGATGTGGAGTCTGTGTGGGTAGAGTTGAGGAACCACAAAGGCAAAAAAACCATAATGGGAGTTTTATGTACAGGCCTCCTAACCGTGGTCAGGACCAGGGGCACAAAATGCACCACGAAATAGAAAGTGCATGTCAGAAAGGGAAGGTCACAGTGACCATGGGGGACTTCAATATGCAGGTGGACTGGGTTGCCAGTGGACCCAAAGAAAGGGAATTCATTGAATGTTTACAGGAGGGCTTTTTGGAACAGCTTGTGATGGAGCCCACGAGGGATCAGGCCATTCCGGACTTAGTGTTATGTAATGAGCCAGACTTGATTAAAGATCTTAAAGTAAGGGAACACTTAGGAGGCAGTGATCATAATATGGTAGAATTCAGTCTGCAATTTGAAAGAAAGAAGGTAGAATCAGATGTAAAGCTGTTTCAGTTAAATAAAGGTAACTACAGGGGCATGAGGGAGGAACTGATGAAAATCGACTGAGAGCAGAGCCCAGTGGGAAAGACAGTACATAGAACATAGAACATAGAAAATACAGCACAGAACAGGCCCTTCGGCCCACGATGTTGTGCCGAACCTTTGTCCTAGATTAATCATAGATTATCATTGAATTTACAGTGCAGAAGGAGGCCACTCGGCCCTTTGAGTCTGCACCGGCTCTTGGAAAGAGCACCCGACCCAAACTCAACACCTCCACCCAACACCAAGGACAATTTTGGACATTAAGGGCAATTTATCATTGGCCAATTCACCTAACCTGCACATCTTTGGACTGTGGGAGGAAACCGGAGCACCCGGAGGAAACCCACGCAGACACGGGGAGGGCGTGCAGACTCCGCACAGACAGTGACCCAAGCCGGAATCAAACCTGGAACCCTGGAGCTGTGAAGCAATTGTGCTATCCACAATGCTACCGTGCTGCCCTTAAGAACAAATAAATCTACACTATATCATTTTACCGTAATCCACGGACCTATCCAAGAGCTGCTTGAAGGTCCCTAATGTTTCCGACTCACCTACTTCCACAGGCAGTGCATTCCATGCCCCCACTACACTCTGGGTAAAGAACCTACCTCTGATATCCCTCCTATATCTACCACCTTTCACCTTAAATTTATGTCCCCTTGTAATGGTTTGTTCCACCCGGGAAAAAAGTCTCTGACTGTCTACTCTATCTATTCCCCTGATCATCTTATAAACCTCTATCAAGTCGCCCCTCATCCTTCTCCGTTCTAATGAGAAAAGGCCTAGCACCCTCAACCTTTCCTCGTAAGACCTACTCTCCATTCCAGGCAACATCCTGGTAAATCTACTTTGCATCTTTTCCAAAGCTTCCACATCCTTCCTAAAATGAGGCGACACAGTACTCCAAATGTGGCCTTACCAAAGTTTTGTACAGCTGCATCATCACCTCATGGCTCTTAAATTCAATCCCTCTGTTAATGAACGTGAGCACACCATAGGCCTTCTTCACAGCTCTATCCACTTGAGTGGCAACTTTCAATGATGTATGAACATAGACCCCAAGATCTCTCTGCTCCTCCACATTGCCAAGAACTCTACCGTTAACCCTGTATTCCGCATTCATATTTGTCCTTCCAAAATGGACAACCTCACACTTTTCAGGGTTAAACTCCGGCTGCCACTTCTCAGCCCAGCTCTGCATCCTATCTATGTCTCTTTGCAGCCGACAACAGCCCTCCTTACTATCCACAACTCCACCAATCTTCATATCGTCTGCAAATTTACTGACCCACCCTTCAACTCCCTCATCCAAGTCATTAATGAAAATCACAAACAGCAGAGGACCCAGAACTGATCCCTGCGGTACGCCACTGGTAACTGGGATCCAGGCTGAATATTTGCCATCCACCACCACTCTCTGACTTCTATCGGTTAGCCAGTTCGTTATCCAACTGGCCAAATTTCCCCTATCCCATGCCTCCTTACTTTCTGCATAAGCCTACCATGGGGAACCTTATCAAATGCCTTACTAAAATCCATGTACACTACATCCACTGCTTTACCTTCATCCACATGCTTGGTCACCTCCTCAAAGAATTCAATAAGACTTGTAAGGCAAGACCTACCCCTCACAAATCCGTGCTGACTATCCCTAATCAAGCAGTGTCTTTCCAGATGCTCAGAAATCCTATCCTTCAGTACCCTTTCCATTACTTTGCCTACCACTGAAGTAAGACTAACTGGCCTGTAATTCCCAGGGTTATCCCTAGTCCGTTTTTTGAACAGGGGCACGACATTCGCCACTCTCCAATCCCCTGGTACCACCCCTGTTGACAGTGAGGATGAAAAGATCATTGCCAACGGCTCTGCAATTTCATCTCTTGCTTCCCATAGAATCCTTGGATATATCCCGTCAGGCCCGGGGGACTTGTCTATCCTCAAGTTTTTCAAAATGCCCAACACATCTTCCTTCCTAACAAGTATTTCCTCGAGCTTAACAATCTGTTTCACACTGTCCTCTCCAACAATATCGCCCCTCTCATTTGTAAATACAGAAGAAAAGTACTCGTTCAAGACCTCTCCTATCTCTTCAGACTCAATACACAATCTCCCGCTACTGTCCTTGATCGGACCTACCCTCGCTCTAGTCATTCTCATATTTCTCACATATGTGTAAAAGGCCTTGGGGTTTTCCTTGATCCTACCCGCCAAAGATTGTTCATGCCCTCTCTTAGCTCTCCTAATCCCTTTCTTCAGTTCCCTCCTGGCTATCTTGTATCCCTCCAATGCCCTGTCTGAACCTTGTTTCCTCAGCCTTACATAAGTCTCCTTTTTCCTCTTAACAAGACATTCAACCTCTCTTGTCAACCATGGTTCCCTCACTCGATGTACTTCTGAAGCTTTATAAGGCCCCATTTAGAATACTGTGAGCAATTTGGGCCCCACACCTCAGGAAGGACATACTGGCACTGTAGCGGGCCCAGTGGAGATTCACACGGATGATCCCAGGAATGGTAGGCCTAACATACGATGAACGTCTGAGGATCCTGGGATTATATTCATTGGAGTTTAGAAGATTGAGGGGAGATCTAATAGAAACTTACAAGATAACGAATGGCTTAGATAGGGTGGACGTAGGGAAGTTGTTTCCTTTAGCAGGGGAGACTGGGACCCGGGGGCACAGCCTTAGAATAAAAGGGAGTCACTTTAGAACAGAGATGAGGAGAAATTTCTTTAGCCAGAGAGTGGTGGGTCTGTGGAATTCATTGCCACAGAGGGCGGTGGAGGCCGGGACGTTGAGTGTCTTTAAGACAGAAGTTGATAAATTCTTGATTTCTCGAGGAATTAAAGGCTATGGAGAGAGCGCGGGTAAATGGAGTTGAAATCAGCCATGATTGAATGGTGGAGTGCACTCGATGGGCCGAATGGCCTTACTTCCGCTCCTATGTGTTATGGTCTTATAATCCAAAATGGTGTGCGTGTGTCCACACATGTGCATGCGTGTTATGAAAGATCTTTGTCCTTCATGATCTATTGAAATCTTGGGGATCTGACTGCCTCATTTAGTTCTATTCCAGAATGCTGCGCAATGCGTAGCTGCTGACTCCTGTGCATAGTCCATGAGCTCGTAAGGCCCTTTCTCCCTCCCTTCAAGGGCAAAATTATGTATGAACACTGTGGATTTGGATGAGCATTCCATTGATGTTTACATTTTTGAGATTTCTGCATTATATTTAATCTAAATTTAATAATTTAATATTAACCCAAGATGAAAAGTATCCCTTTACCAGTCACTTTCTCAATTACGGAGTTTTGTTTAAATTCAAAACCAAGCATGCATGGAATTCAGCAGTTCGTAATGAGATTATTAAGTTTAGTAAAAGAAAACAACTGGGATGGGGTAATTGTCTCCGAAAGCTTGCAGTATTTCAGAGATCAGATATTTTCAGGCTGCGATCCATCCATCTCTCCGATTTCATAATTGACTCAAGCTTTGGCAAAAAGAATACGAGGAGCTTCGCAAAGGCTCCTTCTCTCATTGACGGGAGGAAACAGCTCTTCATTTGTTCTGATGAAATGGTGTAAATGTCCTTGTTGCAATGGCGTTAAGACCAAGGCCAGAATTTAATTTTGTTTGGGTGGGCACGGCGTGAAATCGCGCGTCCAGGTTAGGCGTGAATTCTAACAGTGCAAGATTTTGGGTTGGTGGGCACATGTGAGGGTCAGAGACCCCCCCCCCCCCCCAACAATTAGGCAGGTTAGCCTATCAAGGGGCCAATTGAATGCAATTGTCTTTGTCCTTTTGCATTTACACCCTGGTGGGTGTATTGGTCAGGTGGCCTTTACATTTTTGCTGCAACCTTGATTCAGGGAAGGATGAGCTGTCCGGGCTGTAATACAATTTTAAAAAGTGCCCGTGGCCTCTACAGCAGCTGGCGAAATGGCAGCTGAATGGAGGACACGCATATTTATACTCCTCCTCCTGGGCAGAGCCAGCAGGCAGGGGCTACCGGTGAACCTGTAGTACAGGTCCTACCTTACAGCCCCTAATACAGGTGCACAGTTGTCCACCACATTCACCCCCTGTTAAAAATGAGTCCGGCGGGGGTTGTGTAGAACGATATACAGTATTGAAAATTATGTTCTGTTAATTGGCCAGCCAGTGGGGGGACCACGTTCCGGGGTTACTCGCGGCCAGAAGCCGCTTCCGGGCCTACTAAGTGAGCTCTCCGAACGGTTGAAAAATCTGGGCTCTGAACTTATCCCAAATGCTGACAGTTAAAGACCATGCTCCTGTAAGATTGTTTTAAGTTGGTTTTTATGTAAAATCTGGTGTAGTGATTGGTGCACAGTTGTGATTAAAAACAGTTGAACTTTGATGGAATATTGTGATGTTTGTAGGCTTAATGGGCTCTGGGGGCAATTTCTTACTCTGCCTGCCATCTGCCACTTGGGGAGTTTCAATAGTGTAATGTTTCCTCTTTGGCATTTCAGCTGAGGATTCAAAAAACCATCAGAAGTTTAGCTGCTAGATTTAAGACTCAGGAACCAAACACGCTTCTGGTTCGTAAATCAAGCACCTTGACTGTGGTATTGCCAAAACAGTTCACCAGCCGTGACCTTCAGGAATATTAACGTGGCCACAACCAGAAGCAAAGTTTTCTCTTGGCTACTGTTCTGGGGAATACTTAATCGTAAGAAAACATTTTCCCTTTTTATAATTTATCATTTTAAGGCCACATCCCCCGCATATAAATTATTGCAGGGATTATAAATATGCCAGCAGGAACTTGCACTCTTTGGTCTTTCTATATGTATCTCACTGTGATCAGTGATGTTAAATATGGAGAGGCAACACAAAATTGCAACACACTCTAGAATTGGATGCACCACATCCTCAACCAAACTCAAATCAGCGATAGATGTATGGTAACATTTTTAATGTGGTTCCATGAATAGCGCTCATACATACAGATAAAATATGCATATATATGGGACACACTGATGCCTGAACATGGGACATGATTGCTCTATCTGTGCCACACACTTGGTACAGTGTCAACTTTATTTGCCTGCATTGAGCACATGCATGATGTTAAATGCCTGACAATATTGCTGTAAAACTAAGATCATCCTTGCCAAGGACTGGTTTACTGGTAGAAGCCTTCGCACTGAGGTTTATAACTAAACATGTGGGTCCAGAAAATACCATAATAGTGACTATTCCGTACACTGTGTTATGCATACATACCCAGCTGCTTTTCTGTTTTGTCTGGTGAAGACGTCACTCTCTTGTGTGCTGCTCCTGTTGCACTGACTGATGGCATAGGGCTCTTCTCGTGCTTGCCTGCTAACTGTTACTCCTCTCTTTCTCTCTTCCTGTCCCTCTTTCTCTCCCTCTCTCTCTTCCTTATCTCACTTATCCTGCAGATACAGCAGCTATGGCAGAAGTGCCTACACGGGATCTTGCTATTACTCTGGGCTCGCTGCACCTACCGCCTCCAGCTCTCGCTACAGGACTTCTGTCTCGCCTGCTCCCGAGGCAAAATCTGACAGGTTTGTGGAACTATTGCCACGAGGAATTAGCCCTCAAAGCACACCAGCAAGTAGACAACGTTGGAATTGGATACGCAGGATGTCTGTCCGTGTTGGAATAGTCATTCTGTTTTCAGCTCTTTGGAAAGGCTGAACATTAAATATTAATCAGTCTTTTCTCTTTTCAAATGCTGACAGTTGTGTGTGCGCGTGTGTGTGTGCGTGTATTTTTAACGTATGCTCTGCTTTAATTTCAGATTTGCAGAATTCACACTTTTCCTTTTTAAAATTTCAAAACGCATATTTTTTCCTCTGAGATGTTTGCCCTCACCCTGTGTTTGCTTTGAAGATATTCATTCTGGTGTCATTGAGCTAGCAGTCAGGCAGACAGGGCCAATATATTGTGCCAAAGGATGGTAGCAGACAACTTCTTCAGTGTGGCAGCAGTTCTCCTCTTGGTCCTTCCAACATAATTTTGGGGTTAACTGATTAAGAATAACCCCTCGGTGTTCGGATGGTTAAATTGCAGAAGGGTTAAGTAAAGGGCGACACGGTAGCACAATGGTTAGCACTGTTGCTTCACGGTGCCTGGGTCCCAGGTTTGATTCCCAGCTTGGGTCACTTGGCTGTGCGGAGTCTGCACGTTCTCTCCGTGTCTGCGTGGGTTTCCTCCGGGTGCTCCGGCTTCCTCCCAAAGTCCCAAAAGATGTGCTGTTAGGTGAATTAGACATTCTGAATTCTTCCTCCTTGTACCCGAACAGGCGCTGGAGTGTGGCGACTCAGGGATTTTCACGGTAACTTCATTGCAGTGGTAATGTAAGCCTACTTGTGACAATAAAGATTATTATTAATTAGCATTAATCTTTTTCCATGCCCTTTAAGAATACACATTTAAACTATCCTGCAACTCACAAACAACCACGCTGTTTTATATTTATTTAACATTCTATGATTGTGGGATTCAGATATATTGCCTCGGGGAATGGTTGCAGAGTGATTATGTTATTGGATTAGCCGTAATCCAGAGACCTAAACGAATGATCTAGAGGCAGGAGTTCAAACCTTATGCCACCAGCTGGGGGGATTTAAATTTAATTATTGTAATTGAATGATTTTGGAACTAAAAGGCCAGTGAGGGTGACCAGAAAACTAGCAGGTTGTTGTAAAAACCCATCTGCTTCATTAAAATACTTTTGGGAAGGAAATCTGCCTTTCTTACAGACTTTAGATTTCGAATTATTGTCCGGTATACCGAGGTACAGTGAAAAGTATTGTTCTGTGTACAGTCCAGGCAGATTGTTCCAAACATGAAAATCATAGGACATACAATAAACACACAATGTAAATACATAGACATAGACATTGGGCGAAGGCTACTGAGTACAGTGCTACAACGGGAGAGAAGATGTGTGGAGAGATCAGTTCAGTGCATAAGAGGGTCATTGCGGAGTCTGGTAAGTGGGGAAGAAGCTGTTTTTGAATCTGCTAATGCGTGTTCTCAGACTTTTGTATCTTCTGTCGAATGGAAGACGTTGGAAGAGCGAGCAACCCGGATGGGAGGGATCTTTGCTTATGCTGCCCAAGGCAGCGGGAGATGTAGACCGAGTCAATAGATGGGAGGCGGTTTTGCATGATGGGCTGTGTTCACGTCTCTATGTAGTTTCTTAAAGGTCTTGGGATGAGCCGTTGCCATACCAAGCTGTGCTACAGCCAGATGGGATGCTGTGATGAACTGTTACTGTAACACTGTACCCTTGTCATCATGTAAGGTGATGTCCCCTTTAAGACCGGGCTTGGAACCCTGGGGAACTCCGCCTCTGGCTCCGCCCATCTGGGAGCCGTATATAAGGGGCCGCCTTGTGGGCGGCGTAGCTGTTAGCACATGTCTCGGCACCAGTCTAGTTCTTAGTTTATTAAAGCCTTCTTTACCGTTTACACTCTAAGTGTCGTTTATGAGGGTACCACAGATGCTTTCGATGGTGCATCTGTAAAGATAACGCTTATGGCCTCAAGTTAATCACCACCACTTTCTGAAGAGCACTCTGGGATGGGTAATAGATGCCTGGCCTTGTTTGCAATGCTCACATCCCATGACTGAATTTTAAAAAATTAGATTGGAGCAAATGGGTAAATAGTAAGTACAACACTATGCAACATAAGGAAACAGGCCATAGCCACATCCCCCTGATATTAATTACTATGGCAATTACACATTTTGTACAGTTTAAGCTTTCAAGCAATACAAAAATTATTATGAAACCAGCTTAACAGTTTTTTTTTTACCGGAATACATTTTTTACAATGGAAATATTTGACGCTTTTTATCAGCTCCTAATAGTTAAAAGGCCTGTTATTTACCTGAACTTTAAAAAGTTGGATAAAGGTCAATTGGGCATAAGCCAAATATACTTATAAAATGCATTTTATCTATGTAGCATTGTCACTCGGCCGTGATAAATCTGCACTTCCTCATTTGGGCAGCATGGTGGCACCGTGGTTAGCACAGCTGTCTCAGCACCAGGGACCCGGGTTTGATTCTGGCCTTCGGTGACTGTGTGGAGTTTGTACCTTTTCCCCATCTCTGCATGGGTTTCCTCAGACTGCTCCTGTTTCCTCCCGCGGTCCAAAGATGTGCAGGTTTGGTGGGGTTGCGGGGTTACAGGGATGGGGAGAAGTTGGAGTGGGCTTCGGTAGGGTGCCCTTGGTAGGGTCGGTGCAGACTCGATGAGCCAAATATGTCCCTCCTGAACTGTAGGGATTCTATGGATTACCCAAATATTTTTGTTTGGTAGATTATGGGGACTCGTAGTCAGAGAATACATTTCATCTGAGTGTTACATGAAGCTGTTGTACAGGACATGGCAAGTTCATGCTCTCCTATTAGGCAGTTTGCTGAGTAGTGTTGAATCTGACACCATTTCCCATTTAGAAAAACTCAAACTTTTATTGATTGGAGTTTTACAACACCGAAACAGATCATTCCAGCCTGTGTACTGCTGTTTATGACCCACACGAGCTTCCTCCCACACTGTTTCATCTCGCCCTATCTGCTTAATGCTTATTCGCTTAAGCATTTGACAAATTTCCAAATCTTGCTGACTAAATAGCAATTAGATAGGGGCCTGCCACTGCACCACATAAGTGACTAGTTGTTTGCAGAGACGCTGCTTCACAATGACCTTGTTTATGCAGTCAGGAGATAGCCCCAGTCTCTTCCAAAAGTAACATAGGTTGGGAGTTCAGATTGAGCACAGCCTGGGCCTTTTTGAGGGTGCAGCAGCAATACAAGAAGTGCAGACTGTATGACTTTGATTGCTAAGCGTCTCCTGTTAACTTTCCAAATAGGCTTGGAAAAGAGAATACCAAAGCTTTAATAATAATTTTAAAGAAGCAATAATCAAATTCCATATAATGTTACCAAATTTTGAGGATCAGTGTCAGCTGGAGAGAGAGATATCATTTCGTATGCAGGAGGAAGTTGCAATCCTTTCACAATAAATGTAAGGGCAAGGACAAGAGACGTGCAGTCCTTCATTCCAAGTCAACTACTGCTCCTACAGAAGAAACATTTTGGATTCAGTCAAGGCTCATGCAGAAATGTCCAAATGCGCTGCAGTTAGGGAATGAGACTTGTCTTTTAGAGCAACCTTGTCTTCAGAATGCCATTATCTTCAAGTCCCTTTCCAATTCGCACTTCACCACGACTTGGAGAGACTATATCATCATTCCTTCACTGTCTTTGGAAGAAAATCCTGAAACTTCCTATATGATAGTGACAGGAGAACATCACAAAAGAAGGGATTGCGGCTTTTCAAACAAAAGTCCCAGCGTCAGTTTTTCAGGGCTATAGAGGTGTTATGATGTACTTTCACAGACTTTATTAGAAACCCAAAAGGTATTTATTATTTGTTTTTAAACCGCATCAGTACAGCAGCCACACTGCTACCCTAGTCCTCTACCTGTCTTCTGCCTAATAGAGGAACCAACCTCTGTGAGTCCCAATTGGTCCCCTAAGCCAGGTGACCCTTAGTTTGCTGTGTTGCCCTTAAAGGGACAATCACCACGTCTCTCCTCCTTTAACTCCTTTATACAATCTTCACCAACCCAGTTTCTCAGTCCTAAATTCGAACTAAACATTGTATATATGAGTTGTACAATTACAATTCGAGTTTGAAGGGTTTTTTTCTGTTCCTTGTAGAGCAGCGTAATTCTGTAGTCTGAGATGCTTCCACAGAATCGGCATTAACAGGAACTGCTATAATGAGTACCTCTTCTGGTACATGCAGTTCATTACTACTTGTTTTCATGGAGACATCAGTTATAACAGGTTGATCAGGTACTTTGGTGCTTATGGATTCGAAAACATTTCTCGATGGCAACACTGACTACTGGAGCGTGTCTCTACTTCTTAAGTGGTCCACGTGTTTCTGAATGATCCGTCCCTCTATGTCTACTTGGATGACAGGGGTCCGGTCTTGGAGACATATTCCGGGGATTCAATTTGATCCGCTACCGAAGTTTCATATTATGATACCATGTCATATTATGTTCCTACCATGGGTTTTTGTTTTATTGTTGCAGTGGCGATGGCTCATTGATGAAATCTTGAAGCTTGTGTGTTTAAACATAAGCACTTTCAGCGATGGGCTTTAACTATGTACAGTTCTACAAATAATCTTGTCAGTTCTTTCACAATCTCATTCTATCACGTGTGAAGGAATGATCGCAGTACTCAGGCCATGTGATAAAATTTCTTCTCATTCCAGCATTTTAATTCCGCATCCTTTTCTTTTTTTTTAAAAATATATTTTATTTAATTCAGCATCCTTTTCATCGACCATTTTATCATATTGGTCCTTGTGTTTTCCTATTAGCGTGATCATTTCAGCAATCTCGTTCTGGCACGCAATCTCAGTTTATTTCTCTGTCTGAATTGCTGATTCGCTGTCAATTTCAATGTTTACACTTCTTCAGTTAATTTCTCATTGCCAAGCTTCCCTCCTTCAAGTTCACGTACTCCTTATTTAATTCTACACTTGGCTTGCTCTTATTTTCTAATTGCTTGTCAATGAGTTCAACTTATTCTACATTGTCTCATTAATTTCCCCTCAACTTTATTTTGTCAATTTTTGAAACTTTTTTCCGTATTTATTGTCAGCCACTCCATCTTGTTGTTTCAATGTCTTCTCTAGAGCTTTAATTCTTTTTGCTTATTTCCCTTCATGTTCAATTGTTCATGCTTTCTTTTGAAGTCTCTAATTTCTGCTTTTCTTCCGAGGGGAACTCATCATGCTGGACATATACATTTCACAAATGGAACCTTCAATTCTTCTTGTCTTAACTTCAGTGAAAGCTTTTTGGCTTCACTGTCGGTCAGGTCTGTCTCTGACAAAGTGTTGACTTGTTTCCATTCTGCAATTCTATCATTGCCCTCCTTCCTTCTGGGGTCTTTTGTTGCCCTCCTTCGGAAGTGGCAGACGTTTCTGAAAATAGTTCATGACTCAGAACAAAGATATACCCCAGTGAGGAAGAAGGATTCTAGGAAGGGAATAAATCAACCAAGGAATTGAAGGATAATATTAAACTGAAAGAAAAAACATATAATGTGGCAAAGTTTAGTGGGAACACAGAGGATTAGGAAAGTTTTTTTGTTTAAAAACAACAAAAGATGATCAAAAATAGAGGGAGAAGATAAACTATGAGGGCAAACGAGCAAATAATAAAGAAACCGACTGCAAGAGTTCCTTTAAATATGTAAAAAGGAATAGTTGCGCCAAAAGTGAGCATAGGCCCCTTAGAAAATGAGACTGGGGAAATAATAATGGGGAACCAGGAAGTGGCAGAGGAGTTAAACAAATTCTTTGCATCAGGCTTCACAGTGAAAGAAAGTAGGTAAAAAGTATGAGGGAAATATATGGGGCTAAAGGCCAATACGTCCCTCGGACCTGATCGGTTACATCCCAGGATATTAAAGGAAGTAGCTGCAGTGATAATAGACGTGCTGGTAGTAATCTTCCAAGAATCCTAGAGTTCTAGTAAAGTCTCAGAGGATTGGAAATTTGCTAATGTAACACTTTTATTTAAAAAAGGAGGAAGGTAAAAAAACAAGAAACTATAGGCCAAGTAGCTGAACATGTGTCATTAGCGTCCATTGTAAAGGATGTAATAGAGCATTTAGAAATGCATAATTTCATGAAGCAGAGTCAGCATGGCTTCATGAAGGGGAAATTTATTAGTATTCTGAGGGGGTAACGAGCAGGGTAGATGAAAGGGAACCAGTAGAAGTAATATACTTAGATTTCCAAAAAGCGTTCAATAAGGTACCACACAAAAGACTACTTAAGGTAAGAGCCCATGGTGTTGGGGGTAGTATATTAGCATGGATAAAGGATTGGCTAACTGGTAGAAGGAAGATAGTTGGGATAAGAGGGGCATTTTAAGGATGGCAACCTGCAAGTGGAGTGCCACAGGGATCCCTGCTGGGGCCACAATTATTTACAATATATATGAATGACTTGTGAACGTACTATTGCCAAGTTTGTAGATGACACAAAAATAGGTGGGAAGGCAACTAGTGAGAATGACAGTCTACAGAGGGATACAGACAGATTAGGTGAGTGGACAAAAACTTGACAGATGAAATATGACGTAGGAAGGTGTGAAGTTATGCACAGTTGTAAGAAGAATAAAGAAGCTGAATATTATTTATTTGGAGAAATCTGCAGCACAGAGGGATTTGGGAGTCCTCATGCATAAATCACAAAAAGCTAGCATGCAAGTTCAGCAGGTAATTGGGAAGGGAAATGGAATGTTCTTTTATTTCAAATGGAGTGAAGTATAAAAATAGCAAAGTCCTGCTAAAACCATGCAAGACACAAATTAGGCCACACCTGGAATACTGCAAGCAATTTTAGTCCCCTTAGTTAAGGAAAGATATGCTGGCATTGTAGGGAGTCCAGAGAAGGTTCATTCAGTTGATCTCAGTTATGGAGGGATTTCCTTATAGGGAGAGGTTGAGTAGATTGGACCTATACCCATTGGAGTTTAGAAGATTGCGAGTCAACCTTATTGAGATATGTAGGACTCTCAGAGGGCTTGACAGCATAGATGCTGAGAGGATGTTTCTCCTTGTATGAGAGTCGAGGGCCACAGAGTAAGAGGTCACCCATGTAAGACCAAGATGATGAGGGCTTTCTTCTGATGGTAGTGCATCTGTGGAATTCTTACTGCAGGGAGCTGTAGAGTGTGATGAATTTATGAAAACAATCTGTTTTACAGTAATGTTATTAAAACCTGAGTTAAGATTCATACAGACAAAAAGTCTGATACAGTTGCATTTAAGGGGTCATAAAAGTGAGGTAATCAATAATTTTGCTGGTGAAGTGTTCTGCTAATGAGATATTGTTTACGTTTAAAGGGAAATTTGGGTGTAGATAACTTTTGTGCATGGTCTTGGCTAAACAGCACATGGGTCATCTTGTGGGAGGATACAGAAGAATACCTTATGCTTTGGGTAAAGATGATGTAATTAAGTGGAGGAGTCAGGTCTGTCTGAAAAGTTGGTTCTTTTGGCTGAGGGAGCCATTTGGCTCCCTGATGAGCTCAATGCATTCTATGTCCGCTTTGAGCAAGAAGTCAGTGAGAGCGAGTCCTCCACCCCAGAAGCCACGGATGAACTTATATCTGAGATCATCACTGCAGACGTCAGAGCAGCCTTCTCGAAGGTCAACCCACAGAAAGCCACTGGCCAGGATGGGGTACCCGGACGAGCACTCGGGTCTTGCGCGGATCAGCTGGCGGGGGTATTCACAGACATTTTCAACCTCTCTTCACAACAATCTGAGGTCCCTATCTGCTTCAAGAAGACGACTATCATCCCTGTATCAAAAAAAGTCAAGCAGCGTGGCTTAATGACTATTGTCCAGTGGCTCTGACATCCATCATCATGAAGTGCTTCGAAAGGTTAGTCATGGCACGAATCAACTCCAGCCTCCCAGATTGCCTTGATCCACTACAGTTCGCCTACCGTTGCAACAGGCCCACAGCAGACGCCATCTCCATGGCACTGCACTCCACCCTGGAACACCTAGATAACAAAGACACCTATGTCAGACTCCTATTTATCGACTACAGCTCAACCTTCAACACCATCATTCCTACGAAACTCATCTCCAAACTCCGTGGCCTTGGCCTCGGCACCTCCCTCTGTGACTGGATCCTGAACTTTCTAACCCACAGGCCACAATTAGTAAAGATAGACAACAACACCTCCTCCACGATCATCCTCAACACCGGTGCCCCACAAGGCTGTGTCCTCAGCCCCCTACTGTACTCCTTATACACCCATGACTGTGTGGCCAAATTCCCCTCCAACTCAATTTTCAAATTTGCTGATGACACCACCGTAGTGGGTCGGATTTCGCACAATGACGAGACAGAGTACAGGAATGAGATCGAGAATCTGGTGAACTGGTGCGACGACAATAATCTCTCCCTCAATGTCAACAAAACGAAGGAGATTGTCATCGACTTCAAGAAGCGTAGTGGAGAACATGCCCGTGCCTACATCAATGGGAACGAAGTAGAAAGGGTCGAGAGCTTCAAGTTTTTAGGTGTACAGATCATCAACAGCCTGTCCTGGTCCCCCCATGCCGACACTATAGTTAACAAAGCCCACCAACGACTACTTTCTCAGAAGACTGAGGAAATTTGGCATGTCAGCTACGACCCTCACCAACTTCTACAGATGCACCATAGAAAGCATTCTTTCTGGTTGTATCACAGCTTGGTATGGAACCTGGTCTGCCCAAGACCGCAGGAAACTACAAAAGGTTGTGAATGTTGCCCAGTACATCACGCAAACTAGCCCCCCATCCATTGACTCTATCTATAATTCCCGCTGCCTCAGAAAGACAGCCAGCATAATTAAGGACCCCACGCACCCCGGACATACACTCTTCCACCTTCTTCCGTCAGGAAAAAGATACCAAAGTTTGAGGTCACGTACCAACCGACTCAAGAACAGTTTCTTCCCTACTGCCATCAGACTTTTGAATGGACCTACCTCGTCTTAAGTTGATATTTTCTCTACACCTTGCTATAACTGTAACATTATATTCTGCAGTCTCTCCTTCCTTCCCTATGTATGTTTGTACAGCATGCAAGAAACAATACTTTTCACTGTATACTAATACATGTGACATAATAAATCAAATCAAATTCTTCCTCGGATTTTAATCTTAAACAGAGGTATTCAGTTTTCTGCAGAGAGAAAAGCAAATAGAAACCTGGGTGTTAAATTTATTCGTGAGTCGTATTTGAACTATATTTTTTGTTTAATTGGAATATAGAGGTAGGTTTAGGAAGTAAGTTAAGTTTCTCCTTTTACTTGAGAACTGTGAACTGTCTAGCTACTTCTCCCTTGTTAATGTGGGTAATTCTGGGTTTAAATTAAAGTTTGTTTTAACATAAAAGATGCCGATGGGGTCAGTGTTATCACTCCAGTGATGCAGTGACGTTTACTCAGTTTCACAAATCTCCCATAGTTTTTTTTTTTTATATATTTTTATTCTCCTCCTTTATCACATTTTCTCCCGCATTTACACCCATCAACAATAAACAATAATCAGCAAGATATGTCAATCCCCATAATAACAACGATCCCATCCGCCCACCAACCCCCAAACATCAGCCCGCATGTTTACATAAACAAATGACAAAAAGGAATCAGGGATTACCCATAGTCACCCTTAATCTACACAGCCCCCCCTCCCCCCCCCCAACCCTCCCCCCAACTAATGTTCGATGTTATCCAGTTCTTGAAAGTGCATAATAAATAGTGCCCATGACTGGTAGAACCCCTCCGAGCTTCCCCTCAGTTCAAACTTAACCTTCTCAAGGGTCAAGTATTCCAAAAGGTCCCCCCGCCACGCCAGGGCACAGGGTGGAGAGGCTGCTCTCCATCCCAGCAGGATCCACCTTCGGGCGATCAATGAGGCGAAGGCTATGATATCTGCCTCCGCTCCAGTTTCCAACCCTGGCTGGTCCGACACCCCGAATATGGCCTCCTGGGGACCCGGGTCCAGTTTCACATACACCACCTCTGTATCTCCTTCCTGGCAAAATCCCGAACCTGCATGTACCTAAACACTTCTCCCTGCTCTAGCCCATACTTCACTTGCAGCTCCCTCAATCCTGCAAACCGACCCCGAAGAAACAAATCTTTTAACGTCTTAATCCCCTTCTCTTCCCATTTCCGAAAACTTCCATCCCACCACCCTGGCTCAAATCTGTGGTTCCCCCGAATCGGCATTTCCCTTGACCCGAAACCCAACCCGAAGTGTTGGCGAAACTGCCTCCAGATTTTCAATGAAGCTATTATTACCGGACTCCCTGAATATTTCCCCGGAGCTATCGGGAGCGGCGCTGTTGCAAGTGCCTTCAGCCCTGACCCCCTGCACAAACTCTCCTCCATTCTGACCCACTGAGAATCAACCCCTCTGACCCAGCTCCGCACTTGCTCCACATTCGCCGCCCAGTAGTAGTACAACCGGTTCGGGAGACCCAAACCCCCTGCCTGCCTTCCCCTCTGTAGCAGCACCTTTCTCACTCTGGCCACTTTCCCTCCCCATATGAATGAGGTAATCCTTCCCTCAATCTCCCTGAAAAAAATCGGTAGGCATTGAAAAATAAACAGGAATCGCGGCAACACATTCATTTTAACCGCCTGTACCCGACCTGCCAGTGACAGCGGAAAGCCGTCCCACCTTGCCAGATCGGATTTCACTCTCCCCACCAAACTAGGGATGTTGTACCTGCGAAGCCTCCCCCACTCCTGGGCAACCTGCATCCCCAGATACCTAAAATGAGTTCCTGCTCTACGGAATGGCAGCCGCCCCACCCCTGCCCCCACCCCCGGCCGAGACACCACAAAGTACTCACTCTTGTCCAGGTTCAACTTGTACCCCGAGAAAGACCCAAATACCCGCAGTAGCTCCAATATTCCTCCTATCGATGCACTCGGTTCTGACACATACAGCAGCAAGTCGTCGGCATATAAGGACACCCTATGCTCTATCCCCCCCCCCCCCCCCCCCCCCCCCCCCCCCGCACTATTCCTTTCCATGCTCCCGAACTTCTCAATGCGATGGCCAACGGCTCAATCGCAAGTGCAAACAGCAGGGGGGACATAGGACATCCCTGTCTCCTCCCACGGTGGAGAGAAAAGTATCTCGAAATGATATTATTTGTGCGGACACTCGCCTTCGGTTCCTTGTATAATAGCTTTACCCAGTTCACAAACCTTGGTCCAATCCCAAACCGCTCCAGCACTGCCATCACGTACCCACATTCTACCCGATCAAACGCTTTCTCGGCGTCCAATGCCACAACTACCTCTGTTTCCTTTCTTTCTGCCGGTGCCAGAACAACGTTCAAAACTCTCCTAATATTCGAAAACAGCTGCCTCCCTTTCACGAACCCCGTCTGATCCTCCCCTATCACCTTCGGGAGGCACTCCTCCAGCCGACCCGCCAGTACCTTCGCCAACACTTTTACGTCCACATTCAGAAGTGATATGGGCCGATACGACCCACACTCTGTCGGATCCTTATCTTTTTTTAGCAACAGGGAAATCGATGCCTGCTCCAAGGTTTGCGGCAACACCCCCTTCCCTATAACCTCCTCAAACATCCCCACCATCAGGGGTGCCAACCTATCCTTAAAATTTTTATAATATTCCACCGGAAACCCATCCGGCCCTGCCATCTTCCCCGACTGCATCCTCCCAATCGCATCCTTTATCTCCTGCTCCACTATTGATCCTTCTAATGTAGCCCTGACCTCCTCCCCTAGCCTCGGGTACTTCAACCCATCTAGAAATTCCTGCATCTCACGGTCTCCCCCGGGTGGCTCTGACTTGTACAACCTCTCATAAAATTCCTCAGAAACCTTGTTAATCAGCACTGGAGCCACCACCAACTTCCCTGCCCTATCCTTCACCTGAAGAATTTCCCTTGCCGCTGCCTCCCACCGGAGCTGATCTAACATACGCCTGATCTCCATGTTCATAAACTGGACCCCTTACTCGTCTCAGTTGGCGCACCGCCTTCCTGGTGGACAGTCGGTCGAAGCTCGCCTGTAGTCCCTTCCTCTTTTCCAGCTTCGCCGGGTCCCCATCATCTGCATACCTTCTATCTACCTCCAACATCTCATCTATTATCCTCTGCCGCTCCAACCACTCCTCTTTATCCACCCTGGCCTTAAACAAGATTACCTCACCTCTCACCACCGCCTTTAGAGCCTCCCAGATGACTGCCTTCGACACCTCACCTGTACAATTGAAACCTACATATTCCTCAATTACCTTTTCAATTTTCTCACAGAACACTTGGTTCCCCAAAAGCCCCACATCCAGGTTCCACCCCGGTCTCTGCGCTACCCCCTTCTCCAGCACCATATCCACCCAATGTGGAGCGTGATCTGACACTGCAATTGCAGAGTATTCCGACCCCATGATTCCAGCCAGCAAAGCCTTCCCATCACAAAAAAGTTGATCATTGAGTATACCTTATGGACCGCTGAGAAAAGCGAGTACTCCCATTCCCTTGGGTGCAGGAACCTCCAAGGGTCCACCGCTCCCATTTCCATCATTAGCCCAGCCAGCACCTTCGCCCCCCTCCCTGATGGGATCAGCGAGCGCGGCCGTGATCTGTCCAACCTTGGCTCCTGCACCAAGTTCCAGTCCTCCCCCCCCCCCCCCCCCCCCCCCTCGACAATCAGCTCATGCGTGTCCAAGTCGGGAATAGCCCCAAACACCTTCCTTGCGAATCCCACACCCCAATTGGGACCGTATACACTTAACAGCGCCACTAATCTCCCCTCCAGTGTCCCTGCCACAATCACATATCTACCCCCCTGATCTGCCACCACCTTCTCCATCTGGAAGCGTACCCTTTTGCTGACCAGCACCGCTACCCCTCGAGCCCTTCCATCAAATCCGGAATGAAACACTTGGCTAACCCAGCCCTTTTTAAGTCTCACCTGGTCCTTCACCCTCAAGTGAGTCTCCTGCAGCATTGCTACATCGGCTTTCAAACTTTTAAGATGTGCAAGCACTCTTGACCGGACCTCCTAGCCCTCTCGCGTTCCACGTGACTATCCTTACTGGGGGTCTCTCACCCCCCCCCACCTCTCTTATCCACCATCACCATACCACCAGGCCCTGCCCCATAAGCCTGACCCGCCCCTGTCCATTGTTAACATCGAACCCCTTTTCCCCCCCCCCACTCCCAAGAACTCCCCCCTACAAAAACATCTCCCAACATCCATCCCTCCACCCCCTCTTGCTCGCCTCGTAGGCCCATTGAAGCCTGCTATCCAGGCTACAACGTCCGCAGTCCTCCTCTCACCTCACCCCCGTTCACTAACTGACATTAGTTAGCTAGCGCGGGTGGCTCCCCCCGCCAAGACCTCTCGCCCCCTTCCCCTTCCACCCAGTCCCAGAGAAAGAAACACCAAAACAAACCCAACAATCCAACCCCTACAATTCACTAACATAACATTTAACCGTCGCAACACAGAACGCCATTAACTTGAACTCTGTAACAATGCAAAGAGAAATAAATTTCAATACAAATCAGTAAAAAGAAAGTTGTAACATTTATACATTTTCCAGCCGCTCAAACACAGTCCACAGTCTCTCTTCCAGTTCCGCTCTTCTCGTCTGTCCCAAGCCTTCTGCCCTCACGAACGCCTCAGCCGCCTCCGCTGTCTCAAAATAAAAGTCATTGGCATTATATGTTACTCTCAACTTCACCGGAAACACCACACCAAATCGCACCCCCTTGTACAAAGCCGCCTTCACTCGCCCAAACACCGCTCTTCTTTTTGCCAACTCCACCGTTAAGTCCTGGTCGATCCGATCCACAGTACCATCCCACAGCACCTCACGCTCCTGCTTCGCCCAGCTTAATACCTTCTCCTTCATGCAAAACTTATGGAAGCAGATAATTACTGCCCTTGGCGACTCGTTCACATTGGACTTCGGCCTTAATGACCGATGAGCTCAGTCTAGCTCGTACAGGGTGGGGCTCTCCCCCTCCCCCATCAGCTCTGCCAACTTCTTAGCGAAGTATTGCGTTGGCCTTGGGCCCTCTGTCCCTTCGGGCAAGCCCACAATTCTCACATTGTGCCGCCTTGAGCAGTTTTCCAAGTCTTCCAGCTTTGCTCGGAGTCTTCTGTTAACCTCCACCACCCTCCGCAGCTCGTCCCCCATCGAGGTGACCTGGTCGCTCTGTCGTGTCACGGCCTCCTCCACCTCCTTCATCTTCTCGCCCTGCTCTCTCACCTCGGCCGATGCCTTTGCCACCTCCACCCTCATCGGGCCGATTGTCTCCTCCACCAATGACCTCAACACGACCTCCGTCTCTTTCCTCAAGGCCTCCATGTGCCTCATGTGTTTTTCCAGCTCCACCGCCATCACCTCGGTCATTTTCTCCACCGTAAGTAGTGCGGCCCCGCCTTGCAGTTCGGCTTCCGCCATCCTGTCAACACTTTTGCTCGTCTTCTCCTTCGGCGGCGAACCCGCATTTCCTCCTTTCTTCGACGCTGCTCTTCGCATCCTTTAGCGGCTTATTGTTTTTTATCTTCTTTCTTTTCTCCTCTCTCCCCCTTCACCCTCCTGCCCTTCATCAATCTGACATTCATTTTTAGAAAAAAAAGGGGAGAGAGAAAAAAAACTTTCACCAAACTTCCTTAAACCTTCTTTCTTTCTCCTCTGCATTCACCTGGGACCAGGCTTCAACCTTCTTTCTTCTTCCTAGGTGGGAGCCATCCGACGTGGAGCACCCTCCCTACATAGTGCCCTGGCCTCGGGCCTGCCGCCTCGGCCTCCTCATAGCTCCGCCCCCACTGCTCTGACCTGCCGCACCGGGCCCGGCGCCTCAGCCCCCGCCGCCCGACACCCGCGTGGGGTTCTTCGCCGGTTTTTAAACCGGCCCCGCTGGCTGCTCGTGGCGGCCCCAAAGGCCGACGATAGTCGGGGAGTGCGATAGGACTCGCGGATTTCTCCGAAGTCGCCGCAAATCACGGCCACCGGCGGGAGCTCTTGTTGTTGCGGCCGCCCTGCTCGCCCACGCCACCGGAAGTCCACAAATCTCACATAGTTGATCATAGATTATCATAGAATTTACAGTGCAGAAGGAGGCCCATCGGGTCTGCACCGGCTCTTGGAAAGAGCACCCCACCCAAGGTCAACACCTCCACCCTATCCCCATAACCCAACCCAACACTAAGGGCAATTTTTACGCCAAGGGCAATTTATCATGGCCAATCCACCTAACCTGCACATCTTTGGACTGTGGGAGGAAACCGGAGCACCCGGAGGAAACCCACGCACACACGGAGAGGATGTGCAGACTCCGCACAGACAGTGACCCAAGCCGGAATCGAACCTGGGACCCTGGAGCTGTGAAGCAATTGTGCTAACCACTATGCTACCGTGCTGCCCATTATGTATGTTCAAAGTTGAGATGGACAGATTCTTAATCAGTAAGGAAATCGAGGGTTATGGGGATAAGGCGGGTAAGTGGAGTTGAGGATTATATCCGATTAGTCATGATCTCATTGAATGGCAGAGCAAACACGATGGGCCAATTGGCCTATTTCTCCCACGTCTTATATGGATCTTTCATTGCCTCCTAACTGGGGCCTTTCCTTTCTCTTTAAGATTTTCAATGCCTCATCTGAAGTCCACATTGTCTCCTCTGAGGTCTTCTATTGCCATTTCCTTGAGGCTATCGTTGCTTACGGACCATTGTTGAGAGTTGCCCCTTATCTGTGATCTTCTCCAATTCTCCTGTCTGTAGCCATTTGTTTCTCCTTGTGGTTGCCACTTTAAGTGCATGACCTCTTTAAATGCATCACCATGTCAGGACTGGCAACTTTCTTTTCCAATTTATTGTCAGCAGCTGCTGGCTTTCCCTGTGATATTCCCATGCTTTTGAATTTTTGGCGTAAACCTGGCTGCTCTTTTTTGAACGTTAAGAACTTCACTTTTACTGAAGGAAAGCTCTTTCAGTGACCCCTCGAGATTTCTCTTCCTTTGGTTGTTTGCAGAGATGTTTTTCCTCTTTTTCATGTGCCTTTTTTTTGTCAATTTCACTGGCACTCTAGGTCTGATGGTACTGTTATTTTTAAACTAGTTAACTTTTTTTTTTAAAAAAAGGATGAGTACTTCTCTTTGTAAAACTTTCAAATTTCTCTGAAGTCCATCAGTACAAAGATTGCTGCCACAGAACCCCCACAGGGTCCGTTCCGCTCGGCAGCTTGGCAGCTTCAGCCTCTGGACTTCGTCTGCGCTTCGAGAAACCTCGCTGTAGTTCCCTTTCGCCTTTTTTTTAACTTTAAGCACTGCTTTCTGTGTGCTTTTTTGAAATCAAGAAAACTTTGCAGCAATTTTTTTAAAACTTAATTTCTTTTTTTAAACTTAAAGCCACAGCTCTTGCTTCACAGGGTGATTTTCTCTCTTTCTTACTCTATGCTTCTAAACTTTCGACTCCGCCAGCCATTTCCGGTTTCTTCTCCACCTGTCCCTCAGGGTCTAGCAATATGTCAACATCACAAAAGGATCCATTTGCCCAAAGACATGCATTCAGGTACATACTTTTTCTCAGACTTTGAATAAAACAAGATACTCATGGGTGTCGTGCCAGAGGCGGTGTCATTATAATCCCATCCTCGTCATCAGATGTAATGAAGCACATTCACAGACTTCATTAGAAACACAAAAGGTATCAATGATTAAGACAAACTTTACAACAGTACAGGACCCAAATGGCTGCCCTAGCCCCCTACCTGTCTCTCTGTCTAAGATAGGACAGAGTCCCAATGGGTCCCCCAAGACAGATGACCATTCTTCTGCCATGTTTCCCTTAAAGGGACAATCACCACAGGCAGTGTCAATAATATCCCAAGATCAAATAAAGAATATAAACTTGATTCAACCTGCCTTCATGTCAACACCATCCAAAGTCATTCACTGATTTTTAGCTACAGAGATTACAAATTATTCTATCGTTCTACACATTTTTATCGTATGATATTCAGAGAATAATTTTAACCTTTATTGACAACTTGCAAAAGAAACTTCCAGCACGCGAGAGGTCAATAGCTCAATGCACAAATGGCGGTTACTGCTCAGACCATGTAAACTTACAAGGTCTCTCCAAACTTCATGACCCTGTAATGGTGAGCCCAGGGCACTTTCTAGTGCGTTTTGGGGGGGAACTTTGTGTGACCTCAATCCTGTTCCTAGGGACAAGCAAGCTGCAGTCATGAAGGGAGAGGCACCTTTGTGGCCTGCAAGCTATTCGTAAAACTGTGCAGTTTGAGGAATCTAGACTGTGAAGGTGTGCTGGCCCTCCCCTGCTGTATGGAATCATAGAAGTAATGAGCACTCTGAGTTTAACAAAAGGTAGTTGTGCACAGTTGGTTGTGTGATTTATCAATTAGTTGTTTGGTGCGATCTATTGGCATACAAGTTCAAACTTCCTTTCCTTTGGCCCATAAAATCATTCCTTGCCCAGAATTAACTTTTTCTAACTCTGGTTGCAGGAGGAGGCGCAGTTTGTGACCGGCTCCTTTCGAACCCTTACCTTTGACAAACTGACCATTTGTCATGTCCTGATACAATTGCAGTAGCAGCGTAAGCAGGAGGTATTACTGTACCCCTGAGTTCCTATTGTGTTTCTCTGGATTGTCTTTTCTGAACATGCCTGTCCTCTTCCAAATCCCCCCAAAAGGGGAAAAACCGGGGAAAGAATACTGGTCTAAACTGTTTTTTCCTCCAGGGACAGGTACAGATGATTACCTGAATCAGTACATCCACATAAAATATACCTGTGGAAGGATTAATTTCTCACAATGTGCAATGGCTTAATACAATCTCAATGTGAACACTTATTTCTGAGAATTTATTCGGACAAAGAAAATTGACCTTCAGGACCATTTCCCCCCAAACTGCTCCCAACAGAAACAGCTTTCCGTTTGAGAGAAAGCATACTGTAGGGCTTATAAACAGACCCAACCCCCCCCCCCCCCCCCCCCCCCCCCCATCACAAGAAAATAGCCATCGTGAAGGAATGTTGAATAAGACACGGGGAGTCCACAGTGAATTGCAACAAAGGCATTTATTTAACAACAATATTTATCTACACGAGGCTCGGTTACACCTCACTGGGTCCACTCTCCTTTCTGGCCGATCTTTCATACCGGTGCTGGTAAGCTATCCCCACCCATAACGGGGAGCTCGCAGTCCCAATAAGTGCAGGGAAACAATCATCCCCAAGCTGGTGTCACATGCAGGTTATTACAGAATGCTTTACCCTCCCAGGTACCTGTTTCAATAGAAGCCTTGTCTTCGTCCAATTTTCTTTTTAAATGTCAAGAATGCTCTTAGTTGGACCATTCTTAGCCCTACCTGGCGATGCTCACCAGCGCCAGGTGGTTTATGATACCAGCCTATTCTCTGACTCTCACTTACACACCACTCCAGAAGAGAAAGGCAAACACTCAGGTCTTGAGATCAATGCATTGATGCATCCCAGAATCAAGGTGGAGAAATCTGAGTTGCAAGCAATTGTGCTCATCTCCCTTTGCAATGTTTGTTGGTGCTGTCACAGTTATAGTGTATAGTGCATAGTACATAGAACATACAGTGCATAAGGAGGCCATACGGCTCTTCGAGTCTGCACCGACCCACTTTAGCCCTCACTTCCACCCTATCCCCGTAGCCCAATAACCCCTCCTAACCTTTTTTGTCACGAAGGGCAATTTATCATAGCCTATCCACCTAACCTGCACGTCTTTGGACTGTGGGAGGAAACCGGAGCACCTGGAGGAAACCCATGCAGACACGGGGAGAACATGCAAACTCCAATATAAAGCCATGATGTGGAGATGCCGGTGTTGGACTGGGGTGAGCACAGTAAGAAGTCTTACAACACGAGGTTAAAGTCCAACAGGTTTGTTTTGAATCACTAGCTTTCGGAGCACAGCTCATTCACCTGAGGAAGGAGCAGCGCTCCGAAAGCTAGTGATTCGAAACAAACCTGTTGGACTTTAACCTCGTGTTGTAAGGCTTCTTACAGTTAAAAAGTGAAGAGGATTTCCCTCCAATATTACCTTCCCTCCCACAATATGAATGAAAACAAACATTCTTTTGAGCTGCCTTGCTACTAGATGCATCATTGACTTTGTTCCCAGAACACTTTAGGACATTTTCAAGTCATATGTTCTCATTTGGATGGTAGAATGTTTCTTACCAAAACATTGTTTGATGTATTTCATATATAAATATACAATTTTGATCACGTTGTCTGGGGATTTGGTTGACAGGTTCATGTTAACAATGGGTGTTTCAATGCCTCATGTAATGGTACTCCATTCAGTCATCAGGTGAAGCAATTTCCATTAATGGTGCATGCTGGCCATTAGCACCTAATCTTCCATTTCAATAAAAATTATCATTTTGTTTTGCTGATTTCCAGTCCAGATTAAAAGAGGTTACTATCAGAATAGCATAGCTCCTGTTTGAGACAGGAAAAATCATTACTTCAACAATCTTGAGATTTACTGCAGTAAACTTTGGGCTAAAGGTTGACATTAAACAAGCAACATCATGCTTGACTCTTTGGGACATTGAATGCAATCTTCTGGAGTATGATTTTGGACAGCGCTTACACATTTTCCCCCTCCAAAGAAATTGTACGCAGCTGCCAGCTTATCACAGCCAAAATTCTCACCCCGTAACTTTAACTAAAATATAATTGAACGTCACTGCTCAAGGATATCTTCATCTCCCCCTCTAGTTTTGAAGCTGAAATAGATTGCCTTGGTTTTAGCTAGAGCCGTGCAATCCTCCCTTTAACTTATCAGCTTGTTTCATGTTTAAAACTGTATTTGGCGACCATAGTGAGATGTGATAAAGGCACAAAATGACGCACAGTCTTATCATTTTTGATTCAGAAATCACGTCAACACACAGGCATTGCCACTACAACCACAGAAATCATTCTTTTCTACTAAAGGGCTAATATATTATGGTTCACTGTATTGCCAGCCCTTCCTTTGGAAGAGAGAGAGGAGTTGTGTAGTATTTTTGCGATGGTCATGTTAATTGGAAATGCCACCGTGATGCACACTGTTTCCATTTATTGATTGTACTTTGGGGATGTTTGGGTTACAGGTTTTTGTGGGAAAATGGGACTTCCAGTAAAACTACATCAGTACCCTGGAAAAGTCCCAAGAATCTCACCTTGTCTGTATATTTTTTTTTAAAAAGAGATCTGCCAGAGCTTTTATCAAGGAAGCTCTTGCCTCTTAACAATAAGTTGACTTTGCCATGATGTCAATCCCTGTCCACTTGAGCCATATAAGCTTCTGCCCCACCTAATAGCTGATGCTAAATATTTTGTTACCTCCCCACTTGATCACTTGTGGGACTAGCTTAGTGATAGAAACTGGGCAGCATGGACAAGCTGGGCCAAAGGGCCTGTTTCCATGCTGTAAACATCTATGACTCTATGGCTTGATTAGCTTACCCTCAAAGCCAGCATTACCAATGCCCCCACACCTACTCATATATACCACCCTGGCTCCTCAGCCCTTGGAAATTACTGCTGAATCTCCAACCTCCCTTTCCTCCCGAACCCTAGGAAATAATTATTTCCCACATTGCCCCTGCTTAAATGTCTAGTTCGGAATCTGTTCCTCTACCAGCATCTGTACCTCTCTAACAAAGGTTACAAATGACATTTTCTGACTGTGGCCTGGATACCCCCCCCCGGGTTCTTTACACCTTCGTCCTTCACCACCTTCTCTCTGATGCCCAAATTCAGTGGGATTTCACTTGCTTGGTTCCAGTCACCTATTCGAAAATAGCTGTTGAATCCTTTCCCCCTTCCCACTGTAACCGCAGGGGATCCAGATGGCTCGTCCATTCTCTGATGCCTCCCTTTCTTGTAAACATGGTGCCTGTTGGTGATCTCCTCAACCGGATACAGGATCTGCTTCCACCTTGTATGCTCTACTCAACCATCACTCCCTCTATTCACCCTTTCGCACCTTGAATCCTGTGTGTAGTTACCAGGCGGGATTCTCCAATAATGGGGCTATGGCCCCCCGCCAGCGTCAAAACGTACTCCAACCTGCAGGGGGCGAGCAGGGCCCCGGAGTGCTCCTCGCATCTCTGGCTGCGGATACGGGGCCCTGCACTTCCGGTCGGGAGTCTGCGCATGCTCACGGCGGCGGCCACCCCGTGCGACATGGCAGACTCGCACCGCGGACCATGATGAATGAAGTGGGTCCCCCCGACATCGCTCGCGCCCGCGGATCGGTGCTGCCCGATCGCTTGCCTGGCCGCCTGTGAGGCCCCGCCCGGTGAAGGATCACCCCGCACTCCACCAGGGCAGCCACGGACGGAGTCCACAGCCACCACCGGCCGTTCCTGACAGGCAAAACGTGGTTAGAACCACGCCGTCGGGAACTCGGCCAGTTTCCCTGGGAGAATCGCTGCGGGGGCCTCTGTCAATGACCCCTTACCCGCGGCATGTAAACCGCACGTGTGCGTGATCCGCGGCAATTGCCGCAGAGAATCGCGGCATCGGACCGGATTTGGGTGGAAACACCCATTCTCCGCCCCCGCGCAGATTCCGATTACGGCACGGAGGCTCAGGGAATCCCGCCCCCTGTCTCTGAATTGCAGGAGGGATACATCTGCATCTGCGACAGTACTGCAAAGGCTCAGTAGGTGGGACCCTGGGCTGAGAAGGTTGACCCAGTGGTGAGAAGCTGAGTAAATATAGCCTATTCTCTGGAATTTGGAAGAATGGGAGCTGGTCTCAGTGAAGCACATAATATTCTGAAAGGGATGGACAGGGTAGACACCAAGATTGATTCCCCGGGCAGAGGAATCTAAAACACAGGGGCACCATTTCAGGTTAAGAGGACAACATTTAGGACTGAGTTGAGGAGAAATTTCATTACTCAAAGGATTGTAAATCTCTGGAATTCTCCACCCCAGAGTACAGGCTCCACTTTGAACCCCAAGTGAATGTTTGTGGATGTCTCCTCAAAATCCCCTCAGATGATTGTCACGTGAGAATTTCCAAACTCCACTCCCAAATACACGCTTTAAAATTGTCTCTCATAATTATGCTCTCCTTGGTGGTTTGCATTCCAAAATCCAGACCAGTTCTTCCAAATGACCCTTTTAAACAAAGCTTCCGCTCCACTTTTAACAGCAAATCTAGTCCAGGATTTTACACTAACCCCTTTAGGATTTCTTTATCTTGAATGCTGTGCAAATTGCTTTAATTCTTGATTCCCAGGCTGTATTAAAATGACATCAGGGGCGAAATTCTCCACCAACGGCGCGATGTCCGCCGACTGGCACCAAAAACGGCGCCAATCAGACGGGCATCGCGCCGGCCCAAAGGTGCGGAAAACTCCGCATCTTTGGCGGCCTAGCCCCAACATTGAGGGGCTAGGCCAACGCCGGAGGGATTTCCGCCCTGCCAGCTGGCGGAAATGGCGTTTGTTGCCCCGCCAGCTGGCGCGGAAATGCGGCGCATGCGCGGAAGCGTCAGCGGCCGCTGACAGTTTCCCGGCGCATGCGCGGGAGCGTCAGTGGGCGCCGGCAGTTTCCCGCGCATGCGCAGTGGGGAGAGTCTCCGCCATGGTGGAGGCCGTGGCGGAGGCGGAAGGGAAAGAGTGCCCCCACGGCACAGGCCCGCCCGCGGATCGGTGGGCCCCGATCGCGGGCCAGGCCACCGTGGGGGCACCCCCCCCGGGGTCACATCGCCCAGCGCCCCCCCCAGGACCCCGGAGCCCGCCCACGCCACCTGGTGCCGCCGGTAAATACCAGGTTTGATTTACGCCGGCGGGACAGGCAATTTCTAGGCAGGACTTCGGCCCATCCGGGCCGGAGAATTGAGCGGGGGGTCCCGCCAACTGGCGCGGCCCGATTCCCGCCCCCGCCCAATCTCCGGTACCGGAGACTTCGGCGGGGGCGGGGGCGGGATGCACGGCTGCCAACGGCCATTCTCCGACCCGGCGGGGGGTCGGAGAATGACGCCCCAGATGTTTGATTTCCTTTGAAGTCAGCTGTCCCACTTTAAATCTGGTTACTGCAATTGTCTCTTGAACTCAGAATTGTCTGTTTACTGGATAACTTCAGTTCGCCTAAACATTCTTTCTATCCAATTCCCTGTTTATCTGGACTGAACTTGTACTTTAGCAAGCCTGCTTCTTTGTAACTCTCGCCCTGTCCGATCTTTCTTCCGGCAGAATTGGGAGATGTTCACTCCCTGCAATCTCCAGCTGCAATCAAATTAGCTAAACTAAAACTTAAAAAGCTTCTCTACCCTACCAGGCCCCAGTTGCTAAACAATACCCACATACCTCTGCTGGCCTGTTTATGCTCCACACCGTAGCCCCCTCCAAGGACAATAGAAACACAGTTGGAACTTAACCAACCATCACATATACAAACACCTTTGTCCAACATGAATCTAACTATGGGTTTTACCCATCTGGGCACAGAAATATTAAAATTAAACACACTTAAAACTATACCTTATTCCTAATGTATACCAAAACTAATCTAATACCCTTAAAGCGACCTCTGTTTTCTTAACACTGCCCACATTCCCCCATCCCCCACAGTGGTGACCTGGTTTCTCTTTCTGATTAAATTTTTTTTTTTTTTTTTAAAAGTTAGTGAGAAGGCACCTTCGTGTTCCATTGTCCTTTCACTTATTTAATCTTTACTGCAGCCTGCTGCTCCTCTCAAAAGTGGAAGGCCTTTGATTGGCCCTCCAGCTTCAAGAGCCCGTCAGCCACCCCTATTTGAATAGGGAGCCTTCTTCCATGCCATTAAAGGGGGTGCTCCAGTCAAAATCCCAGGCCAGTAACTAACCCCATTGGGGTATGTGTTCAGCACCTGGAAACCGTTCAAGCTCTTTTGATTTCCAAAGTGAAAGTTCAGCTCAAAGTCTTGTACTCTTTACTCCAACACTCTCCCAAAAACCCCCATTGTATTTAGTTGAACCGTAGTGTGCACGGTCTCAGCAGAACCTTTACCCCCATATGGGATATACATGCTCGACATTACAAAGACCAACTCTGTGACTTCACCCTCTTCCACTCTTCACCACCGGTCCCATCTGCTGCTGACATTCTCATCCATATCTTTGTAACCTATAGACCCCACTATTCCAGTAACGACCTGGGCTAGTCTCCCCTCCTCCATTTTCTATAGAGTTCAGTCAACCAAAACTACTCTTCCTATGTCCCCTGTCCGTCCATTGGGTGTCTTCAAATTTAAAAACCTCATTCCCGTCTATAAAATCCTTCAAGGTCTTGCCACTACCTACTTCTGTAACCGCTTCCAACTCCAAAATTACCCTCAAACTCCCCACTGGAGCTTTATGTGCAGATCTCCAACCCTCTTCACCTTCTCATTGGGTCTGTGCTTTCAGCCTCTCAGGTTTGCCCTCTGGCATTCCCTCCCTAAAATCCTTTGTGTCTCCAATTCTGTCTTGACTAAATTATTGATTAGTCTCCCTAACCTCTGGTATGCAGTCTTTTTTTTGTTCCTCATCCTCCTTAAGGACATTTGATATTTTGTTACAACTGTCGGTACAGAAGAACATATTTAAACATCGAAGTCGGAACTAAACATGTATAATAAAGGCTAGGAAAGTATCTGCGGTAAATTCTGGAGACTGAACAAAAACTATTCCAATCTCCCAATTCTGAAAAGGCGAATTTACTCTGAAGGAACTGGATTGTCCTGTTGCGGGGAGAGACACCGAGTGAATATTGGTGATAATAAAAGATCCCAAACTACTACAACACAAAGATATTTATAGATTGTAATGGTCTCCAAGTGGCAGCATTTGGAACAATGTGTATTTTCAAGAATTTAAGGAATGCAATGCACCTACATAATAACCTGAAGCCTTTGCTTTAAAATAATCATAAGTAATACTGATCACTGTGTCAAGTTAAATTTCTATCTGTTGGGAGCAAAAATGCTCTTTGCATCAGGTATCCAATCCCTGGAACTCTTCCCCAATGTTGCATGTTGTTTGTGGTATTTTGCCCCTGCTCTTGTTCTTTGGATGCGCTACAAGTTATATCAAAGCTGCTTATTCAGTGAGGTATTCTGTTGGTGTTTTGTAAACAATAAATCCTTTGTATCTACGCAATAGCCCAAGTTATTGCAACAAACTGTTTGGTTTGCATCTGTTGCCATTCATAGGAATTATAACAAACGTTAGTCAAGAATGTGACTGTTGGTTTCATGCTCGTGAAGGAGCAATTTTAATAATCTTTTCCAAAAAAAAGAACGAATTCACTGCAAGTGGAAAATGTATTGAGACTCTCTGAGCACAGCTTCATTTATCTGCTTGATCCACAGGCCAGTGCTGGGAGGTCTTCTTTCCTCATCCTACAGGCAACACCAGGAGTCACTGGCAGCGGAGCGAGAGAAACGGCGTCAGGAGAGAGAGGAACGGTTACAACGGATAGAACGGGAGGAAAGAAACCGATTCAAGTAAGACGCTGTAATGGGAGACAGTGGGAGGAAATCAGTGAGAAGCACAAAGGAGCTTGGAATTGCTGAGCACTGCTTCATTTATGGTCGATTTGCAGTAAAGTGGCACCAGAGAACCACGCTTCTCTTTCTGAAATCTCACCCATAGCCGAGTCTCAAGTTGGCCTTTGTCCAGGTGGTGAGTTGCTGGTCTCAACTAGGTTTTGAATCAAGATAAAGTGACTAGCTTATGGGAAGAAGAAACATTTGGCTAGGATTTTATGTTAAGAATGTATTTAACACTGACAAATGCAAAGTAAAGTGGAAATCCAGCAGACTGTAAGTGCCATAAAAGACAACAAGGAACACAAGGAAGGTATTAAGAGCTGCAAAAGGGGAATATGTTAAAGACTTAAAAGGGATATCATGTCGTATAGTAAAAGTTTTTATATAAATATATTGAGAGAAGGAGAGTGGCTAAGGGAAACGTGAGCCCGTTAAGAAAAGATGCAGGTGATACTGGCATCAACAATAGCAGGCTTATTAAATGAGTACATGCATATCTCTTCACAGTGGAGAAGAGGGAAAAAGACCAATGGCACAAGTGAAATTTAAAAAAAAAAAAATCAAAGCGATGATTCTGTTGGATTTAATAAATGTTTAGAAGATGTTCATGAATAGTGCAATGAGACAGGAGATAGACGAATCTCCAGTAACTGATAGTTTCCACCTTTGGGGAGCCAGGTTGTGGAGAGATCCTCATCTAGTTGCAACAAAGAAAACCTCTCCACCCACAGATTTTCGCTCTATCCCTCACCACCCATCCAACCTCACCTTTTTCATTCATTCGTGTGGATGTCACTGGCTGGAAAAGCAATTGCTGCCCATCCCTAATTGCCATTGAACCGAGTGGCTTGCTAAGCCATTTCAGAGGGCATTTAAGGGTCAGGCACATTGCTGTGTGGATCTAGATTCACATGTCAGCCAGACTAGGCAAGGATGACCAATTCCCTTCCATAAAAAACATTAATCATGAATGTAAAACCCCCCCAATGAGATACCCCCACCCCCACCACCCTGGCCAATACAAAGCCAATTACTATCTGGTGCCAGGGGACCATGTGCAGACTGAGGTTTTCTGCTATTCCAGATGGGCACCCGACCACCTATATTTGAATGGGGCCCCTGAGTTAAAACAGCCATGGACATGTTGCTGGATCAGTGGATCTATCTGTCTCCAAATTGCTATCCAATCCCACCCCTAAATCCTACCGGTGGTTAAAAACCGGGTCAGCATTCCACTTAAAACTCAAATGATTTACTTTGTGTCACTTGATAAAACATTTGTTACAACCTTTAAAACGATAAGCCGTCTGACCTGCATGATGACCTGCTTTCCCTGTTTATTTTGTATCTAGTTTGACCATTAGCTCAGGCTATATTTTTCCCACAACATCATCTTCCATCCACCTCCAGAATATTTCCCACTTGTGCTCCTCTATTTCCCCTCTTGCCACTGAAAACCTGTTGCAGGCCTTCATCTGGTAGTTCGATTGACTTCTCTAGTGCTGTCCTTCACGAGCATCAACGGATTCAGGATTCAACGCACTTTGCCAAGCCTCGCGCACCCCACCAGTTTGCTGTTGTCAAGCCCAACTGGGGGCACTGTTCTTGATTGAATCAGCCAATGTTCTAACTCTCAACTCCCACCCTGTAGCTTTGCTGTAGCCTATTGAGGTGATTTTCCCCAGCACCTTTCTGCATGCACATCCCAGTTCCACTGATTCTGTTCCTGCTTAGCAATCCTAACCAATGGCTGATATTTGGCACTACGACCTTCAGAATTCTTTTCTAAGACCTTGCTGCCTTGCTAACTCCATCCCTGTACTCCAAGTCCATCTCAAACCCTTCTCTCGACCTCTACCCTACTGCTTACCATCCATCTTCTACCTTATTGATCGATGTGAGGTGTTTTATTTAACTTAGAGACACATTGTACAAATGTAAGCCTGAATCCTAAAGATGATAAAGACCTGTATCACTTTGGAACTAATTTGCTGCGTTTGAGGACATTAGTGCTTTTGTTGCAAATTCCCTGTAACCGCCACCCTTTACAGCAAAATCCCTCAGTGTTTCAATGCAAAGGTTGGGATTCTCTAGCCCCGCTGTGGCAAGATGCAACAGGCCAGCCAAAAGACCAATGTTTTTTGGCAGGAACGGAAGACCCCGGCGGCGGACGGGCCTGGAAAATCCCAGCCATAGAATCCTCCAGGTCACTTTAAATGCTAAAGATTTTCGCGGTAGAAACCGGTCTTTAAACAATTTGCTGAAAATAACTATCTGCTGATCTAGCGTCACTGTCTTTTCTAACTTTTTTCTTCTGTTCTCTCTTCCATCATTTCTTTATCTGTTCTGTCTTTTAGTCGGGGCTATATAGAAAAGCGAGAAGAACAAAGACTGGCAAGAGAAGAAAGGTTTGCTTATTCTGCTAGAAGTGCAATCAATAGTTTATTTAACTTAGTGAAACTAATCACCTTTATCAAAGGTTAGCATTCTTCGATAATCCTTGTTGCGGTGTTGCCTTTAAGGCACAAGTGTCATTTCAGACCTGGCTTCTTGGGATGCCTTCAAAAGGACTGCAGAACTTGTGCAAAGTTACCTGGAGCGATACATCTCCTGAATCAATTATGTCTCTCTCCTGATATGGATCGAGCTTCTCGAGATTCATCACCAGAAGTTATAGTGGTGATGTGGGACCAGGTTTAAGAAAATTCCCAGCTGGTGTTCTTTTTGTATCCTGCTTGTTACTTTAGGCCATCGGGAAGTGCTGAGGCTTGACCGACATCTGCCTCCTACCTTCAAACAGACCAAATCTCCCTCTTCTGGGGGGGGAGAGAGAGAGAGAGTGGCATCATGGTAGCACAGTGGTTAGCGCTGTTGCTTCATAGCTCCAGGGTCCCAGGTTCGATTCCTGACTTTGGTTACTGTCTGTGCGGAGTCTGCACGTTCTCCTCGTGTCTGCATGGATTTCCTCCGGGTGCTCCAGTTTCCTCCCACAACTCCCGAAAGACGTGCTGTTAGGTAATTTGGACATTCTGAATTCTCCCTCTGCGTAAGTGAACAGGCGCCGGACTGTGGCGACTAGGGGCTTTTCACAGTAACTTCATTGCAGTGCTAATGTAAGCCTACTTGTGTACCTAATGTTTACCCCCTCCCGTCTTCACCACTCGCCCACCTGCAGGATGAGTACTTGTTTCTAACATGTAGGGAGCGATCTCTCAGTTGGTGATGCCAGCGGGATATTCCGGTCCAGCCGATGACGTATCCCCACCGTGGCTTTCCTGGCGGCTTGAGGTGGATTCAATGAGGAATCCCACTGCTGGCCAATGGCAGGCTGCTGAGAAACAGCCCAAGGCCAGAGAATCTCGGCTGTAATGTTCTCCAACAATGGGAATTTGTTTTCTTTCATGGGATGCGGGCGTCTTTGGCAAAGCCAATGGGAATTTTTTGCCCGTCCCTAATTGCCCTTCAACTGAGTGGCTTGCTAGCCAGTTTCACAGGGCAGTTAAGAGTTAACCACATTTCTGTGGTTGCCACATGTAGGCACTGCTGCTTCACAGCTCCAGGGTTCCTGGTTCAATTCCAGCCTCGGGTGACTGTGGTCCCTGGGTCTGCGTGGGTTTCCTCCGGTTTCCTCCCACAGTCCAAAGATGTGCAGGTTAGGTGGATTGGTCATGCTAAATTGCTCCTTAGTGTCCAGAAGGTTAGGTGGGGTTACTGGGTTACAGGGATAAGGTGGAGGTGTGGGCTTAAGTGGGGTGTTCTTTTCAAGGGCCGGTGCAGACTCGATGGGCCGAATGGCCTCCTTCTGCACTGTAAATTCTATGATTCTATATCCACTGATCATCACCTTTACAGATGTGTCTAATATCCTACTGTCGATTTGAAAGGTGCCAAGATAAATGTGATTGTTGAAATAAAGAGGAAAAAAAGTGGGTGAAAATGTATCCCGTTTTGAGGGCAAGTATGTTTGCTTGATAGATATGAAGATATTGTGGTGAGAATTGTGGCCGTTTCCTGATAGTGTCAGTACCCCACGAATTAGACAAAACTATCTCTGCATGTGTGCACAGCCCAGTTCTTTGCTGCGCAGGTTTGGCCTTTCCATATGATGCCCAAGTATCAGCTTGGCATTTCCAAACAAGAATTCTAATTTTGGGCTCATTTTACGATGTAACGTGTGTTGATAACTTGAACCTACGTTTTTTTGGCCTGTGTGCAGCAGGATCTTGTTTCTCATTTTCTACTTGTCCTGATGTCTTATCGACAGGTGAAATTTCACCTCCCGCGACTATCCGAATTTAAGAACTTGTCAGCTCTCAAAGGGGTGAAACTCCTTCACCCCTCCTGGTGGGGCCGATTTTGAGCCTGTGCTGCAAAGGGAATTGCTCCCAATTGAGTTCCCGCATTAACTTTGCGGTCCTTTTTATGTTCACGTGTTTTTCCAGCGCTGTCAATTATACACAACCTATTTTACAGAAAGGCATTTAATTTTAGTTCCAAGCAAATAGTTATCGGAAAGAAATTCGGAGTAAAAATAAATCCAAAGATGTTTGGCTGGGAGCAGCCAGAACTGAGAGTTATTTTCATGCCAATGTTTTTAAGTACGAGGAGCATGATTGGTAGCATGCAGTAATAAACAGTTCAGAAGCACTGTCCATGCAAATGCAAAACAGATGTATTTTACTTTTCCTAAGCAGCTTTTGATGACTAAACCCGACATGACGTAAAGTTCCACATTGTTGGAATAGATGCAGGTTCAGGGAGGCGAGGCAATGTTTAGAAGGTGGTGAAAGCCTCTGTGTCACTTTGCATCAAGGGCCTGAGAGGACTGAGAAAGACCCCACTGATAAATATCTCTCGTAAACCATTGATGCGTTTAAGCTTCCTTGCAGTCCGTCTGCAGGTAAACTCCAGCTGCAGCTACTTCATCTTTCCTTAGGTTTTTCTCTTGTGTGGTTTAGTCATTTATTTTGGCTGTATTTCTGGCTTGGGATGTGAGAGAGAGAGAGAGTCTGCAGTGCGATGCACGCGATGCACTACTTGCTGAGGCTTACGTGGGCTTCTTTTCAGATACAAGTACCTGGAGAAGTTGGCGGCAGAGGAGTATGAGAAAGAAGCCAGAAATCGGGTGCCACGGGCACGGAGCGACCTCTCCCTCAGCCTGACTTCACCTGCAGCCCCATCTTCCCCCACCCCGAGCTGTGGGACTGTGTCACCTGCAGAGTCCCAGGATAAACCTAAGCCTCCACCTGCAGCGTGCGAATCACCACAGCCTACTGAATGTGAGTACCAAAGGCAGAAAGCATCTGCTTTCCCCGTGTATGTAAATGGTTTTCAGCATGCTATAGATTGTCCAGACGACGGTGAATGAGAGTGTGCTTATCTAGAGATTTTAGAGCGCTGTTAATTAGTGTTACAGGTCGAGACAGTGCAAAGGAAGTAAGTTTACCGATTAAACTCATGGTCTTGTCAGTTCTCAGGGTTTATTAAGCACCAGCTGAATATATTTCCAGTAATAAACGGGCAAACTATAAATGAGAAAACTACAGCTGTAAATGTGCAAATAGGGAACTTGGGGATAGATTGTGCAAGTTAGCCCTTCCACTGGAGAGCTTTGCACAATACCAACACATAATGAGAATACGAATATGGCAGGTCCACACACATGCACACCACTCAATTCTAACGGGGGAAACAGGATTCTGGCCCTTTCCTTAGCAAGGCTGTGTTGGAATTTTGATTCACCAAATTTCCCTCTGCATAGGAATGCATTAACCAGAGCTTTAAAAATCATGCAAAGGAAAATGTAACATCCAAGAAAAAATGATGTGTTTGTATTGCTCCCATTCTTTTTAGATATTCTAGCTCATAGAGAAGGTGATTCTTATTGGGACGCCATTTCATGCCAGCTGATTGTGTGTGCCTTGGCAGGGCTTCCCACCGGTGATTATATGGTGGAGGCCTGACGTTCGCTTTCCTGACACACACACAAATACTCCAGGGTTCCTGCATGTGATCATAATCCAGATCCAGTGCCATTTTACGATGAGATTTAGGTTTATTGTCACGTGCACCGAGGTACAGTGAAAAGTGCTGTTCTGCGTAGAATCCAGACTAGGTTTATTTGTACGGTCCAGCTCCGCGGTCCAAGTCCGCCATGGAGCACGGCACGGCCGCTGGAGGCCACCGCTGTGCACATGCACGGCCTCTGACCCGGAAGGGCGGGAGCCCATATCAGCAGCAAAAGCTGCTGGATTTATGCTGGGTCCCCTGCAGGGCTAGGAATATGTGGCCCTTTCACACCAGTTTTTCTGGTGTGAAACTCCACAGTTTTGACGCCTGCGTGTGGACATAGTCTCAATAATGGAGAATCCAGACCAATGTAAATACATAGGGCATGATACTACCATCGGGCGGCTAAGTGCCGACGTCAGAGTAAAAACGGGAGTGTTTTACTCCGTCCTCGGCGCCCGTTCCGAGACCCGATTCTCCGGGCCACAGTGGGGTAGCACAGCGCTGGAGTGGCCCAAGCCGCTCCAGCTGCCGATCCCGGCATGAACCCCGCACCGCGGGGTCCGCACATGCGCAGCTGGACTGGCGCCAACTAGTGCTTGCGCAGTGGCCTTCTTCCCCGCGCCGGCCCTGACGCCAAATGGCGCAGGGCTACAGGAGCCGGCGGGAAGAATAGGAGGACCCCCGCCAGAGAGGCCACTCCTCCGATCGGTGGGCTCCGATCACTGGCCAGGCCACTACGGTAGCCCCCCCCCCCGGGGTCAGATCCCCCCCACATGCCGCCCCCGGACCCTTCAATGCCGAGTTCCCGTCAGCTCAGAGGGTGTTAGAACGGCGCCGGCGGGATTTGGCTTTTTGGTGACGGCGGCTCAGCCCATCCGGGCCGGAGAATCGGTTCGCTGGCCCGGGCCGGAGAGTCGGCGCATACCGCAACCGGCGCCACACCGGCCCCAGTGTTGCCGATTCCCCGCTCTGCGGAGAATCGCGTCCCGGCATCAGGGCGGCGTGGCGCGATTCGTGCGGCCCGCCGGCGATTCTCTGACCTGGCAAGAGGTCGTAGAATCCCGCCTATAGACATTCAATTACAATTGTGAGCAGGAGCCTGATGTCATCATTTTTGTTTGTCCCCTTCACCTCTCGCCCCAAGATCCTGAGGTTAATTATCTGGTGGCCAGTCCAAGTCAGTTGAGATGGTGGATGGCCCAGTGTGAAACTTTTCCAATCTCCATTGAGCAGCATTGCCTCAGGCACATGCACCCAGTTAGCCATTGGGGAGACAAGTTAAAAGTGTCTTTTCTTGTTAAACTCCAATGCTGTCCATGAAGGCCCTTGACATAGCAGCAATGAGCAAGTTGGGTGTTACCTGGAGTTGGGTGGGGGAGAGAGAATCGTGTTCTTCAGATTGGGATGCGCCAACCCACCCAATTGGGATAAGCTACTCTCAATGTATTTGCAAAGATTTCCTAGCCTTTATTAGTTTAGTCAAAACACAAACAGAGTTACAGGTATTGGCTGCAGCTCAGTAGTTAGTGCTCTCACATCTGATGGCAGGGTGACACGATCAAGTCACATTCATGACCCTCGAACGCGCAAATACTGAAGGGAGGCCTCACATTCCCTCTTGGATAAATATTTTTTAAATCCTTTGGTATTTAAGGAAGAGCGAGAGAGATTCTAGCCAATGTCACTAAAACAGAAATACAAAAGCGAAATACATCAAATGCAGCAAATCTGAAACAGAAACACAAATTTCTAGAATTATCAGCAGGTTAGGTATCTGTGGAGAGATGAAAAAGTTACTGAACAGAATTCTCCCATTTTGAGACCAAGTGCGGTGGTGGGCGACTCTGGAAGTGTCCGTCCTGCCGACCAGAATGGCGAGATCGTTCAGTCCTTGGAACCTCATTAATTATGCACAAGCAAGTTCCCCTCTGACTTTCCTAGCTGGCAGCTGCATCATCCACTTTCTCTCAACTAATGTCCCGGCACAATATTTAAATACCGGTCCAGCCCACCTGTCTTCATCAGACTATACAGGATGTCAACAGCCCACAGCGAAAAGGTTGGCAGCCTCTCGAAGAAGTCTGTTCCTCGAATAAACTATTCCCCCCCCCCCCACCCCCACCCCCGCCCCAAGGTCCATCACTTGCGTGTAGCCCATGTCCCACTTGGACCTCTCCCCTCCACATCTGGGTGGTATCTCTTTGACCCCCACTTGTTGGTAAGCTTTACATGCAGCCTTGCCAGGATCCAGCCTCCCTCCGTTCATTCTGCCTTCCATTGTTCTTCATCCTCATTCAACACCTTGCTCTTATCCCCTCCTCCTTGCACAGCTCTCCTTCCGTGTTTCCCCTTTTGTCTCAATCCCAGCTTCACCTTGCACTTCACCCCAGGGTGAACTTTGGACACTTGTTGCGATGGCTGCATGAGTTCAGCATCCCCATCCTGGTCAGATAAACACTGGTAATGTGGTATCAGGGTCAAGGAGACCCCTTGCACCCAAAACCCAGGCACAGTACTGATCCAACACAGTGTCACAGGAGGGTCCATGGGTCCAGCATAACGGTGTTGTCCATCAAGACCAGCTCAGTATGGAGATGGGAGGCAGGAACTGGTCTGCCCTGGCAGAGTGATGAGAAGCGCAGCCCTCTGGCAGAAAGATGTCTAACTCGCCCAAAGTCTCTGGCGAACTGAGGACCCCCTTGTGCACGCCGCTTGTTACCTGGTGCACCGCAAGATTAGAAGGCCTGACGGGATCCAAGCAGACAGCTCCTTCAATAAGCATTCGTGAAATGCCAACGGCATTTGTGTCACCGGCCAGTGGGAGGAACGACCCCGACATTGGGAAAATTACAACCGTATTTTATGCCTGCAGGTTTCTGGCTTTGCGGCTCGTGCCAGGCTCGCAGCGCTAAGCCTACCACAGGCCAGTTGGGAGAGTTCACCCAGCAGCGTTTTAGGTTGTTAATTAACTTTCATCCGAACTGAGGAAATAGGGTTTGTACTGTAATAATAAGGTCTGAGCAAGGGGGAGGAGGAAGAACAAAAAGAAAGGTCTGGGATAGGGTGGAGGGCAGAATAGATTTAACTGATGAGGTTTTAATGTAACGGGTGACGAGAAGAAACAAAAGGTGCACCCAGATGAGGTGTGAATGGCTGGAAAGTAGAACCATAGAATTGCTACAGTGCAGTAAGAAGCCATTCGGCCCATCGAGTCAGCACCGACCCACTGAAAGAGTATCCTAACCTGGACATCTTTGGACTGTGGGAAGAAACCGGAGCAGCCGGTGGAAACTCGGGCAGACACAAGGAGAACATGCAAGCTCCACACAGGCAGTCACCCAAGGCTGGAATTGAATCCGGGTCCCTGACATTGTGAGATAGCGGTACTAAGCACTGTGCCACTGTGCCTCCAAAGTAGCTGACCAAATGCAGAGTGAACAAATAAAGAAGGAAGTGAGAAAAGCCAAACCAGTTTTTTTTAAAAATGAAACTAAATGGATGCAGATTATTTTGCTCATGAGTTCTTCCTCCATTTTGTTTCATGACTTTTTCTTTTACTGGTTCAGCTTTTATTTTCATACATTCTGCCCTCTCATCCCTTTTTTGTTTTTCCTTCCCTTCCCCTCATCCGATCACTTGCTCAAACATGTCTATCTTCTCTCGGACTTCGCATCATTGAGCTGAAACACTTTTCTCTCTCCGCAGATCCTGCCTGACCTGAGTGTTTGTAGCATTTTCTGTTCTTTATGGCATGAAAACAGGGGCGGGATTCTCCAACCTACCAGCCGCGTGATTCCCATCAGCTGTATGCGGCACGCTGTTCGCTGGTGGCGGGATTCTCTGCTCCCGCCGTTGTCAATGTGAATTCCCATTGAAGCAAGCCTGCACTGCCGGGCCGCAGGAAGGGTTGCGCTGCTAGTGGGACCAGAGAATCCCGCCGCCACTGAACGGCCAGAGAACTGCGGCCCAGATGTCTCTGTTGTATGTGGAAGCTTGCTGTGCACAGATTGACTGCCATCTTAGTTGCAGTACAACACTGCTGCATTTTGCTGTAAGGCACATTAGGATCAAACGCTCTCATAGAATCCCTACAGTGCAGAAGGGGGCCATTTGGCCTATCAAGACTGCACCAACTTTCCGAAAGATAACCCTACCTTGGCACAATCCCCCCGCCTTATCCCCGTAACTCCAGCTAATCATTGGGCACTTAGGACCAGGGGCAATTTATCATGGCCAATCCACCTAACCTGTACATCTTTGGACTGTGGGAGGAAACCGGAGCACCCGGAGGAAACCCATGCAGACTCGGGGAGAAAGTGCAAACTCCACATGCCCAAGGTCAGAATTGAATCCGGGTCCATGGTGCTGTAAGGCAGCAGTGCTAACCACGGTGCCGCCCTTGTCCTGAGGTCAAGGATGGCGCTGTATGAATGAATGTCTTTTCATCCTTTTACTCAATAGATTGCGTGCTCTAATTCTGAATATGGTTTTCTGAGACTTTGGAATCAGTGAGAACCTCTGCAGTGGGTTTTTAAACAGAATGAAACACAGTAGACTTATTTATAAATCAGCTTGAAATGTAGTACCGGCAATCTGGATATACCAGGTACTGTGATTACTTGCAGGACACTTGAGCTGTTTCATTTCTGCACAATTCATAAATGTGAAGGGAGCGCTATTTGTCTTCACAAATTAGCTCCTCACATGGGCTGCAAATGCACAGCAAGCTGTTTCAGTCGATTGATGCTGGATAATTTATTAGCAGTATAGCAGGAGATAGTCTTCCTTAAAATGAGATGTCAAGACTTGAAATATATTTTTCACAATGGTAGCACTTGCTCGTAAAATGTCATAATCGAAGCAATACAATTTCTAACTGCAGTGAATTACGGATAATGGATGGCCCATATTTTCAGGTTTAAGAAAAACACATGGTCGAAACCCTCAGGAACTGCAGTAACAGATAAATAACAAAAATCTACACCTCAGCAAAATTGCCCCCCTAACCTTCAATTTGCAAAATGAAAATGAACATTTTTAGAATTTTGTATATTTTCTCAATTCTGTGTTACAACAATTAATATTGGTCAACTGGCAGGAAAAAAAAGTATTTGTGCAAGCTGAAATAATGTTTGAGTATTCAAAGGCTCAATAAAATGCCAGATGGTTGTGGTTGTTGGAGGCTGCAGTTCTTCAGAGGAGAATCCTTGGCTCAACACTCATCAGCAGTTTTATCAATGATCTTCCCTTGATCATAAGGGCAGAAGTGGAGCCGTTGCTGATGACTGCACAGCGTTCAGATCCATTCACAACACTAATTAAACTGTCCAAGTCAATGTTCAATAAGACCTGGCTAACCTTTGTGGGATGCAATGGCCATCTCCATCAAGATGGAGGCTGACCATCCGTCCTTGAGACATAACGGCATTGTCATTGCCAGGTCCCCTACTCCCATCATCCTAAGGATAGCCACTAACCAGAAACTCAACTCGATCCATCGGGTGTAGCTAAGAACAGGTTGGGTATTCTGTATTGAGTAACTCCCCTCCTGACTCCCCAGATTACCTCCACCAACTACAAGGCACCAGATAGGAATAGGTTGCGTTACTGTCCACTTTCTTGGATGGGCCCAACTCCAACTCCACTAATGAAGTATCAAGGACAAAGTCTGCTTAATCAACGCCCCACCCACCACCTCAACTGTACAGTCCATCTATTATTGCATGCTATGGCTGTGAACCAAAAGTTACTTGCAGCAATACATTAAGGATTCTTTGACAGCACCTTCCAAACCCCCAAACACTGCCATCTAGAACGGTAGGGGCAAAAATTGACTTGGATATGTATTGTTGTTATTTTGCCATTGCTGTGTTAAAATCCTAGAATTCCCTACCTTCCCAGTAAGATTACCTTCAAAAAGCGGCAACTTTGAAAATAGAAAGTTCACCACCACAAACATCGCCAGGAGACCGAGCGATGGGCAATAATTACTGACCTTGCCAACAAACCTCTGAAACAAGATAAACCAGCAGCACCCCTCATAGGGCAACAGAGACAATCAATGTACACAAGTAGTTACACAGGCACAATGAGGCGTGCAAGCCTGACTTTAAGCAGATTTGGGATGACAAAAATGAAGAAGCTGTTGGGCCGAATGGCTAAATTTGAATGTCCTCTGAGCTGAGCAGAAAATTCTTGGCAATGCATCCAACCTGTGAGCGGAACATGACGGGATCAGTTTTGTCCCAATTGGGGGGGAAGTTCTGTCAGCTCACTGACCTTGGTCAATGTTTTCCGTGATCTTCCCATTTTCCTCTTCTATCCTGAAGGTGCCAACTCCTTCTGAGGTACAGTTTCAGGGATTCCGCAACTGTTTGCCATTTTGTCCAAGTGATTGTTGGCACCTATTCCAACGTAGAACGTATCCATGCTTAGGACAGTGTTTAATATATTTCTACTGAGGCATTGTTAATTTTAAAATAATGAATGTGCTACCGATTAGCTGATGACGGTGCCCCCCCTGCAGCCCATCCCCGACCCACCAAAGAGTTGCACACTCTCTGAGGGATTTAAAAACCCAGGAAATTGTTATATCAACTTAAAGGGAAACTGACTGAAATTATCTGATGGAAAATCTGACCAAATATTCAACAGGATAAAAGAATTGATCAAGCGTATTAGAAAATCAAATAGAGTTGTAAAATGCAATAGCCCAGGTTGATAGAACACGTCAACTTTTCCCTGGAGCTGTCAACAGTCATCCAGTAACGGGAACAGCCTCACAATTCCTCCATGTCACACCCCTCCAACACACAACCCCCCCCCCCCCCCCCCCCCCGCCCCTTTTCCCGAGAACTGTGTGATTCAGGCACGACCCACCCCTTCATCGTCCCCTCCATGTCACTGTATAATCTGTGGCTATTTCTGTCCCTGATGTGTGCCCAGTTTGCTTATACTGTTGTGCTTCCTTCGTTACTGGGTTGTTGTGTCAAATGTTGGGCGAGGTTCTTCATTTTCCGATTGGGCAGAGGATCCATTTTTACGACGAAATCGGGCACGGTGCCTGTTTGACGCACAGTTTATTTGCTCCGCCCCCTCCAAAACAGTGTCGTCATGGTGCGCGCCGCACGCCATTGGGATGGCATCAGCGCGTCACCGAAGGCCCTCCCCCAATACTCCACCCCCGATGGGCTAAGTTCATGACAATGCGGGGGACGTGTGGTTCCAGCCATGCGGGAACGTGGCATGGTAGCTGCGGACTGTGTCCAGCGCCGCCACAGTCCAGCGGGAGGAGTGGTGCTGGCATGGGGGCTTCCGCGAGAGGTGGGGGTACTGGTGGGGGGTGGCGAGGCGGTGACAATGAGGGGCACTATCTGGTAGATCGGGTCCACGCACCGCCGGCGCCATGTTGTACGGCGCTACCGCTGCAGGTCGTCGCCGTGCATGCGCGGCCATGGACCCGGCGATTCTCCGACCGTTTATTTCATGGAGGCCGGGAGTTTTCCATGGTGCGGCTGCCAGCCCCTCACCGGTCGCAGCATCGGTGAGGGCGCAGCGCCGATTGTTTTCCACGTAAAACGCCACAGATCCTCTGAACTTAGCCTCAGAATCTGAGGACCTAGCCCATCGTTCCTCAAGCTGGGAAACCACTGTGCACTCTGAACTAAATCTGCTTTTGACCGTCTTGTACACAGTGTCCATCCCTGCCCGTTTAATTAGTTTGACAAAGGAAAATGAGCTAACTATAAAGAGATTACTAAACCAAGGTTTGATGGGATTCACTCCACAGTCTCAGGGCATCTCCCAGCATTTCAATCTATTTGCTTTCCTTGGTGTGCGACAACAGCAAAAACTACTTTTTTTTTCCCTCTTGATGTTTGCACGATGCAAAAATGTAAAGAATTTCTGGTTAACCTGTAAAATGGGTTACCATTTTCACCGGTACAAAAATGGCACAACCAGGAACATGCAACAAGTACATTGAGCATTGATTGAAATTTCTAGCCTGTAATTTAACATTTTAAGACGCATGTTTTTTAAAAAAAAAAATCAGGTTGCTGTAATGAACTCCAGATTCTAGTCACAGAGCTGGTAGCTGCCCTTAACCATGACGGTGAAGCTGTGATGAAGTTTAACACTCTCCAGTGCGGCATTTTCTGTGGAGTTGTGTTGAAATAGCCAGGGGTGGAGAGTTATCAGGTGGGTGAATGAAACGACTTTGAAGGTTTGTCAAGTGTTGTCGGGCTGTAATTTGCTTGTGGGGCAGTATGTTTTAACACCGCTTTCTGCAGGTTATCAGTGTGCTGGAGAATCGAATTCTCAAGCTTTTTCTTTTATATCCAGCTCATTGGAATGAGGATTTGTCTCTCCTGCAGCACGGGGGCTGTGTGCAAAGCAGACTTCGCGTCTGCGCCGGCTCAGAGAGAGGATCTGTTTTCACTTAAGTCTGAAATTAATGCAGGCAATTTAATATATGTACGGGTCAGCTTATAAAATAGATCAAGTTGAACACTGGCCATCAGACACAATTAGCCGATGAAGAGATTAATGAATTCTGCTGCTGGGCATTCGTGCCAGAAACTTCAGTGTTTAGAAGTGTACAAAAGGATTGGAATTGTTGGGAGTCTGCTGGGGGCAGGTATCCTGGTGGCACATTTCCGCTATTCCAGTCGCAATCTGCACCTAACAACATTAGCTTCTGTGCTCAGTTCTCTTGTGGTTTTCAGAAGTCCACTTGCTTATATGGTAAGGTCATTAACCGCTTGCTGTGCAGTCTCCTCGCCACACTTAACTAACTCGTGCAGTCATTTTCAATGCCTTCAGAATCTTTAGAAAAGACAGCTCACCCCCCCCCCCTTTCCTACAGCTGAACCTTGCAGCAGATTGCAACAACGATTCAGGATTATTAAACAACAGCAGCCTTCTGTTATGAAATCCCCAGCATCAGTAAATGGTATAAGTGTATATGTCTGATTGGGCACACGTGCATCAAAATGTATGTAATTAATTAGCGAGGAGCACTAGGCAATTGCGCAGCCAAAGTGTTCCAGATGATACCAACTACAAGAACTCGAGTGATTTGTGGGTGGGAACCTGAATGTTTTAACTCCTTGTTTCATGTTTAATATGTTCTGTCCAATTATATATGTTGTTTATGGATTGGGTTTATTTGGAGCTCCCTTGGGACCCTGTAAAGCAGCTGTTGCAAGAGTTATGATACAAGGAATGAGGTGGGTTGGGGTGGGAAATATCTACTTCATCAGAGAGCGATACTTTGCCCCCACCCCTCCCCGAAGCTCCCTGTTTATTTTGTAAGAAGGCACAAGGCTTGAACATATTAGATGAGATCTACCGGCCACATTACGCCCGAAAGGCAGCACAGCATGGTGCAACATGACCGGTAGATGCCGGTTGATCCCTCTTCCGGTATCTGCAAGACTCGCCACACCTCACGAGATCTAACCTGATCTCGCAAGACGTCGCCATGTAAATTCCACCCATTCTGGGCGTGTTCACGTTTTAGCAAATCTGCGTATTAGAGCGAGACAGCTGGTCTCATTCTTAATGGGCAGCACAGTAGCATTGTGGATAGCACAATTGCTTCACAGCTCTAGGGTCCCAGGTTTGATTCCGGCTTGGGTCACAGTCTGTGTGGAGTCTGCACATCCTCTCCGTGTGTGCATGGGTTTCCTCCGGGTGCTCCGTTTTCCTCCCACAGTCCAAAGATGTGCAGGTTAGGTGGATTGGCCATGATAAATTGCCCTTAGTGTCCAAAATTGCCCTTAGTGTTGGGTGGGGTGACTGGGTTATGGGGATAGGGTGGAGGTGTTGACCTTGGGTAGGGTGCTCTTTCCAAGAGCCGGTGCAGACTCGATGGGCCGAATGGCCTCCTTCTGCACTGTAAATTCTATGATAATATGATCTACCCAATGCCTGGGATCTATACCCCCTTCGTCTTGGAGATGTTGGGCAAGGGCCATTCCGTTCTCGTCTCCAAAAGTGGGGACCAGACGGAACGACACTCGTGGGGGTCTCGCAGCGGATGGGAGGCACCCAGCTGCTTTCCCTGCTGGTGGTGCCACCGCCATCCTGGTACTGCCAATGTGCCCAGGGTGCCAGGCTGGTAAGTGCCAACATGACAAGATGGCATTTTTCTCACAACGGGGATCGGGCCCAGGGGTGCCCTCTGCGGGTGCTGGAGGACCCGGGGGGGCCTGAGTTGGGGCTTGGGGGGTGGAGGGAGAGGGGCCGCATCGGGGGTCGAGAGCCAGTGCAGGAAATGGGACGAAGTGCGGCCTCTGCCATGCTTTACCCGCTGAGACCCCCAATCTACCCGAAACACCCAGCTAATCGGGCACATTACGGGACTCTGTTCCTATTCGCGTAGATTGCACCCATTATTTTTGTTGCAGAATGAGTCCCTGTGTATGGACGGATGTCATTTCTAGCCAGCATATATGAGCCATATTATGAAAATATACTCAGGGGTAAATGAAGTAAGAGATATTGGTGTGCAAGTAAACAGGTCGCTAAAGGCAGCAGTTCAAGTAGACAAGGTTGTAAAGAAAGCATATAGAATGCTCTTCTTCATTGGCAGAGGTATAGAATATAAAAGTAAGGATAGAATGTGGGAATTGTATAAAACACTGGTGAGGCCACAACTGGAGTAATGTGCAGTTCTGGTCACCACATTACAGGAAGGACGTAATTGCTCTGGAGAGAGTGCAGAGGAGGTTTACAAGAATGTTGCCAGGGCTAGAAAAGAGTGGCTACGAGGAGAGATTGGATATGGTTGGGGTTCTTTTTCTTGGAACAAAGAAGGATGAGGGGTGACTTAATTGAGGCGTACAAAATTATGAGGGGAAGAGATAAAGTGGACAGGGTAAAATAGTTTTCCCTTGTGAGAAATTCTAGAGCGAGGGGGCATAGGTTCAAGATAAGTGGCATGAGGAAGAACATGTTTACGCTCGGGGTACTAGAGTCTGGAATTCACTGCCCGATTTGGTGGTGGAGGCAGAAACCCTAAATTCTTTAAAAAGTATCTGGATCTACATTTTAAGAGCTGCAAGATACAGGGCTATGGACAGGCTGCAGGAAGGTGGGATTGGAACGAGCAGGATGGCCTGGGCATGATGGGCTGAATGACCTCCTTCTGTGCTGTAACGTTTCTATGATTGTATGATTATGAGCTGGGCCAACCTGTAGTTACCCGTTTCTCTACAGCAACACTACAGCTAATCAGAGTGAACTTGGCACCCAATCAGCAGCCCTTTCTCCTGCAATATAAATTGTTGCGATCATTTGGAATTCTTGCAAATGTCCCAATGAGTGCGAAACAAAAAGCATGGGAAACACATCTCTCGTTTCAGCGATATTCAAGTTCTACACAACTATATATTATCAATTGTATTATTTCAGCCATGATTCAAAATCTCTTCTTTCAGCTGTGGACTTGACATTTATTTATTACAAGGCTCTTGAAAACCGGATTGTTTCTGAGTCTAACTGTAGAATGTAGCTTAAGAAGACATTTTCGGAACAGCTCCTTGGCTCGTTACGGTGGGCATATGTCAGTTAATTAAGTCTTTACAAAGCTTTGTAAAATTGGGGCAATTATGTTTGATGTGTCCATGCCACAAGATAGATGATCTCAAAAATCACCACAGGAAATTGGCAAGATTCCTGGCCCAATTGGCTTCCGGTTATTGCCTATATGGGGCGGCATGGTGGCTAGCACTGCTGGCTCACAGCTCTAGGGTCCCAGGTTCAATTCCGGCCTCGGGTGACTGTCTGTTTGGAGCTTGTACGTTCTTCCGTGTCTGCCCTCCAGGTGCTCCAGTTTCCTCGCACAGCCCAAAAATGTGCACGGTAGGTGGATTGGCCATGCTAAATTGCTCCTTCGTGTCCAAAAGGTTAGATTGGGTTGCGTGGATAGGGTGGAAGACTGGGTGTAAGTAGGGTGCTCTTTCCAAAGGCCGGTGCAGACTCGATGGGCCGAATGGCCTCCTTCTGCACTGTAAATTATTTTTGTGGGGACTGAGTGAACAACTTCACAATAGGACGAGGGAAGGGTTTACATTTAATGGGTGAAAGAAAGAAACATATATTTTTTAACACAGAGCCAGTATGCTTCTTTAATGAAATTCCAGTAATGTCCGAGAGGCTAGTTTTTTGACCGAATTTAACAAATTACCCAGTTATGCACAGAGGCGAATGAACGCAACTGCAGGGTGAATTGAGTCCATCCTGCAGTCTTCAAATTGAAACTATAACCCAACATGTAGCCCTTCCAATGCCCAATGGGTGAAGAGATATGGACTTGCAAATCATTAGCAAACAAACTCAACTGTCAGGGTGGGAGTCCAGCAGAAGAACCAATCGGGGTGCTGCTAATATTGCTGTTCCCAGACCTCAACCATCATTATTCCCGTTAGGATGGGCTGCAAAAGCAACTGGTCCAGTTCCTGTAGGTGTCAGTCAGAGGTGGTAAATCTATCGTGTGTGGAATAATGACTGCACTTCACCCGGCTGGCTGTGTAGTGTACTGGAGGACCATTGTATCAATCTTGCACAGTAGAATTGCACAAGATTTATCAGATGTCATAAAGTAAAAGTTGTTCATTTCTGCCCTCTATCAGTCACAGTAGCAAAACCATTAATGCTGTCCTTGATAAGAGCTTTCATCGGCTAAACTGTGCCAGTTTATTAAAAATTGTATCCATCACATGCGCAACATTCATCCGGTGTTAATAGAGCCGCAAGTGCAAAAGGTTAGCTGACACAAGAGTTTCAATGCACTGTGCGCAGATAGCAAAGTTGAAAGTCTGTGCCGTGATCCCAAGCACGGTGGATTTACAATCTAAGGCACCCAACAGGGAGTCAAAAGCCAAAGGGCCTGTGACTGGTGGTTAAACAATATCGAATGAGATCTGGGAGCAGGTTTTCAGCGGGACCCAAACTTTAAAAAAAAAATACACTGGGAAACTCTGAATTCTAAACAGGGGAAAAGCTCATGCACGACAACAGGAAAGTAAGTGACAGAAATTTTATGTCATCCAAATACAGGCCTGTCAGCACGAATGTTAGAAACAAGAGTTCTGATTTAAAAAAAGAGTGGGGCAGGTTGAAAACTCATTTGAAAGAATACATCTATTTTGCATGTCTAAGTAAGATCCATTAAAATAAATTGCCTTTTTCTTTCAGCAATTTGAGTTGGTCTCATTCCCAAAAGGTGAGCCTCGATAAATACAGGTTTTTTTTTTAAAGAAGGTAAATAATATTTGCAGTTAATTACAAAATACCTTGGATGAGCTCTCCTGCATTATTGGAGAAAAGCAGAGGATTTTTGTAACAGTAAAACAGATGCTGAAACAGTACAAAACTAACATTGTGAAGTAATGTGACTTGAACAGTATCTAAGAATCCCTCCTCCTCCTGTTCCTGTTAGTCTCTGCCAGGGAGCAAGAGCCTGAAGCCGAGCCGGAGCCTGAATCAGGAGCTGACCGAGAAACCGAGGTGGTCGCTGAGGCAGGACCTGTGGAGCTGGCACCAGAACTGGAGACTGAGCAGGGTCCAGATCGAGAGCCCGAAGAAAATATCATCCTGAGTGAGAAAGAGAGGCAGAATGAAGAAGTGAACGAGAAAGATAACTGCTCAGCTTCCAGCATCTCCTCAGCCAGCAGCACTTTAGAAAGAGAAGAAAGGGAAGACAAAGTAACCAGCGACAATGAAACTGGTAACAACCACATTTTCTGTGTCTCTTTCATAAGACTGCACTGTGTTAAGTAGCTCCGGGCAGCAATTAGTAATTGCAGGTTGCTGTATTGTACCAAAATAGATGTACTCTGCTGCACTACACAGAATATGCTTCAACATAATTATATGCCAGCTTTCACTGGATCGGATTAGTAGATGTGACTAACATTCATGTTTATTGTGCAGAGTAAATATTATCTGAAGGAAATGTGCCCCAATATTAAGATATTTTCTGTGTGTTGATCTGTTAATCTCTGTGATCATGTTTTTCCCTACCACACTTACTAAGGATGTGCTTACTATGACAAATTAATACTCCCAAGTGTCATAAATGATTACACTGAGCAACTTTTAACCTTGATCAAAGCTTACATGTATCAGAGTATTGTACGCTACTTCAGGCATAGTATCTGGGGGTACAGTGGATGAAAGGGAAGCATAATATTCTTGGTTATGGTAGTAGGATGAATTGAGAAGGATCCTTGGCTTTACAAGTCGAGGCACAGAGCACAAAAGCAAAGGGGTTCAGCTGAACCTTTAATAAACATTAGTTGGATCCCCTCCCCCTCATTAGAGCATTGCTTATAATTCCGTGTACCACACTTTATGAAGGGTGCAAAGGAATTAGAGAGGGTGTAGAGAAGATTCAGCAGAATGAAAGCAGGGGTGTGGCTCTTCAGTTCGATGGGGAGATGAGAGAAATTGGAAGTAATCTCCATGAAATGGAACATTTGATCAAAGGTGTTCAAAATCTTGACTGCTACTGAATTTCATCCCCTGTAGATGGATAATTGATTCTCATTCTGCAATCTTGTCAGATAAGCTGATGGGTTCAATGCCACTGACACCACAGGGCCTGACCTCCTTCATCTCTCTCCGAAATGAGGGAGTCTTCGGTGACCATCAGTTATTCCTGGATGCTCACTGTGGTTTGTGTGTGCACCTTTGTCTGTGTACTTTGGACTCCTGTGTACCTGGTATCATTGTTTTTCGACTGAAAGTTACTGGATGAGCCAGGAAATCTGCAAGGAGCGGAAGAACATCCTGATTTCCCCCTCCTCACAAAGAGGGACAATGTCTCGTTCCATTCCTCTGCAATGTCAGTAGCTGGTAGACTGGCACATTTGGTGCAATCCAGTAGTAAAGCCAGCAGCTTATGTGGCTCAAAAGGGCATTATTGAACAACCACAGCATGAGGTCCATTCCATTAAGCATTCAGTGCTTGGGGAGCAGAGCTGAAGGCAGAGAAGGCCAGTGAAGAGTTTCTGACAGCTGATGGAAGAAGAATATGCCCACAGTACCCATGTATTTCACTCCTGACATAAGTTGATTAAATTAATTACTTGAGCTACAGATCTGACAATAATTCTTGCTTTTCTACCTCAGATATAAACTCTGTCTCTCACACCAACCACCTTGTAGCTTGTCGGATGGATTATGTGGCATCTATTCATTCCATATTAAGTGTAGTCTAATTGTGTGGTGCCCTGTTTAATAGGAGCAGTGTTGAAATTGCCCTAACTTTACTGTACCTTTGCAGCACAGAGCTTGGAGGATTATATTGGTCTGGAACACAAGTGGAGGTGGGGGGGGGGGCAGTTGGCAGGATGGTTAGTGATGGTACCACCCAAATGCTCAACATGTAAAACATTTGATGAATCCACTGACTTATTTCTGACTGATGGTAGATATGCATGTGTTGCTCACATTGATTAATCTTCAGTGCAAAGGATAGCCTTCAAAAAGGCCCAAGAAGCACTTTGATATCATAAATGCAAGCATTTTTTTCATGTATGTAAAAAGAGCAGGTGATTTCAATGTACCATTGGGCAATGTACTTATACAAGACACTAGGTCGATCTCATCTAGATTGTTATGTACAGTTCTGGGTGCGACACTATTGGAAGGGTGTGCGCCCATTGGATAGACTACAGATGAGGTTACAAGAATGGTTCCAGGGATGAGAAGCTTCAGTTATGAGGGTAGATTGGAGAAGTTGGGACTGTTTCCCTCAGAGAAGAAGGCTAAGAGGGAATTTGATAAAGATTTTAAAAATCATGCGGGGCCTGGACAGAGAGAGAGGGAGCAATTGTTCCTGCGTGTAAAAGGATCAAGGACGAGGGGGCACAGATTTAACGTGATTTGCAAAAGAATCAAGTGTGATATGAGAGAAACCTTGTTACACAGCGAGTGGTTCGGGTCTGGAATGCACTGCCTGGAAGAGTGGTACAGGCAGATTCAGTCGAGGCATTACAAAGGCAGTAGATGATTACTTATTCAGGTAATGTGCAGGGTACAGGGGGAAAAAGGCAAGGGAAATGGCACTCAGTCATAATGCTGATTTGGAGAACTAGTGCAGACACAATGGGCCGAATGGCCTCCTTTCTGTGCTGTAACAATTCTGTGACCTGAGAACGATGTTTTCCATACTCGCACACACAACCCAGAATGCCTTTGTATACTTGTCAGTGTCATTGCAACTTAAAGCATACACTTTATTTGCAACAGTATGAAACCACATTAACATTAAAGGAGCAAGTTTGCAAAATCAAAGTCAGAAATCATTTGCCACCCAGGCTGCAGTGAAAAGCTTATCTTCAATTTACTCTAGTTCTGTTTCTCTTTTATATGTATATAATATATATCTGCCTCGAATCCCACTCTTTGGAATGCGAACTCACAACAGCTGTACTGTCTCACTATGTCGTTGTTTCTGCACTATCTTGTCATAACCTATCATTTTGTTTTTATTTAAATGGATTTCTAATGTTGCTTTAGAAAAAGGATAGCACTCCTGGAAAATGACAAGGACGAGAATTGTTAAGTCATCACGCATTTATTTAGCACACCGCTCCATTGAAATTAAGTCAGTCTGTTAGCTTCACGTTAAGAATAATGAGGAGTTGGGAGTTCCAGCTCCACGTTTATGGAAACGTCACTGCCTGAGGCCTTCCACTGCTGTATTCTAACCCGCATGTCTCTTCTTTTTGGACAACAGGTAAATGGACGCAGAGCATTAAGGAGGTCAGTGTAAATGAGCAGTGTAGCAACATTCTCAACAACAAGCGGTTCATGCTGGACATGTTGTATGCGCAGAACAAAAAGACTGATGATGGTGAAGAAATTGAGGTCGAGAAAAAAGAGGAGGAGAGACAAGAGTCCCTTGCCAGTCTGGCTAGCCGCATCAGCATTCTGCAGGCCAACAAGCAGGCTTGTGAGGACAAAGTGAAGAAAATGGAGATCGACCACTTGGAGAACCATGGCAGCGTGAAAGCTTTTGCTAACAAATTTAACAGTGGGGAGCTGAGTAAAGGGCCTCCGTTATCTGATTCTGAAGTGACCACCAAGGTTGTGGATAAAGTGATTGCACAACCCAAAACAGAATCTGATTATATTTGGGATCAACTCATGGCGAATCCAAGGGAGCTAAAAATCAAAGATATAGACTTCACAGACTTGGAGGAGGCGGATGATGTAGATGTGTTGGACATGGAAAACCTACTTAACTCTGGAGACACGATACTTCCTCCACCGCCTCCTCCACTTTCCTTCATGGGCTTGCCTCCCCCTCCTCCACCCCCTACAGTGTACTGCCCACCACCACCACCTGTACCTGGAGTGTCCGTGCCCCCGCCACCCACTTTTGGCCTTCATCAACCCGTGGGGTCACCACATGTATCCAGGAGTGAGCCAACATTTATCAAGAAAAAGAAAACCATCCGACTGTTCTGGAATGAAGTCCGACCAATTGATTGGCAGTACAAAAATCACAAGCGATGCAGAGAGCCTCTTTGGACCCGGCTGGAGCCTGTAAAAGTGGACATATCCAAGCTGGAGCATCTCTTTGAATCAAAATCAAAGGAATTGCCAGTCACTAAGGTAATGAGCAGCAATAAGACATACTTTAAGATTGTTCAGGGGATATAAGGAAAAGGGTATTGACAAGCTTACAGAATGGGTGTATAAATGGCACATTATAATTCCAACATGGACAATGTAAGGTGTTACTTTTCAATAGAAGGAATGAGGAGGTCACCTACCTTTTGGAAAATAAGAGGTTACGGTGCAAAGGGATCTTGGGATAAAAGGTTAACAAGGCCAAATAAAGTGCAAACAAGCACTGGAGTTCTATGCTAGAATAGAATTCAAAAATAGACAAGTGAAATTAAAAGTATACACAGCCTTGGTTAGGGTGTATCATAACACCATGTTATGGAAATGAGAAAGGAGCACTGAGCAAAGGGCAAAGAAACAATTGGCAAGTTGATACAGAACAAGAGCTCTCAACTGACAGGAGAGGCTAAGGCTCTTCCCTCGAGAATAAAGATTGGGTTGTGACCTGATAAAGGTCTTTAAAATTGCGAAGGGGTTTGATCAGATGTAGACAGGACGTATCCATTTGTAGAGGAGGCCAGATGCTCGAGCCACAAAGAGAAAATGATCACTAATAAATCCAACCAATGTGATGAATTCTCCACTGGGTGAGATTCTCCGTTCCGCCGACAGCATACCCCCACCCTCGGGTTTCCCGCAGCGTGGGTGGCCACAATGGGAAATCCCATTGGTCAGCGGCAGGAACAGAGAATCCAACTGACGGCGACAGCACGCCACTGAGGAACAAGCAGCGGGGGGACTGGAGAATTCACCCCAATACTTTAAGGAAAACCACAGGATGGTTGCGATGAATAGTATTTAACACTGAAGGCAAAACTAGGTGAGTACACAAGGGAAAAAGTCAAAGACGAAGTCACCCTTTAATCTTCTACATTCCAGGAAATACAAGTTTAGAGTTTGCAATCTCTCTAATCCTCCCTGGTAACGTGCTGGGGAATCTGCATTGCATTCCGTTCAAGGCCAAATATGCTTAGTTCAATTCACATCAAAGCTGTGAGAGTCAGCACGCTGATTTGCCAAATTCAGAAAGACACCACTCATCGCTCATCTTCCCAGCATTGTGGCTCTGTGGAGTGAGTGAGAGTAGCAGGCATCACTTGTTCACAATTTCATGCTCTTAATTTCACTCCATCAGGAAGTATAAGAACCTACCCAAATGAATTTCAAGTATACCCTAAGGTGCAAGCTGAGAAACATGCCAAACTCTCTCGGCTGGATTTTCCAGCAGTGAGTAAGAACTTTTCCAATTCACTATACCAGTCAACAGGCGAGTCTCTCAATGTTTCTTATAAGAATAATTAAAAGAGTGTACAAATGTGGATGCTTACACGTATCTTCAATTGTTACCTGATAAAATGCATTAGAAGATGATTGCGATGTATATTTATGATGTCGCACACAGGAGATTCTGTTGCTGGGGATGAATGTTGCAGTGATTCATCACCGAATGTCAGTGTAATTTTAAACAGGAATATATGATGGTAAATATTTATAAATAATCATTTAGACTTCAGCTCACGTATTCTGTCCAATTCCGGGAAGCGAGCTTTGAAAAAGATCTTTTAGGCCATGGAAAAGGTGCAGAGGGAATTTTCTGGAATGGTACCAGTGATGGGGGACTTCAGTTACGTGGAAAAAGTCTAGGAAAGCTAAGATTGAACGAAGAACAGAGAAGATTATTTGGAGTTCTAATATAGATGTTTAAAATTTATGAAGGAGATACTGCTTCGACTGGCAGGAGCATTTGTAACCAGAGGACACTGGTTTGCAGCAATTGGAAAAAGAACCAGAGGTGATGTAAGGAAGTTTTTTTTTAATGCAGTGATTTGTAATGCATTGCAAGAAAGGGAAGTGAAAGTAGATTCAATAATAACTTTCAAAGTAGAATTGGGGAAATTCTCATTGTCGTGAATCTGTGGAATTTTACTACTCCAGAATGCGATCGATGTCAGGACATTGAGTAAATTTAAGAAGTAGACAGATAGATTTTTAATTAGTAATAGGTTGAAGAGGTATGGAGATCAGACAGGAAAATGGAATTGAGGCCGAGAGGAGATTAGCCTGAGGGCGGTACGGTAGCACAGTTGCTAGCATTGTTGCTTCACAGCATCAGGGTCCTGGCTTCAATTCCCGCTTGTGTCACTGTGCAGAGTCTACACATGCTCCCTGTGTCTGCGTGGGTTTCCTCCGGGTGCTCTGGTTTCCTCCCACAAGTCTCAAAAGACGTGCATGTTAGGTGAATTGGACATTCTGAATTCTACCTGTGTATCTGAGCAGGTGCTGGAATGTGGTGTCTAGGGTATTTTCACAGTAACTTCATTTCAGTGTTAATATAAGCCTACTTGTGAGAATGATAAAGATTATTATTACTGAATAGCGAAGCAGGCTCGAGGGGCTAAATTGCCAACTACTGCTCCGAGTCCTTATGTTCTTAGTAATTTATAGGGTAATGGAAAAATGAACAAGGGATTGGGGCTAATTGGAAAGTTCTTCTAAAAGGTTAGCACAGTGGGCTGAATGGCCTTCTGTTCTATATGATTCTATGGTTAGCAGTAACACTGGAGTTACACCACAGTTACTGGATCTTTCAAAGGATGTGGGTTTTACTGGCAAGACCAGCAGTTGTTGCCCATCCCTAATTGTCCTTGAACTGAATGGATGGCTGGGCAATTTCAGAGGGCAGTTTAGAGTAAACCGCATTTCGGTGGTTTACGAGGCACATGTAGGCCAGATCGGGTAAGAGTGACCGATTTCCTTGCGGAAAGACATTAGTGAACCAGGTGGGTTTTTACAACAATTGACAATTAGACTTTTGATTCCAAATTTCTATTGAATTCACATTCCACCATCCCCATGAAATTCAAACCCAGCTCCCCAGAGCATTATCATGTGTCTATATTAGTAGTCCATCAACAATACCACTTCTCTACCGCCTCTACTATTCAGTGAAAGCGCCACTAATTTTCCACCATTTATTTGACATTGATCCTTTGTGAGTTTCCTCCATTTACGATTGTTCAGGTGGGAGTATATGTCTGCTTCATATTTTAGGAAGAGCAGGATCCAGTCATATTTCTCATGTATTAAGGCTATTGTTTTCATTATTTCTCCTCATTGAATGCCTTTATACTGCATTGCTATGAGTTGCATGAAAAAAGGAATGTATCCATGAATATTTCATAAACATGCTTTGTCGAATGAACATAAATTATTGGTTGATTGCGTCAAACATTTAACTGTTATACGCTGAAGAAGAGATTTGGCATATCTTCCTCACACTTTTAGGAACCTCGATGACTTCACGCCAATGAGATTTTCAGGACGTGTTGGCCAACTTTAAGAGTGGTAGAGATTTTGATGTAACTTGTGGTTCATTGTGTTTGAGGACATTACAAGCCGTTGGCTTGTCCAGCAGAGCAGAGAGAGTTTTGATCTGGGTATTACCCATGCTGTATGTACCTGTGGAATGTTCGATGCTAATGGGATGGAAAAGTAAAGCTCTATTCTGTAACAATGACAGTTCTCACTCTTTGACAAGCGCAGTAATCATTAAAATGGTCCTGGCTAAGGTTTATTCTGACAGGCTAAAAGTTAATACGACGACAAAATACTATTGAGGCTGAAAATATGAAATAAAAGCGAAAAATACTCGGCATGCGAAGCAGATCAGACCACAACTTTGAAGAGAGAAAAACAAAGTTAATAGTGCAGATCTGAATGGTCATCAACCTGAAACATTAACTCTGTTTCTCTCTCCACAGATGCTGTCTGAGCTTGTGAAGCATTTTCTGTTTTTACTTTAAAACCTAATTGCCCGGCAACTCCTTCATGTGTTACATTTATCCCTCAGGCTGTCACAGTGGGGATGTGGCTTCGCTGCTGGGATAACTCTAATGTACAGGAGAATGCTTAGCCTAATTAAGCATAATGGATTCAAGATGGCAACTAATCATTACAACCTTTCAACTTAACCCAACCTCAAGACCTTCAATACAAAATACATGGTTTAGTCCTCTCCACCAGGAACAATTCTGAATTATCTATTTTGATTCCCACTCAGCAAAACAAGTTTAAATATCCATCAAAACAAAATATCAATAGGGCCGCGCTAGTTTGTGAAATGATGCACCAGATTTACTTGAAGCAGGGTATCACATGGCATGTCTGTTGCAATTGTTTGTACACGATTAGGTTTTAAAATGCCACAGGCGACAGCAGCAGGACAGATGCACCTTGGTGAATAATGGGACCAACAATATCTATTTAACCAATGAGACTAAAAGATTGAGCAATAAGCAGAAGAACAAAAAAGGAGGGTAAGTTAGAATGTGTGAATTCAATGCCAAGTCGGATACAGAAAGAGAGATAAAGAGAGGGAAAGAAAAATTGGATGAAGGGAAATTAAAGTATTACATTTTGAGCATCTCCAGAAAAAACCCTCAACCTGAGAAACAAGACAGCACACTTCGTATTATTCTTAATGTGCAAGAGAGGTTGGTAATCTTTAATCCTTTTGACAGCAATAAAACGGCAGCTATGCTGTTAATTACGGTCTGCTCAGTTAACTAGATGGCTGGTCCGTGAAACAGAGCAATGCCAACAGCCCCAGTTCAATTCCCAGACTGGCTGATGTTATTCATGAAGGTTCCGCCTTCTCAACCTTTGCCCCTCACCTGAGATGCGGTGACCCTTGGGTTAAGTCACCATCAGACAGCTCTCAAAGAGGGGAGAGCTGCCTATGGTCCTCTAGGACTGTGGCAACATTATCATTTTTTACTAAATTGAGCTTCCTGCGGTGAGTTTAGTGCGGAATAAAAGTGCAAATCCATGCAAATAATGGTGAGGCTAAGGGCAAGATGATAATTTCACAAAATTACTGATGGAGCAGTGTGACGCAGCCAGCTGCTTGTGATAATTTGTGGTTGGCCAACCAGGCAACTCTTGTCACCACCAGTTACTGGCTTATTTCCGCATTGATGACGGTGAACGGCACCAACATAACAGCTTTTCCCAACAACATTTGGGCCAATATATTTGGATTGAGGTGATCAGGTCGAGATCATGACATTTTCCCCCTTAGATTTTAAAAAAGTGTCACTATTTTCAGCAAGTATCTTCATCTGTTTAAAAGTTTTAATTCAGATCGGTGTCCCTCTTCTTCTTTTGTGGGAATCTCAAACAATGGCCCCTAACTTCTGGGTTCCCCAGCATCGCATTGCGGGGGTGCCCCAATGATATGCTGGGGAAATCCCTTCAGAGAGCACCCAAGTAAGGGTTTAAACTTCTCATCCAGAAGTACTCACTTCCTCTGGACCAGCTAGGCTGGGAAGCATCCGACAGAAGCAATTTAAATCACTAACTTCAGATGGTTCTGCCAGTTCAACCCTGATAGTTACTTTGAAGAGAGGGGTGAAAAAAATCACTTCTAATTCTAGAGTAACTCTGAATAAAAACCCAGTCTCGCAATGGACACCCCCCTCCCCTGGATCTGGACAATCAGGCTTATGCTGATACGTGGAAAGTAATAGTGGCAGCACACAATGTTGCAAGCCATGGCCATTTCCAACATGAATCAATCACTATCCAATAGCACTGCCATTGCTGCATCCCCGACCGCAAGCATCCAAGATGTTCACCGTCCTGAAACTCACCTGAACTAGCCACATAAATACCGTCATTGCAGGAGTAGGACATGGACTGGGAATTCTGAAGGTGCGTGGTTCACATCCTGACTCTGCAAGTCTTTCTGTCAGCAACAAGGCACATGTCAGTTGTGTAACTGAGTACTTCTCATGGCCTGGATGCGAGCAACTTGCTTGACCATCGGTGCACCAGGTTGCTGCATTACAGGATGTGCTACAGCAACACACACAAGGTTTCTTCGACAGCACAACCGAACCTACGATCTCTCACTCCTGGGAGGACAAGGGCAGGAGCCGTAAGTTCCCTTCCAAGCCATGCACCATGCTAACTTGGACATTCATGATACTCCATTGCCATTGGATCGATATCATTAAATTCCCTTCCTTGGAGCGCAGCAGGTGCAAGGAGGATATTTGGCCCTTTTTGTACCTGTGCTGCTTCTCTGCAAGTGCTACTAATCCATCCCCACCCACCCTGCTCTTTTCCCATAACCCTGCAAGGTTTTCCTGTTTTAAATAAAGATCCAATTCCCTTATGAAAGGTACCGTTGGATCTGCTGCCATCAACTTTTCAGGCAGTGAATTCCAGTTCCTAACTCGCTGAGTTTTGTTTTGAATTCTCATTCTGCTGTTGACATTTTTGCTTTTTAAAACTTGATGTCATTGGTTACTGACCCTCCTGTAAGTAGAAATTCTTTCTCCTTATCTACTATCAAAAAACCCTCATCATGATATTTCCGGTGGCGGCAATGAGTGAGTGAGCTGCACATTCGGGGGCTCTCACTCCGGCGGGATTTGAGGACCTGGTTCCCCGGTTTTGCGGGGCTGTGAAAGGACGGCCACGGGGGGGCTAAGGAGCGAGCAGAGCTGCATGGAACTGCAGGAGAGCAGAAAGCAGCGCAAACGGGAGTGGAAGGGACAAAGGCAAGGTGCAGGGGAAGCTGACCCGGAAGCAAAGATGGCGGACCTGCGGACCTCGGACCCGGCGATCCAACAGGCGCTGGAAAACATGCTGCAGGTGATAAAGAGCAGTTTTGAGTTGTTGAAGCGGGATAACTTAGACCCACTTCAGAAGGCAGTGGATCAATTGAACCAGAGACTGGATGCCCAGGACGAAAAAGTTAAGGAGCTGGGGGAGGCGGTGGAGGAGCAGGCGGACGCGCAGATGATTGCTGCGCGAGAAGTCGACGGGTTGAAGGAGAGACAGAGAAGACTGCTGGACAGAGTAGAGGAGCTGGAAAATAGAGCCCGTAGACAAAATCTGAGAATCATCGGCCTCCCAGAGGGGGTGGAGGGAGCTGATGCCACAGCGTTCATGGCGGACCTGTTGATGCAGCTGATGGGGGCTGAAGCCTGTCTGCGACCGCCGGAGCTGGAGGGGGCACACAGAGTACAGGCGAGACAGATGCGTCCGGGGAGTCCCCCCCGTCCGATGGTGGTTAGGTTCCACAGGTTTGTGGAGAAGGAGCGGGTGCTGCAGTGGGCAAAGAGCGCTAAGAGCAGCACGAGGAATAACAGCGTCCTTCGTATTTACCAGGACCTAAGCCAGGAGGTGGCCAGGCATCGAGCAGCCTTTAAACAAGTTAAGGAGGTGTTGTTCAAAAAGCACGTAAAGTTTGGTCTGCTCTTCCCGGCCCGTCTTTGGGCATCAGGGCCAACACCACTACTTCTCCGAGCCGGAAGAAGCGATGGACTTTGTGAGGGATCAAGGTCTCGAAAAAAGGTCCCACGGACGCAAGCTAGGGTCCGAGAATTACAGGTTGAAGGGACGCCTACTGTGTCTGGACTGCAGGTCGACTGTTTACTGCTTTAAAGGTGCCTTGTGGTGTATTTTCTGTGGACCCTTTTTGCCTGTGGGGATGTGGGGGGAGGGTATCCCCCCGGGAGGGTATCCCCCTCCCCCTTCGAATGGTCTTTTTCCTTTTTTCTGTTGTTTTTTCTCTCTTTTCTCTCTCTTTTTCTTCTGTTGTGGTGGGTACCTTTTGTTGGGCTCCCTGAGTGCGCTGGAGCCTGTATTGTAACAAAAGGGTGGCCGGTCAGCAATGGAGATTAAAGATGTTGGTTGGGGGCTTTTGTTTAATTTATGTCTATGGTTTTTATGTTTGTTTCGGATGGGGGAATGTACGGGTGCTGGGTTATTGCGGTGTTATATATATATTTTTTTGGTGCTCAGAAAGGGACGTGGACAGCTGGGACTGTATTGTACCTGGAGCAGCCTCACGTTGCTGTTTGATGTTTACATCTTGTTTGATCTTTCCCATCTTAGTGAGACTGCTCCAGTGGGTCGGAGTGGGGGATGGTGTGCTGGGGAGTGGGGAGATGAGGTCGGGGAAACAATGGGAGTGAGACAAGGGGGCGCTGGAGCGCGAGTCACCGGGCTAGCAGATTGGCTAGTCAAGGAAGTCAGGTGGGGGGGGGGGGAGAGAGAATACAGCCAGTGAATGGCAGGGGTGGGGTTATCGGGGGATGTTGCTAGAGGGGGGAGGGAGTTATTTTGCTGACGTGGGGGGGATCTGAAGTAGGTAATGGAAAGAAGGTCGGGGGTGGAGGCAGCCAAGAGGCGAGCCAGGAATGGCTCGGTGCATGGGCCGGGGGCAGGCCCAAAAAAGGGTATGGCTGACCAGCGGGGGAGGGGGGGGCGTGCCCCCCAACTAGGCTGATCATCTGGAATGTCGGGACTAAATGGACCAGTTAAAAGGGTACGTGTGTTCGTGCATTTGCGGACTCTAAAGGCGGACTTATGTTGCAGGAGACACATCTGAAAGTGTCTGACCAGACTAGGCTAAGGAAGGGCTGGATCAGCCAGGTCTTCCACTCTGACTTGGATTCTAAGTCCAGGGAGGGTAGCAATTATGATCAATAAGTGGGTTCAGTTTGAGGCGGAGGGCATAGTTGCAGACGGCGGGGGCAGATTCCTTATGGTAAGGGGCAAGCTGGAGGGGAGAAGAGTGGTGCTGGTGAACATATATGCGCCGAACTGGGACGACGCTGACTTTATCAAAAGAGTGCTGGGGAAGATCCCGGACCTAGACTCACTTAAGTTGATAATGGGGAGGGGATGACGACTTCAATATGGTCCTTGACCCGGGGCTGGACCGGTCATGTCCCAGAACGAGCAGACTCCCAGCAATGGCAAGGGAGCTGAAAGGGTTCATGGAGCAAATGGGGGCTGTGGACCCATGGAGAGCCAGACAGCCGACGGGAAGGGGCCACTCGTTTTATCCGCATGTTCATAAAGTATATTTTAGGATTGATTTTTTTATCGTGAGCAGGGACTGTGTAGGGGAGGTAAAGAATACGGAATACTCGGCAATCACTATCTCGGACCATGCCCCGCACTGGGTGGACCTGCAGGTCGGGGGGGGGGGGGGGGGGGGCGAATTACCAACGCCTGCAATGGAGGTTAGACATAGGACTGTTGTCGGAGGAGGGGATATGTGAGAGACTTCGGAAGTGAATGCAAAATTACTTGCAGGTGAACGATACGGGGGAGGTTTCAGCAGCGACCCTGTGGGAGGCGCTGAAGGCAGTAGTGAGGGGGGAGCTGATCTCAATTTGGGCTGACCGGGTCAGGGCGGACAGAGCAGAAATGGAGAGATTGGTTCGGGAAATTCACCGGATAGACGAGGAGCATGCGGGGTCCCCGGGGGAGGACCTGCTCCGGGAGAGACGGAGATTGCAGGCAGAACTGGGGGAGCTATCCACGAGTAGGGCCTTAGGAAGGCGAGGGGAATGGTGGATGAGCATGGGGAGAAGGCCAGTAGATTGCTAGCGCAGCAACTCGGGAACAGGGAGGCGGCCAGGGAAATAAGTAGCGTGGTTGATGGGGAGGGGAGCAGAGTGGAGGACCCGGCAGGACTGAATAAAGTATTTCGGGACTTTTATAGTAAGCTGTACACTTCAGAACCCTCGGAAGAGTCGGAGGAGATTAATAGGTTCCTGGATGGACTTACCTTCCCAAAAGTAAGCAGAGGACTAATGGACGGGCTGAGGGCCCCGATTAGAGCGGAGGAGGTATTGGGGGGTCAAAAAGGCCATGCAGTTGGGGAAAGCCCCGGGACCGGATGGATACCCAGTAGAGTTTTACAAGAAGTTCTCGGAGATAGTGGGACCGGTCCTGACAAGGGTTTTTAATAAGGCAAGGGACAGAGGGACCCTGCCACCGACGATGTCGCAAGCCACCATCTCGCTGATACTGAAGCGGGACAAGAACCCGGAATCCTGCGGGTCATACAGGCCAATCTGCCTGATCAATGTGGATGCCAAGTTCCTGGCCAATGTCCTGGCGATTAGAATTGAGGACTGCGTACCGGAGTTTATTGGGGACAATCAGACAGGGTTTGTGAAAGGCAGGCAGCTGACAGCTAACTTGAGAAGATTGCTTAATGTGATCATGATTCCCTCGATGGGCAAGGAGGTGGAGGTAGTGGTGGCAATGGACGCTGAGAAGGCCTTCGACCGGGTGGAGTTGGGGCTATTTGTGGGAGGTGCTTGGATGGTTTGGGTTCGGGGAGGGACTGGTTAATTGGATCAGACTATTGTACCAGGCCCCAAAAGCTAGCGTTAGGACGAACAGGATAATGTCAGATTATTTCAGACTACACCAAGGGACCAGGCAGGGGTGCCCACTCTCCCCTTTGCTGTTCGCGCTGGCCATAGAGCCGTTGGCGATGGCATTGAGAGCTGCAAAGGGGTGGAAGGGAATGACTGGGGGGGGCTGGAACATAGGGTCTCTCTCTATGCGGACGACCTGCTCCTGTGCGTGTCAGACCCACTGGCCGGGCTGGAAAATATACTGGAAACATTGAGGAAGTTCGGACGGTTTTCAGGGTACAAATTAAATATGGCCAAGAGTGAGATGTTTGTGGTGCAGGCAAGGAGCCAGGAGAATAGACCGAAGGAGCTGCCATTTAGGCTGGTGGAGGAAAGTTTCCGGTACTTGGGGATACAGGTGGCATGAGACTGGGGCAGGTTGCATAAGTTACATTTGACTAGGGTGGTGGAACAAATGAAGAGTGAGTTTCTGAGATGGGATGCACTCCCGCTGTCACTGGCGGGGAGGGTGCAGACTGTAAAGGTGACAATCCTCCCTAGATTTCTGTTCATCCTCCAGTGCCTCCCGATCTTTATCCCACGGTCCTTCTTCAAAAGGACTGGCAAAATCATCATGAGCTTTGTCTGGGCGGGAAAATCCCCGCGGGTGAAGAAGGCGATGCTTGAAAGGAGCCACAGCGAGGGGGGACTGGCATTGCTGAGTCTGATCAACTACTACTGGGCGGCTAAGATAGCCATGATAAGGAAGTGGATGGTGGGTACGGGGTCTATCTGGGAGCGAGTGGAGGCGGCTTCGTGCAGGGGCACCAGTTTGGCAGCCCTGGTCATGGCCCCCCTACCGCTGTCGCCGGCCAGGTACTCCACCAGCCCGGTAGTGAGGGCGGCCCTGCGGATATGGGGCCAGTGGAGGGGGCATGTGGGCGGGGGGGTGGTATGTGATAACTATTGATTCGCCCCCGGGAACATGGATGGAGGGTTTCGAACATGGTGGCGGGCGGGGGTGGGGAGGGTGGGCGATATGTTCCTTGAGGGGAGCTTTGCGAGTTTGAGGGGCTTGGAGGAGAAATTTGGGCTGGTAAGGGGAAATGACTTTAGGTACTTACAGGTGCGGGACTTTGTACGCAGACAGGTCCCATCCTTCCCACGCCTCCCGCCAATAGGGATCCAGAACAGATTAGTCTCTAGAGGAGAAGGAGGAGCGGGTAGAGTCTCAGATATCTACAAGGTGCTCATGAAGGGGGAAGACTCCCAGACGGAGGAACTGAAACTCAAATGGGAGGAGGAATTTGGCGGGGAGACCGGGGAAGGGCTGTGGGCAGAAGCTCTGAGTAGGGTAAACTCAACCGCAGCATGTGCCAGGCTCGGCCTGATTCAATTTAAGGTTGTTCACCGGGCCCACATGACGGTAGCTCGGATGAGCAAATTCTTTGGGGTAGAGGACAAGTGCGCTAGATGCGCGGGAGGACCAGCGAACCATGTTCACATGCTTTGGGCATGTCCTAAGCTTAGGGGGTACTGGGAGGGATTTGCGGGGGTCATGTCTAGGGTGCTGAAAACAAGGGTGGTGATGAGTCCAGGGATTGCAATTTACGGGGTTTCGGAAGACCCGGGAGTCCAGGGGGAGAAAGAGGCAGATGTTGTGGCCTTTGCTTCCCTAATAGCCCGGCGGCGAATACTGCTGGCATGGAGGGACTCAAAACCCCCGAAGACGGCTTCCGGGTGCGGCGATGACCAGCTGAGTCGCACATTTCGGCAGCTCCCTGTGAAACGGACTTTTGAGCTCTTGATAGGAGCCCCAACGGCAATTTTGACGGCTAAAAACACTGTGCGGTAAACCAGAAGGGAATCCCCCCTGGATACGGATGGAAAAAGGAGAGGGAAGTGGCCAGATTGCAGTGGATCCTTTAGAACAGCGGCAAGGAAGGCAAGCAAAAACCAAGATGGCGTCGGAAGGTGGCAGTTTAACATGGGGCCCTGAACAACAAGAGTTCTTGAAATGCTGTGTGGAAGAGATCAAAAAGGAAATGAAGAAAGAGCTGTTGGCCCCGATACTACAGGCGATCGAAGGGCTAAAGGAGGAACAAAAGACCCAGGAGCGGGAGCTTCGGGTCGTGAAGGCAAAGGCAGCCGAGAATGAGGACGATATACAGGGCCTGGTGGTGAAGACGGAGACGCAGGAGGCACATCAGAAACGATGTGTGGAAAGGTTGGAGGCACTGGAAAATAACGCAAGGAGGAACAACCTGAGGATTCTTGGTCTTCCTGAAGGTGTGGAGGGAGCGGACGTCGGGGCATATGTGAGCACGATGCTGCACTCGTTAATGGGAGCGGAGGCCCCGGCAGGTCCGTTGGAGGTGGAGGGAGCATACCGAGTGATGGCGCGAGGACCGAGAGCAGGAGAAATTCCCAGAGCCATAGTGGTGAGATTCCTCCGTTTTAAGGATAGAGAAATGGTCCTTAGATGGGCGAAGAAAACTCGGAGTAGTAAATGGGAGAACGCGGTGATCCGCGTTTATCAAGACTGGAGTGCGGAGGTGGCGAGAAGGAGGGCGAGCTTTAATCGGGCCAAGGCGGTGCTTCATAAAAAGAAGATAAAATTTGGAATGCTGCAACCGGCAAGACTGTGGGTCACATATCGAGAGAGGCACCACTACTTTGAGACGGCGGATGAAGCGTGGACTTTTATTGTGGAAGAAAAACTGGAATGAGCGGGTTATTAAAAAGAACGTTCGAACAAAGTGGTGGGGCGAATGTGGGGGGCAAAGAGGGGTTTTATGTACTAATCCAGCGATGCGGTAACTTTTCTCTCTCCCACAGGTGGTGATGGGGGGAGGAGGGGAGGTGGAGGAGATGGGGCGTTGGCCATTGGGGGCGGGGCCAAGGGAGAAGCGCGGGCTTGGTTCCCGCGCTATGATAATCATGGCGGGAATAGAGAAGCAGGAAGGAGGGGGCGTCGCACGGTGCGAGCCGAGGTCACGGGGGGAAGCCGAGGTCAGCCAGAGTTTGCTGACTTCTGGGAGCAACATGGGGGGAGTAATTACGCTAGCGGGGGATCTAGCGGGGGGGGTGGGAGGGGGGAATTACTGGGTTGCTGCTGCTGGGGAGAGGGGGGAGCTGGTATGGGAGAGGATGGGCGGGGGGGCACCGCCTGGGGGAGATACAGCTGCGTGGGAACCGGGTGAGGAGCTGGAAAAAGGTGATGGTTAATCGACAAGGGGGGGGGGGTCGGAAGCCCCCCAACTCGGCTGATCACGTGGAACGTGAGAGGGCTGAACGGGCCGATAAAGAGGGCACGGGTACTCGCACACCTTAAGAAACTTAAGGCAGATGTGGTTATGTTACAGGAAACGCACCTGAAACTGATAGACCAGGTTAGGCTACGCAAAGGATGGGTGGGGCAGGTGTTCCATTCGGGACTAGATGCGAAAAACAGGGGGGTGGCTATATTAGTGGGGAAGCGGGTAATGTTCGAGGCAAAGACTATAGTGGCGGATAACGGGGGCAGATACGTGATGGTGAGTGGCAAACTACAGGGGGAGACGGTGGTTTTGGTAAACGTATATGCCCCGAACTGGGATGATGCCAATTTTATGAGGCGGATACTAGGACGCATTCCGGACCTAGAGATGGGAAAGCTGATAATGGGGGGAGATTTTAATACGGTGTTGGAACCAGGGCTGGATAGGTCGAAGTCCAGGACTGGAAGGAGGCCGGCAGCAGCCAAGGTACTTAAAGATTTTATGGAGCAGATGGGAGGTGTAGACCCGTGGAGATTTAGCAGACCTAGGAGTAAGGAGTTCTCGTTTTTCTCCTATGTCCATAAAGTCTACTCTCGAATAGACTTTTTTGTGCTGGGTAGGGCATTGATCCCGAAGGTGAGGGTAACGGAGTATACGGCTATAGCCATTTCGGATCACGCTCCACACTGGGTGGACTTGGAGATAGGGGAGGAAACAGGAGGGCGCCCACCCTGGAGAATGGACATGGGACTAATGGCAGATGAGGGGGTGTGTCTAAGGGTGAGGGGGTGCATTGAAAAGTACTTGGAACTCAATGATAATGGGGAGGTCCAGGTGGGAGTGGTCTGGGAGGCGTTGAAGGCGGTGGTTAGAGGGGAGCTGATATCAATAAGGGCACATAAAGGGAAGCAGGAGAGTAAGGAACGGGAGCGGTTGCTGCAAGAACTTTTGAGGGTGGACAGACAATATGCGGAAGCACCGGAGGAGGGACTGTACAGGGAAAGGCAAAGGCTACATGTAGAATTTGACTTGCTGACTACAGGCACTGCAGAGGCACAATGGAGGAAGGCACAGGGTGTACACAAGGCGAGCAGGTTGCTGGCACACCAATTGAGGAAAAGGGGAGCAGCGAGGGAAATAGGGGGAGTGAGGGATGAGGAAGGAGAGATGGAGCGGGGAGCGGAGAGAGTGAATGGAGTGTTCAAGACATTTTATAAAAAATTATATGAAGCTCAACCCCCGGATGGGAGGGAGAGAATGATGGGCTTCTTGGATCGGCTGGAATTTCCCAAGGTGGAAGAGCAGGAAAGGGTGGGACTGGGAGCACAGATCGAGGTAGAAGAAGTGGTGAAAGGAATTAGGAGCATGCAGGCGGGAAAGGCCCCGGGACCGGATGGATTCCCAGTCGAATTCTGTAGAAAATATGTGGACTTGCTCGCCCCGGTACTGACGAGGACCTTTAATGAGGCAAAGGAAAGGGGATAACTGCCCCCGACTATGTCTGAAGCAACGATATCGCTTCTCTTAAAGAAGGAAAAGGACCCGCTACAATGCGGGTCCTATAGACCTATTTCCCTCCTAAATGTAGGTGCCAAGGTCCTGGCCAAGGTAATGGCAATGAGAATAGAGGAATGTGTCCCGGGGGTGGTCCACGAGGACCAAACTGGGTTTGTGAAGGGGAGACAGCTGAACACGAATATAAGGAGGTTGTTAGGGGTAATGATGATGGCCCCACCAGAGGGAGAAACGGAGATAGTAGTGGCGATGGATGCCGAGAAAGCATTTGATAGAGTGGAGTGGGATTATTTGTGGGAGGTGTTGAGGAGATTTGGTTTTGGAGAGGGGTATGTTAGATGGGTGCAGCTGTTGTATAGGGCCCCAGTGGCGAGCGTGGTCACGAATGGACGGGGATCTGCATATTTTCGGCTCCATAGAGGGACAAGGCAGGGATGCCCTCTGTCCCCATTATTGTTTGCACTGGCGATTGAGCCCCTGGCGATAGCGTTGAGGAGTTCCAAGAAGTGGAGGGGAGTACTTAGGGGAGGAGAAGAGCACCGGGTATCTTTGTATGCGGACGATTTGCTACTATACGTGGCGGACCCGGCGGAGGGGATGCCAGAAATAATGCGGATACTTGGGGAGTTTGGGGATTTTTCAGGGTATAAATTGAACATGGGGAAAAGTGAGTTGTTTGTGGTGCATCCAGGGGAGCAGAGTAGAGAAATAGAGGACCTACCGTTGAGGAAGGTAACAAGGGACTTTCGTTACCTGGGGATCCAGATAGCTAAGAATTGGGGCACAGTGCATAGGTTAAATTTAACGCGGTTGGTGGAACAGATGGAGGAGGATTTCAAGAGATGGGATATGGTATCCCTGTCAATGGCAGGGAGGGTGCAGGCGGTTAAGATGGTGGTCCTCCCGAGATTCCTCTTTGTGTTTCAGTGCCTCCCGGTGGTGATTACGAAGGCTTTTTTTAAAAGGATTGAAAAGAGCATCATGGGTTTTGTGTGGGCCGGGAAGACCCCGAGAGTGAGGAAGGGATTCTTACAGCGTAGCAGGGATAGGGGGGGGCTGGCACTACCGAGCCTAAGTGAGTATTATTGGGCCGCTAATATTTCAATGGTGAGTAAGTGGATGGGAGAGGAGGAGGGAGCGGCGTGGAAGAGATTAGAGAGGGCGTCCTGTAGGGGGACTAGCCTACAGGCTATGGTGACAGCCCCATTGCCGTTCTCACCGAGGAACTACACCACAAGCCCGGTGGTGGTGGCTACACTTAAGATTTGGGGACAGTGGAGACGGCATAGGGGAAAGACTGGAGCCTTGGGGGGGTCCCCGATAAGAAACAACCATAGGTTTGCCCCGGGGGGAATGGATGGGGGATATGGAATGTGGCAAAGAGCAGGAATAACGCAACTGAAAGATCTGTTTGTGGATGGGAAGTTCGCGAGTCTGAGAAATATGGGTTGCCCCAAGGGAATGCATTCAGGTATATGCAACTGAGGGCTTTTGCGAGGCAACAGGTGAGGGAATTCCCGCAGCTCCCGACACAAGAGGTGCAGGACAGAGTGATCTCAAAGACATGGGTGGGGGATGGTAAGGTGTCAGATATATATAGGGAAATGAGGGACGAAGGTGAGACTATGGTAGATGAACTAAAAGGGAAATGGGAAGAAGAGCTGGGGGAGGAGATCGAGGAGGGGCTGTGGGCAGATGCCCTAAGCAGGGTAAACTCGTCGTCCTCGTGTGCCAGGCTAAGCCTGATTCAGTTTAAGGTATTACACAGGGCACATATGACTGGAGCACGGCTCAGTAAATTTTTTGGGGTGGAGGATAGATGTGAGAGATGCTCGAGAAGCCCAGCGAATCATACCCATATGTTTTGGTCATGCCCGGCACTACAGGGTTTTTGGATGGGTGTGACAAAGGTGCTTTCAAAAGTAGTAGGAGTCCGGGTCGAACCAAGCTGGGGGTTGGCTATATTTGGGGTTGCACAAGAGCCGGGAGTGCAGGAGGCGAGAGAGGCCGATGTTTTGGCCTTTGCGTCCCTAGTAGCCCGGCGCAGGATATTGCTAATGTGGAAAGAAGCCAAGCCCCCGGGGTTGGAGACCTGGATAAATGACATGGCGGGGTTTATAAAGCTAGAGCGGATTAAGTTCGTCCTAAGGGGGTCGGCTCAAGGGTTCACCAGGCGGTGGCAACCGTTCGTCGAATACCTCGCAGAAAGATAGACGGAATGGGAAAAAGAAGGCAGCAGCAGCAGCCCAGGATCGGGGGGGGGGGGGGGGGGGGGGAGGAGGAACCAGAAGGACTCTCAGGGTTGTTAATATATACTGTATAGTATGTATAGGTCGTTGCTACAGATAATTATATATTGGACTGTTAAATTATATTTTTGGAGAGTGTTACTTGTGACAAGGCAGTTGCCAATTAGGGCTAGTTTTTATTTTTGTTATTTATTATTTATTCATTTTTTTGTTTATAAAATAGGTCATTGTTATTTGTGTTGTTATAATATTGTGTAAAGGATGCACAATGTACTGTGTTGGTTGACCAAAAATTTTCAATAAAATATTTAATAAAAAAAAAAAAACCCCGAAGACCGAACTATGGCTTTCGGACATGTCAAGTTTTCTGGGTATGGAAAAAATTAAGTTCGCCTTGAGGGGATCTGTACTGGGGTTCGCCCGAAGGTGGCAACCACTCATCAAATTCTTCGTGGGAGAGTGAACGTCAGCAGGGGGTGGGGGGGAGGATGAGGGGGGAGATTAGAGTAGAGTAGGAGGGTTAAATAGGCAGGTAGTGTCTAGGGGAGAGCGGGCATGTGCAGTATGGTTTGATTGAAGTATTGGTTTTATATTGATGTTTGCACATTTCTGTTATCTAACTGTTTACAATGCCAAAAAATACCTCAATAAAATTGTTTGTTAAAAAAAAAACCCTCATCATTTTGAAAACTTTCACTGAATCTCCCCTTAACTTTCTTTACCCTAAGGAGAACAACCCCACTTCTCTCATCTCTCCAGATAACCCCGATTCCCTGCTATTTTATCAGATCTCCTCTGCAGCCACCCCAAAGGCCTTGACACCCCAAGTGTGGTGCTCAGAAATGAATAACAGTCCGCATTCACTCCAATTGTTCAAGAAGATGGCTTGCCATCACCTTTCCAAGGGAAACCCCACGTGGGTAATAAATGCTCACCTTGCATGCAACACCTATACCCCAATAATAACTCAACAACACAAATTAGTTATCCACTCTATTTGAAATTTCCACAAAGAATTCAAAGCTAGATTGGTCAGACATAAATCACAAATATATGCTTCTTCTTCCTGATCAGCTGAAATACAGTATGTCCATGTCCAGTCACTCGGTCCCGACTAACAGATTCCAGTAACTTGGGCACAAAACCGACAGGTTACCTTGATTCTATTGTTCCCCCCAATTCCTGTATTTTGCAACATTGTCCTGGAACAAGAACTACTCAAATGCCCAAACACTAGATGTTGCTGTGAGCAATGAGCAAACAGTACCAGCTATGGACTTGCACTTTCCCATAGGCTTTCTGAGGTTTTCTAATGGCAAGTTACTCTCTGCCAAACAGCATGGTTCCTGCTACAAGGCATATAGAACCCATGACCAGGCAAGTAACGGATTATATTTAACCAACCAATTTGGAGGATCATTAATGAGCAGTTGAACTGGGAAGTTACAATCGCAAATTCAATGCTAAGTTGGGGCAAAAAGAGAACAAAACAGAAAAGGAATGAACGATAGGATTAAGGAGATGAGTTTAGAAAGAAGAGGAGTTCTAAAAATGTATTTTTAAGGATCTCCAACAATAATTGAGATGTGAAGGAATGAGACTCTACATTTGTAAAAACAAGTCTGTGCCAAGGATGTTTTTTGGCAGTATTTACAACATTTCTGCTAAAAGGACATTGCTTTGACAAGCCCCAAACATCTTGAATTTGGTTAATATCTACAATGTCAGTAATACATTTGAAAGGGCAGCCAAGACAATATTATTTCCATGAATCTCGGGCAGCAATTCAGGATTTTCTTGACTAACTACACATCCACGTTGGTTGAAATTGTTGTCCAATTTGTCCGTAAGTAATGGTGAGCACTGTTGCCCCAATATTATTATTTTTACAGTCAACAATGGCCAATTGTCAATGTTTCTTTAATATTTAAAAAAAGCTATTAATGGGTAGGAAGAATGGTTGAAAGAACTTGGTGAACTCCTAGAAGATTGTCTTTCTTCGGAGAGTTGCAGTCGGGAAAAGCACAGTGCCAGACGTGACTGTCAACCAGGAACTTTTAAGATCGGATTTTCAGAATTTGGTCAAATTTTCTTTGTACAGCTGCAACTAATTTTGTACCAGTAACAACCTTCAACAATGAGTTGTACAAATTGCAGTTATAAACATGCCCTTCCACTGCTAAATTTAAAGAGGCATTTTGTTAAAACAAAACATGAACAGCTATAACAAATGGCTATTGAATGCTTTACTCGTCGCATGGAGTCATTTTTTTTTTCTCTTAATTAATTTTTGGTGCAATATTGAATAGGTCAACTTCTGCACTGCAATTACAGGCATCAGAGATTCCTGTACTCTCAACGAGCGAATTTATTGTTCCGCAGAAGAGGTACATCCAGAATGATTGCCAACAATAAAAATGAAATGACTTTGTTATAGTTTCTACCACAGCACGGGTTGAGTTATATAAAATGGTTCCACATGATGTAGGGCAGCAAACAGGGTATTTTTTGTAACGCCAAACCATTGTTAGACATGTGTGCGATGAACACATGCATAACATTGAAATATTGGCAGCAATTTCAAAGATAGCTGTAACAAACCTAGCACAGATGGCAAAATTCCTGTGGTTTGTTGTCTATAACTAGAACTGGTTAGGTAGTTAAAAGTGAGTTTACTGTGAATTGTTCGGTAACTATTTAAGTTTGCTCATTTACGCCAAGCGACTCGGCTTCACTGGACAAGTTAACATTCAGCTCCCACGTTTTATAAGGCGCAAATTAAATGTTCAAATTTAGTTAGATTTACACTAGTGCCCAGCTACAGAGGTTCTCCTCCTACTCTTACAACAGAACCTGGCCCCAAATATAGCTCTGGTGGATAAACTAGAACCAACAGTTGGATGCCATAGTGGAGTACTCTGGAATGAGTTCCCACTTTTCTATCTTTTGCAATGTTGCAGCCGTATCCTCAGCAAAGTGTTTTCTTCCCCAACACATTGTACAACTGAAATTAGCACCTTACTGTGCGGGAAATCTTTGGTGCAAATTTAAACTAATTGTCATTCCATTGTCAATTTGGCAATATTCTCATATACCTCCTCACCCCTTTGCTCATTCACCTACTTTGGCTCAACAATGCTTCGCTTTTCAAATTCTCGTGTTGTTTTTGATTCCCTGTGGCTTTGCCCCTTTCCCTATCTCTGAGAACTACTCCAACCCTACAACCTCCAAAATTCCCCACAGTTCCTCAATTCTGGCCTCTTGTGCATCCGCAATTTAATTTTTTTAATTTTTGAAAAATAAATTTAGAGCACCCAGTTCGTTTTTTTCCCAATTAAGGGGCAATTTGTTGTGGCCAATCGAAGGACCCTGCGTATCGTATTGCATTGTGGGGGTGAGGCCCACGCAGACACAGGGAGAATGTGCAATGTCACAGTCACCCAGGGATCGAACTTGGGTCACCAGCGCGGTGAGGCAGCAGTGCTAAGCACCGTACCACCATGCCGCCAAAGTGCATTCGCGATTTTAATCCCGCCAGTATCCCACCTCCATTCCGTGTTCGATGGCTTCTTTGATCATGAAGGTACACATAGAACATGAAGATATGACTGCTATAAGTTTTATTCTTGGCACGCTGGATGGTAACCATGCATTTATATGTACAAACTATTCTGTCTCCATTACTGTGAAACTAAGGAGGAAAGATGACTGTCCTCTTGTCTGTCCTACTTCCAAGTGCCTGCATGTCGACCGTCCTGGTATATATATGTCTGTATGGATGTCTGGTTCCACCTGCTGGCAGGAGGTCATAAGTGTCCCTACATGTATTGGTTAGTGGCTATGTACACTGGTGCTGTTATCTCCAAATGTATACATTGATGCAATTATGTACAGTTGCGCATAGATATGCCTATGCACATATCACCGCATGCCTCTCCCTCTTTCTTCCTTTATGAGGTACTCCTTAAAATCTGCCAAAGATATTTTCATGTGGCTCGGTGTTGGATTTTATTTAACGCTCTCGTGAAGTGCCTTGGGACCTTTAACTGCACTGAAGGTACTACATCAAATACAGGTTGTTGGCATTTGAGAGAGAGAGTGCGCATAATGCATAGCAGACAGGAAATTCTGTGCTCAACAGATGGCTTCTGTCATTGTGATGCCAAAAATTCTGTTACCAGTGGAGCGGGAATATTTAATCTGATGCTGTAATGTAGCTTCCCAGAATGTAAATATCAGTTTTTGTTAAATTTAAATTGTGACCCCAGCAAATTTTTGAACCCGTGTCACAGAATTACAGCAGCACAGTTTGGAGGAGGGTTATTAGGAGTGTGAAGGTACATTAGAAATATTCTAATCTTCGAGTGCAACACTCGGTCAATGATTTCTTCTTGATCACATTACCCGCAAACAGCTCGTGGTGTCAGGTCACTCCTCCCCAATAATAAATAGCATAATTGCCATCACATTAGTGGTTTAATTTTCCTCCAATGTAACTTCTTGATATTGTCAAATAGAGATGCTGTTTAGCACAACTGTGATCATTTGAGTCCTTTCAGCAGTGTCAAAGATTACTGCCAACTTAAAAACACCATTTAAGAATCCTTTGTAATAAAATCTTATTCGACCACAGTAATCGAGTGCCCAGATTACGGTACAATGGTATATCAGCCATTCCTATCTTAAAACATGAGAGTAGAACACGGTAGATTGGCTGCATTTGAAGTGCATTTAAATATCTCAAGCCAATAGCGTCAGTGCAGATTTCAGACAACCTTGTTTAGTTTAGTGCCTTCCTGTGCCCAGTGGCATATGAGACAACCCACTTCATTCATTTCTGTCTACTCCGAGCAAGATGTTTGACTTATTAAATGGTCTCCTTGATGGCAGTGTCCCTTTTGATCATCCTCTGATAGATCATACTTCATCCTTTAGTCCTTCTATTCCCTCCAGGTGGACTGTAGATTTTAGTGCCCCCTGTGTGCCTGCCACAGGATAGCTTAATGATGGGAACAAACTTCCATAACTCTCTGTCTGATTATTACACCCGTAGTAAGTTTCTCCATCCTTGTTGATTAAATAATCACACCAATGATGACTCCAGATTCTTCGTCACCAAATCTGATGGATTATGTTCAGCTTCCTATTGTGTCCTTTCAGCTCACATTGTCAATGGGTTCAGCACTGTTGGAAGGACACTCGCATTGTCTGGTCTTGTTTTGTGCATGGATGTATTTTATTCCTCCTCCAGTTTTTGGAAAAACAAGGGAAGGGTCGATTCACCTTTCCCGTTCTGACCGTTAACAGGTACCGCACTTCTCAGTAGGCAAAGTGATTGAACCTTTTGTGCCCTTCTCCATCAATCACTCATCCACCGGCGTTGACAACATTCTCTCCTAATACCATGCTGCTGGCCTTCTGTGGGCAGACACAGGGCGCAATTTAACGGGAAACATTTCTAAATGTCATATTGGGCGTGATTGGCGCGGTGTTTCTCCATGGCTGCATTGGCGAGATTGTGGCCCGTATTTTACGACACTTAGTGCCGAAAATGATCCCCCACCAGCTTCTGGGAATGTTGGAGGAAGTTGCTGACGAACATCACCTCGTCCCATGAGAGGCTGATGAGGATGAAGGCCTCCCTAGTCCTCTGGATATACCCAGATCCTTGCCGCTGCCTGTCCTCCACCCTCCGGTTCCTCCTGCATCTCCTCCCCAAGCTTGTCCACCGTCCCCTTCTGGTCCAGCTCCTGCTCCACAGACGAGGTCCTATGTTCCTCCTCCAGCATGTCATCCCACTGCTGTGCCAGGTTGTGGAAGGCACAGTAGGTTACCACAAAGCGAGACGCCCTCTGAGGGGTGTACTGCAGTGCAACACCAGAGCGGTTGAAGCATCAGAGCTGCATTTTGAGCAGTCCAATACACCACTCAATGGTAGCATGCGTGGCAACATGGGTTTTGTTACATCGGATCTCCGCCTCGGTCTCCGGCCTTCGTACTGGCATCACCAGTCAAGACCTCGAGCCAAGGTGCCCCTTATCCCCCAAGAGCCAATCAGTCATACTGGGGTGGTCCTCAAAGACGCCAGGGTTTCCCGAGTGTTCCAGGATGTAGCTGTCATGCACGCTTCCTGGGAAGCATGCACACATGTGCATGATCGAGAAGTGGTGGTCGCACATGAGTTGAACATTCAGTGAGTGGAACTCCTTCCTGTTAATGAAGGGCAGTCTCTGATGCTCTGGTGTGCACAAGGTGACATGCATGCCATCAATTACCCCCTGGACCTGGGGCGTCCTGGTGATGACATGGAATACGGCAGCCCTGGCATCTTGGGGTCCAGCTCAAGTGGCATGTGAGACAACCCACTTCTCGATTTTGGTCTTTCCTGCTATTTAACTCACGCACTCAGATCCACACTGACCAAAGTGTCCCACAGTCTTATTTTGGAACCTTGTGTTTTTATGATAATGAAGAATCTTTTCATTCTATCTGAGTCTGGTATCAAATGCAGCTATGCCATCTATAAACTCTCTTCTTACAGCTCACCTCTTGGACAATACTTGTGTTCTCTGCAACAACCATCAGAGTTCTCATTGCAAAATCTTGGACACTGCAGTAGTTAAGTGGTGGTCAGTAATGCACTCTAGGCTTGCATCATTAACAATATTCACCTGCTGCACTCTGTCCTCAAATTGCTCAGAGATTCACCATACATGGCTTCTATCAGATTAATGTTCTTTGCTGGATCAGGCTCTTCCAGAGATCCACTCTATGGACATTCAAAAACTTAGAACATCACTGCTGAAGTCAAAAGCCACCTTCTGTTGCTAGATTAAATCTTTCTCCACCAGTCCTCTCAAGGTGAAAAAAATGATCTGAGCAGAACTTCTCAGATCAACATTTAGCCGATTCTAACTTGGGTACTTTTATATAGAACTTCCATTAAAGGGGGAGTCATTCGGCTTCAATGGTTTGTGCCAGACAAGCCTCTACTTCACCAAGCCCTGTCAGAATATCCTTTTGTTCCTGCCATTATTTGGCTGTGTGCCTTCAAATCTATTGCAAAGTTTCATTTTTCACATGCTCCCTCAGTGCCAGATCCACTCATTTTCCTATCATCCCTAACTCTGTGCTCTGTGTTGATGCATAAGACCATAAGGCATAGAAGCAGTATTAGGTCATTCGGCACATCGAGTCTGTTCTGCCATTCAATCATTGCTGATACTTTTCTCACCCCCATGCTCCTGCTTTCTCTCCATAACCCCTGATCCCCTTATTAATCAAGAACCTATCTATCTCTGTCGAAAAGACACTCAGTGATTTGGCCTCCTCAGCCTTCTGCTGCAAAGAGTTCCACAGATTCACCACCCTCCGATTGAAGAAATTCCTCCTCACCTCTGTTTTAAAGGATTGTCCCTTTAGTCTGAGATGGTGTCCTCTGGTTCTAGTTTTTCCTACAAGTAGAAACATCCTCTCCACGTCCACTCTATCCAGGCCTTGCAGTATCCTGCAAGTTTCAATAAGATCCCCCCTCATCCTTCTAAACTCCAACAAGTACAGACCCAGAGTCCTCAACCATTCCTCATACGACAAGCTGATCATTCTAGGGATCATTCTTGTGAACCTCCTCTGGACCCTTTCTAAGGCCAGCACATCTTTCCTTGGATACGGGGCCCAAAACCGCTCACAATACTCCAAATAGGGTCTGACCAGAGCCTTATACAGCCTCAGAAGTACATCCCTGGTCTTGTATTCTAACCCTCTTGACATGAATGCTAACATTGCATTTGCATTCCTAATTGCCGACTGAACCTGCATGTTAATCTGAAGAAAATCGTGAACAAGGGCTCCCAAGTCCCTTTGTGCTTCTGATTTCCTAAGCATGGCCCCATTTAGAAAATAGTCTATGCCTAAATTCCTCCTTCCAAAGTACATAACCTCACACTATCCACATTGTATTTCATCTGCCACTTCATTGCCCACTCTGCTAGCCAGTCCAAATCCTCCTGCAGCCCCCTTGCTTCCTCAATACTACCCGTCTCTCTACAGATCTTTGTATCATCTGCAAACTTAGCAACAGTGCGTTCAATTCCTTCTTCCAGGTCACTAATGTATATTGTGAAAAGTTGTGGTCCCAGCACAGATCTCTGAGGCACACCACTAGTCACCGGCTGCCATCCTGAAAAAGACACCTTTATCCCCACTCTCTGTCTTCTGCCAGTCTGCCAATCCTCTATCCATGCCAGGATCTTACCCTAAACACCATGGGCTCTTAACTTATTTAACAATCTCCTATGCAGCACCTTGTTAAAGGCCTTTTGGAAATCTAAATGAATCACGTCCACTGGTTCTCCTTTGTCTAACTTCCTTGTTACCTCCTCAAAGAACCCTAACAGATTTGTCAGACGTGACCTCCCTTTGACAAAGCCGTGCTGACTCAGTCCTATTTTATCATGCACTTCCAAGTACTCTGCGATCTCATCTATAATTTTTTTAAAAATTTAGAGTAGCCAATTATTTTTTTTCCAATTAAGGTCAATTTAGCGTGGCCATTCCACCTAACCAGCACATCTTTGGGTTGTGGGGGTGAAACCCATGCAGACATGGGGAGAATGTGCAAACTCCACACGGACAGTGACCCAGAGCCGGTATTTGAACCCGGGTCCTCAGCGCCGCAGTCCCAGTGCTAACCACTGCGCCACATGACGCCCTAATCTCATCTTTAATAACAGACTCTAAAATCTTACTAATGACCGAAGTCAGGCTAGTCGGCCTATAATTTCTCGTCTTCTGCCTCCCACCCTTCTTAAACAGTGGTGTTACATTAGCCATCTTACAGTCCTCTGGGACCCTTCCTGCCTCCAGTGATTCCTGAAAGATCACCACTAATGCCTCCACAATCTCCTCAGCTATCTGTTTTAGATCCCTGGGATGTAGTCCATCCGGTCCAGGTGACTTATCCACCTTCAGACCTTTCAGTTTCCCCAGAACCTTCTCCTTAGAAAGCCTCTACCACCTCTGCCCCCTGATTCTCCTAGAGCTCTGGCATCCCACTGATGTCTTCCATCGTGAAGACTGATGCAAAGTAACTATTCAGTTCATCTCCCATTTCTTTATTTCCTATTATTACTTCTCCAGCCACGTTTTCCAGTAGTTCAATGTCTATTTTTCTCTCTTACCTTTTATATATTCAAACAAAACTCTTCCTATCTTCTTTTATATTACTAGCTAACTTGCACTCATATTTCATCTTCTCTCCCCTTATTGCATTTTAGTTGTCCTCTGCTCACTTTTAAAGGCTTCCCAATCCTCTGGCTTCTCACTAATCTTCGCCATTTTGTCTGCTTTTTCGTTTGCTTTTATGCTGTCCTTGACTTCCTTCGTCAACCATGGATGCCTTGTCCTCCCCTTAGCATGTTTCCTCCTCCTTGGGATGAATTTCTGTTCTGCCTCTCTAATAACCTCCAAAACCCCCTGCCATTGCTGTTCCACTGTCTTCTCTGCTGGGCTCCTTTTTCAATCAACACTGGCCAGTTCCTCCCTCATGTCTTTGTAGTTACCCTTATTTAATTGTAAAACCGTTACATCTGATTCCAGCTTCTCCCTCTCAAACTGCAGGGTAAATTCTCTCATATTGTGGTCACTGCTCCCTAAGGGTTCCTTCACCTTCAAATCCCTAATCAAGTCTGTGTCATTACATGGCACCAAATCCAGAATTGCCTGTTCCCTCGTGGGGTCTACCACAAGCTTCTCCAAAAAAAATCTCTTAAACATTCCACAAATTCCTTTTCTTGGGGTCCACTACCAACCTGATTTTCTCAGTCCACCTGCATATTGAAGTCCCCCATGATTATTGTGAAATTGCCTTTTTTACATGCTTTCTCTTATCTCCTGATTTATTTTCTGCCCCACATCCTGACTACTGCGAGGGGGCCTGAACATAATTCCCACAAGGGTCTTTTTACCTTTGCGATTCCTCAATTCTACCCACAGAGATTCTATGCCTTCTGATCCTATATCACTCCTTGCTATTGATTTAACTTCATTCCTTACTAACAATGCAACCCCGCTCTCTTTGCCCATCTGCCTGTCCTTTTCGATAGGACACATATCCTTGTATATTTAGATCTCAACCCTGATCCCCTTGCAGCCACGTCCCTGTGATGCCCACAACATCGTACCGGTTAATTTCAATGTGCACAACAAGCTTTTACCTTGTTCGGTATACCGCATTAAGGTACAATACCCTCAGTCCTGCACTGACCATCTCCCTTCTCACACTTGTCACCTTTTTTGCTCTGCCCGAGGGTGATGTTGTTCTCTTAATTTTTTTCTCCAGTGCCCCTTCACTTATTCCACCTTCTAAGCTAACGTTCTGATTCCCACCCCCCTACTAGTTTAAATCCTCCCGAATGACACTAGCATCTTTAGTTTTACTTTGATTGCCTGAATAACGAGATGATGGTCACATCCTGGCAGGAATTGCGATTTTGCCATGCGTGGGTAGTGTTCATTTAAAATGTTAAATATTTGGGCAATGCTGGCAGCAAAGTGTGCACTGTATAAACATTTAAATTAGTTGCAGCTTGGTTTAAAAAGTCTCCAGGAAGTCTAAGGGAGAGCCATGTTGGAGTTACACTCAGTTGGCCCAAGATGTGAGACCATTCCCTTGTTCTGCTTCATGTGAAGTTGGGTCATGCCCTGACTGAATTTGTGGTACATTTTTGCAGTGAAGAGAAGCAGTCCACAAACGTTTAATGTAGATACATATTGGAGCGCTGTCTTCATTAGTACAAGGGTATAATAAATAGAAGCCATCTGTTCTAAATAAGCATAGACTCTGGCCATGATAGCACAGTTACAGACATGCGAGGGGCCTGTCATACTGAGTATTTTTTATTTATTCGTTCACAGGATGTGGGTGTCACTGGCAAGGCAGCATTTCTTGTCCTTCCCTAATTGCCCTTGAAGGTGGTGACAAGCCACCTTCTTGAACAGCTGCAGTCTATGTGGTGTAGGTACACCCACAGTGCTGTTAGGGAGGGAGTTCCAGGATTTTAACGCAGTGACAGTAAAGGGACAACGCTAGCATTCCTGGTCAGGATGGTGTAGGTACACCCACAGTGCTGTTAGGGAGGGAGTTCCAGGATTTTAACGCAGTGACAGTAAAGGGACAACGCTAGCATTCCTGGTCAGGATAGTGTGTGGCTTGGAGGGGAACTTGTAGGTTGTGATGTTCCCGGGTGCCTGCTGACAAACTTCATGGTGGTAAGAGTTCATGGGCTTGAAAGGTGTTGTTGAAGGAGTCCAGGTGAGTTGCTGCAGTGCATCTTGTAGCTGGGAGACACTGCTGCCACTGTGCGTCGGTGGTGGAGGGAGTTAATGTTGGCCAATGAGGTGACAATCAATGGGCTACTTTGTCCTGGATGGTGTGAAGTTTCTTGATTGTTGTTGGGAGCTGCACTCATCCAGGCAAATGGTGAGTGTTCCATCACACCCCTGAGCACCTTGTAGATAATGGACAGGCTTTGGCGAGGCAGTATGTGAGTTACCAGCCTCAATATTCTCAGCCTCTCACCTGCTCTTGTAACCACAACATTTATATGTACAGCTGTTCATACCTAAGCAAGGGTTGCAGTATTAATATATACCTTGGGAGTAAATGTAGACCTGGACTGGACGCTTACTGTGAACTCGAACAATTAATCAGCTACTATTTAATGGCGATATCTTGACTTTAGCTGTCAGTCTGGCCTGATTATGGTTAGCAGTTCTCTTACTTTTTATCATTTTTGTTTATCGTTTTCTATGACTGGGGAAGACACGTCAACAAGCCTGTTGTTGGTAGCAATATTTTTTCAGATGTGCCACCTTGCAATTAATTAGCTCCTATCTGTTACTAACGTAGAACATCATGACCTCTATTTCTATGAGGCAATGGTTGTCTTATCAAAATAAGCAGCATTCATTCAGCATATATTTTTTGAAAAAGATAATTACATGGTTCAACGGCAGTCAAATCTGAGGCCTGTTTCTGGACTATTTTTTTTTTTAAATTTTAAATGCCCATTATGAATCTTGTTTCGGGGCATTCTCGATTGTTCATTTGAGAACGAATTGCCCAATGTGAAATGGAGTTGTATTATCAAGGCAATTTCTCTTGGATACAATCCTTCATTTATGCTGAGTTAGTTGATCTTAACTTGAGTAAGGATGCAGTCATTGTCCGCAATACCGTGCAACATATATGAAATCATTGACTCGTGCTGGGAAATGTAGATCTATGAGCTATGGGTGATGAGAATTGAGCTCTTCTGTGGAAGCCCTCGGGTTCAAAGGAAATTCTCACACATGAAGGATGGTTACTTTGTCAAGGTATCATAAGGGAACTGTGTGCCTCAGTACCTTCAGTTGTGTCATGGATGCAGCAGCAATGCAAGTGTCTTGTAGTAGTAATGATCATAATCTTTATTGTCACAAGTAGGCTTACATTAACACTGCAATGAAGTTACTGTGAAAAGCCCCTCGTCGCCACATTCCGGCGCCTGTTCGGAAACACAGAGGGAGAATCCAGAATGTCCAGATTACCTAACAGCACGTCTTTCTGGACTTGTGGGAGGAAACCGGAGCACCCAGAGGAAACCCGCGCAGACACGGGGAGAACGTGCAGACTCCACACAGACAAGTGACCCAAGGCGGGATTCGAACCTGGGACCCTGGCGCTGTCAAGCAACAGTGCTAACCACTGTCCTACCATGCAGCCCACAGTGTCAGTTAGTCAGTGATCCAGAGCAAAAGAGCCCATGTAAGGGGATCAGGGGTTATGGGGAGGAGGCAGGAGAATGGGGATGAGGAACATCAGCCATGATTGAATGGGGGAGTAGACTCGATGGGCCAAATGGCCTAATTCTGCTTCCGTCTTTATGGTCTTATGGTGATTAGTACTCGTCGCCCAAACATTCACTCCCTCCACCACTGACGCACGGTGGTAGCAGTGTGTACCATCTACAAGATACACTATAGAAACTCACCAGGCTCTTTCAGCAGCTCCTTCCAAACTCATGATCACTACCAACTAGAAGGAGAAGAGCAGCAGATAACTGGGAACCCCATCACCTGGAGGTCCCCCTCCAAGTCACTCACCATCCTGGATTGGAAATATATCACCATTCCTTCACGGTTGCTGGATCAAAATCCTGGAACTCCCTCCCTGACAGCATTATGGGTCTACCAACACCACATGGACTGCAGCGGTTCAAGGAGACAATTCACCACCACCTTCTGAAGGGCAACTCAATAAATGCTGGCCTAGTCAGCGATGCCCACATCCTGCTAATGAATAGAAACAAAGATTGTAGCTGGTCCTTTTGTGACATTATGTAGACCGTCTAGATTATAAAGGGTTAATGTACTATCGTAATTGACCACTAGATGGAGCTAGATGCAGAACTATATAAAGCAGTGACTCTCTGACTTCTGGGAGAGGGCCAGAGAGAGTACAGAAGAGAGGCCTAGAGAGTGTAGAGTACAGTTACAGATAGAGCGTAGAGACTAGTGTTAATAGATTACTAGATTATTGCTTGCTATAGGAGTAAGTGGTCGAGCTTTAATAAGCAGTGTAATAAATGTTAGCTTTGTTATTGAACTCAGCTTCTGTAGTCTTTGTGAACAGTACGACACCCATCCTGATAATAAGAATCACAAAGAACACCAAACTTGTTCCATTCCTCTCGACTTCCATGTTGACTTTTGATTTCTATCGGGCCTTGAACAGCCTTCTGAAATGAAGCTCCTGCAGCTCTCAAACACTGAATACATGAAATAAGCAGGAAAATAGAAGAATATAGAGCCAATAACAGTCTTAATGAACCACAAAACTTACAATCTTCTATTTTAGTCTTAAAAGGCTCCTGTGGCTCTCAACGGGCAGTATGTGTTTGCTTTAGTTTCCTTTTGCGAGATTACTGTAGGAGAGAAATGAGAGTCTGTGGGTTTTTTACATTCCAGTCATTCTACTTCATAATATTCTGCAGGTGGAATTACCAGGAAATCATTCCTACAGATGTTATTTTATTGGAAATGCGTGTATGTTTTCATTTTTGAAGACTGTTTTCTTAATAAGTGAATGGTTCCTGGAAGGTCATGGAGATCCTTTGTGTTCATTCATTTGTAAAGAGTGCATATTCTTGTACGTTTTCTCTCTTTCTCTGGAGTCGTGTTTTTCCCCTTTAGTTATTTTTGAAACTTGTCTCGCTGGGCAATACACCAGTGCCAAACTTGAGTTGGCGGGTCATTGACCTGCTCCCAGTCTGTTGCCAATGGCTCAGCATGCTTGTTGCTGCTTCATATTTACACAAGGCCTCTTTCCAATTTTTCATTCTCCCACTACTTCAAAGTGTCATGTTCATGCCCATTACCTGCTCTTGCTCGGAACGAGCAGGAAGGACAGGTTGGGCGGAATTTTCCCATTTTCCGATGCCGGTGGGAAAAATGGCACTGCGGCTTTCTCCGTCGCATTGTGTGGGAGACAGTCAGTTTGATTACAATTGAAGGGCAGGTCCTGTGACACAATGCTAAAGGGATGGGCTCTGATTGAACCAGCCCACCAGCAACTTGGTGATCAGAATATGGGGCGCCATTTAAAAAATAAGAAAAAAATAGCAAAATCGGAACTCTCTCCCCCTGCCCCCACTCCCCCCAACGTAAAGCCCCCTCCCCCCACAATACAACCCGCATGACTGCCTCTAGCGCCAGGGTACTGCCTGGGCATGATCCTCTTCGCCATGAGTGCACTCACCTGAACTCCTCTGGTGGGTTTTGCTCACTAGTTGCATGCCGTGGGAGACCTGTCGTAATTCACGTCGGCATGCCCTTTCGCCAATATGAATGGATAATGTAACGGGGCTTATTATCCGGCATGAAGGTCTGATAATCAGATGTAAAATGGAGAACCCGATGGTCAACGTTGGGATTCCTGTTACATTGTTGGCGGAGGCCAGGACAATCGTGTCAGTCACACCCTTACAATTCAGCTGGCTGAACCCACCTGGTGCAAACAAGAATGGAATACCCCCGCCAACTATAAATGGTAGCCACAAACCTATCAAACCGTGCACCACAGTGCAACTAAACCACACTGATCGTGCTTTTTCAGTGAAAGCAAAAAAGAGAGATGTAATATGGTGATGCCAATGTTGCAATGTCAGAAACGTGACAACCAATTTGCACATAGAAAACTCCTCCAAACACTGTCATAGTAACCAGATAATCTGTTCTTGCAGTGTTGAATGAGGGATAGAAGTTGGCATGAGACAACAGGGATATAATTGCCCTGTTGCTCTTTTCCCGCCTCAAGGGGGCAAACCAAGCATTGACTTACTGATTTATCCAGGTCTATGCCACCTCTGACAATGCAGCTCTCCCTCAATACCACATTGGAGTGCCAGTCTTGAATTTTTGAGCTCCAGTCCTGAAGTGGGACTCAAACCCACAATTCAGAGGTGAGAGTGCTACCTTCTGAGCCACTGCTGCCAATTGGGTAACTAGGCTTTGTTCTGAGTACTCTTTGATGCAATTGATATGATAATTAATGGATAGGATGATTAACGGATGAGGAAAATATTTGCTCCCAAATATGTTTCCCAGCCTTTTTATTTATATACAGCTTGGATGGCTGGGAGTGGAATCCAGAGACCTTTCTACATGGAAGCAGTTGGAATTGGAAGAATGGTGGTGCAGTAGTTAGCACTGCTGCCTCACAGCATCAGGGACCTGGGTTCAATTCCGACCTTGGGTCACTGTCTGTGTGGAGTCTACACGTTCTCCCCGTGTCAGCGTGGGTTTCCTCCAGGTGCTCCGGTTTCCTCCCACAGTCCAAAGATGTGCAGATTAGGTAGATTGGCCATGCTAAATTGCCCCTTAGTGTCCAAAAAAGTTGGGTGGGCTTACGGGGATAGGATGGGGGCATGGGCTTAAGTGGGGTGCTCTTTCGGTGGGTTGGCGCAGACTCGATGGGCCGAATGACCTCCTCCTGCCCTGTAAATTCTCTGATTCTATGAATGTCACGGCAGCCTTTCCTAGTGATTAGTTGCACAACTGCAGGAGTGTATTATTGTGCTCATCTCTCATTTGAAATAAGATGCATAACATGGGTAGCTCAAAAGAAGATGAGGGTGAAAAACCTCAAACTTCTACGGTATGAGGAAAATATCTTGGATTTTCTGTAATTTCCCAGTGATAACTACTGGAATGTTGAATTCAAGATAAATTTAGAACCATTGTACCGCTTTGTAATTTGCTGAGCAAACTTCAAATGCTAATCTTCAGCTTGATGCCAGGATGCCATTAATGTTCTCAAAAATTAAATAATATATCTTTATTCTGAAATAGGAACCAAGAGTGTTAGAAAAGATGATCCGATCGGGCGGCATCTGTGGAGAAAGGAACAGAGCTGTGTGTTTCCGGTTGATGACCTTTAATCAGAACAGGGAAAAGCTAGAAATGTTATGGTTCTTAAGCGATGGAAGAGGAGAGGGTGTAAAAAGAACGGAAGGGAAGATCTGTGACCGAGTGGAGGGCAGGAGAGATTAAATGGCAAAAGAGTTGGTGGCGCAAGGCCAAACAGAGTGGCAATGGGCAAGTGATGAAACAAAAGATGTGTCTAGAGCAGGTGTCAATGGCAGGATCCCGAATAGCCACCGTCCATAAGCGCAATGAAATGAATTTTAAAACTGCAAAAGGGAAAGCAAGCAAAATAGGGAGAGAGATTGCAATCTAAAATAGTTGAATACAACATAGAGTTTTACTTATACTTAATTGGAATGCTGCGAGATGCCAAATGGAGGGCAGAGTGGTGAAAAAATGAGAAGAAAAATGATGGGTGACTAGAAGCTCAGATTAGGCTTGTAGACTGCACCAACTTTTTCCGCAAAGCAATCACCCTACTTCCGGTTGGTCTCCCCAATGGAGAGGAGCATCATGAGCAGTGACTAGAGTAAGCTTTAAAAAGGTGCCCGGAGGAAGTGTTTGTGGCTTTGGCAGTGAGAAAAGATGAAGTACAAATTGCAGCTCCTGTGCATGTGTGTAAAAGTGCCATGGAAAGGAATGGGATTGAGGGTGATTGATGAGTGGACCAGGGTATTGCGGGTGGAACGGTCCCGAAAGGGGAGGAGGAGATGTGTTTGGTGGTGGCACCACAGCGGAGGTGGCAGAAATGGGAGAGGATAGTTTGTTGGAATACGAAGGTTGGTGGTGTGGGAGATGAAGATTAGGTGAATCTTATTATGGTTGTCGGAGTAAGGGGATAGATAGGAGCAGAAGTTCATTAAATTGAATGGATGCAATCAATCACCTTGTTTTTTTTATTTATTAATTTTTTAAAAAAATGTTATTCTACATTTTCACATTTTCCTTCAAAAATTTACACCCCACCCACAAACAGTAAATGGTAACAAATACAAAATCAATCCCCTTAACAATACCAATGATCCCATCCTCCCACCACCCCAAACAACGGCCCACCTGTCAATATATGCATCCAATAAACCAAACCCTCCCACGGTGGAAACAAAAAACAAAAAAGAAAAAGGAGTCCGGGACCGCCCATGGTCACCATTTACCTATAGAGTCCACTCCCCCTCCCCCCCCCCCCCCCTACACTCAACGCCATCCAGCCTCTGAAAGAGTACCATACATGATACCCAAGAGTTGTACTCCCTCCCCCCCGCCCCCAAGTCTCCAGATCCTCCCGTCCACTGCCTCTTGTAAAACTCCTCCTCCCAACCTCGGTTCCTTCCCCCCAACTTTCCACCCCGGCTAGACCACTCGGACCCTGTTCTGCCAGGCTCCGATGGCCGCAGCCCCTCCCCCCACTCACTCCCGTTCACTGGCCGGCTTAAACCGGCCAGCGTGGAGGCCCCTGCCCGGGTCCCTTTCCCCCTTGCCCGGCCCTAGGAAAGCCGAGATCCCCTTTCAGCACACGAACCCCGCAGATCCATCTACACCCCAAAGAGCCCTCATTTCGAGTGAAAGTCCCATCACTTCCCTTGTCCAAATATATACAACATTGGCTCCTTTAGCCCACACACCCGCACGCAGTGAAACAAAAAAGAAGAAAATACAGTCATGAGGTTACATCGGCACATGGCCATTTCTCAATTTGTCAGTTCTGCCACAGTCCTTCTGCCTTCGCAAACTCCACCGCTGCTTCCGCCATTCCAAAATAAAAGTCCCTGAGCTTATAAGTCACCCTCAGCTTCGCTGGATATACAATGCCGCACCGCACCTTGCTACTGTACAGTGCCCTCTTCACCCGGTTGAAGGCAGCCCGCCTCCTCGCCAGCTCCACCGTAAAGTCCTGGTATACACATATACCAGCTCCAGCCCACTGCACCACCCGCTTCTGCTTGGCCCAGCTCAGGACCTTCTCCTTCACACTGTACCTACGGAAGCACAGAGTCACTGCCCTTGGCGGCTCACTCGCCTTTGGTACAGGCCTCCACGACCGATGAGCCCGATCCAGTTCATATCGGGAGGGATCCTCCCGCTCCCCCAATAGCTTTGCCAGCATCACGGCAAAATACTCAGTCGGCTTCGGTCCTTCAACTCCTTCAGGCAGCCCCACAATCCTCAAATTCTGTCGCCTGGATCTGTTTTCCAGGTTTTCCATTTTTCCTCGCAGATCCCTTGTTAATGTCCATCACCTTCCGCATCTCCTTCCCCATCGAGGCAAGTTGATCACCGTGCTGCAATAACGTCTCCTCCACTTCCTTCAGTGCCTCCCCTTGCTCTCGCACCTCCGCCACTGCGCTCGCCATCACCGGGGAAATCGCCTCCTCCACCAGCGCACTCAAAACCTCCCTCATCTCCTTCCTCACCGTCTCCATCCATTTCGCAAACTGCTTTTCAAATTCCACAGCCATCACCTTAGTTATTCCTTCAGCCATAAGCACTGCCGCCTCCCCTGGTGCTCTAGCCTCCATTTTCTTTGCTGACCCCGCGGTGACCTTTCCACTCCCCAAAGGTCTTTCAGCCGCTTTTTTCACGGCCGTTTTTTTGCTGGTCTTTGACATTCCCCTCTGTGCTGTCTCCCGACTTCTACTGCCTTTGCTGGCCCTAGGACCGGGCGTTAACCCCCGACAATGCCGTTCCCGAACGGGAGCCCTCCAACGCGCGGCTGCCTCCCGCCCGCCACCACCGGAAGTGTCAATCACCTTGTTGATTATGGTATGAAATGAGAAAGAAGGAAAGGCACATTGGAAGTACTAGTTTGGAAGGTCAGATCATCTGTAACTTTGTGGCAAATGGGGAAAATGGAATGGAATTCTACTAGAAGCAGGGTGTGAGGAAGTGTAGTTGAGGATTCTGACTCCTTTAACTTTTATTGTGATCAGTTTTGAATGGTCAATATCCGTGTTATTCATAGAACTTGATTACAGCAGTAAAACCATTCTTTCTGCCTATGCAATAGAAATGCATTCTGTCCGACCCAGTCAATAATCCTGGTTCTTTCAATTATTGCTCATGAAATGCCTTGTTATTACATAATCACAGACCTGCCCTTCACCCTGGAGTTTGCAGGGTCAGTGAGAGATTATTTATATTTCATGGAGGTAGGTAATGTGTAAACATCCATAAAGACTCATCTCCAACAGGTACCTGTCCATGTAGTCAGAAAATCAGGTGTTTCCCTCTCCCCAATCCGAACCTTGTTTTTCTCCGTCCCTGCTTTCAGAAATTTCCCTCTGAAAACCAGGTTGCTGCATGGCCTGACCCACATGGAAAGGTCACTTTGACCCACTTGGAGGCTTTTACTCCACAACTCACTCAACAGTTTGGCCTCCTGGCATACATCAGATTCCGAATGAGCAGATACGGCGGCAAAAAATACCTCCTGCCCTGGCTCTGAATCCCTTCAGTAAAGTTTCCCCCCCCCCCCCCCCCCCCCCGTAAGCAGAAGTTGGCCTAGGGTGGTTGGTGGTGGAGGTAAGTTGCAGGGGTTTTGTCTCTTTAAAGGTGCCGCATCATAAACTCCTGGAAATCACTTAGGCCCTACACAATCAGGTCTCTGCTCTTTTGGTGTGGGTGAGCATTGCTGCTGCTGATCTTCAAACAACATTACCGTGGGAGACCCAACAGGCCTCCATGGACTTTCAGGCCTCTGATTTCCACCAACTTTCTTTTGTTCACAACAGTAAAAAATAATGTAGATTGGCAGACGTGGTGCTCATGGCTGCTTTCCTGTCCCGATGAGAAGGTGTACGGGTGGACAGTGTGCTGAAGAAAATATGCATTTTCCTTTGCTTTTGCACTCCTGATGTTTATCAGTGATGTGGTGTGTTCTAAACATGTAGACACCATTCTGAGATTATAGGGTATTTTCCACATGCAATCTAATTCTGTATGGCTATATAACTTCTATTATCTATACTCATCCCAGAAAACAGCTGCAGATGGCAAGAGACAGGAAGTCATTGTGTTGGACTCAAAGCGGAGCAATGCCATTAACATTGGACTGACCGTATTACCTCCTCCGAGAACAATCAAGACTGCAATTCTGAACTTTGACGAATACGCTTTGAACAAGGAAGGCATTGAGGTAGGCTTCCCTCTTGATTTCTCTGTCCCTTTCTGCCAGGTGTAGGCGTCTGGGATCAGTCAACCTCAGTTTTAAGGCAGCCTGGTAATGTGTCTCAGCTGGTGTTATTTTTAATACCAGAGTTAGCATTTAAAATAAATGGCAAAGCAGCACGGTTAAAATAACGCCACTCCTAAAATCCCAGCTTGTGTGTAAGTAAACCAGCCTGGTCTTGATTTCCTGCACATTCGCTGCACTTCAATCATGCTGTCAGGGGCAAAGGTCAAAGCTGGGGCCTCCAAGTGGAATTGTGGGAATTGAGTTACCCTGGGTAACCTGAGGTAAAGACGAACAGGAAAGAAGGTCCAACTATACCTATTTATGATGTACGAGTCAGCAGAATAGTCCATCCATTTTATTATGTAATCCTTATTTAGCCCATGAATTTCATTGATAGACAATGGAATGTTTTCTTTGTTCTAATACCAAACATCAGCATCAAATCAGGCACGTCAGATGGAACAACGTATTCTGAAGCAATATCCAGTACTTCAGTTTTGTTGAAGTACCCAAATTAGCAACAGTGGTGATTTTTAAGCATTACAGTTCAGATGTGAGGGATGGCGTTTATTTTCCACCTTTTTCAATGGGAGCAGGATTTTTGACACCGGACTTTGGTGCATTTGTTGGCATTCATAGAATTTACAGTGCAGAAGGAGGACAGACAGTGACCGAACCTGGGACCCTGGAGCTATGAAGCTATTATGCTAACCACTATGCTACCGTACTGCCCATTCGAACTGACTGTAACTGGTGTGAAACACCGTAAAGAGAATACTGGACATCACCGCCCTAAACCGATTTTATTTCTTGACCCCCCCCTCAACTCCGTGAATAGGGCAAGGGGAAACGGATCGTCGAATGAAGCCATTTAATATATTTACGATCTTGCACCTTATCTCAAACAGCAGAAGGATTTGCCACAGGAAATTTATTGTGAAGAAAGTGCTTTTTTGTTGTTGTTGCAGATTATTTGTGATGTAGGTGTTCTGGGACAAACACTACATAATTAGACATGCCGTTGCAATTCGCAGACACAAGCATCTCATTTAAAAATGTCCGGCCTTGATTTTGTGCCTTGATCCTGGTGCCTTTCTCTGATATATCTGTTTCTAATAGACTCCGGCCCCACCTTCCCAATTTATTTGATTAAAAACACTGATAACCTCCAAAGTCAGAGACGAAAGCTGCGTTTTCTTGAAAATGCTCAGGGTTGAAATGTCGACTGTCAACTTGAAAGGAAAGCAGTTGGCATACTTGAACAATCTTGCAGGGTTAAGATTCCTCTGTGTGCTCTATAAACCAGCTTATAAAATGTTACCATCCCTATGGGGACCGATAACTTGTAAAATGAAATTTGAAACTTTCAGTTAATAGCTGAACTGATGACATGACGATTTCACATTTGAAGATGTTTACCAGGGCAGGCTATTTATTGAACGCTATTTTTGCCGGCCACTTATACTAGGGAACTGAACGTTTAACACAACCAAAAAAAAGAATCAGGTATACTTTACATTGCCTTTTAAGTGGACATTCAATTCTCCTGGAGTCGGTCTAAAATTATTTTTCGCCCTGAGGTTTTGCTTCTGATTCTTTCCTTTGCCAGCCAGGGAATTTTTAACTCCAGAATTATCTTGCACAATGTGAGGAGACTTCTCTATTGAGCTAAAGCTAGGTAAATCTTCCAGCCTCGTTAAAACTCCTCATGAGTTTGGTCTTTCCAATCTAAACGCAAGCTACCCCCGCATTCCTGCGCAGTGAACCACAGAAACTATTGGCCTCTAGTTGCTCTTTCTCTCACACACAGACTCTGGCCAATTGCCTGCTTTTGAGTTTGTGATACCTCGGAGACCCTTACCCTCTGAAGGCCCATCTTCAGGACAACAGAATCACATCATCTATGTAGAAATGCTGATTAGCTATCTTTGAGACCCCAGCTCACTGACTTTGTAAGTAAATGGACAATTTAAAGCACGATTGTTACAATCTGATGTTTCCATTTTTGGAGGACTTTAAAGACGCTCCGTCTACCCACTGTTAGCACATAGGCTGCCGCCATATTCTCCAAGTGTAAACACCTTGCACCTGCGTCCAAGTTAAACAACCTGGGCCCCAATTAAGAGTTAACATTTAAACCACCAGGCTTGCTGTCAGGCAGACTTTAGAACAAATCACATGAGCTCCCCCATTTTACCTTGCATTAAAGACACAGGGCATGATTTAACGTGCAAAAAGCCTGTTTTTGGCACATATAGTGGGGTCTTTCTCAGTGCCTGCAGCGCCAAGAGCTGCCCCGATATTAAACAGGACTCTTTTTCTTTTTCTGGCCTCGGTTGGGAAGGTCCCACTGAGGCCACACTCACCAGTGCAGGAAGAGATTGGGCGATATTTATAAATGCCAACCCAACCTCTTCAAGCACTCCCCAGACACCATGGCCTCCAGACCCCCATATCTTATAAACCCCCCCCTAACCCCACCTCTTGAGGGCAGGGCACCTAATACCCTGGCAGTGCCCTTGCTAGTCTGGCAGTGCCACCAAGCAGTGCCCAGGTGATTGCCAGTGTACCCCGGTGGCAGCAGGAGTGCCAGGTTGCCACCCTGCCCAAAGCCTGACCATCTAGAGCATCCAAAGGCCTGGGAGACCCCAAGGTGCCATTACGCCTGGGTCAATGTTTGAGTAGGCCAGTGCTAAAGTTTGAGTGGGGCCATATCAAGGCCTCCCATGTGTGGGCGTTCGTTTCCCAGGCCTCAGGAAAATCAGGCCTAATGGCTCACTAAATATGTAAATCTGGAACTCGTCCAGTGAGGGAGAGGTCCAGATCACAACATCCCGTGTGATCTAACGGGATGTCGTTGACGGCCTTGTCACGTCACCGAGTCGGGCTGCTGCGAGGCCATTCGAATATGTTCACAGTCTCAACACAACAGTTTTATAAACCTTATAATTAAAAGCCATACTCTCTTCCCCTCCCACCACCCCGACACACATCTTGGCAGCATCACAATGTTTAATCTGCTTCAACCAAGCTTTATGTGATAAATAAAATTTCGACATGAGTGTTACTTGAGGTCATGTACTTCTAACTCCGACATTGCTACGACTGAGCCATAATTGACAAGGGATACATCTGAGAGAGAAAGACCATTTGACCCAATCCTCTTTGGTCCCAGTATCTAGTTTCATTTTAACTGTCCCCTGTTGTAGGCCCTAATATTCTGTTCGGCAGATTTTGTTTCCAAATATTATATCCACGATGGAAGAAATGTTCCTCACGTCTTGGGCGGGATTCTCTCAGCCCGGGGCCGGGCCGGAGAATCACCGCGACCGGCGCGAATCGTGCCACGCCGCCCCGACACCGGCACGCGATTCTCTGCAGAGCGGAGAATCCGCCGCCATTGGCACCGGCGTGGTTGGCGCAGTGCCAATCGGGGGCCGCTCTACGCGGCCAGCCTGCTGATTCTCGGCCCGGATGGGCTGAGCGGCCGTCGCAAAAACGGCGAGTTCTGCCGGCGCCATCCACACCTGCTCTCAGTCGGCGGGAGCTCAGCGTGGAAGCGTCGGGGCGGCCTGTGTGGGGGGGGGGGGGGGGGGGGGGGGGGGGTCCAACCCCGGGAGGGGCCTCCAATGTGGCCTGTCCTGTGATCGGGGCCCACCGCTCGGCGGGCCGGCCTCTCTGGCCAGCGGCCTCTTTTCTCCCGCGCCAGCCCCTGTAGTCCTGTGCCATGTTGCGTCGGGGCTGGCGCGTTGAAGGAAGTCGCTGCGCATGCGTGCGCCGGTGCCACTGCGCATGCGCGGATCCCGCTCGCCTAGTTCATGCCGGGATCCGCAGCTGGAGCGGCGTGAACCGCTCCAGTGCCATGTTGGCCCTCTGTAGGGTCCAGAATTGCTGATCCTGAGGCCGTGTTGACGCCGTCGAGAACGCAACGGCGTTTCCGACGGTATCAACACTTTGCCTCAGGATCACAGAATCCCACCCCTTGTATCTGAAGTCATGTGTAAGAAGGACATATTCTCCATCTCCATATGTTTAATGAGCAGAAGCTAACGGATCCAAAACTGGCCAAAATATAGACTTTCACTTTTTAACTAATTTTGTTACTGAATTTTCTTTCAACATTCATCACGGGTTTAATATATTCAACATTGAAACATTTACAAGCCATGCAAAATGATTGTACATCACCAGTGCCAGTCTTTGCCCAGAGAGTGTTGTAGACATGTCAACATCAAACGTCAGACAACAGATGAGAATTGCGATTCTCTCCTGCATATCGGGAGTCTTTGTGATATAAATTGCCAGCATGGGGGGTTGGGGGGGGGGGGGGGGGGGAATCACTCGCCTTTGTCAACTTGTCCAACGTGGGATGGTCACTCTCCAATGCAAAGTGCACAGACCCGTGTCAAAAGATTCCCAATTCCTGCAGATGATTATCAATTAAATGGCTTTCGTGTATCTGATTTCATTTTAGAAAATCCTGACCATGATTCCCAGTGAAGAGGAAAAGCAGAAGATCCAAGAGGCCCAGCTATTGAATCCTGACATTCCTTTGGGTTCCGCAGAACAGTTTCTACTAACCTTGTCTTCCATTAGTGAACTCTCGGCCAGACTCCAGCTCTGGGCGTTCAAGCTAGACTATGAGACAGTAGAGAAGGTAACTCCAACCTAGAAACAAAGTCATTTGTTGTATGTTACAGCGTTTGATTAACAGCGTGGACTATGATATCCACTCCAACAGATAACTCAATAATATTCTTTGGGACCTTGATTGTACCGTGGATATAATAGAAATTGCTAACAGTATGGACTTTTACTGGAGAGTGATGTTGGTTTTCCCCAATGATAATGAGGTGCAGCATCGTTATGTGCAACTGTCCTCCTAAGAGAAACATGTCAAAAATGTAAGTTTGAGCAGAACAATGATAGCGTAGATGAGTTTAATTTGACATTTTAAACTCTTGCACTTTATTGGTTGCTGAGGGAATGGTTAACCTTTAAGGTGCAGCATTCTGTAGTATGTCAATGGTGCAACTGTAGTTTGAAATTGTGCCCTGAAAGGTTCCAAAAGGTTATAAATGTGGTTCCTCTGAAAATGGTCACTGTTCAATCCTGAGCAGTTGATGCCACAAACTGAGTGAAGCTGCTAAACTGTAAGGAAATGCAAAGGTTGAGTTGCTCTTATGGTCTGTCATTTAATGCCATGGTTATAGAGCAAAGCTTTGTAGATCATATTTAGGGTATTCAAGTCAAAACATTTACCAAATATTCCTTTCCCTAGCCTCCTTTTGCAATGAATAGCTGACTTCTTGATAGTAGTTGTTGCTTCTGAGACTTTGCTTTATTGGATGATCATAGATAAATTGTACACACCAAATGTTTTGACCATGGAGAAATGGCATGTTCATGCTCTACTTACAGGAAGTTGCAGAGCCTTTGCAGGACTTGAAAGAAGGAATGGACCAGTTAGAGAATAATAAAAGTTTAAGATATATCCTGGCAACATTACTGGCTATAGGGAACTTCCTAAATGCATCAAATGTAAGTTTGAGTGCCGTCTTTTGCTGGTTTGTTTTATTATTACTTTATCACATGCACATCTTGGGAAGAGCTCTTTGTTTTCTCATTAAAATGATTTGTGTTAGCTATTCCATTATAATTTTGGACACCCACCAAACTGTTGCAAAATAATCTTCCTCCCTGTCACATACAATATTATAAATGAGCTGCAATTGTTTGCAGCACAGAAGGATCTTTGGTCCATGATGCCTGTTCTGAGTCTCTGCTAGAGCACGCCCTCTCCCCATAGCCCATGACTCTTGCTCTGATTCAAATGTCAATCCAACTTTCCCTTCAAGTGTCATGTGTAATGTGTTGGAATTTTCTGTGATAGTGAATAAACTCTCAGCGCTCACCCGTAAGCTTCCTATGGACCTTTGCATGGCAAGTTGCTATCGGCTAAATATTCAAACAGTGCATGAATGGGATAAGTAGCTGTAATATCCCCTTAACTAATCATTTTGAAGAATAAGTAATCATAGAATCATAGAATTTACAGTGCAGAAGGACACCATTTGGCCCATCGAGTCTGCACGGCCCTTGGAAAGAGCACCTTACTTAAGCCCACGCCTCCACCATATCCCCATAACCCAGTCTAACCTTTTTTTGGATGGAAATTTACCATGGCCAACCCACCTAACCTGCACATCTTTGGACTGTGGGAGGAAACCGGAGCACCCGGAGGAAACGCACACAGACACGGTGAGAACGTGCAGACTCCGCACAGACAGTGACCCAAGCCGCGAATTGAACCTTGGAGCTGTGAACCGACTGTGCTAACCACTGTAATACCATGCTGCCCATAATTCACAACCGAATGAGCATTACAGAGTCTGAATGAGGAAGTAAAGTCAAACCAAGTATAGGATGTGAGATAATGGAAGGGAGAGAAAGAGTTAATTACGAGAGATCAGGAAAAATGAGTTAAATCAACAATTAAACTCTGAAGGAATGGGTCTCCAAACCTGTAAAAGTTACCTTTTGGCTCTGGAGAGGTGGTATGCCAGTAATTAAGACTTGCCGTACCGCTAGAAGGGATGAGCACAGTAAGAAGTCTTACAACACCAGGTTAAAATCCAACAGGTTTGTTTCAAATCACTAGCTTTCGGAGCACTGCTCCTTCCTCCGGTGATTCATGGCTAAAAGGGATGGCACAGAAATCTCAATTCATTTGAATAGACACCCAAACTATGAGATGCTCATGCACCCCAGACAGGAACTTAGATTTTTGTGTCAAACCAATCATGCCCGCTGGTGGACTTGCTCCCTGATATGCTAATGAATAATGGTGAACCCTGCTAACCTTGTTAATATTTCACTGCAAAATGCAGTCCACAATATTCTCTATCTAATCCAAGAGATAAAAGCTGACGAGAACATACAGCGTAAATTCACCAGGACGATTCCCAGGGAAGGGGAGTGAGCTATAATAACAGGGAAATATTTTGAACTGGTCACGCTACAAGAGAAAAATAAACAAGAGGTTTATAATAATATGAAGTGTGTGAATATGAAGAGACTATTCCGGTGACGAGCAGTCATCAATGTGATATTCTCACTCACAGAATGATGAAATTGGAGCGGAATAATTTCTTTGGCAAATCGTACGATTATACAGCACATAAGGAGGACATTCCGCCATGCATGTGTCAGCTCTTTGAAAGAGCTGTCTAATTAGTTCTACTCCCCAGCTCTTTCCCCGCAGCTCTGCAAATATTTCCTTTTCCTATATAAATCCAATTCCCTTTGCAAAAAGTTGAGATTGAATCGGCTTCCATCATGGTTTCAGAGACAGCTATTTCCAGATCATAGCTCACGTTAAATAAAATGTTTCTCTTCACTTCACGTGTGTATCTGTTGCCAATTATTTTTGTTTCCTGTGGTTACCAAACCTCCTGCCAGTGAAAACCGTTTCTCTTTTTTTTCTTCCTTGCGAAATCATTGATAATTTTGAACTCCTGTCTTAAACCTTGTAACACCTCAATGAGAACAATCCCAATTTCTCTACTCTCCCCAAGTAACTGAAGTCCCTCATTCCTGGTATGATTTCACTAAGTCTTCTCTGTATTAAAGCAAAACCCCGCAGATGTTGGAAATCTGAAATAGAAACAGAAAATGCTTGGAAAACCCGGCAGGTCTGGCAGCATCTCGGGAGAGAGAAACAGAGTTTAAAGTTTTGAATCTGCATGACACTTCTTAAGAGCTGTGGTGAGGTAAAAAAATGATGGATCCTTCACATTTCTACCTCTCTTCAGCTCTGAATAGGTTACACGGACTCAAAACCTTAACCTTTGCTCTCTCCACAGATTCTGTCAGACCAGCTTGATTTTTCCAGCATTTTCCGTTCTTAAGTCTTCTCTGTACCCCCTCGGTACAGCACGGTAGCACAGTGGGTAACACTGTTGCTTCACAGCTCCAGGGTCCCATGTTCGATTCCGGCTAGGGTCACTGTCTGTGCCGAGTCTGCATGTTCTCCCCATGTTCCTGTGTTGTACTTTTCTTTGTTCTTTGAAGTGCAGAAGATTTTAGTTTAGACGGGCAGCATGGTCGGCACAGGCTTGGAGGGCCGAAGGGCCTGTTCCTGTGCACACTTTTCATTTGTTCTTTGTGTCTGCGTGGGTTTCCTCCGGGTGCTCTGGTTTCCTACCACAAGTCCCGAAAGACGTGCTTGTTAGGCGGACTGGACATTCTGAATTCTCCTTTTGTGTACCCAAACAAACGGCGGAATAATAATAATCTTTTATTGTCACAAGTAGGAAGTTACTGTAAAAAGCCCCTAGTCGCCACATTCTTTTTTTTTTAAATATGTTTATTTAAAGTTTTTCAATAATTTTTACAAAACACTCCAAAAAGGAAAGAAAATATACAAAATAAAAATAAAAAGGGCAATACGCCAACAAACAAAGCAACTTAATCCTCTAACCCTTAAACGATTTAACAAATTAAGAACAAATTGGGGCAAACGCCCCTTACATAAACCAAAACAAGAAAACCCGCCACCCCCCCGGGTTGCTGGGTTGCTGCTGCTATTGACCTCCACATAACGTTCCGCGAGAAAGTCAAGGAACGGTTGCCACTGCCTGGAGAACCCCTGCAAGGACCCTCGCAAGGCAAACTTTATCTTCTCCAACCTTAGAAACCCTGCCATGTCATTGATCCAAGCCTCCACACTTGGGGGCTTCGCGTCCATTCACATTAGTAAGATCCTTCTCCGGGCTACCAAAGAGGCAAAGGCCAGAACTCCGGCCTCTTTCGGCTCCTGCACTCCCGGCTCGTCTGACACCCCAAATATTGCAATCCCCCAGCTCGGTTTTACCCGAGTATCCAAGACTTTGGACATAGCCTTTGTGAAGCCCCTCCAAAACTCTGCATGCGCCGGACACACCCAGAACATATGGGAGTGGTTTGCTGGGCTCCCCGAACACCTCACACACCTGTCCTCTACCCCAAACAACTTACACATCCTCGCCCCTGTCATATGCGCCCTGTGCACCACTTTAAACTCTCTTAGTGCCATGGCCAGCGGCTCAATTGCCAGGGCAATCAGCAGGGGGACAGGGGGCACCCTTGTCTCGTCCCACGGTACAGACTGAAGTACACTGACCTCCCCGTAGTCAGCAAATCAAACTCCATTTGGAGGCTCCGGCGCTCCTTCAGCAGCCCCTCATCAGGGGATTCTGCGTATCTGCTATCCACCCTCAGTATCTCCCCCACCAATCTCTCCCTCTCCCTCTTCTCCCTGTGAGCCCTGATTGAGATTAGCTCTCCCCTGACCACCGCCTTCAGTGCCTCCCAGACCACACTCATCGGTACCTCCCCATTATCATTGGCCTCGATGTACCTTTGAATGCACCCTCGGACCCGCCCACAGACCTCCTCATCCGCCAGCAGTCCCGCATCCATGCACCACAGCGGGTGCTGGCCCCTCTCCTCCCCCAATGGCAGCTCCACCCAGTGCGGGGCGTGGTCCGAAATCGCATGGCCGAGTATTCCGTCCCTTCCACTCTTGGGATCAATGCCCTACTCACCACGAAGAAGTCTATCCGTGAATAGGCCTTGTGCACATGGGAAAATAAGGAGAACTCTCTCGCCGCTGGCCTGGCAAACCTCCATGGATCCACTCCTCCGCCCCCCCCCCCCCTCTCCCCACCCCCCAAATCTGATCCATAAACCCCCTCAGAACCTTGGCCGCAGCTGGCCTCCTGCCCGACCTCGACCTAGATCGATCCAGTGCCGGGTCCAGTACCGTATTGACGGGGGCACCCCGCCCCGACTCTCCCTCTTCCCTCCAGCTCCCCCTCAGCCAGTACAGCAGTAACCCAGATTCCCCCCCCCCCCCCCTCCTCCCCTGGCCAGGCAATTGCTTAGCCCCCCTTCTCCCCCCATCACACTCCCATAAGTCAGCTGACTCTTGCTGACCCCGCCTCTGCTGACAGTCCCCCGATTGAATTCCCCTTCAAAGTCGTCGTTCTCCCCCCCCCCCCACCCCCCACCCCCCTCCCCCTATAAACCAGTGCGAGCTCCCGTCCGGTACCGCCTCCCACATCGGGCCATCTCCCCCCCCCCCCCTCCCCCCCATTTGCGCAGGAAAAAGCCCGCGTTCCCTGCCTGGGCCGGCCCCACCCCCTGTGGCGCAGCTCCTTTCTCCTGCAGCCTCTCCCCGAATCCCAAAGGCCCGGGGCCTCCAGCCCCCACTGCTCCCTTCACCCCTTCAAACGCGGGGAACAGCCCCTCCCAAATCAATACACATACCCAGAAAAAACACACATCATATCAAACCGCCCCTTCCCACTCCCCAGCATCCCCATAACCTCGAGTCCAGCTTTTCATTTTGGATGAAGGTCCACGCTTCGTCCGGCGTATCAAAGTAGTGGTGTCGGTCCTGATGCGTGACCCACAGCCGTGCTGGCTGCAACAGCCCAAACTTCACCCTCCTTCGATGGAGAACCGCCTTGGCCCGGTTGAATCCTGCCCTCTTCTTGGCCAGCTCTGCACTCCAGTCCTGGTAGATGCGGATTTCAGCGTTCTCCAACCTGCTACTCCGCTCCCTCCTCGCCCACCTCAGGACACACTCCCTGTCGGTGAAACCTCACCACCACAGCCCTCGGCGGCTCATTCGCCCTCGGCTTCCTTGCCATGACCGTGCGCCCCATCCAGCTCCAGGGGCCTCGGGAAGGCTCCCGTGCCCATCAGCGTGCCCAGCATCGTAGCCACATACGCCCTGACATCCGACCCCTCCACGCCTTCAGGGAGACCCAGAATCCGCAGATTCTTCCTCCTCAACCTGTTTTCCAGGTCCTCGAACATCTCCTGCCATTTTTTGTGCAGCGCCTCGTGCGCCTCCACTTTCACCGCCAGGCCCAGGATCTCATCCTCATTATCAGAGGCTTTCTGCTGCACCTCCTTAATCGCCGTCCCCTGCGCCCTCTGGGTCTCCACCAGCCTCTAGATCAACGCCTTCATAGGGGCCAACATCTCCGCCTTCAACTCCGCAAAGCAGCATTTCAGAAATTCCTGCTGCTCCCGAGACCACTGAGCCCACGCTGCCTGGTCTCCACCCGCCGCCATCTTGCTTTTCCGCCCTCGCCCTCCTCTCTTTTCCAGTGCTGCTTTTTTGACCACTCCACTCCTGGTCCACTCCATACAGTGCTGGGGGAACCTCACTGCTGCCTTCCCACACTGGGAATCGTCATCCAAGTGCCGCTGAGGCTCCTTAAAAGGGCCCAAAGGTCCGTTCCCAGCGGGAGCTGCCGATCGTGCGACCTACTCAGGCATAGCCGCAACCGGAAGTCCTCGTCGCCACATTCGGGCGCCTGTTCAGGTACTCTGAGGGAGAATTCAGAATTCTCAGCCAGTACGGGAATTGAACCCACGCTGCTGGCCTTGTTCTGCATTACAAACCAGCTGTCTAGCCCACTGAGCCGTAGCAACTGGGGGATTTTCACAGTAACTTCATTGCAGTATTAATGTAAGCCGACTTTTGACAATAAAGATTATATAAAAGATCTTGAAAAAAGTGTGGTTCCCAGAATTTGCGCAACAACTCCAGCTTGGGACCTAGCCAGAGATTTGTAATCGCTTAGCATAACTATCTTAATAAAGCCAAGGGTGATGTGTTCTTTTTTAACAACTTGTCCCATCACCTTGAACGATTTGTGTATATGTACCCCCGGTTCTTGTTCCCGCACTCACTTTAAAATTGGACGAATTAATTTAAGCCCCCTTCATGCTGCCACTGCCCCTTTCATTCTTTGGGCGTGGGACAATGTACAAGCTAGATCTCAACTGGTTTTGTTTATTTGGTCGTTATGATACAAGACATTCAGGGCTTTGAGGAATCCGAATACGTCCATACTGAATTGGTGCAAAGCGATTATTAAATCAATGGATTGAGGTGTCGGGCGGCAGGGGCCTGATACCAAAATACTTTTAGCAACAGAAAGCGGATATATATCCCTCCTTTACCTTCTTAGTACTCTTTAGGAGACACCATTTTGTACAGCGTTATTCTAATTTGGTTGGCCCTAAATGACTAGAAATGATGATGTATGAAATTGTAAGATGTACCGGACAATCAGATAATGGGACGGGTTGATAATAGGGAACATATTGGAAGGATTTGCTCCCGGCATGGTGTACAGCTCAATGGAATTGAGTGTAAAAGATCTATTTGTCTGATTTATGAACTGCCAACAATTTTCCAATTGCTAAGTTCAAACCCTGATCCTGGGCACAACAGATTTTTGAAAACTTTTATTTTTAAAAGGTTATGCACTTAAAATGAGTAAAAGCTTGTTGAGTAACAAGGGATGGTCAAGATTAGAACACAGTGAATTAGTGTTAATTTCAGTTAGCACTTGGAGAACTGGGATAACGACCGAAGAGGAAAGCTTGGTATTGCTGATTGTGGATAGGTACATTAGCTGGGAATACTTGTAGAATCTAAAAGTACTGGGGGCAATACCAAGGAATGTCCCTCTCCTCCCACGCCCTTCCTCCCCCCGAGGGGTTGTACAAACTGCTACACCCCCGCCGGGGTCCTGCTTCACATTGGTCCAGACCTGTTGTATCATGTTGGTGAGGTGGGAAATCCCAATCTGGGGGATGGTACAGCTAATGGGGTGGCGGAGACAATTGCGGCCTACGATCTCGCCAGCAAGCTTCTTAGTTTTGGCCTCACGGGAATTTGCACCCATATCACAAAATCCCGGCCCGCCAGTTCTGCTCTGATGTGAAGATCTTCCAGTATGACGTTTACCTTTTACTCGTACATTTCTTTGATGTGGTCAGCAGCCATCGTTTGGTTTACTTGAATATTCTCTCCTCTCTCTCTCTCTCTCTCTCTTTCCTCCCTCACTCTCTCTTTCCTCCCTCACTCTCTCTTTCCTCCCTCTCTCCCTCTCTCCTCCCTCCTCCCTCTCTCTCTCCCCTCACTCTCTCTCTCTCCTCTCTCTCTCTCTCCTCCCTCCCTACCTCTCTCTCTCCCCTCTCCCTCACTCTCCCCCCTCACTCTCTCCCCTCTCCCTCACTCTCCCCCCTCACTCTCTCCCCTCACTCTCTCCCCTCACTCTCTCCCCTCACTCTCTCCCCTCACTCTCTCCCCCTCACTCTCTCCCCCTCACTCTCTCCCCCTCACTCTCTCCCCCTCACTCTCTCCCCCTCACTCTCTCCCCCTCACTCTCTCCCCCTCACTCTCTCCCCCTCACTCTCTCCCCCTCACTCTCTCTCCCCTCACTCTCTCTCCCCTCACTCTCTCTCCCCTCACTCTCTCTCCCCTCACTCTCTCTCTCGCTCTCCCCTCCCTCCCTCCCTCTCTCACTCTCCCCTCCCTCCCTCCCTCCCTCTCTCTCTCTCTCTCTCTCTCTCCCTCTCCTCCCTCCCTCTCGCTCCTCCCTCCCTCCCTCTCTCCGTCTCTCATTCTCCTCTCTCTCACTCTCCTCTGTCCCTCTCTCTCTCTCCCTCCCTCTCTCGCACTCTCCTCCCTCTCTCTCTCTCCCTCCCTCTCTCTCTCTCTCTCTCCCTCCCTCTCTCTCTCTCTCCCTCCCTCCCTTCCTCTCTCTTTCTCCTCCCTCTCTCACTCTCCTCTCTCACTCTCCTCCCTCCCTCTCGCTCTCTCTCTCTCTCTCTCTCTCTCTCTTCCTCCCTCTCTCTCTCCCTCCTCTCTCTCTCTCTCTCCCTCCTCTCTCTCTCCTCCCTCTCTCTGTCCCACTCTCTCTCCTCCCTCTCTCTCTCTCTCCTCCCTCTCTCTCTCCTCCCTCTCTCTCTCTCCTCCCTTCCTCTCGCCTCTCTGGAGTCATGTTCTGCCCTTTCTCTGTTGGCACTTTCAGAGTTACCAAGCTTTAGACTTGTTCCAGCTGAGATGAGCGATTGTTGAGTTCCACCTGTCGTCTGGAACTCAAGATCTTCCTCCTTGCCATTGCCATTTGGCTGTCAGACTAATTCTGTCATTGTGTAGACCCAATTTTACTTTTGAGGGCTTCATTTTCAAATCCCCATGTTGAGACACTTCACACAGATCTGTGAAGCTCATTATGTTGCATGGCGCACCTTTGCCCAGCTTGATACTCTCAGATCCTCATGGTAACGGTCACAAGCCATTTGTCACCGATGGACTTGACTGAACCAACATGTTGTATCAGGTATAGTTCTTCTTCAGACTCCTGCTAATCTCTTTCCAGTGAAATTAAATGAAAAATGAAAATGAAGTTACTGTGAAAAGCCCCTCGTCGCCACATTCCGGCGCCTGTTCGGGGAGGCTGGTACGGGAACCCGCGCTGCTGGCCTTGGTCTGCTTTATAAGGCAGCTATTTAGCCCACTGAGCTAAACCTGCCCCAGGCCATCTCTATAGGCTTGTTTTGCTATTTTCTGGTCAAACAATTTTGCTTCTTGCATTAAATGTGGATAAATGTGAGAGAAAGCACCGGCTTTCCCCATGCTGGACAATTGTTCTTTACCCATGCATGCTGTCCTTGGGATTAAAGGCAGACAGATCAACAGGGCCTGATAATCTGCATCCCAGAGTACTTAAGGAAGTGGCCCGAGAAATTGTAAATCCTCTGGTGGTTATTTTTCAAAATTCTTTAGATTCTGGAATGGTTCCTACAGATTGGAGGGTAGTGTATGTGACCCCGCTATTCAGAAAGGGAGGTCGAGAGAAAACGGGGAACAATAGACCAGTGAGCCTAATGTCTGTAGTGGGGAAGTTGCTGGTGTCCATTCTCAAGGATTTCATAGCATAGCATTTGGAAAGCAGTGGTGTAATCAGACAAACTCTGCATGGATTTACGAAAGGAAGATCATGCTTGATAAATCTACTAGAATTCTTTGACGATGTAACTAGTGGTAAGCGCATGGGATTATGAGCAGTGTCTTGAGATGGATAGAAAGCTGGTTAGCAGACAGGAAGCAAAAAGCTGGAGTAAATGCGTCTTTTTCCGATTGGCAGGCAGTGACTAGTGGAGCACCGCAGGGATCTGTGCTTGGACCTTAGCTGTTCACATTTTATGTTAATGATTTGGATGAGGGAGCTAAATGAATTATCTCCAAATTTGCAGATGATACAAAGTTGGGTGGGAGGGTGGAGCTGTGAGGAGGATGCAGAGATGCTTCAGCGGGATTTGGATAGGCTGAGTGGGTGGGCACGTGCATGGCAGAAGCCGTATAATGTGCATAACTGTGAGGTTATCTGCTTCGGAAGCAAAAATGGGAAGGCAGATTATTATTTGAATGGGTGTAAATTGGGAGGGGGTAGATACTCTTGGTATCCTTGTGCATCAGTCGCTGAAAGTAAGCATGCAGGCAGTAAAGAAGGCAAATGGTATGTTGGCCTTGATAGCGAGAACATTTGATTGTAGGAATGGAGATGTTTTACTGTAATTGTATAGGACATTGGTGAGGCCACACCTGGAGTATTGTGTGCAGTTTTGGTGTCCTTGTCTGAGGAAGGATGTTCTTGCTATGGAGGGAGTGCAGCGAAGGTTTACCAGGCTGATTCCTGGGATGGCGGGACTGTCATATGAGGAGAGACTAAATCGGTTTGGATTATATTCATTTGAGTTTCGAAGAGTGAGAGGGGATCTAATAGAAACTTGTAAAATTCTAACAGGATTACATAGGGTAGATTCAGAAACAATGTTCCTGATAGTGGGGGAGACCAGAACTAGAGGTTATAGTTTGAGGATAAGGGGTAATAAACCTTTTAGGACTGAAGTGAGGAGAACTTTCTTGACCCAGAGAGCGATGAATCTGTGGAATTTTCTCCCACAGAAAGTAGTTGAGGCCAAGATATTGCATAATTTCATGAAGGAATAAGATATAGCTCTTGAGGCTAAAGGATATGGGGGAAGGCGGGATCAGGGTATTGAACTTGATGATCAGCCATGATCATAATAAATGGAGCAGCAAGCTTGAAGTGCCAAATGGCCCCCCTCCTGCTTCTAGTTTCTATGTTCTCTGCTATTTGTGCACCCTACCCTTTGTCTGCTATTGCTCCAGTCCTTGGGCTTGGACTATCTCTCAGCACAATGGAGCTCCTAGTCTGTTCTGCCATACATATGCTCTAGCTGTTGTTTCACAACTTCCACGCTTCACAACTCATCTATTGCTTCCTTTAGCATCAGTTTTTCATCTTTCAGTCGATGTGCTCTCATTGTGGGGGTCTCTCATTGCTGAGATCAATCTATCTTCAATCAGATCATCTTTTAGCTGTCCAAAATCCCATGATTGTAATAGCTACGTTACTGCCGTGACGTACCATTCACTGATCTCACTTTCACTTTTGACTCGAGTATTGAATACATAAATGTTCGTATATAACATTCGCTTGGTGTTCAAAATATGCATTCAAAGCATTCGACATCTCTGTCGCCTTTCTTCATCATTCGTTTCTTAGGTTTAGGATGGCATACACTTTGCAGCAATCCTTCCCCAGCAGTGGCATTTCTGGCTTCTTAAATAAATCCATTGCAACCTTATAGTTTTACCATTGTAATTGGAAAAAATGCTAACTTTTCCAGCCATTATTTTCAAATGGACTGGAGATGGGATTGGAAAGTTTACTGCAGCCGCTTTTACTTGCTCAGTAATTTACTTGCAGCGTTTGTCTCTTTCCTTTCTCTCTGCAGCCACTATTTTCACTTGCAGCCTGTGTGCGCTTTTCTGAGCGGTTTCACTTGCAGCCTTTCTTTGTTTTGCTCTTTTCACCACCAGTTTGCAGACATTGAAAGTTTGTGTTCCTCGATTCTCAGTGCCTTCTCTGCTCCTTTTACAAGTTTTAAGACTCTGTTTTTTGCCACTCTCTCCAGACACCATATTCATTAGTATGTTTCTGTGAGAGGCCATTTTTGAACTGACCTTAAGACGTTTGCCCTAGAGGCAGAGACCTCCTGGCAGAGCCACATGACTATGGAAGCCTGTTAGGTTTTACAGAATTGCATTTCCCAAACCTAAGCATGAGTAAACCTACAATCAGTGGGAAGTATGCCCTATGATACGAAATGAGGATTTACCTCTAGAAGGCAAAAACTCCACTTGTGTAGTTAACCAACCATGGCCAATAAATGAGGCAAAAGTCAGTCTCAAAGTAAAAGGCTTAAGCAAATGCAAGCATGGAAATCCGCCAGTCTGGGAGAGGAATGCAAAGGAACACAAAGAAACTCATGCGGTGCGGAAAGGATTATGAGAAAGAAAATCAAAGCTAACAGCATCATTTTTATAAATATATTGAGGGGCTGGAGGGTGATAAAGGCAAATGGGGGCCAATTAAAGATGGATCCGGATGTGACTATGCAATTGGCAGGCTTGTTAAATGGATACTTGGTATCTGTTTTGCAATAGATGATGCAAAAACAAAATACCAACCTAAAAATAAAACAAGGGAAAGAACTTACTGAATATAATATTTTATTTAAATGGAGAAATAATGGAACCTAACATCTGAATGTCAACAAATTTATGATTAATCAAAACATTAGATAGGCTTGCTATTGGGATCAATTTACTTCCTGGTTTAGAAGACCTCTTTGATACATCTCTGTCCTCAGAGAATTACTTCTGAGTGGCTGGAACAACTGTATATAAAATGTACTATCTAACAGCCATGAATATTGGGAATTAAGTTGCTTTACGTGCTCATGAATATATTTATGTTTTTTTAAAAGACAAATCACATCTGAAATGGGAAAAGGCAGAAAGCTGCCTGGGAACCAGAGACCCAGCATTGTGCAGAGAAGCAATGTTACATATGGCAGTGTCATTTTAACTAGCTTCAGTTTTGTATCTTTCCCCTCGTTTGAAAGCAACTTGTATGATTAGTTCGCACACAATATTTGAGAAAGCCTTTTTAAATTGGAATAAGAGGTAGCAAATTTTTAAGCAAATTTGAGGCAATACTACTTCTTCGAAAGGGTTGTGAATCTGTGGAATTCGCTGCCATGCAGGGCCAGTGAGTAAATTTAAGGAGGAGTTAGACAGATTTTTAATTGGTAATGGGTTGAAGGGTAATGGTGAACGGGCAGGACGGTGTCGTTGAGGCCAGGCTGGTATCAGCCATGATCACATTGAGGGTGTTAGGCTCGGGAGGCTAAATTTCTTACTCCCGCTCCTAGGTCATGTGTTCTAGGGAGGAGATGCTCTGGCTGATTTTGCAATCCAGCTCTTGGTCTATAACATCGTAGGTAGCAGATGAGGAAGATATCAGCCACGATAGAATGGCGGAGCAGACTTGATGGGACGAATGGCCTAATTCTGCTCCTAGATGTTATGAACTTATGAAATTAATTGCGATTCAAAACTATCCTGATGAATTTATAAACTTTGATGTTGGTCCAAAGTTTTAAAAGGGATCACATGGAGACATCTATGAGTTGTTGGTCAGACTTGGTTTCTTGTATTGCCAAAGTCTTGCCAGGTTATGGTGGTCAACAGGACAACTTTTGCATTGGGTCCAATACCGTGTGCACTGTGCACAAACTTTTACTCTGTGTCCTTCATATTCCCTTCCCTCAATTTTCCCTTATCCTGTCCCAAAGACACTGACTTGTGTTGGGGTGCAATAAACAGCCCTCAACCTAGATCCCAAAGTATCGACCAGCTATTCAAGTTGGGTGGGTGGGATGGCTGCAGCCTGAGCCCGCTCCAATCCTTGGCCAGAACTCCCACATGCAGACTTGTCAGCAAGAGTCACTGTATGGTGAACAGGCGGGGGAACCGTGACAAATTTATTATTTTCAGGGGGCATGATTAATTAGGGCATCCACAAATTTACTTTCTCCTCCTATTTCTGCTTCCTGTTGGGGGCAATTATTTTTTAAGCGCTTGACTTAATCACTGACAGTAAATCACCCTTGATTGCATGATTGTACCTTTATCTGCTAAAGTAAAGCCAGGGTCTCCCTCCATTTGAGGCAAAGGCCCTGGAATATTCAAATTATTCAACCCGTCTCAGCCACGATTACCAGCTCAAATGTTCTACTTTTTTGGAAATGAATAAAGGGTTGTGTGCAAGTGCTAAATATGTATCTTTGTGGAGTAAGCGTTTTTTTCTCCCCTTATCTCGGCAGGCCAAAGGTTTTGAGCTGGGGTACCTGGAGAAAGTACCGGAAGTAAAAGACACGGTGCATAAGCAATCTCTGCTGCATCACATAGCAACCATAGTGGTGGAAAAATTTCCAGATAGTTCAGACCTGTACTCGGAGATTGGAGCCATCACGAGGTCAGCCAAGGTATGTCAGTGAAAATAAATTCTCGGTCTGTCTATTATCCAGATGTTGCAGCTGTGTCTTCCAGCCTGGGCAGAAGGCAACAAAATATTGTTCTGCGTTTCCCTCCAGAGCTTTACGAATTGAGCAGGTTTGGGGTATTTTGGAATACCGTTTACCCACCCACTGCATTCAAATGTGGTTTCGGCAATTGATGCACCTCGCCCTGATTTCCAAGTTGTAATACTGCGTCAAACAGTCAGACGTGACTCTTTTTGGAATTGGGAAATATGAAGTTTTGATATGTTACTCACAAAATGGGCAAGGTTGTAAAATGACATGTGGAATCCAGTCAGGAGATCGTAAGTTGTGTAATTCTACCTAAAAAGTAGCTCTTTCGCGCATCCCATGCGTAGCGCAGGTTACTGAGGCCGGCAGCTTAAATGTCTTCATTTCAGGAACAGTGCCGATCAGACCGCTGCTGCTTTCTATGCCACAGCGAATGGGCAATGCACCTAAACGCAGGAGGGCAATTGCAGACAGTCACAGCAACAAAAAACAATCTTCATGGGGGCTTTTTCTGCTATTCTCCCAAAGCATAAGAAATAAGAGCAGGAGCACACCATACACCCCCCTCAGCCTGCACCCCCATTCAATAAGAAAATCACTCATCTTCTATCTCTACTGCCAAAACTTTCTATCTGCCACTGAGAATCACCTTCTCATCAGACCATCATTGCATTTTGGGCCCCAGTGCATGACGCAAGCCTCGCTGGTCTCTCCAGAGGAGAACGGACAGATGTCAAACGAAGTAAAACAACCGCTTCAATCTGTCTCAACGATTCTAACTACCTCTAAAAAAGATCCACTTGAGGGCAAAACTCTTTGTGGATATAAAAGCAATAACGTGCATCAAACGTAGACAGTTAGGTAGCACCTGATAGGATTAACCCTTTTTGTTAAGAGTTCAAAATGGCAGCTTGCCTCTCCGATTCAATGCTGGAATTCATTCTCCAGGCTTTTCTATTTTAAATTCCATCATCTGTTGTTTTTCCTGCACACTTCTCTTTTCTTTCTCCTTGGACAAATGCCCAACACGGTGCATCAGAAGATGACTATTTCGCCTTGGTTTGTGGATCGGACAGAAATGGGGATGTTTGCTGATGAGTGCAATATGTTCACAATCATTCGTGACTCCTCAGATACGCAGTGCATCTCCACTCGAGGAGTCACAAATGAGTGTGAACATTTTGCACTCATCAGCAAACATCCCCACTTCTGGCCTGTTGATGGAGAAAAGATAAAGACTTGAAACATCGTAACATGTACCTTCTATTTATAGCTGCTGACTAGCCTGCAAGCTGTTATTTGTATAATTTATTTTTCTACGTTTGTTCAATTTATCTAATAAATGAAAGTGTTAAGTAAGTTTATATGCCACGTTTCACCATTTTAGATGTCCCAAGAAATTACAGGCTGGTAGTAATTGTTGAATTGTAGGGAACATAAGGGACGCGATCGAATGGCCTCGCATCTGACTCAGTGACGTGGCAAGGCTGTGTGCGACGCTCAGGACGCCTTGCGAGATCACCTCGCTGGGTGAGATCCACATTAACATATTTAAATGAGCTATTAGCGCCCAGGAGATCTCGCTGCGGTACCGTTTAGCACTCGCCCACATAAACTAGGTGTAACGGCACCTGGGGGGGGGGGTGTCTCCTTACGCCATTGGAGGCTCCCAGTGGGGTCGAGCTCTGGGAAGGGTGGTACCCTGGCACGTCCGCTGGCATCTGGGCACCTTGGCACTGCTAGCCTGGCACCTTCGTATTGTTACCCAGGCACTGCCAGGCTGGCATGGTCAAGGTGCCAGATCGCCTGTGCCAGGGATTGGGCCTGTGGGTGCCCTTACGAGGTGGGGTGAGTGGTGTGCTTGAGTACCCCCTAAGTGGCACATTGGGGCAGTGGGGTCGTTTTGGAGGCCACGGTGGGGTATCCGAGGGAGGTCGAGAGATCGGGATGGCATTTAAAAAACGGCGCCCTGCTCTCTTCCTGCACTAGCGAGCTCAGCACACCAGTGCAGGAAGAGAGGCAAGTGCAGCCACGACAGGCCATTCTCAACCAAGGCCAAGAAAAATACCCAGAATCCGGTTTGCTACTGGAGTCCTTCTCAACGCTGCAGACACCGAGAAGGACCCCACTATACGCGCCCAAAATGGGACATTTTGCACATAAAAGCAGGCCCATAATTCATTTTCATACTATAATGATCAGACAAAATCTCTATTTTTAGTGATTTATTTTCCTCTGAGGGATAAATAAAAGCTAGGGAGACCGGTGTTCGACATTGAAAAGTGCCTTGGAAACTGAGAGAGCAGACAGGGCCTAAGGTTTTATCCAAATCACAGCCCCACTGACAGCGCTGCCCTCCCCTAAGTTCCTCACTGCAGTGTCTCTGGAGTGGGACTTGCACCCACAACCTTGTGGTTCCCAGATGAGAGTGCTACTAACTGAGCCACAGGGGAGGCAAGTGGGGGGTGGGCGGGAGGTGGGGGGTGGGCGGGAGGGGGGGGGGGTCACTGACTGGATGAAGAGTCAGAATAAGAGTCATGAAGCATTTTCGTTTTTATTATAGTTAGCATTAGTTGCCTGACATTGTGGAGGGCTGAGTTAGGATTGCTTCAAAAGAAAGCTAAAATGTTTAGAGCGGCGATAATTCATGTCCCTTATCATAGATTATCATAGAATTTACAGTGCAGAAGGAGACCATTCGGCCCATCGAGTCTACACCGGTTCTTGGAAAGAGCACCCTCCCCAAGGTCAACACCTCCACCCAATCCCCATAACCCAGTAACCCCACCCAACACTAGGGTAATTTAGGGTAGATTCAGCAATAGTTCCACCATCAGCTACTGATTCCCTGATGCTTTAACTGTTAAACAAAACAGATTAGAAAAGTGGCAATTGAATGTTGAAGCTGTATGTAACTTCTTGAAATTGTTCAGTTTGCTGGACAAGATCCCCTCTCTATGCGTTTCTCCTGTGGTGTTTTAATCTCACAAACCTCTTAGTTTCCTTGTGCCTTTACAGGGGATGCAATACTCAATCTCGTGGCAGTCAAGTGTAGAACGACTTGCTCTGCAATAAACAATGTTACCCATTAATGCAACTCGCTTTTTATATTTAAATTGATTGATTTTCAAATGTCGCATAACAGGAGGCAATTGATAGCTGTCGGGATTATTTCTCTTTTTATGCTTTTATTTCTCAGCCATACAAAGGGGAGGCCTAATGCTGACCCTTCACCCTTCCACTTCCCCACACTCTTAAAGCAGGCGGCCATTTTTGTTCGTTATTTTGCCACCAGCAACAAGAATCTGCTGGCTTGGTCCGGTAATGGGAGTGGGGTGTTTTGTAATGCTGCTGTCAGCCACTTAACGACAGGTTTACGATCCAGCTTTTCCTGTTGGGATATTTACTCCTGCAGCCTCTTCCTCACTGGAGTAACTGTCAAAAATAAATGCAGGAGCAGTTGGGAGTTAGCATTTGTTAAACTAATTGCTTTATCGTGCACAGGAGCTGCACTGAATCCCTGAGGTCCTTTTGTCTCAAAATGGTTCACCACCTGAAAAGCAGACCCCCAAGAATTTTGCTAAGGGGTAGAATTTCTCTGGCAAGAGCTCAGAATGGGCAGTTGGGAGCCCCTGAAATCTGGCAGTGATTGTGCTCACTGGATCTCTGCCTTTGGTGTGCCTGCTTGCAGCAGACTATCCTAAAGTTCAATTCAGTCCAAAACTCAGTGCTGAACTCGACTGAAATTAGCTTGGGCAAGATTCTCCAAATTTCTCCTGGGCACTGTGTGCTGTGTATACCAGACAATGGACACATTATGTGTCCTTAATGAGCTACATCCGGGCTTGTGCGAGGAAAGAATCTCTCCTTCGAGACCCGTTGCCTCATGTTATTTCTCCCTCGAGCCCCCCCTCTGCTTCTCAGCTGACGCTGGGCTGCTACTGTTGGCCCTGATGTGGATAATGCAGCAAAGCAAAATTAAATAAAAATCAGAATGTCAGCAAATGTTCGTGCTCTCTCAATGTGCATATACTGCCACAGTGGTGAATGGAATATTGGTGTTTTTTGATCATTCTGTGTCATTGTCAAATTGTTCCCACAGATCATACTCAAGCTACCCCAAAACACACTTAACCCCAACTTGCTGCACATACGATGTCTCAATTTCCTCCACCAGCGATTCCTCCTGGCTTTTGTAATAGAATTGCCACTATCAAATTTATTACACCGAGTGCCCTTACAGGAGACAACTGTCCCATTAGTTTGAGCCGTATTCAGATCAAAATCTAAGAAGTCAAAATAAATCAAAGCAGAAAATGCTGGAAACATTCAGCATCTGTGGAGAGAGAAAACGAGAGTTAACATTTCAGGTTGACTACTTTTCATCAAAAGAAGCATCGTTATTGTCAGGTGGATGTACCTTTAAGAAATGGGTGTTTATCAGATAGCTGCAGTGATGTCAATGTGTGGGTGGAGTTGGGCTGTCTTTCTGTCTTTTACTTTCGTTTTGAGCTGTAAAGCTGCTGTGCGGCTCTGTTTTTAGTTTTGTTTTCAGAGTTGGAGAGCTGTATTCAAAGCAAGCAGATGTGTAATGATCTCTCGCTCTACAAGCTAAAGATTGTCTTCAGCTCATTTGATGATTTCAAAGTTATACCTGTTTCTGTAGAGAATTTAAACCTGCTGTCTTTGTTTTTTTTAAAAAGGGTTTGACTTGTGGATTTGCTAGGAAAGGTATAAAGGGTTACCTTTAGGGTATTGTATCTGTGGGGTTACATGTGTTGGTCGTTGATAAGATAACTTAACTGATCGAAAAAACCCTGTTAACTGGGTTCATAGAATAAACATTGTTTTGTTTTAAAAATACTTCAGATCTCTGTTGCATAACACCTGGAGAGTGGACCCTTGTGCTCCCTATAACCAAAATCTATTAAAAGTCATGGGTCAGGTGAACTCCATGATAAACTTTGGAGTTTTCTAAACCCTGGCCCATAACATTATACCCTCTCCCACTGCCCAGTCTCCATAAAGTCCTGACGAGACATGGCTCTGGATAGTCTAACAGCTCATTCCTGAATGATCTCCATTTTGCCGGCACTGACTTTTCTACTTCAGCTCCTTGGCTGCTTGTTCGTGTGAAACTTAACTTCCAAAATAAAGGAGGTCACATTAAACCGAGAGGCGGGGAGGATAAAAGGCGATGGCGAAGAAAACGTCAGATTAATTTTTTATTTAAACTCGTTATTCTCAGGTGGACTTTGACCAGCTCCAAGAAAACCTTTGTCATTTGGAGCGGAGGTGCAAAGCCTCATGGGACCACCTGAAGGCTATTGCAAAGCACGAAATCAAATCTACCCTGAAGCAGAAAATGTCCGAGTTTCTGAAGGATTGTGCTGAGAGGATCATCATTTTAAAAATTGTTCACAGGAGAGTAATGAACAGGTACGAGATGTGGACGCTCGTTTCCCAAATGAGTTCTGTTGTCCCAATTCCTTCTTCTTTTTATTGTGATAAAGACGCTTACACGATCGTTTTGTTTTCAAGGTTTTTTCGATTCCAGAAAGATGGGTAATGGGGCTAATTTGGTTTTGGGGATTTTTTTTTCCACCCAAAGGGCAAGGCAAAAGGGTTGAGACGAGGCCGGAGTTGCAGAAAAATAGGAGCAAATGCTGGTCAAGAGATCACGGCAAAGTACTTGTTGTATAAAACAAAAGGTTGCTGGGTGTGGGTAAAATTAAACATTTGCAAAGTATTATGATTCATTTTAATATTACTTTATTTCTCCTCTTGGTTCCTTTTGAAATAATATTATTCATGTGAAGATGAAAAATACTTTTTGAGTGTGCAAACGTTTCTTGAGGTTAGGGGGTGGGTGCGGCGATGGTGGTGGATATAGTCAGGGAACAGTTTGCTGAGAATATTTAAAGCTGAACATTGACAGCTAAGTGCTGTGGCAGAATGCAATAACTTGCTTGCTGCACTTGTACTGATGGCTGTCGTGTGGGAGGAGGGGTTTACAATAAAGAGGAAATGTCCCGAGATTGAGAAAAGGGACAAAGCGTGATGCTATAATGGGACACCTAAGTAATGGTCAAAGAGAAGGATTTGGAAGGAAGGTGTATTGTAGCTAAATAGATCATCAGCCGATCATGAGGGTGTGAACTTGGCTAATAAGTTGTGGGTCAGAAGTGGCATGCCATAAAAAGAGGTGACACTTCTTTAATTCAATCCACTTCATGCTCCTGCCCCTCCTGTGTTGTGTTCCTGACCTTCACCAGTCATCATAGGGTGATGGTTTCCTGCAAGGAAGGGGAAAATCGAAGGTTACCCATAGGTTAAGAGGCTGGATTCCCCTTGGGTGTGTTTTCACCAGGGCAGGGTGGGGGTGGTTGGGGGGCACGTGCAATGCAAGCTGCGGTAAGCCCACCATGAGCTGTCGGCCATAGCACTGTGATTTTGCCACCCGGCCACCGTGCGAGATTTGCGATGCTTGAAACGTCTCACGAGATTCAGTGGAATTGCGCGATAGTCGCAATTTGAATCTCGCCCTCGCTTGGCGAAATCCATGTTAGCAAATTTAAATGAGCCAATGTCTGCACCAGATTCACCCAGTGCCTAAGACCTAACGGCGGAGCCTGGGAGACCTTGTCAGGGCGCAGTTTAGTTCTGGTTTCCACAAACATGGACCACGCATAACCGCACCTGGAGGGGGTTTCAGGCCATTAGGGATCCCTGGGAGGTCGGGCTCTGGGTAGAGTGGTATCAGGGTGCCTGAGTGGCAGCGATGCTGGGGTGACTGGGTGGCACTTCCAGGATGACAGGAGCAGTGTCAGGCCGGCGGTGCACAGGTGCCAGGTTGGCCGTGCCAGGGATCAAGCCTGTGCTCCCTTGCCTGAGCTGGGGTGAGGAGGCTCGATGACCCCCTAAAAGCTAAGTTGGGTGCAGTGCGGGGTCCGGAACAGCAGTGGGGTGGCTGAGGAGGGTCAAAAGATTAGGGCCGCATTTAAAAATGGTGCCTTGATCCGTGAATCACCTTCCTGCACTGGCAAGCTAAGCTCATCAGGCAAGAAATGGTGTAATTGCGGCCTTGGCGACGTTCCCCACCGAGATTTTAAAAAACGCAAAGTGCCGCTAAACGCGCCAAAAACAGGACAATGCATTTGCAATTTTTACAGTTTAACACTTTAACACTCCTTAAACAACCGTGCAGGGCCGACACACGTAAAAATCCTAAAAACAACGTCCCCTACTACCCCCGCCCTATTTCCTAATTCCCTGTCCTTGTCTTACACTACCATGCCTCCCATTTTCCTACCCACTCCCCCCCCCCCCGCTCCTTACTGCTGATGTTCAATTTTCTTTGAAGAAGTCGATAAACCCCTGAATTGATCCCCTCAAGGCGAACTTAATCTTTTCCAGCCTGAGAGACCCTGCCATGTCGCTGACCAAAGCTCCTGACTTTGGAGGTTCCAAGTCTCCATCCCAGCAAAATCCGACTCCGGGCCACCAGGGAGGAGAAGGCCAGAACATCGGCCTCCCTTTCCCCCTTGGCTCCCGGATCATCCGATACCCCAAATATTGTCAATCCTGGACTTGGAGTCACCCTCCCTTCCAGGACCTCTGACATGACGTCCACAAATCCCTGCCAGAATCCCCTCAACTTCGGACACGCCCAGAACATATGTACATGATTTGTCTCCCCCACAGCGTCCACACCTATCCTCCACTACTTCAAAAAACCTACTCATCCGGGCCACAGTCATATGAGCCCTATGAACCACCTTGAACTGGATCAGGCCAAGTCTGGCACACGATGAGGATGAATTAACTCTCTTCAAACGTGGTTCCTTTTTTAAAATCACATTTGTTACCATGAAAACCTGATTGAAAACGAGCAATATGGGTATTATTGATTAGGTGAGCACAGGAGGAGACTGTTCAGCACATCAATGTGCAGGCCATTTCAAAGAATGATCCATTTAGTCTACTATCCTGCTCTTTCCCACATCCCTACAATTTGTTCTCCTCAAGGATATTCTCCAATTCTCTTTCAGAAGCGTGGCTGCATAACCGGACTTTACTGCAGCTAAATATTATGAAGACCAAAGCCATTGTCTTCAGTCGCTGCTACTGTCATGATATGCAAACATGCAGCTAATGAACACATAGAATAGGACACAACCAATGAGCAGTCAGGACACTCGGGGGTGGTATCTCACTATAAAAGGGACGAGGCACTCACATCCCGCCTCTTTCCACAGACCAACATCTACAGAGTGAGATGGGGTGTACCCTCAGCATTACACCCCAGCACATGGCTTAGAGCAAGGCTGGTTCAGTTAGACTGAGTTACTACATTTAGATTAGCAGAGAGCCGAACTCATTGAGAACTGTGCTAATAGTTCAATAAACACATTGAACTCACTTAAAAGTCTAGAGCATCTTTTACTCACAACTGCATCAAGTGGCAGCTTGTGTTATTCCAAATTACATAACACAACAGCTACGACTTCCATTCTCTGGCCATTATGAGGTTTTGCGACCTTGGGACCATGGGATGTTTTTTCAACCACGCATCACCAAAACCACTTCTCATCTTCAGAACCTTGCTCATCCCCAACTCTGCCTCAGCACTGCTGCTGTTGAAACTCCCATCCATGCCTTGGTTACCTCTCAAAATAGCCAGTGCCAACTTACACGATGCACAAACTTGAACTCAACCAAAACTCTGCTGTCCATATCCTAACTCTCACCAGCATCCTCCGCCCATCACCCTGTGCTCACTGATCTGCATGATCTCCCAGATCACAAAAGTCCTGCCTATTAAATGTTCATCCTCGTTTTCAAGATTCCCTTCCCCATCCTCCCTCTGTATCCTCCATGAACACAACACACCTCAAAGATCTCTGCACTCCTCTAATTCTGGCTTATTAAGCATCCCTGGTTTGAATCGCTCTACCAATTGCAGCCATGCATTCATCTTGTGTTACTCTAATCTCTGGAATTCCCTTCCTAAACTCCTCAGCCTCTCTACTGCTCTTTCCTCCTTCCAAAATAACCCGTGAAGCCTCCGTCTTCCTATTCTAATATCTCCTCAAGGATTTCAGTGTCGATCTTTCAACAAAGAACAATACAGCACAGGAACAGGCCCTTCGGCCCTCCAAGCCTGCGCTGATCACTTATTGTATCGAGACCAATTGCCTGACTCTTTCTATATCCTGTCTGTTCATGTGCCTATCCAGAGTCTTAAAGGTCGCTAACATATCTGCCTCAACCGCCTCACTTGGCAGTGGATTCCAGGCCACCACCACCCTCTGTGTAAATAACTTCCCCCGCACATCTCCACTGAACCTTTCCCCCCTCACCTTGAACCTGTGCCCCCTTATAATTGTCATTTTCGCCCTGGGAAAAAGCCTCCAACTGTTCACCCTATCCATACCCCTAATAATGTAATAAACTTTTATCAGGTCGCCCCTCAGCCTCCGTCTCTCTAGGGAGAACAATCCCAGTTTATTCAATCTCTCTTTGTTTGAACATATTCTTGTAACGCGCTTTGGAATCATGTGCTAGGTTAAAAATCCGAAATACAAAGTGTTGATGACTTTGTACGAGAGACACAAACTTGTCACTGGGTTTTTCTGGCCAATTCTTCACAGAAATTCGGGTTTGGAAACCTCCAGGGCCCTTTAGACGAAGCAAATTTTCACTAAGTCATTCATAGAATTCATAGAATTTACAGTGTAGAAGGAGACCATTTGGCCCCATCGAGTCTGCGCTGGCCCTACCAAGCCCACTCCTCCACCCTATCCCAGTAACCTCATCTAACCTTTTTTTGGACACTAAGGGCAATTTAGCATGGCCAATCCACCTAACCCGCACATCTTTGGACTGTGGGAGGAAACCGGAGCACCCGGAGGAAACCCACGCAGACACAGAGAGAAAGTGCAAACTCCACACAGACGGTGACCCAAGCCGGGAATCGAACCTGGGTCCCTGGAGCTGAGAAGCAATTGTGTTCCCCATTGTGCTACCGTGCTGCCCTGTTAAGTGATATCTCAAAAGTGACTGGGGACAATTTTAACTTGTAGAAATTGGCATGGGCAGGGCAGTGGCCTTGAAATTGGGTTGTAGCCTTACCACTCCACTGTTGCCATGTTTAAGGGGCCAACCACTGGCCTGTGTAGTTCCTCAAATCAGATTTCTGTGATATACATAGAGCTATGAATATCATTTTAGGGCGCAACCGGTTTGAGTCTGAGAAGCCAGAAGAAGCGGGAGTGATTCTCATGGGAAGAAGCAGGGCTGCTGCTCGCCAGGTTCCTCCACGTCTCTGAGGACCAGCCCATCGCTACCAATTTGCTTTCCTGCTGGCTGGCAGCCTCTGGACCGCTGAATATTGGATTGAGCTGAACCCACTCAGCTGTAATAGTATGTTACTTTGTGGAGCAGCGCACCAGTTACAATTCTGTGAGGAAGTCAGTCCTCAAAATGGCTTTGACCTTTTTGCTCCTGGAATGGATGGGCCAGCCAAAGGTTAAAATTAACCCCACCTCGCCAAACAGGCTTGATATGCAAATTAAAGCACGTGACATGGAAGTTGTTTCCACCGTAATCAAAACTTAAGCAATTCATTAGTTGGTCCAGATAATTGAAAAACACGTCATCCCCATTGTGCTGAAAAGTCCTTTAATTCTGCTCTGCAACCGGAGGGACATAGTCAGGCTGTTTGGGAAGATAAGCTGAAAAAGCTTTGGGAGGCTCAAAATCTGTAATACATTAAGACATCATCATAGAGATCGGTTAACTCAGTTGGCTGGATGACTGGTTCATGATGCAGAGCAATGCCAACAGTGTGGGTTCAATTCCTGTGCCGGCTGAGGTTATCCATGAATGCCCTACCTTCTCGAAACTTGCCCCTCGCCTGAGGTGTGGTTCAATCGCCACCAGTAGCCTCTCTCTTTCAAAAAAGAGCAACCTATGGTCCTCGGGCATTATGGCGACTTTTACTTCACTTCAGTTTTCAGGCCCAATAAGGCAACTTGTTGCTTTGGGGAATCATGGAAGTACTTGACTTTGTATCAATTCACAAAGATGACTTCTACTACTGAATTATATGAATCTGACATAACGATAACTCTTAACTTGTTGTGAAATAAAACAACTTAATTTTCATCAGGCCACAACCGATCTATCTATCAAGTATTTTCAGACCAGTTAGCATAGCATCATCTGAAAGAAATGGCTATCAGCTCGAGGTCATAAGGAGGTTATGAGTTGTTCTATCATAGCGGTACACATTGTGAGTCATCTCCTATGAAAACTAAATGTTCAGATTGCTAATGGGAAGCTGAAATCATTGAACCCAAAAGGAGAAGTAAAGCACACTTAAATTCATAACCAGTATCCTCAAGAAAAAGGTTGAAGAAAATGTGAAATGAGTGCCAAAGTTTGCAGGAGCATTTTTTTATATGGTATCTTCCATTGGTTATGATGAGTGTGATGTTCTTTATTGAGTTTCTCAGGAGGGATTAAAGTTGTAGTGTAGCCAAAGAACATCAAGCTATGTTATTAAATAAAGCTAGTTTATTATACTTTATCTATGCTACAGAACTCTCTACTACTGATCTATCTGAACTCACACCTACTCTAAGCTTCTCCTTACTCCTTCGTACACCTTCTCCCAGAAGTCTGAGAGGCATTCCTTTTTATAGGTCTACTCCCCAGCTCCATCCGGTGGTAGAATATATGATCACATTAACTCTTAATGTGGCAGACATTACACATAATTTCACATCCCCCTTTCTTTGAAAATGTTTGAAAACATTTTTCAAACATGCATACATGTATGGGAATATGCATATTGTGAAAGGTTAACAATGTAGTTATTAACCATTTACAGTTCATGAATCGAGTATGTACTCCATATTCACTGTAGTAGTGTGGTACATAACCAACAAGTCATCTGTTCAATCGATCGGGTTTACGACTGGTTGAACCACCTTTGTTGCCTGACGTAGTCTTTTTTCTGTGTTTGTGGTGTTGATTTCTTGTCTTTGCTCTAAAAACTAGTTTGCTTTCTGGTTTTTGAGCAAGTACCAACTCTTGCAATTTGTTGGAATGCTGCTTTTTTCTGCTCCTTTTCTTCCTGGCATTAGAGCTGTCATACATGAACTTGGTATGGTCTATACACGCACATCTATCTGTGCTATCACAAATGGTAGGTGTTCTTCACACAATGTCCTGCGTCCCTTGCTTGTTTGGTAACTGGATTGCATCCCATACTGCATGGTTTGTTAAGAGTTACTGCAAGTCCCAACACTTTGCCTCCTTGAATTGCAATGTGTTGGCTAGTTCTTTGGTTTCAAAGTCATACCTTTGTGCAAATTCTGTTATTCTGTAGTTGCTCTTTGTGTTCTCAAGGTCAATTCCTTTTGGCTTATCTGATTCATTTTTTAACTTTTTACTCTCCGTTCCCTTTGGATTATCTGATGGACCTTTGAGTGTTTTCATATCAGTTCCCTTTGGATTATCTAACATATTGTTGATCTTTTTAGTATCAGTTCCCTTTGGAGTATCTAACGCATCTTTGAGCTCTTGTGCTTCTCATCTGAAGTCAACTTCTCCAAGATGTCTTCATTTTCTTGTTGGCTGTTCACAATTGATGTGCTCTCAATTGATTTGTTCACTGCTGAGATCTGTCAGTCTCGCCGTTGTCCTCCACAGCTTGTACGCTACTTGTGATCATCTTGTCACTGCTTGCAAATAAAGTGGACAGACCTTCATAGTCTTCCTCGTCTGTTTCACCGCTGTCCTCATCGGATGACTGCGGCATCATTTCTCGTTGTCAGTTACAATGGTCCTCTGTCTTCACGCTGTCTAGAACGTACAGTTGCTCAACGAGGTTCAGGGCTTTGCACGCTTTCGCTCCCAATATGGACTCTCGTTTTGTGCAATTTGCCATTGTAGACACAATGTGACTTCGATTGTGCATCCATACTGCTAGGTCACATACCCCTAGTGTTTCAATCGCCTTCTCACTAGTCGATCAGCCGTTTCTGTCCATCAAAAACTGTCGGTTGAACTCTTTGGCGGTTCAAATCAGAGAGGCTGAGGCGATTGGCACTCGTTCCCATGACGAGCTTGCAGTTGATTAATGTAGCATTCAGCATCACTGGAATTGTTCAATTATCCTGATTTTGAACAATTGTGATTGGGTTTATCTTTCCAGCTTCTGAAATTTCCTGTGGACCTTGGTCTACACTTTCAATTGTGTTAATATAGAATATATCTTCCAAATCTAATTCAGCTTCTATGATGTTGAGTTTTTCTTCTTTATTTGTGTATTTGGTTAAATTCACTGTTTGTTTCATACTGTAAACCTCTTCCACAGCTCTTCATTGAGATTTCCTCAATGTTCTGCATTGCGAGGCAAAGTGGTTTAATTTGTTGCACTTTGCACATTTTTCCCCGAAGGCTAGGCATTTCCTTCTTGAGTGGGCGTGTCCACAAAGTCTACATGTCATCACGCTCTTGACATCATGCGCAAACTTGTCATGTACATGCGCAGAACGGTCGACTTCTGGAGTGCGTAGTTTTTTCAAGTGCGCAAGCGCAACATGGTCATGCACATGCGCAGAATGGTCAACTTCCGGATCGCACTTCCCAAGCACGCCTGCGCAAAACAGGCGCCTTCTGTAGCGTGCTGTTTTCCACCTGCGCCACAACTTCAATGGCATCAACGACGTTGTCTACTTTCGCGCCACATTCTGGCACTAACATTTCGGAACTTCTATTTTTAGATTCTTGTAACGTTAGTTTCTGTTCTCTGAGCCATCTTTTACCGAGGTTTTCATTGATTTGAGGCTGACATTGCTGATCAAATTTTTAAATTACCACTTTAAACTTATTTTTCACAACTTCATTCTCAAAGTGGAATGAGTTATACAATTCTATAGCCTACGGTCCAGCCAAGTTTTCCAGTTGGAATCTATATTACCTGATATCCTGAACTGCGTTGGAGTCTGAAATCCCTCCATGAAGCTTCGACTTGTCCGAGCTGATAGGCGCAACCGGCTTCCACACTGGACATCTGAGTCATATGCAAAAAAAAAAAATTTTTTTTCTCCGGGAAAAATTGTTTGTTTCGAGAATGTATTTTTCTTCTCTCGTCTACACTAATACTACCTAGTAACCACTACCTCGTACCATGTGATGTTCTTTGTTGAGTTTCTCGGGATGTATTAAAGTTGTAGTGTAGCCAAAGAACATCAAACTATGTTTTTAAACAAAGCTAGTTTATTTACACTACACAAATTATGATTCAAAGACATGACAAGGTATTAATAAATAAGACTGTACTATATCTATGCTACAGAACTCTACACTACTGATCTATCTTAACTCACACCTACTCTAAGCCTCTCCTTACTCCTTCTTGCATCTTCTCACAGCCTCCCCGAACAGGCGCCGGAATGTGGTGACTTGGGGCTTTTCACAGTAACTTCATTTGAAGCCTACTTGTGACAATAAGCGATTTTCATTTTTCGTTTCATTCCCAGATATCTGAGCGGCATTCCTTTTAATAGATCTGCTTCTTAGCTCCATCTGGTGGTAGAATATAGTATCACAGTAACTCTTAAATGTGCCAGACATTACACATAATGTCACAATGAGTTGTGTGAAGAAGATGAATAAAGAATGAATGGGATGCTTCCTCGAGATTCACCACCTAGTGGGAGAACGATGCTATTTTGCACATTCAAAAATTAACCTGTACCCATCTGCGATTGTGTTTTCCTGCGGCCTGTTTTTGGGGGATGTTATGATTATTTCCAATGTCTAAAATTTTTCCAGGTGCCTATATATGGCTTACCCAGTTGGATTGGTGGAATCAGCTAATAGTTCTGTCTTGACTAATCCATCAGGATGCAGAAGTTATAGACATTTCCGAAGTGTGCCAAAAAGGCACTGTGCGAACAAGGACCAAAACACTCACCATACGTGCAGTTGGAATTTAATACGTGTTCACCCCCCACCCCACATCCACCCCGAAATGTTGTTGAATGTAAAAATGTGTTTGAAGTTTCCATTTGTTTTATTATTCCACCAAATATTTGAAGTGATTGTTTTGAAGCATTATGGGCCTGTAGCTATTCCATCTGTTGCTCATTCTGCAATGCTCCACAACAGTGACAGTTTGTGGATTCAATGAACAGTGAGACACTAGTGTAGACTGCAATTAAACAATTAGCTGTGCATCTGGGCCAGCCCACCAAATTCAGAATCATTGAAGGGGAGAACCCAAATTATAATCTGTTGGCCTTCCAGTTTGGCAAAATTACTGTGGTACAGGGAACCTGCTTATTGGGATCCCTGAATATGTGAAATCATCCAATATTACTCGCTCCCCATTCCCCCTCTCTTTTTATCTCTCTCTCAAACGTAACCCATCACTACAAGCTCATATACATTGGAAAATGATTGTGTCTTTGAAAATGCTTCCCGAAGGAATGTTGTCCTTAAGAATCTCCTGTTAAGCCTTTGTAATTCTATCGCTGTTTGTCTCTTTGTGCTGTTGACCTGTCATGCATGCAAGGTTTGGTCCAGTGATCGCCTGTGCTAGTGTGCAATGTGAGAACTGGTGGTTCTAAGCAGCATGTCCCTTCCTCCACCTTTCATCTGCAGATTCCATGCATTTCTACTCTTCATGGGACACCCCCCACACGCAATAAGAGAGGTGAACATTCACAAGTTCTGTAAGATCATCAGTGAGTTTGCTCTTGAATACCGTACCACGAGGGATCGAGTGCTACAGCAAAAGCAGAAACGAGCCAATCACAGGGAAAGGAACAAGACCAGAGGCAAAATGATTACAGATGTAAGTAGCATCATTTGTTCTTCTTGCCCATATTCAGTGGGGAGGAGGGTGAGGGAGGCGGGGGGTGGTGATGGTCATCACTATTCACTGTTATCTACTCTGGCAAAGCTTAAACACTTCATCAGTGCACTTCAAGAGGGCTGTAGGTAACAATGGTGATTTAGAGTTTCGAAGCTTCTTCACCTCCAGAGCAAAGAAATAATTTAGTGCTTTTTGGAAATGAGCTGCAGCTTTGAGAACTTCCAGCTGAAGAGTTGCTATGAGGAGGCTCTCCTATTATAGGACGGAAAAGGTGACTTTTTCTGGAGTCTTCTCCCTGTCTTTCACCATCACTCTGAGAAATCCTGGAGTCTGCCAATTGTAGAGCAGTTCCGACGACATGGAAAAAGCCCGAGATTGGTTTCAATCCTTGCCAGAGGCTGTGAGATGGCCAGGAATGCAGCAGGGATCAAGAGGGCCAAGGCTGAGGATTGAAGGACAGAACTGAAAACAATATTTAAAAGACATCTGTTAGTGGTGACCTTTGTATTTGCTGGGGATGAAGAACCAGAGGGATGAATGAGCTATGGAGTTCCCTTTTGAGCGAAGACCCTCTATTTGGACATACCAAAGTGAAGCTGCACGGAAAAATGTAATCTCCCCCTTAACCAAAAAGCAAAATGCCAGAGGGGTTTGTACATGTGAGTTTTAAAAGTTTGAAAATATTTGACTCCTTTTTGTTGGCAAAAAAACTAGGGAAATCATGCATTATGTTGAGCATACTTAAATTTTCAGAACCAATTCATAAACCATCAAGCCAGTTTAAAAAAAACCTTCTAATAACATCTAACCTTAGGATCCAACCATTGCCCAAACTTTGACCATCTAAATTCTATATGGACTCGAATACAGCACCCGAATCAGTCTATTGCTTAAGACTGCCTCCGTAAAGTTCAGTTCCTTCTTTAATGCCAGGCACTCTTCTTCCTCATCACGAAGGTGGCTGTAACTCTCTGTAAAGCCAAAGCCCATTCAAGAATTTAAATATTGCACCTTTATTTTGGGGAAGTATTATAGCACTTCCCTTGGGGCACTGGCCAGGATGCAGGTTAAACCTTTATTGCCTGTGGGGCTTCTGCCTACATCTATCAATTAAACTCTAACCTCCAATAGCAGCACGGTAGCACAGTGGTTAGCACAATAGCTTCATAGCTCCAGCGTCCCAGGTTCGATTCCTGGCTTGGGTCACTGTCTGTGCGGAGTCTGCACATCCTCCCCGTGAGTGCGTGGGTTTCCTCCGGGTGCTCCGGTTTCCTCCCACAGTCCAAAGATGTGCAGGCTAGGTGGATTGGCCATGCTAAATTGCCCTTCGTGTCCAAAATTGTCCTTAGTGTTTGGTGGGGTTACTGGGTTATGGGGATAGGGTGGAGGTGTGGACTTGGGTAGGGTGCTCTTTCCAAGAGCCAGTGCAGACTCAATGGGCTGAATGGCCTTCTTCTGCACTGTAAATTCTGTGATAATATCTCTTCCCTTACAACCTTTGTTGCCTCTCTCTGTATTACATCAACCGTGATCTAATGTTCTTAAGTTGGAAATACATTATCTGACTTCATCCTGCCCAATACCCCCATTGTGTTGAATTTATAATGGGCTCTTATTTTAGATCATTATTTCCCAGCAGTATCTAATTCAGGAGACCAAATGAGTGGGGAAAATTATACATATTGTGAATGTATCAATTGATAGTATATGATTGTAAAAAGGAAGGTAGATAGAAAGCAGGGAATTATAGACCAGTCAGCCTGAAGTCGGCAGTGGAGAAAATGCTGGAGTCCATTATAACAGATTTAACAGCAGAGCTTCTGGAAAACAGTGGCCGAATCGGACCGAGTCGGCGTGGAATTACAAAAGGGAAATCATGCTTAACAAATCTACTGGAATTCTTCGAGGGTGTAAGGAGTGGAGTTGATGAAGGGAGCCAGCGGATGTAGTTCAGTTGGACTTCCAGAAGGCTTTCAACTAGGTCCCACATAAGATATTAGTGTGCAAAATTCTAGCGCGTGGGATTGGGATCATATATCGACATAGAAAGCTGGTCGACAACACAGAGTAGGAATAAACAGGGGCGAAATTCTTCCCAAACGGCGCGATGTCCGCCGACTGGTGCCCAAAACGGCGCCAATCAGACGGGCATCACGCCGCCCCAAAGGTGCGGAATGCTCCGCATCTGTGGGGGCCGAGCCCCAACATTGAGGGGCTAGGCTGGCGCCGGAGGGATTTCCGCCCCACCAGCTGGCGGAAACGGCCTTTGTTGCCCTGCCAGCTGGCGCGGAAATGACATGTCGGGGCGGCGCATGCGCGGGAGCGTCAGCGGCCGCTGACAGTTTCCCGCGCATGCGCAGTGGGGAGAGTCTCTTCCGCCTCTGCCATGGTGGAGACCGTGGCGAAGGCGGAAGGGAAAGAGTGCCCCCACGGCACAGGCCTGCCTGCGGATCAGTGGGCCCCGATCGCGGGCCAGGCCACCATGGGGGCACCCCCCCGGGGCCAGATCGCCCCGCGCCCCCCCCAGGACCCCAGAGCCCGCCCACGCCACCTTGTCCCGCCGGTAAATAGGTACTCTAATTTATGCCGGCGGGACAGGCAATTTCTCGGCGGGACTTCGGCCCATCCAGGCCGGAGACTCGAGCGGGGGGGCCCGCCAACCGGCGCGGCGCGATTCCCGCCCCCTGCCGAATATCTGGTACCGGAGACTTCGGCAACCGGCGGGGGCGGGATTCACGGCGGCCAACGGCCATTCTCCGACCCGGCGGGGGGGTCGGAGAATGACACTCCAGGTCTTTTTTCAAATGGCAGGCAGTGACTAGTGGGATACTGCAGGGATTAGTGCTAGGACCCCTGCTATTCACAATATATATTAATGATTTAGAAGAGGGAACTAAATGTAATATCTCCAAATTTGCAGATGACCACAAGGCTGGATGGGAGGGTGAGCTGTGAGGAGGATGCAGATATGCTTCAGTGTGATTTGAGCAAGTTGAGTGAGTGAGCAAATGTATGGCAGATATAGTACAATGTGGATAAATGTGAGGTTATCCACTTTGGTAGCAAACACAGGAAGGCATTTATTATTTAAATGGCTATAGATTGGGGGAGGGGAATGTACAACGAGACCTGGGTGTCCTTGTACACCAGTCGCTGAAAGTAAGCATGCAGGTGCAGCAGGCGGTGAAGAAGGCCAATGATAGTCTTCATAGTGAGAGGATTTGAGTACGGGAACAGGAATGTCTTGCTGCAGTTATACAGGGCCTTGGTGAGACCATACCTGGAATATTGTGTCCAGTTTTGGCCTCCTTCTCTGAAGAAGGATGCTCTCGCTGTGGAGGGAATGCAACAAAGCTTTACCAGATTACTGGGATGGTGGCACTGGTATGAGGAGAGATTGAGTTGGTTAGGATTATATTCACTGGAGTTTGGAAGAATGAGGGGAGGAGGGGACTCATCAAAACCAACAAAATTCTAACAATACTAGGCAGGGTAGATCCAGGAAGGATGTTCCCGATGGTGGGGGTGTCCAGAACCAAGGGCCACAGTCTAAGGATACAAGGTAAACCATTTAGGACAAAGATGAAGAGAGATTTCTTCACCCAGAGGGTGGTGAGCCTGTAGAATCCTCCACCACAAAACATAATTGAGGCCAAACCATTGTATGTTTTCAAGAAGGATGTAGTCCTTGGAGGCTAAAGGAATCAAAGGATATGGGAGGAAAGGTGGGTCCAGGTTACTGAGTTGGATGATCACCCCTGATCAGAATGAATGGCTCAGCAGGCTCGAAAGGCCTAATGGCCGATTCCTGCACCTATTTTCTATTTTCCATGTGATTATGCTGGTATTAATGCCATTGTTAGTTCTACAAGGAAGGGATAGAGACTTTGTAAAAGAGAACTTGATTTTCTTATTGGACGGGGCATCGAGTATAAAAACTGGCAAGTCATGCTACAGTTGTATAGAATCTTGGTAAGGCCGCACTTGGAATATTGCGCACAATTCTGGTTGCCACACTCCCAGAAGGATGTGGAGTCTTTTGGAGAGGGTGCAGAGGAGGTTTACCAGGTTATTGCCTGGTCCGGAGGGTGTTAGCTATGTGGAGAGGCTGAATAGACTTGGACTGTTTTCATTAGAAAGATGGAGGTTGAGGGGTGACCTGATAGAGGTCTAGAAGGTTATGAGGGGTATGGATTGAGTGGATGGACAGGCACTCTTTCCCAGGGTGGAGGGGTCAGTCACCAGGGGGCATAGGTTTAAGGTCCGTGGAGAAAAGTTTAGAGGAGATGTGCGAGGCAGGTTTTGTACGCAGAGGGTGGTGAGCGCCTGCAACGCGTTGCCAGAGGAGGTTGTGGAAGCAGATACATTAACGGCGTTCAAAAGAACATTGGAAGAAAGTTTCTCTGAATACTGTGGTGAACTAAGTTCTGTACTGGAACAGCAGGGGGAAAACCTTTCATTCTCGCACTGCCACTTTGTCAAACATTGGGCAGAATAATTCACCTTGCAACAATTCAGGCTCAATTCTGTTGATTGCACCCTTAGAAGAGCTGTTATGTTGCTTGAACTGTAATGCCGACATCTACTAATTGGATTTGGATAACCTCACACACTTGCTGCTCCCAAAAGGATTAACTGTTCTTTTGGAATGATTTGATGCATTTGAGACATTTCACTTTGTAACGAGGAACATGTCACAATAATGCTCAGAGGCAGTAAGTAAATCAAATCTGATCTAAATGCATTAAAAGGTTAATGTTCAGCCAAAATAGTGGGATGGTTCCTGCCAATTTATAAATCAATAGTGCCGACTGCACTTGGAAAACTCTGTACTGGGTGCCACAATACACGGTCTACAGTTTTTGAAATAGTACAGAAGCAAGAAAATGTAATGGTTGGGGGAATCGAGGATTATTTAAATCAATTGTATAAATCGGGCATGTCCTCACCGGAATAGTGAAGATTGAGAGATGATATAATTGCTGGTTTACTTTGGAAGTTAAAATAACTAAATAATGTAGACAGTGACCTGGGGCGAAATTCTCCCCCAACGGCGTGATGTCCGCCGACTGGCGCCCAAATCGGCGCCAATCAGACGGGCATCGCGCCACCCCAAAGGTGCGGAATGCTCCGCATCTTTGGGGGCCGAGCCCCAACATTGAGGGGCTAGGCCGACGCCGGAGGGATTTCCGCCCCGCCGGCTGGCGGAAATGGCGTTTGTTGCCCCGCCAGCTGGCGCGGAAATGCGGCGCATGCGCGGGAGCGTCGGCGGCCGCTGACAGTTTCCCGCGCATGCGCAGTGGGGAGAGTCACTTCCGCCTCTGCCATGGTGGAGGCCGTGGCGGAGGCGGAAGGGAAAGAGTGCCCCCACGGCACAGGCCCGCCCGCGGATCGGTGGGCCCCGATCGCGGGCCAGGCCACCGTGGGGGCACCCCTTGGGGTCAGATCGCCCCGCGCCCCCCCCCAGGACCCCGGAGCCCGCCCACGCCGCCTGGTCCCGCCGGTAAATACCAGGTTTAATTTACGCCGGCGGGACAGGTAATTTCTGGGCGGGACTTCGGCCCATGCGGGCCGGAGAATTGAGCGGGTCTCCGACCCGGCAGGGGGTCGGAGAATGACGCCCCAGGTCTTTGACCCTGTTCAGAAACCCGGAAAGGCAGTATTTCAGCAAGCAATTAGTTGACCAATCTATGGTCACACAGTGGAAGCAATTCCTATTGATTCACTTAAATGAAAATTCGATAATTGTTTTTCGTAAAATAAGATTTTTGCATAGAGATTTTGATTAATTTGAAGCGGGAGCTTGTGGTACATTTGACATGCTTGGGAGGGAAAGGCTTCCACTCCTTTTGGACGGTCTGGAAGGGTGGGGACAGTCAAAACCCTTGAGAAGTATAAGGAAAGTAGGAAGGTACTTGAGCGGGAAATTAGGAGGGTCATTAAAAGTCCTTGGCAAGTAGGATTAAGGTGAATCCCAAAGCTTTTTATTCATATATAAAAAGCAAAAGGATGGCCAGGGAAAGGATTGGACCACATAAGGACAGTGGGGGGAATCTGTGTTGAGCCACAGGAAATGGGCGAGGTACTAAATTAGTACTTTGCATCAGTGTTCACCAAAAGGGACTTTGTGGAAGATGATTCTTGGGTAGGGTGTGTGGGCAGTCTGGATCATGGTAACATGGAAAAGGGGAGGTATTAGGTCTTTTAAAAGATATTAAAGTAGATAAGCCTCCTGGGCCGGATGGGATTTACCCAGAATACTGAGGGGAGCAAGGGAGGAAATTGCTGGGGCCTTGACTGACATCTTTGTATCCTCATTGGCTACAGAAGACTGGAGAATAGCTAATGTGGTACCGCTGTTTAAGAAAGGTAGCAGGGATAATCCTGAAAACTATAGGCCAGTGAGCCTCACATCGGTAGAAGGTAAATTATTGGAGAGAATTCTCGGGGACGGGATTTATACCCATTTGGAAACAAATGGACTCATTAGCGATAGACAGCATGGTTTTGTGAAGGGGAGGTCATGCCTCACTAACTTAATCGAGTTTTTGGAGGAGGTGACAAAGATGATTGATATGGGGAGGGCGGTGGATGTTGTTCAGTAAAGCCTTTGACAAGGTGCCTCATGGCAGACTGGTACAAAAGATGAAGTCACACGGGATCAGAGGTGAGGTGGTAAGATGGATACAGAACTGGCTCGGTCACAGAAGGCAAAGGGTAGTAGTAGAAGGGTGTTTTTCTGAATGGAATGTTGAGACTAGTGGTGTTCCACAGGGATCTGTGCTGGGGCCTCTGTTGTTTGTAGTATACATAAAGAATTAGGAGGAATATCTAGCTGGTCCGATTAGTACGTTCGCGGATGACACCAAAGTTGATGGAGTGGCAGATAGTATTGAGGATGGTCAGACGATACAACAGGACATAGATAGGTTGGAGACTTGGGCAGAGAAATGGCAAATTGAGTTTAATCCGGACAAATGTGAGGTAATGCATTTTGGTAGGTCTAACATAAAGGGGAAATATACTGTACATAGCAAAACTCTGAGGAATATAAAAAGTCAGAGCGATCTGGGCGTGCAAGTCCACAGATCTTTGAAGGTGGCAACACAAGTGGACACAGTAGTTAAGAGAGCAGACAGAATGCTTGCCTTTATTAGATGGGGTATCGAGTATAAAAACTGGCAAGTCATGCTACAGTTGTACAGAACCTTGGTATGGCCGCACTTGGAATATTGCGCATAATTCTGGTCACCACACTACCAGAAGGATGTGGAGGCCTTTGGAGAGGGTGCAGAGGAGGTTTACCAGGTTGTTGCCTGGTCTGAAGGGTGTTAGCTATGTGGAGAGGCTGAATAGACTTGAACTGTTTTCATTAGAAAGATGGAGGTTGAGGGGTGACCTGATAAAGGTCTACAAGGTTATGAGGGGTATGGATCAAATGGATGGGCAGGCACTCTTTCCCAGGGTGGAGGGGTCAGTCCCCAGGGGGCATAGGTTTAAGGTCCATGGAGAAAAGTTTAGAGGAGATGTGCGAGGCAGGTTTTGTACGCAGAGGGTGGTGAGTGCCTGCAACGCGTTGCCAGGGGAGGTTGTGGAAGCAGATACATTAACGGCATTCAAAAGGCATCTTGACAAATACTTGGATAGGATGGGTATAGATGAATCCAAAGAACAATACAACACAGGAACAGGCCCTTCGGCCCTCCAAGCCTGCGCTGATCACGTATCCAATCTAGACCAACCACCTGTATCCTTCTATACCCCGTTTGTTCATGTGCCTATCAAGATAAGTCTTAAAGGTCGCTAACGGATCTGCCTCAACCACCTCACTTGGCAGTGCCACCACCATCCTTTGTGTAAATAACTTCCCCCGTACATCTCCACTGAACCTTTGCCCCCTCACTTTGAACTTGTGCCCCCTTGTAATTGTCATTTCTGCCCTGGGAAAAAGCCTCCAACTGTTCACCCTATCTATACCCCTAATAATTTTATAAACTTCTATCAGGTCGCCCCTCAGCCTCCATCTCTCTAGGGAGACCAATCCCAGTTTATTCAATCTCTCCTCATAGCTAATACCCTCCATACCAGGTAACATCCTGGTAAACCTTTTCTGTACTCTCTCCAAAACCTCCACGTCCTTCTGGTAGTGCGGTGACAATAATTGGACATAGTATTCCAAATGTGGCCTAACCAACGTTCTATATAATTGTAACATAATTTTTGAGCTTTTATACTCAATACCCCATCTTATGAAGGCAAGCATGCCATATGCTTTCTTTTCCACCATTTCCACCTGTGCTGCCACTTTTAAGGATCTGTGGACCTGCACGCCCAGATCTGTGTGTGTCTCTATGCGCCTGATGGTTCTGCCATTTAATTTATAGCTCCCACCTGAATTGGATCTACCAAAATGCATCACCTCATTTGTCTGGGTTAAATTCCACCTGCTATTTCTCTGCCCAATTTTGCAGCCTATCTATAGCCTGTTGTAGTCTCTGACAATCTTCATCACTATCCGCAACTCCTGCATTCTTAATATCATCCGCAAACTTGCTAATCAGACCCGCTACGTTTTCTTCCAAGTCATTTATATATATTACAAAGAGCAGAGGTCCCAGAACTGATCCCTGCGGAACACCACTAGTTACAGAACTCCATTCGGAAAAACACCCTCCCGCTGCTATCCTCTGTCTTCTATGGCCAAGCCAGTTCTGGATCCATCCCGCTCGTTCACCCCTGCCCCCATGTGATCTAATCTTTTGCACCAGCCTGCCATGAGGGACCTTATCAAATGCTTTCCTAAAGTCCATGTGGACAACATCCACAGCCCTTCCCTCGTCAATCATTTTTTGTCACCTCCTCAAACGGTACAAGGAAGTGCTGAGGGTTTTGGAAAAGGTTGGTATCATCACCGGTACAGGCTTGGAGGGCCGAAGGGCCTTTTCTTGTGCTGTATTGTTCTTTGTTCCTCCATTGGGATTTTCCTTAAGTCTGGGTCTCTTGTCTAATTGATCGAGATTGCTTGCTCAACTACTACAACAACCGTAACATGCATCTTTACTGTGGTGAAATATCCCGGGGATCTTCATAGAATCATCATCAAACAAAAGTTGATAGTGCGCCACAGAAGGAAATATAAATACAGATGATCAAACACTAGTTGAAAGAGCTGGGTTTAAGGAGTGCCTCTAAGGAAGAGAAGGAGCTCGAGACTCAGAGAGGTTCAGGAAGATAATTCCAGAGCTTTGGGTCGAGGCAACTGAAGGCATGGCTACCAATCGGGTAGCGATTTTCTTTCTTAGAAGAACTGAATTTGGGGTGGGTATTGTAGAAACTAGACCTCTACTGTCAACAACCTAATTTATATTGTATCACATGACTTCTCGGATGATCTTAATGGAACTTGGCCTTTCTTCGCCAAGCAATTCCTAGCTTGGCTATTGAGACTGTTTGCATGCCACTGCCAAATGTGCAACAGGAAGCTGCCAGCACAGGCTTGCGAGACCAAGTTCCGAAAGGAATTCACAGTATAACCACGAGTGTCCACTTAATTTTTATTATTATGTCAAAGCAGAATAAAAGGACTGGGTGGCGCAGTGGTTAGCACGGCTTCCTCTCAGCACCTGGGACCCGGGTTCAATCCTGTCCTTGGGTGACTGTCTATGTGGAGTTTGCACTTTCTCCCTGTGTCTGCGTGGGTTTCCTGCAGATACTCCGGTTTCCTCCCACAGTCCAAAGGTGTGCGGGTTAGGTGGATTGGCCGTGCTAAAATTGCCCCTTCGTGTTCAAAGATGTGCAGGTTATTGGGGGGGGGGGGGGTCTAGGTAAGGTGCTCTTTCACAGGGTCGGTACAGACTTGATGGGCCGAATGGCCTCGTTCTGCACTGTAGCAATTTTGTGGTTCTTTGTAAATTTCTGAGAAATGTTACGTTTTTGGACTATGGGCATTGCCGACCAATCCTGCAGGCACAGCTCTTGCCCTAGCCCAACCCCCACCCCAACACCTAATACTGCCTAACATTGAGGTATATAATAGTGAGACCTGGAAGTAAACGAAGAACCCTTAATACCTCATAGTGGCTTCATGAAGTGTCTCACATTGTCTACCACTATATCATTCCCCTCCTCCACAGTAGGTGTATTCAATATACTCTCTATTGGTCGGTTCTGACTATAAATCAGCGCATAATTTATGTAACTTGCAATAGACAAATTAATAGTTATCAGTAGGAAATGATGTAATGACAATTATTTATAGTTTGTTATTCATGATGCACACAAAAAGCATAGAGCTAGAGAGATGCAATGAAAGATACTGTGCCTGACATCTCTCCGTATAAACTGGATTATGAAACCAGATGTTCACTTAAGTGGTGAATTACTGCTACAGAGCCAAGCTAATTGAGCTACTCTGCTACCTACGGATTCTAAACTGACTTCTGGAATCAATTCAGCCACAGAAGTATCATTCCAGATCTTTTGACTATATACTGAAACAATGCCCATGCATAAGGAACTGCATTCTCTTGATTATATTCCACACTTAGCCATAGTTTGATGTTTGTACTCTAGTTAATATGATATTTGGACCTTAATATACTGTGCATCAAAGATGGTGTAAACCGATGCGCTTTGCAAATGCCTAAACCTTTCCCACTAATACCCATTCGAGCAATCTGTGTCACCGTCCACATGTAAAAGGAGTAATCAGATTGTTTGTACCACAAGCTTCCAGAAATCTGTACGCCTTTGTCCCACTCTGAGATCTAACTATTAGCTTGACAGGAATGTAAATTCCTTTCCAGAAATCACCCAGCAAACACTCATCCCGAGAATGTTATTACATATTTACTTGGGTAAAATTTGAGCTTTTAGACCAAATTATTAGGCAAAATGTAGGGGATCAACTTGGACATGAGTAATTTTGCGAGGGGTTGAAATCCATGCATGTTGGAGGGACACTGTTATCTGAAAACATGAAGAATATTTACCAATCAACAGTAAACTGCGCCATACTTTCCGCAGGCTAAGGAGCAGTAGCCACAGCCCAGATTTCTTTACTTGGGTACAACAAGGGCAAAGCCACTCTCAATCACCATATCCCACATTAAATCTCCAAATTAAAATTTCTCTCTCATTAATTAATGTTAATTGGAGTGCCATTCTCTCCCATCGTCTGTTGTAGCAGAGACCCAGGTTTGATTCTGACCTTGGGTGACTGTCTGTGTGGAGTTTGTACGTTCTCTCCGTATCTGTGTGGGTTTCTTTCGGGTACTCCGGTTTTCCTACCACGGTCCAAAGGTGTGCAGGTTCGGTGGATTGGCCATGCTAAGTTGCCCCCTAGTTGGGGTTATGGGGATAGGGTGGGGGATTGGACCTGGGTGGGGTGCTATTTCAGAGAGTTCGTACAGACTCGATGGGCCGAAAAGCCTCCTCCTGCACAAGGATTTATGGACACGAAAGGCAGCTCGCCGGGCACGACGCAGCGAGGCCGAGGGAGACCCCGTTTCCGGGATATACCCGGCTCGCAATGCCTCGCAAGATCCATTGTGGGCGGGAGCACCTTTTGGCAAATCTGCATAATAGAGTGAGAGGCTCTCTCACTTTAAGGTGCAGATTCCGAAGTACCTGAGGCTTTGGGATTCATCCCCTTCGCCTCGGAGACCTCGGGTGAGTGCCGTACAGCAATGGTCCCAACAAATGGGGACCAGATGTAGCGGCACTCATGGAGGTCTCCCAGGTGATCGGAAGCCCTCAGCTGCATGCCCTTTGGGCAGGGTGGTGCACTTACACTGCTGGTGCCAGCCTGTGATTGGCCCTGGGCTGCCCTGCGTGGGTGTTCGGGAGGTGTGGGGGTGGGCAAGGCCCTCCCATAGTACATTGGGCTGAGGGAAGGTTAGGGATCGCTTTGGGAGCCTCGGAGATCGGGATGCCATTTTTAAATGCCGTCCCGATCTCTCACTGCACTGGGGAGTTCCAGTGAGTGGAGCACCCCAGTGTTCAAAACGGGGCTATGTGCAACCTCGGCCATGCGATCCCCGCTGAGGCCCCTTATACAACGCGAGTCGCGTTGAGTAGGCATTTGTTTCTCGGCATTGCGAGCACCAGGAAACATGCATCTAAACGCACTCACTATGGGACTTTGATCCCAATTGTTTGAATTGAGCCCTATGATTCTATGATATGACCATAATATCAAGAAATTAACAGTACTGGCAACAACAGATTATTTATCATAGCGTTAGTTGTTTGGAGGGCAGGATTGACAGAAATGCAACTTCCAATCTGGTAACATTGCTGGCAGTGTCTGTTATTGTTTTGCTGGTGTCCCGTTTCTGAACGAATTGATAAGCAACAGTATTTCTCAACTCCAATAGCTTTGTAAGATGGAATGTGGTACCAGAAGACATTGTGACTAAAATGTAGGTAATTTAATGGCATTGATGGTGTGATTATAATGTCAGGCAATTATAATTACTGGCAGTAACTTGTGTTAACATCACTTTAGTACAGCGTAGTAAAGCAAAATAAATGAAAAAACATATTGTTCTACTAATCCTCAAAACTAGGGTTGACTGAATCCTGTCCTGCACTCTCTTCAAGGGCCTTAACATTTCCACTAGTCTGTGGTGCCCAGAGTAGGGCTCACGGCTCCAACTGAGGCCCAACCAGTGTTTTGTAAATGTTCAGCATAATGTCCCTGCTTTTGTCTTCTGCTTTGTTCATAAAGCCAAAGATTCCAGATTTATTCTTCACAACTTCAAGTTCAAATGTGTGGGGATGTGACCGTCTGCATCTCTCTGTTTCTGCTCTCCCTTTAAAATTGTACCACATTGTTTATATTGCCTTCAATTTTCTGTCCAAAATGCATTCATCTGCCATGTGTCACCAGTTTCCCCAGTCAGTCGACGTCCTCCTGACGTCTGCTACTGTCCTCGTCACTGTGTACCGCGGTTTTGTATCACGTGCAGACTTTGAATTTATGCCCTCTCCCTGGTCATTAATATATATCAAAAGCAGCAGTGGTCCGAATATCAGTTTCTGGGGGATACAACTATATCCCTCTCCAGTCAGAAAAAAGCATTCTGCTTTCTATCCCTGCACCAATTTTCTAGCCATGCTGCCACTCGCCCTTTACTCTACTGGGATTGTGCTTTGTTAACAATCTAATCTGTTGCTCTTTCACAAACGTTGTTTGAAAGTCCCGAAAGTACAGAGCATAAAACCCTTGTTTCTGTGAAGAACTCAATCAAATTAATCGGACAGTGTTTACCTTTAACGAATCTGTATTAGCTTTACTTTATCAACCCATGTTTATTTTTACAAGTGACAATTTATTTCTTTATTCTTTCACGGGGTGTGGTGTCGCTGGCCAAGCCAGCATTTATTTGCCCGCCCTGAATTGTCCTTGAGAAGGTGGTGGTGAGCCGCCACTTTAGAGCCCTCGTGGTGTCAGTGCACCCAGGGTGCTGCTAGAAAGGGAGTTCCAGGATTTTGATCCAGTGACCGAGAATGAACTACTGAGCAATGTTGTCTTGCATTAAGGTCTTTAGATTTTTTCCTGCCATAGATGTTAGGCCTGTAGTTATATCATCTTTATCCCCCTCCTCTTTTGTTTTTGAGTGGTATGTGAGCTGAGAATTGCCTGATCCTCCGAATTTATCCAAGGACCAACTCATTTTTTTGTGTGTTTGCATCAAACAATGGTGCTTTTTCATCACTTCAAGGAGATCTAATGCTCCCTATCTCAAACACTGATTAATATTGGTTATATGGAACAAAATTATGGAACAAAGTAATCGTAGAATCCCTACAGTGTAGAAGGAGGCCATTTGGCCTATCGAGCCCTCACTGACCCTTCAAAGGACCACCCTGCCTAGGCCGAATCCCCCACCCTTTCCCTGTAACCCCACCCCACCTTTGGACGCTTAAGGAGACTTTATCATGGCCAATCCACCTAGCCTGCACCATCTTTGGACTGTGGGAGGAAACGGGTGCACCCGGAGGAAACCCACGCAGACAGTGGGAGAACGTGCAAACTCCAGACAGTAACCCAAGGTCGGAATTGAACCCGGGTCCCTGGCACTGTGAGGCAGCAGTGCTAACCACCGTGCTGCCCTTGTTCCTAGCTGTTATTTTTCAAACCCTGTTTTGGGCCAAAATTTATCAAAGCAGATTCGGATCGGAGTATATGGACTGGGATTATTTTATTCTGCGAGGCAGTTGCCTTTGCTTACTACTTTCGAATGGTTCCAATATCATCTGTCTCCGTGCTTAGAACGGTCAACGAAATATACAGTACGATGAAGAAATCCTCCAAACAGAAAGAAGCTACTCCAGACAGTCACAACCAGCTGCCCTCGTTTCTGCCAGTGTCTGTGGGTTTATGCCACTCAGCTTTGAATGGTACATGATGTAAAAAATTCAATGGGGTGCACTGTTGAAGCTTGTTCTTCAAAAAAGGGAATTGATTAGATGTGAAGTTGTTCATCATTCCACTCAACATCCCTTTTGCAGAGTTAACAGAGAAAAAAAAATTCAATGATATAACGACCAGAATTTTACATTGCTCAGGCAGGTGAGAGTGCGCCCGATCCGGAAGTAGTGAAGTCATGCAAGAAGACGTTAGGCGCGTGTCCCAATGTAATCGCACAATCAAGCAATACTTTTGTCGGTGCTAGGCGTGAGAGTCTCGAAATGCACCCGCCGACAATGAAGCAAGCAATTTCGCCCATTAAGGGATCAACTGAATAAGATTTTACATGACCCGTCTACTTTTATGTTTGACAGGCAGCCAATTGACCAGGTAGCCTTAAACGTTTCAGCTTCAGCCTCGAACTACGGTAACTTGCCGAATTCTATTGATGTCACAGAGAAGTAAATGAAAAGGGTAAAAGTATTGAGGCAAAGTCTCTATGGAATTGCATAACATAAGAATAGCCAAGACTACCAGCTCCCTTAGCTTAGCCAGTACCATCAGTGTTACCTGCATCTGTTCAGTGTCTCTCCATAAGCTTTTAATGTAATATGGGTCATATGATTCCATCCATTCAGAGTATTTTTTTTTCAAATGCTTTTTGTTGCATTTCTGATTGTTAATATTCCCCCACATCATGTCATTTCTCTTCACTTTCGTCTGCTCCTCCCATTCCCTTTTAGACTGATGATGAAGAAGATGGTGAGGTACGGCTGCTGTCTGAGATTGCGGTGACCATTGTCTCGTAGACACTAATTATCATTAACATCACGTCGATACTAACTGTTGTTACCATGTTGCATGGCCAGCATGAGGAGCAAGTGGCGACCAGGCCCTCATGTTGAATTGCACCATATCGAGTGATGGCATTAACCCTACCGGCCTTGCGTCCATGTGTTTTGACAGCGTAATTGCACTTGTTTTTAAAGCCTGGGGAAATTTCTGATGTGCTAATATTTTTGGTTGATCATTATGATGGTTTCAGATTCTTTCCAGATGTCAATGTCATGGAATTTTCACAATCTCTTAATGCTGAACACTAGCATTCAAAATTTCCAACATCCCCGTTTAATCTGATAGCGCACATTCAGACACCTGCATTTAGAACATAGAACATACAATGCAGCAGGAAGCCATTCGGCCCATCGAGTCTGCACCGACCCACTTGAGCCCTCACTTCCACCCTATCCCCGTAACCCAATAACCCCTCCTAACCTTTTTGGTCACTAAGGGCAATTTATCATGGCCAATCCACCTAACCTGCACGTCTTTGGACAGTGGGAGGAAACCGGAGCACCCGGAGGAAACCCACGCAGACACGGGCAGAACGTGCAGACTCCGCACAGACAGTGACCCAGCAGGGTATCGAACCTGGGACCCTGGCGCTGTGAAGCCACACTTGTGCTACCGTGCTGCCCTTTGGAATTCCTTTGCTGATGATGTTAGATGGTTAATATTCTTGACTAGTTTAGTCTTTGTTGTGGATCTATTCATTTGCTGACGGCACTTTATCAGTAAAGTTTATCCACAAAATCCCCAACCAAATCTCTCTGAGTACCATACATGCCTGGTAAAGGTATGCTTGCGATATTCCCATAATGGTGCGGCAAGGCCATTATCAATGCGGAATAGATAATCTCTCATTTAAAAACTGCTGATTCCGTAAATACTCATCCGGTCTGGGGATACTTGCGAAAAGAAAATATTGGATAAAGTGTATAATAATAATCTTTATTAGTGTCACAAGTATGCTTATGTTAACACTGCAATGAAGTTACTGTGAAAAGCCCCTCGTCGCCACACTCCAGCGCCTGTTTGGGTACACAGAGGGAGAACTCAGAATGTCCAATCACCTAACAAGCACGTCTTTCGGAACTTGTGGGAGGAAATCGGAGCACCCGGACTAAACCCATGCAGACATGGGGAGAAGGTGCAGACTCCACATAGACAGTGACCCAAGCCGGCAATCGAACACAGGTCCCTGGTGCTGTGAAGCAATAGTGCTAACTGCTGTGTTACCGGAACTGCCAGAGTTTTGTATTGATTGAAAATGTGAAGCCTTCAACCTTAATTCCATTCTCAATACTTTTTAATACCATTATTAGAAGTATAGTTTCCATTTATTAAAAATTAGGGTCATGACTTTTACCAATACAATCTGTGACCAACGAACAAATGTAGGAAATTATAAGGAAGTGCTTCACCTGCTCAAAGGCAACTTGAGGATCTGCTATTAGTAGCTGCACTGGATATTCCATTGATTCGTCCCCACATTTTTTGACGTGCTGATTGGAATAAAATAAATTACAGTGCAAAAGGAGACCATTCATTGGCCAGAATTTTCCGGCCATTCCTGCTGGGAAACCCGTTGAAATCGGTGGGACTGGAAGATACCACCACCGCCAAACCTGTCGCAGGTAGGGCGGAAAATCCTGCATATTTGTCTTTATCATAGAATCACAACAGTGCAGAAGGAGGCCATTCGGCCCATCGAGTCTGCACCGGTTCTGTGAAAGAGCACACTTCCTCGGTCCACGCTCCCACCCCGTCCCCGTAGCCCAGTAACCACACCTAACCATCACATTACGATCACATATTTGGACACTAAGGCTAAGGGGCAATTTAGCATGGCAAATCCACCTAACCTTCACATTTTTGAACTTTGGGAGAAAACCGGAGCACCCGGAAGAAATGCACGCAGAGACGGGTAGAACATGCAAACTTCACACAGACAGTGACCCAAGGTTGGAATCAAACTGGGTCCCTGGGGCTGTAAGGCAGCAGTGCTAACAAGTGTGCCACCCTTGGTGCCAGCTCTTTATCAAATTAATTTAGAATTAATCGCAGAGTTCTTTCACCAGAAACTTGTATCGTTCTCTAGATTTTCAAGTTTCTGTTTGAGGTGGTATTTTAGTTGTGTCTCATGGTGATTTTAATGACAATGGTGTAATTAGTACAAGAATAGTTAGATTTACCCATTGCCCATCTCTGTGAGCTTTTACAGGGCAAGACACTGCAAGTGGAGTTGATGTTTGTGTGGTGCCCTCTACAGGGCATCTGGGTACTTTGCGAACAGGACAAGCAATTGTGCATTTCTTCAACAATTCTTCAATCTAAATGTTTTTTTTTAAATATTTTATTGAAAATTTTTGGTCAACCAACACAGTACATTGTGCATCCTTTACACAATATTATAACAACACAAATAACAATGACCTATTTTATAAACAGAAAATGAATAAATAATAAATAACAAAAATGAAAACTAACCCTAATTGGCAACTGCCTTATCACAAGTAACACTCTCCAAAAATATAATTTAACAGTCCAATATATAATTATCTGTAGCAACGACCTATACATATTATACAGTATATATTAACAACCCTGAGAGTCCTTCTGGTTCCTCCTCCCCCCCCCCCCCCCCCCCCCGATCCTGGGCTGCTGCTGCTGCCTTCTTTTTTCCATTCCATCTATCTTTCTGCGAGGTATTCGACGAACGGTTGCCACCGCCTGGTGAACCCTTGAGCCGACCCCCTTAGAACAAACTTGATCCGCTCTAGCTTTATAAACCCTGCCATGTCATTTATCCAGGTCTCCACCCCCGGGGGCTTGGCTTCTTTCCACATTAGCAATATCCTGCGCCGGGCTACTAGGGACGCAAAGGCCAAAACATCGGCCTCTCTCGCCTCCTGCACTCCCGGCTCTTGTGCAACCCCAAATATAGCCAACCCCCAGCTTGGTTCGACCCGGACCCCCACTACTTTTGAAAGCACCTTTGTCACCCCCATCCAAAACCCCTGTAGTGCCGGGCATGACCTAAACATATGGGTATGATTCGCTGGGCTTCTCAAGCACCTCGCACACCTATCCTCCACCCCAAAAAATTTACTGAGCCGTGCTCCAGTCATATGGGCCCTGTGTAATACCTTAAACTGAATCAGGCTTAGCCTGGCACACGAGGACGACGAGTTTACCTTGCTTAGGGCATCTGCCCACAGCCCCTCCTCGATCTCCTCCCCCAGCTCTTCTTCCCATTTCCCTTTTAGTTCATCTACCATAGTCTCCCCTTGGTCCCTCATTTCCCTATATATATATCTGACACCTTACCATCCCCCCACCCATGTCTTTGAGATCACTCTGTCCTGCACCTCTTGTGTCGGGAGCTGCGGGAATTCCCTCACCTGTTGCCTCGCAAAAGCCCTCAGTTGCATATACCTGAATGCATTCCCTTGGGGCAACCCATATTTCTCGGTCAGCGCTCCCAGACTCGCGAACTTCCCATCCACAAACAGATCTTTCAGTTGCGTTATTCCTGCTCTTTGCCATATTCCATATCCCCCATCCATTCCCCCCGGGGCAAACCTATGGTTGTTTCTTATCGGGGACCCCCCCCCAAGGCTCCAGTCTTTCCCCTATGCCGTCTCCACTGTCCCCAAATCTTCAGTGTAGCCACCACCACCGGGCTTGTGGTGTAGTTCCTCGGTGAGAACGGCAATGGGGCTGTCACCATAGCCAGTAGGCAAGTCCCCCTACAGGACGCCTTCTCTAATCTCTTCCACGCCGCTCCCTCCTCTTCTCCCATCCACTTACTCACCATTGAAATATTAGCGACCCAATAATACTCACTTAGGCCCGGTAGTGCCAGCCCCCCCCTATCCCTGCTACGCTGTAAGAATCCCTTCCTCACTCTCGGGGTCTTCCCGGCCCACACAAAACCCATGATGCTCTTTTCAATCCTTTTAAAAAAGGCCTTCGTGATCACCACCGGGAGGCACTGAAACACAAAGAGGAATCTCGGGAGGACCACCATCTTAACCGCCTGCACCCTCCCTGCCAGTGACAGGGATACCATATCCCATCTCTTGAAATCCTCCTCCATTTGTTCCACCAACCGCGTTAAATTTAACCTATGCAATGTGCCCCAATTCTTGGCTATCTGGATCCCCAGGTAACGAAAGTCCCTTGTTACCTTCCTCAACGGTAGGTCCTCTATTTCTCTACTCTGCTCCCCTGGATGCACCAGAAACAACTCACTTTTCCCCATGTTCAATTTATACCCTGAAAAATCCCCAAACTCCCCAAGTATCCGCATTATTTCTGGCATCCCCTCCGCCGGGTCTGCCACATATAGTAACAAATCATCCGCATACAAAGATACCCGGTGTTCTTCTCCTCCTCTAAGTACTCCCCTCCACTTCTTGGAACCCCTCAACGCTATCGCCAGGGGCTCAATCGCCAGTGCAAACAATAATGGGGACAGAGGGCATCCCTGCCTTGTCCCTCTATGGAGCCAAAAATATGCAGATCCCCGTCCATTCGTGACCACGCTCGCCATCGGGGCCCTATACAACAGCTGCACCCATCTAACATACCCCTCTCCAAAACCAAATCTCCTCAACACCTCCCACAAATAATCCCACTCCACTCTATCAAATGCTTTCTCGGCATCCATCGCCACTACTATCTCCGTTTCCCCCTCTGGTGGGGGCATCATCATTACCCCTAACAGCCTCCGTATATTCGTGTTCAGCTGTCTCCCCTTCACAAACCCAGTTTGGTCCTCGTGGACCACCCCCGGGACACATTCCTCTATTCTCATTGCCATTACCTTGGCCAGGATCTTGGCATCTACATTTAGAAGGGAAATAGGTCTATAGGACCCGCATTGTAGCGGGTCCTTTTCCTTCTTTAAGGAAAGCGATATCGTTGCTTCAGACATAGTCGGGGGCAGTTGTCCCCTTTCCTTTGCCTCATTAAAGGTCCTCGTCAATACCGGGGCGAGAAAGTCCACATATTTTCTATAGAATTTGACTGGGAATCCATCCGGTCCCGGGGCCTTTCCCGCCTGCATGCTCCTAATTCCTTTCACCACGTCTTCTACCTCGATCTGTGCTCCCAGTCCCACCCTTTCCTGCTCTTCCACCTTGGGAAATTCCAGCCGATCCAAAAAGCCCATCATTCTCTCCCTCCCATCCGGGGGTTGAGCTTCATATAATTTTTTATAAAATGTCTTGAACACTCCATTCACTCTCTCCGCTCCCCGCTCCATCTCTCCTTCCTCATCCCTCCCTCCCCCTATTTCCCTCGCTGCTCCCCTTTTGCTCAATTGGTGTGCCAGCAACCTGCTCGCCTTCTCCCCATATTCGTACTGTACACCCTGTGCCTTCCTCCATTGTGCCTCTGCAGTGCCCGTAGTCAGCAAGTCAAATTCTACATGTAGCCTTTGCCTTTCCCTGTACAGTCCCTCCTCCGGTGCTTCCGCATATTGTCTGTCCACCCTCAAAAGTTCTTGCAGCAACCGCTCCCGTTCCTTACTCTCCTGCTTCCCTTTATGTGCCCTTATTGATATCAGCTCCCCTCTAACCACCGCCTTCAACGCCTCCCAGACCACTCCCACCTGGACCTCCCCATTATCATTGAGTTCCAAGTACTTTTCAATGCACCCCCTCACCCTTAGACACACACCCTCATCTGCCATTATTCCCATGTCCATTCTCCAGGGTGGGCGCCCTCCTGTTTCCTCCCCTATCTCCAAGTCTACCCAGTGTGGAGCGTGATCCGAAATGGCTATAGCCGTATACTCCGTTCCCCTCACCTTCGGGATCAACGCCCTTCCCAGCACAAAAATGTCTATTCGCGAGTAGACTTTATGGACATAGGAGAAAAACGAGAACTCCTTACTCCTAGGTCTGCTAAATCTCCACGGGTCTACACCTCCCATCTGCTCCATAAAATCTTTAAGTACCTTGGCTGCTGCCGGCCTCCTTCCAGTCCTGGACTTCGACCTATGCAGCCCTGGTTCCAACACCGTATTAACATCTCCCCCCATTATCAGCTTTCCCATCTCTAGGTCCGGAATGCGTCCTAGCATCCGCCTCATAAAATTGGCATCATCCCAGTTCGGGGCATATATGTTTACCAAAACCACCGTCTCCCCCTATAGTTTGCCACTCACCATCACGTATCTGCCCCCGTTATCCACCACTATAGTCTTTGCCTCGAACATTACCCGCTTCCCCACTAATATAGCCACCCCCCTGTTTTTCGCATCTAGCCCAGAATGGAACACCTGCCCCACCCATCCTTTGAGTAGCCTAACCTGGTCTATCAGTTTCAGGTGCGTTTCCTGTAACATAACCACATCTGCCTTAAGTTTCTTAAGGTGTGCGAGTACCCGTGCCCTCTTTATCGGCCCGTTCAGCCCTCTCATGTTCCACGTGATCAGCCGGGTTGGGGGGCTTCCTACCCCCCTCCCCCCTTGTCGATTAGCCATCCCCTTTTTCCAGCTCCTCACCCGGTTCCCACGCAGCTGTATCTCCCCCAGGTGGTGCCCCCCCGCCCATACCCTCCCATACCAGCTCTCCCCTCTCCCCAGCAGCAGCAACCCAGTAATTCCCCCCTCCCACCCCCCCCCCCACCCCCGCTAGATCCCCCGCTAGCGTAATTGCTCCCCCCATGTTGCTCCCAGAAGTCAGCAAACTCTGGCCGACCTCGGCTTCCCCCCGTGACCTCGGCTCGCACCGTGCGACGCCCCCTCCTTCCTGCTTCTCTATTCCCGCCATGATTATCATAGCGCGGGAACCAAGCCCGCGCTTCTCCCTTGGCCCCGCCCCCAATGGCCAACGCCCCATCTCCTCCACCTCCCCTCCTCCCCCCATCACCACCTGTGGAAGAGAGAAAAGTTACCACATCGCAGGATTAGTACATAAAACTCCTCTTTCCCCCCTTTTTAACTCCCCTCTTCGCCCCCCACATTCGCCCCACCACTTTGTTCAAACGTTCTTTTTAATAACCCGCTCATTCCAGTTTTTCTTCCACAATAAAAGTCCACGCTTCTTCCGCCGTCTCAAAGTAGTGGTGCCTCCCTCGATATGTGACCCACAGTCTTGCCGGTTGCAGCATTCCAAATTTTATCTTCTTTTTATGAAGCACTGCCTTGGCCCGATTAAAGCTCGCCCTCCTTCTCGCCACCTCCTCACCGCGTTCTCCCATTTACTGCTCCGAGTTTTCTTTGCCCATCTAAGGACCATTTCTCTATCCTTAAAACGGAGGAATCTCACCACTATGGCTCTGGGAATTTCTCCTGCTCTCGGTCCTCGCGCCATCACTCGGTATGCTCCCTCCACCTCCAACGGACCCGCTGGGGCCTCCGCTCCCATTAACGAGTGCAGCATCGTGCTCACATATGCCCCGACGTCTGCTCCCTCCGCACCTTCAGGAAGACCAAGAATCCTCAGGTTGTTCCTCCTTGCGTTGTTCTCCAGTGCCTCCAACCTTTCCACACATCGTTTCTGATGTGCCTCATGCATCTCCGTCTTCACCACCAGGCCCTGTATGCCGTCCTCATTCTCGGCTGCCTTTGCCTTCACGACCCGAAGCTCCCGCTCCTGGGTCTTTTGTTCCTCCTTTAGCCCTTCGATCGCCTGTAGTATCGGGGCCAACAGCTCTTTCTTCATTTCCTTTTTGAGCTCTTCCACACAGCATTTCAAGAACTCCTGTTGTTCAGGGCCCCATGTTAAACTGCCACCTTCCGACGCCATCTTGGTTTTTGCTTGCCTTCCTTGCCGCTGTTCTAAAGGATCCACTGCAATCCAGCCACTTTCTCCTTTTTTCATCCGTATCCAGGGGGGATTCCCTTCTGGTTTACCGCACAGTGTTTTTAGCCGTCAAAATTGCCGTTGGGGCTCCTATCAAGAGCCCTCCGGTCCATTTCACCGGGAGCTGCCGAAACGTGCGACTCAGCTGGTCATCGCCGCACCCGGAAGTCCAATCTAAATGGTTAATGAGTAGTGCAGAGTCTTAAGCAAGAAATGCAAGTTAAAATAGAGAATTCAATGTCAAATCAAGTACATGAAGAGAAATAAAATGGGGAGGGGAGAGATTGGATTAAGAGATAGAAAAAATAAATAAAGAAAACGTACAAAAGATTTTTTTTCCCGAAGTCTCCAATAATTAAAATCTGTGGGAATGAGACTCCACACTTGTAAAAAAAAAAAATATATTTTCAGATCTAGACTTTGTTATTTGGCAATAATTTATGACTTCCCACTTAGATTGAAATGGAAAAGCCCTAACCTTTGAGGTGAGTTTGCTCTATATTTAAAACATCAGTGCAAGAACATCACATCATTCACGATGTATGAAAGGGGAGCTAAATGGTGCGATTCTGTTTTTACGCAACGTACAGAAGAGCGGTGCATCACTGACAGTAATTTCAGATTGCTGCATTTGACTGCACATCAGCACTAGCCTAAAGTCGCTGATTTTTGCACAAAACCTTTGAGCAAGGTTAGTCCACCATTATTTTTACAGTGAATTCTGACCCAGTGCCTATTCAAATCTTTCAAATAATGGAGAAGTATAATAAAAGTTGACTATTGTTGGTATTAAAAACCTTTGTTACTGTAAGGCGACGAGTAGGTCGTTTTAAAATATGAAGCTGCCAAGCAAGTTGACAGCTGGCGATGCCTCATTCAGTTGGACTCCATCTGCCACCACGTTGTTCTATTTGAGCCTCACTTTCTTTGCTGTGGTTGTGGGCAGGGCTGTCAGGTGGCCGGAGCCTGGCACGCCTTCAGCAACAAGATTTCAGAGAAAATTAATCGCTTTAGTCCAGAGGAGTTTTGGTTGGGAAGAGCGCGTAAAAGTGAAAACGGCCTTTTTTTCTTAAAACAAGAGAAATGGGTCTTGTGTCTTCGTTGAGCTCAGGAAGCCCGTGTGCAGCGGCCTCTTGCTTGCTTGCTTGCTGCTAAACACAATGATTTTCAGGAGCACCGCCACACACGCACAAAGGGCCAACTGCCAAAGTGATTAATCTGCCGATATTCCCAGGGCTGCAAGTACAGACCTAGTTCTAGGAAAGCAGATGTCCACTGGCTTGTTCCTTGTTGAAAGCTGGCCTTGAGCAGCTCAGTCATATCATACAGCCTTTGTTGATGCATCTCCCCTCATTTTGTTAATTATATTTTAGTCTGCACCCTGCTCACCAACGCTCAGGCATTAAAACCACATACTTCCCCTCATTTGTTCATGTTGGTGAGTAAACTATTTACACAGAGCTGGCCTAGTAACAGATTGAATCGGTACCCTTTTGACGTAAATTTTATACCCAATACCATGTTTTATCCTTTGGGCAAATAGTTCTTTCCACGTCAGGGCAGACAAACACTGCAGTTTTTGATTGTCACTTTGTATCATGCAGGCAGTGAGCTCTATCCCTGCCTGGTGACATCAGTGTGTGGTGGGCAGGCAATGAGCAATGAGTGAGCGGTGACAGATGGTTAGCTCACAGAGAGGGGAATCCAGCAGAAGCCTATCATTGCTGGGGCTGCTTCCGATCTAGCTCTACTAAAATCAATGGGGGAAAACTGTGGTTTCCCTTCTCTGGCATGGCCCTTTAAGAACAGCTGGCCTGGACGTTCTGACACAAGAGTGCATGCTGCACCCAGGGACATACAGAATTTGCACCCGGGGTCCCATCCTCTGCTTTGAACCCCAATTTAAACATTTTGAAGAGGCTGTTGCCTGTTTGGAGTGGAATGCTAGCAGCCTAAATCAAAGCTTGTTTGAAAATCGTATTGATAGGACCTCGGACATATAATTGCGACCAAGTTTAAAAACACACCTCAATTGCTGAAAGACCGAGCAGCAAGCAGACAAAAACTGCCCTCGACATCCCTTAATAATGGGGGTCGTGGTTAAAATATCAAATACTTGATATATCAGCTCTACAGATCTGACCTGGAGTTGTTTAGTGTCTCGAACCACGCTCCGCTGTATAGAGGATGATTAAGTATTTCTATTCTTTCTGATATGCTGTGCACTTTATTATTTTGTAAATAGGATGACAATTTAAGAAGAGCTACAACAGTAAAGTTTTCTCCAACGCTATGGCTACTTAACACTACTTAATAAGGACATGGGGAGATTGGAGGGGAGGCCTAAAATGGTTGAAGACCCCAGGGTCTGGATGTCCTACCAAACTTAAATTAATTCTCCCGTTTTACGCTCGGCCAAACTGACAGTCTGATCAGTTGCCACACTGGGAAACCAGGGGCAGGAGGCATGTGAACATTCCCTGGTATCAGGATGGTTGAGATTTGGTGAGTGGCGGGGTTAGTGTTGTAGTCCCATCTGTAGCAGCCCTAACATAGTGAGCGAGACATCAGGATCGAGAAGGGTCCATTTGGAAGCAAATGGACGTATTAGTGAGAGGCAGCACGGTTTTGTGAAGGGGAGGTCGTGTCTCACTAACTTGATAGAGTTTTTCGAGGAGGCCACTAAGATGATTGATGCAGGTAGGGCAGTGGATGTTGTCTATATGGACTTCAGTAAGGCCTTTGACAAGGTCCCTCATGGTAGACTAGTACAAAAGGTGAAGTCACACGGGATCAGGGGTGAGCTGGCAAGGTGGATACAGAACTGGCTAGGCCATAGAAGGCAGAGAGTAGCAATGGAGGGATGCTTTTCTAATTGGAGGGCTGTGACCAGTGGTGTTCCACAGGGATCAGTGCTGGGACCTTTGCTCTTTGTAGTATATATAAATGATTTGGAGGAAAATGTAACTGGGCTGATTAGTAAGTTTGCAGACGACACAAAGGTTGGTGGAATTGCGGATAGCGATGAGGACTGTCTGAGGATACAGCAGGATTTAGATTGTCTGGAGACTTGGGCGGAGAGATGGCAGATGGAGTTTAATCCGGACAAATGTGAGGTAATGCATTTTGGAAGGTCTAATGCAGGTAGGGAATATACAGTGAATGGTAGAACCCTCAAGAGTATTGAAAGTCAAAGAGATCTAGGAGTACAGATCCACAGGTCATTGAAAGGTGCGACACAGGTGGAGAAGGTAGTCAAGAAGGCATACGGCATGCTTGCCTTCATTGGCCGGGGCATTGAGTATAAGAATTGGCAAGTCATGTTGCAGCTGTATAGAACCTTAGTTAGGTCACACTTGGAGTATAGTGTTCAATTCTGGTCGCCACACTACCAGCAGGATGTGGAGGCTTTAGAGAGGGTGCAGAAGAGATTTACCAGAAAGTTGCCTGGTATGGAGGGCATTAGCTATGAGGAGCGGTTGAATAAACTCGGTTTGTCTCACTGGAATGAAGGAGGTTGAGGGGAGACCTGATAGAGGTATACAAAATTATGAGGGGCATCGACAGAGTGGATAGTCAGAGGCTTTTCCCCAGGGTAGAGGGGTCAATTACTAGGGGGCATAGGTTTAAGGTGAGAGGGGCAAGGTTTAGAGTAGATGTACGAGGCAGGTTTTTTACGCAGAGGGTAGTGGGTGCCTGGAACTTGCTACCGGAGGAGGTGGTGGAAGCAGGGACGATAGGGACATTTAAGGGGCATCTTGACAAATACATGAATAGGATGGGAATAGAAGGATACGGACCCAGGAAGTGTAGAAGATTGTAGTTTAGTCGGGCAGCATGGTCGGCACGGGCTTGGAGGGCCGAAGGGCCTGTTCCTGTGCTGTACATTTCTTTGTTCTTTGTTTGTTTGGTGAGGGGTAGAGACAGAGCAGGAGATCCATGATCACAAAGGGATAGAGAGAGAGAGGTATCATTTGACAGAGGGGAGGCTAAAGTCTTCTTTGATAGTGTTATGGGAGAGGCGTTTTCAGAACCCCAAAATGTATCATGGAGTTCAACCAACCTCCCCCTTTAATGTATTGTTGCTTTTCCGAGCACGCGGCTTGTTCTCCAGGTGTGGTATTGCAATTATGGACACGTGGGTTTTTAAACACAAAACAATGTTTATTCCATGAACTCAACTTAACCTTTGAAATAAACATTGGATCACTTAACACCCCTTACTTCAAAGATAACCCTGAAAATAATACAACACTAAATAATCCTTCAGTTATTCCTTTCAACGTCCAAGAGACTTAACACCTTTAACAGAAACACATCAGGTTAAAGGCATTACTATTATGAGTTTAAATCACCCAAATGATCCAGAGATAGTCTTTCATGGCAGAGATCACAGCAGAACCAGCTCACTGCAAACACAGACACACCCAAGCTCTTTTCCTCAAAACTGAAACTAAAACTGCAAAATGGCTGAGCTAAAAACCCAGCTCCACCCACACTCTGACATCACTGCATTTCTTCAAGGTACATTACGTAAACATCCATTTCTTAAAGGCACTCTCACATGACAATAGGCCCGCAAGGAGTGTTGGAGACAGAAACTCAAGCCTCCTTTTCATGGCTGGGTTTACTGACCCATGGAGATATCCGAGACTCCCCAGTGTCAACCTCCTGTGGGTCCCAGTTGACCAGAAAGTTAACTGGCCAGCCTTATAAATACTGAGACTACAGAAGCAGGGATGAGGCTGGGTATTCTGCATTGAGTCACTCGCCCTCAACTCCCTAAGCCCTTCCTATATTTACAAAGCACAGATCAGTGACTGGATGGGTGCAACTCCAACAACACTCGAAGCTCGACCTGATCCCAAACAAAGCAGCCCACTTAACTGGCACCTCATTGCCACTTTAAGAATTTGCCCTGTCCGCCATCAGCACATAGGCTGCTGTGTGCTCCCTGTACTCGATTCACTGCAGCCGATGGTCAGGAGGGTTTCTTTGCTAGCATTGTTCAAACCTGTAATCTCTACCACCTAGAACAACAAAGGCAGCAGTTGGATGGGAACACCATTGCCCGCCAGTTCACCTCCAAGTTGCACCCCATTGCTGAGTCAACATCCCCGAGCACCCTCATTTGCAGCAGTGGATTGTACCTACATGAAGGCAGATCCAGAGGGCTGGGTGGCAAATGCTGGCCGGACCAACGATGTTCACATTTCGTGAATTGATTAAAAAATATATATATATATCGTTCTCAATTTCACTGCGAGGGTCCAATTTTAATATGTTAATGAAGCGGACAACTCGACACATCAAACCCCTCACAGTAAAATGCAACGGTAACGTGCAGAGTGGATTGGTGACACGTTTCATGTTTTCTCCTCGCTAACTCCTCACAGACCCTCACTCACCAATTGTTGGTGTGGTAAATATTTGCAGTGTATGTATTTTGATCCAGTCATCAGCTACTTTGATGTAATAGTGGTCTAAGAATCTGTTGCAATGTTCTTAATACACTGGGCCTAAAGCGCTCAGCTCGATTTTCACACCGAAATTTGCAATTCTTTGGGCCACTGAATACGTAATATTTTTATATCAAGACCTGATGGCTTGCATACGAAAATCCTTGGCAATTATCTTATTTACATATAGTTTGAAAAACAACTTTGTGTATGTTCCTCACTGCCCAAGATAACATTATAAAGTATTTCATCGGAGACCCTCCATTTTCCTGCTGATTAATGTAATGAGTTTATAGGTCGATTTTCACCTGATTTTGAGAAAAAAATGACCTCCGCAGTTTCACAGCTTGCAAAATACGCACCCGACCCATCGTCAACCACACAAAGGATTTTCATCTTTTCTCACAGATAGGCCTGGCAGTGAATTTTGCAAGCCACGATGGAATGTGTGAGGGTGTGGGTATGGGGGTGGGCCAGTTAAAAGGCCCACCTCGGTTGTCGCCGCAGAGGCGCAGCTCTCAACATCGTTTCAAGACCCTCTAAACCTCCCCGCCCTCCCATCACGCACAAGCCACACGACCTCACATTACCCAATGCCATACCATGCTCCTTGGATTCCTTCATGCCATCCCAATGTTAGAAAATGTTCCCATCTGCCATTTCATGCGGATCTATTCAGCCCACCCAAGGCCGAATCGGAAAAACCCTCCCACACAGTACTTCAACGCAAATTTCACCTGGAAAAATGGATGGGAGTCGTTGGACGTGACGGACAAGCACCTGCTCTCAATCCCAACCCAACAGCTGCCTGATCTCAACCTTCCAAGGGAAGAGTGGTCGACCCTTAACAGGTTCAGGACTGGTAATGGCTCCTTTGCCCAATATCTACAGATGGGTATTAGTACCAGCCCCTAACTGGCTGTGGGAGAGAGAAAACTGTGCCCCACATCATATGAGAATGTCCAATCCTCAAGCTCAGCGGAGGCCTATCCGCATTTAACACAGCAGGACCAGAAGAAAGTGCATGACTTTAGGGACTTTGCATTTGCTAATTAAATAAAATCCCAATGCCACCAAGCCATCCACTGGCCTTCAAGTCCCATAATCCACCCATACCATCTTTATTCACCCAAGCCACCCATTTCCACCTCACATTTCCCATGCCAACTCGCATACCTCCATGCCACACCATGACACCACAATACTCCCCCGCCATGTATCCTCATTCACTTCGTATTCATTGCGCATAGCTCTCAGTCATGCAATAGCAATGGGGATATTTTAAAATCATTGTAAAGCCATTAAACATTTAAGAAAATAAGAACCCCCTCAATTCAAGCTCACCACCATTGATAGTGGACCAAAAAGCACAAGGAAAAAACTGTTCGAATCATTTAAGTGCTCATTAGGTTTACAAGCAGACAAGGAACCAGATCAAAATCATGTCTTTAAATAGTTCTTGGATCAATAAGACCACCTGTTGAGCTGACACCTTTGGAGCCCAGTCAAGCATTCATTAAAAAAATTATATTTAGAGTACCCAATTACATTTTTTCACTTAAGGGGCAATTTAGCATGGCCAATCCACCTAACCTACACATCTTTGAGTTGTGGGGGTGAAACCCACGCAGACACGGGGGGAATATGCAAACTCCACACGGACAGTGACCCAAGGCCGGGATTCGAACCCGGGTCCTCAGTGCCGTAGGCAGCAGTGCTAATAACTGTGCCACGTGCCGCCCTCAGTCAAGTATTCATAATGAACCAGCTATCATAATGAAAACTTCCAGCTCCACTGACAACAGATATGCATTCCCATTTAAGTATTCAAAATCATGAATGGTTTTGATACAGTATATAAGGGACAACAGTTTCCAGTGGCAGAGTGCCTGTCAATAAATAGGGGTATCAGGTACAGACAATTTGTTCGACTTCCAGAAGCAGTTTTTTTATACACAGCCAAATCTGCCAGTCCAATTAAAGCTGAGCACAAAAACATGACAGTAAAGGACATCTATTTTACACTTTTTAATATATGGTAAATATTGGAAAAATATTGTAATGCATGTGAACACTTGGCCAATGTAAGGGTCAACTTATTTTGGCAAGACCGATCTCTATGATGAATCACTGCTTTTCAGTACCTAAAAATGACATTTGAAGGTGTCAAAACACTTTACACGTGCTTTTCAAAATGTTCCCAAATACTCAGCAGGCTTTCCATTTTCTTCACGAGCTCTCAACCCTCATGTGCTCTTAATGGGCTTCCCATACTTCACATACATTTTAAAATAGGGAATACAACTTTGTCGGGTGCCATTTTGTGCACTTGGTACTCCTGACTTGCAAGAAGGCCAGAGAAAAATTATATGGGGTTGGGAATGGGGAGGAAAGTCAGATTTCCTCCAATAAAAAGCTAAGGGTGGCACAGTGGTTAGCAGTGTTGCCTCACGGCACCAGATAGCCGGGTTCCGTTTTGACCTTGAGTTACTGTCTGTGTGGAGTCTGCACATTCTCCCAATGTCTGCGTGGGTTTCCTCCAGGTGCTCCGGTTTCCTCCCGCAAGTCCCGAAAGATGTGCAGGTTAGGTGGGGTTATGGGGATAGGCCAGGGGAATGTACAAGGTTGGGTACTCTTTCAGTGGGCCGGTGCAGATATAATGGGCCGAATGGCCTCCTTCTGCACTATAGGGATAATAATTGTATGGCCCTGTCACGTTAGGAGTTGGTCTGGAAAATGCAGCGAGCCAAACCAACTCCATTGACTTCAGTGGGACTGGAAGATCCCCTCTGAGAGGGGCTGTAATATTCTGCCTCAAGTATGGCCATTCACGTACCAAAATGTGCCCCGACACTCAGACAAATATTCAACCTATAAGTGCTGCATGTGGGGCCTCGGATAATGTTCCTTTCATTGCAGGTATTTACCCCCACATGCACTTGCGTAGAATCTCAATATGCACAAGCATAATATGTGAAAGAAAGCCCCATGCTTTGGGCTGCCAAAGGAATGACTATCTGTATCTGATTTGTTGTACAGACAGGAAAGTTCTCCAGCAACACTGAAACTGTCTCGAGTGAGAGCCAGCTGCAGGGATTGCAGTCTGCAGAAGAGGCGGCCGAACATGAAAACATGAAAGCTGTACTGAAAACCTCGGTACCATGTGGTGAAGTCACCACTGCTGTGCCAGGTGTGCGTACCCGAACAAGAGCCAACCGAGGTAAAGGGGCCCACCCTTAGGCTGCCCACTCATCCCGTGCCAGTCTTACATTGCATTTGCAACACAGTAAAAGGCCATTCAGCGCAACAGGTCCATTCTAGTCCACTGGCGATCTTCCTCCCACTCTCCGCCTAACATCTTGCTGAGTTTTTCCTGGTGTTATCAGGTTTTTTTTTTTTTTTAAGAGTTCAGGATAGGGAAGGGACCAATCTGGTGATGGACTAGCCAAGCACCGTCCTCATTGTAAAATCAGCCAGCTTTTTGTATTGCTCTACGAAGCAAAGTACCTCAAGATGATCCAAATGCAAAAGTCTTCATTCTTAAATCTTATTACAGTTGCAATTGTATAACCTTCCTTCCACACAAGTCATTCCATGAAAAGGAAAGCCAGCACAGAAAGAGACACGAAATAGCACTCTGGGTGACTGACATCCCCTCTGTTGTCTGCCCATGTTCTTCTCTGTGACCTTTCCCTAAAAGAATAACGCTATGCCCATACCATCTGAAATATGTAGTGTGCAGCACCTATAAAAATAGAAAATACAATGTGTGTTCTGTGTCATTAATGACAGTGAACTGGCTGACTGCCTCTCCGTGTCTGGAGATTCTTGGACGTCAGCCTAAGGAACAATGGGACGCCAAATTGTCTACCCTGCTAGATTGAATCCGTTCGTATCCAATTTACTAATTGAATTTTGTGCAGTTCTGGATAGTTAGAGCTTGGGGAAAAAGGAATACAATTCTACTTGGTCAGCACCTATATCCACCAGCTTATTTGGACAGAGTGGAACCAGGGTTAAAATATCAGCATCCGGCAACCCAATCCCATTCTCATCTGTTCAATTTTTAGTGCCCCCAAACAGGCCACCAAGGTGAAATGTTGGGGCAGGTGGGGTTGCTAATTACCATTCAAAAGTTGCGGCCTGATGACATTCGATCGGAGACAGGAGATGCCGCCTGCTTTAAGAGCAAATCCTTTTGGTGTTTCTTGTAGATCATGAGGCCTTATCAGGAAGCCTTCAGCCACTAACCCAAGCCATGCATTCCCTGCCCGATCATTGCCTGAGGCTGCCCAGTTGCAACCCCGAACCTCGGCCTCTCAGCTTCCCCCAACCCCGTGTTAGCCAAATGTTTGCCCCCAAATTATTCAAGAGTGTCGGGTACTCCACCCGCACAGGGCTCCTTTCTTTCTCCTTTCCTGTCTCCCTATTAATAGCGGGGAAGTCCAGTCGGCATTATTACATTTAGCCACAGAGCTGCAAATCCTAAATCTCTAACTGTGCAACCTGGTTGTGCTCCCTCCAGGCCGTGTTGGGTCATGGACTGCAGGCAATGATGATTCTCCAAATGCCACAGATGATGCTGCAGATGAAATAATGGATCGGATTGTAAAGTCTGCAACACAAGTGCCAAATCAGCGAGCCGTGCCGAGAGAGAGGAAGAGGTCGCGTGCAAACAGGAAGTCTTGTAAGTACCTTGATTTCACAGTCTGCTGTCTGTGTGTTCCTGAGGTATGAATACCAAAAGCTCTGAAGGAAATATCACAATCCTGATTTGACTGGAAGTTATATTCCCTCCACACTCGCTGCTTGGCCTGCTGGGTGTCTCCAGCATTTTCTGTTTTTCTTACAGATTTCCATCCCCTGTGTTATTTTGCTTTATTTTTAAATGTTTTTTTCCCGTCATTTCCACCCCTAATCCAAATGGTTGATTCATTCTGCTGCCCATGTCAATGAACCTGCGGAACGATGTGTAAATAGAAGTTAAGAAGTGTTTTTCCCACATCACAGACTTCAGCTCCTGACTCATTCTCAGTGCAGTTTTGAATCATTCATTAAAAACCATCCGGTTCTGGTTGAACACCTTGTGTTAGTGAATCCTAGCACCTTAAAGCACAGAAGGGGGCCATTCAGTCCATCGTTCCTGTGTCGGCCCTTTTGACAGTTACCCAGTTATTCCCAACCTGCTGCTTTTCTCCCATTACTCTGCAATTTTTCCCCCTTGAAGTACTTGTCTACTTTTTCAAAAGGTATTGAATCTTCTTCCACCATACATTCAGGTAATGCATTCCAGATAATCATAACCTGCAGTGTGTAACAGAAGCAGAATTGTATTTCACCACAATCTGTAGCCATATTTTCTAGTAAATCTCTTGCTTTTCTTCTCAAATGAGTGGTGATAAGAGCATAAATTCTTTAAATCTTTATCAGTGTCACAAGTCAGCTTACATTAACACTGCAATGAAGTTACTGTGAAAAGCCCCTATTCGCCACATTCTGGCACCTGTTCGGGTACACTGAGGGAGAATTCAGAATGTCCAAATTACCTCACAGCACGTCTTTCGGGACTTGTGGGAGCATCTGTAAGAAAGCTGGGAGGAGTATTTCATTTTCTCTTTTGTTTTCATGGCGGTTTGTAGATGTCTAGGTTGTTGGTTTGTAAACGTGTGGTTTGCATTGTTCTCAATTTGTCAGCCGAGTCCCTTAACTACTTCAAATTGAGAGAACAGCTCTCTAAATATCTGCTGTGAGGAAAACTCTGCTGCCCGTTCTGTAAATAGCAGAGTTCCTTCGGACATTATGGAAAGGTGCTTTACAATAAATGAGACCTAATTGACATGTACAAATGTTTCCCTTTTACAGTAAGAAGAACATTAAAGAGTGGCCTGACACCAGAGGAGGCCAAAGCACTGGGTTTACTCAGCACCTCCGAAATGCAGGTGTGAAGTGACTGAGCATGAACTGAGGCAGGAGACATCAAGTAGCACCTGGACAAGGCACAGCTAGAAACATCCAACTGGCAACCATTTGCTGCTCCTGACATCCAGTCATCCCCCAGCTCCACTCATCATATGGTGCATATGAGAAACAAGAGCTAGAAAGAGATGTCGCACATTGGCACTAAAGTTCTGACAGCTTCTTTTTTAAATTTAAAATCAGGATTGTTCAGAAATATTTATACCTAGGTAAAAGTATTGCTTTTTGTTTTCGTATCTAATTGAAGTGATTAGAAAAGTTTATTGAGTAAGTTGTTGTACGAGATATGTTTACGTTGGCTTTACTTGTGGCCTACCTATGTAGCTATAACATGCACCATAGCAGTGTAAGCACCAGCCCTGAAGGAGACAGTATGCTGATGTTGACAGGCCAAAAACCTAGTTCTGTGTCTGTACTTTCACCTGAATGTTGTCTAATCTGCATCCAAAAAGGATTTAAGATGCTCTAACAGAAATCCCTCAATTCTGCAATTCGGGCTTCTTCACTGGTGGCTATTGATTTCCCCCCCCCCCCCCCTGGAGTATTATTGCCACTGATATGCATTCGATATATATTTTTTTAAATCTTTTAAATATTATGGAACGATGTGAGCTGGGCCAGCAAAGGGTGTAAAACAGGTAACCTATATTGTCTCATTCGCTCCACTTGAATATTAGAGGCTATAAGTGGTGGTGTCGAGAAAACACGCGATGAAGTTTGCCATTCTTAATACCACCATTACTTTTCCCAAGACAAGTATTGCAGTAACATTCTCCTGACTGGCTTTGATCAAAGCAGGTAAAGTATTTGTGTTTGGTAAGTGAAGCGATTGCATGTGTTCTTGGTGACACTCTGTTGGTTGGAGATCAGAACTCTTGAGCTCAGCTAGTCCATTGTGTCTCACCCCTTGGGTGAAGATTTGCCTCGGTTCCTGGTTATTGTGTGGACTATTCCAAATGCATTCGAAAAGAATGAATTGATGATTCTGCACCAAAAAGCGACTGGTGTAGTTCTTCCCCAATCCCCGAGGTGACCATAGCCTCCACTTCATTGAATAGCTCAGTAGTTGGTGTCACGTATTGCCTACCACTCAATTCTTACTGGAGGCTCATAGATTGCGATAGGATGAAAAACGGCTGTAATCTCATGGGAAGAAGGATGTTTTCAAAGTCTAGCGATGTTGCGAATTCTCCAAAGGCACTAACTAGTCTTGCCAACCATTAAATGGTAAATATTAAATAACGTGCATGCGCATTATATCTGAGAGTGGAAAGTGGCTCACTGGACTGAAAAAGAGACAATCGAATTGAATCCTGGAGTTCAGTCAGCTAACCTCAATTCCTTAGGACAATATGGGTGGTCGTGGCTTCATCTTAGTACTTGAAACTGAAAATAGTCTTGTTTTTGAGACATTGGGTAGGCACTTTGGACGATTGAAGTCCGAGAGATGGGATAAGTGTGAGCAGTGCCAGTGGAATGAGGTGTGAGTAATGTGTGGTTTGTATGAATCTGCTATTTGTGTGGATTCACTTCAAGTCTGTAAGTTGATTATTGTGCACAAGCCTAACGAAAGCGGCAGGCACATCACCGGAGTAGGATGTGTGAAATGATAGTATGAAAGCAGAAGATGGTTGGATGCATGTAATAGGCCAGAAGAGTATAATTTTGACATGGCATTGAGGATTTTATTGATCGTACATCAACGTTATCAGTTAAGTTTGGACATTAAGGAATCCAAATCAAAACAATTTACGTTGTGATGGAATATGCTTTGAAGCTGCTTTTAGCTGTTTTAAGGGGATGATAGTTTCAATTTCAAGTCAGTTTGGAATTTGGCCCCATTAGTAATCTCTATGTACTTGGGCTCAGCTTGTTTAGATGAGGGTATATAATTAAATGGGCTGGATATAATATGGCCTATTCCCTATGGAGGGAAACTTGGACATGCCCACTTAACTGTGCGAGAGACCTGCCTCAGTCTCTTGGCGGCAGCACTGCCTCTCCTGATTTAGGTCAGAGGGTTGAAGGGACTGATACAGAATTGTTGGCCATGGGCAGTGGAATGTCAGTTATGCTCATTTAAAGAGCCCATTGGCACTCAATCTGCCTGGGACCACCACAATTCGGTGATGGCTCGCGGATTAAACAGGAGTCGCATAGCTTTTCTGCACCTCCTGTAGGAAGCCCAGCAAATCCTGTTGGGCATTCTCTACTCCATTGAAGGATCTGGCATCGGGAGGGGATGGGCTTTTGAACGCCAGCCCGCAACCCCCCATTCTGCCCTCACTCGCCTTCGGCCTAGGATCCCTTGGTGACTCCTGATGGTGCTGATGACAGTGAGCAACCACCGATCTCTGGCAGCTCCCGGTGGGCAGAACATCTGTCATTGGGGGTCCTTAATCGCAAGGAAGGCCTAAGAGTGGCACTTAATACCTTTGGACCTCCTCCATGGAACTGATGGGAGTCCCCTGCCAGTTCTCTGACCAATGGCCGAGCTCCCGTCTGGCCAGTTTAAATTCTACCAAATGTAACTAGTGTTTGAAAGATGACGATCATAATTGTAGCAAGACAAACAAAGCAGGTGTACATCATAACTTTCTATGCTTCAGAAAGGCCCGATGAAACGGCTAGGGAAAAGGGATAGTTTTTAAAAATGATATAGAAATTACAATAAATATTTTCAAGGGGTGCATCACCTGTATTGAAATCAGTGGCAGTAACACAATAAACGGATTCAATGAGTTCAAAGGTCAAGCAGTTTCTACAGCCTCATGATTGTGTTGCTGCTTTTTAGATGTCTTGCTCCTATGTAACTTTTATTCATGAAACTTGAAACATTTCAGAATGATTTAACTCGTGTGCATTGTAGAACCCAATAACTAATTAATGAGCCCATGGGCCAAAGTGGTTGGGTCAAATGTTTTTTTTATTTTTTATACATGTTCGCCATGAGCTGGTTCTGGCTATGACATTGTCTTACTAACTCAACAAAGTTTCTCACTTTTCAATTTATTCGAGTGTTGATTGAGCCTCCCCTTGTACCCTCGATGAGGAGGAACGCTTTTGACCAAAACTCAGTCCAACATGAATGCAAATTATTAGATCATTTCATGTTTAGCACAGGGGCTGTTCAGCACAGGGCTAAATCGCTGGCTTTGAAAGCAGACCAAGGCAGGCCAGCAGCACGGTTCGATTCCCGTAACAGCCTCCCCGAACAGGCGCCGGAATGTGGCGACTAGGGGCTTTTCACAGTAACTTCATTTGAAGTCTACTTGTGACAATAAGCGATTTTCATTTTCATTTCATGTTTAGCACAAAAAAAAGCCTTTAGTAAATTATTGGTTTCCGGAGCAAAGGGATAATCTGGAGATATGGGGCAAGTAAAAAAACTCTGTGACCTGTACAGAACCTTAAAGACAGAACCATTCCTAGATATAAGGAAATTAATATCACCGGATTGGGATTGAGATGAAAGAGAATCCAGGATGAATGCTTCCTTTTCAAAGTATTCCCCTCCTATCTGTTTAAGGGGGGGGGGGGGGGGGAACACAACAACAAACTTTATCTCTTTGTTTAAAAATAATGGCAAATTCCTGGCTGAAGGTAAATTGGTTATTCATGCCTCTTTCCATCTTGAGCCATTAGTTAAGGAGCACTTGCTCCCTGGAGCTTCTTCCATAAAATCCCTACAGTTCAGAAGGAGGCCATTCGGCTCTTCGGGTCTGCACTGACCCTCCGAAAGAGCACCCCACCCAGGCCCTATTCCCCCGCTGCAACCCTGAGCATTGATCATGGCCAATCCCCCCAACCTGCACACCCCTGGACCCCAAGGGGCAATTTAGGATGGCCAATCCAACTTCTTTCAATTCAGTGCAGTTTTAGATGGGCTTGCAACCAGAAAAATCACTTATTAGCTGAATGCTGTTGCATACTTTGGCATTTGCACATTTTATGGGTCCGGTGAGTTGTTGGATTTGTTTCCAAGCTGCTAAAAACTTCTGTTCATTGAAATGAATGGAGACATTTCAGGAAATTGTGATCCCTCCCACCAATTAATGGTACCATTGGAGCTCCAGAAAAATGACATTTGAAAATAGCACGTCATCTTGTAGCAGAATGTGGACATTATTTTAATGCATGTAGGAGACCGAATAGTATCTACCCACCAGGTTGAGAATAGCAGAATATGTTAAACGGTGCTGTCCGCTTTAAATGAATGGCTACAATTTTAGGTGCCAGCATTGTTGCTCAAACATCAAATGGTCCCAAATAAACATCCAGTTCTGGAAATGTTTTAATCAAGTGTGTAAATGAAGCACAGGGTTGTAACAGTGATTAAATCTGTGGGTTACAAGCCTATCATGTGTGGCTACCATGTAAAGCCTGAAGTATTACCTATTGCCTTTACTATGAATCACTGTGACACAAAACTTGAACTTCGTGTTCTGTCAGTCCCATTATCTAGCCTCATGCCGCATTTATTACATTTTTACAAATTCTGTCAATTAACTGCTGTTGCAAAATATAATGTTTTAGACTAATAAATGTTGGTCAACAGTGAATTAAGGCACAAGTTGACACGTGTGTGTAAATAACACTGACCTATGCCAGCCTCAGGTATTTTGACTGGCGAAAGGAGACGCGCCAGTCTTTAGAGCGTTGCTCGTGAGCGAGAAGCAATGGGTGCTTTCTTGCAGACTAACAAACTCTGAAAAATCTCTCTCCTCCCCCCCCCCCCCCCCCCCCCCCCCCCCCACCACTCATCTTTGCCTCTCAGCTAACAGCCAACATATGGGATCAGAATTGCTAAACCAGAGAAAATTTCTAGTCTGCTCCAACGGAATACTTTGAATGTCATCTTTTTTTCAGTAACCATTGGGAATATTCCACAAGTCTATTGTAGTAATTTCCACAAATGTTGGCTCTAAAACCCTTCGTACTTCATATTTCAGTCTGAACTTTGCAACGTGCAAAGTAAAGTTTGTTACTTTCCTTAACAGTAGTATTGTTGGTATTTTGAGTATGTCTGAAATCCAAAACACCAAAAATATTACTTTGACTTTCAGTTTTTTTTTTGGAAAGGCTGGCGTATTTTGGGCGAAATGTAATTTATTAGTCTTGCGTTGCTTGATTAAAAAGCAGATCTTGCTGGACAAGTCATTGTACAACCTCAAGTTTCTCCATGGTTTTTTAGTTTCCTTTTGGCTTTTTTTTTTGTTGCAATTTTTCCAATTAAGGGGCAATTTAGCGTGGCCAATCCGCCTACCCTGCACATCTTTGGGTTGTGGGGGTGAGACCCATGCAGACTGGGGAAGAATGTGCAAACTCCACACTGACAGTGACCCTGGGCTGGTATTAAACCCTGGTCCTTGGCGCGTGAGGCAGTAGTGCTACCCACTGTGCCTCTGCCGTTCTTCCGTTTGGGTGGGGTTTTTTTAAATTTGGGGACTGCAAAATGAAACTAGCACCATTATAATAATGCCTTTTCAGATTACCCAACTCTTGCAAAATGCTCGTTCTGATGTTCGTAAAACTTTTCTGCTTGAAAAAAAGTCCATTTTAGTTTTTCAGAAGCCACTATGATGTTTGGCTTTCTCAGCGAAACCCTATCTGGTGATTGGCTGTATATTTTACCACGCTACAGCTCAAATACAAAGCAAAATTATTTTTCGTCAGTAGTTCAAAGAAATTTAATTTTTGCCTTGGCCTGCAACATAGCGACTGTCTCTTAACTTCCCAGGACTGCATAAGGTGGCTGCATCACACAGGCAACCTGAACATTGGACTCTTGAAAGTTACATACTGTGTAGTGAAGCTTCCGGGAGCATATGGAAAAAGCTAAAAAAAAAAAAATTATTTGCTTTTTAAAATTAAAGGAAAGCAGACACACTCTTTGAAAAAGAAACTTATTCATGTGTAATCCCTTTCAACCTGAAGCCAGGCTTCCTCATAAACTCTGCACTTTTACTGATGACAGTAGAGCTGAATATCAGACCATGTAGTTTACCAGCCCTTGCGAAGGGCTGCCAGTACAAGATTCACAGCCTTGTGGTTCCCTGGTAAGACCATACGCAAAGCTTTAACACTGTAGCAAGGTCACGGAAATAGTCATCTCCACTTCTGATTAAAGGAGAGAGGGAAAAGAAAAAAGTTCACCAATTTTTGTTTAATTTGACATTGTCTTCAACTATTAACACCTTTTTCTTTTGGTAACTTGGAATTGTAAAGATAATAAACCTTTTTTTTAAAAAAAAGACTTGTAAAGTAGAAAGACAAGTTTCTAAGAACAATAAAAAAGAAGGGCAATGCTGTACAGTTGTGTAAATGTCGCTATTCATAATGTTTTTTGTGTAGCATAGTGTAAAATAAATCAGACATGTTGAATGCAGTGTTAATCTGTGAATTGTAATTTTAAAAAAAAGCCATGCATGGTCAATTATTTACTTCACAAATTGCTCATTATAGACGAGGGAGTTTGTTATAAGTTACTTTTATGTGTGTCTGAAACTGCGTTTGTCGTGTATTTTTATTTTAAGAACTTGAAACTACTGTTGTTGAACTCTTCACTCCACAGCCAACATATATATATACAGCCTTAGGAAGAAGCCTTGCTGCTGCATTAATTAGTACTAGTGGGAAGCAAATGTCCGCCTACCCTGTCCATCTTTCCGTCCACCTGCCCTGCTCCACTAGTGCCACAACATTCACCAAGGTACTTCCAGTGTCATTCAACGTAAACCTGTGAAACTGGCCGTAGAACCCCATATTTTAATTCTCACCACAACTGTAGCAGATCCATAGCTTGCAGCAACAGTACTGTGTACAAAACATATTGCAATAAAGCTTTATTAAGCACAATTTGCCTGACTCACTTGTATTGTGTTTTGTTAAGCTCAACAAAGAGAAGGCCCAGGTGCGAGTGCAATCCTGTAGGGTTAGATTTCCAAGACTGGCTGATTTCAAATCACTAGCGACATCCTGGCGGTTATCATAGACTAGAAACTGAACTGAACCAGCCATATAAAGGCTACAGGAGCAAGTCAAAGGCTGGGAGTTCTGCAGAGAGTAGCTCACCCCCTAACTTGCCAAAGTCTGTTCACCATCTACAAGGTACAATCAGGCGTGGGATGGAATAATCTCCACGTGCCTGGATGAGTGCAGCTTGATGCCATCCAGGACAAAGCAGCCTGCTTTCACTCCCTCCTGCACCAACACACACAGTGTGCGCCATCTACAAGATGCACTGCAGAAACTCACTAATGCTCCTTCAATAGCACCTTCGAAACCCCCCCAACCTCCACCACATGGAAAGACAAGGAGCCCCAGGTGCTTGAGAACACCACCTGCACATTCCCTTCCAAGTTGGACACCATCCTGACTTTGTACTATAACTTTTTAATAAATGTTTTTTATTGGGTTTTTGAACAAAGTATATTTACTGTTATGTACACAGGATAAGAAACATATATTTATATATACATATATATATATATATATATATATATAGAAGAGGGGCACACCCAAACATACAAAAGAAAAGAAATAATAAAAAAAATACAATAACAAATAAAATAGAATAACTGGTAGGGTATTGTGCACCAGCTCAACAGCAGCAACTCTACACCTGGCAAAATTATTTACAACACATTAGTAGGCGACTGTTTATGGGTGGGTGGGAGGGAGGGGGGTGGAGACTGGGGAGGTAAATATACATTTGGGTGCCAGAGAAACAATTACGGTGGGCAATACTCAAATGTGTTTGGTGTAGGTGATGTCGCTTGCTTCTCCCGGACGGATCTCGCTGCTGTCTCGCGCTCACCTCCGCTTCTGCCGTTCCTCCCGTCTATCGTCTTTATTCTCCTCGTTCCCTGCTCCTGGAGATGCCAAGTTCGTTATTGTATCCTGTGCCTTCCTTCCGGCTCTCATTTCCCTGCCTCCTTCCCACCTCCCTGGTTCTCCTCTCTTATTCCCTGTGTCCTCCCCCCCCCCCCCGCCCCCCATCCTGTGGTTCGCCTTTCTTTCCTCTTAGGTTTAGCTGTCTCCCCCACCCCCCTCCTGGTCTATCTCTCCCTCTCATACTTTGGCTGCTTTCCCCTGATTCTTGACTACCTGGCTATTCTTCCGCTTGTTGTTGGTCATAAACAGGTCCCGGAACAATTGGGTAAATGGCTCCCACGTTCTGTGGAAGTCGTCGTCTGACCCTCTGATGGCGAATTTGATTTTCTCCATTTGGAGAGATTCCGAGAGGTCGGACAGCCAGTCTGCAGCTTTGGGTGGTGCTGCTGACCATCAGCCGAACAGGATTCTACGGCGAGCGATCAGGGAGGCAAAGGCAAGGGCGTCCGCACTCCTCCCAGGAATAGATCTGCCTGGTCTGAAACCCCGAAGACCTCCATTTTCAGGCATGGCTCCACCCTCATCCCCACCACTTTGGGCATTGCCTCGAAGAAGGCTGTCCAGTACTCAGCAAGACTGGGGCAAGACCAGAACATGTGGGCGTGGTTGGCCGGGCCTCCTTGGCACCGTTCACACCTCTGGGAAGAACTTACACGAGTTCTTGTTAAGTGGACTCTATGTACCACTTTTAGTTGCGTCAGGCTGAGCCTTGCGCACGTGGAGGTGGAGTTGACCCTATGCAGTGCTTCGCTCCAGAGTCCCCACCCTATCTCAATCCCCAGGTCCTCCTCCCATTTCTTTCTTGTTGCATCCAGTAAGGTGTTGGCTCTTTCTATCAGTCGGTCACACATGTCACTACAGTTTCCTTTATCTAGTATGCTTGCATCCAGTAGTTCTTCCAATAATGTCTGTCATGGCGGTTGTGGGTACGTCCTTGTCTCCTTTCGTAGGAAGTTTTTGAGTTGCAGGTACCTTAGCTCGTTCCCCCTGGCTAGCTGGAATTTCTCTGTCAGTTCGCCCAGTGTTGCGATCCTGCCGTCGGTGTATAGGCCCCTGACTCTCAGTGTCCCTCCGTCCTCCCCCAACCTTTTGAAGGTGGCGTCAGTCAGCGCTGGTGTGAACCTATGGTTGTTGCAGATGGGAGCTTTGTCCGACATTTTGGTCAGGCCAAATTGCTGCCGTAGTTGGTTCCAGGATGGGAGGGTGGCTATTACCACCGGGCTGCTGGAGTGTTTTTTGGGTGGGGATGGGAGTGCCACCGTGGCGAGGGCCCGGAGGAAGGTCCCCTTGCAGGAGGCCTTTTCCGCACGCACCCACTCGGCTTCTGGCTCCTTGATCCATCCCCTTATTCGCTCGGCAGTCGCTGCCCAGTGGTAGAATTGTAGGTTTGGGAGGACTAGACCCCCTGGATTTTGTTTTTGTAGGACCTTCTTTGGGATCCTAGCATTTTTCCCCCATACGAACACCATGATTAGTTTGTCCAGCGCTTTGAAAAAGGCCTTGGGGAGTAGATCGGAATGGATCTAAGTAGGAAGAGGTACCTGGGCAGTACGTTCATTTTGATCATCTGGACTCTCCCCACGAGGGAGAGTGGGAATGTGTTCCATCTTTGCAGGTCATTTTTTACTTCCTCCATCAGACTGGTGAGGTTCCATTTGTGGATCCCTTTCCAGTCATGGGCTATTTGGATCTCCAGGTAGCGGAATCCCTCTCCAGCTTTTTGCTGCTCTGAGCGCGATTGCTAGTGGTTCAATCGCTAGAGCGAACAGCAGCGAGGACAGTGGGCATCCTTGTCTGGTGCCCCTGTGCAGCTGGAAGTATCGGGAGTTGGTATTGTTGGTCCGTACGCTAGCCATGGGAGAGTTGTATAGGGACTTCATACTATATTGGCTGTTCTTTCATTGTCGCTGGGTCAAAATCCTGGAACTCTTCTTCCTAACAGCACTTTGGTTGTACCTACACCACACGGACTGCAGTCGTTCAAAAAGGCAGTTCACCACTACCACCTTGAGGGCAATTAGGGATTAGGGCAATAAATGCTGGGCGACACCCACCTGCCATGAAATACTTTTTTAAAAATTCAAATATTGTTATTTATTCGAGTCAGAAGTGCTAACTCCACAACCCTGCACTCCCAGCATCTCCCAAGGACAACACGGGTTGGAGAGGTCTGGCTACAATATTGCGGCTTCACCTCTGACCGCCACCCTTGTGTGTTGCTGTGGAATTAACTCTTTTTAAATGTCAGTCCTTATTTTTTATTTTTCTCACTTTTCTGAATGATTTGATTTGCTTGTGTCGAAAGTTCTATCAACAGGTGGTTAATTTATACCCTCTGCTTCCATTTTGCTGATGCCACACAAATGTTGTTTACACTCTCGGTCCAAACGTGGACAAAAAAGCTGAATTCTTGAGGTGAGGGTGACTGCCCTTTACTTCAAAGCACCATTTGACTGAGTGGTAAAATAGAAATTGATGGGAATGCAGGTGAAGGTAGTTGTGGGGAGAATTCTCCAGTGTTGGGAGTCATGGGCGTCATTCTCCGACCCCCCGTCGGGTCGGAGAATCGCCGGAGGCTGCCGAGAATCCCGCCCCCGCCGGTTGCCGAAGTCTCCGGCACCGGATATTCGGCGGGGGCGGGAATCAGGCCGCGCCGGTGGGCGGGCCCCCCCGCTGGATTCTCCGGCCCGGATGGGCCGAAGTCCCGCCGATAAATTGCCTGTCCCGCCGGCGTGGATTAAACCACCTTTTGAACGGCGGGACAAGGCGGCGTGGGCGGGCTCCGGGGTCCTGGGGGGGCGCGGGGCGATCTGGCCCCGGGGGTTACCCCCACGGTGGCCTGGCCCGCGATCGGGGCCACCCATCCGCGGGCGGGCCTGTGCCGTGGGGGCACTCTTTCCCTTCCGCCTCCGCTACGGTCTCCACCATGGCGGAGGCGGAAGATACTCCCTCCACTGCGCATGCGTGGGAAACTGTCAGCGGCCGCTGACGCTCCCACGCATGCGCCGCCCGGGGATGTCATTTCCGCGCCAGCTGGCGGGGCAACAAAGGCCGTTTCCGCCAGCTGGCGGGGCGGAAATTCCTCCGGCGTCGGCCTAGCCCCTCAATGTTGGGGCTCGGCCCCCAAAGATGCGGAGCATTCCGCACCTTTGGGGCGGCGCGATGCCCGTCTGATTGGTGCCGTTTTGGGCGCCAGTCGGCGGACATCGTGCAGTTTCGGGAGAATTTCGCCCCTCACCTCGAACAAATGAAGATGGTTGTGGTCATTGGAGACCAATCTTCTCACCCACAAGACCACTGCAGGAGTTCCCAGGGTCAACCATATTCAGCTGATTCATCAATGACCTTTGCACCATCATGAGGTCAGAAGTGAGGATGTTTGATGATTTCACAGTGTTCAGTTATGTTTAACAATTTTTCTCAATGAAGCAATTTGATTTGCAACTCCTCAGAAAACGAAGCCCGCATGCAGTATAAATTGGGCAGCATTCAGCTTGGCCTGTAAGTGGCCAATAGTATTTGCGTCTCACAAGTGCCAGGAAATGACCACCCCCAGCAAGAGAGAATCCAACCATGTATACTTGGTGTTCAGTGTCACTGCTATCGCCGACTCCCCCACCATCACATCACAGCGGGGACTCACCAAACTTTAACTGCATCTGACACACAAATACTGTGGCTACAAAAGGCTCGGTAATCTGTAGGGAGTGCCTCATCTCCTGACTTCCCAATGCCTGTCCACCATCTACAATTGCAAGTCAGGAGTGTGATGGGATAGTGACCATTTGCCTGGATGAGTGAAGCTCCAACATAAAGCTCAACCATCCAAAACATGGCAGCACCACTGATTGGCAACCCCGCCGCCCCACCACCACCACACAACTTTAAATATTCAGTCCCTCCAATTGGCGACCCTATATATCACCTACAAGTGGAATGCGGAATGTGTGACTGAAGAAATTGAATGCAGAGGCTGTGAAGTTTACATTTTGGTGGGACAAGTGGGGAGAGATAAACATACGCAAATTGTTGAAGATGTCAGCAGGTTGAAAAAGTGATTAGGGAAGGCATACAGGACTCTGGATTTTCCAAATCACTGATTTGTTGCAGTGCAAGAGGAACCCATTTGGCCTATCGTGTATGGACCTGCTCTCCAATCGAGCAACTCGCCTCGTTCCATATCGCTGTGCTTGCCGTAATATTGCATATCCTTCCTTTTCAAATAACTGTTTAATTCTCATTTGAATGCTTCAATTGAACCTGTCTCCACCATAACTCTCAAGCAGTGCTTCCCAAACTAACCACTTGTTGCAAAACGATGTTTCTCCTCGTATCACTTATGCTTTTTAAAAATCTATGCGCTCTTGTTCTCAATCCTTTCAAGAGTGGGAACACTTTCTCCATAACTACTCTATCCGGACACCTCGTGATTTTGAATACCTCTTACCAAATTTCCTCTCAATCTCCTTTGCTCCATGGAAAATTTCCTAACTTCTCCAATCTATCTTCAGAACTGAAGTTCCTCATTCCTGAAACCATCCCGATTCTCTTCTGCACCCTCTCTAATGCCAAAACAAGTCCTCAACGGTGGAACTATTGAGGATACTCGTACAAGACCAAGGGCTGGAATTGGGAATGAAGGGTGCAGCAGTAGGGAGATCCCCAGTCGTCAAGGTTCCCTTGCCGCTGGAACTGGACCTACGCTCTGTTAAGGACCGTGTGTCTGCTGATATGCAACGGCATTCCCACATTAAAAGATGTCCCACACAATTTGTTTGCCTAGAGGAAACCACACACAAACGAGACCTGTGATGATCGTCGAGAGGTGAAGGAGACAGGACCGTGAGATAGGAAGTCCCAAGCTTCAGACCGCCACATAGGCGGTGGAGTTTGATTCAATCATCTTGCTCTTGAATTGGAACAGTAGAGTGTTTTGGTTACTTTCTTCACAGCCGAGGAGCCATCTTCAGGATCTACTCTGTTCATCCCGCATAGGGAATGGGCTAGAAATAGTGTCCGACAAATAGTCTGTTTCATCTCCAACCTGTACTGGAAAATGGCATCTAGTGCGCTCTCTACCTGAGGTCGAAAAATCAAAGTTAAACGCCATTTCGGAAAATAGAATGTATGAACCCTCATGTATAATGAGCAATCCAATCGACTGGAATGCCCTTGTTGCCCGTGAACTTGGGCACTTCAAAGTGGCATCGCTGCTCTGCAAGAGATTCAAAGAGGAGGCGAAAAACAGCTGAGGGAAGAAGGCCATGGTTGCACTTTTTGGAGAGGAAAACCCGATGATCAGATCAGGACACATGAATTCACCATCAAGAATAAACCAGCATTCCGACTCTCTGAACTCCCTGTTGGCATCAATGGACACCTCATGACTCCGTCTACAGCTTGCCAAGAACCAGCAGGCAACAGTTGTGATTGCCTACACCCCAATAGTTGATGCCAATGATGAGCCCAAAGAAAGCTTCTTTTCCACGCTGCACACCTTACTCTCCAATAATCCTCGGAAGATAAGACTTCAACGCCAGAGTTGTAAAGGATTCCCAACTCAGGAAAGGAACCATCTGAAAGGAAAGAGTTGGGAATTGCAACACCCAAAGCGGTTCTCCTGCTCACCAAATGCGCAGAACACCAGCTTGTCACCACTAATAGATTGCTCCATCAAAAAGACAAGCTGAACTCTGGTAGGTTGGAAAACTGCAAATGCGACACCACTGTTTAATAAAAGGAGAAAGATAAAAGATGGGTAACTATAGGCCGGTTAGCTTAACTTCTGTAGTGGGGAAAATGCTTGAAACTATCATTAAGGAAGAAATAGCGAGACATCTGGAAAGAAATTGTTCCATTGGGCAGACACATCATAGGTTCAAGAAAGGCAGGTCATGTTTGACTAATTTAGTTGGATTCTTTGAGGACATACGAGTGCGGTGTACAATGGGGAGTTGATGGATGTGGGGTATCTGGATTTCCAGAAGGCATTCAACAAGGTGCCACACAAAAGGCTGCTGCTTAAGATAAATCTGCATAGCGTTACGGGTAATGTATTAGCATGGATAGAGGATTGGTTAACTGACAGAAAGCAAAGTGTGGGGATAAATGGGTGATTTTCTAGTTGCCGAGCGGTAGCTAGTGGTGTGCCTCAAGGATCAGTGTTGGGTCCGCAATTGTTTACAATTTAGACAGATGATCTGGAGTTGGGGACCAAGTGTAATGTGTTGAAGTTCACAGATGACACTAAGATGAGTGGTAGAGCCAAATGTGTGAGGACACTGAAAGTCTGCAGAGAGATATAGATAGTTTACGTGAGTGGCCAAGGGTCTGGCAGATAGAGTTCAATGTTGGTAAATTTGAGGTCATCCATTTTGGTAGGGATACCAGCAAAATGGACTATTATTTAAATGGTAAAAAATTGCAGCATGGTGCTGTGCAGAGAGACCTGGGTGTCCTTGTGCATGAATCGCAAAACGTTGGTTTGTAGGTGCAGCAAGTAATTAAGAAGGCAAATGGAATTTTGTCCGTCATTGCTAGAGTTATGAAGCTTAAAAGCAGAGAGATTATGTTGCAGCTGTATAGGGTGCAGGTAAGCCCACACCTGGAGTACTGTATACAGTTTTGGTCTCCTTACTTGAGAAGGGATGTACTGGCACTAGAGGTGTGCAGAGGAGATTCACTAGGTTAATTTTGGAGTTGAGAGGATTAAGCTTATGAGGAGAGACTAAGTAGACTGGGACTATACTCATTGGAATTTAGCAGAATGAGGGGTATCTTATAGAAATATATAAAATTATGAAGTGACTAGATAGGATAGAAGCAGGGTGGTTGTTTCCACTGGTGAGTGAATCTAGAACTAGGGGCATAGCCTCAAAATCAGGGGGAGCAGATTTAGGACGGAGATGAGGAGGAACTTCTTCACCCAAAGGGTCGTGAATCTGTTGAATTCCCTGCCCAGTGAAGCAGTTGAGGCTACCTCGTTAAATGTTGTTAAGGCAAAGGTAAATAGATTTGTGAACAGTAAAGGTGAGCAGGCGGGCAAGTGGAGCTGAGTCCACAAAAAGATCAGCCATGATCTTATTAAATGATGGGGCAGGGTTGAGGGTCCAGATGGTCTACTCCTGCTCCTAGTTCTTTTGTTCTTAAAGGGGACAAAGCAGACTGTGGGAATTACCAAAGAATCTCCCTATTCTCCATTGCTGGGAAGATTATTGCCCAAATTCCCATGAGCCGACTTCTCCCAGTCTCTGCAGAGATCTTTCCGGAAAGCCAGTGTGGCTTCCAACCAAGCTGTGGAACAGTGGACATAATTTTCACTACTCAACAACTTCAAGAGAAATGCCAGGAGCAATATTAACTACTCTACATGGCCTTCATCAATCTGACCAAGGCTTTTGACTCAATCAATTGGGAATTGCTCTTCAAGATCCTGTCAAAGGCTGGCTGTCAAGAGAAATTCTTCAGAATCCTCCGATTCGTCCACAATAGCCCTCACTGATGGAAATAAGGCAGAAAACTTTGAGGTCAAGACTGGAGTCCAGCAGGGATGTGTCATGGCCCCCACTCTTTTCTCCATCATCATCACCACCATCCTTCACCTTGTCAAGAGCCAGCTTTCCGGGGAGTGAACATCGCCTACAGGATGGATGTAAAACTTTTCAACCTCAACCAGTTGAAATTCAAGAAGGAAACGAACGACACTGACATTGCTCGTGGAACTTCAATATGCGGATGACATCGCCCAGCTCCGGTGTCTCGGAAGAGAATCTCCCAAGCCATGCTTGATGCCTTCACTGAAGCACACCAGCCGGTGGCAGTATGTAGGTTGAAGTTGCACATTGGGCAGCTCCTGCTCGAGGCTCAATTTTTTTTGGAACTTAATGCCCGGTCCCAGGGGCAATTTCTAAATCAACAGGTGCAGAAAGACATAAGGAAGGTGGGGGTTGTCTAAAACCCGGAAGAAGGCTGCCGGAAAGAAGGGAGCAAGTGAAGGTTCGCTGTCGAGCAAAGGGATCAGCCCAGCAGCAGGAACGATGGCGGAGGCTAGGTCACTGGGTGGGGCCGCGCAGTTCACGACAGAAACGATGACCGAGGTGATGGTTTTGGAACTTGAAAAACAGTTTACTAAACACGTGGAGGTGATGAGGCAGGAAATGATGGCGGCAATGAAGGTATTGGTGGAGGAGGCGATTGTCCCGGTGGAGGTGGTGGTGTCGATGACATCGGCCGAGGTGCGGGAGCAGGGTGACAAACTGAAGGGGGTGGAGGGGGCCTTGGCGCAACACTGTAATCAACTCACCTCGATGGGTGAGGAGCTGCAGAGGGTGGTGGAGGCCAACAAAAGTCTAAGAGCGAAGGTGGATGACCTGGAAAATAGATCTAGACGGCAGAATGTAAGGATTGTGGGTCTGCCCGAAGGGATGGAGGGCCCGAGGCCGACTGAGTGCTTTGCCAAGATGCCGGTAGAGCTGCTAGGGGAGGGGAATGATCCCTCCCGGTATGAACTGGATCAGGCTCATCGGTCATCGAGGCCTAAACCAAAGGTGAATGAGCCGCCAAGAGTGGTAATAATTTGTTTTCTCAGGTACCATGTGAAGGAGAAAGTCCTGAGTTGGGCAAAGCAGAAGCATGAGGTGCAGTGGGCTGGAGCTGATATACGTATATACCAGGATCCAACCGTGAGCTGGCGAGAATGCGGGCAACCTTCAGCCGAGAGAAGGTGGCACTGGAGAGTGTGTTTTGGCGTGGTGTGTCCAGCGAAGTTGAGAGTGACCTACAACTCAAAAGACTTTTAGTTTGAGGCGGTGGAGGTGGCTTTTGTGAAGGCAAAAGGACTGGGGCAGAAATGGGACTGGGCTTTGGTCTTTGACGGAGGGGGGGGTGTGGAATATAGTATCTCAATCTCTTTCATGTTGTTATATGTGACTAAAAGGTGTGAAGTTACATGTTTGGGAAGGGTAGGAGTTTGGATTTCTGGCATATGTGTGTTTACACGGGGTTGTTTGAAGGAAATGTCTTTGTTTTTCGGACACTGGGGAGGGGATTAGGATGACAGGGGCCTGGGCTAGGGCACCACACTAGGAAGGGATCGATACTGGGAGAGGTGCTTTCAAGAGGAAATGGATAGGGGGATTCTGGGGGGGGGGGGTTTGATGGCAACAAAGGGACGATGCGGTTCAGATCCAGAGGGCAGGGTCCGGAGTTATAATGATGGCGGACAGGAGGGGCAGGCGGGGTTAAGTGACACCCCCTGGTCAGAATAGCAACATGGAATGTGAGGAATTTGGGGGGGGGGGGGGGTGGTTCAGTGAAGAGATCGAGGATGTTTGCGCACCTAAAAACCTCGGCCGGTGTTGCCATGTTACAAGAGAGCCAGCTGAAGGTGAAGGACCAGGTGAGGCAAGTATTTCATTCAGGGTTCAACAGTAGGGCGCAGGGGGGTAGCGGTGTTGGTGGATCAGAGGGTGAGGTTCCAGGTGGAGACGTTGGTAGCGAACCAGGGGGTAGATACCTAATAGTAACAGGGGGATTGGAGAGGAGGTTGGCAGCACTGACGAGTGTGTATGGCCCTAACTAGGATGGTGCAGGATTTGTGAGGAAGACGGAGCAGGGCCGAATAAATTGGAGTTTGGTAGGGTTTGTGAGGAAGGTCTCTGTTGTGGTCACAACACTTTCTATGTCAATTTCTGCCAGTAATTCACCAATATTATTTATCATTCTCACAAACTTGCACAGTAACCCTGATTTAGACTCTATTAATTTCTGTTTAGACTGACCCCACATAACAACTTTCTATTCCCGACTCTAGTGCTATCCATCTCTCCCAGTATTTTCTGCCACTTTGTCTTCGTCTCTAATGTTATCGACTGGTCCCCACATTCCTGCTGAGTTCATTCAAAACCTCTTGAAATTTCCAAACATAAAACTATAAAATGCTCCTCAAGGAACTCAGTCCCAGCTCTATTCCGCTGCATCCCGTCGCGCTTGTACCAGTGCCATCTTCCCCAGAGCCACTCCCAAGTTCCTAAGAATCAAAAGAACTCCATCCTACACAATTTTTCCAATCACACTTTAATCTGTCTCCTGTTTCTGTACTCACTTAGGCGTGGCACTGGGTGTAATCTGGAGATGACTGCTTTTGAGATCCCGCTTGCTAATTATCTACCTAGCTCTCTAAATTCAGATTGCAGGACCATGTTCCTCTTTCAAACGATGTCATTAGTACTGTTGTGAGCCTTTATGGCTGGCTGTTCACCCTCTAACCCCTGGGGTGCTCTGCAGCCATTCAGTTTCAGCCCTAACCCTGACACCAGGGAGGCAACACGCCATCTAGATTCACATCTGAGGCCACAGAAATGCTTATCCATTCCCTTGGCCATTGAATCATCTATTACTATTGCTCTTCCAGGCTTCCTTGTACCTCAACCCCCACCCTGTGCAGCTAAATCACTTGTGTTGCCATGGACTTGGCTCTGGCTTCACTCCTCCGATGAACCATCGCTCTCATCAGTTTTCAGAACTAAATACTGGTTGGAGAGTTAGAGGCACTCAACCTACTTCTGCTCTACCTGCCTGTTTCCTTTTGACTGTGTTTTGGTGGTCACTCCTTCCCTCTCTCCCTGTGTACCCTTAAGCTGCTGGGTGACTACAGTAGAAACCGTGCTACCCACATAACTCCGAACTTCATGGATGCTCCACAGTGAGGTCAGCCCGCTGCTTAAGTTCCAGAACCTCGAGCTGTTGCAACTGACGACTCTTGTTGCACAAGTGGGTATCCAGGTCATGGGAGGCATCCTGGAGTCTCCACATAGCGCAGGATGGTTATTCTTGCGGTTGGAATAGCTCTGCCATTTCTCTATTTGTTAACTGATAACCTTGTTGCTGTGATGAAACCCTGCTTCGAGCAATAAACCATAACCCATATCAATAGTAATAGAGTTTTACCAAAAATAAAACTTGCCACTGTTAATACAGGTAGTGGACGCCATATAGGGGATGCTGGGGATTGAGCATCTTCTGGATTTGGGGTTTCTCCAGATTTTGGGTCCTAGATTGGTGGGGTAAAATTGAATATCTTCATAGAATTTACAGTGCAGAAGGAGGCCATTCAGCCCATCGAGTCTGCACCGGCTCTTGGAAAGAGCACCCTACGCAAGGTCAACCGCCACCCTATCCCCATAATCCAGTAACCCCACCCAACACTAAGGGCAATTTTGGACACTAAGGGCAATTTATCATGGCCAATCCACCTAACCTGCACATCTTTGGACTGTGGGAGGAAACCGGAGCACCCGGAGGAAACCCTCGCACACACGGGGAGGATGTGCAGACTCCGCACAGACAGTGACCCAAGCCGGAATCGAACCTGGGACCCTGGAGCTGTGAAGCAATTGTGCTATCCACAAAGCTACCGTGCTGCCACAAAGCTACCGTCTTGCCACGTGTGCATGAAATGTTGCAGGTTAGCAGCGTCCAGCCAGAAGTACATGGTTTTTAACAGTGTCTTCTGACATTGATCCCAGACCCAAAGTGCAGGGGATCAGCATTCCGCGACCCGGATATGACGGATAGCGAAGCCTGATGGGAATTGTAGTTCCAAGGTCGGGACATGGTTCTCGGGTCCTTCTAGACTTTGGCATGACAGGTAATGGGATGCCGGATAAGGGGTCGACGCCTGTAAATCTTAGCAATATCGAGCCATTCTGACATAAAAATAAATAAATAAATAATCTTTATTGTCACAAGTAGGCTTACATTCACACTGCAACAAAGTTACTGTGAAAAGCTCCTAGTCGCCACGTTCCGGCGCCTGTTCGGCTACACAGAGGGAGAATTCAGAATTCTCAGTTGGTACGGGAATTGAACCGCGCTGCTGGCTTTGTTCTGCACCACAAACCAGCTGTCTAGCCCACTGAGCTAAACCAGCCCCTGCGCCATTGACATTGCGCCATTCTGACATCATGCTACGGTAGACGTTTAATTTGATGTGGGGTTATGATTCCGGCATGTCGCTCATGTTGTTATACGTGAGGAAAAGGTTGAGAGAGGATTTGATACAAGTGTTCAAGTTCAGGAGCAGATGAAGAGAAACTGCTCCCACTGGTGGAAGGATTGAGAACTGGAGTTCACCGACTTAAGATGATCAGCAAAAGAACGAACAATGACATGAGGAAAATAATTTTTACACATGATCTGTGGCAGAGGCAGATTCAATCTGGGCCTTCAAAGATAACCGGATAAGCACCTGCAAAAAAACCAAACATTTGCGGGGCTGAGAGGAAAAGATGGTTGTCTGTAGGGTTGCCCATGAACAACTCAGCCCAGTTTAATGTGCTCAACTTACATTTCATTCTTTGAATGTTAGCCATAAAATTAAAACTTTGATTTATGTGTAATCTTTCTCCTTCTGAAACTTAGGGTGAGATCTAACCAAATTGGAGTTCCGTGACGAGCGCATTTGGCTGGGTGTCCCTCAAGGACCTTTATGCAATGTTATTTATCATCAATCTCATCCTGGTTCATGTACAGTACGTCCCAGGGATAGAGTTTCCTCTCCTCCTTGTACTTTTTAGTCATTCATCCCACATGGACACAACAATTGGATCTTACACATTCTGCTCCAGCCATTTTGAGACATCCCTCAAGTTGACACCAGGTTGACATCAAATCCTTTAAGATTCACCATTGGACCACAAAGGGTGTTGTCTAGGAGACCAAAGTTGAGAGGATAAAGGAGCGTGTGAAAGAGCAAGGCTGAGAGCAGAGCCAGACGGATAAAAGAGCGTAAGAAAGAGTACAACTGAGAGTGGAACTGGGTAGATAAAAGGACGTGAGAAAGAACAAGACTGATTTGGATTGGATTTCAGGAAGGAAATAGAGAAATAATTATTTTATGTCTATTTTCACTGAGGAAAATGCATAAAATCTCCCAGATGTAGAGATCCAAGGGACTAGAGAGAACGGAGAGTTGAAGGAGGTTAATATAAGTAAGAAGGTTGTATTGGTAAAATTAATGGGACTAAAGGTTGCTCCATACCCTGGACCTGATGGCTGGAATTCTCTTTTCCCGTTGGCAGTGCACCTCTGACGGCGTGGGGTATCTTCAATGGGAGATACCATTGACGAGCAGCGAGAAGAGAGAATCCCGCCACCAGCGAACAGCGCGCCGCCGGGAAGCTCGCGCCTGGGGGTGGGGGGGCACAGAATCCAGCACTATAGTATGCATCCTGGAGCGATGAAAGGGGTTGCTGTAGAAATAGTTGGATGATTTGGTGATCATCTTCCAAAATGCGAGACGCTTTGGAACGGGTCCTGAAGATTAGAAGCTAGCAAATGTCACCCCACTGTTTAAGAAGGGAAGAAGAGAGAGAAAAAGGAACTTCAGACCTGTTAGCCTTACATCAGTGGTACGGAAAATGCTAGAATCTATTATGAAGGATGTGATAAGTAGACACTTGGACAATCATGACGCGATTGGAAACAGCCTGGATTTACCAATGGGAAATCAAGTTTGACGGATTTATGGATGTTACTAACAAAATTAACAGTCAATGGATATATTTGGAAGTTCAGAAGGTTTTTGATAAAGCCCCACACAGGAGTTTGATTAGCAAAATAAAAGCACATGGGATAGGAGGCAATATACTGGCATGGATTCAGAACGGTGAACAGGCAGAAAACAGAGAGTGGGAATAAACGGATCATTCTCACATTGGCAGGCTGTGGCTAGTGGGGTACCGCAAGGATCAGTACTTGGGCCCCAGATATTCACAATATGTGGGGACAAAATGTAATATTTCCAAGTTTGCGGATGATGTGTGTTGTGAGGAAGGTGAAAAGCGGCTACAAGAGGATTTGGACAGACTTAGTGGGCGCGATTCTCCACTCCCACGTCGGTTGGGAGAATCGCCTGGGCCACCAAAATTTCCGGGGACGACGGTGCGACGCCCTCCCGCGATTCTCCCAAGCGGGCCGCAGGCCGGAGAATCGCCGGAGACACCCAAAATGGCGATTCGCCGGCACTCAGGCTATTCTGAGGCCCGGATGGGCCGAGCGGCCAGGCCAAAACGACGGGTTCCCCCCGGCGCCGTCCACACCTGGTCGCTGCAGTCGTGGGTGTTGCGTGAACGCTGGGGGGGCGGCCTGTGGGGGGGCGAGGGGGGATCCTGCACCGGGCTTCACCTGGAATGTGGGGTGGCCCGCGATCGGTGCCCACCGATCGTCGGGCCGTCCTCTCTGAAGGAGGACCTCCTTCCTTCCGCGGCCCCGCAAGATCCGTCCCCCATCTTCTTGCGGGGCGGATTTAGAGAGGACGACAACCACGCATGCACGGGTTGGCGCCGGCCAACCCGCGCATGCGTGGATGACGCCCGTTATGCAGCGCCGGCCGCGTCATCTATGCGGCGCTGCTTTTACACGGGCGACAAGGCCTGGCGCGTGTAGATGACGCAGCCCCGATCCTGGCCCATTGTCAGGGCCTGAATCGGTCAGGACCGGGGCCGTTCCGCGCTGTCGTGAACCTCGACGGCGTTCACGACGGCGTGGCCACTTCGGCGTGGGAGTGGAGAATCCCGCCCAGTGAGTGGGCAAGAACATGGCAGATGGAATATAATGTGGAAAAATATGAGGTAATCCATTTTTGTAGAAGGAACAGATGTGCAGAATATTTCCTCAATGGTAAGAAATTAGAAAACATAGATGTACAAAGGGACCTGGTATCCATAAATAATTGAAGGTTTGCATGAAGGTGCAGCAAGCTATGAGGAAGATGAATGGAATGTTAGCCTTTATCACAAGAGGTGACCTTGAAAACAGCCTATTACAACCTCATGTAGTGCCTTAACATACAGCTAGTATTCTTTGCCAATGATTCTATATAAGTATGCTAACTACCTGGGAAATGGTCCTTAAAATGTTTATCGTGTGTCCATGCATTATACCAGCTCTGATGGGTGATAAACAACATCTAGCGGAGAAGGGACAAGATGGAGTGAAAGAGCCATCAGTCTGCAGCCAGAAATAGGAGATAGCAAGAGAGTGCCAACTGTTTTCACTAAACCTTGAAATATCAATAAAAATAGTCATAAGTCCTGCTTTCTCCACCCCAAGTTCCTCTTTAAAACTTGCACTTCAAAAACAGCTAAATATCCAAAATGCACAATTTCACACAAATCTTTTTTTTTCAACTTCACTCATGGGATATGGGCATCACAGGCTGGGCCAGAATTTATAGCCCATCCTTGAGTGGCGCTTGCTAGGCCATTTCTTGGGGTATTTAAGAGTCAACCACATTGCCATGGCTCTGGACTGTGCCAAAAGTCACATACAGGCTAGACCAGGTAAGGACAGCAAATATCCTTCCCTAAAGGACATGAGTGAACCAGATGGGTTTTTACAACAATCAACAATGGTTTCATGGTCATTATTCGACTTAATTCCAGATTTCTATTGAATTAAAATTTCATCATCTGCTGTGGTAGGGTTTGAACCCGGCCCCCACGGTAATGCATTACCCTGGGTCTCTAGACCACCTCCCCTTTAGCCACTCAATTGCATACATGCACCATGAGTGCTACGTGGTCTAAATTTTCATTTGACAACCATTCCAAATGAATCCCATAATTCTAAACATTCCCAACTCCAATGGCATGACTTTGTGCTTGCTGACGTTGCCTGCATACATTGCTATTCTGTCACAAGATGCTCACTCAATGATATAGCTTCAGAGATAAAGGGTTGTGATAGTTTATGTGGAAGGTTCAAGGAATGAGATAACACTGGCCTCAGCGAAGCTGCACGCCCTGAGGGGCTTGTTGCCAGCAGCCTTTCTCATGAAATATCAAGGGGCTCCCCCTACACCTGAAGCTCTAATGTGTGAAGGGACTGGAAGGAAATCTTCTGTTTGTCACCATCATGAGAGGAAGTGATGCTGGTTAACGTTCCTTGAAACATACTGCTGCTGGACACTACAGATATGTAACAGAGCAAATTCAACTAAGACACAAAGCCTTCTGAAATTACTCAATATGATTGGATGCTGAGATCTACAAAACGTAAGAGGCTGTATTTCACATGGGTTCCTCTGATTGAGAATCCCTGTAGAAATTCATTCATTACGCCTTGAGATAAGGATTGCCCTTAGTTAATGGAGCTCAAACGACATTGCGCTTTCAGTGAAACATGTTTTTTGAATTATTATGATTCATTCTGTAAAGCTATGCTACAAGGTATGCGCCAATAACTATTTTCACAAAAATTGGCTCCTGGATGTGATTCTGAGGCCATTCGCTAATGGCTTTTCATGAAAAGAAACATTTATCAGAATGAATGATTGCAAACCTAGATTAGACCTTCTTCTATTGAAAATAGCTCCAGCAAACTGTTGCATCAAACACGAGCCTTGATATGAAGCAATTCAATAGTTCAGTGGAAAATATTAGAAGTTGCCACAACACATTCAATTTCCATTAAAGCCGTCAGTACTGCCAGGAATCTTTTATTCTGTCCTGGGAAGCAACGTAATGGCAAAATCTTTCTGGTATGTTGCATTTCGAGTCTTGACTTAAATTTCTTTCACTTCAAATCAATAAAGAATTTCAAAACTTTCACTATTCTATTTGATTGCGCTGGAAAGCCTGGATATTAAATGAAGTGTTAAGACGGGTCTCCACCATCTCGTTTTTCTCTTGCGAGCACTATAAATCTTTATGAGCTCAACAACGGGATTTAATTAAAGGAAACAAGCACTTTTACTTCTCGAGTCATGAACCACATCCAAAAGCAGCTCATGTGGACTGGTGTAAACAAAAGCCTGTTGCCTGACTTACTTGCAGTTCTACGGATGGGGCAGATGGTTTTCTCGCTATGGAATTTGGCCAGGGAAACTGGGTTTTACACAGATAAGGGTGGAAATTCCTATCAACCTCCTTTGGCGAGTCAAGATCAATCTCAGATGAGCAGATGTTGAGGGAGTGTAATTGGACAAGAGAGCACAAAAAAAATTACATTTCTCCCATTTGCTGTCTGCACATTCCAGCTTATCCAATAATCTTTGGCTCATATCCCTCCCTGAACATTTGCTTCTTCACCTCTCTTACCTGATTTAAGAACTTCTAAAAGCCCATAATGCACGATTCTCCCAAAATGGGACTATGTCCCCCACGCCGGGGTAAAAATGGTGGAGATTTACTCCAGAGATTCCTGGAAAAAAAGTCCAGCAGTGTGCGCATGCGCACAGCTGTGGCCTACAGCGGCCGCGCCAAGCTCCATGCAGGACTCGGACCACAAAAATTAGACCCCGCCCCCCCGATTAGCTGCGCGCCCGAGCATCTAACCGCGCACAAAAGCACTCCCTGGAGCCTATAAGGGCCCCCCCCCCCCACAGTGTCCGATCCCCCCGCCCCCCACCAGGGTGGCCACGGACTGAGTCCGCAGCCGCCATGCCAGCATCCCGACCAGCAACAGGTGGTTAGTTCCACGCCGTCGGGAACTCGGCCAGTCGGGAGCGGAGGATTGCTGGGTGGGCCTCTGTCAATGGGCCCCCAGCCGCGCGGCGTACTCCGCGATCACACCGATTCTCGGATCCCGGAGAATCGCCAGACTGCGCCGGGCCCGATTTTGGTGTGAAAGTGGGTTCTCTCTCCCCCCACCGCCCCCCGTGCTGAACGCAATTTTGCCGCGGGGCTGCGAAGAATCCAGCCCCACATGTTTAATAGTCACTCCCAATATCCCTTCCTTTCGTTTGGTACTAAGGTTTGTCTGCCAACTAGTCTCTAAAGGACTGTTCCTTTCAACGTCAAAGACATGCAAGTTGTTGATTTCCATCCTCACTGTGCCTATCTGAGTTTTTGGTGCAAATGAGGTCTCATTTACATGGGTTTGGCAGGAAGTATTTTCTGCAGAATGCACTCGCCCATAACCTGAATATACAAACGTGTGAAACCGAAGAGTGGGAAAAGGCTACCTGTTCCATGTATGAGTGGAGTGGACTTACAAAATCAAATGCTTTTTACTTCAGACTATCAAGATTATCCCCCAAAAAGCAGACAAATTCTGCTTCTGTTACAGACTTAATGCTGAAGGTTATGATTACCAGCTTACGGTTATCAAATGTTGCATGTGATTCAGTCATGTGCTCTTTCATATCCAAAAGGATGAATCATCCATATCTATGGGTCTTGGGTCACTGTCTGTGTGGAGTTTGCCCATTCTCCCCGTGCCTGCGTGGGTTTCCTCTGGGTCCCCAGGTTTTCCCCTACAGTCCAAAGATGTACATGCTAGGTGGATTGGTCATGCTAAATTGGCACTTAGTGTCTAAAGATGTAAAGGTTAACTGGGGTTACGGGGACAAGGGGATGGTGCTGGTGGGCAGGGTGCTCTTTCAGAGAGACGGTGCAGACTCGATGGGCTGAATGGTCTCCTTCTGCAGTGTAGGGGTTCTATGACTTCTGTGGGATGGAATTTTGGAAGACAGTCACCAAACCAGCATGGCTAGTTCATGTCAGGGGGAGAAGGAGGAAGAGTTGAACGTGGACCCACCATCTTAGGATGTCACTGAGGGCCAAAGAGGGTCAGCATTAGTAATTTGACACTTCACTTGCCAAAGTTCAAGAGGACCATTTCAAAAGAGAATGGAGTTTGTCTGATATCCAGTGAGAAGTAGATCAGTTAGCAGAGGACCCTAGAAATCCCCTGGATGGCATAAAATTATTAGCGGCCTGTAGTTGTAAGGATACCAATATAGAGTGATTGAACATTCTCCTTTCATTGCTGAAAGTTAATTCCAATTCTGTATTGTTTCGATTTCCAATAGTGTTTTAGATCAAGATATCTCAGCTTTCTGTCTTTAAGGACCACATAAATACTATGGAGCCTTGAGGCCACACCTAACAGTTGACATCCATGTTTTAACTAATCTCCATGGACTGCAATTAATGATTCTTTGAAACAAGCTATTGCAAACCTCCACGTCTGCACAATACAAACAAGACAAACTTTCAAATGGCAACAATAAGCATAAATTGGGCTGGCTAGCCCTGTCTACAAAGGCAGCTAAGGGGCTCGGGAATAAATATATGACTGTCGCCACACGTTGGACACAGTACACCAGACAGAATGGTTCTAACAATAGTGCAGCCTCTGCCACTTGAGAAGTTTGTCTGTTAATACTTTTATAATGATGCAGTGGTATGCATCCCAGTTTGAAATATGCCTTGAAATCCCAGCAGTTGCCATCCTGCCCAAAGTAAAGCCCGCATTGACTAATTCTAATTGTCTCGAGGAAATGGCAGCACAAGTGGATAGCACTGTGGCTTCACAGTGCCAGGGTCCCAGGTTTGATTTCCCGCTGGGTCTGTGCGGAGTCTGCACGTTCTCCCCCGTGTCTGCGTGGGTTTCCTCCGGGTGCTCCGGTTTCCTCAAAAACTCCAAAGACATGCAGGTTAGGTAGATTGGCCATGATAAATTGCCCTTAGTGACCAAAAAGGTTAGGCGGGATTATTGGGTTACAGGGATAGTGTGGAAGTGAGGGCTTAAGTGGGTCGGTGCAGACTCGATGATCCGACTGGCCTCCTTCTGCACTGTATATTCTATGTTCTATGAAAGTGGAAAAAGGCATTGTATTAAAGCTTCAAAAGAAATTGCCACCTTGGACCAGATGGGTAAGCTACTACCTGCAAATTCTCTGCTCACACTTGATGTAGACAGCCCGGAAGTGTGCTGTTCCTGGGACTTGTGATATGGTCAGTGCCAAGGCTGACTGGCAGGCAGAAATCCTGCCCCACCATACCTCCTGTGGTGCAACCTGACAGGAATTTCAAGGATACACGTTTGGCATAAAAATTACAGTTTTCCCATTGATAAATCTATCCAACCAGCAAAATATACAGTAAAATCCAGCAAATGTAACTAGTGTCAAATAATTTACTGGAACTCAATGCCCGCCACAAAATAATAATGTATTTGTATAAATACACCTCTGAAAATCCCAAAGTTGCTTAATTATAATGTCACCAAGATGCATATCATTAGTTGATATGGAAATAAATTTCTCAAGCGCTTCTGTGCAGTGGGCTAGGGTACCCACGCCCTCAGGTCCGGACGCCTACACCAGCAATGTTTTACACAAGGTATCTTTCTTCTTTCTCACAGATGCAATGTTCTGTGTCTTTTATTCATCGCCAGTCTGCACGTTTCACCACCATTTCCTGAGGCAGAGTGAACAGCTGCAAGTTCTGTGGTTTCCCCCCCCCCCCACCCCCCAACCCCCTCCGCCAACCTGTTTCCTTCACTTTGCTTAGTGACACCGCCTTGTTACATTTTACAACTGGACATTGCTGAGCCCCAACTAACCCCTAAAGATCCTTCACTAATGAATAAACGGGTTTTCCCCCTGGTATCTTCAGGCGACCTTTAAGCTGCCCAGTGTTACTGGAAAAGGGCTATGCCACAGATGCGTCAATATAAGCCACACGCTGATAACGTTTGCTCTGTGACTTTATTATGATGTTGTCACAAACTTTATGGAATCCAGTAAATCTAATTGCCAGTAGCTGGCTAAAGGTTTATTAGAAGAGTGTGAAGGAACAACACTGAACAAGAGAGTGGTGTTTACAGCAATTAGTAATGGTTACTTACGACTTCACGGATACAATGCTGAGGGATTTCTTTCTCTTAAATCTTGTTATTTACACAACACTTCTTTAAAAATTTCAGATGGTCAGTACTTGAAGTGAAAATGTTCACCGTGCATCCCTGGCCAATGCTGAACCTTTTCTGATATGAATTCAAAATGCAAACAATCTAGGGACTTGGTTTGTTCCAAATTCAGTTTAAACAACTTTGAAACATTGCCTGGATTGTCAAAAATGTGCGGAATGCTGGCCTGTCTTCATTAGTGCCCCTGGACATTGGCTATTTAACCATGTTGACCCTTCACAATCTGGTGCTGTCCACATCGAACAGTCATATATGTATCACCGACTAAAACAGAAAATGCTGGATAATCTCAGCAGGTCCGACAGCATCTGTGGAGAGATAAAGGAGCTGACGTTTTTAGTCTGGATGACTCTTTGTCTTATCTTAGTCATATGTGTATGTTTGCATCAGAGGTCAATGGATTGGAAACAAGATTGGACTTTTCCCGTCCGAAGCCTGGAATGGGAAATGGCTTATTGAATCAGATAACTCAACACAGACCTGGAAATGAAGCTGGGGGGTGCATTTCAATGAAAAAAAACCAGAGTCCCATGATGGGCGAGTTTAGCGGGATTGTTTCCCGGCGCTGAACGTCCCCGCTATCAAACGGGACAAACGTCCGAGGCTGCACTTACCTCCGTTTCCACCTATGAGGAATGGTTCCTGGAGATCGAGGGGTTGGCCCAGGAGAGAAGTCACCAACAGCGAGGTTGGCCTCTTACCAATTTTTACAGAAGCACCACAGAAAGCATCCTATCTGGCTGCATCACAGCTCGGCAATTGCTCAGCCCAAGACCGAAAGAAAATACAGAGAATCGTGAACACAGCCCTGACCATCACGCAAACCTGCCTCCCATTCATTGACTCTCATTACACCTCCCGCTGCCTTCGGAAAGCAGGCAGCATAATGAAAGACCTGTCCCACCTGGGTTATTCTCTCTTCCAAGCTCTTCCATTGGTCAGAAGATACAAAAGTCTGAGAACACGCACTAACAGATTCAAAAACAATGGACTGGACTCTCCGATTTTGAGGCTATGTCCGGAGGATCCGTGGCGTTTTACGTGGGAAACATCAGTGCCGCCCCAACACTGATCCTCCGACCGGTGAGGGGCTAGCAGCCGCATCACGTAAAATGCCCGGCCTCCACGAAATAAACGCCGGAGAATTACCGGGTCCATAGCCGCGCATGCGCACAGCAACGAGCTGCAGAGGTCACGCCACACAACATGGCACCAGCCATGTACAGACCCGACCTGCCAGATAGTGCTGCCCTGATTGCCCCCTCGCCAGCCCTTGGCCACCCCCAACCAGTCCCCCCAGCACTCGCTGATACCCTCTCGGCCAGCAGCAGGGCTCCCGCCTGACTGTGGCGCCGCTTGATACAGTCCGCAGTCGCCATGCCTGGTTCCCGACCGCTGAGACCACACGTCAACCGCACGGTCGGAAACTCGGCCCATCAAGGGTGCAGCATCGGGGAGGGCCATCAGGTAACGTCCTGAGACCATCCCAACTGCGTGAGGAGCGTGCCGCGATGATGCCGGTTTGGAGGGGGTGGAGCATGCAACCTGTGTAAAAGAGACGCCGCCCTTGATTCGGTCGTAAAATGGATCTCCGCCCGATCGCCTATTACGAAATCGGCGTCGGGAAACAGAATCCCGCCCACCGTCTTCCCAACTGTTACCAGACTCCTGAATAGCCCTCTTTAGACTGAACTGATCTCTCCACTCATCTTCTCTACTGTGTAGCACTATACTCCGTATGCTTCACCTGATGTCTATATCTATGTTTTTACATTGTGTATTTATCATATATCCCATGTTTTTTCATGCATGGAATTATCTGCCTGTCTGTATGCAGAACAATACTTTTCACTGTACCTCGGTTACTTATAACAAATCTAAATCTAATCCTTCACCTGTGATAGTATAAGAGTGTAGTAAAGGATTTTGCTTCAAAAGGTTATCAATTCTTTTAAAAAATTTTTTAATTTAGAGTACCCAATTCATTTTTTCCAATTAAGGGGCAATTTAGCGTGGACAATCCACTTAACCTGCACATCTTTGGGTTGTGGGGGCAAAATCCATGCAAACACGGAGAGAATGTGCAAACTCCACATGGACAGTGCCCCAGAGCCGGGACCGAACCTGGGACCTCGGCGCCGTGAGGCAGCAGTGCTAACCACTGTGCCACCATGCTGCCCGGTTATCAATTCTTCTGAATTGCACTGTTCATTAAAGTAGTTACATCCTTAAGGAATTCCAATTGATTCATAAAGCATGGAAGAAACAGCTATTTTGAGGAGGCTGCATTCGCCCTTAGACTTTTGAAAACATTCACAGATTTGCTTTGGAAATTTCATTTGCGGGACACAAGAAGTGAAGGGTGAAAAATGGAAGATAACGTTTGTATTGAAAATTAATTCAACTTTGGGAGGGTCAAGGATAATGAATGGAATCTTGTGGAGGTGACGGGGGTCTTGTCCCTCTGCTGGAGAGCCAGCAACAGACCCACATTGTCTCCTTTGGAGAAGGCCCACCAAACCATGAGCCAATCAGCCTGTTGGGAGACCACTGACAGGTATGAGAGGCACGGTAGCACAGTGGTTAGCACTGTTGCTTCACAGCGCTGGGTCCCAAGTTCGATTCCTGGCTTGGGTCACTGTCTGTGCGGAGTCTGCACGTTCTCCCCGTGTCTGCGTGGGTTTCCTCCGGGTTCCTCCCACAAGTCCCAAAAGACGTGCTGTTAGGTGAATTGGACATTCTGAATTCTCCCTCTGTGTACTCGAACAGGCGCCGGATTGTGGCGATTGGGAGCTTTTCACAGTAACTTCATTGCAGTGTTAATGTAAGCCTACTTGCAGCATTAAAGATTATTATTATAGGTCTTCCCCAGGGGTGGGAACTTCCACCCACCAAGAACTGCCAGCCAACCAGAGGCTGGTGGTTCTTTTGCTCAGCAACGCCACCAGGGATGTGGTGGCTGCTGTTGGAATGACATATGCTGGAGGCCCAGGATTACAGAGCAAACCAGAGCAGAGGTAAATAATAGTGGGAAGGATTTCACAGTCTGGGGGCGGAGGGGTTTGTAGGGGGGTGGGTCAGCAGTAAGAGCAAAGAGATAATTCTCTTTCGATCCCCCCCTCCCTTCCCAATATGAGGTCCCTCAATCAAGCACTGAGGACCTTTGAGTGAAGGAATTCTCTCCTATACATATCCTAGAATTGGAGATACATAGCTAGGGCTCAGGCCAAAAGAACGTTGGGAATCTTAGATTCAATATGTCCTAGTCACATGTCTGAGTTGAAAAAAGACCGGAGAAATTTTGATCCTGAAATTCAAGCAAGGACGTTATGCCTGTGTGGAGTTTGCACTTTCTCCCCGTGTAGCTCGATTATTCTATACCGGGAGTCGTGACACCTGGTGGGGTCATGGAAAGAGAAATTGGGCCACAAGCCCTGAGGCAGCAATGGCGACTATGAGGGGAGTTCTGGGACCACCTCCGAGGCCCAATGGTTCATGTGCAGGCAATCTTATTTTCTCTGTCCCCTGGTCCGCTGGGAGGCGAGGGGAGAGTACATTTAATGTGGCCTTATCATGCATGGAGTCACTTGATCAACAGGAGTCCTGATTGGAAGATCAGTCAGTGGGGGCTGGAGGGAGGCTGAAATTGATGGGTTGGGGTGAGGTCAGGAAGGACCCCCTTGCACAGAAAGTCCCAGGACTCCTCATTAGTTTCATGCTTCTCTAAACTGGAGCTGAGCAGGCAGGCCATTTTGACAAGTAAAATGCCAGTAACTTGCATCTATCATCACCAGCAAATTTCAATGAAGAGCTTTACTTCCAGCAGCAGGTCGTCTGAAACAAAAACAACAAAATGCTAGACAATCTCAGCAGGTCTGACAGCATCGATGGAGAGAGAACGTAGTTAAAATTTTGAGTCTGGATAACACTTGGTCAAAAGTTTTGACAGAGTCACCAGGACTTGCTCCGTTCTCTCCCCACAGATGCTGACAGACCTGCTGAGATTGTTTCGCACTTTCCGTTTTTGTTTCAGATTCCAGCAGCCGCAGACTGTGAAACCCTTCCCACTATTATTTACCTCTGCTCTGGTTTGCTCTGTAATCCTGGGCCTCCAAAAAGCTTTTCGGCTTTTAGCAAGCCTTTTGAGTCTGTCGCAAGATAGAAATAGCCAAGAACCGTGCTTGTAAATACGATGAGGCTTTCCTTAAGATCGGATTTCTGAGTGTTTTAACCAACTCCAAAGAAATGCCAAAATGCCTCATTTGTCGCCAAATGATGTCTAACGAAAGCATGAAGATAATGAAGCTTGAGCAATACTTGCAGACCATTCACAAAGAATACATCGGAATACACACTCCTTTTCTTTTTCTAAATAAATTTAGGGTACCCAATTCTTTTTTCCAATTAAGGGGCAATTTAGCGTGGCCATTCCACCTAACCTGCACATCTTTGGGTTGTGGGGGTGAAACCCACGCAGACATGGGGAGAATGTGCAAACTCCACAGACAGTGGCTGGGATTTGAACCCGGGTCCTCAGCACCGTAGTCCCAGTGCTAACCACTGCACCATGTGCCGCCCATACACACACTCCTTTTCTAAAGAGGTGTGTTCGCAGCAAAAAGTTCAGTTCTGAACAAGCTCAAGGAGCAAACTTTGAGGTGAGCTATCAGCTGCACAGGGAAAGAAGCCTCACACCAAATCTTACCTGCCACAATCATAGAATCCCGACAGTGCAGAAGGAGGCCATTCGGTTCATCGAGTCTGCACTGACCCTCTGAAAAGAGTACCCTACTTCGGCCCACTTCCCCCACCCTATCCCCATAGCCCCACTCAACCTGCACATCCCTGGGCACCAACGGGCAATTTAGCATGGCCAATCCACCTCACCTGCACACCTTTCGACTGTGGGAGGAAACCGGAGCTCCCCGGATCCGAGGAGGGGAAATATTAAAACCAAGTTTTGAAAATATTGAAGTGAGAGTGCTGGTATGGAGCGCCAATCACAGAAATCACAATTCAAAACTCTAAGCCAATAGGGGGGGTGGGGGTACCAAAACGTGGAGGCATAAAACCCTTGGTGCACGTGGTACTTGTTCACTTCTTTGTTCTCTTTCTATTATTCTCTTTCTTTTGCCCCTCTGGGCAGTTTGTTTCTCTTGATTATATTTCAAACTGTACTACGTTTTGCAATAAACTCAATCTCAACCGACTACTGGACCCCGTCCCTTATTAGAAAATAAGAGATCCTATCGGATGGACACCCGGAATGATTAACAATTCTCTAATTCTGTGTCAGATTTTTAACTTTAATAGAGATAGGGCTTTAACTCGTGAGAGGGAATATAGGAGCGTGTTACTTTTACTTTGGCAGCTTTACCATTGACTATTTCTTAGCATCTTGCATGCTATATTAAAATTTCCAAATAGGGTTAGGCGTCACACCACCTCCTTCTCAAGGGCAATTCGGGATGAAATCAAAATGCTGGCCAAGCCAGCGAGGCCCACAAAATAATTTTTTTAAATCTGCCTAGCGGCATACTGTTCCCAGTCTAGATGTGAGAAAGTTTGACTCAATCCCAAACCCTTTTCAATGCCAGCCTGAAGCATTTTCCTGCAGCTGAAATTGAACAATTTAGTGAAAGATCATCTGATCAATTTTTACAAAAGATAATTTCCAGAGTTTCGCGAACAGAATTCTGGTTCAGCGTGAAAGCTAACTATCCTGACATGCACTACACGCATCGAAAGCGATGGTTCTTTTTGCCAGCATGCATTTGAATGAAACTAGATTGAGTCTGCATTAACCCTGGATGTCACATCAGAGAAGATGATCAGTATCAAACACTGTCACTCAAGGAACTGCTGGACCGGGGATGCCGTAGAAGACGCCGGCTGAGCAAGGGGACCGTACAGCACATCTGCAGGAGCATGGAGCACCTGGAACCGCTTATGGGGGAGGACACCCGCTCTCGGTGGCCGAAAAGGTGACGGTCGCCTGGAACCTTTTCACCACGGCACCTTCTAGGCGCTGAGAGGGGACCCGTCTGGGATCTCGCAGACCTCAGTGCGCAGGTGCATCCTGGCACACTCGACGGTTCCAGACACCTTCAAGGTACACTCGCATGTGAGGGGCTGGCTCCTGGGCAACAGGGGTTATCTGCTGCGGTCATGGCTGGTGACACCTATCCTGGAGGCCGCAGATGACGCAAACATCCGCTACAATGACATCCCTGCCGCAACCAGGCCATGATCGTGTGGGGCATCGGCTTCCTAAAGATGTGGTTCAAGTTTTGGGGGGGGGGGTCCTCGTCCGATGAGGAGGATGTGGGAAGAAGGCCATGATGGCTGACCACCCCCTCCCATGTCCACCCTCCCTGTATCGCCCTCCTCCCCCGCCCCCATTCCTCACGTACCTACACCGCTCTCCATGACTCCTAACTGCCTCAGGGTGCGGGCCCTGGATTGGCAGTAACAGCGGGTCAGATCCATGGGGTGGAGGTTGATGATGACCCGCTATGTGATGAGCTCCGGTGCTCCACATTGCTTGCAAATGTCCGACTCCTGCCCACGGTAGCACTTTCCACCGTTCACCTGGGTTCTCCCTGCATGTGAGCAGGCCATTCCATCACATGGTCCTGCTGACCGATGGCGCAGGTGGGGGGACAGTGAGCGGGAGGGGGACGGAGAGGTGGGGGGGGGGGGGGGAGAGTTGGGATGGAAAGGGGTGGGCCGGGTACCGAGGTAGTGAGTGGTGGCTGACCTGGTGGCCCGGGCCTGTGCTCACCTCCAACGGCCGAACAAACCCTCCACCCCCCTCCAGCTGGAATGAGTATGTGTGGGGAGTGGGTGTTTATATGTGGCTGCAGCTTGTCAGCCTCTCGAGTGTCAATCACGACCCCGGCAAATCGGACGTTTTTCGTTGGAATTGCTCTCGTCCCATGTGGCTCCCGTGCGAGGCCGTTAACGCATCCTGGAATTCTCCGGGACCAGCGCCACTCCCGTGGTCGTAGAACACTGTCGATTCAGTCTCGGTATCAGCACATTGTCCCTGAAATGGGAAATCTAGCCCAACATTTTCATTAAATAGTATAAGGTCAGATTATCTGTTTATTTATCTTTAATGCATGGACTTAAATATTGAATGTTACTATCTTGCTGTTTTGATTTTGTTGGCATCTGGGCTCACACCAATTTTGAACTGTCAAAGTGGGATCAGAATGGGGAAAATGTTGGGAATCGCTGCTGGCCGGCACACTGGTACAGTGGTTAGCACTGAGGCCTCACAGCGTCAGTGGCCCAGCTTTAACTCCAGCCTTGGGTGACTGTCTGTGTGGACTTTGCATATTCTCAACATGTCTGCATGGGTTTCCTCCGAGTGCTCCACTTTCCTCCCACAGTCGAAGGTTGTGCAGGTTAGGTGGATTGGACATGCTAAATTGCCCCTTGGTGTCCAAACGTTAGGTGGTGTACGGGGTTAAAAATGAAAAAAATAAAAATTGCTTATTGTCACAAGTAGGCTTCAAATGAAGTTACTGTGCAAAGCCCCTAGTCGCCACATTCCGGCACCTGTTCAGGGAGGCCGATACGGGAATTGAGCACGCGCTGCTGGCCTTGTTCTGCTTTACAAGCCAGCTCTTTAGCCCATTGTGCTAAACCAGCCGCTACCAGCCCAGTTGCAGGAGGATTGGGCCTGGGTAGGGTGCTCTTTCGGAGGGTCGGTGCAGACTTGATGGGCCGAATGGTCTCCTTCTGCACTGTAGGGATTCTATGCTTCTACGTAACCAGTGGAGTGTGGCAAGGATCAGTGCTAGGCCTGAATTATTCACAATACATATCAATAACTTAGGTGAAGAGACAAAGAGTAATGTATCCAAGTTTGGAGATGCTGCAAAGCTAGGTAAGTTGTGAGGAGGTCACAAAGAGGCTGCAAAGAGATATATAGACAGGTTAAGTCAATGGGCAATAAGTGGCATCATGAAGGGATGTGTGAGGATATTCACTTTGATCGTAAGCATGGAAAAGTAGAATTCTTTCTAAAATTTGTGAACCTTGTTGATGTTCAGTGAGACTAGGGTGTACTCATGCAAAGAACACAGAAAGTTAGTGGAATGATATGTATATAGTCAGGATAGTTATGTGTAAATCAAACACTAGTGGGCATTACTAATTCACTGTATTTAAGACAGCCTCTCTAGGAATTCTGGAAGAAGCTGAAGAGAACATGGAGAGCAGAGTGAAAGTTGATTAGAGAAATATAACACAAAGTCAAGACATAGTGTAGTTAGTAGTTCGATAGAATATTGAATACTGTAGTACAGATTCAATATCAATTGTTGATCATCTATAACTCAGTAGAGTGTGCGAACTTCATTTAATTAGTCATGTAATAATAAATTAGTTTGTTTCAATCTTTTGATTGGTATATTCTTTGTCAACACTACATCGGGTCATTCTGGAGGAAAGGACAAAGAGTACAACATATTACCAGTCGTGGTAATATAACAGTTAGGTGCAGCAAGCAATTAGAAATGCTGACAAATTGCATGTTGGCCCGTATCTCAGTGGAATTGGAGTACAAGAGTGAAAGAAGTCTTGCCGCAATTGTGTGGGGTTTTGGTGAAGCCACACTTGGAGTACTGTCCGCAGTTTTGGTCTCCGCATCTTAGGGAGGAAAGATTTGCCTTGGAGGCGGTACAGCGAAGGTTCGCTACATTGGTGCCTGGGATGAGAGGGTTGTCCTGTGGTGAGAGGCTGAGTAAATTGGGTCTATACTCTGTGGAGTTTAGAGAAATGAGACATAATCCTATTGAAGCACACAAGATTCTGCAAAGGGTTGATAGGGTAGACACTGAGGGTACGTTTCTCTTGGATGGAGAACACAGATCGCAGGAGCACACTCTTAGGATAAGGGGGTAGTTTAAGTTTGAGATGAGTAGGAATTTATTTGTTTAAAGGATTTTGAATCTTTGGATTCCGCTATCCCTGTATGTCATGTATATGGCCACCATTGAATATATTTAAAGCCGGATAGGCAGAGTTTTGACATCTCAGGGAATCAAAGGATGTGGAGGGTGGTCGAGAAAATAGAGTTGAAGCAAAAGGTCAGCCATGATTATATTGAGTCCTGTGGTCCCTTTAAGATCCACCTGCCAGGCTGCACGACTTGGCTTTCCCGCGCCAGCTATCTCAAAGCAAACCAATATTGGGGAAGAGGTTTCAATAACCGTTAGGTCTGTTATTTACACAAGCAAAGGAACAATGATTTTTATTTGCCTATACCAAAATGGCGAGGGCTGCACACCTCTGAGTCGTCTAAACTTGTGCTTCCTGTCAACCATATTGCAGGATTTGAAGGCCATCTGACATCTGAAAATGGGTCAAATTTCTTGGCCTTCTGAAGCCGTTGCACTTTCTAGTTGTCTCCTGCCAAATGATTCAGTATCCCTTGCCCAAGTGAAAATATACAGCCAGCTTAATAAAGTATATAAATTAGTCAAATGCGTGGAATCTAGTGATTTAATGCGACCAGTAAGGGTCTGCCTCATTGCACTCATGCCAAGTGAGGTTTGTTACTGACAATGCAGCACGGTAGCACAAGTGGATAGCACTGTGGCTTCACAGTGCCAGGGTCCCAGGTTCGATTCCCCGCTGGGTCACTGTCTGTGCGGAGTCTGCAAATTCTCCTCATATCTGCGTGGGTTTCCTCTGGGTGCTCCGGTTTCCTCCCACAGTCCAAAGACGTGCAGGTTAGGTGGATTGGCCATGATAAATTGCCCTTAGTGACCACAAAGGTTGGGAGGTGTTATTGGGTTACGGGGATAGGGCGGAAGTGAGGGCTTAAGTGGGTCGGTGCAGACTCGATGGGCTGAATGGCCTTCTTCTGCACTGTATGCTCTATGTTCTAATGCAAAGTCAGAATAACGAGGAGGTGATGGTCTAGTGGTATTATCACCGGACTAGCAATGCAGAGACCCCAAGTGGAGCATTGGGGACCTGGGTTCAAATCCTGCCACAGCACATGATTAAATTTGAATTCACGAAATAAAACCTGGAACTCAGAGTCTGATGATGACCATGAAATCCTTGTCAATTATCATTAAAAAAAAATCTTCTACCGTGACCTGGTCTGGCCTACACACTATTCCAGACCCACAGCAATGTGCTCTTAAAATGCTCAAAATAGCCCAGCAAGTCATTCGGGATTGTGATGCCCATGTCCCAGGAATTAATTTTTTAAAAAACTTTTGCACATTCTGTCCCATATGAATATACTTTGTGTATTACAATATTACAAATCGCAGGTGTTAGGAAATGTTTAAAAAGTGTTGGGAACGAAAATTACTGCTGAACGACCACCCAATATCCCAGCACCCACCCTGGCCCTGAAAATGTAATTTTCCAAGTGTGGAGTCTCATTTTCTTAGAAGAAAGTTAATGTTGGAGAGATTTTTTCAAAGTAAAATAATATATTTTAAACTTTTCTGTCTATTTTATTTCTTCCCCCTTTATCCAATCTGCATTTCCTAATCTCTATTTTGATTATTGTACATCATTTAAACTTTACTTATATTTCTCGTTATAAGATTCATGGTTCAAACTCTGTGGTACCTATCCCCAGATACTTAAGATGCTAAAGAGTTTCTGAGGTAGCCAAGTTAAAGTCTTGAGCTGAAATCCTTAGTTTGGTGGAAGGTAGCATCTTGGCAAAGGTGTTGAAGCTTGTGATAGGTATGTCTGCCTGGAGGATCATTAAGGGGCTGTTTGCAACTTAAGGTGCCTGCTTGCACTCATTAAGGAGACTACAGGGCATTTTCTAGCTGTCAATTTAATTGATGCTATCTCGTAACAGCAACAAGTTGATTGAGAGTAAACAAGTTATTGCAGGCGATTTTGAGCATTACTCATCTTTTATTGCTCGCTTGTGGCTCACAGTTTTGAAGGGGACTTTTGAAACGCAACTACGATCTTTCTGGGTCATTCTGTCAAGCCGTCACCAGTGCCCCATCAACGTATATTCTGGAACGTCTCTGGGAACCTCACCTAAAAGTCTGAGCACTGTGCTACTCTACACTACTGGCGTCACCAGAGAAAAGTGAGTGCTTGCTCATCAGAATCTTGCTTGGGGGTCCTTGATGGTCTGTAGGAGAAACGGGAGAAAGGGGTGTGGTGTGCAACTGATGCATGAGAAATGGTCAGGAGCGGCAGGAGGGCTAGATAGACTCCTTCCTCTTTGTGGGCACATGACAATCCTCCTCCTCTGGACTCAGTCGTCAGGATATCCAGTGCTATGTCCGAGTAGCTGTGTGACCTCTCATTTAGTCCCTGACCCACCCTGAAGTATGTCATAGAATCCTAGAATCACTAATGAAATGAAATGAAAATCGCTTATTGTCACAAGTAGGCTTCAAATGAAGTTACTGTGAAAAGCCCCTAGTCGCCACATTCCGGCGCCTGTTCGGCTACAGTGCAGAAGGAGGCCATTCGGCCCATCGAGTCTGCATCGTCCCTTTGAAAGAGCACCCAATTTCTTGCCCTAATTCCTGCAACCTAAGGAGCAATTCAGCATGTCCAATCCACCTAACCTGCACATCTTTGGACTGTGGGAGGAAACCGGAGCACCCGGAAGAAATCCACGCGGACACTGGGAGAAAGTGCAAACCCCACACAGACATTCTCACTGTGTGTCAGTCAGCGCACTCCACACCTATAGTGAAATGGGTGTGTGGAGTCAATGAAAATTGTGTCTAAGCAATGCCTGAATGCTAAAACATGCAGGTGTCTGTTTTAGCACCTCCTGGCAAATTCAAATTATGGTAATCAACAACTAAGACCAAAATTGTACGCTAAAATCAGACTTTCAACCAGACATCTCTTATTGATTAGTACCTTCGACCACCTGTTTTCACCCTTTCATCAAAATTCCCTCCTGTCTATCGCACTGAGGATTCTCCAATGTGATTGGATGAAGAGCCTCAGCATTTCTTGCCCAGCTCATGGACGCCACTAAACTACTCTAGAGGGCACGGTGCCAGGGAAGGCCTTAAATCGAGAGAAATACCCATTGAGAACCCAACGGAAGCTGTAAGCAGTGGTCAAGGTGGATGGTGACTGCAAAATCTGGGCCGTTTAATTATGTTTGCATCTTCTTTCCTGAATTATCAGAACCATAGAACAGGGGCTGGAACTGCTGGAATTAAAGGCCTATACCCTTTCCCGATTGTGGTTAGATCATTCCCTCCCTCAATCCTGCTCTCCCCTTCCGAGCCCCGCCAACGGCCTATCCAGACCCCCCCACACCTCACTCCTGCCGCAGGTTTGTCCCTACTCCACAAAAGACAGCCAGGGATCGTTCACAGGGTTTGTCGAGCTGTCCACCACAAGGCACTGGGTCAGGTGTGTGATGGAACACTCTCCACTTGCCAGAGTGAGCGCAGCTACACCGACACTCAAGCAAGTTCACCACCATCCAGAACAAAGCAGCCAAATAACTGGCACTCCCTCCATCACCAAGGGCAGCTGACACGTGGGATTGCCCCCACCTTCAATTTTCCGTCCGAGTCAAGGGACATCTTGATTTGGAATAATATTGCCATTCCTTTACTGTCGCTGGGTCTAAAACCTGGAACTCCCTTTCGTAAAGTCCTGTGGGTGTACCGACACCAGGTGGACTGCAGCAGTTCGAGAAGGCAGCTCACCGCCACCTACCCAAGAGCAACTAGGGATGACACAACTGCTGCTAGCAACAATCGCATCCCGTGAACGCCTCTGTATCCCGCCTACCGACGAGGTCACCATTCTGGATGGTTGTCAGGGCTACATTGTACAGTTTAATTTAAATGAGGTCCTGTCATTAAAATCAGTGAGGTTTCAATGTCCCTGGGTTTGCCATCATCTGCTACTGGGCGTCTCGGCACCCTTTTGACCTCCCAATTCTTATCAGGGCAAATGAGTGAATCCCTCCTGGGAAGGTAACAGAGTAGGCGTAATAACATTAAGTGGGAACATGAGATGCTTTAATTTGTTAAAAGCGGCAGATGTAGGGACAGCTGTGTGAATAAATGCCCTAATGAGAGACATACCCTTGCCAATCAAATACACCTTTGGGCCTGTGATGTGAAAACTCTTGTGATTCATCAAGTGAGGAAAACCTGGGATTTGCATTTAAAGCATGAGTTATGTTGGCTGTTGGGATATAAAGAGATCCAAGGTTGAGGTTTTTGAGTCTGTTCTCGGAGGTTCAGCCCATCCCACTTCTTGATATTTGCTCTATTTAGCTATAACATTTTCACCACTATGGGAATCACCCTCATGTTTGTATGCAGGAGTTTCTGCTCTGTCTAACAAAACTTCCTGGCTGACGTTCCACCTTTAATGTCACTGGGTGCTGCAGGGCACCTGTCTGTGCACTAGAGGGAACATGTGAGCTGTTCTGTGAGGGACAGAGGGCAGAGTGTTTCTTACTCAGTGGCAGTTGCCAATGCTGCCCTGTGCAAACTACAAGTAAACAATTTAAAACGGATGTAAACCTTATTTACCATCCTCCAGCTTGCAGATGATCACTGTGCCATCGGTTAATATTGTTTTATTTTTGAATAAGGAAAACAAGGTGATTATTATGGCATGTGGATATTAAAGAAACTTCAACGGGCCGTATTAAAAAATTGTTTAACATAACACGGTAGCATTGCGGATAGCACAATTGCTTCACAACTCCAGGGTCCCAGGTTCGAATCCGGCTTGGGTCACTGTCTGTGCAGAGTCTGCACATCCTCCCCGTGTGTGCGTGGGTTTCCTCCGGGTGCTCCGGTTTCCTCCCACAGTCCAAAGATGTGCAGGTTAGGTGGATTGGCCATGATAAATTGCCCTTAGTGTCCAAAATTGCCCTTAGTGTTGGGTGGGGTTACTGGGTTATGGGGATAGGGTGGAGGTGTTGACCTTGGGTAGGGTGCTCTTTCCAAGAGCCGGTGCAGACTCGATGGGCCAAATGGCCTCCTTCTGCACTGTAAATTCTATGATAATCTATGATAATTATTTCATAGAATTTACAGTGCTGAAGGAGGCCATTCAGCCCATCGAGTCTGCACCAGCTCTTGGAAAGAGCACCCTACCCAAGCCCACACCTCCAGCCCACCCCATCACCCACTAACCCCACCCAACACTTAGGGCAATTTTGGACACTAAGGACAATTTAGCGCGGCCAATCCACTTAACCTGCACATCTTTGGACTGTGGGAGTAAACCGGAGCACCCGGAGGAAACCCACGCACACACGGGGAGGATGTGCAGACTCCGCACTGACAGTGACCCAAGCCGGAATCGAACCTGGGACCCTGGAGCTGTGAAGCAATTGTGCTAACCACTATGCTACCGTGCTGCCCGTCCTGTACACTGAGTTTCAAAGTCCAAGTCAGTGCCCTAGATTAGAGTTAGTTTTGCCTTCCGATACTGATTCTCAGGGATTATACTCACAGAAGGAGGGAATTTCGTTCAATTATTCTGCTATGAAAACTGGGAGGAAATAATCACTTGGAATAGTAACTCATCCTCTGTTCTCACCTGAGCCAACTCCCACCTCTTCTCTGACTGTCCCTCCTTGCACACTGCTGATAATAATAATAATCTTTATTATGTCACAAGTAGGCTTACATTAACACTGCAATGAAGTTACTGTGAAAATCCCCTAGTCGCCACACTCCGGCGCTTGTTCGGATACACAGAGGGAGAATTCAGAATGTCCAGTTGACCTAACAGCGCATCTTTCAGGACTTGTGGGAGGAAACCGGAGCACCCGGAGGAACCCCACGCGGTCAAGGGGGGAACGTGCAGACTCCGCATTGACAGTGACCCAAGCCGGGAATCGAACCCGGATCCCTGGTGCTGTGAAGCAACAGTGCTAACCACTGCGCTGCCATGCCGCCCTGAGCTACCATGCCTCCCTGCTGTTCTTGCTGCTTTGTTTTTAGTCTTCACTCTAACCACCCTTTGGACAATTTTTATAAATTCTTGTATTCATTCCAGTGTATGTCTTCACCTTTCTCAGTTCATAACTTGAACGTGATTTTTTTCCTCCTTATCTGCCTTCTGATTTTCTGTACATCCATTTTGAGGTACACTGGTATGTTGTACCTGTGGCATTTTGTCACTTGAAAATGTTCCGGGGACCCGGGTGGGGGGGGTGTCGAATCCCACAAGAGTGAAATTTGAATTCAATAGAAATCTGAAAGTAAAAGTCTAACGATGACCAGTCTGATTCACTGGTGCCCTTTAAGGAAAGAAATCTGCCATCCTTGCCCGGTCTGACCTTGTGACTTCAGATCCCCAGCAACGTTGGTGACTCTTAAATACCCTCAGAAATGCCACTCAGCTCAGGGGCAATTAGAGTGGGCAATAAATGCTGGCCCAGCCAGCAAAGCCCTCATCCAACGAATAGAAAAAGCTTATTGGCCACAATGTTATGTTGCTCAGAAGGGCACGGGCCTGACCCAGAAAGGTGTGTAATCTTGGGCAAAGACATCGGGCACGCACCCCGACGTTATCACGCACTCGCTCAATATTTCAGCCGGAGGGCGCATGCAAGAGTCGGAAACGCCCACTGACAATGAAATAGGACATTTAGCCCATTAAGGGGCAAATTGAACACAATTTTACGGGGCCAGTCTCCTTACGGTTAGGGGGTGGCCCGACTGGCCAGGCGGCCTTTACGTTTTAACCTGGATCTAGGGCGGGTTGAACTGTCCGGGCTAAAATAAAATTAACAACTGTGCCAGGAGACTGAGGACGGTTGTGCTGCCTGGACGAGCTTTACATAATTGTAACATGGATATTTATTTTTTATGTCTGCAGCTTCCTGAGACAGCTCCACAGTTCCTGTCCCCCTGAGCGAGCACATCAGAAGCTTCATTCCGCACCCTCCCTTTCCACAGTGCCTGCCCTCCCCAGCAGCGCTCAGCCTCTTGCAGAGCGCATTTACCGCTGCTAATTGGACAGGCAGTGTGAAATTGTGCTCCGGGACTGACCGCTGGTGGGAAGGCGATTTGCTTCCTTTCCCGGGCCCGACAGGCGGATTATTCAGGCCAACTTTATTTAAAGCCCACTCAAGGTTTGGTCTAAACTAACACTCCAGTGTGCTATCGAAGCAGGTGTGATGTCCGTCGGATATGGCTTCAGTCCAAAGACCAGCTTGCCTACTCTGATCACACAGGTAGATGCCGAAGAATCAAAGAGAGGCAGCAGATTTTCCTGGTGACCTGGCCAAGATTCAGTAAGCACCAGCAAAAATGAAAAGAGCTCGTCATTAATTTAATTGTCATTTGCGGGATCTTAATGAACCGTTATGGCTGCAATATTTACTTCTTTAAGAACAGAGATTGTGCTTCAATATAAGTTGTCAGTGAAATATTTTCAACAGACACGACATAAATGCAAGACCTTTCTCTCTACATAGTCATTTTAAGTTCTTAGTGCTTTTATAGATCACCTCCACTCAGTTGCTTGAACTAAGGCAGGATTTTTTGGATGGCTTCCCACTCCATTCTTCACTCAGGTAGAAATCCCACCGTTGAAAAATGCTGGCCAATCTGATTGGCTGGAAGATCAGTGGTCCCAGTGGCAGTAGTGGCCATGACTGGGACTGTAAGCAGTCCCCGGATTCGCTGGGCGCAATCTTACCATTTTCTTTCAGCCAGACTCAGCTGAAATCCAGCGTGTGGCTCTCCAGCTGAACAGACCAGTTTTCACTCCAGACCTTGAGCCTCCCTGAGTAAGGCAAAAATGAGTGGACGTGGTTTATGCCGTCTCTCTGGCGTGGCAGGACCTGTTAGAGCCTGCAAGGCCGGCTCCACAGAGATCGGGGCACCATCTCTAAAGGGAGGGCCAATCCGCACTGAAAATCAACTCCCCATCCCCTCGCCGCCGTTCTCCCTCGTGCCATCATCGGGGGGCTCTCCCCCACCGTGGAAGTATCGTTGGCATTCCTCCCCCGTCACTGTCTGCCCCCACTCTCCTGTGCCTGCAAGCACCCCCCTCAATGGCCTCTGCACTCCCCTTCCCATAACACATAATGGGAAACCCTCCCATGTAGCTCTCCGGAGGGCCCATCTGCGTACTTCCTCCTGGTATTTCTCCTTGGCACAGGTTGGCACAGCCACGTTGGCACTGCCAAGTTGGCACTGCCCAGGCAGTGGTCCTTAACTGGGCAATAATTGACCACTAAAGAAAAAGAAAATTGACCACTGTAGCAAACTTTCGGGGCTACAGGGAAAAGGACTGGGAGTGGGTCCAGCTGAGGTGGCATGGACCCAGTGGGCTGAATCGCCTCCATCGGTGCTGTGACCATTCTATGATTCTAGGATAACATCACTTTCTGCAGTGAAGCCCAGTCCTGTTACCAATGACCCCGGAAATGACCGTGACCTGACCTAGAGGTGCTGGGTGGTGGCCCTGGTGATGGCCTTGCCTTATCTGGGCGGCAGGATATCCCTCCTTGGCCTCCTCCACTCCGTGCTCCTGAGAGCTACGAGAAAAAACTTGGACGAGCCCGGTTACTCATTCTCCTGCTCACCCTTCTTGTCGCTGTGTCGCAAGAAGATCAGGTGGAGAGGAGGGCCTCAGGAAGATAATTCCTGACTGAAGCTGGGCTTGCGAGGACTGTTGAAAGTGGCATGGAAAAAAATCATTGTGTTCCTGATACGATTGGATGGGCAGACTATCAATGGTTAGCACTGCTGCCTCGCGGCGCCGAAGACCCAGGTTCGATCCCGGCCCCGGGTCACTGTCCGTGTGGAGTTTGCACATTCTCCCCTTGTCTGCATGGGTCTCACCCCCACAACCCAGAAAGATGTGCAGAGTAAGTGAATTAGCCACTCCAAATTGCCCCCTAATTGGAAATAAATTGAACTGGGTACGCTAGACTCATAGAAAAAACAAAAAAACCACCTGGACCTCACACTGGCACTAGACCACTGGCTTCGCATGGATCTCTGTGCATGACCGTAAAGTGTAGAAACTTTAACCTTTATCGGAATGTCTCTTAAGGTTGTGTAACAGTTAAAAATAGCACTTCATTTCCGTTGATCGGATTTCTAATAATTGGCTCAACTGGTGTTTCTTCTTTCATTAATGGAACAAATCCAACACAAGGCATGTTGGAAAGCATGACTCCACATTAGTAATGTGTGTGAATGCGCCTGTCTGCCAAGTCTGATGTTGGCGAGTTGCGAGCAATTTATCGACAGCCCGAAAATGTCTCCTCCCACACGATGATTCGGAAAAACTTGAAAAATGGGTGACAGCCACTGAACTAAGAACGAAATCAAAAGCAATTCAAAAAAGAAGAAGGAACAAAGTAGAGGATTAAAATGAAGAAGTGAAAGACAGAGTCACGAAAGAGCATTGCGGGACAGTTGTTACGGAATTTCACACTTTAGATTCATGAGTATGGCTGGCCACAGAATGGTAATATAACAACAGTCAGTATCTGGCATTAAAACAGAGGATAACACGGGTTAGTTCAGCTTTAAGGAACGTCATTTTCACAAACTGTGGGTCTAACTTATGGGCAGCACGGTAGCATAGCGGTTAACACTATGGCTTTGCAGCTCCAGGATCCCAGGTTCGATTCCCGGCTTTGGGGGCACTGTCTGTGCGGGGTCTGCACGTTCTCCCATGTCGGCGTGAGTTTCCTCCGGGTGCTCCGGTTTCTTTCCACAAGTCCTGGAAAACATGCTGTTAGGTAATTTGCACATTCTGTATTCTCCCTCTGTGTACCCGAGCAGGTGTTGGAATGTGGCGACTAGGGGCTTTTGACAGTAACTTTGTTGCAGTGTTAATGTAAGCCTATTTGTGACAATAAAGATTATTATTGTATTATTATAACTCAGTTTGTCATTTTAAATCAGACTCTGGTTAAGTTAAAAAGAGTTTGCAGAGTCATATTGCAATCTTCAATGGGATACAATAGCCAGCATTGTTCTTGTAACAATTGCAATTAAATCAACTGAGAAACTAACCAATTTTTTTTCCTGAAGACATCAGAGTTAGCCACATTACTATTATACTCAGTGAGAGCTAGCTTTATGAGTTATAAGATTTCAATACACACATCCTCAAACTCTGATGAAAGTTACATTTCGTTCTTTGTAGGTTATTTTGGTGACAGATTAGAATGTAGTAGGGACATTGGAAACTAGCAGAGGTCAAATTGTTCTATCTCTATGATGTGTGGTGATCACTGTTGTGTTATGCTTCTTCATGGAGCATAAGCTGCTTCCTTGATGTATACTCTGACAAAGGAAGGTTCAGACCTGGAGATAGGTTAAACACATTTATTGAACAGTTAACAATTCTCCTACTTAAGTTCGACTCTCCTGTTGATCTTACTATAGTAACTCAATCTAACTAACCAGTCTGCTCTAATCCATGCGGTGGGTGTGATGCTCTGATCTGCCCCTGTCTCTCTGAGTGTCGCCTATGGAAAAAGAAAGAGCATGTGTGCCCTGTCCTTTTATATGGGTAGCTCCCTTGTGGTAGTGTCACCTCTGGGTGTGTCTTGACTGCCCATTGGTCGTGTCCTATCTTACTGACCTATTGGTTGAATGTCTGTGTGTCATGATGTCTCTGGTGCTCCCTCTAGTGTTTACCTAGTTGCAGAGTACCTACATTAACCTTTTGTGTATTTACAGTGATGCATATCACCACAACCGCCTCCTGTGTTAATTCAATTCACTTATTTACAGCAAACCTACAGCTTTCTCCACTTCCCACAGTAAACAAAATGGGGGAGATGCATCTAAAGCAGTGTTTTTCAAGCTTTTTTCCCCGGAATCCACTTTTGCCAACTGGCTGACCTTTGGGTCCCACGCCATGTTCGTTTACCTTTAATGCGAAAGGGGAGCCTGCTTGGTCCTCACAATCTCACTCCAATCAGGTCCACAGAATAAGAGGGCAACACGCATATCAGGTGCAAACCTGAAGATTATTATTACTCACCTTTATGTGAACGGAAAATCCAGGCTCACACATGTAGTTCGTCGTAAAGGGCAATAGCAACAAAATGCTTGTTTTACTCAGCACTGGATAGTCCTGGGAGATGCTACTCCAGAATGCTGACAGCCTCATGGGCTTTTGTTGTGTTTTTAATGCGCTGTCATGTACAGGTCATGTACAGCAGCATAGTCTTTTCTTTTGGTGTCAGCCGTAAGTTAATAGCTGACTCTGGGGTCTCAAGCTCAAAAGGAATTTTTCACCCATCACGTCTCTTTCAAAATCTGAAACTACTCCTCTCATTTGCCAGTACTTCTCTGCAGATAACACACATGGACTTTATATCCTTTTTTACATTGGCACAATTGAAAAAAAAACATACCTTAAGTAATAATCTCTGTGCTGCTTTGTTCCCGAGTTAAGTTTCTTCTTTGTCGTCTGTTAACCCTGGAGCCCTGGTACAGAGCTAACACTAGCACTACTCTGTCCTTCCCTGTACAGCTGTCTCCAACAGATTCAGTTGTGGAATCCTGGCCAGTCGCTAGCAGTGCCTATTTGTGCCTCTGGCCATCTCTTACTTGTAAGAAAACGATTCATCTTCACAGTCCCCTTGCCTTGCTTGACAACAGCTAGAAAATGGAAGAAGCTCTCCTCCATGATTTGGCGCAAAAGCACATACATAGAGGGCGCATCATGTCAAGTCTACGTGCAGGATGTGTGACCTGCTCACTGCTGCCTCTTCCAGCTGGAAGATTACACACAGCCTCATTTCTTCTCTTAAAAGGCAGCAACGGCTGCCATGTTCAATAAAAAGGCTGGTAGCAGCCGTTGGGCGCTTCTCCCGCGATTGGGATCCCTACAGGAACACGTCGACTGATCGTTCCACTACCCTCCCGACACCCACTGCAACCCCCGCTTTGAAAACCCTAGTTGAATATATATTTCCGCAGAGCCTTCTGTTTAGTGACAAAGAAATTACAGCAAGTCAAAACTAAAGGACCTGGTTATGTTAAATGTAAGATATAACAGTAAATGTTAACTGAACATTGCAAAGAGGTATTGACAGAATAAATGACTGGGTAAAACTATAACAGGTGGAGTTCACTGCGGGCAAGTATGATGTCATTCATTTTGGGCCTATACGAAAGCCAGTTCAGAGTTATTGCCTAAGTAATGGGAAGCTACATAGAATTCATTGAATCCCTACAGTGCAGAATGAGGCCATTCGGCCCATTGAGTCTGCACCTACTCTCCCAAAGAGCACTCTACCCAAGCCCGCTCCCCCGCCATATACCCGTTACGCCGCACATTGATCCCCCTAACCTGCACATCTTTGGACTGTGGGAGGAAACCGGAGCACCCGGAGGAAACCCATGCAGACACGGCGAGAAGGTGCAAACTCCACACAGACAATCACCCAAGGCCAGAATAAAACCCTGGAGCTGTGAGGCAGAAGTGCTAACCACTGTGCCGCTTATTTAGGCTATATTAAGGAGGGACAGAGAGACTTGGGACATCATGCACAGAAATCACTTAAAGCTGGAGCGGAGCAGAAAGTAATTGAAAAGGTGATGAAATGTTGACGGTTAGAACTGATAATAATAATATAATCGCTTATTGTCACAAGTAGGCTTCAATGAAGTTACTATGAAAAGCCCCTAGTCTCCACATTTCGGCGCCTGTTCGGGGAGGCCAGAAAGGGAATTGAACCCGCGCTGCTGCCTTGTTCTGCTGTTTAGCCCACTGTGTTGAACCAGCCCCAGGGCAAGCAAAGGGGTTGAACTACAAACACAAGGTCATTATGCTGCAGCTATAGGAAACTCTGGCTAGATTCTAGCGTTCCATTCTGGGTATTCCCCGTCAGAAAGCCTACATTGGCAATGCAGACTCCCCAGAAAGATACTGGAATGAAAGGATTAACTTATGAAGATGTGTTGCATAAACTATCCTCATATTCCCTTGAGTATAGCAGACGTAAGGGACTGATCCAGCTGAGTTGTTTAAGATGATTAATGATTTGATATGGTAGAAAAGAGAGAGAAACTATCGAATTTCCAGAGGAATAGAATGAAAAAGCAGAGCAGTTAGGTTAAACCTTTGCAGAATTGTGGTTAAGCTACACTTGGGGCATTTTACAAAGATCTCTATTACAATAAGGACACAAGAAACACTGGAGAGAACGAGCAAATGATTTGCAAGGATATCAGAACTGAGAGGTCATAGCGGTCTGGAAAAAAATGAATACACCATCTCTAGAATACAAAAGGCCGAGGGTGTCTTAAAAATAGTCTTCAAAATTATGAAGGGAGATCCAATAAGGAAAACAGTTGAGAGGCAGCAAACAATCTAGTTTTTGGTTTCTGCACAGGTTTTGTGCCAGCGCTTTGTGTTGTAATAATAATATTAATAATCCTTAACAGCGTCACAAGTAGGCTTACATTAACACTGTAATGAAGTTACTGTGAAAATCCCCTAGTCGCCACATTCCGGTGCCTGTTCGGGTACACAGAGGGAGAATTCAGAATGTCCAATTAACCGAACAAGCACGCGTCTCTCGGGACTTGGGGGAGACAACCGGAGCACCCGGAGGAAGCCCACGCAGACACGGGGAGAACGTGCAGACTCGGCACAGACAGTGACCCAAAGCCGGGAATCAAACCTGGGACCCTGGCACTGTGAAGCAACAGTGCTAACCACTGTGCTACCCTGCTGCCCATTGGGTCTGCGCTAACAAAACATAAGCTTGTGTTGCGCAAACCATTTTTCAACAAGGGTTGAGACAGTCTCCGGGCATTTCAGGAATATGCTGGAAATGATGTTACTTTCTGTCGCTGTTTTGTTTGCTACATATATACGTGTGGACTTACGAATTGGGAGCAGAGGTCAGCTCCTCGGTTCCTCGAACCTGTTCCGCCATTTAATAAGATCATGGCTGATCTGATTGTACTCTCAACTCCACATTCCTGCCTACCTCCAATACCCTGCCACCCTCTTGTTTATCAATAACCCATCTACCTCTGCCCTTTGAGGAAGAGAGTTCCCGAGGGAGGGCGAAGACGCAAAGCCTCCAGGTGAAAACGCCCCTCCCTGCCGCCCCCCCCCCCCCCCCCCCCCTCCCAATCCCAGCACTGCTGGCAAGCTGCCTCCAGGTACATACCAGGCTTAGCCTTGAACCGGGGAGCCCATCCGCTGCAAGGAGGATTCCGATGGTGGCCTCAATCAGTCAACAAATGGGCACTTGATAGTTTACCTCCTAGCCTCTGCTGGTAGTGACTCACCACTGGGAAAATGGTCAGGAGAAGTGAATGCATCAGGCCACTGACCTGATACATATTTTTCTGATTTTCCTCTCCGCCCTGCCTCGTAGCCTGCCAGCCTGGGACTAGAAAGGTTTCGCCCATTGTGAGTGGGTCAAAATCCTGGAAATCCCTATTTAACAGCAATGTGTCGATCCCTTCACCATTTGGACTGGTAAGATTCAAGACGAAAAAGTAATTTATGTTCTCACATTGCTCAATTTTAGTGCAACCATAATTTTATGAAAATCTCGACTGTGTTCATACCTACTCTGTTTTTCCTCTCTGCTTTCTCTTGGCGCAATTGTGGAACATAGCAACTAGGGACAGGCAATAAGAACTGGCTTTACCAGCGATGCTAATATCTTGAGAATTATTTTAATTAAACTCCTCGCACTTTGATGAAACTTGACACTCAGTAATGTTCGGGATGTAATGTTTTGTGAGAAGGTAGTGTGTTCTGGTTTGTCTTTTTAGCTGAAGGTCAAATGGAGTAATGAAGAGAAACATGCGATCTATCACAAGTTCTGCCTGATGATTGGACCGCATGGTCTGGTTCCAATGGGGTCTGGGGGCCTAGGATAGGTGCTACTGAAATGCACTTGTCAGGTTTAACAGCTGAACACCAACGGACAGGCAAATGTTTTTGCTATTGCAGATTTGCTGCCCCGGAAACATGGAACAGAGAGAGAGGGAAAGCGGGAGCAGCTGCTGTGATCAGCAGTAGGTAAAAGGCTGTTTTTGCAGTTTGCTACCAGACAGAATATAGGCAAGATGCTATTTACTGGTCAAAGCATCAAACTCCATGGAAATATAAGGGGCTGGATTCTCTGAACCCTGACGCCGAAATCGCGTTCGGGCAATGGGGCGGAGAATCTGTTTTGATGCCGAAATCGGGGGTGGCGCCGTTTTTAGGATGCTCTGCCCCCTGAAAGGTGGCATACTCTAAGAGTACGCCGCACACCATATCCACGGCCCATTGCCTGAGGCCCGCCCTGCGATGCTCCGTCCCCGATTGGCCGAGTTCCCGACGGCGTGGGACACGGACTGAGTGCAGCGCCACCATCGTCGGGGGAGGCCCGATCCGCGGGCGGGGGGGGGGGGGGGGCTTTATTCGGGGCTGGGGGCACTGTAGGGGGGACGATCCGGGGCACGTGAGCAGGCCGAAGGGGGGGCCACTATTTTTGTGGTTCGGGTCCGCGGGCTGCGTCCACCATGAAGCATGGTGCGGCGCTGCAGGCTGCCGCCGTGCGCATGCTCGGCAACGGACGCGGCAGTGGTCCAGGCGATATCGGCAGCTAGAGCTGGGAGGTCGACACTGCCTGGCTGCGAGCACCCCCCCCCCCCCCCCCCACCCGAGCAGGGAATCGGTGGCCATTTTGCGCCGGTTTTCCTGGCGTAAAACACCATCACGCCGGTGTGAAGACTTTCTCCCAAATGGAGAATCCAACCCAAGGACTCTGATAAATCTATCGAGGATTGGCTGGGGGAATAGAATCATTGGGGTGCACCGTGTTTCGAGCAATAGGTTTGGGACTTTCTCCCAAGGCTGAGGAAAAGAATGTTCAATGGACCCTGGATGTTCTGATTCAGTGAACTTGATTAATCGATTGATTTTGATTGATTGATTTATTGTCACATGTACTGAAGTACAGTGAAAAGTATTTTTCTGCGGCCAGGGGGGCGTACACAGTAGACAAAAAGAATAATAAACAAAGTACACCGACAAATAAGTAAATAATGGGAGGAAGTGAATCTGTGTTACACTCTCAGTTGATGTTATAACTGGATGGGAAGATCCCAGAATGGAGCCCTGGCTCAAAAGATCACTGTGGGATTCTCCGTTGGCGGGATCCCCCGCTTCACCGGCAGCACACCCACGCCCTCGGGCTTCCCTGATGCATCTAGTCGCAGCTGATGGTTAATGCTTCTGAAGTGTTCAGACAGTCCAAAATGTCTGTGCAGCATAGCAACTCGGGGCCATGGTCACTTTCACTGCTGCTGCCAGTAAGATGCGATGCATACAGTAGAAGTGAGTTACAGGACAGGACAGGTTGCAGCATGTGGCTTAATTCTTCAGTGGTTTCCTTTGTGAAACAGAGCCCCTGCAAACCATGCTCCTGGTGCCGTGGAAGCTGAGAGCGTCTTGATCAATGTATCTTGGTGAGTAAAATCCATTGGCCTCTGGTGGTGCCTGGGAACCTTGCCCTCCCTTGGTCTCTGCCTTCCTTCCTTCAAAGTAAAACAGCTACAAAGACATTCCCAATACAAAATGCATTGCACCTTCTTTGGAAGGTTGGTGGGGGGGTGGGGGTGGAGATGGAAGACAAAAATAGGATCCCTGAAACTGAATCAGTAGTGAAAAAAGAAGAAAAAAAGTTCACAAATCGGATTTCAGACGTTCATATTGTACCTGCTGTGAAGCTTTAAATTTTGCCTCTCGCTGTCACTGAATGCTTGACGTTCATTTTATTGCGTTAAAAGGCAATGATGATGGAAAATTGGACTTGCTTATGCTAATCTTTCATTTCATATATTGTCGGGAAGGTGGATCTAACAATGGGCTGGATCCGGCATAACATGTTCCCCACACTGACTTCTCCCATGGAACAAAGAGGAAAATCCAGCCTTTTCTTTCACATCTCTAAACATTAATAGTTTGATAATCACCTTCTCGTCTCAATAGCCGCAATCTGATGCCATAAGAACGTGAGCCTTGTTTTGACATAAAACACGTTGCCATTCGCTGGGCACACAAACAAATGGGGCTGGATTCTCCGTCTCGGAGACTACTGACGCCAACGGAGAATCCGTGGACTTTTACGACAGAAAAACTGGACCAATTCTGCTACCCCGTTGAGGGGCTAACACCGGTGCCACGTGGAACACACTCGATTCCACTGAAAAATGGTGCGGGATACGAAGGTCTGTGATCGACACTTGGGAGGCTGACAAGCTGCAGCCGCACGTACACATTACACTCCCTACACACACTTATCCCAGCCAAAAAGATGCTACTGGTTGTGCTGGAGTGCACCCATACAGCTGATGGGTCGGCTGGGGCCAGAGGGAACCCTGGGGGGACACCTATATGACTCGTGGCACCAGATTCCAAGCGGGCTGTCAGCAGTATGTGCAGCTGCATGGCTGCCTTGCCGGCTGCGGCAATGGTGCTCCGAGTCTGTCCATCCTGACCCCATAGCCCACTTCCTGGCCACCCCCCACTACATCCCCCAGCCCTGACACAAGCCCCCGGTGAGCGGCACAACTGTCAGCAAACTATGGCAATGTTGGACACCTTCCGTTCCCCCTCTCTCTCCCTTAGCAGCCGCCATGCCGGTTTCACGATTTTTGAAAGCACAAGTGAACCACGCAGTCAGGAACTCGGCCCATCGGAGGCGGAGAATCGCGGAGCCCCTGAAGAGTACCAGATCGGGCCCGCTAATGATATGCAAACGGTGCCTACTGTACGTGTGGCGTGAAACGCATTGACTCCGTTTTTGAGGTAACGGATTATCGTGATTTGGCATCAAATCAGCGCCTGCTGCGATTCTGACGTCGGAGGCTATTCTCTGCCAAATCGCATTTCCTGATTTCAGCGTCGGCTAATGGAGAATCCTGCCCAAGATACACGAGCATTTTTCCATAAAAGTTATGTTCCTTTTACTATTCAGATTTGCCTGCTTCCAGCGTGGCGATACTATGATGGCTATTCTCAATGTATGCATTTTGTTAAATCGTGATTTTATTTCTGGCTTTCGCTGCACATTATTACCACATATTATCTCACCTTGTAAGATCTGCGTGTCAGCAGGACTTTGATACCATGTTGAACAGTCCCCCATTCAGTTGTTATTCTGGCAAATTCACTTGTTGATGTCTTTTTTTTTAAAAAAGCCAAGGCTGCCAGTAAGTGTGTCAGACAACCTTTGATTTTGAGGGGGAACAAACATTTTAAAAATAGCACCTGGGGGAGGAGCCGCAACTGTCTGATGACTAAGTGCCTCCAGATCTACAACAAAGCAGTTCCGGTTTGTCATTTCCCTCGGCCCTAGAAATTTCTGCGGGACCTCAGCCGAAAATAGGTTCCAACAAAGCAAAACAGCAGCTAAAGATGCTTGCAAGTTCACTAAATGTTGTAAATGGGGTTGTTTTTTGCAGTCACAACACTTAAATGATGTACTTGCTTGCATCATCTTTGTGTTTTCCTAGATTGCAGGTAAACTAGATGATTAAATCTCCTGTGGCCCCAAAATTTATAACCTTAAAAGTGAACTAAACGTGACCATTTTCGGCACGTTTGGAATGGTACATTTGTTTCTTCATCCCCCTTGTTACACATGCCGGCCAAAGACAGTGAGAATGTAAACCCGCGTGAATGTTTCTCTGTAGTCTAACCATTAAAGTAGAAAGGGATGACTCAGTCTTTGATTGTTCTACCTGATATCAGCCACGATAACATGGGGAGGCACCATGAAGAGATCAGGTGCTTCCCCCTCCCTCCCCACCCCAAAGGAAGAAAGGAAAAATAATCACCCTAGATCACTTTGCAATCTGCTCTTGTCTGGCTAAGTGTCTGGTGGCTGATTGTTTGGCACCGCGTTCCACAGTCTCGTTCCCCGAATGGGGGCAAATTGAGTTGCACAACACTTTCCTAGTAAGTTGCCTTCCTAACTGTAAACATGTTCCAGGGGATAGGGGTGGGGGGGGGCTTTCAATGGGTCAAACAGGCCTTGGGGGAAATTCAAAGACCAAAGACCTCCCCGGTGTGGAGGAATTGGTGGCAGTTAATCGGGTGAGAGGGTGACTGGAGGGGACCCTGTTGCCTTCCCGCTTTCACCCTGATTATGTCCCCCCGGTGGCAAGGCCTGTGGATGGGCCTTTCCATTCCACCACCAATTCAGACCCTTAAGTGGGCAACTAATTCGTACATGAACGCCTCAGCCCGTTGTCGCTGGTCTTTGCCCAGTGATTTCGGGGGTGGGGGGGGGGGGGCTCGCTGTGGAAGGAAGAACGATAAGGAAACCTGTGCAGGATTACTTGCGGGTTACTATGTGTGCCCCTCGTTCAAAGGTACTCAGTGCCTGATTAAGCGACCCAGCATTGGGAAGTGGGGGGTTCCACTGAGATCTACATCTCTGCCCTTGCCCCCCATGCCCCTTTCCTTCCCTCACCATGACCTCACTACGAGTCCACACCCCCTCCCCCATACCTACCAGTCCTCTCCACTCCACCATCACTCAGCTATCTTTGGGATCAAGCGACAATACAAGTCTTTGGGTGGATGGCATATTGGCAGCAGTCATGCGCCGCCCCTTGGCACTGCCTTTCAAAAGGGCTGCTGGTCCCTGATTAGCTAGCAACTCTCATCAGGGGTGACTTCCATCCCTGGGGATCTTGCTCCTTGGGTAGGCCTGCTACAATTGCCTGAGTGGCACTTAATTTGCCGAGCCTTCCCCTCCAACCAACGATGAGAACCCTGTCACTCCGTACTGCTCCTTGGGTGCAAAACACACACGCACCTCTTCCAAGATTGGGGCCCACATTGCGAGGATGACAAGAGACATTTATTTCCACCAACACGCTATTTCCATGTGCTGGTCTGGGTTTTGTAAGCTTTATAAAAGAACACCTCCTCGGAATGCTTGTGACCACTGGGGGAAGCCTGCTGAAGCGTCAGGAACTCTCTGAAAGGCTCATGTAAAGTGTTTTTGGCACCTTCAAATGTCATATTGTAATGTAGATGTATTTTTAATGCAGTAAGTGATCATAATGCAGTAAGAGAAACCCAGAAGAGGTAGGTTACATAAACCTCTCTACTCACCTGATGAAGGAGCTACGCTCCGAACACTAGTGATTCCAAACCTTTTGGACTTGAACCTGGTGTTGTAAGACTTCTTACTGTGCCCACCCCAGTCCAACGTCAACATCTCCATATCTTAAATATAATTCTCATTGCTAATGCATGGCTTCTGGGGTCTGTGTGCGTCGTGAATGCTGGGTGAGTGGCTATGGAAGATACATAGGGGGCATGGGAGTGATATGGAGGTGGCATGGTTGATCTAAGGTTTAATGTGGTGGTATGGGTAATCTGAGGTGGCATGGTCCAGCATGGACAATCTGAGGGTGCTTGGAGGAGGCAGTGATCTGAAGGGGCATGAAATGGCATGGGGGGGGGGGGGGGGGGTGGGGGGATGAGGGGGTTGAATGATAAGGTTAAGGGGACCATTGAATGATGTTGAGAACTGGGTTGCTGTGTTGGAGAGCCAGGATAGGCCTTCCAACTAGCCCACCTCTGTACCTACACTCCTCACATACTCCATTGCGACTGACAAAATGCACTGCGAACCCCACCACTGCGTGAAAAAGACAAAAATCCCAGGCAAAGTAACACATGGGTAAGATGTGAATTTCAGAGGTTGCAAAAGTGTGCAGGTTGTGTTTTCCCATTGCCTTTTCCCAACAGCACATGAAAAACCAGGCCCAGGTTTCCAACTCATTCTAACCAGGAAAAGTATGTGTAAATCAGAGTTTCGATGAAGAGCCAGCCTCGGAACCTTGAGGACAAATATCTTCAATGCGCTACACCACCAGAATAGTGGCGGAGTAGAAATTGCATTTCTGCTGATGGCAAGGGATCCTGAGGTTGCTGGAATTAGGTCACTGGCATGGAAACAAACTACTTAGATATAAGAGCTGGTTTCACTTGGACAGCCATTACCTTCCGGGATTTGTCAGGCAGAGTTTGATCCCTTTGCATTGCTGCACTCAATTGGGTTCTGGTACCTTGCCAGTACCCAGTATAGTTTGGGGCAGAGGTATTGTGAGAAATAGAAATTCCAGTGGGCAAAGCGATCCTGGCAGTCACACCACTTTGTCATATGTTAGGCTCCCAGAGGACGGACACAGCTACCTCACACTCATACCGCTAGGGGAATTTCCCATGGGTTACAGTCCATAGACCTGATATTACAGGGTCCACCACCATCTCCTGCCTCGCCTTGTCTGCTTATTCCAGAATTACTCTTCAGTTAAACCACAGCCCCCCAAATAACTATGGCCCCCTTATGTCTGAGAGTATTGTATTACAATTCTGGCTGTATTATATTATTTATGAAGAAAAGTGTTGCTTAATCAAAACATTTTTATTTTCTCTCGGTGCTGACATTAATATCATGAGCTTTTGTGGCACAATAGGTAGCACCCCTGCCTCTGAGCCAGGAGCTCTGTGTTTGAGTCCCACCCCAGCACTTGATGGCCAAGGGAGGTTTGTTCATAAAGCGGTCAAATAGGTTGAGTGTCAACCTGCAAATCCTTCCAAACACACCAATAGCTGATGGTAAGAGCGGGAGAGACTCCTGGTCAGACACAATTGATTTGGAGTGGCGCCCCTCAAGGTATAATCCCCTGGCGACCTGTTCTGGGAATTGAAAATGAACGTTTCCACAGTCCTCGAGGGCCATAGGCTGCTCCGCCCTTTTGAGAGAGATTTGACTGGTGGTGACTTAACCTGAGCGTCACCACACCTCAGGTGAGGGGTCAGCTGAAGAAGGCAGGGCCTTCGTGAATAACCTCAGCTAATATGGGAATTGAACCCCCGCTGTTGGCCATGCTCCACATTGTGAACTGGCCGTCCAGCCAACTGAGCTAAACTGGTCCCCTCTGGGAATTACTAGCTATGGAAATGGACGGAAGTCTGCCTTAGTGCCCCACAAGGTGCGGAACGAGAATTGGAATTACTTTAACTTTACTGCTCAGTAACACTTTCAACAACAGATAGTTTTAAAATGTAATGTATATTGACTTGGAGTTGGGCACTGTTGAGAAATGCATGCATGCCATCCAATTCACCTGCAATCTTCTTGTCTAGATAAGAATGAATTAAATTTGCTTGTTCTCAGTTAGGCAGAATGGAATCATATATCCAAATAATTTGTTTAAATTGAATATTGGCATGGTTCTGAGACAGCTTGAGTGCATGTGAGTCCCTGAAGTCACAACAGATTTCTCCACACAGTTGGTTTCAACTAATTTCACATCTGAAATAACATTGCTTAATAGTGAGGACCAAAATATGGAGTCCTAATGGCCCAGGCCTACTTCTCAGTTATCCCGGTCTCAAATGAACTCAAAAGTCTTGATAACCCGACAAAATATTCCCCAATTACAATTGGTGATTTTATTGTTTACAAATGGCCAACCTATTGATACAGCTAAAGGATTATGAGTCAAATCACTTTCGCATTGCATAAACTGTACACTTGTTTACTATTGCCGTTGCTAGCCACATTGCAAAAGCAATAATTATGCGTTTTATAGAAATCCTGATCCAAGATAATAATATGGTTATATTCCATAGAATCCTAGAATCCCTACAGTGTGGAAAGTAGTGCTAAACTGAGCTCGCCCCTGCAACCCCTCATGCGCTGACAACTGAAGCTTAGCCGTGTTACTGGGGAGAGGAACCTGACAAGGGCTGGATGTTTGCCCACAAGAGAGGTGGGAAAGTTGGAGGCAGAATCATCTCCAAACCCTCTGCAAATTCTGGAAGTATTATTTTTCCAAAGTTGGTCGGGATTGACTGTCCGTCACTCATAAGAAAACAAGAACAAAATAGAGAGTAAATAAGGAATGGGAAAGAAAGAAAGAATTGCATCTACATAGCGCTTTTCACAATCATTTGAAATCCCAAAGCACTTTGCCACCAAAGAATTACTTCCAAAGTGTAGTCGCTCCTGTCATGCAGGAAACATGGTGGAGAATTTGCACACAGCAACTTCCCACATACAATTGTGTTATAATAACTAGAGAATCTGTCCTTGTGATGTTGATTGGGGATAGATATTGTCCGGGGCACCAGCGACAACTCCTCTGCTCTTCATCAAAACAGTGGCATGGGATCTTATACATCCAACTGAGCTGGGCAGATGGGCCCTTGGTTTAACGCACCATCCGAGAAACTCCGCCTCCAACAGGGCAGCACTCCCTTGGTACTGGGCTGGAGAATCAGCCTTGTTTTTATTTTGTGTGGTCAAGCCCTGGCATGAACTCGAATCCAGGACCATGTGACTCAGAGATGAGTCACAAGGCTACCAACCACGGCTAACACTAAAGGTCTACCTTGTAATGTTTAGGAAAAGATGAAAAAAAATCTCTATCTCAGTAAAATGTTTCTCGGCAAAGTGGTTGTGAAGGCTTATCTATCAGAATTAAGTTCAGTGTCGGAATCTGAGTTCGATTTGAAAGATGAAACAGCGGGAGGTGGCCAAGTAAGTGTATAAACACAATAATTTTTGAATGAACCACCTACTCACTGGCTCCAACTAAATTATTTTTACAGATTTGTGTCCCTTATGCCCCGCGTTTCTCTTTTCATTCATCATTCATATTTACTCAAAAATAGCTTGTTCAGTTATGAGCTAGTTTCTATTTTTGCCCTCACTCTGAAAAGGGAAATTACAAGAAAGAGGTGATAACACTTGCAAACTGGTAAATAACAGCTATTTTTACCAGCAGGATGTAATTGTGCACCAGTTCAAAGAATTATTCCTTTTTAATGTAATAGATGTTCCTCCGAGTTTCTTATAACACCCCCTCTGTTTACAATGATGTTTATGACTGAAACTAAATTGAGCTCTGAAACATGAAACTTGACTGTTAAGTCTCACCAGTACTTCTTTTCCAAAACTTGGTCAAAACTGGAATGGGTCAAAAAAGTACATAACACTAAAATAGAAACGGTGGGAAAGTCGCAAACAAAAGCTCGAATGGTAAAGTGTGAACCTCAAAATTTGTCCGAAGAATCTCAATCCAAATGCTGCAAAATATACTGAAGGCTAACTAGGTTGATAACAGTTAGAATTATTTAAGGCAACACTGTAATCCAATAGATGCTTTCCGATGAGCATAAGAACATAAGAACTAGGATCAGGAGTAGGCCATCTGGCCCCTCGAGCCTGCTCCGCCATTCAATGAGATCATAGCTGATCTTTTGTGGACTCAGCTCCACTTTCTGGCCCAAACACCATAACCCTTAACCCCTTTCTTCTTCAAAAAACTATCTATCTTTATCTTTAAAACATTTAATGAAGGAGCCTCTACTGCTTCACTGGGCAAGAAATTCCATAAATTCACAACCCTTTGGGCGAAGAAGTTCCTCCTAAACTCAGTCCTAAATCTACTTCCCCTTATTTTGAGGCTATGCCCCCTAGTTCTGCTTTCACCCGCCAATGGAAACAACCTACCCACATCTATCCTATTTATTCCCTTCATAACTTTATATGTTTCTATAAGATCCCCCCTCATCCTTCTAAATTCCAACGAGTACAGTCCCAGTCTACTCAACCTCTCCTCGTAATCCAACCCCTTCAGCTCTGGGATTAACCTAGTGAATCTCCTCTGCACACCTTCCAGTGCCAGTACGTCCTTTCTCAAGTAAGGAGACCAAAACTGAACACAATACTCCAGGTGTGGCCTCACTAACACCTTATACAATTGCAGCATAACCTCCCTAGTCTTAAACTCCATCCCTCCAGCAATTAAGGGCAACATTCCATTTGCCTTCTTAATCACCTGTTGCACCTGTAAATCAACTTTTTGGTACTCATGCACTAGCACACCCAGGTCTCTCTGCACAAGTAGCTTAAGTAGTGTTAAAAAGTTTTGTACACCAGTTTCATAATGTTGGTCTGAACTGATTATACACTTCAACAATACAGCAGATAAGGATGTTATGAATCTGAATCCTATATTCCTGACAAACTATATTGACTGTCGATGAAAGAGGAACATCACTCCATTTTTACTTTAGCAGCTTCTGTGTCCTGCCTGATACCCGAGCTGAACATCAAAAGTGCATAGTGTCCATTGCACAAACGTTTACTTTTACTCATCTCATCCCACTCCATCCCATTTCAGCAAACACTATGCAATTCAACCATCCAGCCGCATCCCATCCCCCGAAACACTTTGTCACCATAATTCAGATTTGCTGAATATTCTTCATATTAGACTCACCCTCCAGCAGCATCTGACCTGAACGATGTGAAATCCCAGACAACGGTCACTGCTGACCTTGCCAACCACTACTTGCTCCCATCACCCATCACGTCAAATTCTAAATCTTTTTCCCCATCTTCAAATTCTCACATGACTTCAATTTTCCATATGTTGTGCCATCATCTCCCAATTTTATATCCCTTCCCATTGAACCCACATTTCCAAACTCTGATCTGTTACATGCCCTCTCTTCACTATTTCATCATCAGGGATGGAGCCTTCAGCCAGTAAACTCCTTTGCGCTGGAAATCTCCTCTTAAGTCTGTTTGCCTCTCCGCCTCTTAAACATGGAAACCGTTCCTTGGTGAGATTCCAAATTTGCTTTCCCAGTTGGTAGCCTCACTGATTCACTGTCACTCTTCTGTATTCCCCTAGACAAATGCCTGCCAGAAGAAAATGGTCTGCTGGACTCCCGCACAATTCCATTTATCTGAATTAGTTCCCTAACTCTTCGTGCCTTTAACAATGACAAAATGTCATTTGTCACAGTTTTGACATTTTCTACCGACCTATTTCCTCAAGAGCTTTTAGTGGGGAGAATTCCAGAATTCTATTGCCCCTTGTGTGAAGAAGTACTTTCTGGCATAACTCCTGAACTCCTAAGTCTAATTCTAAGCTAATGCCCCCTTAATTGCTCTGGATTCCTCAGCAGAGGAAGGTTTTCTCTCTATCTACTCTATTGAATCATCAAACACCACAGTTAGATCACCCTTTAATATTCTTTATCCAAGGAAACCCTATCTTCACAATCTATCCTTCCAGCCCAGATATCAAACTGGTTAGTTTCTACTGCACTCCCTCTGAGGCCTATAAATCCTGCCTGGGACGCAATGCTCAGAATTGAATGCATACTCCAGGTGGTATCTGACCAGAGATCTGTACAACTGAAACATAACTTCCATCTCTTGCTGTTCCATCTCTCCTGAAATAAAGGTCAATGTTTCATCATTGGTTTCAATTATGTGTGTATCCAGTCCACTAGCTTTTAATGATTTCTGTACTTGGGCCCCTAAATCTCTCTACTCATCCACAGTTCCTAACTTATTGCCATTTAGAAAATACACTAATCCGCCTGTCTTTTTTGGTCCAAAATAGATGAGCTCACTGTGGCCACCTTTGAGCCCGGAACTAGTGCAGAAAGGAACATTTTCAATTTCTTTGCAACTTCCAGGGCGGGGATTCCCAAACTGTGAGTCAAGACCCCCAATGGATTTGTGAAATGAGGTTTTAGGGTCGTCAGTTCTGAGGCAGCAATGGCTGTCATGGAGCTTAGACTAATTTACAATTTTATTGGATGAGAAGAAAGACTGGTAAATGTGACCTGGCGATCTATGACCTGGTAGCAGTATTAACAGGAAAGAAGTCACGATGCAAAAAGCTAAGCAGTCAGAAGCCGAGAAGGCAGACAAAGAAGAAATTCCTGTAAAGAAGATCAAGAGGCAGAGGCGATCAGCGCACAAATGCGGACACAAAGAGAAAGTAGCCAGGATTAGAAAATGAAATGCAGAATTCATGCAAGCTGAAGATAGCAAAGTTCTCCATGAAATGGTCAGATTTCTCTTTGGAAGCAAGGAGAAAAATAGAATTCCAGAAGCTCTTGCGAAAGTGATGCATGAGAAAGCTGAAAGAGACTAAATTCTAAAACGAAAGAGAAAATGCTGGAAAATCTCAGCAGGTCTGGTAGCATCTGCAGGGAGAGAAAAGAGCTAACGTTTTGAGTCCGATGACTCTTTGTCAAAGCTAACAGACAGAGAAAGTGGGAAATATTTATACTGTGGAGCGAGAATGAAAGATGAGTCATAGCCACAGAAACCCAGGGAAACCGGGTGTTAATGGCCACAGGAACCAAGGGGAAAGAGTGCTAATGGTAGTCCCCAGAGAGGACAAAAGATGTGGAAGCAGGGAAACTAACAACAGAGGATGAACTGTAGGGGCGGGATTCTCTGCAATCGGCGCCATGTCCGCCAACCGGCGCCAAAAACGGCGCGAATCAGTCCGGCATCGCGCCGCCCCAAAGGTGCGGAATTCTCCACATCTTGAGGGGCCGAGCCCTCACCTTGAGGGGCTAGGCCCGCGGCGGACTGATTTCCGTCCCGCCAGCTGGCGGGAAAGGCCTTTGGTGCTCCGCCAGCTGGCGCGGAAATGACTTTGCCGTGCGACGCATGCGCGGGAGCGTCAGCAGCCGCTCACGGCATCCCCGCGCATGCGCAGTGGACGGGGTCTCTTCCCCCTCCGCTGTAGTGAAGACCATGGCGAAGGCGGAAGGAAAAGAATGCCCCATGGCACAGGCCCGCCCACAGATTGGTGGGCCCCGATCGCGGGCCAGGCCACCGTGGCGGCACCCCCCCGGGCCAGATCTGCCCAGGCCCCCCCCCAGGACCCCAGAGCCCGCCTGCGCCACCTTGTCCCGCCGTTCGAAACGTGGTTCAATCCACGCCGGCTGGCGTGGGTTGACAGCGGCGGGACTTCGGGCCATCGCGGACAGGAGAATCGCCGGGGGTGAGCCCGCCGACCGGCGCAATTTCCGCCGACCGGCGCAGCACGATTCCCGCCCCCGCCCCCGCCAAATCTCCTGTGGCGGAGAATTCGGGACACGGCGGGGGCAGGATTCACGCCGGCCCCCGGCGATTCTCCTACCCGTTGGGGGGGTCGGTGAATCGCGCCCCAGATGTGGGGGGAGGGGAAGGGGGAAGCAAAGAGGAGAAAGGTGAAGGAAAGGTGGATAAGATTGGGGGGGAATTAAATATATATTGAGAAAGAAATGGTAAAAGACAGTTAAAATGAAATGGGATGAAAACAAATGGGACGAGGTGGGCTAAATTCTAAAAAGCAGGCTCAGGCAAAAGAATATCAGAGGATCAGATTGTGCACCCGATGTGCTGGTTGGTCAGCTCAAAGGGAACTCTGGAATGTCACGCTATCAAGGCTGATGTGCCTTGAGTGAGAGAGGGTTCATAGGGTTAGGGTTAGGGTGAGGGTCCTTTATCGTAGGCATGCACCTGATCTGTGTTAACTATATCCAGGGACCATCGGTGGAATATGCTTGCCAGTGAATGCGACTCGAGGGCCAAATTGATTGGGAAACTGCGGCGGGGCGTGACGTGGAGGCTTGTAGATGTATCTTTGTTGTGTCAACTAATTAAAGTCAAATTTACCTTTCCATTTGAAGTATCGCTTGCTTGTTAAAATAAAAGTTACAGAAAGTGAAATCTTCACCTGAAGGTCTTTTAGTAACTTAGGTTTATGGTTCCCCAATAGGAATCGTCTATTTCCACGTTGAAATCCATCCATCACAGTTTTGCGCACTTGCTTAATCTACCAATGAGCCTTTGCAATTTTGTACATTCGTTGCTCGTTCAGCAAACTTAGATACAAGGCAAAAACAGAAAATGCTAGAAAATCTCAGCAGGTTTGACCGCATCTGTGCAGATAGAACAGAGCTAACGTTTTGAGTCTGGCTGACTCCTTGCCAAAGCTGGCGATTCTAATTTGCTGGAGATTTCATAGAATTTACAGTGCAGAAGAAGGCCATTCAGCCCATCGGGTCTGCACTGGCCCTTGAATAGAGCACCTAACTAAGCCCACACCTCCACCCCATCCCCGCAACCCAGCAACCCCACCCAACCCTTCTGGTCACTAAGGGCAATTTATCATGGCCAATCCACCTAAACTGCACATCTTCGGACTGTGGGAGAAAACCGGAGGGCCCGGAGGCAACCCACGCAGGCACGGAGAGAACATGCAGACTCTGCACAGACAGTGTCTCAAGCCTAGAATCGAACTTGGGACCCTGGAGCTGTGAAACAACTGTGCGAACCACTGTGCTAACGTGCTACTGGTAACATGCTAGACTAGGAAGGTTAAGTTATTATTACTCAGAATGCTTCTGAAAATTCCAAGTTGGTGATTAACATGGGGAGAATTAATGTGGTTAATGGGTAAAGTTTAATTGCAGAGAAAAGGATGCAAGGCTCTCTGTTCCATTATCAAAGTCATTTTTAAATGTAGTGAGAATTTCATGTTCCTGTAGAGATCCATGGGGGAACCCAATAGTCACATTCTGCCATTCCGAATACCTACCCAGGGTGGAAAGGTGCATATTGAAAATTGCTCCCCCTCGCTGGTATGTAGACAAAAGGGAGGAGTGAAGTTCCGTTTGCATTTTATGGAAATTCATAATTCCGGGAGAGGTCACTGCCGGTTGCAAGCAGCCATCTTTACTCCATTATTATTTCAACAGAGGCTTCAAGAAATACCTGGAAACCATTTGAAGTTGTGTCGGGAAAAACTCTGAAATGATTCTGTGACTTTGTGACTCGAAATAATAGTGAATATTCAAAGATGAAACACTTGCATAACTGGATAGCTTGTCAAAATGTGATCACTGGGGATTCAGATATGGGAGCTCATGTTCAGCTCATGTGCTGGAGCCATCAATAACATGTTAGACCAGGAAAGTTAAGTTGTTATCACTCAGAATGCTTTTGAAAACATTCAACATTGGTGATTAACGCAGGGAGAATTAATGTGGTTGATAGGTAAAGTTTAACTGCAGGAAAAAAACTGAGTCAGACAGCAAGCAACAGTGATTGAGACTTGAAAAAAACAGTTTGTTATTTGCCACCTTCACTCACTTTTCCAATGAAATTATATCAATGCATCGCTTGTCTTCTTTCTTTAAAATTTATATTTACAACAGTAAGATTGCTCATCTGACCGGTTGTTCTATATATTTTCTTTTCATATGCATTAATATTTATTAGTGTTAATACGTGTAATTATTATTGCGGTGTGCTAATCTCTACTGAGAGATCTGAAAGTAATTTCCAGCATCAGTTAGTATTTGCACTTGGACTTTCCCCAAGGGGTAGGTTTCTAAGTCTTGACTGGCTCTCTGGAGGAAGGAGGAGGTCAGGGAATCATTCTTTTCCATCTAACTGAAACTTAGCCCTTTGAAGTGGTCTGTGGAAATTTCCACAGGCGAGGTTGCTTTCTCCGCAAAGTGGATAAAATGCAAATAGGAATCTTAACTTGAGACGAGATCAAAAATACAAAAACAAATGATCCCTCATCAGTTCTGTTTCCTGCTCCTCAGAAAAAAATGGGGTTTTATTTGGTGACTGTCGAGCTTTGCCTCCGCAGTCACCAACCTGACATGACTGCCCGATCCTCTGGCCTATTCTGCTGTGACCATGAATGTAACAAGAGAAGGGGTCCTCTCACAAATAAACTGCCTCCCATCCATTGACTCCATCTACACCTCCCGCTGCCTGGGGAAAGCGGGCAACATAACCAAAGACCCCTCCCACCCGGCCTACTCACTCTTCCAACTTCTTCCATCGAGCAGGAGATACAAACGTCTGAGAACACGCACAAACAGATTCAAAAACAGCTTCTTCCCCACTGTCACCAGACTCCTAAACGACCTTCTTATGGACTGACCTGATTAATACTATACTCCTGTATGCTTCACCCGATGCCGGAGTCTATATATTTACATTGTGTACCTTGTGTTGCCCTGTTATGTATTTTCTTTTTCTTTTCTTTTCTTTTCATGTACTTGAGCCGCTCGCAGAAAAATACTTTTCACTGTACTTCGGTATACGTGCCAATAAAAAACCAAATCCAATAGGGCAGAACTTGCCACCACAGGGCTGCTGTCTTTCAGATGAGATGTGAAACTTGGGCCCTATCTGGCCTCTCTGGTGGGCATAAAAGATGCCACGGTGCTATATTAAAGAAAGGCAGGGGATTGTCTGATGTACCCTGCCAAATATTTATTCCGCAACACAACAACAACCCAAAATGAACTTAATAAAACATCCCCAATTGGTTCATGGTAGCATTGATGTTGAACCACACAAGGAGATACAAAGGCCAAAGGCCAAAAGAATTATGTGTGTACCCAGTCCACTAGCTTTTAATGATTTCTGTACTTGGGCCCCTAAATCTCTGAAAAGGACTTTCAGGGAGACGGATCAAAATGAGGCTTTTGATTTCCCCTGTCAGAAGAAAAGCAATCATATCGTTGCTGATCTTCAAAGAATGGGTAGAGTGCGGGCAGCACGGTGGTGCAGTGGTTATCCCTGCTGCCTCACGACGCTGAGGTCCCAGGTTCGATCCCGGCTCTGGGTCACTGTCCGTGTGGAGTTTGCACATTCTCCCCGTGTTTGTGTGAGTTTCGCCCCCACAACCCAAAGATGTGCAAGGTAGGTGGATTGGCCATGCCAAATTGCCCCTTAATTGGAAAAAAATGAATTGGGCAGTCTAAATTTTAAAAAAAAGAACGGATAGAGTGGTGAATCTGCTGGACTTCACAAACTGTGAAAGCGATGCCTTGGAGCTGGATTGCCACCGGCCAGCTCACCCCTCCCATCGTGGTGAGGCGGTGGTCTCAGATAAGTTCAAGAGGGACTGCATGTTGGCACAGCGATTAGCACTGTTGCCTCCCAGCACCAGGGTTCGATTTTGGCCGAGGGCTAATATCTGTGTGGAATTTGCTTGCTCTCCTCATGTCTGTGTGGGTTTCCTCCGGGTGCTCTGGTTTTCTCCCACAGTCCACAGATGTGCAGGTTCAGTGGATTGGCCATGCTAAATTGCCCCTTATTGTCCAAAGATGTGCAGGTTAGGTGGGGCTACGGGCTGACATGGATAGGGAAGGGGAGTGGGCAGAGGTAGGATGCTCTTTCAGAAGGTCAGTGCAGACTCGATAGGCCAAATGACCTCCTTCTGCACTGTAGGGATGCCATGAAGAGTACAGAGTGGAAGATGGTGTGTGGCTGGTACTAGAAACATAATGGGCCCTTCTCATCAGAAACTGGTCTGTCTTAGACAGCGAGCCCCTGGAAGTTCCAATGCAAGTGGAACCATGCAGCAGTCTGCACTGTCCCCTCTGCCCTCCTCGCATGAATGATGACTGAATATACTGATCTTTTGCCTTCCTCTCACAGATAAGCCATAGAGGAGCCCCCATAGAGACATTACACCTGCACCAGCACCACACTATCTCTCTAAACCAGGGAGCAGTGCAGGTACTTAAACGTCGGTGGGCATTAGCTCTTTCACTCCATGGGTAATGCACAGTAGTGAGGGCATATCACACGTACATCAGGAGCTGGCAAAGGCAGCGAGATCCCAGGGAACCAATAGTGGGGAGCACAGCTGGAGTCCAGGACCATGCTGCGTCTGAGGCAGGTGACAAGCCTCTGGAGTCGTCCATCAGGCAGCAGATGCTGGATGTGCAGGGGAGATCCTGAAGATCTGCCTGCAGTGGTCTCCGTCATGGAGGAGTTCATGCAGAGCATGAGTACTGTGTTGACCTTTAACGCTGAACGCACAACCCTCTCCATGGAGAAAGTGCTGACTCCCATGGGGAAACAAGAAATTCCAGACACCGACCACCCTCTGGTTGAGAGCTTTTTCCTCATGTCCCCTCTAATCCTTTTACCAGTTACCTTAAATCTATGCCCTTTAAAGCTGTATTTGTGTGTCGGTGTTTGGTGAGAACAGGGCTAAGCTCAGCTGTGATTTCTTCCGTGATTGAACAGTCTATCGAACTGCAGGCCCCACTTCAGTTATCCCCACGTTGGGGAAACCAGGCAACTAGGGCAGTCAAAATATGGCAAATTACTTACCTGCTCTGATCTCCCTATCTTCCCACTGTGTCCCCATAAACCTGCTCTTCTGAACAGGTGAACAGGGCATTGGCAGGAAGAAAGTGAGATCAGACTCTAAATTAGCAGATAGTCTGATGATATTGCTAGAATGTCACCCTGAGACCTGAGTGGGGTGAGGTTGTCGTGCAGTGGGTGGGAGGGAGGGGGGGGGGGGGGTGGAACAGCGGGGCATTGTGTCATTTCCATTGAGTAAACCTATCAGAAGTCAAATCATGTGCCAGCAAAGATGCAGAAGATAGATTTTACATTTCATTTTAGATTAACAACCAGGTGGATCAGAAATGCTTCGCAAAGATGCCTTTGGGCTCCCTTGCACCAGGTTGTAGACCTCCCAATTATTCTCAGCTCCATTCGACCACTCCAATCCTGTCCAGAATCCCCTCCCACATCTCAACCCCTGTTGAACAGCTTTAGAGATCCTCCTGGCTTTTCACAAGCTTTCGCTCTCCACCTCATCATGGACTGGTGAGGACCATTCACACAGGTGTCAATATTTTTATTCAGTATTAGGCAGTTAATATTCGATTTAGAATTTTGATAGTTATTATTCGGTTAAATATAATTGGTTGGTTAGTTATCCTTCTTGTCCCAGGTGGAACATAAGGCCGTAACAATGTTGCCCCCATCGGGCCCTGTCTTGTAATGTAGTGTAAGCCCCATCTCTTCCAGTTCTGTCACCACAGTCCTACAGCATGTATGGAAAGGAGTGTAATTCCACACCAGGCTGAGCTTTCATCTGAAGCTGTCATATTGCTGGAACTCACTACTGGGCCCCTAGATGTTGTTGCGGAATTTGTCTCAGTTTTTGGACCTTAATGTTGTTTTACGAGGTGGAGTTATTGGCCCCATGCCCAAGCCCCCAATTTGGAGGACCGGGTGCCGTGTTACTCTGGCCCCTCACTCATAACCTGCTCAGCATGGTTAAACCTGCCAGGGGCCTGAAATCCACCGTTATAGCTACCACCATCTCGGGGCCCACAAGCCTCACCACCTCAAGGTGAAAGTACACGGTGAAGTTAAGCATAATCAAGTTAATAATTTTGCATGTCTGTGAGATTTTTCTCCTCTAAAGCAGCAAACCTTCCATTGGTGTCCACGCAGGCCGGCTGCCATCTTTTACTTCTGTGGCCTCCTGCTGGCAGAAGCCCATTCCTGCCAACTGTCATAATATACACCAGTATATCATGGTGCAGACACACACTGATGGACACACAGTGGGACCAATCAACACACACAACACCGCAGCCAATCACCAGTTCGAGCACACACACTATAAAGACAGGGGGCATCAGAGTTCCCGCTCATTCGAGTTGCAGCTAGCTAGGAGGATAGAGCTCACAGCCTGTAACACAGACATTCGCCATGTGCTGAGTGCATCGACTGGTTAGGACAAGGCAAAGGTCTTTAGTTAAAGCTAGTATCGTGTTAACCCACAGTCTGAGTATGTTAAACAGTTAATGATTCAATAAAATAGTGTTGCACTATTTCACGTGTTGGTGACATGTATGTGTTCCACGGATCCAGAACACCCAACACATCATGATACCAGGAGTTGAGGGATATTAGTACTTCTTAGACCTACCTGCAAGTGATCTGCCCTTCCGCCAGCATTTCGTCATCCTGCAACATGGACAACATCAGCACGCCGCCACTCCGCATCGCTGGCAACCTAGGGGCCAACTGGAAGATTTTCAAACAGCGCTTCCAGTTCTTCCTTGAAGTCACAGACAGGGAGGGCGCCTCGGATACCAGGAAGATTGCTCTCCTCCTCTCCACGTCCGGAGACCATGCCATCCACATTTTCAATTCTCTCACCTTTGCGGATGATGAAGATAAAACAAAGTTCAAGACGGTCCTCCTCAAGTTTGACACTCACTGCAGCGTAGAGGTGAATGAAAGTTTCGAACGCTACGTGTTCTAACAGCGTTTGCAGGGTAAGGATGACTCTTTCCAATCCTTTTTCACGCACCTCTGCATCCTTGCGCAGTCTTGCATCAACTGGTTGGGACAAGGCAAAGGTCTTTAGTTAAAGCTAGTATCGTGTTAACCCACAGTCTGAGTATGTTAAACAGTTAATGATTCAATAAAATAGTGTTGCACTATTTCAAGTGTTGGTGACCTGTATGTGTTCCACGGATCCAGAACACCCAACACATCACCCACCATACAATAAGACAGTCTCACTAGCTGGCCAGATGTTGGGTGGGATTCTGTGCAGTTTCATTTAAATGCAACGCCCCCCCCCCCCCCCCATCCCAGCTGTGATCTGCAAGGCCTCCACACTCCTAGATTTGCTGGATTCATCATCCACTATCATACTCTTGTATCTTTCCTGTTCCCCTTGAAAATTGAGGATGTGGAGAGTCTTGTGTCATGGCTAAAATGTAACGATGTGGATGAGAGGCCCTGTAACTGTACTCCAAAATAGGTCAAACTCTTAAGGAATGAAAGAGTTAAAAAGGGGGAGAAGATTAGATGTAAAAATAAATAATCTACTGTTTGCATGTGCAAAGTCTCTGTAACCAACCAAGAAGATGTATAAGATATATTAATGGGCGGATCCATCTCTTGAATAAAGGGGGAGTGGGACTCGGTGAGGTGTGCTTGCAGATAGCCTGCAGGAACAGGATGGGCAAAATGGCCTGCTTCTGTGCTGTAACCATTTTTATGATTCTATTTTTCTGCAACCATACAAAGTTTCATATTTTCCCATTTTGAAATCTAATACACTCTCCTCTTTGCCTCTCTTCCCACTGTATTTGGGGCTGTGATTATAATCTCTCGCTTCTCAATTGTGCGGTTGCTGCCCCTGACTTTGCTACCCTGTGTCTGCTGTCCAATGACAGATGCCCCTCATTTTCTGGCTTCTTGGCTCCTTCCAGATGATATTTTTGTTGCTGCTTTTGATCTCTGTCCTCTGGCTAGTACCATCTATTTCTAGGCTCTCTGCTTCTAGTTAGCAACAGATATGATAAGTCATTGATTTTGGCTGTTCTTGCAGTCTTAATATGCATATCAAATAATTATGCTGATTTTTAAATAGGCATTGTACCTTAACAATATCACTGTTACATCTTCCCATTTATGATATAAAAAAGGAGTACTATGCTCTGGCCATATTTCTATGCCAATCCAAATCATATGAAAGATGGTTGACATGATACACAGAAGTTAGTTTTCCCAGCGACCAAACAGTATGCGACTCGGTAGCTTTTCTCCATAAGAGATAAACACCTCGCACCTATTGGACTCAATTTATCTGTGAGCAGTGAAAATTTGCACTAGCCCACAAGTTTTCTATGGGCTTTTGCACAGCAAGCTGCTGTCTGCCAAACATCCAAACGACACAACACCCTTTGCAGGGTGTCTGGGATCTGGGTGAAAAGGTAAGTGATAGTATATCAACCAAACAGACCAAAAATTAGGTGTTACCCTTATTAGCACTGGTTAGCACTGCTGCCTTATGGCGCCAAGAACCTGGCTTTGGTCACGGCCCTGGTTACTTTCCATGTGGAGTTTGCACATTATCCCCGTGTCTGCATGGGTTTCACCCCCACAACCAAAAGACGTGCAGGGTAAGGGGATTGGCAGTGCTAAATTGACCCTTAATTGAAAAAAAGAATTGGCTACCTTAAATTTATAAAGACAGTAGGATCACTGAATATTTTTAAAGCCAAGGTAGATAGATTCTCGTTGGGCAAGGGAATCAAAAGTTATCAGGGGTAGATGGGGAACGTGCGACTCAACACAGACATATTAGCCATGATCCTTTTAATGACGGAGCAGACTCAAGGGCCAAATGGCCTACTTTTGCTCCTATTTCGTATGTTCATCATCATTCATGAACAGCACAGAATCTGATCCAGCAAGTGTAAGGTAGAATTGTGAATTCAATGTCAAATCATGTACAGAAAGTTAAATAAAGAGAGATAAAAAAAAGTTCATATTGAGATGGAAGGAAAAAGTCAAAACAAAATTATTTACATTTTTTAAAACTCTTCAACAATAATTAAAATCAGAAGGAATGAGCTCCACACTTATTCAAAATTACTTTTCAGTGTCCGAAAGGTGTTTGGCAGTAATTAAGATTGACCTAGTTGTTAAAAGGGTATTGAGACTGGAATAGCTTTCTGTGGTGAGTTTAATCCATGTCTACAATGTCAGTCCTTGAAATTCTTGCTATTTAATGTATTTGAACAGGGAGCCATTTGTTAAATGTTATTTCATTTGTGTGCATCTTACAGGGGAATAGCACAACTCAGACAAGAACATGCAGATTTTTGTGTCTAACTGTGCATGTGCCTTTGTTGCAATTAATGGTAGGCCAGCCTCACTGTTAATTTCACAGGAAAAGTTTGCCCTGTGGTTAATCTTTCTCAGACTCTGAATAGTAGTTATGTTAAGTTATGCAAGGTGACAACATGGGAATGTTATCTGTTTTATAATTACATATAAATTGATGAACGTAAGTTGTATTTATTGAGCCAAGCAATTTTAATCATTTCCATTGCTCTGCATATTTTGTTATACGGTAGAATCGAAAGACATGGGCATTCAGTCCAGAAAGCAAAGGGATTCTATAGTCACTCTCTGTGGCTTCTACGATTTTCAGGTAGTCGTAACTGTTATAACCTGCCTACTTACTATTGGCTGGGGACTAATGACTATCCCACAATCCTGTGGGAGTATGAGCTTCCCCAATGAGAGGGGGCGGAGAAACCACTAGTAAACTCCTAGTATAAATAAAGCTGGCCAGTTCAGGAACCAGCAGGGAGGAGTATGTAGCAAGGGAAGTTACTGCTACTGTTATGTAAATAATAGTAAATAAATGTTATTACTTTGTATTCTTAAAACTCGTGCTGGATTCTTCGTGGCCCTTACAAAAGTAACAAAATGCATTTCATAATCTGAAATGGCTTTCATTAAAGCCATTATATTCACCCTCCCTCTGAAATGCAATCAGACCCCTTTTATGATGTAAAGTTTATTTTTTGTACATAACAGGTTTGTGTCTATACATTTCCATATTTTTAGAGTGTGAGTAATTACATTGGAAAATGTACAGAAAGGGACACTTTTGATTGAAATATGGAAGACATGTTGACAACATAAACAGCAAATTTATAGAACCACTACAGTGCAGAAGGAGGCCATTTGGCCCATCAAGTCTATACCCACCCTCTGAAATAGCACCCTACCTAGGCCCACGCCCCCACCCTATCCCCATAACCCCACCTAACCTTTTGAACATCAAAGGGCAATTTAGCATGGCCAATCCACCTAACCTGCACATCTTTGGACTGTGGAAGGAAACCTGAGCACCCGGAGGAAACCCACACAGACCCAGGAAGAGCCTACAAACCCCACACAAAGTCACCCAAGGTCAAATTGAACCTGGGTCCCTGGTGCTGTGAGGCAGCAGTGCTAACCACTGTATCACCGTGCTGCTTCTATTTATATAGCACCTTTAATGTAATAAACTGTCCCAAGATGTTTCACAGGACCATTATAAATTAAAAATATGGCACTGAACTGAGCCACATAATGGGATGTCAGACCAGATGTCCAAAAGCTTGGTCAATGTGGTGGGTTTTTAAGGAGTATCTTAAAGAAGGAAAGTGAGGTAGAGAGGATGGAATTTCGGAGCTCATAGCCATAGCAACTGAAGACATGGCCAGCAATGGCGGAGCAGCACGGTAGCATTGTGGTTAGCACAATTGCATCATAGCTCCAGGGTCCCAGGTTCGATTCCCGGCTTGGGTCACTGTCTGTGCGGAGTCTGCACGTTCTCCCCATGTGTGTGTGGGTTTCCTCCGGGTGCTCCGGTTTCCTCCCACAGTACAAAGATGTGCAGGTTAGGTGGATTGGCCATGTTAAATTCCCCTTAGTGTCCAAAGTTGCTCTTAGTGTTGGATGGGGTTACTGGGTTATGGGGATAGGATGGAGGTGTGGGCTTGGGTAGGGTGCTCTTTCCAACAGCTGGTGCAGACTCGATGGGCCGAATGGCCTCCTTCGCACTGTAAATTCTATGAAATCTATGAAATCAATGAAAATGAAAGGTGCTGTTCTCAAAAGACCAGAATTACTGGAGCGCAGATGTCTCAGGGGTATTGCAGAACTGGAGAATATTACAGAAATAGGGAGACGAGATTGGACAAGGAGACTGAGAATTTCAAAATCGAGAGGTTGCTTGACTTGGTACCAAAGTGGGTAAGCCAGCAAAGGGATGATAGGTGAACCAGGGGCTTGGTGTGAATTAAGACAAGATGTAGAGAATTTTGGATCACCTCGAAGATTAGTTAAAGAATACGTTTAAATGTTTTAAAATGACCAGATGCCACCGGGAATAAACTTTTGCAATCATAGGTGCTTACAGGCAATTAATCAATAAACACTGGAAAGACCACGACAAAAGTATACAGTATAATATGGGGTGGCACAGTGGTTAGCATTGCTGCCTCACAGCACCAGGGACCTGGGTTCAATTCCCACCTTGGGTGACTGTGTGGAGTTTGTATGTTCTCCCCGTGTCTGAGTGGGTTTCCTCTGGGTGCTCCGGTTTCCTCCCACAGTCCAAAGATATCAGGTTAGGTGGATTGGCCATGATAAATTACCCCGTAGTGTTCAGAAGGTTAAGTGGGGTTATTGGGTTGCAGGGATAGGGTGGGCAGTGGGCCGAGGGAGGGTGTTCTTTGATGGAGGGCTGATGCAGACTCGATAGGCCGAATGGCCACCTTCTGCACCGTAGTGATTCTACTGTGGCTTTACAGCGCCATGGTCCCAAGTTCGATTCCCTGCTGGGTCACTGTCGGTGCGGAGTCTGCACGTTCTCCCCATGTCTGCGTGGGTTTCCTCCGGGTGCTCTGGGTTCCTCCCACAGTCCAAAGACGAGCAGGTTAAGTGGATTGGCCATGCTAAATTACCCTTAGTGTCCAAAAAGGTTAGGAGGGGTTATTGAGTCACGGGGATAGGGTGGAAGTGAGGGCTTAAGTGGGCCGGTGCAGACTCGATGGGCCAAATGGCCTCCTTCTGCATTGTATGTTCTATGAATTCTATGAAAAGCTGATCGCTCCTTTTGCCTTGTATCTAATTTCCCCACGGGTGAACTCTGAAATGCTTGCTGCTGTATATCTGCTCACTCCTGCAGCCAGTTACGGTAAGGGCATTTGCTGTGTGGAGTGGCACTAGCTGTACAGGGACGTGGTCAAGCTGCCAGTAAAAAGGGACGTGTTGTTACTGCACCTCCTTGACCGAGCTGGCGGAGACGGAGGCGGGGAAGGAAGGAGAGAGGTGAGGCAGGGCGGAGGTGCACGTCAGTGCAGCCCGGAGCAGATGAGGCAGCCGAGCGGAAAAAACTGCTCACTCAGGATACAAAAACAAGAAAAGGTTCGAAGCCGAAGAAGAAAGAGAGAGAGAGAAAAAAAATCCCCTTCGTCTCGACATTGACGCAAGCTTACCACAGAAAGAAATGGAGAGCGCAAGAAATAAGGTGAGGGATCTGTTTATTTTGTAAACGTTTACTGGATTCACGCAGCGACGTCAAAGCTGGAGGAAAAATGTAAATGAACCTTTTTTTTGGTGTTGTTTGTAAGTATACAAAGTGTGAACTGGAATAAATTCTCCCCGGCTGGAGTTAGTTGCTGGAGTGTTTGTTGTGTAAAGAGTGGTGTCATGGAAGATTTTGTAAAGGGGATATTTTCTGTTTTTACAAATCCATCCGAATTATTGTCATTCGATAATCAAAATATTGAAAGAAAACAATAGCGTTGCATCGGCATCCGCTTTAGCACCAACTTCCCAAATGTTTGACACAATTTTCACGCTTTGCTCGACTGGAGGTGAGAGTTTTGGCAGACTTTTTTTTGGGGGGGGGATTAAAATGGAAATAGAAGTTGCATTGATGAGCCCGCAGACTTGGGCTTGTTTTTAACACCGATCCCACCATCATATGAAGTGGCCTTGGTCACAGCTCCTACCTGTCCCTATCCACACACGGTTCACTGCTGGCTCACTGGCCAGACTTGTCTCTTCATTCACACGGGCGTTTGATCAAGCGTACAGAAGGGTGAATACAAATACTTCCTCCTCAGCCACATTAATAAAGAAGGTTACACAAACCCACATTCGGTTGAAGCTAATTGATAATGGCATGGGACTTGGTCGCGTGTGGACTCGGTTAAGCAGTTGCCTACATAATAATAATAATGCAGTATTGTGAATCAGTTTGACCCTTAATAGGTTTTAAAAATATATATTTCAGGTGCTCAATTTTTAGATTACATCTAAATTTGCTTTGCAATTCAGCAAAGTAGCATAGTGGTTAGAACTGTGTGGCATCACAGCACCAGGGTCCCAGGTTCGAATCCCGACTTGGGTCACTGTGCGGATTCTGCACGTTCTCCCCATGTCTGCATGGGTGCTCCAGTTTCCTCCCACAAGTCCCGAAAAATGTGCTATTAGGTAATTGGACATTCTGAATTCTCCTCTGTGTACCCGAACAGGTGCCGGAATGTGGTGACACAGAGGAAGAATTCAGAATGTCCAATTCACCTGACAGCACATCTTTCGGGACTTGTGGGAGGAAACCGGAGCACCCGGAGGAGACCCACGCAGACACTGGGAGAACGTGCTGACTCCACACAGACAGTGACCCAAACCGGGAATCGAACCTGGGACCCTAGTGCTGTGAAGCACAGGTGCTAACCACTGTGATAACTTCCCTGCTCTTCTTTGAAATAGTCCCAACGACCCTTTCCATCCACCTGACCTGAGCAAGTTCTCGGTTAAATGTTTCATCTGAAAGGCAATACTTCCAACAATGCAGCAGTCACTCAGTGCTGCATTGGAGTGTCAGCCTTGCTGTTTGTACTCCAGCCCTGGAGTAGGACTTGAACCCAGAACCTAGTGACATGGAGGATTTGAGTTCAGTAGTAGCAATGCCTTACTGAAGTTATCCAGGGACTTTGTGAGACCACACCTGGAGTATTGTGTGCAGTTTTGGGCTCGCTACCTGATGCGCAATCAATTACTCTCAAGACAAAGTGATTCATAACTGAAGGCTTTAATCTGCTAGAACTCTTCCCCAGCAGCTTCAATACAGAAAGTGAAGGCTGCTGGGACGGCACCGGTTCTTATACGCCGCCTCTCAGGGCGGAGCTATGTACATCAGCCAATGGTAGACTCCTGGGTCTAGCCAATGGTCATCCACCTCTCGGGTACCACAATACCTGGTACTACCACACTACCTAAGAAAGGAAATAGTTGCTGTAGAGGGAGTGCTGCGGAGGTTCAATCGGCTGAAACCGGGGTTGGTGGGTCTGTTCTACGAGGAGAGATTTGTTCGACTTTTAGATGTTTAGAAGGATGAGCGGAGATCTGATTGAAGCATATAAAATTCTAACTGGGCTGGACAGACCAGATGCAGGGAGGATGTTTTCCCTGGTTGGGGAAACGGGAACCGGGGACACAGTGTCAGGATGCAGGATGGACCATTTAGGACTGAGATGAGGATAGATTTCTTCACTCAAAGGGTAGTGAACCGGTGGAATTCTCTACCACAGAAGGCCGTGGACGCCAAGTCACTGAATTTATTCAAAAAAGGAGATAGATTTAGATTTTAATGGAGTCCGAGATGTGGGGAGCAAACAGGAACATGGTATTGAGATCGATGATCAGCCACAATCATATTGAATGGTGGCTCAGGCTCAATGGGCCGAATGGCCTACTCCTAGTTTCTGTGTCTCTCTGTTACCAACTGAGCCACAACTGACACACGGTGGCACAGTGGCAGCAAGGTGGTTAGCACTCACAGCTCCAGGGACCCTGGTTTAGTTCCGGCCTCGAGTGACTGTCTGTGTGGAGTTTGCACTTTCCCCCCCGTGTTAGCGTGGGTTTCCTCCGGGTGCTCCTGTTTCCTCCCACAGTCCACAGTCTAAAAGATGTGCAGGTTAGGTAGATGGGCCATGCTAAATTTCCCTGAGTGTCCAAAAGGTTAAGTGGGGTTGTGGGGATAGGGTGGTGGCGTGGGCTTAAGTATGGTGCTCTTTCCAAGGGCCGGTGCAGACTCGATGGACCGAATGGCCTCCTTCTCCATTCTATGGAAAAATAGGTTGGTGGAGGGAGATGGGAGAAGGAAGAGAAAAATATATGGGGCAGTCTGCATCCACAGTCATTATTCAATCTAACAATGAAGCTGATTAACATCGTGGTCGATGACAGTAGCATATTCCTCACCTCCATGCACATCCCTCCCCATTCAAAGTGCAAATGTGGCATCAATTGGCTTTCTTTTATAAACCTGACAAGTTCCAGTTCTTAAACAATGTAGAGACTCTGGGGCAACATTTTAGCATCCATTTGCTGGTGGTGACAGAAGTGTTTCTGTAGACTGCTTCCTGTTTGTTTATTTGGCAGTAACTGGCTGTCATGTAGAGGGGGTTTGGGTAGTTGGCGTCAGTCCTCTGACCTGCTCCTCATTTCTTTCTATTTGGTTTGTGTTCTGCCACCAGTGGAAACTTTAAAGTGGAGTAGGGCCCTGGCCTCATTGCCACAATGAAACTCAAATCCTTGCCGCAGTTCAGCCATTTTCTGGAGTTCTGTTCTCACTAATATAGGATTCAAACCTTGAATGGGAATAATAACAGGTTTTCCCTTTCGATCTTCATTATTCGTCCTTTCATTCGAGGAAATGGTGACTGATTCTTTCTGGGACATAAGATTCATAAACACCACAAACCCTCCAATTGGTGTCAGTAAGCTATTTGATTGCCTGGTTGTCATTGTTCAGTCCCAGCCTATCCTCACCTAATGTTCACATCTATGTCCTTTACAGCAAGTGTCATTCGTTGAGGATCAGGAAGTTAACCTTTCTACTTCGGTTCTCGTCAGGTGTCAGGAACGGAAAATATTGTGAAAGCGTGATGCAATTGTCCTCTTCCCCCCCCTCCCCCCCCCCCCCCCCCCCCCCAATCAGTGACAGGCCGCGTTTTGACGTTGAGAGTCTCATTATAACAAATTAGCATAATTACCAGGCCCATGGGTCGGACACTCACCACTTCAAAGTACCTATCCACAGTGGCAGAATGGCATGAAGTATGACTGGTCTACGAAGGTACCTGGTGAGCAGTACTGACAGGGATGCTCAGAGATGAGTGCAGCACCCGGGGGGGGGGGGGGGGGGGGGGGGGTGGAGCCAGTCATGTCCGAGTAGTGCCCAGGGAGTGTACCAGAGAGGGGAGCCAGGGGGTCTACCAAGGTGAACTGGTTTGCTTGCTATTCGCTGGGGTGGCTTTTAAAAATGGCATCCCCCCCATCATAAAGTGCCTGAGTTGCTGGCGGGGCGAATTAGAAGAATTAGACTCCTATCCCTTGATAACCTCAGCTAACAGTTCTAATTCTAACAATTGTGGCTATCACACTTTAAGAAGGGCATGAAGGCTTCAGAAAGAGTGCGGAAAAGATTCGCAAGAATTGTCCTGGGGATGAGGGACTTCACTCCAGTGAACAGATTGGGGATGTTGGGTCAGTCCTCCTTAGAGCAGGAATAGACTACATGGCTCATTGAGCCTGCTCCATCATTTAATACGATCATAGCTGATCTTGGGCATCAACTCCATTTTCCCACCTGCTCCCATATCCTTTAATTCCCTCGGAGACCAGGGATTGGATTCTCCATTCTGGAGATTAAGTCCCCATGCCGGCGTGAAAACGGTGGCGTTTTATGCCAGGAATACTGGCACAAAACGGCCACCGATTCCCTGTTCTGCAGGGGGGCTAGCAGCCAGGCAGCGTAGAGCTCCCAGCTCTAGATGCCGATACGGCCTGGAGAGTTGCCAGGTCCGTGGCCGCACATACGCACGCCGGTGGCCTGCAGCAACTGCGCCATGCTTCATGGCGGATGCCGCTCGTGAACCTGGCCCGCAAAATGACTCCCCCCTTCGGCCGGCACGCGTGCCTGGACCGCCCCATCACAGTGTCCCCAGGCCCGACTGTGGCGGCGGTGGACTGAGTCCGCAGCCGCCATGCCGAGTTCCCGATTGGTGAGACCACACGCAACCCATGCTGTCGGGAACTTAGCCAGTCGGGGGCGGAGCATCACGGGGTGTGCCTCAGCCAACGTTCGGAGGCTATTGATACGGCGTGGGACGTACTCTCAGAATACACCGCTTTTCAGGGGGCAGAGCATCACGAAAGCGGCACCGCCCTTTATTTCGACAACATCGGGATTCTCCGCCCCGTCGCCGAACGCCATTTCGGCGTCGTGGATCGGAGAATCCAGCCCCAGTCTCCCTATCTCAGTCTTAAATATATTCAGAGATGGAGCATCTGCACCCACCAGGGGTAGAGAATTCCAAAGATTTACAACCCTTAGCTGCAGTAGTTTCTTCACATCTCAGTCCTAAATGACCGGCCCCTCACCCTGGAACTGTGACCCTGTGTTCTAGACCCCTCAGCCAACAAAAACAATCTCTGTGTCCATCCTATCAAGCCCCTTCAGAATTTTGATCCTTCTAAACTCCAGAGAATATGAGCCCAATTCACACAGCCTAGAAACCCATATTTACACTACCCTTTGTGTGAAAAAGTGTTTCCTGATTTAACTCTAATGGTTAGCTCTAATTTTAGAAATTTGCTCCTTGTTCTGAACCATTCCTTTGAAGGAAATTTCTTCTCTGCCTCCTCTCCTTTTAGCATTTTAAGAACCTCGGGTCAGATCACCCTTCAACCTTCTAAATATAAGGTTTACGCAGTCTGTTCTCGTAATTTATTCTCTTAATCCCGGGCATCATTTTGGTAAATCTACACTGCATGACCTCTAGGGACAATGTAAGTTTCCACATATGCGGAATCTGATCTAACCAACTAAAACATAACTTTGGACGTGATTTAATGGCCTCGTTGCAACTGACCTGGTGTCGGGACGAGACCGTTGAATCTCACAAGAGGCCTCTAGCGAGATTTGCGACCCTCGAAACGCCTCACCAGATTTAACAGAGTCTCACGAGATGTCATGGTATGGATCTCACCCTCACTGGGCATGATCCAGATCAATAAATTTAAATGATCCATTAGGCTTATTTAAATATGCATTTGCGGGTTTTCCCAGCACCAGGGACCTAAAAGCTGTGCCAGGCACCGTTTAGTATTGGTTTCCACAAATGTTCCACAAATTGGCTATCACAGCATGGTAGCATTGTGGCTAGCACAATTGCTTCACATCTCAGGGTCCCAGGTTCGATTCCGGCTTGGGTCACTGTCTGTGCGGAGTCTGCACATCCTCCCCGTGTGTGCGTGGGTTTCCCCCGGGTGCTCTGGTTTCCTCCCACAGTCCAAAGATGTGCAAGTTAGGTGGATTGGCCATGATAAATTGCCCTTAATGTCCAAAATTGCCCTTAGTGTTGGGTGGGGTTACTGGGTTATGGGGATAAGGTGGAGGTGTTGATCTTGGGTAGGGTGCTCTTTCCAAGAGCCAGTGCAGACGTGATGGGCCGAATGGCCTCCTTCTGCACTGTAAATTCTATGAAATGTGGACCAGTCATAATGGCATCTGTGGGGGTGGGGGAAGGTCTCCCAGGCTATTAGAGAGTCCCGGGTGGTATTGGACAGGGCAGGGTGGCACTCTGGCACTCCGTCTGGCACCTGGGTAGCTTGGCATGGCCAGCCTGGCACCCTGGCAATTCCACCCAGGCACCCTGGAAGTGCCATCCTGGGCAGGGCACTACCAGGGTGCCAGAGGGAAAACCAGGGTGCCCAGGTGCCAGGTTGGCATCACCAGGGATTGAGCCCAGGGAGGGACCTTACCGGATTTTGGGGGTTGAGGGTGGGGGATGATCCCGGGGGCCTCCCCGAGGTTGGGGCGGGAGCGAGGGACAAAAACAGGGGGGCTAAAAGAGGGAGAAAGATCAGCCAGACAAAATAGCAAGGAGCCTTTTGCAGGAAATTACTCTGAGTGCGGCCTTGGCGGAGAGAAACACCTTGCGGCCAAGAAAGTGACATGTGCCATTAAATAACGAGATGTTGCTCGGCCCTGCAGCCGTCGAGAAACATCCCGCTAGACACGCCCAAAACCAGACATAGATTTTTGTCCGGTTAAATCGCGTCCTTCATCTCCTTTTGTACCACAAGACTCTTGAGATGAAGGCCAAAATTCCACTCATGTTTTTGATTACATAAAGTGCTTAAGAGCAGAATGGGTGTGGCCTTGGCGAGATCCACTGAAGGGGTGTATCAGGTTAACTATTGTATAAGAGGATGCATATCAGAAGAATTAAGAATGAATATTAATGTTTACCACAAGTGAAATCAGTGCCTTCTCCATGCGAACAAGTGGCCTTGTGGCATAGTGGGGTGCATCCCTGCCTCTCAGTCAGCTCTGGTTTCATATCCCTTCCAAGGGTACTTGATGGCCAAAGAAGGCCTGTTCAGAACACTTGAGGCTGTTTTCGTTAGAGAGAAGAAGGTTAAGAGGTGACTTAATTGAGGCATACAAGATGATCGGAGGATTGGATAGGGTGGACAGTGAGAGCCTTTTTCCTCGGATGGTGATGTCTAGCACGAGGGGACATAGGTTTAAATTGAGGGGAGATAGATATAAGACAGATGTCAGAGGTAGGTTCTTTACTCAGAGAGTAGTAAGGGCGTGGAATGCCCTGCCTGCAACAGTAGTGGACTCGCCAACACTAAGGGCATTCAAATGGTCATTGGATTGACATATGGACGATAAGGGAATAGTCTAGCTGGGCTTTAGAGTGGTTTCACAGGTCGGCACAACATCGAGGGCCGAAGGGCCTGTACTGCGCTGGAATGTTCTATGTTCTATGGTCAAACAGGTTAAGTATCAAACTGCACATCATACCAATGGGAAGGCAGTGGGGGAGATTCCTGGTTACCCGTGTGTTGGAAAGGAAGTTGGAGCCTCTACCATCATGTACAAAGCTCCAGATGACAACATGCATTTAAAAGTGCATGTTGCCACTGTAACCCGGACTCCTTCAGTGGTCTGTAACACGGTAATGTTTTAATGCTCCATGAGAGCAAATTAAATTGATGATGTTTGTGATGGCAAGTGAGGACTTTTCAAAATTCATTTGGATCAGATTTGAATGACTCACTCCCTGTTCCAGTGGCTGAAGAGTTACAGTACACATATTTTTATTTGCCCTTGTCCTGAGAGCACTGGCTGTTGTGGAGCTATGATTCCATGGATAGTGGCAATTTCATTTTCATAGTCATTCTTCGAGAGTGCGTCTTGGCAATAGGTCTCAGCAAGCTATCTGACCATCATTGCTGAGCCCAGTCCTGACCAGCTATTTTCACTTTACCCCGCTCCCCCTCCTCCACTCCCAGCACCCACTATTTTCAGAGGAGGTGGGAATGGGGTCAAGTCGCATTTCGCCCATGGTTGAAACTGCCCGTTGTAATCAGCAGCTACCTCCACTCGGATGATTTTGGTTTGAAAGGTGGCTTAAACTCGATGTGCACAGGTTAGACCTGGTAGGTCTGAACTTGTGGATTCATTTGGATAGCCAGCGTACCCTTTCAAGGAGGTATTGTACCTCTTTGCTTGCAATCCAAAGACACCTTTGGGGAGGTCAGGTGCACTTTAAGGGATGGTCATTGGGATGTTCATTGGGATGACAAAGAATTAGCATGAATGTGCACACAAACTCATTGGAACTGTGAAACTCATAATAACTATCAAAAATGTCACGATGAACTGTCAAAGGGAGCTGTCGAGCTTCAAGACATTTAAAACCCCTGCCCTTATAAGTTGCTGTAAAATCTCTTTGAAATATTGAAAAAGAGGTTGCTTGCTGTTTCCCCCTACTGTTGACATAAGCCTTACGATTACCATTACTGGATTAGAGCTGCACAACTGATTTCACAACTGTCCATTATCACAGCAGGGTGCCTGCTATTTCACAGTTTGATTGACTGCTCCAATTAGTTGTAGATTCTTTGAAGTGACATTTAATTTCAATGCCTCTTTTTTGTAAGGGATAATGAAATTGTTTGAAATGTTTGTTGTTATAAGGAATAATGTAGTTGAAGGAATATAAATGTAATAAATGGGTTTTTATGAATTGGTAATTTAAAAAAAATAATCTGCAATAGATTGGGAACTTTATTTAATCTTAGCCTGTGTTCTGAGATTTGTATGCGGTGGATACTGGTTGGGATGGCATGGTAGATGAAAAGTAAAAGGGGGGGGAGAAGGGGAAATGAGGTGCTACGAAGTTGACATCGGGGCTGGAAAGCGAAATGAAGGGTGGGCGGGAGGCATGGGCTGGCATGTGTTGGCATGAATGCGCATGGGATTGTGCGGGAAGTTGAGGGGGTGTGAGGGGTGAGGGCTGTTTTTATGTTTTCTTCCTGTCCTTGTTTAAACATTTAAAAATGTCCTTGTGCAGTGCCACTGCGCTGAGGCAAGCCTTCTGCCCAGCCTGACCCCCACACCCGTCACCCTCCGCACTCATTTCTAGGCAGCCTGGCCCGATTACCAGGACATCCCACCACACCCCAGAACGAAAGTCCGACCTTCAGGACCACTTTCCCTCGGGGCAGATTTGCTGGGGTGAAAATCCAGACCTTTAATTTTAAGAATTCTCGATATTATCACAGTGACAAATCATACGCACTGGAACCAGCAGCGAGCAGCTTGTAGACAAATGAGGAAACTTAAAACAGATGCTGCGACAATGAAAGGAAATAGGTTTCACCAGAATTTCTGTTTCAGGTCAAAATAAATTCACGGAGCTATTTTGCTTCCTAAAAGAAAACAACAACCTATTAGCATAAAATCCTTTTGAGATGGGCTGCAATCTATTGGGTCCAGATGGAAGAGAGGAGGAGTGATGCTAAATGCTCTCACCTCTGCTGATCAAAAAGATGCAAATTGTCACCATTTACATTTTTAGAGTAAAACAAGTTGCTTAATACAAAAATAGTGAAGAATGTTCTCTTCATTTAAAGTCAGTGGAAGAAAAGAATTATCCCTTTTTGTGTGAGCATTTAGATCATTTTGATTATTCTTGTTCAATTCAAAATCGATCTGTTATTGGGGTCGAGGGGTTATTGGGTTACGAGGATAGGGTGGAAGTGAGGGCTTAAGTGGGTCGGTGCAGACTCGATGGGCCGAATGGCCTCCTTCTGCACTGTATGTTCTATATTCGATCTTGCTAGAGGGAATGGACGCGATCCAACGGCCACGCTGTTCCAGAAAAGCAGCTCGCCACAGCGCAACGTGGCCGATTTAAAAATGGGAGACTCCACTCCCGGGATCTACCTGGCTTGCAACACCTCGTGAGATCCAATGCGATCTCGCAAGACGTTGCAATGTAAATCTTGCCCATTGTTGGCAGGATCACTTTTTGGCAAATCTGCATATTAGAGTGAGACCGCTAGCCTCACTCTAATGTGCAGATTCCCAAGGTACCTGAGGCTTTGTGCTTCATCCCCTTCACCTCCGAGACTGCAGGCCAGTGCCGTTCAGCACTGGGCCCCACAAATGGGGACCAGTCGGAAAGGCATTAATGGGATCCCTCGGGGATCAGAGGCCCCCAGCTGCAAGTCCTTTGGGCAGGGTGGTGACCTGGCACTGTTGGTGCTTCCTGGGCATCTTGGGAGTGCCAGCCTGGCACCTTGGCTGTGCCAGCTGGGCACCAGCCTGACATAGCCAAGGTACCAAGCTAGCATTTTATGCATGCATGGGATTGGACCGCGGGTGCCCTGGGTGGGTACTGGGGAGAGTGGGGGGTAGGGTGGGGACCATCCCATAGCGTATTTGGGCAGGAGAGGGGTCGGGAATCACTTCGGAGAGGCCTTGGAGGTCACGATGCGATTTGAAAATGGCGTCCCGATCTCTTGCTACACTGGGGAGTTCTGGCGAGCGGAGCTCCCCAACATACAAAAGGGGGCTATGTGTGGCCTCGCTCACACACTCCCCATTCAGGCCCCTTGTACAATGCGTGTTGTGTTGAATAGCCATGTGTTTCACGGCACTACGACGCCAAGAAACACACGGCTAAACACACTAAAGGGACTTTAGTACTCTTTAGGGCGAATCGCGCCAATTGGGGTGAATTCTCCCCTGCCGGGATTCTCCATTCACTGGCAGCACACCCTCACCTACAGGTGTCCCAGTGGCGTGGGGTGCCTACAAATGGAAATCCCATTGGCCCTCGGCGGAATGGAGAATTCCGCTGCCAGCTACAGCACACCACCGAGAAACACTCAGTTCTGTCGAAATTACGGGTGACTACTTTATATTCTCTGTGTTACACCAATGGCTGCTGAATTTTCAATTACCCTGGCCCTGCTCTTTAGGCTCCCCTCCCCCACCTCCTCCTCCAGTCAGTTCTAACCATTGTGCCATCGTGGGAGGATAATACTATTTCCTTTTAAAAATGCCAGGTAACAAAATCCCTGTAAAGGCGCGAAGGTGGTATGTTCTGTAAGAGTCAGTACATATTCAGGACATGAAGGTAATTAGGGTGGCATGATAGCACGGTGGTTAGCACTGTTGCTTCACAGCGCCAGGGATCCAGGTTCGATTCCCGACTTGGGTCACTGTCTGTGCGGAGTCTGCACGTTCTCCCCGTGTCTGCGTGGGTTTCCTCCGGGTGCTCCGGTTTCCTCCCACAAGTCCCAAAAGACGTGCTTGTTAGGTGAGTTGGACATTCTGAATTCTCCCTCCGTGTACCCGAACAGGCGCTGGAGTGTGGCGACTAGGGGCTTTTCACAGTAACTTCATTGCAGTGTTAATGTAAGCCTACTTGTGACACTAATAAAGATTATTATTAATGCTTACCTTAAAACCTATTATTCACATGGTGGACAGGGGAAACTGGAATAGTATAATTTACTAAAAAAACAAAAGTCGCCCCAAAAATTCAAATTCCTGGAGATTCTAGGCCAATCCTATCGAGTTGGCAACTCTCCTCCTCTCTGCCTCCCCCTCTGAATTATCTCGCCAACTCACTGTAATCTCTTTTCCACTCACCCTCACAATAACCGCTACATCATCATCCTGCCCCACCCACTTGCTGCCTTCTTCCCCATTGGGCTGGATTTACTGAGCAAACTGCCGCGTGTTTCACAGTGGTGGGAGGTGGCCTGCCATTGCTCGGTGGTGGGATCTTCTGGTCTTGTCATTGTCAACGGGGTTTCGCATTGAATGCAATGGTGCACTGTCGACGGGGCCTGAAGATCCAGCCAGCTTGAATGATCGAATAATCTCGCCCATTGAGTCCAAATTGGGTAAAGACGCAAAGAGACCGAGGAAACAGATTCACAAATTATTAAAATCCGCAACACAGCCATAAAATTCAAACAAACCATTTCTGGAGAATAGAGATCAAAAGCAGAGTGATGATGTTAAACCTATGAATAGAGGGATACAAACCCAGGAAGTGTAGAAGATTTTAGTTTAGTCGGGCAGCATGGTCGGCACGGGCTTGGAGGGCCAGTTCCTGTGCTGTACTTTTCTTTGTTCTTGTTCTTTGTTCTATGGTTAGACCACACTGAGGCCACGGTGCACAGAACTGGTATCTATGGGTTTAAAACTCATATAGAAACACTGGTGAGTGTTTAAAGAAGATTTAAAAGAATGATACTACAACCAAGAGGATACAACTGCCAGGAAAGACTGAACAGGCTGGATTTACTGTACCAGTCACACTGGTTCCAGTCATTTTCTGACGGCCTCTGTGTCTTCCCACAACCTTCATTCTCTCCTCCGCCTTTTTGCTTTCAATATGCTGTTCTCCCCTTGCCTGGCCTCTAACTCCCAATCTGTTTCTCCACCCATACATCCTGCCCTGAATCCTAGATCTAACCCGCGCTCACTTTCCTTACTCCCTATCCTTGGGACGATTCACCCAAAATGTTTTGAAGTGTCGTTTTGGGCGGGTTTGCTGTGTCCATTCTGTCAACCAGTTGGAGAATTCCTGAACTCTTTTGCAGTCCTTTCTGCTTCCCAAATCTCCAATGTTTCTACCATCAGTAAGTTTAGAGTTTATATTTACTGTACCTAACTCCAAATGATTGATAAACATTGAGTTCTCAAGGCCAGCATTGATGTGCTTAGCACTGCTGACTCAACGCCAGAGACCCAGCCTTGGGTGACTGTCTGTGTGGAGTTTGCACGTTCTCTCCATGTCTGCGTGGGTTTCATCTGGGTGCTCCGGTTTCCTCCCACAGTCTAAAGGATTGCCCACGCCAATTTGCCCCTTCGTGTCCAAAGATGTGCAGATTAGGTGGATTGGCCGTGATCAATGTGCAAGGTTATGGGGATAGGGTGGGCGAGTGGGCCGCTGCACAGCTGCTCTTTCGAAGGGTTGGTTCAGACTCGATGGGCCGAATGGCCTCCACCTGCACTGTCGGGGTCCTATGGATTCCCAACCTTGCCCTAGTCTGGGCAATATTAATTTAGCATAACTGTTTCCGGCCCACCAACTTTTTATCCTTACAGTTACATTTCCCCAAATACTACGACAGGAAGCATGATCCAAAAAAGAACCGAGTACGTTTGGGAAATTGGGTAGATTCATGATGAGAAAATATTTGCATAACTATCAGGGAAAAGGCAGAGAGTAGGAGCAGGTGAATTGCTTTTGCAAGGAACTGACATGGACACAAAGCGCTGAACGAGTTACTTCTATGCGTACCCATTCTATGATTCTATGGTAACGGGGTAGTTATTTCTTCCTTCACAATTGTTGAGGCTCGTGATGGTAGGAATACCTATTGGTCACTTTAAGCACAGAAAGAAAAAGCTGCTTGGGACTGTGTTGTATAGATGTTCTCGAAATATCTAAAGATTTGAATGTTGCCTTTTCTGTTTATTCTGCAGATATGTTTTCTAACAAGTTTCAGTACACCAGGTGAAATGCTAGGGGTACACTTTCCACTTGGGGCAGAATTGTGACATGCAATTGAAATTGCACTCGTTATGCTTCAGGTTTCTGTTCAAATTAATTTACAGAATCACAAATGTAACATCTTTCACAGGCCAGCAAAATCAGGCAATGTAATCAAACATAACCATTTACTTTTCATTCCATTGAGAAGTATTCATTCCTTATTTCAGAGGTCAAACCTATAGTGTTTTATTAGTGTGTGTGAAAATGGAGCAGGTCACCAAACAAACCCCCAGAATTCAGAATCGTAAGGAGGCGCAGTGAACAATTTAACAATTACTTTTTTTTTTTTAAAAACTACACCAAACCGGTTTTGTTGGTGGAAATGAATCCGTTTCTTAGGAAGTTAGAGATATCTGATTTGAAAATCTTTTAAAATCTGCTAGCGCCCACGCAACTATAAAAAGGAGTACAATGTGAACGGCCTTTGAGGACCATTGTGATAGTCAGAATTTTGCAATTTGGATACGGGGGTTTTGTGGTCAGGGCCTGATTCTAACTAACTGAATCTTGGAACGGTGGAAATGGTCAGGGAAATCCATTCTGTGGGGGGGCGGGTGGGTGGGGGGGGGGGGGGGGGGGATAGATAGGGAAGATGGGACAAATCTTTTCTGCTGGTAAATGGGATTAGAATGGACAGGTGCTTTCTGGGTGATGCAGACACAATGGATGAAGGGGCTCTTTCTGTGCTGTAGAACTCTATGGGCGCGATTCTCCAGCAGCGATGCACTCTCGCTCAAGTGTAACAAGGCTGGTGAATAGCGGGAGAGGCCAAAATCGAGATCTGCGCCGGGCGGCAAACAGTTTGCAATGCAACCGGCTCGCTACCACAGGCGAAATTGGAATCTCGCCGTAGCGTGGCAAGAAACTAATTATCACCATTTTAAGCCCCGTTTCCATACAATCAATGAGAGCGACCCCATATCCAACGCCCTCCCGTCATTTAGCGGCCTCCCCTTTAGTACTCCTTTTGAAAAACGTGAACCTGGCGGAAGGGCTTCTGTGGGGAGCTGAGGCGGTGAGAATCCATCTTTGCTCACGGGCAAAGAGCTCGGGGGCGTTGGAATTGCCACCCCAGTGCTTGGTGGGAGAGGGGGGGGTCTCGCGGGGGAGGGGGGAGGAGGCGCTCTGCAGGGATGGACCAGCATGGGGGGGGGTGGGGGTGGAGGCACTGGGGTGGCAACCGACAGGCAACCACTTGCGGCACCACCATGCCTACCCCTGAATCGTGTGTGTCCGTTCCGGGGTCAACCTTAGTCCCTGCCCGTCTAACCTATCGATCACCCATACCCCCACCGACTGCTGAGGCCTCTGGCTGCACAGCTGAAGGCTATTGCTGATCGGAAATTGGCAATTATGGTTAAGTGAGCACTTCACACATGCCAAGCAGATTCCGGTGGGTGGGTGGGTCATGTATCATGTGGGGGTCCATTGCCTAGCACCCCAATCAAACCTTGATGCCTGGACATTGTGCTTGAACACACACAACATCTGAACACCCAGGGGATGGGACACAGCTGTAGGGACATGCCCACGGAGGGAAGATGGGTGAACGCCACCTGGAGGGGAGAATGCCTGGAGAGAGGGGCAAAGGATCCAGATGTCAGTCCGCATTGCGGAAGAAAGTGACAGAGGCATCATAAGCAAAAAGGGGTTTAATGTGCTGTACAATACTGTGGTGAACCACTGTAATAGGAGGTGTAAGGTAGGACCTGCACTACAGGTTCGCCGGTAGCTCCTGCCGGCTGGCTCCACCCACGGAGAACTGTATAACTATGCATGACCTCCAGTGCCCTGCCATTTCGCCAGCTGCAGCAGGAGGCCACGCATCTGACTGTAATAAAGCCACAGTTGTACCCAACTTTAGTCTTTGTGCAATTGATCGTGCATCAATTTATTACAGTCAGATTTTCCACAGAATGGATATCAGAATTAAGCCCGATCGCCTGCAGCTGGATCCGGACTCTCCCGACGCCAGAAAATACTTTACTCACTGGCTAGCATGTTTTGAGGCCTACATCATGGCTGCGGACCCTGAGCCAACGAAGGTGTAGCGCACAATGACTCACGAGAGACGAAGAGTGATGAAGTCGATCCAGGCTTTATTAAGCGATGCTTGTCTCCAGCAGCTCAGGAACAGAATGAAGCTGCGTGGAGAAGCTCGGGTTCTTATACTCCGCCTTCAGGGCGGAGCCAGGAGTCGGCAGCCAACCAGGACCCGGGATCTGTCAGCCAATAGCATCTCGGCTTCACAGTCCCACATGACCCCTAATACATACCACCACATTCACCCCTTGTTAAAAAGGAACCCGGCGGGGTGGTGGTTCGCATGGTGGTAGGGGTTTACAAGGCTGGCCCTGGAAGGAAAATTTCGGACAGTGTTACTACAGTTTTAGCCCTACACTGGGCTATGTCCAAATTTGTGCGAACTATTTACAATATTAGCAAAACATTTTTTGTTACAACAACATTCTTGGTGTCACGTGGATTCCACGAGTCGAGCGGGCGGTCTGGTCTTCCTCGTCGATTGCCTTAGCCCCGGTGGTGGTGCAGGTGCTTGCTCAGGCGTTGTCGTCTCCGGGAGCGTTTCGGTGTTTGTTCCTGTTTTACTCCTGGGCGGGCACGGGAGGAGGACCGATCACCCCGGGAAGGGGGCGGTCGCGGGGTGCGCCGGTGGCAGGGAGGGAATGATTGGTGTTGGGGGGGGGGGGGTGTGTTGCCGGCGGGCGCCAGGTCCCGCAGGGAGACCGTGTCCTGTCGGCCGTCGGGGTATGCCACGTAGGCGTACTGCGGGTTCGCGTGGAGAAGGTGAACCCTCTCGACCAACGGGTCCGATTTGTGCGCCCGCACATGTTTCCGGAGCAAGATGGGTCCTGGGGCCGCCAGCCAGGTTGGCAGCGACATTCCGGAGGAGGACTTCCTGGGGAAGACAAGGAGGCGCTCATGAGGTGTTTGGTTAGTGGTGGTACACAGCAGCGACCGGATGGAGTGGAGAGCGTCCGGGAGGACCTCCTGCCACCGGGAAACTGGGAGATCCCTGGACCGTAGGGCCAGTAGGACGGTCTTCCAGACCGTGCCGTTCTCCCTCTCTACTTGCCCGTTCCCCCGGGGGTTGTAGCTGGTCGTCCTGCTCGAGGCTATGCCCTTGCTGAGCAGGAACTGGCGCAGCTCGTCACTAATGATGAGGACCCCCCGTCGCTATGGATATACGCGGGGCAACCGAACAGTGTGAATATGGTGCCAAGGGTTTTAATGACTGTGGCCGCTGTCATGTCGGGGCAGGTGATGGCGAAGGGGAAACGAGAGTACTCGTCCACCACGTTCAGGAAGTATGCGTTGCGGTCGGTGGAGGGGAGGGGCCCTTTGAAATCCAAACTGAGGCGTTCAAAGGGGCGGGAAGCCTTGATCAGGTGCGCTCTATCCCGCCTGAAAGTGCGGTTTGCACTCTGCGCAGATGTGTCAGTTCCTGGTGACTGTACGGACCTCCTCCACAGAGTAGGGGAGGTTGCGGGACTTTACGAAATGGTAGAATCGAGTGACCCCCAGGTGGCAGAGGTTCTCGTGGAGGGCTTGGAGGCGGTCTATTTGTGCGTTGGCACATGTGCCGCGGGATAGGGCATCGGACGGCTCGTTCAGCTTTCCGGGACGATACAAGATCTCATAGTTGAAGGTGGAGAGCTCGATCTTCCACCTTAAGATCTTGTCATTTTTAATTTTGCCCCGCTGTGCATTATCAAACATGAAGGCTACCGACCGTTGGTCGGTGAGGAGAGTGAATCTCCTGCCGGCCAGGTAATGCCTCCAATGTCGCACAGCTTCCACTATGGCTTGGGCTTCCTTTTCCACTGAGGAGTGGCGAATTTCTGAGGCGTGGAGGGTCTGGGAGAAAAAGGCCACGGGTCTGCCCGCTTGGTTAACGGTGGCCGCCAGAGCTACGTCGGATGCGTCGCTCTCGACCTGGAAGGGGAGGGACTCGTCGATGGCGCGCATCGTGGCCTTTGCGATATCCGCTTTGATGCGGCTGATGGCCTGACAGGGGGAAGGTACTGGACTGTATTAGCGGGCGGGCCTTGTCTGCATACTGGGGGACCCACTGGGAGTAATATGAAAAGAAACCCAGGCAACGTTTCAGGGCTTTGGAGCAGTGGGGGAGGGGGAATTCCATAAGGGGGCGCATGCGTTCGGGGTCGGGGCCTATTATCCCATTGCGCACTACGTATCCCAGGATGGCCAACCGGTTTGTGCTAAAAACGCACTTTCCCTCGTTATATGTGAGGTTCAAGGCGTTAGCGGTGTGGAGGAACTTTTGGAGGTTGGCGTCGTGGTCCTGCTGATCGTGGCCGCAGATGGTTACGTTGTCGAGATACGGGAACATGGCCTGCAACCCGTGCTGGTCAACCATTCGGTCCATCTCCCATTGGAAGACCGAGACCCCGTTTGTGACACCAAATGGGACCCTTAGGAAGTGGTATAGACGCCCGTCTGCCTCGAAGGCGGTGTACTTGCGGTCACCTGGGTGGATGGGGAGCTGGTGGTAGGCGGACTTGAGGTCCACGGTGGAGAAGACCTTATACTGGGCAATCCGATTGACCATGTCGGATATGCGGGGGAGAGTGTACGCATCTAGCTGCGTGTACCTGTTGATGGTCTGACTATAGTCTACGACCATCCTTTGCTTCTCCCCGGTCTTTACTACTACCACCTGGGCTCTCCAGGGACTATTGCTGGCCTGGATTATGCCTTCCTTCAGCAGCCGCTGGACTTCAGACCGAATAAATATCCGGTCCTGGGCGCTGTACCGTCTGCTCCAAGTGGCGACGGGTTTGCAATCCGGGGTGAGGTTTGCAAACAAGGACGGCGGTTCAACCTTGAGAGTTGCGAGGCCGCAGATAGTGAGTGGGGGTATTGGGCCGCCAAATTGAAATTTTAGGCTCTGCAGGTTACACTGGAAATCCCAGTAATGTGGGCGCGCAGAGTTGGGGAAGGACGTAGAGCCTGTAGTTCCTAAACTCCCTCCCTTGCACCGTCAGGTTCGCGATGCAGAACCCTTTGATCTCTACGGAGTGGGATCCTGCAGCTAGGGAAATCTTTTGCGTGCTTGGATGGATGGTCAGAAAATAGCGTCTTACCGTGTCTGGGTGAATAAAACTTTCAGTGCTCCCGGAGTCGATCAGGGATGGCGTCTCGTATCCGTTGACCAGCACCGTTGTTGTCGTCGTCTGGAGCATCCGGGGCTGCGATTGACCCAGTGTCACCGAAGCCAGTCGTGGTAGTAGTGTTGCGGCGTCTTCTTCGGACCCCGTGGCGCCGTCGATGCTGGGGTCCTTTGTTGTCAACCAAGATGGTGGCGTCCAGAAATCGCACGCGGCCGGGGGTGGACAAAATGGCCGCCCCCATGGATCGCACGTGGTCGGGGGTGGACAAAATGGCCACCCCCATGAATCGCACGTGGCTGGGGGGTCACAAGATGGTGGCGCCCATCCTCCCCTCGTGGTGCCCGGGACCCAAAATGGCGGCGCCCACGGGTCGCACATGGGGCGCTGGGGGGGGGTTGGGGAGCGCTTGGGATGTGCTGGGCTCGTTCTTCTCCAGGGATTGCGGCGACCCCCCCCGGGCCCGGCACACTGCCGCGTAATGGCCCTTCTTGCCGCAGCTTTTACAAATAGCTGCGCGGGCCGGGCAGCGCTGCCGGGGGTGTTTCGCTTGTCCGCAGAAATAGCAGCGGGCCCCCCGGGATGGTCTGGCGCTTTAACCGCGCAAGCTTGCGAGAGGGGCGGGGGAGTTTGTCGCGACGGGGGTCCAAGGAGTCCAAGGGGCTGCCGCGCGGTCGGGGCCGTAGGCGCGGGCATTTTGCGAGGCCACATCTAGGGAAGCTGCAAGGGCCCGTGCCTCAGAGTCCTAGCGACTCTCTTTCTAAAAGTCTTTGGCGGATTTGGGGAGAGTTCATACCTGCCACAAATGCATCGCGAATTAGCATGTCCGTGTGTTCGATCGCGTTCACCGGCGGGCAGCTGCAGCCCCATCTCAAAATTAGCAGCGCGGCGTAGAATTCTTCTAGTGATTCTCCGGGACTTTGCCGTCTCGTCGCGAGTTGGTGGCACGCATAGACCTGGTTCACGGGCCGAACGTAGATGCCCTTCAGCAATGCGAGCGCCGTCGGGAAATCCTCTGCGTCTTCTATGAGAGGGTAAATTTCCAGGCTTACCCTCGAATGCAGGTCCTGCATTTTCTGGTCTTCTGTGATCCGGCCGGGGGCCGTTCGGAGGTAGCCTTCAAAGCATGCTTGCCAGTGTTTAAATACTGCTGCCGAGTTCGCTGCGTGGGGGCTGATCCGCAGGCATTCCGGGGCTATCCGGAGCTCCATAGTCCTTTAAGCTCGCTTAATAAATTGTAGCGCACAATGACTCACGAGAGACGAAGAGTGATGAAGTCGATCCAGGCTTTATTAAGCGATGCTTGTCCCCAGCAGCTCAGCAACAGAATGAAGCTGTGTGGAGAAGCTCGGGTTCTTATACTCCGCCTTCAGGGCGGAGCCAGGAGTCGGCAGCCAACCAGGACCCGGGATCTGTCAGCCAATAGCATCTCGGCTTCACAGTCCCACATGACCCCTAATACATACCACCACAGGAGGCTCGGAAGATAAACGTTCTGTACTCCAGACTGAGCTCCAGCGTGTTCCCGTTGATCCAAGACGCCACGAATTACACAAAAACAATGGAACTCCTTAAGGAACACTACACACAGAAGGCAAACACGCTCTTCGCCAGGCATGTACTTGCCACCCGCTCGCAACTACCTGGCGAGTCCATCGAAGACTTCTGGCGGGCCCTAATTCCACTCGTCCAGGACTGTGACTGTCAGGCCGTTACGGCCGCCGAACACGCGGATCTCCTCATGCGTGATGCCTTCGTGACAGGGGTTACGTCGGACCGCATCAGAGAACGATTACTGGAAGGGGCTACGCTCGAACTGGCGGAGACGAAAACCATGGCGCTCTCCATGACGGTCGCACCCGTAACGTACAATCGCACCCCTCCCGCCGTGCTGCCCACCCTTCTACTCCTTCCCACCCCTCCTGGACCCCGCCGACGACCTCCTCAGCCGGGGCCCTGCCTTCCCAAGACGCCTGCGCCGCACGCCGATCCGCACACCCCGGGGGTCCCCGCTGCTACTTCTGCGGTCAGCAGAAGCACTCCCGCCAACACTGCCCGGCCTGCACTGCAGTTTGTAAAGCCTGCAGTAAAAAGGGCCACTTTGCGGCTGTATGCCAGGCCCGTGCAGTAGCTGCGATCGCGCCCGCTATTGCCCCCTCCCCCACGCCAGACACCCAATGGGAGCCGCCATATTCTCCTACCGGGTCCATGAGCGACCAATGGGTGCCGCCATCTTGTCCTCCAGCCACGTGCACCCCATGGGCGCCGCCATCTTGTCCCGACCCCGCAATGTGCGCACCATGGGCGCCGCCATCTTGTCCCGACCCCGCAATGTGCGCACCATAGGCGCCGTCATCTTGACCCCACAGGGTCTCAGGACATCCCGACATCGGAACCGCACACGCTCGCCACCCGAAGCATCCGATGGCTACCCGCAGCTCGCCTCGATGATGCTGGACCAATCTCGCCCGCACAACTGGCCACTGCGTCGACGACGGTTAAAATCAACGGCCACGTGACCTCGTTCCTGCTGGACTCCGGGAGCACCGAAAGCTTTGTTCACCCAGATACGGTAAGGCGCTGCTCCCTCGCGGTCTACCCTGCCAATCAAAGGATCTCCCTTGCATCCGGATCCCACTCCGTCCCGATCCGAGGCTTTTGTACACCACCCTCACGGTCCAGAGCGTAGAACTTAGTAACTTCCGCCTCTATGTCCTTCCTAATTTCTGCGCTGCACTCCTGTTGGGCCTGGACTTCCAGTGCAGCCTCCAGAGCCTCACCCTCAAATTCGGCGGGCCCTTACCCCCCCCCCCTTACCGTTTGCGGCCTCGCGACCCTCAAGGTCGATCCTCCCTCCCTTTTTGCCAATCTAACTGCGGATTGCAAGCCCGTTGCCACCAGGAGCAGATGGTACAGCAGCCAGGACAAGACCTTCATTGGTCCGAAGTCCAGCGGCTGCTTAAGGAGGGTATTATCGAGGCCAGCAACAGCCCCTGGAGAGCCCAAGTGGTAGTGGTTAAAACTGGGGAGAAACACATGATGGTCGTGGACTACAGCCAGACCATCAATCGTTACACGCAGCTCGACGAATACCCTCTCCCACGCATTGATATGGTCAATCAGATTGCGCAGTACCGGGTCTTCTCAACAATTGACCTGAAATCCGCCTACCACCAGCTCCCCATCCGGAAGTCGGACCGGCCATACACTGCCTTCGAGACGGACGGTCGCCTCTACCACTTCCTTAGGGTCCCTTTCGGTGTCACAAATGGGGTCTCGGTCTTCCAAAGAGAGATGGACCGAATGGTCAACCAGTACGGTTTGCGGGCCACCTTTCCGTACTGAGATAATGTCACCATCTGCGGCCATGACCAGCAGGACCACAATGCCAACCTCGATAATTCCTCCGCACTGCCACTCTTCTCAACCTGACCTACAACAAAGAGAAGTGTGTGTTCAGCACGACCCGGTTAGCCATTCTCGGCTATATAGTCCAAAACGGACTTCTCGGGCCCGACCCCGACTGCATGCGCCCCATCATGGAACTTCCCCTCCCCCACTGCCCCAAGGCCCTCAAACACTGCCTGGGGTTCTTTTCCTACTCCGCTCAGTGGGTCCCAAACTATGCGGACAAGGCCCGCCCACTCATTCAGTCCACCCAATTCCCCCTCGCGGACGAGGCACAACACGCTTGCGCCCGCATCAGAGCAGACATCGCCAAGGCCGGGATGCGCGCAGTGGACGAGTCACTGCCTTTCCAAGTAGAAAGCGACGCTTCAGACATCGCCCTTGCCGCCACTCTAAACCAGGCAGGCAGACCCGTGTCATTCTTTCCCCGCACCCTTCATGCCTCTGAAATCCGACACTCATCCGTCGAAAAGGAGGCCCAAGCTATCGTTGAAGCTGTGCGGCATTGGAGGCATTACCTGGCCGGTAAGAGATTCACTCTCCTTACGGACCAACAGTCAGTAGCCTTCATGTTCAATAACACACAGCGGGGCAAGATCAAAAATGATAAAATCTTGCGATGGAGAATCAAGCTCACCACCTATAATTACGAGATCTTGTATCGCCCCGGTAAACTCAACGAGCCCCCAGATGCCCTCTCCCGAGGTACATGTGCCAGTGCACAAGTGGACCATCTCTGGGCCCTACACGACAGCCTTTGTCACCCGGGGGGTCACTCGATTGTACCATCTTGTCAAAGCTCGCAATCTGCCCTACTCAGTCACCGGGGACTGCCAGGTCTGTGCGGACTGCAAGCCGCACTTCTACCGGCCAGACCGTGCGCGCCTGGTGAAGGCCTCGGGGTCCTTTGAACGCCTCAGTGTGGATTTCAAAGGGCCCCTCCCCTCCACCGACCGTAACACGTACATTCTCAGTGTGGCCGATGAGTACTCCAGATTCCCCTTCGCCATCCCATGCCCCGATATGACGTTTGCCACCGTCATCAAGGCCCTCAGCACCATCTTCGCTCTGTTCGGTTTCCCCGCCTACATCCACAGTGACAGGGGATCCTCATTCATGAGCGATGAGCTGCGTCAGTTCCTGCTCAGCAGGGGTATAGCCTCCAGCAGGACGACCAGCTACAACCCCCGGGAAAACGGGCAAGTAGAACGGGAGAATGGGACGGTTTAGAGGGCCGTCCAGCTGGCCCTATGGTCCAGGAACCTCTTGCATGCAGGAGGTCCTCCCTGACGCTCTACGCTCCATCCGGTCACTATTGTGCACCGCCACTAATAACACACCCCATGAACGTGTTTTTACCTTCCCCAGGAAGTCCACATCCGTGGTGTTGCTCCCGACTTGGCTCGCTGCTCCAGGACTGGTCCTTCTCTGTAGGCACGTCCGACTCCACAAGGCGGACCCCTAGATGGACAGGGTTCACCTGCTCCATGCCAACCCTCAATATGCCTACGTTGAGTTCCCTGACGGCCGCCAAGATACTGTCTCACTCAGGGACCCGGCACCGTCAGGTTCCACCCCAACACACACCCCCACCAATGAACCCCTCTCCCCCACCTCCCACCGCGCCGCCAATATTGACCCCACCAGAGCACCCCCCCCTCCCCTTTTCCGCACAAGAGGATGAAGAGGACTTCTGCACGCTCCCGGAGTTCCCCGATGACTGGCCAGCATCAGCACCGCCATCGCTGCCACCGTTACGCCGCTCCCAACGAAGCACCAAAGCACCGGACCGGCTGAGCCTTTGACGGACTCCGGACTGTCAACGTGGACTTTTCTTTCCCTACCACTGTACATAATTGCACTAATTGTATACAGTTTCACGTCACCCCCGCCAGACTCATTTTTAACAGGGGGTGAATGTGGTGAACCACTGTAATAGGAGATGTAAGGTAGGACCTGCACTACAGGTTCGCCGGTAGCCTCTGCCGGCTGGCTCCGCCCATGGAGAACTGTATAAATATGCATGACCTCCAGTACCCTGCCATTTCGCCAGCTGCAGCAGGAGGCCACGCATCTGACTGTAATAAAGCCACAGTTGTACCCACCTTTAGTCTTTGTGCAATTGATCATGCATCAAATACTCCACGCCCGGTGGTGCGTCCCCCCCAACCTCCCTCCTCCCCCGGTGCCCTCCGTGATCCTCAATGTGCCTGGCCCTCCTAGCTCTACCACTACGTCGAGGTATTTCCCCAGAATGCATAACTGAGGAGGAGGCTGTCTGCTGCTTACCTCAACCCATAGCCTTCAAAGCCCCTGGTGGGTGTCCTCTGGGGCTGGACAGCCCCGGTTCACTTGTCAGCAGCACTTGTCAGAGCGAAAACAGCGCGGGAGCAGAGAGAGCCGGGACAGCGAAAACAGCGCCGGAGGAGAGAGCCGGGAGATTTAAAAAGCACGGGAGGAGAGAGCCGGGACAGCAAAAACAGCACGGGAGCAGAGAGAGCCGGGACAGCGAAAACAGCGCCGGAGGAGAGAGCCGGGAGATTTAAAAAGCGCGGGAGGAGAGAGCCGGAACAGCAAAAACAGCGCGGGAGCAGAGAGAGCCGGGACAGCAAAAACAGCGCGGGAGCAGAGAGAGCCGGGACAGCAAAAACAGCGCGGGAGCAGAGAGAGCCGGGACAGCAAAAGCAGCGCGGGAGCAGAGAGAGCCGGGACAGCGAAAACAGCGCCAGAGGAGAGAGCTGGGAGATTTAAAAAGCGCGGGAGGAGAGAGCCGGGACAGTGCTGGAAGAGGTGAGTGCACAAAAGGTGTGGCCGGAGTGCCTTTAGACAAGGAGTGCTGATTGGAACAGAGTGCATCTGAGTTTAGGTGAGTGACTGAGTTTGGGTGAGTGGCGAGAGAAGGCTTGTTTTTGTTGGTATTCGGGTTTATCCTTGAGGTTCTATAAAGAATTTTTTTTTTTTTATATTTAAATTAATTAACTAGTTGAATATGGCTGGACAGGTGATGTGCTGTTGCTGTATGATGATGGAACTGGTGGATCCCATTGAGACCGTCAGTGACCACATCTGCAGCAAGTGTTGGCTGCTCGAGGAACTTCGGCTCAGAATTGATGAGCTGGAGACCGAGCTGCACACACTGCGGCACATCAGGGAGGGGGAACATTACCTGGACGTTTTGTTTTAGGGGGCAGTCACACCCGGTAGAATAAGTTCTGTTAATTCGGACAGTGGTCAGGGACAGAGTGGTGTGACTGCAAGGGAGGCAGGTCGGGGGATCCTGAGTTTAGGAGTTGAGGAGCCTCAGCCCTTGACCTTGTCCAACAGGTATGAGGTACTTGCTCCCTGTGTGGATGAGGAAGAGGGCTGTAGGGAGGATGCGTTGACTGACCACTGCACCGTGGTACAGGAAGCCATTCAAGAGGGGGGAGCAAAAAGACAAGTGGTAGTTGTAGGGGATTCTATAATTAGGGGGATTGATGGCATCCTTTGTAAGCCAGATCGAGAGTCCCGCATGGTATGTTGCCTACCCGGTGCCAGGGTGAGGGACATCTCTGATCGGCTTGAAAGGATTTTGGAGAGGGAGGGGGAGGATCCAGTTGTTGTGGTCCACGTTGGGACTAACAACATAGGTAAGACTAGGAAAGAGGACCTGTTTGGGGATTATCAAACACTAGGGACTAAATTAAAGAACAGGTCTTCCAGGGTTATAATCTCTGGATTACTACCCGAGCCACGTGCCAATTAGCATAGGGTTGAGAAAATTAGAGAAGTTAACACGTGGCTAAAGGAGTGGTGCGGGAAAGAGGGATTCCATTTCATGGGGCATTGGCATCAGTACTGGGGCAGGAGGGACCTGTACCGTTGGGACGGTCTTCACCTGAACCATTCTGGGACCAGTGTTCTAGCGAATAGGATAAATAGGTTGGTCACAAGGACTTTAAACTAGCAAGTTGGGGGGAAGGGAAGTGTAAAGCTATGGACAGTATAATGGTTAATGGAGATCAAGGCAACAGGTTACGTGACAGGTTATTATGTAGAGATATGGGTTCAAAGACGAGGAAAATTAGGAGAAAGGGTAAGAGGAAAAATAAATTGCGAAAAGTTACTGATCAAGGTGTTAGGATTCATAACAAAGACATAAAAAACAGCATAAGTGTACTTTACCTGAATGCTCGTAGTATACGAAATAAGGTAAATGAGTTGATGGCGCAAATCATCGTGAATGACTATGATTTAGTGGCCATTACTGAAACATGGTTAAAAGATGGTCACGACTGGGAGTTAAATATCCAAGGGTATCAGACTATACGAAAGGATAGAATGGACGGTAAGGGCGGTGGTGTAGCTTTGTTGTTTAAGGATGGCATCCGGGCAATAGTAAGGGATGATATCGGTGCTATGGAGGACAAGGTTGAATCAATTTGGGTGGAAATCAGGAATAGTAAGGCGAACAGGTCACTGATAAGAGTAGTCTATAGGCCACCAAATAGTAACAGGATGGTAGGGCAGGCAATAAGCAAAGAAATAACGGATGCATGTAGAAATGGTACAGCGGTTATCATGGGAGATTTTAATCTGCATATTGATTGGTTTAACCAGGTTGGTAAAGGCAGCCTTGAGGAGGAGTTTATAGAATGTGCCCGGGATAATTTCCTGGAACAGTATGTAATGGAACCTGCAAGGGAACAAGCGGTCCTAGATCTGGTCCTGTGTAATGAGGCAGGATTGATTAATGATCTCATAGTTCGGGATCCTCTTGGAAGGAGCGACCACAATATGGTGGAATTTAAAATACAGTTGGAGGATGACAAGGTAAAATCAAACACTAGTGTTTTGTGCTTAAACAAAGGCGATTACAATGGGATGAGAGAAGAACTAGCTAAGGTAGACTGGGAGCAAAGACTTCATGGTGAAGCAGTTGAGGAACAGTGGAGAACCTTCCGAGCGATCTTTCACAGTGTTGTCCCATTGGGCAGACGCAGCATGGGTTCACAAAGGGTAGGTCGTGTCTGACTAATTTGGTAGAATTTTTTGAGGCCGTTACCAGTGCAGTAGATAACGGGGAGCCAATGGATGTGGTATATCTGGATTTCCAGAAAGCTTTTGACAAGGTGCCACACAAAAGGTTGCTGCATAAACTAAAGATGCATGGCATTGAGGGTAAAGTGGTAGCATGGGTAGAGGATTGGTTAACTAACAGAAAGCAGAGAGTGGGGATAAATAGTGTTTCTCTGGTTGGCAACCTGTAACTAGTGGGGTCCCTCAAGGATCAGTGTTGGGCCCGCAGTTGTTCACAATTTACATAGACGATTTGGAGTTGGGGACCAAGTGCAATGTGTCAAAGTTTGCAGACGACACTAAGATGAGCGGTAAAGCAAAAAGTGCAGAGGATACCGGAAGTCTGCAGAAGGATTTGGATAGGTTAGGTGAATGGGCTAGGGTCTGGCAGATGGAATTCAAAGTTGCCAAGTGTGAGGCTATCCATTTTGGCAGGAATAACAGCAGAATGGATTATTATTTTAACGGTAAGATGTTAAAACATGCTGCTGTGCAGAGGGACCTGGGTGTGCTGGTGCACGAGTCGCAAAAAGTTGGTGTGCAGGTGCAACAGGTGATTAAGAAGGCTAATCGAGTTTTGTCTTTCATTGCTAGAGGGGTGGAGTTCAAGACTAGTGAGGTTATGCTGTAAGGTGTTGGTGAGGCCGCATCTGGAGTATTGTGATCTCCATCAGTTCCACAGTTTGTGCAGGTAACCCACCTCCACAAACTCCACATCAGGCTGGGACCCAGCTGAGTCCTGGGATCCAGCAGTCCTCCGAATCCCGTCTCGCCTGGGGGTTCCTGCCTCCACCTGATGTGCATCATCACTGGTGTGGTGCACACCAGATTGTGCACTGAAGCCTGCCCACTAACATTTCCCACCGAGGTGTGTGTATCTGTGCTGGTGGGGCGTGGGGATGACAGCTGTGCCGCGACTATAACAGTTGCATCCTCTGAGCTCCCCTCCGAGGTGTTCTCCTCGTGCCAAGAGAGGGTTTTGCCCGGGATGGGCCTTTGCCGTCGGCTGGAGGACCTGCAGGAGAATAGAATCCTAGAATTTACAGTGCAGAAGGAGGCCATTCGGCCCATCGAGTTTGCACCGGCTCTTTGAAAGAGCACCACACATCCACCCTATCCCCATAACCCAGTAACCCCACCAAACACTAATGGCAATTTTGGACACTGAGGGCAATTGAGCATGGCCAATCCACCTAACCTGCACATCTTTGGACCGTGGGAGGAAACCGGAGCACCCGGAGGAAACCCACGCACACACGGAGAGAACGTGCAGACTCCGCACAGGCATTGACCCAAGCCAGGAATCGAACCTGGGACCCTGGAGCTGTGAAGCAATTGTGCTAACCACTATGCTACCGTGCTGCCCCTAATGGACATGTGGTCAGTGGGAGGGATGGGTCAGCCAGTAAGGCAATCACTATTCACGTTTGACAGGTCCTCCGGGCGGAGCCCGGTGATTCCTTACCTCCGCGGCATCCGCCAGCCTCCGTGTGGCTGACCGATCTGTCCTCAGCCGCCCCAGTCACCTCCAGGGCCCACTCCTCAAAGGAGGTGAGGATTCTCAAGTCTGGCTCCCCACCGTCAATCTGGGCTGTCTCCCGCCGATTGTGGGAGAGATTTTCCTGGGAAGGCACAGAGAGGGCATCGTTAACCGCACACGTGGTTCATAGTGGTGGGAGAGGGGGTGTGGATGGGGGTTTGTGGGGGGAGGGGGAGGGAAGGCTGGGGGTCACATGGGGGCTGGATGCTCCTTTGGTGGAGGGAGGCATTGGTGTCTATTCACTCTTGCTGCCCGGTGTAGGTCTTTGACCTACTTGCACTGCTGGCCAGACCGCTTGGTCGTACCACTCAAGCTTATGGCTGCCCCCACCTCATCCCAGGCAGCATTGACTGCCTTGTGGCTCACCCTCCTGGACCCTCTGGGGAACAGGACATTCCTCCTGGCCTCCACCGCGTCCAGGAGCCTCCTGCAGGTCAGCGTCCCCAAAACTTGGGGATGGTCCTCTAAGCGCCATTGTTGCGAGGTTGCCTGAGCAAGTGCAGTTTAAAGTGCTGCTCGATCTTGTTAGCAGAGGGGGGGGGGGGGGGGGGGGCGGCGCTGATGAGCGCAGTGCCGGCGAATCAATGGTGAGCCTTCATTTGCGGTGAGAAGCCGGTTAGGCCTCATTAAGTGGACCAATTAGCGTTGAATTGTGTTGCCGGCCTCGCTGGGCTGAGCACTGGGAAGCTTGCGAAGATTCTCGCTCGTTGCCACACCAAAATCTTTCCGGAGATTGTGCCCTATGTTTTGAATCCCTTGATCTGTTTCGCTGGTCCAGCAGGTTGCACTGGAATCAAAGCCCGCACCTCCCCCTCACCCGCCCCCACCCCCACTCCACTCTCTCTCTTCCCCCCCGCCCCCCCCCCACTACCCTGCTTGCCTTGAATGTATTTTTTATCTTTAAATTTTGTTTGAAAAGGGGAAACAGAAACCCATTGTAATACATAATTTTGGTCAGGTAATAGTGGGAGTATTGCATGAAGAATACAAGTAAAGGAAAAATATTCAAGCAGTGGGTAAGTCAAACGTTATGGCCAGAAATTTCCCAGCTGTTCACTGGCGGCGGGATTCTCTGGTCGGCCAAAGACCCCGTCCCCCCCACCAGTTTCTCAAACATCCTAGCCACATACACTCTGTCCCGCGTTCCCTCATTCCCTTCAGGCAGCCTCACGATTTTGAGATTCTGCGACTCTCCAAATCGTCCACCTTCTCCCGCAGCTTTTTCTGACCCTCCGTAATCATCAGCATTTTAGCCTGCAACGAGGCCAAATGGTCCTTCTGGTCAACCTCTGACTCTTCCACCTTCCGGAGCGATGCATTCTACACCTCCAGCCTCTGCTCCACTCGCTCTAGGGCTGCCTAGATCAGCTTTGGTACCTTAGCCACGTCTTCTGAGGCCTCCTTCCTCTGCCGCTGGAATTTAGCCGTACAAAACTCCACTAGATGCTCCTTTGACCATTGTGTGGGCAACAACGCCAAAGATCTCTCCGCCATCTTTTCCTCTATCACACATCGAGCGTCCTCCTGGCCTGACTGTTGCCCTTTGTTCGTTGCACTCCTTGTTTGTTTGGTAGGGCTTAGATCGAAGGAGAGTCATTGGACTGAATTCGCCGCCGTCGGGTTCTCTGTTTTGCCGTCAGCCCGGGGGTTTCCTAACGGTGTGGATCTGCCGCACAATGGGAAACCCTGCTGACCAGCCGGCAAAACGGAGAATCCCGCCGGCGTGCCGCACAAGAAATCTGGGGCGGGATTCTCTGAGACCACGCAGGGTCGGAGAATCGCCGGGGGGGGGGAGGGGGGGGGGCGATTCCCACCACGCCGCTCCGATGCCGGACTGCTGATTCTCCGGTGGCAATCACGCTGGCGCGGTCGCCGCGGCGCCGGTCAGGGGCCATTGAAAGCGGCCCCCGCGGCGATTCTCCGTGCTTGACAGGCCGAGTGCCCGCCGAGTCCCACCGGCGTCGTTCGCGTGTGGCCCTACCCGGCAGGACCTTGGCGTTCTGGCTGCGGGGGCCATCCTGGTGGGGAGGCGGAGGGAGCCGACTCCGGAGGGGGGGGGGGCCTCCTCGGTGGCCATGCACGCGATCGGGAGCTACCGATCGGCGGGCGCGCTCATTCTGGGGCCCGTGTAGGGCTGGCCTTCGGCGCCGGAGCAGCGCATAGCACTCCGGTGCCGTGTTGGCCCCGAGCAAGGGTAGAATGACTGGGCCTGGAGGCCCATTGACGCCGGCGTCGCCCGCGCTGGCGTCAACACTTGGCCGGGATTTCAGAGAATCCCGGCCCTGGTGTGGCGGGACGGAGAATCCCGCCCATTAGCTCTCACTGTTCCTACGTTTTCCACCTGCGTAACACCCCACAAAACGAGCGAAAAGGACAAAAAAATCCAACCTTGGGCAGGAGCCACCTAATGTGAGACCCCTCACTCCATAGCCGCCATCAGAAGTCGATCAATTTATTTGTGCCTCAAATTGGGCTCCCAGTTCATCAGCAAAAGACTTGCCTGAGGAGATTTCAGCACAATCTGATGAAATCATTCCATTGACACCAGTAGGTCTTAGCAGCTTAAGGGTTAATGCCAAGGATGCATCAGGTTTTATTAATTTCTTTAAAAAACGTTTTTGTGCAACAAAGAGTATTTTCTGATCGTGGTACTAAAGGAATGGTGCTGCGATCGTAACAATTTACATGTAACGATTAAACGGCTTAAGATACGCTCTCCGCATATGAATGAAATTTTCTTCATTGATCCCATTTGGGGTTTTTTGCAGATTGTGCACAACTAAAACCGTTGAAGCTTCAAAGGGAAATAGCGCATTATAGCTCATCAGTAGGTTGACCTACTTAGGATTTTTTGCATTGATTAACATTTCTGGACTCATGCTGCCTTTAAACTCTGCAACCACATCAGCTGGAAAGCACATGGTCGATTTGATTTTGAACTTTGTTTATGCAGCCCCGAGTTTGTGCCTCTACTCACCAGAGATTGCCTCTCCCTGTTGCCTGCCTTGATGGTCTAGTTCCTATGTTGCTTCTTCTTGTCCCATTTCTGGATTGGTTGTCTTAATGAATGTGAAGACTCAATGTTGTTTCTTGAAGGACTGCCCTTTTGTTCCATTTTGCTTGATATCCTGGCCTGTAAAATCCTTTGATCTTAGTCTTAAAAAAATTCAATTGGTCCATGGTCCACAGTCTTTTGGGGAAAGGAATTTCAGATTTACACTGTCATTGTTTGGTAGTACAGAAGTCATAGAGTCATAATCATCGAGTTTTCCAGCACAGAAAACGGTCCTTCGGCCCACCGTGTCTGCATCAGCAATCAACCACCAGCCTCTGCTAATCCCATTTTCCAGCACTTGGCCCATAGCCTTGTGTGCAATGGTGTTTCAAGTGCTCATCTAAATGCATCTTAAATGTTGCGAAGATTCTCGCCTCTACCACCCTTGACTATCGCTGAGAAAAAGAACCATATCACCGCTTTTCATCTTTCACTGACCAGGATGTTTGCAAGAATACCAAGTGTAAAGGGAATAACAATTTATACTTCACGAAAAGAGAATGCTGATTAGTTGGACTATGATTGGTAGAGGTGGCGCCACGGAGAATGCACTAAATAACTGATGACTGACAGTTAACTGCAAAGCTTTGTTTAAATTCACACCGAGCAGTTGACTCTGATTGATCAAGGCATCGCCCTGGGGTCCTTGGCTTTTGCCGATGTTGTTCCGTTGAAACAGGTGCTATTTGTGTATATGTTCTCTCTATCTTCAAAGAAGAGGCTCTGTGCATTAATATATAGCTTCTAGCACATGTGCCGCACTGACCAGCCCCGTACCAGCCTCCCCGAACAGGTGCCGGAATGTGGCGACTAGGGGCTTTTCACAGTAAATTCATTTGAAGCCTACTTGTGACAATAAGCGATTTTCATTTCACTGCGAGCCTGACCAATAAACTTCAATTTATATTGTAAGCATAATTCATACAATATTTAGGATTGCTGAGCAAATGATCTCTAATCGCGGAATCATATCCCATTTTGGACACTGTGTTTTGAGTTTTGAAAGCACTGGCTGGTTGGGTACAGTCAGTACTTTGCCTGTTGCAAACAGCTGAAGTGACGTGCTGTTTGGTACAATTAGTTTAAACAAAACTTGGCAGTTATCTGTCAGTCATCAGTTTACTGGTGCATTCTCCATTGGCCTATACCAATCAGAGTCCACTTGCCAACCAATCACCATTCTCTTCCCATGAAGTATAAATTGTTGTTCCCTTTACATTTGGCATCCTTGTGAATAAAAGCCACCCAAGTGACTTATTGCACCGCAATTGTTATGATACCAGAGGCAGGTGTGGAGCCGTACACCATGTGGGGAGACTGCCAGGTATACTCTGGTGGTTTCCGGTCAGGTTCAGGGAGAAAGGGGGGCCTCCTTATCGGGGACCCTGTGCCCCATGGAGGGCCTGACCAATGGCAAGGACCACACCCTCCGACAGAAACTCTCTATCTTCCACACGCCTCCTGGCCACCGCCTGGGCCTGCCTGAGTGGCACCTGTGAGACTGGTCAACTCACCTGTGTTCTGGGCCTTCATAGAATCATGTGCAGAAGGCGACTGTTTAGCCTATCGAGTCTGCAACGACCCTTTGAAAGACCACCCTACCTAGGCCCAATCCCCCACCCTATTCCTGCAACCCCAGGAGGTGAGAGAGGCCAATGTTTTGGCCGTTGCCTCCAAATAGCCTAGAGACGGATTTTGCTAGGGCGGCGGGACTTGGAGCCGCAGAAAGCGGGTGTGTGGGTGAGCGACCTGGAAGAATTCCTGAGGCTGGAAAAGGTTAGGTTCGCTCTGAGGGGTTAGCAGAGGGGTTCACCCAGGTGGAAGCCATTTATCGATTTCTTTAAGGTGGATTGAGGGGGTCAGAAAGGGGGAGGGGTTGGGTAAGGGGGTTAAAATGGGGAAGGGGAGATGTGGCGGGGTGTTGGTGTCAGGGGGGCAGGCAGGTTGTACTTATTTATTGAGGTTTTTTGCTGTTCGTCTGATATTTTGTGTATATATGTGAAAATGCCTTGAATAAAATATTTATTTTTAAAAAGCACTTTGTCAGGGAGGCACTGTGGTGCAGTGGTCAGCACCTCTGCCTCACAAGGCCGAGGACCCAGTTCGATCCCGGCCCCGTGTGTGCGTGGGTCTCATCCCCACATCCCAAAGATGTGAACGGTAGATGGATTGGCCACGCTAAATTGCCTCTTCATCTGAATTTTTTTTTAAAATGTACTTTGTCAGGCTTTGCTTGGACCTGGAGAATCACATTCTGGGAACCTCTGTACATTAGCATAATAAGCAGGTCTTCGGGTGAATGTTGCACACAGTCAGTGCCTATTCTTCAATTGCATTGATGTGGAGTTTTCTTTGTTTGTGGTGTTTACAGAACTCCAAAATCACTGAAGTATATAGATGGCTCTGATCTCATTATAGACTCCATGGTAAATATGTTCGTTTCATACATGGCATTTAGGGTTCTGATTCCAAATGACGCTTATCAAGTTAAACATTCCTGGCTACTGATGATTTGTGAAGCAATATAAAAATAAATAGCAGTAAGGAAATAACTTCATAAAATAATTAATTAGAGCAAAGTGCCGAAGGCAGGGCTGGAGGACTTCACACAACAGTCCTATGTAGAACGTGAAGTGAGAGCTCAATAACATGTGCAACACCTTTCATCCTATTTTCCTTTGTTCTTAGTGATCCACGGTATTCTCAGTGATCCTCAGATCTCACTTGTGCTTCCAATGGTAATGTGCACCAGTAGGGATACGGTGCCTCAAACCAGAGGGCATTTGTTGGTATCTCACCTTGGCTGATAATTGTAGCAAGAGGGCAATGGTTCTGAAAGCAGGCACCATCATTTCCTCATATCTGTTTTTTTTCCCCAGCTTATTTTGCTGTGCAAGAACATTCAGTATCATAATCAACCATGGGGAAATTTATGTTCAGTCCTCATTATCCAGGGACTTAGTAATGTCTATTATTGTCTTCCTGAATGGTCCCACAGTTTAAACAATACCTTGCCATACGTTTTATCCGATCAATTGCTTTTGTCTAAAAATGGACCATCCACGTCCTTCTTGACTTTGCCTATACCATCCACACCCACTGGACAGTCAGTTTGATCCAATAGCAAGTCTTTTGAGTGGAATAGTTAAAACTAAACTATCCATTCACCACCTTCCTTCAAAAGCTGCGTCGTGTTTCCCATTGCAATGTTTTTTGAAGTCAGTTTTATGATTCTGTTTTTACTCATTAAAATCTTGAAATTCAGGGCAGCATGGTGGTGCAGTGGTTAACATTGCTGCCTCAGGTTCGATCCCGGCTCTGGGTCACAGTCCGTGTGGAGTTTGCACATTCTCCCCGTGTTTGCGTGGGTTTCGCCCCCACAACCCAAAAGATGTGCAGGCTAGGTGGATTAGCCACGCTAAATTGCCCCTTATTTGGAAAAAACGAATTGGGTACTCTAAATTTATTTATTTTTAAAAAAATCTTGAAATTTGGATAATGTTTTCACTCAGTCTCCCTTTCGTCACTGAATGTTCATTGACCAGTTTGCCAGAGGTGCCATTGAAGTGTATGACTGAATCGGCAATAGTCTGTACAATTGTCAAAGCTGTAAATGCATTGACAATTCTTTGGTTTCTTCCTCCTGCTAAAGGTTGGATGCAATATTGCACCAGTTGCTTCTATGTAAACAACAACATTCTTGCAAAGATGTTCCATTGCTAACTGTGGGACGATGCTCGGTAACGCTCCAATGTTTTCCCAAGTAATTGGCTCCAAGTCCACTTTGTCAGTTGAGTGTGTTGGATGTGTCACACATCTTGCTGGTGTCTACCTTTAGAACAATTGCTAGGATGATCAGCCAAGGTGCGGTACCAACATGTGCCCTCTGGTGTGCATTACCAGCTATTTGGCAGGAAACATAAGAGTTGAAGACACTATGGAACACTAATCCACTAGCAAACCTAAAGTGTGCAGCTGGATATAACGCAGAGGTGTTAGGAATCCCCAAGACACCCAAATAATATTCAGGGCTCAAAATTAGATTGGTGAATCATCCATTCTCGTAAAAATGAGTGGGAGAGTTATTCACATAGTACAGGTATCCTTTCACACAGCTACCTCCTCTATTGAGCTACAAGAATCCCAATGTGTACATTGACGGGTGAAGGTCAGCTTGCAGTAGGCATTAGTGGAGGATCCATTAGTGGATTTCTCAACTAGCGCATCAAGGAAAGGGAACGTATGAGGCTGCTCCATCTCAAAAGTGATATGGTGTAAATTTCCATGTGCTGCAAGATTGGCCTTATCAGCAATCTTGTAAATAGGGTCCCAGGTTCGATTCCCAGCTTGGGTCACTGTCTGTGCACATACACAGGAGGCGTTAGTTATGATCTTTCAAAAATCACTGGAGTCAGGGAAAGTCCCAGAGGATTGGAAAATCGCTGTTGTAATTCCCCTGTTCAAGAAGGGAACAAGGAAAAAGATGGAAAATTATAGGCCAATTAGCCTAACCTCGGTTGTTGGCAAGATTCTAGAATCCATTGTTAAGGATAAGATTTCTAAATTCTTGGAAGTGCAGGGTTGGATTTGGACAAGTCAGCATGGATTTAGTAAGGGGAGGTCGTGCCTGACAAACCTGTTAGAGTTCTTTGAAGAGATAAGCAATAGGTTAGACCAAGGAGAGCCAATGAATGTTATCTATCTTGACTTCCAAAAGGCCTTTGATAAGGTGCCTCACGGGAGACTGCTGAGTAAAATAAGGGCCCATGGTATTCGAGGCACGGTACTAACCTGGATTGACGATTGGCTGTCAGGCAGAAGGCAGAGAGTTGGGATAAAAGGTTCTTTTTCAGAATGGCAACCGGTGACGAGTGGTGTCCTGCAGGGTTCAGTGTTGGGGCCGCAGCTGTTCTCTTTATATATTAGCGAACTAGATGACGGGACTGGGGGCATTCTGGCTAAGTTTGCCGATGATACAAAGATAGGTGGAGGGGCAGGTAGTATGGAGGAGGTGAGGAGGCTGCAGAAAGACTTAGACAGTTTCGGAGAGTGGTCCAAGAAATGGCTGATGAAATTCAACGTGGGCAAGTGCGAGGTCTTGCACTTTGGGAAAAAGAATAGAGGCATGGACTATTTTCTGAACGGTGACAAAATTCATAATGCTGAAGTGCAAAGGGACTTGGGAGTCCTAGTCCAGGATTATCTAAAGGTAAACTTGCAGGTTGAGTCCGTAATTAACAAAGTGAATGCAATGTTGTCATTTATCTCAGGAGGCTTGGAGTATAAAAGCAGGGATGTACTTCTGAAGCTTTATAAAGCATTAGTTAGGCCCCATTTAGAATACTGTGAGCAATTTTGGGCCCCACACCTCAGGAAGGACATACTGGCACTGGAGCAGGTCCAGCGGAGATTCACATGAATGATCCCAGGAATGGTAGGCCTAACATACGATGAACGTCTGAGGATCCTGGGATTATATTCATTGGAGTTTAGGAGGTTGAGGGGAGATCTAATAGAAACTTACAAGATAATGAATGGCTTAGATAGGGTGGACGTAGGGAAGTTGTTTCCATTAGCAGGGGAGACTAGGTCCCGGGGGCACAGCCTTAGGATAAAAGGGAGTCACTTTAGAACAGAGATGAGGAGAAATTTCTTCAGCCAGAGAGTGGTGGGTCTGTGGAATTCATTGCCACAGAGGGCAGTGGAGGCCGGGACGTTGAGTGTCTTTAAGACAGAAGTTGATAAATTCTTGATTTCTCGAGGAATTAAGGGCTATGGAGAGAGAGTGGGTAAATGGAGTTGAAATCAGCCATGATTGAATGGTGGAGTGGACTCGATGGGCCGAATGGCCTTACTTCCGCTCCATGTCTTATGTTCTTATGGTCAAACCCTGTGTCTACGTGGGTAACCTCCGGGTGCTCCAGTTTCCTCCAACAAGTCCTGAAAGATGTGCTTGTTAGGTAATTTGGACATTCTGAATTCTCCCTCTGTGTACCCGAACAGGCGCCAGAATGTGGTGACTAGGGGCTTTCCACAATACCTTCATTGCAGTGCTAATGTAAGCCTACATGTGACAATAAAGATTATTATTATAAGAGGGGGTTGACTGAGAACGTCAACACAACCCTATCAAAGATGCTCTTCCATTTGACCTGACTGTAAAAACCCCACTCACAGTGAGGCAGGTTTGTGGAAATCTCCCTAAGTTAGCTGAACCTCCAGGATGCCATCCGATTGCCACAATCCCCTGAGTGTGTGGTTTCCAGCTTGTTCTTAGCCTCAACAATCCAAATGTGTCGTCGTATTCTCTTGTAAGTAATGTGCAACACAACTCCACAAATGGACCCAGATTCAAAACCCGCCACAGCTGATGGTGAAATTTGAATTCAATAAAAATCTGGACATAAGTCGAAAGGTGACCATGAAACCATTGTCGATTGTTGTAAAAACCCATCTAGTTCACTAATATCCTTTAGGGAAGGAAATCTGTCATCTGTACCTGACCTGGTCTATATTTGACTCCAGGTTCACCGCAATGCGGTTGATGCTCTCTGGGATAGGCAATAAATGCTGGCCCAGCGATGCCCACATCGCATGGCACTGCCAAGGTGCCCAGGCAGCACTGCCAGTTGGCATGGGGACTGCCAAGGTGTCAGGTTGGCACTGCCAACCTGGCATTTTCTGCACATGTGTGATCGGGCCAGGGGAGCCCTGCATAGGTGCTGGGGGGGGGGGGGGGGGGGGCACCTCCCATAGTGCGTTTGGGCTGGAAGGGGTCAGGGGTCACTTCGGGGGCCAAGGAGATGGGGATGGCAATTAAAAATGGCAACCTGATCTCTCGCTAGACTGGGGAGTTCTGGCGAGCGGAGCTCCCCAGTGTACAAAACAAGGTTATGTACGCACTTGGGCACGCGTTCCCGACTGAGGCCCCTTATACAATGCGAGGCAGTTTGTGTCGCAATGTGTTTCTCGGCGAGCGCTGGGAAACATGCCGCTCAACGCGCTCACTATGGACTTTGTTCCCAATTAGTTGAATCGTGCCCATAATCTCTAAAAGCATCAACTTGAGGGTTTTTTTGGCTTGTGAAGTCACATGGGCACATGAACCATTGGCAAAGTCTTCAAAAGATTTTCAAATCTGCCATTACATCAAGCAATGTTTTTCTGCAAAGCCCCCCCCCCCCCCAACCCCAACTTCCGTAACAGTGACAAAATGCTCGATACACCAGCAGTTTTATTTCCATGAAGCCTTTGGGCACTTGTTCTGAGGCCTGAAAAATTTAAGTGGCTCAATATTTCTGGGCGATGAATGGGGTTTGCACTTTGGAGCAGAGCTTGCTGTCTGCCCCATTTATCTGTACCGTAAATCCAGGTGCCCCCCACCACTCCCTCCCCATACCGTGGCAAAAGTTTGGAGCCATACCTGGGCCAGTGCCTAGCTCATAGACCCAGCGGGTTGCATGTCAGTGGAGGGCAAGCATGAGTTCTAGTCAGCATCTTCTAGAGGCCTGGAAGTTGCTGTGGAGCAATGTGAATCAAACCTGGACAAATGACCTTGTGGAAAAACTGGTTTCCAATTGTGATTTAAAAAAAAAAAAGAATATTTTTATTCTCCTCCGTTTTTATATTTTCTCCCAAATTTGCACCCACCACCAATAAACAATAAGCAGTCACGAATATAATGTCAATCACCATATCAACAACAACAATCCCATCCTCCCACCAATCCCCAAATAACTGCCCGCATGTTAACAAGCAAATAACAAAATGGAATCAGGAATCACCCATAGTCACCCTTAACACATACAGTCCCCAACCCCCCCCCCCCCCCCCCCCGCCCCCCACTAATGTTCGATGTTATCCAAATAAAGGGTATTAGTGAACCAGATGGGTTTTTACGATAATCGCTTCAAGGTCATCATCATACTTATTAATTCTAGATTTCTATTGAACTCTAATCTCACCATTTGCTGTGGTGGAATTTGACCCCAGGACTCCTGGGTCTCTGAGTTACTAGTCCAGTGACAATATCACTATACATCGCCTCCCCTAGCGGCTGACATCCCTCGTTGCTGCAATGACAGTAGATCTTTTGCGGGACAGGATTCCACCACCCCCCTCATCCCTTCGCTGTGCCCCTGACCTTAGCCCATTTCCCAGGGTCAGCTATATTAACATACTGGGGTTTTGGAACTGGGCCATTTGCACCCTCAGCTTTGGAGCGGGTGGGAGAATACCTGAAAAATTAAAAAATTCCATTTCGCCTAATAAGTGATTGCATTCAGCAAACCCACTGAAAGAATTAATACAACCATCCCATCCTCACCATGGCTCATAGTGCTCCTGGATACCAGGGACACATAGACATCCTTCCATCATGTGCCTCATTCAATAGTGGCCCAGAAATGTCTGGAATGAAGCTCAAGTGAATTTTATTTTTTACCATATCCTTTAGATTGTACTATTTTTGCTCCACTAGATTTTGGAAACAAGAACTTGTGGCACAGTGGGTAGCATCTCTGCCTCTGGGCCAGATGCACTGGATTCAAGTCCCACTTCAGAACTTGATAGCCATAGAAGGTGTGTACAGAACGTGGCTAAACAGGTTGATTATCAGCTTGTACATCCTTCCAACATACCTGAGGGTGAGCAGGAGAGTTTCCTGGTCAGCCGCACTGATGAAGGCAACGGAAAACCACTGTGTCATGATATTCAGGTAAACATCATAGCACATACATACATACAGATGGACAGATCAACGGACCAATCAACACACACAACACGACAGCCAATCACAGGCAAGAGCATACACAGTACAAAACAGGGAACGCGACACTTCCTGGGCACTCAAGCAGTAGACGGCTCAGGGCACAGAGCTCATTGAAGGTCACTCAGACATCCACCATGTGCTGAGTGCCACTACAAGTTAGAATTAGGAATAGGTCCACAGAATCATGGGTCATGATCGAACCTCAGTAAACAGTTTACCAGTGTAAATAGATGTTTGAAATAAAACTGCGTTGTACCATTCACAACCGTGTTGGTTCATCTGTGTGGCAGAGTACCCAACACTTCATAGTACCAGGAGTGAATTTGGTACCTACCTACAAATCCTCCAGAATCTGCCATCCTGCGCCATGGACACCGTCAACACACCATAGCCGCTGCAAGTCGCTGGAAACCTCGGCGTTAATTGGAAGCTGTTCAAACAGCGCTTCCAGCTCTTTCTGGAAGCCAACAAAAAGGAAAGTGCCTCGGACGCCAGAAAGATCGCCATCCTCCTCACCACGGCAGGTCAACACAACATCCATGTCTACAACTCCCTGGTGTTTGCGGAAGGCGAGGACAAGACCAAATACAAGACGGTCCTTCTCAAGCTCGACCAACACTTCAACGTCGAGGTCAACGAGAGTTTTGAGAGGTATCTCTTCCAGCAGCGCCTGCAAGGTAAGGATGAGCCCTTTCAGTCATTCCTTACGCATCTCCGCATCGACGCGCAGTCCTGCGGTTACGACACCACCTCCGATTCCATGATTCGGGACTGGATCGTTTTTGGGGTCACCTCGGGCACCCTACGCCAGCAGCTCTTAAAAATAAATGGCCTCACCTTAGCCTCCGCAATCGAAGCCTGTGTCCTGCACGAAAACGCGACTAGCCATTATACCCAATTTCAGGCGGCCGAATCGGCGCGGCAGGGGTCCTATGCGGCCGGATTGGCGAGGCAGGCGCCCTACGAGGCCGAACGGGTCCAGGCGATCGAGTTCATCGTGGCCCGGACGAGGGCGGACATTTCGCGCGCTTTTCGAGGCCTCCCACGCTTGTGCGCGCCAAAAACTACAGCAACACTGAGGGACGTGATGCGCTGGCGCGCTCGACCCAAGACCGAACCGCGCATGCGCAGTGGCGCAAACGAATGCCATGACGTCACGACGTGCGGCAATTGTGGAGCTGCACATTTAAAGCGGCAATGTCCCGCAAGAAGCCGACAATGCCTCCGCTGTGGCAAGGTGGGCCACTACGCTGCTTGCTGTCGAGCAGCTCAACCTGTCAATGTTCCCCATCTCCGACAACCTCGCAGGGACGTGCGGACCATTCAGCCTCCTTATTACGAATCGTGCCCAGACGATATCCAGACCAGTGACGCAGACGACCGGGACGCCTTCCATGTTGCGGTCAGTGATGGGAACCGAATGTCTCCACCCAGGACCCACCAGCCGGTGCAAGTTAACACGATCAATCCGGGTGATGAATGGTGTGCCACCCTAATGGTCAATCCGAATTCGTCGCCCACCTACTAGACTGGACTTAATGAGACTGCTTGTACATTGAACTCATACTACCACTGTGTTAATATGTTTATGTTCTTATCGTTACAGGAATTTGTTTTGTTGTGCAACCGTTCTTTGTTTATAGTACAACCTCATTGTTATGTTGCACCCGACATCGCCCCTTGTATATAGTTTAGCCCAATGTACATGCTGTAAATATTGCGCACACACACATTTAGCTACACTCAGTATGCATCTCTATTTATGATCACATAGGCATATGTTCTTGTAGAAAAGGGGGGATGTCATGATATTCAGGTAAACATCATAGCACATACATACATACATACTGATGGACAGATCAACGGACCAATCAACACACACAACACGACAGCCAATCACAGGCATGAGCATACACAGTACAAAACAGGGAACACAACACTTCCTGGGCACTCGAGCAGTAGACGGCTCAGGGCACAGAGCTCATTGCAGGCCATTCAGACATCCACCACGTGCTGAGTGCCACTACAAGATAGAATTAGGAATAGGTCCACAGAATCAAGGGTCATGATCGAACCTCAGTAAACAGTTTACCAGTGTAAATTGATGTTTGAAATAAAACTGCGTTGTACCATTCACAACCGTGTTGGTTCATCTGTGTGGCAGAGCACCCGACACTTCACACTGCAGTGCTTTGCCAAGCAAAATCGTGGACCAATCCAATGAAAGTCCATGGTCGCCAATACTTCCTCAGGTCTTGGTACCTGAAGGAGGAGGACTGTTGGAAATACAAATTGATAATGATGCAGTAATTGCAGTGATTCATCATGAATGCCAGGGCCACCTTCCGTAAGCTGATCTGAACTTTGCTGGCTGTATCCTAAGTCCCATGATCCCTGTGTTGACCAACCTACAATGGTTTAATTAAAACATTCAGATTCTAATTTTCAAATCCTTCACTGGCCAAGCCCCTCCCTATCCTTCCAGTTAATTTTCCCCAGCCCAACAACAATTTGTGACAGTAATTTGCGCTGTCTGCATTCTGCCAACTCTGACCTCTTGCCCACCCGGATTTTAATCGCTCCACCATTCTGCTGCCTAGGACCCAGGCTCTGGAATTCCCTCCCCAAGACTCTCTGCTTCTCATTCCTCAAGACATTCCTTGAAAGCTATACATCTGCCCAAAGATCACTTGGTAAGAACATAAGAAATAACAATTTCACTACAAGAAATGCAGAATTAAACCACTCCGTTTATGTAGATATTTTTTTGTATCTTCTAACGTCTCCCTCCAAATACTATTATTTTTCTGCTGCTTATTTTAGGAAATGAGAATCGAGAATGGTGCGATGACATCGGCCAGGATTCTCCATTTTGGAGCCTAAGTGTTCCTGCCAGCGGAGAATCGCTACTGGTCTCCGCTGGCACTGGTGCGGGACCTGGTATGCGAGTCTCTCCCCTGCACCATGCTAATTTCTGCATGGGGAAGAGCTCGACAGATTCCATTGGAATCCAGGTATCAGGCCCCCATTTAGAATGGACAGCCGGATACCGACGTCTGGCAGCGGGACCCACCCCCACTGACAGGTAGGGACACATTCTCTTCCCCCCCCCCCCCCCCACCCCCATCACACCATGGGAATAATGACTCTTCTCCCCCCCCCCCCTCCCCCACACCGCGCACACAAGGGTGACCCGACCCCTTCAACCGTCTCCCATCGGAGACTCCCTCCATCAGAGGCACCCTCCTTCAGAGACCCCCTTCAACAAAGACCCCCCCCCCCCATTAGAGACCCCCATCAGAAATGCCCATCAGTAACCCCTGCATGAAAGCTGAATAGCAGTCCAGGCAGTAGAGTGAAATATCATTGTATTTTCATTTACCCTTCCCTAATACCTGCTGCCTCAGACAAAGGTGTTTAAAGCAGCAGCTGTTACAGATGTCAGAGGCTTCCCGGAAAGCCAAATACACTTCAAAGGGCTTCAGATCTTTTGACAGCCTTTATAATGCAAATTTTCCATTCAATTTCACACAACAACATATTGCACTAACCAGTGATTGGTGGTGTATTGGTCCAGACACAGTTGCTTAGGTGACTTGTTTATTTGTCTTTCCCTTCATGCTTGAATGCATAACAACTACTCTGCTTAGCTGCAAACAACAATTTTTAGAAACATTCTTGCTAAGATTGATGGTTCCTCACCATATCAAAAGGAGCTCAATGCGTTCTGCTGAGAATAAGAGGAAGTGAAAATGCAGTGATTATTCACTCTCCTACCTGGAATGCTCTTCAGCTTTCTGAATGGGAGTCTCCGTCACCTCAGTTATGCACTGACCCCCTTGAGGGTTCACCGTGTTGGGGTCACGCTTGGGCAAACTTGCAAAAAAGCCAGCCCGGAGGAGTCCATGCGTAACGGGAGGGTGAATTGGACTTCCAGCCCTGTTGCGGGGCGTGTAGAGCGCTGAGGCCTTCGGCTCATCACCAAACCCATTTTTCCCTTGATGCTCCATTCTCCGCCCGATTGAGAATCCCACTACTGGCGATGGGATCATCTGGAGTCTCAAGGATATCCAGACCAATGGTATATCTAGATTCAAGTAAATTTAACGATGGTAAAGAAAACCAGGTGAATGATAGAGATGAAAACAGGATGAATTACAGTTATATTAGATACAGAAAGAGAAATCAAGGATGGAATTTTCCCATCCGTTCCTCGGCGGGTCCCCTGGTGCGCAGGAGCGGAGAATCCAGCAGCAGGCTAAAAGTCGGAACTGCGTTGACGTAAAGTTGGTTGTGGTTCCCCGATGGCAAGTTAATGGCAGATCGGCCATCTCGCCGGCTAGTGGCACAAACTCCATTTCCATTTATTATCATCTCATGAATGTTCATTAAAACAGCTGCTCACTGGAATCTCCTTCAATCTTGCATCACGCCAGCGGAAAATGGCCTCAAACTCATGCACAGATTGCATCTCAGTTCGCTCATGACTTTGAGGGGAGTGCAACATAAATAGCTTACGTGCCATAGCGTTGCGCCGGTCTCGTTGCAATGAATGCCACAATGCTGGGGTTATAGGGTTGGTCTCCTCCTGCTCTTTGCCGACATTATCCAGAAGGGCACAACTGGGCTGCAGTACTCAGGCTCAATCACTGGCCAGTACTGCGCTGGGTTTGAGGAGTTCTTCTGCTCCTGATGGCTCACACCTTTGTCCACAAGGGCACCACTGTGCAGTGGTACTCAGGCCAAACTCCACTTTCACAAATGAGCATTTTGACCCGGGATGCAGGGTGAGGGGAGGGTGGGATTGATGAACACAAGGTGTTAATGGGGAAGGAAAGCTTTGCAAGAGCTGTCCGGGGCGGGGGGGGGGGGGGGGGGGGGAAGAGGGCAAGAAGGTGCAGGAGGATGAGGAACAACGGTAGGCAGAGGGTAGATCGAGGGGTGGAAAGTTTGAACCCAACAATTATGGACGAGCCACTTAAAAAAAGGGATCAAAGGGATAACACAGTCTTGGCTGGCAGGGGATGTAAGCAGACTCTGGAATAATGGGGTGGTGGTTTGGGAGAGGACACTGTAGCCCTTGGTTTTCATGGCAACGGGAAATGCTATGAAAGTCCAAGTCCTTGGTCTGGGGTTTTCAGTCAGGAGTGACAGAGTACAGACACTCGTGTGCTGATGTGGAAAGGCAGTCCAGGGGTGCGGAGGGCATGCAGTAGGGGCCATCATTGGGAGCATAGTGTGCTTCAGCTGCAGGGAAGGGCAAGGGCAGTGTGCTTCAGAGGAAGCAAGCATAGCTTGGTGTACAGGCCTGTCTCACAGTCCCAGTCCTTGGACTTGGCAGGCTTTGTACTGGACCTCAGATGGAATGGTGAAGGTAACTGGGGGCATCTGTAGACCAGAACACACACAATATAAGTGGAGGCCGGGGTTGCGGGGTGGGGATGTGAGACTCTCCTACAAGGGTTCACCTCAGTAGGCGACCTTGCACGCAGCCTCTAGATGGGGTGGGTAGAGGTCCACCTGGGATATGAGCACATCAGAGTGATGGACTCAGGATGAGGGGGAGGGAAAGCGGGTGGGGGTAAGAACGTCCACCGCAACGACTTTGGGAGTCAGTATTATCAGGGGAGGCTGTAGAACATTAGGAAGAAGCTGTACGTTTACACTGTGCCTGAGATAAACCTAGAACATCACAATGAGAATAGTAGTGTTGAGCTCTGTTTGGAAATAAAAGTGAAGAACCGGCACCTTTTTGTACCACAGTATTGACTTGGCTCAATACAAAAGTAACAAGGAATCTGACCGTGAGGGGTCTGAGGCAGTGTGGGAGGAGGCCCTCTCGGGAGGCAGGGGGTGGGGGGCGCCCTCTAACTTGTCGGTGCTGCAAGAGTGAACAGGAATCAACTGAGTTCAAAAGGAGGAAGACCTCTTTGGGAAGAATGTTATTATTAAAGGAATACTCCGAACACAGTGGGTTCGAACCATAGTCGCTGCATCTCCAGAGTAACACCTCGGAATGTAGATTTTATGAATGTGGACAGTGAAGCAGGTTTGCTGCAGCATAAATGACCTTCCATCAGTGAAGGTCAATCACGTGTTCACCAGAATTGGCATTCTGAACGGGCCAAAGAGCATCCATGTATTGACCATGAGCTCTTGCTTGGTCATCAGTATGCCACATCACAGTTTGGAGCCCAGAGCTAGTTTGGGTCACTCATCTCATTTACAACTTATCATTCCAGTCAGACTTCTGGGATGCCACCTTGGTCACCTCAACGTATGTGCCAGCGTCTCATGGACAAGACTGCATCAGCACCGTGAAAGTCGGGCAGGAGAAGCTGTGGAGCCTTAGATTTCCCATAAGGTTCATATTCAGAGCTTCACTTTCTCAACCCTTTAATCATTCTTGTCTTCAAGTTTCATTTCAGTGAGAAAGCAAAAGGACAAACCGATCCAGATCTCAATGCTGCCTTCGACAGATCCTAAGACAATGGAAGAGGTGAAGGAGGGAGAAGCGACCCTGAGTCCAGCTCCAGCCGGAGGCCCTGCCTGAGGGACATGGTCACGGGGAGCCAGAGAATGAGCAGGAGGAGAGGTCCAGACAATGGGGATGACTCACCAGACCTGGGGTTTATTGTAGCAGAGTCCCTTATTTACAAATGAGTGAGGCAATGCCGGGCACATATGCGCTTGTCCAGACATGCGCTTGTCTGATACATCACGTATGCCACATTCTTCATAAAGGCCTGACACCACGTGGAGTTGGAGGTAACTCGTCAGTGGCTTTGAGGGTGAGCACAGCACTCAATGCTTTGCCTCTGGATCTTTCGAGGGATCAACAGAAGACCTGTGCGGCATATCTCAGTCCACAACACATCGATGCATTAAGGAGGCCACCGATGCCCTTTACAGGACGGTCGATCATTATGTCACATTTGCTCTGGATAAATCATAGAATCATAGAATTTACAGTGCAGAAGGAGGCCATTCGGCCCATTGAGTCTGCACCGGCCCTTACAAAGAGCACCCTACTCAAGCCCACGTATCTACCCTATCCCCGTAACCCAGGAACCCCCACTTAACCTTTTTATGGACACTCCATGCTCATATATCGCGCCTTTTGCTTTTCTAAGCTGCTCTACGGCCTTGCCTGTAGTCAGCACCCCGAACTCGGCCTGCAGCCTCTGTCGTTTCCTGAGTAATTCTGGCCTCGGGGACCCCGCTGAGCTCCTGTCCGTCCGTAAAATTTCCTTAACCAATCTTATTGGATAGGCACATGGAGCACACCAAAATGACAGGGAATGGGATAGCTTGATCTTAGTTTCGGACAAAGCTCGGCACAACATGAGGGCCGAAGGGCCTGTTCTGTGCTGTACTGTTCTATGTTCCAAGGGCAATTTTCCATGGCCAATCCACCTAACCTGCACATCTTTGGACTGTGGGAGGAAACCGGAGCACCCGGAGAAAACCCTCGCAGACAGGGGAGAAAGTGCAGACTCCGCACAGACAGTGACCCAAGCCGGGAATCGAACCTGGGACCCTGGAGCTGTGAAGCAATTGTGCTAACCACTAACCGTGCTGCCCGGTAAAGATTGCCATGCTCAGTCAGATTCACCAGCTTCACTGCCATCTCTGGTCTAGAGCGCCCTGTGAATGTGCTCACACTGGGAGCTGACGGTCCACTGAGTACCGAGAGCAATGGGAGAAAAGACCTGAAGCTTTTGTCACCACCTAATGATGAAAGCTTTGCTGTGACTGAGATGAGGACATGCTTCGAGATCGCCTCCACATATGCATGTCTTGTGTTCTGCCCCATCATTGAGGAGACACAAATGCTGTCAGAATATCAATGCTGATTTGCTGCCCTCACTTAATGTTCCTTCAGGAAGAAAATGTTAGAAACACACACCGAACATTTCAAATAAAGATTTAAAAACACCTCCCTGAACACACCTCCCTGACATGGGTGTGGAGACTAGTCCAGCTGAGGTTGACATCACATGACTGTTAATCTCACAGTGAGACACTGTCACTGGGTGGGAGGATGACTAAAGCTCAATATAAGAGGATTCCAATGTACAAAATCACAATCCTTTCAGTTGACCAAAATGTTCACGTTCACGTAACCACCAAATGTATTCACAAATGTGCAATTTCTTTACAGTGATAGCACACCTGTGACCCAAAAGTGACATTGAAATTTCATTACGGTCCTAACCCTGTTGCTGTGCCTGGGGGCAGCCCCAGCATCTGCAGCAGCGGTGGAGGCAATCTATTGACTGCTACACCCTGATGTCTGTGATGACTTTGGAGGACACCTTTTGGTGGCTGGAGGCCTGGAAGGCCATGGCCTTATAAGGGTCTCCTACTCAGGGGTAGAAGTGCCCTTGGCGGCCTGAGCAAATGGAATGGATGAGGTCACAGGCAGAGGGGACTGTGAGCGATTGCACTCTCTCGGAGTGTCCTGAGAGGAGGTGTCCGGATGACATTCCTCCTCCCTATAGGTGCCCGAGGACCCAGCGCTGATTCCTGCAGGAGATGGTGCACCTGGAGGAAAGGCAAGCTGTCTCATCCCCATGTATGTGCCAGCCAGCCTCCCCAGCCAGTTCGGCTGCAGCTTCCTCAAACTCAGTGAGGGCAATGATGCCGGTTGTCCTTCCCCTGGTCTGTTGATCATTCATGCCTGGTGTGTGTCAACTTGGCCTGTATGAAAATGAAAGACAGACATGCGATCAGAGGGGATGGGTGAGATGTATGTCCCCTCTGTGTGGTGAGACCTGCCCAGAAGGGCCAAAGGATGGAGTGTGAGCGATATGATAGATGGGATAGTGGTGATGTGAAAGTCTTTGTGAGAGAACGAGTATTGATATGTGTCCCCTGCTAATGGATGTGTGAGATCTCTGAATAGATCCCTGAACGAATGATGTCATGATGAGAGTTTGATATTGGAGGGAGTTGAAGGATGTCTTACCTTGGTGGAGCGGATTAGATCATTCATCCTCTTCCTGCACTGGGTGGAATTTCAGGTTGCCAGCACTGCTGATCTGCTCTGTGACGGCCTCCCAGGCCAGTGACATGAGACTGGTACGTTTCCTGGAACTATACCGAGGATACATGACATGCTTGTGCACCTGCACCCCTTTGATCAATTCCTCGTGGGCCTGGTGAGTGAAGCGGGGTGCTGTCACCATCTTGAGGCTGCAGGCCTTGTTCCTCCGAGTGCCAGACATCTGTGCTGGTCTCCTGAAGACAATTGGGCTGAAGAGTGTGAGATTGATGTGTTGGACTGAAGTTTGGAAATGGCACCCAGACCTTCTGCCCCATCAGTTTATGGCAGGGGGAGGGATCAGCTCCCCACGTGCCAGCTAATTAGGCCCAATACGTGCCTGTGTATAATTCATGAGCTTCCAAGTGTGGAATCGGGTGTGAGTTCCTGCCATTCCGGCCAGCGGGGACTGTGGCTATAATGAAACCTCTAAGAACAATTCACTATCTGTAGGAGTGAGACTCCCATCATTTCAACTGTTGCCTTTCTGGACCTCCAAATGCTGGATTTCAAATGTGAACCAGAAATCAGTTGATGAGCTGGGTCCTTCCAATATGAAATAACAGCCCTAAATATCTTTGGCAGCATTCATTTATATTTAAGATACAAACCTAGCAGTTTCTGGACTCTCGTGGGGAAGTTGAGGGTGGGACGACTTTTCTGTGAGCTTAACAATAAAGTGTTGCAAATCATCCAGCCCTTAGACTAGCAATATGCAACTCATAGTGCATCTGTTTATCATCACAAATTGATTTATCTTACACATTTTTCACAGTAACTTCATTGTAGTGTAATGTAAGCCTACTTGTGACAATAAAGATTATTATTATTGTTAATAGTAACGGTCACCGAGCAGTTGCTGTTGCATTTTCAGCAGTTCTGGGTCATTATGCTGATTGGTATTTTGGGAGACTTGTGGTATCAGACAGCACTAATGATAAAAGTAATATTGAGGGCTGGAGAGCTGGCAGAACGGTTCCCAAAATCAGTTTTGTCCCCTTCCGACCGAGACTGCGCCAGTTTACTGATGATTTTCAACACAACTGGAGAGACAATTGAGCCATTCGGTGTTTTGCCGTGAAATGCCAAGATCGTGGAGCACAAAAGTCCGAAGCAATCGGCTTCTGGACAACTGAAGTTACGTGAATCATCTATCAATTTAGGTCAACTATCTGAAAGCTGTCAAGTTACACGGGTGCACGACACAGCTGGATTTTGTAATCACAGGACAAATGTATTAAATAGTTCCAAAAAAAAACCCCTTTAAGCTGCTGGAAGTAAATGTGGCAATGCAAGGTTCATTGTGAGATAGAAGGATTAAGAGGAAGTTAAATATTTAAAAAACGATTTCTTATTAACATTTTCCTGCTGCAAAATTACAATATGGGTAACAGAAAAAATATATTTCTTATTTATGGAACTAATCCAGCAAGTGGCGCCCTGCGTACGAAGGCACAGTTTGTATGTCACATTAAATAATCTGTCCCCAAGGGAAAAGCTTAAGATTAAATAGGGGACAGTCCTTGATATTTAGAAGTGAGCTGTCTGTGAAATTCTTTGATAGTGTGATAAAGACAGCTCTGATACTGTTTGTTACATTACCAATAGGATAAAGACAGTTCTGATACCATTTGTTACATTACCAATAGGATAAAGACAGTTCTGATACTGTTTGTTACAGTACCAATAGGATAAAGACAGTTCTGATACTGTTTGTTACATTACCAATAGGATAAAGACAGCTCTGATACTGTTTGTTAGATTACCAGTAGGATAAAGACAGCTCTGATACTATTTGTTACATTACCAGTAGGATAAAGACAGCTCTGATACTGTTTGTTACATTACCAATAGGATAAAGACAGTTCTGATACTGTTTGTTACATTACCAATAGGATAAAGACAGCTCTGATACTGTTTGTTAGATTACCAGTAGGATAAAGACAGCTCTGATACTATTTGTTACATTACCAATAGGATAAAGACAGCTCTGATTCTATTTGTTACATTACCAATATGATAAAGACAGTTCTGATACTATTTGTTACATTACCAACAGTTTATGCAAAGAAGGTGCACGAGCGTGAGCTGGCTTTTCTCTGGGGTCTTGGAAGCACTTTCTGAAGCAATTGCCATATGCATAATATTACAAAGGATTTAAAGCACGGAAATAGGCCATTTGGCCCAACTGATCTATGCTGGTGTTTATCCTCTACACGAGCCTCCAACACATCTTTCTATTCCTTTCTCTCACATATTTTTCTAGCTTCACGGGGCGTGATTTTCAACCCTCATTCGCCATGCGAGATTCTCGTCGGTGAAATTGCGTCTCCTGATTTTCTATACCCCTCGCCAGTGACGTCACGGGTTTCATGCCTACAAAGCCTAATTTGAATGTTTTTTAATATGTTTCAATCTGATTACCCGTTTCCACCCTCCTGCAACCCCCCACCCCATGATCCTCCCTCCCTGAATATTAAGCAGCTATTTGATGACATGAATCAGTCGAGGGTATCTCCCGACGGTGCAAAGGTAAGTATAGCCCCCCGGGGAAGACGGGGTAATGCCCAGGCATGATCCTCTCCCCTGGGGCACAGATTAGCCAGGTCACCTCTGCCAGAGGTGCAGTGCCGGGCTGGCCTCCTGGGAACAACATGGTGGGCAGGGTGGGGGGGGGGGGTCTTGTTATGTGTGATGGGTGTGGTGTTGGGCGTTCTGACACACAGATGAGCCAACACAGTTGTATTTGGTACAACGCTGTTTTATTCAAACTTACTACCTACTGTTTTGTCTTGATACTCTGCACGTGGGGACTCCCTGTCTGTGATGTTAAAACAGGTCTTGTCGTTGTCCTTGTCCCCAGATCTACTGCCCACCAGGTGTCGTGTTTGTCCTTTTATACTGTCCCTGTCTTTGTCTGTGATTGGTTGTGGTGTTGTATGTTCTGATTTGTCTGTTGGTGTGTCTATCATGATGTGTGTGTTTGAATATCACGACATCCCCCCTTTTTACAAAGATATGTGCCTACGTGGTTATAAATATAATCGTATCATGAGTGCATCTAAGAGTGTGTGTGTGTGTTGTGTACAGCATGTGCATATGACGTAACTATTTACATGGGGCGATGTCGGGTGCGTCACACTAACAAGGTTGTACCATAACAAAACATGAATGCGAAAAAAAACTTTGAATAGTGGTCCGGTCAAACGATATCTGGAACGATAAACAACAACAGGTTATAATACAGTAGTGTTTAACTTTTTAAACGTAGGAACAGTGTTATAAGTCCAGTCTAATGGGTGTGCGACGAATTCGGGTTGACCGCCTCAAGGGTGGGTCAAGAACCACCGACTGATGTGCAAGCCTGGCCATGGGTGGCGATGGAAGGGGCGTGATCTGCGGCAGCTCCACGAAGTCATCCTCGGAAGCCTGTTGAGGACCTGGCGTGTGTGTACAGTGTGGCTGCGAGCGTGGAAGTCGGCGAAGGGCGCGCCGATTGCGGCGACGCACTGAACCATCCGGCATGCGTATCAGGAACGAGCGGGGAGCCACACGTCGGAGAACTTCGGCCGGTGCTGACCAGCCACCATGCGGTAGATGGATGCGTACTTTGTCTCCGGAGGACAGGGGGGGGCAGGTCCGTCGCTCGTGTGTCGTACTGACTCTTCTGGCGATCACGCTGCATTTGCATCTTACGAAGAACTGTATCATGGTCTGTTGTTGGTGCCAGGATGGATGGCACCGTCGTCCTGAGGGAGCGACCCATCAGGAGCTGTGCTGGCGAGAGACCAGTGGCTAGCGGGGCCGATCGATAGGCCAGCAAGGCGAGGTTAAAGTCCGATCCGGCAGCAGCCGCCTTGCAGAGGAGCCGCTTGGCAATGTGAACGCCCTTCTCTGCCTTCCCATTCGACTGTGGATGAAGAGGGCTGGACGTCACATGAGTGAAACCATATGCTGCGGCAAAGGATGACCATTCACGGCTGGCGAAACAGGGTTCATTGTCCGACATGACAGTCATTGGAATGCCATGGCGAGCAAATGTTTCCTTGCAGGCCCCAATGACTGCGGACGACGTCAGATCATGTAGAGGCATGACTTCCGGGTAGTTGGAAAAGTAATCTATAATAATGATGTAATCTCTGCCGAGCGCGTGAAATAGGTCAACATCCACCTTTGCCCAGGGGGACGTCACCATCTCGTGTGGTAGAAGTTTCTCCGGAGGTTGCGCCGGCTGAAACCTCTGACAGGTTGTGCAATTGAGCACCATGTTGGCTATGTCTTCATTAATACCCGGCCAATATACCGCCTCTCGGGCCCTCCGCCTGCATTTCTCGACTCCCAAGTGGCCTTCGTGTAGTTGATTAAGAATCATCTGGCGCATGCTGTGCAGAATGACAATCCTGTCTAACTTCATAAGGACCCCGTCAATGTTGGTAAGGTCATCTCGCACATTATAAAACTGCGGGCACTGCCCTTTGAGCCACCCTTCCGCCATGTGGCGCATCACTCGCTGTAGAAGGGGGTCAGTCGCTGTCTCTGCGCGTATGTGGGCCAGACTTGGGTCGTCAGCCGGCAGATTTGCTGCTGTCAGAGTAACGTGTGCCTCAATTTGACATACGAACCCCTCCGCACCTGGTGGTGTACTCACTGCTCGGGAGAGCGTGTCTGCCACGATGAGATCCTTCCCCGGAGTGTAGATCAGTTTGAAATCATACCTCCTGAGTTAAGTAAGATGCGCTGGAGGCGAGGGGTCATGTCGTTCAGGTCCTTGTTTATTATGTTGACCAGGGGGCGGTGGTCAGTTTCGACCGTGAATCGTGGAAGACCATAGACATAATCGTGGAACCTGTCCAATCCAGTTAACAAGCCCAGGCATTCTTTTTCTATTTGCCCGTAGCGCTGTTCTGTAGGGGTCATGGCTCGTGAGGCATATGCAACCGGGGCCCATGACGACGTGCTATCTTTCTGCAAGAGTACTGCTCCAATAACAGATTGGCTGGCATCCGTTGAGATTTTTGTGGGGCGAGCCGTGTCGAAGAACGCCAACACTGGTGCCGTGACCAGTTTGTGCTTGAGCTCCTCCCATTCCAGCTGGTGCGATTGTTGCCATTGGAATTCTATTGATTTCTTCACGAGATGGCGCATAGCCGTTGTATGAGAAGCAAGGTTAGGAATGAACTTCCCAAGGAAGTTGACCATGCCCAAGAATCTTAGGACAGCCTTCTTGTCAGCCGGCCGTGGCATGGCTGTGATGGCGCTAATTTTGTCTGCATCGGGACGGACCCCTGATTGTGAGATGTGGTCCCCGAGGAACTTCAGCTCAGTCTGGCCAAAAGCACACTTGGCGCGGTTGAGACGCAGGCCATTTTGTCGTATGCGGGCGAAGATGCGTCGTAGACGATGCATGTGCTCCTGCGGAGTGGTGGACCAAATGATGATATCGTCCACATATACACGTACCCCTTCGATGCCTTCCATCATCTGCTCCATGATTCGGTGGAAAACCTCAGATGCCGAGATGATGCCAAATGGCATCCGGTTGTAGCAGAATCTGCCGAAAGGGGTGTTAAACGTGCATAGCCTTCGGCTGGCCGGGTCCAATTGGATCTGCCAAAATCCTTTGGACGCATCCAGTTTGGTAAATATTTTGGCTTGGGCCATCTCGCTGGTGATTTCCTCTCGTTTGGGGATGGGATAATGTTCCCGCATAATGTTGTTATTTAGATCTTTAGGATCTATGCATATGCGGATCTCGCCAGAGGGCTTTTTTACACAGACCATGGAGCCGACCCATGCGTGGGCTCCATGACCCTGGATAGGACCCCTTGGTCCTGAAGAGCCTGCAGCTGCAACTTGAGGCGGTCTTTGAGTGGCGCAGAAACCCTGCGAGGTGCGTGAACGACCGGGATGGCGTCCGGTTTGAGGTGAATCTTGTAAGTGTATGGCAAAGTTCCCATGCCTTCAAATACCTCCTGGTTGTGAGCAAGGAGGGAATGGAGATTTGCGTGGAACTCAGCATCCGGGAAGTCGGATATCTCATCTGGAGAGAGAGACATACTGCGCTGTACCAGGTGAAGGACCTTATACGCCTGTGCGCCCAGTAACAAATCTTTTGATGAGCCAACAACTTCGACGGGGAGTGTGGCCGTGTGCATTTTGTGAGTTACCTGTAGCTGGCAAGAACCCATGGACGGGATGACGTTCCCGTTATAATCAACCATCTTGAGCCGGGATAGCGTGATGGGTGGTTTGACCTTCATGGCCTGGAATTCAGAATATGCAATCAGGTTGGCGGATGCACCGGTGTCCAGACAGAAGGTGACGTGCGATCGGTTGACCGTTAGGGTGGCACTCCACTCATCGGCCGGATTGATGGCGTTGACCCTGTTTACATCGATGACGGAAATCCGGAAGGCATCCTGGTCATCTGCATCATTTAGCTGGAAGTCTTGATGCGTGGGCTGGACGGTCCTGACGTGTCTGCGAGATTGTCGGAGATGTGTAGGATCCATGGGTTGAGCCGCACGACAGTAGGCAGCATAGTGGCCCATCTTGCCACATCGGAGGCACTGTCGGTTTTTAGCTGGACATTGCCCTTTTAAGTGTACAGCTCCACAGTTGCCGCACGTCATGACGTCACGGCGTTCGTTGCGCCACTGTGCATGCGCAGTGCGATCTTGCATTGGGCGCGCCTGCGCGGTGCGTCCCTCGATGTTGCCGTTGGTTTTGGCACGCACAAGCGCGGGAGACCGCGAAAAGCGCGGGAAGCGGCCGCTCTCGTTGCGGCCGCGTGTCGGGAGATAATCGATGGCCTGGATGCGTTCGGCGTCGTGGGCGGCCTGGCTTGCCGATTCGACGGCTGGGGACCCCCTCCGTGCCAATTCGGACGCCTGAAATCGGGCAAAACGGCTGGTTGCATTCCCGTGGAGGACACAGGCTTCCACTGCAGACGCTAAGGTGAGGCTTTTGATTTTAAGAAGCTGCTGGCGTAGGCCACTGGAGGCAACGCCAAAAACAATCTGGTCCCTGATCATGGACTCTGAGGTGTTGCCATAACCGCAGGACTGCACTAGAATTCAGAGGTGCGTCAAAAAGGGTTGAAAAAGCTCCTCCTTACCTTGCAGGCGTTGCTGAAAGAGATATCTTTCAAAACTTTCATTCACTTCAACATTAAAGTGCTGGTCTAGCTTGAGGATGACTGTGTCATACTTAGATTGGTTTTCGCCTTCTTCGAACACCAGTGAGTTGAAGACATCTATGGCGTGCTGACCTGCGTAGGAGAGGAGCATTGCAATGTTTGTTTCGTCCGAGGCACTCTTTCTCGTTGGCTCGGATGTACAGGTCGAATCGCTGCTTGAAGAGCTTCCAATTGGTACCAAGGTTCCCCGCGACTTGCAACAGCTGCGGTTTATTGGTGAGGTCCATGTCCAGAATGGCAGGTTAGTCGGCAGGTATCGATCCACTCCTGTACCATGTGGTGTTGGGCGTTCTGACACACAGATGAGCCAACACAGTTGTATTTGGTACAACGCTGTTTTATTCAAACTTACTATCTACAGTTTTGTCTTGATACTCTGCACGTGGGGACTCCCTGTCTGTGATGTTAAAACAGGTCTTGTCGTTGTCCATGTCCCCAGATCTACTGCCCATCAGGTGTCGTGTTTGTCCTTTTATACTGTCCCTGTCTTTGTCTGTGATTGGTTGTGGTGTTGTGTGTTCTGATTTGTCTGTTGGTGTGTCTATCATGATGTGTGTGTTTGAATATCATGACAGTGGGGAGGGGGGAGAATGCCGAGGCCATTGAGGCATGAAAGAGAATAGCCAGTGAGGGGGGAAGGGGGAAGGGGGTGACCGCCGGGGATATTTCTGCAGGAGGGGGGGGGGGGGGGGGGGCAATCCCCCGATAACTCTGTGGTGAGGAGTGGGGGGGCCTTGCCAGCAAGATCAGGCCCCGCCCCACCAGACTGACACTGAAAACCCCGCCTAGAAATCTGGCCTAAATACCCGGCTCTGCAGCTGAAAAGCTACATGGCTGTTTTCAATCAGAGCCTGACACACACAAAAAGTGGGAAAATTCCATCTATCTTTTCTATGTCCATCCTATCGAATTCTTTCATTGTCTTCTGCCAGGTCACCAGTCAGCTGATAGATTTCTGCAGTTAAGATCTTTAGCTGCTTACTCATTATTAAATATGAAAAGAGGACAGTCAAGCTTTGGCCCCTTATTGACTGAAAATATATCTGTGAATATGAGGAGCACAACTTCTGATATAATGCGAAGTGGTAGAAGGGAAACTACTGAAGGGCAGCCCATTTCATTTTTCCCTTCACCGGCATCAGATTCCACGGTACTGCACCCATTGGCTGGTACGGCGCACCCCCGTCAGCCATGGGATCCTCCATCCCGGCAACCGGCCAATGGGGTTTCCCATTGTGGGCACACCCACGCCATCGGGAAATCCGTGGGCGTGAGTGCACTGCCAGCGAACCGGGGGATCCCGCCGATGGAGAATTCATCCTCAAATATCTGTCCATCCCAGCCTTAAATATATTTAATGGTGGAGCATCCGCAACCATTGAAGGTAGAGAATTCCAAAGCTTCACAACCATGGACTGATGTAATTTCTCCACATCTTGGTCCTAAATGATCAGCCCCTTAGCCTGAAGCTATGCTCCCCTTTTTCAGACTCCACAATCAGCGGAAACAATTCCTCAGCGTTTACCCTATCAAGCCCATTAGTCTCTGCACATAGGACAACCCCCTCATCGCAGCGACCAATTCAGGAACCTTTGCTGTGTCACTTCCAGTGCAACTATGGGCATGATTTAATGCAGAGGCCGCACTTGCATCATTCGCAAACAGTGTTCATGGATCATGGCGTTATTTTTAAATGCAGCCCCGATCTATTGATGCCCCTCAGCCATATCCAATGTCCTCCAGGCCCCCCACCCCCACCCCCACCCCCCCCCCCCCGCCCCTCCACTGCACCTAACTCACCTCCTTATGGGGTCCTCGAGTGGCCTCTCACACCATCTCTTAAGGGCAAGTCATCCATGGGCCTGACACGGGCCCCTTGGCAGTGCCATCCGGGCACTTCGTCAGAGCCAGAGGGATTGTGAGGTTGCCAACCTGCCCAGAGCCCAACTGCACATAATGGTGCAGGAGGTTCCCATGCCCCTCTGCCCAGGTGCCATTACACCTGGTCCACATTTGCGGAAACCAGTGCCAAATGGTGCCATTGCGAGATCTCCCGGGTGAGGCCGTTAGTTCCCGGGTCCCAGCAGAATCTGGCACATACTTAAATTAATCTAATGGTTCACTTAAGTAGGTTGATCTGGGTCTCACCAAGTGAGGGCAAGGTCCAGATCACGACGTCTCGCGAGATTTTGTTAAATCTCGTGAGATGCTTTGAGCATCACCAACCTCTCGCGAGATTGAACGCCCTTGTTGCGTCACCAAATCAGGTGCGAGGCCATTAAATTGCACTCTATATCTTTTCTTAAATGTGGAGCCCAAAACTGCAAATATTTAGCTCCATTTCATTTTTGCTGAACTTGGTGAACTATCCTCCCAATCCCCAATCCAACAGAAATGCAAAATCACAGCATGACCAGGTAAAAATGTATTTGCTGAAAACATTACTAGTTGGCGGAAAATATGCAGGTATTATCAAAAAGCAAAACATGCACGGGTGTTGCAAATTTCAAATAGAACAGAAAATGCTGGCACTCTATGCAGAGAGAAATAGAGTTCAAGTTTTAGGTGGTTGGCCACCAACAAACTGGAACCTTGGGCTGAATTATCGCGCTCGGTGCGCAAAATGCGAGTCCGGCCTTTCCCGACTTCTGAAATGCACACCTGGCTCGTGACTAGCTCTGCGTGGGATTTTTGTTGCTTCACTCAGGGTTCAGGTTTTTGGTGCAGTTTGTGAGCCGCATTGGAGTGTGGGAGGGGTGTGGAGTCGGGCTTGTTAGAACACTCGCCACTGTCCTTCCAACATCATTTACAGGCCCTGAAAACCCCACCTCACCATGTACATGTTCTCAGATTCCCCATAGCTGCCATAGCTACTTAGTCGATATCCTCTATGTACAGTCCTCCTCTGTTACAATGCAATGTTAGTGAGAATTATATGAAAAGCAGGTACAGATAAATTTGTCACAATCTATTAGAGCTATTATTCAAAAATATATCATGGATACTGAAAAAAAACTTGTCGTCCTATAAAAAAAGTTTAATCCGCTAAGTGGCCTGTAAGCTCTGGAAACAAACAACCATGTAGTCAGAAACCACATCAAAAGGACGTTATGCCATTACAACCTCTTAAAATCATTCATCATTTTCTTGAATAGTTGTGACATTAGAACACTTATAAAACTTAGGCCATTCCTACCTTTTGGAACTCAGCCAAGCATTCATAATAGCAACAGCTGTCAAAATATTAGCTTGCTGCACCAAGACTCTGAAACTGAAAGAACATATAGGGCGCGATTCTCTGCTCCTGCGCCGGATTGGAGAATCGCCTGGCGCGCCATTTTTCCCCGCGACGCCGGTCCGACACCCTCCCGTGATGCACCCAAGTGGCGGGAACGGCCCCGTCGAGTTCTGCGCGGTGCAGGCCAGAGAATCGCTCGGGACATCCAAAATGGCGATTCTCCGCTACACCCGCTATTCGCCGGCCCACACGGGCCGATCGGCCTGCCCAAAATGACGTCTTCCCGCTGGCGCCATCCTCATCTGGACGCTGCCTGCAGGAACAGCGCGGGAACGCTGGGGGGGGGTGGCCTGTGGGGGGGCGAGGGGGTTCTTTCACCGGGGTTGCACTCAAAAGGGGTCTGGCCCGCGATCGGTGCCCACCGATCGGCGGGCCGGCCTTTCTGAAGGAGTACCTCCGCGCCCCGCAAGATCCATCCGACATCTTCTTGCGGGGCAGCCTCAGGGAGGACCACGCATGCGCGGGTGACGCCAGTTAGGCGGCGGATGACGTGGCGCCGCTTTTATGCGGCGGCAATGCCCGGCGCGCGCTGACGACGCTGCTTTAGCGACACGCCCCCCGAGTTTCTCGCGGCCCCGATCCTAGCCCATTTTCGGGCCCTGAATCGGTTGAGATCGGGGCCGTTTTGCGCCATCGTGAACCTCGACGGCGTTCACGACGGCGTGGGCACTTAGTCGCGGGAGCGGAGAATCGCGCCCCCTGTGTTACAAATCCATCTCAAAGCAGATTGGCCGTCAATCAATGGATAAGAGCAGATGCTTTAATTTTCAAAAACTTTCAACAGCAGTGGATTTTAATTATTTCAATGTCAGAGCTTTCTGTACATTTAACTCACAGTGCCAAATCTGGCAGGAGGTTTTACCAACATATTTTTCTACATTTTTTAGCGTATTCTGCTACTTTCTTTAATGAAAAAAGTACTGAAATACATGTTAGTACTTAAATTATGTGATCACTGTAACCGTCATAATTCTGGTAATGTAATGGACAACATACCTTTGCAGGACAGAGCCCTATGATTAATCACTGTATTAAAAGTATATCTGCATTCCAGTACAGCATCAAATGGTAACATTTGATGCTGTATTGGAAGGTGTCAAAACATTTACCGGTATGTTCGTCGGTATGCTCCTGACTTTTCCCCAGTGGCCACAACTCTCCAAGAAGCACTTTTTATAGGGCTCACAAAACCCACACCACCATAGAAAAATAATGCCCAATTTTCCCGTGGCCCTCGCAATTGAACTCCTGACCTTAGAAGAGGTGCATGTGTATTTTGTACTCAAACCATTCCAATGAGCAAAAAGGCCACGCAAAAGTAGTGAGAGATCGGGAAGGCAAGGAAAATTGTTTGCCCTGCAAAAATATCTTCTGCACTTTGCGAGCCAATTTCTGCCTTCTTGAGGAAATGGAAGTCTTTCCCAAAAGGCTGCCTGACCTGATAAGTACTTCCAGCATTTTCTGTGCCTATATTATAAATTAGGTTATATTATAAAATTTGGGTGGGGACTGAGTTTCTTCCCTCTCTTCCCTGTGCAGGCACAAGTCATTGTGACTGTGCTGCACTTCACCTGACCTTGGACTCACTCAGATTTCCAGGCTTCAAACCATTTATAATGGACCATGACCTCAGGCTTTTAGACCTTCAAACCTGCAGCAGGCATCGACTCTCAAGATTCTGGCGATGCACCTATGTTGGCTGCCTGACTTCCCTGACGCTGTGAGCAGAAGGGACTTGGCCTACTTACTGTAGCCACCACTCTGTTTGGATCTGTACCAAGTGAAGGCCCAGGAAAATGAGCCAAACGTCATGGTAACGTCACTCCTGCCTCATTAGCATGTTAATACAATACTTTGGGCACAAGCGTTCCACCCCCGGAACTACACATTCAACGTAATGGAGGTGGAGACCTGATACCAAGGATTGCAGCTCCATTTCTTCACTGTTTTAATAAACGTATGCCAGGCACAAAGTGGGGGAAATATTGGCCCTCTGGTCTTTCCTGAAGATTAAGTAGTAAAGTTATGATAGGAACATGATTCATGAATTTGCCAGTTAAGGATTTGATAAGGAATCAAATGTAGCACATTCATTGATCCTTACACACTTAACTTCAGTTGACCTATACATTTTGGCTTGGCTGTGCTCTTGAGAAGATTTACTATCTCGCCAGTCCGTTCCGGGCACTGCAGGGTTTCTCTACTGTGGGACAGTCACGTGGCAGTTGGTGAGTGCAGTGCACAGAAAGGCTGCGTATTTCTTGGAGTGACAGTAAGCAGAGGGTATAGTTGTTGCCATCACCTTTTTAAAAAACGTAATGTTGAAGAAATGGGCGTTGAAGCAAAGGTTTCAATCGGATTGAAGGAGCAGAAAACATTGAAGATGCCAAGGTTTAGCTACAACATGTCTTTCAGCTTCAAACCAAACATAATGCAGTTTTAAATATGTTTTAATCCATATTTGAGGAGTCATTGATCAGGTGGGTTTGAAAAAAATTGTTTCAGCAACATCTGTGTGATTGTATAGGTAAGGATCGCTAATTTCTTGGTATGTACAATACTGCCTTGTAATGCGTGGATTACTTTAGGTATTTAGGTGGGTTGTGCTTGGCTTTTCGGTGGAGAATTATGAATTTTACTCTAGATGTGAAAGGATTGTGCTGGACGTGCCAACAGTGGCTCGAATGTTTTCATTCATTGAATCTGCGGCAGTTACTTCTGACGGTTTTATGCCTTTATAATTACATTGTGCTTCTTGAATAAATGTGATACTCATTTTTTTTTAAACTCTCAATTATTTTCCGTCTGGCTGATCTTGTGGTTGGTGTTTCTTGGTACAGTCGTGGTTTTTCAGTCGATTTAAAATTGCACTGATTTCAGTGAGTGGGATTTTTCACCATATTTGATCTTAATGTAAATTTTCCTGTCATTATTGCAGTTGTGTTCTGGTTTAATGTTGGTTGATGGTGCTGCATGTCATATCTCAGGCTGATTTTTCTCCTTTATCCGACATGCCTGTTAGTTTGATTTTTATTACATCTGCCCTTTTCCCTTTTGTGGAATGTTACTATTAGTGACAGCAATTTTAACCATTTCGGTGGGATGAGTATCCTTGTTGCTTTCTGAAATGTGGCACAAGGAACCAGAATGGGTTGCTCATAGTTGCAGACCTTGGATAGGAGCAGGCATATAACTAGAGTCAGAAGACGGTGCGTTCCAGTTGACTTCAAGGACTTTGGCAGGAATCTTGTGCTCTCTGGGGTGGCGAGGTTAGAGGTGGGAAGGGATTTACTTAGGCAGGGTGGTGGCATAGTGGAACCTCACCGTCTTTCCATAGCTGCCAGAACAAAGTTCTGAGTGAGAAGACTTATGAGGATGGATTTTCCTGTTCCCCAGCCACGTGTCTTTCAATGGTGTGGCATTCGCTGGCAGTGGATTTCACTACTCCCACAGCTTGTCAATGGTATTTCCCATTGAAGCCACCCCATGTCACTGGAAAACCCACCGGCGAGGGTGCACTACCAGTGGGAACAGGGGCCGGGATTCTCCCCTACCCGGCGGGGCGGGGGTCCTGGCGGGATGGAGTGGTGGGAACCACTCCGGCGTCGGGCCGCCCCAAAGGTGTGGATTTCTCCGCACCTTTAGGGGCCAAGCCTTCACCTTGTGGTTGGCGTGCCACCGGCCGGATTGGTTGGTGCGCCGCCGGCAGGCGGGAAACACCTTTGGCGCCACGCCAGCCGGGGCCGAAGGGCGCCGGAAGTCTGGGGGGGGGGGTGTCACTTCCACATCGGTCATCGCGGAGGCTGTGGCCGAGGCAGAAGGAAAAGAGTGCCCCCACGGCACAGGCCCGCCCGCGGATTGGTGGGCCGCGATCGCGGGCCAGGTCAACGTGGGGGCACCCCCCGGGGCCAGATCGCTCCACGCTCTTCCCTCCCCCAGGACCCCGGAGCCCGCCCGCGCTGCTAGTCCCGCCAGTAAGGTAGATGGTTTGATTCACGCCAGCGGGACTGGCATGACAGCAGCGGGACTTCAGCCCATCGCGGGCCGGAGAATCGCCGGGGGGGGGCCCGCCGACCAGCGCGGCGCGATTCCCGCCCCCACCGAATTTTTGGTGCTGGAGAATTCGGCGGGGGCGGGATTCACACCGCCCCCCGGTGATTCTCCGACCCGGCGGGGGTCGGAGAATCCCGCCCAGGGAATCTCAACAGCTGGAGAATTCCAGTCAAACATCCCACTCCGCCGCCAATTGAGGCACTTAAGTGGCCAATTAATAACCACTTAAGGGCCTTGCCCTGCTGCCGTTGATATTACTCCCAGCCCCAGGCAGGTCTGCCCATCTTGAGTTTGCATGATGTGTGAAACTGTGCGACCAACTTGTCACCTCCGGGGGATCCCTTGATCAAAGGCAGTCAATACATCATTGAAGGACTGAATATCGGGAATGGGGGGAGGGAAGCTGCTGAGAGCCAACCCCCACCCCTCAAACTCTGTCTCCCAACCTCATTGTTTACCTGTGGCATGGGTCGCTCCGTGGTCAGGGGACTCAGTTGCCTTTCCTTCTGGTAACAGCCACAGTCACCCCACTGGTGCTTTGATCTCTGATTACCTGGCTGCCATTAGAAGGGGAAACCTCTGCCTCCGGGGTCTTGATCCCATGGGAAGTTCCGCTGTTGGCCTCACTACTGCCTGGCTGGTGTGTGGTTAAGCAGGCCTTCCTGAAAAAAGGCAGTGCGAGTCTCTTGCTGGTTGGCCAGCGTGCAGGTGGGTCCCCTGATGCCTCATCAAGATTCTGCCCCTGAGCACAAAAATTCAGGAGTCACTCCAGTGCAATACTGGGGGAGTACTTTCTTTCAAATTAGTTATTGAAAAACCAAGGCCCTATCTACTCCATCAGGTGGATGCAGAAGTCACCATTGCATAGTTTGAAGTAGAGCATGAGAGTTATCTCTGGCATCTTGGACAACATTTAGCCCTCGATGCCGTCACTAAAAAAAGAGATAATCTGCTTACTATCACATTACTATTTGTGGGACTTTTCTGTGCACAGATTAGCTGCTATATTTCTTACATTACAACAGAGTACACTTTAAAAAGTATTTCTTGACTGTAAAGCATTTTGGGAAGATTTATGACCCTCAAAGGTGTTATATAAGTGCAAGCCCTTGATGTTTAAAGATCTTCTGCTTGGTAAAATGAACAGAAAACTTACCAGGCCTGGTTCACAATCCTCAATCAATGCCACTTCAAAAGAATACAACAGATTGCCCGTCTTGTTCATTATGGGATGTTGCTGGTCCACAAAGAATATATGTTTGCTCCTATAAAAGTGGTCATTGTTCTTGAGTCAGTGATTTCTCGTGTTAAGCACTGAGATACTTTGATTTGATAAAGTATTATTTAAGTATTATTTATGGATCGTGAGAGAGAGTATTTATTTTCTGGTTTGTCAGTGCCTTAATGTTTTCTGTTTCTGATATTTGAAGGCCGTTCCACATGCTGGTATCAAAACTAATGATTTGATTGGCTGGTGATGGGAGTTGGTCTGTTCTTGGGAAACACGAGAGCTCTAGATCGAAGAGTAGGTGAAACTTTAAAGGTTTTCTATTGTGTGTTTCGTCCGTCGCCACAGATGATTTTGTAACAAAAGGACTCGTTTCAAAAATGTCCACCACAAGTACATTGTTATGTTTTTTTTTAATAAGAGGTGTAACATCATTGTGGATAGGAATATTAATTTAACTTTTAAGTTCTGGATAGTTCACACTGATGCTGCTTCTCTAGATAACAGCATCGATCTTAAATAGAGCTTGGATAAACGCCTCGCAAATTGCTGGTATTTTGTTTGCTTATCAAAAAGATGATCAGCACCTGTACTACTAGGAGCAGCATTCAAGAGAAAATAAATTAGAGCCCATCGCTGTGGTTATAGACCTACTGAAACTTACCCTTTATGGGATGTCTTTCAATGAGCCACCTTGTACAATGTGCCCCTTTGCACTGGACTAATAATAAGTCTGAATAAGTATGTTCAATTTGTGTTGCCTTATTTAGGATGGTAAGAACACATGGGGTTTCAATGGTATTCGTTTTTTGTAAATATGGACATGAATTCTGTTTTAGGAGTAAAGACTTTCCGGTTGTTTTTTCCGGTTAAGTTTTCAGTACAGGTTTCAGGTTTAAGGTCCAGGTGCCCAAATATAACCTTGTAGGCAACAAAGTTCAATTGCATCTCTTGATGTATAATCACTAGATTTTAAGATTTCTTATTGAATGGATTGACAGAAGGCCAAATGCCCTTGCTGAGGATGACAGATACATTCCTGCTGTCCATTGACACTGCTAAAACTTTTAACAGTAGGTAAAACTGAATATTTAACAGGGGCTATTTGGTTCAGCATTGTTTTAGATTTTTAAGAATGCACTCAAAGTCAGGGTTCTCATTCATGACAATCCAGAAATCTTGCTGACTGACAAAAGGTATCCCTGTCAGAAATAAACCTCTCATCATTTTCGGCAAAGGAAAATAAATCCACCTATGAAGTCTGGCATGAAGGGAAAGTTTTGAGGGATTGCTTTTAGTAAAATATAGTAGATTTCTGAGCTTCCATGAGATGTCCCTAACATACCCTCCCCCACCCCTAAAAATGGTAAAAGGCTACCCAGAGTGTTACATTCTTGTCTTCATGAAAAATCAAACAATGAAGCTGCTTCTGCATCAAGTGAGAGTTGCTTCAGTGCAGATCTTGCTGCAGTCTGGGTCTATGTAACTGACTGTAAGTGGAATCTAAAAGTGCCACCACTAAGATTGGTGGCTGGAAAGACTTATTTTTAGTGCTAGTACGTGAGCCTATCATGCAAAATTGGCTGAAAAGTCTTTCGCATTACGTGCACAAATATGCATAAATGCGAGATGTGTGGTCCCTTTCCCTCGCCTTGTGCATAGATTCATCCATTTTTTGATATCTCTGCATGTGGGTCTGTTTTGTCTCATTTATCTTTCTGTTGTTCTATCTTACATCAGTGGTGAGACAGAATATAGTGCTCTTTTATTTGTACTTCAAGACCTCATCTGAACTTTTGCCAATGGCATTTCTTCTTTTATAAAAAAAAAGTTTTTATTTAAATATGCTGCATTAAAGCATTCTGAAAGGAAGTCTTGTGAAGAGAACTATTGGTTAGATAGAATATTTGAGGTAAATCTTGTTCATTGCAATCGGTGAAATTATATACAAGATATGTATTAAACTCATGAAGAAATAAATACTTAAACAAAAGTCTAGTTTCAGTGATTTGCTGCCTCATTAAAATCAGTTAAGTTACTTAATATAGCTACACAAAAGTCAAGTTGTTGTTTGAAATCGCCTCGCAAGAATGCGATCAGCAAAAAGTCTAGTTCAAGAGATCCATCCTATACTCACGATTGTCAATACGGTACAGAGCATAATTATTTGATAGAAAATGGTATTCATACATATAGAAAGTTAAAAGTAAGTCACTGATTTATTTCATAATTAAATTGGAAGAGATTGGTTGTGAAATTGCAACAATTGCATTGTGCGTATTCAATATTTCTGACTGAATCAGGGTGTTAATTATTCCTATTTTGCAATGACTTAAGTCAGATTACATAAAAGATTGCAGCCCCTGATGTGAAAAAAAGTCTGCCCTGTGGGAATTATTGGTTTAGCAGCTGGCGAGGTAGTTTTCTACAGTCAGAAGGTGGAGTCGCAATAACCTCCTTTCATCTCATCGATCCAGATATCCTGTGGCATCGATGAACTAACTGCTCTGACTACTGCCTATCAGTGCCTGTACAAGCTGACATAAGTTTGACCGTTTACATTTTTAGAAAAACAATATACTATTAAATGACCATCTTGCTGTTGGATGTACTTTTTTTTACTCTCTGTTAGCTGTTGAGGTACAAGAATGACTTAACATTTAGCAATTACATATTACTTCTTGGTAACATCAGTAGCCATGAACTTTTCTTGAATACTTTCAAATTTTTCTTGGATATGGAGCATGTAACTAGACTGATAGCACTAAAATAAAATAACATCACCCTCTCATCTCTGCAGTATTGGAAGAATATCAGAAAATTATTTCAAAGCCACCATGTTTAAAGGACTCTTATGAAGTCTTCACTCTCATGGTTTAAAACTTATAAACCATTCAATTATATCGCTGTTTTACAGTCACACTACTATTTCAGGTGATAATATAATCACCCTCTAACACCTCCATTCCAGAATGTAATTTTAGCTTATGAAACATTTGTAGAATACCAGTTGAAAAGTAAACAACGAGTACACATTAAATGCAATAATGCTGAGACGATTAACTTTGTAAGATTGTACTTTTAACAATCCCTTTAGTCGCAACTTCATTTTTATTTTTTCTAAACTATACTTACCAGTGTAAAATCAACTGAGAGCATCTGTTAAATCTATTTAAAGTTTAGTTGTAGAATGTACAGTTATTGGAGTTCATTATATTTCACGCAAAATTACTCAAATATGTAGTGGATAATAGGCATGTATTCTTGTGGCAATTATGTAGGCTTGTGTTAGATCTTATCATCTTTTACTTTGAGTAATCTGTTGGTACAATGAAAATTAAAGATATATATACATACACTATACATACACATATATGTTTATTTATATATATATATATCTATGAATAAGAATGTGTTAATATGGATAAAGTGCAGTGTATGTTGTGCACTGCCTTTGATAGTATTTTGTAATTGTCAGAGTTTATACGAATTGCTGTTTTCTGTACATTCTGCAGCAAGATATTAGCTATGAGGGAAACAATTGCTCTGTTTTCTCTGTGCAGTGAAATAACAGTATCAATATGAATTTCACTTCAATACAATAACAATTCCATGTGAAACTCTGACTAGGGGTGTTTGTCAAACATGGAGGACATTTTGTGGGTCCTGCGAATCATAGTGGGTGGGGGACCTCTAGCAATGTCTGGCTATGTATAACTAGAGTCAGCCAGTAAGGCATCAACTAGTGAAGACCCAGTAGGGAACCACTGGAGCTGTATTTAATAGTAGTTGTAAAATAAAGTAAGTTTTGTTTCCACAAACTCGTTGTGGACTCTTCGAGGCCTTCTAAAGGGCACCTTGTTACATTTGCATAAAAGTGGCTGTGCAACAGTCGGCTTTGTGTTATTGGGCAAAAGTCTCTTCCACCCTCCACCGGTAGCAGTCTTCCTGATGCGGCAGAGAATTGGGCATTGACAACATGCAGACTTGTATTTTAAAACACTGTTCTTCAAACTTTTTTTCCAGGGGACCCATTTTTACCAACCGGCCAACCTTCGGGACCAAACCTGGCCGACCTTCGCGACCCACACCGGCCGACCTTCGCGACCCACGTTGGCTGACCAGGGCTTCGCACCATTTTCTCTTACCTTGTTTGCTACTGACAAAAATGGGGGAAATGTTTTTTGGTCCCTTTGGCCCTCATACACGCTCCTCCAATGGAACCGGTTGGATGAAGGTGAAGCCTTCCGGTGTCGGAAAGTATGGAGTCTCCATCTGTCCAAAGTTCTGCATTTTTTTCCCGTAAAATTTTATCAAAGAAAACCTCCCCGAACTTGTAAAAAAATAATAAAAATAAAATGAATAAAATAAATGAAAAAAATTAAAATTAAATGAATAAAATAAATGAATAACCCCCCCCCCCCCCCCCCCCGAGCTTGTAAAATAAAAAGCTGCGACCGTTTTCTAAAAAAAAAGCGGCCGCATTGCACATGCGTGCCCGATCATCGGCACGCATGCGCATAGTTTTGTGCATGCGCGCCGATGATATGGCACGCATGCGCAGTGTGGCCGCATTTTCTTTACATGTTTGCTACCATTTTGAAGGCTGCTTGCAGCCAGCGTTATTAACAGCCGTCTGCTGCGGCTGTTGCGCGCAGATTTGCGCGATCAGGAGCGCCGCCACGGACGGCTCTGCGAACCTCCCGACACCCGCTCACGCTTGACAATGCCTGCTTTAAAAGAGTATATTTTATTGCTTTGCAACATGGTAAATATGATGGTTAGGACCTATCAGTTGGCTATAGAGAAGCATCTAAACTGCTGATATTATTTGCAATTCCTGTTAGCAGTGGATTGTAAATTACAGAACATTGAAAGCTAGTCTCGGTCCTGGTGACCATGACAACTATCATCAATTGTTGTAAAAAGCCATCTGTTTTACCAATGTCCTTTAGGGAAGGAAATCTGGAGTCCTTACCTGCCTACATGTGACTCCGGACCCTCAACAATGCGGTTGACTCTTAAGCTCCCTCTAAAATGGCCCAGCAAACCACTCAGTTCAAGGACAATTAGGGATGGACAACAAATACTGGCCTTGCCAGGGACACCCACATCCCATGAAGGAATAAAGAAAAAAAAATCACAACTGAAAACGTGTCATTTGGCCCCGTTAGTTTATGTTCCACATGACTCTCCTCCCACCCTATTTCATTTAACCCTACCTACATATCCTTTAATTCATTATTTCCTCATGTACTATCTAACTTCCACTTAAGGATATCTGTGGTATTTGCTGCAAGTAGTAGCAAGTTCCAATTTCTAACCTTTCTGGATAAGAATCTCCTCCTGAATTCTTTATTCCTTATATTTATAACAGCCGTATCTTTATGGTTCCCCGTTATGGACTCCCCGATATCTTTTCTACATCTCCATCAAACTATTTCACAATTTTAAAGACCTCCATTGTGCCACACTTCAGCATTGCTGTTCTGGAGAATCGAACCCCACCAGCTTGTTTAATCTTTCTGGATATTAATAGTCGATAAAGCAAGACTATAATTAATCTACTAACACTTTATTAGTCAAGGAAAAACACATAGAAAGAGTAGTGTCCCATACAGATCCAAACTATCAAATATTAAGTGTATATTTCTTATTAGAGCTTATGCAAAGTACTGGTTTGATGTGCAAAATGTGAACGTACAACATTTGCCCCAAAACTGTAGCCATTATTGATGTGCAGTGCCAACAGCCAACATATACACATAGAGCTAGATGTTGTTGGAACATACCAGTGTGTTAACTATGTACAGCAGCATTAAAGTGTTCACCATTCAGCAAGTTCAGGGGATTAAGAGATAGGCGCTGCAAATCTCCAGAATGTTCTGCTTGATTAACACTGCTCCATCATTTCCCCCACACAAAAGGCTTTGGAATCATTGCCTCTTTCCCCCCCCCCCTTACTTTTCGAAACTTGTTGGATTTGTATATCAATTTCCCATTCAAATATTTTCACAAAGCGAGTGGTTCGGGTCTGGAATGCACTGCTGGGAATTGTGGTGGAGGCATTCAGGAGGGCATTAGATGATTACTTGAACAGGAACGATGTGCAGGGAAAAAGACATGGGAATGGGATGCTCGTTTGGAGAGCCGGTGCAGGCACTGTGGAACAAATGGCATCCTTCTGCCCCGTAACAATTCTGTGATTCTGTTAGATTTATCAAAGAAAGGGAACATGTGGTAATTGAGAGTGTGAGTACTCTTTTAGACAACACAATGATTGTTATTACAACACGAATCAAGTGGAGTTGAGGCCAGGATGGGATCAGCCATGATCACATTGAATGTGTTTTGGTTCGGAAGGCCTGCTCATGCTCCTAGGTCATGTATTCTAGGGAGGAGATACTCTGGCTGATTTCACAATCCAACTCTTGGTCTGTAGCATTGGGTAGCAGATGAGGAACATATGAGCCATGATAGAATGGCGGAGCAGATCGATGGACTGAATAGCCTAATTCTGCTCCGATATCTTATGAACTTATGAACTTTAGCTAGTAAAGAGAACAATTCAAAAGGTTGATTTGCGGGTAATCTGTTGTTTGGGCTTTTGTTGCATTCAGTACAAATTACTGCAATGATTGCATCGCTTCAACATTTTTTTCAATAAACAAGCTGCCAGTTCTCTGATTATTTCATAAATTTGGAATTACGAGAACATATACTTCAGCAGATCCAGTTACAGGAGATTATTGTAAGAAACATAAATAACTAATTAAAGCATAGTATTGGGATTCCAGACAGAATAATATCTGTGCTAGGAGCTTTAGTACTGATCTGAAATTAGTTTGGAAGATGAGCTTCTGTCATGTTGTCCGGGTTATTTTGCAAGTTAAATACCCAAATTTCTAAAAATCGGAAGTTTGAACATTCAAGATGTTTCGTTCTGAATTAGTTCTGTATGGAATTCAAACAAAATACTACCAGGTTGGAAAAGTTGTCTTTGCGGAATTGTTGTAACGTTAAATTGAACATTTTGTGATAAATATATTACTAAGAATAGGTTTGTCTAACTGATTGCAGGCATCGTTTTCATTTATTCAAAGTATCCAAATTTTTAACGAATGAAAATATTTAAATTAGGAATCAATGTAAATGACATTGCCCACCATAATCTTGCTGTATATGTGATAATATATTTCATGTCAGCTGCAAAATTTTAAATGATCTAAGAAGGTGATTTCATGGCTGGAAATTGTTGTAAAGACAGTGTTAGATTCAGCAAATGTTGCTGCCTTAAACTGTGGTTCACAAGTAGTTCGATGACTATGCTTTTCGCTGCACCTGTACTGACCTTATTCATCTGCTCTTAGCAAACCTGATCATCCGTAGTCGAAGAACTGCAATAGTTTGATGAAAAGCAAGTGTATTTAATTCCAATAAAGCACATTAAATGTTCTTTTTTTTTTACTTCTGACTTAGTCACGAGAGAGGGGGCATAATTATTTTAACATCCCATTTTAGTATTTCTGCATTGCTCATATTGTGTGTTTTAAACATGTAATTGGATAGAAAGCTGAGTCACTGCATTGAAGCTGCTAAAAGCGTCAGTGATTATAGTAATTAGAAGACAGGATGGGCAGATCGGGTGGTCAAAGATAGCAAAAGGAAGTATTTGGTTAATGTAGTTTTAAATGTTTGCATTTTATTAACAACTGCATACAGGAAAGTGGATTATCTAGTCATATAGTCATAGACGTTTACTGCATGGAAACAGGCCCTTCAGCCCAGCTTGTCCATGCCGCACTAATCTAGTCCCACTTGCCCGCATTTGGTCCATATCCCTCTATACCCACCCTGCCCATGTAACTAACTGCTTTTTCAAAGACAAAATCGTACCCGCCTCTACCACTGCCTCCGGCAGCCCGTTCCAGATGCTCACCGCCCTCTGTGTGAGCATCAGCATTAATCAGATCAGCCATGACTTTATCGAGTGGCAGAGCAGGTTCGAAGGGCCAAATGGCCATGCTCCTAATTCTTGCTGTTCCTATCCTCCTATTTAAACAAAATGCGCAGCAAAGTTTAATCAGCCATTCAAATTAAAGTAATGGCAGCATGAATGCAATTTGTGTCAACTAAACTTGGGGATGTGGGTGGTTGGTCTTTGCAACGACTGAATTTCCATGTGTTTTATAGATTAACAATTTACTTTCCACAGCTAACATTACAAGAGTACTAATTAATTAAATTGCTGCTTATGCAGTGTGTAGTAACCATAAAATGAATAACAACTGATGAAACGTGACTGGTAAAATCCTCTCCATAAACTGAATCTGGAAATCCATGCCATTTGATGAAAAGTAACTCAATGAATGTTTCCAGCATTAAAATATTCCAGGTTATTTTAGCTTCTACATTCTTCAGCGAAGTAATTAAATTGTAATTTTTTATTCAAGTGCTTGAAATTGTGATCTGCAGAATATTGCAACGTTGAAAACGTTTGGGTTAAAGTTACTTTGAATGTTGTGTATCCTAACTTGTATCCTAATGTATCTGCAAGAATCTTGATGTATAACTCTTTGTGGAGAGTGCTTTGTTATCCTCCAAAAGTCTTTTTTGCGCAGTTGTGCCAATGAGACAATATTGTTCAGTACAAAGAGATGCAAGATTCTACAATAAAAAAAACTTTGGAGGGTGTCATGTGGCACAGTGGATAGCACTAGGACTGTGGCGCTGAGGACCCGGGTTCGAATCCCGACCCTGGGTCACTGTCCCTGTGGAGTTTGCACATTCTCCCCATTTCTGCGTGGGTTTCACCCTCCACAACCCAAAGATGTGCAGGTTAGGTGGATTGGCCACGCTAAATTGCCCCTTAACTGGAAAAAAATAATAATTGCACACTCTTAAATTTAAAAGAAAAATAAATAAATAAACTTTGGCAAAGTTCTAGAGTTAAGGATGCTTTCCCACTCTAATTTCTCTTTCTTTACTTCTGACTGTATTAAGCAAAATAATGTAAATAGTTTGAGTGACTGGTAGGGGTGGCACGGCAGCAGAGTGGTTAGCACCATTGTTTCACAACGCCAGGGTCCCGAGTTCGATTCCCATTTGGGTCATTGGCTGTGTGGAGTCTGCACATTCTCCTCGTATCTGCGTGGGTTTCCTCCGGGCGCTCCGGTTTCCTCCCACAAGTTCCGAAAGACATGCTTGTTAGGTGAATTGGACATTCTGAATTCCGCCTCTTCCGAACAGGCCCCGTAATGTGGCGACGAGGGGCTTTTTACAGTAACCAGTGAGACTACAAGTAAGACTACTTGTGATAATAATAAAGATTATTATTATTATAATTAGGCATGTGGACATAATGAATATGCCCAACTTCATTGTAATTTACAGAAACGTTTAGTTTTTTGCTGCTGATATTGCTCTGAACCACCAGGCACAAGTATCCCCTTTTCCCATATCAGAGCAATTATTTGGAAACAGTTTACATTGCCGATATCTAAATTGTTTCAGAAAATTGTTTCTTATAATCTTATGACCGGTCTCGCGCCACCCCCACCGGCAAACTCACCCAATATGATCTTGGATGATGAGATACCCTCAAATTGTTATGCTCCTTGGTGAGGAGGGATGAAGTGGCTGCCCTCCTATATTCAACCCCATAGGCTGGTTGCAAAGAGATTAATTTAAGAATGGTCCTGTCCCTCGGGGAAGGTATTCCCAGTCCAAATGTATTTGTGTTCTAAAAGGAGCCAATTTAACCAGACTTTATTGAGTTAAAGAGTGGGTTTTTTAGTTACTCAAACATGAGGAGAAAATAGTAAAATGCAACACACATGCACACAAATTAAAAATGCATCCAAAAATAAACTCCTTGTCTGTGAGGAGTAGATGGTGAAATGTTGTGGCTGTTAAGTTGGGTAATTCTAGTGGTGCTGACTTTCAGTGGTGCTGACTTTCTCAGTTGAGCAGTTGGTTTGGAGATTCCTGGTTCTGCCAGTTAGCTGCAAGAAGTTGTCCTGTTTTCATTTTGACTGTGATTGCCTTGTGACTTATTTCCAGCAACCAGAGAGAGAGAAATACTTTATTACCTGCTAGGGCAGGGATGCTTCATGAATATTCTTCAGCTTTGATCATCACAGCATACACTAGCACAGTAGAACTAGAACACTAGACTGAAACACAAGAGTCCAGTGTTGCAGTTATTTCTAACTCCGCTTCCTGTGTATTCCTTGAAGTGGAAAAAGCACAAACATTTATTTTGCCCACAACTGCTTTTTTTCATCTCGCATCATGTCCACAGTCTTATATATAACTCACAGGAGATGGTTTCTACTGAGATGGCAGTAAAACTCCATTATCTCCACAGGAGATTATAGTCCAGTTTTTTGCATTGCATTTCTTCCTGTGAAGTGCCTCTCATAGAGTAGAATTCCTACTATGCAGAAGGAGGCCATTCGGCCCATCGGGTTCACATTGATCTTCCGAATGAGCAGCGACACAGGCCCAGCCCTATTCCCATTACAACACTTAACCTTTTTTTTGGGACCCTTCGGGGCAATTTAGCATGGCCAATTCACATAACCTGCACATCTTTGGACTGTGAGAGGAAACTAGGGCACCTGGAGGAAACCCACGCAGACACGGGGAGAATCTGCAAAGTCCACAGCCACCTAAAGCCAGAATTAAACCTCGGTCCCAGGCACTGTGAGGCAGCAGTGCTAACCACTGTGCCGCCGTGCCACCGTTTCAAATAAGGTGCAGCATTCTGTGGTCTCTCTCAGGTCTGACTAAAATCCACACAGGAACATTCTGGGCTCTCATTGAATTACATTCTCAGAATTTACATTCTCCACCATCTTTGGCTTGTATGTCATTTTTAAAAAAAACATGTTCAGAAATGCTGATTATTACTGATACAATTTAAGCATGCATTTACAAATTTAATTTTTGAAAAGTTATCAATATAATTGCAAAATAGCCATCTCTTGTCTCTTGTCGCAAAGGCCAATTCTGAAAATGTGTTGTGTAACGTACTATTTGCACCTTTTTAAACTGTCGTTAAGTTTGTTACATTTGTACTTGATTTCTATGACAAAAAACAAAAATCAGTTTGTAACTTAAGTTTAAGTGGAAGCACAGAATGAGTCATTGCTGTATAATATGTTGTAATGCCACTCAAGTGGCTGGTTGAGCTGATAGGTAAAGAGGAAGGATTTTCTGAGGTGCCGTTGTAGGCGTTAGAACAAAGAACAAAGAAAAGTACAGCACAGGAACAGGCCCTTCGGCCCTCCAAGCCCGTGCCGACCATGCTGCCCGACTAAACTACAATCTTCTACACTTCATGGGTCCGTATCCCTCTATTCACATCCTATTCATGTTTTGTCAAGATGCCCCTTAAATGTCACTATCGTCCCTGCTTCCACCACCTCCTCCGGCAGCAAGTTCCAGGCACCCACTACCCTCTGTATAAAAAAAACTTGCCTCGTACATCTCCTCTAAACCTTGCCCCTCTCACGTTAAACCTATGCCCCCTAGTAATTGACCCCTCTACCCTGGGGAAAAGCCTCTGACTATCCACTCTGTCTATGCAGCTCATAATTTTGTAGACCTCTATCAGGTCGCCCCTCAACCTCCGTCATTCCAGTGAGAACAAACCGAGTTTATTCAACCCCTCCTCATAGCTAATGCCCTCCATACCAGGCAACATCCTGGTAAATCTCTTCTGCACCCTCTCTAAAGCCTCCACATCCTTCTTGTAGTGTGGCGACCAGAATTGAACCCTATACTCCAAGTGTGGCCTAACTAAGGTTCTATACAGCTGCAACACGACTTGCCAATTCTTATACTCCATGCCCTGGCCAATGAAGGCAAGCATGCCTTATGCCTTCTTGACTACCTTCTCCACTTGTGTTTCCCCTTTCAGTGACCTGTGGACCTGTACATCTAGATCTCTCTGACTTTCAATACTCTTGAGGGTAGTCTCCCCCCCCCAAGCTCCATCCAAGAAGGCTGGTATGTGACTTCTCTCTTCACCAGCGGCTCTTTTACACTCTTTATTGGCGGCCTTTAACAACCTGTCTCTGTCTTGTCACCTTGTTCTCTTCCTAGGCCTCTCTCTGTATTACGAGGACTCCCAGGACAAACTGGAGCAATGTGAGTACTGGGGGGAGGGGATCTGGATCTGTTGGTGCTGGGGTCGGGCTTACAGACTCTGGGGCCCCGGGCCTTGGTTTCAGAGCTCGGGGTCGGAGGGAGGGGGTGGGTGGTCAGTGTCCTGACAGCTTCACCCTTCCCCTGCCTCCCACTCTTCTTCCATGCCCCACGCTGCTGGTTCCTCGTCTCAAATCCTCCTGACCGGTTAGCTGCAGGTGTCCGAATCTATTCTCCCTTTAACAACCACCCTCTCACCACCATGTCCCAATCTCACTAAATCGGCTGCAGCTCCCTCTTCCCCCTCCCCGGGGTAAAGGCTACCTGTCAGCATCTGCTAGCCAGAGACATGCCCGAAACGGGCCGTCAGGATATCCCCCGCCACCTAAGGGATGAAAAACCATTCTGTTGACCGCTCTCATTTATAGATTTTCACTGAAAAATCCCTTGAACTAAAAAAGTACTTCATAAGCAATGAGGTTGAAAAGGGCAGTCAAATCGAGTGTGGTTTTGCTTTAAACCGTGTTAAACTTTCGTAAGATTTTGCCAGGTGTCCAATTATTTGCTATTTGCATTCTGTTGAGTACATTGACATGAGGGTTAACCCCGAGTTTAAAAATACTTCTGTCCTCAAAGTCATTTCTGATAATTATTACATAAGTGGTAGGATTTAGTAAGGATGAGGTGAGCTTATGTGATGCTGATGTATGCATATAGACAACGGCCAGTGAAATAAAATTCCATTTCTAGGTGATCTTAAAAAAAAGAAGTCTAGAATAGGTACAAATTGACACATAGCAATAATGGTTTACTTCGTTTGAGTGTCTTTTTACATAAATCTATTGGTGTCTCTCATGTAACAAGAGTGCCTATCATGTAACATTAATCAACTATATAATGTGTTATTTAATATTATCTCTCAGTTCATTTAGATATTTCTTTGTAAAGTACCTACATCTAATGGTTAGACCAGCATAGGAATACCAATTCACATGTATCTTCTTAAGCGTGCCTCCCTATGAAATCTCCATTTGTTACGCTATGCGCTAATAATACATAATCACTTGTTTAAAAATAAACAAAGGGTTTGTCAACCTTTATACTGCATCTGAAAGCTTCTTTTTCTAGGATGCTTTCATAGCAATAATACTGCAACTCTTACTTTTATGCCCGATACATGTCATGTTCAATAGGACTAACTCTTTTCTCAGGCTCCTACAATCTCTTTCAGTTGAGCTGATTGCAGGCAGAGTTTCACACTGGAAAGAAAAATCACATTTTCTGTGGTCACTGTTTCTGTTTCTGAACTGCACGCAGGAACTATGCACAGTTATCACTTCAAATCCTTGCTGCAGGTTCCAATTAATCGCTACTGTTATCCAAGCATGTTTTTTCTTTGAATGATTGCACTTTTTCTGACTGCCTACATGGCTGTAATAATTTATTGTTGATTACTGTGCGTCAGTCAGATTTGGGGCCTTACCAGGTTAGTGTACAGCGCAAGGTATGGCAATATAATGGTTGCATTCCTGGATTATTGCAGCAGAGCACATGCATTCAAATGCCAGCACAGCAGAATGAGAATGTGCATCTTGGGGCAGAATCTAATGGTCACAGCAGTGGCTGCCATTAGGTTTCCTGGCTCCACCAGAGGCGATTTCTGGCCACATTTTCTCATCTAGATGGATGTCCCGGGTCTCCGAAAGCTGCCAGCACGTTCAAAGGCCAGCAGCTCTCCAGTGTCAGCAGCGCTACTGAGAGTGATGGCCATTGACGGTACTGCAGTGGGGTAGAAGGGTCGTCAGTGAAGCCCCCTAAGACTAAGATGAATGAGGAGGGATCGCAGAGGCCAGTCAAGGAGGCTGCAGCAAGTGGTGCGGTGGGGTGGGGGGGGTAACTGTCCACTGAACGCCTAAACTGCTCAATTGTGTCAGTTAGATGTGTGAATCTCCTGTAATGGTGGTGTGACATAGTCTGCTGTCTGCAGATGTTGGTGCCGCTGGTTATTTCTGTCATATAGGGGTGAATTTCCATCCCGGGATGCCTGAAGCACATTTCCCAATGGGATGGAGAGTCAAAAAATTGGGACCGACGCCAGGCATGGGTGGGCGATGATCAAATGCGACGCTCCTCATCCCCACTGACGGCGGGATCGAGGTTCACGCCCACATGGCAGCGGGAGGATATAAATGAACACAAACGGGTCTTAATGACCCATTTGCATCCATTTAGCGGGCCCGGCCCTCTGCGATTCTCCGGTCCCCTGGGCCGGGAATCAGGTGTGTGGGGATTACTGCAGCTCTCACCAAGCGTGAGCCTGATGTAGTGAACCTAACGGTGGGCCAAGGGAGTGACTCCTTAAGGGAGTAGCATCCAAAGTCTATCCGAAGGCCACCCTCACGCACTTGAATGATTGGAATGCATTTACCTCTCTTTGATGCGGTTGATGTTTGTAAACATTGGGGTTTCAGCACTTAGAGTCATTCATCCATGAAGGGAGATGAACAAATCAAGGCTGCAGCTGTTTTTGAAAGCTGTGAATCACAGTCCACTACGAGAAATGAATGAATGGCTCACAGCTCAATGGATCTGCGATTTTGAAACACGGGCCGCAGCTGTTCTCCTTCCAGGAATTGACACATGGCGCTTCTTTCATTGCCCCTGTCGGGAAACTAGACAGCAGTCTCTTGTCTGGGAGTGGGGGGTGGGTGTCTGGGGGTGGTCCATTTAGTCAGGGGGTCCCTGTGAGGGGTCTCGGTGGAGGGTCCCTTTAGTTACGGGGTCCTGGGGGATCTCCCTGTTAAAGGGGTCCTGGGGGGTCTCCCTAGTTAGGGAGTCCCTGGGTGGTGGGTCACCCCTGTACTTGGGGGAAGGAGGGGCACCCAGGCAATCTAGGTGTGGGGGATGGGCTGCTTTGTGGTGCGGAATGATGACTCAATACATTTGCATGACAAGGGATACAAATTGCTTCCTGATTTGCTCTTCCAGGGGGAACATAAGTGAGTTGCAATTCTCCTCCGCGGGAGAACATAGGGCGGGACTCTCCATCCCCGGGACACCCAGAATATGATCCCCGATGGGGTGGAGAATCAGGTGTTGGGGCAAAATCAGTATCGGCACCGGGCGCCAAACCGGATACCACGCTCTGACCTCTCGCTGGCGGCACAAACGCGTTCCATGCTGCATGCCAGCGGGAGCATGGAAATAAATGCAAATGGGTTTTTATGACCCCCGCCCCCCCTGCCTAAAGGAACCCACACACACAGGCCCCCACACACACAGGCACCTCCATGCACACAGACCCCCCCCCCCACAATGACCCCCCCCCCCCCCCCAGAAAAAAGACTCCTGTCTAGAAGCTAGAGAACAGTCTAGACAGGTGCTGTGGGAGGCATTGTAGCTCTAGTACTTACCTTGCAGCTCCATGTATCCATTCCTCAGTGAGTAGCTGTGCCTGCACCTGGATCCCACTGATTCACTATCTGCAATTCATTCATGACTTTGGAGCAGTGGTTTATGATTGACAGCTTGTAAAAACCATCTGCGACTCAATTCATCTCCTTTCATGCTTCAGTGGCCTAAGTGGCGAAATCCCAATGTTAGTAAACATTGCTCGCATCAAAGAGATGTCAATTGCACTAAGTGCATTCTAATCACTTAGCCGTGTCATTAAATGAAACACTAATTCCTGACTGCTATTTTTTAAATCTCTAATCAAGCAAAACCCATCTCAGGTCAAAATCCACTTTTAAATACAATTTGCAGACCCAGGAATACTTGCTGTAAAAAGAAAAGAAATCAGAAAATACTGGGGAATCGCAGCAGGTCTGACCACATCTGTGGAGAGAGACGGAAGCTAACATTTCGAGCCTTTCCAGATTCGAAACACTAGCTGCCTTCTCTCTCCACAGATGCTGTCAAACCTGCTGCAATTGTCCAATATTTTCTGTTTTAGTTTCAGATTCCAGCACCCAAATTGATTTCCTTTTATATTGCTGCAAAAAGATGTCTTGGATAAACCACATTGAGAGAGAGATTCTTCAGTAACCAGCTTGCAGATTCTTGCCTGTGTCAACCTACTGTTTAAACTGCCATCCTTTTCAGAAGCTGTTGTTCTGTTCGTAGACAAAATGTCTTTAACTAAACCGCTTTGAGAGAAACCGCTAGGTCTGCTCAAGACAGATCATAACTGAACTCCAAAACTCAACACCTGACTGCCTCAGTCCCTGGCTTCTCCCATTAACTACATCATCTTACGAAAGCCAAACAAAATGGTGTGAATGCTCCACTGGCAGGATTCTCTGTTCTGTCGGCAGTGCACCCCTGCCTGCAGCGTGGGGGGGGGGGGGGGAGCTACAATGGGAAATCCCATTGGCCAGCATTGGGAATGGAGAATCCCGCTGTCAGTTGACCCCAATAATATGCTGCCCATGCCATGTTCGCGTGGACAGTCGTGCAGCAATGGCAGGCTGTTTCTTTAGAGACTTTTTAAAGATTGGGAAGAGAGGGGGTACTATCTCTGCATGCAGTAATAATAATAATCTTTATTGTCACAAGTAGGCTTACATTAACACTGCAATGAAGTTACTGTCAAAATCCCCTGATCGCCACATTCTAGCACCTGTTCGGAGACACGGAGGAAGAACTCAGAATGTCCAATTCACCTATCAGCATGTCTTTCGGTACTTGTGGGAGAAGACCGGAGCACCCGGAGGAAACCCACGCAGACACGGGGAGAACGTGCAGACTCCTCACAGACAGTCACCCAAACCGGGAATCGAACCTGGGACCCTGGAGATGTGAAGCAACAGTGCTAACCACTGTGCTACCGTGCTGCCCACCCTTTGGCCTGCTCAACAAAATGCAAGAACCCCACCCCACCTCCAAACTACTCAAACCCTCCCCGTCCAATATGCCGGACTTACCTTAATATGGATTCCTTGCACCTTCTTGGACCGGCTTGCAGTCCGGGCAGCAGCCACAAATGCACTCTACTGCCAAGACTGCCACGTGATCGGATTGGCCGGCAACTTGCGAGGGCGAGACTTCATCCCGGGTTGGGGGTGGCGGGGTGCACATTCCCTTGTCAGGCTATTTAGCCAGCCTGCAGCATATTATAGCCTGTGGGCTGAGCTGGCATAAAGCCAGTTGGCGCCATGCCGACACTTTTTCTGGGTCTGTGAACCATCCGCTCCCCCCACTTCCCGAAAAAGCAGCCCCACCTCTCCCCCAGCGCTCCAACTCCAAATTCACAGTCTCTCTCTTTCCTAAAGCCCTCATTGCATGTCACTCTCGTATCCCAGCTTCCCTTTCGTCTTTACCCTCAATCACCCTCGTGTTGGCCCCGCTCTACCCAAACCCCAAATCTCTGCTCGATCATCATACTTCCCCCATCTCTTCCCATTTCACCTCCCCTTCCATCTCTCTGTCCATGAGACTGAATATCAGGCACTGCTGACCCAATAGTGTCCATTTCATACCATCGCCTGGGATGAATTTACAATTTCAAGTGGATCCATTTCCACCAAAGTTACATTTGAATTGCTGATATTCCTTTGGGTGAATCAGTGTTTTTGTTTACAGAGTTCACTTGTGTTAGATAGTGTTACATAGAATACACAGTACAGAAACAAGCTATTGTCCCACCAAGTCCTGCTGGCGTTTATGCTCCATATGATTGATGGCGGTGACAGTAGTTTCCCTCTGCCGCTCCTCCCTCAGGATTAAGGATGACTTGCTTCCACTCTGGTTTGATGGGTTATGGGATTGCTGATAAATCCAATGTGCTTGAAAGGTTGAGTTGATGGGTGGCTGAGGTTTCTGTGTTCCCTCTGACACCTCGACTTCAGCTGTGCATGTTCCTGACAAAGTCTCTCGATCTGTTTGATGTCTTCCCAAATGAATCGTCTCCATTTTGGTTGGTCATAAGCCAGGTTTTCCCATGATTTCCGGATGCTTTGAAGACTTCCTTTAAAGATTGGTCCATTGTCCATCTGGAAGTCTCCTGGTGTGACCAAATTCCAAGTAGAACACCTACTTCTTAAGCCTGGTATCAGCTATATGAACTACATGCCCCACTCAGTGGAGCTTTTTTTAATATAGTGATTAGCAACATCCTGGGGGTTACCATTGATCAGAAACTGAACTGGACTAACCACATTAATACTGTGGCTACCAGGGCAGGTCAAAGGCTAGGAATCCTGCGGCAAGTAACTCACCTCCTGACCCCCCCCAAAGCCTGTCCACCATCTACAAGGCACAATTCAGGGATGTAACGGAATACTCTCCACTTGCCTGGATGAGCGCAGCTCCAACAACAGTCAAGAAGCTCAACACCATCCAGGACAAAGCAGCCCACTTGATTGCTTCTCCCTCCACAGACCATTCAAACCCTCCAGCACTGACGAACAGTGGCAGTCATGTGTACCATCTACAAGATGCGCTAAAATAATTCACCAAGGGTCCTTAGACAGCATCCCGCCCACTACCATCTAGAAGGACAAGAGCAGCAGATACCTGGGATCCCCACCGCCTGGAGGTTCCCCTCCAAGTCACTCACCACCCTGACCTGGAAATATATCGCCATTCCATCATGTCGCTTGGGCAACATCTGGAATCTCCCTCTCTACAGCACAGTGGGTGTACTTACACCTCAAGGACTGCAGTGGTTCAAGACAGCAACTCGCCACCACCTTCTGAAGGACAACTAGAGATGTGCAATAAACGCTGGCCTAACCTGCGACGCCCAAATCCCGTAAATGAATTTTTAAAAGTCCTGATACTGAGGAAGTTGGCTTGGGTGAGGACGTTGCTGTTGGGCCTCCAAAACTGATGGCAACAAAGGTCTGTGTAGATCAAGTTTTGTGATTAGCACTAGTTCGTAGACATCCAAAAACTCATGAACTCAGAAACTGCTTACACTCCGACATATATGTACCGGGACAAGGTAACTCAGGGGTTTTCAAACTCAGGATGGCGACCCGCAGGTGGGTCGCGGATGGGTGTCGGGAGGGTTGTGTAGCGATCGATTGTGGCGTTCAAGATCGCGAGCAGAAGTTCCCAGCTGCCGGGACCGGCTTTTAAGAATACCGACCGCGGGCAGTCCCCTATTGATTTGCGGTGTTTGAGGGGGCGGGCGGCGCAAGGCTGGACTGTGTGCTGGTCACTGCGCACAGAGCAATGGGGGGAGGGGGGGGGACGACAGACTGGGGTTAACGGCATCCATGTGGATGCGATGGTAACAGTGGTGGCCCCAGCTTGGCGCTCCGCTCTGGTGTTCGTCCTTTGCGCGCTGCTCAGCTCGTCCTCCGCCATTGATCGGCAGTATGCAACTTGCCGCTACTTGATCAATCCGTTCAACGGCCAGAACAACGTCCATTTGCACTCCCACAACGGCAAGTGCTGGTCGGGAAGTGATCTGTGAGTGGGGTGGGTCCAGTGAGAGGAAGCCAGGCCAGTTTTCTCGGAATGCTGATTAACTGAGGCCAGTCAATAGGGCTGACACTTGTGAACACTGGAAGAAACCTAGTCATTACTTTGTGTCGACACTCTCTGGAAACTAGGAAGTCAGAGCTTTTGGTGAGAAAGGAGCAGGAGGTGACTTGGATGTTTGGATAGTGCAATGCAGTAGAACCAGTAAGAAATAGTGTGACATTGTGTGTGTTTGAAAAGTTACTTCATCTTCCCTAAAGTTGGAGTTTGTAAAGTAAAAACAAGATTGTACTTTTTTCCATAATTGGTTAAAAATTTCTGAAGAAATGTTAATATATATAAAACAAAGTTTGTGTGTAAATGTAAGGATGCACAAGTTCAACTGAAGGTGTTTTAAGTTTTAGAAGTAAAAAGTCATAAATTTGGAAAAATTACATCTTAGAAATAAAGTTTCAAAATTCTTTTTTAAATGCCGGCTGCGACAGGACTTTAATTATGAACGATGAGTCTTTATGCAAGAGGCAGCGGCAGAGAGAAGGTCATGCGTCCGGCACATCAATACTTTGGGAGCAAAATCATCGAGGTGACATTCCCCATTTTGTAGCTGCCAGCAAGAAAGTAACAAACAGACCAGGATCTCACAACTAAATCTGCTGGAAACAGATTCTCAGGAGAGTCCACGGTAGGACAAAGCAGTGCTGGTGTGCGCTGTATCCCGAGCTCCAGGGCCTCTGGTGAACAAACAATTAAGAAGAAATTGAAATTGGGAAACAAGCAGGATAAAGATGATTTGTTGAGGTATGGCTTTAATTGAGCCAATGGAAATCTGGACGCAAAGCCTATGTGTGTTATATGCAGGGAAGTACTGACACATGGGGTGGGATTCTCCCGCAACTGGACGAATGGCCCGACGCCAGCGCCAAGAGCGGCGCAAACCACTCCGGCGTCGGGCCAACCAGAAGTTGCAGAATCCTCCGCACTTCCGGGGGCTAGGCCAGTGCCAGAGGGGTTGGCGCCGCGCCAGTAGGGCCGGAGCGAGATGGCGCATGCGCAGAACTGCCGGCGTGGTTCCGCGCATGCGCAGACTGGCCGGCGTGTTTCCTGCACATGCGCGGGGGGGGGGGTTCTTCTCCGCGCCGGCCATGGCGGAGCCCTATAGAGGCCAGCGCGGAAGGAAAGAGTGCCCCCACGGCACAGGCCCCGATCACGGGCCAGGCCACTGTGGGGGCCCTCCCCTTGGGGCCGGATCCCCCCGCGCCCCCCTGAGGACTCACCTAGCCGGCTTACAAGCCAGGTCCCGCCGTGATGGACCATGTCCATTTCACGCCGGCCGGACTGGCCAGGAACTGACGGCCGCTTAGCCCATCGGGGCCCGGAGAATTGCCGGGGGGGCCGCTGCCAATGGCCCCTGACTGGCGTGGTGTAAACCCCGCACCCGCCCAAAAAACGGCGCTAGCAAATACGGCAGCCGGCGGCGGGGCGGGATTCGCGCCGGCCCCGGGGAGAATCCCGCCGATGAAGTTTAAAACCATCAAATCTTCAGAGGCATTTGAAGACTCAGGATGGAGAGTTTGAGGACAAATCTCTTGAGTTTTTTCAAAGCCTGCAGCAAGAACTTAAATCGTCAGCTGAAGTGCTTCGCAAAATGTAACATTGAATGACGAAGCGAGAGAGATCGTGAGGATCAAACAGGCCCACCTGCCGCATTAAAAGTAAGCATTAATGGTGTGTCGCGAAGGTCGGCCATTGTGGGTCGCTAACGTAGGTAGCATGGGTCCCGAAGGTCCGCTGGTTGGTAAAAGTGGGTCCCAAGGAAAAATGTTTGAAAAAGACTGAGGTAACTGACAGTCTGATAGAAGGAAGCATAATAAACATTCATCTGTTCAAAACATATGCATATGTAAATTTTCTACGTGCTGTGCTGACTAAATCATTAGTAAATCACTTTACTCATCATTGAATATTTATTTATTTCTCATTAAAAACATGACACAGCAGCCATAAGAAAAGGTTTGTTTGTGCAGCTTGAGGAAGCCTTGAATTTCCTCTTTTAATATTGACTTAATGCAGCTCCGTTCAATTGAACACAATTCTGAAGAAATATTTAACAAAGTAGGTCATATATTCTTTCCCAATGCTCCTCCTTCCCAGTCCACCTTCTTGTCCTGTTGAAAAGTTAAGTGAAATAGGTCAGTCCAATCTGCCTCCTCCACGTCATTCAATCAGGGAAGTTGCTGATTAATGTCAGGTGCTTCCTGAAGGATAGTTGAGGAAATCAGTGAGCAAACCACATTTGTGTACTATTGTTGGCCTCTCAGTAGCTAGGTCAGTAATGTTGTTGACAAAGGCTCATGGGCAGCTCCCCTGTCAAGAAACAGTTTATGTTAAAATTGGGTGGGAGGAAATTAATGGTGCAATGAAAAGATTTGCCAGGTGAGAGAAATCTTGCAAGAATCATTTTGGCCTGTAAACACCTCCAACCCTCTGAGATCTCTTCACTCCTTCAATTCTGGCCTCTTGCACATTCCCAGGTTCCATTCCTCCATTGTTGACATCCATGCCTTCGATTATCTAGAGCCTAAGCTCTGGAAATTCTTCTCTACCTGCCATCACTTAAGTTGCTTCTTAGAACATGCCTCTTTGACTAGGTCACCTATCCTTTACCTGTGTGTGGCTACCAGTGTCATACTGTGTCTTAATAACATTCCTGTGAAGGAACTTGGGACAGTCACTGTCCGCTAAAAATGCAATATAAATGTAAGTTATTGTTTCAGAAAGTATTTAATGCGGAGGTCACCTATAATATGATTGAAGCATCTGAAGAGTGTCCCATCACTGACTGGTGGGTACCAGAGAGAACGTCCAAGAAAAATGGTTCTGGAGTGCGATTTAACCAAATGTGAATTATGTCCATCGCGAGCCGTTTAGCCGCGTGTTTCTCAGGACTTGCAATGCCGAGAAACACAATGCTATCTAACGTGATTCCAGTTCGATTTGGGGCCTCAGCGGGGGATGCACGGCCGAGGGCGTACTTAGTTCCATTTCCTGCAGTACAGGGAGAGGTTGGGAGGCCATTTTTAAATGGTGTCCCGATTTCACGACCCTGAACCCCCAAACTCCAAATTACTGTCCCTAGACCACCCCCCCCCCCCATGCCTCCCCCACCCACGCAGGGAACCCACTGCCTAATCACCACCAGGCAAAAATGTCAGCCTGGCACCTTGGCAATGCCTCTGCCAGCTGGAAGTGTGACCTTGGCAGTGCCAGGCTGTCACCCAGGTGGCCTGCCAGGGTGCCAGGCTGGCAGTGTCGGTGTGCCCAGTTGGCACCAGCAGTGCCAGTGTACCACCCTGCCCAAACATAAGTAGTAATTTACAGGTTACTCCTGCCCAAACTTTCAGCCACGATCCCCCTTTGAACGGCCAGTGTGGCGGTGCATAGACATTGCAGAATAAAAATACGTTAGTTGGCACAACTGCCCTATGCTGGTGTTTCTGCAGATTTCACAACACACAATATATGCAGCTCATTTGATATGGAGGGCAGCTTGGACAGAGTGAGCAGTTGGGAGTTTGGTGAGGTGGGGGAATTTGGTGATGAGGGAAAGGAGGTGGTACCGCTTTCTTTTTTCTACCTTTTTCAGGTTCTTACTTCAGTGCAGAAGAATAAGCGATTAGTTATTCTCCTTATAATAAATGGATTGTAAAAGTGAAGGTGTGGCAGTCAAACAGGCTGCGGAGCACATCCCGGCAGGAGTATCCCATCAAGGTCCTGACCTGTACCTTGTAAATGGTGGACAGGCTTTTGGGAGTCAGGAGATGTGCCAAACACTGTAGAATACCCAATTTCTGACCTGCTCTTATGACTGCAGTATTTATATGGCCGATCAGGCTAAGCATCTGGCCCCCAGAATGCTGATGGTGGGGAGTTCTGGTGATGGAAATGCCAAGGGAAGGTGGTCAGATTCTCTCTCTTGATGGAGATAGTCATTGACTGGTAGTTGTAAGGTGCCAATACTAACTGCCACTTAGCAGCACAAGCCTATCTGTTGCCCAGACCTGCTGCATGTGGGCATGGACTCATTGTCTAAGGAGTTGTAAATGGAACTGAACGCTTCTGCAGTTATCAATGATCATCCCCACCTCTGATTTCATGTTCCCGGCACTCCCGGTCTCCATTAAGGAGCAAACCTCCGATACTTAAACCACCTTGAGGCCTCTAGTCACTGAAATTCTCCCATCGAGAGAAAGGCAGAAAGAGTAGAAATAAACAGGGAAAGTTTGCAGGAAAGATGACATCACTTATTTCAGTCTTTGAACAAAGCCACAAGCCATGAATTAGGTTATATAATTGACTGCAATGAGTGTTACATGATACTTGCTCCAAAAGAATATCTCCTCCAATTCACCATGAACTGGCAAGTTGAGGTTCTGAGCGTGATAAACATCTCAACTTTTAGAAGATATCGAGATCCGTAACATTTCTATTCACAATGACCTTCTGGCATTAACTCCCCCCCCCCACCCCCCCCCCCCCCCACCGGCAACCTCCCCCCAAAATCTCTGGAGGCTGGAGGGATGTCAAAGTTGATCGAGTGGAACACAGCAGCAGAGAAAGTTCAACACCGCAAACTAATTGACATGGAAAATCCAAATGTGAGGGCAGGGGTTGGTCCACCAAATGCAGATCCAGAATCTCTGGGGGGGGAAGTGGGTATCTGCTTCTCTGAAGCAGAAAAATGGGGACTCCCACAATGTTGTTATCTTTAGTAAGTTGGGCGCACCTTGAACTTCATGACCTGATGGTGATCCATACTGAATTCAGAAAGGAATTTCTCTTTTTTTCTGAAATTGTTGTACGATTTTCCCCTTGGTTTTTTTTCTTAGTTCTCCCAGGAGACTGCTGAGAGAAAGCGATGTTGTATTGGTATGTGTAAAATGCACCATGACAGGATTGGGCATGCTCAATAGACCAGCTCGTCTTTTCCTATTTTATTTTTGAGAATAACAAGGTTGTGTGTGATCCGATGATGTTAAATATGTTTAGTTTTTTAGATATTTTTGACCTTCTGACGGCATTTGGTTCTCCATTTTATATCTTCATTTTCTGGCAGATGACAAAGTGGCACAAATGGTGTCAAAATGTATTTGCTTAAAAATACAGTGAGTAAACTAATTAAACTGAAACTTCCTGCTCAAACAAAAATTATTTGGCAAACAGATTTTCATGAAAACAGTACCCCTTTAAACCGAGGTGAACAAATATGAGGTTGTAATATACATGCGCATCGTACTACCTCTTTTTTTTTTTTTAAACTCCCACTGGGGACAAGTCTTCGATCTTATCTGAGCAAAACAGGTCAAAGGTTTCCCACTGTCCCCTGAGTGAAGCAGCATGCAAAAGGTTGCAGCATTGTGCATGTCAGTCGTGGCACAACCAGCCGGAAACCAAATGTTTAAAATGTGCCTTTTAGAAGTTTGATCCCAGTCCAGTTCTAATTCTCAAGTTGTGTTTCTGTTCTTCTCGTGAAGGGGATAAGGACATTCAGAGTGCATCTATCTTGAAACCACATATCAGAGAACCCCTTCCTCTCTGACCCATCACCACCACCTCCCCCTTTCTCCACCCCCCCCCACCTCCCCCCAAATCTCTGGAGGCTGGAGGGATGTCCAAGTTGATCGAGTGGAACACAGCAGCAGAGAAAGTTCAACACCGCAAGCTAATTGACATGGAAAATCCAAATGTGAGGGCGGGGGTTGGTCCACCAAATGCAGATCCAGAATCTCTGGGGGGGAAGTGGGTATCTGCTTCTCTGAAGCAGAAAAATGGGGACTCCCACAATGTTGTTATCTTTAGTAAGTTGGGCGCACCTTGAACGTCATGACCTGATGGTGATCCATACTGAGCTTATCAAGCTCTGTTATCTTAGTCAGTTGAGGGCACCCTTTCTGGAAGTCTTAAGGGACACAAGCTGGGAAATTCAGTGTTGCCTGTTAATGGGCAGACTGATGGTAAGGCATGCACTGCGCGCTTGAGCACACACACTCATGTAGTTACAGAGATTCTGCAGCCAGGCCCTGGAGGCCCAGAACCCCTGTAAGTCTCCCATTGTGATCATCTCAAGTGTCCTGAATGACTCGGCAATTTTTCACCTCCTGCAATGTGGTTGCTCAGACCACTTTATAGAAGCAGTAAGATAGTTAAGTGAAAATGCAACATAGGCACAATGGGTTTCTGCAAGATAATTCGTGATTCTACATGTTGTTTACCACCAAATACGAAGTGTGTTGTTGTCATTGTTCTGCTTCTGGCTTTGCCGTCAGTGTTGACAGTATCAGGAAAGTGAGGGTGCTGAAATGGTGATTGAGAGGATGGTGTGATTGGAAGGGTGGCTGGTGTATGGGGGAATGCAAGGTTTGGTTTCGGTCGGGAATGTGTGCTTTGATGAGTTGTGCTCTGAGCACTTTGGCAACAAAGGCGACTGGTGGACAATGCTTCTCTCACCCTTCCTGCTGCTCTTCCACATCCATCTCCTCCTCCACATCTTTCTGCCCAGGCGACTGGTCTTTCTGAGTTGCAAAATTATGCAGCCTGTAGCATACCGTGAAGTGAATGTCAGCAAAGTGTGGGCTAACTTCACAACAGGTCCTGGGTGATGCACTAACAATTACGACGAGACGAGAGTAGCGAGTAATCGAGGTTTTATCACACAGAGATGTGTGGCCTCCTACAGCAGCTTACGAAATGGCAGCTGTTCGGAGAGCGCACACATTTATACTCCGCCTCCTGGGCGGAGCCAGCAGGCAGGGATCTACCCCCGTACCTGTAGTACAGGGGCCTTCCCGTAACACCCATATAGACCATACAATACAACAGTGGTGCCTACCACACTGGGGAACGGCCCCAATTCCATATTATCCTGATTGGACTCCCACTCCTCGTGCCGCACAAGTAATGCTCACTCTGGCATGTATTCTAAAGCCTCTGCCAGCAAAGCAATTTAAAAAAAAGTTATTTCAGCGAATTTGTGCATTTCCAGCTAGGTTAGCATCTCTTGTCCATCCCTAATTGATCTTAAGAACCTGGTGGTGAGCCACCTTCTTGAACTGCTGCAGTCCATCTTGTGCAGGTACACCCACAGTGCTGTTAGGGAGGGAGCTCCAGATTCTGATCCAGCAATAGTGAAGGAACTGTGATCCACTAGTAGTTTCAAGCCAGGATGCTGTATAATCTGGAAGGAAACTTGCAGGTGGTGGTGTTCCCACACATTTGCTGCCCTCTTCCTTCTAGGTGGTAGAGGTCATGGGTTTGGGAGATGCTGTTGAAAGAGACTTGGCAAGTTGCTGCACTGTATCCTGTAGATGGTACCCACTGCTGCCACTGATCATCAGTGGGAGAGGGGGTTAATTGTATAAGTTGGTGGATGGGGTGTCGATCAAACGAGATGCTTTGCTCTGGATGATGTCAAGCATCTTGAGGGTCATTGGAATTGCATTTATCCAGGCAAGTGGGGAGTGTTCCACCTCACCCCTGACTTGGGCCTTGTAGATGGTGGGACAGACCTTGGGGAGACTTCTGGTGAGTCACTCTCCACAGAATTTCCAGCTTTGACCAATTCAAAATGGGCAAGTTGCTTCTCGAGCTGTTTAAAAGGTACTGGCAGTTCATTTAACTGGTGAGGTTTGAAACTCAATCTTAGTTTGTCCTCCGATCTTCTATTTCGGACGCACTTCATAGTGGCTGTTCCAGGCACTCAACAATGTAGCAGTTTCATCAGTCCTCAGCCTCCCATATCTCTGACACTTTCCTTCCTCAGCTGAAAAATCCAAGGTTTCTCAATCTTTCCCCTTCACACAACGGCTCTCTGCACTGCCTCCAACATTTGAATGCCACTTTTGTTCCTTGGCCCTCCAAAAGGATTAATCAAATTGTAGATTCGCGTTCAATGCAAGAATAACAATGAGTATGGAAAGTTCATTTGAGGGATAGATGCCATACCAAAGAAGCAGATATCAAGAGCTATAAAAATGTGGTATTGATGGCCTTAAAGGAGAGGGGATGTGTGGTGAAGGGGCTTAGGGAAGAAATTCCAAAAGGTGGGGCCTCAATATTCAGTTACAGTAATTCCTTGTTTAACACGCCTAATGTGTTTCCGGGCAATTGTGTGGTCAAGTGAAATACACTGAACAAAAGAAAAGACAACCTGTAATAAGTATGTTGCATTCCTGACCCGACTGCTTCTCCTGTTGAACACAGGGATCACTTGAAGTGGAGAGCAAAAAATGGCGATGAGGTTTCGGTTGGCAGTAATAGAGATGCAGAGAGGTGAGGAGTCAGCATCGGGCCTAGAGTCCCAGGCTAGTAACGGGCCCAAAATCCTGGAACCACTAGTGAACCTGGAATCGAGACACTTTTACTGGATGTTAGCAGGTAGGTCCCCAGGAAGACTGAAAGCCCATCTCCAGCCAAAGATACGATCGGAGGAGCCTGGAGCGTTTGCAGGCAAACATTGAGATCCTGTTCCAATGGGAGAAACTGGGAGTTGGTCCCCATGGGCAGCATGGTAGCACATGTGGTTAGCACTGTGGCTTCACAGCGCCAGGGTCCCAGGTTTGATTCCCTGCTGGGTCACTGTCTGTGCGGAGTCTGCACGTTCTCCATGTGTCTGCATGGGTTTCCTCCAGATGCTCCGGTTTCCTCCCAAAGTCCAAAGACGTGCAGGTTAGGTGGATTGGCCATGATAAATTGCCCTTAGTGTCCAAAAAGGTTAGGAGGGGTTATTGGGTTACTGGGACAGGGTGGAAGTGAGGGCTTAAGTGGGTCGGTGCAGACTTGATGGGCCAAATGGCCTCCTTCAGCACTGTATGTTCTATGTATCCCACTGGGAGAGGATGTGAATTTGACCATGTCCCAGCAGGAAAGCCCATAAATCAGCAATGAATAATAACCAGAGCATATTGGATTGAGACCCTTGGCCCTTACCAACTGTACTAAACTGAACATGGCTGGCAGCACTATTTGAAAAAGTTCCGTAATATGAAACCCACTCTGAATGAAAGCATGTTATTGGAAAGAGCTCTAAATGGGGGATTACTATATAGTGATTGTGGAACGAATAAAAGACCAGGGCAGAATCTTCCCAATATCTGGCAGAGTGTCAGGTTCAGACTGAAAACCAGTGTGTATCTCTCCAGATGCAGAGACAAGATTTTACTCCAGATTATGTGGCATTCAGTGCTCAGAGGATCCAGGGACATGGTTTGTGCTGTTGTTCTGGTGAAGCGAGGCCTCATAGACCTGTCAAGGCTGGCCCCACAGAGATTGGAGCGTCATCTTTAAAGGGCAGCCTGATCTGTGCTGGAATTGAACTCCCCATCCTCCAGTCATGGTCACAGAGTACCTCCCCACAAGTATCATGGTGACCACCACCCCCACGCAAGTATCAGGGCACCACATGCATCAGCCCTCCCTCCTCACAAGTATTGGGGCGCACAACCCTCCCATCCCTCCCCCACCCCATGCGCCCGCACACAAGGAAAACCTTCCTAATGAGTCTTCCCAGAAGGCTCACCCCTGACAGTGCCAACCTGAGCAGCCTGCAGTTTGAAAAAAGTAGCACTTGCTATTTCGCTCTGTTCACATAAGCGTGAGAATTAATATTATAGGATCTGTGCTGCAGAACTCCTTCCACAGCCTATCATTATCATAGTGGGGTGCTTGTTAGTTCACCGTTCGACAGTCATTCTAAAGTATTTTATGTGGAGCTATGAATACACATGCTTGTTTTTATAATGGTTAAAGCACTTGAATGAAATGTTTGTTTTGTCAGGGATTAAATACATGAAGGAATGTAAATGTAGTAAATGGGATTTTATCAATCAGGTTTTTTTTAAAATAGCAAAGACATCAATGGACACTTGGAACTTTATTTAATTTAAATGCAGCATGGGTCCTGAAGCCTACCCATGGTGGATGCTGGGTGAGAGTGTAAGGCAAAAGGTAGTGGTTGGGGGGACATTAGTTGGCATGTAGGATATGAGGGGCTATGGGAGATAGGTCGAGGGGAATGGGTTGGCATGGAAGGAGTGGGAGTGAGGGCTCGAGGGCTGTTTTGGGTTTTTTTTGCCGAAATCTTCCATCCTTGTATGTGGCTGAGATTTTCCGGTGCCACTGACAGCGGATGGGATTTTGGCTGGAATGCCAGATTTTCCATTCTCACTCACAACGGATCCCACCACCGATAAGGCCGGATAATCCCACCCATTGTTTATTTTTAAGCAGTTGCGATCAAGTCCCAGTACACCGAGGTGAGCCTTTCACATGTGTGGATGGGGGCTGGGGTCAATGACAAGGGTCTGGAATTTACAGGGCTGCTATTACCTATTCTCACGATATAGGCATTGCTAGAAAGATGAGCATTTATTACCCATCTAAAGTTGCCTCTGAAATGGTAGTGGGGGATCCACCTTCTTGAAACTCTGCCTACGGCAGATATTGTTCCCTCACTGCGGTTAGAAAGATAGTCCAAGGATTTTAACCCAGCAACAATAAATGAATGGTGAGATGTGTCCAAATTGGAATGTGTGACTTGGAGAACTTGGGGGAATTCTCTTTATCTCATTGAAGCATGCACAATTGCTATAGGGCAGATGCAGGAAGAATATTTCCCCAGGCCGGCAGGTCTGGAACCAGAGGGCACAATCTCTGGGTGAAAGGGAGGCCATTTAGGACTGAGCTCAGGAGGGATTTCCTCACCCGTCCTTCCCGCTGCCGGGGCCCGCCGAAGGCAAACTCCCGCGGCGGGTACGCTGGCAGCGCAGTTGGAAGATCCCGCACCAGCTGCCAAAAAATACACCGCTGTGGGCGGGGGGTGGGGGGGGGGGGGGGGGGCGGGGGAGACACACTCCCACTCACTGTTTTCTATCCTTGATCGAGTTGGGTGGCACAGTAGCACAGTGGTGAGCACTATTGCTTTACAATGGCAGGGTCCCAGGTTCAATTCCCAGCTTGGGTCACTGTCTGTGCGGAGTCTGCACATTCTCCCCGTGTCTGCGTAGGTTTCCTCCGGGTGCTCCGGTTTCCTCCCACAGTTCCCGAAAGACGTGCTGTTAGTTGAATCAGCCGTTCTGAATGATTTGGTGGGTGCTTTGGATCCGTGGAACACATACAGGCTACCAACACTTAAAATAGAACAACACTATTTTATTAAGCTAGAAACTGTTGAACATACTTTCACTGTGGGTTAACACGATGTTAGATTAAACTAAAGACCTATGCCTATCCTAACCAGTCTATGCACTCAGCACATGGTGAAGCTCTGTCCTTCTGAGAAGCTGCATCCCGAATGAGCGGGAAAACTGATGCCCTCTGTCTTTATAGTGAGTGTGCTCTAACTGGTGATTGGCTGCGGTGTTGTGTGTGTTGATTGGTCTTGCTGTGTGTCCATCAGTGTGTGTGTCTGCACCATGATATAGTGGTGTATATTATGACACTGAATTCTCCCTCTGTGTACCCGAACAGGCGCCAGAATGTGGTGACTAGGGGCTTTTCACAGTAACTTCATCACAGTGTTAATGTAAGCCTACTTGTGACACTAATAAAGATTATTATTGTCCTTTCCCAGAGGTTACCCTGAACCCCCAGTGATCTGAGCTTAATTAATATTCTTTCATGTGGAGCATGAAAGTGCTTTTCAAAGTCAAGTCAAGATGCATCACGTCACAGGGATTTCCAGTGTTGCCACCACTTCCTCAAAAAAAGTAGAGTAGGTTGGTCAGGCAGGATCTTCCCCTTCTACGAACGTTTAACTAGACCATTGTCACCTTCTGCATGTCTTCTATTCAGTTAGCTGGTATCAGTTCTGTGTCAGTGTTCATGACTCTTTTTCCACTCATTTTCTTCTGCCCTCCTCACTCTCACTACACCTGCGCAATTCGGCATGGTTTTCCCATGATTAGCCTGCCTTGCCCCACACCTCTTGCTCTATTCTTCCACATATTTCGGGATGGGAGAGGCACAGAGTAATGGGGCATTGTTGCTGTCTAGTCTTTGTCACCTTCATGTCCTTATACAACGCTGGCAAAGTATGCCTCATACGTTTTGAATTAACAAGAATGGTAATGTTTTCTGCATTGGATTTGAAGTGACTTGTGCTTGTTTCCTCTTTCTGCCCTCGCTATCGTTTATCAAATATGATGTCATTGCATTGTATGGTTGGAAGATCAGAACTAACTTGCTTTTTTTAAAGAAACAAATAGAGGTCATGCATTCTAGAATTTGTGCAATGATTTACGTGGGCAGATCGGAGGCTCGAACCTCTGCTTCAACAAGCACAAAGAATTAATTTCAATTTTTGCTGAATGAGCAAAGAAAGTGGCAGCACAATTTTCCGACATTTTGTTGAAGTGACCAGACGTCAGACGGAATTCCCGTCTTCTTTCCCTCCGTAACGCAGTAAGCTGCCGACCGGGTTGCTGTGAGCAGATTATTATGTTCACAAATCTAAATGCCGCAGTAAGTCAGGAATGCAGTAACCCGGGCATCACGCGGCGCAGTGGTTAGCACTGGGACTACGCCGCTGAGGACCAGGTTCGAATCCTGGCCCTGGGTCACTGTCCGTGTGGAGTTTGCACATTCTCCCCGTGTCAGCGTGGGTTTCACCCCCACAACCCAAAGCTGTGCCGGTTAGGTGGATTGGCCACGCTAAATTGCCCCTTCATTGGAACAAAAAAATAATAGGGTACACTAAATTTAAAAAATAAAAGGAACACAATAATCCGTTCATGTGAAATTCCTGTCTTCTATTTTAGTGATCAGAACCATTTATTTGAAACAGATTAATAACAGCTTTTGTCACAATGGTAAGCAAAGGAATTTCAAATGAATGTATTATTATTCTCGTCGCCAGCATTGTGTACGTGACACTTTCAACACCCGGATATTTGATACACTCAATCGCCTCCCAAAAAAAATTAGTAACTCTGAGTCAGATTATTCCGCCCCGCCCGCCGCAAGATCGACCCAGGTGGGACGTGGACCATATGATGGTCCATTGACCTCGGGCGGGAATTTCCAGTCACCAGGGGGCGAGGGCAGAGAATCCCGCCCTCTCTCTTTGATAATGTTGGGCATTGTTACAGTCATCCACAATTGGACCAGGAGGTTGCTGGAACTGCATGTGAAGTGATATTTTTGAGGTGGTCTCATATCTCGCGCCTAAAGTTGTTTTAACAATGAGATTGGCAGATGCTGGCCTGTAAAGACCCAAGGCCCAATGGCACATTTTCACAGATTCTCTGAGCTGCTGTTGGTCTCTGATTACCTCAAATAGTCAGGTTGTTTTCAGGAACAGGAACCCTGACAAGCAAAGAGGGTCCACACCTGAGGATTATTTTCCTGGGTTCATATTAGTTAATACAAAAATGTCTTGTGTAGGTTGCAGTGAGTGACTTTATATCCAAAATACAATCAATGCACTATCAAACGTAAAGTCAAAATCTCTTCTCATTAATACAATATAGTCCAAAAAACCTTTAAAAATCTAATAATGCAAATGTACAAATGCCCATCTTATATAAAGATGCTAATATTTGTGTGCGTACTTCCAAAATCTTTGCTTTTTGTTTCAAATCTCCAGTATCTACCAATTCCTTTTATATGAACTAATATTCTGGCTGGATTATACTTCATACAAGTCAACAGATACTATTCTATATTTATTTCCTCATTATTGATGCTGAATAGCATCAAATAGGAACATGCAAAACTGACGGGGTGGAAAATACCAGCTCGTCCATCAAGCGTGGCCCACGCTATGACAGTTGGACCATCATGATTATACATTTCTTCCCAACTCCCTGCCACCCCCACAGCCACACAATCTCTGGGGAGAAGAAAAAAAAAAGCAGCAAAAACCTTGCTGATTTCATGGACCAAATCACACCATCTTGTTTTGTGCCTGACACTATTTGCCCTACCAATGTGCTCCACAGTTAATCAAAAACGCTAACCGTTTTGAGAGACATTAATTGGTGAAATTCTCCATTTGGGAGTGACGCTGTGACTGAATTGCGTGCTGTTCGTGTTCCCTTGGGAGGCGCTAGTTGTGGAGCAATCCTGGACATGCTAATGGGCCAACACTCTGCTGCCGCGAAAAACGAGCAATTCCCGGCCCAGCGGGCGTAGTAACTGCTGGTGACGGACTTAACACCAAAGAGCCTGGCACCTGGAGCTGCTTTTCAGCCCTCCACTTACCACACACTCACTGCAGTCACCAAGATGGCTCAGAGAAGACCTGCCCCCTGAGGTCGGGGGATCCGAGGTGGACCCACAGCTCCATGGCTGTGAGGAGGGGAGGGAAACTCTCTTCCTCAGGATGGGCCGCAGACTCAAGCCTGTCCTCCAGAACACTGCCTGGGAGGTGGTGGCAGAGGCAGTCAGTGCTGCCAGTCTCACCAGGAGGAGACAGCTGGTGATCTGGCGGTGTGGGAGTCACTAGTGAGTCCTCTGCCCTGAAAGGGGCTGGGAACCAGGTAGGGCTCCAAAGGCTTTGGTGCAGGTGTCCTCTGATTAGAGTGAGCTCTGCTGATCCCCTGCTTCCTCTGCAATGGGACGGCACTTCTGAGGTGTGCCAACACCTGGTGGGCTCCTGGTTGAGCTTGTTCCTTGATGATACAGCTTCGGTATGAGGGTATCCAGAGAGGGCGGCCTGAGTGGACTCCCAGATGGCCAGAGAACTTCTGAGCATTTGAAGGCCACAGAAAGCACTCAGCAATGTGAGCAGCCAGGAACCTGTAAGGAGCACTAAATTGGTGCGTGTAAAAGACAGACTGCAGCAATGGAGGTCTGAGCAAAGGCACCCGCTCCCCAGGGGGAGGAACCCAAGGGCACCAAGACACTATCCTCTACTTCCCCCTGCCAAGGCATCCATCCCCCAGCTAGCCCAACAGTTTTCAATGGTTTCTCCACAGCCATGGTGCCCAGTCCACGTTTGTCAATACTTGTAGTAATTCACGCCCGCGAGACCTCCGCCTAAGAGCATGATGGAAGGGCGGAGCGTACTGTGTCCAACCCGCTAATCACATTTAAATGCATGTAAATGCCGGTTTTACATGCCTCCACCGGCACGGGGCACAACCCTCGTTATCACCACCAGCAAGGGACTGGAGCATGGCGCCCGAATTGGACCTCGATTTTGGCCGGACACCCGATTCTCCACCCGATCGCAGTTCGCTTTTACGGCATCACGAGGCAGACACTTTTTGCCTATTGTTTGGATTTTAAAGTCAAAAGTGATTGAATGTATTTGGCCAGTAAAATAGGGAAAATGTTGTTCCAGGATTTGAGCCTTGTTACTGCTGTTCTGTCCTGGCAACGTTCCGTGCCACGATATTGTTCAGGCAATAACAAATGGCACTATGGCCAATTTTTTTTCCATCACTGACTTGCTCAGGTTAATTCTGTGCTCAGCACTAAAAGGTAAATCAAACTTATTTGTACTTCCTAATCTTTTCAACATCTTGTATTTAAGAGGTGTACCCACAATTGGGCTCATGTGGGTACACTCTTAAATACGTTTGATGGTCGGCTCATGAAGAAAATAAAGAGGAGTGGGATAGAGGGAAATTTGGCCAATTGGATAAGTAACTGGCTAACACATAGACGACAGAGGGTGGAGCTGGATGGAAAATGTTCAGACTGGAGACCAGTTACCAGCGGTGTACCACAGGGATCAGTGCTGGGTCCTCTGCTCTTTGTGATTTTTATCAATGACTTGGAGAAGGGGGCTGAAGGGTGGGTCAGTAAATTTGCTGATGACACCAAGATTGGTGGAGTAGTGGATGAGGTGGAGGGCTGTTGTAGGCTGCAAAGAGACATTGATAGGATGCAGAGCTGGGCCGAAAAATGGCAGATGGAGTTCAACCACAATAAGTACGAGGTGATTCATTTTGGTAGAGAAAATTTGAATGCGGATTACAGGGTCAATGTTGGGTTCTGAGGAATGTGGAGGAACAGAGAGATCTTGGGGTTCATGTCCACAGATCTCTGAAGGTTGCCACTCAAGTGGATAGAGCCATGAAGAAGGCTTATAGTGTGCTAGCGTTTATTAACAGGGGGCTTGAGTTTAAGAGCCGCGGGGTTATGCTGCAACTATACATGACTCTGGTGAGACCACATTTGGAGTATTGTGTGCAGTTCTGGCCACCTCATTATAGGAAGGATGTGGAAGCATTGGAAAGGGTGCAAAGGAGATTTACCAGGATGCTACCTGGTTTGCATGATAGGTCTTATGAGGAAAGGTTGAGGGAGCTACGGCTTTTCTCTTTGGAGCGGAGGAGGACGAGAGGCGACTTAATAGAGGTTTATAAGATAATGAGGGGGTTAGATAGAGTGGACGTTCAGAGACTATTTCCTCGGGTGGATGTAGCTGTTATAAGGGGCCATAACTATAAGATTCAGGATGAGAGATATAGGAGGGATGTCCGAGGTAGGTTCTTTACTCAGAGAGTGGTTAGGGTGTGGAATGGACTGCCTGCTGTGATAGTGGAGTCGGACACTTTAGGAACTTTCAAGCGGTTATTGGATAGGCACATGGAGCACACCAGAATGACAGGGAGTGGGATAGTTTGATCTTGGTTTCGGACAATGCTTGACACAACATCGAGGGCAGAAGGGCCTGTTCTATGCTGTACTGTTCTATGTTCTATGTGACTCCAATGAATGGATTTATCAGAAGCAGGAAAGGTTTCCTCCACTCTGCTAGTTTGAGGCACTCTCTGTATAATCACGGATCCATAAAATTTCATAGAATCCCCACAGTGCAGAAGTGCCACGGCCCATTGAGTCTACTCCGGCCCTCCAAAAGAGCATCCCACTCAGGCCCAATCTCCACCCCCATCTCCATAACTTCACTGAACTTACACATATATAGATACTAAGGGGCAACTTAGCATGGCCACTCTTTTGACTATGGGAGGAAACTGAAGCACCCGGAGGAAACCCATGCAGACAGGGGAGAAAGTGCAAGCTCCACACAGTCATGCAAGGCCGGAATTGATCCCTGGTCTCTGCGAGCCAGCAGTGCTGATCACTGTGCCAATTACTTTTTTGCTGCTGAGATTCATTATCTGAGACATCTTGATAGGTGTGAATCCTACAGTATATGTCTGTTGTACTCAGTACGTGGTTAATGTTAACACAATGAATGGCACCACACTGGGAAGTCCTGAGGAACAAAGACCTTGGCATGTTTGTAAATAGATCTCTGAAAGCAGAAGGGCAGGTTAATAGAGTGGCGAAAAAGGCATACGGTACACTTGCCTTTATCAATCGTGGCATAGATTACAAAAGCAAGGAAGTCATGTTGGAGTTATATAGAACATTGGTGAGGCCACAGCTGGAGTACTGTGTGTAGTTCTGGTCGCCACATTATAGGAAGGATGTGATTGCACTGGAGCGGGTGCAGAGGCGTTTCACCAGGATGTTGCCTGGGATGGGACATTTTAGTTATGAAGCAAGGTTGAATAGGCTTGGGTTGTTTTCGCTGGAGCAGAGAAGACTGAAGGGAGACCTGATTGAGGTGTACAAGATTATGAGGGGCATGGACAGGGCGGATAGTACACAGCTGTTCCCCTTCGTTGAAGGGGCGTTACGAAGAGACACAAGTTCATGGTCAGGGGCGGGAGGTTCAGGGGGGATTTGAGGAAAAGCCTTTTTACCCAGAGGGTGGTGACGATCTGGAATGCACTGCCTGGGAGGGTGGTAGAGGCGGGTTGCCTCAAATCCTTTAAAAAGTACCTGGATGAGTACTTGGCACGTCTTAACATTCGAGGCTATGGACCAAGTGCTGGCAAATGGGATTAGGATTGGCAGATCAGGTGCCTTTCATGCGGCGGTGCAGACTTGATGGGCCTTTTCTGCGCTGTATTTTTCTGTGATTCTGTGATCCTGTGAAAAACAAATATTGCAGATGCTGGAATACTCAGCAGTTCTGACAGCATCTGTACAGGGGAAAATGGAGTTAATGAGCTAAACTCTACTCTTTTCTGGAAGCCTGCCATCAGGGCTGAAAGCAGGAAGTGACTCTGCTTCGGTGTGCAGTGGGAGATGGGGTGGCATATTGCCCGCGGGAGTCAATTGGGAGCCTGCCCGAGGTCCCAGGTTCGAGCCCGGATCTGGGTCACTGTCCGTGTGGAGTTTGCACATTCTCCCAGTGTTTGCATGGGTTTCGCCCCCACAACCCAAAAATGTGCAGGTAGGTGGATCGGCCACACTAAATTGCCCCTTAATTGGAAAAAATGAATTGGATACTCTAAATTATATTTTAAAAATTAGGAGGCTGCCACTAGGGTCACCGTCCAATTATGGGATGCCATTGAAAGAGGTGAGTATAATTAGAGGAAACTAGGGCTAGAAGAGACTGAGTGCAATGGGGGGAGGTTCATGGACAACCAGTAGTGTGATTGCACATAAGCAGGCCCCTCCATGGGCCTTAGAGCACCCATGAAGGAGGCCTCTCTCCCCGAAACCTCCCAGAGGCCTTGTCAGGCCCTTCCTACTTGGGCAAGGAAGTTGCCCTTAATTGGTGACTTAAGTGACTCAATTGGCTTCCTGCCACTGACAATATGGTATGGCAGATATCGGCCTGCCCCCTCCCGGGGTAGAGGCAAAAATGCCCAAAACCGGGAATTCTATCAGTCAAGGTTAACAGTGTCGCACATCAACATACAATTACTTAAATCCTATGGGCGACAAAGAATTTTTGTTTCTTGAACATCCAGCTATATACCCATACATTTCCTTCCAATTACTGGCAGTTGTTCTGGCTCTTCCCTACCAAGATTTCCTTGAAGGGGAACATGTAAGAGCATGCATCCTTGTGACTCTCATGTTCAATGAACCTTTGTAACTATTTTTTGTCAGTCCTGGCTGTTACGGTGTGCAAAAGAAAGTCTAAATTGACTGCTGTCCTCTGCCTGACCACATGGTGCTCATTTGGTAAACATGATGTGGAAATGCCGGCGTTGGACTGGGGTGAGCACAGTACGAAGTCTTACAACACCAGGTTAAAGTCCAACAGGTTTGTTTCGATGTCACTAGCTTTCGGAGCGCTGCTCCTTCCTCAGGTGAATGAAGAGGTCTGTTCCAGAAACACATATATAGACAAATTCAAAGATGCCAAACAATGCTAGGAATGCGAGCATTAGCAGGTGATTAAATCTTTACAGATCCAGAGATGGGGTAACCCCAGGTTAAAGAGGTGTGAATTGTCTCAAGCCAGGACAGTTGGTAGGATTTCGCAGGCCAGATGGTGGGGGATGAATGTAATGTGACATGAATCCCAGGTCCCGGTTGAGGCCGCACTCATGTGTGCGGAACTTGGCTATAAGTTTCTGCTCGGCGATTCTGCGTTGTCGCGGGTCCTGAAGGCCGCCTTGGAGAACGCTTACCCGGAGATCAGAGGCTGAATGCCCTTGACTGCTGAAGTGTTCCCCGACTGGAAGGGAACATTCCTGCCTGGTGATTGTTGCGCGATGTCCGTTCATTCGTTGTCGCAGCGTCTGCATGGTCTCGCCAATGTACCACGCTTCGGGACATCCTTTCCTGCAGCGTATGAGGTAGACAACGTTGGCCGAATCGCACGAGTATGTACCGCGTACCTGGTGGGTGGTGTTCTCACGTGTAATAGTGGTATCCATGTCGATGATCTGGCACGTCTTGCAGAGATTGCCATGACAGGGTTGTGTGGTGTCGAGGTCACTGTTCTGAAGACTGGGTAGTTTGCTGCAAACAATGGTTCGTTTGAGGTTGCGCGGTTGTTTGAAGGCAAGTAGTGGGGGTGTGGGGATGACCTTGGCAAGATGTTCATCGTCATCAATGACGTGTTGAAGGCTGTGAAGAAGATGACGTAGTTTCTCCGCTCCGGGGAAGTACTGGACCACGAAGGGTATTCTGTCGGTTGTGTCCCATGTTTGTCTTCTGAGGAGGTCGGTCCGGTTTTTCGCTGTGGCGCGTTGGAACTGTCGATCGATGAGTCGAGTGCCAAATCCCATTCTTATGAGGGCATCTTTCAACGTCTGTAGATGTCTGTTACGCTCCTCCTCGTCTGAGCAGATCCTGTGTATACGGAGGGCTTGTCCATAGGGGATGGCTTCTTTAATGTGTTTAGGGTGGAAGCTGGAGAAGTGGAGCATCATGAGGTTATCCGTGGGTTTGCGGTAAAGCGAAGTGCTGAGGTGACCGTCCTTGATGGAGACGAGTGTGTCCAAGAATGCAACTGATTTTGGAGAGTAGTCCATGGTGAGTCTGATGGTTGGATGGAACTTATTAATGTTGTTTCAGTGATTCTTCGCCGTGGGTCCAAAAGAAAAAAATGTCATCGATGTATTTGGTGTATAACATCGGTTGAAGGTCCTGTGCGGTGAGTAGGTCCTGTTCAAACTTGTGCATGAAGATGTTGAACAAATTCGCACCCCAATACGCCAACATCTTCATGCACAAGTTTGAACAGGACCTACTCACCGCACAGGACCCTCAACCGATGTTATACACCAGATACATCGATGACATTTTTTTCCTTTGGACCCACGGCGAAGAATCACTGAAACGACTACACAATGACATTAATAAGTTCCATCCAACCATCAGACTCACCATGGACTACTCTCCAAAATCAGTTGCATTCTTGGACACACTCGTCTCCATCAAGGACGGTCACCTCAGCACTTCGCTTTACCGCAAACCCACGGATAACCTCATGATGCTCCACTTCTCCAGCTTCCACCCTAAACACATTAAAGAAGCCATCCCCTATGGACAAGCGCTCCGTATACACAGGATCTGCTCAGACGAGGAGGAGCGTAACAGACATCTACAGACGTTGAAAGATGCCCTCGTACGAACAGGATATGGCACTCGACTCATCGATCGACAGTTCCAATGCGCCACAGCGAAAAACCGGACCGACCTCCTCAGAAGACAAACATGGGACACAACCGACAGAATACCCTTCGTCGTCCAGTACTTCCCTGGAGCGGAGAAACTACGTCATCTTCTTCACAGCCTTCAACACGTCATTGATGGCGATGAACATCTTGCCAAGGTCATCCCCACACCCCCACTACTTGCCTTCAAACAACCACGCAACCTCAAACGAACCATTGTTTGCAGCAAACTACCCAGTCTTCAGAACAGTGACCACGACACCACACAACCCTGTCATGGTAATCTCTGCAAGACGTGCCAGATCATCGACATGGATACCACTATTACACTTGAGAACACCACCCACCAGGTACGCGGTACATACTCGTGCGACTCGGCCAACGTTGTCTACCTCATACGCTGCAGGAAAGGATGTCCCGAAGCGTGGTACATTGGCGAGACCATGCAGACGCTGCGACAACGAATGAACGGACATCGCGCAACAATCACCAGGCAAGAATGTTCCCTTCCAGTCGGGGAACACTTCAGCAGTCAAGGGCATTCAGCCTCTGATCTCCGGGTAAGCGTTCTCCAAGGCGGCCTTCAGGACCCGCGACAACGCAGAATCGCCGAGCAGAAACTTATAGCCAAGTTCCGCACACATGAGTGCGGCCTCAACCGGGACCTGGGATTCATGTCACATTACATTCATCCCCCACCATCTGGCCTGCGAAATCCTACCAACTGTCCTGGCTTGAGACAATTCACACCTCTTTAACCTGGGGTTATCCCATCTCTGGATCTGTAAAGATTTAATCACCTGCTAATGCTCGCATTCCTAGCATTGTTTGGCATCTTTGAATTTGTCTATATATGTGTTTCTGGAACATACCTCTTCATTCACCTGAGGAAGGAGCAGCGCTCCGAAAGCTAGTGACATCGAAACAAACCTGTTGGACTTTAACCTGGTGTTGTAAGACTTTGTACATTTGGTAAACAGCAGTGAGGTGTGAGTGTGACATCCCTGCCCACTTTAACATCCACCTAATTTCTCAACAACTATCGGAGGCAGGAGCTGCCTATTTCTGGCGCTGCGACGTAACAAGCCCCACCATTGTCCTTCATCTCCACCTTCTTTGCACCTATCTCTAAGGTAGACAGTTCTCAAACTTTGTGCTGCCTGCTTTTCATGACGATTGCATTGTGCAGCCGGAGCTAAGCACGTCGCTGAATGGTGACATGCCTGATTAAGGTGTGCAAAATCACAAGAGAGTTGAGCACGAGTTCAACCCTACCAAAAGCAACCCTACGTGTTCATCGTTTAACGGAGTGGTGCATTTTGGCTGCAGTAAGTGCTGGAAGTGATTTGGGACCGGGAAAGACATACACCATGGAGGGGAGAGGGCTTCAGCGAACTCTTGAGGCAGCGCTGGCGGCCTTAATGCAGAAGGTCAATAGGAGAGAGGTCCTCGATCTGCAAGGGGCAAGGAAACCATCCAGATTGCAGTGGACAATGTCAGGTATGTAACCCCAAAGACCAGGATGCGCTGAAAGAAACTCAATGACCTCACATGAATGGTCAAGGTCAATGAATGCACCTTCCAAAGTCTCATTCCACAAAATGTGCCACGAGCCTCTGCAGCTGCTCAATACTGTCCATCCACCACGACTCTCCTCATATTCATAACCACCTCGTTTTCACACAGTGAGCACTGCTCCAGGTCTCTTCACCACGACAACCACCACACCCAAACAGATTGCACTGCACTCATTTCCATTTCTCTTCCAGGATCAACTGGCCCATAACCCAAAGATAGCAGCAGCTAACCGTCAGGGAACAAGCATGACTACATGAACTCACTCCATTGGGGAAGATGATGCATAGGTGTCGCAGACTCCAGCCTGAAAGGATTCTGCTGCAAAACATTTAATGGGATGGCCACCTACAAAACCACTACCAGGTCCTGCTCATGGCTGCAAAAGGCAGCAGATTTTCATAAATGCTCCATCAGAAAACCGAGATGTTGCATGCTCCATGCCTCACTGACATCAATTTAAATGAATTACTCCCTGAAGACCCTGAGTCAATAAGACCTCCTTGCTGGGAAGACTTCTACCCTTCCTCAACCTCGTATTTACTATTTCTTCCCAGCCTGATGTGCATGTCAAGGCGGATGGTAACTCCTACATTCATGTCTAGAAGCAAATGGTCTGAACAGAGTCCTCGAAATCTGAGCCAGGGCCTTCACCACTCACTGTGGATTCCACCAGCTTTAAGTAGCAGTGGGAAACTTGCAACACTTTGAGAAATGCAGCAGGAGCCAGTAGAAAACAATCAGAAGCTAGCCTATGATGCACTGTCAATTACGACGAGTAGAGAGTAATCGAGGCTTTATTACACAGAGATGGGAGGCAGCCTACAGCTGCTGCCGAAATGGCTGCAGTTCGGAGAACGCACACATTTATACTCCGCCTACTGGGCGGAGCCAGCAGGCAGGGATCTACCCCGTACCTGTAGTACAGGAGCTTTACCGTAATACCCTTGTATGCAGTGCAGTATATACAATATAATACAACAGTGGTGACTACCACATTCACGCCCTGTTAAAAATGAGTCCAGCGGGGATGGTGGAAAACTATTTACAAACAGGTTATCATTAAAATTTCAGAGAAGGTTGCAAATTTAGACGGTCGGGCGCCTTGATCCGTTGTTGAGGTCGCCGCAGTGCTGATGGCGAGTCAAGCGCCGGCAACTCCGGGAGCGTGTCGACATCCTCTTCATCCCCGGGTGGGACCAAGGGGAGGACGGATTGTCCTGGAGCGGGGGCTGTGGTGGGATGCGCTGAGGGAAGGGAGGGTGGCGCAGGGGCAGAGGGTGGGGACCCAGCTGGTGCCAGGTCCCTGAGGGAGACTGAGTCTTGGTGGCCGTCAAGGTACGCTACGTCGGTGTACTGCGGGTTTGCGTGGAGTAGCTGTACGCTCTGAACCAATGGGTCCGCCTTGTGGAGCCGCACGTGCTTGTGGAGGAGAACGGGTCCTGGAGCTGCCAGCCACGTTTGGAGCGAAACCCCGTAGGTGGACTTCATGGGGGGTTTTGTTAGTCGGCGTACACAGGAGCGACCGAATGGAGTGAAGGGCATCGGGGAGGACCTCACCAGCGGAAGGCCGAGAGATTTCTGGACCGTGGGGCCAGCTGGACAGCCTTCCAGACCGTCCCATTCTCCCGCTCCACCTGCCCTTTTCCCCGGGGGTTGTAACTGGTCGTCCTGCTCGAGGCGATGCCTCTGTTGAGCAGGTACTGGCGCAGCTCATCGCTCATAAATGAGGATCCCTGGTCGCTGTGAACGTAGGCGGGGAAACCGAACAGAGCGAAGATGGTGTTGAGGGCTTTGATGACGGTGGCAGACGTCATATCGGGGCATGGGATGGCAAAGGGGAATCTGGAATATTCGTCGACCACATCGAGAAAGTACGTGTTGCGGTCGGTGGAGTGGAGGGGCCCTTTGAAGTCCACGCTGAGGCGTTCAAAGGGGCGGGAGGCCTACACCAGGCGTGCACGGTCTGGCCGGTAGAAGTGCGGTTTACACTCTGTGCAGACCTGGCAGTCTCTGGTGATAGCCCTGACTTCCTCGATGGAGTAGGGCAGATTGCGGGCCTAATGAAGTGATAAAACGGGTGACCCCTGGGTGACCGAGATCGTCATGCAGGATCTGGATTCGGTCCACTTGTGCGCTGGCACATGTACCTCGGGACAGGGCATCGGGGGGCTCGTTGAGCTTACCAGGGCGATACAAAATCTCGCAATTAAAGGTGGAGAGCTCGATCCTCCACCGCACGATCTTATCATTTTTGATCTTACCCCGCTGTGTGTTGTTAAACATGAAGGCAACCGACCGTTGGTCTGTGAGGAGAGTGAATCTCCTGCCGGCCCGGTAATGCCTCCAGTGCTGCACAACTTCAACGATAGCTTGGGCCTCCTTTTCGATGGAGGAGTGCCGAATTTCAGAGGCATGGATGGTGCGGGAAAAGAATGCCACGGGCCTGCCTGCCTAGTTGAGGGTGGCAGCCAGAGTGACGGCTGATGCATCGCTCTCGACTTGGAAGGGGAACGTCTCGTCGACCACATGCATCACGGCTTTGGCGATGTCGGCCTTGATATAGTTGAAGGCCCGGTGAGCCTCGGCCGTCAGTGGGAAACCGGTGGAATGGATGAGTGGGCGGGCCTTGTCCGCATAGTTAGGGTCCCACTGGGCGTAGTACGAAAAGAACCCCAGGCATCGTTTGAGGGCCTTGGGGCAGTGGGAAGGGGGAGTTCCATGAGGGGGCGCATGCAATCGGGGTCGGGCCCTAGAACTCCGTTCTGAACCACATAGCCGTTGATGGCTAATCGGTTCGTGCTGAACACGCACTTCTCCTTGTTGTAGGTTAGGTTGAGGAGTTTGGCAGTGTGGAGAAATTTGGAAAGGTTAGCGCCGTGGTCCTGCTGGTCGTGGCCGCAGATGGTGACGTTATCCAGGTACGGGAAAGTGGCCCGCAGTCAGTACCGGTCAACCATTCGGTCCAACTCCCGTTGGAAGACCGAGACCCTGTTAGTGACGCCGAAGGGAACCCTAAGGAAGTGGTAAAGGCGGCCGCCCGCTTCAAACGCGGTGTACGGGCGGTCCGCCTTGCGAATGGGGAGCTGGTGGTAGGCAGATTTCAGGTCCACTGTCGATAAGACCCGGTACTGTGCAATCTGATTGACCATATCAGATATGCGTGGGAGGGGGTACGCTTCGAGCTGTGTGTACCGATTGATGGTCTGACTGTAGTCAACGACCATCCTGTTTTTCTCCCCAGTTTTCACCACCACCACTTGGGCTCTCCAGGAGCTGTTGCTGGCCTCGATGATACCTTCCCGCAGCAGCCGCTGGACCTCAGACCTGATGAAGGTCCAGTCCTGGTCACTGTACCGTCTGCTCCAGGTGGCGACGGGTTTGCAATCCGGGGTGAGGTTTGCAAACAGAGAAGGCGGGTCGACCTTAAGGGTCGTGAGGCCGCATACAGTAAGGGGAGGTAGGGGCCCGCCAAATTTCAGGGTTAGGCTCTGGAGGTTGCACTGGAAGTCCAGGCCGAGTAGCAAGGCAGCGCAGAGGTTGGGGAGGATGTAGAGCCGGAAGCCGCTGAATTCTTCTCCCTGGATGGTGAGGATGGCGATGCAGTATCCCCGGATCGCCACGGACTGGGATCCGGAGGCCAGGGAGATTCTTTGGTTAATGGGGTGTACTGCGAGGGAGCAGCGCCTTACCATATCGGGATGGATGAAGCTCTCCATTCTCCCGGAGTCCAGAAGGCAGGATATCTCATGCCCATCCACCTTACCTTTATCGACGCAGTCGCGAGGTTGTGCGGTCGGGACCGGTCGATCGTGACGGAGGCGAGACGCGGCTGGTCGGCGGCGGTTGCAGGCGATGTGCGGCCCAATGAGGTGCCCGATGGGCAGGGGTCCTGAGGCGGGTAAGATGGCGGCGCCCACGGGCCGCACATGTTGAGGGGAGCAAGATGGCGGCGCCCACGGGCCACACATGGTCTAACGTGAGGAAGATGGCGGCGTCCACTGATCACACACATGGGGGGTGCAGGGACAATAGCACCGATTGAGTGGGCCTGGCACACTGCAGCGAAATGTCCTTTCTTGCCGCAGGCCTTGCAGAGCGCGCGCCGTGCCTGGCAGCGCTGCCGGGGGTGTTTTGTCTGTCTGCAGAAGTAGCACTTGGGTCCCCCGGGGTTGGTTGGCTGCCGCGCGGCGCAGGCGTGGGTTTGGCTGGGGCCGGTCGCTGATGGGGTCCACGATGGGGTGGCCGCTGGCAGGGTCCACGATGCTCAAGAAGGGTGAGCCGTGCGGTCGGAGGCATATGCCTGTACGTTGCGTAAGGTGACTGAGCGAGAGCGTTAGTTTCTTGGTCGCCGCAAGGTCAAGCGTAGCCCCTTCTAAGAGGCGCTGGCGGATGTAGGCCGACCCTATGCCCGTAATGAACGCGTCTCTCATTAGCAGGTTAGAATGTTCAGCGGCCGAAACGGCCTGGCGATCACAGTCTCTCACCTGTGCGAGCAGAGCACGCCAGAAATCTTCCACAGACTCACCGGGAAGTTGGTGCCGCGTGGACTGGAGGTGTCTGGCGTTGATCTTGTTGGTCTGCTGAGCGTAGTTCTTCTTCAGTAGCGCCATGGCCTCTGCAAAGGTAGGCGCATCCTGGATGAGTTGAAAGACATCTGAGCTCAGCCGCATGTACAGAATCTGGAGCTTCTGTGCTTCTGGGATTGGGTCTGTCGCAGATCCGATGTGTGCTTCAAAGCAAGCTAGCCAATGTGCAAAGTCCTTTTTGCCATTGTCTGATTGAGGATGCAGCTGCAGGCGATCCGACTTGATGCGGAGATCCATCTTTGAAAATCTCTGTGTAATAAATTGATGCACTTTATTGCACTATCAATTACGACGAGACGAGACTAGAGAGTAATCGAGGCTTTATTACACAGAGATGTGTGGCCTCCGACAGCTGCTGCCGAAATGGCTGCAGTTCGGAGAGCACAGACATTTATACTCCACCTACTGGGCGGAGCCAGCAGGCAGGGATCTACCCCGTACCTGTAGTAGAGGGGCCTTACCGTAATACCCTTGTATGCAGTGCAGTATATACAATATAATACAACAGTGGTGACTACCACAGCCTGAAAGTAAGGTCTGGCAGCATCTGTGGAGAGAAGAGCAGAGCTCTTCCAACTGCTGAATGGATTGTCAGCTGTGTGAAGTTAAGAGAGGCCATTAGCTGGAGCGTTGAGGACAAAAATAGCACCGCTGGAGTAAAATCAGGGCTACACATTGGCTGAAGTTACAATCTACCTACTTTGCAGACTTAGAATCTTAGAATCCCTACAGTGTAGAACAGGCCATTTGGCCCATGGAGCCTGCACCGACCCTCCAAAGGAGCTCTCGATCCAGGCTCACACCCCTGCCTTATCCTCGTATCCCCACCTAACCTTTTGGACACTGAGGGGCACTTTACCATGGCCAATACACTAACCTGCATATCTTCGGACTGAGGGAGGAAACCCACGGCAGACAAGGGGAGAACGTACAAACTACACACAGACAGTCACCAGAGGTCGGAATTGAACCTTGGTTCTGTGAGACAGTAGTGCTAACCACTGTGCCACCGTTCTAACGTCCGGAACACAGTTCTAATGCCTGTGCTAAGAGTCCCATCCAAATGACATCTGATGCAGGCGGCACCACAAGTGTACGCAATGCCATTTTGTACCCAAAATGATACCTGTAACACCAAAAATATTGCCACTTTGCAGCCCAAATTTGAGACCCAGACTTTTGAAATTAGTATCTACATCTTACTAACAGTCTAAATGCTATGAATACTTCCTGATGGTACTATTTTAATTTGGTCATCGCACAATTGGGGGGAATGTTAATTCACGCAGATAAAATGGAAAGGATCCATTTCCTGCCCATTCCTGCTGATTTCTAATCTTTTTTAAAATTTAAATGGCCAATTCTTTTTTCTCCAATTAAGGGGCAATTTAGGTGGCTAATCCACCTATCCTGCACATCATTGGTTTGTGGAGGTGAGACCCACGCAAACACGAGGAGAATGGGCAAACTCCACACAGACAGTGATCCAGAGGCGGGATCGAACCCACCTCTGGGCCGGGATCAAACCTACCTCAGAGCCGTGAGACAACCGTGCTAACCACTGCGCCACCGTGCCGCCCCGATTTCTGATTTTTAACATCATAGAATGGGTTGCCGACTGGACTAAGGTGAGAGCCTCTACCTGTTAATTAAGTTTGTCTGATGTCAATAGAATCCTGATGACATTTTAACTAGCAAGCAGGTAAGCTGTTTAGGGTTTATTAGCAGCTGGTGGGAAAGACAAAGTGACTAAATCACTTGTGACTTTCCTTTTTATAAATTTACAGTACCCAACTATTTTTTTTCCAATTACGGGACAATTTGGGGGGCCAATCCACCTATCCTGCACATCTTTGGTTGTTGTGGGGGTGAAACCCACGCAGACACGGGGAGAACATGCAAACTCCACACGGACAGTGACCCAGGGCCGGGATTCGAACCCGGGTCCTCAGCGCCATCGGCGGCAAAAATAACCACTGCGCCACCGTGCTGTCCGAAATCACTTGTAACTTGAGCGTTAGAAAATAATTATGATTAATGAGTGAATTACTTATTGAATACCAATAAAACTCAGAAACCTCATACCTCTATTCAAAACCTCACTTTACAGCCAACTTCTGAAGATAAAATGGTCAACAGGTGGAACATTAGAAGATAGTTTTGTTTAAGAGTAACTGGGTATATGTTTAACCAGGAGCAGTATATTTTGACCGTAAACAGCACTTTTAATGGAATGATGATGTCCGTCGATTCTCATTTTTATTTCCCCGATTACTCTTTTCCCCTTGTAGCCACCCCCTCTGCCAAAAATGGTGCATCTAATCTCACATGGTGGACAGAAACCACAAAGGTAATTTGATCACTCCTGAACGTCGGATTGTGCCAGTGAAAGGAAGAAACCTAATAGATCGAGGGCTTGAGCTGTGAAGTAGCGAGAATCTAGAAATACAATTGAAAACAGAGCAGTCATGTTACTTTTTCTCTTGGTTATACTGAAAACACACAAATCAAAACTGAATCTACATTTAACCACAGTAACTGCCTCCTACATTGTGCCTGGTAAATTTTAGCTAACTCAATGGCTGCGATTGAAAACAAATAATAGATGGCAATTAATAATATAATTCGAGGCAATCAACTGTAGCCTGGTTTCATACATCCTTCTGGTCACTTTAATTAATCGTATAGAGCCATGATTTGCATCATTATTAGACATGGCATTCCTTTACAGGAAACAGATCTGCTGTTTGGGTGACGCAGTGGCACAGTGGTTGGCACTGCTGCCTCGCAGCACCAGGGACCTGGGTTTCATTCCGGTCTTGGGTGACTGTGTGGAGTTTGCACGCTCTCCCCGCATCTTCATGGGTTTCCTCCGGGTGCTCCGGTTTCCCCCTCCCACAGTCCAAACACATGCAGGTTAGGAGAATTGGCTGTGCTGAATTGCCCCTTAGTGTCCAAAGATTAGGGGGGGGCTGTGGGGAGAGGGCGGGGGAGTGGACCTAGGTGGAGGGCTCTTTCGGGGGGTTGGTGCCGACTCAGAGGGCTGAATGGCCTCCTTCTGCACCGCAGGGATTCTATGGTTGTCATCAACTGTCTCCTCAGGACTGCAAGTTTCTGCGATGGATCTTCATATCTTCATATTCTCGACCCACAGATCTTTGGGTACATAGGATGGGACGTCCCATGAGGTAGTGGGATCAGAGTTCAGGATCTTCCCCTTTTCGTTCCTCCTCTGCTGTCACTCTGCCTTGTCATTCAGATCTTCTGCTGTTAATGAGTTAAGATAATGCTCATCTGAGCTGATTCAGGTACTTTATTGAATTGCAGAATGAAAGGAAGGTAACAGCGATGCAATAAAAACTCAAATGATCTCCTAGCATTATTATTACCAAGAAAGAATATTCAAGAACATTGTGTAGAAAAGCTGGGTCGGACCTTTCATATTCGTGGTATCATTCACATTCACTCATCTGTACTGCCTTTATTTATAATGTTATTTATTAAGATTCAAATCTTGGGAGTTTCATATTAATATGCTTTTTAGAAAGTTCCAGAAAACCAATATCTTCTTCTAAGTGCTGATGTGTAGGTTTTTGGAGCTGTCAAGAGAGCAGTTCTCATTACCACCCACATAGAGAGACTTCAGAGTTATAAGGTCACAGTTTTCTGACTTTCAAGTATCAGTGAAAAGAAAACCTATTTGCTTCAACTGGTATCGGACCTATCCATACACCATAAAACAGTACGAAGAGATTTATGATATTAGATTAACAAGATAAAATGTCCTATTATTACTTCATTAGCTTGGCAAATGTCATCACTTAGATTTGGTACATTGCGCACGTCGAAGAGGGCAAGGTCACAAGGATTTAGCATTTGGGAAAGCAATGTCCAAAGATGTGCAAGTTAGGTGGATTGGCCATGCTAAATTGCCCTTAGTGTCCAAAAACAAAGGGTAGGTGGAGTTACGGGGATAGGGTGGAGGTGCGGGCTTCAGTGGGGTGCTCTTTCCAAGGGCCGGTGCAGACTCGATGGGCCGAATGGCCTCCTTCTGCACTGTAAATTCTATGATTCTATGAATGAACAATCCCAAGAAAAGCAGGTCAGGAAATGAACATCTCTGATTTCAAGATGATTCAACTTAAATTCTTTGCTTTCGTTTTGGCCAATCGTCCAAGGATGGAATACGTATTCAACACTAGACCACAGCACAGAATGTATCTTTATGTTTGGCTGGGTACCTCAATCGAAATCCTAACTTATAAAAAAGGCACTGTTGGACTGTGCTGTGGCTCGATGTTGGTGCGAGGCTATGTCCATTAGTTGCTTGTGAAATGTTTTGTTTCACATTGATAAAGTATAAAGTCACCACTAGTGCAAAATGATATACACAAGTTAACTGAATAGGCAGATACAATATTATGCAGGGAAAAAAGAGGGACTTCCGGTGGCGGTCAAGGAGTGAGTGGTCGGAACTTCCGGGTGCGGCAATGGCCAGCTGAGTCGCACGTTTCGGGACCTCCCGTTGGAACGGACTTTTGGGCTCTTGATAGGAGCCCCAACGGCAATTTAAACGGCCAAAATCACTGTGCGGTAAACTAGAAGGGAATCCCCCCGGATACACATGGAAAAAGGTGAGGATAGCGGCCGGGTTGCAGAAGATCCTCTGGAGCAGCGGCAAGGAAGGGAAGCTCGAAGCAAGATGGCGTCGGAAGGTGGCCGTTTGTTATGGGGCCCGGAGCAACAAGAGTTCCTGCGGCGCTGTGTGGAAGAGCTGAAGAAGGAGTTGAAGAAGGAGGTGTTGGCCCCGATATTACAGGTGATTGAAGGGCTAAAGGAGGAGCAGAGGACCCAGGAGCTGGAGCATCGGGTCGTGAAGGCAAAGACTGCTGAAAACGAAGATGACATACAGGGCCTGGTGGTGAAGACAGAGACGCACGAGGCATAGCACAAAAGGTGTGTGGAGAGGTTGGAAGCACTGGAGAATAATTCGAGGAGGAAGAATTTAAGAGTCCTCGGTCTGCCCGAAGGCGCAGAGGGGGCGGTCGTCGGGGCATATGTGAGCACGTTGCTCCACTCGCTAATGGGATCGGAGGCCCCGACGGGCCCTTTGGAGGTGGAGGGAGCCTATCGAGTTCTGGCGCGAAGACCAAAGGCTGGAGAAATACCTCGAGCTATAGTGGTGAGGTTTCTCCGCTACAACGACAGAGAGACGGTCCTCAGATGGGCGAAGAAAACTCGGAGCTGTAGGTGGGAGAACGCGGTGATCCGCGTATACCAGGATTGGAGTGCGGAGGTGGCGAGAAGGAGGGCAAGTTTCAATCGGGCTAAGGCGGTGCTTCACAAAAAGAAGGTTCAATTTGGGATGTTGTAACCGGCGAGACTGTGGGTCACACACCAAGGGAAGCACCACTACTTCGAGACGGCAGAAGAGGCGTGAACATTCATTGTGGACGAGAAGCTGGAATAGTCTGGCGAGAGAAAGAGCTTCTGGGATAAAGTGGTGGGGTGATTATGTGGGGCGAGGAAGGGGAAGGGGGGGGGGATGATTTTTCAATTTGTTAATTCTTCGATCCTGTAACTTTTCTCTCTTCCCCATGTTGGGGGGGGGGTGTATGAGGAACTGTGGGTGCCGGTGGGAAGGAAAGGGGAAGGAGAAGAGAAATGCGCCATTAGGGGCGGGGCCGAGTGGGAAACGCGGGCTTTGCTCCCGCGCTATGGTAATTGTGGCGGGAACAGGGACGCAGGAAGGAGGGGGCCTCGCACAGTGAGGGGCCGAGGGCAAACGGGGAAGCCGAGGTCAGCCAGAGTTCGCTGACTTCTGGGAGCAACATGGGGGGTGCAACTACGCTAGAGGGGGATCTAGCGGAGGGGGGGGGAGTTAACTGGTTTGCTGCTGCTAAGGAGAAGGGGGAGCTGTTATGGGACGGGGTGGTCGAGACGGGGGGCACCGTCGGTGGGATATAAAGGTACGTGGGAACCGGGTGAGGAGCTGGGTTAAAAAAGGGGATGGCTAGTCGACAAGGCAGGGGGGGTAAAGAGCCCCCCAACCCGGCTGATCACGTGGAACGTGAGAGGGCTGAACGGGCCGATTAAAAGGGCACGGGTACTCGCACACCTAAAGAAATTAAAGGCAGATGTGGTTATGTTGCAGGAGACGCACCTGAAACTGATAGACCAGGTCAGACTAGGTAAAGGATGGGTGTGGCAGGTGTTTCATTCGGGTTTAGATGCGAAGAATAGGGGGGTGGCTATCTTAGTGGGGAAACGGGTACTGTTTGTGGCAAAGACCATAGTGGCGGATAGTGAGGGTAGATATGTGATGGTGAGTGGCAGATTGCAAGTGGAGGCGGTGGTTCTGGTGAACGTATACGCCCCGAACTGGGATGATGCAAACTTTATGAGGCGTATGTTGGGGCGTATCCCGGACCTGGAGGCGGGAAAGTTGGTAATGGGGGGAGACTTCAATACGGTGCTTGATCCAGGGCTGGACCGGTCGAGGTCCAGGACCGGGAACTCAACAAAGTCAGCCCCCATGGTAGCCACAAGTCCCGAGACCATGCTGAAACAGGGACTCAACTCACAATATTTACCGGTTTTGGACATCAGTAACGGATTCTGGTCCATTCCATTGGCAAAAGCGTGCCAGTACAAATTTGCCTTCACTTTTAAAGGTCAGCAGTACACGTGGACATGCCTTCCACAAGGATTCCACAACTCCCCCTCCATTTTCTACCGACAGCTGGCCAATGGTTTATCAAAATTTTCTCGCCCCGAATGTCTGGTCCAGCATGTAGACGACCTATTACTGCAGACAGACACCAAGGCAGAGCACATTGTGCTTCTGTCCGAACTCCTGGAATTCCTACAGCGAATTGGATGTACAGTGAACCCCAAGAAGGCCCATTTTTAAAAAAACAAAGTGGTATATTTGGGAACAATTATCACGCATAGGAAACGCGAGATCGAGCATAAAAGCATTAACTCGATTGTCAAATTGCCCCTTCCCCAGAATGTTTCCGCCCTCCGATCATTTTTAGGACTGGTTGGCTACTGCCGAAACCATATTGAAGGTTTCGTCACCAAAGCAGCACCCCTCTCGGAACTCTTAAAGAAAGGAGCCCCCTGGGAATGGCTTCCGCGGTACACGGATGCTGTAGATGCTTTAAAGCGCGCACTTATTGCAGCCCCCGCACTACAGGTTCCAGACCCGCTTTCCCCCTATGCTATAGAGATAGCTAGCACAGTTTGTACCCTTTCGGCCGTGCTCCTCCAGGAATGGCACGAACAGTTAAGACCCGTGGCTTACGCCTCCAGAGTTTTAGATCCTGTGGAGCAGGGATTTTCGGCCTGTGAAAGGCACCTGCTCGCAGTTTTCTGGGCAGTACAATACTTTCCATACATCACCGGACTAAACCCCATCACAATCCTCACGGAACGCACCCCCACCCAACTTTTACTAGACGGGCGACTTAAGGACGGTACAGTAAGCCAGATCAGAGCAGCCAGGTGGACCCTTTTGCAGGGACGGGACATCACTGTTAAAAGGACCAAGACCCACACTTTCCTAGCCGACAACCTTCAGTACCCAGGCACCCCCCACGAATGTGAAATCATCTCACCGCACCACAACACAGGTCTCTTTATCGTGAAAACACCCCCCAAAAAGACAGGTAGTTCACCCCAGAGCCCCCAGCACACAGACATGTGTGCACCCTTGAGAATATATGTGGATGGTTCTTCTACTATATTAAATGGGAAGCGCATTACAGGATGCGGCATCTATGCTGAGGACGCGCAGGGACGCACCCTAGAAGAAATCTTGTTACAACTGCCAGGACACTTAGGTGCGCAGGCGGCAGAACTAGCAGCCATTGCATACATTGTTGATCACCCAGATTCCTTCCCCAGCCCAGCAGACATATACTCGGACAGCCCCTATGTCTGTAACAGCCTCACAGAATTCCTACCGCTGTGGAAAGCAAGAGGATTTGTTTCCGTGGATGGAAAACCCCTCCCTTCAGCCCCATTGCTCCGGCACATTTTGGAAAAAGCACAGGACAGGATATTTGGTATTATTAAAGTACAACGTCACCACCGTTCCTCCCCACCTGGAAATGTAAAAGCCGACGCACTGGTTAAAGCAGGTTCCAGACATGGACATTTTTGGAAACCCCCGAAAGCGCCCCAGTGAATGCAGTTCAGGTCTTACAGACAAATATCGAAGATTTAGTGCAGGCCCAGAAGCAAGATAGTAATCTCAGGGAGATTTTAAAAGGAAAATTACCAGCCCCATACGATAGGTTTAAAAATGCACTGACCACACATGACGGTGTGGTCCTAAAAGACACCCTTTATGTGATTCCTGAACAGGACAGGAATCAGCTTATTTGTTTGTTCCATGATAGTCATGGGCATCAGGGAATTGACCCCACTACAGCCCACCTCAGGCAGCTCTGTTGGTGACTGAATTTAAAGGAAGACGTCATGCACTATGTTGAGAATTGCCTTATCTGTGCCCCAAACAATCTGGACAGATATGCGAACAAAGCTCAGCTTAGCCACACACGCTCCGTTAATGGCCCCTGGACTAACCTCCAGATAGATTTTATAGGACCATTGCCCCCTTGCAGGAATGGTCACAAGTACGTGTTAGTTGTTATAGACACGTTTACGAAATGGGTAGAAGCATTCCCATCTAGAACAAACATGGCAAAGACTACAGCTAAGATTTTAACCCACCACATCTTTACGAGATGGGGACTCCCCTGCAGCATTGAATCCGACCAAGGTTCCCATTTTACGGGACGTGTCATGAAGAATGTCCTCACGATATTTGGCATTACCCAAAAATTCCACATCGCATACCACCCCCAGTCAAGTGGTATCGTGGAGCGAATGAATCGAACCCTCAGGAAAATGGTCCAACAAAACAGCACCGCTTGGGATTCAGTCCTGCCTTTTGCATGAATGTTTTTGCGTAACACTGTTTCGACATCCACAGGATACACCCCACACACTCTCATGACCAGACGCCCATGAAAGGCACAGAATTTTTATTGGGACTTGACTTGACCAGCCCCGAAGTGACGGCCCTCACACACGAGAACGCAGTGAAACAATTAGTTGAGAATGTAAAAACGGCTCAGCTAGCAGCCGCAGTAAAATTAGGCACCAGGAAGAAACAGAGCAAGGCCTGTTTTGACAAGACAGTGCATGGCACTGAGTTTGATGTAGGACAGCAGGTCATACTCACCATTTACAACCCCAGCACGTTCCTGTCACCTAAGTATTCGGGTCCGTACTCCGTTGTGGACAAAGTAAGCCCCTCCGTTTATAAGATTAAGCACCCCAACGGGAAGACCGCGTGCTTTCATATTAACCAGCTCAAGGCATATGGCTCGCAGTCTAACCACGCACACCACGTCATGCTCGACGCAGCAGACTATGCCCCATCCACAGCCAACGTATCTCTACCCTCCCCCAACACGTCCACCCCATCCATGGACTCGACCTTGACTCCACCCCCGAACTCTAGACTCCGCCCCTGAACGCCCACAAACAGCAGCGACAGCGACTGTGACACACACGATAGCCACAGCTGTCTCCCTACTATCCCCATGCAACAGGCCCCAAACCCAGCGACTCTGAACACGATTCGAGTGATCCATTCCTGATCACATTCCTTAACAAACCTCACCAAAGACCACTGCCCTACGATGACAACCCCGACTCCATCTCCACAGAATTAGACACGACTATTAGGCACCGTGACAATTCGTACAGGCTCGTCCGAAACGACAAGATGGACCCTAAGTCACACCATGCAGCTTTAGCAGCCCTCATCCATTCAAGAGTATGGCATCTGGGAGAAGGTGATGACATTGACTCTGACTCCCAAAACGAGAACCCCTTTGCGACCCTGTTCGCAACTGATAACTGAGGTGTCCAGGTGATGTTTTAAAGGAACCGCTTGGGAGAAACGGTGTCCTTTCTGATGGAACCTGCACCATGTTGGTTGAATGTTTGTTCGTTCGTGTTATTGTTAAGTGTTGTGTGTCAACTCGGAAAGTTTATCACGGCCCCACGTCACCACTCCTTTAACGCCCCCCGGCTGTTAATGGAACAAGTTTGACGCAGACAATAGTTCAGAGGAACTAGTCTGTCAACAGAAAAGTGTTAAAGGTAAAGGTTTGTCCCCAGACAATAGTTCAGAGGTACTAGTCTGTCGACAGAAAATTATGAAAGGTACACGTTTGTCCCAGACAATAGTTCAGAGGAACAAGTCTGTCGACAGAACCCGACTTATAGTTGCTCTCCTACTTCGAGAGGCAGCCCGCCACGACGACCACATTCTTACCCGTCTTGCCGGTTGCTCAGGCAGAGGAGAAACGGCATTGGTCCCCGCCCTGCCTGAGAACCCCCCTCTGGTCAGCTACGCTCGGATAGAGCACATATGGCATTGATCACCGTCCTACCCGGGGATTCCATCCAAACCTTACCCGCCGCGCCCCATACGCACCCCATTTTGGCTCGTTACGTTCAAAATTATTTTGTTTGGTTTTGGCAACCTATGGTTGCTTCCCTCTGCTATTTACATCCTCAAACACTGGGATGGTAAATCACACAGGCTGCGAGACGGCCCGCAGTACGGCAGTATTTTCTTAGATGTCGAGTCCAAATATTCGGTTTTTAAAAAATAATGAGGGGGTCACACATGGTGACAATTATAAAGGGAAATTGGCACTAAAAGACAGACATGCTAACATACAAGATATTAACCAAGATAGTAACAGAAACTATGCTTGATCCACAGAATTCCAGAAGCTCCAGGAAGAGAGAAGAGACGGAAAGGAAGAGAAGAGAAGAAAGAAGAGAACAATTAAGACATCATACCTGTTTTTCGTCATCACTATAATTTGTATTCGGTTACGCGCGAACGCGAACCCCCTGACCCCAACCCCTCCCTGCCGTCAATGATTCACTTCCCCATAGCACCCAGAGCCCAGTGACAAGTAACAACACACCATCATGGCGTGATAGGTTTATAACGTGGTACTCCCTTTCTTTATGATACCACCACGAGGTTCAAGTTCAAGTGCTGATCAATAACTCAATACACCAGTTAGTACGTTTCAAATCAAAACACATTTATTATACACAGTCAATCACTAGACTATCTCTAACACTAAAAGGCCTATACTTAGCTTTGGAACTGGCCCACCAGATCAGGGGAACAAATGGCCTTTCGTTTGATTCTGAGTCTGCAGGATTCAAAGCTGGTATAGACTGGTAGCTAGGAGCACCTATCTCGTAGCGTGCGTTGACTGGAGACTTACTTGGTTGGTGTAGCTACTAGGCAGGTCACTGTCAAGGGTTGTTTCGAGCTGCTGAGAGACCCTGCCAAGAAGGACGAGTTGAACTTGGGGACTCTATTTTATAGTCCCCAGGGGCTTCGCGCCATTTGGTGCGGACCCCGTACCTGGTTCCAAGTGATTGGACTACGTTCTGATCACTTGGATCGATTTCTCCAATACGGGAGCTGTTCCCTGATCGCTGGGCGGTTCCTAAGTGTCCGTTGGCCTTCCTTTGTCATGGCTCCTGCTGGCGCCGAGGAGTCTGGCTTGGCTTTGTTTACCTTGACTGTTTCCAATTGTTCCGGGTGGGGGTTATTAATGACAATGTTTGAGGAACTTGTGTCGCGGGGGGTGCGGGATGTTTGAGGAACTTGTGTCGCGGGGGGGGGGGGGGGGGGGGTGCGGGGGACAGAGAGGAGGAGGGGGTAAAAACTGGAAAAATTGTTTTTTTCACATGATTGGAATAAAACATTTTTTTTAAATGTAGGGAAAAAAGAAGTTATCATTTTGGTAGGTAATATTTTTTAAATTCTGAGAGATTGTGAAATGTTGGATGTCTGCAGTGATATGCTTTCAGAGACTTCATTCGTGAACAAAAAGGGATTTACTTAGTGATCTTCAAGAGCAGCAGCATCTTTGCAGCTAACTCTAACCTCTACCGAGGAAAAAACCTCCCCCTGTGGTGATTTCCCACCCCGAGACCCAATCAACCACCCAGGCCAGATGACCGATACTCTGCTGTGTTGCCCTTAAAGGGACAACCACCACAATGTTCTTGTCTGTGAATCACCGAAAGTTGACATGCAGGTGCAGTAATCAATTAGGAAAACAAATGCTATGTTTGCCTTTATTACAAAGGGATTCGCAATGAAGATATCTTACTGTAATTGTACAGGGTTCAGCATACCTGGAGTACTGTGCATAGTTTGGCCTCCTTGCCTAAGGAAGGACATGCTTGCCTGAGAGGGTTATAACAAAGGTTCATCGGACTGATTCCTGCGATGAGGGGATTGCCCTATGAGAAAAGATTGAGTGAATGAGGCCTATTTTCCCTGGCATTTAGAAGGAAGGTAAATGGCTTAATTGAAACATATAGGGCTGGATTCTCAGATTTTGGAGCTATGTCCGGAGGATCTGTGGCGTTTTACGTAGGGAAAAATCGGCGAGGCCCCAGCACCGATCCTCCGACTGGTGAGGGGCTAGCAGCTAAAACGCATGGTCTGGAGACTTTCCGACTCCGTGGCTGCACATGTGAAAGGCGATGACCTGCAGCGGTCGCGCTGTACAACATGGCACCGGCAATTTGCGGACCCGACCTGACAGATAGTGCCCCCTGGACACCCCCGAGCCACCCCCACCAGTCCCTCCAGCCCTTGCCATAGCCCCCCCGGCCAGCAGCACAGCTCCCGCCCATCTGCTGTCGGCAATGGTCACGGTCCCCAGCCGCTACGCCAGGTTTCCGACCACTGAGACCATGAGTCAACCACGCGGTCGGGAACTCCGCTCACCAGGGGCGGAGCATCGGGGGAGGGCCTTCAGGTGACATCCTGAGGCCGTCTCAACAGCGTGCGGCGTGCTCCTCAATGATGTCGTTTTGGGGAGGGCGGAGCATCCAAAATCGGGCGCTGCCCCTGATTTAATCGGAAAAAGGGATTCTCCGATCGGCGATTACGAAATCGGCGTCGGGCGACGGAGAATCCCGACCTTAGAATTCTTTACATGAGGATTCTGCTTCCCCTGTCTCGGATTCCAGAATTAGGTGTCAGGGCCCCATTTTAGACTGCGAGGGAAACAAAATGTCTTCACTCGGGGAGTCAGAAATCTTTGAACTTCTCTGAAGCTGAGAGCCACGGCTGCTCAGTCACGAAGTATATTCAAGGTAGATTTTTTAGATACTGAAAGAATGAAGAGATATGGTGAAAGTGTGAGTTGTGGCTGAGGTCAATCAGCGATAGTCAGCCAATGGGGAGCAGGCTTGAAAGGCTGAATAAGCAGCTCCTTTTCCTCATTCTCGTTTTTGTATGTTGTGAGATGCCTACTTTTATTTTTAAAGGAATTTCAAAATTCTTGAACAGCTCTCCCAATCACCAGGTAAAAAAATGGACTGTGCTGTCAGCTGTTCTGAATCAATGAAAAATCATTGCAGTTGGCAGTAAACATTGCTGTGAAATTGGGTTTGAATATGCATGTTTCAAAGCTCTGGCGTGCCCAATTTACATTTACTTAGCAGGTAATGTAACTACTGTCCCAGTTCAGGCTTACTACAGTGGGTAAGTTCAGTGTAACGAGAGCCGTACATCAGGCAGAACTAAGTTGGCATAAGCAGTTTTTTTGGAGTTTAATCTATGGTGATGATTGTTGTGTTAGGTACACTGGTCTAACACTGGCTGCAACTGGATGCAGCTTAGATCAGAAAGATACTCCAGACCTTGAAGTTAGTTCAATCAGGTTTATTGAACTAATAGCACAGTTAGCACAGTTCTCTGTGAGTTCGACTCTCTGCTAATTTAAGTGTGCTTGCTCTGTCTGACTGAACCAGACTAGCTCTTAGCCACGTGTGGAGGTGTGAGATTGTAACAACACCCTTGACTGACTCTCTAGATGTTCATCAGTGGAAAGAGGCGGAGTGTGAGTGTCTTTTATACTCAGATCCCACCCCTGAGTGTCCTGCCTGCTTATTGGTCATAGGGGCAGCACGGTAGCATTATGGATAGCACAATTGCTTCACAGCTCCAGGGTCCCAGGTTCGATTCCGGCTTGGGTCACTGTCTGTGCGGAGTCTACACATCCTCCCCGTGTGTGCGTGGGTTTCCTCCGGGTGCTCCGGTTTCCTCCTACAGTCCAAAGATGGGCAGATTAGGTGGATTGGCCATGCTAAATTGCCCTTAGTGTCCAAAATTGCCCTTAGTGTTGGGTGGGGCTACTGGGTTATGGGGATAGGTGGAGGTATTGACCTTGGGTAGGGTGCTCTTTCCAAGAGCCGGTGCAGACTCGATGGGCCGAATGGCCTCCTTCTGCACTGTAAATTCTATGATAATCTTCTCTGTGTCCATTAGCTGCTTGTCTGTATATCATTATGTGTGTGACTGCATATCATGACAATTGTATTGAAGGTGCTTTACGTTCTATTGGACCAGTGTACGCTTTGTGTTGTCTTTACATGCGTTAGGAAGAATGCTCCATTGTTTTACATATCATAATTCCCAAGAATAACTTTCCATGCCAAAGATTTGCATCACAGCTTCCCAAATTTTTCCAGTGTGCACCTTTATGCCTCTCCCGGTGGCTTATTTTGTTTCTGTTGTGTTTCAGAATGTTCGTTGGAAGGAGGAAACCTCAGCCTTGCAGTATTTGATCAGCTACTATTGTGTACCAAATACATGTTTATTCAGTGGCTGATATTCGGAACAGGAAACAGCAATGAAGAATATGGAGGCAATGATATAGAACTAGCTGCAAATCTGTATGCTCCAGTAAACACTTGCAGGTTCCAAAGAACATCCACTTTTTCAGTATCAAAGGACAGCAGGCTGATGGAATAGAACGAAGTGCAAAGTATTCTCAGGCCTATAAAGAAAGTTTAGCATTCCGGCTTCAACAGACTTCTGCATTTAAACTTTTAAACACAGATTTATTATTTTTATTTTGTTTTGCAAAACACATTCAATGCATTATTTCCACCAGATAATAAATATACAGTCTGGACCTGGGCTTCACAGCGAGCCAGCTACAAGAATTAGAATGAATCTCTGTTACAACTGTGGCTTAATGTTCACCGGCAGATAGCATATCATTATGCAGTACGTTGAGTTTGGTGACCAATGTTTGAAGCAACCTTCCTGTCAACTAGTTGAAAAAGAAACAGAAGTGGTTGTGAAGCACCTAAGGAAGGAAGTAGAGCACCCGTTTTCTTTCAGGCCAGTGTAGATATTCTCGCTGTTTTGAATATCTATATTTAGAATGTTTGTTTGCGTTTTATTTTTCATTCAAAAGGCAGTACATGCTTCTGCATGTCACCAACAATAAACACGACCATGATTGCTACACTTCAAACCTTTTGGAAATCAGGACTGCAGAATTGTTTTCTCCACAACTCCATATTTGATGGCTCTGCTTATAAAAATGTGCCGTATGAATTTCTAACATGAGACTAGCTGGTTTCTTGTGGCATTGCTCATGGGAACTTAAGGCTGCTCTAGTCTTAAGCCTGAGGAATACCTGCACTATTGGGCCGGTGAAATACACAAATGGTGGCACAGAAGGATAGAAGAGCATTGCTCGAAGAAGAAAATCAGATGAGCCCTGCTGTGTAGGCCATGTGATTCCAATGGACCAATTGCTAAAGGTATTAAGTCACCACGCACCAATCAAATTGCAGGAAAATAGATGGCAGTGCAGATCACATGGGTGCCATTGACCAATTCATAGAACCATAGAATATGATAAAACGGTTAAAGCGCAGTAGGGGGTTATTTAGCACATCATGTCCATGCTCTGTGAAAACAGCTCATCCTCTCCCACTCTCCTGCTTTTTCCCATAACCCTAGTTTTTTTATTCACTTAGATAACGATCCAATTCTCCTATGAAATCCAAGCACCATCATCTCACGCAGTACATTCTGAACCATAATCACTCGCTGCAGAAAATGTTTTTTTCCTCGTGTCGCCGGCGTTGCTCCTACTGTCAGTTATCTTAAATCACTGTCCTCTCCGGTAGCACAGTGGTTAGCACGTAGCTTCGCAGAGCCAGGGTCCCAGGTTCGATTCCCAGCTGGGTCACTGTCTGTGCAGAGTCTGCACGTTTCCCCCCCGTGTCTGCGTGGGTTTCCCCCGGGTGCTCCGGTTTCCTCCCACCAGTCCCGAAAGACGTACTGTTAGGTGAATTGGGCATTCTGAATTCTCCCTGAGTGTACCCGAACAGGTGCCGGAGTGTGGCGACAAGGGGATTTTCACAGTAACTTCATTGCAGTGTTAATGTAAGCCTACTTGTGACACTAAAGATTATTATTGTTTGGTTCTTGATCTTTCCGCAATGGGAGCAGTGTGTCCCCATCTACTCTTCCCAGATCTCTCATTATTTTTAACCAACTCTATCAAATCTCCTCTTAACATTCCCTTCTTCTAAGAGAACAGCCCCAGCACTTCCAATCTATCCACACAACTGAAATTCCTCCTCCCGGGAATCATCCTTGTGAATCATCCTTCTGAATCTTTTCTGGACCCTTTCTAATGCATTCACATCCTTCCTAAAGTGCGGTGCCCAAAACTGGTCACAATTTTCCAGTTGAACCTGGACCAGTGTTTATCATAATGTTTCCCCCCCCCCCCCCAAGGTAAAAGTCTATATCTTGTTCCCATGCTTTTGCTTTCAGACAGTGCTGACCCCTTTTCTCCTACTCACTGATTCTGCTATTTTGTTTTCAGACCTTTATTCTGCTATTAACACCCACTCTGGATCAGGGCTTTGGCCTATGATACTATCATTACCATTCCCTTTGTCTTGTGCTCCATGACATCTTTTTAATTTAATCTCCTTTGCCTTCTGACCTATCCCTGACCTTCCATTGTGCTTCACTTCCTCGCCCCTTTTTTCATTAGCCTAAAACCCATCCCATTACATCTCTGAAGAAGAGTCATATTTGACTTAAAATGTCAATTCTGTTTCTCTCCCCACAGATGCAGCCAGACCCGCTAAGCTTTTGCAGCATTTTCTGTTTGTATTTCAGATTCTGTGCATATTTGTTTTTATTATTCATGTTGTTCTTGCTTTTGCACTCTATGCCTGTACGTATAAAGTCGAGGATCCCCTATGCTTTAATAACCATTCCATCAACCTGTCCTCCAGTGATTTATACACACAAACACCCAGGTCTCTCTGCTCCTGCATCCTCTTTAAAATTGTACTCATTTCTTTATATTGCATCTCCTCCTCCTTCCGACCAAAATGAATCACTTTACACATCTCTGTATTAAGCTTCATCTGCCACTTGTCTGGCTATTACATCAGCCTGTCTATACTCTCTTGAAGTTTATCTCTACCCTACAGTTCACAATACTTGCAAAACTTGTCTCCTACAAATTTTGTAATGGTGCCCAGTACACCCAAGGTGAACCCCACTATATACCTTCCTCCAATTGTTCACCACCACTCTGTTAGTCAACCGATTTCATTTCCATACTTCTGCTGTCCATTTCACTCCAGTTTGATGGTGGACGTGTTTTTGCAGAAGACGCACTTGAAGTTGGGGATCAGATGAGGTTGAGGAAGGGATGGGTGGGGCAGGTGTTTCACTCAGGGTTGGACATGAAGATGATGGGGGTGGTGGTGTTGGTTAATAGGAAAGTGATGTTTGAGGTGGGGAGCATTATGGCCGATCCAGGGGGTAGATATGTAATGGTTAGTGGGAAGTTGGATGGGATGAAAAAAAAATGAAAATCGCTTATTGTCACAAGTAGGCTTCAATGAAGTTGCTGTGAAAAGCCCCTAGTCGTCACATTCCGGCGCCTGTTCGGGGAGGCTGGTACGGGAATTGAACCGTCGGTGGTCCTGTCCCAAATTGAGTGACGTGGACTTTGAGGCAGGTGTTAGGGAGGGTACTGGACCTGGACACGCATAGGCTGATTATGGAGGGCGATTTCAATATGGTCCCGGATCTGGGGTAGGACCAGTCGAGTACTAAGTCATCTAGGATTGCGGCAGTGGCTAGGGAGTTGAGGGGGTTCATGGACTGCAATGGGGGACAGACTTGTGGAGATTTGGGAGGCCGAGGGCGAAGGAGTTATCGTACTTCACATATGTGCATCAGGTGTACTCTCTGATCGATTTCTTTATGATAGAAAAGGCGCTGCTGGCAGGGGTGGCCGACTTGGAGTACTCGGCGATCGTGGTTTCTGACCACGGGCCGCACTGGGTGGATTCACAGGTAGTTCAGGGTAAGGCCCAAACGCCGCAGTGGAGGTTAGATGTGGGGCTGTTGATGGATGAGGGAGCGGGTGAGGGCTGCCATTCGGGGTTGTGTGGAGGAGAATGACACGGGGGAGGTCACGGCCGCCACACTGTGGGAGCCACTTAAGGCGGTAGTTAGGGGTGAATTTATTTTGATCCGGGCGCGTAGTGAGAGATTGGATCAAGAGAAGAGGGTGAGGATGGTGGGTGAGATTCTGAGCATGGATCAGATATACTCGGTGGCGCCAGGGGTGGGGTTGTTAAAGAGGTGGAGGCTCGTGGGTTTGGGTTAGTGTCCACGGAGAAGGCGGCGGAGCAGTTGCGGAGATCCAAGAGGGCAGTGTGTGAGTAGGGGGATGAGACAGTTCCTGGACGGATTGGTGTTACCCAGGGTGGAGGAGAGGGGGCAGGGACTCGATCAGGCTGAGGGAGGTGATGGACAGGGTGGGTGCGATGCAGATATGGAAGGCCCCGGAGCCAGATGGTTTCCCAGTGAAGTTTTATAGGAGGTTTGGTGCGGAGCTGGGGCTGCTGCCAGTGAGGGTGTATAACGAGGTGAGGGGTAGGGGGGTGCACCACACACACATTGTCGCAGGCTTCCATCTCCCTGATTTTGAAGAAAGATGAGGACCCGGAGCAGTGTGGATCATACTGCCCGATACCACTGCTTAATGGTGATGCAAAGTTGTTGCCAAAGGTGCTGGTATCGTGAATAGAGTGCCGGGGTTGATAAGGGTGGACTAGACAGGATTTGTGGAGGGAAGGCAGTTGTCATCGAATGTGTGCAGGCTGCTTAATGTTATTATGATGTCCTCAGAGGGGCAGGAGGTGTCGGTAGTAGTGGCTGCTGAGAAGGCCTTTGATCGGGTGAAGTGGGTGTACTTGTTAGAGGTGTTGGGTCGGTTTGAGTTTGGTCAGGGGTTCGTGAATTGGGTTCGGCTGCTGTGCCGGGCACTGATGGCGAGTGTTTGGACAAGCAGTATGAGTTTGATGTATTTGGGGCTACATCAGGGGACGAGGAAAGGATGCCCCCTCCCCCGTTGCTTTTCACCTTGGTGATAGAGCCAGTCATTGAGGGGTTGCAAGGGGGATTGAACTGGGAGCTGCGGAGCATAGTGTTACGCTGTATGTGGACGATCTGTTGCGATACATTTCGGACCCAGTGGGCAGCTTTGAAAGGATCATGGAGATCTTGAGGGAAATTGGCCGATGTTCGGGGTGCAAATTGAACATGGGGAAGAGCGAGGTGTTCCTGATCAATGCTAGAGAACAGGAAAGGATGTTGGGGGAATTGCATTCTGGGTGGTGGGGGTGGATTGATCGGTATCTAGGAATCCAGCTGGCACGGAGCTGGGTCCAGCTCTACACCAATTGAACTTGGCGAGACTGGTAGAGGGAATAAAGGTCTATTTCAAGAGGTGGGATGTGTTGGCGCTGTCACTGCCTGGGTGCATGCAGACGGTGAAAATAACGGTGCTGCCCAGGTTCTTGTTCGTGTTCCATAACTTCCCCGCCTTTGTTCCCAAGTCCTTTTTCAGGAACAGGTTGACCTGAGGAAGGAGCTGTGCTCCGAAAGCTAGTGATTTGAAACAAACCTGTTGGACTTTAACCTGATGTTGTCAGACTTCTTACTGTGCCCACCCTAGTTCAATGCCGGCAATTCCACATCATGGCTTTTTCAGGAAGGTGAACGGGATAATTTTGGGGTTTGTGTGGGCAGGGAAGACCCCAAGGATGAAGAGGGTGTTCCTGGAGAGGGAACGTGGGGGCTGGTGTTGCTGAATTCGAGAAATTATATTCGGGCACGACCATTGCAATGGTGAGGAAATGGGCGATGTAGAAGGGATTGGTGTAGGGGCGGATGGAGGCGGTATCGTGTCGGAGGATAAATTTGAGGGCACTTGTTGCCGCTCCTTCCGTTCTCACTGGTCATGTCTGTACACCCAGTGGTGGTTTCTGTGTTACGGGTGTGGAGCCAGTGTAGGCAGCATTTTGGATTGGAGGGCATGTCGCTGTGGGCGCCGATATGTGACAACCATAAGTTTGTGCCAGAAACGCTGGGTGTGAGGTTTAGGGGGTGGCGGCAGGCGAGAATGGAGTACTTTCTGAACTCGTTGGTGGGGAGTAAGTTTGTGCGACTGGAGGCGTTGGAGGAGACGTATGGGTTGCGAAAAGTGAATGGTTTTAGGTACCTCCATGTGAGGGACTTGCGGGGAGAGAGATGCACTCCTTCACAGGGCTGCCGCCTCTGGTGTTGCAGGCTAAGTTGTTATCGGAGGATGATATTGGGGAGGGGAGGGTGTTGAATATTTACAGTGAGCTAATGGAGAGGGAGGGCGCTCCAGTGTGGGAGATTAAGTGCAAATGGGATGAGGGGATGGGTGGGGAGGTACGGGTCGGGACGTGGACAAAGGCCCTGCGGAGGGTGAACGCGTCCTCGTTGTGTGCAAGGTTAAGTCTCATCCAGTTTAAGGTGTTACATAGGGCCCACATGACGGTGGCAAGGATAAGCAAGTTCTTTTCAGGGGTGGAGGATAGGTGTGGGGAGTACGTGGGGGGGGGGTGCAATGTTTTAGGCGTGTCCAACACTGAGGGGGTTCTGGCAGGTGTTCTCGGATGTTATGCCCGACATTCTGGGTGACCCCAAGTCTTGAGGTGGCGATATTCGATATATGGCGGGTGTTCAGCTGAGGAGAGAGGGCATATTGGCCTTTGCCTCCCTAATGGCCCAGAGACAGATCTTGCTGTGTTGGCGGGACTCAAGCCACTGAAGGTGGGGGTATGGGTGAGTTCCGGATGGAGAGGGTCAAGTTTGCTTTGCGGGGTTGGAGGAGGGATTAGCCCAGAGATGGGAGCCGTCCGTTCATTGATTTCTTCAACATGGACTGAGGGGTCAGTGGGGTGTTATGGGCCAGGGTTTAGAGAACCCCAAAGTGTATCATGGAGTTTCCCTGACCCACAGCTTTTACTAGATTGTGGTATGGGGAGCACACGGCCCACTCTACAGGTGTGGTACAGCAGAAATGGAGAAGTATTTTTTAAAGAAAAACAATGTTTATTCTATGAATTCAAGTTAACCTTTTTAAAACATACAGTGAACGTCTGAGCAACCATCAATTCAAATACAACCCCCAAAGACTACAACACTAAGTAATCCTTAACAACTTCCCAAACAACATCCAGACAAAACAAACACCTTTTAACAGAAGCACATTAGGTTTACATTCACTACTGAGAACATTTATAATTCTGAATTCACCAAATGATCAAGAGATAGTCTTTTGATGGCAGAGAGTACAGCAGTACACCTGCTTGGTCTGGCTTCAGCTCCAACACTGAAAACAAAACTAAACCACACCCTGCAGCCTGCTCAGAAACAAAAGTAAAAAGCTGACAGACAGCCCAGCTCCACCCACTCTCTGACATCACTGCAGTAATAAACACCCATTTCTTAAAGGTACTCTCACATTGCGGGGGCGGGGGATAATGGGGATAATATTAGGAAGGTGGGGTGTTGGTATCGAGGCAGGTTGGGTGTTTGTGGTATCTGTTTATTCTGATGTTTTGGTCTTCGGGCATTTTCATGTATACATGTAAAAAGCCGAGAATAAAAATATTTTCTAAAAAGTCAAGCTGGCTTTCCTTAATCAACCCACAATTGTCCGAGTAAGAATGAAATCCATTACACCCTATTTCAGCTTCATCTTCCCCTCTTACCTGAGTCGCCATTCAGTGAGCCCTGGATTGGTTTGTCCTATCATTCCCCATTGTAGAACGGACTTTTGACTCCATCGGAACTGCCCACTCCTCATAGACAGCCCGTGACAGCTTTGCCTGCCAACCCCGATTCCAATTTACCTGGGCCAGGTCTCGCTTCTTCGTTCTTGGGATGTGAGTGGCATTTATGGCCCATCCCTAGTTGGTGGTGGTGAGCCTCAACAAGTGAGTAGCTTAATAGGCCACTTCAGAGGGAGGTTAAGAGCCAACCATGTTGTTGTGACTCTGTAGGCTAGTCCAGGAAAGGGTGGCAGGTTTCCAGATGGGCTTTTACAACAAACGTCTAGCTTCATGATCTTTATTATTGAAACTATCCCCCTATTTCTATACTCACTGTGGGCGGTACCGCAAATAATCCAGAGATTACTCCCTTTGAAGTCCTGTTTACTAGTTTCTTCCCTAGATCTCTAAACTATGCCTGCAGGGCATCATCTCTCTTTCTCGCTAAGTCACTGGTATTAATACGATGCATGACCACTGGTGTTCACTCTCTCCCCCGAGATTGTTCCGCAGCCACTCAGTGACAGATTGATCCTGGCACCAGGGAGGCAACACGCATCCTGGATTCAGGCCTGTGGCCGTAGAAACACCTGTCTGTTTTCCTAAAGCTCAAATAACCATTGCTTGCTCAGTCTTCCTCCTGCTCTGCTCCCTTGTGCGCAGAGCGAGCCATGGTGCTATGCACTCATCTCTGACTTCCCGTCCCTGAGGAACCATGCCTCTCACCAGTATTCAGAACAGAATACTATCTGGAGAGCGACTTGCATTCATCCAATGGACTCCAGGGCTACCTGCCGGTCCAACTTGACAGCCTGGCAGTCACCCATTACTACACTGCCAGCGTACCCTTAACTTGTGGGGTGACTGCTAAACATATTATCACTGTGGCTCTCATTTTTGCACTTGGCGCTAGTTGCTACCTCTGCACCTCTTTCCCGCTGCGTTGTGCTGCTCTGTTGCTGCCAATGTTGTTATTAAAGACTCCTGTCTCCCACTGCTCTACAATTAGCTCGTTGGTATTAAGGCTAAAACAGGCCAAATGGAAGCCCAGAAAAGGAGCCATGGTCAATAATTATGTAATTGTGATCCTACAATTTGAATTTTTTATTCTGATAAAGGAAGCATAAGATATTTTTTTAAAGATGCCATCATTCTCAAGAATCGCAAGTAAGAGAAGATACTGGCAATAATGTGAGTTTCCAGGTTTTTAAAAGTTAAGCGTAGAATATCTGAGATGCTTTCTCTTGAGAAAATACTGTGAATCCACAATAAAGTCTGAATACGAACTATTTTATTTCATGAGATTTGTCAAAATCATTTTGATCAAATTGGGTGGTTCAGGGAGATTGAGTAAATGGTTTAGCTCACTGGGCTAAATCGCTGGCTTTTAAAGCAGACCAAGGCAGGCCAGCAGCACGGTTCAATTCCCGTACCAGCCTCCCCGAACAGGCGCCGGAATGTGGCGACTAGGGGCTTTTCACAGTAACTTCATTGAAACCTACTCGTGACAATAAGCGATTTTCATTTCATTTCATTAACTTTTGTGCCTAAAAGCACAATAATAATAATCTTTATTAGTGTTACAAGTAGGCTTATATTAACGCTGCAAATAAGTTACTGTGAAAACCCCCTAGTCGCCACACTCCGCTGCCTGTTCGGGTATACAGAGGGAGAATTCAGAGGGCGTCATTCTCCGACCCCCCAGAGGGTCGGAGAATGGCCGTTGGCCGCCGTGAATCCCGCCCCCGCCCCCGCCAAAGTCTCCGAAGGGAGAAAGGTCGGCGGGGCGTTAATGGCGCCGCTGCCGCGGAGAATGTCACGGGTCTGCGCAAGGCAGCCGATTTTCGGCCTGCCGATATTCTCCCTTCCGGATGGGCCGAAGTCCCGTCGAGGTGATGACCGTTCACGTCGACGTGAATCAAACCTCCTTTTCATCGGCGTGACCCGGTGCTCCAGGCTCACGCCGACCAGCGTGGAGGTGAGTGACGGCCTGGGGGGTTGGCCGCTGGGCAGGCGATGGTGTGGCCGCAGTCTGATTGCGTGAGGAGAGGTGTGTCTCGGGTTGTGTGTGTGTGTGTGCGGCGGGGGGGGGGTGGTTAGAGTAGGCTGGGCTCCGGGGGAGTGCCGGGAGGGGGTCCGTGCTGGGGTGGAGGTTGGGGGGGTCCGTGCTGGGGTGGAGGTTGGGGAGGGTCCGTGCTGGGGTGGAGGTTGGGGGGGGGGGGGGTCCGTGCCGGGGTGGAGGTTGGGGGTTGGGGGGGGGGGTCCGTGCCGGGTGGAGGTTGGGGGGGGGGGTCCGTGCCAGGGTGGAGGTTGGGGGTTGGGGGGGGGTCCGTGCCGGGGTGGGGGTTGGGGGGGGTCCGTGCCGGGGTGGAGGTTGGGGGGGGGGTCCGTGCCGTGCCGGGTTGGGGGTTGGGGGGGGCTCCGTGCTGGGGTGGAGGTTGGGGGGGGGGGTCCGTGCCGGGGTGGAGGTTGGGGGGGGGTCCGTGCCGGGGTAGAGGTTGGGGGTTGGGGGGGGGGGTCCGTGCTGGGGTGGAGGTTGGGGGGGGGGTCCGTGCCGAGGAGGGGGATGGGAGGGCTAGTGAGTTGATCCACCTGGCCAGGTGCCAGCCTCCAACAGTTGGACCCATGCGGTCCATGCCACCTGGCTGGGGGGAGGAGGGGATATGGGCAATGATGACATGTCGTCGTTCCCCTCCCCCCCCCACCAGGCCGTCATGTTTTCAGATCATCCAGCGATGTTGGCCGCCGTGGTGGCAGCCGCTCATGTCTATGTTGCCCTGGATGAGGAGGAGGAGGAGGAGGAGCATGCCAGAAAGGCGGCGCAGGCTGCCGCAGAGGGGCAGGCGGCAGCCGCCCAGGCTGGAGGGACACCTGACCGACAGGACGAGGAGGGGGAGGAGGACGTCGCGGCCCCACGGCAACGGAGGCACCCGAGGGCGCCCCGTGTGTACCGGCCGCGGCAGTCATACCAGGACCTCACGGACCGGGAATGCAGGAGGAGACTCCGGATGAGCCGGGAAACCGTGGCACACATCTGCCACCTGCTGGCACACCTGTCACCGCGTGGCACTGGCGGGGGACACCCTCTCCCCGTGTCCGTCAAGGTTACGGTGGCCCTGAACTTTTATGCAACGGGGTCATTCCAGGCACCGAGTGGGGACCTGTCCGGCATATCGCAGACATCGGTGCACCGGTGCATCCGGGCAGTGACAGATGCCCTATATGCCATGGCGCACCGCTACATCCGCTTCCCCGTGGACCGGGCCAGCCAAGATGCCCGGGCCGTGGGCTTCTCTGCCGTTGCCGGGTTCCCCATGGTCCAGGGCGCGATCGATGGGATGCACGTCGCCGTGCGGCCACCTGCAGATAACAGGGCCGTGTTCACTAATAGGAAGGGGACCTATTCGATGAACGTACAGGTGGTCTGCGACCACCGCATGATGATCCTGCACGTCTGCGCCCGTCACCCAGGCAGTGTACACGACTCATTCGTGTTGTCGCGGTCATCCATCCCCGGCATGTACGAGGGACGCCATCCCCGGCTGAGGGGCTGGTTGCTGGGCGACAGGGGCTACCCATTGCGATCGTGGCTGATGACGCCTATACGGAGGCCACGCAATGAGGCGGAGAACCGCTACAATGATGCCCATGTAGCGACAAGGGGAGTGATCGAGAGGTGCTTTGGCGTGCTGAAGATGCGTTTCAGGTGCCTGGACCTCTCTGGGGGCGCCCTCCAGTATCGGTCAGATAGGGTCGGCTGCATCATTGTGGTGTGCTGCGTCCTGCACAACATAGCCCAGCAGAGGGGCGATGTGCCGCACGCAGAGGAGGGCGGAGTGGAGGAGCAGCAGGAAGAGGCCCAGTCCTCCCCAGATGAGGGGAATGGGGGCAATGGTCAGGGCAGACGGGGTAGACACAGGCGGGTGGCTGTCCACCGTTACCGGCTGGCCCAGCGGGCACGGGACAGACTGATAGACGCCCACTTCACTGACTAGATGGGCGTGGGAATCGGGTAGTATGGCCACAGACCGCACACCATGGCAACAGCCGACCACCCACACCCCCCACCCATCCACCACCCAGCACCCTCACCCCCCTCCCCAACCCCACCCACCCCACCCGCATGCACACCCCCCCCCCCATTGCCAATCCACCTGCGGCACAACGGGCCGGGCTCTCACAGTTGCGGGTGGACGTGTATCTATCGCAGGCCATGGAGGATGATGACAACCCGCCCTGCGATGAGCTCCTGGCTCTACATCGTTGGACTATGTCTGACCCATGGCCACAGTACCACCATCCACCCGGACCATCCCTGCATGCGGCTGTGACACTGCAGCGCACGGTCCCGTCCTCTGCCCGGGGGATGTTGATGGCGGCCCAGGGGGAAGTGGGAAGACTCACCTGGGGCTGAGGTAAGACCACCCCTCACACACACACTTGCGCTCAACGTACATGACACCCCCGCACACTTTGAACAGAGCACAAAGGCAGCTTCGGTAGGTGTAACATTGACTTTAATAACCAAAGGAGTTCATGCACGTGCCCTAGCCCCTAAAACTCATCTGTGCCCTGCACCCGTGCCAACTTACTCAATGTCTAATTGTTTGGCCTTACGGGCCCTTTGACTACGTCTACGTGGTTCCCCAGACGGTACAGCAGAACTGGAGGTGGACTCCTGTGATTCCTGCCCTCTGACACTGGATCCCTTTGGCAGCCGTTTCCTGGGGCGTCCTGGCCTAGATGGGCCAGGCTGCGGCCCGGGCGACTGGGATGGCAAGCTGCCAGCCTGTCCTGCCCGTTGCCCACCCGATGCACCTGGGACGGAAGGGGGGGAGTCCGAGGTGTCGCGGTGTACCGGGACCTCCCCTACAGAGGGAGCCGGGACGGACCACACCACCTCCTCCTCCCTCGGGGTGCCCGATGGCCCCCAGGCCTCTACATGGGTGGGGGATGCGAACGGACTGGCCATCCGACGCCCCCCCGACATCTGGCGCTGCCAGTCCTGGAGGCCCGTGCTGGTATCGACAGGGGTCTGCAGGTTTGCAGCCATGGAGCCCAGGGTGTTGGCAAACCCTGTCTGTGACAGTGCGACGCCCGCTCGCACATGGCCACTGACGCCGATGCCCTCAGCGATGGCCTGCAGAGACTGGGCCATGGCCTGCTGAGACTGGGCCATGGCCTGCTGAGACTGGGCCATGGCCTGCTGAGACTGGGCCATGGCCTGCAGAGACTGGGCTATGGCGTTGAGCGCCTCTGCCATCTGGCGCTGGCACTGGCTCATGGCCTCCTGTGAGAGGGCAGCCATTTCCTGGGCCACAGACGCCGCCTGCACGGAAGAGCCCAGGCCTCGCAAACCGTTCCCCATGTCTGACACCGTCGCACCCATTGCCTCCACCGCGGACGCCACCCATGCGGTGTCAGCCTGGGTGGCACGCATGACCGGCACCACTCCCAGCTCCTGGACGCGGGTGGACTCCTCCACCTGCGACCACAGCCGCCGCAAGCCGCCCGTCACCCTCTTCGCTCGTCTCCGGGTCGGTGGTTGCATCGGATCTATGTGTGGGTGTGGTAACTGCAGGAACCCGGGATCCATCTGGGCGGCAGATGTTCGCTTGGCCTGGGCTGCCATCCGACCGCCCGGTCCCTCTGCTGCTCCTACCTCCACCTGCTGTACCGGGACGGTTGTGTTGTGCGCACCAGTGAGAGTACCAGACGCCTCATCACTAAAGTGCCCAACCGTGGTGAGTGTTTCTGCGATGGTGGAGGGTGTTGGTGACAGCAGTGGCGTTGTGTCGTGCTCTTCGTCCCACTCTGAGTCCGTGGCACTTTGGGGTGGGGGTTCGTCTCCACCCATCCACTCTGAGTCACTGTCCGGTATTTCGTCTTCCTGGGTAGTGCTGTCCCGGGTAGTGCTGTCCCGGGTAGGGGTGTCCTGGGTAGTGCTGTCCCGGGTAGGGGTGTCCTGGGTAGTGGTGTCCTGGGTAGTGGTGTCCTGGGTAGTGGTGTCCTGGCTCGGATGTGACGGGGGCCTGTGGCTGCCCCCCTCATCGCTGGGTGGTCGCTCCCGCACGTGACGGGGGTGTCGTCTTCCTGTTGCTCCAGGTCTCTCCGTCTCCCGTGGTGTGCGAGGGGCATCCTGCGGGCGTCGCATGCTGGAGGGTGCGGGTCTCTCCGTCTCCTGTGGTCTCCGAGGGGCATCCTGCGGGCGGTCTGCATCTGCGGGGATGGGTGCCTGGACATTTGGTCCTGCGATACACAATGAAGCATGCATGGTTCGACATCAGGCAGTGATCAGGTGATACGGGGGAGGGGGGATATGGGGACGGGCTGTCGGTGGCTCACTCGCTAGTACGCCCCCGACCTCTGCATCAGCAACCTCCCGGACCTCAGTTCCGCCAGCCAGTTCCAGGGCCCTTTCCTCGTGTACGGTCAGTGGCCTCTCATCAGCGGGCCCTCCTCCAGTCCTCACATGCTCCCTATTGTTGTGTGCGCGCTTCTCCTGTGGGGGGGGGGGGGGGTGGTGGCAGGGGTAAAAGGCAACACTGTTAGGCAGGTATATGAATGCACGCCAACGGTTGCGCGTGCATTGCAGAGGTTAAGGTTAGGGCTGGATTCACTTGGGGATATGGGGGAGGGGGGGATATGGGGGATGGGGGATATGGGGGAGGGGGGATATGGGGGAGGGGGGATATGGGGGAGGGGGGATATGGGGGAGGGGGGGATATGGGGAGGGGGGGATATGGGGGAGGGGGGATATGGGGGAGGGGGGATATGGGGGAGGGGGGGATATGGGGGAGGGGGGATATGGGGGAGGGGGGATATGGGGGAGGGGGGATATGGGGGAGGGGGGATATGGGGGAGGGGGGGATATGGGGGAGGGGGGGATATGGGGGAGGGGGGGATATGGGGGAGGGGGGGATATGGGGGAGGGGGTATATGGGGGAGGGGGTATATGGGGGAGGGGGTATATGGGGGAGGGGGTATATGGGGGAGGGGGTATATGGGGGAGGGGGTATATGGGGGAGGGGGTATATGGGGGAGGGGGTATATGGGGAGGGGGGATATGGGGAGGGGGGGATATGGGGAGGGGGGGATATGGGGGAGGGGGTATATGGGGGAGGGGGTATATGGGGGAGGGGGTATATGGGGAGGGGGGGATATGGGGGGGGGATATGGGGGAGGGTGTATATGGGGGAGGGGGTATATGGGAGGGGGGATATGGGGAGGGGGGGATATGGGGGAGGGGGTATATGGGGAGGGGGGATATGGGGAGGGGTGATATGGGGGAGGGGGGATATGGGGGAGGGGGGATATGGGGGATATGGGGAGGGGGGATATGGGGGAGGGGAGGGGGGATATGGGGGAGGGGGGATATGGGGAGGGGGGAGGGGGGATATGGGGGAGGGGGGATATGGGGGAGGGGGGATATGGGGAGGGGGGGATATGGGGGAGGGGGGATATGGGGAGGGGGGATATGGGGGAGGGGGTATATGGGGAGGGGGTATATGGGGAGGGGGGATATGGGGGATATGGGGGAGGGGGGATAATGGGGATATGGGGGAGGGGGGTTATGGGGGAAGGGGGGATATGGGGGAGGGGGGGATATGAGAGATATGGGGAGGCTCACCCTGCCTGCTCTGACGAGGTCGTTCACCTTCTTGTGGCACTGGGTGCCTGTCCGTGGTGTCAGGGCCACAGCGGTGACGGCCTCTGCCACTTCCCTCCACAGACGCCGGCTGTGTCGTGGGGCAACTCTGCTGCCGTGCCCGGGATACAGGGCGTCCCTCCTCTGCTCCATCGCGTCCAGGAGCGCCTCCACATCGCGTGACTCGAACCTCGGGGCTGAGCGACGGCCAGCCATCCAGTCGGGTGTTGCGGTCGGGTGTTGCGGTCGGGTGGGGCGGAGCAGCGCGGCCTTATGACCCGTCACGCCGTGCAGCGCGTATGATGCTGCACGGCGTGAACCACTGCGCAAGCGCGGATCCCGTTACGTCGCTGCTAGCCCATTTCGGGCCGGAGACTATCGACCCATTTTTCCGACGTGACGCAAGTCGGATTTGCGCCGTTTTTTGCGCCGATCGGCGGACTTTCCGCCGATAACGGAGAATTTCGCCCCAGAATGTCCAATTCACCTAACAAGCACGACTTTCAGGACTTGTGGGAGGAAACCAGAGCACCCGGAGGAAACCCACGCAGGCACAGGGAGAACGTGCAGACTCTGCACAGACAGGGACCCGAGCCGTGAATCAAACCCGGGTTCTTGTCGCTGTGAAGCAACAGTGCTAACCTCTGTGCTACCATGCCACACACATACTCTTTGATCTCTTTCTCCTACCAGGTTTATGCTTTGTGACTCATCTTCCAATCAGTGTCACACATTTCCTTTCATAACTAGATACTTGTGGAATAACATTGGGAGACAGAGGTAACCTAAAAAGAGTAAATGCTGGAAATATACAGTAAGATTTGATGAAAGACTGCCCACCTGAAGCATTAACTTGTCTTTTGTTTTCAATTGCTTATTGATCGATTGCTCTTGCAGGAGCCTTCAAGTGTTGTCATAGGATATAAATGTAGCCGCCTTATTGTCTTTTGTGACTTTTTTTATTTGGGAAATGTACAACATTGGCAAAGCCAACATTTATTGCTCATCCTTCACTGTCCATGAGAAGATGTTGATGAGCCTTCTTCTTAAACCTCTGTAGTCAATATGGTGAAGGTAGTCTGTAAGGCTGTCCATTAGGGAGTGTCATGATTTTGGCTTAGCGACAGTGTAAGAGTGCCAGTACATGCCGAAGCCGTGATGGTTTGTCACTTGTAGGAGCTACTTGCAATTGGTGATGTGGTGATGCACCTGCTGCCTTTCTCCTTCTGGATGGTGGCCATTGCCAGTTTGGGAGATGCTGCCAAAGGAACATTGGAAAGCTACTGCATTGCATCTTGAAGATAGTATGCACTGCAGCCGAGTTATATCAATAATGGGAGTATCAAGGGCTTATTTGAGATGATTAAATGTCTTAATAGAGTAGATAGAGAGACATTTTTCCTCTGATGAAGCCATCCGAAATAAAGGGGGATAACTTTAAAATTCGAGTTTGGTCATCCAGGACTTCAGAGTTGATGCCAAGAAGCACTTAGTCACAAAAGTGTCGTGAAAATAGTGACCACAGTTCAAAACTTTGATTTTTTTTTTATTCGGCAAGTGGGCAGCATGGTAGCACAGTGGCTAGCACAGTTGCTTCCAGATTCGATTCCCGGCTTGGATCACTGTCTGTGCGGAGTCTGCATGTTCTTCCCGTGTCTACGTGGGTTTCCTCCGGGGGCTCCGGTTTCCTCCCACAGTCCAAAGGCGTGAAGGTTAGGTGGATTGGCCTTGCTAAATTGCCCTTAGTGTCCAAAAAAGATTAGGTGGGGTTACTGGGTTCAGGGATAGGGTGGAGGTGTGGACTTAAATAGAGTCTGCACCGGCCCTTGGAAAAGAGCACCCGATGAGCCAAATGGTCTCGTTCTGCATTGTAAATTCTATGATTCTATGAATATTAAGATTTCTGAACCAAGATTTTTTAAAGTATTTTTAATCAGATTTTTAACATTTTAACATTCAAAACAACATTATGAAGTAAAACCAACACAAAACCCCAAACTCCCCTCTAGCAGTCGACAGGAAGCAGCTCCTTGAAAGGTAGTATAAACAAACCCCAGCTCTTGTGGAACCACTCAATCGCCCCCTCAAAGCAAATTTCACCTTTTCCAAGTACAAGAACTCCATTAAATCCCCCAGCCGCACCAAGCACAGGGTGGAGAAACTGACCTCCACCCCCAATAGGACCCGCCTACCAGCGCTCTATGAGGCGAAGGCTAAAACATCTGCCCCTCCTCCCATCTGCAACTCTGGCAAATCCACCCCGAATATGCCCTCAAAGGACAAGGCTCTCAATCCACATGCAAGATCGCCAACATGGTGCCGAAGAATAACCTCCAAGGTTTCTCCAACTTCGGGCAGGACCAGAACACATGTATGTGATTGGCTGGGCCCCTCCCACACCGCTCACAAATATCCTCCACCCCCTCAAAAACTGGCTTATCTTCAATTTCATCAGCTGCTCTCTGTAAATGACCTTTAGCTGTATCAACCCCAGTCTTGCGCATGAGGTTGAGGCATTCACCCTCTGCAGCACCTCACACCACAGTCCCTCCTCCAGCGCCGTCCCCAGCTCCTCCTCCCACTTGGCCTTGACTCACTCCAAAGATGCCATATCCTCCTCCAAAATCCTCCCATAGATCGGCGGGATGATTCCCCCCCCCCACCCCCTCCCCCCCCCCCCCAACCACATCACCAACAACACCCGCTCCAGCAACGAGGGGGGGTGTTACCATCGGAAAGGTCAGAAAAATATTTTTCGCAAAATCGCGCACCTACATCTACCTGAAAACCTTCCCTACCAGGATCCCAAACTTCTCCCCCAGCTTCTCCAAACTTGCAAACCGGCCTTCATGTTAAAATAATGTTAAAATAAGTCCTTCATTTCCATCACCCCTCGCTCCCCCCATCCCCGAAACCTTGCATCCATCCTCCCTGTCTCAAACCCATGGTTCCCTCGAATCGACACCAACTTCGACCCCGCCCCCACCCTAAAGTGTTGCCGAAAATACCGCCATAATTTTTGCGTGGCCAACACCACCGGATTCCCCAAGTATTTCCCTGGGGCAAACGGGAGTAGCGCTGTTACCAGCGCCTGCAACCCCGACCCCTTACAAAAGCCTGCCTCCACCGTCACCCACAAAGCCTCCGTCACCCTGCTCCAATCCTGCACCTTCTCAGCGTTCGTCGCCCAATAATAGTATCACAGGCTCAATAGTATAACAGGCCCTGTGTAGCACAATCAATCACTCACGAGACGAGATGAGAAGGAATCGAACGATGGCTTTATTACGCAGACTTGTTCCCCAGCAGCACAGTTACAGAATGCGGCTGCGGGGAGAACCTGGGCTCTTATACTCCGCCTTGCTGGGTGGAGCCAGCAGGCGGTTGATCCAATCGGGACCCAGTGTCTATCCACCAATAGCCTCTCGGCATCACAGGGTACCTTAATACCCCTAATACATACCACCACATTCATCCCTTGTTAAAAACGAACCCGGCGGGGTAGTGGGCCGTATGGTGGTAGGGGTTTCCAGAGTGGGTATCTAGGATGCCGCTAACACGGCGGCTATGCTCCGATATCAACTACTTACAATGCCGCTTTTACTGGGCAACCCCAAAAACTTATTTACAGAGGCATTTCTTGCTTAACTATTCTGATTCGATAAGTCAAAGGGTGCCCTGGTCGTCCTCGCCGATCGTCTTAGCCCCGGTGGTGATGCAGGCGCTGGTTCGGGCCCCGTTTTCTCTGGGGGCGTCGCAATGCCTCTGCCCGCTCCAATACCCCTATTCGGGGCCAGGGGAAGGACCGATCCACCCGGGAAGGAGGCGGCTGTGGGGTGCACCGGCGGGGGGGGGAGGGAGTGATTGGTGTTGGGGGGGGGGGTGGCTCCAGAGGGGGTCACTGGTGTTGGGGGTGTGTGTGGAGCTCCAGCGATTGCCAGGTCCCACAGGGAGACCGTGTCCTGTCGGACGTCGGGGTACGCCACGTAGGCATATTGAGGGTTCGCGTGGAGGAGATGAACCCTCTCGACCAACGGGTCCGATTTGTGCGTCCGCATATGCTTTTGGAGCAGGATGGGTCCCGGGGCTGCCAGCAAGGTCGGAAGTGACGTTCCGGAGGAGGACTTCCTAGGGAAGACAAAGAGGCGTTCGTGAGGTGTTTGACTCGTTGTTGTACACAGCAGCGACCGGATGGAGTGGAGGGCATCCGGGAGGACTTCCTGCCAGCGGGAAACTGGGAGACCTCTGGACCGTAGGGCCAGTAGGACGGTCTTCCAGACCGTTCCGTTCTCCCTCTCTACCTGACCGTTCCCCCGGGGGTTGTAACTGGTTGTAACTGGTCGTCCTGCTCGAGGCGATGCCTTTGCTGAACAGGAATTGACGCAGTTCGTCGCTCATGAAGGAGGACCCCCTATCGCTATGTAGGCGGGGAAACAGAACAGTGTAAAGATGGTGCCAAGGGCTCTAATGACCGTGGCCGCGGCCATGTACCTAACAAATAGGTTAGACCAAGGAGAGCCAATGGATGTTATCTATCTTGACTTCCAAAAGGCCTTTGATAAGGTGCCTCACGGGAGACTGCTGAGTAAAATAAGGGCCCATGGTATTCGAGGCAAGGTACTAACATGGATTGACGATTGGCTGTCAGGCAGAAGGCAGAGAGTTGGGATAAAAGGTTATTTTTTGGACCACCTGTGACGAGCGGTGTCCCGCAGGGTTCAGTGTTGGGGCCACAGCTGTTCTCTTTATATATTAACGATCTAGATGACGGGACTGGGGGCATTCTGGCTAAGTTTGCCGATGATACAAAGATAGGTGGAGGGGCAGGTAGTATGGAGGAGGTGGGGAGGTGGGGAGGCTGCAGAAAGATTTAGACAGTTTAGGAGAGTGGTCCAAGAAATGGCTGATGAAATTCAGCGTGGGCAAGTGCGAGGTCTTGCACTTTGGAAAAAAGAATAGAGGCATGGACTATTTTCTAAACGGTGACAAAATTCATAATGCTGAAGTGCAAAGGGACTTGGGAGTCCGAGTCCAGGATTCACTAAAGGTAAACTTGCAGGTTGAGTCCGTAATTAAGAAAGCGAATGCAATGTTGTCATTCATCTCAAGAGGCTTGGAATATAAAAGCAGGGATGTACTTCTGAAGCTTTATAAAGCATTAGTTAGGCACCATTTAGAATACTGTGAGCAATTTTGGGCCCAACACCTCAGGAAAGGCATATTGGCACTGGAGCGGGTCCAGCGGAGATTCACACGGATGATCCCAGGTATGTTAGGCCTAACATACGATGAACGTCTGAGGATCCTGGGATTATATTCATTGGAGTTCAGGAGGTTGAGGGGAGATCTAATAGAAACTTACAAGATAATGAATGGCTTAGATAGGGTGGACGTAGGGAAGTTGTTTCCATTAGCAGGGGAGACTAGGACCCGGGGGCACAGCCTTAGAATAAAAGGGAGTCACTTTAGAACAGAGATGAGGAGAAATTTCTTCAGCCAGAGAGTGGTGGGTCTGTGGAATTCATTGCCACAGAGGACGGTGGAGGCCGGGACGTTGAGTGTCTTTAAGACAGAAGTTGATAAATTCTTGATTTCTCAAGGAATTAAGGGCTATGGAGAGAAAGCGGGTAAATGGAGTTGAAATCAACCATGATTGAATGGTGGAGTAGACTCGATGGGCCGAATGGCCTTACTTCCGCTCCTAGGTCTTATGGTCTTATGTCGGGACAGGGGATGGCAAATGGGAACCGGGAGTATTTGTCAATCACGTTCAGGAAGTACGTGTTGCGATCCGTGGAGGGGAGGGGGCCTTTGAAGTCCAGACTGAGGCGTTCAAAGGGACGGGAAGCCTTTATCAGGTGCGTTCTATCTGGCCGGTAGAAATGCGGCTTGCACTCTGCGCAGATCTGGCACTTCCTGGTGGCGGCCCTGACCTCCTCGATGGAGTAGGGCAGGTTGTGGGTCTTTACGAAGTGAGAGAACCGAGTGACCCCCGGGTGGCAGAGGTCCTCGTGGAGGGTTCGGAGACGGTCCACTTGTGCGTTGGCACACGTGCCACGGGATAGGGCATCGGAAGGCTTGTTCAGCTTTCCGGGACGATACAAGATCTCGTAGTTGTAGGTGGAGAGTTCGATCCTCCACCGCAAGATCTTGTCGTTCTTGATCTTGCCCCGCTGTGCATTATCGAACATGAAGGCAACCGACCGTTGGTCACTGAGGAGAATGAATCTCCTACCGGCCAGGTAATGCCTCCAAGTCGCACAGCATCCACTATGGCCTGGGCATCCTTTTCCACTGAGGAGTGGCGGATTTCTGAAGCATGGAGGGTGCGTGAAAAAAAGGCCACGAGCCTGCCCGCTTGGTTGAGGGTGGCCGCCAGAGCTACGTCAGACACGTCGCTCTCGACTTGGAAGGGGAGGGACTCATCAATTGCGTGCATCGTGGCCTTTGCGATATCCGCCTTGATGCGGCTGAAGGCCTGGCGGGTCTCTGTCGACAGGGGAAAAACCGTGTACTGGATTAGCGGACGGGCCTTTTCCGCGTAGTTGGGGACCCACTGGGTGTAATAAGAGAAAAAGCCCAGGCAGCATTTCAGGGCCTTGGAGCAGTGGGGGAGGGGGAACTCCATGAGGGGGCGCATGCGTTCGGGGTCTGGGCCGATCACACCATTTCGCATGCCGTAGCCGAGGACGGCTAGACGGTCGGTGCTAAACACGCATTTTTCCCTGTTGTATGTGAGATTCAGGGCGTACTCGGTCTGGAGGAATTTGCGAGGTTGGCGTTGTGGTCCTGCTGGTCATGGCCGCTGATGGTGACGTTGTCGAGGTACGGGAACGTGGCCCGCAAACCGTACCGATCAACCATTCGGTCCATCTCCCATTGGAAGACCGAGACCCCGTTAGTGACGCCGAATGGAACCCTTAAAAAATGATAGAGCCGCCCATCTGCTTCAAAAGCAGTGTATTTTCGGTCGCTCGGGCGGATGGGGAGCAGGTGGTAGGCGGACTTAAGGTCCACCGTGGAAAAGATCTTGTACTGTGCAATCCGGTTGACCATGACGGATATGCGGGGGAGAGGGTACGCATCCAGCTGCGTGTACCTATTGATGGTTTGACTATAGTCTACGACCATCCTCTGGCTTCTCCCCGGTCTTTACAACTACCACCTGGGCTCTCCAGGGACTATTGCTGGCCTGGATTATGCCTTCCCTCAGCAGCTGCTGGACTTCTGACCGGATAAAAGATCGGTCCTGGGCGCTGTACCGTCTGCTCCTAGTGGCGACTGGATTGCAATCCGGGGTGAGGTTCGCAAACAGGGAAGGCGGATCGACCTTGAGGGTCGCGAGGTTGCAGATAGTGAGTGGGGGTATAAGGCCGCCGAATTTAAACGCTAAACTCTGGAGATTACACTGCAAATCCAATCCCAGGAGTGTGGCAGCGCAGAGGTGGGGAAGGACGTAAAGCCAGTAGTTCTTGAACTCCCTCCGCTGCACCGTGAGGTTCGCAATGCAAAACCCTTTTATCTCTAACGAATGGGACCCTGCCGCCAGGAAAATTTTTTGATTACTCGGGTGGATCGGGAGGGAACCGCGTCTTACCGTATCGGGGTGTATAAAACTCTCCGTGCTCCCAGAGTCGATCAGGCAGGGCGTCTCGTACCCGTTTATAAATATAGTCGTTGATGCTGTTTGGAGCGTTCGGGGCCGCGACTGATCCAGGGTCACAGAAGCCAGTCGTAGTTGCTGCATCGGGGCGTTTTCTTCAGGCCCCGTGTGGCCGTCCATCCCGGGGTCCTTAGTCGTCAGCCAAGGTGGCGGCGTTGCCGGGTCGCACACGGTCGGGGGCGGACAAGATGGCGCCGTCCATGGATTGCACGTTGCCAGGGGAGCACAAAATGGCGGCGCCCATCCCTCCCGCGTTGGGTCCGGGACCCAAGATTTTGCGCTCGTTGGCAGCACAAGGATCGCTGGGGGGGTTGAGTTTGGGGTTCTCCCCACAAGATTGCGGCTACCCCCCGGGCCTGGCATACTGCTAGAAAGTGCCCCTTTTTGCCGCACCCTTTACAGAGGGCCGAGCGGGCTGGGCAGCGCATTCGGGGGTGTTTCCCCTGCCCACAAACGTAGCAGCGGGGCCCCCCCAGATGATCTGCCACTCTGGCAGCGCAGGCCTGCGGGGGGGCGGGGGGTCCGTCGCGGCGGGGGTCCACGGTGCTCAAGGGGCTGCCACGCAGTCGGGGGCGTAGGCACTCTGTGACGCCACATCAAATGAGACCGTGAGGGCACGTGCCTCTTTGAGGCCTAGTGTGTCTCTTTCCAGCAATCGCTGGCGAATTTGTGATGAAAGCATACCTGCCACGAATGCATCTCGGACCAGCAGGTCTGTGTGTTCATTAGCTGAAACCGATGGGCAGTTGCAGTTTCTCCCCAGTATTAACAGCGCATTGTAGAATTCGTCCAGCAATTCCCCGGGGATTTGCCGTCTCGTCGCGAGCTGATGGCGTGCGTAAACCTGGTTGATGGGCCGAACGTAGATTCCTATCAGCATGGCGATCACCGTCGGGAAATCGGCCGCATCCTCTATGAGCGTGTAGATTCCAGGGCTAACCCTGGCATGCAGGACCTGGATTTTCTGTTCCTCTGTAGGTATTCTGGGGGCCGTTCAGATATATCCCTGAAAACACGCTAACCAATGTTTAAAAGTGGCCGCTGAGCTTGCTGCATGGGAGCTGATTCACAGACACTCCGGAATGATTCGGAGCTCCATGTCCTTAAAAGGTTGCGTAATAAATTGTAGCACAATCGATCACTCACGAGACGAGATGAGAAGGAGTCGAACGATTGCTTTATTACGCAGACTTGTTCCCCATCAGCACAGTTACAGAATGCGGCTGCTGGGAGAACCCGGGCTCTTATACTCCGCCTTGCTGGGTGGAGCCAGCAGGCGGCTGATCCAATCGGGACCCAGTGTCTATCCACCAGTAGCCTCTCGGCATCACAGGGTACCTTAATACCCCTAATACATACCACCACACCCTGACTGTCGCTCTCTCTGAAGCACCATCCTACTAATCCTTGCCACCTTCCCAGCCCACACAAATGACAAAAACAACCTATCCACCCCCATAAAAAATGATTTTGGCAAAAAGACCAGAAGGCAATGAAATAAAAATAATAACTGTGGAAAGATGTTCATCTTAACCACCTGCACACAGCCTGCCAACGATAGGGAAAAGCTATCCCACCTCAGTTCGTCCACCTTGACCCTGCCCACCAGAAGTTCAACTTACGGAGCCCAGCCCATTCTCAAGCTACCTCCACTTCCAGATACCTAAAGTGGGTTGTTGCCACCCGAAATGGCAACACCCCCCACTCCCGCCCCTGGAGAAAACACCACAAAACACTCACTCACCCGCCCCCCCCCCCCCCCCCCCACACACACACACACACACACACCCCTTACTGAACCAGATGTAATTAATATACTGAGCAGTCATGATCTAATTGAGTGTCAGGCATAAGTGACTGAATAACCTAACCTGTTCCTGTTAAGAAGTGAATGTTTCAACTGGTAGATAGGGTGTCTGCTTTATCCTGAATGATGTTAAGCTTCTTTAGGATTGTTACAGCTATATCCGTTTAGGTATGGGTGAATATTTCAACATACTCCACTTATGCCTCCAGGACCTCATTCTCTGGGCAACCAATGAAATACAGATCATCCCAACTCACCACTCAGGAATGGACGGAACATTTGATTGATTTGAGGGGATTTATTTTTTCACATTTTGTTCCTGTGTCACTCAACCCTGCGACATTGTAAATATTGCCCCTTTCACCCATTCTACTCACTAATTGACATTTGTAACTCATCTGTGATGTACTGCACCTTGGACGAAGGAGGAAAAATGATTTAGGTACTTCAAAGAAGTTCCGTATGATATTTCTTCACACGTACTTGTAAACGTTTGTCTATTTTAAACTTAAAGAAATGAGAAGTAGTTGCTGAATTTCAATTTCGATTTGGACGTGTAACATTCAGAACTAAGAATAACCATTTCTGGTAAAGAGTTTGGAATAGAAAGATCAGTTAGTTAAAGCTTTGTTTAATAAGGGTATTATTCAGCAGCAGAATGTGAAATGCACTTCTCAATGAGGAATACAACTAAATCAGCGAGTTGACAAATTGGGGTGTTCTTTGCATAATAAGGGTAGTTGCTCAGTTGAATTATGAAGTAAAGTTGTGATGCTGCTGAGGATTAGCACAATGCCTTATACCAGGATAACTCAGACAGATTTGGTGCTTAACACCATGGGGTATTGAGGTGACCTCACCATCCATATAAATGTGCCAGGTAATGCTGTGGACTTCCTGGATTATCATTGCAATATAGTTTAACCGTAACTGCGAGAAACCCCTGATGGGGACCACTGAAGGCCAAAGGGGGATTACCGTGTGGGGGTGGGCAACTGTATTTGCTTGCAGGTGAAACCCCATACCTTACAGCTGGCTATTCAAAGTCAATATTTAACATTACACGGGGAACTAAAACCTGCACTTCTTTCGTGTTTTTGCTATTTATAATTCTCAAAAAAGTACTTTTTCCAGCCTTGAAATGCATTATGAGGATAATATCACAAAGTTAGGTATCTCAAAGTCGGCTTTGAAATTGAAGGCTGCATTGTGCACGGCAGTGTATCTATTGGTGAATACCAATCGCAGACTTGTTCTCCTTCTACGGCGCAGAAGGAGAACATTCGGCCCATCGTGTCTGTACCGGCTCTCTGGATGAACATTTCAGCTAGCGCCATGCTCTCTTGCCCTCTCCCCGTAACCCCTGCAGGTTGTTTATTTTAAGATAATCGTCCAATTGCCTCTCGAATGCCTCGATTGACCCTACCTCTGCCACACTCTCAGCAAGGGACATTCCAGACCTGAACCACTCGCTGTGCGCAGAGGTTTTTCTCTCCCATTGTTCGCTTCTTTTACCAATTACTTAGAAGCGCCATTGACTGATGATTGTTCTGTGTTGCGTTGTCCCCCAAATAAGATGTGATCAAAAATAAAGTCTCGATTACCATCCAGAGACTGAGGAGTGAGATTGCACCCTGGAAATGAGTAACAATTGAAGTCATGGACAAATCCTGTCTGACGCTTTTATAAAGGTTGGTCTGATTGTGTTAACACATCTGTGACGATTTTGGCAAGTAAACTTCAATTCATTCATGTTGGGCATAATTGTATATCAGATTGTCAGTTTGTGCCAATCACTAGCATTCCTGCCTCTGAGTTAGAAACTTGTGGACTCAAGCAACATTTAGAATATAGAACATACAGTGCAGAAGGAGGCCATTCGGCCCATCGAGTCTGCACCGACCCACTTAAGCCCTCACTTCCACTCTATCCCAATAATCCCTCCTAACCTTTTTGGTCACTAAGGGCAATTTATCATGTCCAATCCACCTAACCTGCACGTCTTTGGACTGTGGGAGGAAACCGGAGCACCCGGAGGAAACCCACGCACACACGGGGAGAACCTGCAGACTCCGCACAGACAGTGACCCAGCGGGGAATCGAACCTGGGACCCCGGCGCTGTGAAGCCACAGTGCTATCGTGTTGCCCAATTGTGGACACAAATGTATGATTTGGCTGAAGTTCCAGTACTGAGGGAGTTCCGTATTATCTGAGATGTAGTCCGTCAGATGAAATATTAAACCAATGAACCATTAAACTGCCTACCTGCTCTTTGGTTTGTTCTCCTGTAGTATTAGTGGATGGAAAAAGATCACATGGCACAGTTTGATCTGAAGGTAAAGTCGCCAAAGTCCCAGATGACTATGGGCTGCTTTCCCCTTTGAGAGGGGAGCTGACTGGTGGTGATTTAACCTGAGGATCACCACAGGTGAGGGGCAAGGTTGAGAAGGAGGGGCCGTCATGAATCACAGGAATTGAACCCGTGCTGCTCGCCTTAATCATGGACCAGCTGTCTAGCCAATTGAGCTAAACTGATGGTTTGGATATAATTTCTCGCTCAACCCAGTATTACCAAAAAAAATTGATTATTCGTGCCATTCTTGTTTCCAGTTTGAAAAACGGCTGCTACTTGGCCTTTATCTGAACAACGGCCAGTGTCCTTTCAGATAACTCATAAGGGCAGTAGTTCCAACCTTCCAGCTTAAAAATTGGTGGTGTGATTGGGGGGGGGGGGGGGGGGAGTTGGTGGGACGCAGTGGGGGACAGGCCGGGAGCATTGACCAGGGGAGACCATCCCTGTGATCCCACCTCTGCTTGGCTGTGGTCACCCAAGCTGGTATCGGATAATGGGAGTGCATTCACAAGTGCGGAGTTTGGGGCGTTAATGGCCACAATGGTATATGACATGTACGTACCACCCCATGCCACCCAGCGTTGAATGATTTGGTGGTACGTACTATCCAGACTTTCGAGAACGGAATGAAGAAGCAGACCTTGGGGATCTTCGCAGCTGGCGCGGTTCCTTTTTTGTTCAGGGCAACACCATACGCCACCACGGGGGTCACTCCAGCTGAATTGTTGATGGGCTGTTGCCTGTGAACACATTTGAGTTTAGTTCTCCCGGTCATTGGCGGGAAAATCTGTCGGGTCCAGGATCAAGCTGAGGCTGTTGTCGTGTTAAGCACGCTGGGGTAACACGGACTGCAACTGCAACTTGAAAGTAGACTCCAAACTTTAGTGTTGGTTCAATACGCTTTACTGAACTTGTTAAGCAGTGCACACAGTTCACTGTGGGTTTGACACTCTACTAATCTAAGCGTGCTTACTATAACTGACTAGACTAGACTAGCTCTGAGCCACGTGTAGAAGGTGCTAACTGATGTCACTAACTGATGTCCTGACTGTCACTCTAGTTGTCACCAGTGGAAAGAGGCAGAGTGTTGATGCCTCGTGTGTTTTATAGTGGGAAACCACCTTCTAGTGTTCTGCTTGGTGATTGGTTGTGTTCTGTCCTGTGTGTTGATTGGCTGTACTGAGTGTCTGTCACTGCCTGTCTGTATCTCATTATGTGCATGAGTGCATATCATGACATCTTCCAGGCAACTTTGCGCAGTGCCCTTCTGTTGCGCCTGACAATGGAGCCATCAGCCATACAAACTACAAACGATCTGGGAGCAGCCTGTCAAACAACAACAGCTGGAGCTGACCAGCCTCCATCAGGTAGCTTGATCCGAACAGCATCTTCCGGAGATAGCACAGGCAAATCGGTAGCATGAGCATCGTACGTCAGCTTTTGCCGGTTCCTGAGTTGCTGCACCTTTTGCAGCACTGGGAGGTGATCCAGGTCTGGTAAGTGTATGGCTGGAACAGTCGTCCGCAGGTCTCTATTCATGAGGAGTTGAGCCGGAGACATACCAGTGGACAGGGAGATTGCCCTGCACGCCAACAGCGCATGGTTGAAGTCAAAGTCAGAAGCAGAGTCTGCAGCCTTGTAGAGCAGTTGCTTCACTATATGGACCCCTTTCTCAACCTTCCCGTTGGACTGCTGGTAGTGTGGGCTTGAGTTGATGTGGTTGAATTGGTACAACTTGGCGAAATTGGACCACTCTTGGCTGTGGAAGCAGAGACCATTGTCAGTCATGACAGTGAGTGGAATACCATGCCTGGCAAATGTCTCCTTGCAGGCCTTGATGACTGTCCTTGATGCGAGGTCTGACAGCTTCACAACTTCCGGGTAATCTATGATGAGCACATAGTCACGCCCATTGGCGTGAAAAAGGTTGATTCCCACCTTGGACCACGGAGAGGTCACAATCTTGTGTTGCTGGAGTGTTTCTTTTGTTTGAGCAGGCTGGAAACGCTGGCAGGTCGCACAATTGAGGACCATGTTGGATATGTCCTGGCTGATTCCAGGCCAATAGACAGCCTGCCGGGCCCTGCGCCTACACTTTTCGACACCTAGGTGTCCCTCGTGGATTTGTTTGAGCACTAAGCTCTGCAGACTGCGAGGAATAACAATACGATCTAGCTTGAGGAGGATCCCCTCGACGACCGTCAGGTCGTCCTTCACATTAAAGAACTGAGGGCATTGCCCTTTTTGCCAGCCATTTGCAAGGTGGTGCATTACACGCTGCAGAAGAGGGTCTTTGGCAGCCTCTTCACGAATGCTGATCACTCTTTCATCTGAGGCCGGGAGGTTGCTGGCACACAGCTGCACCTGTGCCTCAATCTGGCGGATGAAGTCAACCTGTTCACAGGGCGAGGTGATGGAGCGGGACAGGGCATCCGCAATTATCAGCTCCTTGCCTGGTGTGTATACTAACTCAAAATCGTACCTTCGGAGTTGAAGGAGAATGCGCTGAAGTCTGGGCGTCATGTTATTCAAGTCCTTATGAATGATAATGACCAAGGGTCTGTGGTCAGTCTCCACTGTGTATGTAGGTAGACCATAGACGTAGTCATGGAACTTTACAATGCCGGTCAGGAGGCCCAGGCACTCTTTTTCTATTTGGGCGTACCTCTGTCCAGTAGGAGTCATGGCCCTTGACGCATAAGCAACTGGAGCCCAGGACGAGGAGTCATCCCTCTGGAGGAGCACCGCACCAATGCTGTCCTGGCTTGCGTCCGTGGAGATTTGTGTTTCCCTGTCCGGATCAGAAAATTGCTAGTACCGGAGCAGTGGTGAGCTTTGCTTTGAGCTTGAGCCACTCTGCTTGATGTGTGGGTAGCCACTGGAATGCAGTGGACTTCTTCACCAGAAGCCTGAGAGCCGTGGTGTGTGAGGCCAAGTTGGGAATGAATTTTCCCAAGAAGTTCACCATGCCGAGGAAGCATAGTACCGCCTTCTTGTCTTCCGGGGTCTTCATGGCGTTAATGGCCTTGACCTTGTCAGAATCTGGTTGCACAACCTGCTGGGATATCTGGTCGCCCAAGAACTTGTTGGTTCACATGCCAAAGGAGCACTTGGCCTTGTTCAGCTTGAGGCCGTTTGCATGGACATGTCGAAATACTTGTTTGAGACGAGATATGTGTCCTCGGGGGTCGTGGACCATATGATTACATCATCTACGTAGACATGCACACCATCAATGCCCTCCATCATCTGCTCAATGATCCTGTGGAAAATTTCAGAGGCTGAGACAATGCCGAACGGCATATGGTTATAACAGTAGCTGCCAAATGGTGTGTTGAACGTGCAGAGTTTCCTGCTGGACTTGTCCAGTTGTATCTGCCAGAAACCACGTGATGCATCTAGCTTTGTGAAGAATTTGGCGTCTGTCAACTCACTGGTCAGTTCCTTCCGCTTCGGGATCGGGTAGTGTTTCCGCATTATGTTCTGGTTAAGATCTTTGGGATCTATGCATATCCGCAACTCTCCTGAGGGCTTCTTCGCACAGACCATCGAGCTGACCCAGTCAGTCGGTTCCGTCACTTCGGAGATGATGCCCTGGTCTTGGAGCTCCTGCAGCTGTGCCTTTAAACGTTCCTTCAGAGGAGCCGGCACCCGGCGTGGTGCATGAATTACAGGCGTGACATCAGGTCTGAGTAGGATCTTGTAGCAGTATGGCAGAGTACCCATTCCATCAAACACATCTGGATATTGAGCAAGGATGTCATCAATGTCAGCCTGAAGATCCACATTGGAAGAAGGCATGGCATGGACTTGCTGTACGAGGTTGAGTAGCTTGCATGCATGGGCACCGAGCAGGGATGCCTTATCAGGCTTGACGATTTTGAATCGCAGTGTGACATTGATGGTCTTGTTGGAGATGAATAGATGACAAGCTCCTAGTGCAGTTATGGCATTGTCATTATAATCGAGGAGCTGGCAGGCTGGCGGAAGAATTTTGGGTTGCTTTTTAATGGGTCAAAATCAGCTTGAGAGATGAGATTGGCAGAAGCACCAGTGTCCAGCTTGAACTGTATGCTGCATTGATTAACTTGTATGACAACACGCCATTCGTCTGCAGAATCCACATTGAGGATAGATAGGCGTCTTGCTGAATTTGAAGAGGCAAAATCACATGTAGTGATGATGCCCACATGATAAGGGGACTCCAGGCAGTCGTCATCTGGATCTGTAATGCTATCAGGATCAGAATCCAGTAAACCTTGCTGTACACATCGAACATGCTTGCGTTGGAATTGGGATCGCTGGCCCTTGACTAGTGGTGCAGACCTGCACAAGGCTGCATAATGTCCAGGCTTCCCGCAATTTAAATATCGCCTGCCTTTTGCAGGGAATTGCCGCTTTTAGTGGGCGGTGCCGCAGTTCGAGCATGTCATGACGTTAACGTCGTTACGCTCCGTGCATCGTCGCACATGCGCAGTGCGGTCAGCCGACGTTCGCACCTGCGCAGTTTGGTTTTCGGCCGCTTCGTTCTCCCGTTCAAGTTGCGCATGCGTGGGGCCCTGGGAAAAACGCGCGACATGGCCGCTTTCATCGATACTGAGGCACTGCATCCGGGCGATGGCCTGTACACTCTCTGCCTCGTGGGAGGCAAGTTTTTCGTATTCTGCCGATTGGAAACAGGAGTACCGATTTCTCACATGCTCATGCACTATACACGTCTCGATTGGGACTGGCAGGGTCATGTGCTTAATTTTGAGGAGTTGCTCCCTCAAGGAATCGGGTGCACCCCAAACACGATTTGATCCCTGATCATGGAATCAGCGGTTGCACCATAATTGCAAGACTGCGCTAATATACGGAGATGAGTTAGAAAGGATTGGAATGGTTCATCCTTATCCTGAAGGCGTTGCTGGAAGAATTAGCACTCAAAGGTCTCGTTTGTTTCAACTTCACAGTGACTGTCGAACTTCTCCAAAACGGTCTTGAATTTGGTCTTGTCCTGGCCGTCGGTAAAATTAAACGAATTGAAAATCTGGATGGCTTGGTCCCTCGCAGTTGATAGGAGCGTCGTGATTTTTCTGGCATCGGACGCAACCTCGAGGTCAGAGGCCTCAATGTAGAGAAGGAACCTTTGCTTGAAGACCCACCAGTTGGCGCCGAGATTGCCGAAGATCCGTAGCTGTGGAGGGGCCTGGATCTTCTCCATGCCGCTGGAAGGCACTTGCTGGTCGTCACGGAATCACTCGAGGTAAACCACTTTGAGATAGTAGACTACTGGTACCATGTCGTGTTAATCACGCTGGGGTAACACAGACTGCAACTGGATGCAGTTGTACTTGAAAGTAGACTCCAAACTTTGGTGTTGGCTCAATACGCTTTATTGAACTTGTTAAGCAGTACACACAGTTCGCTGTGGGTTTAACACTGTACTAATCTAAGCGTGCTTACTATAACTAACTAGACCAGACAAGCTCTGAACCATGTGTAGAAGGTGCAAACTGATATATACACCCTGACTGTCACTCCAGTTGTCACCAGCGGAAAGAGGCAGAGTGTTGATGCCTCGTGTGTTTTATAGTGGGAGACCACCTTCTAGTGTTCTGCCTGGTGATTGGTTGTGTTCTGTCCTGTGTATTGATTGGCTGTACTGGGTGTCTATCACTGCCTGTCTGTATCTCATTATGTGCATGAGTGCATATCATGACAGCTGTCACCAGACGAAGTTCACCCTTACCCACCGTCCCGGTCGGAGGCCTGGTGTACGTCTGAAATTTTGGAGAAGCAGCCAAGTGGACACCAGGCATCATGTTGGCCCTGACAGGACTGGTTTCATATAGAGGATGGGCACAAAAATGTGAATAGAACCGACATGTGGATCACCTCCGAGGGCACACCCAAGAGATGCCGGATCCGATTTCGGAGCTTTCAGGCCAAAACCACCTCCAGCTCGAAGGCTTCCATCCCGGTCACCATGTTGGTCCCAGGCGCACGTGCCATGGAGAAACCGATTTACGGTGTAGAGGATGCCAAAATTCTGGATGAAGACCCACTGAACCCTGAGTGCAAGGTCGGCATGGACGTATTGCCGCTGCTAGAGCCAGTGGTGTCAACAACCCCAGCGACCGCAGTGCCCACGACCCCGCTAAGACGTTCTACATGGATGTGCCGCTCCCCGGTTCGGTACACGGGTACACATCCCCGGATGCCGCACGTTCGGCCCTCGACGGCCATTCCTGGGCCAGGATGCCGAAGGCATCATTAGACCCGGTCGCAGACATAGACATATCTCCGGACCTCAAGGAGTTCACAAGATCAGGACAATTAGCTTCCAGGTGACTTCCTCTGAATATGAGCTCCCCAGTAATGAGGAGGCGAGTTTCCCCCTTAATTGGGAAATCATAAAAACCCCGACCTTGGGAGCAGGCCGGGGGGGAGACACTTCGGGGAGTGGAGAGTGTAATATCGTAAATCAATACCACCTTAGCTTTCTATCTGCCTGGTCAATGTGTGCTGCTTTAGTGGATTCTACAGACGTGCTCTTTAAAATCTACCACTTTGACCAGTCTGCGACAATATCTCTTATTTCTGGCTAGATATCAAACTATTGATTGATAACACTGGTGCAAAAGGAATCTTGGGTATTTTACAATGGCAATAAAGATGTTATTTAAATGAAAGTTATTGCTGTTGTCGTTCCCCCGACTCTGATGTCTTTTTTTGAATTTGGATCTGATCCATTTCCCATCAAGATCTTCTCCTTTGCTGTTGAATGAATGAACTTTTCAACGATTATACCTTGGTCTGTAACATTGTAGCCATGATGTGGAGATGCCGGCGTTGGACTGGGGTGAGCACAGTAAGACGTCTTACAACACCAGGTTAAAGTCCAACAGGTTTGTTTCAAACACTAGCTTTCGGAGACTGCTCCTTCCTCAGGTGAATCCTCATTCCTCATTCACCTGAGGAAGGAGCAGCGCTCCGAAAGCTAGTGTTTGAAACAAACCTGTTGGACTTTAACCTGGTGTTGTAAGACTTCGTACTGTAACATTGTAGGTAGCAGATAAGGAACATATCAACCATGATAGAATGGCGGAGCAGACTCGATGGGCCGAATGGCCTAATTCTGCTCCTATATCTTCTGAACTTATGAACTTATATGTGGCTCACCAGTATTCAGAAATGGATCATGAATATAGATGGCTTGTGACCCACTAATATTTATATTCGTGCCATCAAAACTGCAGTCTTGGGAAGTACACATTTGAAAATCCCCTTGATCTTTCTGTCTTGTTAATAGATGGTGCATCTTAAATAAAATGGACCGTATTTCTCACAAGAAGTAAAGGGGTTAACAGCCTGAGCAATAACTAGTCTACTTTCAAACGCAGCATGGCCAAATGCAGAGCTAATGCTCAACAATGGTTTTGGAGTCGCAATGTGTCAGCAATGGCTCAGTTGGTAGCACTGAGTCACAAGGTTATGGATTCAAGCTTCAAGCCAGGGCTTGAGTGTAAAAATCAAAGCTGACACTCCAGTATATGCAGACTGAGATATTACATATGTCCCATCACCCTGCTTCAGTGGATATAAAAGATCCCATGGCATTATTCTGAGGATACTCCAGTGTCCTTGCCAATATTTATCCATCAGTTAGCATCACCGAAACACAAGGGCAGCACGGTAGCATTGTGGATAGCACAATTGCATCACAGCTCCAGGGTCCCAGGTTCAATTCCGGCTTGGGTCACTGTCTGTGCGGAGTCTGCACGTCCTCCCCGTGTGTGCGTGGGTTTCCTCCGGGTGCTCTGGTTTCCTCCCACAGTCCAAAGATGTGCAGGTTAGGTGGATTGGCCATGATAAATTGCCCTTAGTGTCCATAATTGTCCTTAGTGTTGGGTGGGGTTACTGGGTTATGGGGATAGGGTGGAGGTGTTGACCTTGGGTAAGGTGCTCTTTCCAAGAGCATGTGCAGACTCGATGGGCCAAATGGCCTCCTTCTGCACTGTAAATTCTATGATTCTCCGGTCATTATCACATTGCTATTTGTGGGAAATGTCAGGTGGTCAACAAAGTTGTTGCATTATTGCAAGTCTTTCTTCCTTTCCTATGTGATATGAATAACTATCACATTAGCGCATTTGTTTGGACTGCTCTATTTGCAACTTTAACAAAGATGTTATCCCATAAAATGAATGAGTTAACATATTGTTTTTCTAACAGTTCATGCCAAAGTTTGATATTTAGAAATGGGGGGCGGTGTTCTCCATTTGGGAAACCTATGGGGCTGGACTCTCCGATTCTGAGGCTATGTCCGCAGGATGTGTCTGGTCTTACAACGAAAAAGTCAGTGCCACCCCCGCACCGATGCGCCGACCGGTGAGGGGCTATCAACCGTGCCACGTAAAACGCACAGCCTTCTCAATATAAACGGCTGGAGAATTACCGGTACCATGGCCGCGCTTGCGCACAGCGATGACCTGCATGGTCGCACCGTGCAACATGCTGCTGGTCGCGTGCGGACCGACAGACAGTGCCTGCCTAGACACCCATTCGCCACCTCCAGGCCACCCCCCACCAGTCCCCCCAGCCCTCGATGGAGCCCCCCCAGCCAGCAGCACGGTTCCCACATGACTGTTGCGGGGCTGGACACAGTCCGCAGCCACCACGCTGGGTTCAGGAAAACTGAGAGCACGCATGTCCCGCGCGATCGGGAACTCAGCCCATCGGGGGCGGATCATCGAGGTAAGGGCCTTCAGGTAAAGTCCTGAGGCCATCCCAATGGCGTGCAGCGTACCCCTCGCTGATGGCGTTATAGAGGGGGCGGAGCATCCAAAACAGGCGCCGCCCATGATTCAGTCGTAGACAGGGATTCTCCACCCCAATCGCCGATTACAATGTCGACGGGCAACGGAAAATCCGGCCCAGGCTCTCCCACCGGAGCTGAATTGCAACTGGTTTACCCTCCCCCCCACCCCCTGGGGTTCCAGAGCTGGCCACTAGCCCCCTCGCCACTACAATGCAAATCGGCCCCAGCCCCCAACCCCACCCACATTCCCACACTGCACAGCAGCTCCTCACCTCCAGATTGCCTGGGTGCCCCCCCACATCCAAGGGCAGGGGAGACACGCCACCCCCCAGGATCCCTATAATAAGGAGGCCCCCCCAGAGACCCATGTAATAGGGAGATCCCCAGAGAGAACCCTGTAATAGAAAGAGCACCCCCCCCCACCCCCCCACGAGGACCTCTGTAATAGGGAGGCGCCCCCACAAGACACCCTGTCTAAGGGAACTCCTCTGCAGAGCCCCCCCAGAAAAGAGACCCCTGCCTGGAAGCTGGAGAGCAGTCCAGACACAGACAGTGAGAAGAATTACAGCTGTAACACGTATCATGCAGCTCCATGCGTCCATTCCTGGAAGGAAGGCAGCTGTGATCTGTGTCCGGTTCCCATAGTTCCATTAGCTGCAAGCCAATCATAGCTTTCTCGTAGTGGCCTGTGATTGCCAGCTTCTACAAACCATCTGCAGTTTTGATTCATTCATCTCCCTTCATGGTTCGGTGGCCTAATTGGTAAACCCCAATGTTTGCAATCATTGGCCACATCAAAGAGAGGTAAGTGCATTCCAAGAACTATGTGCATTCCAATCACTCAAGGATGTGATTTCACTGCATTCACCTCTATTTGGCAACCGTTGATCCCTTAGCCCACCAACATGCCAGGCCATGCTGGTAGAGACCTCACATCACACCTGACTGAGGGGACTGGAGAATCACAGCAGGCCAGGCATAGGGCACCAATTACCCATTTGCAGTTATTTACATGCTCCCACTGGCATACGGCGTGTACCTCGTTCCCGCCCCCAGCAGGAGTCGGAGCATCACGATTGGATCGGCCCCCAGCGTCTATGCCGATTTTGCCCTGACACACGGTTCTCCGTTCCAGGCAACCTGGAATGGAGAATTCTGCCCGGAACCTTGTCATTTTCTCTGAATAGACACACATTTAAAAAATAAATTTAGAGTACCCAATTAATTTTTTCCAATTAAGGGGCAATATAGCCTGGCCAATCCACCTACCCTGCACATCTTTGGATTGTGGGGATGAAACCTATGCAAACATGGGGAGAACATGCAAACTCCACACGGACAGTGACCCAGAGCCGGGATCGAACCTGGGACCTTAGCGCCGTGAGGCAGCAGGGCTAACCTACTGTGCCACCGTGCTGCCCTTGAATAGGCACACTTAACAGATATCAACAATTTAGATTATTTTAACACATTTTGTTACTTGGTGGAAAATAATAAGTAGTTGTTTGTTGTGAATTTGTACCTCCTAGTAACTGAATTATTCCCAAAGTAGAACCACTGTTGCTTGTTAGAGGATGATTTTCACCTGACTAATTGGGCAGAATTTTGTGTTAAAGTGCAGTGACGGGCGGCTCCAGCGGTGCCTTTCCTGGTGGCAAGAATAGCGGGATACTGCAATAGATTCTGTACTTGGAACCTCATAGACGTTTTCCCTTCCGTGGGCTGGCAGCTGATTTGTTCACCTAGTGTCAGCGGGGTCAAAGGTTCCGCCGCCATGTTTAATACCAGTGCAACACATTCCTATCACTCTCTCCAGGCCACCTATCCTCAACACACAGTGCAGGATGTCAGCAACCCAGAAGAAAAGAGTAAGCAGCCTCAAGCAAAAATCTGTTCCTCGATTCAACCCCCTAACCTTCAGGCCCATCACCTGCGAGGCACCCATGCCCCACGGACCTCTGCCCACCACATCTGGAGTCTTTGTGCATCCTTTTCCAGGAAATGATTTGGATGCCTTTGACCTCTTTGTTTTGGAGTTTATTTTGCAGCCTTGTCAGGGTCCAGCTCCCTCTCCTCATCTCCTTGCCACCCGTTGTTTGTCTTATTCATCCACCACCTTGCACCCTCAGCCATCCATCATGAACCGTCACCCATCACCCCTCCTTGCACTACCTCCTTAAGCAATGCCCCCCTTGTCTTCATCAGTGACCCCCAGCCCTCTTCACCTTGCACTCCATCCCTGGTAAAACCTCAGAACTTCATTGTGGTGGTTGCATAACTCCCATAGCAGTTGGCCAAAGGCAGTGGTGTAGTGGCATTGTCACTATACTACTAATCTAGAAACCAGGGTAATGCTCTGGGGACCCAAATTCAAATCCCACCACGGTAGATGGTGAAATTGGATTTCAATAAAAATCTGGAAATAGAAGTCTCACAATGACGATGAAATCCTTGTCATAAAAGAAAAGCTTCCTGGGATGGAGAAATCCACCCATTGCAGCTCATTCAAAACAAGGCCCGTAGATGAAAGGACATTGTTTAACCCATTATATTTTGCTTTGCTTCATTCTTTGCTGCTGGTAAGTAGCCACTGATTTGTAAGATGTTAAAGTCGAATGCTGAAATTATTAATACCGTGTCTTGACATCGGTCAATATTATATCTGATGAGCTGTTCTGTCTGTGCAGGTGGAGGATCATGATCTGGAGAGACTCAACAACGGAAGGAACTGTAAAGATCTGATAAATTAAAGCACAGGACAAAACCGGAAGAATGTAAACACAGAAGATTCAAGGACAAGAAGAATCACCTTCTCGAGGGCAATTAGAGATGGGCAACAAATGCTGGCTTAGACAGATACGCCCACATCCCATGAAGGAATAAATAAAATGTCACACCAACACAATAACTGCCGCAATCTTGATTGAAATATTCGTTATTTAAGCAGTGCATTGATCAAGATTGGAAATTTTACCACCTTGGCTGCTTCAGGCTCGAAAACAGGCTGCCTGAAAGGTTTGTGAACTGCCATCACTGGAAAAGTGAAGTTAGACAAATTACCTTCCTTTTACAAGTTGTAATTGATAATATTGGGCAGCATATTTGTTATAACCTGCCTACTTACCATTGGCTGGGGACTAATGACTATCCCACAATCCTGTGGGAGTATGAGCTTCCCCAATGAGGGGGGCGGAGAAACCACTAGTAAACTCCTAGTATAAATAAAGCTGGCCAGATCAGGGACCAGCAGGAAGGAGTATGTAGCAAGGGAAGTTACTGCTACTGTTATGTATATATGTTATGGTAAATAAATGTTATTACTTTGTATCCTTAAAACTCGTTCTGGATTCTTCGTGGCCCTTACAAAACTGGCGATGAAGGTTAAAGTGAATAGCTGTCTACACTGCTGAAGCCACCTCCCTGGATTTTTGTTGGATACAGGTTGGAAGTTGTTTTCTATTATACCATGCCTCTGTACGGACGTTTGGATGTTTTTGATGCTGCGCTGGAAAGCTGGAACGAGTACACAACGGATGCGTTACTATTTCCGGGCAAACAATATCACCGAAAACGAGCCCCAGGTGGTCATATTGCTCACCGCCTGCGCCCCGCATACGTTTGGGGTGATTAGGAGCCTTATGTACCCAGCTGCGCCGGACACCAAAACGTTTGATGAACTTGTGAATATAGTGGGCAACATTTTAACCCAACCCCGTCCACGATAGTCCAGCGCTACCGGTTTAATACCGCTGAGAGGACCCCTGGAGACTCCCTTGCTGATTTTCTATCCGGGCTACGCAGGATTGCGGAGTACTGTGACTATGGTGAGACCTTGTCAGAAATGTTACGCGACTGTTTGGTTTGCGGTATTAACAATGCGGCCACCCAGAGAAAGTTGTTAGCGGAGCCAACATTGACTTTTCAACAGGCCATTCAAATAGTATTGTCCCGAGAGAGCGCAGAGCGAGGAGTACAGGAGCTACAGGGAATGGAAGTGCATGCCTTGGGGCGCAACCCCTTCCATCCGAAAACATCCCCCCGCACTCCTGCGGTACCTTGGGCGAGGCAACGTCCGGACCGATGCCAGTGGCCATCGGACATTCCTCCCCGAAGGGAGCCTTCTCCAGAGCCAATGGATGAGGAGCCATGTCCGTGTCAGACTTGTAGGCGCCGACCCCGTCGCGGACGGCGGTCCTGGGGGCGCCAGAGGCGCCGTCGTTCCGACCGAAACTGGGACCAGCCCAAGGGCCGTAACTGGGACCAGCCCAGAGGCCGTACCTTCCATGTGGATGAACCTGCGGCAACTACTCCTGAGGACGTGGAGACGTGCAGCTGCATTGTGTGGCAGCTCCCCGTGTGGCCCCCATTAAGGTGACAGTATGGGTCAATGGCCACCCGCTTGAGATGGAGTTGGATACTGGCGCAGCGGTCTCCGTGATCGCCCAGAGGACATTCGACCGTATCAATCAGGGTATACAGACCCTTACATTAACCAACTCACAGGCCAGGTTGGCCACCTACACGGGGGAACCACTGGACATTGCAGGAACTACAATGACCCCTGTTGTCTATGGACGCCAGGAGGGGCGTTTTCCACTTATCGTGGTGCGCGGCCATGGGCCCAGCCTCTTGGGTCGGGACTGTTTGCGCCATTTGCGGTTGCAATGGCAGCACATCCTCCAAACAGTTTCTGAAGGGTTGACTGAGGTGCTCGGACGATACCCAGATGTATTCCAGCCTGGTTTGGGGAAAATAAAAGGGGCCGTAGCCCGTATCCAAGTTGAACCAGGAGCCACGCCGCGCTATTTCCGGGCGCGCCGAGCGCCTTACGCCTTGCTCGAGAAGGTAGAAGGGGAGCTCACTCATTTGGAGAGTTTGGGAATTATCAGGCCCATCCGTTTTGCTGACTGGGCAGCACCAATTGTACCTGTAATGAAGCCAGATGCCACAGTTCGCTTGTGTGGCGACTATAAACTTACAGTGAATAAGGTTTCCCGACTCGACCGATATCCAATGCCTCGCATAGAGGATCTCTACGCAAAACTTGCAGGTGGACTCTCGTTCACAAAATTAGATATGAGTCATGCCTACCTGCAGTTGGAGCTGGACCCTACCTCCCGACCATATGTAACGATTAATACACACCGGGGCCTGTATGAATATACACGGTTGCCCTTTGGAGTATCCTCTGCCTGCGCAATTTTTCAACGTGTTATGGAGGGCATTTTGAGAGGTTTACCACGTGTGGCTGTCTACCTAGATGACGTTTTGATTACAGGGACGTCGGAGCAGGAACATTTGGAAAATCTGGAGGCTGTCCTTAGACGCCTTTCAGAGGCTGGAGTCCGTTTACGTCGCACAAAGTGCGTATTTCAGGCAAAGGAAGTAGTCTACCTAGGTTATCGGGTGGACCACGAAGGTCTGCACCCCGTCGCAGAGAAGGTGCGTGCAATTCAACATGCCTTCGCCCCGACTGACTCTTCGTTCTTTTCTTGGTCTCGTAAGCTATTACGGGAAGTTCCTCCCCAATCTGGCAACTACGCTGGCCCCTTTGCACCTTCTGCGAAAGAAAAATCACACCTGGGTTTGGGGTCAGCCACAAGAAACCGCTTTCCGGCGGGTAAAGCAACAATTGTCGTCGTCTGGGTTACTAACCCACTATGATCCTGGAAAGCCTTTGCTCGTCACATGATGCATCCCCGCATGGTATTGGGGCCATCCTGTCCCACAAGGTGGAGAACGGGGCCGAACGACCGATAGCTTTCGCCTCCCGCACATTGACTGCAGCGGAGAAAAAGTACGCGCAGATAGAGAAGGAGGGCCTGGCAGTGGTTTTGCGGTGAAACGCTTCCACCAGTGCGTGTACGGCTGCCATTTCACTATTGTGACTGATCATAAGCCCCTGCTGGGACTTTTCAGAGAGGATAAGCCAATACCGCCCATTGCTTCTGCACGGATCCAGCGCTGGGCTTTGTTGCTTGCTGCATACGAGTATTCTCTGGAGCACAAACCAGGTACGCAGATAGCAAATGCCGACGCACTGAGTCGATTGCCTTTATCGACCGGCCCCATGTCGACCCCCACGACCGGTGAGGTGGTTGCAACCCTAAATTCTATGGACACCTTGCCTGTCACGGCATCACAGATCCGTGAGTGGACCCAGACGGAGCCAGTCCTGTCAAAGGTTCGGCACATAGTCCTGTATGGTGGGCAGCATAGACAGCTCCCAGGCGAGTTGCGGGCATTTTCCTCCAAGCTGTCAGAATTCAGCGTGGAAGACGGCATCCTCTTGTGGGGGACGCGTGTAATTGTCCCGGAAAAAGGTCAGGGGCCGATACTATCAGACTTGCACAATGGACATCCAGGCGTGACCAAAATGAAAATGTTGGCCCGGAGTTATGTCTGGTGGCCAGGCCTCGACACCGACATTGAGAAGGTGGCCCAAAACTGCTCCATTTGCCAGGAGCATCAGAAGCTTCCGCCGGCCACGCCCCTACATCACTGGGAATGGCCAGGGCGGCCTTGGGCACGCTTGCATGCAGATTTCACAGGCCCTTTTCAAGGATCCATGTTCCTTCTACTAATTGACGCCCAGTCCAAATGGTTAGAGGTGCATAAGATGCAGGGGACAACGTCCTGCGCAACAATTGAAAAGATGCGTTTATCGTTTAGTACGCATGGCCTCCCCGAGGTGCTGGTCACGGATAACGGCACGCCATTCACGAGTGAGAAGTTTGCGAGGTTCACGAAGATGAATGGCATCTGCCATATCCGCACTGCCCCTTACCACCCGGCTTCAAATGGGTTGGCAGAGTGCAGACATTCAAAAGAGGCCTAAAGAAGCAGTCTTCCAGATCAATGGACACGAGACTGGCTCGCTTTTTGTTTACGTACAGGACCACCCTCCATGCAGTGACTGGGGTAGCTCCCGCAGAACTCCTAATGGGCCGGAGACTTCGCACACGCCTTAGTATGGTTTTCCCGGACATTGGCGCAAAAGTACGCCGCACACAAGAACGGCAGGGACAGGGATTTTCTGGCATCGGCCGATTCGGCAGTTTGCGCCCGGTGACCCAGTGTTTGTTCGGAATTTTGCTGGTGGTGCCCAATGGGTTCCTGGTGTAATCTTTCGCCAAACGGGCCCTATATCTTACCAAGTGCAAGCCCAGGGCCGTCTCCAGCGAAAACATGTAGACCACGTTCGGTCCAGAAGACCATCCCCTCAAAAGAGTCCCCACCCCCGGAGCTCATTTCAACAGCCGCAGAGACAAGGGAAGGTAGTCCTCACAATCTTCCACTGGTGCCTCACTCGAAGCCTGCGCAGGTCGTTACGGGACCGAATGGAGATAGAGACGCTGACATGACGGAGGCAGCAGACTCTGACTCCGAGATGGAGACACAGGATGCATCAGAGGGGGAATCCTCGGGTCCACGGGCCGTGGATGTACAACCACGCCGTTCATCACGGAAGCGCCGGTCTCCGTCTCGTTACACGCCGCCTGATCCAGCGCCACGTGCAAATGGTGTCCGGCCTGCGGCCAAACGAGTCCGACGCCCTCCTTCGCCAGGGTCTTCGGTGGATTCCTTGGACTTTGGGGGGGAGGGATGTTATAACCTGCCTACTTACCATTGGCTGGGGACTAATGACTATCCCACAATCCTGTGGGAGTATGAGCTTTCCCAATGAGGGGGGCGGAGAAACCACTAGTAAACTCCTAGTATAAATAAATCTGGCCAGTTCAGGGACCAGCAGGAAGGAGTATGTAGCAAGGGAAGTTACTGCTACTGTTATGTATATATGTTATAGTAAATAAATGTTATTACTTTGTCTCCTTAAAACTCGTGCTGGATTCTTCGTGGCCCTTACAAAAATATTTTAATTGAAAGGAACATTTCACACAAAATGGAAAAATTTAGGGTTCACCATGAAGCCTGTTCATGTCTCGTAAATACATTTCAAAATTCCGGCCGGAATTCTCTGTCCGTTCCCGCCAGCTGGATTCTCCGGTCCCACTGCACTGAATAAAATTGTGGCTGAGCGCCAAATTCTCCATTCTCACTGGCGGCGGCGGTGAGGTGAATTCGGATTGGAGAATCCTGGCCTCCATTGACTCGAGCATAGCATGCCATTTTATTTTAAGGTAGTGCCTCTAATGTTTTTCCAAGTTCGAAGAGAACCTACTTCAATAGCTTTATTTAATCTCGATAATAATTTACATCAATGCACATGAAAATTTGGAAGAGTTTTGCAAGGTAATTGCTTATTGTGTTACCCATTACCCAGGTCCTGATGTGACTCCTGAATTTAAAATAAAAGTGAATGTTATGGCAAATTCCTGGTATCGGTTGTTAATGCTTTGGCTCCCGATAGGTAGTCCCCTCTCCACCAAGAATCTAACTCAATCTTCTCAGTGGGGGGTTGCAATTTAAAGTAAAATTATTATATGCCTATTAAGTTGTTAATATCTTTTAAGGCATTTGAACACCAGGCTGCAATAATTAGGCTCAAATGTTCTATACCTTGCACATGTAATCCAATGAGGGACTATTTAATTAATGCCAAGCAGATACAGTCAAAAGGTTTCAATAATTTATTATATTTGTTAGCTAAGCATTTGCAGAAACAAATATAGAAGAGTAAAACCACACAAAACATTACCAAGAATGTTCAGTCTTCACAAAAACCAACGAAACACTCCAGAAAGAAACGAAACTTTTTATTTTGTTTCACTTCACTGCACTATTCGGGTTCAGCACTGGGCAAGATTAAGTCACGCTGGAGTCCTTATTGTAAAATTAAAAAGAAATAAAAGTTCTAGTCACACAAATGGATGTTAACAGGTAGCAAAAAGCTCCTTATTTGTCGGTCTCACTTGTAAGCAATGTATAACAAAGCAAGAATCTTACAAATTAGGAATTGAGTGGCACTGCCGCAGGATTGTACTTTCAGTCCAAATTAATGCCTGCTCTCTGTGCTGTGGCAAGGATTCCAAGGCCACAGATTTCTGGGAAAATCTTAATCCCAGTGCCCCGAAGGATATAAGGCGACAGCACAACATTTTCTTGAATGCAGCACATGTTGCAATCTTTCTAAGGCTGGCTGGTGTAGAAAATAGAAAATATTAACAGTGACACATACGGAATGCCATTTCTCAAGTTGGGTTTTGCATTTGACTGATCTGGGAGTGACTGACGAGGCATTGGGAGACCCAAAGTGCTCCTTTTCCCTCAGATATTCTCACCCTGATGAGCACAAAAATTAATAAGAAACATTCACATCCATTATTTTAATGAATCTCGTTTACCAGCTATTGTCCGAGACACCGGAAACACTGTCAATATAAATGTAGAAATAAATAAACAGAGCTTTTGTTGAGAGAATGAGCTGTACTGAGTACAAACCTACATTGGTCTATTTGAATTAGCACAGTGATGTCAGTTGACGTTCTTTTTCAGGCTTTTTAATTCAGATAAAGTTTGCCCGAAATTATTTTCCCAGTTTCACTTGAAATTAAGTGAAAAATTGCTTATTGTCACAAGTAGGCTTCAATAAAGTTACTGTGAAAAGCCCCTAGTCGTCACATTCCGGCGCCTGTTTGGGGAGGCTGGTACAGGAATCGAACCGTGCTACTGGCCTGCCTTGGTCTGCTTTAAAAGCCAGCAATTTAGCCGAGTGTACTAAACCAGCCCCTGCTTTTAGCTTGTCGGGGGGAGAAGCTGACTCCATTGGTCAAATGAGGAAGATTGAAATACTGGCCACACATTAAAGGACGAGGGGGGTTCTAAGAAACATAAGGATGCCTTTTACCCAACGATATTAGAATTTTCATCCTTGCTACCTCGGATTACGAGTCGAAAGAAAGATTGCAGTTTTCCAGCACCTCTTCACATCTGATGAATTATTTGGCGCACAGCAACCCTTATTATGCAATAAAACACGGATGTTACTTTGTGCAGAGCAGCAGATAGCTAAATATGAACAAGCACTTAATCTGCTTTTAATTGATGGTGTTGGTTTGTGGGCCAAATGTTGATTCCAGGCACCACTGAGCCTATCGGAGGTCTCTCTTAAACTTTGCACAGCTTAATAAACTTGTTCTTCGCTAAAATGCAAGTTATTCAACCATACTTCAAATATGCAATGCATTACATAAGTTAGCACAGTGGTGTAGCTTGATTTATGAAAGATTCAGTTCCTAATAAATGATGTAAAAGTCAAGATGTGCTAATTTACTATAATTGAGGCTAATGCAATGTGAAAAATATATCTGTGGTAATTACTGGAAGTGGCACTTTAATAGAACCGCATACAGTAAACATTATGTAACGTTGCTGTACACAGGACAACTCCATCATACAACATTCAAAGAATTTTCAGACAGCTTTGAACAGTATGGTTCAGGATGCTTGGTTTGTTCAAATTAGGGAATGCTGGTGTCCCTGAAACATGCTTCATTTTGTGTTTCATCTTTCCCTAATTTAGCCATCTTTCCCTAATTTAGCTATTTTAGCATATTCAGATAGTTGTTGGACTACTGTCGCAATGGGCAAACTAGTGGGGGCTCCCTGCGGTGCGATGTGATGTAGAAAAGTAAACGCAACGAGGTAGATTTTCTCTTCTGGCTTTGTGGATTGACTGTCCTTTATAGAAACCACTCGTTATCTATTGAAATCAATAGAAATGGAAATCGAGCGGTTTCTATATTGGGCGGCGGATCCGCAACCCAGTTTTATGCCTTGGTGGCAAGTTGCATTGTTTGGAAAATATGAATCTAAAGGTTGCAAAATTAGACAAGGTGTCGCTTCTGCGGCCTTAACTTGAATTCTACCCTTGCAACATGCTTCATTTGAAGTGTAATGTTTTCTCAATCACAATTTACACTTTTCTTTCTTCATTCTGCATTATGATAAATCCCACCGGGTTTTGAAGCTAATAATTTGATACTTCAGACAACAGAGTGGAAATTGCTCTCAGCGATATTAGCACACTGATGCTTATATGTTGATATGGCATTCTTCTGTTAATTACTTTAGTGAACATATTAACTCATTTAAAATGAAATGGCTAACATTAACAGTAAAATAGTGGACAAAGAAAGATTGTGAAACCTGGTCTGCCATATATAACCCAGAGTAATTTCTTGTCTAACAGTGCACATTTTATTGTCTGTTTACTCTTCTGAACTTGTTTTTTATTGAAACGGTTTCTTTGAAAACTAGACATTCAGAAGGACTGTGGTAACAACGGACACCAGTTCAGTGTCTTTTCTCTTACTAAAACAGTTTAAAGTTGACTACTGATCTGAATATAACACACTCTATTCAGCATTGATCTGTTCCTTCAGGTGCCTTAAAATAGCAGAAATTCACATCTCTGCAAGTCATTAACATCTGCTGATTCAGGTTTACATTTAAATTTGTTCTGTTTATGCAAATGACAGCTTTCAACGGGTTAATGATACACACTTGCAAAATTACGCACCATGGGCAGCTTGTGAGTCTGCACATTCTTCTCAATATACCACAGCAAGGGTTTGCACTATATTAATAATAATCATTAAACAAAGCTGAATGATTGAACAAAACATCATGAGCACAATTATAACAAATGGCAATATGAATGGCAGAGCTCTCTCATACCTATAACTTAAATGCAGTTTAGCCCCACTATGTTTCAAAATGGCCATTAAATAAATGCTTGAGTTACTATTATTAGTTTTTTTTCAGTCTTTCATTCCTGTATCTAATCAGCTTACCCTACCTCTCGATGATCTGAGACAACATGTGCTCACCCACAACCACAAATAAGACTCCATGGACATTGATGCAGAATAAAATCCTTTGCTGTCTCCATTTGTCTTTCCCCAACGATGGTGCAGTATGGTCACCCAGCCAGTAAGCTGGCTCGGAATTGGTAAAACAAGCTCAATTGCTTGCATTAGTTGGCACTCAGGTTCAAGCACAGGATTTCAGGAGTCAAATGCTACAGCTGATGGACTTGATTTTCCGATTTTCAGGCCAAGTCCTGACCGCATGGGAATATTCAGGACGCGCGACAACGCAGAATCGCCGAGCAGAAACTTATAGCCAAGTTCTGCACACATGAGTGCGGCCTCAACCGGGACCTGGGGTTCATGTCGCATTACATTCATCCCCCACCATCTGGCCTGGGCTTGCGAAATCCTACCAACTGTCCTGGCTTGAGACAATTCACACCTCTTTAACCCGGGGTAACCCCTATCTCTGGATCTGTAAACACTTAATTAACTGCAAATGCTCGCATTCTAAGCATTGTCTTGCATCTTTGAATTTGTCTATATATACGTTTCTGGAACATACCTTTTCATTCACCTGAGGAAGGAGCAGTGCTCCGAAAGCTAGTGTTTGAAACAAACCTGTTGATCTTTAACCTGGTGTTGTAAGACTTCTTCCTTACTTATTTTAGTCAGACATCCCATGCAATCAATTGGGAACTTAGTTAAAGTTTCCTCAAATGCTGGAATGGGTGTTAAGGGTGTTGGTTTGATTTACCCTAGAGCTTTGCCTATTACCTGACATGTGCGACATGTATGGCAAAATTCAACTACATCCTAAGACTAATAAAAATATTTTTGTATTTTTGCTTGAATTTTCCTTACTTCTAAATGACCCCCTACTGGAACCTTATGTGCTACCCGCAACTCTCCTTTCTTTCGCGCACCGGTAATACTGCTTGATGGGCGCCTACCTTTTTTCATCTGCTTGAATTTGCAAGGGTCTCCATTTTCTCATTAATACATTATTTCTATTTAATAACTCTCTGGTGTACGTATTTCAATGTCTCCCTATACTAATCAGTATTTCAATGTCTCCCTATACTAATCACCAAGACCTTTTTTAATAAAATAGACAGGAGCATCACGAGCTTCGTGTGGGCAGGGAACGTTCCGAGAGTAAGGAGGGGGTTCCTTCAGCGTAGTAGGGACAGAGGAGGATTGGCACTACCGAACTTGGGCGATTACTATTGGGCCGCCAATGTGGCAATGATACGTAAATGGATGATGGAGGGTGAGGGAGCGGCGTGGAAAAGACTGGAGAGAAAGTCCTGTAAAGGGACGAGTTTAGAGGCGCTGGTGACGGCGCCGCTACCGATCTCACCTAAAAAGTTTACCACGAACCCGGTGGTGGCGGCAACATTGAATATCTGGGGACAGTGGAGGCGACAGAGAGGGGTGCGGGGAGCCCTGGTGGGGTCCCCAATCAGGAACAACCATAGGTTCGCCCCAGGAAGAATGGATGGAGGATTTCAGAGCTGGTACCAGTTGGGAATTAGGAGGGTGGGAGATTTATTTATAGATGGGACTTTTGCGAGCTTGGGAGCATTGGAGGAAAAGTATACGTTGCCCCGGGGAAATTTCTTGAGATATATGCAGGTGAGGGCGTTTACTAGACAACAGGTGAGGGAATTTCCATTGCTCCCGACACAGGGGATACAGGACAGGGTGCTTTCAGGGGTGTGGGTCGGAGAGGGCAAGGTGTCAGAGATTTACCGAGAGATGAGGGAAGAGGGGGAGGAGTCGGTGGGCGAATTAAAAGGAAAGTGGGAAGAAGAACTAGGGGAGGAGATAGAGGAGGGTATGTGGGCTGATGCCCTAAGCAGGGTAAATTCCTCTTCCTCATGCGCCAGGCTTAGCCTGATTCAATTTAAGGTGCTACATAGAGCACACATAACGGGAGCAAGATTGAGCAGGTTCTTTGGAGTGGAGGACAAATGTGGGAGGTGTGGCGGGAGCCCGGCAAACCACGCACATATGTTTTGGGCGTGCCCGGCACTGGAAGGGTATTGGAAGGGAGTGACAGGAGTGATTTCGCAGGTGGTGAAGGCCCGGGTCAAACAACGCTGGGGGTTAGCTCTATTTGGAGTTGCGGAAGAGCCGGGAGTGCAGGAGGCGAAAGAGGCCGACGTTGTGGCCTTTGCGTCCCTAGTAGCCCGGCGCAGGATCCTACTCATGTGGAAGGAGGCGAAACCCCCCGGACTGGAGGCCTGGGTAAATGATATGACGGGGTTCATTAAACTGGAGCAGATAAAGTTTGCCCTGAGAGGATCGGCTCAAGGGTTCACCAGGCGGTGGCAGCCATTTCTCGACTACCCAGGGGAACGTTAGAGGGAAGACAGATGACCAGCAGCAGCAACCCAGGGGGAAGGGGGGTGGGGGGGAGGGGGGAGGGGGGGGGTTTAGTTTAGTTTAGGTCAAAGATAAAGGGGTTTTGTTACTCGTGTATTGTTAAAAATTTCTGTATTGTTATTGTTGCGTTTGCTTTGTAAGAGGGGAAAATTTGTTGTTTGGGAAAAAAATTTCAATAAAACATATTTTTTTTTTAAAAACTCTCTGGTGTACACTCAGATTCTAATTATGTATACGCTTTCTGATATAACTGCTTTATCTCTGAAACTGCTGTGATTCTACCAACTTTGTTAAACTAAAGATATCCGCTTCATCCACCACCTGCTCTTGATCTTTAGCAACAATCTGATCAAACGTTGTTTCTGATAACTGAACTTCAGCCTCCCTACCGGCACTCCTCGAGTTCTCTTCCTCCTGTCTCTACCTGTGGCTTTGTCATCTTTTCACCGCTCAATCAGGAAACACCCCAGGATATGCTTCCTGCAACATCTCAGTTGTCTTTGACTTTTCACCGGCCTTTCAACCACAGTAGGCATCACTCCCACCTGGGAGGACAATTGCCGATCCTTGACGAAGCCTGTCTGGTCTCCCGATATCATCTCTGGGGAGCAGGGCTCCAATCGCTATGCCAACACTTCTACGCATAACTTAGCATCTGCATTCAAAAGTGAGATGGGTTGAAATGACCCACATTCCGTGGGATCATTAGGGCTAGAGGTCTGCGCAAGTGTAAGGGGCAACAGGCCCCAGGACAAGGAGCTATTGAACATAGCTAATATTAAAGGGACCAACTGTCCTGCAAACATCTTATAAAACTCAATGGGGAATCCATCAAGGCTGGAAGCTTTACCCGTCAGCATCAATCCAATACATTTCATAATTTCCTTAGGGCCCAATGGGGAATCCAACTCCTCCCACACCTCCCACCCCACCAATAGGAAGGATAACCCATCCAAAAGCTGTGTCATGGCCGAACCCTCCTCCAGGGGGCTCCAACATGTAGAGATCCCGATAGAAAGTTTCAAAAGCCATGTTGACCTTAGGCGGGGCGGACACCAAACTGCCAGCCGAGTCCCTTATCTGCACAATCTCCCGGGAAGCCGACTGCCGCCTCAGCAGTGTGCGCTAAAGTGCCCCCCTCGGCCGTCGCAGCTGGCTCACCGCCATAAATAATTCAAATTGCACCTGCAGCTTTTTCCTATTTGCAAGCAACTCCAGAGTTGGGGCAAGTGAGTTCTGATGGTCTACCTGAAGGATGAAGTCCACCAGCCTCTGTCGCTCCACCCTCGCAGTCCTTCCCATGTATGCATTATCTCCTCCTTGCAGACCACCTTCAGTGCTTCTCACAATTGATGGAGTCAGAGATTAGGGCCTGGATCAATCCAACCTCGGATCTAGGTCACAGTTTAGTCACCCCTCAAGATTACCTGATGCAAATCCAAATCAGGAATGGACACTAGCAACTTGTTAATAAAACCTGCATCATCCCAATTTGGCACATAGACATTAACCAGGACGACCGAGGTGCCCGCCAAGGACCCACTAACAATCACATGTCTGCCATTACTTCCGGCCAAGATCTTAGTGGCCGAAACTTGAACCCTTTTATTGATCAGAATTGCCACCCCATCCCCGGGCCCTATCGTCAAAGCCCGAGTGAAATACTTCAGCCGCCCACGCCTTCCGCAACCTTGTGTATTCCCTTGACCACAATTGGGGGCCTCCCACCCCGCCCACCTCGCTCCGGACAGCCATTTACACCAAGAGGGGTCATCCAAAAGCTACTTAGAGAGTACAGGCACCAGGCCAACCAAGATGGCCACCAAACCCACCAGCAAGACAAAACAAAGAAAAATCTGTAGTCGCCATCAGCAACATCGGCCGAATGGGAGCCAGGGCCACATCTATCGACTTGCAAAAGTCCCCGGACACTACCCGCCTTTGCTCCTCAAATTCCACCGCCAAGGTAAGCTTCTCAGCTGTTAGTGGAATGGCCGGAGTCTCACAAGCTGCGTCGGGGATCGGAGAATCCAGCCCAATATATCTGAAATTCCTACATTAGTCACAATTATAAGATATTCTTTCAAATGTTCTTTATCTCTTCCTATAGGCGTGCTCACTACCAGACCTACTGTCCGAACTAACACTACATTTCTGTGCTCTACATTTTTGTACTTTCATGCGCCAGATCCATGGGCCTAAACCTGGCCCTTTAACTTGTGCATTCAACCAGTTTTTATATTTTCCAGTGGCCTTACCTGCTCTACCAATAATAGATGCATCCTTCCACGGACTGTCTCCTTCTGGCAAGTATGTCACTTTAGTGCTGACTTTTGGCAGTTGTCCTTCAGGACAAATAGCCTCATCCAGTTTGTCAGAATTATTCTGTCGCTCTTCAGATACCTATCAATTTCTACGACCTGGTCCTCATAATTCTATAAAATAGAATCATAGAATCGCTACAGCTCAGGAGGCCAGTTGTCCCATCCAGTCTGCACTGACCTCTGAACGTGCACTCTATCTAGGCCCATGCCCCACCCTATCCCTGCAATCCACCTAACCTGCACATTTTGGGCTATGTGTATGAGAACAGATGTGGATGAGAAGTACCTGGTTCCTCAGCAAGTTCAATAACCCCTTCTGGATCTGTGCCTACTATTCTTGATGAGTGTACGTGAATTGTTTAGTTTCAATGCTGCAAAATGATTGTTTTACCATCTGGACTAGTGACCTTTCTTGGACCTTTCTATCTCTTTTATAGTCTTCCATGTTTGAAAATAGTATCCGATGGGCGTACATTGTGCCTCAAAGCTCTCCAAATTCTTTCTGAGATTTCTGCTTTCAGGAATGCTCTTCCACCCTGTGCAGTGCATTCAAATGCTCCAAAATAGTAGAGCTAATCATTGTCCCCTCCCAGGCTGGAGGATGATCAAACCTAAAAAGAATTTTAGGTTTTCTCCCAAAAACCAACTGATATGGATTGTAGCCCTCTATCATATGTAGTGAATTATTTGCATGGATGGCCCATGCTAAAGCTGAAGTTAATTTACAATTTGGCCTACCTGCAAAAATGTTATGAAGCATTCCATCTATCACAGCATGATTTCTCTCACACACTCCGTAACTAAATGGCCTTTTTCCTGCTGTATTCATGGTTATTATGTTCATGCTCTCAAACATATCCCGAAATTCATCGGTAACAAATTCCCCCCCTATTATCAGTGAGGAACTTTGTCGATGACCCCAGTCCGTTCCTATCCAATTTTCCATTACCTGTTCCACAATTGTTTTCTCTTCCTTACTATGTATAATTGTCAACTAACTAGTTGCCAAGTCTAATAAAATAAAACTGTTTTTTCTTTATCCCACACCTTAAGATCCATACCACACTTTCATTAAAATCTGCCGCTAAGGACATACTCACGATAGGTCGTGATGGTTTTCTTCTATACTTCTTACATATATCACGGCTGTATTCTCTGGTGGTGGGATCCTCTGTTCCACCGGCAGCGCACTCACGCCCGCGGATTTCCCGACGGCGTGGGGGTGCCCACAATGGGAAACCTCATTTGTCGACTGCTGGGACGGAGGATCCTATTGCCGACGGGGGCGCTCCGCAACAGAAAACGGGTGCAACGGGACGGAGAATCCCATCCCACATCTATCTCTTATCTGTTATATTCTTCATTCTTTATACCCACATCCCTGAGCAACGTTTTTAATCTTTGGGAAGGCAATGGGCAAATTACCGAAGCAACTTTGGCACAATCAACTTTTTGTTTTCTAGACTCCTGTCTCTGATGCAAACAGTACTTCCTTAATTTCTTTAGAGGAAAAATTAAGATTAATTATCAGGACGCAATAGTGTCAAGACTGTGTGAATTGTAAGTCCAGTTTTTCCAAACATGATGGCCTTGTCGTTTTCCATGTCAAGTGCTTTCTTCATCGATGGTTGGCTCAATAATAAAGATATCTCGCTGGATACGACATCCGTGCTAATAAAATGGCTCCTTCTGGTGATTGTACAAGGAATCGCTATTCTTTTCAGCGATTTAAGGGTATTATCCCCCCCCAAATCTGAAACTCGTGGTACTTGCAAATTCCTGAACCCTGTTCCGATCTTTGTCACTTAAAGAGTCCAGATAACATTTCAACCAGTCCATTCCACATGCTGTCGATATACATCCGCTCTCCAATACAGCACAACTGAAGGAATCTGCGACCAGCACTTTCATCACCAGACTGAAACTTCTCATTACTAAGGCATTCTCTTTAGATAATTTCTTCCTCAGAGGCTCCTGCCTCATGTTTGGTTTTAAACACTCTATTATAATCGCCTCAGACACCTTTTTGCATAATGGAACTATGAATCACACCTAAAACACCAATTGACCACACCCTGGGTATTTCTGGGGTTCATTTTTCTGTCGAAATTTCCCAATTCATTCCTCTTGTCATAATTCTCAAAGATGTTTCTGTCCTTGCTATTTTTAGTTATCAATCTTCTTTCAAATTGAAGCTTACCATCCTGTTTCTAAACCATTTAACATCGCGTTAACATTGTGTCTTCTATTCTTGTACTGTTGCTGATCGTCTCATTTATGTCAGGAATGCTGCCGGGAAGGAATATTTGCCAAATAACTTTTTTTGAGCCTCTGACCTGACCGTTGCTCTAGCAGACCTTGCCTTTCTGCAAATTTAACTCCATTCAAAACCAGAAGCTTATCCATATTTGTAACTTTAGTATAATCCAATAACTTGAACACCAGCACCGACTGAGGAATGTCTCGGTGGGATTTTTGCAACCTTGTATGCAGTCTGTTAAATTTCATCATGCACCTTTCTATGGAGGTATCCTCCAACTTTCCCAATTTGTCCAAATCTGCCCAAGCCTGAAAAGCACTTAATAAGTCATCCTTTTTGTAAATTGTATCCATGAAAATTAATAATGCATCCGAAACTTCATTTCAGTCCACTTTCTCCAGCTCAAAGTCCGAAAATACCTTGTGTCTTATTTTTCTTTTGCAAGTGCCAAGGCCATTCCTTGTTTTTTCGTGGGCAAGGATGTAACCCATGCCCACATGGTTGTTTCATGTTTCCATTGGTCACATGGTTGACACTCAGAAACAATGGTGGGTAGTCATTCCCCAACGCTCCAATCTCGGATGCAGTCATTTGTTTTCCAAGTTTCTCTAAATCATTCTTTAAGTTAGAATTCAGAATATAGTCTTTCATCTGAAGAAATCTCAGTTTGCAATCCTTTTTTCCTCTGGTACCATTGTTAAGCTCCAATGGAACTCTCTAATAAGAAATAGAAAGCAAATGTTGAATTCTTCGACTCCAAGTTTTTTGTGTTCAGTGATCATTTCATCAACAACAAAAACAGTGCCACCTACATCCCCTTTATATATTGGTGCATTCTATTGAACAATAAGGGCAATCTATTAAATAATTAAAACCCCAATTCCAATGTAAGTACGAGGGAACAGTAACTATTTCCAAACAACAAACACTGGACTTGCCAGATACCCTCTTATCCCTTGAAAGTATTTCCAAAATTAGGGTTATCCCTTCTCCCCATGATTATTTTTTGCATCCATGTTTTTAAACTTGTTGCTAACAGCATGAATATCAGTCCCGAGCCAACTCATGAGATGGTTCCTTCATTGTACACCATCAGAATGTAAAGAGTGAGAGACCTCATAGGCACAGACAGCACGGTCAAGGCTGAACAAGTGCTAATTGTGGGTCCACAAATGGACTGATCTAGATGGATGTGAAGTTGGATCATTTACATTCAGTTTAATAGATGCATTTTTCATAAGGCAGCCGGGGCACCTGGGCTACTTCAATGTGAATTGGGCACTCTCCTGGCAAAAAGAAAAAGGTGCATGGTACCAGGCGAGACATGAGTATCTCATACAATTATTGGAATGGCAGCAACCTCAGCTAATCCTGATTAAAAACAGACACTCATTAACATCTGATACTGCTCACACTACCCAACTATATTATCTGGAGGCATTCTAATTTGAATGACATTGGTGAATGCTAAGGGCCTTGTGCAACTTCAAGCAATACATGCATTAGGGAAAGCAGTGCCGCATTATCTCATTCAGTGTCTTCATAAGGGAGGGATGAAAAGCTCGGAAGTTTGGAAGGTAATCATTTCCAAAGTCTTTTGAGTCAATGTCTTTATTGGATATTGTTTTTGTGCAAACTTAAATGTGTCTTCTCCTTCTAATCTTAAATCTTTTGTTACACTCCATTTGTTGCTGTAATACACATTGGATGGTAAAGAAGCATAGACGTACGATGAATTTACAGCATAGAATCAGACCATTCAGCCCAATAGGTCTATGCCAGTGTTACTGCTCCACCAAACCCTCTGCCCACTGCCTAAACCCCTCAGTGTCTACTTGTATTCTTATTGCTCATGAATCAATCCAGCTTTCCCTAAAATGCATCTCCGCTATGTTCCTCAACTATTTAATGTGGGAGCAAGCTGCATACGAACATACAGATTGAAAGCAGGACGAGGCCACTTGTGCCAGTTCCATTATTCAATAAAATCCAATGGCTGACCTGATTGTCAGCTCAACCATAGACTCGCCCTTCCCCTGATAGCCTTTCACCCCTTATTAATCAAACATCCATCCAGCTCGGCCTTCAAAAATATTCAAAGGCTCTGTTTCCACTAACGTTTGAGGAAGTGAGTTCCAAACATTCACAAAATTCTGAGAGAAAAAAATTATCCTCATCTCTACCTTAAATAAGAAACCCTGGACGGGATTCTCCGCCCCGTCGTTCCAGTTTTCTGGTGCGACGCGCCCCCGCCGGCCGTGGGATTCTCCGTCCCGCCAACTGGCAAACAGCATTTCCCATTGTGGGCAACCCCACGCCGTCGGGAAATCCCCGGGCCGGCGTAACGGAGAATTCTGACAGCAGAGAATCCAGCCCCCTTTAATTCTAAACAGTGAGCCCCAGTTCTACATTCTCCCACAAGAGGAAACATCCTCTCCACATCCACCCTGTCAATACCCTTTAGGATCTTAAAGATTTTGATTAAGTCGCCTCTTCTAAACTCCGGCAGATACAAGCTAACCTGTCCAATCTTTCTTCATAAGACAATCCACCCATTTCCTGGTATTTGTCTAGTAAACCTTTTCTGAACTATTTCTAAGGCTTTGCCATCCTTCCTCAAATAAGGATTCCAAACTGTACATTGTACTCCAGATGTACTCCACATATTGTAAACCGGTCTCTGCTTCTTCTGAAACCATTATTGATTTATTAGCAACTATCTCATATTTACGACCTGGTTTTGGTCTCCAAGGCACATCAATGAGCCATTATGAGCTCAATTCAGCTGTCTCATGCACCCAACATGGTGTGGTGACGAGGCCGTTGAATCTCGTGAGAAGTCTCTCATGCGATTTGCGACACACGAAACGCCTTGCGATATTTAACAGAATCTCGTGAGGCATCGCGATCTGGATCTCACTGTCACTGGACGTGATCCAGATCAGCATATTTAAATCAACCATTAGGCGCATTTAAATATCTGTTCGCCGGATTCTCCCAGCGCCCGGGACATAATGGCCACGCCTGGGAGACCTCACCAGGGCGCCGTTTAGTACTGGCCCACATAAACGTGGACCAGGCATAATGATACCTTGTGGGGGTCTCCCAGGTCATTAGAGAAGACCAGGTGGTCGGGGACAGGGCAGAGTGGCACCCGCGCACTACCTCTGGCACCTGGGTACCCTGGCACTGCTATCCTGGCATCCTGGCAGTGCCACTTGGGCACCCTGGCAATGCCACCCTGGCACCACCAGGGTAGCACTGCCAAGCTGGAAGGGGAACTGCCATTTTGCCAGGATGCAATGCCCAGGTGCCAATTTGGCACTGCCGGGGATCTGGCCAGGGGGGCCTTACCAGGTGGAGGGATGTGAGGGTGTGTTCCCAGAGGACTTCTGAAGATCGGGGGGGGGGGGGGGGGGGGTGCAAATGGGTGGGCGGGTCTGAAAGGGCAGCAAGATTGGTGTAACATTCCAAAAGGGAGCCTATCTGTGAGGAGCCATTTTGAGGCCTTGACGAAGAGAAACTTCCCGAGGCCAAAGAAACGGCATAATGCCATTGAAAGCCGGGTGTTCCTCGTCCCTGCAGTCGAGAAACACCCCGCTAAATGCACCTTAAACCGGACATCGATTTGTTTTGGTTGCCCTATAGAGCAAAATATGACACCATTCGCATGAAGAGGCATTAAGGCCGACAACCAAAAGTTTGACAATAAGGCATGTCTTAAAGAAGAAAAGTGAGGCAGAGAGTTTTCAAGAGGGAACTCCAGAGCTTAGGGCTAAGAAACTGAAGGACGGCCAACAATGGTGAAGTGATTAACTTCTAGAATACTGAAGAGGTCTACATTGGGTGAGTGTCAACATTTCGGAGGATTGTAGGGCTGGAGGAGGTTAGAAAGGTTGGGGGGGGGGGGGGGCATGCCACAGAGGCATTTGAAAGAAAAGATGAGCAGCTGGATTCTCCGTTTATCCGGCAGCTCATTCACGCCCGCGGTTTTCCTGACGGCATGCGGGTGCCCTCAATGGGAAACCCATTGGCCGGCTGCCGGGATGGAGACTCCTGCTGCCGGCGGGGGTGCGTCACACCAGAAAACGGCATTTGGTGTGGGTTCGGACATGGGCAGCAGAGTTTTGGATGCCCTGAAGTTTCCAGAGGGCAGGATCGGGGGAATCAGCCAGATGTGCATGAGAGTAGTTGAGACTGATGCAACCAAGACACTGAAGACTACCAAAGTGGGCTTTGTGTAGGGCTGAGGGGAGGTTGCCAATTCCATTCATGCACTGTGGACCCAGTCGTGATACAGTCACTGATGGCTAAAGTCAAGTTTTCTGTTACGGCACAAAGCAACATCTGAGTGTCACAGTTGAAGCCCAGACTGCTGCCAAGCAAGGTCAGACTTCTGCCCTCATGTCTGTGCAAAGCGGCTTGCAGGGAATCACAGCAGTCCAGTAATCTATTCACCAACAGATTACTAGAATTGTGAGGTGCCATCCCTGGGCCATGGCTCCATGGGGCACAATCCTGCAGTCCTCTCTCAGCAAGGCAGCATTCATCCTCCCACCCTTGAGACTCTGCCAGTGCCCTGTCAGTCTGTCCATGCTGACGTGGTGCCGTCTGAAGCCAAGCTTTCAAGGCCCAGAACTGGGCAAGGCCATCCTCCAAAGCCATCTGCAATGTCCTCCATGGAAAGCCTGCAGCCTTCCACCAGCCACTCTGCAGCCCCTGGGACACCACTGCGTCGGAGCATGAGATAAGGCAAAGACGCACGGACAACAGCCACTAGGGGAATGAAAATTGTAATTATTAAACTTTGTATGGAACATGGCATGATTTCATTTGTGAATTTAGTCTGGAGCATTTATTTCATGGTTGCTTTATTTTTACTTTGTGGCCAAGTGGATGTTGTGATAGGCAGTTACTGAGGGAAGGTCAACACTGTTGACGAATGGGGATTTGGGATTGTGCCAACTGGAGTTACACCTGGACGAGGTCTTCATGGACAATCCAGACAGAGAGGATCTATAGAGGTTGCATCCTGCCTTTCTCTTCCTCCTGCTTCGCCGCCGCCTCCTCATATTCCTGTTTCTCAGCTGCTCGCTGTAATGGTCGTTCCCTCGTAATGGGGAAGTTGAGCAGCATGCAGCAGACGACCATACATTTTGATACTTGCTTCCTGAGTCCTGCAGGATGACACCTGTGTGATCCAGAGGACAGAAGCATTATTCTGGCATGCAGTGGTCTGCTCTATCATATTTTGTGTGACTCCCGTTGTATTCATCCTGTGTACGTTTGCGTGGGTTGCACAACTGACTTAACAGCTAAGGCATCAGCCCTTGTCACCCAGTAGCCACCTTCTGTTCGGTCATGATGGCTCAAATGCAGATGGCACATCAGAGTGCAGGAGAATGACAGCATCATGGCTGTAACAAGCATACCAGACATTAAACTGCAAAATTTGCTGCCCCATCATCATGAAACAGCTGGACATTGAGGGAGGTGAATCCCTTATGATTCTGGTGTAGTGCAGAGCTGATACTAACCACAAAGTGATGTGGACACAGTTCATGACACCCTGCACAATGCATAACCGCTGCAATCCTAGCGTGGCCTTGTGATTGCTCTGCTTTCTTCTCTCGAGCAAGAGAGAATGAAATGCAATTAGCCCTCAGCGGATAGAAAGCATCAGTCACTTCTCTGAGGCAACAGTGTGCAGCAAAGTGTGAGATGTTTCAAATCTCTCCAGTTTCAACATACAAGGAGACAAATCCATAAATGTTTATTGCCACAGTCACCTTCACAGTAAATGAGAATGCAGTCCTTTCCTTACTTTCTGAGACAGCAATAGATCATAGAAATCAACAACTAACCTGTAGGTTGATGGTTTCTTGAAATGTTGGCAGGGACAGTGGGGGGAGGTGGGGGGGAGGGAAACAGTGGGGGTGGGGGTGGGCGTGGGTTGGGGGGAAAGGGGAGGGAGGCAGTGGGGGTGGGGGGGGGGCACTCTCCTGCTGATCAATGTCATGTTGTTCATGTGCTACTGTCCTCACCAGTATGGTGTTCAGCGTGATATTGCCCAAAGGTGTGCATGTGCACCACGGACAACATTTCCGAGCAAAGACAGGCACCTCTTTCGCATTCAGTGTGACGCGTTGTAATAAGTACAATTGCAGGTATCAATAACCTTGTGCATCATCCAATCGCAGTACTGATTTATACATTGTTCACAATAGTTTAAAATGTATTAATGCATTTAAAATGATCAGTCATATTAAAATTATTTCTTTTTGTCCTTTTTTGCATCAATCCACCATCAGAAGCGGGGAACCGCTATACCAATGCTGTTTGAAGTTGGCCAATATGACATTCAGGAACCAGGGCCAATGTGATCCACATTCTCTTGTAGTTTAGAATATATTTCATTACAGAAAATACAGTAAAATGAAGATGCTACGCTTACAAGCAGAATATCTAGAATGGTCACACATGATATAACGCACAAGATCGGTGCATTAAATGAGCTGAGTTGTGAAACATTGGGACGATACTGGGGAGTTCAGAGAAACTGAGTCATCAAAAATCAAAGTGTTCAAGGTGACAGTTTTTCTGCCTCCAACTTTAAAAAAAATTCCGAGAAGTGATCATGTCTATCCGCCCAAAGTACTTTGCAGCCATTTTAACATGTTGAAATACTCAGCTATTCAGAACGGGATGAATATTCAGAAAAGCACCTTGTGATAATGTGATTTTGTGATACCGACTGTTTGATTAGGTTTGCATGAGCCCATTGATGCCAGAATCGCATGATATTCAGAAAAATAACATGGCTAAGAGTTTCATTCTCACCCACCCTCCGTAATCTCCTACAAAGGACTCCCTGGGCTGAATTCTCCCCATATAGCAGGAGGGGAGGACTCGTGCCTGTCCAGGCGATTTTGTCACTAAATTGTTGGAATTACGTCCTGTCACACAGGACAGTAACACTCCTCATCATCTTACCACTGCTAAGAAGGAGAGAAGTTGGGTGTTGCCTCTTTTTGAAAGGTGCAGGGGTGGAAATCACTTCTCAGTTTCAGAAAGCACAAATTGAGAATATCTGAAGGAGTAATGGCCTCGGGGGGGGGGGGGGGGGGGGGGGGGGGGGAGGGGGGGGATCAATAGCAGGAAGAGTTCTCAGATGCATCTCTGCAGATGTCGTCTGTTGATGTTGAAGTGAAAAACAATCACCATTTGGGCATTAGGCAAAGGGAGGTCCAAAATAAGGTGGATGCATTCAGTGCAATCTCCGCCACTTCAAGGATTGTGACTGGATGGGAATATACTCATTGGCCTCACAAGGATAGGTAAGGCAAAACAATGTACTGGTGTCTTACATCTCATACAACTGACCGAGACGTTTACCTCTTGTAAGCTCTCCTCCCGAGTGTGAAGGAGACTAATTGCTGCAAGGAGAAACCTCTGCGAAACAAACCCTAGCACCATCTGAATTCATGATCTCTCTGTCAACTCCAATTGTCTACCAGAAGGATTCTGTCAGTCTTTAGAGTCAGCTCATTTACTGGAACGGTGCACCTTCATCGCTCATCATCATGGCACGATCATGGGTCCATGTGGGAGGAAATGAGTTTTCATGCCAATCGCATAGTTGTAACATTGCTTTCTCTCCTCGCATAGGAAAAGGTGGTGCACAACCACTATTAGAAAACTACGAGTGGAGAAGGTACAAAAATCGTGAAAACTTGAGTCCACACTAGCAGAAAGCTCTGCCGGTAATGGGCAGGCAGAAAGGATCAGCTGTAAGACAGGCAAGGTTGGGGGCGAGGTGGCAATGGATAGTTGGTAAAGGCAGGGTAAGGTTCATTGTAATTGATGGCAGCTTCATGTGCTTTCTCAAAGTATTACACTGCCGTTGCATGCAACCATTATTTCTTCAAGGACAAATCTTATAGTTATGCACAGTTAGCAAGCTCTTCTGTGTTTCAAGTCATGGGGAGTGCTTTGGTGAAAGAGACCAGCAACTCTAATGGTCAACAGGGTTCCCCAAAGCTCCAGTCACTGCCATTTCCAGCTCTCACTTCGCTACCAACAGTGTCATGGCACCCACAAAGATGCGAGAGTCAAGTGAGCTGCCCGACTCAAACAGGCAACATAGCTACCAATCGTTTCGCTGCAGTGTTGGCATTTAGGAATGAGAAGAGATGGTTCTTGTTCATTCTAAGTGTATCTTTATTGTGGATAAGGCTTCGATCGCTACTTGCCATCTTCCCTTCAATATATTGGGATCCTGTGGGAGGGAGATGCAAACACAGCTTAGGTTGTACCACTCGCTCACATAACATGTTTGCAGATTAAAGCTTTGTACTGATCTTAGCACTTATAAGAAAGGCATTTTTGTAGTGAAACATCATAAGGCATTACAGAAAGTAGAGTCCACTTTCTCTTAAATGGTTTGATGTTTCAATATACTGTAAACACACCCTATACTAATACAATAGCTTCTAATGCAGTTACTGTTGTGCAGGTTTACAATTAACCTTCATCATTGTCGTAATTCAGGTCACTTTTTAAAAATGGTTTCTTAAAAATGAGCAAAAGCATCACCTAAAAGCTGATTTTTAAAAAAAAAGTTATTGGCTCACCCAATCACCAATGTGCAATTGAGTAATAAAACCGTTAACGGCTAAATATTTTACGATTTGCATGTTGAAGACATGGTGGACAACAGGGCATTTACTGTAAAGAGAAAATGGCACACGGAAATGCTGAAAGACCTTCTTTATGAAGACATTTCCAGCTACGGTTTATGCAAAATGTCAGATTTTATGTAAAATAGTTGAGACTCACTGAGTGGGTGAGGGAAATTCTGGGTGTTTTCTGTCACGCTGTGATTTACCCCCAAACCATTTCATTTACATCATCAGAATTCTGAAGTCCTCTATTCTGCTGTCAACCTGTGCCTTCACCCTTGATTCTGACCCAGCCTTCAGAATATCCTTCCTGTTAATGTGTTAGACAAGAGTAACCATGCGTACAAAACAACACACATTTAACCAAGAGAATATATGCATGAAATATCAGACCATACTGTTCATTTTATTGTATCAGCTGCTGACAGAATCTACAGCTGCTCTGGGTGAAGGCATAAAAGCTATAAAAGCTGTAAAGGCCTGCTTTACTTGTCAAAATGGAGATTGGATTACAGTCACATTCACGTTTTGTGTGATTGCATTGCACAAGTAAGTTCTTAACTTATTTGTTTTTGTACCTGCTCGTGTTACAAATTAATATTGTTGCACCAGAAAAGAGTGAAATTCTCAAAACAAAGATAGGTGAGCTCTTTAGAATCTGTCTTATGGGTTGCTGCACACTACGATATATCTTTTGCAGGACCTGAGAACTTCTTTCAGCAGTTGTGTGACTGAACTATCAATGTAAATTTGTTAAAACTTCAGCAGACTGTTTCAATTCTGTCACAACCTACCGATACTGCTTCTGAAAATTGATATCTCATAAATGTGGCTTTCTGAAATCTCACTTCTAACCATGAGCAAAGACAAAATAAAAATTGGATATATCTGCTTTTGGTATGCAATTTTCACTTTTCACAAAATACATTTTTCACTCGACTACAATATGACATTATGAAAATGTTTTTTGACTTTAAAAAAAACATTAATTAAACACCAGAAAAGCTTTGTAAAAGGTTACTGAGTGTAAATAATAGCATTTGGTGGCTGAGTTCTGTGTGCATGTTTGTGTAACAAATGCACGCACATGAATTTGCTCAGAATGTTATCGGGGGCATGCACCATCTTTTGGCGTTACACAAATATTTTGTACCAACTTAAGTTAAATATAGAAGGTGGGTTCTAATGTGAACAACATCCTTTTGCTCATTGGGTTTGAATTGCACAGTAAATTGTTATTTGGCTGAGGGTTGTCAATTGTTCTCTTCTGTACCAGCTCTATGAAAGTGTTATTCAATGAGTCCCACTCCCCTGCTCATTCCCCACAGCCATACATTTTTCCTTTTCAACTATATATCCAATTCCTCCTTGAAAGCTATTGATTCTGCTTCCATCATCCTCAAAATCACGGCATTTGATGTTAACAGGATCCAAGCTGGTTGATGAGGTATAAAGAGCTCTTCTTTTTAGAGTGAGTTTACCGACTTTGTTCAGTCTCACAGCTCTCCTCCCACATACCCAGTGTCCCAATTGTACCCTATTTATATGTGCTCAATGTACTTAATTAAACAAAGCCCTTCACATTGTATCCTAACAATATAATTGACATACCATTAACAATCGAGATCCTAACAACAGGCTTCATAAAAGAAAACAAAAATCGTCATCTCCTATCTGGTTCTTTTAATTTGACATTGATTTAAAAAAACAATCTAATACTCAAAAAGAAGGAGAAGCTTATGAACGCACTGGTGAGCATTCTTCATATTGTCCATTTTCTTTTCACACCAAATTCTTCCACTCCTGTCCTGCAGGCCTTGATTCCTGCTGGGTCAGAGCAGTAGGGGTGTTGATTGTTCTCTAAATCATGCCTACATGGTATTTTCTCACATGTCAACTTAATGCTTATCGGGAGATTGTTTGATTGTGGGGAAACTACATCGTAGTTAAACTCCATCCGCATCTGTTCAACAAAAGTTTCACTTTCCAGCAACAATTACTGAATAATTATGGAGAGAGGAAACCGAACTCAGTTTCCAGCATTTAATTTGATTGTGGTCCCCCTACTGTGTTACTGGCTGAGATCAAAGATCAGGACCAAACTTGCGACTTGTAAGTAAATGCACTTTTCACCTGAAGCAGCAGGGTAACGCTAGAATTCATTTCTAAATATGACATCCTACCTTCAGCTTATGTTAAAAGTTTTGGTGTTACACAGAAGACCACCATGGTATGGTAGCAAATTAGCGTAGTGACTTGCAGATTCTGCCACTAAGATTTTTGTTATTAACTGCAGGTACAAATTTGACATAAACTGATATTATATGACCATGGTGTTGCATCTTGCTTATATGAAAACAAGGGCAATGCTTAAACAACTAAAAGATGTGAGGTCTCATTTTAAAAATGTACCTTTCTCCTATGACTATTCTCAGGATTATTTTAATTAATACTTTAAAATAGTGAAAAGAAGTATGGATACAGCACAGGCACAGTCACAGTTGATCTGTCCCATCGTGCCACCATTGTTAATATGATAGAAACATAGCTGTTAATATTTGCTGCTTGTATAGCAGTACCCTGTGGAGCTGGGTAAAAACTGTGAAAAGTTCACTTGTGGTGATTCAGCCCTAAACTTCCACCTCACATAGAATCATAGAATTTACAGTGCAGGAGGCCATTTGGCCCATCGAGTCTGCACCGGCTCTTGGAAAGAGTACCCTACTTAAGCCCACAGCTCCACTCTATCCCCATAACCCAGCAACCCCATCTAGCCTAAGGGCAATTTAGTATGGCCAATCCACATAACCTGCACATCTTTCGACTGTGGGAGGAAACCGGAGCACCCGGAGGAAACCCACGCACACACAGGGAGAATGTGCAGACTCCGCACAGACAGTGACCCAAGCGGGAATCGAATCTGGGACCCTGGTGCTGTGAAGCCATAGTGCTAACCACTATGCTACCGTGCTGCTCTCTGTCAGGAAGCTTTCTATGAGAGCACTTACAAATGGTGCAACACGCTGCCACAATGGTTAGCATTGCTGCCTCACAGCGCCAGGAATCCCGGTTCAATCTCAACCTTGGTGTGGAGTTTCCACGCTCACCCCGTGCCTGAGGGGGGGTTCCTCGGCGTTCTCTGGTTCCTCCCAAAGTCCAAAGGTTAGGTGGATGGGCCATGCAAAATTGCCCCTTAATGTCCAAAGATGTGTAAAGTTAGGTCGGGTTACAGGGATAGGGCGGGGGTTTGGGATAGATAGAGTGCTCTTTCTGAAGGTCGGTGCAGATTTGATGGGCACTCCTTCTGCACTATAGGGATTCTATGAAAAGGTAACCATGAACTGTGCGGTATGGTGTATTAGTGAATCGACTCAATGTGATGCTGCAGCTGTGTGTGTCTAAAAATATCACAGTACAACCCTGAAGAGCAAGTCTTATGGCATAACTGCCTCTGAGGTAGAGGTTTTGGGATGCAATCCCACTCCAGAGACTTGATTACCAAGGAAGCTGCCTTCCTAACGCAGCCTGGAAGGTTGTGTATCAACCTGCAAACCCTGCCAACACACACTTCTGGCATGAGCAGGAAATGTTCCTAGTCAGCCATGTGATGGAAAGAAAGTTGGAGCCTCGACCATCACGATCCATAGCTTCAGTGTACCATATGCATGAAAAACGTTCACGATGCCACAACAACATGGACTCCCTGAGTGAATTTTAACTTACCACCACAAGATTGAAGATGCCTGAACATTTGTGTAGTTATTTAGAAGGTACATTAAACCACAGTAGAGCTGCACGCTTGTTAATCACCAACGTTGTAATGTAACACAGCATAAGCAAGAATGTATAAGTCATTTAACAGGATTCATATTAGTTATATATCACACAGATTACAGAAGGTCATTCAGCCCATAACACCTGCATCAGTGCTGATTCATCAATGCAAACTATCTATAGTTGCTATGCAGGAGTCTGATTCTAGTCTATATTCTATGGCAACTGTCCCAGTCTTTGGTGCTACACGCACTGGTGCATATTTATGAGTGATCAGGTTATTTTCTGTGTGATGGTTATTTTCAGTTTAATTAGCTTTTTATAAGTTTTCAGTTTTTTATACATCAGTCTCACCCATGAAATGAATAGAAAGATGAAACAGACTTTGAAAAAATGTTGACGTTTATGACATTTATATTAATATTTTTGTAATTACAGTTATGGTGATATTTGTGATGTTGTTCAAATGAGTAGAACATAGCAAAAGTTTTATCAAATACTATGGGGAATTTAAAGACATAACATTTTTAAAAAACTATTTATGTTTTCGGTGCAATCTAACTTTCCAAGTTCAATATAAAAGTATAAAATTCAATTTATTTTCACTAAATTCAATGTCTGCTGCTGAATGAAAGTCAGAAAATAATGGTTTGAGGCCTTATGTGATTGAAGTGCTTGGTCTAGAGAGGGAATAATATTCAGATTTGATCAATTTTATTTTAATTTGGAGTTTTAAACAAAACAAAGAGAACATTTTTGTTAATCTCAACTCATGGCAATGTTATCCTAATTGAAAATTTGGGAAATGTAAAGAAAGAGATTCATCAGTTTGAAACATAGTCCCAGTCATTTCAATTCAGTTGCATTTCTTTATCCCGTTGACATATGAGTTAATTAGCTCTGTGTTGTCAAAAAAGGAAACATGAGCCATACCATGGATGTCCCCATAACACCACTGAATGGTTAACACTCTTACTGCACATACACCATTTCCCGGGGGTATTCTGGGACCCTCTGCTGTTGATTGATGAGGCTAGCTCCCAGGTCTGCAGAAAATACGGAGGCTGGGGATTGAAGGTGATTTAGAGATGTGGATCAGAAATTGGCTAGCTGAAAGAAGACAGAGGGTGGTGGTTGATGGGAAATGTTCAGAATGGAGTTCAGTCACAAGTGGAGTACCACAAGGATTTGTTCTGGGGCCGTTGCTGTTTGTCATTTTTATCAATGACCTAGAGGAAGGCGCAGAAGGGTGGGTGAGTAAATTTGCAGACGATACTAAAGTCGGTGGTGTTGCCGATAGTGTGGAAGGATGTAGCAGGTTACAGACGGATATAGATAAGCTGCAGAGCTGGGCTGAGAGGTGGCAAATGGAGTTTAATGTAGAGAAATGTGAGGTGATTCACTTTGGAAGGAATAACAGGAATGCGGAATATTTGGCTAATGGTAAAGTTCTTGAAAGTGTGGATGAGCAGAGGGATCTAGGTGTCCATGTACATAGATCCCTGAAAGTTGCCACCCAGGTTGATAGGGTTGTGAAGAAGGCCTATGGAGTGTTGGCCTTTATTGGTAGAGGGATTGAGTTCCGGAGTCAGGAGATCATGTTGCAGCTGTACAGAACTCTGGTACGACCGCATTTGGAGTATTGAATACAGTTCTGGTCACCGCATTATAGGAAGGACGTGGAGGCTTTGGAGCGGGTGCAGTGGAGATTTACCAGGATGTTGCCTGGTATGGAGGGAAAATCGTATGAGGAAAGGCTGATGGACTTGAGGTTGTTTTCGTTGGAGAGAAGAAGGTTAAGAGGAGACTTAATAGAGGCATACAAAATGATCAGGGGGTTGGATAGGGTGGACAGTGAGAGCCTTCTCCTGCGGATGGAAATGGCTGGCATGAGGGGACATAGCTTTAAACTGAGGGGTAATAGATATAGGACAGAGGTCAGAGGTAGGTTCTTTACGCAAAGAGTAGTGAGGCCGTGGAATGCCCTACCTGCTACAGTAGTGAACTCGCCAACATTGAGGGCATTTAAAAGTTTATTGGATAAACATATGGATGATAATGGCATAGTGTAGGTTAGATGGCTTTTGTTTTGGTGCAACATCGTGGGCCGAAGGGCCAGTACTGCGCTGTATTGTTCTATGTTCTATGTTCTATGTTTCTATTGGATACGGAGATGGGTGGTTGCTCTTGGCGAGGAGGCATCAGTTACAGTTTTCCCACCTAGAGAGGTGGTCATTCTCAGGGGGTAACTGGCCTGCCAACCCTGGGGAGGACTTCTCAGCTTTTCACGAAGGGCACAAGTTGGCCTGAAGTCAGACCAATGTGGTTTCCGTATCCACCGTCCAAATCTCCCAGGATCTAGACCTGCTTGGTTTTCCGTTCAGTTTGAGGCTGGAGCCCTTCCTGTGGTCTCATGTTCTGCTATTGAGCGTTATTTACATCCAGAGATGACACTCTTCGCCCTCTCTGATTCACATGCTGAACACAACTTACATGAAATACACATGAATGTAACTCATTAAGAGCAGAGTTTCATCAACTTAAAAGACAATCCCAGTCGTGTCAATTTGATTGCATTTCTATGTTTTGTGAACACGAGAGAGGAGTTCACTTAACTTTGATCCTATAATAATTTTCCTTCCTCGTACACTTATCTGGTTTCTTCATAAAGTTGCCTGTGTCTTTCACCCAAACTATTGTAATCCATGTGGAATAATCTTCACATCTTGTCAGCTGGTTATTCATTCTGCTACTTGTCCCTTGAGCCCACTCATTCTGACTTTAGTACCATCCCTCTGGTACCTTCTCAATAGGCTTTTCAACATCATCGGTTTATATTATACCCACGACATTACCCTCTTCTACACTTCCTGTCACCTTCTCAAAGAATTCAATGAGATGGATCCAGCATGACCTTCACTTTTGAAATCCATTTTGACTGCTCCACTATATTTTTGGATGAAGAGGTTTCTCCTGAAATTTTTTGGGGGGATTACAAGCGACTATCTTATGTCTCCTAGTGTTGAACTGCTCACAGTTCGAAGCTATTAGCCTACCAATCACCTTCATAATTTATAAAAAGCTCTATTGACTGGCTCTTCAACCTTCTCACTTGAATAAAAGAGAGTTTAATTATGTTTAATCTTTACTGATAGTGATAACCTCTCAATTCTGCCATCTTAGGTCATTTGGACATTCTGGATTCTCCCTCTGTGTACCCGAACAGGCGCTGGAATGTGGCGACTAGGGGCTTTTCGCAGTAACTTCATTGCAGTGTTAATTTAAGCCTACTTGAGACACTAATAAAGATTATTATTTTGTATTATTCCTTGAAACTCTTGTTTGCATCTTGTCCATTGCCTCTCTATCCCATTTTTTAATATGGAGACCAGAGCTGTACAAGTGTGATTGAGCAGAAGTCCTGCATTAATTTAAGCTATCTTCTCTCCTTTCTGCTATTGGAAATGAATCCCACTGCTTTCTTTGCATTTTTATAGTCCTATTGACTCGGGATACTACTAATGAATATGCCCCTCCCCCTCCAACACTGCCTTTTTATAGTATTTAGAATCTTATTTCGATAGTTTATGATCACCTTATTCCTACTCTCAAAATCTATCATTTCACACTTACCAATGTCAAATCTAACTTATCATTTATGCACCTGTCGTGCAAGTTTGTAAACATAGAACATAGAACATAGAAAGATACAGCACAGAACAGGCCCTTCGGCCCACAATGTTGTGCCGAACCTTTGTCCTAGATTAATCATAAATTATCATAGAATTTACAGTGCAGAAGGAGGCCATTCGGCCCATCAAGTCTGCACCAGCTCTTGGAAAGAGCACCCTACCCAAGGTCAACACCTCCACCCTATCCCCATAACCCAGTAACCCCACCCAACACTAAGGGCAATTTTGGACACTAAGGGCAATTTATCATGGCCAATCCACCTAACCTGCACATCTTTGGACTGTGGGAGGAATCCGGAGCACCCAGAGGAAACCCACACACACACGGGGAGGACGTGCAGACTCCGCACAGACAGTGACCCGAGCAGGAATCGAACCTGGGACCCTGGAGCTGTGAAGCAATTGTGCTATCCACAATGCTACCGTGCTGCCCAATGCTAACATGTGCTTTGTCACAGCTCTCCTCACGATTAACTCGACCCCCTAATTTAGTGGCATCTGCAAATTATACTTCAGATTCCAAGTCCTAATAGCTTGTGTAAGTTATGAGCAGCGGTTGTCCCAAAGAGGCTTCCCTGTTGCCGTCACTTTCGCCTTCTCTGAGCAACTACGTTTAACCTCTTCTCTGTCTTGTTTGTTGTTGTCAGCTTGTTATTCATTCTGTTACCTGTCCCTTGATTCTACACATTCTGACATTAGTCAAGAGTCTGCCATGTGGTACCTTCTCAATGGTCTTTTCAACATCAGTTTATATTGTACCCACGACATTACCCTCTTCTACACTTCCTGTCACCTTCTCAAAGAATTCAATGAGATGATCCAGCATGACCTTCACTTTTGAAATCCATTTTGACTACTCGCATGTATTTTCGGTTTCTAGGTGTTTTTTTGTGTGTTCATTGCCATCATTGAGTAAACGTTTCATTATCTTTCTGACCACCGATAGTAGAGCTAACCAATCTGGAGTACTATTTCATGATGTGTCTCCCTCATTAAATATATGAATAACATTAGCTGCCCTCCGGTTCTCTGGCGTTTTCTAATGATTTTTGAGAAAAGAAACATTTGCAACAGTGCCTCCACTATTTCTGCCTTGGTTTTGCTTGCGTCTGTCAGTTAGTTTATTCACCAATGCATGGATGTGGCATAGACTGCCGAATACATGTGTTCGTGAACTCACAGGGTACATGCATGTGTTGGCGAGTACATAAATGTGATGGTTGTTGGACTCCCAGGTAAATGCACTGGACTTCTGAGAACCACAGCGGCGGGTTAAATCCGATAGGTGCGCGCTTGGAGAGGAAGAAAAATGCGCTGGCATGTTATGAGAACTGTGATTAACTGGCTTGACCGTAAATTCAGAGAAAGGCGATGAGCAATGTTTAAGAAATTACCCATTAAGCTGGGACATGTGTAACCTTTTAAAATATGAATGTTTTTTAGACGGGCAGGAAATGCAGTCACAGACACCCCGCATAATAAGTATTGCCCGATTCGAGCGCATTCCTCTACCAGTAGATATTAGTTAAGTCCTTACTCATTCCTGACTTAATTAGTACTGGCGTGCCCATTTCAGTTAGAAGCAATTCTATTGACAAGTCAGACGGTGTGTTGACTGGCCAGACTCACGACATTTAACACAACACTGCTGCTTGTGGTAAGTGGGAAGCATTTACCTTCCTTTCTGTTCTAACAGGGTACTTACTAAAAAAAATCACTCGATTACAAAAGTAATCTTAATCATTTATGCTTAAAACGCTTCAATTTCCATGTATGTTTTTGCTTTGTGCAGGAATTCAGGTGTGAGGCTCAACCCGTGATGAAAAGCGAATGTTCACAAGGAACAGGGATATAATCAGGTCAGTGTGAAACATTGCCCCTCGTCTAAATCATCTATTTTCCCCTGATACGGTTAAACCGAGGGAAAATATAGGTACATGTGGAAATTCGAGAGCAATTGCTCTTGCAAAATTGAATATGCACCCACGTACGCACATAGAGGCGAAAATGTGGAGCATTGTAAAGTTAATTCCACAGTGTAGTTAGAAATATCCAGATGAAAGTGCGCAAGGATTAGTCAACAGTCCTGTCGCTAAAACTCCAAGCAGCGTTGGGGGTTTTGCAGAGGGCACAGGGATACAATAACAAAAATCAAGGCTGGAAACTAAAACCTTGCTGCTTTAAATAGGCCATCGGTGTTATTTTGACAAAACAATGCCAGGTGCGTTTATTTGTACAGTTCTTTGTTTTCCTGTTTTTCTCTGTACTTTTTCGTGATGTCATTTCGGGAATCAGCATTGTAAAGGCGGGCGCCCAAACGCTTGATCTTATTCTTAGTAGCGGTGGAAAATCAAACCGCAGGTGTTGTTCAAGTTATTCTGCTTTAGTCCTTCGCTTGATGTTCTTTTCAGGAACGTGCTAATACAGTGTAACATTCCTCTTTTTGCGTTGTTATCCTGGTTGTAATTTTAATTCTTGAGTGCAATAGTTGGATAACTCAGAGCCCTTCGACCAATGGCGTTCAAACAGACTTGATGTGTAGTGAAAATTGCACTTTTTCTCACAACCTACCGTAACGGATACTGTCCTGAGAACAGAGGGTATAAAGATATTAAATAACTATTTTACAATTATGTTTTAATAGAAATATGTTTAAAAGGCTGTGGGGCTGATAATGATTCTTTAAGCTTGCTAGCCCGCTTATTTTGCAGTTCCTAGCCCGCTATCTCCTCAAGCATCTTATCTTAATCGATACCCAGAAACTATCAGTGCTGAATTCTCTGGTTCCAATTAGTTCCACACAATGTGTTCCTGCAGAAAGTGAGTGCGTTTTCAGAAACTCCCACTCTAACCACTTTTGATAACGAGCAAAGCTTGTTATGTAACCCGGTCATCTGAAGGCAGCTCTAGTAACTTCTTTAGAAGAGTTGGACTTTTCGAGAGCAGCAGAGTTGATCAGTAGGATTTTGTTGCGCGGCATCCGATTAGATCCATGTATCTTAGATACAAATAGGGCGCTCATTTGAAGCCCGTCATATATCAAGAGCACCAATTAAGGAAGGTGTGCTTGTTTCGAACACTTTGTCCGATTTCTAATAGAATGAATGGTGAATGCTATGATGATGATGATAAACTGATGATGATGATGATGATAAACTAAAGAACGTTTTCAGAATGCAAACTCTTCATCCCGCTTTACTTAGCCAATAAGATACCTAAAAACGTCACGGTTTATGTGGTTATTTGAAAACATGCTCCATGAAATGTTTCATTTCCCTGCATTACCCTCACCCCCCTCGATTGTTCCATTTATTCCAAGAATGGATATTATGCGCGGAGCCACCTTCCCTCCTCCCATTTAATAAAACAATGCCTCCCAACTTGAAACGAATTTAGCAAATTCTGTAAGTACAATGTCGACCAAATTTCCTCCCCAAATCCCGGACCCATCTCTCGAAAGGGGAGTAATAATAATCATAATCTTTATTATTGTCACAAGTAGGGTTACATTAACACTCCAATGAAGTTACTGTGAAAAAAGCCCCTAGTGAATTAGAATGTCACACCAATTACTCTCCCACCCAAGTCTTTCGACAAAGGGTGGTGGTTAATGGGAAATGTTCAGACTGGAGTCCAGTTACTAGTGGTGTACCACAAGGATCTGTTTTGGGGCCACTGCTGTTTGTCATTTTTATAAATGACCTGGAGGAGGGCGTAGAAGGATGGGTGAGTAAATTTGCAGATGACACTAAAGTCAGTGGAGTTGTGGACAGTGCGGAAGGATGTTACAAGTTACAGAGGGACATAGATAAGCTGCAGCGCTGGGCTGAGAGGTGGCAAATGGAGTTTAATGCAGAAAAGTGTGAGGTGATTCATTTTGGAAGGAATAACAGGAAGACAGAGTACTGGGCTAATGGTAAGATTCTTGGCAGTGTGGATGAGCAGAGAGATCTTGGTGTCCATGTACATAGATCCCTGAAAGTTGCCACCCAGGTTGAGAGGGTTGTTAAGAAGGCGTACGGTGTGTTAGCTTTTATTGGTAGAGGGATTGAGTTTCGGAGCCATGAGGTCACGTTGCAGCTGTACAAAACTCTGATGCGGCTGCATTTGGAGTATTGCATGCAATTCTGGTTGCTGCATTATAGGAAGGATCTGGAAGCATTGGAAAGGATGCAGAGGAGATTTACCAGAATGTTGCCTGGTATGGAGGGAAGATCTTACGAGGGAAGGCTGAGGGACTTGAGGCTGTTTTCGTTAGAGAGAAGAAGGTTAAGAGGTGACTTAATTGAGGCATACACGATGATCAGAGGATTGGATAGGGTGGACAGCGAGAGCCTTTTTCCTCAGATGGTGATGTGAGGGGACATAGCTTTAAATTGAGGGAGATAGATATGACAGATGTCAGAGGTAAGTTCTTTACTCAGAGATTAGTAAGGGTGTGGAATGCCCTGCCTGCAACAATAGTGGACTCGCCAACACTAAGGGCATTCAAATGGTCATTGGATAGACATATGGATAATTAGGGAATAGTGTAGATGGGCTTTAGAGTGGTTTCACAGGTCGGTGCAACATCGAGGGCCGAAGGGCCTGTACTGCGCTGTAATGTTCTATGTTCCCTAATGAATCTGCAAGATGTAGCTGTGCCTATGGTTAAGACATCCAGATAATTATTGCAGAAGTAATAAGGAAATAAGGCACTGACAGAGTAAAGGGCACGGGAATTCTGGAATTGTGTGTCTTCGCTCTCTGTTTCTCCCCCTCCCCCCACCGCCTCCCAGAGTGCAATAATGAAGTGAGACCCACTGGAGAACAACCTTCTTCGAATTGCAACGGCCACTGTTTGACTCGGGTGAAATGTCACAGGCAGAACAAATATGCAAAATAGTCCAGTGTTTGGAATTTCTAACCGCACGAAAATTATTCCGTGCGATCAATCGGGAAACAAATATATCACTCATCTCAATGTCATTAATTATGCGAAATGAAAATCTTGGCTTGACTGTTCCCTTCCAGGGAAAGGGGGGGGGGGGGGGCTTCGCGATGAGGTTTCAATCGTCAGTCTGGTCACTGCAGAAGGGCGAAGGTTTTTTTTTGAAAGTTCATACATGGGCTCTCGAAGTCCCCAGGAGGTGGCGGTACTGAATTAGTTCTTGACACAAACCCAGGAAATGGCAGCACCACGCTTACTTCTCAATACAGATGTGTCTGCAAAAGTAATAATGCAATACTTTTAAAATATGCATTGCTGTGTCAGAAAAGCACGCAGGTGGGGAGCTGCAGACTTGTTCAACGGCATCTATCGCCTGCAAAATGGCATTTTGTGATTGATGCCCTGCAATTGTCTCCACTCCCCGCCTCTCCTGAAGACATACCCCTCTCATCGTTTTGTGACGTCCCCCATGTGGCCTGGGCTATTTCGTCCAAGTGACAGTTATTCCTGCATCCACCTAGACAGTGAGCATTGCCAGACTAGTTGGCTATGTCAAGTTGGCAACTTGATTCTTGAGAGCCAGGTCTCCCTCGGGTGGCGAAGCAGCGAGACGCGAATTGGAATCACGTCTGATATTCCCCTCCCAGAGGTTGCTGGGGCAAATTGCAGGGCCAGCATTGCCACTTGGCTAGCCAACCCCAGCCTGGGAGATGTTGCTGGTCTGTCAAATTGAGTTAATCCGGTGTTTAATCAAGCGAAACTAATATTGTCACAACACCTCAAACTAATCCATGCTTAAGAGCTACCTAACATTCAGATAGGAAGATGATTGCAATGGTAGGATAATTCACTCTGGAACGGGGGGATCTTGGAATATCTCAACTGGGGGAAATCAGCAGTTTAACACTATAATAACAATATAACTGCTGGTTCCCCCAGTTGAGATTTTCCAAAATGCCCCCCCACCCACTAGTGAATTATATGTTCTGCCATTCGCTACCAGATTGTTTTAGTCCCTTTAATATTATTTATATTCGATTTCCTTCAGAAGGTTATACTGGGCATATGATGTATAGGGTGGTACGGTGCCCAATTCTGATCTGAGCGTTGTGCCGCTACGGTTAGTATTCCAGAGAATCGCTGCCTTGTGATGGCCCCTGTGCGGACTTTCCAAAATTCAGATAAATTTACCATCTATCGGCTGCTCTGATCTGTGATTTTTTTCTGAAAGAAAAAAGAAAAACAAAAAAAAAACAGCCGATCTGTCAAATTCACCTGACAAACAAACACGTTAGGAATGTTTCGTAGTTTGAAATGGAGCAATTTTGTGTGCCGCCGGGGACTTTTTTTTTTAACCCTCCCAGGCTGTGACATAAAAACACTTGGGTCAGCGACGTTGATTGACAAACAGCAGCTCCGCCTCCTGGATGTACACATATATATGTGAGATAGTTCCTTGTCAGATCCTGTACCGTGTGGATCTGCTACATCGCAACCAGTCAAACAAAGTCAAACCAAAAAAGTGAAGTTAGTTGCCGAGCACCGGGTAAGGCTAAAGAGTTGGGTCAGGACTCCTAAACCGAGGCGGCCACTTTTGCATTGAGGAGTTTGTTTGCTTATTTTTTTGGTTTTACCATTTTAAATATTGACTGGGGTGGCGACTGTGGGTTCTACAACAGGATCTTACCGACTTTTAAACAAGAGAGAGCAAATCTAGGCTTGGGACAGGGGGGCAGAGCCCCCGGCTTTGTGGGTGTGTGATGACTTTCCATTTTAATAGCGTTTCAAAATGTATTCTATCCATTGGACATTGGATCAGCTTGCCTAATGCTCGCTGTGAGTGGCAAATGGTGCTGGGGGGGGGGGGGTTAATCCTCTGCACACATTCCTGCAGAGATTGTTAGGATTATTATTGAGCTGTAGTATGTTTTTTGTTTGCTTGCATGCACCTTTTATATGCGGTTCTTTCTCTCTCTCCCTATAATGTGTGTTATGTAGAAATGAACTCAGACTGTAACATGGCTCCTGTAACTTCTGGAAACGGTAAACTTCGCCAGTGGTTGATTGACCAGATTGACAGTGGGAAATATCCCGGCCTCATCTGGGAGAATGAAGACAAGTCCATTTTCCGCATTCCTTGGAAACACGCCGGGAAACAGGATTACAATCGAGACGAAGACGCGGCACTTTTCAAGGTAACAATTTCTGCCACTTGGTTTTGGCGACTTCTGCGCTGCTTCTTTACTTCTGATTTTATTTTATTGTTGCTCTCTCTCTCTCATGGGGGAAGGTGCTAATTTCCTCTTTTTCTGATTTTGTGTCGGTGCCTTTTCCGCTTTGAGTGCAGTGTAGTTTGTGTAGATCAGCCTGGTCCGACTGACTTTGCCAGATCCCAGTCGCCGTGGGTTCGAGGGCGTCTCACCCCTGTCCGCTCTGTGTGTCTCCACATGACCCCCCCCCCCCCCCCCCCACACACACACACACCACCACCACACAGACACACACACACACTCTCTCTCAGTATCCAGGGCCGCATGGTTGCTGCAGTTTCCCCCTGGCGCACAGAAGGTTGCTGAGCGCTGTTGTGTAGCCATGTGATCTGACACCCGTCTCTTACAAGTTCATCAACAGGGTCCTGGGTGAGAGAGAGAGATCAAAGGCCACCTCCTCCTCTCTTCTCATTCAGACAGATGAGGCAAAGTGGTATTTCCAAGCTTTCCACCACAGTTGTAGGTGGCGATGCTGGAGATAGTGAACTCTGCAACCCAACACTATTCTGACAACACGCGTTGCTTTCTATTACCCGGTGACTTGCTTCAACGCAGAGCTTTACTTTCAGGAAAAGCGACAGCCTGTAGGCGTGAGTGAACAACTGCGGTCTAAAGTTTACAATTTGCGGTAGGTTTGGACAGCGACACCGATAAAACCTTGCCCCTTTAGCTTCAGGGAAATGCAACATTACCAAGAAAGAGGTTTGAGTACCTCTGAAAACATTGGCCCGTGGACAGAAAAAGTCACTGGGGTGACTCACTGCCTTCACCAATTCGAGATATGATAATGAGTTATTCCCACAGGTTTCTTGCAAACGGGGTGTTGGGAGAAAGCGTGTTTCTGAGCGACTCGGGGTTTTCTAACTTCCAGTAAAGTTATTCAGAATGCATGGGCACACAATGAGTATGATGCGTGTAAAATGCAAATTTTGTTTTTCAAGTTCTAAGACCCAGATGCTTTTTGTTGGAAAGTCTCTTTTCAGTAAGATGATTGTACATGATTTTGCTTGGATAGTACCTAACAGTCTGAAGGGTTTTAAACAGTAGGTCATTGAAAATTAGAAGATGAAGTTTCCCAAAGTGAAAATGTCCCAACGTTATTGGTGTGGTAGTATGGGGTAAATCCACTTTTCCACCATGATGATGCCACATATTATGTGCTCAGAGCGTGTCCCTTGTGTTTCCTATGCAAGGTGGATGGATGTCTTGTGATTCAGTAGGCAGTGCCTATCATCTACAAGCTCTAGAATTAGGCAGTGCCTCTGATCTAGAAACTCTGGGATCAAGTCCCACTCCAGGACTTAATGATCACGGGAGGAATGTCCATGACCTGATTCAACAGGTTGATAACCAACCTGCTATTGCTTCCCCACAAGCCCCCAAAGGGGAGAAAATGTGTGTGAAGGTAACAAATATGTATCTTAACTATGTTAATTACAGTTAAGTTCAAGATAGATAAGCAAGCATTTAACACGGATACACAGTGTGTCCTGAATTGCTAGTGCATAAATATTATGATTTTGGAGGAATGAAGGAGGAAGAGAATCAATGGAGAAAATACGTTCTGATGAAAATGTTCTTAATCCAGTCACAGTCTCAGTAGTTTGGGAAGTATTTGAACCATAAAGCCATAGAATGCCTGCGGTGCAGAAGGAGGCCATTCAGCCCATACAGTCTGCACTTAGGCCCACTTCCGCCCCCCCTCCCCCCCCCCCCCCCGCCCTATCCCAATAACCCACCTAACCTACACATCCTTTGACACTAAGGGGCAATCAGTTGGCAATCCACCTAACCTGCACATCTTTGGACTGTTGGAGGAAACTGGAGCACTCGGGGGGAACCCGCACAGACACAGGGAGAACGTGCAAACTTCACACAGTCACCCAAGGTCGGAATTGAACTTGGGTCCCTGGCTCTGTGAGACAACAGCGCTAACCACTGTGCCACTGTGCCACCCTAAGCATTGGAAGCATTGGAAAGGGTGCAGAGGAGATTTACCAGAATGTTGCCTGGTATGGAGGGAAGATCTTATGAGGAAAGGCTGAGGGATTTGAGGCTGTTTTCGTTAGAGAGAAGAAGGTTAAGAGGTGACTTAATTGAGGCATACAAGATGATCAGAGGATTGGATAGAGTGGGCAGTGAGAGCCTTCTTCCTCGTATGGTGATGTCTAGCACGAGGGGACATAGCTTTAAATTGAGGGGAGATAGATATAAGACAGATGTCAGAGGTAGGTTCTTTACTCAGAGAGTAGTAAGGGCACGGAATGCCCTGCCTGCAACAGTAGTGGACTCGCCAACACTAAGGACATTCAAATGGTCATTGGATAGACATATGGACGATAAGGGAATAGTGTAGATGGGCTTTGGAGTGGTTTCACAGGTCGGTGCAACATCGAGGGCCGAAGGGCCTGTACTGCGCTGTATTGTTCTTTGTTCTATACATTTCTTTGGCAATAAATTGTACAGTGTTCATGCAGGTTAATCATTTGTCTTACTGTTTTACACAGTATGGATACACATTTGATGTTTATGAAATGGAGTAGATGTTAGTGATTTGCTAATCTCATTCTTTGCAAATAATTTCTCCCAAGGCTTGGGCACTTTTCAAAGGCAAATTTCGTGAGGGAATTGACAAACCAGATCCCCCAACATGGAAGACCAGACTAAGATGTGCCTTAAATAAGAGCAACGATTTTGAAGAATTGGTTGAACGTAGTCAACTTGACATCTCAGATCCATACAAAGTGTACAAAATTATACCAGAAGGAGCAAAAAAAGGTATTTAATCACACTAACTGGCTGTCTCAATTAGATGTGTTTTTATTTGGGGGGTTGGAGCTAGAACAGGGAGGGCAAAATGATTGAACAAACTTAAAACAAAACACCCTCCTGACAGCCTCTTAATGCCTTAACTTTCAGGATTATGGGGAATTAAAGGAATTGATTTCCTCATAATGTAATTCAAGTTTCTGTACATTTATTCACATTGCCATTTTGTCTTTTTCATTTAGGGGGGTCAAAGCAAGCAAACATAGAAGATCCTCAAATGCTAATCAACCACCATTCTTACCCTACATATCCTTCAATGCCCCCTCAGGTAAGTGAGATCCTGGAATTTAATTCATTTCAGATAGCAATTAATATTATATCTCTTTGTGCAAAAAATGTGAAAAGCACTCAGTACTTTATTATCGCTTTCAGATACCCAACTATATAGTACAGCATGAACGTAGCTGGAGGGAATATGAACAACCACATCCAGAACTCTCGTATCAGTGCTCAACAGTGCCATTTCCTCCACGGAACCACCATTGGCAAGGACCTGGTTGTGAAAATGGTAAGGTTTCCCCCACTTGCCTGTGTTATGCAATCCAATTAATTGCAGGGACATTAATTATGTTAAGCTGTTAATAGTAGCCATGATGTGGAGATGCCTGCTTTGGACTGGGGTGGGCACAGTAAGAAGTCTTGCAACACCAGGTTAAAGTCCAACAGGATTATTCGGAATTATGAGCTTTCGGAGCATAGCTCCTTCATCTGGTGACTCACCTGCTGAAGGAGCTACATTCCGAAATCTCGTGATTCCAAATAAACCTGTTGGACTTTAACCTGGTGTTGTAAGACTTCTTACCAAACCTATTAATATGCAGAGAAGTGCGTCTCCCCTCATGTTGGGATAGCTTATTATCAGTTACCAGTTCTAAATGCAGGAAGATATCGTAACCTCACCCTGAAAATTACACCCTTACGCTAAGCTACAAACATTTTCCCTCCCCCTTGCTGCTGTAACTTGTCTTCAGACCCTGCTCTTAGGTAGCTGTCCCAATAGTTCTGTGCAGTGAATCCATTCAATTTGCTGCTCTCGTTTTTACTTTCAATGCATGCAAGGTGGAGCAGAAGAGAGGGGAAGCAATTCACAGACTTGGTAGGATCCTTTAACAAGTTACGTATTGATCCACTCATTGGCAAACTCAGTTATGTGTCAGCAGTGGCCCAGTCATCTTGAACGTTAGAAGGTTAGGGTGTCAAGTTCCACCCCAGAACCTAGCACAGGACTCACAATTGACTCTCCAGTGCTGCACTATTGAAGGTGTTGTCTTTTGAATGATACATGGAACTGAGTTATTTTATGGACCATCAGTCCTTTTATGTGGGTGTCTCAGATCCCACAACACTATTTCAAGAACAGCAGTGGTACTATCTCTAGTGTTCTGGCCAATATTAACCCCTCATTCAACATCACAGAAACAGCTTATCTGGTCATTACCATATGATTGTTGTTGGAACTTGCTGTGCATGAAACTCTCTACCATTTCCTCTGACCACAACAAGGACAACAAGGAGAAAGCACTTCATTGACACAAAAATGCTTTGCGACTCTTTGGTCAGGAACATCTTTCTTTTATTGCATTTCTATCAATTAAAGTGAATTATGAAAATCTATTGCATAACTTTCTCCACAATCGACATATCCCTACAATGATGCAGATATAATAGAGTCCAAAGATGTGCACATTAGGTGGGTTGGCCATGCTAAAACTGGCCCTTAGTGTCCAGGGATGTGCAGGTTGGATGGGGTTATGGGGATGGGGCAGGAGAGTGGGCATGGGTAAGGTGCTCTTTCAGATGGTCGGTGCAGACTTGGTAGGCTGAATGGCCTCCTTCTTCACTGTAGGGATTCTATGATTCTATGTTTACCAAGATGGAAAAACACTTCAGCTAATATAAATCCTGCACTTACATTTCTATTTAGATTGATAATGCAATGCAATTAATTTTAATTGTAACAGCACTCTAAAACCAGCAGATCATTTAAATTGTTCTGCATGTACTGCAGGTTATCAGGTAACGGGATCATTTTACGCTTGTGCACCTACTGAATCTCAAGCACCTGGTATTTCAATCGAGCCGAGTATGAGGTCTGCTGAAGCACTGGCCCTTTCAGGTAAGTTTATGTATGTGGTGAATGCATGACAGCAGTACTTAATCAATGTTTTTGTGACTCTCAATTTGACTGTTTAATGCTATTCTGGTTGGCTTCCCATCTTCCACCGTCCATAAAATTGAGCTCCTCCAAAACTTCTGCTGCCCACACCTGAACTCACACAAAATCTCATTCACCCATCTTTACCCTCACTGATCTAAATTGACTCCTGGCCTGGCAATGACTCAATTAAGAGGTCTCATGGCACAGTGGTAACATCCCTACCTCTGGACCAGAAGCTCTGGGTTCAAGTCCAATGCTAGGACTTCTTGAGCATGGAAAGAGTATTCATAAAGTGATTCGAGGGGCTGATAATCAGTTCAGAAAACTTTCCAGTATTCCCCAAAGGGAAAAGAAGTGTGCGGATGAAGTTATTGTTAAAATAAAAGTGACTCAATTGTAATATGCACAGCCATGTTTTCTAATCGCTCACCCTTCTCAATCTCTGTTACGTTCTCCAGCCTCAAAATCTCTGTTCTTCCTCGACTCTGGTCTCTAGCATATTCCCCCCTTTCCGTTGCTCCATCATTGGCAGCCTTCAACTACCTAGGCCCTAAACTCTGAAGTTCTCCCTCTAAATCTCTCCAGTTGTCTTGCTTAAACCAACCTCTTTGAACAACCTTTTGGCCACCTGCTCTAAAATTTCCCTATGTGACTTAATATCAAATTTTGTTCGATTAAGCAACATGCCTTAAGACATTTCACTGCATTAAAAAGAACTGTATAAATTCAAATTGTTGTTGGCAAAAACTTTCGTTATTTTAAAGAATGGATCAAAGTGATTGGTAACTACCAATGTCTCAAACGTGGTCGTGAACAGATAAATCAATCATTTTGCCTATTTTGTGTAGGAATTAGAAAGCTACAAGAAATCTTCACTATTTTTGTTTGAAGTAGTTCTCCAGCTTTTATTTATCCAGATTTTGCAAAATGCATATTGTTTTTTAAAAAAAACAATTTTTATTAAATGTTTTCATAAAATATCAATAAGAAAATGAAAAAAGAACCCAACAGGGTTAAGTCTAAAACACAGCCCAGAAAAACAACCCTCCCCCACCCCCTGTACATAAATAATAAATTAACATTAACACCCCGACTTAATACAACAAGTATATACACCCCCTCAGACCCTCCAGTGTAAATAACAAAAACAAAAAATAATAAAGTGACCCCCCCGCCCCCGAGTTGCTGCTGCCATTGACCAGTGTCTATCTCTCTGCCAGGAAGTCTTAAGAACAGTTGCCACCGCCTAAAGAACCCTTGTACCGACCCTCTCAAGGCGAATTACACCCTCTCCAACTTAATAAACATATCGTTGATCCAGGATTCCACGCTTGGGGGCCTCGCATCCTTCCACTGAAGAAGAATCCTTCGCCAGACTACCAGGGACGCGGAGGTCAGATTTCCGGCCTCTTTCGCCTCCTGCACTCCCGGCTCCTCTGCCACCCCAAATATTGCGAGCCCCCAGCCCGGCTTGACCCTGGATCCTACCACCCTTGACACCGTCCTCGCTACGCCCTCCAAAATTCCTCCAGCGCTGGGCATGCCCAGAACATATGGGTGTGATTTGCTGGGCTCCCTGAGCACCCAACACACCTGTCCTCACCCCCAAAAAACCGACTCATCCTTGTCCCGGTCATATGTGCCCTGTGCAGCACCTTAAACTGTATGAGGCTGAGCCTCGTGCACGATGAGGAAGAGTTCACCCTCCCCAGGGCATTTGCCCACGTCCCCTCCTCAATTTCCTCTCCCAACTCCTCCTCCCACTTAGCTTTTACTTCCACCACCGAGGCCTCCTCCTCCTCCTGCATCACCTGGTAAGTTTCCGAGATCTTCCCCACTCCCCCCACCCCCCCCCGAGAGCGCCCTGTCCTGTACTGTGTGTGGCCGTAGCCGCAGGAATTCTGCCACCTGGCAAACGCCCTTACCTGTAAGTACCTGAAGGTGTTCCCCGGGGGGAGCCCGTACTTCTTCTCCAGCTCACCCAGCCTCCTGAACTTGCAAAATGCATATTGAACCACTAACAAAAATGTATTTTGGTAAATTGAAAAATGCAGTTACCTCCGAAAAATTGTCAAGTCGCATTGTATCGCAACAGCATAGAATGGCGTGAGGTTAGAGTAGATAGTATTTCAGTAATAGCAGTGAATAAGGTAATCATATTAAAAGTGACAAGTTAAATACATCATTCTCAGTCTTTCGGTGCAATAGAAAATGGACAAGGCTTTTTTGGAAACAGTAGTAAGTTCTTCCATTTTTAGCTAAGAACAATTGTTATTTCATAGAATTTCATAGAATTTACAGTGCAGAAGGAGGCCATTCGGCCCATCGAGTCTGCACCGGCTCTTGGAAAGAGCACCCTTCCCAAGGTCAACACCTCCACCCTATCCCCATAACCCAGTAACCCCACCCAACACTAAGGGCAATTTTGGATACTAAGGGCAATTTATCATGGCCAATCCACCTAACCTGCACATCTTTGGACTGTGGGAGGAAACCGGAGCACCCGGAGGAAACCCACGCACACACGGGGAGGATGTGCAGACTCCGCACAGACAGTGACCCAAGCCGGAATCGAACCTGGGACGCTGGAGCTGTGAAGCAATTGTGCTATCCACAATGCTACCGTGCTGCCCAAGGATTAACCCAAGTCTGGCATTTCAAGTGTTTAAATTTATTTCTTAACATTTAACAGCTACCCTTTTATTAGAGGAGAAGTTGGACTGTGGATGTTTAAAAAGTGAGGAATAGTGTTTTATTCGCCAATGGATATATTTGTATTTGCAATGTGTTCAATTTTAAGTTTCTGCTACTACAGCTAAGTTGCTATAAACCAATACAGCAGCTGATTGAGCACCTTGAAAATGTAATTGTCATATTTTATTAGCCTGCTTCCTAGTTTTCTTTACTTGCTATGTTGGCACTGTGATTTCCCCTCTATTTGTGTCATCCATGGTTAATTGCATTTGATTTTGCCCATTATCATTTTTTAAATGTGGATCAGCACAGTCAAAAATCTGACAATAAAGTCACTGTCCTTATGTCCACTGTTAAATCTAGCCATGCGTCCAACCATACAGTGGATGGCAGACTCTTCAGTTGGGTGCAGAAAAAGGGACGAAAGCTTTCTAAATTGGACAAGTGTGGCCTCTGATCCTGCCTGGTATTACTAAGACTTCCTTCCAGCCATCTCCAATCCCTTGAAAGTCCCTCCCTTCCCCCCAGCCCTGGCCATGAGATTGGCCTGAAGAACCAAATATAACATAGAAGATGAAGACGAAGGGAAGACTCATTTCGTTCATGAACAAAGCCAAGAAGATTAAAAAGTGGAACCGAAAATTGAATCAAAACACAAGCGCCCAGAAAATGAAAAGATCGAGATGTTAAAAGAAAAGTGTTGAGAATAAACAACCCATTCTGAAAAAAAAGTTAAGGAGGGAAAATAAGACCAAGGGAAGAAAGAAAATAAAACGGAAAAAAATTGTGAAAAGGTGACAGGTGGAAGACAAAAGTGATGTCAGAACTTGCCAAATGTAACTTTGGATTCTTGAAAAAAAAAAAGGACCTCGGGAGTCTTTATTCGGACTCCTTCAATTGTAACCTTATTCTTACCCCTGCTCATGCCCTTGATTGGCTATGCTGGTTTTAAAAGTCACCAGGATCTTCTGAATTTCAAAATGAGGGTTCTGCCTTTCGAATTCTGCAAAGCTACTTGCCATTGCCTGACCCCCCAATGAAGCTGCATATGTGAACTTATTGATTCAGTGAATCTGTGTGGACAATTACTTGGACCTGACATTGGAATATGTCCAAGCGCCTCGCAATTCCATTATTTTTTTATTTACTGAGAACTATGTCAATGACTTTGGGCTTGCTGATGTACTGAACACATCCATTTGATTTGCTTTTACAGACTGTCGGCTGCAAATTTTATTGTATTATCGAGAAACCCTGGTGAAAGAAGTGACAACAACAAGCCCCGAAGGTTGTAGGATAGCCCACGGCCAAGTTGATAAGCTATTTGCAGCTAGCAACATAGATCAGGTGCTGTTTCCCTATCCAGAAAGCAGCGCACAACGCAAGGGTATTGACAAGCTGCTCAGTCACTTGGAGAAGGGAGTCCTGCTATGGTTGGCGCCTGATGGCCTCTATGCCAAACGATTGTGCCAGAGCAGAATCTACTGGGAAGGACCTTTAGCACCATACAGTGACAGGCCTAACAAGCTGGAGAGAGACCAAGTCACAAAACTTTTTGACACTCAACAATTTTTAGCAGGTAACAGAGAGAATATGTATTTTCTACATTTATTAAAAAATCAGTCTATAAATCTAACTCTTATTTGAAGTCACTTCCTATCCAGAAATGTTGCAAAACCTATGACGCAAAGGGGAGGATTTTCCATGCGCCCCGTAACGTGTTTATGTGAATGTGCAGAGGAGCATAGAAAGACAACATTTTGTTAATGGCGGGAGGGGGGAGTCGCATTTTAAATAGTTATTTAAAAATAAATAAATTTAGAGTACCCAATTCATTTTTTGAATTAAGGGGCAATTTAGCCTGGGCCAATCCACCTACACTGCACATCTTTGGGTTGTCGGGGTGAAACCCACGCAAACATGAGGAGAATGTGCAAACTCCACACGGACAGTGACCAAGAGCCGGGATCGAACCTGGGACCTCAGCGCCATGAGGCTGCAGTGCTACCCACTGCGCCACCGTGCTGCCCATAAATAGTTATTTAATATTATAGAACTATGTCAACATTAATTTGAAAATGGTGGAACATATTTAACTTGCAATTTGAATATATCAATTAAAGAATACTTATGGGATGGATGGGTAACTAACGATCATCTTTAATTGCACCAAGTTGAAATAAGTAGATATTCTTGGCTTAGAGTTGAGCAGATCAGACATTTCCTTGTGTATGTACTTAAAACCAATATTTAAGGTTGATGAGCTGTAATAATAAGGGCTATTTTCCCCTCAGAACTTCAAAGCTATGCACACCATGGCCGCTCACTCATATCAAGGTTCCAAATTGTGTTCTGTTTTGGTGAAGAATTTCCAGATCCACAGCGATCAAGAAAACTTATCACAGCACATGTAAGTTCCCAATAAGAATTTAGCATGAAATTAACAGGGTAGAAGTGAGGAAAACAACACGCATTAAGGCATTTTATGATGTGAATTGTGAGGTGATGAGCAGAGTACTGATGATTATACATTTCAAGTGTGTGATTTATTTTCGATATGGGGTTATGTCTGGTACTTTTAGGCAATCACACAATCCTGAAAAGTTGCAAACATCCCCACTCATTTGTGTTTTTCTTTCACTTTTGCTGAACCACACTAGCCAGTTCCTCTTTACGCAGTTGTCTCAAATAGAAGTTGTAAACAATCACTTCAAAGTGAATGTAATCAGTGTCTGCGTCTGGTGACTGCTCATAGCTGCTACAAGAGGAACTGCTGTGGTGATCACAAAAAAGATGAAATGTCAAAGCCCCAAGTGTGGACAGGAGGCTGTCAATCAATGTTCATTAGAGCATGAAATGGCAGGGAGCCTGTCGGAGTGGTAGGAATGTGGCCCCCACCACTCTAAAAATGCAGGCCTATCTGATTATTAGCACAAAATGCAATTTGTATATTTCTGTAGATTTACCTCCAGAAAGTGTTAGTCGTTATATGTATCTTTTGTGATAGGATGCATGAGAATCGAAAACCACCTTTTCACGCTTCGCAGCATGACCATAAAATAGTTTTCGAAGAATAATGAATAATGTCAGACTAAATATCACATGGTGCTTACTTTCTCTCAGAGAGATTTATTTGAGTGATGATAATTTGTGCCCAATTGATAACTGAAGGAATGACACTGGGAATCAAAAAAACAGCTTTGCCTTTGCAATTCCGACTCGATGGTGAGATCACGTCATAATGTTTACGTTTTACTTAAAATTGGATTAAGATACTTGCAAAATTTTTCTGGCTCCTAAAAGGCCTCTCAGTAGTTAGGTAATGAAATGACCCCCCATACATTGCATAAGCCTGTCTCGAACATATATATTTTGAACAATTGCTCTAGTGTCTACCTTAGAATACACAGCAAGCCCAAAAGATTGGGCATCTAACCAGTTTAGGTTGCTTGTTTCTCATTCTCATCTATTGTTTCACTGGTATATATCCTTCTAAAGACATATGCCCTCCACCCTACTATTTTATCCCTCTTATCCCCTTATCTTTTGCAGGTTACCCCTAGTTCACCATAGGTACTGTTTTTAGCTAGCTACTGGGATGTACATGAGAGTTTGGGTGAAGCCTGTCCATTCAGTTTTCCTGCCCCAATCACTGGGGGAGATCCTTTGTCTTTGGGAATTTGTAGCTAGAACGCAGAGTGACTAAAATCTGAATACCTCCCTTGTCTGAGTGAGGAATCACTCCTGTAATTGTAGTCAAGTATTGGTGGTCCACTGTACAATCCTTGTAATGCCCATATATAAATTAATGAGGCACTTATGATCAATCAGGTGTGAAACATAAGTCTCTAAAAAACAAGACCTGTTTGGACAATAAAGGGGCATTCAGCATTAGTGTCATTGAGATGTCTTCTGATACTTACCAAGATGACATTTGCCTCAAATTACCTCATGTCATGTCTCTTATGTCATCCCTATGTCTGACTTGTCAATGTTGTATCTACCACATGACAAGAGCAGTCCCCACCATCACCACCTCACGGTGAACCTATTTTGACCTCTTTACATAGAACATAGAACAATACAGCGCAGTACAGGCCCTTCGGCCCACGATGTTGCACCGAAACAAAAGCCATCTAACCTACACTATGCCATTATCATCCATATCATCCTTTATTTCTTCCCCAAGCAGCTCTAGGGGAATACTCAAGGCTTCACTCCTTAAATCTTTCAAAACATTCCTCTATCTGATGGCCTAAACTTATTTGGGATTTGCATGTCAGCCATGACGTTGTGAGAAGATTTTAATGATATCCCATAGTTTGGATTCAGAAACAGGCTAAGACAATATTTTTGGTTTGGAACCACACTTGCAAGAAATATAAATGTGTCAATCATTTTGTTTTTAGATCGAACCTGTGTTTGCCAGGCAGTTTTATTACTTCGCTCAACAGAACACTGGACACCTGCTTAGAGGGTTTGATGTGCCTGATCATGCGAACAGTCCGGAGGATTATCACAGACCTATTCGACATTCAATCCAAGACTAGAATTTTGAAGACCAATCATTTTTATTGACAGATTGGACCAGCACTTTGTTCTGGAATTCCATTCAAGAAAATTCTTTTATTTTCTGTTGAACTGCAAACAGTAAGGATATATATGCAAAGCTACTGTTGAAGACTGCGCCACAGCGCTGCCCTGACAATGTCACACTGTGAATGGTAACACACTGTGACAAGCTGACTCCCAGTAGATGACTCCATTGGCCACCTTGCTGTTTAGGAATGAAAACCAATGAATTTGTCTGCTCATTGGAGAACTCTTGGTTGTGTAATCCAATGCATTTTCTTTAATTTATTTTGAAGTCAGAGATTCTCAGGGAAGTTTTGATTTTAATTTGTTTTTTACATCACAGATGTAAAAGTGAATTCTGGGATATAATATCCTAAATAAGTTGTCCAAATAATTCTACATTGAATTTTCTAAGCTGTTAAACAGTTATTTTTTCTACTAAAAATAAAGTTTTTCATAATGTTTAAGAAGATAATTGAATAAGTGTTATTCTCATGATTAGTAGTGTGCACAATGTATCACCTTCTTATTCATTTTAATGAGTGTGCAAATCTTTTGAACTGAATTAAGGGCAGGTTTGTTGAAATGCCAAAGGAAAACAAGGATTCCTCAAAATTCTACAAGTGACAATCTGCAACCAAGTTGGTTCCACAATATTGCAACTGGTTAGGCAGTAATTCAAGTGAGCAGTTTGGAGGCTTCCTGCTTTGACCTTTTTTTAAGTCCCATGTTTACCAGCTGTCATTGAGTCACTGGGGCCATTCCAGGCATGAGGCACAGAATCTGTTTCTTCCTGATACATGCTGATCATTTGCAAAAGACCTTAGATTGCTGAACCGTTGCACTACCTTTTAAAGCTTAATGTAATCCAAGTGGACATGGTTGTGTCAAAGGCACAATTTCATTTGCTGAAGTGCTTTGACCATAGAGCATCGTTTTTCTCTTCACGAACAGATAAGGGCAAAGAATGGGGCTATATTAACTGAATGATCATGAAAAAAAAAATGACAATGGCCGAGAAAGTCATTTGTTTTAATGTAGATAAGTGCGAGTTCTTGCTCTTGATTCCATTACTTATCACAATTAATGTTTGATTGCAGTAGAAAAAACTAACCTCAAGCATTGAGTGAGAATTAATAGAGATTCAGTTGAAACTATTGCCCCCCCTTTTATTTGGCAATCTATTGTTGCAAACATTGCTGCTTCAGATAGCACTGAAATAAGGACTGAAATCAAACTTGTCAAAGGGGGACGATTGGAAATACAATAACAGCATTGGTTTCTGTCGTCAGTTAGATGTGCGATATAATCCATAGAATCAGAAGGTGGCCATTCGGCCCATCAGGTCTGCACCGACGCTCTGAAAGAGCACCCCATCTACACCCTATCCCGGTAACCTCACCTAACCTGCACATCTTTGGACACTAAGGGACAATTTATCACGGCCAATCCACCTAACCTGCACATCTTTGGACTGTGGGAGGAAACCTGACCACCCGGAGGAAATCCATGCAGACATGGGAGATGTGTGAACTCCACACAGACAGTCATCCAAGGCTGGATTCCTGGCACTGTGAGGCAGCAGTTCTAACCATTGTGCCACCGTGCCACTCCTGCATGTTTAGATATTCAATTATTTTGCACCTTAGGTGCTGTGATGATGACATTTGCAACAAGGAATATAGAGCATCTGGGACCGAATGAACAGGGCAAGCAGAAAAGTATCTCCTTAAGTTTGCAAGACTGAAATTAAAAGTGCAAGGACTAAGAAGGATATGCAAATTAGAGTGAGTGAATTCCATGTCAAATCCGGTATATGAAGAAAGGGGGAAAGATTAGATTAAGAGGCAGTAGCCTAAAGCCAAAAAACCCACAATTAAAACTTAAAGGATTGAAATGCCATACCTTTACTGGTTAATTGTCAGTGCCAGAGAAGTTGATTGGCAGAGATTAACCCTTATCAATCATCACAACTGTACATAGACTGAATTAGCCAACACTGATTTTCTGTGGTGAGTTTAGTTTGTATCAAACATGCAAATACAGCAATGTTACATCATTCAAAGCATTTTGAATGTGAACCCCCCCCCCCCCGCCAAAACATATATGCGATTTTCCCGAAGCTTCTTAAACAGCAATTTTTGAGCTGAACTATGCATTTGTCCCTCATCCAAATTTGCTGAACCATCACTCATAAGAAACAGTGGGCATCATTAGCGTCACCATTATTTTCACAACTGCAATATCTGAAAACATAAAATCCCTAAAAGGAATGGGGAACCTTGGACTGCTTACGGGTAATATTGATCATATCAAGTAATGAACAGCATCTTCTGATGCATTGTAAAATGTGCACATTAAGATGCTGTGGCTCACTTAACTTTATACAAATGGAAAGTTAGGAAAAAGCAACCTGATTGATGTTATTGTGATGGACGAGTTTGACCCTATGCAAGTGCCTCTCAGTTGTAGTCTGCTGTTGGGATCAGTAAAGTGTATTCTAAGATAGGGCTGCATTACAGAAGGTGAGTCATGAATGTGGTGGTGTATGAGTTGGATTTGCATCTGCATGTGGCAGCTATGTTGTCCTCACTGGTTTATGTCGGTCCAGGTCTACCGACAGCTTTGTGAGAAATTAAGTCACTTCAGAAAGTGACATTAATGTGATTTAATTTCAAGTGCTAAACAACATAAATTAACTTGACATTAATGTTCCTCACTGTCCAGATTTTGAGAATTCTACCAATTCACTTTCCTGAGAATAAATAATATGAACAAATTAAATTCTACCTGCTGCTATACAGATAAAATGAAAATAAAAGTGAGACTTTTATACTGTCTGACGTTTTTGCTTCCAAAGCAGAAGCTGCTATAATTTATGACCAGTTGCAGGTGCTGTCAAGTTTGCTGGCATTCACTGATGTCTTTAATAACTTTTAGAAAAGGGTCCCCCGACAGGCGACACGCTCTCTGTGACCTGTTAGCTAATTGCCATCATTGCATTGTGTATACAACTGATAACTGAGGCATAGTGACACTTATTTCCTCAAACCCACTCCCTCAATCGGGATCAGGTATTCAGTATGCAGGAAATTGGGATAGAACATCGAGCCAAACCACCAGTTCATTGCTGCGTAACCAGTGATCATGGTACAAAATATGAAATGAATGACGCTCCTCCACGAGGAAGCATTCAAAATGAGAGTGGTCAGATCTGATTTCAGATGGAGCTGAGGCAGGAAGGGAAAAGAAATTGCTAGCGTGGGTTCTAGGCATAGGTTTATACATTGGAGACAGCTAGATGGGCTGAATGGCCTTATTCATTTATTTAGGTGCTACCATTTTCAGTATCATTATAAGTTGAATCCATATGCAAGCTAGAAACATTTAATACCAGTGGATCTTTAAAACATTAACTTGTGCAGAGATAGATAAAAGTATTGAGTTATATATCAGACTAGCAGACCAGAATGTTCAGTCTATTTAAACCACCAAAACACACAGGACCTAAATTTAAAATGGGCTATGGTTAATTTAATATTTTAATTATTTATTCCACCTTGAAGATGCATTAATTAAGGATTCCACATTTCCTAATGTTTAACAAACTGGCTATTATGTTTGTGGCATTAAAACACTCAGGCTCAAAATTAATCAACAGGCAATGGCGCAATTTGGTATTGAATCGGCCATCCATTCTCTGCTGTGTCTCATGTTTAATTTAGTGAATGCAGTGAAGCTGAATATCAGGCTCTGCATATAACGGAGAGCCAATCGGATATTATCTGTTTCATGCCACTGCCCAGGTGCAGTGTTTTGGAAAGCGGTGGATTAAAATTCTGGTTTTATATCTCAAACTGGCGGAGATTAAGAATAATAAGAGTTATGAACAAAAACCAAGAACTATTAATAACTGTGCCACCTCTGTGATAATGAAGGACTAAACCCTTTATTTGCAGTATTGAGGCCTTAAATAAGTTACATTCGATGACTGGCTCTTTTGAAATTTGAAAGGTGCAATTCTACAAGTGGATTGTTTTAGTAGAAGAAAAATGTAAAGGCAAACCATTTTGTTAATGCAGATATAATAGAAAAAAATATCACTAACTAATGAACTCTGCTACGGTGAATGAAAAGTTGGTTAACTGTGCATTTGCATGTGCTGTGTAATTTTACAAGTGGAATAATTGGGAATTAACAAACCTGTCATTACAATCTATTATTCACTCCAAATCTTTCCTTTTTTAGAATGGAAATTTGATTGACTCCCTAATCACACTGAATTGGCGCAATTTACGATAAAAGTGTAACCACAAAAGTTAACGTACCACAAGGTATATTTTAATATGGAGGAAAACAGGATAGAGGTAAAACCTCATGCCCTTTAGAAACTTGGTTCTCAGAGATGGTGTTTACATCATTACGTGTAGGAGCGGGTGGAGGTGGGGAAACACCAAACACATCCTGTACGCACAATGGGCAGAACAGGAAGCTTCCACCATTCACAAATTTAGCTGTAGTAACATGGCTTTGAGAGCGGGTCCCGGTCTCCACATGTGACATCAACCAGGTTTGATTGTAGCAGTGGGTTTTATTAATAGTTTGTTGAATTGATGTTAGGGACTTTTCTAGTTAGCTTTAGTTTCTTTTTTCTCTACATTCAGGGACCTAACCACCATACATCCTCTTCAAACCAGGGCACTTGCTTCAAACCAAGAGGGCTGCTTGTTTGCTTTAGACCTGCGCACTTCTCTTTTGACGTATCATTGCAAAACATTGGCGCATTCAAAGACTTTAAACATTACAGTAAAACATGTTTGAACTGTATATTGAAAGGAAGCCAACTCAATTAGCTGGTTATTTGATGTCTGTTTCCGCTGAGGTACTTCTACTTATATATTCATAAATTAAAATATAACCTAAGTTGCTTATGCCTCCTCAGATACATGGTAAAGGCTCAACCATAGTCTGGAAGGAGGCAATTTGGCAGCTTTGGGCTTACTCCAATCGCAGATCCCTGAGGAAAAGCCATATCCAGTCTGGGATTTGATCATGACAGAGTGACCTTTGCTTGAAAGGGCATGCTTGTGGACAGGATCATGTGTAGCTCTTACGCAATGAAGAGACAGTCAACAGTCAGTGGTCAGGCTCGCAATTAGAGAAGAATGGTCACTTGAGCACGGTATTAGTCACATGAGTCAGCACTTCAGGAGAGATGGGGGTGGGGTGAAATTGGAGAGAGAAATGAGGGTTAGGGCAGAGTATGTCCATTGTTCACATTTCTAGAGAATGGCCTCAGCACAGTTCTTTGTCTATTCCTCCCTCTTTCTGTTACTTAGTCAGAAATGCGTTGAAACTGTGACTTAACTCTTTGGATGGGAGGTTAAAGCCACTTTTCGCTTTGTTCATCTTCCTCTTTTAAATTTCCTCATCGTCCCATGATTTGTGTGTAATATCTGCAGTCGGGAGAAGACTGCTTCCAACTCACTAGGCATGGACGGCATGGTGGCACAGTGGTTAGCACTGCTGCCTCACAGCGCCAGGCACCCAGGTTCGATACCGACCTTGGGTGACTGTCAGTGTGGAGTTTGTACGTTCTCCCCATGTCTGCGTGGATTTTGACCGGGTGCTCCAGTTTCCTCCCACAGTCCAAGGATGTGCAGGTTAGGTGGATTGACCATGCTAAATTGCCCCTTAATGTCCAAAGATGTGCAGGTCATGGGGATAGGGTGGGGAAGTGGGTGTAGGTAGAGTGCTCTTTCAGAGGGTCAGTGCAGACTCGATCGGCTAAATGGCCTCCTTCGGCGCTGTAGAGATTCTATACCATGCAATCTTGAAGTATCTTCTGGGAAGATGAAGAACCTTCTTTACCTCAAACCTATAATCGTGATTTTGTAGCCGCTGTGAAGTCAAGATGGCATGATTAGTACAGAAAGATATCAAATGGAACAAGTGCACTCTTCAACCCAATCTATTATGTGAACTTGGGAAATGCTGCTCAGTCCATCGTTGCAACCATTTCCTGGAGAGTTGGGAATTTCCCAACCTACATTTTCCAATTTGACTGTCCGCACAGCCCATCCTGGCTACCAGGAAGTTTCAGCAATGTGGTGTTGCTCAAAGTAGGTCAATCATTACATTGTTTCAAATGCTGGGGTATGAGAAGAGACTGTGAAGTAAGTGAGTCCTGATAGAATGAAAAAGATTTAGAAATCCACCTTGGGTGGTGAGGAAAATGGACAGGATTGGATTGGCCACCCATTTTATGCAGTGCCTCATATTCGGATCTATTGCAGACTTTGCTCACCTGAAACAGATAGGTAAATAAATACATCTCATTATGTAACATCAAGGAGAACCCAATTACTTGTTTGGGACATATTGCTGTTATAGTGAACACCAAGCTGTATAAAAAAGAATGAGAATTATTAAGCTGTTCATACTTTTCGAAGCAAGCATCTATTCAGAAATATTTGGTGTTAGAAAACTATTCTGGGACTTCCGGTGGTGACATGTAGGTGGAGTCACAATTTGGGTGGCTCCCTTCAGAGTTCCTGTTTTTTGGCCCTTTTCACCTAGTTTTGGGGGAACCTTTATGTGAACTGTCTCCAATAAAGTTATGGGTATTAAAGGATGTCGAAAATCCAATGAAAGAATACAGCATGACAAGGAAGCAGCGTTAGTCCGTGAGTGGGCCCGAGCACGGTGCCAAGTTCTGCAGGAGGAAAGATGGCGGGAACAAACTCACTGTGTAGGGTTGTGCCCATTACAGTGGACACGCTGGCCAAGGTGATGGCGGTGGAGTTTGAGCGGCAGTTAGCCAAGCATTTCGAGCGGCATGGAAAGGAGGTGCTGGGAACTCTTAAACAGTCGGTGGAAGATACACTGGCCCCGATAAAGGAGGCTCTTGGACAGATGTCGGAGACAGTGCGGGAGCTTGGTGAGGCGCTGAAGGGAATGGAGGAGGCATTATCTTGGCACATCGACCAGCTCGCCTCAATGGAAGAGGAACTGCTGAAGGTGGAGGAGAGCAATAAAGGATTGAGAGCCAATGTGGAGGATCTGGAGAACAGGTCATGGCGGCAGAATCTTCGGATCGTGGGGCTGCCCGAGGGGTTGGAGGGCACGGGGCCCATACAGTACTTTTTGGAGATGTTCACAAAATTGCAGGAGAGGAGAGCAACACCTCCCTCTTTGAGCTGGATAGGGTTCATTGGTCACTCTGGCCGAAGGCAAAAGCGAATGATCCACCAAGAGCTGTGATAGTCTGTTTTCAAAGCAATCAGATGAAGGATAAGGTCTTGAGATGGGTCAAGCAGAATCGAGAGGTGAGTTGGGAAGGCAGTGGTATTTGAATATACCAGGACATCACGGTGGAGCTGGCAAGAAGGCATGTGGTCTTTAACAGAGTGAAGCAAGCACTTTACAAGAGCAATGTGCAGTTTGGAGTGGTCTACCCAGCAAAACTGAAGCTTATGTATAACCCCAAGGACCAATTCTTTCAAATGGTGGAGGAGGCAGAGGCATTTATGAGGGCTAAGTTTGGAGTCTGACCTCTCATGATATGGTTGGGAGGGGATGATTCGGGGACAGTGGGGTAATGAGTTGGGTTTTTCCACTTTGTTTTTGTGTTTAACATGTAATAATAATCTTTATTGTTGTCACAAATAGGATTACATTAACACTGCAATGAAGTTACTGTGAAAAGCCCCTAGTCGCCACATTCCGGCGCCTGTTCGCGTACATGGAGGGAGAATTCAGAATGTCCAATTCACCTAACAGCACGTCTTTCAGGACTTGTGGGAGGAAACCGGAGCACCTGGAGGAAACCCGCGCAGACACGGGGCGAACGTGCAGACTCCACACTGACAGTGACCCAAGCCATGAATCAAACCTGTGACTCTGGCGCTGTGAAGCAACAGTGCTAACCACTCTGTTACCGTGCTGCCCTGAGCTACTGTGCCGTGGAGAAGAGCGAGTGCTTTTTGGTCCCTCCACAGGGGAAGGCTTGGGGGGTTTGCTGTTTCGTGTGGCGACTACTCACTTCAGGTATCTGGGGGTGCAGGTGGTTCGAGACTGGGCCCAGCTCTGTAAATTGACTTTTAAAAGCCCGGTGGGTAGGATCGAAGCGGATCAGTTGCGGTGGGACATCTTCTCCCGGCACCGGCAGGCCAGATACAGTCAGTAAAGATGAATGTTTTGCCGTGGTTTTATTATTCCATTGTTTTTTCCGGTCTTGTCAAAGGTATTTTTTATAGGGGTGGAATGGTTGATTTTATCGTTTGTCTGGGCTGGCATGGTAGTGAGGATTCGGAAAACGGTGCTTCATTGAGGGCGACAGTCGTGGGGTTTGGCTCTTCCAAATCTGATGTATTATTATTGGGTGGTGAATGCCAAGAAGGTAGGGAGCCGCAGGCAATGTGTGCAAGGGTGGTGGCAGGCTCTTGTAAGGATTCGGGGCTGTGGGTGCTGGTGCTGGCAACGGCACAACTTCTGTTTCCCCCAGGGAAATATTCGACAGTGATGGCAACACTGAAGGAATGGAAACAATTATGGCAGCATATTAGGTTAAGGATGGGGTCAAAGTTGAACCCGATTCGGGTGAAGCCGGTTTGAGCCGGCTGGATTGAATGTTAGGTATTGGGACTGGGAGGAGCAGGGGTGGGGGGAGGTGGAAATGAAGGAATTATTTCTGGAAGGGCAATTTGCAAGCTTGGGGAATATTAACAAAGAAGTTTGGGATTCAACAGGCCTTTAGCTACATGCAGGTGTGGCCTTCCGGACCTTTCCAGTGACACTGCCCTCCTCGTTGATGGAGGGTGTGTTGTTGGTGGAGGTTTGGAGCGGGGGGGTCATTTGTGCGATTTATGAGAGGATTCTGGAGGAGGATATGGTGTCGTTGGAGGGGGTTACGTCCAAGTAGGAGGAGGAGCTGGAGGGCGTTGTTAGAGGAGGGGTTGTGATGTAAGGTGCTGCAGAGGGTGAATGCCTCAACCTCATGCGTGAGACTAGGGTTAACACAATTAATACACATGGTACACCTGACAAGGTCAAGGTTGAGCCAACTGTTTGAGAGGGTGGAGAACACTTGTGAACAATGTAGGAAAGGTCCGGCCAACCAGGGTTCTGGGCCTGTCCGAAATTGTGGAAGTTTTGGGGTTCTTTCTTCAGCAGCATGTCGGTGATCTTGCCCTTGGATTTGAAGCACAGTCCACTGGGGGCCATATTTGGGGTATTGGACCTGCCGGAGCTGCAGATGGAAGCGGGGGGGCAGATGTTTTAGCCTTCTCCTCGGAGCCATATATATATTGGTTGTAGTATGCGGGGGGAGGGGGTATTCTTCTGTTATCCTCTTTACTTTGTGTTGTTTTGTTTTATGTATAAAATGTTAAAATGTTCAAAAACGAATAAAAATATTTTTTTTTTAAAGAAAACTATTCTACTTTAAAAATAGTTGTTTGGTAGTACAGAAGAATGGGCAGCATGTGGCACAGTGGTTAGCACAACTGCCTCATAGCCCCAGAGTCCCAGGTTTAATTCCGGCCTCAGGTGACTGTCTGTGTTGAGTTTGCACTTTCTCCCCGTGTCTGCATGGGTTTCTTCCGAGTGCTCTGGTTTCCTCCCACAGTCCAAAATGTGCAGTTTAGGTGGATTGGCCATGCTAAATTGTCCTTCAGTGTCCAAAAGGTGAGGTTCGGTTACTGGGTTACGGGTATACGATGGAGGCTTGGAAGGGTGCTCTTTCTAAGGGCCGGTGCAGGCTAGGTGGGCCAAATGGCCCCCTTCTGCACTGTAAATTCTATGATTCTATGAACTTAAGTATTGCTGAAAAAAAACATTTTGTCGTAGCTTTTCACCTTGCACTCATTAGGGCAATCACAACATTACCAATGTCAGGGAAAGCACAACTTTATATTGTATGAGATGAGTTTGTTGATTGGTTAGCCGTCCTCAGGGCAATACCTTGACCAATCGGAGTCAAGCTGCCTGCTTTAAATTTCAAACGACGTTTGGCAGTTAACTGTCAGTCACTATTAACTGGTGCATTCTCCATGGCAGTGCCTCGACCAATCAGAGTATAACTGGGGTATACCTTTGTGCTCCTAAATTCGGCTTTGTGGCAGCTACTGTGAACTTTGCGTGTGTGCATGGTATACACCGCAGTTTCCATCCTGGTAAGAATATGTAACTGCAAACTCAACCTTACAGCAGTCTCTGCAAAATGTAGCAGATCTCCCAGAAGGCCGCATTACCATTTCATCCCCAGCAAAGTCAATCAGTAAAAACCAAACTAAGCCCACTGTGATGGGGGTATTTTTTGGCAAGCCAGTTTCCAGGAATAATGTTCTCTGACAAATCTACTTCGGTGTTACCAGTTCAGTTGCCTGGGGAGGATCAGGTTACAGCAGATGTCATTTCAAACGTGTTCAGTGAGGTTGTCCAAATTTAAGTCTGGTCCCCCTTTGTGGAGGCCAGTGCTGAATGGCGCTCATCTTAGGCGAAGGAAATAGATCCCATGACTCTGTCTCGCTCTAATATGCAGATCTGCTAAAACGTTAGATCCCGCGAGGCATTGCGAGCCGGGTAGATCACAGGAGCACGTCTCCTGGATTCTATCAGCCACGCAAGCTGCTTTTCCAGTGCAACTTGGCGGCTGGATCGCGCCCAAAATGTTTGCTCATTAGAAAATCAGATGACTGGGCTTTCCTAGGGCCGGGCAAGGGGGAAAGGGACCCGGGTGGGGGCCTCCACGCTGGCCGGTTTAAGCCGGCCAGTAAACGGGAGTGAGGTGGGGGAGGGGCTGCGGCCAACGGAGCCTGACAGAACAGGGTCCGAGTGGTCTAGCCGGGGTGGAAAGTTGGGGGGAGGGAACCGAGGTTGGGGGAGGGAACCGATGTTGGGAGGAGGAGTTTTACAAGAGGCAGTGGACGGGAGGAGCTGGAGACTTGGGGGGGGCGGGGGGTACAACTTTGGGGTATCATGTACGGTACTCTCTTAGAGGCTGGATGGCGTTGGTTGGGGGGGTGGGTCGGGAGGGTGGGGGGGTGGACAGCCGTATAGATTAAGGGTGACTACGGGTAATCCCTGATTCCTTTTTGTCATTTGTTTATGTAAACATGCGGGTTGAGGTTTGGGGGTTGGTGGGCAGATGGGATCATTGTTATTATGGGGATTGACATATCTTGTTGATTATTGTTTATTGTTGATGGGTGTAAATGTGAGAGAAAACGTGAAAAAGGAGGAGAATACATTTTAAAAAAATAAAATAAAAAATCAGATGACAGCCAAGATCGGAGAAATATCCCAACAATTAAATAAAAATCATGCTGTGGGGGCAGTCTTTGGGCGGGATTCTCTGTCCCGCCGCACCCGTTTCTGGTGTGGGGCGCCTCCGCCGGCAGTGGGATTCTCTGTCCGGCTAGCCGACTAATGGGGTTTTCCACTGTGAGCACCCCACATGCGCTGCCGGCAAAACGGAGGATCAGGCCAACGGACAATCATGCCCATTATGTACATTTAAGGCTGAGATAGATAAATTCTTGATCAATGAGGGAATCAAGGAGTTCGGGGAAAGGGCAGGAATGTGGACATGGGGAATGTCGGATCTGCGAAGATTCTATTGAATGGCAGAGCAAGCTCGAGAGGACAAATGGTCTATTCCTGTTTCTTATGGTCTCATGATGAATATTTGTTAAGGGCGGCCTTGGATTCAATAACACCCCCAAACACTCTGGACTTCACAGCTGTGAAAGATCAATAGTGCCCAGATTCATGTTTCTTATTGAGGTGGTGACAGTATGTGCAGTTACCGTGTAAACCGTTGGAAATTTCTCTTGCATGATGCACAAAATGAGCAGTACCAAATCGGCCTCCAATTCTATGCTGCACTTGATATTTGTTTTGACTGCAATGGAACTGACTATCAGGTGACGCATATTCAGGGTGACCATTATTGCTTGTTTCACACCAACACCTGAGAGACATTTCTACCACTAAACATTTTGTTAAGTTCTGAGCATTCTAATTTACAGTCACAATTTCTGCTCCGAATCCTCAATCCCAAGTGCTTTTCCAAATCAATTGATGATACTCTCATTTTATTTCCTCCCCCCTCGCATCCTCCCTCCGCACCCCCTCCCCTCCCCCACCGAATAACTAGACATAAGAAAGCTGGTTGTCATTCCTTTGTATCCAGTTTGCAAAAGTGTTGCAGGGCCAAATTGTGATTTTCTGCAATAATGCTGCAGTAGGTTGCACCTTGCTCCTCTCTATTGGTATTGGAGTACTATAAACAAGAAATGGAGCTTCCTCTGTAAGAGTACAGAGGAACTCAACCGCATTTGGAAGTCGTAAGTTTGAATGGTTAATGTACAAACATCAAACACTTCCAAGAACCATGAACTACGTGCCTCTCTGTTGCAATCCATAAATCTAGCTGTAACACTGCATTTCCTTTGAGGGTTGTGGACGAGTCATCGATGGCACTGGTTTCTGAAGTTTATTCCAAAACAAAATTATTTTATGGTAAATAATGGAACATTCCATTTAGATTTGAAAAATTTACACACAATACAAATTCCTTCTGCTGGATTCCATTCCTTTTGATTCTCAGTAAAACTCATTTCACCGTCTGCCTTCTCCTATTTCGATAACATGAGACTTCCTCATTCTCTTGCAATAAACTAGTTCAGTAGCTCAGAGTATGTACCACTACTCACCTACCAATATGTTCGTTTCCATAATGAAAATAAAATGTGCTGGAAAAACTCAGCAGATCTAACAGCATCTGTGGAAGGAGAAAGAGAGTTAGCCTTTCGAGCCCAATGTGACGGAACTGAATAGAGGCAGAAATGAGATGGGTTTTATGCTGTCGAAAAAATGGGAGGGTCAGGTGAAACGAAAAGGGAAGGTCAGGGATAGGTGAGAGTGTAGGGGAGATTAAATTACAAAGATCTCAGGGAAGACAAGGCAAAGTGAATGGAAATGGTAGTCGTAAAGGGAAATAAATGTTGGTCCAGAGTAGGTGTCGATGTCAGAATAAGGGTCAGCGCTGTCATTTGGCATGCCCATCCTCATTTCTGCCAATAACATTTCAATCTGCAAAGCAACACATCACAGGCTCACACATATTGATTAAGAATCTATCCAAGCTGTTCACATTAATGGCTAGTTTCGCCTGTTGAATAGCGCGCAGGAATGATGAAATGATTTCTCTCACTGAACTACTGAACTGTGTTTCCAAGGGCCTTGCAGATCACAAGATCTTTACAGTGCAGAAAGAGCCCAATCGGACCATTGAAAGAGTATTCTACCTAGCCACACTCCCCTGTCTTGTCCCCGTAATTCCATAAATTCTCTCTTTCAGAAAGCAATTCAATTCCTTTTGAGTACTTTGATCGAACATGCATCCACCACACTCTTTGGAAGTTGGTTGAAATCTTTTTTCAGAAAACATCAATCACAGAACTTTAATACAAAGTGCCAAATTCATGAATTAATTTAGAAAATAAACTATTCAGTTATTATAAAATATTTTTTTAAACTATGGACAAATATTTTACGCTGTTTAATGACATCACTCCCAGAAGAATTTCAAAGTCAATTTTGTTTACAGTTTTATCTACATTTATGCATCAAAATATATGAATTATGTTGACAGTGCATATTATTCCTGTTTATATATTATTTATTTCTAGACTGGCCACTGGCTTTCCTATTTTGCTTAAATTAATGTTTTTACCTGTTGCACCAAGTTATTATCCCCCTTTGCTCACTTGCATTGGCCCCAGGTTAAGCAATGCCTTGATTTTAATGTTCTCAACCTTGTTTTCAAATCCCTCCATGGATTCATCCTTTGCTATTGCTATAATCTCCTCCCACAACCCGCTGAGATATCTGTACACCTCTATTGCTGGTCTTTTGAGCATCGCTAATTTTAATCGCTCGACAATGTTTTCAGCTGCAACGACCGTCAGCTCTAGAAATCTGTCCCCAAATCTCCCCACCTTGCTACTTGGCTTTCCTGCTTTAAAATTGTGCTTAAAACTTAGCTCCTTAACCAGTGTTTTGGTCATTTAATCCAACATTTCCTTATGTAGTTTGCTGTCACATTTTGGAGAGGGGGGGATTCTCCGCTGCCTGCCATCGATAGCGAAGTTGCTGATACGGCGGAGAATCTCGTGTTGAGGAAAGGACGGAACTGATGCCCCCAGCCACAATGTTTATAAACATCTAGCTATGATTGACAGCTCCTGACTACAGCAAAAGCAGTTAAGTGCTTTTTGATGAGGAAAAGAGGAAGTGAAAGCACTTAACTGCTAGATGTTTATAAACATTGTGGTTTGGTTCACAGAAGGGGACCTGAGATGCATTCAGGCATGTAGTGAAATGAAAGTAAACAATCCAGACATCTAGTTTTCTGGAAGATTCTACCCTGTCAACTGCAGCCTACTAAAAGTTATTTATCTTTAAAGGTTATAGAAGCCTTGCAGATCAAAGGATCTGAGGTGTTTTAAAGCCTTGTGGTGTTTTTGACTTTCCAACAGCTGCTAATTTCTAGACATCTGTCTGAGGCAGTAGGTGAAAGGATCAGGTAAGTGAAAAAGCACTGATTTTGAACTGCTTCTGACTGGACTGCTCTTTAGCTTCCAGGCAGGGGTGACTGTCGGGGGAGGTGGTCTATGATATGGGCGGTGATTTTGATTAAGGTCTCTGGTGATGGGGTATGGTGGGGGGGTCTGGTGGGGGCATCTGATGGGGTGTCTCTGATGTGGGGTCAGTGAGGGGGGGTTCAGGTCACTCTCACGCTTGCATGCTGTGGGGGGGGGGGGGGCTGACCCAGCAATTCCTATGGTGGGGAGGGAGGATACCCCTACCTGTCAGCAGGGGGGGAAGGATTTGCAATGTGGGGGAGAGGGGAGAAGCTGTCTGACCTCTTTATTGGGCCACCTGCTCTAAACAGGAGTGCAAGATTTGGAACCGAATCACTAAATTTGCATGGTTGGGGTGAGTGAATGGCTTCTGGGCACAGCATCTCCCAGCTCCAGTGCAAGCCAGAAGTGATTCAGCTCCAATGGGACAACATTGGGTGGGATGCCCCGTTCCCCGACGGCAATTTCGTAATCGGAGATTGGGCGGAGAATCCCTTTTTCCGCCAAAATCGGGGGCGCCGCCTGTTTGACACAGAGGGCGGGATTCTCCGCAATTGGCGGGATGTCCGCCGACCGGCGCCAAAAACGGCGCGAATCAGTCCGGCATCGCGCCGCCCCAAAGGTGCAGAATTCTCCGCATCTTGGGGGACCGAGCCCTCACCTTGAGGGGCTAGGCCTGCGCCGGACTGATTTCCGCCCCGCCAGCTGGTGGGAAAGGCCTTTGGTGCCCTGCCAGCTGGCGCGGAAATGACTTTGCCATGTGGCGCATGCGCGGGAGCGTCAGCGGACGTTCATGGCAACCCCGCGCATGCGCAGTGGAGGGGGTCTCTTCCGCCTCCGCCATAGTGGAGACCATGGCGAAGGCGGAAGGAAAAGAGTGCCCCCACGGCACAGGCCCGCCCGCAGGTCGGTGGGCACTGATCGCGGGCCAGGCCACCGTGGGGGCACCCCCCGGGGTCAGATTGCCCTGCGCGCCCCCCCCCCCCCAGGACCCCGGAGCCTGCCCGCGCCGCCTTGTCCCGCCGTTCGAAAGGTGGTTCAATCCATGCCGGCTGGCGTGGGTTGACAGCGGCGGGTCTTCGGCCCATCGTGGACCGGAGAATCGCCGGGGGATTTCCGCCGACCGGCGCGGCGCGATTCCCGCCCCCGCCGAATATCCGGTGGTGGAGAATTCGGGACACGGCGGGGGCGGGATTCACGCCCAGGTTTTGTATGCTCCACCCCCTCAGAAATGGCGTCATCATGTCCGACCATCCGGCCCCTCAGCTGCTGCTACCTCTACCTGCTGTACCGGAAGTGTGGTGTGCACCAGATAGTGTCCCAGGAGCCTCTTCACTAATGTGCCCAATCGAGGTGATAGTCTCTGGGATGGTGGAGGGTGTAGGAGACAGCTGTGATGAAAGTCAGTGTCATCCTCTGACCCGAGCTCCGGGATGTCCTGAGTCTCGGGCAGAAGGGGAGGGTGTCCACACATGTGTCATGAGGATCCGCAACTAAGCATAGTCTCAATTCCTTGCCCACTGCCAACCACATCCAGCGGCCTCTGCTTGGGCAGGGTGAGGGGCCACAGTTCTGCTGGTCCTCCTCCGATCTTCTACCGCTCCCGGCGGTTGAGCACGGCCTCCTCCTGCAGGGGGGGGGGGTGGGGGGACGGGAGGGGGGACAAACACAAACAACGACACCGTTAGACAGTGCAACGCATGCAGACCAGGAGTTGGGTAGATGGTGGCCTCAGTGGCCAGGGCACCCAGCCATGGCAGCTGGCAAGGGTGCTGGCATGTGGGGCAGGGTGGGGGTTCGACCGTCCCCCAGTGGGGAGGGGCCGAGTTATGGGTGTGTGGGGAGGCTGTGGTTAGTGCTAGGAGCACGGAACAGCTGACTCACCCTGGCCGCCCTGAGGAGGTCGTGGAGTTTCTTCCGGCACTGCATGGCAGTCTGGGCGACGTTGCCCACGGCGCTGACCACCTGTGCCACCTGCGCCCAGACACGGCGAAGGAAGGCACGTAACGGACTTCATCCCGGGCCGTGGTACAGGGTCATCCTTCTCTCCTCCACAGCGTCCATGAAGGTGCCCAGCTCAGCGTACCTGAACCGTGGCACTGCTCTCCGTTCAGCCATCTTGTTGATTGGGACGGTGTGTGTGGGGGGAAGGACCGTTTAAGTGCAGCTACGGCGTGTGAGCCTCATGTGCGCCAATCACGGGCCCAGCGAATCTTTTGCGGATCACCTCTTTCTCGCCCCTTCTGATTCCCTCTTCGCAAAGTCAGCTGACCACCTCAGCTGGGACTGAACCAACCGCTCTTCATGTCAATGATGGGGGAAATCCAGTTTCCAAGGCCTTCCTATCTGCTATCAGAGGTGACGGGCTGGATTCTCTGTTGCCTGACGCCAATATCGTAATCGCCGATCGGGCGGAGAATCCCTGTTTACGACCTAATCGGGGGCAGTGCCTGTTTTCTGATGCTCCACCTCTCTAACTCAGCATCATCGAGGAGTACGCCCCACACCGTTGGGACGACCTCAGGATGTTACGTGAAGGCCCTCTCCCAATGCTCCGCCCCCGATGGGCCGAGTTCCCGACGGCGTAGAACACACGTGCTCTCAGTTTTTGTGAACCCAGCATGGCGGCTGCGGACTGTGTCCAGCGCCACCACAGTCAGGGGAAGCCGCGCTGCTGACCGGGGGGGGGGCTTCGGCGAGGGCTGGGGGGACTGGTCCGGGGAGGGGGGCGTTTAGGGGGCACTAACTGGCACGTCAGATCCGAACGCGGCCGGCGCCATGTTGTACAGCACGACCGCTGCAGGTCAGCGCCGTGCGCAAGCGCGGCCACGGACCCGGCAATTCTCCAGACATTTATATCGGGAAGCCCATGCGTTTTACGTGGCACGGCTGCTAGCCCCTAACCGGTCAGAGGATCGGTGCTGGGGCCTTGTCGATTTTTGCTTTGTAAAACCAGAGATCACCTCAAAATCGGAGAATCCAGCCCGAACTATTTCCACCCCAACATGAGATACAGATGATGATACAGTACAATTAAGCTCGATTATTCACCGGCACTCTGTTGGAAATTTTTCTAACTGAATTTATGTAGGTATGCAGCCTCAAAATGCACTCAGTTCATCAACAAAATACTCAGTGGTTGTTATTTTTGAATGATTTTGACAAGGTAACAGCAAAGTACAAGAACAGGGTGGGTAGGGCTAGTGGGTGGGGGGAAATAGTATTGCAGTAAACATGGTATTCTTATTAATAACTCAAAACCCTTTATTTATGAAATGGAGATTTAATTACAGCATTGTGTATAATAAAAATGAAGTTAGTAGGTTTATACATGGAAATTAGATTAAGCAGAAAAGGTGCTCCCTAATAATTCAAAACGTACACATTTTTGCCTTCATGACAGAAATAACAAAAAAGGAACAATGGTGTTAAAGATATAAATGTGGAAAGTTGATATGTTTTGAGGAAATGTTACGTGAATAAGGTGTGGCCCAGTTGGAAAAAAAGCTTCTTGTTAAATAACCTCGGGCGAGATTCTCCGACACCCCGCCGGGTCGGAGAATCGCCGGGGGCTGGCGTGAATCCCGCCACCACCGGTTGCTGAATTCTGCAGCACCGATGATTCGGCGGGGGTGGGGATTGCGCCGCGCCGGTTGGCGGCCCCCCCCCCGAGCGATTCTCCGGCCCGGATGGGACGAAGTCCCTCTGCTAGAATGCCTCTCCCGCCGGCGTGGATTAAACCACCTCTCTTACCAGCGGGACAAGGCGGTGCGGGTGGGCTCCGGGGTCCTGGGGGGGGGGTCGCGGGGCGATCTGGCCCCGGGGGGTGCCCCCCCGGCGGCCTGGCCCGCGATCGGGGCCCACCGATCCGCGGGCGGGCCTGTGCCGTGGGGGCACTCTTTTCCTTCCGCCTTCGCCACGGTCTCCACCATGGCGGAGGCGGAAGAGACATCCTCCACTGCGCATGTATGGGGATGCTGTGAGCGGCCGCTAACGCTCCCGCACATGCGCCGCCCGGAATGTCATTTCTGCGCCAGCTGGCGGGGCACCAAAGGCCTTTTCCACCAGCTGGTGGGGCGGAAATCAGTCCGGTGCGGGCCTAGCCCCTCAAGGTTAGGGCTCGGCCCACCAGGATGCGGAGGATTCCGCACCTTTGGGGCGGCGCAATGCCGGACTGATTTGCGCCGTTTTTGTCGCCGGTCGGCGGACATCGTGCCGATACCGGAGAATTTCGCCCCTCATGTAATCTTTCAATATTATGAAAGGGGTCTCAAAGAGCTGATTGAGTGCAATTATTTACATTGCCAAAAAGCTGCAATAAGAGAGGATAGCATTTAAAAACTAGGCGTTGAAATAAAAATCAGGCAAAAGTGTTTGACACAAATCTTAGTCGACCAATAGGGCTGCATTTTGATGGCCTCGTGAAGGCTGTCTGGGAAGTGAGGCATCCTGCCAATGTGGAGAAGCCATGTCGGGAAGGCTACCCAATGCATTGCCACCACCAGGATGCTTTCTTGGAGATGGGCTGGCAATTGGATCGGCTGCCCACTCCATGTACTTCCAAATAAGGCTGAAGTGTCCCCCCCCCCACTGTCTGCAAAGGCCACCACCTGAATGGAGGTGACCTTCCTTCAGCAGGTTGATGCTCCATCTCAGCTGGAGGTTGCTACACCCAAACCAGCAGAGGGTCTTCCCCTCCATCCCTATGGATCTGCTACCCTAGATCCTGTTTACTCCTGCATGTGTTCAGCCCAGCTTCCCTGCTAGGGATGCCGAAGCTCACGCTACCAGACCTTTAACTGGTACTTGGCTCCATCAAGAGAGTCCCCGATGTCCACGTAAGCTCAGGTGGCTAGTTAGAAGTTTGCCTCATGGAAGATTGCTGAGCCAGTTTCAGTGCTGTCAAATCCACACTAAGGACTACCATTTGGTCCTAATGGCAGGGTCCAAGGAACTGCAGCCACATCCAGTCCATAGTTGCAAAATGGGGAGATTTCACTTCCAGTGCCAAGTTTCAATTGACCGGAGCACTGGTTATAGAATTGGATCTGGGGGTCAGACAGGTTTTGTAGCAAAGTCCATTGAAATCTAAATGTAAACAGGTTCCAAAACAAGATAGAGCTTCCGGAGAAAGTGGGAAGGTATGTAGAAAAGTTCAATTGAGCCCAGTCACTGTTACAATGGAAAAGAAATGGGCAGTCAATTGACACATGGCAAGATCTCACAAGCAGCAGTAAGATAAATGACCAGTCAATTTATTTTGATGGTGTGCGTTGAAGGCTAAATTATTGGCCATTACTTCAAGAAAAGAACCCTCTGCTCTTGTTCAAATACTGCCATAGGAGTTTGCAGGTCTTCCTTGGAGTACAGGTAGAACCTTAATTTAATGTTTAATTGAAAAGGCAGGACCTCTTGCCTCCCTCACTATTGCATTGACATGTCAGCCTGAACTATGTTCCTCTGAAGCAATGCTATGGAGACCCTGCGGCCAGATTAAACCTACAGATTAAAGAGACGCAGTGATCCACCAAGCTCTTAGAGGTACAGACAACAAGCACCTTATGATCCCTTGACTGAACCACAGTCACTTTCCAAATCTCGTATTGTGACTATTGAGTGAGAACTTCAAAGAAGCAAGTTGGTAAAATATCACTTTAGTCAGGCATGAGAACTCACGCAGAGAGTAACCTGTCTTGTAAGCCAGTAACCAACTTTGAAGGCTTTACGTGCTGAGCGTTCGTGCAGTACCTGATGGTTTTGCAGAGTGAGGCGACAAAAAAGATGGGCGAAATTCTCCGTTATCGGCGGAAAGTCCGCCGATCGGCGCAAAAAAACGGCGCAAATCCGACTTGCGTCACGTCGGAAAAATGGGTCGATAGTCTCCGGCCCGAAATGGGCTAGCAGCGACGTAACGGATCCGCGCTTGCGCAGTGGTTCACGCCGTGCAGCGTCATACGCGCTGCACGGCGTGACGGCTCATAAGGCCGCGCTGCTCCCGCCCACCCGACCGGAACACCCGACCGCAACACCCGACCTGGATGGCTGGCCGTCGCTCAGCCCCGAGGTTCGAGTCACGCGATGTGGAGGCGCTCCTGGACGCGGTGGAGCAGAGGAGGGACGCCCTGTATCCCGGGCACGGCCGCATAGTTGCCCCACGCCACAGCCGGCGTCTGTGGAGGGAAGTGGCAGAGGCCGTCACCGCTGTGGCCCTGACACCACGGACAGGCACCCAGTGCCACAAGAAGGTGAACGACCTCGTCAGAGCAGGCAGGGTGAGCCTCCCCCCATATCACCCCCTCCCCCATATCCCCCCCTCCCCCATATCCCCCATATCCCCCCTCCCCATATCCCCCCCTCCCCCATATCCCCCATATCCCCCCTCCCCATATACCCCCTCCCCCATATCCTCCCCATATCCCACATATCCCCCCTCCCCCATATCCCCCCTCCCCCATATCCCCCCTCCCCATATCCCCCATATCCCCGCTCCCCCATATCCCCCATATCCCCCCTCCCCCATATCCCCCTCCCCCATATCCCCCATATCCCCCCCTCCCCCATATCCCCCCCTCTCCATATCACCCCTCCCCCCCATATCCCCCATATCCCCCCCTCCCCCATATCCCCCCTCCCCCATATCCCCCCTCCCCCATATCCCCCATATCCCCCCTCCCCCATATCCCCCATATCCCCCCTCCCCCATATCCCCCCTCCCCCATATCCCCCATATCCCCATATCCCCATATCCCCCCTCTCCATATCCCCATATCCCCCCTCCCCATATCCCCCCTCCCCCATATCCCCCCTCCCCCATATCCCCATATCCCCCACTCCCCCATATCCCCCACTCCCCCATATCCCCCTCTCCCCATATCCACCATATCCCCCCTCCCCATATCCCCCATATCTCCCTCCCCATATCCCCCATATCCCCCCTCCCCCATATCCCCCCTCCCCCATATCCCCCCTCCCCCATATCCCCCATATCCCCCTCCCCCATATCCCCCCTCCCCATATCCCCCATATCCCCCCTCCCCCATATCCCCCATATCCCCCCTCCCCCATATCCCCCATATCCCCCTCCCCATATCCCCCTCCCCATATCCCCCATATCCCCCCTCCCCCATATCCCCCATATCCCCCCTCCCCCATATCCCCCTCCCCCATATCCTCCCTCCCCCATATCCCCCTCCCCATATCCCCCCTCCCATATCCCCCCTCCCCATATCCCCCTCCCCATATCCCCCTCCCCATATCCCTCCTCCCCCATATCCCCCCTCCCCCATATCCCCCATATCCCCAAGTGAATCCAGCCCTAACCTTAACCTCTGCAATGCACGCGCAACCGTTGGCGTGCATTCATATACCTGCCTAACAGTGTTGCCTTTTACCCCTGCCACCACCCCCCCCCCCCCCACAGGAGAAGCACGCACACAACAATAGGATGTGAGGACTGGAGGAGGGCCCGCTGATGAGAGGCCACTGACCGTACACGAGGAAAGGGCCCTGGAACTGGCTGGCGGACCTGAGACCGGGAGGTTGCTGATGCAGAGGTCGGGGGCGTACTAGCGAGTGAGCCACCGACAGCCCGTCCCCGTATCCCCCCTCCCCTATATCCCCCTCCCCCGTATCACCTGATCACTGCCTGATGTCGAACCATGCATGCTTCATTGTGTATCGCAGGACCAAACGTCCAGGCACCCATCCCCGCAGATGCAGACCGCCCCGCAGGATGTCCCTCGCAGACCACAGGAGATGGAGAGACCCGCACCCTCCAGCATGCTACGCCCGCAGGATGCCCCTCGGAGACCACAGGAGACGGAGAGACCCGCACCCTCCAGCATGCGACGCCCGCAGGATGCCCCTCGGAGACCACAGGAGACGGAGAGACCCGCACCCTCCAGCATGCGATGCCGCAGGATGCCCCTCAGAGACCACGGGAGACGGAAAGACCCGCACCCTCCAGCATGCGACGCCCGCAGGATGCCCCTCGGAGACCACGGGAGACGGAGAGACCCGGACCCTCCAGCATGCGACGCCCGCAGGATGCCCTCGGAGACCACGGGAGACGGAGAGACCCGGACCCTCCAGCATGCGACGCCCGCAGGATGCCCCTCGCACACCACGGGAGACGGAGAGACCTGGAGCAACAGGGAGACTACACCCCCGTCACGTGCGGGAGCGACCACCCAGCGACGAGGGGGGCAGCCACAGGCCCCCGTCACATCTGAGCCAGGACACCACTACCCAGGGCACCACTACCCAGGACACCCCTACCCGGGACAGCACTACCCAGGAAGACGAAATACCGGACAGTGACTCAGAGTGGATGGGTGGAGACGAACCCCCACCCCAATGTACCATGGACTCAGAGTGGGACGAAGAGCACGACACAACGCCACTGCTGTCACCAACACCCTCCACCATCGCAGAAACACTCACCACGGTTGGGCACTTTAGTGATGAGGCGTCTGGTACACTCACTGGTGCGCACAACACAGCCGTCCCGGTACAGCAGGTGGAGGTAGGAGCAGCAGAGGGACCGGGCGGTCGGAGGGCAGCCCAGCCCAAGCGAACATCTGCCGCCCAGATGGATCCCGGGTTCCTGAAGTTACCACACCCACACATAGATCCGATGCAACCACCGACCCGGAGACGAGCGAAGAGAGTGACGGGCGGCTTGCGGCTGCTGCGGTCGCAGGTGGAGGAGTCCACCCGCGTCCAGGAGCTGGGAGTGGTGCCGGTCATGCGTGCCACCCAGGCTGACACCGCACGGGTGGCGTCCGCGGTGGAGGCAATGGGTGCGACGGTGTCAGACATGGGGAACGGTTTGCGAGGCCTGGGGCCTTCCGTGCAGGCGGCGTCTGTGGCCCAGGACATGGCTGCCCTCTCACAGGAGGTCATGAGCCAGTGCCAGCGCCAGATGGCAGAGGCGCTCAACGCCATAGCCCAGTCTCTGCAGGCCATGGCCCAGTCTCAGCAGGCCATGGCCCAGTCTCTGCAGGCCATCGCTGAGGGCATCGGCGCCAGTGGCCATGTGCGAGCCGGCGTCGCACTGTCACAGACAGGGTTTGCCAACCCCCTGGGCTCCATGGCTGCAAACCTGCAGACCCCTGTCGATACCAGCACGGGCCTCCAGGACTGGCAGCGCCAGATGTCGGGGGGGGCGTTGGATGGCCAGTCTGTTCGCATCCCCCACCCATGTAGAGGCCTGGGGGCCATCGGGCACCCCGAGGGAGGAGGAGGTGGTGTGGTCCGTCCCGGCTCCCTCTGTAGGGGAGGTCCCGGTACACCGCGACACCTCGGACTCCCCCCTTCCGTCCCAGGTGCATCGGGTGGGCAACGGGCAGGACAGGCTGGCAGGTCGCCATCCCAGTCGCCCGGGCTGCAGCCTGGCCCATCTAGGCCAGGACGCCCCAGGAAACGGCTGTCAAAGGTATCCAGTGTCAGAGGGCAGGAATCACAGGAGTCCACCTCCAGTTCTGCTGTACCGTCTGGGGAACCACGTAGACATAGTCAAAGGGCCCGTAAGGCCAAACAATTAGACACTGAGTAAGTTGGCACGGGTGCAGGGCACAGATGAGATTTAGGGGCTAGGGCACGTGCATGAACTCCTTTGGTTATTAAAGTCAATGTTACACCTACCGAAGCTGCCTTTGTGCTCTGTCCAAAGTGTGCGGGGGTGTCATGTACGTTGAGCGCAAGTGTGTGTGTGAGGGGTGGTCTTACCTCAGCCCCAGGTGAGTCTGCCCCCTTCCCCCTGGGCCGCCATCAACATCCCCCGGGCAGAGGACGGGACCGTGCGCTGCAGTGTCACAGCCGCATGCAGGGATGGTCCGGGTGGATGGTGGTACTGTAGCCATGGGTCAGACATAGTCCAACGATGTAGAGCCAGGAGCTCATCGCAGGGCGGGTTGTCATCATCCTCCATGGCCTGCAATAGACACGCGTCCACCCGCAACTGTGTGAGCCCGGCCCGTTGTGCCGCAGGTGGATCGGCAATGGGGGGGGGGGCGGGGTGTGCATGCGGGTGGGGTGGGTGGGGTTGGGGAGGGGGCTGAGGGGGCTGGGTGGGTGGATGGGTGGGGGGTGTGGGTGGTCGGCTGTTGCCATGGTGTGCGGTCTGTGGCCATACTACCCGATTCCCACGCCCATCTAGTCAGTCTGTCCCGTGCCCGCTGGGCCAGCCGGTAACGGTGGACAGCCACCCGCCTGTGTCTACCTCGTCTGCCCTGACCATTGCCCCCATCCCCCTCATCTGGGGAGGACTGAGCCTCTTCCTGCTGCTCCTCCACTCCGCCCTCCTCTGCCTGCGGCACATAGCCCCTCTGCTGGGCTATGTTGTGCAGGACGCAGCACACCACAATGATGCGGCCGACCCTATCTGACCGATACTGGAGGGCGCCCCCAGAGAGGTCCAGGCACCTGAAACGCATCTTCAGCACACCAAAGCACCTCTCGACCACTCCCCTTGTCGCTACATGGGCATCATTGTAGCGGTTCTCCGCCTCATTGCGTGGCCTCCGTATAGGCGTCATCAGCCACGATCGCAATGGGTAGCCCCTGTCGCCCAGCAACCAGCCCCTCAGCTGGGGATGGCGTCCCTCGTACATGCCGGGGATGGATGACCGCGACAACACGAATGAGTCGTGTACACTGCCTGGGTGACGGGCGCAGACGTGCAGGATCATCATGCGGTGGTCGCAGACCACCTGTACGTTCATCGAATAGGTCCCCTTCCTATTAGTGATCACGGCCCTGTTATCTGCAGGTGGCCGCACGGCGACGTGCATCCCATCGATCGTGCCCTGGACCATGGGGAACCCGGCAACGGCAGAGAAGCCCACGGCCCGGGCATCTTGGCTGGCCCGGTTCACGGGGAAGCGGATGTAGCGGTGCGCCATGGCATATAGGGCATCTGTCACTGCCCAGATGCACCGGTGCACCGATGTCTGCGATATGCCGGACAGGTCCCCAATCGGTGCCTGGAATGACCCCGTTGCATAAAAGTTCAGGGCCACCGTAACCTTGACGGACACGGGGAGAGGGTGTCCCCCGCCAGTGCCACGCGGTGACAGTTGTGCTAGCAGGTGACAGATGTGTGCCACGGTTTCCCGGCTCATCCGGAGTCTCCTCCTGCATTCCCGGTCCGTGAGGTCCTGGTATGACTGCCGGGGCCGGTACACACGGGGCGCCCTCGGGTGCCTCCGATGCCGTGGGGCCGCGACGTCCTCCTCCCCCTCCTCGTCCTGTAGGTCAGGTGTCCCTCCAGCCTGGGCAGCTGCCACCTGCCCCTCTGCGGCAGCCTGCGCCGCCTCTCTGGCACGCTCCTCCTCCTCCTCCTCCTCCTCCTCCTCCTCCTCCTCCTCATCCAGGGCAACATAGACATGAGCGGCTGCCACCACGGCGGCCAACATCGCTGGATGATCTGAAAACATGACGGCCTGACGGGGGGGAGGGGAAGGACGACATGTCATCATTGCCCATATCCCCTCCTGCCCCCAGCCAGGTGGCATGGACCGCATGGGTCCAACTGTTGGAGGCTGGCACCTGGCCAGGTGGACCAAATCACTTGCCCTCCCATCCCCCTCCTCGGCACGGACCCCCCCCCAACCTCCACCCCAGCACGGACCCCCCCCAACCCCCAACCTCCACCCCGGCACGGACCCCCCCCAACCTCCACCCCAGTACGGACCCCAACCCCCAACCTCCACCCCAGCACGGACCCCCCCCCCAACCTCCACCCCAGCACGGACCCCCCCCAACCTCCGCCCCAGCAGGGACCCCCCCCAACTCCCAACCTCAACCCTGGCACGGACCCCCCCCCCCCAACCTCCACCCCAGCACGGAACCCCCCCAACCCCCAACCTCCACCCCGGCACGGACCCCCCCCCCAAACCTCCACCCCGGCACGGACCCCCCCCCAAACCTCCACCCCGGCACGGACCCCCTCCCGGCACTCCCCCGGAGCCCAGCCTACTCTAACCAGACACCCCCCCCGCCGCACACACACACACAACCCGAGACACACCTCTCCTCACGCAATCAGTCTGCGGCCACGCCATTTCCTGCCCAGAGCCAACCCCCCAGGCCGTCACTCACCTCCACGCTGGTCGGCGTGAGCCTGGAGCACCAGGTCACGCCGATGAAAAGGAGGTTTGATTCACGTCGACGTGAACGGTCATCACGTCGATGGGACTTCGGCCCATCCGGAAGGGAGAATATCGGCAGGCCGAAAATCGGCTGCCTTGCGCAGACCCGTGACATTCTCCGCGGCAGCGGCGCCATTAACGCCCCGCCAACTTTTCTCCCTTCGGAGACTTCGGCAACCGGCGGGGGCGGGATTCACGGCGGCCAACGGCCATTCTCCGCCCCTCTGGGGGGTCGGAGAATGACGCCCGATGTTTTGGACAGTTGCTGATGGCAGGGTGGAAGGACTGGGACTGATCTTAGTTCAGACGTATGATTCAAGAGAACAGAGATTGTTCAGGTGAAGTTCACGTCTTTGAATTTCTGTCAAACAATTGTGATGCTGTAGCTGTTTGATTTTGTGCTTTTTTTCTGCTTTTCCCTTTATCATCAGTGCACTCCCCCTCATGGTACTGAAGACCTTCTCCACTGGTTTGTTTTGGCGAGGGCTTCAGTTGAATCATTGATCTGATTGTAGCAAAGCCGTTGGGCATGAGTTCCAAGGAGTCGTCATAAGCCAGGTGTGCACAGCTATTCATTTTGGCCACCCTTTGAGTAGTGGGGGAATTATTGACCCAATTCCTGTTACCTTAAGGGGATTCAGCATGGCCAATCCAGCTACCCAGCGCATCTTTTGGGTTGTGTGGGTGAGAGCCACACAGACACGGGGAGAATGAGCAAACTCCACACGGGCAGTGACCCGGGGCCGGAATCAAACCTGGGTCCTTAGCGCCATGAGGCAGCAGTGCTAACCACTAAACCACCGTGCTGCCCAACTATTGACCCATTTACTGTAAAATGTGTCAGAAGCACTTTCAGAAAAGCAGGCATTGATGTGCATGATGTTCTGTGAGTCATTACACAACAGTAAACCTGTGTAGTTCATGAAGGGCACAGTACCGTGGGAAAGACTTTGCAGCGGGATGGGTGCGTGGCGTGGGCAGCAATGTCCAGGACTGGAAGGCAGTCAGAAGCTTTCTCAAGACCTTAAGTCCTATTCTACAGATTTTGCATGTCATCAGGGCAGGAAGAGATCGGGGCACCCTTTTTCAATGCTGCCCTGATCTCACAACCACCTCAGCCACCACACCCTCCAGAACCCCCAATTACCTCTTAGGAGGTCCTCTTATGTACAGGGGACCCCTGGGCCCGATCCCTGGCACAGACAACCTGGCACCTGGGCACCTTGGCACTGCCAGCCAGGCACCATGCCAGTGCCCCTGCCAGCCTGACAGTGTCAATGTGCCCAGGTGCCAGGAGGAGTGCCAGGATCCAACTTGCTCTAGCCCAACCAGCCGAGGCCCTCCGGTGGCCTGGGAGACGCCCCCGCCCCCAGGGTTCTTTATGCCTGATTCACGTTTGTGTTGCCCAGTGCTAAACGTCATCGTGGTGAGGTCTCCCATGCATGGATACTCGATCCGGGCCTTGGGATAATAGGGCGCAGACATATTTAAATGAGCCAAATGGATCATCTAAATATGTTAATCTGGATCTCGCCCAGTGAGGGCAAGATCCAGTTCACAGCATCTCACAAGATCTGAGATCTCCCGAGGCGTTCCAAGTATTAGTCTCGCATAATTTAACGGCATTCTTGCATCACCGGGTGCTGAGAGGCCGTTCGATTGCACCCTCGGAGCTGTTTTTTTGGTCCTAACTCTGACGGATATTGCCGCGGGCAGGACTGGGAAATGTGGACAGTCATTATAAGTTAACGGCTGTCCGGATTTTCTCAGCCCGTCCACGATAATGCCTGCTGGATTCAGGACCAGAAAATTCCATCTTTAGTTTCTCTTTAGCTATCCAGCTAAATTCTGGAATCACCATAAATACTTTTGAGAGTGGTCCTACGTATCCATGGTGGAGGGAGATCGTTCAGATGCTTTATACAAGGGACTAAAAGTCCAGTATAATAATAATAGTAATAATCTTTTATTGTCACAAGTAATCTTACATTAACACTGCAATGAAGATACTGTGAAAAGCCCCTCGTCGCCACACTCCGGCGCCTGTTCGGGTACACAGAGGGAAAATACAGAATTCCAAATTACCTAACAGCATGTCTTTTGGGACTTGTGGGAGGAAACCCGTGCAGACACAGGGAGAACGTGCAGACTCCGCATAGAGAGTGACCCAAGCTGGGAATCGAACCTGTGAACCTGGCGCTGTGAAGCAACGGTGCTAACCACTGTGCTACCGTCCTGCGCTATGCAACCTGTCCTCATAATTTGACCCTTTTTACCCCGGTGCCATTCTGGTGAATCGGCACCCTATCGCCGTCGGTGCCTCTCCTGAGGTACAGTGCCCAGAAATGAATGCAGAATCTGAAGTGACTGTTGCATAGCTTTCGTCCCATTTGAGATCAAATTTCTAGTCTTCACCTGTACTTTGCCCCACTGGTTGTAAACATTTTTACCAGCAGGAATTTATTTATTGCTTAAAATAGGCTTTTAGTGCCGCAACTGTTCATGCACAGCCACACTCTCCGCCCGCCCAAATTCAAAATGGCAGGATGGCAGAAGCCATCATTCATCGAAAAGGAGAACGAAGAGGATTCAATAGATTATTCATAACTTTATTGAATTTGCTGCCTTTAACACCAATTAAGGCAGCAGTTTCTTTTACGGCTGCAGTAGTTCGCGAAAATATACTCAAGATAAAATGCTATTTTTAAATTTGCTAAGACATTTCAGTACTTAAAGTGTTCAATCCAACTTGAGAGGTTATTTTCAGCCCATCCCACCTGCAAGTTTCACACAAAATGTTGACATTGTCTTCCTTCTTCATTAGCCGTGTTGTTTTTAACCTTAGATTAATCTAGCACGGAGAGGGTTGTACTTTTGTATTCATCATTTCTTTCCCCCCCCTCAAATGTCTTCACATCTCCAAAACTGAGAGATAATATCAGGCCAGAACAAACCAACAATAACAACATCTTTTTTTTTTGAACACACTGGGGAACTTTTAACTCTTTACTTTCAGTACAGTTTTCATCTGGTGTTGATTATAAAAGTGTGCGGGAGGCTTCTCATATTTCCATTTAGTGATAGATTTGAGACTGACAGTTGCCTTGATGAAATGATGTTCCATTCAATAACATCTAGAGAAGCAGATAGCCACAACTATGGCATTCCCCTTGCGATCGGTAGCAACAGGCAAACGAGCAAGAAATGCTTTGCCGCCATTCAGTGCTACAGGTATGTCAACCCCCTCCATCTCGCTTGCCCGTAGGAAAGTCCTGCCGTGCGCTGTTGCAGTATTCTGTCTTTATTCACATTTTCTTTTTTTTTAAATTTAGAGTCCCCAATTCATTTTTACCAATTAAGGTGCAGTTTAGCGTGGCCAATCCACCTAACCTGCACATTTTTGGGCTCCCTGGGGGTGAAACCCACGCAAACACGGGGAGAATGTGCAAACGCCACACGGACAGTGACCCAGAGCCGGGACCGAACCTGGGGCTTCGGCGCTGTGAGGCCGCAGTGCTAACCCACTGCACCACCGGGCTGTCCTCTTATCCACATTTTCATCTGCGCGTTAAGATTCTTTATTCCGAATCCACTCAGTCGACGATTCAGTACTTTGAACACTTTTGCAATTTGAGTTATAAAAGCAAGGGGGGAACCATGGCTTATTCAATGAATAAGATATTTGTGGTTTGGTACACTAAAAGTAATTGAATTACTCATCACTGTATTCGTCTGTGAAAAAAAAAGGTAATGGAAGGCAGGTGTATTGTCAATATTATTTAATATTTAGCCCACACCCTTGTGGATCTCACTGGATTGCTGCCGTTCCCTGATGAGAAGGTGAAGAATTGGTGGACTACCATTTACCAATGTTTGCTTAGATCTGGAAAACAAGGCACTGCGAATCGCTCCTTGAAATTTCTGGTCTCTGTCGAGAAAGTTCATGATCTCAACTCATAAATCTAGCCCTCCTTGTTAAAAGAGTGGCGGTACTCAAGGTACAGACCTGTCAGATTCCCACAGGTAATCCTGCACCAACAATGCTGCAATAACCCCAACAGATTTTGAAGACGGTCGATTTTTGATGAGAAAATTATTTCATTGTGAAAAAGGCACCAATTAAAGTGATGAATGGCAAAACATTATTGGACGATAGGCCTTCGGCTCTCTGTGCATTTATTTACTGCATCCAACTGAAATAAAACGGAGCGGAATTAGGGGATGAAGAACCCAGCTGGAGTACCAAACCGTCCAATCACCAATCAGATACTACACCTGATTTTCCTGTCCAATAATTTCAATGACATTCACCCTCTCAGACCATTTTAAATTGCAGGTTTTGGGAGACGAGCCCTGGGCATATAGTTGGAATTTGGCAAACCTGAGTGCATTCGAGTTGGTATAAGCAACTTTTCATCATTTTCATCTTTTTTTTTGATAAACAATTTTATTAAGACATTTTGGCACAATAAACAACAATAATATAAAACAGTGTGCAAAAAACAATCGTTACAGTGCAAGAAACCCAGCTCTCCTCACACAAGGACCAGCCTAACTACCCCCCTAACCTACATTACCCTAACCCCCCCTCCCACACACCCCCACACCCCCGCTGACGATTAATCTTCCGCAAAGTAGTCGATGAATGGTTGCCATCTCCAGGCGAACCCATACAGTGACCCTCTCAAAGCGAACGTAATCTCCTCCAGACCGAGAGAGCTTGCCATATCTGATAGCCAGGCCTCCGACTTCGGAGGTTTTGAGTCCCTCCATGCCAGCAGAATTCGTCGCTGGGCTACCAGGGACGCAAAGGCCAAACCGTCAGCCTCTCTCTCCCCCTGGACTCCCGGGTCCTCCGAAACCCCCAAAATAGCCACCTCTAGACTCATCACCACCCCTGTTTTCAGTACCCGGGACATAACATCCGCGAACCCCTGCCAGTACCCCCTGAGTTTTGGGCATGCCTAAAACATGTGGGCATGGTTCGCCGGCCCTCCCAAACATCTGGCGCACCTGCCCTCCAATCCGAAAAATTTACTCATCCGGGCCACTGTCATTTGGACCTGGTGGACGACCTTAAATTGAATCAGGCTGAGCCTGGCGCATGTTGCGGTCGCATTTACCCTGCTCAACGCCTCTGCCCACAAGCCCTCTTCTATCTCACCTCCGAGTTCCTCTTCCCACTTGAGCTTCAGCTCCTCAGTCTGTGACTCCTCCACTCTCATAAGGTTTTTATATATATCCGAGACCCTCCCCTCCCCCACCCTCCACTGGACACTACCCTGTCCTGAATCCCCCTAAGTGGCAGGCGTGGGAAGGATGAAATCTATCTGCGTAGAAAGTCCCGCACCTGCAGGTACCTGAACTCATTCCCTCTCGCCAGCCCAAATTTTTCCTCTAATGCCCTCATGCTCGGAAAGCTCCCTTCCTAGAACAAATCCCCCATCCTCTCAATCCCTGCCCTCCGCCATGCTCGGAATCCACCGTCCACATTCCCCGGGGCAAACCGGTGATTGTCGCAAATTGGGGACCAAACCGATGCTCCCACTCCCCCCACGTGCCTTCTCCATTGGCCCCAGATCCGCAAGGTCGGCACCACTATGGGGCTGGTGGAGTACCGTGCCGGCGGGAGCGGCAGGGGCGCTGTAACCAGGGCCGCCAAACTGGTGCCCCTTCACGAAGCGGCCTCCATCCGCCCCCAAACCGACCCCGCACCCATCATCCACTTCCTTATCATAGCTATGTTGGCCGCCCAGTAGTAATTACTAAAGTTTGGCAGCGCCAGCCCCCCTTCCCCTCGGTTCCTCTCGAGCATCAATCTCCTCACCCGTGGGGACTTTCCCGCCCACACAAATCCCATAATCATTTTATTAACCTTCTTGAAAAAAGACCGCGGAATGAAAATGGGGAGACACTGGAAAACGAACAGGAATCTCGGGAGGATCATCATTTTAACCGTCTGCACTCTCCCCGCTAGTGTCAGTGGGAGCGCATCAACTCCCACTCACTCTTTGCCATGTTCAGTTTGTACCCCGAGAACCAGCCAAATTCCTTCAGGATTCCCATGATTTCACCCATCCCAGCCACTGGATCCGTGATGTATAAGAGCAGGCCATCGGCGTACAATGAAACTCTGAGTTCCACCCTCCCCAGTACCAGCCCCTTCCAGCCCCTAGAAGCTCTCAGGGCAATTGCCAGCGGCTCTTTTGCTAGCGCAAACAGCAGTGGGGAAAGGGGACACCCCTGCCTTGTCCCACGGCACAGTCTGAAATAGTCAGATGTCGTCCTGTTCATCCTCACACTCGCCTCCGGAGCCTGGTACAACAGTCTGACCCAGTCGATAAAGCCCTCCCCGAACCCAAAACGTCCCAGTACCTCCCATAGATAGTCCCACTCAACCCGGTCGAAAGTCTTCTCGGCATCCATTATCACAACTACCTCTACCTCCTTACTCTCCGGGGGCATCATAAACACATTCAGCAGCCTTCTTAGGTTGGCCACCAGCTTCCTGCCCTTGACAAACCCGGTTTGATCTTCCATAATGACGTCTGGCACACAGTCCTCAATCCTTGCCGCCAAGAGCTTGGCCAGAATTTTAGCATCTACGTTGAGCAGAGATATCGGCCTATAAGACCCACATGCCTCCGGGTCTTTGTCCCATTTCAATATCAGGGAGATGGTGGCCTGTGACATCGTCAGGGGGTAAAACCCCTATGTCTCTTGCCTCATTGAAAACCCTAACCAGCACCGGCCCCACTATCTCGGAGAACTTTTTGTAAAACTCCACCGGATACCCATCTGGCCCCGGGGCTTTACCCAATTGCATGGCCCTCAAGCCCACCAATATTTCTTCGGTCCTAATCGGGGCCCCCAGCCTGTCTACCAATCCCCTGCCCACTTTTGGGAATGTCAGTTCATCCAGAAAGCGTCTCATCCCCTCCGGCCCGCAGGGGGTTCCGAGGTGTAAAGCTTACTATAGAAGTCCCTGAACACCATGTTCAGCCCCGCCGGATCCCCTACCAAGTCACCCCCCCCCCCCCCACCCCCCGCCCCCCCCCGTCGACTACCTTCCCTATTTCCCTGGCCGCTTCCCTCTTCCTCAGTTGCTGTGCCAGCATTCTATTGGCTTTCTCCCCATGCTCTTAACTCGCAGCCCTTGCCTTCCTAAGCTGCTCCACAGCCTTACCTGTGGACAACACCCCAAACTTAGTCTGTAGCCTTCGTTGTTCCCTTAATAGTCCTGCCCTCGGGGCCTCCGCGCATCTCTTGTCTGTCTGTATGATTTCCCTTACAGGTCGGTCCATTTCTGCCCTGTCCGTCCTGTCCCTATGTGCTCTAATCGAAATCAGCTTCCCTTTCACCATCGCCTTCAGCGCTTCCCAGAGCACCGCCGCTGTGACTTCCCCTGTGTCATTGACCTGCAGGTAGTTCTGCATACAGTTCCTCACCCTCTCACACACTGCCTTGTCCGCCAACAAACTGACCTCCAGCCTCCATTGAGGGCTGATGCACGGTCAATGACCACTAAAGCGAGGTTGTAGTCCAACTGAAGGCTTTAATAAGCTAGATGTTTCCCCCAGCAGGTCAGGTACAGAATGAAGGCTGCTGGGGCAGCAAGGTCTCTTATAACCCGCCTAGCAGGGGGGAGCTACCATACAGCTTGACCAATAGGAAGTAGACAATTTCTACCAATGGTGTTCCAGCATTACCAGGTACCGTAATACCGCTACTACCACAAGGGCGCTGAAAACTTTCCTGGCAGACCTGAAGATCAACCCAGTGTGGGGCATGGTCCGAAATAGCGATCGCCGAATATTCTACGCCCATCGCCCCGTTAACAAATCCCAGCTCATGATGAAAATATCAATTCGGGAAGACACCTTATGGACATGTGAGTAGAACGAAAGCTCCCTCCCCGTCGGCCGACTAGCCCTCCATGGATCAGCCCCCCCCATTTGCTCCATGAACCCCCTCAGTTCTTTTGCCATTGCCTGCATCTTACCCGTTCTTGAGCACGACCGGTCTAGGCTGGGGTCAAGGACTGTGTTAAAATCACCTCCCATAATCAGCCTGTGCGAGTCCAGGTCAGGTATCTTTCCCAGCAGTCTCTTAATAAAATCCACGAGTGGAAGACCTGGCTAATCCAGGTTGACCTGGTCAGCTACTTTCAGATGAGTCTCCTGAAGCATTATCACGTCCGCTTTCAGTGCCCTCAGATGCGCGAACACACGTGCCCTCTTTCCCGGCCCGTTTAACCCTCTAACGTTCCAGGTGATCAGCCTGGTTGAGGGGCACCATGCCCCCCATCCCCCCCGCCGATCAGCCATCCCCTTTCTTGGCGCCGCCCCCAGCCCTGTGTCGTGCTTCCCCTGGCCCGCATCCTGGCAGCCCACACCTCAGACCTCCTCCATGATCAAGCACCTAAGTCCCTCCCTTGTCAGCAGAACAACTACCCCCCCCCCCCCAGCAACAACACCCTGTAACCTAACCCCTGCCATAAACTAACTAAATACACCCCCCCCCACCTGGCCTCCGTAGACCAGTTCACCCAGCTAGCCTGGTGACTCTCGACTCCGGCGCCAACAAGTCTCCCACCTATTGTTCCCTCTGACCCATCCCCCCCGCCCATCAACACCACTTCCCCAAACCAGCCATCCTTGAGCAATTGCTCTGAAAAGAAACAAACAAAACGAGAAACAAAGAGAACCCCAACGCTAATGCAAATCAAATAAAACTGAATAAGTAATAGGCACTTCCAACCCCCCAGGCCCAAACACAAAAAGCCCCCAGCACCATATACCTTAACCTCCCTCTTTTATACCAACAAAAACTCTAGTACAGGTGGGAAACAAAAAAACCAGGTAGAGAAAAAGAAAAACACCAGAAAAATGTGTAAACATCGCTCAGTGTCTTATTAACCCAAGTCCAAAAAGTCCTCAGTTCGGCACCAGCCCTTCTCTCTTGGTAAAGTCCATCGCATCCTCGGGCACCTCAAAGTAATGGTGCCGTCCCTTGTGTGTGACCCAAAGGCGCGCCGGATACAGCAGCCCAAACTTCCCCTGCTTCTTAAACAGAATCTCTTAGACTTGCTTGTAGCCTGCCCTTCTTCTGGCCACCTCCACACTCAGGTCCTGGTAGATGCGCAAGACACTGTTATTCCAATGGCAGCTCCGCGTCCGCTTGGCCCACTGTAGCACCCGCCCCTTGTCCAGGAACCTGTGGAACCTGACCACCATCGCTCGGGTGGGGCCTCCCGCTCGCGGCTGCCTCGCCAGCACCCTGGGCACGGGAAGACATCATGTCCCAACAGCTTCTGGAACATGCCCGCCACATACGCTGCAGCACCCTCTCCCTCAGCCCCCTCCGAGAGCCCAACGATTCTCAAATTCTGCCGATGAGACCTATTTTCCAGGTCCTCCACCTTTTCCAGGAGCCTTTTTTTGCTGGCCCTTCAGCCTCTCCACCTCCGCCTCCACCCACCGTTTGGTGATGCTCCTGCTCTTCCAGTGCCTTTTCCAGCTTCTGGATCATACGATCCTGGGCATCCAGCCTATGCTCAAGGCGCTCGAGAGCAAATTCATCTCGACTGGTGCAATTGCTGGCTGGAAATCCTACTCATGGTTTGCGTAAGGGTTAAGGATAAGGAAATTCTATCTCATCTGGCCATTGTGTGCATCCGGTACTTATATGCCACATTGGAGGTACAATCCTTCTATGACCTGGTTCGACAAATTTAGTGGCTCGAGCCTGTATTTCACCCAAATTGTGAACAACGTATGAAATGAAATGCAAACATCTATCTAAAATGTCTCTACTTAATGTTGGAAACTTGGTTTATCTGATGATCCAACTGAACCGAAATATCAAGTGAACTCATTATTACATGTAAAACTTTTCCCCTCTTATGTGAGGTAAGAAGTCAGCAACAATATCCAAATCATTTGGCCTTGTTTTCTTACTGTGTGATTTTGTTCCTCAACGTTGCAGCAGTAAGATATTGGTCAGTGCCATTTTCTACCAAATCTCTGACTGGTTGTTAATAAGCTGCTGTTCAACTGCAGCTTTTGAGTGCCATCATCTGAGGAATATTCTTCATGGTTCCAGATCACTTCTTTCTCCTCATACCTCTTTTCTAATGTAAACTTTTAAAAATTATTTCACGGGATGTGGTTGCCGTTGGCTCGGCCAAGATTTATTTCCCATCCCTAGTTGTCCTTGGGAAGGTGGGGGTGAGCTGCCTTCTTGAACCGCTGCAGTGCATGTGGGGTAGGTACATCCACTGTGCTGTTATATATTTTTAAAAATCTTAATTGTCATAAGTAGGCTTACATTAACACTGCCATGAAGTTACTGTGAAAAGCCCCTAGTCGCCACATTCCGGCACCTGTTCAGGTACACAGAGGGAGAATTCAGAATGTCCAAATTACCCATTTTGCACGTTGGGATGGCCTCAGGACTGTGGGATTTTCACAGTAACTTCATTGCAGTGTTAATGTAAGCCTACTTGTGACAATAAAATTATCACAATCTTTTGGGACTTGTGGGAGGAAACCGGAGCACCTGGAGCAAACCCACGTGGACACAGGGAGAACGTGCAGATTCCGCACAGACAGTGACCCAAGCCAGGAATCGAACCTGGGACCCTTGCGCTGTGAAGCCACAGTGCTAACCACTGTGCTACCGTGCCGCCCACGAGGGAGTTCCAGGAATTTGACCTAGCGACAGTGAAGGAACGGAGATACATTCTCAAGTCAGGATGGTGAGTTACTTGCCGGGGAACTTGAAGGCGGTGGTGTTCCCATGTGTCTGCTGCCCTTGTCCTTTGAGGATAAAAATAAATATTTTTTCTTTAATATTTTGCCCTCCAGTGTTACCTGTTTCTTCTCCCCTGTATCATTCCTAAAGGTGCTGGCCCCTGCTGGAGTTCAGTTCCACAAGCTCTGAAAACCCTCTGACATTTTAACCAAGCAGCTATTAATCATGTGTGAACTTTATCCAATGGGTACGAGCAGTAATTTGATGATGGAGAATATTACAGCCAAGCTGAGCCTATCCTCACCCATCTTTCACATGTATCAAATTTTCATCATCTGTTACTCGGTGACAATGAGGAGCAGGAAACCTGGCTGATTATTCTTCCCCTTTCTCTGGTCCTATGGCATGGAGATCAGTTGTAGCATCGAAACCACAACCTTGCTTGAGGTCAGCTAACTCAGCACAGGCCACGTAACGGATCTGAGGTTTTCCTGTTCTGCATGGTGCAAGCAGTGTGCTTACCACCTGAGCCTTTGGAGGGAGGAATTTGTCTGTCTTCTCATTTCTCCATGCACTATTGCTTTGTGAGCAACCAACAAGCTACGAACAGTGACTAGACGGTAGGTGTATAGTCACTCTTTCCTCTTTTTCCTCGCCTTTTGAGTGACTCACTAAACTCCGCACCAAAGTTTCATTCCGATAACATGGCACAGACTGGGAATCTATCTGTTATGAGATCCATCAATGCAACATATAGCTATACCCTCCCACGCATTTTGAACTTTGACCGTGACACCCTACAATATTTTTCAACCTCAAAATTTCATGACTATATCTGGGGGGGGGGGGGGGGGGGGGTCTTAGACAATGGTGACCCATCTTGCAGCAAGTTTAATGACAACTTTGTGTTGTGGACTTCTGCTCAAAGGTATCCAGAACTAAACCTCCCATTTTATTCAAGAACTCTAACAGCCGTCACTGACGTTAGACTTGAGCTCATTCCCACTTTCATCACCTAGGCAGCAACCTGGCCCAACTGATTGCGCCCCCCCCCACTGGGCAATTCGCTCCACTGGATCAGTACGCAGCTGGTTAAGGTGAAAGTAACTCACTCTTATCCCATCCATCATGTCTGCATTTGGAAGGAGTGAAATGACACAACAAATTTGCAGAGCCGCAGACCTCAGCAATTCTTATTAATTTCACCTTCCGATGCTAGTTTCACAAGTTAAACACCACCGACCAGAAAATAAATCGCTCTAGACTTTCACTCTTTTTTAAAGCCAGGTCCATCGGTGGAAGTTTTATTTTCAAATGTGATGGGACAGGCGTTAAAGTACAGTTGGAAAGAGAAGGCAGGCTCTAAATCTTTATCTAATTAAATGGTGTTTGTTTACAAGTAGCTTGGGACCTGTTTTATACTTTAAAAAAAATAATTTTATTGTCACAAGTAGGCTTACATTAACACTGCAATGAAGTTACTGTGAAAATCCCACAGTCCTGAGGCCATCCCAATGGCATGCGGCGCACACCGCGATGACGCCGTTTCGGAGGGGGCGAAGCATACGGAAACAATCGCCGCTCCCAAGTCCGTTGTAAAAAGGGATTCTCTGCCTGATCGCCGATTACGAAATTGGTGTCGGGAAACAGAGAATCTCGCCCAATGTGTCTGATTGAGGCAGCTATGCACTTTACAGACTTCAATAAGAACACGGGGAGACCACACCAAGTAAAATAAAGAAACGTAGCTTTATTTACAACACAATATTTACACTGCCCGGTAAATCCCCACCGGGTTCCTGCTCTGGTCGGTGGCCGACATTTTATACAAAGGTTAATAGAGATTCATCGATGGGCCAAATGGCCTCCTTCTGCACTGTAAATACTATGAAAAATTCCCACCCCTCGGGGGGGAGCTCGTACTCCACAGGGACCACATTCCCACCCCATACAGGCGATTACTCTGACCTTGCCAAAAAAGCTAATTAAAGGTTAAAACGCATCCCCATGTAGATAAATCTTTGGCAGTAAATAAAAATTATCACCTTGTATAGTTGTCAAATGACAAACATGCAGTAAGGTACAATCTTTTTATTCTGTTTCAAAAATTCCGTAACCAGTCACGGGAGCCTCCCAAAGCATTGGACCAAGAAGGATTAACCTCCTTGATTTCCACAGTGTGTTCCCAATCTCAACTTTGGCATCTGGGCCCCACAGACAAAAAGTATTCAGATTTGTTCCTGCAGAAAGGAAGAGAAATAGAATGTGAATCATTCTGGCTGCTCTCAGGAACTTCCTGACCTTTCAATTCAGAGCAGCATTGGAAAAGCTTGGGCTTTCCATTCTCAGGTTTGGAAATATCTGTGGTGCGAGGGAACTAGACAGACAAGAAATCGACTCTTAACAGTGAGCAGTTTTGACTTTGAGCAGTTGTGACAACCAGGTAATGATGTATTTCCAGACTCTATTACATCTCTCCCAAAATCTATTTCCATTGACTTTATAGCTGAATCACTCTCACAGAGAGCCAGCACCGATGCAAAGGGCCAAATGGCCTCTTCCTGTGCGATAACCAGGGCATGATTCGATGATTTTAATATTTCATCAGGAATGATGTAAAATTCACTGGGTGGAATTTTGTGCCGTTGGGATTTTACGCTGCGGCTGAAGTCAATGGATTTTTAAACAGCTCGCCCTATTTCACGGATTCACCCTCTACCGCAACAGGGTAAAATTCTGCCTCACTGTTACTCATTTTATAGTGAACAGGATCTTCTGCACCGCCCCCCCCCCCCCCCTCCCTCTCCCCACAGTATGCTTTGCAACGGTGGAGACAGCGCACCTCCTCCATTGGCCGGTGATGGGATCTTCCGCCACGGGGGTTGCCACCGGCGGGACTGGAAGATCCTGTCGGGACTGGCACGAAGGGCCAGAAAGATTTGGCCAGTGTTGCACAAAGTCAAGATGTACCCTAACGATCTTCAGCTGGATTTGAGCAATGGTTTCAGGACAAATCATTACTCAAAAAAATAAACGGGCGAGTCACAAAACGCATTTTTTAAAAAATGATATATGTACCTGCTCCGTCTGCATAGGTAAAACAAAGGACTAAACCAGATGTCAAGAAGCTTGCAAATATATGTGTTTCATGCTCTAAATGTCATTCTTAAAAAATATAATGTTTTTGGAAAAATACAGAAAGTCACACAACGGAACTGATGAGCTGACCAGTACTCACTCAAGATCATGCCTTTGTATTATTTTCACCTAATTGTGATGAAAAATGAAATTGAAAATTGCTTATTGTCACAAGTAGGCTTCAAATGAAGTTACTGTGAAAAGCCCCTAGTCGCCACATTCCGGCACCTATTCGGGGAGGCTGGGACGGGAATTCAACCGTGCTTTTGGCCTGCCTGGGTCTGCTTTCAAAGCCACCGATTTAGTCCTGTGCTAAACAGCCCCTTAAGGGAGAAGATGAGAAGGAATAAGCTGGCCAAGTCATTAATGGTTGAAGACACAACCACACATCCTTTGACAAATTAAAGTTCTCTAGAACGTAACTGCTTAGCACCACCTACCACCCGCTTAAAATGGGCTTTAAGCTGTACCCATGGACCCTTTCCTTGCTCCTTTCTGAGACTGATGGACATCATTCCATGTGCTCAGGTTAACCAAATAAAATTTCAGTGTCGCAGCAGCCTGGAAGAACTGAGTGAGTCTGACCTCATGATGATTCACAACTTGACAGAAAGTTACTTCAAAATATCCCATCGGTTCACTTTGCCTCAGATCTAATCAATACTTGGAAAAATGATTACAGGCTGTGTGTGGAGTGACAGTAACAGCACTTCAACGTTTCTTCTGGTTTTTTTTTTAATTAGCTGCACTGTATGATGCTTCTCCATTATTTTGGAATGAGCTAAGCCCAGAAGAAAAAGGATAATGCATAACTAATGTTCCCCTCTTCCCCTATTCTCCTGTTGATCTCAATCACAACCAAAACTCCGCATTCTATGCTGTTGGTCATTCCTCTTGCTTCACTGCACGCAATGGCTGTCATTATACTGCAGTCAAAACTACCTGCATAATGCAGTGGTGGTGTTGGCAGACTTGAGGTAAACTAAGAACTATCCCTCCCTGCACTGTCGCTGTACAGAGTTCTTCCCCTGTGCATTTGTGCGCATGCGCAAAGCTCTGCTTCTGGTCAATGTATTTTCAGTGCTATTAGAAAGTGAGAGGGACAGTCCCCTTTTCTTCTAACAATGAAACACTTCCATTTTAAGGTTAAAGGATTGCAGCGTGCCACCTGGGTATTTAAACTTGGACTTGCAGTCGGCTAAAGTCATACCACAGCCAACCTTATTCCCAATTGTTAACAGCATTGTGCACCGATATCCATGTTGTACAAAAGCGACAGTACAATGGCAGCTTGAGATAAGGAAGTTCCAATTGCCTGCTTGAGATGTTTAACTGATAATCATCTTATATCCTGTCCTGCACTGTGATTTCTGCTGTTCTGTGTAGTTCTTCACTTTGCAGCATTTTCATGGTTGCAACAATAGAGAATGTTTTTGGCATGTTCTTTTGGAATTAGAGAAACACTCCTGGAAAGTGTCATCGCGGCTTTATCAATTTCTCAGCCCTATAGCCCGTTCTTCCTTTATTTAAAAAAAGTAACTTAGTTAAATAATTTCCCATTTCTTGGCCTGCCTCCCGATTAATATATCATTATTTGAATATTCCTCGAATCATTCATTCCTTATATTTTCCTGATTATTCTTTTATAAGTGCTGTATTTTTATACATTGTGTATTTATTTTTTAAGCACATTATGTGGTGTTATGTTAGTTACAGGCATTGCTCTGTAAGATTACATCATGAAGGAGGAGTAGTAAGTAATGATAATTTGGTAGTCGGTGCGGCTCTCACATTGCAGGTTTTTTTGCTTGAAAAGTGGTCCTTGCTTGAAAAATAGTGAGGATCACTGCCTTCATGAAAGCCAGTGTTTTTTTTACAATTCCAGTCAGTAGTGTTCCCATGTATCTGCTGCCCTTGTCCTTCTAGACAGTAACAGACATGAGTTTTGGAAGGTGCTGCCTAAGGATCCTTGCTGAGTTCCTGCAGTGCATCTTGTAGATGGCAGCTCAGTTGGCTAGGCAGCTGGTTCATGATGCAGAGCAAGGCCAGCAGCGCAGGTTCAAGTCCTGTACCAGTTGAGGTTATTCATTAAGGCTCCTCGCCTGAGGTGTGGTGATCCTGAGGTTAAACCACCACCAGCTAGCTCTCCCTCTCAAAGGGGAAAGCAGCCTATGGTCACCTGAGACTATGGCAGCTTTACCTTTACACATTGCTGCTACTGTATGTCAGTGGGGGAGGGAGGGAATGGGTATTGACGAGGCACCAATCAAATGGGCTACTTTGTCCCAGGTGGTGTCAAGCTTCTTCAGTGTAGTTGGAGCTGCATTCATCTGTAATGTTCTCTAAATGCACGGATGGCCATGTCTTTGTAGTTGAAGTGATCAGAGAACATAGGGCTTTGTGAATGAACAGAACTGTTTATTAACAAACTAAAACTCAAAACGGTTTCTATGATATCTATTATGATTGCAGTTGGATACTATGGCTAAATACAAATAACTATGATTAACTATTATTAATTGCTGTTGACTAAGGAGCTACTTGATATGCAACTGAACTGTACGACTGCTGTCCCCGTCTTGCCTCACATGTGCCTGTGTTCCAGTAACATTTACCTGTCGCCACACCACCTGTGGTCGGATGCTAGAATTGTAATCTATACATAGAGGCACTAATGTTTACATACAGTTTGGTATTATATTATATGCACAGATGATAGTACACATATCATTTGGTACCAGGAGTGGGGAGTATTCCATCACATTCCTGACATGTGCCTTGTAGATGGTGGATAGACTCTGGGGAGGTCAAATACTCCTCGCTGGGCTTCTAGCCTCTGACCTGCTCTTGTAGCCACAGTATTTTTATGGCTAGTCCAGTTCCATTTTTGGTCAATGGTAACCCCTCAGGATGTTGATAGTGGGGGATTCAGCAATGGTAATGCCATTGAATGTCAAAGGGCAATGGTTAGATTCTCTCTTGTTGGAGATGGTCATTGCCTAGAACTTGAGTGGCATGAATGTTACCTGTCACTTGTCAGCCCAAGCCTGGATTGTTCAGGTCTAGCTGCATTTGCGTATGGATTGCTTCAGTGTCTGAGGAGTTTTGTTGGACGTTATGCACAGTGTGAAGAAGAATATAATGTAAGATGTACAAATAATTACGTGGCACACACACACAGAGAAGCAGCCATTCACTTCAGCAAATCAATGCCGATGGTTATGCCCCAAACTATTTCCTCTAACTCTGAATATCCTTTTATTCCCTCCTGCCGCATGAAGCAAAAATCAAGACTGACAGCCCAGTGCAGTGCTGAGGGAGTACTGCACTGTCAGAGGTGCCACCTTTGGATGAGACGTTAAACAGAGGTTCCAAAAGAACAAAGAACAAAGAAAAGTACAGCACAGGAACAGGCCCTACAGCCCTCCAAGCCCGTGGCAACCATGCTGCCCAATTAAACTACAATCTTCTACACTTCCTGGGTCCATATCTCTCTATTCCCATCCTATTCATGTATTTGTCAAGATGCCCCTTAAATGTCACTGTCGTCCCTGCTTCCACCACCTCCTCCGGCAGCGAGTTCCAGGCACCTACTACCCTCTGTGTAAAAAACCTGCCTCGTATATCTCCTCTAAACCTTGCCCCTCGCACCTTAAATCTATGCCCCCTAGTAATTGACCCCTCTACCCTGGGGAAAAGCCTCTCACTATCCACTCTGCCTATGCCCCTCATAATTTTGTAGACCTCTATCAGGTCGCCCCTCAACCTCCGTCGTTCCAGTGAGAACAAACCAAGTTTGTTCAACCGCTCCTCATACCTAATGCCCTCCATACCAGGCAACATCCTGTTAAATCTTTTCTGCACCCTCTCTAAAGCCTCCACATCCTTCTGATAGTGTGGCGACCAGAATTGAACACTATACTCCAAGTGTGGCCTAACTAAGGTTCTACACAGCTGCAACATGACTTGCCAATTTTTATACTCAATGCCCCGGCCAATGAAGGCAAGCATGCCGTATGCCTTCTTGACTACCTTCTCCACCTGTGTTGCCCCTTTCAGTGACCTGTGGACCTGTACACCTAGATCTCTCTGACTTTCAATACTGCCGATTCAAGTGGATATATAAGATCCCTTGGCATTATTTCGAAGAAGAGCTATCCCGGGTGACCTGGCCAATACTTTTTATTCCTCCACAATAAACAGGCTAGCTGGTCATTATCACATTGCTGTTTGTGGGAGTTTGCTGAGGGTGCATTGGCTACGTGTTTCCTATGCTGCAACAGACTACGCTTCAGAAAGTACTTCAATGGCTGTCAACTACTTTGAGGCATCAGGTGGTTGTGTAAATGCTATATTCATGCAAGTCTTTCTTCTTCTCCTTAAAGGCGTCTGTGCTATAGGTCTCAATGACATTTGGAGGTAGGTACGTTTCACACCCTAACCGCTCTGAGGTACCTAACTGAGTTGGTAGACGGGCAATATGTGATCTGAATTTATAGGCACAGCATTTTAAGAATCTTGTGAGCCCTTGGGCCAGCAGTGTGTGGATCTTCCAGTGCTCCCTCCATTTGCTCGTCTTCACCCTCGCTCAGTAATTTACTGAGTACAATACATTACCTGAAAACACCAAGCAGAAATGCACTTGTGCTGATAATGGCAGCCATTGAATGGGGCTTTGGGTTGTTTGATCCACTTCCTCTGCCCTGTCCTCTTTGGTACCTTCAGATCAGGAGACACATTTTTGAATGCAAGCCACAAGGCATTCTCTTAAACAGTTTACATTCTAGTGTGTTATGAAGCAAAATATGCCTGTGCCTGAGCGAGCACATGATATAAAGAATAAAAAGTGAAGTTTGACCATGAGCTTGGGGCAGGGCTCTGTATTCTGCTTTAATCATATGGGAAGAGGGAAAGGGAGCAATGTTTATGGAAGAGTCAAGCAAGCTCATATTGACAGACCAGTTTCCAGGAATTACTACACAACAGAAGTGGCTGAAAATGTTAATCATTTTAAGACCTGACTAGCTCATCATCTACCTCCACTCAAGTGGGATTTTGGAAGGTCTAGGAGTGTGAAACTCTCTCGACACGTCTGAGTGCCAGTGCCTCATCAGGCTCAGAGTGTCACTGCAGGTCAGTGCTGACATCTACAGCCTCCTGGAACAAGACGTCCTTTCCAGTGGAGCAGGTGGGTACCAATAGGCTGACTATCACTGGAGGCTCACCCACCCTCCCACCCATTGTGGTACACATTTAAGGTAGCATGGTTATGCTTTCTGTGTACATTACTAGAGGGGAAATGATGCAATGTATCATGTGATTCAGACACAATCTCAGTTGGCCCAGAGGAAGCCACTAACTCAGACATGTATGTAAGTTCTTCAACTGTGTAATGCTGCTACCAACTTGTGAAATCCTTAATAAATGAAGCCCTTGTGTTAACAAATCTCTTATGTGTGGTGGTGCCTTGATGTTTACCTACTTAGTAAGCACAAGAAGGAAAATACAGCACCCCTTCCCCTGGGTCTCTGTCCCTCACCAAGATTGTGTGCCTTCTTATGGAAGAAGAGAAAGCAGTGAGGTGTGAACATCGATAATGGCTTGTGTGGATAGGAGGGGAGGGCGTCACTTGGGGAGGGTGATTGTTAGGCATGGGTATGAAAGGGAGATAAGTTGAGGGTGAGTGTGAGTCTTCAGATGGGTTTGTGAGGAGGTGAGGTCAGAGCTTCTAAAAGTGGTATTGACATTCACCATTTTCCTGAAGTCCTGGATCCTCTTCGCTGGATGGACTAAACCTCTGCCACTGACTTCCTCAGACCCATCCAACCCTGCTCGTTGGATAGTTGGATGGATCATCCTCTAATCCTCGGGAGAGCCCAGCTCTCTGCAACACCTCCCTTTCTTCAATTGGACCTCCACGTATCAGTGCGAGACCTGGGGGTGGAAGGAGGGGTGGTGGGGGAGGGGGCAGAAGCCTCAGGTCTTCTCTGCATTCCGTTGAATGCAGCAGCCTCAAAGATTCCAAATGTCCCAGGGCCCTGCTGTCCTTTTCATTAAAAAACACTTCCCTTTGACAGAGTAGACCACCCACTCTCTCTCATTGAACAGAAAACCCAGAGATGGGTGCTAATGCCTAAGTTTGATTTCTTACTTGTATTTCCTGGTTTCTGGTGAACCTACACACTCCCTTCTCTATTGTTTCAAAATCCTCCCTGTGGTGTGGAGCCCAACACTACACCAAGTGCTCCAGCTGTGAACTTCGCAAATTTTTATATCGATTCACCATTATATCTTGGACATCCTTTCCCACCTTTATGAGCTTTATTCTCCCCTTTCATTTGGACCTAGCCTGTCAAGTTACACGTGATACGCTGAGGCCTTTGCCATGTAAGGTATTTGCACCCAGCATCGGTATTTTATCGACCCTGTGCAAGGTGACCTGCATTGCCTCCCAGTGTAGCTATGCCTCAATTATAAATTTTTGATCGGTAGAACCCTCTGAGATCATGGCATTCCTCTAATTCCAACCTCTTGAAAATTCCCAATTATGAGCGCTCCATGTTTGCTGGCTATGCCATCAATTGCCCAAGCTTAGGATACTCCATTCTTAATCCTCTCCAACTCTCTCTCCTCCTTTCAAATACTCAGTAGAACCTACCTCTTTGGCTAATATCTCCCTTTGTGACTCAGTTGTCAAACCTTGTTAGATAAATGTTCCTGGGAAGCACCTTGGGACATTTTACTGCAATGTGCAATGTAAATGCAAGATGCTGTTCTTTGTTAGAAAGCCAAAGTTGGTGTAAGATATTGTGGTGATCATATCACAACTCCCTAATTCAAGGAACCTCTGAGACATTGAATTTAATGAGTTTTAAAGAGTTGTTCGATCACGTGTTTATTCATTACTAAACTGCATGATAACTGTACACTGTATCCCTTGTCTTTCGTACCGCCCCCCCCCCCCCCCCCCCCCAAATAATGTGTCAGGAGTTTTCTGTTTCACAATTTAGAGGGCCTGTGCATGTGAATTCACCATTTTCCTTATTCACATGTGAGATACCAATCATGTGGTTCATCAAATTGATTACCAATGCTGTCTCACAAGTTTCAAGTTCTGAGTTACAGTGATTCTGTGAAGCACCTTGGGGTGTTTATCTCTCAGAGAGGAGGTGTGTAAATTAATGCTTCTGTCTTTGTTGATGCGACTGAAGCTCTCAGGGCAGGTCTTAAATTGAAGTGACTGCGTGTCGATCATTGCAAATGGTTGGATACTATTTTGCTTCTGTGAATTACTGTCTGAGCAGTGAAAAAACTGTTGAGTTCTTTAAAAAAAAAAGTCGATTCAGAAAACTGTCTAACTCACTGACTGTATTTTTATTTTCTGTGTTTTAGAATACTCTCGTAGATGAGACTACCCCAGAACGAATGCTTTCAAATATCAACATGAATTGATAGTCAGCTGACAAAACAGCCAAGGACACTCTCTTGAGTTTACTTTAGTTTTGGCTTTTATCAGGCGATCTTACCTGACCTCACCTGGGCCTCCTCTCCAGAGGCCCCATTGTGGCCACCTCTGACTTAGCTTCAGACTGCCAAACGACAACCGTGTGCAAGTTCTGCAGCAAAATCTCCATGGTTTTCTGGAAGATGGTGCGAGCCGACAAACCCCTATTGGCAGACGTGTAAATTGGTATAACCCCTTTGAGTATTTATGGTGAAATATCCTCTTGATGCATCATCCAGTTTTAACTGTTGGTAAGCGTCGGTCATGTCCAACTTGGTATGTCTCAAACCAACTAGGCATATTTTGGGGGTGGGTACCTACCTAATTTCACTGCCTAATATACCATCAGCTTTTAATCTCTGCAGATAGGGATGGTCTTGTCTGGTTTGACTACAGGAACAATAGGTGCTGCCCACTTGGTGAATTGTACAAGCCTGATGATGCTCAAGTTTTCTAGTCATTTTAGTTTTGTCTCTACCTTTGTTACGAATGTGGTAGGGTACATGTCTTGCTCTAAAAGGTCTTGGGGTGGCTTCTGGGTCCACGTGGAATTTTGGAGTCCTAATGGCCTCTTTCTGCACCGTACATTTTCTATGGTTCTAACAGCCAAGCAAATAATACATTCAGACCAGAGGTCATCTACCCACAACACCCAAGATTCATCAATCTCGATTGTGCCGTGATTATAAGGTCATAACCTTTTGTCACAAGTAGGCTTACATTATCACTGCAATGAAGTTACTGTGAAAAAATTAAACCCCTAACTTAGTACAGCAACTGAAGAAAGGTAATTCTGGAATCTTAAGGTGAATGGCTGTTGCCACAAAGAAAAAAGGAGAAAAAGTGCACCTAGTTAGCATATTTCATGACCTCTGGTTGTCACAGTGTGCCTTACAGACAATCAAACACTTTTGAAATTTAGCCATTATTGTAATGTGGGGAAATGCGATAGCGGGTTTCCAAACATCAGTGTCCCGCAACTAGAAATGCAATAATAATCAGATAATCTGTTCTTTTATTGACATGGTTGAGGGATAAATAGTAGCCAGCATCCTGGGAGAATTTCCATACTTTTCTTTGATGGGTGCCATGGAATCCTTTACGGCCACATTATAGGGTAGACAGGACACTTGGCTTAACATCTCACCTGCCTCAGCACTGCGGTGGTGTGTCAGCCTGGATTATGTGCTCAAGTTCTGGATATGGAGTTGAACCAACAACTGTCAAACTTTAGAGAGTTCTGCCACTGGCCCATTGTTAACACAGATTTTATTTGGGGGGGTTGAGGAGTGGTGAAGGGAGGTTGGGGTGGGTAGGGGACTACTTGCACCCTCCCCCTCCCCCCAAATCTGGAAGGAAGTTGGCCACAAACTGACAGGCCCAGAAGAAGCCCGCCCTGCAGCCATTAGACACTGCATGTGGGCTAAAGTGATTGAGAGTAGGACTTCAGCCCCTCATTAGGAGGATGTCCCACCCTCAGAAGCTGCTGGCCAGTTAGATTGACCGCAACCCCAGCAGTCCCAGAGTTCATTAGTGGGCACTGCCTGGACTGCAGAAGGAGCACAAAGAAAATGGATGGTGGCTCAAGAAAGTTAGGTGCTGGGGTTTTAGGACAGTGAGAGATCCTGGATCCCATTGATGGCGGGGGAGGGGGGCCATATTCAGAGGAGGGCGTCACAGAGGGAAGGGTCGTAGCCTCTGAGCTCAGGGGTCACCCATCTCCCCCGAATGAGGTACCCACCCACCATCCTTCCTGCCTTTTTGCATGTAGACCCTAGGGAATTACCTGCCCGCTCTCACCCGTCTGCCCACACCAGCCAGATTATAACATGGGCAGCGTAACATGCAGGCCGATAGACTTGCTAACAAGCCTAATCAATCTTTGTTTATTTACATGCGACCAATGGGCTGGCAATTCTGGCACCTACCCAGCCAGCATACATGGGGGTCAACTCAGGGTTGAGTGGGAACTTGATGGGCGAAGCCACCCCAACTATTTTATGTGCCCCACCCACTGCTGCAAACAGTCCCAGCTGGGGCACATCGAATCCAGTCGCAAGCTGCTTTGGGTTCTGACCAGGAGGTTGTTGATCTGAAAAGTTAACTTTGTTTCTCTCCATTTGCAACATGTTCTGCTTTTACTAACTTGTATTTGCATTATCTCCAACTCTTCTTTTAGGCGAATTCTGAAAGAAATTTGTTGGAAAATTCCAGGGGAATTCGCCAGGTAGAAAATAACTTTGACATCATTTTCCTGATGTTTCTGACAATCTCCTGCCAAAGGTATGGAAGAGAATGAGGAAAGTCCCATACATTTTCAGGGCCATTTGTTAGGTTGCAGTATTAGTTTCCCATTGGGCACTCCCCACTTTCTGGATTATTTGTTGAAACAGGAACTGCGGAGGGCAGGTGACCAGGTTTTTAAGTCAGTGTCGCAGGATATTTAGATCCTCCGGCAAACACCTCATCACCAGGACATAGGACTCAGAAGACCTTATTTTAATACCTCCTAGAAATCTATGGAGGCGGTTTCCAATCCGCAAACCTTGGAAGAGCTCTGTACTGTCTTGCCAAGAGATCTTTAAACTGGACCATAAAATGGAACAGTATTAACTTAGACTCAAAGTCACCACTGATTGATTATGAGAAATGGATGTGTCCTGTCTGGTCAGCCAATTTGCTGTCCATTCTCTCATAAAGTGTGAAATTAATGCCCCATTGCTCAAACCAACCTTGTTTATTCAATTTGGAATAAATGGAAGACAAATGGATGATTGGACCATTTTACTGAGTTTCCACATGCTCCTGGAGTTATTTGCACACTTGACATTATGGCCCCTTACTGTTAACCTGAGCCAATATGATCATCTGATAGGAATTTCCCTCTCTTAATATCCAGTTAGCTGGTGATTACAGGCATCGGTTTCTACATATTTATAATCAGTGTACAGAGAGTTACCTTGACTTCTTGTTAACAGGTGGTGTCCTCAAAGTCTTCTCCTGCCTTCCATCACTGATTGTTAAGAATTCGCCGTCCCACCAGCCCCGTTTTCCGACGCGGTGCTCCCCTGCCGACAGTGGGATTCTCCATTCCTGCAGTCGGTCAATGGGGTTTCCCATTGTGGGCCACCCCCACGCCGTCCGGAAACGCGCGGGTGCGCTGCCAGCGGGGCGGAGGATCTCGCCGACAGAGAATCCCGCTACTTTCCGATCATCACCAAATTTCAACACGGAGCCCTACATATGCAACTGCTTGGATTTTAAGAACAAAATTGGACTCACGAACAGATACATGTGGGACACCATTTCCGATCACCGCCCGGTCTCTGACCAATAGCCTTTAAACGTGATGCTTGGGTTTTCTTTCTGTCAGTTAGCGGTCTCCATGCTTACACCTTTCCTCCTGTACCATATAGCTGAACGATTAGTCCAGAGAAAGGCAGTTTGTGGACACACACTCTTGGTTGATCGATTTAGAATGAGTACGACATTGTTAAACTAGAAATTGAAAGTACTATCACCAATATATGTGGTCAGTCCAGCATTGAGTCATTATCCGTTTTTTAATTTTTTTTATTCACTTCTGCACATTTTAGCAATCCGCTCAATCCTTAAACCTACACTTGCGTTAGTAGTTATGAGGAGACTTCTAACTTGAGTGACAATTGGCAGTCCATTTAATTAATCTTCTTTGCCATTTGACTGCGCCAGACTTCTGGGAAATCCCAGGACTGACTATTTTTAAGTTTTCAGCTCACACCCTGTGATTGTGAAACAGCCACAAGAGGAGTCCAGATATCCAGAGGAGCATTATTTCTCTTTTACTAACATATGACAAAAGTTACGACAAATGAAAATGCAACAGGTCTTACTGAGCTCCTATCAGTAAAATTATTGGTGAAAATTAAATAAGTCATGGAACGGTGTTGCTATTCTGCACGCCTCTTTTGATGAGAAAGTAAGGAAATCAGGCAGATTATCATAGAATTTACAGTGCAGAAGGAGGCCATTCGGCCCATCGAGTCTGCACCGGCTCTTGGAAAGAGCACCCTACCCAAGGTCCACACCTCCACCCTATCCCCATAACCCAGTAACCCCACCCAACACTAAGGGCAATTTTGGACACTAAGGGCAATTTATCATGGCCAATCCACCTAACCTGCACATCTTTGGACTGTGGGAGGAAACCGGAGCACCCGGAGGAAACCCACGCACACACGGGGAGGATGTGCAGACTCCGCACAGACAGTGACCCAAGCTGGAATCGAACCTGGGACCCTGGAGCTGTGAAGCAATTGTGCTATCCACAATACTACCGTGCTGCCCCAATGAATGCAAAAATGGAGAAAAAAAAATTAAGTAGTCTCTATATTCATATGGTTCAGAATTTTAAAAGTTGGTACATTCATAAAGCAAAATTAAACTTGAGAATTGCTGAAAAAAAGAGACATGCTGTTGAAGCTTTGTCTTGCACTTATCAGTTACTGGTATAAATTGTTGTTCCCTTTGAGGTTTGGTATTCTTGTGAATTTGTCCTGGTGAGTGCAAGATGAAAAGCTTTGACCGCATGTCTCTTTTTTTATTAGCATTCCTCAAGTTCTGTACTACCGAGCAACTATTTAAAATTAAGCTCATGGTACAATGATATTTTGTATGAATTGCGGCGCTCACTTTGAAATTATTGAAAATGGACGTTAATACATTTCCAATAAATACCACAACTTGAGTTCTTTGCATCCTCGTCAATTGGCAGTATTTTATGAGAACAACCTGGTGCGTAAAGCTTCCCTGAAGTTAGGATTTATTATCAGAAAACATGTTTTGGAATGAAAACTACTTACGTACTTTAACTGCACATAAATCCTGGGCATCCAACTATCTCCACATCAAGCATTTCCAAAAATATATATAAGCTTACATTAATGTCGCTCTGTGTTTACTGTGGTTAGACATTAGAGAGAATCAGTTTTTGCAACTGGAAAAAAAGCTTTGGTGACCTGTTTGAGAGTGTAAAATTTCCCTATAGTAAGAATTATTCTTATTTACAGTAAATAGCTGGGTGCTGGATTACTCAAACACTGTCGGGACAATGCTGAAGCCCCCTCAAAAATCAAAGACTCAAAAAGTGCATCGCGACACTAAAGGAAAGCAAGAAAACCAGCAAACACCAAAGAACATGCTTCATGATGTTTTTACCCAAACAAGTGAAGTGGGATTTCACACGGTTATTATTCAGAAATCTTTATTTTAAAAGAAATTGCAGTAAAGCACCCACTTTCATTTTGCCTGTTCCATGACAGTGACTGTTTGAAACATGATTAAACAACACTTGACAATAGGAGGACAGGTTTTATAGGATATGTCTGCTTGCAAGGCACATGGCATAGGACAATTTTGAACGCAAAATCTCTCCCTTTTTTATTAAGTTTTCACATTTGACTACTTTTCTTCCATGGAATGAACTGGGTGTGACAGCATTGCACGAATAATCAGGCACCTCCTGCAAGCTCACAATGAACTTTTATAGCAGAATTAAAAAGGGGTTAATTTCTGACACTTATTTCAGTGTTTTCATGGCAGCCTTGAGTAGGTAGTCCAGTGTGGAAACACACCCCATTCGAAATTTGCAGTGTGATCGGAGCACTTGGTACCTGTGCTGATGCTCGAGAAGATGCCCTCCACTCAGTTCCTTTCTGTCCTGTCCACGCACTCTTCAAAAACATTTACCTCCTTTCTTTTTCTCAAATGTTTATTTATTTTCTTGGGTTTTGTTACACTGTGTTTTCTTGTAGGTTTCTTTGCCCAAAATCTTTTTGCCTAATCTCTTCTGTTGTTCTGCTAGTGACGATCTTAATTGTGTGCCCTCTAAGTTAGTGACTTACCGGGCAATAGAAATAAATTCTCTGCTTCAACCTCAGCAAAAGCTACAACGTCACAATTTTGATAACGTTTCGTTGGTCTTCTTCTAACCTCAGTTCGACTGAAAAGCACTTCAGTTGGGAGACGATACTGTAGTGGTAGAGTCACTGGGTTAGTAATCTGGGGACCCAGTGTAATGCTCTGGGAATATGGGTTTGAACCCCACCACGGCAGATGGTGACATTCAAATTCAGTACAAAAAAGAAATCTGGAATTAAAAGTCTAATGGTGACCAGGAAACCATTGTTGATTGTCGTAAAACTCATTGGGTTCATTAATGTCCTTTTTAGGGAAGAAAATCTGCCACCCTTACCTGGCCTGGCCGACAAGTGACTCCAGACCCACGGCAATGTGGCTGACTCTAACTAGTGAGCTACTCAGTTCAAGGGCAATTAGGTATTGGGAAAATGTACTGGCCGGCCCAGTGAGGAAAATAAATTTCCATTACGCTTCTAAGTTAAAGCACTTCATCACGGGCATCATCCGAGAATAATTCTACCTCGTTGTTTCCAATACTCTGGTTTACTTCACAAAATAATATTCTTAAAACTTAACAGGATCAGCGTATTTTTCATCTTCACTATTTAGTTTAATGAATGAAAATCATGTAGTTTCGCCAAAGAGCAGGCATCTTGTTCTTCCAAAGTGGCACCTAAGCTGGAAAAACAAAAATTATCCTAATAGTCAAACTACAGACTGGCCAATTATTTGTATATAGCAATGGCCTTGCTTCGCTTTTCCACTGCATGAGCCTATTCGTGAAACCTGGGCCAGGATTTTACGTTTGGGGGTCGGTGCGCAATTGAGTCAGCTGAACATAAAATTTCATTAAATTACGTGCAGCCTGATTCCCAACGTCAACGCGCAGGCATCCAATTTGGAGGTGGGTGAGCTCGCATGCGAATCGGATGCACGTCCGGCGACAATTAAAGGGTCAATGAAGTAGTCAGACTGTGTGTCTGCTAAAGCGGTACTTAAGGAGTCATAAAAGGTGAGGTAACCATTGATTTCAATCATTTACTTGTTACAGTGAAAGGGCTAATGGATTTCTTTTGATTGCTGGAGATTCCCTGGAGTGTAGATAATTTCTGAGGGATTGTATGTAGTCCTAGCTAAGGAGGTCATGGAACACAGTGGGATACAGATGATGTAATTAATGGGAGGAGCCAGGTCTGTCTGCAGGTATGCAGTTTGTTGTAGGATTTTAAGTTGAACAGCAGTTTTGCTGAATGCTGCCAATTTTAGCAGGAGTGTACTGGGTCTGACCTGAAAGGGTATCTCTACCCTTTCAAATCCTTCTACACAACTAAGCAAGTCATCTGTTTGTTAACTTTATTTTTAAGTGGCATTTGAAGGGTTGTTTAATTGGAGGTAAGATATAGATATAAGTTCAAGTTTTTCCTTTTGTTTAATAACTGTTTAACTGATAATTGTAAAGGTGTTTCTTTAATGTTAATTTTGTATTTAAATTAAGGATTGTTTTAACATAAAAGATACCTATTGGTCAGAGACAACACTCCTGGGGTGAAGTAGCCTTTCCTCAAAATTTTACAAATTAAAACAATTGTTTAGAGTTCTTGTCTGGTATCCTAACAAATGTTGAGGTCTGGTTTGCTATTCTAACAAAGGGCAGGATTAAAAGTTGCTGAAGCAGCAGCACTTTCTGTGCCATTGCCGGTCTGTCACTGTGTGAGTACAGAGTTCCTTTACAAGCCTGCCATTCAGCATTTTAGGACCACGTCTTTCATGGAAGGTTTCCCTAAGTATCGCAGCACAGTGATCCCTCATTTGCAAGGCATTCGTTCTCTGGGGGGATGAATGTAATGTGACATGAATCCCAGGTCCCGGTTGAGGCCGCACTCATGTGTGCGGAACTTGGCTATAAGTTTCTGCTCGGCGATTCTGCGTTGTCGAGCGTCCTGAAGGCCGCCTTGGAGAACGCTTACCCGGAGATCAGAGGCTGAATGCCCTTGACTGCTGAAGTGTTCCCCGACTGGAAGGGAACATTCCTGCCTGGTGATTGTTGCGCGATGTCCGTTCATTCGTTGTCGCAGCGTCTGCATGGTCTCGCCAATGTACCACGCTTCGGGACATCCTTTCCTGCAGCGTATGAGGTAGACAACGTTGGCCGAGTCGCACGAGTATGTACCGCGTACCTGGTGGGTGGTGTTCTCACGTGTAATAGTGGTATCCATGTCGATGATCTGGCACGTCTTGCAGAGATTGCCATGACAGGGTTGTGTGGTGTCGTGGTCACTGTTCTAAAGACTGGGTAGTTTGCTGCAAACAATGGTTTGTTTGAGGTTGCGCGGTTGTTTGAAAGCAAGTAGTGGGGGTGTGGGGATGACCTTGGCAAGATGTTCATCGTCATCAATGACGTGTTGAAGGCTGTGAAGAAGATGGCGTAGTTTCTCCGCTCCGGGGAAGTACTGGACGATGAAGGGTATTCTGTCGGTTGTGTCCCATGTTTGTCTTCTGAGGAGGTCGGTCCGGTTTTTTGCTGTGGCGCGTTGGAACTGTCGATCGATGAGTCGAGTGCCATATCCCGTTCGTACGAGGGCATCTTTCAACGTCTGTAGATGTCTGTTACGCTCCTCCTCGTCTGAGCAGATCCTGTGTATACGGAGCGCTTGTCCATAGGGGATGGCTTCTTTAATGTGTTTAGGGTGGAAGCTGGAGAAGTGGAGCATCATGAGGTTATCCGTGGGTTTGCGGTAAAGCGAAGTGCTGAGGTGACCGTCCTTGATGGAGACGAGTGTGTCCAAGAATGCAACTGATTTTGGAGAGTAGTCCATGGTGAGTCTGGTGGTTGGATGGAACTTATTAATGTCATCGTGTAGTCGTTTCAGTGATTCTTCGCCGTGGGTCCAAAGGAAAAAAATGTCATCGCTGTATCTGGTGTATAGCGTCGGTTGAAGGTCCTGTGCGGTGAGTAGGTCCTGTTCAAACTTGTGCATGAAGATGTTGGCGTATTGGGGTGCGAATTTGGTCCCCATGGCTGTTCCGTGCGTCTGGATGAAGAACTTGTTGTCGAAGGTGAAGACGTTGTGATCCAGAATGAAGCGGATGAGTTGCAGAATTGCGTCTGGAGATTGGCAGTTGTCGGTGTCGAGTACTGAGGTTGTTGCAGCAATGCCGTCGTCACGGGGGGTGCTGGTGTAGAGTGCCGAGACGTCCATTGTGACGAGGAATGTTCCTGGTTCAACTGGTCCATGGGTGCTGAGTTTCTGTAGGAAGTCCGTTGTGTCGCGACAGAAGCTGGGTGTACCTTGTACGATGGGTTTCAAGATGCCCTCGATGTAGCCAGAGAGGTTCTCACACAGGGTCCCATTGCCTGAAACGATAGGGCGGCCTGGTGTGTTGGCCTTATGTATTTTCGGGAGGCAGTAGAGATCTCCAATGCGGGGAGTACGTGGGATGAGAGCACGTAGGGTGCTCTGAAGATCTGGATCCAAGGTCTTGATCAGTCTGTTAAGTTGGTGGATGTGTTCCTTGGTCGGATCTGCGGGTAACTGTCTGCAGTGTTCTTGGTTGTTCAGTTGTCGGTATACTTCTTTGCAGTAGTCCGTTCTGTTCAGTACGACAGTGGCCCCCCCTTTGTCTGCTGGTTTGATGACGATGCTGTGGTTGGTCTTGAGAGCGCGGATGGCATTGCGTTGTGCTTGGGTGATGTTCGGGGCTGTCTTGTGAATGCGACTGATGAATCTGGCATTGACGCGACTCCTGACGGCTTGAGCATACATGTCGAGTCTAAGGCAGCGGCCTTCCGGAGGGGTCCAATTCGACTCTTTCCTCTTTGGTTGCCGCACCGCAGATCTCTCGGTCTGCTGTTCCGGTTCATTGGTAGTCTGCTTGGGTTCGCTGTTGGCCTCTTGGGGTCTGTGGAAGAATTCCCGGAGCCTCATTCGCCTGATGAATTCCTCCGTGTCTGCCAAAAGACTGATGGGGTCCATTTTGGTGGTGCAGAAATTGAGCCCTCTGCTGAGGACTTCGATTTCATCTGGTTGAAGGGTGTAGTCTGACAAGTTGACAATAGATTTCCCTGTATTGTTTTCTACTGTGACACCGGGGGTGGCTTGGTTGCTGCCGGCGGTGATGCCAAGTTTCTCAAGCTTTCTGTTCTTGGTATGCATATAGGTGGCATAGTATTGTTGTCTCATCTGTTTGGCGGTGTTCCGCAACTTGTCTGCTGCATCCTGAGCGCAAGTTGAGAATATGGCCTCTATCTTGGTTTCCAGGTTGCGTCGTCTGCTGTAGAGCTGGCGGACGAGGTGGTTGAGGAGTGTGAGAGAGGTGTGACGGCAGAGTCTCTCAGCGAAGTCTGTGTTGTAGGTCGACTTGAGTAGGTTTGTGATCTGTAGCCCTTTCGGGATCTTGTCTGCTTTCTTGCATCTTTGTAGAAACTTAATGTCAGTGTCTATATGCGCGATCTTCCTGGAGAAATATTCGGGTTAGGGTTAGGGTTAGGGTTGGTGTATTCTGCTGTTTGGACCTCATCTGAAGAGGTCCCAGAGGGGCTCGAGGGAGACGAGGCCATGTGAGCACAGGCAGTGTCCCAGGGAGAGACCTCTAACAGGGTGCAGGGCCAGCAAGGGAGGTCAAGACGGGAGGGTACGCCACGGACGTCATTACTCAGCGTCTAGAGTGTAGAGGCAATGCTCCAACAACCAACAACAGTGGCTGTTTAGCACAGGGCTAAATCGCTGGCTTTGAAAGTAGACTAAGGCAGGCCAGCAGCACGGTTCAATTCCCGTAACAGCCTTCCCGAACAGGCGCCGGAATGTGGCGACTAGGGGCTTTTCACAGTAACTTCATTGAAGCCTACTTGTGACAATAAGCGATTTTCATTTCATTTAAATGTCTGAGATCCAGTGCCGAAGGAGGCTTTACCTCTCCAGGGACATTGTGACAGCAATATGCGACATGATAGGTACCAACATTGCCTGCAAATGTGTGCTCGGGTCACCCCATATCGGTGGCTTTAAAAGTCACAGTTGTCCCCAAATTCTACGGCATCAGTTCTCAGGGCTGAGTGGAGGATCTGTACAGCGTCTCTCAATAAGCCGCACACAGTTGTGTCAAGCTGATGACGACATCCTCTTCACACAAGTCTGCAGGTTCATCCACTACCGGACAGATGAGGTCAGCCAGGCAGAGAGTGTACAAGTCTTTGTGACCATGGCTGGTTATCCCTGCATCCAGGGAGTAATAGACTGCATCAGTATGTCAGTGGGTAATCAAGGAGCCTTCATAAACAGAACGGGTTCCACTAAATGAATGTGTAGATCATCTGTGACCACCAGACACAGATACTCCATGTTTGTATCTGTTACCCTAGGAGCTCACACAATGCTTGTCACACTGACAGGTACCAAGACTGTTCGTGGCTCCTGCACAATTGTTGGATGGCTCCTGGGTGACCCTCCCTTCAAGAGGTGGCTGGTAGCCCCACTCTATCACATGAGAACTGAGGCCGAGGAGAGATACAACAGGAGTCATGCCTCTGCAACAGAGGTGTTGTAGAGGACCATCAGGCTGCTGAAGATGCACTTCAGATGCTGGTTCCCTCGGTTTTTCAACACCCCGCCTGCTGGGTCCCCATTTAACCCGTGGCCTGGCCCTTTCCCACCCCCGCACAGTGCCAGTCCAACAGACAGACATGTTTCATGCTGGGGGCCTTAATTGACCACCGAGCGTAATATTGCATTCACAACGTGATCTGAGCCGTGAGTGGGTTTTAGATCCACCTCCGGCTGCGCCAACTTCGGGGGTGCCCTGAGCATTAAATTCATGCCCTGGGATCGCAACTTCTTAATCTCCAGCTTTCCCAAAACCTTTGTTTGACTTCTCCACTTGCTGAGAAAATTGGGGAAGTCGCAGGTGCCAATCATGCTCAGTGGAAAGAGTAAGAGAGATGATGAGGCAAGTCAATAAAAGAGGGAAATTCCTGTTTGGTGGCCTGGCCAATACTTATCCCTCAACAAGCACTAAAAATAATGGTCAGATTGTTGTTTGTGGGACCTTGCATTGTGCATGTTGGCTGAAGCCTTACTTACACTTAAGGTTTTGACAAAGAGTAATCCAGGCTCATGTTAGCTTCCTTCTCTCTCCACAGATGCTGTCAGACCTGCTGAGACTGTCCAGTATTTTCTGCTTTTGTTTCAGATTCCAGCATCCGCAGTAATTTGCCTTTATCTTCAAATGTCGTTCACTGGCTGTGTTTTTGTCTGGCGGTCACACAGTGTAATGGAGAAGCGACCAGGAGATGGTTACAGTGTAGCACAGGGTAGGAATATTCAAATTACTAAAGCTTCAGGCTGCATTATCGCGGCACACAATGCTTTTCTATCAGTAGAATCATGACTCATAAATAAGTCCAATGACAACACACTGTATGTTAGCATTTTCTGTTTATGTTTATTGGATAAACGTTTAATCTAAGACTCAGTTTTCATTCTAAGATCTGGGATTATTTCTATTTCTCCAGCTCTTATGTTTGTGGGTCTGGAGTTGAAGTCAGACATTTACAAGTTCATTTTAAAAATGTACACATAAGTGCAGATGGCCAGAAGCAGCAGGCACTGGACGTAAAAGCACAGGCTTAGAGACATCTCTCACACATTAACAGCATACCTATTGCATTAAAGTGGTTCTGATCTGTAATGAGGTCCATATGAATCTCCATTGGGCCACTTTGAAGATTTATGCTGGAACTGTTTTCAAGCATCCCCGGGTGCGGTGAATGGTGGCTTAAGGCATCAAAATGGTTGGAGAGCTTGTGCGTCACGTTCTTCATGCTGGAAGGGGAGTGGTTACAGATGATGACTCCTCTGTAACTCCTCCAAAATGGTGGTTCGTGAACTGAAGTTGACTTTACAACAGGTGACATTTGATCACCAAGGTGCACTTAGCTGAACATCTCGGCCACAAGCTCTGTAGCCCATTGTAGGTTGCTGTCAAGTGTGCTCAGGTGATCTGTGACATCCACTAGAACTGTAGTGTTGGGTGTTCTGATGTACAGATGAACCAACACGGTTGTATTTGGTACAACGCTGTTTTATTTCAACTTGTTATTTACAGTTCTGTCTTTATACTCTGCACGTGGTGAATCCCTGTGTGTGATGTTAATCAGGTCCTGTCCTTGTCCTGGTCTCCAGATCTACTGGCCACCAGGTGTCGTGTTTCTTCTCTTATACTGTCTCTGTCCTTGTCTATGATTGGTTGTCGTGTTGTGTGTGCTGATTTGTCTGTTGGTGTGTCTATCATGATGTGTGTGTTTGAATATCATGACATCCTCCCTTTTTTACAAAATTATGTGCCTACGTGGTTATAAATACGAATGTGTCGAGAGTGCATCTAAAAGTGTGTGTGCGTGATATTTACAGCAGGTGCATGTGGCGTAACTATATACATGGGGCGATGTCGGGTGTGTCATGCTAACGAGGTTGTACCATAACAAAACAGGAAGACGAAAATCTTTGAAGTGTGGTCCGGTCAAACGATATCTGGAATGATAAAACAGTAACATGTTACAATACAATAGTGTTTCAACTTTAACGTGTGAACAGTCTCATAAGTCCAATCTAGTAGGTGTGCGACGAATTTGGGTTGATCGTCAGGGTGGCACTCCATTCATCGGCCGGATTGATGGTGTTGACCCTGTTCACATCAATAACTGAAACCCGGAAGGCATCTCGGTCATCTGTGTCATTTGGCTGGATGTCCTGATGTACGGGCTGGACGGTCCTGACGTGTCTGCGAGGTTGTCGGAGATGTGTAGGATCCATCGGTTGAACCGCTCGACAGTAGGCAGCGTAGTGGCCCATCTTGCCACATCGTAGGCATTGTCGGTGTTTAGCAGGACATTGCCCTTTTAAATGTACAGCTCCACAGTTGCCGCACGTCATGACGTCACGGCGTTCGTTACGCCACTGCGCATGCGCAGTTCGGTCTTGCATCGGGCGCGCCTGCGCAGTGCGTCCCTCGATGTTGCCGTTGGTTTTGGCGCGCACAGGCGCGGGAGACCGCGAAAAGCGCGGGAAACGGCTGCCCTCGTCCGGGCCGCGGGCCGGGAGATAATCAATTGCCTGGATGCGTTCGTCCTCGTGGGCGGCCTGGCTTGCCGATTCGACGGCTAGGGACACCCTCCGTGCCGATTCGGTCACCTGAAATTGGGCAAAACGGCTGGTTGCATTTTCATGGAGGACACAAGCTTCCACCGCAGACGCTAAGGTCAGGCCTTTAATTTTAAGAAGCTGCTGGCATAGGCCACTGGAGGCAACGCCAAAAACAATCTGGTCCCGGATCATGGACTCTGAGGTGGTGCCGTAACCGCAGGACCGCGCGAGTATGCGGAGGTGCGTCAGAAAGGGTTGAAAGAGCTCATCCTTACCTTGCAGGCGTTGCTGAAAGATATACCTTTCAAAACTTTCATTCACTTCAACGTTAAAGTGCTGGTCTAGCTTGAGGAGGACCGTGTCATACTTGGATTGGTTCTCGCCTTCCGCGAACACCAGTGAGTTGAATACATCGATGGTGTGCTGACCTGCGGTGGTGAGGAGCATCGCAATCTTTGTTTCGTCCGAGGCACTCTGTTTCTTGTTGGCTCGCATGTACAGTTCAAATCGCTGCTTGAAAAGCTTCCAATTGGTGCCAAGGTTCCCAGCGACTTGCAACGGCTGCGGTTTGTTGGTGATGTCCATATCTCAGGATGGCAGGTTTGCCGGCAGGTATCGATCCACTCCTGTACCATGTAGTGTTGGGTGTTCTGATGTACAGATGAACCAACACGGTTGTATTTGGTACAACGCTGTTTTATTTCAACTTATTATTTACAGTTCTTTCTTTATACTCTGCACGTGGTGACTCCCTGTGTGTAATGTTAATCAGGTCCTGTCCTTGTCCTGGTCTCCAGATCTACTGGCCACCAGGTGTCGTGTTTCTTCTCTTATACTGTCTCTGTCCTTGTCTATGATTGGTTGTCGTGTTGTGTGTGCTGATTTGTCTGTTGGTGTGTCTATCATGATGTGTGTGTTTGAATATCATGACAAGAACTGCATGTTTTGCCATTCATGTCTTGTTGCACAGCTTTGGTCAAAGTCGTCGCTTTCATATAACTGCAAGTCTGTTGTTTTGCACGAAATGTGTTGCATGAAGCAACTTAAAGAACTGGTTTATTATGCCACAATCAATTTGACATTACTGTACAATAGGTTGGCTGTATGGGGTTTCTATATTTTAAGACTTGTGACCCTAATTGAAAAGGGAAACCAAAAAGGGAAACTGATGCTCCCCGTTTCTGACGAAACTCAGACTGATGCTAAGATTGGAACCCAAAACATCTGGGGGAGACTGAACCCGATTTAAATCATATAAAAGGAAACAAAGAACCCTCAGAGCTGGAGGGAGGATGGCGAGTCCAGTGGTGCAGTACAGGTAGGCTGAAGGAGACAGAGGCTTGATCCGCAAGCTGAGAAGGAGCAAAGATGAGTTTCTGCAGCTGTTTCTGATACTTGGAAATTGCATTGGTGGATTCAGCTATCCAGACTGAGTTGGAGGTTCTGCAAGTGCGTGCCATTTTGGGTGAAGTTTGTGTCTGTGAACCTGGCCTGGTTGTGCACTGCAGTTCGATGGGGAGCAGGCTAGCTACTAGAAGGAGAGGAGTTAGATTTCTTTGTGAGAAAGTCAGGGTTTTGAAGGATTTTGTGGTTAAAATTGATGACCTGTACTCTGAGTCAGCTGCTAAACCAATTCCTAAGATCCATCTTAGTCAGATCTGCCATTTAATTCATAGTTTATAATGGGTAGTGATTTGCCTATTAATTAATTTTTAACTTTCTTTTTTGTGGGTTTTAGACTATCAGAGGGTAACTAAGATCGTATTTAGTGTTTGCATTGTTTGACTCTTGTATAGTAAAACATGTTCTGTTTTAAACCGCAGAATCATTTGGCTTCAGTCTTTCAGTTCAGTGGAATTTTGGAGTTTATTTTGTTGAAAGAAGTTACTGGTCTTGACTGAGATCATACTTTGTTTTATATGCGGCGTTAGAAACATTGGCAAGTAGGTACATACAGTTTCAGGACATTGAAGGAGAGAGGTGCCATTCCTTCTTGGACTGCCAGCCCTGGCTTTGCAGAACAAGGTGCTGTCGAGGGCCGAATAGGGGAGGGGAAGGTGTCCGATGTCATTAAGGAGTTGATGGAATGGGAGGGTGCCCTGGTGAGGGACATTGTGTAAATGGGAGGATATGTTGCGAGGGGAGGTGGGGGCCGAGATGTGGGCAGAGGCTTTGTGGAGGGTGAACGCATCCTCATTGTGTTTCGAGGTTAAGCCTCATCCAATTCAAAGTATACGTAGTACTCATATGACGGTGGCAAGGATGAGTAGGTTCTTTGAGGGGCTAGGTGTGGACGGTGCGTGGGGGGGGGGGGGGAGGCCTGTGAATCACGTCCACATGTTCTGGACGTGTCCTACACTGAGGGGGTTCTGACAGGGGTTCGCGAACCTGGGGCGCAATTCTCCGGAAACGGCGCGATGTCTGCTGACTGGCGCCCAAAACGGCGCAAATCAGTCGGGCATCGCGCCGCCCCAAAGATGCGGAATGCTCCGCATCTTTGGGTGCCGAGCCCCAACCTTAAGGGGCTAGGTCGGCGCCGGCCGAATTTCCGCCCCGCCAGCTGGCGGAAAAGGCCTTTGGTGCCCCACCAGCTGGCGCGGAAATGACATCTCCGGGCAGCGGATGCGGGGGAGCGTTAGCGGCCGCTGACGGCATTCCCGCGCATGCGCATTGGAGGGAGTCTCTTCTGCCTCTGCAATGGTGGAGACCGCAGCGAAGGCGGAAGGGAAAGAGTGCCCCCACGGCACAGGCCCGCCCGCAGATCGGTGGGCCCCGATCGCGGGCCAACACACCGTGGGGGCACCCCCCGGGGCCAGATCGCCCCGTGCCTCCCCCCCAGGACACCGGAGCCCGCCCGCGCCGCCTTGTCCCGCCGGTAAGTTAGGTGGTTTAATCCACGCTGGCGGGACAGGCATTTTAGCGGCGGGGGGGGCGTGGATGAGCGACCTGGTGGAATTCCTAAGGCTAGAGAAGATTAAGTTCACGTCTTGAGGGGGTCGACAGATGGGTTTACCTGGAGGTGGAAGCCATTTGTTGATTTCTTTAAGGAGGTTTGAGAGGTCAGCAGGGCACGAGGGGGAGGGGGTAAGTGAGTTAAAATAGGGCAGTCGGGATGTGAGAAGAGGTGGTATTAGGGGGGCGGGTGCTGGTTGTTTAGGGCGTGGTTTGGTTGTTCTTCTCCTTTTGTTCGTTTAAATGAAAATGCCTTGAATAAAATATTTTTATTTAAAAAGAAACATTGACAAGGCTCTATTATTGCCCATCCTGAGATGCTCTGAGAATATTAAGAGTGATCCACACAATGTGGGTCATGTGTAGACTAGACATTGGTAAAGTAAGTCGGCTGCCTTCCATGAAGGCCATTCAGGAACCTATTGGGTTTTTAATGCATCCTCAACAGTAGGGACATACAAGAGGAATCTCTTAGAGAAGCATAAGGGGTATTCCGTGGGCACCTTGAGGAAAAACGTTTAGAAACTTGAGGTTATCATTGTGGGCCAACAGACTTCACAATCCTTACGTGCTGCGAATATCGTAGGTGCTTTGAGTGAGGATTCTGAATCCAGGAAACCATGTACAATGTGTGGACTTTTACATATGTCTGGGAATTGCTCAGCATTTAATGACATGCAGAGTTTGCAGTGTCAGACGTCACTGGAAACGTCAGCGTCGGGATGCTATGAGTAAGAGTCGTGACATAAGTCAGACAAACTGTAAGAAGGCTTCATGCCCTGGAAAGCTTAGCAGTCATATTCTGCATCCAATCAGATACATAGAACATAAAACATAGAACGATACAGCGCAGTACAGGCCCTTCGGCCCACGATGTTGCACCGTAACAAAAGCCATCTAACCTACACTATGCCATTATCATCCATATGTTTATCCAATAAACTTTTAAATGCCCTCAATGTTGGCGAGTTCACTACTGTTGCAGGTAGGGCATTCCACGGCCTCACTACTCTTTGCATAAAGAACCTACCTCTGAGCTCTGTCTTATATCTATTACCCCTCAGTTTAAAGCTATGTCCCCTCGTGCCAGCCATTTCCATCCGCGGGAGAAGGGTCTCACTGTCCACCCTATCCAACCCCCTGATCATTTTGTATGCCTCTATTACGTCTCCTCTTAACCTTCTTCTCTCCAACGAAAACAACCTCAAGTCCATCAGCCTTTCCTCATAAGATTTCCCCTCCATACCAGGCAACATCCTGGTAAATCTCCTCTGCACCCGCTCCAAAGCCTCCACGTCCTTCCTATAATGCAGTGACCAGAACTGTACGCAATACTCCAAATGCGGCCGTACCAGAGTTCTGTACAGCTGCAACATGACCTCCTGACTCCGGAACTCAATCCCTCTACCAATAAAGGCCAACATTCCATAGGCCTTCTTCACAACCCTATCAACCTGGGTGGCAACTTTCAGGGATCTATGTACATGGACACCTAGATCCCTCTGCTCATCCACACTTCCAAGAACTTTACCATTAGCCAAATATTCCGCATTCCTGTTATTCCTTCCAAAGTGAATCACCTCACACTTCTCTACATTAAACTCCATTTGCCACCTCTCAGCCCAGCTCTGCAGCTTATCTATATCCCTCTGTAACCTGCTACATCCTTCCACACTATCGACACCACCGACTTTAGTATCGTCTGCAAATTTACTCACCCACCCTTCTGCGCCTTCCTCTAGGTCATTGATAAAAATGACAAACAGCAATGGCCCCAGAACAGATCCTTGTGGTACTCCACTTGTAACTGAACTCCATTCTGAACATTTCCCATCAACCACTACCCTCTGTCTTCTTTCAGCTAGCCAATTTCTGATCCACATCTCTAAATCACCCTCAATCCCCAGCCTCCGTATTTTCTGCAATAGCCTACCGTGGGGAACCTTATCAAACGCTTTGCTGAAATCCATATACACCACATCAACTGCTCTACCCTCGTTTACCTGTTCAGTCACCTTCTCAAAGAACTCGATAAGGTTTGTGAGGCATGACCTACCCTTCACAAAGCCATGCTGACTATCCCTGATCATATTATTCCTATCTAGATGATTATAAATCTTGTCTCTTATAATCCCCTCCAAGACTTTACCCACTACAGACGTGAGGCTCACCGGTCTATAGTTGCCGGGGTTGTCTCTGCTCCCCTTTTTGAACAAAGGGACCACATTTGCTATCCTCCAGTCCTCTGGCACTATTCCTGTAGCCAATGATGACATAAAAATCAAAGCCAAAGGTCAAGCAATCTCTTCCCTGGCCTCCCAGAGAATCCTAGGATAAATCCCATCAGGACCCGGGGACTTATCTATTTTCAGCCTGTCCAGAATTGCCAATACCTCTTCCCTACGTACCTCAATGCCATCTATTCTATTAGCCTGGGTCTCAGCATTCTCCTCCACAACATTATCTTTTTCCTGAGTGAATACTGACGAGAAATATTCATTTAGTATCTCGCCTATCTCTTCAGACTCCACACACAACTTCCCATCCCTGTCCTTGACTGGTCCTATTCTTTCCCTAGTCATTCGCTTATTCCTGACATACCTATAGAAAGCTTTTGGGTTTTCCTTGATCCTACCTGCCAAATACTTCTCATGTCCCCTCCTTGCTCGTCTTAGCTCTCTCTTTAGATCCTTCCTCGCTACCTTGTAACTATCCATCGCCCCAACTGAAACTTCACACCTCATCTTCACATAGGCCTCCTTCTTCCTCTTAACAAGAGATTCCACTTCTTTGGTAAACCACGGTTCCCTCGCTCGACGCCTTCCTCCCTGCCTGACCGGTACATACTTATCAAGAACACGCAGTAGCTGATCCTTGAACAAGCTCCACTTATCCAGTGTGCCCAACACTTGCAGCCTACTTCTCCACCTTATCCCCCCCAAGTCACGTCTAATGGCATCATAATTGCCCTTCCCCCAGCTATAACTCTTGCCCTGCGGTGTATACTTATCCCTTTCCATCATTAACGTAAACGTCACCGAATTGTGGTCACTGTCCCCAAAGTGCTCTCCTACCTCCAAATCCAACACCTGGCCTGGTTCATTACCCAAAACCAAATCCAACGTGGCCTCGCCTCTTGTTGGCCTGTCAACATATTGTGTCAGGAAACCCTCCTGCACACACTGTACAAAAAACGACCCATCTAATGTACTCGAACTATATCTTTTCCAGTCAATATTTGGAAAGTTAAAGTCTCCCATAATAACTACCCTGTTACTTTCGCTCTTATCCAGGATCATCCTCGCCATCCTTTCCTCTACATCCCTAGAACTATTTGGAGGCCTATAGAAGACTCCCAACAGTGTGACCTCTGTTTCTAACCTCAGCCCATACTACCTCGGCAGATGAGTTCCCATCTAGCATCCTCTCCGCCACCGTAATACTGCTCTTGACTAGCAGCACCACACCTCCCCCTCTTTTGCCTCCTTCTCTGAGCTTACTAAAACACCTAAACCCCGGAACCTGCAACATCCATTCATGTCCCTGCTCTATCCATGTCTCCGAAATGGCCACAACATCGAAGTCCCAGGTACCAACCCATGCTGCCAGTTCCCCTACCTTATTTCGTATACTCCTGGCATTGAAGTAGACACACTTCAAACCACCTACCCGAACACTGGCCCCCTCCTGCGACGTCAAATCTGTGCTCCTGACCTCTATACTCTCATTCTCCCTTACCCTAAAACTACAATCCAGGTTCCCATGCCCCTGCTGCATTAGTTTAAACCCCCCCAAAGAGCACTAACAAATCTCCCCCCCAGGATATTTGTGCCCCTCAGGTTCAGATGTAGACCATCCTGTCTGTAGAGGTCCCACCTTCCCCAGAAAGAGCCCCAGTTATCCAAAAATCTGAATCCCTCCCGCCTGCACCATCCCTGTAGTGTTTAATTGCTCTCTCTCCCTATTCCTCATCTCACTATCACGTGGCACGAGCAACAACCCAGAGATAACAACTCTGTTTGTTCTAGTTCTGAGCTTCCATCCTAACTCCCTGAAAGCCTGCCTGACATCATTGTCCCCTTTCCTACCTATGTCGTTAGTGCCAATGTGGACCACGACTTGGGGCTGCTCCCCCTCCCCCTAAGGACCCGGAAAACACGATCCGAGACATCACGTACCCTTGCACCTGGGAGGCAACATACCAAACGTGAGTCTCTCACGCTCCCACAAAATCTCCTATCTGTGCCCCTGACTATCGAGTCCCCAATTACTAATGCTCTGCTCCTCTCCCCCCTTCCCTTCTGAGCAACAGGGACAGACTCCGTGCCAGAGGCCCGTACCCCATGGCTTATCCCTGGTAAGTCCCCCCCCCCCACAAGTATCCAAAGCGGTATACTTGTTTCTCAGGGGAACGACCGCAGGGGATCCCTGCACTGACTGCTTCTTCCCAGTCCCTCTTACAGTTACCCATCTATCTCCAATCTTTGGTGTAACTAATTCCCTGAAGCTGCTATCTATGACCCCCTCTGCCTCCCGAATGATCCGAAGTTCTTCCAACTCCAGCTCCAGTTCCCTAACTCAGTCTTGGAGGAGCTGGAGATGGCAGCACTTCCTGCAGGTAAAATCAGCAGGGACACTAACGGCATCCCTCACCTCAAACATCCTGCAGGAGGAACATTGCACTCCCTTCCCTGCCATCCCTCTAACTTTCTACCAAGATCTGGCTAACAACTAAATTAAATTTTTTTAAAAAATAATAATAATAATAAAATATGGTACTTACCTCACACCAATGAGTTTTATTATTAGGTTAGAGGAAGAGGGCGGGTGGGAGACACTACACGTGTAGTGTCTCGGGTTTCCTCTCCACCAGAATCTATTGGTGAGGGTCTTCCCAGAAGTCCGCGGGTCGAACTTCCTGTTCCCGCCTTAAACACTAAAATTTTTTTTAAAACAGCAAAGAGGGACCGAAAACGGGACCAGGTAAGTGTTTACCGCTGAAATTGACTAGCCTGCTCCTGTGAAGGTCTCCCAGAAATCACTAACGCACCGCTCCCGCTTAAATCGACTGGCCTGCTCCTGCAAAGACAAGTGTTTTTAAAGGAGAGACTTACCTCCCAGAAATCACTTGCGCACTGCTCCCGCTGAAATTGACTAACCTGCTCCGCTCCCGCTGAAATCGACTGGCCTGCTCCTGCAAAGACAAGTGTTTTTAAAGGAGAGACTTACCTCCCAGAAATCACTTGCGCACTGCTCCCGCTGAAATTGACTAACCTGCTCCGCTCCCGCTGAAATCATACATCCATGAATGTACGGATGAAGCCAACCCCAGTGGTTGTGATGATGAGGATCCAAGTCCAAGTAGGTAACAAGACAAATTATTTCACGTTGACAACATCACTGAACACTGTTGCGATCCAGTTAGGGATCAGTAACTTTTTGTTTACAATTTTGAAATTTGAAATTCAAACCCTCTATAACCTCGAGTATCTTTTTATTCTCCATTTTCACATTTTCCTTCAAAATTTACACCCCACCCACAAACAGTAAGCGGCAACAAATACAAAATCAATCCCCTTAACAATACCAACGATCCCATCCTCCCACCACCCCATACAACGGCCCACCTGTCAATATATGCATCCAATAAAACAAACCCTCCCACGGTGGCAACAAAAAATCAAAGGAGAAAAAGAAAAAGGAGTCCGGGACCGCCCATGGTCACCATTGACCTATAGAGTCCACTCCCCCCTCCCCCTCCCCTACACTCAACGCCCTCCAACCTCTGAAAGAGTACCATACATGTAAGAGTTGTACCGCCCCCCAGTCTCCAACTCCTCCCGTCGACTGCCTCTTGTAAAACCTCTCCTCCTAACCTCGGTTCCTTCCCCACAACTTTCTACCCCGGCTAGACCACTCGGACCCTGTTCTGCCAGGCTCCGATGGACGCAGCCCCTCCCCCCACCTCCCGTTCACTGGCCGGCTTAAACCGGCCAGCGTGGAGGCCCCCGCCCGGGTCCCTTTCCCCCTTGCCCGGCCCTCGGAAAGCCCAGAAATCCCCTTTTAGCACACAAACCCCGCATATCCACCTGCACTCCAAAGAGCCCTCATTTCGAGTGAAAGTCCCATCCCTTCCCTTGTCCAAATATATACAACATTGGCTCCTTTAGCCCATACACCCGCACGCAGTGAAACAAAAAAGAAGAAAATACAATCATGAGGTTACATCGGCACATGGCCATTTCTCAATATCTCAGTTCTGCCACAGTCCTTCTGCCTTCACAAACTCCTCCGCTGCTTCCGCCGTTCCAAAGTAAAAGACCCTGAGCTTGTAAGTCACCCTCACCTTCGCTGGATATACAATGCCGCACTGCACCTTGCTAATGTACAGTGCCCTCTTCACCCGGTTGAAGGCAGCCCGCCTCCTAGCCAGCTCCACCGTAAAGTCCTGGTATACACGTATACCAGCTCCAGCCCACTGCACCACCCGCTTCTGCTTGGCCCAACTCAGGACCTTCTCCTTCACCCTGTACCTACGGAAGCACAGAGTCACTGCCCTTGGCGGCTCACTCGCCATTGGTACAGGCCTCCACGACCGGTGAGCCCGATCCAGCTCACATCGGGAGGGATCCTCCCCCTATCCCAATAGTTTTGCGAGCATCGCGGCAAAATACTCAGTCAGCTTCGGTCCTTCAACTCCTTCGGGCAGCCCCACAATCCTCAAATTCTGTCGCCTGGATCTGTTTTCCAGGTCTTCCATTTTTCCTCGCAGATCCTTGTTAGTGTCCATCACCTTCCGTATCTCCTTCCCCATCGAGGCAAGTTGATCACCGTGCTGCAATAACGTCTCCTCCACTTCCTTCAGTGCCTCCCCTTGCTCTCGCACCTCCGCCACTGCGCTTGCCACCGCCTCCTCCACCAGCACACTCAAAGCCTCTCTCATCTCCTTCCTCATTGTCTCCATGAATCTTGTAAACTGCCTTTCAAATTCTGCAGCCATCACCTTAGTTATTTCTTCAGCCGTAAGCAATGCGGCCTCCCCTGGTGCTCCAGCCTCCATTTTCCTTGTTGACCTCACGGTGACCTTTCCACTCCCCGACGGACCTTCAGCTGTTTTCCTTACGGACGCTCTTTTGCTCACCCTCAACATTTTTCTTCACTGTGCCTTCAGTCTGCCGCCTCTGTGCCTTCTCCCTGCTTTTGCCGCCTCCGTGGACCCTGGGGCCGGGCTTAAAGCCCCCCAAAATGCCGTTTCCGAACGGGAGCCCTCCATTGTGCGGCCGCCTCCCTCCCGCCATCACCGGAAGTCAACCTCGAGTATTTAGATGCACTTCATCAATATCCAGGGAACAATCCTGCAACTATCCTGACCCCCACTCCCGCCATTCTAGTAGGCTCTGAGGGAACATATTGCAATTGTACCATTGCCACTGTTTTAACATTCAGCTTCCAATGATTTGCTTTTATATGCCCCATCTTAAGGCATTGAAAGCATACTGATTACTTTCTGTCACTTTGAACCTCTAGGCTATCATTCTTATTGACTGGAACCAATTTTGCCTTCTCCCTTAAACCAGAATCTTTTCTATTCTTCCAGTTTTCCTGGGAGTTTGCAAATGGAGAAGCACCCAAGCAACCTATGTGATATATCATTCCCATCTGCCAGGACTTCCACTTCCCTCCTTTGAGTAAGAACTTGTGATCTTCCGGTAGGAACTTGATGGTTATTGGGATGCTGTTTTGAAATTCTCCCATTGTCATTACCTCTCTCATTCTTTCAAAATTCTATTCGAGTTTTCGTGGTTGAAACCACCAGACCCCACCACTTCTTTCTCCATTGCAAATTCTACAATCATTTCATTTGTTTTTTTCTTCGAAGTCTGAAAATTTAATTGATATACTTCGGGGACTAGCTCATAAGCATTATGCATTACAGTGTAATTGTCTCATATTCACAAGGTTGTCCTTACACCTTACTAGAATAAAAATCCATTGCTTTCACCATCAGAACTCTTTGCAAAATAAGAGTCCAGGGGTGGGATTTATACCACAACCCGCCACATGTTTGGCCGTGGCAGATGTGGCCCATCATTGGCAGGCGATCCTGGCGTTCTCAATGGGGTTTCCCGTTGAACGTACGCATTGCCGCCTTGAAACCGACAGTGGCTGTGCGCCGCCGACATAACCGGAAGACCTCGTCGACATGAATGGCCGGAACGTTCTGGCTCACGTATCTGTTGGTTACTGTGATATTTCATAGAACTTACAGTTCAGAAGGAGGCTATTCGGCCCATCGAGTCTGCACCAGCTCTTGGAAAGAGCACCCTACCCAAGGTCAACACCTCCACCCGATCCCCATAACCCAGTAACCCCACCCAACACTAAAGGGCAATTTTGGACACTAAGGGCAATTTAGCATGGCCAATCCACCTAACCTGCACATCTTTAGACTGTGGGAGGAAACCGGAGCACCCGGAGGAAACCCACGCACACACGGGGAGGATGTGCAGACTCCGCACAGACAGTGACCCATGCCGGAATCGAACCTGGGATCCTGGAGCTGTGAAGCAATTGTGCTATCCACAATGCTAGCGTGAGAAAGCGAGGGGAGTCCAACAAGCTTCTTAAAAGTCCTTTATTTCAGCAACAGCATCATACATGCACAGGGCCCGGTTATCTTCACTGGGTCCTCGTTTCTTTTTAGCTGACTCTACAGCTGCCGGCCTTTTATGCTAGTGCTGGGTTAACGCAGTCCAATTGAGCACAGGGAACAATCATCCCCAGCTGGATGAGTCCTGAGCAGCTTATTATCGTTACCCTAGCTTTATAGTCATTTTTTCAAATGATGACTGCTCACTGGGCCTTTCCTTGCCTCACCCGCCATTTTCTGGAACAGATGGCATCACCTCAGCTTCATTCAGCTGACAAATGCTCTTGGGCTTCCCTGGGCGCCAGCTTGCCAGTAGCACTGGGCAGCCATTGCTCTGGGGTTTGCTGAGCCTCAACCTCGCAGCAGCACAAAGCTACCACTGTTCCAGGGCTTCCCTGAGGCCTGACCTCCCCATAAGCCTCACTGGGCCCCAGATGCACTGAGAAAATGAGCTTTGTCACCTATTCAGCTCCAGACTCCCTTTGTCACCTGGGCTCTCTTTAGCCACCCCTAGGACGAGCGGTTGTGGTTTTGTATCACACACCTGATCATGTATCCATGCTTTCATTGCAAACATCACACAGGAAACTGCTCATCTGTTCCTTGAAATCCTCCAACCAGGGATCAGCATCCACCCTGAAAACATGGAGACCAAATTTAAGAGATGGATTCCCTCACAACATTGATTTGATTACTCCACTGAAAGTGCCTGTGTCTAAGTATGCTATTGGTCAGAAGAATGGGGGCATACATGTTCTCTGGGCGAAGGTGGGTACATGTGCCAGCACAAATATATTGGGCGGGATTCTCCAATCCCGCGGCAGAGTGTCCACGCCGACGTAAACTCCGTCGCGTTTCACGATGGCGTGAACGTGCCGCTCCCACGACTAATTCTGGCCCCTACAGGGAGCCAGCACGGCGTTGGAGCAGTTAGTGCCGCTCCAGCTGCAGATCCCAGCGCGAACTGTGTGCCGCGGGATCCGTGCATGCCCAGTTGCACTGGCGCCAATGAGGACATGGGCAGTGGCACTGGTGCCAACACGCGCATGCGCAGTGGCCTCCTTCAACGCGCCGGCCCCGACGCAACAGGGCGCAGGACTACAGGGGCCGGCGCATGGGAAAGGAGGCCCCCAGCCACAGAGACCGGCCCGCTGATCGGTGTGCCCCGACCCTTACACGCCGAGGTCCGCTGGCCCAGAGCAGGTTAGAACGGCGCCGACGGGACTTGCCTCTTTTCTTACGGCCGCTTGGCCCATCCGGGCCAGAGAATCGGCGGGCCGGCCACGTAGAATGGCCCGCGACCGGTGCCACACCTACCACGCCGGTGCCAATGGCGCTGATTCTCCACTCTGCCAGCGTCGGGGCAGCGTGGCCCATTCGCGGGTATTCTGCGGCCCAGCCCAGGGCTGGGAGAATCCCGTCCGTTATCTCCACACATACTAAAGGATAAATAGGCAGCATTGGCTGTAATATCAGATAAATAGTGAGCCATGGTAACACGGTAGCATTGTGGATAGCACAATTGCTTCACAGCTCCAGGGTCCCAGGTTCGATTCCGGCTTGGGTCACTGTCTGTGCGGAGTCTGCCCATCCTCCCCGTGTGTGCGTGGGTTTCCTCCGGGTGCTCCGGTTTCCTCCCACAGTCCAAAGATGTGCACGTTAGGTGGATTGGCCATGATAAATTGCCCTTAGTGTCCAAAATTGCCCTTAGTGTTGGGTGGGGTTACTGGGTTATGGGGATAGGGTGTAGATGTTGACCTTGGGTAGGGTGCTCTTTCCAAGAGCCGGTGCAGACTCGATGGGCCGAATGGCCTCCTTCTGCATTGTAAATTCTATTCTATTCTAACACTGACAAACACCCAATGTTACTTAGTATATAAAGCATACTGTTGAGGAGGAAAACTACAGCTATTCGACTTTAGTGTTCTTCACTCTCCCGCTCACAGGAAACCAGACAAAGACTTTTGGAGTTATAAACAAGGCCTTTATTACAATGCCATAGCATGGGCTAAGGGCATTCCACGTTGGGATGCTAGAGAGCAGTGATTCAAGAATTGTACAGATAGATATACTGCAGATTCGGTTACAAGATATTATCATATACCAATCATTTGTTACTCATTATTTATGCCCAATAATGACTATCGATTAGGTTTACATCATATATAATATATGAGAACAACTAACCAATTAAAACTGGGCCTGCCTATTTAATTATAATATCCAATCAGTACAAAGACACGTACATGCTGTCTCCTAATATTTATCACCGGCTCCCCATTATTAATAATGTTCTTCCAAATGTAAATGGCCAACACAGTAACAATTTGTGGATGATTATGTCTTTTCCCCAGACAACTTGACACCACTGCAAAAATGGTGAAAAGATCCTACATTGCTCCGTGTTATTCTTGATAATGATCATCTGCGGCTTAACTTTTTCCTGGGGCCCCAGCACCAGCGAGATGTGTCCTTGGGCATGCTTCCTGCAGCTAACAACTTCAGCTAAACAGCTTGTGTGTTTAATACCGATCGATACAGAAGAGTTTTAACCTCTTTAGTACTTATTGGATAACTAAAGCTTTATAAATTAATTTCAATATAAGGTCTAAAAACGACATTCTTTCAGTACAAGGGTTTACCAATTCTGTGTTTAGCATCCATCAACTGCAAACATAACAAATTGGAAAGAAAATCCCAATTCTTTTGCTTCATCTGAGCAGCTGAGCTGCTATGGCAGGACTACAAGCATGCAGGAATTTGTTCCTTGTAATGTTTATATGCCATTAGTTATCACCACAGGAGCAAGCCAAGCATGGAGGGGAAACTAATGTGTTCTGTCGAGGATCTCACGTCACATTACTCTCACTGTTTTGGCAGAAAAGATAGCTTCAAGGTAGACACTACGCTACACCTTCGGAAGTATGTCACACGCACCATTGACCCAACCTGTTCTCTCTCGCCTGACTGTTTGGAAACAAAACTGCAAGGAATGATCACCATGCTTATCAAGGTGGAAGAGAGAACTAGCGACATAAAGGAAACATTTGAGGCACTTAGAGATTCAGTTTGAAGAAAAGAATCAGGAAATTTGGAGGGCCCACCAGAGGGAGAAAATGAATGAATAGCCCGTTGAGCGGCTCTCAGACAGAGTGGGTACATTTCACAGTAACTTCATTGCAGTGTAAATGTAGACCTACTTGTGACACTAATAAAGATTATTATTATTATTATTGCTGAGTCTGCGCATTCCCCTTCCACAGAGTTGACTTGATGCAAATCTGTTCCAGATTCCAAGAACTGCAATCTTGTTTCTAGATCAGGCCCATTCGATTCAATCACCTTTACGTTATCTTGATTGATAAGTCTTACATGTTACCATTTTGTGCCATGTATATTTATCTCCCATTACTGTTGTAGGATTGTATATAGTTAACTTTTATCTGTTTTCATCGCTAAGTGGAAAATGAAGGATGTTCTGGTACCCCTTCAGGAGGTGTGGTTATGTTTTCAATGTACAACAGTGATGTAATCTACAATGTGGCTTCTGCCTCCTGGCAGTGTGAGGAAAAGAGCTGTACAGTGAAGATTTCTCTTCATATGCAGAGAGCCGCCCTTGAATAAAGAATCCATGTTATTGTTTAACTGATCCTGTCTTGAGAGGTCAGCGCCTTGTGTGAATACCTATCACACAGATTGACAGAATTGCACCATTTTCCAATAGCTGCCCTTTACACTGCACCATTATTTATCGATTAATTCCTTATTTACAGAAGTGAAAACGCGTGGTTTAAAACAATATCAGTGTGCAAAACTTAAAAATAAAACTTAAAGATTAAACCTTCATAATTGCACCTTTATTGGGGTGACACGGTGGCACAGTGGTTAGCACTGCTGCCTGACAGCACCAGGGATTTGCTTCCAACTTTGGGTGACTGTGTGGATTATACACACTCTCTCCATATCTGTGTGGGTTTGCTCCAGGTGTTCCGGTTTCCTCCCAGAGTCCAAAGGACGTGCAGGTTGGGTGGATTTGACCATGCTAAATTGCCCCTTAGTGTCCAAAGTCTTAAGTGGAGTTATGGGGTTACAGGGGTGGAGGTGGGAGGGTGGGCCTGGGTAGGGTGCTCTTTTGGAGGGTCAGTGCAGACTCGATGGGCTGAATGGTCTCCTTCTGAACTATGATAGTGTTGTTCTGAATGATGACAATATTAACCACCTATGATGATTGTTCAAAGAACATTCCTCTTTGTGACACAAATGATCACTGCATTGCAAAAGTATCACTAAACAGGGGTTTAATTCAAGAATCCTTTTAAGAGTTGAACAATTCGCCTGTAGTTTACACTCAAACTCTTCCGATATGTCCTCTGGCCCAAGCCAAGCTTTGCAGTTTCAGGGTTGCTTCCACTGTCCGCACCGAAGTGGAGGCAAAAAAGGCAATGAAACCTGGAGTACCGATAATGAACATTCGGCAAAACTGTTGAGTGCCATGGAACCATAGGATTCCTATAGTGCAGAAGGAGGCCATTTGGCCCATCGAGTCTACACCAACCCTCTGGAAGAGCACCTTACCTCGGCCCACTGCCTCGCACTATCCCCCTAACCCCATAACCTACACATCTTTGGACACCAAGGGGCAATTTGAACAGGGAGCGGAATGCAGTGAGTGGGTACAGCTCCAGCCGGGCATTCATGCTGATGTTGGTAAATCTGGAAAAAGTTGCTTCCTCGTTAGTCAGCTAGTGTGCGCGGAATTTACAATGTGGACACAGCAGCGACTTCAATCACACAAGATAGGCCAGATGAGATGGGCTAGAACAAGTTGCAGTGGTCACCTTTAAGATAAAATCCTCTCCATTCCTGCCTCTGGTACATCTATTCATGACTCTTTTAATGCTCTCCTGATTGTTGTCTAATCCTCCATCCTCATATATCCCGGGAATGCAACAATACCTGGATATTCTACATTAATCCAAAATACACCTAATATCAGCGTTAATATTGCTTCAGTCAATGAACAACTTTCCGCAGACAGTTTTGTTGTCTCAGTGTATTTAATCACAGAGATGACTTTATTGTCACTACTTCAATACACTTTGTCCTTCAGAATTCTCAGCAAATGTAGGGATTGTTGATTGTGATATCTCGGTCCAAGACTCAGTTGTCTTTAACTGCACCTTGAGTCATTAAGTATGCAACAGAAAGGTTCTGTTAATATTTTTGACAAGGAGCAGACTGAGCTGCAAGATTAGCTTGCCGGACCTGGAGGCTGAGGGGAGATTTGATAACGGTGGGCAAGGTTGTGACAGTTTTAAGCAATGATGTGGAGATGCCGGCGTTGGACTGGGGTGAGCACAGTACGAAGTCTTACAACACCAGGTTAAAGTCCAACAGGTTTGTTTCAATGTCACTAGCTTTCGGAGCGCTGCTCCTTCCTCAGGTGAATGAAGAGGTCTGTTCCAGAAACACATATATAGACAAATTCAAAGATGCCAAACAACGCAGAATCGCCGAGCAGAAACTTATAGCCAAGTTCCGCACACATGAGTGCGGCCTCAACCGGGACCTGGGATTCATGTCGCATTACATTCATCCCCCACCATCTGGCCTGCGAAATCCTACCAACTGTCCTGGCTTGGTACAATTCACACCTCTTTAACCTGAGGTTACCCCATCTCTGGATCTGTAAAGATTTAATCACCTGCTAATGCTCGCATTCCAAGCATTGTTTGGCATCTTTGAATTTGTCTATATATGTGTTTCTGGAACATACCTCTTCATTCACCTGAGGAAGGAGCCGCGCTCCGAAAGCTAGTGACATCGAAACAAACCTGTTGGACCTGGTGTTTTAAGCAAGGTAGACGATGGAAAGCTGTTCCCATTAGTTGATTGCACAAGGGCCAGGTGACACAGATTTCCGAGTTTAGGCAGGAGATGTGGGGGCGGGGTTGGGGTAAGATGAAGAACCTTTTAAATGCAGTGAATAGTAATGACCTGCAAACAGTTGCCGACAAGGATGGTGGAAGCCCAAGGCCGATGAATGATTTCAAAAGAAATTGGATGGGTTTCAAGAAAGTAAGTTTGCAGGGTTATGGGGATAGAGTGGAGCAATGGGGCTGACTGGACTATGCGGCAGAGGGCTGGCATGGATTTGATGGGCCATGTGGCCTCCACCTGTGCCATCATGACTCTGTGACCTTATTCCCTTCAGCGTGAGCTGGGTCTGAAGGTGGGAGAAATGACAAAACAACTTACTCAACAACTCATTATTTTCTAATCCAAAGTTTTTCCTTTCTTTCAGTTCTGGTCATCCTGTTTGGTGCAATATTGTGCATGTCATTCGACATAAATGTTCTGGAATCGGACTTCCGGGTGCGGCGATGACCAGCTGAGTCGCACGTTTCGGCAGCTCCCTGTGAAACGGACTTTTGGGCTCTTGATAGGAGCCCCAACGGCAATTTTAACGGCTGAAAACACCGTGCGGTAAACCAGAAGGGTGTTCCCCCTGGACACGGATGGAAAAAGGAGAGGAAAGTGGCCGGATTGCAGCGGATCCTTTGGAACAACGGCAAGGAAGGCAAGCAGAAACCAAGATGGCGTCGGAAGGTGGCAGTTTCATATGGGGCCCTGAACAACAAGAGTTTTTGAAACGCTGCGTGGAGGAGATAAAAAAGGAAATGAAGAAAGAGTTGTTGGCCCCGATATTACAGGCGATTGAAGGGCTGAAAGAGGAACAAAAGACCCAGGAGCAGGAGCTTCGGGTCGTGAAGGCAAAAGCAGCAGAGAATGAAAACGACATACAGGGCCTGGTGGTGAAGTCGGAGATACAGGAGGCACACCAGAAACGATCTGTGGAGAGGTTGGAGGCACTGGAAAATAACGCAAGGAGGAACAACTTGAGGATTCTTGGCCTTCCTGAAGGTGTGGAGGGGGCGGACGTCGGGGCATATGTGAGCACGATGCTGCACTCGTTAATGGGAGTGGAGGCCCCGACGGGTCCGTTGGAGGTGGAGGGAGCATACCGAGTTATGGTGCGAGGATCGAGAGCAGGAGAAGCTCCCAGAGCCATAGTGGTGAGATTTCTCCGTTTTAAGGATAGAGAAATGGTCCTTAGATGGGCGAAGAAAACTCGGTGTAGTAAATGGGAGAACGCGGTGATCCGCGTCTATCAAGATTGGAGTGCGGAGGTGGCGAGAAGGAGGGCGAGCTTTAATCGGGCCAAAGCGGTACTTCACAAAAAAAAGATAAAGTTTGGAATGCTGCAACCGGCAAGACTGTGGGTCACATATCAAGGGAGGCACCACTACTTTGAGACGGCGGATGAAGCGTGGACTTTTATTGTAGAAGAAAAATTGGAATGATTGGACTACGAAAATGAACGTTTGGACAAAGTGGTGGGTCGAGTGGGGGGGGGGGGGGGGGCGAAGAGGGATTGTATGATTAATCCTGCGGTATGGTAACTTTTCTTTCTCCCACAGATGGTGATGGGGGAGGTGGGGAGGGAGAGGAGATGGGGCGTTGGCCATGGGAGGCGGGGCCGAGGGAGAGGCGCGGGCTTGGTTCCCGCGCTATGATAATTATGGCGGGAATAGAGAAGCAGGAAGGAGGGGGTGCCGCACGGGGCGAGCCGTGATCGCGGGGGGAAGCCGAGGTCAGCCAGAGTTTGCTGACTTCTGGGAGCAACATGGGGGGAGTAATTACGCTAGCGGGGGGTCTAGCGGGGGGGGGGGGGGGGAGGGGGGAATTACTGGGTTGCTGCTGCTGGGGAAAGGGGGGAGTGGGTACGGGAAAGGATGGGCGGGGGGGCACCGTCTGGGAGAAATACAGCCGCGTGGGAACTGGGCGAGAAGCTGGAAAAAGATGATGGCTAACCGGCAAGGGGGGGGGGGTGGGAAGCCCCCCAACTCGGCTGATCACGTGGAACGTGAGGGGGCTTAACGGGCCGATAAAGAGGGCACGAGTACTCGCACACCTTAAGAAACTTAAAGCAGATGTGGTCATGTTACAGGAAACGCACCTGAAACTGATAGATCAGGTTAGGTTGCGCAAAGGATGGGTAGGGCAGGTGTTCCATTCGGGGCTGGATGCGAAAAACAGGGGGGTGGCTATATTAGTGGGGAAGCGGGTAATGTTCGAGGCAAAGACTATAGTGGAGGATAACGGGGGCAGATACGTGATGGTGAGTGGCAAATTACAGGGAGAGATGGTGGTGTTGGTAAACGTGTATGCCCCGAATTGGGACGATGCCAATTTTATGAGGCGAATGCTAGGACGCATCCCAGACCTAGAGACCGGAAAGCTGATAATGGGGGGAGACTTTAACACGGTGTTGGAACCAAGGCTGGATAGGTCGAAGTCCAGGACTGGTAGGAGGCCGGCAGCAGCCAAGGTGCTTAAGGATTTTATGGAGCAGATGGGAGGGGTGGACCCGTGGAGATTCAGTAGACCTAGGAGTAAGGAGTTCTCGGTTTTCTCCTATGTCCATAAAGTCTATTCACGCATAGACTTTTTTGTGTTGGGTAGGGCATTGATCCCGAGGGTGAGGGGAACGGAATATACGGCTATAGCCATTTCGGATCATGCCCCACACTGGGTAGACTTGGAGATAGGGGAGGAAACAAGAGGGCGTCCACCCTGGAGAATGGACATGGGACTAATGGCGGATGAGGGGGTGTGCTTAAGGGTGAGGGGATGCATTGAAAAGTACTTGGAACTCAATGACAATGGGAGGTTCAGGTGGGAGTGGTCTGGGAGGCGTTGAAGGCGGTGGTTAGGGGGGAGCTGATATCAATAAGGACACATAAAGGGAAGCAGGAGAGTAAGGAACGGGAGCGGTTGTTGCAAGAACTTTTGAGGGTGGACAGACAGTATGCGGAAGCACCGGAGGAGGGACTGTATAGGGAAAGGCAAAGGCTGCATGTGGAATTTGACTTGCTGACCACAGGCACTGCAGAGGCACAATGGAGGAAGGCGCAGGGTGTACAGTATGAATATGGAGAGAAGGCGAACAGATTGCTGGCACACCAATTGAGGAAAAGGGGAGCAGCGAGGGAAATAGGGGGGGTGAGAGACGAAGACGGAGAGACGGAGCGGGGAGCGGAGAGAGTGAATGAAGTGTTTAAGACATTTTATAAAAAATTGTATGAAGCTCAACCCCCGGATGGGAGGGAGAGAATGATGGAGTTTTTGGATCGGCTGGAAATTCCCAAGGTGGAAGAGCAGGATAGGATGGGATTGGGAGCACAGATCACGGTAGAGGAAGTGGTGAAAGGAATTAGGAACATCCAGACGGGAAAGGCCCCGGGACCGGACGGATTCCCAGTTGAATTTTACAGAAAATATTTGGACTTGCTCGCCCCGCTACTGACGAGGACCTTCAACGAGGCAAAGGAAAGGGGACAACTGCCCCCGACTATGTCAGAAGCAACGATATCGCTTCTTTTAAAGAAGGAAAAGGATCCGCTACAATGCGTGTCCTACAGACCAATCTCCCTCCTCAATGTAGATGCCAAGGTCTTGGCCAAGGTAATGGCAATGAGAATAGAGGAATGTGTCCCGGGGGTGGTTCATGAGGACCAAACTGGGTTTGTGAAGGGGAGACAGCTGAACACGAACATACGGAGGTTGTTAGGGGTAATGATGATGGCCCCACCAGAGGGTGAAACGGAGATAGTAGTGGCGATGGATGCCGAGAAAGCATTTGATAGAGTGGAGTGGGATTATCTGTGGGAGGTGTTGAGGAGATTTGGGTTCGGAGAGGGGTATGTTAGATGGGTGCAGCTGTTGTATAGGGCCCCAGTGGCGAGTGTGGTCACGAATGGACGGGGATCGGCATATTTTCGGCTCCATAGAGGGACAAGGCAGGGATGTCCTCTGTCCCCATTACTGTTTGCACTGGCGATTGAGCCCCTGGCGATAGCACTGAGAGGTTCCAAGGGATGGAGGGGAATACTTAGGGGAGGAGAAGAACACCGGGTATCTTTATATGCGGATGATCTGCTACTATATGTGGCGGATCCAGCGGAGGGGATGCCAGAAATAATGCGGATACTTGGGGAGTTTGGGGATTTTTCAGGGTATAAATTGAACATGGGGAAGAGTGAGCTGTTTGTGGTGCATCCAGGGGAGCAGAGTAGAGAAATAGAAGACCTACCGTTAAGGAAGGTAACAAGAGACTTTCGTTACCTGGGGATCCAGATAGCTAAGAATTGGGGCACATTGCACAGGCTAAATTTGACGCGGTTGGTGGAACAGATGGAGGAAGATTTCAAGAGATGGGATATGGTAGCATTGTCAATGGCAGGGAGGGTGCAGGCGGTTAAGATGGTGGTCCTCCCGAGATTCCTTTTTGTGTTTCAGTGTCTCCCGGTGGTGATCACGAAGGCTTTTTTCAAAAGGATAGAAAAGAGTATCATGGGTTTTGTTTGGGCCGGGAAGACTCCGAGAGTGAGAAAGGGATTCTTACAGCGTAGTAGGGATAGGGGGGGGCTGGCACTACCGAGCCTAAGTGAGTATTATTGGGCCGCTAATATTTCAATGGTGAGTAAGTGGATGGGAGAGGAGGAAGGAGCGGCGTGGAAGAGATTAGAGAGGGCGTCCTGTAGGGGGACCAGCCTGCAGGCTATGGTGACAGCCCCATTGCCGTTCTCACCAAGGAACTATACCACGAGTCCGGTGGTGGTAGCTACACTGAAGATTTGGGGACAGTGGAGACGACATAGGGGAAAGACCGGAGCACTGGGGGGGTCCCCGATAAGAAACAACCATAGGTTTGCCCCGGGGGGAATGGATGGGGGATATGGAATGTGGCAAAGAGCAGGTATAACGCAATTGAAAGATCTATTTGTGGATGGGAAGTTTGCGAGTCTGGGAGCGCTGACCGAGAAATATGGGTTGCCCCAAGGGAATGCATTCAGGTACATGCAATTGAGGGCTTTTGCGAGGCAACAGGTGAGGGAATTCCCGCAGTTCCCGACACAAGAGGTGCAGGACAGAGTCATCTCAAAGAAATGGGTGGGGGACGGTAAGGTGTCGGATATATATAGGGAAATGAGAGACGAAGGGGAGACTATGATGGACGAACTAAAAGGGAAATGGGAAGAAGAGCTAGGGGAGGAGATTGAGGAGGGGATGTGGGCAGATGCCCTAAACAGGGTAAACTCGTCGTCCTCGTGCGCCAGGCTAAGCCTGATTCAGTTTAAGGTATTACACAGGGCACATATGACTGGAACACGGCTCAGTAAATTTTTTGGGGTGGAGGATAGGTGTGCGAGGTGCTCGAGAAGCCCAGCGAATCATACCCATATGTTTTGGTCATGCCCGGCACTACAGGGGTTTTGGATGGGGGTGACAAAGGTGCTTTCGAAAGTAGTAGGAGTCCGGGTCGAACCAAGCTGGGGGTTGGCTATATTTGGGGTTGCACAAGAGCCGGGAGTGCAGGAGGGGAAAGAGGCCGATGTTTTGGCCTTTGCGTCCCTAGTAGCCCGGCGCAGAATACTGCTAATGTGGAAAGAAGCCAAGCCCCCGGGGGTGGAGACCTGGATAAATGATATGGCGGGGTTCATAAAGTTAGAGCGGATTAAGTTCGTCCTAAGGGGGTCGGCTCAAGGGTTTACTAGGCGGTGGCAACCGTTCGTCGAATATCTTGCGGAAAGATAGATGGGGGAGAACAAAGAAGGCAGCAGCAGCGGCCCAGGACTTGGGGGGGGGGGGGAGGGATGGGGGGGGATGGGGGGGGGGGGGGGTGGCCTGAGACAAGGCAGTTGCCAATTAGGGCTAGTTTTTATTTTTTGTTATTTAATATTTATTTATTTGTTGTTGTTTTTGTTTAAATTTAAAAAGGTCATTATTATCTGTATTGTTACAATGTTGTGTAAAGGATGCACAATGTACTGTGTTGGTTGACCAAAAATTTTCAATAAAATATTATTTAAAAAAAAAATAACAAAATAAATGTTCTGGAATCTTTTGAATGCTTTCAGTGCTTATTATATATTTTTTTACCTTTTCTCATTCCTTGCCCTTATTTTGCACCAGGTACTAAAATAATGGCTCCATTCCAGGGGCAGCACATGGTTAGCACCGTTGCCTCACAGCGCCAGGAACATGGGTTCAGTTCCGGCCTCGGGTGACTGCCTGTGTGGAGTTTGCACGTTCTCCCTGTGTCTATGTGGGTTTCCTCCAGGTGCCCCGGTTTCCTCCCACAGTCCAAAGATGTGCAAGTTAGGTGGATTGGCCATGATAAATTGCCCCTCAGTGTCCAAAATTGCCCTTAGTGTTGGGTGGGGTTACTGGGTTATGGGGATAGGGTGTAGGCGTTGACCTTGGTTAGGGTGCTCTTTCCAAGAGCCGGTGCAGACTCGATGGGCCGAATGGCCTCCTTCTGCATTGTAAATTCTATTCTATTCTAACACTGACAAACACCCAATGTTACTTAGTATATAAAGCATACTGTTGAGGAGGAAAACTACAGCTATTCGACTTTAGTGTTCTTCACTCTCCCGCTCACAGGAAACCAGACAAAGACTTTTGGAGTTATAAACGAGGCCTTTAATACAATGCCATAGCATGGGCTAAGGGCATTCCACGTTGGGATGCTAGAGAGCAGTGATTCAAGAATTGTACAGATAGATATACTGCAGATTCGGTTACAAGATATTATCATATACCAATCATTTGTTGCTCATTATTTATGCCCAATAATGACTATCGATTAGGTTTACATCATATATAATATATGAGAACAACTAACCAATTAAAACTGGGCCTGCCTATTTAATTATAATATCTAATCAGTACAAAGACACGTACATGCTGTCTCCTAATATTTATCACCGGCTCCCCATTATTAATAATGTTCTTCCAAATGTAAATGGCCAACACAGTAACAATTTGTGGATGATTATGTCTTTTCCCCAGACAACTTGACACCACTGCAAAAATGGTGAAAAGATCCTACATTGCTCCGTGTTATTCGTGATAATGATCATCTGCGGCTTAACTTTTTCCTGGGGCCCCAGCACCAGCGAGATGTGTCCTTGGGCATGCTTCCTGCAGCTAACAACTTCAGCTAAACAGCTTGTGTGTTTAATACAGATCGATACAGAAGAGTTTTAACCTCTTTAGCACTTATTGGATAACTAAAGCTTTATAAATTAATTTCAATATAAGGTCTAAAAACGACATTCTTTCAGTACAAGGGTTTACCAATTCTGTGTTTAGCATCCATCAACTGCAAACATAACAAATTGGAAAGAAAATCCCAATTCTTTTGCTTCATCTGAGCAGCTGAGCTGCTATGGCAGGACTACAAGCATGCAGGAATTTGTTCCTTGTAATGTTTATATGCCATTAGTTATCACCACAGGAGCAAGCCAAGCATGGAGGGGAAACTAATGTGTTCTGTCGAGGATCTCACGTCACATTACTCTCACTGTTTTGGCAGAAAAGATAGCTTCAAGGTAGACACTACGCTACACCTTCGGAAGTATGTCACACGCACCATTGACCCAACCTGTTCTCTCTCGCCTGACTGTTTGGAAACAAAACTGCAAGGAATGATCACCATGCTTATCAAGGTGGAAGAGAGACCTAGCGACATAAAGGAAACATTTGAGGCACTTAGAGATTCAGTTTGAAGAAAAGAATCAGGAAATTTGGAGGGCCCACCAGAGGGAGAAAATGAATGAATAGCCCGTTGAGCGGCTCTCAGACAGAGTGGGTACATTTCACAGTAACTTCATTGCAGTGTAAATGTAGACCTACTTGTGACACTAATAAAGATTATTATTATTATTATTGCTGAGTCTGCGCATTCCCCTTCCACAGAGTTGACTTGATGCAAATCTGTTCCAGATTCCAAGAACTGCAATCTTGTTTCTAGATCAGGCCCATTCGATTCAATCACCTTTACGTTATCTTGATTGATAAGTCTTACATGTTACCATTTTGTGCCATGTATATTCATCTCCCATTACTGTTGTAGGATTGTATATAGTTAACTTTTATCTGTTTTCATCGCTAAGTGGAAAATGAAGGATGTTCTGGTACCCCTTCAGGAGGTGTGGTTATGTTTTCAATGTACAACAGTGATGTAATCTACAATGTGGCTTCTGCCTCCTGGCAGTGTGAGGAAAAGAGCTGTACAGTGAAGATTTCTCTTCATATGCAGAGAGCCGACCTTGAATAAAGAATCCATGTTATTGTATAACTGATCCTGTCTTAAGAGGTCAGCGCCTTGTGTGAATACCTATCACACAGATTGACAGAATTGCACCATTTTCCAATAGCTGCCCTTTACACTGCACCATTATTTATCGATTAATTCCTTATTTACAGAAGTGAAAACGCGTGGTTTAAAACAATATCAGTGTGCAAAACTTAAAAATAAAACTTAAAGATTAAACCTTCATAATTGCACCTTTATTGGGGTGACACGGTGGCACAGTGGTTAGCACTGCTGCCTGACAGCACCAGGGATTTGCTTCCAACTTTGGGTGACTGTGTGGATTATACACACTCTCTCCATATCTGTGTGGGTTTGCTCCAGGTGTTCCGGTTTCCTCCCAGAGTCCAAAGGACGTGCAGGTTGGGTGAATTTGACCATGCTAAATTGCCCCTTAGTGTCCAAAGTCTTAAGTGGAGTTATGGGGTTACAGGGGTGGAGGTGGGAGGGTGGGCCTGGGTAGGGTGTTCTTTTGGAGGGTCAGTGCAGACTCGATGGGCTGAATGGTCTCCTTCTGAACTATGATAGTGTTGTTCTGAATGATGACAATATTAACCACCTATGATGATTGTTCAAAGAACATTCCTCTTTGTGACACAAATGATCACTGCATTGCAAAAGTATCACTAAACAGGGGTTTAATTCAAGAATCCTTTTATGAGTTGAACAATTCGCCTGTAGTTTACACTCAAACTCTTCCGATATGTCCTCTGGCCCAAGCCAAGCTTTGCAGTTTCAGGGTTGCTTCCACTGTCCGCACCGAAGTGGAGGCAAAAAAGGCAATGAAACCTGGAGTACCGATAATGAACATTCGGCAAAACTGTTGAGTGTCATGGAACCATAGGATTCCTATAGTTCAGAAGGAGGACATTTGGCCAATCGAGTCTACACCAACCCTCTGGAAGAGCACCTTACCTCGGCCCACTGCCTCGCACTATCCCCCTAACCCCATAACCTACACATCTTTGGACACCAAGGGGCAATTTGAACAGGGAGCGGAATGCAGTGAGTGGGTACAGCTCCAGCCGGGCATTCATGCTGATGTTGGTAAATCTGGAAAAAGTTGCTTCCTCGTTAGTCAGCTAGTGTGCGCGGAATTTACAATGTGGACACAGCAGCGACTTCAATCACACAAGATAGGCCAGATGAGATGGGCTAGAACAAGTTGCAGTGGTCACCTTTAAGATAAAATCCTCTCCATTCCTGCCTCTGGTACATCTATTCATGACTCTTTTAATGCTCTCCTGATTGTTGTCTAATCCTCCATCCTCATATATCCCGGGAATGCAACAATACCTGGATATTCTACATTAATCCAAAATACACCTAATATCAGCGTTAATATTGCTTCAGTCAATGAACAACTTTCCGCAGACAGTTTTGTTGTCTCAGTGTATTTAATCACAGAGATGACTTTATTGTCACTACTTCAATACACTTTGTCCTTCAGAATTCTCAGCAAATGTAGGGATTGTTGATTGTGATATCTCGGTCCAAGACTCAGTTGTCTTTAACTGCACCTTGAGTCATTAAGTATGCAACAGAAAGGTTCTGTTAATATTTTTGACAAGGAGCAGACTGAGCTGCAAGATTAGGTTGCCGGACCTGGAGGCTGAGGGGAGATTTGATAACGGTGGGCAAGGTTGTGACAGTTTTAAGCAAGGTAGACGATGGAAAGCTGTTCCCATTAGTTGATTGCACAAGGGCCAGGTGACACAGATTTAAGAGTTTAGGCAGGAGATGTGGGGGCGGGGTTGGGGTAAGATGAAGAACCTTTTAAATGCAGTGAATAGTAATGACCTGCAAACAGTTGCCGACAAGGATGGTGGAAGCCCAAGGCCGATGAATGATTTCAAAAGAAATTGGATGGGTTTCAAGAAAGTAAGTTTACAGGGTTATGGGGATAGAGTGGAGCAATGGGGCTGACTGGACTATGCGGCAGAGGGCTGGCATGGATTTGATGGGCCATGTGGCCTCCACCTGTGCCATCATGACTCTGTGACCTTATTCCCTTCAGCGTGAGCTGGGTCTGAAGGTGGGAGAAATGACAAAACAACTTACTCAACATCTCATTATTTTCTAATCCAAAGTTTTTCCTTTCTTTCAGTTCTGGTCATCCTGTTTTGTGCAATATTGTGCATGTCATTCGACATAAATGTTCTGGAATCTTTTGAATGCTTTCAGTGCTTATTATATATTTTTTTTTACCTTTTCTCATTCCTTGCCCTTATTTTGCACCAGGTACTAAAATAATGGCTCCATTCCAGGGGCAGCACATGGTTAGCACCGTTGCCTCACAGCGCCAGGAACATGGGTTCAGTTCCGGCCTCGGGTGACTGCCTGTGCGGAGTTTGCACGTTCTCCCCGTGTCTATGTGGGTTTCCTCCAGGTGCCCCGGTTTCCTCCCACAGTCCAAAGATGTGCAAGTTAGGTGGATTGGCCATGATAAATTGCCCCTCAGTGTCCAAAGGTGTGCCAGTTGGGTGGGGTTACGGGGATGGGGCGGGGCAGTGGGCCTATGTAAAGTGCTCTTTCAGAGGGTCAGTGCAGGCTTGATGGGCCAAATTGCCCCCTTCTGAACTGTAGGGATTCTGTGATTCCTTTCTGTGACCAATTCAGCTTCTTTTAATATTAAGTAGTCTTACAACAGCAGGTTAAAGTCTAACAGGTTTGTTTGGAATCACTAGCTTTCGAAGTGCAGCTTCTTCATCAGGAAAGTGTTTTAATATTGTCATACTTCCTCATTTATTGTGATTTCAGAATAATTAACTCAGGTAGGTGACCTTTCCTACACAAGTAGAATGTTCCTTAAACCCTTTGCCTTTACAAGCTTGAAAACTAACTTACAATGTGCAAAGTAATAACTGATGTAAATTAGCACATGGTGATCAAAACCTGGAACAAACTCCAGGGGAGCCCCTCCAGATCAAAATGTAAATGAGACCTAACGGTCTGTTGGTTATCAGACAACAGCCAAATGTTCCACTTTTCTCAGTGAAATTAAAGGAGAATTAAATTTTGACAGATTGAAAGACAACATGGACCTTTTTTGTTTGCCTCCTACCATCTATTCCGTCCCAGCGAAATATTGGGAAAAATCAGCTGTGGTCTTAATTTACTGCTGCAGATTTCATTCCTTTGCTACTGACCTCATCCATCGCCCTGGCAACTCGCTGAAGCTGAATCAGACTGTTTGCAATCTTGGTGTCCTAGTTGATGCACATATTCTAGCTTGCTCCAAGCCTGGTTCATTGATCACCCTTGTGGTTTCCTGGCTGCATTGCTTCCTGATCCAGCAACTCCGCAATTTTGGCTCATTGGATCTGCTCCGACCCTCAGAAAGAGCACTCCACCTCGGCCCACTCCCACGCCCTAATCCCGCAACCGAACCTACACATCTTTAGACACTAAGAGGCAATTTAGCACGGCCAATCCACCTAACCTGCACTACTTTGGGCTTTTCAAAAGAAACTGGAGCACCCGGAGGAAACCCATGCAGACACTGGGAGAATGTGCTAACTCCACACAGTCACCCAAGGCCGGTATCAAACTGGGCTCTCTGGCACAGTGAGGCAGTAATGCTAACCACTGTGCCACGCTCAACGACTGTGCCACCGTGACCCGCTTGGCAATCAGTCTGGTAAACCTTCGCTGCACTCCCTCTATAGCAGTGGTTCCCAACCTTTTATATCATAGAATTATCATAGAATTTACAGTGCAGAAGGAGGCCATTCGGCCCATTGAGTCTGCACCGGCTCTTGGAAAGAGCACCCTACCCAAGCCCACACCTCCACCCTATCTCCATAACCCAGTAACCCCACCCAACACTAAGGGCAATTTTAGACACTAAGGGCAATTTATCATGGCCAATCCACCTAACCTGCATATCTTTGGGCTGTGGGAGGAAACCGGAGCACCCGGAGGAAACCCACTCACACACGGGGAGAACGTGCAGACTCTGCACAGATGGTGACCCAAGCCGGAAATCGAACCTGTGACCCTGGAGCTGTGAAGCAATTGTGCTAACCACCATGCTACCGTGCTGCCCAATGGCACACCTCTATACTACAAAACGATTTTGAGACACACCTCCTATTTTCTCTGCCTGCCTCCCTTACTGGAAACTTCTTTTTTTAACTTCTCCCTGGCCCCTCTCCTGTTTTTGTTTACCTCTCCCTGTCTCTTTTGTTTCTCCCAGGGTTTTCACACCCTTTTTAAATTTTGCTTTTAGTGCAGCTGCATGGGAATCTCTGTCTTCAGCTTCAAGTCCCATTGGCCCTGACATTAAAAAATCGAAACCACCCCTGTGTGGCTCGTTCCCAGCAGGTGCATACGTGGGATGCTCATTTTTTGTCAGGTCTTGGAGATGACAACCACAGAGCTTAAGACGAAGGTTAGTTCTAGTTTAATTACATTCATTTTGCAACATTCTGAATTGTTTTCCGAGGCGCACTTGGGGGTCTTCAGAGCACATTGATTGGGAGCCACTGCACTATAGCAAGGACATCCTTCCTCAGATTAGGAGACCAAAGCTCCACCCAATATTCCAGGTGAGGTCAGTCTCACCAAGACCTTGTAGAATTGCAGCAAGACATTCCTGCTCCTGTACTTGAACCCTCTCGCTATGAAGGCAAACATTCCATAGGTCTTCTTTACCGCCTGCTGCACCTGCATGCTTACCTTCAGAGAATGGTGTACGAGGGCATCCAGTTCCCGTTGCACATTCTCCTCTCCTAATCTACCGCCGCTCTGTAGACAAATAAGCAATAAGAAGATTAAGAAATGAGCTTCCCCTTGATGAAATATTTTTCTTGTGGCATTGCATGGGAGTAGATTAGATTGCTGAGCATCTCAACTCAATATGGGCTGGATGCTTCTGCCCCACCCGCCACAAGATCGTCACGGCCGTGAAGCGGACAGTGGAAATGTCCGTTGACCTTGGGTGGGATTCTCTGATCGCCGGGCAGGCGCGGCCAGAGAATCCTGCCCTATATCTCAACTGGATGTAAACTTCCAATGAAAACAAATAAAAGTAAGAGGCTTTGTGTCGCAGTGCGTATCTCCCCTATCGCTGGACCAGAAGCTCCGGGTTCAAGTGCAACGCCAGAACGTGTTGGCCGTGGAATGAGAGTTCAAAGCAGTTCAATGGGCTGATAATCAGCTCGGAAATCCTACCCCTTCCCCCGCTATTCACCAAAGGGTTAATAAAAACAGCATATGGGTGTGAAGATATGCGAACAGCAACTTAGAACAACGTGAATTTTAAGCTCTGGGCCAAGTATTTCAGATCAACATGTGAAAATGAAAACTTCCCTTCACCACCATTTAGGAACTTCAATCCTACCTGAAACTAAACAATGTTTGCGATTTGCAAGTAACCTTAAAGTGTAACACAGGCAATACTAACTGAACTGGCACCACTTCATGTGTTTAAGCACCTCTTGCAACAATCATGTCATACAATTTACATCTAGTCATCTGAACAAGTCATAATAATTTTATTGCACATTCTTTGAATGAGTAAGAGGGAAATGACTGCTGTTTCCTTGTATTGGGGAGAGAGGCAGTCATTGACCTGCAATGGATTGCACCTTAAGAAGTATCCAACAATGTCGGTTTGAATAGGTTTAACAGGTCTAGTAACCTTCAGAGCGTTGTAACATGCTGAGCACCCGACTCATCATTCGGGAAACAAACCCAGTGAACCGGGTTATGGGTCTCAAATGATTCTCTCCCACCAGCTGCCATAAAGGAGGCTAAAACTAGCAAATGTGCAGAATGCCACCCAATCTATTGCAAAAGAAGCTTTAAAAGATGCAAATTAACCAAAGGATCATGCAGAAAAATCACAGTTGCAAATACATTCTCTGAGTTGCACATCTTTTTCGACCATTTCATGGTGTGCTTTTGATGAAGTAGCAGCATCTATTGTGACAGGTCGTTACATTTAATTAAGCTCCGCCAAATTTGCAATGGCAGAAAAATTATACAATGAGATTTCAGCTACTATACAATTTTTAATAGTGTTCTTATCTATAAAATGACTAATTACGTTTATAGTTCACCCCGCCTGTGGGTTTACATCATTTTCAATCATAGTTTCTGAAACTAGGAGCCATACAGTCCTTTCTATTCCACTCTCAGAATATCAGTGTTGGACTCAAGAGGGCCAATTCTCTGACGGCGAGGGTCATTCAAACAAGTGCAGGTCAGATATGTGGGGTTATGACACATTTCACTTTCACCTGCTTCCTGCAGCACTCCTGCAACATGCTATCCTCTAACCAGCATGCAGGGAATATGTGAAAACTTCATTTGCAGAGTCAAATTGCTGATCATGAGGTTGGGAAATTTCCCAAGGCTAAGGCCTGGATCACAGATGATCCATATAAAAGCCACAGTCCAGGGGATACCTAATAAATGAAATGAAAAAAAAATGAAATGAAAATCGCTTATTGTCACAAGTAGGCTTCAAATGAAGTTGCTGTGAAAAGCCCCTAGTCGCCACATTCCGGCACCTGTTTGGGGAGGCTGGTACGGGAATTGAACCGCGCTGCTGGCTTGCCTTGGTCTGCTTTAAAAGCCAGCTCTTTAGCTCTGTGCTAAACCAGCCCCTTAAATTGAAGACAACAGGTTGGGAGGCAGGCGGTGGACAAGGTTGGCTGTAGGCCTCAACCCGAGGAGACCCGTGGGAACGATCCCCTCTAAGGTAGGTGAAGGAAGTGAGTAAGGGCGGAGTTCCCCATGGAGCCTAGGGTAGTGGAACTCCATGGATTCCTTGTAGAAACTGGAGATGCACATCTTCTCCGTCTAACCTGCAAGAAAGTTTATAAAAATTAAAATAATTTAACCTATTTGAACCCACTTCTGGGCGAGTTATTCTCCCCACCATGCTTCTCTGATGAGGATGACACCAGGAGCCAAGCTCCCTGCTGGCCGTTAAACTAGTCCCCAACAGATTCCATCCATCCCCAATTTTGAATTTGATGAAGTCCCTGTTTGCTTGGTGGGAGAGCCTGGCATGCAGCTTCAAACTCAGCTGTTAAAATGGTGCTTGGCATGTGGGTGTTGTGGCAAGTTCCGTGCTGCAGATACTTTAACTCCATGCCTGTCCCATTCTGTTTGGGAGCAGGGCTTTGAAAATGGGCCCTTTATCTCCCAGAGACCATTCTTTATCTGCGTTCTCCTTCTGGGTTGCCTCAAAATAAAATAATTCCAGCAAAGGAGGTGGTAATCAGCATCATGCTGAGATGTCAGTTAATCGCCACTAGGGCCATGATAAAATGAAGCCTTGTGGATCACCAACCCATCCTTGTCCTTTTTTCTCCGCCCAAATTGTCACGAGTGTTATCAATAGCCTCCTGATTTGAGAACCCAGTGACATGAAAATATTACAATTCTGCATCATCTTGCCTGGCAAATAAAGTTCAAATAATTTATCACCTCAGAACTGATCTGTAGATGTGTGTGTTTGTGCCTCTTTGGTGGCAGTGCATGGTGTGCCTTTGCTAGAATCCATTCCAGTGCTACTTCTAGGTGTTCCCATGGAATCAATAAATGAGGTGACTAGGACTGAGGTAGGCTGCTTCTGCACTTGTTCGCTGATTCTGCCCACTGGTCGGCAAAATGACTGTCATTTGTCATCAGAAGAGTGGAGCTTTCTTGTAAATGGTGTGTGGTATCATACTGAGAAAGTACAGCTTAATCTGTGCCTACTCCACCCAGTTCCCTGCTGCTGGTCACTCTCTCATAATGTCAAACTATCTTCAGAGGAGAAAGCCTCTGGACAGGTATAAGAGCACAGAGCCGACAGGAATCGTAGCTTCCTCCATCCAATCCAGCGACAGATTTATGCTGGCAAAGAACACCGGAACCTGAGACAAATATAGTAGCGGCGGCAGTTTAAAGAACTGGAACACAGAGTGACGGCAGATCAATGAGCAGGAACAACGAGTGACGACAGATCAAAGAGCGGGAACAAAGTGTGACGGCAGATCAAAGAGCAGGAACAAAGAGTGACGGCAGATCAAAGAGCAGGAACAAAGAGTGACTGCAGATCAAAGAGCAGGAACAAAGAGTGATGGCAGATCAAAGAGCAGGAACAAAGAGTGATGGCAGATCAAAGAGCAGGAACAAAGAGTGACTGCAGATCAAAGAGCAGGAACAAAGAGTGATGGCAGATCAAAGAGCGGGAACAAAGTGTGATGGCAGATCAAAGAGCGGGAACAAAGAGTGATGGCAGATCAAAGAGCGGGAACAAAGAGTGATGGCAGATCAAAGAGCGGGAACAAAGGGCGCGATTCTCCGCTCCCGCGCCGGTTGGGAGAATCGCCTGGATCGCCAAATTTCCCGCGACGCCGGTCCGAGGTCCTCCCGCGATTCACAGAAGCGGCCAGATCGGCACAATCTCCATTTCAGAGAATTGCGCCCAGAGTGTTCGCGCCATCGTGAACGCCGTCGAGGTTCACGACGGCGCGAAATGGCCCCTATCCCGACCGATTCAGGGCCCGAAAATGGGCTAGGAGCGGCGCCGTGTCATTTACGCGCGCCAGCCCTTGGCGGTGGGCACCGATCGCGGGCCAGACTGCATTTGAGGCCCCCCCGGTGCAAGATCTAACGAGCGGGAACACAGAGTGACGCCGATTTAACGAGCGGGAACACAGAGTGACAGCAGATTAAAGAGCAGGAACACAGAGTGATGGCAATTTAAAGAGCGGGAACACAGAGTGACAACAGTTTGTAGAGTGGGAACACAGAATGACGGTAGATCAAGAGTGGGAACACAGAGTGACGGCAGATTAAAGAGCGGCAGGTTAAAGAGCGGGAACACAGAGTGACAGCAGTTTAAAGAGTGAGAACACAAAATTACGGCAGCTTGTAGAGTGGGAACATAGAGTGACGGTAAATCAAAGAGTGGGAACACAGAGTGACGGCAGATCAAAGTGACGGCAGATTAAAGAGCAGGAACACAGAGTGACAGCAGTTGAAAGAGATGGAACACAGAGTGACGGCGGTTTAAAGAGAGGGAAGACAGACTGGTGACAGTTTAAAGAGTGGGAACACAGAGTGACGGCAGGTTAAAGAGCAGGAACACAGACTGACAGCAGTTTAAAGAGCGGGAACACAGAGCGACAGCAAGTTAAAGAGCAGGAACAGACTGACAGCAGTTTAAAGAGCGGGAACACAGAGCGACAGCAATTTAACAAGCGGGAACACAGAGTGATGCTGATTTAACGAGCGGGAACACAGAGTGACAGCAGGTTAAAGAGCAGGAACACAGTGATGGCGGTTTAAAAAGCGGGAACACAAAGTGACAACAGTTTGTAGAGTGGGAACACAGAATGATGGTAGATCAAAGAGTGGGAACACAGAGTGACGGCAGATTAAAGAGTGTCAGGTTAAAGTGCAGGAACACAGAGTGACAGCAGTTTAAAGAGCGAGAACACAGCGGGCGCGATTCTCCACTCCCACGCCGGTTGGGAGAATCGCCTGGGCCGCCAAAATTTCCGGGGACGCCAGTCCGACGATCTCCCGCGATTCTCCCAAGCGGCGGGAACGGCCCGGTCGAGTTTCGCGGGCCGCAGGCCGGAGAATCGCCGGAGACACCGAAAACGGCGATTCTCCGGCACCCCCGCTATTCTGAGGCCCGGATGGGCCGCGCGGCCAGACCAAAACGGCGGGTTCCCCCCGGCGCCGTCCACACCTGGTCGCTGCAGTTGTGGGCAGTGCGTGAACGCTGGGGGGGCCGGCCTGTGGGGGGCGCGAGGGGGGATCCTGCACCGGGCTTTACCTGGAATGTGGGGTGGCCCGCGATCGGTGCCCACCGATCGTCGGGCCGTCCTCTCTGAAGGAGGACCTCCTTCCTTCCGCGGCCCCGCAAGATCCATCCCCCATCTTCTTGCGGGGCGGACGTAGAGAGGACGGCAACTACGCATGCGCGAGAATCGCGCCCAGAGTGTCGGCAGCTTGTTGAGTGGGAACACAGAGTGACGGTAAATCAAAGAGTGGGAACACAGAGTGACGGTAAATCAAAGAGTGGAAACACAGAGTGACGGCAGATCAAAGTGACGGCAGATTAAAGAGCAGGAACACAGAGTGACAGCAGTTTAAAGAGAGGGAAGACAAATTGGTGGCGGGTTAATAAGCGGGAACACGGAGTGACAGCCATTTAATGAGCGGGAGCACAGTCTGGTGGCAGTTTAAAGAGTGGGAACACAGAGGGCTGGCAGTACAAAGAGCGGGAACACAGAGTAACGGGAATTTCTCCTCAGCTTGTAGGTCTTCATGGCGCCCTGCTGACACATGTTTGTCAGGGCAACGTCTTCCTTTCGCCCTATCTGACGGGCAATGAGCCCTTCTCCTCCTCAGTTGCATCAAAGCCAGGGAGAAGGCAGCGTTTCCTGCTGCCTACACTGTGCACATCTCTTTGTGTCATGGAGAAATAGTTCAGAGGCCTGGGGCGAGATTCTCCGACCCCCCGCCGGGTCGGAGAATTGCCGGGGGCTGGCGTTAATCCTGCCCCCGCCGGTTACCGAATTCTCCACCACCGGATATTTGGCGGGGGCGGGAATCGCGCCGCGCCGGTTGATGGGCCGAATGGGCCGAAGTCCCGCCGCTAAAATGCCTGTTCCGCCGGTGTAGATTAAACCACCTACCTTACCGGCGGGACGAGGCGGGCTCCGGGGACCTGGGGGGGGCGCGGGACGATCTGGCCCCAGGGGGTGCCCCCACGGTGGCCTGGCCCGCGATCGGGGCCCACCGATCCGCGGGCGGGCCTGTGCCGTGGGGGCACTCTTTCCCTTCCGCCTCCGCCACGGTCTCCACCATGGCGGAGGCAGAAGAGACTCCCTCCAATGCGCATGCGCGGGAATGCCGTCAGCGGCCGCTAATGCTCCCGCGCATGCGCCGCCCGGAGATGTCATTTCTGCGCCAGCTGGCGGGGTACCAAAGGCCTTTTCCGCCAGCTGGCGGGGCGGAAATTCGTTTGGCGCCGACCTAGCCCCTTAAGGTTGGGGCTCGGCCCCCAAAGATGCGGAGCATTCCGCACCTTTGGGGCGGCGCGATGCCCAACTGATTTGCGCCGTTTTGGGCGCCAGTCGGCAGACATCACGCCGTTTCCGGAGAATTTCGCCCATGATTACACCTGACCTGCAATTAACACCTTCCATCTCCAAGGAGGGCTGGATTCTCCGTTCCTGCATCTAAGTGTTGACGGCAACGGAGAATCCGTGTGTTTCACGACAGGAAAATCAGCCGATTCCAGTACCGGTGATGGGCTCGCAGCAGTGCCGTGTGAAACACCCACGGAACACGCATGAAATGGTAGGAGAATTGGCGGGCTGTGATGGACATGCTCAGGGCTGACAAGCTGCAGCCGCGCGTATGTCCACACCCCCCACACACCCATCAACCGCGCCAAGAAAGTTGGCGCCAGTTGTGCTGGACCGCGTACATGCCCACCCCAACCCCACATCTCACTTCCCGGCCACCCCCCACCACTCCCCCCAGCCCTGGCAGAAGCCCCCAGCCAGCGGCATAGCTCTCGGCAGACTATGGCGGTGCTGGACACAGTCCGCACGTCCCCTCTCTCTCTCTCTGCAGCCGCCACGCCAGACTCACGACTACTGAGACGACAGGTGGCCCGCGCCGTCAGGAACTTGGTCCATTGGAGGCGGAGCATCGCGGGGGGTCTCGAAAATTATATGAAAACGTGGTTACGACTGAGCGCGGTGCGCGTCTCAATGGCGCTGATTTGGAGGTGGCGGAGTATCATGAACTGCCGTAAAATGGGCGCCTGCCGCGATTTCGGAGTCGGGAGCCATTCTCCGCCCAATCGATGTTCCCGATTTCGGCATTGGCCAACAGTGAATCCTGCCCAGAGTCTTTTAGATGCCCTTGGGCTGCCCTCAATCCAGTCATTCCTTCCCCATTTCCTTTCCTGCAACAGAAACACATCCTGAAGAATCCTGAGCCCTGCGCCAAGCACCCCCCGCCATTCCCCACCAGGAAGTTTCCACATGACAATGTTCCATAGACAGCAAACAGGAGACCCAATCATCTGTTTTAGTAATGTTAACTGAGAGATAGATAGTGATCAGGGCACCTTTGTGCAGAACCACTGCAAGTAGGATAGAGAAAGTACTCCAATGTTGCATAATAATTGCAATGGCTAAAGAAATTAAGCTATAATTCTTTACTGTTTCAAGGGGGGAGCTTGTTTCTTTGTTCCCAAGAATCAGGCAGCCAATATGTTCACTTGCTGCTGCTGACTTCCGGTGGTGGCCATGAGCTGATTGGTTGCACCCGCTTGGAGGCTCAATTTTAGTCCTTTTTACCCAGTTAATGGGAGTTTTGGGAGCAAAAAGTGCAAGTAACGGGTGTTGGTTTCTCCTCTAATATGAATGTGGTGGGTTACAACACCCAACTTAACTCGAGTTAAGCCTCGGCTCAAGAGGTGGAACGTGACGCCCGTGGCGCTGCAATAGAAAGTATGGCGGAGCTTGCCGTGTCGTCATCGCCTGTCCCACTGCCTATGGATCAGGTGATGGAGTTTGTCAAAGGGGAATTTAAGAAGCATTGGCAAGAGATGCAGGAGGACCTGTACAAGGCGATCGAGGGAGAAGTAGCCCTTCTTCGCAGGATTTTGGAACAGGTGGAGCAGCTTATGGAGTCGCAGGGCGTGACGATCCGAGAGGTGGATAGGGTGGTGTCTGATCACAATGACCAGACTGTGCCTTTAGAGATGGTGGTGGTAATGCTGGGACAGACCCATAAGTTGTTGAAGGCAAGAGTGGATGACCAGGAGAATCGATCCATGCGGCAAAATTTAAGAAAAGCCGGATTGCCGGAGGGGGTCGACCATCTGGCAAAAGTGTTTGGGAAGCTGGCCAAGCAGAGGGTCTTTGAGAAGGCACCGGAGGTGGATCGGGCCCTCAGGTCACTGCGCGGATGCCAAGTGCTGGAGAACCGCCACGGGCGATGATCGCCTGAATGCACAAGTTTCAAGAGAAGGGGAAGATTTTGAGGTGGGCAAAGTCCACATGGGACTGTAGCTGGGTGGGTCTTCAGATATGGATCTATCAGGGCATTGGGTCCAACCAGGCCAAGCGGCGAGCGGGCTTTAATAAGGCCAAGGCGGAGCACGACTCTATCTGAGATGTTGTACCCGGTTAAACTGTGGGTAACATGCAAAGGCAAAGAACATTATCTCAACATGCAAGAGGAGGCAAATGACTTTTTCAGGAATCATGGTATGGGGAGGACTAATGGAGAGAATGTATATTTTTTTATGTTTTTGTAATGTGAATGTTGGGAAGTGTTATTGCTGCACATGTTGGACTTTTTTGTTATGGTTTATGTTGGGATGGTTCCAAGTCGCGGGTTCTTTCTCCTGCTGTAGGCAGGGCTTCAGCGGGAGAGGGGCCTGGACTGGTGGTTAGAAGAGATAAAAGGGAAGTGGGAGGAGAAGCTGGGAGTAGCACTGGGGGGGAGAGGTATGGAGTGAAATATTGTATCTGGTGAACTCAACCTCCTCCTGTGCCAGGACGAGCCTGATACAATTTAACGTGGTTCACAGGGCCCATGTGACTCGTGCACACACGAGCGGGTTCTTCCCGGAGGTGGAGAATAGGTATGAGAGGTGTGCAGGGGGAAGGGGACCGGCGAATCATGTGCTCGTGTTTTGATCCTGCCCGAATTTGGTCACGTTTCGGGCGCCGGTTTTTGAGACATTGTCGAAGATTGTGGGGGTGAAGGTGGAGCTGTGCTCTTCGGTGGCAAACTTTGGTGTATCAGAGCTATCAGGGCTGCTGGGTAGGGTGGGGGGGGAAGTCCGATGCATGGCCTTCGCCTCTCTGATTGCCCGGCGACGAATCCTACTTGGTTGGAGGTCGGCAGCGCCACCGAGGGCATCGGCCTGGTTGGGGGGTGGGGCAGAACTTTTGCAAAAGGAGACAATTAAGTTTGCCCTTAGGGGGTCTGAGGAGGGGCTTCTACACAAGATGGAGGCTGTTCGTCTCTGTTTTCAAGGAGCTGTCTGTTGCCAGCGAGTAGATGGAGGGTGGGTGGGAGGGGAGTGGAGAGAGGGGCAGGGGGGTAGAGTTAGTTACGTTTCCAAATTAGACAAAAATGATTAACTGTTTGCAATTTGATTTTGTTTTTATTTATGAACATGGACCTTTCTGCATGGTTTGGAATAAAATATATATATTTTTTAAACTTGCTGCTGCTATGGGGATTGCAATATTACATCTGTCATTTCCTCATTCTCATGGTTTATTCATGATTTTATTTTAATGATGTGGCATAAGATGCTGAGCGTTAAAGTAGGATCTTATCGATCAATAAAACGTGATTAAGAAGGCATATGGCATGCTTGCCTTCATCATTTGGTGGTATCGAAGCTAGTGATATCGAAACAAACCTGTTGGACTGTAACCTGGTGTTGTAAGACTTCTTACTGTTCATCATTTGGGGAATTGAGTACAGGAGTTGGGAAATCATGTTGCAGCTGTATAAAACCTTGGTTCGGCCGCATTAGGAGTATTGCGTGCAGTTTTGGTCACCACATTATCAGAAGGACGTGGAAGCTTTGGCGAGTGTACAAAGAAGGTTCACCAGGATGTTGCCTGGTCTCAAGAGTGTTGGCTATGAGGAGAGGCTGAACAAACTAGGATTGTTTTCATTGGAAAGACGGAGACTGAAGGGAGACCTGATAGAGGTCTACAAAATTATGAGAGGCATGGACAGGGTGGATAATCAGAGGCTTTTTCCAAGGGTGGAAGTGTTAATTACAAGGGGCACAGGTTCAAGGTGAGAGGGGGAAAGATTAAGGGAGACGTGCTGGGTACATTTTTCACGCGGAGAGTGGTGGGTGCCTGGAACGCACTGCCAGAGGATGGGGTGGAAGCAGGCACATTAGCAACATTTAAGAGGCTTCTGGATAGGTACATGAATAGGGAGGAAATAGAGGGATATGGACCGAGTAGAGGGCAGAAGGGCCTGTTCCTGTGCTGTACTTATCTTTGTTCTTCAAATGTGATGACTCTTATTGCATGCTTACATGACCAAGAACTGACACTTCAATTGCCCATTCTTCTTGTGAGGCTGTAAAAGTTGAAGACAATCCTGTCCTCACACAAGCTCCCCCCTTGCGTATATTCCAGTGGATGGTGATGTGAAAACCCTGACTGATTGCTTTACCCACCATAACTTCTCAAATGATTTGACTGCAATAATGCTTCTTATACATTCACTTCCTCCACCACCACGCACAGTGGCCGGAGTGTGCCCCATCTATAAGATGCATTCCAGCAGCTCGCCAAGCCCCCACCTTCCAAACCCATGATCTCTACCGCCAAGAAGAATAGGGGCGGAAAACGTATGGGTTCACCACCACCTGCAGGTTTCCCTTCATGCCACACACCATCCTGACCTGAAAATATCACTGTCGCTGAGTCCTGGAACTCCCTCCCTAACAGCACGGTGGGTTTAACTGCACCACGTGGGCTGCCATGGTTCAAGAAGGCAAGGGAAATTAGGGGTGGGCAATAAATGCGGGACCCAGCCAGCGAAGTCCACATCCGAAGAACACATTTTTTAAAATCTGAGTCGGGCACGAGCGGCAATTGAAACTGGAATTCTGTGCTTTTTACCCACATTTAGGCACTTGTGCACAATAGCACATCAGATACGCAACGTAACCATTGAATCAAAGGGAGAATTTGGTAAAGTGATTTCATTCCATCTTAAAGGTTACAACAATGAATGTCATCAAAAAGCATTTGCAGAATTGTCGAAGAGATCATCTTCTTGGCCTCAAACTGCAGTCAGTGGTTCCTCCAGGCTGGTTGCATAATGATTGTAGAACATTATAATCAGGTCCTCAACCTAACTCGGGTTTTGGAGTCAGGGCACAGAGGATTAAACATGACATTTTAAAAGTTTGTGCACTTAGTTATAAAATAACTATCAACGTGCTGCAGGTACATGAAGCCTGACGTGATGATCAATGAAATGTTATGCACTGAGACTATTCGTAGCCAGACTTGCCTTTAATGCAGCTGGTTACAATTTTAGGGCAGGCAAAGAATGATTTGATGCCAATTTGTGTATTGGGACTGAGGATTTGATTAATTGTCAACTGTATTTATTTATTTATTTCACATCTGCGCAATCCAATAAATAGCCTGGTCAGTGGCTACTTGGAGTTCTTTAATCCTGCCTTCAGGTTTAGTCAGTAGACACTTCTCGACAAAGTGAGCAATTGTTTGGACAGTGCCACAGCTACGGTGCCAACTGCAGCACTTTCAGACAGTTTGCCTTCTTCACTCTTTCCTATTTTTTACTGCAAATTGCTTGCATCTTGTGGCCAGAATTGATTTACAAGCACGTTAACAATGAATCAATCTGAGTCGGCTGACTGGAAGCAGAAATTGACCTAAATTAACATGTAGATTACTGAAACAGAAAGGCGGTAATCTTAACTTTTTCCTTTCTCCCGGTACAGGGCCCGTTCACGTTTCAACCAACACAAGTCACGAAAATGACTTGTACGGTAGACACTAAGGATCAACTGTTGGCCATTTCATTGTGCTGGCTGGCAAAGCGCTCAGGGCCTTGTGAAAGAAACAGCAGATCGATTCAACTGGAATTAAGTAAACGTTAAAAATAAAGGTGTGATTCTCCTGAGATAGTTCATAGATGTTAGTAATGTAGATGTCCCAATGCCAACAACGGAATTTTTAAAAAAGCAAGTAATCTTTTGAACTGACTTTGGAAGAAAGAAGCTAAGTCTAAAAATACAAGTGGTCTTTCCCTCCACCTGCTCCACAATCTTTAATCTGCACTATCATTAAGGTTTCAGCAGCTGTGAGTTCTCCCCCATGCTGCAAGTTATTACCATTCTCTTCTGAGGCACCTGGTGGAGTGGCAAGTCGGCACAGCCTCAGTGTTTTATTTCTACCCGACGCTGTAAAGGGACGGGGCCCAAGCAATGGCCACCGCGCTGCGGCTGGCATTTAAGCCTCGCGTCTTTTTACTACAATTGACGGAATCACAAACAATAATGGGGCCGGTTAAACTCCCCTCTGGGTTCACATAGCTTCACCAGTTTGAAATATCTCCACATGCCTGTAGAGTGAATGCCCTGAGTTGAATGTTGACTGGTCACATGCAGCACGCAGCTGCCATGCATTGATGGCAACCACAGACTGCAAACAGTGGGAAAACCAACAGCCTAAATGTTGCTGTGGCACCTCTTTTGTGATAATGCTTAACAGGAAATATGTGAGACAGTCATCCAGGAAAAGAACATGTGGACACATAGTTACACATTTTGGACGAGAATAATGAATCAGCTCACTGACTGGCCTGCTTCTCTCACCTGTCATACTTATGGGAAAATGACCCAGCTATTGGATCTTGAGGGTTTATCGCGGAGTTTTGAGATGAAACACGTTTGCAGATAAGAGTAGCAACTATTAAGTTATGGTAAAGTCAAATATTAAATGGTATTACACGTTTTTAAAAAAAATCAGTCATGTTGCATCAACAACAATAAACAGAGAGCTAGAGAGAGAAATCAGCCGAAATTAGGTTCTATAAGGTCTGCACAGTGGTAATTGGAAGTGTTTTTGCAGAGATTGCCATCGCTGATAGGATAAATCCCCCCAGTTTCCATTTTACTAATAAATAAATGTATGAATCACAGAATCATAGAATGGTTTCAGCACAGAAGGAGGTCATTCAGCCCATCACATCTATGCCAACTCTCCGCAAGAGTAATTCAGCGAGTGCCACTCCCCCATCCTTTCCGCAGAGCACTGATTTTCTTTTTCTTCAAATAATTATCCATTTAACCTTTGAAGGTCATAACTGGGTCTGCCTCCCCTGCACTCTGAGGCAGTGCATTCCTGATCACTGCATCAAAAAATGTTTTTCCACATGTCGCTTTTGGTTCTTTTGACTTTCACCTGTTCTCTTGTGCTAGATCCTTCCCCCAAATGGGAACAGTTTGTCACTATCTACTCTTTCCAGACCCCTCACGGTTTTGAACACCTCTATCTAATCCCCTCTCAACCTTCTCTTCTCCAAGAAGAACTGTTCCAGCTTTTCCAATCTATCCATGTAACTGATGTCCCTCACCCCTGGAACCATTGTTGTAAAGCTCTTCTGCGCCCTTTCTATGCATCCTTCATGAAACACATTGCCCAGGATTGGACAGAATACTCCAGTTGAGGCAGAAGCAGTCTTTTATAAAGATTCATCGTAGCTTCCTTGCTTTTGTACTCTATCCCTCTACATATGAAGCCTAGGATCCAGTATGCCTTATTAATTACTTTCTCAAACTGCTCTGCCACCTTCAATGGCTTGTGCACACACCCATGGGTCCCTCCACTTCTGCACCCCTTTTAGAATTGCAAGTTTTATTTTCTGTTCCCTCTCCAATCTTACCAAAGCAGCAGAGACCTGTGTGCACCATGGAAGTGACAATCCGACCTAGCTTTGGGCAAGTAAGGAGTTGAAATTATTATGCAGTACACCAGGTGTCCTTGAACAAGTGACTCATATTATTACTTATGACTTTTTTGTTTAAATTTGAAATTCTGAAAGTATGTTACACTTGATTACCAGATAATCCACCCAAATTGTGAATGAGCAAAAAAATGAACAAGTACTTCATTGATCTGTGAACTTTGGCTAAGTGAATCACTTTAACTTCTGAGTCAGAAAGTCTCGGGCAGGAAGCTTTGCTACACAGGCTACAGCACATAACCCCCACTGGCATAATTCAGTGCTGTAGGGAATGGTGCTTTTCAGATGGGACACTGAGCCCTTGGTCAAGGTCCAGTAGCAAAGTCTGCCCAGGAGAGTTCTCCTGGCCTGCCTCAAGCCAACATCACTCCAGGATTACCTGGTAATTTATTTCACTGAGGCTTTTGGGACACCTGCGCGCAAACTGGCAGCCATGTTTTGCTACCTTACACTGGTGACGACTGTTGCTAATTTGCTGTTGGTCTCTTAATTTGGCTCTGTTTAATTACGTTTGCTCAAGAGTCACCAGGTATCTTTCGACACCGCCACAAGGTTCAGAACCGAATACTAATCAATGACTCGGTACACCAGTTAGTAAGTTCAAAAGCAATGCTCATTTATTTACACACAGTCAGATCTACTCATGCATAAACTCTACAAACTAAACTACCACTATTACTAAAGCCAATACTTAGCTTCGGGTGCCCACTCAGTCAGAGGAAACAATGGCCGTTGCTCGGTTCTGAGGTTGCTGGGTTGAGCTGTTTACAGGATAGCAACTAGGAGTGTCTATCTCGTAGCATGCATTGGCTTGGAACTTATTTGGTCTGGTGCAGCTGCTAGGCTGGTCTCTCTCTTCGCTGAGAGCCAAAGCCAAAGACGAAGGATTCTCTCTTTGGTGAGTGCTTATGTACCCAAAAGGGCTTTGCACGCTTTTGGGCGGGCCTTGAACTTGGCCTCAATTAATTGGGCCTTTCCCAATCATTCGTATCGATCTTCCTCCAATATAGGGGTGGTTCCCTGATTGCTGGGCGTGTCCTAGGTGACCGTTGGTCTGCTCTGCTTTAGTCTCTTCTGGCACCGGGATGTCTGCCTTAGCATGGTTTATCTAAATGATTCCCTTTTGGCCCTGGAGATGGCTCATTAGTATGTAGATTGCTTAGCTGTTTCTGTCCTGTCTGAGGGCTGAGGTTCTAATCAACAGACAAACATTGCACCTGCTTGTTTCTCAGTATTGTCCAATTTTCCCTGCATTCTTTGCAAGTGTCCATTTTGTAACCGGGACGTGGCCATCCCAGATGGCTACACTCCCTCCTTGTGATCCTCAACGCGAAGCGTGAAGGATCACACTACTATGTCGTCTTCATCCTCTGACCAACCGGGGCACCCATACTTAGGCTCTACACTGTCCTATCCTATGCAACACAATTTTACCTAAACCATTTTAAATACATTCATTATCATAAAACTCTACGGGGCGCTATGACATTAATACATGCATTACAGAAAAATAAATAGCTGGAACCTCTAACTATTCTCAATAAACTATCCTCATTCAATCAATCCAAAAATAATCTATACATCTTAACCTGTACAAAATAGCAGCACACAAATTTATCTGGCCTGGCAGTCAGACACAGAGGTTTACATCTCTTTATTCCATAGAATACATAAAGAAAATGGATGCATTTTAATCCTTCCCAATGGGTTCGGGGGTTTGGTGAAATCCGAAAATGGGGGACCTAAACCTGTATACCGGGGTGCGAGAGCGATATGCTTTCTTTCGCCATTTCCTAACTCTAAAGGTTTGCACGACACTGCAAAGTATCGCCAGCACTAAGAGTGCTTCGACTACATATGAGAGTGAGTACCAGGTGATAAACTTATAACAACAGGTCAAAGTATTGTTAGCTGTCGCGGGGCTAGTTATCTCGGGGTTCCGTCTATTGCAGGGATGGGAAACATTTACGGTTTGTGTGGTAGGGGTCAGGTGGGTAGCGTCCGCGCGCAACTGAAGGGGTCCCGCTAAGATCCATGTGAACACGAAGGCGGTCTTCATCTTTGTCGGTTTTCTTCTTTGTCTTCCTCTGCGGTTCCTGGGTTTCTGGAGTTCTGTGAACACAAGCATAATTTCTGTTATTATCTTGCTTAAGATCTCATATGTCTGTCTGTCTGTTCTTTATTGCCAATTTCCCTTTATAATTGGTCACCATCTGTGACTCCCTCATTTTAAAAAAAAACGAATATTTGGGACAGGACATCTAAGAAAGATACTGCTGTACTGCGAGCCGTCTCGCAGCCTGTGTGATCTACCATCCCAGTGTTTGAGGATGTAAATAGCATAGGGAAGCAACCTAAGGGTTGGCAAAACCAAACAAAAGAATTTCAAACGTAAAAATGGGGTGCGTATGGGCCGCGGCGGGTAACAAATGGGTGGACTCCTCGGGTAGGACGGTGATCAATGCTGCATGTGCTCTACTCGAGCGTAGCTGACCAGAGGGCGGTCCTCAGGCAGGGCGGGGACCAATGCCGTTTCTCCACTGCCTGAGCAACCGGCAAGAACGGGTAAGAATGTGGTCATCATGGGGGCTTCCTCACGAATCAGGAGAGTAGTAAGTCATGTTCTGTCGACAACCTAGTTCCTCTGAACGGTTGTTTGGCGACAAACTTGTATCTTTAAACTGGTTTCTGTTGACAAACTCGTTCCTCTGAACTATTGTCTGGGGACAAACTTGTTCCATTAACAGGCATTGGGCGTCAAAGGAGTGGTGACGCGGGGCCGTGGAAACTTTCAAGTTTACGAACAACACTTAACGTTAACACTGACGAACAAACATACAACGAAAATGGTGCAGGTTCCATCAGAAAGGACACCGTATCTCTCCATCGGTTCCTTTTTTCTCCATCATCTGGACACCTCACTGCTCAATAGCGAACAGGGTCGCAAAGGGATTTGTTTGATGGGAGTCAGACTCTAAGTCATCATCTTCTCCCGGCTGCCAAACTCTTGTCTGTAGTAACCGTGCTAAAGCTGCTTGGGGCGAATTGGGGTCCATCTCATCATTCCGGATGAGCCTGAACGAATTGTCTCGGTGCCAGAATCGTGTGTCGAGGTTGGAGCTACTATGCTTCAATCCGTAATCGTCGGGCGGTGGGTCTGGGTCAGGGGCTTTGATATAAGTAATCTCAAATGGGTCAGTAGAATCATGCTCAGATTCGCTGGGAGTGGGGCCTGGTGCAGGGGTATAGACGTAACATGGTAAGCTGTGGCTATCGTCATCATGATCGCTATCACTGTCGCTGTCGCTGCTGGTTGAAGGAAGGGAGAGGCGGAGTCGTGCCTCTGGGGGCGGAGTTGAAGTCATGTCTGAGGGCGGGCTGGACTGGGTGGGGGAGGGGAGGAATACGTCATCTGTGGGCGGGGCGTGATCGTCTGCTGCTGCGAGCAGGATGTGGTGTGTGTGGTTATTCTGCGAGCCATAAGCCTTGAGCTGGTTTTTGTGAAACCACACAGACTTACCATTGGGATAGGTTATTTTGTATACTGAGGGGCTGACTTTGTCCGAAATGGAGTACGGCCCGGAAAATTTTGGGGAGAGGAATGAACTGGGGTTGTAAAGGGAAAGCATAACTTGTTGCCCTACTGTAAACTCAGTGGCGTGTACTGTTTTGTCGAAACAAGCCTTGCTCTGTTTCTTCCTGGTTCCAAGTCTCACAGCTGCTGCGAGTTGGGCTGCCTTTATGATTTGTATCAGTTTTTTAACCGCATTTTCATGCGTGAGGGCTGTAACTACGGGGTTGGCCAAATCCAGTCCTAATAAATACTCTGTGCCTTTCATGGGGCGTCCAGTCATGAGGGTGTGGGGGGTGTAACCTGTGGACGTACACACCGTGTTTCTTAAAAACATTAAAGCAAATGGGAGTACTGAATCCCAGGTGCAGTTATTCTGCTGTACCATTTTCCTGAGGGTGGCTTTTAATGTCCTATTCATCCGCTCTACAATACCACTTGACTGGGGGTGTTATGCGATATGGAACTTTTGTCTAATGCCGAAAATCGTGAGGATGTTTTTCATTACACGTCCGGTGAAATGGGAGCCTTGATCGGACTCTATACTGCGTGGGAGGCCCCATCTTGTAAAGATGTGGTGTGTTAATATTTTAGCCGTTGTCTTGGCCGTATCAGTTCGCGACCCATTTTGTGAAGGTGTCTATGACCACTAACACATACTTATTACCATTTCTGCAAGGGGGTAGGGGTCCTATATAATCTATCTGGAGATTTGTCCAGGGTCCATTAACGGGGCGGTTATGACTAAGTTGAGCCTTTTTCGCATATCTGTCCAGATTGTTCTGGGAACAGATTAAGCAATTCTCTATGTAGTGTGTTACATTGGTTTTTAAATCAGGCCACCAACAAAGCGGTCTGAGGTGGGCTAGGGTGGGTTCAATTCCTTGGTGTCCATGATTGTCATGGAACTGACAAATGCTCTGGTTCCTGTCCTGGCTGGGAACTATATAAATGCCATCCTTTAAAATCACACCGTCGTGTTTGGTGATTCCGTTTTTGTATTTATCATACGGGGCTGGGAAAGTTCCCTTTAAAACTTCCCTGAGTTTCTCGTCCTCTTTCTGTGCCTTCACTAAATCCTGAATATTGGTCTGTGAGACCTGATCTGCGTGTACTGGGGTGCTTTCAGAGGGGTTCCAAAAATAACCATGCCTGGAGCCTGCCTTTGCTCCAAACGTTACCAGGGGGGCAAGAACAGTGATGACTGCGAACCTTAATTATTCCTATTCTTCGCTGTCTCTAAGATATGGCAGAGTAATGGGGCTGAGTGTAGAGGTTTACCGTCCGCAGAAACAAATCCTCGTGTTTCCCACAGGGGTAGGAATTCCATCAAACTGTTGCATACATACAAGCTGTCTGAATAGATGTCTGCTGGGGTCGGGAACGAGTCGGGGTGGTCTACAATATAAGCGATTGCTGCCAGCTCTGCTGCCTGCGAGCCTAAGTGTCCTGGCAGCTTTAATGAAATTTCATCTAGGGCGCATCCCTGTGCGTCCTCTACATAAATACCGCAACCGGTAATTCTCTTTCCATTTAACACTGTGGATGAGGCATCCACATAAATCTTCAGGGGTGCGCACGTGTCTGTGGGCTGGGGTCTCTGGGGTGTACTACCTGTTTTCCTGGGAGGTGTCTTGGGAATAAATGGGCCTGTGTTGTGTTTAGTGGTGATGATCTCACATTCATGAGGGGTGCCTGCATACTGCAAATTATCGGCAAGGAAGGTGTGGGTCTTGGTTTGTTTTACTGTGATGTCCCGTCCCTGTAAAAGAAGGGTCCAACGGGCTGCGCGGATTTGGCTGACTGTGCCATCCTTAAGTCGGCCGTCTAACATTAGCTGTGTCAGGGTGTGTTCTGTGAGGATGGTGATGGGGTTGAGTCCTGTAATGTAGGTGAAGTATTGTACTGCCCAAAAAACTGCGAGCAGGTGCCTTTCACAGGCAGAAAATCCTTGCTCTACGGGGTCTAACATGCGTGAGGCGTATGCTACGAGGTGTAATTGGTCATGGCGTTCCTGGAGGAGCACGGCCGAAAGGGTTCGGTCGGTGCTTGCTACTTCGATTGCATATGGGGAAAATGGATCTGGGACCTGTAGTGCTGAGTGCTCTTTTTAAAGCGTCCACGGCATCCGTATGCTGTGGAAGCCATTCCCAAGGTGCCTGCTTCTTGAGAAGGTCGGATGGGGCGCTGCTTTAGTGGCGAAATCGTCAATATGGTTTCGGCAGTAGCCAACCAGTCCTAGAAATGACCGGAGGGCTGAGACATTGTGGGGAAGGGGCAATTTGACGATCGAGTCAATTCAATTTTGCTCGATCTTGCGTTGACCATGAGTGATCACTGTTCCTAAGGAAATCACTTTTTCTTTCAAAATCTGGGCCTTCTTGGGGTTGACTTTACAACCAATTTCTTTTAGGAGTGCCAGGAGTTCGGCGAGAAGCGAAATGTGCTCTCCCTTTGTATCTGTCTGTAGTAACAAGTCGTCTACGTACTGGACCAGACAATCGGGGTGGGAAAATTGTGCTAATCCATTTGCCAGCTGTCGGTGGAAAATGGAGGGGGAGTTGTGGAAGCCTTGTGGAAGGCACGTCCATGTGTATTGTTGCCCTTGGAATGTAAAGGCGAATTTGTACTGGCACGCTTTAGCCAATGGAATGGACCAAAAGCCATTACTAATGTCCAAAACGAAAAAAAATTTGACTGGAGTCCCTGTTTGAGCATGGTCTCGGGACTCGTGGCTACGGTGGGGGCTGCTGCTGGGGTTACTTTGTTCAGTTCCCGGTAATCAATGGTCAGTCGCCATGATCCATCCGGTTTCCTGGCGGGCCAGATTGGTGCGTTGTTTGTGGAGGCCACTGATCTGAGTACGCCTTGATCCAACAAACTCTCTATGACTTTGGAGATTTCTCCCTCTGCCTCCTGGGGAAATCCGTACTGCTTCTGGGGTTTGGGGCCGGGACCTGTAATGTTCACAAAGCCAGCCAAACTGCCACAGTCGTGCTTGTGCTGTGCAAATGCTGCTTTATGTTCCTGCAGGACTGCCCTAACCTGTTTGTCTGCACTAATGGTTCGAGGGTCGAACCAGAAGTCTCCTACTGAGCTAATCCTGTTTATGTACTCTCCTGCTGTGAGCGTGGCCGGGGCTCGTGCTGCCTTTGCCATTTTCCAAACACACTTGTTAACTGGGTCAAAAGAAAGGTTATGGGAACTCATGAAATCGATCCCAAGGATATGTTCTGCTGCCTGGGGCAGAGCAACCAAAACTATGGGGTGCTTAGTTGTGATGTTACCTATTTGTATTGCTACAGGGGCGGTGATGTGTCCCTGTTGTAAATGGCCTGTAAAGCCGCTGAGTGTGATGGTGTCTGTTGTGGGCCACGTGTCTCGCTGAAACATCGTGGAGGAATTGAGTGTGGTCAAAAGAGTGTCCCAAAGAAATTCTACGGGGTGTTCCCGAACTTTGCCTGCTACTACCGGTCTGCCGGACTTGTTCCAAAGGGTGTCACAGACCCAAGTTGGGGAACCCGAGCACCGTCAGTCGGTGCCGTTCATGTCTGCATTCTCTGAACGTGCGCTAACGCTATGGATTGGCTTTGTCCTATTCCTGTTTAGGGTGCCTGTCTGTTGGTTTCTCTGCTGCTTTTGGAGTGCTTCACACTCTCGTGCAAAGTGTCCTAACTGTCCACAATTGTAACATTCTTGAGCTTTGGGATCGGGTGGGCTGTTCCTGCCCTCATTCACCCATGCGGGGTTCTGGTGCGCTTTAACTGGATTCATGTCTGCCTGCTCTTCATCGGCTTTTATAAATGCTGTCTTGCTTTGGACTGATTACTCCCAAGCGCGGGACAATCGCTTCAAAACCCATTTTTCATTGTGGGCCTCATCTGGGGGGTCATAATTTGCGCAAGCTTTTCGTCCTGCTTCTGTCACATGAGAGACTAGGATTCAAGTCTATTTGGCCATATTATCTGGTGACAAATGGGCGCGGGCTAACTCTCCAAAAACTGCTGTGAAGTGTATCCACAAGCGTCCAGCAAACGCTGTGGGATGCTCTGTTTTCTTTTGCCTACACTTGTTTACGCCTTCTACGGGGTCTCCTCTGTTATAGCCGATCGCATCCAGGATTGCTGTGTGCATTTCTTGGAGTGTGCTTCCTCCTACATTCTGTGGGTCGGGAAGGGCTGCCACGGCTGAAGGGCTTAAAACTGTGAGCTTCACTTGCTCCTTTTCGTCCAGGCCGTACATGGTAGCCTGCTGTTTGACTTTCGCGAAAAATTGGCGGGGGTCTGATGTGGGAAGGAATGGTGTAATTTTTCCACTCGCGTCCCGTAATTGGGTCACGGTTAACGGGGTTGTATAAAGGAAATCTAAGTCTCCTTTTGCTGTGGCCCTGCGGTGTGTGGTTACAGGGTTCATGGGGGGGTGTTCTGCCTGTTCGGTTGGGGGTTGTGGCGCTTTCCTTTTCTGGTTCATTCCATTTGCATTTCACGATGCACCGGCTGCATTGCGCTCGAGCGCGTTGTGGCCGGAGAATCCCGGGAAAGGCCTCTCTTGGGCTTTCCATCAGCATTCACACATGCGGGATCCACCCAAGTCCCACAAGACGTCGGAATCTGCAGCACGCCCAAAAGGGGCAGGACCAAACGGTATGTGATGAAGTCGGTTTAAACCCGACCTCCCGGGGTCTACCAGCCTCCCAGCGAGGCCGCAGTCGGGCACCATTCTGCACTGGTCCGCACAAACATGGGCCAGCTGAAACAGCACCCGGGGGTTCTCCTGGGCCATCGGAGACCCTTGGGTGGTCAGGGTCAGTACATGGTGACCCCCCTGGCCCTCCCCCTGGGTGGGGGTGTGGGGGACCCACAAGCTCACTTCGAGACCGGGGCACCCTTTCAAAATGACGGCCCGAACTCTGAGTTCAGTTCCCCAGTGCTAAAAAAATTCTAAATGTGGGCTATGTCATAATATACACGAGTATATCATGGTGCAGACACACACTGATGGACACACAGTGGGACCAATCAACATAAACAATACCGCAGCCAATCACCAGTGAGAGCACATGCACTATAAAGACAGGGGACATCAGAGTTCCCGCTCATTCGAGTAGCAGCTAGCTCGGAGCACAGAGCTCACAGCCTGCAACACAGACATTCACCATGTGCTGAGTGCATCAACTGGTTAGGACAAGGCAAAGGTCTTTAGTTAAAGCTGGTATCATATTTACCCACAGTTCAAGTATGTTTAAATAGTTAACCTTTTAATAAAATAGTGTTGCACTACTTCAAGTGTTGGTGACCTGTATGTGATCCAGAACACCCAACACATCAGGCTAATCCGGTGAGAAACTCCCCAGGACCCAAAAACGTGACTAAGTGTCATTGAATAGCGGTGGGAAACTTGGCAGCAGAGCCGGCGGGATACTCCCTGGAAAACCCGTCACAAATAAACTTCGAAATTTTTCCGTTGAATTCTGCCCTTAGAAATGTTTTCAGCAGCAGGGAACTGAACCTGTTGGCGAGAGTGCCTCCTCAGGAATCAGGCCGTCATTTAGAAAGGGGGCCCCAATCTCTAAGTGAACTTGAAGGTTCCCACATCCCTCCCCCTACAGACAATGTCACCCCCTGCACATATGGGGCTGGATTCTCCCACGCCGGAGTAAAAACGCTGGAGTTTTACTCCAGAGATTCCTGCAAAAAAGTACAGCTAATTCAATGCCCTGCAGGGGGCTAGCAGGGACACGGAGTAATTCTCGCAGCTTTAGCTGCGGATACGGCCCCCCGCACTTCCGGTTAAGCATCCGCACATGCGCACGGCGGCGGACTCCAGCAGCCGCGTTGAGCGCCATGGCGGACCAGGACGGTGGAGGCAGACTGGAAAATGAGAAACCCTCGATCGGCCGCATGCCTGAGGATCTGATCACGTGGATATAAGCCCCGGCCACCTATAAGGCCCCCCCCCCGGTGTCCGATCCTCCCAGCCCCCAACAGGGGGCCACTTGGAGGAAGCATTGGGGGTGGCAGTGGCACAGAATGTACTCTGGGTGGGGGGGGGGGGGGCACGGTGGCACAGTGGTTAGCACTGCTGCCTCACGGCGCCGAGGACCCGGGTTCAAATCCCGGCCCTGGGTCACTGTCTGTGTGGAGTTTGCATATTCTCCCCGTGTCTGCGCGGGTCTCACCCCACAACTCAAAAGTTGTGCAGGGTAGATGGGTTGGCCATACTGAATAGCCCCTTAATTGGAAAAATTATTTTTAAAATGTGCTTTGGGTGGGGGACTTCACCGAGAGTGGCTTGGTCGCTCCACCACTGACTGAGCTGGTCAACCCTAAAGGACATGATTGCGAGACTCGGGGGGGCCAGATTCTCTGTTCCTGAGACTAAGTGTTGACGCCGGGGCAGGATGAGTGGACTTCTACGACAGCAAACTTGGAACCGCAAACAGACCAATTCCCCATGGCACATGTGTCACCCTGCCCCAACGCCCCCACCATCGCCCCCCCACTACCTCCACCACCTATACCCACACCCACCAACATCCCCACACATCGCCCTACCCCCCAATCCAGCACCACCACCCCTCACCCCTCTATACCACCAGCCCCTCTCCCCACTCCCCACAGACCTCCCCCCACTGTCCCACAATGCAATTATGCATCTTGTTCGATGTCTTGCAGGAGCTCCTTGTGATGGCACAGGCCCTTCTGGTGTCCCCCGCCCCCGACCCAACCACAACCACAAGTGGAGAGCAGCAACAATGTGGACACGGACGGGAGCCATCGACCCACATCTTCCAACCCCCGGAGCTCGAGTCCGGGGAAGATACTGACTTTCTGCCAGAGCGGTCTCCAACACCATCCACCTTCCCAGAGACACTTGCCTCAGTTGGGCACTTTAGGGAAGAGGCTCCTGGGCCACTATCTGGTGCACACTGTAGTGATATTCAGATGTCAATATACATGATCAATGTATGTAAATGTAGTACAGTTATTTCAACACTAGATGTCTCACAGTCATATACTATAAGAACTGGATTCCCACCTTTTCTAAGTCAGATGATGATGTGATTTAGAACAGTGAACAAGCAAGACATAGAATAGCTAGATTGAGAGAAGATAGAACTAGTTTGTTATAATAGTGTATAGTTTTATAGTTATCTGTATTGTACTTTATTTCTTTATTGTTAGTTCAGTATTGAGTAAAAGGACTCACAGTTTATTATTTTATTACTCATTAAATAGTTCATCTTTCAACAAGAAGACTATTGGTCATTTTATCATCCTGGTGGATTCAAGAGTAATATATATATTTTAGATAAGTCAATATTTAAAATATAACATGGTACCAGCGTGTTTTAAATCTTTTAAGGAAGACTAACGGAGATTTAGTATAGAAAAGAAGAAAGAAAAAAGAAAAAACGGATTCAACTATTCAACTATAACAATCATCGCAACTTTGAAAACTTCAATGCAAACAACCTACCAATGGACCAAGTTCAAGCAACAAGACATCTAAAGACGACTGGTAATTTAAATTTAAATTAGAAGTTGTTGAAGCAACAATTTCAACTTTACCTAGAAGCTAGTGATTTAAGTGCAGCACCAGAAGTTAGGAGGATCGTGTTATTTCTGTCCCTGGCAGGACAGCAAGCAATCAAAATATTCAACTCATTTAATTTTAGTGCTGGTGAAGATAAAACTAAATTTAATCAAGTGATAGCGAAGTTTGATGAACATTGTATAATGCAGACAAATGAGATTTTAGAACAACTGAAATTTCATGGGAGAATTCAAAAAACTGGTGAACCTGTGAATAATTTCATTACAAATCTCAAGCTCTTAGCTAAAACGTGCAATTATGAAAATCTGCATGATTGACTTGTCAGAGATCAAATAGTATATGGTATATTTGATGATAATGTCAGAGAAGCATTCATTTGTCAAAATGATTTAACTCTACAAATTGCGATTGGCAAATGTATATCAGCAGAACAGACCATAAGCCAGTATTAAGCATTTTATCCAAAGGAAAAAAGCACAAATCTCTACCACAAGGCAGAGAAAATTAAATTGGTGTCGCAAGCAAAGCAGAAATCTGTAAGGAACGGAAGCTATTCCCTGCAAGCATTTTCGAGCTCTGCACATGCGCACTACGCACCAAAATGCGAGACGTTCAAGAAGGAGTCTGCGCATGCAGGTACGTCACAATTACGTCATGACGACAACGTGATTACGTGTCACAGATGTTGTAATGCCCACTTAAAGGGGAATTGTCCAGCTTTTGGCAAACGATGTTTAAAATGTCAGAAACTCAACCATTAGGCTTCACAGTGTCAATCAACTGCTACATACATTCCTCCTACACACACAAAATATCACAAAGTACAAGCTGTGGATAAAACAGAAGAAATAATAATCACTTATTGTCACAAGTAGGCTTCAATGAAGTTACTGTGAAAAGCGCCCAGTAGCCACATTCCGGTGCCTGTTCGGGGAGGCTGGTACGGGAATTGAACCTGCGCTGCTGGCATTATTCTGCATTACAAGCTACCTATTTAGCCCATTGTGCTAAACTGTACTTTATTTCTTTATTGTTAGTTTAGTATTGAGTAAAAGGGCTCACAGTTTATTATTTTATTACTCATTAAATAGTTCATCTTTCAACAAGAACACTATTGGTCATTTTATCACCCTGGTGGATTCAAGAGTAATACATATATTTTAGATACGTCATTATTTAAAATATAACACACACCACACACCAGCTGCAGTACATCATGTGGAGGAAAGAGCTCCTGAGGACTAGCTGCCATCCAAAGGGGTTTGGGGCTTTTGGAACGGACAGTACCATCGATTGTGGGGATGCAGTCGAAGAGCCAGGGACTACATTGGTATATTACTTGGAGTAATATATGTTACACATTTGCTTATGCCAAGATGCTCTTAAACTTGATACTGATAAATACTCGTAGTTGTCCAATGAAAGCAAATACTTTATTGCGTAACTAAACAATTAACTTGTGGGTTTGATTCTTTAATACTTTTACTAGCTATTAAATTAAACAAGGCAGAACTAGAATAAACTATGATTAACTACACTCTGAGCTAACTCTACACCTCTGGTCACTGGTTACAAAACACACGAAGAGAGCGGGAAAACAAATTGAGTCTGTATTTATACCTCCTGTTAGTGTTGCCCTAGTGATCATGTAATGACTATACATTAACTCCTTATGTATATACAGATACACAGATCACTACATACATGAGGGGTTGTCGGCGAGCATCTAGCACCTTAAGGTGCAGTTGGAGGAGTCCAACTACGTGAAGCAGCAGGAGGTGGTAGCGACGATGCATGCCACCCAGGCCAACACTGCACGGGTGGCGTCCGTGGTGGAGGCCTTGGTGGCGAAGGTTTTGGCCATGGGTCAATGTGTCCAAGGCCTGCGGCAATCTGTGCAGGCGGTGGCCAAGGCCCAGGACAGGGCAGCCCTCTCACAGGTAGCCATATGGCAGAGCAGAGAGTGGCCCAGTCACAGCGGGTCATGGTTGAGAGCACCGGAGGGATTGCCCTGGTTCTGGCCGTTGTGGTACAGACACAGAATGCGGTGTCCCAGTCCTAGAAGGAAACTCCACATGATATCAAGAAATAGCTGAAGGCACTGGATACTGCAAAGGCTATGGGAACTGACAATATTCCGGCAGTAGTCCTGAAGGCTTGTGCTCCAGAACTTGTCGCACCCCTAGCCAAACTGTTCCAGTGCAGCTAAAGCACTGGAATCTACCCGGCAATGTGGAAAATTACCCAGGTGTGTCCTGTACACAAAAAACAGGACAAACCAACCCAGCCAATTACCCCCCATCAGTCTACTCTCCATCATCAGTAAAGTGATGGAAGGTGTCATCAACAGTGCTATCAAGCGGCACTTACTCAGCAATAACCTGCTCACTAACGCTCAGTTTGTGCTCCGCCAGGGTCACTCAGCTCCTGATCTCATTATAGCCTTGGTTCAAACATGGGCAAAAAGAGCTGAACTCCAGAGGTGAGGTGAGAGTGGCTGCCCTCGACATCAGGGCAACATTTGATATGAGTGTGGGATCAAAGAGCCCGAGTAAAGATCTTGGATCTTTGCGCACCGAAGGAGTCTGAAAGCGGGGGTGGTCTATCTTCAGGAGACACACCTCCACGTCAGAGACCAGGTGAGGCTGAGAAAGGGATGGGTGGGTCAGGTATTTTACTCGGGGTTTGACTCAAAGTGGCGGGGTGTGGCCATTTTGCTGAGTAAAAATGGGGTTTGTGAGTGCGAAGGAAATGAGGGACCCGATGGGAGATATGTGATGGTCAGTGGGGTGTTAGAGGGGACGCCGGTGGTGCTAGTGAACGTATATGCACTGAATTGTGACGCGGTGGGTTTCATGAGGGAGGTTCTGGGAGCGATTCTGGACTTGACCACGCAACGGTTGATTATGGTAGGGGACTTTAATTATGTGCTGGCGCGAGGATGGACAGATCAAGCCCAAGTCAATGGGAAGTTTGCGGATGGTGAAGAGCTGGGAGGGTTCATGGAAGGAATGGGTATGGGGGACCCGTGGAGATTTAAGAACCCGGGGGAGAGGGAATATTCCTTCTTCTCACATGTGTAAGGTATATTCCAGAATTGATTTCTTTGTGGTGAACCGTGAGGTGTTGGTGGGAGTGGTGAGGCAGAGTAGGTGGGGATAGTAATCTCGCACCGCGCTGGCTGGAGGTTCGACTTAGTGCGGGGCGGGAGCAGAGGCCGGGATGGAGGTTAAATTCGGGGCTGTTTGCGAACAGGGGGTTTTGCGATGAGATGCTACTTGGAGTTAATAATAATAATCGCTTATTGTTACAAGTAGGCTTCAATGAAGTTACTGTGAAAATGGGGAGGTATCGGCAGCCATTCTGGGAGGCATTCTGGGAGGCATTAAAGGCGGTGGTTCCGGGGGAGATTATCTCGTTCAAAGCGCACAGAGATAGGAAAAGGAGAGAGAAATACGAACGACTATTGGGCAAGATAGTCGAGGTGGATAGGGAGTATTCGAGGGCCCCCACCATAGAGGGATTGAGGAAAAGGAAAAAGTTACAGGGACAGTTCGGCAGGTTGACGCCGGGAAGGGAGGTTGGGCAGCAATGCAGGGTGAGGGGGGTGCAGTAAGAATATGGAGAAAAAGCGAGCCACAGGTTAGCCCATCAGCTGTGGAGGCAGGCCGCATCCAGGGAAATCTTGAGGGTAGGGACAGGGAAGGGGGAGGTAGTGTCAGAGCCAGGGAAGATAAATGAGGCAGGGATATTATGAGGAAATGCACATGGCAGACTCGGGAGGTTGAGGATGGGGAGATGGGGTTGTTTATAAACGGGCTGGAATTTCCACGTCTGGATGAGGAGAGGAGGCAGGTGCTAGAGGAAGCTTTAGGGCTGTGGGAGGTAATGGAGAGCATAAGAGGGATGAAGTCGAAGAAGAATCTGGGGCCGGACGTTTACCAGGTGGAATTTTATAAAGAGTTTGCGGCGGAACTGACACCGCACTTACTGGAGCCATTTAGTGAGGTGCTGGAGAATTGTGCCAGAAACAATGGCACAGGCAAAAATTATGCTAATACCAAAGAAAGGGAAGGACCCATTAGAATGTGGGTCGTACAGGCCCATAACGCTGTTAAATATGGATGTAAAAGTGAATGGCGAGGTGGATGGAAGGATGTGTTCTGGGGATGATTGCAGATGACCAAGCGGGCTTCATGAAGTGCAAGCAACCAGCTGGGATTGGAAATGGGTGCAGAGGCAGATGTTGTAGCCTTCGCCTCTTTGATCGCCCGAAGGCGGATCCTGTTGGGATGGAGATCAACCTCTCCACCCTGTGCCCTGGCGTAGCGGGGGGGGACCTGCTGGAATTCTTGACTCTTGAGAAGGTCAAATTTGAACTGAGGGGAAGGATGGAGGGGTTCTACAATTCATGGGCATTATTCATTTTGCACTTTTGAGAATTGGATTACTTTGAACATTAGTGGGGGGAGGGCTGGGAGGGAGGGGGGCTGCTGTATATGTTATTAGTGACTATGGGTGATTCCAGATTCCTTTTTGTTATTTGTTTATGTTAACATGGGGGCTAATGTTTGGGGGTTTGGTGGGATTATGGGATTGTTGTTGTTGATATGGGGGATTGACCTTGCATTTGTTACTGATTAGCGTTTATTGTTGGGTGTAAATCTGGGGATAAAATGTGAAAAAGGAGGAGAAAAAAAAATTTTTTTTTTTTTTAATGAAGGGAAAGCAACTCTTGAGCAATATAAGGTGATTACTGAATGTGATCATGATCCCGTCGAGAGGACGGATACCGGAGGTGGTGGTATCTATGGACACGGAGAAGGCGTTTGATCGGGTGGAGTGGCTGTACCGGTTTGTGGTTCTGGGAAGGTTTTGGTTTCGGCAAAAGTTTTTGCCGTGGGTCTGTTGTACCTGGCCCCGGTGGTGAGCGTACGGACAAATAAGATGAGCTCACAGAGTTTCGGGTTGCATAGGGGGACGCGGCACGGGTGCCCGCTGTCGGCGCTACTGTTTGTGCTGGCGATAGAGTCTTTGATGGTGGCCCTTAGGGGGTCAGCAGAGTGGCAGGGGATTAGGAGGGGGAGTAGGGAGCACTGGATGTCGCTATACGTGGGTGACCTGCCATTATATGTGTCAGACCCCCTGGAGAGTATGAGGAGAATTATGAACCTATTAGAGAGATTTGGGGCTTTCTCGGGTTATAAGTTGAATGTGGGGAAACGTAAGGTGTTCCCGGTGAATGAGTTGGGTCGGAGAACCAAATTAGGGGGGTTGCCAAGGATAGGTTTAGGTATTTGGGGATCCAGGTAATCGGGGAATGGGCGGTGCTGCATAAGTGGAACTTAACAAAGTTGGTGGAAGACATAAAGGAGGACATTAGGAGATGGGATACACTGCAGGTGATGCTGGCAGGGAGAGTTCAAGTTTTGAAAATGAATACCCTGCCAAGGTTCCTATTTATATTTCAGACGCTCCCGATTTTTATTCCAAAAGCCATTTTTCGGAAGTTGGATACAGTCATTTTGGAGTTTATATGGGCGGGCAAGGTGCCAAGGGTGAATAGGGCCCTGCTGCAGAGGCAGAGGCAGAAAGGGGGGTTGGCGTTACTGATGCACGATCAATCACTACTGAAGCGAGATTGTAGTCCAATTGAAAGCTTTAATGAACAAGTCGTTACCCCAGCAGCTCCGGTACAGAATGACTGCTGTGGGTGAAACACAGACTCTTATGCTCCGCCCGCTGGGCGGAACCAACAGGCAGGTTCTATCACTCATACTACAGTATATGGTACATCCAACCTAGTTACCGCGATACCCCTAATATAGCCAACCACAGTTACCAAACTTGCTGCATTACTATTGGGCAACGAATGTGGAGAAAGTGAGGCGATGGTGGGAAGGCGAGGGGTTAGAATGGGTTAGGATGGAGGAAGAGTCCTGTAGGGGGTCCAGTCTGAGTGCCATGGTGGCGACGGCGCTGCCATTGGCTCCAAGGAGATATACTGAGAACCCGGTAGTACAGTCCACAATAAAGGTGTGGAACCAGCTGAGAAGACATTTTAGGATGGAGGGTATGTTGGTGTTAACGCCGTTGTGTGAGAACCACGGGTTAAAGCCGGGGGAATTGGATGGTATGTACAGACAGTGGAGGGAGGTGGGGCTGCTGAGGAATTTGTATCTGGAAGAGGTTCGCAAGCATAGAGGAGCTATGGGGGCAGGGTAGAGCTCCCGAAGGGAAGTGAATTTAGGCATTTACAAGTAAGGGACTTTGCACGGAAGGTGTGGAAAGGGTTTGCCAGCCTGCCGAAATATGCCCTTTTGGAACGGTTACTGCTTCCGGACGTGGAAGGGGAGGATAGGATTGGGGACATATACGGGTGGCTGAGAGAGCAGGGGGGTACACAGGTGGTGAGGATCAAGGCGAAATGGGAGGAGGAGTTGGGAGGGGAGATAGGTTGGGGAGTGTGGAGTGAGGCATTGCGTCGGGTGAATTCAACCTCCTCGTGTGCGAGGATGAGTTTGATTCAGTTTAAGGTGGTACACAGGGTACACTTGACTCGGGCAAGGATGAGTGGGTTCTTCCAGGGAGTGGCAGATGAGTGCGATAAGTGTGGGCAGGGACCAGCAAACAATTTGCAGATGTTCTGGGGCTGTGAGAAGCTTGAGAGATATTGGGTGGGAGTGTTCGGGATGCTAGCAAAGATTGTGGGGGTGGCGGTCGGGCTGGGCCCTGTGGTGGTGATTTTTGAGATATCGGAAAAGTCGGAGCTGATGGAGGGGAGGAAGGCTGATGCTGTGGCCTTCTCCTCTCTGATTGCCCGGCGAAGAATTTTATTGGAATGCCGGTCGAATATGCCGCTGGGGTCTATACGACTTCCGCCGTTTGGAGAAAATTAAGTTTGAACTGAGGAGTTCAGTGGAGGGCTCTGAGGCACGGTAGGACAGTTCGTGGCCATGTTTGAGGTGTTGTTCGTCGCAGCTGGGGGGAATGGGGTGAAAAAGGGAAAAATTTGTACAGACTGCAAAACTGGGAGTTGGGGAGTGTGTTCCCAGGATCATTTATGTTTTTGTACTTTTCGAATAAGTTTGGAATAAAATACATTTTTTTAAAAAAGGAGCCCCAGCAAAACTGGAGACAATGGAAATCAGAGGGATTCTGCCATCCAGAAGGACAAGGGCAGCAGATACATGGGAAGTTCCCGTCCATGTCACTCACCATCCTGACTTGGGAAATATATTACTCTTTCTTCACTGTTGCTGGGCCAAAATCCTGGAACTCCCTCTCTAAGAGCACAGTGGCTGTACCTACACCACACCGGCTGCAGTGGTTCAAGAAGGCAACTCACCAGCACCTTCTCAAGGGCAATTAGGGATGGACAACAAATGGCAGCCGAGCCAACGAAGCCCACATCCAGTCAAAAAATATTTTTTTTTAAAATCCGGATGGTACGCAAGAATGGAGGAAACTGTAATGCTCAAGTTTCCAGCCATGGACCAGGCGAAGATCACGGTGCACCAGGAGTCGGGAAATCATTGAATGTGGCTATATGGAAACAGAAGTTGATGTTATCAAGTAGGAAGATCAAGAATTGCACTCAGTCAGAGAGCAAGAAAAAAGCACATAGAAGATGAGAGTAATAGGGCGGAATTATAATTCCTGTGCTCACAATAAAATTGAAAGTCGGAGATTCAGAACTTACTTTAGTCATCGATGCAACTGCAACAGTGTCTGTTATCTCGGAAGCAGAGCACAAAATATCCCCCAGTCCCATTCCTATACTGGTGTGAAACTGATCAGTAATTCCAATAACAGTATTCCACTGTTAAGTTAAGTTAGTGTTAGGGTGGAATATGATGATGCGTCCGATTACTTACCATTGGTTGTAGTAGGAAGGAATAAAGTCTCTCTGATGGGAAGGAATTGACTAAAGAAGGTACAGTTAAACTGAGCCAAGTTATTTTCTGTAGGGACCAGTGAAGGTATGTCTATCATTGGGGAAGCGCTAAGAGAGAACAAAGTGATTTTTGAACAAGGTGGACCAAATGATCAAATTAGGCATCGATATGGCGGTTAATCGTCAGTCCCCATCAACTGGTGCATTCTCCATAGCAATGCCTCTACCAATCAGAGTCCACGAGCCAACCAATCAGCACTCTCTTCTCATAGTATAAATTGGATTTCCCTTACATTGTATTGCTGTAAATGTTCTGATGAGTACCAAGATGAAAAGCTTCAACAAAAAAGTCTATTTTTTCAGCAATACTCAAGTTCTGTGCTACCAAATGTCTGGATGATATCTATTGTCAAAGACACAGTGGTGTGAAAGAAAGACATTTTTTTCCATGTGAATTACTCTGGAAGTATTGGTCATATATCTTTTAGTTGTGATTACAGTAACAACAAATTTGCAACCCAACCAGTTGATTTCCAGGTATTGTTGATATTGGCTTAGTCTTTCTTTATTCTGGAAAATTATGTGCATGTGCCATTTTGCAAGTTGTTTTTTTTCTAAAGTAGGGAGGGAGTGTAATTTATTGTAATGGCCGAACATTTTGACATCTCTGCAGCCCTCTCTGTTGGGGAGGTGTACATGCAATTCAGTATTGGTTGCCTACAATTGGGCAAGTGTTAGTTTCGCTCAGGCAATACACCGCAGTCATCTTTTCAGGTACAATGATAGTCTTTCATTGGGATCTTGATGCAATGGAAGCTTGCCTTATGAGAATTTTAGGCATCTTCAAGGATGTAAAAGCATTGCAAAAAGATGCACGTGGGTTCTTCCAGAGAGCGGGAGTGAGACTTGAGAAGTATGTTTTAAACCTGGAGCTGACAACATTAGAGATCTAAAAATGTACGTAAGGCTATTTATAAAGCAAATAGTGTTTGTTTCCACTTGTCAGTAATGAAGCAACCAGAGAGAAGATTTAACATAATGTAAAAAAAAAGAGATTAAAAATTAATCTCATGATACAGAGATTTGAATTTACAAACACGAATAATAATCTTTATTAGTGTCACAAGTAGGCATGCATTAACACTGCAATGAAGTTACTGTGAAAATCCCCTAATCGGCACACTGTTCGGATACACTGAGGGAGAAATCAGAATGTCCAATTCACCTAACAAGCAAATCTTTCCGGACTTGTGGGAGGACACTGGAGCATCTGGAAGAAACCCACGCGACACAGGGAGAACATGCAGACTCTGCAGTGACCCAAGCCGGGAATCGAATCCGGATCCTTAGCGCTGTGAAGCAACAGGACTTCACCATGTGCTACCGTGCAGCCCCAGTGCTTCACCATTGTTGAATGAAAGTCCTTAAATTCCTTATTAAAAGAATTAAATATTTGTATGCCGAACAGGAATACTCAAAGAACTGTGAAGTAAGCAGTTGAGCGGAAGTAGACTAGACACTCACGTGGAGGAACACACCCAAGCAGGCTTTAGGAGCTGAATGGGAAACTCTCTGCTATAATTCTCTAAGATTCTGTGAAGCTACCTGTGCTAACTGGTTTGATAGGCCAGTGTAGGATCTGGTGAGCCTCCAGAACGTGGCACTTGCTTTGTAGATCACATCCGCCAGGAAGCGATGACTCTTAATTTCCAACAGAATGTTTTGATCAGGTTTATTTTAAATGCACTTCGTAACTGATAAATGATTAGAAACTGAAAAATGAATATAATTTCCCTTACGCACAAGGTCGTTGATTCATGTGAATTTATTGTTTTTAAAGAGTCAAATTCTTGTTAAGTGAATATTTTGAGTAATTCAATCATTAAGTCAACACTTCTACCTAGAAATTCCTACGGTCTGCTCGTTTCATCGAGATGATTTCTTCATATTCTCAGCGTACATACAAGTCCAATGAAGACTTGAGTGAAAGTTAGAAATTAATTTCTTCATTCTGCACGGCGAAGAGAAATTCTTCTGTACCCGAATAATTGGCCGGATCTCAATGTGTGCAAATATGCCCATAGCAATTCTGCTATCCCCAATTAAAAATAGTCCAGACCGGACGTAAGATTTTATTCCCTGAAGGACATTAGTGTGCCAAATGGGTTTTACGACTATCGCCAATAGTTTCATGGTCATTCGACTTTTAATTCCAGGTTTTTATTGAATTCAAATTTCACCATCTGCTGTGGCGGGATTTGAACCCAGGACCCGGGACCCCCCAGAGCATTACCCTGGGTGCATGGATTACTAGTCTGGTGACAATACCACTTCACCACTGCCTCCCCCATAAATTCCATCCCCAAACCTCTTCAACTCTCCACCTCTTTTTCTTCCTTTAATATGCTCCTAAGGGCCTATGTTTTTAGACAATTAATCGATCACTTTTCATAATGCTGTGCTCAATGGGTCAGCACCCATATTTATCTGATTCTGATCATGTGAAGCACCCACGAGGCACCTCACTCCATGAAAGGTGCTTTGCAAATACAAGTTGTTACCATTTGTATTCTGGCTTCACTGGTCCATTTATATCGCCTGGCAATGTTGGTGAATCCAAAACGATGCAGGAACAGAAGCTGATTTAATAATAATAATAATAATAATCCCTTTTAGTGTCACAAGTAGGCTTACATTAACACTGCAATGAAGTTACGGTGAAAATCCCCCAATAACCGGCTGAGGCTATTCATTGTTTTTTTAAAATAAATTTAGAGTACCCAATTCATTTTTCCAATTAAGAGGCAATTTAACGTGGCCAATCCACCAAGCCTGAACATTTTTGGGTGGTGGGGGTGAAACCCACGCAAACACGGGGAGAATGTGCAAACTCCACACGGACAGTGACCCAGAGCCGGGACCGAACCTGGGACCTCGGCGCCATGAGGCTGCAGGGCTAACCCACTGCTCCACCGTGCCGCCCCGGCTGAGGTTATTCATGAAGACCCCGCCTTCTCAACCTTGCCCCTCGCCCGAGGTGTGGTGATCTTCAGGTGGAATCACCACCTGTCAGGTCCCCCACCCCTCAAAGGGGAAAGCAGCTTATGATCATCTGAGACTATTTTGACTTTACTTACATTTTAATCATATCACAATAGAGTTGAAGTGTTAAGTTCAAACAGTTCCCAAGGAATCCAGTTCAGCTGGACCGAAGCCAAGGCGGTGTGGTGTGAGGATGACCACCTTGGTGACCTCATGACCTAAGTGCAGCTTGCGCATTCTGCTCTAGAAATCTTCCTTAATTTACAATTCAGTGCAAAAAAACCACACAAGTTTTAACATAAAACTGCATTGTCACCGACCTTTGATTCTGGTATTTACACTGTCATTATGAAACAGAATAATGCAAAAAATGGGAAGCACTTGTGTTTCCAAATGACCATGTAAACTGAGCACGACATGACCCCAACCAAGAAGGAAAATGTACAATTCACACAGGCAGATTACTGCAAATATTTGTAGAAAAAATATCAAAAGTCTATACAAAGAAACCCAGATCTTTCAATCCCAAAACAAGAAGCTGTGTGATATTTGCAAAAGCATTTTGGATTGTTCCTGCATACTTTGGAAGGCAAAGTGTTGTTTATATTTACAAATGAAAACTCCCACTGATTTTCCCTCACTTAAGCAAACAAGTTTCAATATCAGTGGGGAAAACGCCTACTTTTGAAAGCCCCTATCACAAAGGGCTTTAGTCACAAGACAATATTTTACGCAATGCGCAGTTCGAGATATTAACCAATCATAGTTGCATGTGCATCTCATCATGCGACCACTGTGCAGAATGTTGATAGGGCGATCAAGACCGTTCATTCAAATCGTGGAACTAACCATTTAAGGACAAAACAGAAATCTAGAATCTTCTGGCACAGAAGGAGGCCATTCGGCTCATGGTGCCTGAGCAGAAAGGGCTACACAATTGGTTCCCTGCCCTGCAATTTTCTCCCCTTCAACGGTCTATCCAATTTCCTCTTACAAGTCACTATTGGGGCCCTTATGCGGTCAACTAATGGCCACTTAAGGGCCACCTCCCACCCAACCTTTTTCAGCCAGTGATGAGGAAGGGGCAAAAGGATGTCCGGCAGGGTAGCCTGCTCAGATGGGAGAGGGGAGTGGGCCTCCTTTACAGGGCCCATTTTGTAATCCACTTTTATGCACCCTTACAACAGCAAATTCCAGATCAGAACATCTGCGTGGAACTAAACTCATCTCACTTTTTTGTTTTTTGCTCATTACCTTAAATCTGTATCCCCCTAGTTATTAAATATTTGTCAGTGCAAGCACACACCCCTTATTTCTCTCTCAAAGCCATTGATGATTTTTAATGCCTCTCTTTAATCCTCACTCCTCAAAGGGAAAATAAATTTTGGGCAGCATTTGTTGGGTGGCAGGAAATCTGCCACTGAAAATGTGGGCGGAACCTACCCCTGCTGCCTCACTGCCAGATTACACTCTCAGAAGTTTCAATTGGCTGGAGGTAGGCCTTCCATTGCCACCTGGGGAAGAAGACCCATCTCTGAGAGCGGCCGGCTATCTGATTAGCTGGCGGCTTGCTGATCCCAGCAGCGCCACTCAGAGTGGTGGCCACTGCTGGGACTGCATCCAGTCCCAGCGAAGAGCCAGGTGGGAGTTAAAGGTTGGAGGCTCTTGATGAGGCTGAGGCTGGAGGAGCTGAGGAGGGGGATGGGTTGGCGGAGTGGCAGGAGGAAGGAGGTGGAGAGCGAGGGCAATGAGGGACAGTGTGCAAAGATCAGAGGATGATCATGTAGGAGGCTCCCATGGTAAAATGGGGGCTGGAAAGGAGACACCCTCCCCTCTCCCGCCTGAACAGGCTACCCTACCGATCATCATCCTGTCTCCTACCTTGCTCCACTGACTGAACTTTTGCAGCTCGGATCGAGGTGGCTCTATAGTGACCATTAATTGGCTGGTTAAGGGCCTCAGTTGGGGCAAGGGCGAGTGGCCGATATAGGTTTCAACCCCACCCCCTGTAAAATCGTGGCAAAGTTGGAGGTGGGCAAATCGGCAGTGGGAAACCCATCCATAATGTTTCAGATCCTGCCGTCCACATGATGTTCTGCTCACAATTTCACCCACTCGGTGCGATCTAACCGAACAGTTTCTAAATGTCAATTGTGGCGGGTCTTGCCACGGGTTTCCTGCCAGCTCTGCCAGCAACTTCCCCACTGCTGTCTAACCAGACTCTGCGCGCGATCGAATGGCCACGCTGCGCCCGAAAAGCAGCGTGCTGCGCCGTAACAGGCCAATAGAAGCTGGGAGTCCTCGCTCCCAGGATCTAACCGGCTAACGCGATCTCGCGAGATGTTGCGATGTAACTCCTGCCCATTGTAGGCGGGATCACTTTGCTAATCTGCATATTACCGCGAGACAGCTAGACTCACTCTAATATGCAGATTCCCGAGGCACTGGGATCTATCCCTTTCGCCTCGGAGACCTCGGGCGAGCACTGTTCCGTACTGGTCTCCACAAATGGGGGTGTCCTATGCTGGTGTTGGGGGGATGTGAGGGGGCACGGAGTCCCCTCAGAGTGAGTTGGGGCTTGGAGGAGGTCAGGGATCATGTCATGGGCTCCAGAGAGCGGGACATCATTTAAAAATGGCGTCCCGATCTCTTGCCACACTGAGGGGTTCTGGCGAACGGAGCTCCTCAGTGCAGAAAACAGGGCTGTGAGCGGCCTCGGCCACGCGTTCCTCGCTGAGGGCCCCTATCTAACCTGAATGCCTTTCAATAGCATTGTATTTCTCGTGCTGCGAGCTCCAGGAAACACATCGCTAAACGTGCTCGCTATGGGACTTTGTCCCATTTAGTTAAATCGCGCCTGTAGTCACCTTTTGAGCCCTGGGGAGTTTCCCCCTGGTCAAGCCCACACTTAGAAGTATTTTCATCACTGGGAGCTGAACTCACTGGCCTAGACCGGCTCCTCAGAGATCGGGCCGCCATTTTGAAAGGGTGCCCATATCTCTAAGTGGGCTTGTGGGTCCCCCACACCCCCTACCCATGGGGAATGTCACCTCATGTGCACATGGGCATTACCCCACTACACCCTCCCAAGTGATGGCAATCCATTTTGGGTCGCTGAGGGTCTCCCCTTTTCAGGCGTTCCCCACCCCCTTTCAGGGCCCCCTTTCCAGGACCTCCACCCTTCACCTGCCCCAACCTTCCAGAGACCCTTTCATACCCGTCCTGCACCGCCCCACCCTTCATATCTCCATCCACTCTCCATTCATGGGCATGCACCCCCCCTCAGGCCTTGACCCCTGGCCGTGCCAGCCTGGCACCCGGGAATGCTGGCACCCTAACAGTGCTCCTGCCGGCTTTGCAGTGCCACCCAACACCTTAACAGTGCCAAGATTGAAATGTTAAAGTGCCAGAGAGGCAGGGCCAAGGTGCCCGCATTTCAGGGGGAGATCCGTAGCCCACCCTGCCCTGTCGCTGACCACCCAGAGGCCTCCGATAGCCCGGCAGAACTCCACTTGTGCTGTTCCACCTGGTCCACGTTTGTGCGGTCCAGTACTGAATGGCGCTCGGCTGGGGACTTCCTGGGGAGGCCGTTGGATAGGGGCTCTTCCCGTTAACGTTATGGAGATTGGCCTTAATTGGTGATTATTGGTTTCTTGCCACGTCTGGGCAGGATCCGGATCACGCCAATGGGAGTGGGCCGGTTAGATCAGAAACTGATCAGTGCCCGGCACGGATTCTAATTTGGGCCTCCCCCATGATCTACCGGCTCGCCTTGATCCACGCCGGGTGTAATGCACGAGTTTAGTCACGCCCATTGTGTTTAACAAATTCCTTCACTCTGGGCGAGATCGAATGGAAAAGTTTTCAAGTGTCATTTTGGGCAGGTTTGGCAGGCTGTCTTACCCTGGCTTTGTCAGTGAGATCCAAACATTATTTAACAACACTTAAGGCGCTATGTAACCCAAACAAATAGAGCCAGTTGTGAGCGGGATTTTCCGACTCGTTTCTCGGTGCTTGTCGCGATATCTAACGGCGCTGTTTTTTTACGGCCCTGGCGGGAAACGTGACCTCCCCCCCCCAACCCAACTCCCCCCCCACCCAAAATCTCCCCCCCCTCCCCCCCCCCCACCCCCACTGAGGCCACATTCAGCGTCATTTCCTGCACTGATGAGCTCCAGAAAACGAAGCTCCTCCGTGCAGGAAGAGATGGCGTCCCAATCTCTCGACCACCCGATGCAACTCCTGGACCCCTCAACTCACCTATAAGGGGGGTCATTGAGCACCCCCCACCCACCCCCACCCCCCGCAGGCTGGGCACCCTGGACCCGGTTCTGGCATGGGCAGAATGCTAGCCTGGCGCCATGGCAGTGCCACCTGGGCATCCTGGCAGTGCCAGGCTGGCAGTGCCAAGGCACCCAGGTGGCACCAGCAGTACCAATGTGCCACCCTGCCCAGAGGCTGACCACGGGGGACCCCCCAGGTTACGTTGGGGGCGGGACCAGTACTGAACGATGCCAGGCTGGGGCTACCTCAGCGAGGCCGTAGATGCCGGGTGGCCATTTGATCTGGTACGAGCACGGTTAAGTGGGTTATAAACTCACTTAGCCGTGCAAGACTGCGCCCACCTATTATAAAACTCATTTTCTCTCTGCACAGACCCTGCCTAACCAGCAGAACGTGGCCAGCATTTTCAGTTTTTAATTAATTAGATTTTGCACCATCTATGAATAAACAGAAAACGAATCCAGCTTTGGGTGTTTTTTATTCATTCATGGGATTATGGACACACTGGCTCTGCCTGTGTTTATTGTCTAACCCTAATTGCCCTCGAGAAGATGCTGATGTGCTGCTTTCCTGAACTATACTGTGGTGCATAGCTCAGTGTGCTCAACATTCTGGCTTGAAGCTCATGGCACTGTCACTTCAATTCCCACTCCAGACATCAAAATGCAAATTTTAGGCTGGTACTCCAGTATTGTCCAGAGTTCTGCCTTCAAGGAGGTCTGGTGACACAGTCCCTGCCTCTGAGCCAGAAACGCCGGTTCGGGTCCCACCCCAGGGACTTGATGGCTAAGGCAAGTGCATTCATAAACGCGGCCAAATAGGTTGAGTGTGGCAAGTCCTTCCAATGTGCGTCAATGGCAGGTAGTAAGAGCAGGAGGGTCTCTTGGCCAGCCAGATGTTATGTGGAGTGGGAGGGTCTCTTGGTCAGCCAGATGTTATGTGGAGTGGGGCAGATCAAGCTAAGCCTCTGGCGACCGACTAGCAACTTTCTCCAGGAAAATAGTCGCCATGGCCACAGACGAAAGACTGTCCGGTTGCACCATTAGATGTGGGAAGAGAAACAAAGCTTTCTTGAACCACTTCAGTCCCATCTGTTGCAGGAACACCCACAGTGTTAAGGTGTCAATGAATCAGATTTTCACTATCTTGGAATGTTCATACAGCTTTACTTGTTACTCACTTTCACCAGTTGTTACTTCACATTCATGTCTTGGCCTTTTTAAACTCTAGGAAACATTACAACAAATTCCACTCATCAAAACATGGGCACAAATAATTTCGAAACACCCTTACTTCCCATTAGATTGACAGGAAGTTAAATTGATCCACTTTCAGGGTTATGCTCGCATGATAATGTTCTCAACGCAGAAAAAGCACGCTTGGTCTGTTGCTTCCTATTTCTTTTGGTGAGGTGGGGTATTATCGGAGTAACGTTGGTTATCCTGATGACCAACCACTTGGATCTAGAATACCACACGAGGGGTGGCACGATGGTTAGCACTGCTGCCTCACAGCACCAGGGACCTAGGTTCAATTCCAGCCTTGGTTGACTGTGCGGAGTTTGCACATTCTCCCCGTGACTGCATGGGTTTCCTCCGGGTGCTCCGGTTTCCTCCCACAGTCTGCTCCATGCTCCTACTTTCTATGTTTCAATTGCAGCAAAGGGGATCAAAGAATATGGGGGTGGGTGGGTGGGGGGGGGGGGGGGATGCGGGATTAGGCTCTTAGTTGGATGATCAGCCATGATCATAATGAATGGCGGAGTAGATTCGAAGGGCCAAATGGCCTCCTCTGGCTCCTATTTTCTATGTTTCCAAAGATGTGCAGGTAGGTGGATTGGCCATTATAAAATTGTCCCTTAGTGTCCAGAGATGTCCAGGTTAGGTGGGGTTATGGGTTTAGGGTGGAGGAGTGGACCTAGGTAGGATGCTCTTTCAGAGGGTCGGTGCGGATTATTACCATTACTCTATAACAGAAAACCAATGATTATTGTTTAAGTATATATCATAACATATAATTCCTAAAGAGGACATGCTGGATTTGCACATTAATTATCCATTACACTCACTACAAAAAGTTAAGTCTGGTAATTATGAGTGAAAGTACCCTTTAATAAGATGATAATTGTTAATAGAATGTCAATCAATCTCTTTGGTCAGGGAAAGGAACAATTTAATGTGTTAAATCTCATTCCTACAGGTAGTCAATTATTCTTGGAGATATTTAAAGTGTTGAATTGTAAATTTTATATTTTTTCTTTTCTGCCTTTTTCTTCTGTCTCTCTTAATCCAATCTTTCGTTGATTTTATTTTTCTTCTGGGTCTGATTAATCATTGTTCTTCATTGTTGTTGTCTTTTTGACACAATTCTTGCGCAGAATTTTTCAAGCAGCGAGCAGGTGGGATGGGCAGAAACGGCATTGTGCATCTGGTCTTTTCCCGCCCAGTCCCATCATCCTGAAGCAATTTAACGTCCATCAGGGAGTTACTTGCCTGGTGGTGAGACTTCCGCCCCCATCTGGGGAGCAAGTCTGGCATCAAGAGCTGACGGCCAATCAAATGGATTGTGTGCACCTTTTTTATTCATCATACTATAATATCACACTTTGTCACATGACAGAGTTATCTTAAAGTGCTGGGTACATGAAACTGACAAGCACATTCCTTTATCAAAGGAAAATGATTACACTAGATTTGAGCCTTTTTTTTCCATTTATTCACCAGATGTGAGCAGAGCTATCAAGGTCAACATTTATTGTACATTTCTAATTGTCCTTGAGCTATTTTCTTGAACTACAGCAGCCCGTGTGATGTAGATGCACCCATAAATCTCCAGGATTTTGCTCCAGTAATGAGGAAGGAATAGCAAAATGTTTCCAAGTCAGGATGCTGTGCAACTTGAAAGGGAACCTGGGTGTGATGGTGATCCCATGCGCTTCCTGCCCTTATCCATTTAGCTGGTAGGGGGTCACAGGTTTGGAAGTTGCTGTTGAAGGAGCTTTGGCAAGTTGCTCCCTTGCATCTTGTGGATGGTGTACACTACTATCAAAGTACTCTGGTCATCAAATGAATATCTAAAAATGAGCTGCTTTATCCTGAAGTGTCGAGTTCTTGAGTGTTGCGAGAGCTGCACTCATCCAGACAAAGGAAGAGTATTCCATCGTATACCTGACTTGTGCCTTGTAGATGGTGGACAGGCTTTGGGGAGTCAGGATCTAAGTTACCTCGGCTGCAGAATATCCAGCCTTGTCCTGCTGTTGAAGCCTCATTATATAAGTGACTGGTCCAGTTAGGTTTCTAATCAATGGTGACACTCAGGCTTTTAAAGGTGGGGACACAATGTTGGTAATGTGCTGTGAATATCTAGTTCATGGTTCATGTCAATCTTTTAGAAATAATATTTAGTTCTGTGGTAGTATGTATTAGGGGTCATGTGGGACTGGAAGCCCTAATGTCATTGGCTGACAGATCCCGGGTCCTGGTTGGCCGTTGACCTCTAGCTCCGCCCTGAAGGTGGAGTATAAGAAGCCGGAGTCCTCCCCCGCAGGCCATTCTACTATCGAGCTGTGGGGGAACAGACAGACAAGTTCTTAGAAGATTATTGTTGTAAAGGTGAGGTAATTAAAATACTAGGCTGTAGAGGTTGCTTGTACACCTTAAAAATTACAGTTCAGAAGATTACCCATGTTTGTTTTACAGTCAGAATAAAAGTGATAGAAGCTTAAAGCAGCAGGTTGGCTTACTTTGCTGGAGAAATTGTAAATGAGGAATATTTAGCTTAAAAGTTAGTTTGAGGATAGCCCAGAGAAGACCAAATCACCACGGAGATGGATGATGCTTAGGAAGGTTCTTTAGAACATCGGTGTGGTCCCCGATCAGGGGTAACCATCGGTTTATCCCGGGGAAGATGGACGGGGGGTTCCAGAGCTGGCATCGGGCGGGGGTCAGAAGAATGGGGGACCTGTTCATTGATGGAACGTTTGCGAGCCTAGGGGCACTGGAGGAGAAGTTTGAGTTACCCCCGGGAAATGCCTTTAGATATATGCAGGTGAGGGCTTTTGTAAGGCGACAGGTGAGGGAATTCCCGTTGCTCCCGGCACAAGAAATTCAAGACAGGGTGATCTCGGGCGCATGGGTTGGGGAGGGTAAGGTGTCGGAAATACACCAGGAGATGAAAGAAGAAGGGGAAGCGCTGGTAGAAGAGTTGAAGGGTAAATGGGAGGAGGAGCTGGGGGAGGAGATCGAGGAAGGTCTGTGGGCGGATGCCCTAGGTAGGGTAAATTCCTCCTCCTCGTGTGCCAGGCTCAGCCTGATACAATTTAAGGTGGTTCACAGAGCTCACCTGATGGGGGCGAGGTTGAGCAGGTTCTTTGGGGTAGAGGACAGATGTGGAGGTTGTTCAGGGAGCCCGGCGAACCATGTCCATATGTTTTGGTCATGCCCGGCACTGGAGGGGTTCTGGAGAGGAGTGGCGGGAGCAATATCTCAGGTGGTGAAAGTCTGGGTCAAGCCAAGCTGGGGCTAGCAATATTCGGAGTAGTGGACGAACCGGGAGTGCAGGAGGCGAAAGAGGCCGGCATTCTGGCCTTTGCGTCCCTAGTAGCCCGGCGAAGGATCTTGCTAATGTGGAAGGAGGTGAAGCTCCCCAGCGTGGAGGCCTGGATAAACGATATGGCTGGGTTCATAAAGTTGGAGAGGATTAAGTTTGCCTTGAGAGGGTCTGCGCAGGGGTTCTACAGGCGGTGGCAACCGTTCCTAGACTATCTCGCGGAGCGTTAGAGGAAGGTCGGTCAGCAGCAGCAGCAACCTGGGGGGGGGAGGGGGAGGGGGGGGAGAGTCCGGGGAGGGTGGGGGGGGAGGGGGGAGGGGGAGCTGCCTGGGGGAGGTGGATGAGCAAGAGATAACATGAAGAGTCGGGGAAACTGGCACGTACGGGAGAGAGCCAGTGTACAAAGCTATGTAAATATACTATTTTGCCTTGTATATATCTTGCTCCGCGCGATTTCTCGTTTCTTTTTTTTGTTACGGTGGGGGGGGGGGGGGGGGGGTTGGTTATTGTTTGTAAGGGAGAAAAATTGTGTTAAAAACTTTAATAAGTATTTTTTTTTTTTAAAAGGAAGGTTCTTTAGTTTCACCTTATCTGGGTTTTGCTGAGAGGGGTTTTTAGTTGCAGTTTGGACCTTGTGTAGTTTGCTGCTCATTGAAAGAGGTTAATCAAAATAAATTAAAGTTAAACAGGCCTGCACCATAAACTGAGTTAAACACTAACTTCATCGTTGACTGCATGGGTGAGGCTGAATCTCTGTTTCAATCAGAAGCTGGAAGATTCCCCAGTTTGAAGATAGTGAGAAAATGCACAATAGGCCTCACACTGTCTCACTTGAGAAGAGAGGAATCAGCTGATTAGTTTAGAAGTATTGAAAAGTAACCAGAACAAGAGAGTGAGGATTTATAGTCAAGAGATGGGAAATTAAAGTTTCACCTTTGACAATAGCTGGAGTTGAGGAGACTTAAAGATAGATTCCAGTTGACTGTGGAAAATTTAAAGGTGGTCCCTGCAGAACTAAGGAACTTTAAGATTGATTTGTCTTATAAGAGAATCCTTGGCAGAAGTTAGAAGTAAACCTGAGTGCATAACATATACAGGACATTGTTAAATTATTAGTGCTCTTTTGCCTAAGTCACAGATATACAATAAAGTTTTTTTAAAAAATGAAATCTTGTGGTGTAGATCTCTTGGTTAAAACACGGCATTGTGATTTATTTTTGAATGTAAATGGAGCCTAACAGGATTATAATACATGACATTGAATGTTAAAAGCAAGTTATTAGACTCTCTCTCTTTTTGGAGGCTGCATTTTACCTGGTTCATTAACACATATCAAGTGTGCATTTTGTCTGTTACACTTCAGGCATGGCCATATGGAAGTAAATAATATCTGTTTGTAAGCTCAGCCTCCTTCAATGATAATTGCATTACAATTACAGAGAATGACAAGCCCAGGAAAACCCCAGCCTGCAAGACTAACAGGAATTTGTTCCATATGTACAAGTTATTCGAACAATGTAATACATGAACTCTTCATATTTTCTGAGGTAACTGTGAAAGAAAGATGATATACATTATACACCAGCTAATATTGCACAGCCATAGTCAGCAAGCACAATAACATAGTTGAGCACAGATACAAGAGAGAGGAAAACCAACAATTACGAAAGGACCAGAAAAGATTCATATTATGCAGTGTATTCCAAATAGCTGCATCTCTTTTATTTATGCTGGTGTGAACAACGATTCTTGAGTTCCAACTATGAATGGTGGTGAGTTCTAGAACCATAACAAGCACTGTTCAGAGATTTGTTGCAAACTTGTCTTACGATGTTCTGAGAATAAACCATGTCCAGTTTTGGACTGGATTAAAAGGAAAGTAAGAAAAGATGGCATGAAAGCTTTAGGTTTTTCTTGACCCTTGCTATATAAAGCCACTCTCTCCATCGACGAAGTGGACACAATCATGGCTATTTCATGTGTGGAGAAATCTTTCTCCATCCTGTGTGATACTGACTGAAATTGTGCTTCATTCCAGTAATTATATTGAAAGTGATTTTATCTATATGTTCGTGATGTGAAAAGTAGAAGCAACTCCTAATTATTTCCTCATTTCCACGGAAGAGTCTAATGAGAATTCAAGTAACACAGATGATACTATACACATCTATTTAATCTCCCCTTGTGTGAAGAGAATAATGCCAGCTTCTCGAATCACAAGAGTATTTTGTGACATAGAAAGAGGCCATTAAGCCTATCAAATCTATGTAGGCTATTCATGCAGCAATCCAGTGCTGCTGGAAGTAGGAACAGGAATCGAGTAGGCCTCTTGAACCTATTCTGCAATGAATTTAGGTCATGGCTGATCTGTAGCCCAATTCCATTTACCTGTTTTGCTTCAGTCTTCCAACATTAATGAAGCTCCACATTCCTGAACCTACTAGAAATTTCCTCTGTATCCTCTCCAAGGTGTTGATATCCTTCCTAAAGTGTGAATGCTGAGGATCGGGCACAAGGGGCAGCATGGTAGCACCGTGGTTAGCACAGTTGCGTCACAGGGTCCAGGGTCCCAGGTTCGATTCCTGGCTTGGGTCCCTGTGTGCGGCGTTTGCACGTTCTCCCCGTGCCTGCATGGGTTTCCTCTGGGTGCTCCGGTTTCCTCCCACAGTCCAAAGACCTGCAGGTTAGGTGGATTGGCCATGCTAAATTGCCCTTAGTGTCCAAAAAGGTTAGGTGGGGTTACTGGGTTACGGGGATAGGGTGGAAGTGAGAGCTTAAGTAGGGTGCTCTTTCCAAGAGCCGGTGCAGACTCAATGGGCCAAATGGCCTCCTTCTGCATTGTAAATTCTATGATTTAGTGCTCCACTTGCACACAAATTAGTGGAACAGAGCATTCACTTTTCTGAATGGTCTCCTCAATGATAAACAGAGGTAATATTACATAGAAACATTCATAAAAAATAGAAGCAGGAGGAGGCCATTCGGCCCTTCGAGCCTGCTCTGCCATTTATTATGATCATGGCTGATCATCAAATTCAATTCCCAGATCCCGCCTTCCCCACATACCGCTTGATCCCTTTAGCCCCAAGAGATATATCTAATTACTTCATGAAATTACACATTGTTTTGGCCTCAACTACTTTCTGTGGTAGTGAATTGCACAGATTCACCACTCTCTGGTGAAGAAATTTCTCCTCATCTCAGTCAAAAAAGGTTTACCTCTTATCCTTAACTATGACCCCTAGTTCTGGACACTCCCACCATCGGGAACATTCTTTCTGAATCTATCCTGTCTAATCCTGTTAGAATTTTATAAGTTTCTATGAGATCCCCTCTTACTCTTCTAAACGCCAATGAATATAAGCCTATCCAACTTAGTCTCTCCTCATATGACACGTCAACCCATCCCAGGAATCAGCCTGGTAACCCTTCGCTTCACAGCAAGAATATCCTTCCTCAGATAAGGACACGAAAACTGCACACAATACTCCAGGTGTGGCCACACAAATGCCCTATACAATTACAGTAAAACATCTCTATTCTTAGACTCAAACCCTCTTGCTATGAGGGCCAACATACCATTTGCCTTCTTTACTGTCTGCTTTACCGGTGCACTTACTTTCAGTGACTAATGCATGAGGATACCAAGGTCTCATTAAGTATCCACCTCTCTCAATTTATACCCATTCAAATAATAATCTGCCTTCCTGGGCTTCCGGTTGCGGCTATGCAGAGCTAAGTCACATGTTCGGCAGCTCCCGCTGGTAACAGACTTTTGGGCTCTTTTTAGGGCCCCCAACGGAATTTTTTGACATTTCCCGGTGTGGGAAGAAGACTGCAACATTCCCCCGACAGTGTATGGCTTGGACAAGGAGCGGGGCGACTACAAATGTAGTGGTGAAGCCAAAGAAAGTGCGAGGGAAGAAGAGCAAGATGGCGGCGGGCAGGGACCAGGCAGCGTGGATGCAGTGGGCGCAGGAGCAGCAGGAGGTTATCCACCGCTGCTTCAGGGAGCTCAAAGCGGACCTGCTTCTATTGATAAGCTGCTGGAGACCCAGACGGCCCAGGGGGTGGCGATCCACGAGGTCCGACAAAAGATCTCAGATAATGAGGACGAGATCTTGGGCCTAGCGGTAAAGGTGGAAGCGCACGAGGCGCTCCACAAGAAATGGCAGGAACGGTTCGAGGAGATGGAGAATCGGTCGAGGCGGAAGAATCTGCGGATCCTGAGCCTCCCGGAGGGGCTGGAGGGGTCGGACGTGGGGGCCTATGTGGTCACCATGTTAAACTCGCTGATGGGAGCGGGGTCCTTCCAGGGGCCCCTGGAGCTGGAAGGGGCCAATAGAGTGCTGGCGAGGAGGTCTAAGGTTAACGAGCCGCCGCGGGCGGTGTTGGTGCGGTTTCATCGGTTCACTGATCAGGAGTGCGTACTCAGGTGGGCCAAGAAAGAGAGGAGCAGCAGGTGGAAGAATGCGGAGGTTTGAATATATCAGGACTGGAGTGCGAAGGTGGCGAAGAAGAGGGCCGGGTACAACCGGGCGAAGGCGGTGCTGCACAGAAGTTTGGAATGCTGCAGCCAGCGCGTCTGTGGGTCACCTACAAGGACCGGCACCATTATTTTGAGTCCCCGGAGGAGGCGTGGGCCTTTGTTCAGGCCGAGAAGCTGGACACAAACTGAGGGTCGGGATGGGGGGTCGGGCGGGGGAAGATCGGTGATTGTTGTTGTTATGTTACATTTTGAGGGGGGGTTCTTTGTTCTTGTTTATTTTTGGTTCGGTGTGGGTGGTTAAGGTCGGTTGGGCACTGTTTTGGTTGGGTCTGTCGGGTGGGCTCTTGGAGGGGGGCAAGTAAACGGAGTAGGGGGTGGATGGTCGGTAGGGGGGATGGGCCCCCGCGGGGGAGGGTGAGGCCCGGGTCGGGGGTGAGGGGGCTGGGCCTGTAAAAGGAGCTGCATCAGAGGAGGCGGGGCCGGACAGGTGGAAAGCGCGGGCTTTTTCCTGTGCTGAATGCTGGAAGGGGCGGGGCTGGGGCGGGGAAGCGCGAGTTTTGTCCCGCGTTTGGGATGGAAGGGGGAGGCGGAGAGCCAGCTGGTGGGTAATGGAAGGGGAGGGGAAGTCTAACAATGGGAAGGTGAAATTTTCTTTAAGGGGATCGGTGCAAGGATTTTTCAGGCGGTGGCAACCATTCTTAGACTTCCTGACAGAACGGTAGACAATGGTCAGCAACAGCAGCAACCTGGGGGGGGGGGGGAAGGGAGGGGGGGGGGTTCTATTTTATTTTTGTCTGTCTATACTGGGGGATCTGAGGGGATGTTTATATTTGCTATGTTTGCTATGTGTTTCGGCGGGTGTTAATTTATTATGTATGTAATGGGGGGAGGGGGCACTGGGTTGTTTTGTTTTGTATTTAATTCTATTGGGTTCCTTTTACATTTTGTTGGTGATATTTTGTGAAAACTTTAATAAAAATTATTTTTTAAAAAAAAATCTGCCTTCCTATTTTTGCTACTTTCATTCATAGAATTTACAGTGCAGAAGGAGGGCATTTGGCCCATCGAGTCTGCACCGGCTCTTGGAAAGAGCACCCTACCCAAGGTCAACACCTCCACCCGATCCCCATAACCCAGTAACCCCACCCAACACTAAGGGCAATTTTGGACACTAAGGGCAATTTATCATGGCCAATCCACCTAACCTGCACATCTTTGGACTGTGGGAGGAAACCGGAGCACCTGGAGGAAACCCACGCACACACGGGGAGGATGTGCAGACTCCGCACAGACAGCGACCCAAGCCGGAATTGAACCTGGTACCCTGGAGCTGTGAAGAAATTGTGCTATCCACAATGCTACCGTGCTGAAGCAGATAACCTCACATTTATCCACATTACACTGCATCTGCCATGCATATACCCACTCACTCAGCCTGTCCAAATCCTGCTGAAGCTTCTTGCATCCTCCTCACAGCTCACCCTCCCACCCAATTTTGTATCATTTGGAGATAATACATTTAGTTCCCTCGTCCAAATCATTAATATATAATGTGAACAGTTGGGGTCCTAGCACAGATCCCTGTGGTACCCCACTATTCACTGGCTACCAATCGGACCCATTTATCCCAACATTTTGCTTCCTGTCTGCTAACCAGCTTTCTATCTATCTCAAGACTTTACACTGTAATCTGCTGTGTGAGACCTTGTCCAAAATCTTCTGAAAGTCTAAGTAAATCACATCTACTGGTTCTCCTTAGTCAGCTTTACGAGTGACAGCTTCAAAGAATTCTAGTAGATTTGTCAAGCATGATTTTCCTTTTGTAAATTCATGCTGACTTAGTCTGATTATACCACTGCTTTCCAAATGCTGTGCTATGAAATCCTTGATAATGGGCACTAGCAACTTCCCTATTACTGGCGTTAGGTTACTGGTCAATAGTTCCGTTTTGTCTCTACCCCACTTTTTGAATAGTGGGACTATATTAGCTACCCGGCAATCTGTAGGAACAATTCCAGAGTCCAAAGAATTTTAGAAAACGGCCACCAATGGATCGGCTATTTCTAGGGCCATTTCCTTAAGGACTCTGGGACGAAGATTATCAGCCTTCAATCCCAGTAATTTCTCCAAAACCAATTCTTTACTAATATTAATGTCCTATAGCTCCTCACTGGAACTTTTGTTCCTAAGAATTTCTGGTACATTATTCATGTCTTCCTTTGTGAAGACAGAAGCAAAGTATGAATTTAGTTCCTCGCCCATTTCTGACTGAGGGGCCTACATTAGTTTTTATCAATCTCTTTCTTTTTACATGCCTGTAGAAACTTTTACAGTTAGTTTTTGTGTTCCCCGCTAGCTTATTTTCATATTGCATTTTGCCTCTCTTAATCAATCCCTTGGTCTGCCTTTGCTGAATTTTAAAGTGTTCCCAATCCTCAGGTCTATTGCTGTTTCTTGCTAATTTGTATGCCTCTTCTTTGAATCTAATGCTCTCTCTAATTTTCCTTATAAGCCGTGGTTTGGCCACAGTTCCCTTTCTGCTCTTGTTCCATGATTTATAACAAATTGAAATGAACATGGGCATTTAGAGTTTTATAAAATAGTGCTGGGAACTGCATTTGAGAACTTTCCATCATTAAGGTGAAGGACTTAATGCTGGAAACTGGCATCCAATGTCAATATTAACCCACCCAGGTCAGGTATGATGTACTCAAGAGCAGCATAATGCACTCATTACTCTATCCAAACAGTATGCATTAATACGAATCTCACTTTGATGCACTGTGATAGAGAGGTTGAAAGGGTAGCTGGCATGGACATTGGCAAAAACCTGAGTGGAGCTGGGCTAATGATAAATTTCTGTATTCACATACACCGAGATATATGACGACACTGTTTGGACTTTGCTTATGAAAGAAGTACCCTTAAAACTAGCGATGACTGACGGATGGATTCCACCTCATCATGCTAAGCAGGGTATCAAACTGCTGCACTACCCAGTGTTCATTCAGGTTTAAAAACAGCTGTATGGTGGCTTTGAGTTTGTTATTTTACCACACCCTCTTTATAAAGAAAGAACAGTTGAGCTTCATCTTTAGGTTTATTTTCACCCACTCCAGGTGGATAGTCAACTTATCTTCAGGCTTGTACACTTCATCAGCAGTCACAAGGTGATACCAAAACAATCCCAAACTCACCAGCAGACTGATCGCCTCCTTCCCACATTCCCAGAAGGATGCTCAGGCAGCTCCGTCGATGAACAGATTTGGCTGGGAAAACCTAAATGGGAAAAGCTGCGAATAAATGCAATCTAGAGCTTTGTAGTACACGGCATCGACACGCGAGGAGAGAGTTTGCCGATTTCTGTTGTTTGGCCTGATTGCACCCGACTGTTAATTTGTGATTAAACCTGATGAGACGATACTGCCATTGACACAGGCGTGGAGATGCATCACAGTGAACCTATCATCGAAAATCACCCTGATGCAAGAAGTCTTTGTACTGTTTTAATTGAACATAGGGATTTCTTAAAACGTACTTTTTGCTTACTTATCTCGTTCAGAGGATGCGAGCGTCGCTAGCTAGGCCAGCATTTATTGCCCATTCCTAAAACCCTTGAGAAGGTGGTGGTGAGCTGCTTTCTTGAACCGCTGTAGTCCATGTGGTGTAGGTACACCCACTGTGCTGTTAGGGAGAAAGTTCCAGGATTCTGATCCCGTGACAGTGAAGGAACGGCGATATATTTCCCAGTCAGGATGGTGAGTGGCTTGGACAGGAACTTGCAGGTGGTGGCGTTCCCATTTATCTGCTGTCCTTGTCCTTCTAGGTGATAGAGGTTGGTGATCTGGAAGGTGCTGTAGCATAAGCCTGGGTAAGTTCCTGCAGTGCATCCTGTTGATGGTACATTGCTGCCACTGTGTGTCGGTGGTTGAGGGAGTGAATGTTTGAAGTCATGGATGGGGTACCAATCAAGTGGGCTGTTTTTTCCGGGATGGTGCGAGCTCCTTGGGCACTCACCCAGCCAAGGGGTGAGTATTCCATATCCCATTCCTGACTTTGCCATGTGGAAAATGAAATGAAAGTCGCTTATTGTCACAAGTAGGCTTCAAATAAAGTTACTGTGAAAAGCCCCTAGTCACCACATTCCGATGCCTGTTCGGGGAGGCTGGTACGGGAATTGAACCATGCTGCTGGCCTGCCTTGGTCTGCTTTCAAAGCCAGTGATTTAGCCCTGTGCTAAACCAGCCCCTTAGATTGTGGACAGGCTCTGGGGAGTCAGGAAGTGAGTTACTCGCTATAGAATTCCAAACCTCTGACCTACTCTTGCAGCCACAGTATTTATATGGCTGGTCTAGTTTCTGGTCAATGGTAACCTACAGAATGTTGATAGTGGACAATTCATCAATGGTAATGCCATTGAATGTCAAGGGGAGATGATCATTAAATAAAAGCTAATTACTGCGGATGCTGGACTTGAAACCAAAAGAGAAAATGCTTGAAAATCTCAGCAGGTCTGGCAGCATGTGTAAGGAGAGAAAAGAGCTAACGTTTCGAGTCCAGATGACCCTTTGTCAAAGCCTCTGGGAGATGGTCATTGTCTGGCACTTGTGTGCTGCAACACTTATCAGCCCAAGCCTGCATGTTGTCCAGGTCTTGCTGCACATGGACTGCTGCCGTACCTGAGGAGTCATGAATGATGCTGAATACTGTGCAATCATCATGGAATATTCCCACTTCTACCCTTATGAGGGAGGGAATGTCAGTGTTGAAGCAGTGAAGATAGTTGGGACTAAGGCACTACCCTGAGGAACTCTTGCAGTGAGGTGCTAGGTCTGAGATGATTGACCTCCAATGACCACAAACACCTTCCTTTCTGCACAGTGGAGAGTTTCCCCGATTCCCATTGACACAGTTTTGCCAGGACTTCTTGATGCCACGCTTGGTCAAATGCTGCATTGAACTCAAGGGCAGTCACTCTCGTCTCACCTCTTAAGCTCAGCTCTTTTGTCTATGTTTGGACCAAGGTTACAATAAAATCAGAAAGAAAGTGAACTTGGCAAAACCCAAATTGAGCATCAATGAGCAGGTCATGGCTGAGTAAGTGCTGCTTGATAGCACTGCTGATCACCCCTTCCATCACTTTACTGATGATTGAGAGTAGACTGAAAGGGTGTTAATTGGCTGGGTTGGATTTATCCTGCTTTCTGTATACAGGGAATACATGTGCAATATTCCACATTTCTGGGTAGATGCCAGTGTTGTGGCTGTACTGGAACAGCTTGGCCTGGGGTGCAGCAAGTTCTGGAGCTCAAGTCTTCAGTACTATTGCTGGATTGCTGTCAGGGCCGAAAGCCTTTGCAGTATCCAGTGGCTCCAGCTGCTTCTTGATATCACAAGGGGTGAATTGAATTGGCTGAAGACTGGCACCTGTAATTCTGGGCACCTCTGGAGGAGACCGAGATGGATCATCCACTCAGCACTTCTTTTTTTTTAATATAAACATTTTATTGAGGTATTTATGGTTTTATAACAATAACAGAAGAAACAGTGTACATACAAATATAAAAATAGTGCAAAGGCCGTCTTCCTCACTCACAGGTCCCACCTTTTCTAAGACCCTACTCTACACCCCAAACCCCCACCCCTCCTTTTTCTGCTGACGGTTAATTTTCCCCAAAGAAGTCAACGAACGGCCGCCACCTCCGGCCGAACCCTAACATTGACCCTCTCAGGGTGAACTTGATTTCCTCCAAACAGAGAAAGCTAGCCATGTCAGTGAGCCAGGTCTCTGACTTCGGGGGCTTTGAGTCCCTCCAAGCTATTAGTATCCGTCTCCGGGCTACCAGAGAGGCAAAGGCCAGAACATCTGCCTCTTTCTCCTCCTGGATTCCCAGTCTTCCGACACTCCGAAAATCGCCACCTCTGGACTCGGTGCCACCCTTGTTTTTAACACCTTGGACATGACATCTGCAAACCCCTGCCAGAATCACCTGAGCTTCGGGCATGCCCAGAACATATGGACATGGTTTACTGGTCCTCCCGCACACCTTGCACACCTGTCTTCTATCCCAAAGAACCTGCTCATCCGGGCCACGTCATGTGTGCCCGGTGAACGACCTTAAACTGTATCAGGCTGAGCCTGGCGCATGATGTGGACGCGTTGACTCTACTCAACACATCCGCCCAGAGACCATCCTCTATCTCTCTTCCTAACTCCTCTTCCCATTTCTGTCCCTTACTTTCCCAATCTCCCTGGCTGCCTCCCTCTTTCTGAGCTGCTGCGCAAGCATTCTGCTGTCCTTCTCCCCATATTCATACATCGCCTCCCTCGCCTTCCTCAGCTGCTCCACCGCCTTCCCTGTAGTTAACAAGCCAAACTCCACCTGTCGCCTCCATCGTTCCCTTAGAAGCCCTGCCCCTGGGGCCTCTGCATAACTCCTGTCGACCTATAGTATTTCCTTTATCAGTCGGTCCATCTCTGCTTTGTCAACCTTCTCCCTATGGGCCCCTACCGAGATCAGCTCCCCTCTAACCACAGCCTTCAGCGCTTCCCAGACCATTGCAGCTGAGATTTCCCCCATGTCGTTAACTTCCAGGTAGTTCTGGATACATTTCCTCAGCTGCCCACACACCTCCTCATCCGCTAAAAGTCCAGCCTCCAGTGCGGGCGTTGGCCACCCTCCTTGCTCACTTGTAGGTCAACCCAGTGCAGGGCATGATGCGAGATCGTGTTCGCTGAATACTCAGTGTGCACTACCCCTATCAGTAAAGCCCTGTTCAGGATAAAAATGTTAATCCGGGAGTACACTTTATGCACGTGCGAGTAGAAGGAAAACTCCTTCACTCTCGGCCGCCCAAACCTCCATGGGTGCACCCCCCCCCCCATCTGCTCCATAAATCCCTTTAGCTCCTTTGCCATTGCTGGCACCCTGCCTGTCCTTGAGCTAGACAGGTCTAGCCCTGGGTCAATGAGTGTGTTGAAGTCCCGCCCATGACCAACTTATGCGAATCCAGGTCCGGGATCTTCCCCAACATCCTCCTTATGAACTCCACATCATCCCAAGTCGGTGCGTACATATTCATGAGTACCACCGGCAGCCCTTCCAGCTTCCCACTAACCACGATGTACCGACCCCCCCACATCCGCAACTATTCTTCCCACCTCGAATGACACTAACTTGTTAATCAGGATCGCAACCCCTCTAGTCTTCCAGTCCAGCCCAGAGTGGAAAACCTGTCCGACCCATCCCTTCCTTAATCTGAACTGATCAGTTACTCTAAGGTGCGTCTCCTGCAACATTGCCATGTCTGCCTTCAGTCCCCTCAAATGCGCGAACACGCGTGCCCTCTTAATCGGCCCATTTAGCCCTCCTACATTCCATGTGATCAGCCTGGTTGGGGGGCTTCTCGCCCCCCCCGATCAGCCATCACCTTTGGGCTAGTCCCCAGCGCACCCCACGAATCCGCAGGCCCGCCCCCAGGCAGCCTCCGTCCCCGACCTCCCCATTGTCCCACAGCAAAAGTCCCTCCCCCGTCAGCAGAACATTTCCCCCCCCCCCTCCCTCGCCCAGTAACAGCACTATGCAAACTACCCCCTTCAACAAGCATAACATCTGCTCACCCCCCACTGCGCTTCGGTGAGCTAGCCTGCCCAGCTAGCTTGGTGGCCTCCGCCCATGGCGACAGACATTTTCCCACCTATTGTTCCCTCCCCCCCGCTCAGATACACATGTGCAAATGAAAGCAATCCCAACCCAACTGTCCAAAAGAAACACAAAGAAAATCAATAAGAAGATCCAACATCTAAAATTCACACCTCCATCCCCCGTCAGTGCAAATGCAAACCTTAACTCACACAGCTCAGCCGCAGGCCCCAAATCAATACAGAAGGCATTACAGATAACGTCCAAACACAAAAACGTTTTTAACATGAACGCTGCAGCAAAGTTCAGTTCAAACACCTCTGACCGCTACCAGCCCTTTCCTTCTAGCGAAGTCCATCGCTTCCTCGGGCGACTCGAAGTAGAAATGTTGCTCCTTATGAATGACCCAAAGACAGGCCAGAAATAGCAGCCGAAACTTGACCTTCTTCTTGAAAAGGGTCGACTTTATTGGTTGAACCCTGCTCTTCCCCTGGCCACGTCCGCGCTCAGATCCTGGTATATACGCAGGATGCTGTTTCTCCCATTTACAGCTCCATGTCCGCCTGGCCCACTGTAAGATACACTCCTTGTCCAGGTACCTGTGGAATCTCACCAACATTGCCCTCGAGGGGGTCCCCCACACGCGGCTTCCTCGCAAGCACTCCATGTGCCCTGTCCACCTCCAAGGGTCGGGTGAATGTCCCCTCCCCCAGTAGCTTCTCAAACACAACCGCTACGTATCCTTCGGATCCCTCCGGGAGACACACGTTTCTCAAGTTCTGTTCTCTCGATCCTCCCCCTTCTCCTGGAGCCTTCTCTGTTGCTCTCTCAACATCCCCACCTCCAACTCCACTGCAGCTTGGTGTTCCTCCTGCTCAGTCAGTGCCTTCTCCACTTTCTGGATCGCCCAATCTTGAGCATCCAGTCTGAGATCAGCCGTGCAATCGATTCCTTAATCAGGTCCAAACATTCCTGTTTCTGTTGGCGAAGCCCTCCTGTATGAACTGTATCAGCTGCTTCGTCGACTGCTGCCAGGACTCCGGTTGTCCGCCATGCTTTTTCCCACTGCAGCCTCAGCCCAAGCCTTCTCTGTTTGCCTATTTCTTCCTTTGCGAGCACTCCTGGTCCGCCTCTCCATGCACTGATGTAGGATTCCTCTTCACAATTGCATCCAACATCAATTTTCCGAATATGATCCGACAAAAAAAAATGGGGAAAAAGGTCCAAAGGTCCGACCCGAGCGGGAGCCACCAAATGTGCGACCTACTCCTTCATAGCCGCCACCGGAAGTCCATCCACCCGGCACTTCTGGCTGAAGATGGTTGCAAAAGCGTCAGCCTTGTCTTTTGCCCTGATGTGCTGGGGTCCTCTATGATTGAGCATGGGGTATTTGTGGAGCCTCCACTTCCTGTTAGTTGTTCAATTCTCCACCACCATTTGAGACTGGATGTGACTGGACTGCTCAGACTTGACCCATTGGTTGTGGGATGGCTTAGCTGTCTGCCACTTGCTGCTCCTGCTGTCTGGCATGCACTAGTCCTGTGTTGTAGCTCCACCTGGTTAATGCCTCATTTTTAGGTACATCTGGTGCTCCTGGCCTGTCCTCCTGCACTCTTTATTGAACCAGATAATTTACAATATTTTACTACAGTTTGGTTATCATGATGAACATGTAGTGGATATGATTTTAATTTAAAAGTGGCTCCAGTCTAAATGTACTTCTCTTTTTCAGGTCAGTGCTTGGAAATGATTCATTGCTTTACACTACTTTATGCAATAGGCAGATCACTTCCTCTATTCTTTCCTTTCAACTTATATTAAATGGTGACTTTTAGTTTTTAAAAGCAGCAGCTAAAGCTGAAATGTTCACAATAAAGTGCTCATTGAAAGTTGAATCTGTGGTCATGCTGCTAAAAATGGCTTCAATGTTCATAGGTTATGGAAAAGACCCAGGAATGCGGCACGGTGGTACAGTGGTTAGCACTGCTGCCTCACAGCGCCAGGGGGCCCAGGGTTCGATTCCGACCTTGGGTGACTGTCTGTGTGGAGTTTGCACGTTCTCCCTGAGTTTGCGTGGGTTTCCTCCGGGTTCTCCGGTTTCCTCCCACAGTCCAAAGATGTGCAGGTTAGGTGGATTGGCGACGATAAATTGCCCCTTTGATCTCAAAGGTGAGGTGGGGCTACATGTTTAGAGGGCCTCTTTCGGAGTGTTGGTGCAGACTCGATGGACCGAATGGCCTCCTTCTGTAAAGTACTACAATTCTATGATAAATACGAGGCAAGTTCTCTGCTTCTGTTCACAATCTAGTGACTCCTGTTGGGAAGTACAATTAGGTAAGGATAGAATTGAACTTGGCTATCGTGCTTGCACTGTCACATAGCAACATGGGATAAGTTCACACATAGAGAATGGCTATGTGGGTGAGACAATGAAGGGCTGCAGAGAGCACGTTGATCAAAATCCCACCATGATTTTGTGCCTTCAGAAGGCAATGTAAGTAAATTGAGAAATGCACCACATGTAGAAATATATATTATCATGAAATTGGCCGGGAAAAACATCAAGCTGATGCTTAGGACCAAAATACTGGCTTATCGGGCTGTGTTCTCAACACCTTGTTGTATTATTGTGAAACATGGTTGACTTGCACTCCTAAAGCAGAGGCAACTATGTTGGCTGGGCCAGGTTCGCACAACGGAAGGCGGTTGCATACCTCAGGGTTAAGTGTATGGCAAGGTTCTATTTCAAGGATTCTTAGGGGCTTGACATGAAAGCCCTAGACACTAATTCTTGTACCCGGAGACACTAAAGCCAATGACCGAAGCTACTCTATCCCCATAGACGTGATTTGCTGCATGTCCATCATCTTACCGGCACGGTAGCACAGTGGTTAACACTGTTGCTTCACAGCTCCAGTATCCCAGGTTCGATTCCGGCTTGGATCAATGTCTGTGCGGAATCTGCATGTTCTCCCTGTGTCTGCATGGGTTTCCTCCGAGTGCGCCAGTTTCCTCCCACAAGTCCCAAAAGACGCGCTGTTAGGTAATTTGGACATTCTGAATTCTCCCTCTTTGTACCCGAACAGGCGCCGGAATGTGCCGACTAGGGGCTTTTCACAGTAACTTCATTGCAGTGTTAATATAAGCCTACTTGTGACAATAAAGATGATTATTATTAGGTGGGAGGATACGAGACACATATACATACCCATAGGATATTTCCTTGGTTGCTTTGATATTTCCACTGAACCTTCGCGCAAAACTGGCTAAATCTGTGCAAAGGAGTGAGGAATTCCATGCGCAAGTTGTATCTGACAAACATTGGGGCCGGGATTTGCCGGCCCCAGCACTGTGTGTCCTGTCGTGATGGAAGTGGCAAGCAAGCCAAAGGTCCACCGACTTTAGCGGGACTGGAAAATCCCGCCAGTGGGACAGGCTGGAAAATCCCATTATCATAGAATTTTCTGAATTTCCACAACCTTTGTCCAAGTTTAAAAAACATCGCTCAGGAAGTTGGCCCTGCCGATGAAGCTGGCCAGGTACCCAGATCAAATTAATCATTGTGCCAGCGTCACGGTAATTGTGCCCTTTTACAGGCCTTCAGAGCACTAAGATATTAAAACCTATTAAATTTACTAAGAGGTGGACTAAATGTTTCAGATACTTAAGATCAGGTGACCAACAAGTGGTGGACCAGACACTGATCAGAAATACTTATCTTTTTTTAGTTGAATCATAGAATCATAGAATTTACAGTGCAGAAGGCGGCCATTCGGCCCATCAAGTCTGCACCGGCTCTTGGAAAGAGTACCCTACCCAAGCCCACACCACCCCCAGTAACCCCATTCAACCAACACTAAGGGCAATTTTGGACACTAAGGGCAATTTAGCATGGCCAATCCACCTAACCTGCACATCTTTGGACTGTGGGAGGAAACCAGAGCACCCAGAGGAAACCCACGCACACACGGGGAGGATGTGCAGACTCCGCACAGACAGTGACCCAGACGGGAATTGAACCTGGGACCCTGGAGCTGTGAAGCAATTGTGCTAACCACTGTGCTACCGTGCTGTCCCTAATTTCCAATTGTAATAATAAAACTGAATGACCACTGGTAAATATATCAACAAATGTTTTTTTTGAGGGCAAAAGGATAATGTTGTCAAGCACTGCCTGACTGAACAGAGTTATGGGCGATTTTCTTGAGGTCTTTGGACGAAAACCAGCATCGTAAAATCAATTTGGAAAACCAGCGGAATTTTGAGCGTGACTTGCACCCAGAAAGCTGGCTTCTCCCAAAGCGGAAGCTTCACGAGAACACGCCGACTCGAGAAAGCCACCAAAGAAACGGAATTCAAGTCACTTGGCATTTAATTTGCCAAGTCACAACCCTCCCCTGCTAATTCATGCACACTTTCTGAATCTTTGGAGGATCCAAAATGATATCATTTTTCTAATGACAGGTTGAATGATCCAAGTGAGAATATTCAGCTAAAATTAAAATCCCACCGTTTGAACGCAATGCTATTATTACACTATCAGGAAATCAGAGTAATTTATCACCTTCCTAAAATAGCAGTCAAGTGGTTTATTTCTCCCTTATTTTGAACAGCAAAAGACTGGGTTTTCCTTTTTCCACCACTATTTATTTTCTAACATAGCCCAAATAACTTAAAAACAAAAAACCCCATGATGTATATTGTAATAAAACACAACAAAGATCAAAGCCGTGAATACAGGAAACCTGTCTTGTTTACAGCATACGAAAAGGAAATGGAAAATCGCACTGTATTATTCTAAGGGGCAAAACATAGGCGATGACACTGCCATTAAGAGGTTAATTCAAACAGTACCAGCCTGCACTTATTTTAATATGCACTAATTTTATATTTAATATAGAAAGAGAGAAGAAGCATTGATATTTTGTACAAAGCAGCAGTCGTTTTCAGTCAAGGGTTCTTAAATATGGGAACTCTAAACTAAATAAAATCACCTGCAAACTAAAATGAAGATTTAAAAAAATTGAGTCTACTCTATAGAATGTCTTTCTAGCTCACCAAAAAAAAGCACCAAAGTTAACGTGAAAAAAGGTTCCTGTAATAACTATGGACAGGTCAAGATTTGGGGCAAAGATTCAAGAGTCAAACGTAAGATTCAAAATAATGGGCAAAAGGAATGAAAAGTGATGTGAAAAAAAAATCTTTCACCCAGAGGGTGGCTGGAATCTGGAACGAGCTTCCTCAGAGGGTGGCTGGAATCTGGAACGAGCTTCCTCAGAGGGTGACGGAGGCAGGTTCAATTGAGGTATTCAAAAGGGAATCGGATTGGACTGCTATCTGGGCGGCACGGTTGCACAGTGGTTAGCACTGTTGCTTCACAGCGCCAAGGACCCGGGTTCGATTCCCGGCTTGGGTCACTGTCTGTGTGGAGTCTTTACGTTCTCCCCGTGTCTGCGTGGGTTTCCTCCGGGTGCTCCGGTTTCCTCCCACAAGTCCCGAAAGACGAGCTTGTGACGTGAATTGGACATTCTGAATTCTCCCTCTGTGTACCCGAACAGGTGCCGGAGTGTGGCGACGAGGGGATTTTCACAGTAACTTCATTGCAGTGTTAATGTAAGCCCACTTGTGACACTAACAAAGATTGTTATTAGAATGTGCAAAGTAACGGGGATAAGGTAGGGGAGTGGGATTGGGTCGTATGCTCTTTGAGAGGGTCGAATGACACCCCTCCTGTACTGTAAGGATTCTGGGATTCTGAGTCTGATTTGAAATGCTGCAGTAAAGGTCGTCACTGCACATGGTTTCCAGCAAGTTCCCGCTGGCCATTAAAAAGCAAATGTTGTCCATACTTGACAGCAAAATGATGCCTGCAGACAGTCAACAAAATACTGCACCTGCTACAAATGGGACATAACATTTACATGGAATGTTTAATCCAGGAGGATTTCCCAAGACACTTCACAGAAGCATTGACAGGTAATTGGACCAAACAAGGAGCTATTAGGGTGGATGAATGAAGAGTTCTGTCAAAAAGACAGATTTTAATGATCGCCTAAAAGAGGTGCAGAGGGTGAAATTCCATAGATTCCGACCCAGCCAATCAGCTAGAGGCAAGGCTGCCAATGGTGGGGGTTAAAGAAGTGGGAGATCATTAGGAAATTGACTTCTTGGAGGGTTAATAAAAACAAAATACTGCGCATGCTGGAGTTGTGAAATAAAAACAAAAGATGCTGGAAAAAAACTCAACTTGTCTGACAGCATCTGTGGAGAGAGAAACCGAGTTAACCTTTCATAGAAACATATGAGCAGGGGGCCATTCGGCCCTTCATACCTGCTCCACCTTTCAATATGATCAAGGGTGATCCTTTAACACATAGCCACACTCTCGCACTCTCCCTATATCCCTCGATGTCTTCAGAGCAGTGACAGGCAACCGAGGCTAGTAGGTGGGCCGCACAAGTGGTTTTCCTTCATCTCAGTGGGCCGCAAGATTGAAATCAAGCAAGTTCACTAACCATGATCCTGTGAAGGGGATTGAATACATTTAATACCCGCTAAATATTTCATAACAAGTTATAGAAAACGCTGAATTATTCATATATTAATAGAACTGCCATCGACTTAAAATGGTAAAAACAAAATAAACATTTATGTTTTAGATGCAGAGGGAGTGTGCGGCTCTCACAGTCAATGCTGTGAGCAATCAGCACGCACCTCACTTCACTTGCCCTCGCTTTATGTGCATTTCACATAAATCAGCGGAATGTGCGCATCGGCAACAGTCAACACAATGTCTTGTAGGCCACACTCAGAACCTAGATGGGCCACATGTGGCTCCCGGGCCACAGATTACCCATCCCTGCTTCAGAGGCTAGAAATCCTATCTATTTCTTGCTTACATATATTCAGTGACTTGGCCAATCCAATATGATTGTTTTCCGGAATTGATGGCTTCTTGGAGGGATGTTGAACTAGAGGAGGTTATGGAGTCAGGGAGGGGCAAAGACATGGAGGGATTTGAGGAAGAGGATGAGAATTTTAAATTTGATGTGTTCGCGGATGGAAAACCAATATGGACCAGCGATTACAGAGAGGTGGGTGAATCAGACAGGGTACAGGCAGCACAGTTGTGGATGAACTCTAGTTAATGGAAGGTGGAAGATGGATTCCGGCCAGGAGAACAATAAAACAGTTTGAAGATAACAAAAGCACAGATGTGGCTGGCAGCTGCAGATGGGCTGAGGCAACAGCAGACACTGAGGGGAAAAGAGGAAATCAGCTGGAATTTGTAATGAAGAGGATATAGATCAGAAGGTCAGCTCAAAACCTGACGAAATGCTGAGGTTGAGAACAATCTGGTTCAGTCTGAGACACCGGCCAAGCGGGGCAATGGAATGGGTCGTGAGAAATGGTATTGTGGCAAGTGGGGGAAAACATGGCTTTGGCCTCCTTCCCAATGTTTACATGAGGAAATTACAGCTGATCCAGGATAATCTGTCTTGGTTTTGATGTTTTTCCTCAGAAGCACTCAGGACTGTTTTTCTGTTGAAGTCCTTTCACAGCACCGCACAAAGTAGCTCAATTTCATCTGATTGAAAACCCAGCCCTTTTGAATTTACGGGAATGAGTCAAGACAATTGGTCTGTGTAGATTACACTCCCAAGACAACCAGTCTCATATCTTTAGATGAAAACAGCCACCATAGGAATATTGTTCCAGTGGTAGTCAGGCAGACAGCATTTTGATGGCATATTGAAAGTTGTTTAACGAGAAAACTTTGAGAGAGCAATAAGGGAGGCGGGAGATAGAGATAATGAGAAAACTGAAAAGAATAAGGGGGGCGATTCTCCCAAATGGAGCCCAAGTGTTCGCGCCGTCGCGGGCACGGGGACGACCACAGGGGGCCAGCACGGCGCTGGAGCGGTTCATGTCGCTCCAGCCTCTTTTCCCGGCGCCAAATGGGCAACCGGGCCAACCCATGCATGTGCAGTTGTGCCGCGCCAACCTGCACATGCACTGGGGACTTCTTTAGCGCGCCGGCCCCGACTCAACATGGCGTCGCTGTTCAGGGGCCGGCCGCGCAGGAAAGTAGGCCCGGGGGTGGGGGGAGAGGCCGGCCCGCCGATCGGTGGGCCTCGATCACGGGCCAGATCCCATCGGAGAGCCCCCCTCCCCCCCCACAGGCCGCCCCCGACCGTTCGCGCAGAGTTCCCGCCGGCAGCGACCAGGAGTGAACGGCGCCGGCGGGACTCTGTTCATATCCACACAGCCGCTCGGCCCATTCGGGCGGGAGAATCGGCGGCCCCGCCGATTACAGCGGCCCACAGCCGGCGCCGCGCATACCGCACCGGCACAAATGGCGCCGATTCTCTGCACCTCGGCGATTCTCCAGCCCGGCGCGGGGCTCGGAGAATCACCCCCAAGGTCTTTCTTTCGATTTGTAAATATTTTGCAAACAGTGATATCGAAAATTTAACTACAGACCACCAAGAACAAGAGAGCTGAGGTTGAACTTGCTCTAGTTTCTCTCTTTTCTTTGCATTTTCTCTCTAAAATAGTTGCATTTGTTGCAGGGGACAGCAAAGATGCAAAATTGTCTTTAATAGTCTCCAGTTTCAGGTTTGACACCGCTATTATTTTAAAACAACCATTAAACATAGCACGAAGGATGAATAGCCTACTCCTATTTTCTATGAAAAGTGTTTTGATTCAAGCAGAGAAATTCACCAAACATAGCACCTAACCTTCCAGCTGCAGAACCGCTTTTACTAGCAGTACAATCTGATGAAGGTTTCTTCAATCTCACCCAGATATTATAAGCAGGTTGATGCGAGAGAGGAAATCTCTCTCTGCCTCATTCTGCAGCCCTGGAGGGATCTTTCGGCTTTCAAAATAGTCGACCATGCTTGCATCTTTGAGGGAGCTACTTCCTAAAAAAGGAAGTAAAATCTGAGACATAGCCACTGTCATCTGTTTTTTATTTCATCATTGCGTGGTGTGCGGTGTCACTCACAAGGCCAGCATTTATTGTCTGTCCCTGTTTGCCCGTCATTGAAAAGGTGGTGGGGAGTCACTTTCGTGAATATACCCGAGCAGCTGGCTAGACCATTATAAACGGATCTGGAGTCACATATAGGCCAGGCTGAGTTAGGATGATGGATTTCCTTTCCTGGATTGCTAGTTCAATATGTTACCCATACTCCATGCTTATGATGTTTTGATATGCCAAATATCAGTAACCCTGTACATGAGTATTCATTATGAGGGTCACACTGCTGGGCAGTATCTTGTGTGCCACAAACCCAGGATACAGCTAAACCATTCATTTCTACATGCAATTATTAATCTCTCTTTCTCTCCACTGCACTGCTGGCTGCAGACTCAATCAACATGCACAAATTGGTGTGCTAAATATCTTGGCCGAGAATCCTTAATCGACTGCCACAGTTGCAACAAGCTCTTCAGCAGGCTGAATTCTGGGCTTATGTTTAACAAGTGGCAGCAAGGTCTGTGATGGTGCATGAATAATTTATTCCACTTGAGTGTTTGATTAAGAGGAAATCATTCACTATTACCACTTGAATTGATGTTAGCAAGATAGCCTTTAAGAGTCACGATATGTTTTTTCCCCTCTGAATGTTTTTGAGCCTGAACCGTGTTAGTCTTTTAACTGTGAATAATGATTTCCCAGAGACTGTAGGTGGCAACGCCTGATGATTGACCAAAAATCATTCCTTCTTTTTCTCACTCAGCTCAGTGGCAAGTTCAGTAAAACCTGAATTCACAAATGTCAAGTTTGATCGATATATTTGTGAGAATCACGGCGGAGGGTTAAATATTTAAAGAGCTTGGAAAAGACAGATAAAGAAAGCCCCTGAATGCAGTGTCACTCCACAAAGACCAAAATATACTGTTAACACTGCAGTGCAAAACACTCTGTTCTAGACTGGCAACAACAATGAAGGATCTTGTGAAATAATGGCCAGGATTCTCCCCTACCCGGCGGGGCGGGGTGTCCCGGCGGGATGGAGTAGCGGGAACCACTCCGGCGTCGGGCCGCCCCAAAGGTGTGGATTTCTCCGCACCTTTAGGTGCCAAGCCCTCACCTTGAGGGGCTAGCCCCGCGCCGGAGTGGTTGGCGCACCGCCGGCTGGCGGGAAAGGCCTTTGGCGCCACGCCAGCCGGGGCCGAAGGCCGCGCATGCACGGGTGCATCGGCGGCTGCTGACGTCATCCCCGCTCATGCGCAGGGGGGGGTCACTTCCGCGCAGGCAATGGCCAAGGCGGAAGGAAAAGAGTGCCCCACGGCACAGGCCCGCCCGCGGATCGGTGGGCCCCGATCACGGGCCAGGCCACCGGGGGGGGGGGCACCCCTCGGTGCCAGATCGCCCCGCGCCTTCCCCAGGACCCCGGAGCCCGCCCGCGCCGCCAGTCCCGCCGGGAAGGGAGGTGGGTTGATTCACACAAGAGGGACTGGCATGACAGCAGCGGGACTTCGGCCCATCGCGGGCCAGAAAATCGGGGGGGGCCGCTGTCCTCGCCGAATTTTCGGTGCTGGAGAATTCGGCGGCTGGCAGGGGCGGGATTCACGCCACCCCCCCGGCGATTCTCCGACCTGGCGGGGGGGTCGGAGAATCCCGCCCAAAGACAGAAAACTAGAAATACTGGTAAGGTACTGGATTAAATTAAAACAGTTAACTTTAAGAAACAATTATATGGAGCATATGTGACTATAACACCGGGACGGCACGGTGGCACACAGTGCCTCACAGCGCCAGGGACCTGGGTTCAATTTCGGCCTTGGGTGACTGTCTGTGTGGAGTTTGCATGTCCTCCCCATGCCTGTCTGGGTTTTCCCCCACAGTAAAAGGATGGGCAGGTTAGGTGGATTGGCCATGCTAAATTGTCCCTTTGTGTCCAAAGGTTACCCGGGGTTACGAGGGAATGGGTCTAGGTGGGGGTTCAGAGCGTCAGTGCAGCAATGATGGGCCGATTGATCTCCTTCTGCACTATAGTTTTAAACTTTAAATATTTGCCACATTGCTTCCTTTTCAAGTTACAATACAAGTGATGCCTGAGTTATCATTGCTTTTGTAATATTGTGGGCAGTTACAGAATTGCCTGAGGCGGTGGACAGAAATAGATTTTCGAGCTCAATAACTCACAATAACAGTGAGTTAACCCTCACCGAGTGGAGAATTAATCCAACACATTTTATGGACTATTTCATTTGCGATTCTCTTCGCTGTTTTCAGTTTGTAAACAAAGGTAAAATGGCATATTCCAACAGAATGCTCATGGAATAACTAGTCAATATTTTAACCTCTGTTCCTTAAACATGTTAATGTTTCTTTAATTGTCTCTTACAATCACGAGGATACGCCAAAGTGTGATGGCTTTCTTTAAAATCACAGTCATGATTCTATGACCTCCACTTTCTCTTTGAAGTGTAGTAGTGTTGTGGTGATGTTACTGGATGAGCAACTCAAGAGGTTTACACTAACAACCCCGAGAATGTGAGTCGATTCCCATCGTAGCAACTTGAGAGTTTGAGTTCAGCTGAAAACGTCTGGAAATAAAAGTGACCATGAAGTTGTCGGATTGTCATTGAAACCCAACTGGTTCACAGTTGTATTTGAGAAATCGATACCAATATGTAACTCCACTCCCAAGTCAATGTATTTGACTCTTACACTCCTCTGAAATTGTCTGGGTATTTGAACATAGAACATACAGTGCAGAAGGAGGCCATTCGGCCCATCGAGTCTGCACCGACCCACTTAAGCCCTCACTTCCACCCTATCCCAATAATCCCTCCTAACCTTTTTGGTCACTAAGGGCAATTTAGCATGGCCAAATCCACCTAACTTGCACGTCTTTGGACTGTGGAAGGAAACCGGAGCACCCAGAGGAAGCCCACGCAGACACGGGGAGAACGTGCAGACTCCGCACAGACAGTGACCCAGCGGGGAATCGAACCTGGGACCCTGGCGCTGTGAAGCCACTTGTGCTACTGTGCTGCCCAAACCTTATTTGGTCAATATTTTAATCTCCATTTCTTAAACATAATGTTTCTTTAATTGTCTCTCAGTGCATTGCTCTCTGGGTCAAAGCATATGCTGAAGTGTAAATTCTGACGTGTGATAGATGAACTATAAACTCAAAGATAAGCTGCTATGGTTTGAATGAAAGTAAGTCAGTTGTGACACCTTAAAAAACAGCCTTGCCAGAGATGCATACGTACATTCAGAGAATAAATAATTCTGTTGTTAATCAGTATCTGATCAGACTAAACACTACTTAAAGCAGTCGAGCTTAAGTTTCCAGAACTGTGTTATCGTTTTCCTGAGCATAATAACCTCAGTACTACCACCCAATGTGTTGGCCAGCTTGTCTCTGATACGACAGAACACAATCCAGGCAATAGTGATGGAGTACTGCACTCTGAGAGGTATCATCTTTCAGATGAGGCTGCAATCTGACATCCTGTCTGCTCTCCCAAAGACATTAAAGAATAGCAGTCAGTTTTATTGGTGTCCAGGCCGACATTTATCCTTCAACCAAGTTTCCTAAGAAAGATTTTCTCTAATAAAAGCAAAAATACTGTTCGTATTTTCTGGCCACTTTTCTTATTGTTCGTTGCTGTGTGCAGTTTGGCAATGTTCTGGGGGACCCGGCTATGAATTCACAATAGTAGATGCTGAAATTTGAATTCAAAATAAATCTGGAATTGAAGGCCTAATTATGCCCATAAAACCATTGTTGTGAAAACCCACCTGGTTCACTAATGTCCATTAGGGGAGGAAATCTGCCGTCCTTACCTGGTGTGGCCTACATGTGACTCCAGACCCACAGCAATGTGGTTGACTCTGAAATGGCCGAGCAAACCACTCAGTTCAAGGGCACTTAGGGCTGGGTAATAAACGCTGACCCAGCCAACGACACCCACATCCCCTGAATGATTAAACAAAAGGTTTTTACCATCCTTGGTGACGATAAAGTGCCAATCCTTTCTTGTTATGGAACATGTTCTGTTCAATGAATTGGGGCAAGCAATTACTGCCAAATATCCTAACTAACACGACTCCATCTCCACCTGACTTGAGGATAGTGTTTGAATGGCGGCATATAGAAGAGAAAACATCTGTTAAGTTTATTTTTTTAACGATTGTAAACAGTGTCAACATTTTATGTTACTTTCATTCAAGCCATAGCAATTTATCTTTGAGTTTATAGTTCAGCTATCACACGTCAGACGTTTACACTTCAGCATATGCTTTGACCCAGAGAGCAATGCACTGAGAGACAATTAAAGAAACATTACGTTTAAGAAATAGAGATTAAAATATTGACCAAATACACAGCTGGAATATCTATAATCGCATCTTTCTACCATCAAATTACTATTTGAAACTGAAAAGCACTCAGCATTTTCAGTTAGTGAGAAAATGAAGGTGATAACACTGCAAACAATGGGCTGTTCAAATGTACAAACGAATCTACTTCTACAAAATGGCACAAGCAGTTTCCTTCCAGTCACCTGAGGGAACATGACTTCCTGAAGTAGATCGTGAAACTTCTTTGGTATCAATTCGATTTCTAGGAAAGTTTTAAACCCAAACTACATACCACAGAAATCCAGGGAAGGACATGGAACTTGACGAGTTGGTAATTGTTCATTGAGATCATTGAGGGGGATTGTGAATGGAGTACAGCAGGGGTAGTTGTTTAGGCTAAACCTGAAACGGTACTCCAGATCACCTAACTTACGTCACCTGTCAACCAGGGGGCCTACTTTGAACCTCGGCTTTTCTGGACGTTTTCCTTTTGCTTCGCTGAGTCTAAGCGAACAAAGTATTCAAGCTACTGCCTGATCAGAGTACGACAGAACTTCAACTTTACAAATCTACCGATCAGTCAACATAGCTTAGCATTTTGTTTGATTTTTGTCTCACGATTTGGCATGACATGGTATGTTTAGTCTATTATAACAACCATATCTCTCTCAGTCCTCCCTCCCAGCTAGATCAACACCATTCACAAAGTATGTCTTCCGTTTTTGTTGGTATTTCTGCGTTCAAATTTATCAGCATTACTCTGGCCACTTGTGTAGTTTGTCTCTGTTCTTCTGCATGTCTTTGGCTTCATCACTTTCAAACTGTCACATTTGCCTTTACTCTACATTTCTTGCTATTGTCTAATTCAGTTGATCTCTAGTGCGTCTAACATAAGACCTTCATCTATTCCACTGGGTTCTGGCTCACATTACCGTGGCTCTAGTCCATGCTAAAACTCAAGAACTTAATTACTGGTCCTACAGTATCCACCCCCATAATTTGACACATCTGGCAGATTTTACCCAGGTGCAAGGAGTTACAGAATAGTTGTCTCTATCAATCCAAGATTAAAGGTGAAACTAAAGACAGACCGTGGGTGTGCAGTGCCGTTGTGCTGACTACATGTTATGTTTGTGAAACCTGGACTCTATGCCATCGGGACATGAAGCAGTTAGAAAGATTACACCAAAGGCAAATACAATCTTTCAAGAAAATTAAGTGGTAAGGCAGGGCAACGAGCAGCAAAGTGGTGCAGCACGCCAACATAGCTAGCGCTGAAGTCTAGGATATACAGGTGCAGCTCTGGCAGACTGGACATGTCTGTAGGTCAGACAAATGGTTTCCCGGGCCTAAGGCTAACCCATGACGGACAAGAAGTCAGTGACACCCTGAAGCTAAGAGCAAAAGGGTTATGACGTTAATCCTGAAACTTTCAAAATTTAGTAAAGGCCACAGTCTAGGAAGTTGTTAAGAAGCATGGTGTCAGGAACTTTCATGCTAACATTAATAACTGCAGAACGAAGAATCACAGAACTGTGACGGCGCAGAAGGCCATTTGGCCTGTTGTGGCTGCTCTGGTTTGTCACAGGAGGATTCATTCCCTTGCCCTTTCCCTGTCCCCTGCACATTGTTTCCATTCAAATAATTATCTAATGCCCTCTTGAATGCCTCAATTGAACCTGCGTCATTTAGAAAAAAATTCCATAAACAAACACGTGTTACAAAGACTCTCACCCTACTCCCCCTTCCACTCTAGCACGGACCGGTTCTTGAAAGTACACTATAAACGGTCGCCACCTTTGATAAAACCCTTCAATCGACCCTCTCGAGGTGTATTTGACCTTTTTGAGGCATACAAACTCCATCAAATCACTCAGCCACACCAAAGCCTTTGGCGGTGTCGCCATCTTCCAGCCCAATAGGATACGTCTCCATGCCACCAACAAAGACATCCGCTCCTGCACCCGTCCACAGTTCCAGCACATCAGGGACCCCAAAAACTACCACCATTGGGAAAGGATGCACCCCCACATTCAGGATCGCCGAAATGGTGTCACAAATGGCCCATCATAATTTTCAACATCTCTACCAAATCTCCTTCTCTCTCCGAAGAAAACAGTCCCAACCTCTCCAATCTATCTACATAACTGAAGATTCACACCCTTGGAAGCATTCTTTCAAATCCCCTCTGCACTCTCTCTAATGCGTCCACATCCTTCCTAAAGTGTGGCGCCCAGAACTGTGCACAATACTCCAGCTGGAGTCTAACTAGTATCTTATACAAGTCCAACAGTGTCTCCTTGCTCTTGTACTCTATGCCCCTATTGACACAGCGCAGGATACTGTTTGCTTTATTAACTACTCTCTCCACCTGTCCTGATACCTTCAATGACCTATGCACAACATAGGTCTTTAATTTATATTGCCTCTCAATGTTCTTCCTACGAAAACAGCTGCCACCTCGCTGCCCACTCCATCAACTTGACTATGTCATTTGAAGTTCTACACTGTCCGCCTCACAGTTTACAATGCTTCCAAATTTTGTATCATCCGCGAACTTCAAAATTGTCACTTGCACACCAAGATTTACATCATTAATATTTGTCAGGCAAAGCAAGGGTCCCAATACCGGGTCAATCACATAATATTTACCAGGAATTGTTGGCAAATAGTTGTGTGTTACAGGTGTAAGGACCCTTCCTGTTTATTCCCTTATTTCCCATTTCTTTTACTTTGTGGATATCATTTTGATCCATGGATATTTAATGGACATGTACATTTAAGTCGAGCAGAGGAAGTGAGAAACTCAAAACTTGCAATTGGTACACCGTGCTACGGAAGTTTAGCTTCTGAACAGAAAATCCCAGACATTTTAGCACCCAAGGGATCGGAGGGTTTGGGTTTGATTGGCCAATCACCTGACCAAAGGCTGTATTCTGCCCAGCGACAGGCGGTGATTGGATACTGCCCGAGTGGGACGGTTTTCAGAGGACGCGGGAAGTACCAGCCTCCCCGAACAGGTGCCGGAATGTGGCAACTAGGGGCTTTTCATACTAACTTCATTTGAAGCCTACTTGTGACAATAAGCGATTTTCATTTCAGGTTTCAGGCAATCCTGAACACGGAGAGGAGCAGCTGTGAGTGTCTGCCTCTCTCTCTCTCTCTCTCGGTGTCCACAAACGTGGCCGGGATTCTCCGCCCCTCCGCACCGGAATTGCGGCCAGCGCGGAGGATAGCTGATGACGCCGGAAATCCGGCACGACGCAGTCGATACAGCACCGGTCAGGGGCTGTTGAAAGAGCTCCCCGCGCTGATTCTTCGAGTAGACCGGCCGCGTTTCCGCCACGTTCCTGCCGGCATGGTTTACAACTGGTTTCACCCGGCAGGAGCTCATGGTGGTGGCTGGTTGTGGTCGTCCTGGTGGGGGGAGGGGGGATCAGACTCCGGCCAGGCCCGCCAGCAGGGGCAACCGATGGGCGGGCGCGCACATTCCGGGGGGGGGGCCTCTCTTCTTCCGCGTCGGCCCGCTGTAGGGCTCCGCCATGTTGCGCAGGGGCTGGCACGAAAATGGCTGCTGCACGCATGAACCCACAGCTGGAATTGCAGGGCACCGTATCTGCAGCAGGAGCTGCGGGGTGCAAGCCGGGGCCCTGCTATCCCTCTTAAAACTGGAGAATCACCCCTGACGTTTTTGAAAAAGGTCCGGAGTGATTCGCGCCCGTTTTTTGGCGGGCGTGGGGACATAGCCCCATTATTGGAGAATCCCGGCCACTATCTATCTGCTGTTTCCTGAACCTGCAGTGAAGTGTTTGAGACCTGGATGAATCTCCAACTGAAGGCCTAGATTGAAGAAAGGCTTACTGGAAATATCCATCTGAAACAAAGAAATTCTCATCCTTTTACTTTTATCATTACTTTAAACTCCTCTTTCTCCTCTGTATTTGTCTGTCCTGCGTGGGTTTCCTCCGGGTGCTCCGGTTTCCTCCCACAAGTGCCGAAAGACGTGCCTATTAGGTGAATTGGACATTTTGAATTATCCCTCAGTGTACCCGAACAGGCGCCAGAGTGTGGTGACTAGGGCATTTTCACAATAACTTCATTGAGTGTTAATGTAAACCAACTTGTGACACTAATAAAAGATTATATTTAATTATAGTTATTGTTATTAATAAAAATGTTACTGTAGTAAACAGAAACAGAAAATACTGGACAATCTCAGCAGGTCTGACAGCATGTGTGGACAGAGAAGGGAGCTAATGTTTCAAGACTGGATGACTCTTTGTCAAAGTGCGACTGTAGTTATTAGGTAGCCATAGACCGAAGACTTTGGGTATTTTCTAAGAAGTATTTGTTAATTTCAATTGCAACTCCGGGTCAAGTGGGACTGGAATTAACACCGCAGTAGCCCAGGGTGTCATATCATAATTTGGGGGCTTGTCCAGGATCTTTGAAATGGTAGACAGCAACATTTGGGTTACAGTAGAAATTTAAAATAGACATCTTGGGCGGGATTCACCCCTACCCGGCGGGGCGGGGGGGTCCCGGCGGGACGGAGTGGCGTGAACCACTCCGGCGTCGGGCCGCCCAAAGGTGCGGAATCCTCCGCACCTCAGGGGTTAGGCCCGCCCCGGAGTGGTTGGCGCCCCGCCTGCCGGCAGGAAAGGGGCTTGGCGCCACGACGGCCGGCGCAAGTTGCGCATATGCAGGAGCGCCAACGCATGCTGGCGCCATCACCGCGCATGCGCAGAGGGATTCGCTTCCGCACCGAGGATGGCGGACACCGCAGCCTCCGGTGTGGAAGGATAGAGTGCCCCCAGGGCACAGGCCCGCCCGCGGGCCAGGCCACCGTGGGGGCACCTCCCGGAGCCAGATCCCCCCCAAGACCCCCAGAGCCCACCCGTGCCGCCAGGTCCCACCGGTAAGGGACCTACTCCAATTCACGCCAGTGAGACCGGCAACAGACGGGCGGGACTTTGGCCCATCGCGGGCCAGAGATTTCGGGCAGCTCCGGCGCCCATTGAGTCACGCCGGACCCCGTCATTCTCCGAGTTGGGCGGTGCGACTCATGCCGGGCCGGTTTTTGGGGAGGCGGGAGAATTAGGAGGACGGCGGGGGCGGGATTCACACCGACCCCATGGCGATTCTCCCACCCGGCGGGGGGTCGGAGAATCCCCGCCCCATGTTTTTAGTAATGTAACAAGAATGCTCTGGGAGCTGCTAAGGTTTTTCTTCAGGTGGATAACTTGCCTTTGGTTTATTTACAAGGGCTTCAAAAAGACAAGCTAATCGAATTGGCAGGTAAATTACAATTAGAGGTAGCAGCTAAAGCTCGGAAGGCAGAGATATATGATATATTGGTTCAATGCTTGGGCCGGATAGCAACACAGGAGAGCCCACGACATAGTGTAGCATCAGATTTTCTGGTGGGGAAATTGAGCTGGTGAGAATATGGTTGCAGTTTGAGCATGAGAAGGAATTAAGGAGAAAGAAATGGAGATGCAGCAGAAAGAAAAACCATTTCAAATGGAAATTAAAATGAGGAAGTTGGACTTTGAGATGAAGAGGAAAAAGCATGAGGGAGAGCGAGGAAAAAGCAAGAGAGAGAGTTCCCCTTTAAGGCACTGGAAATTAAAAGGGAGCTGCCAGGAGCCAGAGAGGAGCTTAACCCGAGAACAGAACCTAGTGGCAATATGTTTAACTTTGTACAGGCCCTCCCAAAGTTTGAAGAAAAGGAAGTAGAAACATTTTTTAGGCCATTTGAGAAAATAGCAACCCAAATGGAATGGTCAAAGGAAAAGTGGACATTACCCATGCAAAGTAAATTGACGTGGCGGGCACAGGAAGTTTATGCCTGTCAGAGGGAGTCGAAGGATTATGACAAGGTAAAAACGGCTATTCTGAGTGCATATGAATTAGTTCATATTTGTTCAGGCAACAGTTTCAGAATTTAAGGACACAGTCGGGACAGACTTATGCTGAATTTGAAAGTGGTAAGCAGAACAATTTTGATAGGTGGGTACAAGCATTGGGAGTTGAAACTACCTATTAGGCTCTGAAAGAGGTCATTCTCTGAGAAGTGTTTAAGAACTCACTACCTTCTGTGATAAGAACCCATGTTGAAGATCAAAGGGTGTTGACGGTAAGACAAGCAGCAATAATGGTTGACAATTATAAGGTGCTCCATAAAATCAAACCTTTGTTCTGTCACCCCCATAATTTTGAAAAAGATAGGAAGTGGGAGAATGAAAGAAAGGCAGTAACCAAGGTAAGGAATGGATAGATGGGAATGCTCCGAGATATCTCCTCAGACGAGGAAGGAAGGTACTGAGGGTGAAGGTGAGACTCGTAGGCCTCGGGGTTACCATTGCAATAAAGTAGCATATGTTCGTTCAGCATGTTTGAAGTTGTGAGAATAGCCCATGGAACTTGTTGGAGGTCTGAAGGAGGATTCTGAAAAGGGAACACAAGTGGAGAATACTACAGAGGACTGTAGCTCTAACTGGACTTAAGAGATCTGAGGTAAACACTGCTGTGGCAGGCGTGATGAATGAAGTAGATGAGAGATATGCAGGGTTTTTGTTTAAGGGGAAGAGCATAACATTTTCATCAACTGATATAGCCAAACCCACAACTATTTTAAGGTACACAGGTGCTACACAAACTCTCTTACTGGAGGGGGATTTTGTTTTCCCTCCAACGAGTTCAATGAACACTAAGGTATTAGTGAATAGGATAGGTGGAGATTATATCCCAGTTCTATTTTATAAAGTAGAATTGGAGTACGATTTAGTGCCAGGTCCAGTAGTGGTCGGAGAGGTTAAGAAGTTACCAGTGGATAGAGCAGACTTACTTCTGGGGAGTAATTTGGCAGGAGTCAAGGTTTTAGCTTCACCCATGATTAGAGAGAGTCCATAGGAAGATAAGGAGACAAAAATTTACAAGAACAATTTCCAAATAGTTTCCCATCGTGTGTGGTGACCAGGAAAAAGGCTAAACAAAGTTCACCACCAAAGATTAAAGTCACGCCACAATCCAATGGTATAATAGTCAAACCTATCCTTGAGAATGAGGATAATTCTGAGGAAGTGTTTGACAGAAGTTCATTAATTGAGGCCCAGGAAGCAGACCTAGAGATACATAGATTAACACTGAGCTCTCATAGAAATTGAGGCTGAGGGGGTTCCAGAGTGCTATTACATTGGGAACGGAGTTCTGATGAACAATTGGAGACATCCTCATTGACCTGCGCACGGGGAATGAATGGCTGTTCATCAGATAGTGCTACCGCCCAAATATCGCAGGGAAGTATTGAGGATCGTACATGAGATATCAATGGGAATTTGGAAAAGTCAGGCATCAGTCAACAGCCATTTTTCCTGGCCAGGACTGCATAGGATGTAGTGCAATTCTGTAGAACCTGTCATAACAGGCAGGTAACAGGCAAACCACAACATGCGCTCAAACCCGCACGTTTAATACCCATACCAGTGTTTGAAGAACCATTGTGCATTGTGGATAGCACAATTGCTTCACAGCTCCAGGGTCCCAGGTTCGATTCCGGCTTGGGTCGCTGTCTGTGCGGAGTCTGCACGTTCTCCCCGTGTGTGCGTGGGTTTCCTCCGGTTTCTCCGGTTTCCTCCCACAGTCCAAAGATGTGCAGGTTAAGTGGATTGGCCCTGATAAATTTCCCTTAGTGTCCAAAATTGCCCTTAGTGTTGGGTGGGGTTACTGGGTTATGGGGATCGGGTGGAGGTGTTGACCTTGGGTAGGGTGCTCTTTCCAAGAGCTGGTGCAGACTCGATGGACCGAATGGCCTCCTTCTGCACTGTAAATTCTATGATAATTTATGATTTAGCCAGGTATCGGTAGATTTCATAGGACTGTTGCCTAAAACGAAGGCGGGGCATCAGTATATTATTACGGTCACGATTATGACTACCTGATTTCCAGAAGCTATACCTCTGAGAACAATTACAGCTAAGGCAGTCGTGGAAAGGTTCACATAGTTTTTCACACGCTATGGCCTACCATTAGAAGTACAATCTGACCTGGGTTCTAATCTTGTGGCTAAAACGTTCTAGGATATATTTGTGGTTTAGGTATCAAACAAGTAAAATCAACCTCCTATCATCCACAATCTCAGGGAGCGTTGGAGATACACCATCAGAATCTCAAAACCATGATTAGGAGGGCAGCATGGTGGCACAGTGGGTTAGCCCTGCTGCCTCACGGCGCCGAGGTCCCAGGTTTGATCCCGGCTCTGTCACTGTCTGTGCGGAGTTTACACATTCTCCCCGTGTTTGCGTGGGTTTCGCCCCCACAACCCAAAAGATGTGCAGGCTAGGTGGATTGGCTCTGCTAAATTGCCCCTTAATTGGAAAAAATGAATTGGGTACTCTAAATTTTAAAAAAAACCTGATTCGGGCCTATTGACATGAATATATAAGAGACTGGGACAAGGGATTAGAAATTTTACTATTTGCCACCAGAGATTATCCAAATGAATCTACTGGGTTTAACCCATTTGAATGAGTTTATGGCCATGAATTGCAGGGTCCATTAAAATTGATGAAAGATAAGTTTCTGAAACAACAGGGCAAATTCACCATGTTGGATTAGTGTCCACGTTTTTGGAAAGACTCACAGGAGCTTGTCAGGTAGCTGACAAAGTAGAGCATCAAAAACTGGACGAAATATTCTAATGTGGTCTAACCATTGATTTGCATTTGTTAATATTGCTTCTTTCCTTTTGCACTTTTTACACATTTTTGCGAGCATCTAGTTCATGATTTATATGTTGTAGAATATAACTTTTAGTTTCAGGAATACAACTTTGAGGTTGAAGGTTACAGATTATATCTAATATAAGTTAGAAGGGTACATCTGGTTGGCAAATATCTATAATGTAAATGCAATGCATTTACACAAGGACCCGGGCAAAGGTGACTGATGATGAGGGTGGGAGGGGATCTTGCAGGTGGGAATGCGAGTGGCTATTAGAAGAACTTCCCTACCCGATGCTGGGTCCCTCAATCAGGTAAATAAAAAATAAAATAGATAATCTTTTATTAGTATCACAAATAGGCTTACATTAACACTGCAATGAAGTTACTGTGAAAAGCCCCAAGGCGCCACATTCCGGCACCTGTCCACCTGTCCGGGTACACAGAGGGAGAATTCATCCAAATCACCGAACAAGCACCTCTTTCGGGACTTGTGGGAGGAAAACCGAGCACAGGGAGGAAACCCACGCAGACACGGGGAGAACGTGCAGATTCTTCACAGACAGTGACCCAAGCCTGGGAATCGAACCTGGGACCCTGGCATTGTGAAGGGAAAGTGCTAACCACTGTGTTACTGTGCCACCCAATACTGAGTGTCTTTAAACCAAGGAACCCCCTGGGAGCCTGAAAATAAACAGGGTTTACTTTTCAGGCTTTCCGCATGGTGAAGTCCCCCAACTGCTGCTACGAGGCCCCTTGAATAGGCATTTGTTGTCCACCATGGGCCTCAATTGGGAGCCGTGTGAGAATGCTTGCCACAGGCCTCCATACAACGGACTTAAATAGGGTAGTGGTAGCATCCTCACATGCCACCAAATCCATCTGAATAAATGAGATACCCTACCACTAAGCACGGCACAAGGGAAAGCATTAAGTTCTGTTGTAAGGGTCAGCATTATAGGTCAGCAATTACTGAAATGTGACTAAGATGCGGAGTAGAAGGAGAAGAAATGAAATAGACAGGATCAAAAATGTGTTTAAAAATTCAGACATGTTAAGGTGGTTTCTTTATAAATTGGAAAATATTTATAGTTGATTAACAATTCTTGCAAGTTATTATTTTGATAATGTATTATTGTTTATTTAATTTTTTTGGAACTATGCTCTTTCTGTAATATTTTAGTTTCAGCTTAATTTCACAACTTTGAGAATCAAAATACACAGGCCTGAATCTTCCGCAAAGCAGCAAACATTGTCGGATTGTCAGTCTGCACAAACATTTCCACGCTTAGACACTACTCCGTATTTCTGGCTTCTCCAGAAATGTGTAGCGCAGTGTCTACTGGAGAACTCCATCACAGCGCTGCAGTGTCGGGGAAAGGCAAGGCACACCTTTTTTAAAAAACGACAATAACTGCTGTAAAGTAGCTATAAAATTCCAGTGTGAATGTCAGTGAATGGGTAGGGTGGGTGAGGTAAGTGGATATGGTGGCAGGTGTGTTAGATCCCCCTTTGCTGGGTTAGGCTTTTGATCACAGTCGACGGACATTTAAAAAAAAAAGATGACTTTTGGTCATTCCAGCGTGATCAGGTTCCGATTCTATTAAGTTACATTCACACATCTACAAAATGCTTACGGTGAACTCAGTCTGCTTCCTTTATTTGATCATGTTTCATTGTTGTTAGTAAGTTAATGATGGAAAACTGATTATGCCTTTATGAAGGCACAAAGAAATTGGTGGAAATACTTGAAACAAATCAAAAAGGTTGCACAGTATTTACTTAGTTTTGATTACATACAAGGTGAAATACATGAAGACTTAGTTCATTAACTTGATATTTTGAACACACATCAATTAGTTGGCAGAAAACGCTTCTGAATGAAGCATGAAATTAAAGCAATGGAAGTCTCACAATTTTCACAATTCATGCTGTGTAAGTCTAATGATGGAAAGCATTGCACAAATACTGTGTCTTTAGATGCTTCAAGTCTTCTGAAAGGCCCAAAAATAACAGGATAATCACTTGAAAATTCAGCGAGACAATTCTCTTTTGGATCTGAACTCACTAGTGCCTTTTTAATCCTCTCTTCTAATCATTTTGTCTCCCCAAGTTCGCAATTGAATTCAGGTTCAGAACACTGAATCTGACACGAAAATAAACTACCAACGTGTTTCAACTTTTCAAAGTGTACTTGGCAAATATCGAGGTAACTATTAATATACTTTTAGAAGCAGCATTTTTAGAATTTTACTTCAGCCTTTCCAAGCAAGAATTTGATTTTGTTGGGAGAAATGGAAAAGTAGAAACATATTTTAAAAGAGGGTTATATTTTGTCATGCTGTGAGGCTTTGCAGTATAACGGATCTACATATCTCCAGGGCCTTTTCCACATTATGTCTTCACCGGGCCTCGCGAGGAAGGTCGAAAGCAAGTGAGCTGTAAGTGCATGCTGCTCTTGAACGTGTTGAGCAGCTCTTCAAGTAACCTACAAAGACGAAAAGGTAGTTAGTTTACAGTCCTGTCCCAGTAATTGACAATCACATTTTATTTGAAGAAAGATTGTAATTAAAAAAGATAAACGCTCTCAATTAAGAAAATGATTAATCTTAATTTGCCATTGAACAATTTAATCTGATAATCATGGTTTTAGTACCCATTTTCGTTTTATGAATGCAAATATTATTTTCATCTGAACATAACACAGAATTTTTTTTTTCCTATTTCTGGAATAGCAACTTGAAATAAATGGAACACATTTACAAAAATTAGTAATTAGCTGGCATGGATTTGGGCTGCGATGTGGTGGTGGTGACGGTACAGACCCTTTTCTGATTCGAGCTGTGACTGGGAGTGGGGTGGCGGTGGTGGGGGAATTACTGCTGATTTGGTTCTGATTTGGGCTGTAACAGACTAACACCGAGTCTGGGGGCTGGGCCATAGAACATAGAACATAGAAAATACAGCACAGAACAGGCCCTTCGGCCCACGATGTTGTGCCGAACCTTTGTCCTAGATTAATCATAGATTATCATTGAATCTACAGTGCAGAAGGAGGCCATTCGGCCCCCTGAGTCTGCACCAGCTCTTGGAAAGAGCACCCTACCCAAACTCAACACCTCCACCCAACACCAAGGGCAATTTGGACATTAAGGGCAATTTATCATTGGCCAATTCACTTAACCCGCACATCTTTGGACTGTGGGAGGAAACCGGAGCACCCGGAGGAAACCCACGCAGACACGGGGAGGACGTGCAGACTCCGCACAGACAATGACCCAAGCCGAAATCGAACCTGGGACCATGGATCTGTGAAGCAATTGTGCTATCCACAATGCTACCGTGCTGCCCTTAAGAACAAATAAATCTACACTATATAATTTTCCCGTAATCCATGTACCTATCCAACAGCTGCTTGAAGGTCACTAATGTTTCCGACTCAACTACTTCCACAGGCAGTGCATTCCATGCCCCCACTACTCTCTGAGTAAAGAACCTACCTCTGATATCCCTCCTATATCTTCCACCTTTCACCTTAAATTTATGTCCCCTTGTAATGGTGTGTTCCACCTGGGGAAAAAGTCTCTGACTGTCTACTCTATCTATTCCCCTGATCATCTTATAAACCTCTATCAAGTCGCCCCTCATCCTTCTCCGCTCTAATGAGAAAAGGCCTAGCACCCTCAACCTTTCCTCGTAAGACCTACTCTCCATTCCAGGCAACATCCTGGTAAATCTTCTTTGCACCTTTTCCAGAGCTTCCACATCCTTCCTAAAATGAGGCGACCAGAACTGTACACAGTACTCCAAATGTGGCCTTACCAAAGTTTTGTACAGCTGCATCATCACCTCACGGCTCTTAAATTCAATCCCTCTGTTAATGAACGCGAGCACACCATAGGCCTTCTTCACAGCTCTATCCACTTGAGTGGCAACTTTCAAAGATGTATGAACATAGACCCCAAGGTCTCTCTGCTCCTCCACAATGCCAAGAACTCTACCGTTAACCCTGTATTCCGCATTCATATTTGTCCTTCCAAAATGGACAACCTCACACTTTTCAGGGTTAAACTCCATCTGCCACTTCTCAGCCCAGCTCTGCATCCTATCTATGTCTCTTTGCAGCCGACAACAGCCCTCCTTACTATCCACAACTCCACCAATCTTCGTATCGTCTGCAAATTTACTGACCCACCCTTCAACTCCCTCATCCAAGTCATTAATGAAAATCACAAACAGCAGAGGACCCAGAACTGATCCCTGCGGTACACCACTGGTAACTGGGATCCAGGCTGAATATTTGCCATCCACCACCACTCTCTGACTTCTATCGGTTAGCCAGTTCGTTATCCAACTGGCCAAATTTCCCACTATCCCATGCCTCCTTACTTTGTGCAGAAGCCTACCATGGGGAACTTTATCAAATGCCTTACTAAAATCCATGTACACTACATCCACTGCTTTACCTTCATCCACATGCTTGGTCACCTCCTCAAAGAATTCAATAAGATTTGTAAGGCAAGACCTACCCCTCACAAATCCGTGCTGACTATCCCTAATCAAGCAGTGTCTTTCCAGATGCTCAGAAATCCTATCCTTCAGTACCCTTTCCATTACTTTGCCTACCACCGAAGTAAGACTAACTGGCCTGTAATTCCCAGGGTTATCCCTAGTTCCTTTTTTGAACAGGGGCACGACATTCGCCACTCTCCAATCCCCTGGTACCACCCCTGTTGACAGTGAGGACGAAAAGATAATTGCCAACGGCTCTGCAATTTCATCTCTTGCTTCCCATAGAATCCTTGGATATAACCCGTCAGGCCCGGGGGACTTGTCTATCCTCAAGTTTTTCAAAATGCCCAACACATCTTCCTTCCTAACAAGTATTTCCTCGAGCTTACCAATCTGTTTCACACTGTCCTCTCCAACTGTCCTCTCCAACAATATCGCCCCATGGTCTGAGGCTGTGAAGTGGTGTACCCCGTGATTACCCAGGCTTCACCAAATTGCTGGTAGACGTTTTAAAAGTGTTTCCAGTCAAAAGAAAAACTAGAATAGATCCCAGTTACCAGTGGCGTACCGCAGGGATCAGTTCTGGGTCCTCTGCTGTTTGTGATTTTCATTAATGACTTGGATGAGGGAGTTGAAGGGTGGGTCAGTAAATTTGCAGATGATACGAAGATTGGTGGAGTTGTGGATAGTAAGGAGGGCTGTTGTCGGCTGCAAAGAGACATAGATAGGATGCAGAGCTGGGCTGAGAAGTGGCAGATGGAGTTTAACCCTGAAAAGTGTGAGGTTGTCCATTTTGGAAGGACAAATATGAATGCGGAATACAGGGTTAACGGTAGAGTCTTGGCAATGTGGAGGAGCAGAGAGATCTTGGGGTCTATGTTCATACATCTTTGAAAGTTGCCACTCAAGTGGATAGAGCTGTGAAGAAGGCCTATGGTGTGCTCGCGTTCATTAACAGAGGGATTGAATTTAAGAGCCGTGAGGTGATGATGCAGCTGTACAAAACTTTGGTAAGGCCACATTTGGAGTACTGTGTACAGTTCTGGTCGCCTCATTTTAGGAAGGATGTGGAAGCTTTGGAAAAGGTGCAAAGAAGATTTACCAGGATGTTGCCTGGAATGGAGAGTAGGTCTTACGAGGAAAGGTTGAGGGTGCTAGGCCTTTTCTCATTAGAACGGAGAAGGATGAGGGGCGACTTGATAGAGGTTTATAAGATGATCAGGGGAATAGATAGAGTAGACAGTCAGAGACTTTTTCCCCGGGTGGAACAAACCATTACAAGGGGACATAATTTAAGGTGAAAGGTGGAAGATATAGGAGGGATATCAGAGGTAGGTTCTTTACCCAGAGAGTAGTGGGGGCATGGAATGCACTGCCTGTGGAAGTAGTTGAGTCGGAAACATTAGGGACCTTCAAGCAGCTATTGGATAGGTACATGGATTACGGTTAAATGATATAGTGTAGATTTATTTGTTCTCAAGGGCAGCACGGTAGCATTGTGGATAGCACAATTGCTTCACAGCTCCAGGGTCCCAGGTTCGATTCCGGCTTGGGTCACTGACTGTGCGGAGTCTGCACGTCCTCCCCGTGCCTGCGTGGGTTTCCTCCGGGTGCTCCGGTTTCCTCCCACAATCCAAAGATGTGCAGGTTAGGTGAATTGGCCAATGATAAATTGCCCTTAATGTCCAAATTGCCCTTGGTGTTGGGTGAAGGTGTTGAGTTTGGGTAGGGTGCTCTTTCCAAGAGCCGGTGCAGACTCAAAGGGCCGAATGGCCTCCTTCTGCACTGTAAATTCAATGATAATCTATGATTAATCTAGGACAAAGGTTCGGCACAACATCGTGGGCCGAAGGGCCTGTTCTGTGCTGTATTTTCTATGTTCTATGTTCTATGTAATCAGGAATGTAACCTTTTGGTCAGTCTAGGAAGTGGATGGCTGATCAGGGTCATATCAAATTAAGCATTGAATTGCCTCTTGGAGCATGCTGGGGTAGCACTCCCCTGCATACATACTGGTACTGAATAAACTGCTGCTTGATTCGCCTACAGCTGATCCGGTCTTTAGATACTCCACAACAGCTGCGACCTATGGCAGGAAGGGGGATGGGCAGATATGGAATCGAGGTGTGTGACGGGTGGCCATGGGTTCAAGATATATTCGAGGGGACTGGGTCCTTATCTTGCACCAAAAGACATTTTGAAAGATGCTAAAACATATTTATTCCATTAACCTCAAAACTTCAGAACTATTACTGTGCTCAATAAATCACTTATCTTTAGTTGTAACATTCCTCATCCATTGATTTAAGTCGGCATACACACCTTGGGCGAGATTCTCCGACCCCTCGCCGGGTCAGAGAATCGCCGGGGGCTGGCGTGAATCCCGCCCCCGCCGGTTGCCGAATTCTTCTGCACCGGATATTCGGCGGGGGCGGGAATCGTGCCGCGCCGGTTGGCGGGCCCCCCCCCCCCCCGCGATTCTCTGGCCCGTATGGACTGAAGTCCCGCCGCTAAAATGCCTGTCCCGCCGGTGTAGATTAAACCACCTACCTTACCGGCGGGACAAGGCGGGCGGGCGCGGGCGGGCTCCATGGTCCTGGGGGGGGGGGGGGGGGGGGGGGGGGGCGCGGGGCGATCTGGCCCCGGGGGGTGCCCCCACGGTGGCCTGGCCCGCGATCGGGGCCCACCGATCCACGGGCGGGCCTGTGCCGTGGGGGCACTCTTTCCCTTCCGCCTTCGCCATGGTCTCCACCATGGCGGAGGCGGAAGAGACTCCCTCCACTGCGCATGCGCGGGAATGCAGTCAGCGGCCGCTAATGCTCCCGCGCATGCGCCGCCCGGAGATGTCATTTCCACGCCAGCTGGTGGGGCACCAAAGGCCTTTTCCGCCAGCTGGCGGGGCGGAAATTCGTCCGGCGCGGGCCTAGCCCCTTAAGGTTGGGGCTCGGCCCCCCCAAGATGCGGAGCATTCCGCACCTTTGGGGCAGCGCGATGCCCGACTGATTTGCACCGTTTTGGGTGCCAGTCGGCGGACATCGCGCCGATACCGGAGAATTTCGCCCCAGATGTGTATTTTAGGATATTTCAACAGGTGAACGTTTCAGAAATTTTTGACCATATTTCTTTAAGTCAATTTTTTTGACCATTATAACCAGCAATAGATAAGGTGAAAAAATACAAAAAGCTGTTTGTCCCTCACTTTATTTGATGAAACTTCTTAAAATGAGCCAAGAAACCTTCTCTGGAATTTACGACTTCCAAATTGTGTCAATAGATTCAACTTTTTGGTGGAGGGGGTGGCCAGGCAGAAGGGTGAAATAGAATTCCATTTGTAATATTGAAGTTAGATGATGTGATTAGCTGTAAAGCTCAGAGATCTACTTTTACCTTAATTCTGTAACCCACCTTGTCACTGATTCAGACATTGTAGATGGCTGGACAAAGTTCCTTTGGCAGGGAGATGTTTCTTGGTTTTTAGCTGGAAGATTCCAGCTGGGGACCTTATAAAGTTACCAGCGAGCTTATCTTAAGTTGCTAGATGTCAAGGAAGGTAAACAGCAATGACCATATTTGTTTTACTCTACTGAAGGAGCTAATATCAAACCCCAACCAATTGATAACTACTTTTAAAAACTAAGTTCTTTCAGGGTTGATTGCAAAGAGCATCAAGTTATAGAAACATTTGAGAAACTTACTTTTTATCAGCTCCATTGGGAAGCTGGGGCAGTGCTTCAATTGCCTGCTTGAAGCTATAACTAGAGACACAGTGAGAGACAAATAGATTTATATAGAATTTAGTTCAAATTCTTCTCAAAAATAACATTAAATTAAATACTTTTAAGGCAATAGATTCAAACTCAATTTTAAAAAGAATAATACCGATTAAGTAGGAAAGTCTGTCTAAATTAGATCAGATAGCACAAGATTAGTATGAAATACTGATTTGACAATTTTTTGCCTTAAAAAGAATGTTCAAAGTCTATACTGATAATAGGTTTCTATTGAATGTTTGGGCAAGAATCTGACTTAATGAACATCCATTTACAATAAGTGGTTGAACAGATTCCCTCATGAGTTCCATTTGTTCAGAACTGAAGTATTTTAAGAATTTCTCACATTTTGGCCTACAAGTTTGACTTTCTACTCTATATATGGTCATAGAATTCCCAGAGTGCAGGAGGAGGTCATTCGGCCCATCAAGTATGCACCAGCCCTCTGATAGAGTATTCTACCCAAACTCACTTCCCCACCTATCTCAATAACTCCTTAACCTAACTTACACATCTCTTTTGAACACTAAGGGGCAATTTAGCACAGCCAATCCACCTAACCTGCACATCTTTGGACTGTGGGAGGAAACCGGAGCACCCGGAGGAAACCCACGAAGACATCGGGAGAAAGTGCAAACTCCACACAGACGCACCCAAGGCTGGAATCGAACCCGGGTCCCTGGCGCTGTGAGATAGCAGTGCTAACCACTGTGCCACCGTGCCACCCACACTTTATGCCTTGATAACAGTTCAGTATGTCCCTCCCTGAACAAATAATTCTGATGGTAAAGATTAGACCTTGAGATGCTTTCCGCTTAATGGCTGAGGCTTTAGTGCAACTATAATAAAGGCCTTAAGCAGTACAAAAGTGGAAATAGCCCCTCACCAGGATGACAACTGAAACTGTACATCATCAATGGTTAAAAAGGACAGTGCCAGAATTGTGTTATGTTTTACTCATTTGATGGTGAAATGTCACGTTTCACTGAAGATGCTAAATGGTTGGGCAGGGATGTGCAAGTACTTCTAACAATTAAAAGTATTGTTTTACTTAATTGAAGAGACAAGTGCCTGGAGGATACAGTTCAGCAAGTTCCCCCAGGACTCTGTTCTAGCCTCAACCCTTCTCAATCTCAAAATCAACACCCTGCCCCCAATCTGTCTCAGAAGTTCATCTATGCTCTGCCTCTCAGACTCGGACATTTTCTACACTAGAGACAACACTAAACAAAGATGTTGCAAAGCTAGCCAAATACTGCAGGACATGGTGCCTTCTGTCCAGCAGCAACAAAAGTCTCAAGTAGACTCCACCTCCACAATGCTAGAGCCAAGAGGGACCTCAACATCTCCTTGAATGGCAAGAGACTGAATCACGAACATCCCATTTACCTTTGTATACTCTTGACCAAATATTGACGAACAAAATATAATATAATATTTATTAGTGTCACAAGTAAGTTTACATTACCACTGCAATGAAGTGGAGATGCCGGCGTTGGACAGGGGTGGGCACAGTAAGATGTCTTAGAATACCAGATTAAAGTCCAACAGGTTCGTTTCAAATCACGGGCTTTCGGAGCACGGCTCCTTCATCATGTGAGTCAGGTACACCGAGGGAGAATTCAGAATGTCCAATTCACCTACTAAGGACGTCTTTCGGTACTTGTGGGAGCAAACCGGAGCACCCGCAGACACGGGGAGAACAGACAGCGACCAAAGTCAGGAATCTAACCCGGGTCCCTGGTGCTGTGAAGCAACAGTGCTAATCCCTGTGCTGCCCATCTAGAACATGAGTAAGACGGCAGCAAAGCTCAAAATGTGAAACAACCTTCTCAGTAAACCTGCTGGCTCTTCATGGTGTGCAGATGCTCAAGACTTAAGGACCTCAACTCTTGCCATTGTCTTCTCAGCTGTAGAGTACTGTGAACAGTATGGTACAACTCATTCCATACCAGTCTTGTAGCCATACAGCTCAACACAACCAAGTGCATCCTCTCAGGTACTCTCCACCCAACTCACCACCCCTGGCTCCCAGTCCTGAGCAACATCCCACCCCGTTGTACAAGAAAGGAGATTTCAACAAGAAAGCTCCTGAAGAAGGTTTACATCAATCCAAGCCTGTCGCTATACAAGGACCTTACCATCCACCTGCTGCTTGCCCCCATCACCCCAACGGTATGACTAAGTCCACCATGTCAAGGCAGAGGCCCTGTCGTAACAGGAATGGAACCACCACGTCACCATTCAAAACTACTTCCTCATCTGAGATCCCACAGTCCACCCACCTGGCTTCAACCTGCCACGCCAATATTGGGCACTCCTCAACCGTTTCTGCACTGCCCAAGGTCTTGTTGCAACAAATAGGTACAATGAGGCCTCGCAGGGAATCAGGGAAGCTATTGCCTGCCTGGCTTGGTGATTACGGCACGCACTAAACAAAAAATTAATTGAACTAACAACTTTTTCAAAGCTCTGTTGAAAGTTGCAATAATCAAACTTGATAAAAATATGACTTAAAGTTCCATCTTACTTGCTTTCAGGAGTCAGGAATGAGGCAACAGCATCTCTAAGAGCACAAATTTCCAATCTAGCCTAAAGAAAGAAACATATAAAATGAGTGTGGACTAAACATTATAACATTAAATAAGGTTTTTTGTGAGATAAATATCCTTTCATTCATGATGTTTAACAATGGATACTTGTAATACTGTTGAGCACTGTACTGCGACACACACATCATTGAAAAATGTCTGAACTTTTTGTTTAGAATACACGGCCTGAAGAGAAATTATTAAACCTTACCTTCCAATCTAGTGATTAAAATGTGGATTTTATTTCATAGCCATGTGGAATAAGTGGCAGGTTCATACTGTATTACATACATGTTTGTGTCAAGAATCATATAATATCTGAAATTGCCATGCTACTGCAAGTCTTCTATTGAAAAAGAGTTAGTGACTTCCGGGTGCGGCGATGACCAGCTAGGTCGCACGTTTCGGCAGCTCCCGGTGGAACGGAATTTTGGGCTCTTGATAGGAGCCCCAACGGCAATTTTAACGGCAAAAAACACTGTGCTGTAATCCAGAAGGAAATCCCCCCTGGACACGGATGGAAAAAAGAGAGGAAAGTGGCCGGATTGCGGTGGATCCTCTAGAGCAGCGGCCAGGAAGGCAGGCACAAAGCAAGATGGCGTCGGAAGGAGGCAGTTTAATCTGGGGCCCTGACCAACAAGAGTTCCTGCGGCGTTGCGTGGAAGAACTCAAAAAGGAGATGAAGAAGGAGCTGTTGGCCCCGATATTACAAGCGATTGAGGGGCTAAAGGAGGAGCAAAAGACCCAGGAACAGGAGCTTCGGGTCGTGAAGGCAAAGACTGCTGAGAATGAGGACGACATACAGGGCCTGGTGGTGAAAACGGAGATGCACGAGGCACAACACAAAAGGTGTGTGGAAAGGCTGGACGTGCTGGAGAATAATGCGAGGAGGAAGAATTTAAGGATTCTTGGTCTTCCCGAAGGTGTAGAAGGTGCAGACGTCGGGGCATATGTGAGCACGATGCTGCACTCGTTAATGGGATCGGAGGCCCCGACGGGTCCGCTGGAGGTGGAGGGAGCCTATCGAGTTATGGCGCGAAGACCGAGGGCTGGAGAAATTCCTCGAGCCATAGTGGTGAGATTTCTCCGATACAAGGACAGAGAGATGGTCCTCAGATGGGCAAAGAAAACTCGGAGCAGTAGGTGGGAGAACGCGGTGATCCGCGTATATCAAGATTGGAGTGCGGAGGTGGCGAGAAGGAGGGCAAGCTTTAATCGGGCCAAGGCGGTGCTGCACAAACGGAAGATTAAATTTGGAATGCTGCAACTGGCAAGACTGTGGGTCACACATCAAGGGAAACACCACTACTTTGAAACGGCAGACGAGGCGTGGACATTTATTGTCGAGGAGAAACTGGAGTGAGCGGGCCATAAAAAGAACGTTTGGGACAAAGTGGGGGGGGGGGGTGAATATGTGGGATGAAGGGGGGGGAGAAGAGGGAAGAGATGACTTCCCAAGTTGTTAATCCTGCGACCTTGTAACTTTTCACTCTTCCCCATGTCGTGGGGGAGGGAGGATGAGGAGCTGAGGGCGCCGGCCATTGGGGGCGGGGCCAAAAGGGAAGCGCGGGCTTTGTTCCCACGCTATGGTAATCACGGCGGGAACAGGGAAGCAGGAAGGAGGGGGCCTCGCACAGTGTGAGCCGAGGTCACGGGGGGAAGCCTAGGTCGGCCAGAGTTTGCTGACTTCTGGGAGCAACATGGGGGGTGCAATTACGCTAGTTTGGGATCTAGCGGGGGGGGGGGGTTAACTGGGTTGCTGCTGCTGGGAGAAGGGGGAGCTGGTATGGGGGGGGGGGGAGGGGTGGTCGGGGCGGGGGGGCGCCGCTTGGGGGAGATATGGCTACGTGGGAACCGGGTGAGGAGCTGGATTGAAAAAGGAGGTGGCTAGTCGTCAAGGGGGGGGCGGGGTAAAGAGCCCCCCAACCCGGTTGATCACGTGGAATGTGAGAGGGCTGAATGGGCCGATTAAGAGGGCACGGGTACTCGCACACCTAAAGAAACTTAAGGCAGATGTGGTTATGCTTCAGGAGACACATCTGAAGCTGATAGAACATAGAACATAGAACATAGAAAATACAGCACAGAACAGGCCTTTGGCCCACGATGTTGTGCCGAACTTTTGTCCTTGATTAAGAACAAATTAATCTACACCCCATCATTCTACCGTAATCCATGTACCTATCCAATAGCCGCTTGAAGGTCCCTAATGTTTCCAACTCAACTACTTCCACAGGCAGTGCATTCCATGCTCCCACTACTCTCTGGGTAAAGAACCTACCTCTGACATCCCCCCTATATCTTCCACCATTCACCTTAAATTTATGTCCCCTTGTAATGGTTTGTTCACCTGAGGAAAAAGTCTCTGACTGTCTACTCTATCTATTCCCCTGATCATCTTATAAACCTCTATCAAGTCGCCCCTCATCCTTCTCCGGTCTAATGAGAAAAGGCCTAGCACCCTCAACCTTTCCTCATAAGACCTACTCTCCATTCCAGGCAACATCCTGGTAAATCTCCTTTGCACCTTTTCCAAATCTTCCACATCCTTCCTAAAATGAGGCGACCAGAACTGTACACAATACTCCAAATGTGGCCTTACCAAGGTTTTATACAGCTGCATCATCACCTCGTGGCTCTTAAATTCAATCCCTCTGCTAATGAACGCTAGCACACCATAGGCCTTCTGCACAGCTCTAGCCACTTGAGTGGCAACTTTCAAAGATCTAGGAACATAGACCCCAAGATCTCTCTGCTCCTCAACATTTCCAAGAACCCTACCGTTAACCCTGTATTCCGCATTCATATTTGTCCTTCCAAAATGGACAACCTCACAGACCAGGTCAGACTACGCAAAGGATGGGTGGGGCAGGTGTTTCATTCGGGGCTAGACGCAAAAAACAGGGGGGTGGCCATACTAGTGGGGAAGCGGGTAATGTTTGAGGCAAAGACTATAGTGGTGGATAGTGGGGGCAGATACGTGATGGTGAGTGGCAAATTGCAAGGGGAGGCGGTGGTATTAGTGAACGTGTATGCCCCGAACTGGGATGATGCCAACTTTATGAGGTGTATGTTAGGACGAATCCCGGACCTAGAAGTGGGGAAGTTGGTAACGGGTGGAGATTTTAATACAGTGCTGGACCCAGGGCTGGACAGATCGAGGTCCAGGACCGGAAGGAGGCCGGCTGCAGCTAGGGTGCTTAAGGACTTTATGGAGCAGATGGGAGGAATAGACCCCTGGAGATTTAGTAGACCTAGGAGTAAGGAGTTTTCGTTTTTCTCCTATGTCCACAAAGTTTATTCACGAATAGATTTTTTTGTTTTGGGAAGGGCACTGATCCCAAAGGTGACGGGGACGGAGTACATGGCTATAGCCATTTCGGATTATGCTCCACATTGGGTGGACCTGGAGATAGGGGAAGAAAAACAACAGCGTCCACCCTGGAGAATGGACATGGGATTATTGGCAGATGAGGGGGTGTGCTTAAGGGTGAGGGGGTGTATTGAAAGGTACTTGGAACTCAATGATAATGGGGAGGTACAGGTGGGAGTGGTCTGGGAGGCGCTGAAGGCAGTGGTTAGAGGGGAGCTGATATCTATTAGGGCACATAAAGGAAAGCAGGAGGGTAGGGAAAGGGAGCGGTTCATAGAATCATAGAATTTACAGTGCAGAAGGAGGCCATTCGGCCCATCGAGTCTGCACCGGCTCTTGGAAAGAGCACCCCACCCAAGGTCCACACCTCCACCCTATCCCCATAACCCAGTAACCCCACCCTACACTAAGGGCAATTTTGGACACTATGGACAATTTAGCATGGCCAATCCACCTAACCCGCACATCTTTGGACTGTGGGAGGAAACCGGAGCACCCGGAGGAAACCCACGCACACACGGGGAGGATTTGCAGACTCCGCACAGACAGTGACCCAAGCCGGAATCGAACCTGGGACCCTGGAGCTGTGAAGCATTTGTGCTATCCACAATGCTACCGTGCTGCCCCAAGTTGTTGAAAGAACTTCTGAGGGTGGACAGACAATATGCGGAGGCACCGGAGGAGGGACTGTACAGGGAAAGGCAAAGGCTACATGTAGAATTTGACTTGTTGACTACGGGTAATGCAGAGGCACAATGGAGGAAGGCACAGGGTGTACAGTACGAATACGGGGAGAAGGCGAGCAGGTTGCTGGCCCACCAACTGAGGAAAAGGGGAGCAGCGAGGGAGATAGGGGGGGGTGAGAGATGAGGAGGGCGAGATGGAGCGGGGGGTGGAGAGAGTGAATGGAGGGTTCAAGGCATTTTACGAAAGATTATATGAAGCTCAGCCCCCGGATGGGAAGGAGAGAATGATGTGCTTTCTGGATCAGCTGGAATTTCCTAAGGTGGAGGAGCAGAAGAGGGTGGGACTGGGAGCACAGATTGAGATGGAGGAAGTGGTGAAAGGGATTGGGAGCATGCAGGCGGGGAAGGCCCCGGGACCAGACGGATTCCCAGTTGAATTCTATAGGAAATATATGGACTTGCTGGCCCCGCTACTGATGAGAACCTTTAATGAGGCGAGGGAAAGGGGGCAGCTGCCCCCGACTATGTCAGAGGCAACGATATCGCTCCTCCTAAAGAAGGAAAAAGACCCGCTGCAATGCGGGTCCTACAGGCCCATTTCCCTCCTGAATGTGGACGCTAAGATTCTGGCCAAGGTAATGGCAATGAGGATAGAGGATTGTGTCCCGGGGGTGGTTCATGAGGACCAAACTGGGTTTGTGAAGGGGAGACAGCTGAATACAAATATACGGAGGCTGCTAGGGGTAATGATGATGCCCCCACCAGAGGTGGAAGCGGAGATAGTGGTGGCGATGGATGCCGAGAAAGCATTTGATAGAGTGGAGTGGGATTATTTGTGGGAGGTGCTGAGGAGATTTGGTTTTGGGGATGGGTATATCAGGTGGGTACAGTTGCTGTATAGGGCCCCGATGGCGAGCGTGGTCACGAATGGACGGGGGTCTGACTATTTTCGGCTCCATAGAGGGACGAGGCAGGGATGTCCTCTGTCCCCGTTATTGTTTGCACTGGCGATTGAACCCCCGGCCATAGCATTGAGGGGTTCCAGGAAGTGGAGGGGAGTACTCAGGGGGGGAGAAGAACACGGGGTATCTCTGTATGCGGATGATTTGTTGCTATATGTGGCGGACCCGGCGGAGGGGATGCCAGAGATAATGCGGATACTTAGGGAGTTTGGGGATTTTTCAGGGTATAAACTGAACATGGGGAAAAGTGAGTTGTTTGTGGTGCATCCAGGGGAGCAGAGAGATAGAGGATTTACCGTTGAGGAAGGTAACAAGGGACTTCCGGTACTTGGGGATCCAGATAGCCAAGAATTGGGGTACATTACACAGGCTTAATTTAACGCGGTTGGTGGAACAGATGGAGGAGGACTTTAAGAGATGGGACATGGTGTCCCTGTCATTGGCAGGTAGGGTGCAGGCGGTTAAAATGGTGGTCCTCCCGAGATTCCTTTTTGTGTTTCAGTGCCTCCCGGTGGTGATCACGAAGGCTTTTTTCAAAAGAATCGAGAAGAGTATTATGAGTTTTGTGTGGGCTGGGAAGACCCCGAGAGTGAGGAGGGGATTCTTGCAGCGTAGTAGGGACAGGGGGGGGCTGGCACTACCGAGCCTAAGTGAGTACTACTGGGCCGCCAATGTTTCAATGGTGTGTAAGTGGATGGGAGAAGGGGAGGGAGCGGCGTGGAAGAGATTGGAGAGGGCTTCCTGCAGGGGGACTAGCCTACAAGCAATGGTGACGGCACCGTTGCTGTTCTCACCAAAGAAATACACCACAAGCCCGGTGGTGGTGGCTACATTGAAAATTTGGGGGCAGTGGAGTCGGCATAGGGGAAGGACGGGAGCTTCGGTGCGGTCCCCGATAAGAAACAATCATAGGTTTGTTCCGGGGAGAATGGATGGGGGATTTGGAGCATGGCAAAGAGCTGGGGTAATACAACTGAGAGATCTGTTTGTAGATGGGACGTTTGCGAGTCTGGGAGCGCTGATGGAAAAATATGGGTTGCCCCAAGGGAATGCATTTCAGTACATGCAATTGAGGGCTTTTGCGAGGCAACAGGTGAGGGAATTCCCGCAGCTCCTGACGCAGGAGGTGCAGGATAGAGTGATCTCAGAGACATGGGTGGGGGATGGTAGGGTGTTGGACATATACAGGGAAATGAGGGACGAGGGAGAGATCATGGTGGATGAGCTGAAAGGGAAATGGGAAGAAGAACTGGGGGAGGAGATTGAGGAGGGGCTGTGGGCTGATGCCCTACGTAGGGTAAACTCATCGTCCTCGTGTGCCAGCCTAAGCCTGATACAATTTAAGGTGTTACACAGGGCGCATATGACTGGAGCACGGCTCAGTAAATATTTTGGGGTAGAGGATAGGTGTGCGAGATGCTCGAGAGGCCCAGCGAATCACACCCACATGTTCTGGTCATGCCCGGCACTACAGGGGTTCTGGGTGGGGGTGGCAAAGGTGCTTTCGAAGGTGGTGGGGGTCCAGGTCGAACCAAGCTGGGGGTTGGCTATATTTGGGGTTGTAGAAGAGCCGGGAGTGCAGGAGGCGAGAGAGGCTGACGTGTTGGCCTTTGCGTCCCTAGTAGCCCGGCGCAGGATATTGTTAATGTGGAAGGAAGCCAAACCCCCGGGTGTGGAGACCTGGATAAACGACATGGCAGGGTTTATAAAGTTAGAACGGATTAAGTTCGTGCTAAGGGGTTCGGCTCAGGGGTTCACCAGGCGGTGGCAACCGTTCGTCGATTACCTCACAGAAAGATAGAGGGAATGGAAAAGAAGTAGACAACAGCAGCAACCCGGGGGGGGGGGGGGGGGGGGGGGGGGGGGGAGGAATCGAACGGACTCTCATAGATGTTATTGTATATGTATAATATGTATAGGTATTTGTTATAGGATATTGTATATTGGATTGTTGGATTGTATTTTTGGAGAGTATTTATTTTGGACAAGGCAGTTGCCATTCAGTTTTGTTTTTGTTTATATATTATTTATTTATTTGTTTAAAACTGCCACTGTTATTTATATTGCTTTATTGTTGTGTAAAAGAAACACTACGTACTGTTATGTTTGGCCAAAAATCTTGAATAAAATATATTTATAAAAAAAAAAGAAAAAGAGTTAGTATGCCAACAGATGGATTATTATAATAGATGGCGATGAGTCAAGTTGGCAGGAAATCTGATGCCTATATGCTGTTCCATTTAATGGTAGTATGTAACTTAATTTCTCCACAAGGGAGTCGCTAGTCTCAGCTGCACCACCAAAAAGCAAAAAAATGGAAGACAGGTGGTTTCCCCATAGGGTAGATTTGGCTGGACAGCTGGTTCGCGATGCAGAGCGAAGCCAACAGCGCGGGTTCAATTCCCGTTCTGGCTGAGATTATTCACAAAGGCCCCGCTTTCTCAACCTTGCCCCTTGCCTGAGGTGTAGTTACCCCCAGGTGAAATCACCACCAGTCAGCTCTCCCCCTCACAGAGGAAAGCAGCCTCTGGTCATTTGGACGACGACAACTTTATTTTACTTACTAGATTGGAGGAAGGGAAGGAAACCAGAGAGCAAGTTACCGGAGTTGGCTTTCCACAGTTCTAATGGCCCGTATAATTGATGAGTGAAAATGATAACACACCAACTGGTACAGGAAAAGCATGTAGTTAAAAAAAAAATATGCAAACACTTTTTACTAATTCAATTTGTCCTTAATTTCTTCAATCTATCTGATATACACTAATTATTAGTCTTTAATCGGACCTATCACGGATACAAGTTGAAATGCCTGCTTTTAAATATTGCTTCCAACACTGTCATAAACCAGCAATATCTGTACTTTATGTCCAAAGTCAATCTCATTGGCAGATTCATTTTCTTTGCTTATTAGGTCTCGGCTTTAGTAATGGTAGTACTCTCCCCAGCGTCCTAGTCAATATAAACCTTCAGCATGTACCAGTTTTTAAAAAACTGCTCATTATCACATTGTTCCTTATGCACCAATTAGCATCACCTTTTTCACACTACAACGAGTGATTATACTTCAAAAGTATTTTATTGGCTACAAAATAAATGCTCTGAGACTTTGAGATTGTAAAAGGCACAGCATAAAGTTATTTTCTTTAATCTAATATAAATCTTCAAGAGTGAGGCATCTCAACGATCTCACTTCTGAGAGATGCAGTCATTCCTAAATTCTTGCTGCATATGCAGCTCTGATACTGTTCAGGCTGCACGTCTCCACAATGCTGTCTGATTGGCAGATCATAAGCTTGCTGCTATGTGATGAAAAACTATTGGGCACTGCAGTAGCAGTTCCCTGCTAAATGACAGAGGAACAAGTGGGTTTTGGTTGGAACTGAAAGTATTACCAATTGGATACCCGGTGTTTGTAAATCTCCATGTGACCAATACGGAGTCTGAGGTACTTATTAGGATGATAAGGCACCAGACCTAAATGCGCGCATATGGCAATCTTATCTTTTGAGGGCTGTTGTACCACAGACCACATGTACAAAGGTAGCAGATGCCGTGAACCGTTATATACGGTTTTTAATTTCTGATGAGTATATCATTTTTCTTTGCTAATTAACACTTAGTGATACAAGTACTTATGTGCAGAATAAGGTCCTAGTTTTACTAACCTCCTGTCTATGGCCCCTCTTTTCTCATATTTCCAAGGATAGGAGAGAAAGTGCTTTGCACTTCTACTGCTTATAGCTGACTTACCCTTATTTTGTTAAAATTATGTCGAGTTACTGTCAATTTCAGTTTGTCAGCCAAAGCATGCCAACACAAGATAAGTTTTTTCCCATTATAATTTCTGTCACAAACTGCTTTTTGTTAAAACCACTATAGGATAAATTGGACACTTGTTGCCATTGCTGCTGCTGGGGGTAGAGGTGGTTTTCATTATATTGCCCACTTAAAGGAGCTCCAAATGCTATAAACTAACTTGTGTTTCATTGTGATAAGATGTGATATCTTCAGCGGCCAAGGAGCAATTCCAGAGGAATTATCAAAGCTGGGTCTGTTATACTCGAGACTGATTTGAGGCCAGCCATTACCTACTCAGGTAGAACAGCAGACTGCACCAGAGCTCTTTGGGCATGTCAATGGCGATGTGACTTGAGCACTTGTGCTTGACCAAGGGACCCATCCCCACGGTCAGGCTGTGCCATCTTTTTGTACCAGCAGAAAAGCAGTCTTCAGAGGTTGAAAGTTTAAGGAGCTGATGCACAGGTTTCTCATTAATTTAGATAACTGGAAATGATTGTAAATCATTTGGCTGCACAGTGTGGTTTATTCTGGGCTTGAAAGATAGGAGTCTGGCAAGGATTTCAATAGGAGATTGCACCTTGAAGGTTTGTATGCCCCAGGTATGGATGCACACGAGATGCAAAGAACGTGCTGTAAAGACTAGATGCAGTTTTGACATGAGATAATGACAATGAAATAGCATGCAATCTTTAGGCCATTCATCAGATAAAAGGTCGTGTTGGTTTGTTTCCTTTGCGGATTCCTGCAAGCATGAAGCAAAATTGAGGGCAGCCCCTTGGCTCAGCAAGTAAATGCACCACACTGAATATGGTGGGTAGCACGGTAGCACAAGTGATTAGCACTGTGGCTTCACAGTTCCAGGGTCCCAGGTTCGATTCCCCGCTGGGTCACTGTCTGTGCGGAGTCTGCACGTTCTCCCTGTGTCTGCGTGGGTTTCCTCCGGGTGCTCTGGTTTCCTCCCACGGTCCAAAGATGTGCAGGTTAGGTGGATTGGCCATGCTAAATTGCCCTTAGTGTCCAAAAAGGTTAGGACGGGTTATTGGGTTACGTGGATAGGGTGGAAGTGAGGGCTTAAATGGGTCGGTGCAGACTCGATGTGCCGAATGGCCTCCTTCTGCACTGTATGTTCTATATTCTATGGTGCAGGGTCACAATGATTTAAAGGACATAAGCCAAGGACACTGTTGATTGTTTGTCACATGTGAGAGCAGCAATTGGTCCTAGTATTCTGGGAGAAGCAAGAGGAATGACCAGCTACAATTTCTATTGCAGATGAGAATCCAGTGATCTTTATAGGAAGGAGCACATCTGTTCATCAGGGAGGACAGTATCAGGTGCAACAATGACATTGACACAGATGAGCAAATAACCAGTTAATGTTCTATATCCAGGTTCATAGAAGAAAGGATAAAAGGATGAAATGCCAGAGTTGCCTGCATTAGCTTTCAGGGGGAGAGGAGATGAGAAAATAAGTGTTCTGAAGAGGAGTCACATTCAATTAGAAATATTAACCCTGTTGCTCTCTCCAAAGATGCTACCAAACTATTTATTATTTCCTGTTTTTATTACTGCATTAGGGTTGCTCAAGGGAAATATTGGCAAGAACACTTACAGAAATCTTGTGCCCTTCTTTGAATAGTGCCATTGGATCTTTTACATCTACCTAACAGATAGTGTCTCATATTAATATCATAGCAAAAGGCTGTACCTCAGTCAGACTATCAGTCCTTCAAAACTGGATTGAAGTGTCAACAGAGATTTTAAGTGCGAAAGAGTGCAATCACTGAACCAAGATTGACACAAGAACAAAAGACACTATTAAAAAGGACAAAGGAACCCTGAAGAGCACATGGCTGTTTGCACTGAAGGCATTGGAGATGCAAGTGAACTTATGGGATATTATGTAGGGAGAGGGGGACATTAACTGGGCCTTGACCTTTAACTGAGAAATGAAGGCATTTGCTCCTGCTAATCAGGTATTACTCCAACTCTTCTGCTGGAAACCCGTCGAGATAGAAATAGCACACTCAAGGTTAAGAAAACAGATGGAATTTCATTTACGTGTGGCGGACAGGAAAGGGCCGGCTGATGTGAGAGAGACAGTCAACCTTGTTAGCTTGCTTCCCTGTTACCCAACTTCCATGTGTTTGGTGTTGATTGTTGGCATAATAGTGGAGGAAAATTCAAGCCACAGCAAACTATTTTAGTAATTATAAAATATTTGCAGCGGTCAGGTAAACGGATTTATAAGATGTTATGTGGGAAGTGTGTGGTAGTGGGGGGCAGGAGGTTGGTAGTGGTGAAGGAATGCAGAGAAAGAGCATAACGTTGTTTGAACTACTCAAAAAATTTTAAAACGTTGAATGGACTAATTAAGGTTTGCAAAAAAGAACCAGAACAGCACAGATGTATTTTGCTCTGGGTTTTAGGAAGCTTAGATGAAATCCACATGCAAGTGCACTGTGCACATGATAACTGCATCACTGCATTTAGACACATACCTTTCTCCTCAGCTAGCACAGAGAACTCTAGTTTCATTTTGGATCACCCATTCAACATCTGAACGAAAAAGCAACCCACAGAGAAACTCTCTGAGGGATGGGGGTGGGGACGTGGTTTAACCCTTGCCAAGCTTATGTTTTGCACACAAAAAGAACAGATTCCGGTATCAAAAACACTCAATGTAAATTTGCAACTGGATTATTACATTTCCATACATGTATTTGGACCCTATTAGTTCTATTTGCTTATTGAATTCCCAATGCATAACTTTTGGATAAGAGCAGTAAATTACACAGCAACCACTGACTTCAACCAATATGAACAATGTTCCCACCCTACAGTATGCAGTTTATACCACTAATTAAAAATGAATGTCACAAAACAATGCAATTTAACTGAGCTTTTTTTTGAAATTACTGTGCATGTGAACAACTTCAAAACTGAGCCATTAAACTAAAACAGACTGGCACAGCGTGGCACCATTAATTGACCACTCAGAGGCAGTGATCATTTCTTTCTTTTTAATGCATTCTGACCAAAGTCAAAGTAAGCTTTAAAAAATGGTCAACGAATGAATCTCTGCTAATTCTCTGATACCTGCAACGCTCCGTTTCGGCTAAAGGAAGCCACACACTGCATTAGTCGGCTTATTTCTTCAGTAACAGCTTCAATAATTCGTGAAAGAATCCTTGGGACGAGTTCCTTAGAAATCGTAAATACCTGTAAATTCACAGAAACATTGGTTGAAATAGGATGATAGATTACCGAATGTCACCGTGGTCTTCTTTCATCTTTAAGACAAGTTCAAGCTCCAAATACAAATGGAAAAAATTATATCTTCATATGGGCAGAAAGGTTATATATGCAGACCCTTTCACAGCCACACCTGTAGTTTACATTCTTGCCTTCAGTTAGCCATACTTTCCTTACCATTATCCATACATATTTTCATATTAAACATGGTAAAGAGGAACCTGTTACTCCTTCCTTATGATCAGAAACCTCAGCTGCCCCATCCTACTCTCCTGCTTGACCTTCCCATCCAGAAAACCAACTGGGGGTTAATTTTGTCAATTGCTTCTTGTTCCATTCACCCTCCCAGCGTTGATTCTGTGGAGTTTGCTAATAGATCAGATATCACCACAAGTCTCTTCAGCTCCTTCCAGAGTGTGATTGAGTTCACTTGTGATCGAGGCTCTTGCCAATCAATATCATGGCCTTGAAAGAAACCTGGCCAAGGAGTGACGACACCTTCCCCTTCAAATGAAGTCTCCCTATCTGGCTGCACCATCCACATGCCCTGAACAAACTGCCATGGTACCACCAAACCACACTTGGGTCTGTCCCTACTCCTTTGACACCTTTCATTGTCTCACCTTGTTCCACCTCTCTCACCCTTATCTAAAATCGGACTCTACAGCCATCACAATTATCGTGGCAAGTTTCTCATCAAGCTATCTTCACTGCCCTTCTCTCTCAGCCACTGAACCAAGCAACTTCTCATCCTTCTCAACTTCCATCTCAACTCATGACCTCTCCCCAGAGTTCACAGCCTTGCTACCCTTTGTAAATCTCTCCCTCCATATCAACTCTCCTACACTTACTAACAACCACCTTCTTGACTCTGGCATCTCAAAGTTCCTTCACTACCCCACTGGGCCAATTCCAGATAAGGTTGTTTCCAATCATTTCACTGTATGCCTTTCCATGCATTACCATTCCCCTCCCAATCGTACTTCTCTTTCGTATTCACCATTGGAAATAATCTTCCTCCAAGCTACAACAGCACTTTCAAATTGAGTTCTCTCATCATCCTAACAGGTCAACAGCTACCAATCTGTTCACTCACATCATCACTACCACCTCTGAGGCCTTTGTACCCATTACTTTCTCACACCCTGTACCATGCAAGGGCAGCCCCACTAACTTCTAACAAAGCTCAATGTGAGCTGAAGGACAAACACCTCTGGCAGGATTCTCCATCCCACCACACCAGTCTTCTGGTGGGGCGCGCCCCTGCCGGTGGCGGAATTCTCCGTCTCGCCAGCCAGCCAGTGGGGATTCCCATTGTGAACAGCCCCGCGCCGTCGGGAAATCACCAAGCGTGGGTGCGCTGCCGGCGCAACGGATAATCCCGACAGCGTAGAATCCAGCCTATCATCTTTCAATCAGGCACTTTACAGTCCTCCAGGTTCCCCATGGAGTTCAGCAATTTTAAATCACAACCACTGCCCCCATTTGTCTTCTTTTTGTAATTATTTTTATTTTGGATGGCAGCTGTGATAATTCTGCTTTTCTCATCTCCATCTCTTCTTTCTTATGTTTCTTTTCTTGACTCATTACCATTTCCTTTGTCTTGCATACTGAAAGAAGCTTTGTCATTTAATTTCTTCTACCCTCCAATTACCTTCCTTTTTGTTCTTTCTCCCACATGTCCAACTTGCCCTGCCTCTACTTGCTCAAAACCTGTTACATCTCTAAATTTTATCAGTTCCAAAGAAAGATCATCAACCTGATAAGTTTACTATGTTTCTCTGGACAGCCAGTGGACAGAGAAACATAGTAAACTTATCAGGTTGATGATCTTTCTTTGGAACTGATAAAATTTAGAGATGTAACAGGTTTTGTGCAAGTAGATACTGCCTGACGTGCTGAGGATTTCCAGAATGTTTTTATTTTTTATTTTCCCAGGTATCAGCCCCCCAGATTACCACAGGACAACCTCTTTGCATGCTGGCCAATCTGGTGGATATCGTATGGGCAGAAGGAGGTCTAACTTCACCTAGTGAATCGTACGATGTCAGGAAGTAATAGAAGCAATTGATCTCTGCTGCTGAAATTATGAAGCAAAATCTTTGGTACATCAAACAAATTGTCAAACAAATGAATTAATGAAAATATCTTGTCCTATGTAAGCGAAAGTTAAAGTTCATGTAGATCAATTAGTGGATGAAGTATGTGGGGGCAGGTAAAAATCGCTGAATTTCTAAAATAATGGAAATTCAAGGAATATCTGGTAGAAATGGTAGAACTGCTTTATCATGTACTGCATCTTTGGGTTGTGGGGGTGAAACCCAAGCAGAGACGGGGAGAATGTGCAAACTTTGTTTCCCTACAGTTGGAGGAGACAAATGGTCTCAGCTTTGACTAATAAAAGGTGCAAAGCTCCAGGGTTCATGGTTTTCTTGACAGCGCAAAGGGGAAACAATCAGCTTTGGGCGCTGAAAGCTGCCTTACCCTATGTCTATCCAATGCCACAGAAGTGATATTTCACTGATATGATATTCCAGGCAAAGCAATTCTGCAGCATCTCTCTAAAGAATGTTCTGTGCTACTGAAGAAGAGATGAAATTTGTGGTATTGTCTTTTCAAAATATCACAGTGGACATGGTTGTACAGGTTGCTTCTGATTCCGCTGTGGTGAAAATAAGAAGCGTTTAGACCCAAAGTAAAAATGCAACATTGTAAACGCGCAGATTAGTTTGAAGACCTTACCTCTGCATGCACAGCAATGATGTTAACTAAAGCTTCTTTTAAGTAAGTTCTGACACCTAAGAAAAGAAAAAAGAAACAATGCATAAATGTAATAGCTGGATAAACTGTCCGAATTACTCCTAATTCTTAATCAAACAGAATACAAACTCCACTTTAATCAAGAGGTGACACTGCTATGCTATGAGGATACATATCTTATCTCACCTGTGCTCAAGGGGTTCAGACAGATAGTTTTTATCCACTACTGGAAATGCCATTCTTTATTAGCTACCACTGCAAAACATATAAATTTGATCTCAGTGGAGATTCTACATCCAGTTTAATATTCTTGACCATGCAATAGAGAACCAGTGATCCCACCCTTCATGATCAGGGACAGTGGAACTGTTTTCACAGGAACATGGGAATTGCTGGACAAGAACAGACCAAGGCACAAAGGGCTTTGATGAAGAGTCATCCAGACTCGAAGCGTTGGCTCTTTTATTTTTTTCACAGATGCTGTCAGACCGACTGAGATTTTCCAACATTTTCTATTTTTGTTTCAGAGTCCAGCATTCACAGTAATTTGCTTTTATCCAATGTACATCTAGCTTGCTTTCCACTATCCTGCTTGTCACATACCACGATAATGGAGTTGACTAATCATGACAATTAATCTCTATCAAACAGTCGACAGCAGACCACAAAAAAAATTACACCAGGAAAGCCCCAGAGGTGGCGAGCTTATCCCTTCTTTGCTGTGAATTGCTGGAGTCTTTTAATGGTAATTGCCATTTATCTTTCCAGCAATTTCTGCCCCCATTATGTTCCTTTTCAATTTTATTACTACAGAAAGCAAACTCAATTCCGAAAGCTTATGTGGAATCAAACCATGAGTCGATCACAGAAGAGAGGTTGCATCCCAAGGCAACCTTTACTGGTCTGATGCTGAAAAATATGCTAAAGATTTCTTTGGTTGTATCCATGATGCAACAGGGCAATCTTTAGGTTGGTGACAACCGTTAGCATTTAGAATTGGCTTAGAGGAGAAACAAAGGCAAATAATGACTGTGTTGATTAAAAAAAGTTGGAAAAAATATAGAACACTACTGCACAGTACAGGCCCTTCAGCCCAAGATGTTGTGCCGACCATTTATCCTAATCTAAGATCAACCTAACCTACAACCCTTCAATTTACTGCTGTCCATGTGCCTGTCCAAGAGTCGTTTATATGTCCCTAATGACTCGGACTCCACCACCTTTGCTGGCAGTGCATTCCATGCACCCACCACTCTCTGTGTGAAGAACCTACCTCTGACATCTCCCCTATACCTTCCTTCAATCACCTTAAAATTATGTCTCCTCGTGACAGCCATTTCCGCCCTGGGAAAAAGTATCTGGCTATCCACTCTAACCATGCCTCTCATCACCTTGTACACCTCTATCATGTCACCTTCAGTGAGAAAAACCTTGGCTTCCTCAACCTTTCTTCATAAGACATGCCCTCCAGTCCAGGCAGCATCCTGGTAGATCTCCTCTGCACCCTCGGCCAAAGCATCCACATCCTTCCTATAATGAGGCGACCAGAACTGGACACAATATTCCAAGTGTGGTCTAACTAGGGTTTTATAAAGCTGCAGCAAAACCTCGCGGCACTTAAACTCAATCCCCGTGTTAATGAAAGCCATCACACAATATGCCTTCTTAACAACCCTATCAACCTGGGTGGCAACTTTGAGGGATCTATGTACGTGGACCCCAAGATCCCGCTGTTCCTCCACACAGAAGCAGAAATGTTTTTTAAAATATAAATTTAGAGGAACCAATTATTTTTTTTCTAATTAATGGGCAATTTAGTGCAGCCAAACCACCTAATCTGCACACCCTGGGTTGTGGGGGTGAAACCCAAGCAGACACGGGGAGAATGTGCAAACTCCACACAGACAGTGACCCGGGGCCATGATCGAACCTGGGTCCTCAGTGCAATAGGCAGCAGTGCTAACCAATGTGCCACCCGAAAAGTAGAAATGTTAATGTGAAGTTGGAACAATAAAAACTTAAAGAGTAAAAAGGAGATAAATGGAAAAGATTACAATAGAAAAACTTGAAATCTTATTTTCAATTATACATAAGCGGTTACAGCAAAGCTACCCAACATTGAACAATACTGCCGCGTAAGAAATTACTGAAAACTTGCATTTGCATCAGCATCGTTTTGAAAGTACAGCGCTCAAGTTACGACATTCGCCAGACACCTGAAACATTGGTCATTGCCATAAGATCCAATGACAGGTTTTACATTGTCAAAGGGAAATTAAGAGGTAATTAACAGACTTTGTAAATTCTTCGCAGGCAGTAAAGAAGGCAAATGGTATGTTGGCCCTCATAGCGAGAGGATTTGAGTATAGGAATAGAGATGTTTTACTGTACTTGTATAGGGCAATGGTGAGGCCACACCTGTCGTATTGTGTGCAGTTTTGGTGTCCTTATCTGAGGAAGGATGTTCTTGCTATGGAGGCAGTGCCATAGCAGCCTGGTTTACCAGGCTGATTCCTGGGATAGCAGGATTGTCATACGAGGAGAGTAAAAATCGGTTAGGATTATATTCATTAGAGATTAGAAGAGTGAGAGGGGATCTTATAGAAACTTGCAACATTCTAACAGGATTAGACAGGGTAAATTCAGAAAGAATGTTCCCGATGGTGGGGAGTCCAGAACTAGGAAATTCACTATCACAGAAGTAGTTGTATAATTTGCTGAAGGAATTAGATATAGCTTTGGGGCTAAAGGGATCAAGGGATATGGGGGGGTAAGGCAGAATCAGGGTATTGAACTTGATGATCAGTCATGATCATAATGAATGGCGGAGCAGGCTCGAAGGGCTGAATGGCCTCCATCTGCTTCTATTTTCTATGTATGTTTCTAGGTATGTTTCTCATCAAGCAGTCTTTGAGAATGTCTTCTAATGGATGGAGGAAAGAAATCAAGAGAGTATCCCCAATGAGTCATTAGATGTATTTTTATACACTTACAGGGGGTGTGGCATCGCTGGATAGGCCAGAACTTTCTGCCTATTTCTAATTGCCCTAGAGAAGGTGAATTGAATGAAAATGCAGCAGAATGGGTCACATAGTACCCATTATGAAAAAAAATATTCAAAAGTACACAGTGGTATATTCTCCGGCACATGCAAAAATGTGAAGTAGCAGCTTTGGAATCTTCACATGGAGTGATGGTCTGAATGTGTTACCAGCTTCACTATCTTTATTTATCCTTGGTCACTTATGTCATAAATAATATGTTCATTATTCAATACTGTTATATACATCAAAGAGTTATAATCAAAAAAAAAGAAATGAACAAATATTTGCTACTAGGGCTGGTACCAAAAGTTACCAGGGCGATACACATCCAGAGAATAAACTCACTTCAATACAGAGCAACATTTTTATTTCACTTAATAGAAAATATAGAGGATAGAAATGTTGAAAACTCCAATAGCTATCATTTTTTGTTCCCATAAAGAATGGCAGTTTCCCATTTCCTTACTGTTATACTTAACCTGGAGTTCCTATTTCTATGTTTATAAATGTTTGGCAATAGTTAATTGATATGAAAAATTTAATAAGACCATTTTGTGAACTTGGTCTTTTCTGGTTTCTAGAAGAAACTGTATATAATTTCTGTGGAATAATTTATTTTTTAAATATCTGTTAAATCATAGAAATTCTGTCTATGCTCTAACAACAGAAATATGTTCTCTAACCTAGCATTCATTCGTTTAGTGACGCCTTTAAAACAGTGACGTGACCATGGACTCCCCATTCACAGTAAATTGTCTTTCCCTAGTTACGTCAAAACCCTTTACTGTACAAATAAGAGTACTTAACTTCTTCTGCTCCAGTGGAAATAGTCTCAAATCTCTTTTTCTATAAAGTTGGGATTGTCATCTCTAGTACAACTCTAGTTCTATTTCATTAATAAATAAAGATTTGCACTAATATCCACACCTATTTATCACAGTTAAGAATCATTTTTAGTACAGAACTTCTCGGGAAACTTTCTGCAAAGATTAATGTAAAATAGTCATCAGTCCCAAATTGTCGATTTTGGTGGATCTGTCACTCCGATGCAGGTAAAATGTTTGCCTTCACACAACAGTGTTGCAGTAGCTTTGGTCATTGTGACATGATAGTTGGGCAGCCATGGGAGATAGTCTCACTGACCAAAAGCCTACAGCTCACAAGGAACAAGCCGAGTGTTGCAGATAACCAATTCATTAAAACAACAGAGAAAAAGGAGTAATTTAAAAAAGCAAACTAAATAATCTGAAAATCGAACAAAAGACAGAAAAAAAGAGAAAAATGGAACCCTCCGAGCAGCTTCAAACTTCTTTAGTTTCTGTGACCCTTGGGCACAATGACAGCGATGTTTCCTACACTGCTATGACTTGCGTTTCTTGCTTTCCAAAATGCCATAAAATCACGGTTCCTTGAGGAAAATATTTCAGATAATTACTTTGCTAAGTTCTGATGTTCTAATTTGACTGCAAGAACTGATTCATCAGCAAGATATCCTTATCCGCCAACCTTTTTTAAAAAAAGCATCATATCGCAATATGATTGTTGTCAATTGTTAAATTATTATAAATTCCACAAATTAAAGAACAACCAGAGTTGTCAAGAAGGAAAACAAACCAAAGAGAATACTTCTCACAGAAATGATATGTTAGAGCTCAAGCATTCTGTGAAGTCAAAACTACAGCAACAAGACAGAGAAGACTGCTCAGATACCGGCTGTGAACAAAGACTTATGCTTGCAATGTACCAATCCATTAAATACATAGTAAAGAATTTCTCACATCTTCCAAGTCACTGTTACCACTTTCAAATACAACTGAATTGAAACTGTCAGTTGGAGCCATTTCCCATACCTCTTTGCTATCCACTGCAACACCTGCGCGACTCCTTTCCGCTCATTTTCTCCTCCAACTCTCATTAGGACGATCTTGAAAAAGATCCCAGTTTTGTCGTTTCTGTACCTATCAGATCCTGTGCTTTCTGCATGCCAGGAAGAGTTCAGGTGCAGATTCTAAAGTTCTGAAAGCTACAGTTAATTATGTCATTATCCATTATTTTAAACCACCAGCGCAGCTTCTGGGATGGCAGTCTTGTCTATGCATTCTGGATATTTATTCATGAACAGTTTGTTAATTATCTGTTATTGCCATAGATTAGACTTTGACCATGTTTAGCAGCATGGGCTTTTAAACAAATCACCCATCATATAGTCTTCCAGCTAATTTACATTTACAGCTCTCTAATTTTTCCAACGTTCTGGCCTCTCCCCAGTTTCCTTATTTTGTAATTTCAGTGGGACCTTGCACTTATCAGCCAATCTTACCAACTTTTTTCCCTGAAAACTCTGCTCCATAGTCATCATTTCTTTCTAGATTTACCAACCTCAGCTGCTTACAACCTTCAGTCCCATAAGACATAGAAGCAGAAGTAGACAATTCGGCTCATAGATTCTGCTCCGCCATTCATTGAGATTGTGTCTGATCTGATTACAATAATCCTCAACTCCACTTTCCCACCTTATCCCTGTAATCCTCAAATCCCTTACTGATTATGCTCCATGAATGTACAAGTGCTACACAATCAGAGGTGCCTTCTTTAGGATTAAATAATAAACTGAGGTTCTGTCTGCTCAATTTCAGGTGGTGCAAAAGATCCCATGGTCTTAATCGAAGAGGATCAGGGGGTCCACCCCCATTGTCTGCTACACTTATCCCTCAAAAATCACTACTGAAATTGATTCTGTTATTGTGTTATTATTATGCATTTTCTTTTATAAATCCATTGCTGATGTGATGGTAAGCTCTGTGACATAATTAGTTTCAGTTGTTGTCACCGGTGTATATTCGTGTTTAACTGCCGTTAGTTCTAATTCTATTCAGTTAGTGTGATTTCAACTATTAACAAGCTGCTCCCATTTTTAAGTCCACCCTGCATTTTAAACTTCGTTGTTTTTATATATTAAAGAAGATAAACTTCAAGATTAATATGTTTCGACTACCTTTTTGTGGTCAAGTTACCACAGACTCTCTAATTTATCTTATTACTGTTTATGGGATCTTATTATTCTGCACAAATTGGCTGCTTCATTTCCATCCACTACAATGATGGATAATTACAATAATTTATTTAATTGATTGAAAATCAATTTGGGATGCCCTGAAGTCATGAAAGGCACTTCTAAACATATAAAGTTTGTGACGACTGGAAGGTTTTAGGAATATTGGAGTCTACGTACTGGGCAATTTAAGGGTTAAAAGCCTGGGGTTGGTGTGTGCTTGACTGCAGAGGTCATGTTTTTATTTTAAAACTCTGTTTTGAAGGGCCAGAGCTTTTGGGAGCCAGAGGTCAAATTGAGCAAGAGGAATGTGTTTTGACTGGAGACAGTCTCTGGGGAGTTAATGTGCTTTCAGTCCCTGGAAAGTTAATTTATTTTCAGCTTGGGGAGATGATGTCAGTGCTGGGGGTAGCTAAGGGAGGGAGAGATTTTTCAAAAGGTTTTTGGGGAGAAGAGTTGCATTCTGATCTGAGTGTCAGGGTCCACATGTAAAGGCAGTTTTCTTTCCCAGTAGGATAGTTTTAAAAAAAAGAGTAAGAATATTTTAAAGCAGAGCAGTCTTGTCTGAAGACAAGCACAAGGCTGAAACAACTCAATTGAAGCAGCTATTTGAAGAAATTCAGCCAGAATCTGCACGGCTTTAACCAGGAGCCAAATTTGTTCTCCAAAGCAGGTATTACTCTATGCCCTTCTGATTTTAAACTGGATTGAGAGATGTCTATTTCTCCTCTTGTTGTTTAATGGAGAATTGAGGAGTAGTAGTAGTTAAGGGGTAAATATAAGCTGCTCTTTTCACTGTGAAGTTAAAGAGTTCAATATTGTATTCACAACAAAATTTTATTTTAAAATACCAAAGTCCCATTTTTCATGCAATCACTCCTGGAGCGAATTGTTCTTTCCGCACAATCTTACAAAGTAAATTAAAGTATTGGGGTTTCGGTCCAGTACTAACCACTGTTGGGGTCTGCTGGGATCGTAATAATTGTGTTTGATGCTTTCTTTCTTCTGCAGCAGTATTTTGACCCACATCAGATCTCATTGAGACACAGAAAGCAGGAACATAGCGATGGAAGCATGAGACGTTCTGGGACTATTGCAGACTGCAATCACTGATGCATTATTTATAATACAGACTTTGGAAAGGATTACAGTAAAATTTCAAAAACTGCTGACCAGAAGATTAAAAAACCCAGAAAGTCCCTGGTATCAGTTGTTTTGACACATTTGAGATATTAAGTAATTTCCTCAAAACAGTATTTACTGCCCAATGTGTTTTTCTTCACAGTGTTATTCATTCTCAGGCTGTGAAGTTCACATAGTTGAAATTTACAAACAGGAGCAAAAGGCTTGGATGTAACGGAGACATTTAGGGCTGAATTCTCCACCTCCCGCTGCTGGAAGCAGAGTTCCTGGTGAGGTGGAGAATCCAGCTCCGTGAAGAAAACAGGATCAGCACTAGACGGGGATCCGTTTCCGATGCTTCGACTCCCCCACTGGAGGATTGAGGTCCGTGCCCGTTCACGGATGTATCCACTTGGCGGGCTGGGCACCATTTTTTTCCGGACCATGTGATCCTCTGGTCTGGGAAACACGGGCAGACGGCAGTTGTCTGGTTCCAGTTTTATGTACTTGGGGATAACCAGAGAATTACCATCAACAGCTTCTTTTCCCATTCCATTAACTCTGGTGTTCCCTAAAGATCAGTCTGAGGTCCCTCATATTTTTCATGCCCTGCCACATCATCTGAAAATATGAGTCAATTTTCACATGTATGTTGACAGCACCAAGCTCAAACTCACTCTCAACCCCTTCAGTCTACCAGGTCAACATCCGGTTCTAGAAAAGCAGAAATATCCTTCAACCAAATATTGAGAAGATTGAAGCTATTTCTTCAGTCTGCACCCCACATTTCATTCACTACTTGCTGACTCCATTCCTGGCAACCATCTTAGGCTGAACCAGACAGTCAACAACCTTGGTGTCTTATTTGATCCAGAGGTAAGCCTCTGGCCATTAGTCATGTGATCAGTATGACCACCTTGTTCTACTTTTGTAGCATGGCTATCTCTGACCCACCTCAGCTCATCTGCTCTTGAAATCCTGATCCATGTCTTTATTATCTCCAGGTTTAACTGCTCAAATGCACTCCTGGCCCGCCTCCTACATTCTACTCTTATCAAAATTCAAGGCCATCCATGTCCTAACTTTCTGGAAAGCCTTGTTTCTCCATTATTCTTGTGCTTGCTGATCTACAATGGCTCCAAGGAAAGTAACAATTTAATCTTAACATTATCATCCAGGGTTTCAAATCTCACCAGAGCCTGGTCCTCCCTAGTGTTGTAATCTCCTCCAGCTTTGAAAACCTCAACCATCTGATATTCTAGCCTCATGTGCATCTCCAATATTATTCACTCCATCACTGTGACTGTGCCTTCAGCTGCCAAGGTCTCAAACTTTGGAATTCCCTACTTAAACCTCTCTGACTCGCTACTGCTTTTCTCTTTCAGGCATTCCTTAAAAGCAACCTCTTTGACCAAACCTTTGGTCGTCTGCCCTAATAACTCTTCATGTGGCTCGGTGTCAAGTTTTGTGGAGGTTTTATTATGTTAATGGTGTTATACTCCTGGTAGCCAGTTGGTGAAGGAAGAATCCAAACCAGTCTTTGGATAGATTTATTCGGGGTGAAACATTACAGGTAGATAGCTACTGTGTTCTAACCCCAATGGAGGTTCCGGGATCAGGTTTCCCATACTTCTGCGGAATATGAACTTCCCCTTTAACAGGGTGGGACTATTCTGTAAAGGGGGCGGGGCTTCCCTTTAACAAGGAGAGCCACAGCTGCACAATAAACCCTGCTTGGTTTCAGGTCGGGTAAGGAGACCCTTAGGGGAGTATTGGAATTGTATTGAAATAAACCTTGCTTGTAAATTTCTGTCATCTATGCGTTCTCCACATCGCGGGTTCAACATACTTGTGTCAGTGTCTCTTTAGATGTTCTCAAGTAATCATCCAATTAATGTCCCCCAACTGTATGTACTTAATCCCAATTGATACAATTAACAAAAGGTGCTATAGAAATACAAACTGTTGTTGTTTTATTGCCCTTTCCAGATTGTAACAACTTGCTACTGAGATTTAATTAAATTAAGAAATTCTGAAACTGGAATTCCCTACAGTGCAGGAGGCCATTCGTCCCATCAAGTCTGCACCGCCCCTTCGAATGGCCGCCCTACCCAGGCCCAATCTCCCACCCTAATCCTGCACCCAACCTAAGGTCAATTTAGCATGGCCAATCCACTTAACCTGGACATCTATGAACTGTGGGAGGAAACCGGAGCACCCAGAGACCCATGTAGACAAGGGGAGAATGTGCAAACACCACAAGGCAGTCACCGAAGGTCGGAATCGAACCTGGATGCCTGCTGCTGTGAGGCAGCAGTGTTAACCACTGTGCCACCTGTAGTCTCATTCATGCTGACGACGAAACTACTGGATTGTCATAAAAGCCATCTTGTTCACTAAAGTCCTTTAGTGGAAGAAATCTGCCATCTTTACCCAGTCTGGTCGGTGCCGACTCAATGGGCCAAATGGCCTCCTTCTGCACTGTATGTTCTATGTTCTACATGTGACTCCAGACCTACAGCAAAATGGTTTGCACCCAGGCCTTCTGAAATGCAGTGTAAGCCACTCAGTTGTGTTCCAAAAGGTGATGATTCTCATTCTCAACGACAATTTAAGTTGTGCAATAAGTGTTGGCCTAACAAGTGACACCCACATCACAAGGACAAATATTAAAAATCCTCATCTCCCCTCTGGTTCTTTTGTCCTTAAATCTGTGACCTGTTTACTGACCTTGCTGCCACTGGAAACAATTACTCATTATTTACTCTAACAAAATCGCTGGCTTTGAAAGCAGACCAAGGCAGGCCAGCAGCACGGTTCAATTCCTGTACTAGCCTCCCCGAACAGGCACCGGAATGTGGCGACTAGGGGCTTTTCACTAACTTCATTTGAAGCCTACTTGTGACAATAAGCGATTTTCATTTCATTTTAACCTTGCCTGCTTTAGAATATCAGCTTCTCCAGTCTCTCTGGAGAACTTAAGCTCCACATCCCTTGCATCATTCGAGCAAATCTGTTCTGCACCCTTTCCCAGGTCTTGATAAGTTTGGCACCCAGAATTGGACACACTACTTCAGTTGCGCTCTAATCACTATTTCATAAAGGTTTAGCACTTTAATAACTTATTTTTATTTTATTCTGTCTTTGCCCAAAATATCAAGAATCCTATATAGAAAACATAGAACATAGAAAATACAGCACAGAACAGGCCTTTGGCCCACGATGTTGTGCCGAACTTTTGTCCTTGATTAAGAACAAATTAATCTACACCCCATCATTCTACCGTAATCCATGTACCTATCCAATAGCCGCTTGAAGGTCCCTAATGTTTCCAACTCAACTACTTCCACAGGCAGTGCATTCCATGCTCCCACTACTCTCTGGGTAAAGAACCTACCTCTGACATCCCCCTATATCTTCCACCATTCACCTTAAATTTATGTCCCCTTGTAATGGTTTGTTCACCTGAGGAAAAAGTCTCTGACTGTCTACTCTATCTATTCCCCTGATCATCTTATAAACCTCTATCAAGTCGCCCCTCATCCTTCTCCGTTCTAATGAGAAAAGGCCTAGCACCCTCAACCTTTCCTCATAAGACCTACTCTCCATTCCAGGCAACATCCTGGTAAATCTCCTTTGCACCTTTTCCAAATCTTCCACATCCTTCCTAAAATGAGGCGACCAGAACTGTACACAATACTCCAAATGTGGCCTTACCAAGGTTTTATACAGCTGCATCATCACCTCATGGCTCTTAAATTCAATCCCTCTGCTAATGAACGCTAGCACACCATAGGCCTTCTGCACAGCTCTAGCCACTTGAGTGGCAACTTTCAAAGATCTAGGAACATAGACCCCAAGATCTCTCTGCTCCTCAACATTTCCAAGAACCCTACCGTTAACCCTGTATTCCGCATTCATATTTGTCCTTCCAAAATGGACAACCTCACACTTTTCAGGGTTACACTTCATCTGCCACTTTTCAGCCCAGCTCTGCATCCTATATGATTTAAAAAAACATGCTTCTCAATTTGTCTTGATCTTAAAAGATTTGTGTATGTAAACCCCCAGGCCTCTCAGTTCATGTATCCTATTTAACATTGTCACTGGACTACAAATCCAGGGGCTCAGGCTCAGGCTAAGGGCACAAGTTCAAACCCCCAATGCATTTGGTATAATTTATCTTCAAAATTTGGAATATAAAGCTATTCTCAGTAAAGCTGACCATTAAACCATCGTCTTAAAAACCCATCTAGTTCACTAATGTCCTTTAAAAAAGGGAATTTGCCATCCTTACCTGGTCTGGCCTGTATGTGATTCTAGACCCACAGCAATACGGTTAATTCTTAAGTGACCTGCAAAAATAGTCCATTAGGCCACTCTATTTAAGGGCAATTAGGGATGGACAACCAATATTGGCCTTGCCAATGACACCCACATTGCACGAAAGAACAAAATGAGTGTCATTCGGCTTATGTTGCCTCTCCACATTGCTCCTATCAAATTGTATCATTTCATCTGCCAGCCTATTTCACCAATCTGGCCTTGTTCTCCTGAAAAGCGGTTACTATACTCCTCACTGTCTACTATGTTGCTTCGAAGGAAGGTACTACGTAAGTAGGTGAAGAAACCAAGGTGCAATTCAGTGATATGTGACATAGGGTTCAGATGTATTTAAGTTTATTTAAAACTGTGGTTTCAGTATTTAGATTAACCACACAGTGTTAGTGTTACAAAATAAAGCCCATTCCTTCTAAACCCTGTCCAAATGCCACTAGATGCAGTACTAATTACTTGAACTAACTTGTCCTCTCATTTTCCCTATTCCATGTTCTCAGAGAAGCATGTTGGCTGCTCTGAAGATCATAGGTCCAGTCTTGCAGTAGTAATGACAGCAAAACCATCATCATTAACAGTTATTATTGCTTTCAAATTGACAGCAACTCTGAAGTCTGTACATGTACAGTTAAATGTGGAAATGCAGAAGTTGTTATTAGTGATTCTTTGTTTCTCTGTGGGGTATATTGATGAAATTCCTGCAGACTGCAATCAAGTTGAAGTTACTGAACTAATGAGAACTTCCCTTTTCTTACTGTAATATTACTGTTTTAAATAAAAATCCTAAAATCTTTATGCTCTGTTAATGCAATGTAACAATGTTTCTAAACAACGTAAGTAACAACCGCTGAAGAACTTCTCTTGCCCTGGAAAAGTAATTTAACATTTTTGCAATGTAATTTCTTCCCATTCTGATGAGAAAACCCAAGTTTATTTATAAGCTGGTTGGTGACATTTCAATTTCTAATGTGTATTTTCCAATCATTTATTTTGCTCTCTGTAAGACTTATTAAAACGTGCATGACAATTAGTGCATTTTACTTTCAGGTTTGCAGTCTGTGAGAATATTTCAATGTAACTGGTTGCTTTACACTGCTTGATGAAATCACTGCTGTTGGATGATCCAGTGGACTTGGGCACCAGATTCAAACTAAGAAAAAGGAAAACTCACAACATAGGTTGTTATACCTTTGTGGGCAGCTTTCTTCAAGGTCAGCAGTGAGTGCCTTAGCTTTGCTGCCAACAGTGAAATCTGAGCCATTTCATTGGTTCGGATCACAAATCAATGGAAAATTGCAAAGGAAACTTCAATCTCATTGCACTAACATAGCACGAGTACACCAGTATGCATGTCTTCTTTTATGCTCATGGTGATTCAATTTTAATTTTAAATCAAATGGAATTTGATTTGTTACATCAATATATTCCATTTCCACATCCTTCTGGTTATCCACAAAACACACCCATAAGGGACGTATCAATAATTTCATAATGGTGTTTAACCTGGCTACAGTTAATAGCTCAATAAACTGCTAAAGCTTTGATGCGGAAACGTTAAATTAATTGCCAATGGTTAATTCAGCCAAATGATTTTTTTTCAATAATATTGGCCTGTAACTTTGAAGCTGCAAGGCAGTGCATCTCGGAGAGTCCTAAAGATGTGTTGCTGAATCCCCACCACTGCCGGAATTTCCCAGGTAAGACTTGCACAGCAATTGACCAGGAAGTTCCAAAATGCAATTTAAATTAAAAATCCACTAAATCCTCCACCCCCTCATGGGACTCACTCCACACACCACCTACCCCATGGGACCCCAGACCCCATCCCCCACCCTTCCACTACACACCTCCAACCCCCATGGGATCCCGCAACTGCACCTGCCCTGGCTGCACATCCTTACTTGCTTCCAACATCCCGGACCACCTGACCACTCCCCCCACCATATTAAAACTTTCTCCTCCGAACTGTTGGGTACAAACACATTGGAAGTATGTATCCTGTTCAATTTCCAAGAAGAAAAATTGTACAGGGGTCAACGATAATGTTTTTTTTTTAAAAAGGGAAGACAAACAAAGCGAGGTAGATATTAGGCAGAATGAAATATGCTTACAGGCTGCATGGTGACGTGGTACATTGGAACAATAGGGGGCGATTCTCCTCTTGCGTTGCGCCCGGCGCACCTCCCACTAGGGCTCACATTGGACGCCAAACGGGGCAAAATGCGCCTAGCCCATGGCACCGGACCCTATCCGGTTCAAGCCCTGGCTGGGCGTGAACCAGACTTGCAAATTTAAATGAGTATCGAAACTTATTTGAATTTGCATTTCTGGGTTTTAACCAGTTTTCCGGCTCTCGGGATTCACCATCCCCTCTGGCACAAGCTGGCAGGAATCACTACTCATTTCCATCAACGGAGACCAGACATAACCATGCCAAAGGATTCACAGAGGCCATTTGAGCCCATGGATGTCAGAGACAGGAAAGGGCAGTGCCAGGTTGGCACTGCCAGATTTCCAAGAGGCACTGCCAAGGGGCAGGGCCCAAGGAGGGGAACTGCCATGAAATTGAGGGGGTGGGGGTGAAAAGCATGAAGGGTGGCCCTCGGCGACCTCACAGCAGGGTGTTGTTCACTTGGTGGTGGTGGTGGGAATTTCTGGTATCACCAATGGTGAGGGGGGACGGTGGCCTGTTGCCTGTGAGTGGGGGAGCTCTGCCGGTGAGGGGGGTGGGTACTGTAAGGTTGTCTGAAGATTGGGGTGCCCTTTGATCTCCAAGGAACTGGCCTGGCCGGTGCCTTTAGGTCCTACACATCTCTTTCCCAGTGGAAACCTCTCCAGGCTCCACATATATGACTAAATGTGGGAGAATTGCTAGGAAAATCACGCCAGAACAGCCGGCGGGATTCTCAACGGTTTCCCGTGCAAAATGGCACTTAGTCATTTTTTGGGAATATTTTGCCCGTTAAGCTCTGGGATGGTCATAAATCCCCCAACAGATGCCAGTTCAGAGATATTCCTGAATTCTGTGACACTTATGTAATTAATTTTTTACAGCCAACTCGAGGCTGACTGAAACCAATGAAGCGGGTTGGCTCCTGCTTTCTTGATCCAGTTTAGTATGTGATTCAAAGAAAGATATTCAAGAAAAGGGAGGAAAAAACAAGACCAAAAATAGCCTGAAATACAGTGCACACAACCTCAATAACAACAAAAGATTTTTTAAAATAAAAATGTCACCCATCTCTTATCTGCTGTGAGGGAACTTGGTACAAAAAGTCTGACATTTTACTATGTAGGCACCAGAGAAAGTGTCCCCACCCACATACATAAAAAAACGCTTAGTAACACACTATCTTTTATATCACATGTGTGCAACAAACGAATCAAGCCATTGCCTGGAAATTCCCTTTGGACATAGTAATACTTGTGTTAAAGATCACAAACCCAATGAATAAACCAAGTCAATCTGAAGCCTGCCCTAATGTCTACATTTACAGTAACAAGGGGTCATAACACCCCACAACATCCAGTAACACACTAGCCCACTGCCTCAACAAAAGATGTATGATTAATACATGAAACTTATTTGGGTTGTCAAAGGATTTTTTCTTTTTTTTTTTAAATAATTTTTATTATAGGTTTTCACAAAATATCAATAACAAAATGAGAAAAAAGAACCCAACAGGGTTAAGTACAAAACACAATCTAAAAAAGCAACCCCCCAAACCCCTCCCCACCTGTACATAAATAATTGATAAACATCCCTACTTAACACAACAGGTGTATACATCCCCTCAGACCCTCCAGTGTAAATAACAAACAAAAATAAAGTAACCCCCCCCCCCCACCCCGAGCAGCTGCTGCCATTGACTAATGTCTATCCTACTGCCAGAAAGTCTAAGAACGGTTGCCACCGCTTAAAGAACCCTTGTACCGACCCTCTCAAGGCGAATTTCATCCTCTCCAATTTAATGAACCCTGCCATATCGCTGATCCAGGATTCCACGCTTGGGGGCCTCGCATCTTTCCACTGAAGGAGAATCCTTCGCCGGGCTATCAGGGACGCAAAGGCCAGAGTTCCGGCCTCTTTCGCCTCCTGCACTTGCCACCCCTCACCCCCAAAGAACCGGCTCATCCTTGTCCCGGTCATGTGTGCCCTGTGCAGCACCTTAAACTGTATGAGGCTGAGCCTCGCGCACAAAGGGGAAGAGTTCACCCTCCCTAGGGCATCTGCCCACGTCCCCTCTTCGATCTCCTCTCCCAACTCCTCCTCCCACTTACCTTTCAACTCCACCACCGAGGCCTACTCCTCCTCCTGCATCACCTGGTACGTTTCCGAGATCTCTCTCCACCCCCCCCTCCACCCCCCCCCCCCCCCCCCCCCCCCCGCCCCCGCCGAGAGCACCCTGTCCTGTACTGTGTGTGGCAGTAGCCTCGGGAATTGCACCACCTGCCGTCTGGCAAACGCCCTTACCTGCAAGTACCTGAAGGTGTCCCCCCCCCCCCAGGGGGAGCCCGTACTTCTCCTCCAGCTTACCCAAGCTCGCAAACTTCCCGTCCACAAACAGATCCCCCAACTTCCGTATCCCTGCCCTGTGCCACCCTGAAAACCCTCCACCTGTTCTTCCTGGGGCGAACCGGTGGTTCCCCCGTAATGGGGTCCACGCCGAGGCCCCAACTTTCCCCCTATGCCGCCTCCACTGCCCCCAAATTTTGAGGGCCGCCACCACCACCGGGCTTGTGGTATACCTCCTTGGAGGTGTCAAAGGATTTTTAAGTGAGGGGTATGAAAGAAAAGGTAAACAGGTAGAAAGATTCCTAAAGTGGGCTGATTGCCGTCATTCACAATCGAACAAGATACATAATCAGTCAGTGAAAAAAGGCTATTTATCTTTTTTTTTTTTAAAAGTTCAAATTACCTTCCTGACCTTTTGAGCATAAGAAACAGCATTCATAAAATCATTAGCAACTACAGACGTGCTTTTCAATTTGGAACCTGGTGATCTCTATGTGGGAGTTGAGAGAGGTTCCTGGGGTTATGCAAGTATTTAAAAATAATGCTCCAATGAATTCTCCCCACTTTCAAGCAACTTGATTCAATTTACACTCCTACACTACACTCCATCTCCTGCTGCCGCTCATTTTGTGGCCACGCAACTGGCTGGGTCAGGTGGCTGCCATCTACACATAGCAAAATTTGGATCAATGGAGATTGCTCTTTAAAAGGTACAAAACCACTCTGATAGAAAATCTGAAAGATCCTTTGAGGTCACTGACCTGGGTGCTGAGAATTGCATGATGAAACCAAAGGTGACAAAGAAAAAAAAACTAAGTAAATTTACTGGTTTACTGACAAATAAATAGGACATAATAATAAATAGGACATAATAATAATAATCACTTATTGTCACAAGTAGGCTTCAATGAAGTTACTGTGAAAAGCCCCGAGTCGCCAAATTCCGGCGCCTGTTCGGGGAGGGCGGTACTGGAATTGAACCCGCGTTGCTGGCCTTGTTCTGCATTACAAGCCAGCTGTTTAGCCCATTGTGCTAAACCAGCCCCTGACATGTTGGTGAAATCAAATTAGAAGTGCTGGCTTTACTCTGTAGCACCATTGCTTTGGAGTGGAAATTTGCTTGCTCAAGTCTCATGCCATGACTTGAGCATATATCCAAGATGACACATTAGTGCAGTTTTGAGGGAATGCTCCAAGTTGGAGGTAAAGTCTTTCTGATGAAATGTTAAACAGTGGCCAGGCTTACTCATTAACTTGGTCAATAAAATATTCCATGGCACTTTACAAAGAAGAATAGGAAGCTCTCCTAGTATCCTGGTTTGCATTCCTCCTTCATTATCATAATCAGAAAGCAGGTCATCTTCAACTTGAGAGCAAAGACCTTTACTGAGTAAAGTAATGAAAGGGGTCATCAACAGTGCTATCAACCGGCACTTGCTCAGCAATAACTGATGTTCAGTTTGGGTTCCGCCAGGGTCACTCTGCTCCTGACCTCATTACAGACTTGGTTCAAACTTGGACAAAAGAGCTGAATGCTAGAGGAGGTGAGAGTGACTGCCCTTGACATCAAGGCAGCATTTGACTGAGTGTGGCATCAAGGAGTCCTAGCAAAACTGGAGTCAATGAGAAAAGGTTGAAAACCATTCACTGGTTGGAGTCATACCTGGCACAAAGGAAGGTGGTTATGGCTGTTCGAGGTCAATCCTCTCAGTTCTACCACATCACTGCAGGAGTTCCTCAGGTTGGTGTCCTAGGCCCAACCATCTTCAGCTGCTTCAACAATGGCCTTCCTTCCATCATAAGGTCAGAAGTGGGGATGTTTACTGATAATTGCACAATGTTCAGCACCATTCGTGATTCCTCAGATACTGAATCAGTCCATGTCCATATGCAGCAAGACTTGGACAATTTCCAGGCTGGGCTGACAAGTGGCAGGTAACATTTGTACGACAAAAGTGCCAAAGAGAATCTAACCGTCGTCCCATGACAGTCAATGGTATTACCATCGCTGAATCCCCCATGATCAATATCCAGGGGTTACCATTGACCAGAAACGTACCTGGACAAGCCATATAAATACTGTGGCTTCAAGAGAAGGTCCAAGCTGAGGAATCTGCAGTGAGTAACACACCTCCCGACTCCCCAAAGCCTGTTTACCATCTACAAAGCACAAGGAGTGTGATGGAATACCTACTACTTACTTGAATGAATGCAGCTCCTACAACACTCAAGAAGCTTGACACCATCCAGGTTAAAGCAGCCCGCTTGATTGGTAGCCCATCCACAACCAACTAGCAGTGGGGTAGCTACACCACATGGACTGCAGCGGTTCAAGAAGACAGCTCCCCATCACCTTCTCAAGGGTAATTAGGAATGGGTAATAAATACTGACCGAGCCAGCAACATACATATGACGAGAATTGTTCTTTTTTCAAAAGGCTCATTGTATCCTAGGTACAGGTGTAAGCCCATTACTCAGTAGAGGATAATGTTACCATGCTTACCTCCACAATAGTCATCACAGTCCAAGTGAAGTATTAAAACCAATTCAACATGATAAGCCATTTTATTATAGCATGGATTTGTTTCTATCTATTTATTATCTTATTCCACTGTAAATAATCTGCTATAATCGCATTTGCAGATCTATATGGAAATCAGAAATTGAAAATTCAGAAAGGTGATAAAACAAAGTGGTTGGTCTGCAGAACCTGCACCAACATCTGTATCCACATAACTTTGTAGTGCAGCTACACCAGTGATAGAGAAACAGTTTCATCACAGATGATAAGAGCTAGCCGTATCATTCAATAATAAAAAAGCTAGCGTAACCCTATTTCAGGTTTTACACCAGGTACCTTCTCTCCTTCTCCATCAATCACCAGCCTTTAAAAAGTCTTCTCACTTTTATCTTTACCTAGCTCTCCCAAGGGCCAAACGATTTCAGTACATGTGCCAAATATTTTCCATCGTTGAGCTATTGTTTGTGGTTTCCCTCCGCCCTGCCCATCCTTTCAACTCCTACGGCTGATCTCCCATAACATGCCTTCATGAGGAAAGCCACAAGAGGCTTTACAGCAGTCTTTAACCATTTAGCCGGATATAACGCAATCTGCTGAATCTCCTGAAACAGTTGCCATTTTCTGGCTGTTTAGCCATGTTGCAAGGCACTGGCTGTTCATTTGTATTTTAAGTTGCCTTGTGACAACTCTATTCTGAATGGCGAGCAGAAATGTTAGCAACGTGTTGATGCTCAAGAAATATTTTGGTCCTGGAGGCTCACTTGAGCTGACAATCAAAAACATAATAGGTCAAGTGGAATTGCCATCAGAGAAAGCACCTTTTGCACTGATAGAGGGGGGGAACTGGGTAGACACAAATCAGAGTAAAATCAATAAATTCCTAGAATTATTACAAGACCAACAGTTTTGGTGCTGCTTGAGCTCAAGTACCCATAGATTCAATTAATTATTGTTAAAAGCTCGGTTGACACTCTCTACATATCCTTCCGGTATGATGATCGGTGGATAACTGTGTTTTGTAAAATAAAATGCATGTTAATACGGACTTACAAGTACGGAGATCTTTCTTAAGACTGTGAACCTCACCTCAATCAGTCTTTTTCATCCTGCATTATCTATAATACTGCACATGTGCTCCAGAATTTGGTTACAACTTTCACATCATTAGACTGGCTCTGTGAATTTATCAGCCTGAAACAGCAAAGGAAGTTAAAGGAGAATCCTCAATGTGTTTAATGCTTTCAAAGATTTCTATTCCACAATTTGTCTTTCCATCATCATGGATCTAATGTAGTTGAGAGGGAGGACAACTCCTACTAAGCTTCTGCTGACAAGGGCACACAAGTGTAAAGGAGCAGTGGAGCAAGTGTTTGCTCTTTATGAGGTTTCTCCACAGGTATCTCCCCTAATATTGGCAACACGGTGGCGTGGTGATATGAACCCAATTTCTGATACCATGCACTGGAGTCCAACTCAATGTACACACGGCTCCTTCTTGAAAATGACAAATTTTGATCGAACTCTGAAGATGCTGCCAATAGTGTTGCTGATTTAAATTGGACACGTTGGAGCATTACAAGGTGCGGAATGAGCAAAGGAGTTTTGGCCATACAGCCCATCAAGTTAATTGCTTCCAAAAATCATGTACAACTACCCCAACATAGATTCTTCCCCTCCCCCATTTAATATGCTGTTGAAAAGCTTTGCATACATTTTCACTAAGCCCCAGACATACCCAATCATAACTCTGAAAATCTAGCCAACTCCAACAAGTCTTGGCAAGTGTCTTTCCCTTCCTTGATGTCACCAGCACAGAAAACAATACACTGAGAATTTGAAACATCGTTGAACGGTTCTTTCTTTCGCACACAAATTTATCCAATTATTCTTTGCAGGGATTAGTCAAAGATCCCGAACTATTAGTGCTGAAAGCCTGCTCTACATATCCAGCACATCACAGGAAAAGATTCTAATTACGTGTGCCATCCAGATCGGCACTCAAAATCTAAAATAAAAGCAGCCTTGCATCAACATTATGTGCAACCTCTGAACAACTAAAATACCTAGATCATCTGAACTGTTGAAATCCAGTTCTGAGAATCTTTATTCCTAGCTTGAAGCCCTAAGTGCGAGAATCAACCATCTGACGGAACTCTGATGACTCAGAAGATATGGGCCAGGATTCTCCCTTTTGGGGGCAAAGTCCCCACGCATTATGGAAAACAGGTGAGAATCACTCCAGGCTTTTTCCTCGAATGTCCGGGTGATTCTCCTTTTTCCAGGGGGCTAGCAGAACCCCGGCGTACATCCCGCAGCTCTGGCTGTTGGCGGGGCCCTGCTGTCCAGACCGCGTGGCTGGGCATGTGCACGGCGGCCCACCTCAGTGTGGGCGCCGTCGACATGGCGGGGGCCCATGCTGAGTAAGGTAGGTCCCCCCAGATCGCGATGGCCTGCCGATCGGTGGCCCCCGATCGCGGGCTAGGCCACCGCTGCGGCCCCCCCACCCTGGAGTCAGATTCCCCTCGCCAGGACCACCATCGCGGCCGCGGGTCCGAGCTCCCGCCGGTTGGTACCAGATGTAAACCACGCCAGTGGTAGTTCGGCCGGTCGCCTGCAGAGTATCGCCGTGGAGGCCTATTTCAGCGGCCCCGGTCCCGACCGCGCGGGTGCGATTGGCGCCGATTCTACGGCAACCGGAGAATCGGCGTCCCGGCGTCAGAGCGGCATGGTGGGAATTCCCCGCGCCCTGCCGATTCTCCGACCGCCGGCGCGGGCTTGGAGAATCCCGGCCATGAAATTTTGTCAAGGCTCATAGGAAAACAGAATAACCATTCTCTTTTCATAACCATGCAAATGAAGAGGAATTAGAAACTAGTTTTTGGGTAATCCAATGTGACTACTTGTATAACTTTCCTGCTGTTCATCATGCACCTATTTACATGTCAAAAATATATTTTGTACAACTGATCTGACCTCAGCAGTGAGAGTTACATCATTTGACCTAATGACACGCTCCTACATGGGAACAGGTTGATCCTTCAGGCCTTTGAACCAGCACCATCATTCAATTAGTTCATAGAAACATGGAATATAGGAGCGGGAGGAGGCCATTCGGTCCTTCAAGCCTGATCCGCCATTCATTATGACCATGGCTGATCATCCAACTCAATAGCCTAATCCTACCTTTCCCTGCTAACCATGGCTAATCCAAACCATATCTCCATTTATCCACCCGAGTTCCGCATCCCAAACAAAAATATATTGGTCTTAGTCTTGAAAGCTCTAATTTTCCCAATGCTCTTGAGCTTTTGGGGGAAAAAAATCTCTGTGAGAAAAGGTGTCTCCTGGCTTCCCTCCTCAATGGCCGGTCTGTGATGATAAAATTATACCCCTCGGCCTTGCTTCCCCCACAAGAGAAACTAGTTTTGGGTATCTACCCTATCTAACCCTTTCAAACCCTCAATACATTAATTATTTAAAATGCTAGATTATATATTCTTAGCAAAACATGCTATTAATATTCCTTCACAGGGTGTACTATCCAAAGACTCCAGTCATAATTCACAATGAATCACAGAATACAATCCCTACAATGCAGGAGGAGGCCAGTCAACCCATCACGTCTGCACTGACCCTCTGAAAGAGCACCCTATCGAGGCCCACTTCCCCGCCCTATTCCCCTATTCCCAATTCACCTAATCTGCTCATCTTTGGACTGTGGGAGGAAACCCACACAGACATGGGAAGAAAGTGCAAACTCCACACAGTCACCCAAGGTTGGAATCAAATCCGGATCACTGGTGCTGTGAGGCAGCAGCGCCAACTACTGTGCCATTATGCCTTCTAAAGTCAATGCCTTTAATCCTCAAAAAAACAGAACCATAGGTTAGAAAAATAACAAGAAATTTCTCTTAAAATATCCTTGTGTAAATAGACACCATACAGATCTCAGAGGTATTACTTTTAAACTTCTTGTACATGAAACAAAATTAACTTTGTAATTTGTCTATGTGGTTGCACCCACTTGGGAGCGACGCGAGACAGAATTCTCCATTTGGGAGACTATGTTCTACTGCTGGAGCTGAATTGCACCTGATTTGCGCTCCCACTGGGAACACAAATCAGGATTCAATTTCCATTCCTCAGCCGTGCATAATTTGCGGGCCGCCATTTTGATAATGCGGCTCAATAGCAAGGTCCCGGCACTGAGCCACCCCTCACCTGCAATGCAATTCAGCGACCCCAGGGATTTTCCAGGTCACCCCCCCTGACCACCACCCCCAGGAGACCCCTTAAATAAAAAGACCCTACCAGATGTAGGGGTCACTGTCAGGGGTAGGGGTCTGTTTATTTAGTGGACCTTTGGGGTTGAGGCTCTTTATTCAGAGGATTTCTGGTGAGGGTCTCTTTAGGGGCTCTTTGTGGGGGGAGCGGTGTGGGGGGGGGGGGGTTCTGGTGAGCTGGTCTTGCATTGTGGGGGTGGGGGGGGACCCCCTCGGGCCACCGCATCAGCTACACGCTTATCAGGACCAGCACCAATTCTTGCCCAGAGGACCGGAGAATCATAAGGACATGGAGAAAATGGTGCCCGGCTCGGTAATAGGATACAAATTGGTCTTAATGAGCCACTTGCATCCTCTCGCTGGTAGAGGGCTGGTAGGTTAAACTTCGTCACAACTGCATGTGGCCAAATTGTGATAGACACCATTTGAAGTTGTTAACAAATTTAAGAACAAACATAAGCCCCATAATAGTTGAGTTGGTAAGTGTATTTCATGTCCTCAAGATGTGCAAATTAATTCCTTATAAAACGCAATCATTGGCAATATGTAGATAGACATGGCAGTCAATTTGCACACAGCAAGATCCCAAGGGTGCTAGATTAGATGACTGAGCAGATAATTTTTCATCTGTTATATTAACGGAGGTGTATTGGCCAAGATAGAGAATAACTCTACTCTTTGAATTGTGCCTCGGAACCTTTTGCAACCACTGGGGTAGACAGCTGGAACCTCTGTGTGATGCTAATTCAGATTATGCAATGCTCTCTGTCTGGCACCGAATGTTAGCCAGAATTCTGGAAATGGCGAGATTGAAACGATGATCATCATACTCAAGAGGCAAGAGTGTTGACACGACGGAGTTGATCACCCTTTAGAGGGCACTGACAACAAAAGAAAACCATTGCTTATTATGACATCTACCAGATCATTGCAGAGGGTGAAGAGGAGCATGAAAATATTTGATTTTGTTAGAACACGTGCGGCAATGACAAATTCCTTTTCAACACTCTATTGATGGCATTATTTTGGCTCCCCTATCTAATTTAACAGGTTACAAGATCTATAACAATAGGCTGGCAGGTTATATTTCTGGAAATGCTCTAAGTGTCTAGGATTTATACTAAACATGAAGTGCATTCTGGACTGAAACACTGAAAATATGAAGAGTCAGCTGTATATTTAAGGCAACTGAAAACTGAACAGCAGTTTATAGTGACTGGGATAGTACAACAGCTTCCATTGCACAAATTATCATGGTGACAAATAAAATATGTTTTAAAATAAAAGATCCCCCATCAATAGAAGCAACATAAAAGCAGCAAAGAACTTGCACACAGAGAACTTTGGGAGGAGGGCTATCTACAGCACACATGACATGGAGTAAGATTAAAATCTCTTGCAGAGCAGGAGCATTTTCCTTCCCCGAAATCGGAGTTTGATTGCTTAATTTAGCAGTGATATTGAAACGATAGCAACCGAAGTACTGTATCACACAGGACAAAATGAAACTGTTGTGAAACCAGAGGAATATAATACAGGTTGAGCATCCCTTATCCCAAATGCTTGGAGCCGAGTGTCTGTCGGATTATGGAGTTTTTTGGATTTTGGAATATAATGTACACTTGCGGTACGTTGGGAACTGTGTATGTGAGCGTGCGTTGGGAATGCGCATCGCACAGGGACTCGTGACATCACGATGGCACGCGAAAAAAAAGTGGGGATTTTGGAATTTTCGGAATTGCGGATAAGGGATGCTCAACCTGTAGTTGCTCTAATGCAATAAAAATGAATCGCAATCCTTAAATCCTAAAAAAAAAAATGACATTTTAAATATTCTAATTCGGGAGGGACCTTCAAGAAATCTAATTTTGGAGCTGGTATCACAATGATGTGTTGAAAAGTTGGTAAAGAAACAAAAGTTGGTTAAAAAAACCCATACTTTTTGCAATATGTTTTCTTTCTCAGTAAGAAAATACAAAGACAATTCAAATTAGGTTTATCTGTTTTGCCACTTGCTTTAATATCAAGTTAATTTGTTTGGTTTCAATTCCTCCTGTCCACAATTGTAGATCAGGTAATACTGCCAGCAAGACAGGCTGTCTAAAATTGAATGCTGTCAAAGGGTGAGGTGCCAGTGGAGTCTCAACAGATGTCTTTAGTTTGCTTGCATTATTTTGTCTAGGCCTGAAGCTCATGTTATGGATGCCTTGGGTCTTATGGTGCCCGAACAGAACTAATTCTGGCCTGAAAATGTATACCAGTATGGTGTTCATAAATTAGTTTCCAATGGTACTGCTTCAGGGTCCTTATCACTTTCTTTTAAATTTCTGTTATTTAACACAAGCATATAAGACTATACCCTCTTAGTATGGGAGGACCTGCGGTGGGGAATCTCCAATTGATCAACAATTACTCATCCCATTAGAGAACGTTTTAAATGACAATATGCCACCACCCAATTTTCCCAGCAGCAAGGGAATTTTCAGGAGAACACATGTCGTATGAATACTACAAGGGGTGGTAAAACTGATCATATCATTAATAGGAAGATTCATGTAACAATGATGCTTTTCAGGCTCATTATCCACTTGCAGTTCTCTAAAACAGGTTATTGAGTAAGCTACCATTAGATCATGCAGACATAACCAGACAATTTTTAAACTTCCTCATGGGTTTTCCATATAGCTGCATTAAATTTTGAAAGCCCATGAGGCTTACACGTATAGGATGGAAATCAATAATCTACTAAAGGTCATGTTGGTCTAGTGAAATCAACACATTTCCTCTTGGGCAAATGCTCTTCTGTGGAAAGCTTGAATTCAAAGGATATGAAGCATATGGAAGGACATGCAGCTTGGATATAAAAACCATCAGTGCAAAATTGATATGGTAAGTAAATATTGTTTGTAGTTTTTGCTTTATGTATTTGGACAGGTTCTCTCTTAGAGAAAGTTAAAATGCTGATTGTAGCAATTATATATTTTGTCAGTATTAAGCACTATTAAAGCATTAAACACATTTTTCAAAATAAAGTGTGAATGCAACGGATTGAACTTTTCTATTTTTAAACAAGCTGCCTAACCTGGTGCTTTAACAACCTGCCAAAGTTACACAATGGGCTTTTTTTTGGCTGCAGTTATTCACTGATGAGAACCAGTAAGGTTATGTACAGAATTGTGACACTAGAAGGTCACGAGAAGCAAACCTCATGTGATGCTACCATGACGGAAACATTAGCTATTCAGAACCATGGCAGAAGATAGAGATGGTTTACATGCGGTGGAAAATGTATCACGGTACTTTTGAAATTGTTGTGGTTTTTCACCAGAGATTGTTCCCTAAAATAAAAGTCTGTTTCTTTCTTTACAAGTACTCTGTATATTGCTTTCATAATAGGCAGGGATTTACATATTTCAGGCTAAATGAAGACCTGAGAGAATATTGCACTTGCTCCATTAAGCAGGTAGCAATGGGTACAAAGCTTAGCAACAAACATTGCTAAATTTTAGCAGGGATAAATATATATTTCTGTTCAAAGAGGCAGTACTGAAAAAGATTTAAAGGAGTATTGGTGGGATATTTATGAGAGTGGACTATTCAGAGGGTTTAGGAACTTGTGTTTTGCAGGCCTGTACCTTTCCTATTTTCGTGGTCCAAAGATGTGCAGGTTGGGTGGACTGGCATTCTATATTGTCCCTTAGTGTTCAAAGATGTGCAGCATGGGTGGGATGGCAGCAATGGGGTGGGGGGGCGAGGCGGGGTTCCAGAGGGTTGGTGCAGACGCGATCGGCCAAATGGCCCCCTTCTGTGCTGTAAGGATTCTATGATTCTATTTGGCTATGTAATTTATAGTCAATTAATATCAAATGTGGAAAATGTTTTTGCAAAACTGTTCTTGAAATGTAATCCTCTCTGATATTTTCTTCATTCCAATGTTGACATCATGTGATAAAGAAACCCTCAAATGAAATAAAACAGATCATCTAGAAATCAATTTGGTAAAAGTGGGTGGACCCAACTTATCCCATTTGTTTTATCCCTAATTGAATATAGTCCTTAATAAGACTGATACAACCAGGGCTGTTTTCCTGTATTGCATTTTTTCCTTCACTTAACCCAACAATAGTGTTTATGCAATCAATTAATGGGTAAATAACAGTTTCTTGGTTTCTTCGTCCCAGGTGTATATTGTTGACGCAAGGAGTAAAACTAATCTTTTAATGGAAAATTATTTTATCAATCTATGTCATAAAACACATGCGTTCCTAGTACTAGTAGAGTTGACCAGGGAGAACCAGTGGATGTGGTTAATTTAGACTTTCAGAAGGCCTTCGACAAGGTCTCACATAGCAGATTACTATATAACGTTAGAGCATGGAATTGCGGGTAGTGTCTTGAGATGGATAGAAAACTGGTTAGCAGAAGAGTTGGAATAAATATACCTTTTCCGATTGGCAGAGACTAGTGGAGTACCACAGGGATCAGGACCCCAACTGTTCACATTATATATTAATGATTTGGATGAGGGAACTAAGTGTATTAGCTCCACATTTGCAGATGATACTAAGCTGAGTGGGAAGGTGATCTGTGAGGAGGATGCAGATATGCTTCAGCATGATTTAGACAGGCTGAGTGAGTGGGTATATGCATGGCAGATGTAGTATAATATGGATAAATGTGATGGTGTCCACTTCGGTAGCAAAAATAGGAAGGCAGATTATTACTCGAATGGGTGTAAATTGAGATAGGTAGATACTCAGCGAGACTTTGGCACCCTCGTGCATCAGTAGCTGAAAGTAACTGCGCAGGTAAAGCAGGCAATGAAGAAGGCAAATGGTATGTTAGCCTTCATAGCAAGAGGATGTGAGTATAGGAATAGGGATGTTTACTGTAATTGTACAGGGTGTTGGCCACACCTGGAATATTATGTGCAATTTTGGTGTACTTATCTGTGGAAGGATGTTCTTTCTATAGAGGGAGTGCAGCAAAGGTTTACCAAGCTGATTCCTGGGATGGCGGGACTGGCATTGAATTTGATGATCAGCCATGATCATAATAAACAGTGGAGCAGGCTTGAAGGGCCGAATGGCCTCCTCCTTCTATTTCCTATGTATGTTTCTATGTATGCTTTCCCTATTTCGCTAGTGTGAATTGTAGAGAAAATGACTTCAAATTCAAGCTCATTTATATATGAAAAACATACATGATTTTTTTTGTTTACATTGTTGTTTTGTTAAACATTCAATTATACAGGACAAAAGTTCCAATGATCCTACTGCCTGTCTATTTATTAACCTGCCATTATAGTGTCACTAAAATGCATTTGTTTCAACACAATCTAATTCTGTAAGATTAAGAATTGCATTGGTCTAAGGGTATTATTTTGATAAAATATCCCGACAATTGTGAAGATGGTTGGATGGTGTATCATTGCAGCTCAAAGTAGTGTTAAATGTGTCAATCAAAATTCCTAATCTTAGTTGCATATCCAGCAATCTTTTATACCTAAGTATTAGAGGATTGTTTCAGCATCTTGTTATAAAGTTGTATCTGCAATTTTCATTTTTGAATATGGTAATACTAGGTTTGAATGGAAGAAAAAAGAAAAAGCTGCACGAAAAATGTAATTAACATTCACCCTCAATAACTTAAAAGATTACAGCTATCTCCCAGTCCTCACCTTAAGGAAAACTGTGAAGGAATCTCAGAGCTAGTTTACCACTTGCATGGGGAGATATTAATATTAATATTATTGTGACAAATTACCATTAAGTGACTCACTAGTAATTCAATTTTACTTTCTAAAAACTAAACGTAAAAGAAGCACAGTTTTAATGATTTGTCCTGTTTGGTTACAAGTGGATTCGTGAGGAAAAAAGCGAAATCTAAATCAACCTTTCTGACTTAGGATAACACTGGAGCAACACCAATGCTACAGAATGCACAATTTTTGTTGATTTCAGTTTAGCAGCTGTTGAGATGATTTTTCTTCTTCTATCTCTCCCTGCACCACCCTAAAATTCGCAATACGGACTATGCGAATTGATGTTTTTCTTAAAAAGTATGAATATGGAAGTCTAATCCCATAATTAAAAAGCAGAAGTTTCGGAGCCAAGATCTGAAACGCATATAACAGTTTTTGTTGAAATTAAACATTCATTTGTCTCCAATCATATTCGAAAGCAGATCACCAGCTTCTAACTGGGGCAAGGCTAAAACTTCGAACAAAATGATTATTGGTGATAAAGGATGGCAATACATTTAATATATAAATCTGAAACTTTTTTTTACATGTTTGAAACAGAATAGCATTTATTAAGCAATTAAAGGGAATTTCTTTCTAGTGCCTCACATCTGATGTTTACCCATCCTAAGTGTCTTAATTTCTGATTTTCCTTTTGTAAACGTATATTATATACACAGAAAATAAGTAATTTGGAGTCAGTGAACCAAATCAGTTCTGTGTCTTGAAAATTGTTTGCCGACAGTAGCGGTTGTGTTGACAAGGCTGGCAAAACATTACTGTCAATACAGTTAGAATCTCAACCACCTGCTGGAGCGAGACTGCACAGCTTCATGGGTAAGTTTCTGGCTTTTCTATGCTGCATGTCATGTCAGGGTTATGAATTGCATCAATAACCACTCCCTTTAAAGCATACTTAGCACTAAATGGCTGTGGCAAGAATAATTTGAAAGAATGTTATAAATTTGCCAATCTCATGGTCATCATCAAAGTACACTGGGGAGCCTCACATTATTATTATTATTATAAAGGGCCTTTATTATGTTTGATGCCAAATGCATTGCTGCCAAATTGCCCTGCAACTCGTATAGGAATTTGAACTCATGGTGCATCTTTTACTGCAGAAATCAATTTTTTCTTTGCAAATATTAATGGCGAGTACTGCTTATGCATCATTTAATGACAAAGATTTCCCAGCATTTCCTGCCCCCTTGTTTTACAAATTTTGCTCAAAATGACTAGGGATGAAAGGCTTTGGGTATCATCTAAAATCCAATTTTGAAATATTCAACTGTTGAGTGTGACAGGACCACTCAGTAAGCCGGATAGATTTTCAGAACTAGTTGTGAAGGGTGAACATCTCAGCTTTGTAATTGTGTGTTTGCACAAACAAAAAAAGGACTGTAAAACAGATTCAGCAATCGTCAAGAAACAAGATGGTTTTTAAAATTTGTTCTCTGAAGCTGGAGTGGGTACAATGCGTTTAGATGTTTGAAACTAAGAATGAGAGAGACCAGTTACGTGGAGGAAACCTCCCTGATGAGCAAATATTGGAATAAAAATCTGAGGAAAGTATAAATTATCATTTAGAAAGCCATGGATTAATCAATGACAGTCAGCATGGATTTTTAAAAAAATCTGAGGTCACGTCTGACGAACGTGATTGAATTTTGAGGAGGTAACGAGCGAATCAATGAGGGTCACAGACTTGAAATTTCTACATGAATCCTAACAAGACTTTGACCATGGCCCACAGGGCAGATTGGTCAGGAAAGTGATGCAAGGGGAAAGTGGTATTCCAAAATTGGCCAACTAGCAGGAAGGAATAGTTGACATATGTTCTTACGACTGGAAGTCTGTTGCCAGTGGAGTGACCAGGGTTCAGTACCAGGTCTCTTGTTGTTCATGGCATATATCAATGATTTTGACTTAAATATATATGGCATAATTACCAACTATGAAGATAATACTAAAATTAACCACGTGGTTGAAATAGCAGAAGAAAGCTGAAGGCTGCTGAAAATAGAAATGTAACGGTCAAGTGAGAAGGAAAGTGGTAAATTGAACTCAATGTAAAGACGTTTCAGGTAATGCATTGGAGAGGAACAAAAAGGCAAGGGAATGGGGTTACAGGGATAGGGTGGGGGAGTGGGCCTAGGTAGCGTGTTCTTTCAGTGGGTCGGTGCAGACACGATGGGCCAAATGGTCTCCTTCTGCACTGTAGGAGTTCTATGATTCTACACAGTAAATGGTGGGGTACAGAGAAATGTAGAGTGCATGTCCACAGATTCTTGAAGAAAACAGGACAGGCAGGTAAAGTGGTTAAGAAAGCACCTGGGATACTTTCCTTTATTAGCCAAGGTTCAAATGTAAGTGCAGGAAGCTTTTTCCAGAACAAACTCACGAGTTTAGCCACAACTAGAGCATGACATTCAGATTTGGTCACTTCATTATACAAAGGATGTGACTGCACAACTGTGGGTGCAGATGAAATTTAGGACTCCAAGACTTGATATTTTTTGCTGTGAGGCAAGATTGCACAGACAGTTTTTTTTTCATCTAGCAGTTACATGATGGGCAGAATGGACTCCGTCAGAGCCACAAACTTTCTATGTTTCTGTGAGAGGACACAGTGCAAAACTAGTGTGTTGTCAAAAACATACAAAAATATTTTCATTATTCAGATCTTAGTCAGAGGTCTGTAAAGTTATACAAGAACATGATAGTTGTTCATTGATTGGAGCTCTCTGAAACTTAGCGGCAATCTAAACAGATGCAATTTTTTTTTTACACCTCAATAACCAAACATAGGAAATAGTGAAATTGAGAGAAAAACCATGAACTGATAATCGTTACTTGCAGAAAGATCTTTTCAAATCTCTCAAAGTAGGCAGCACAGAAGCACAGTGGTTAGCACCGCTGCCTCACGGCACGGATTCGATCCTGGCCCCGGGTCACTGTCCGTGTGGAGTTTGCACATTCACTCTGTGTCCGTTGGGCCTCACCCCAACAACTCAAAGATGTGCAGGGTAGGTGGATTGACCACACTAAAATTGCCCCTTAATTAGAAAAAAAAAGAATTGGGTACTTAAAATTTCTTTTTTTTAAAAATCTCTCAAAGTTCTTATCCCACCAAGGTCCTGCACAATCATAACTGTCAGATAGCTTGTTTTCTGAAAGTGTGTTTTCACATATTACCACTAGAGGACACTTAAAAACCAATGCAAAGCATCCATTCGTAACTGGTTATGGTCACCAGATTACTGTAAATAGACGCCCCTGCATCGCTAATTGATTCATTATTCCAGTAATTTCCTCTTTCAGAATAGATGTACAAAGTTATACAGAATTCTATTCACGGTAACATTTCAGATAGCAGCCAAAAACAAATTGCAGCCATCATGCAGAGATGAAATGCACAAGTTCTAGGAAGCAAAGATTCGTTTAAGATACCCTAGAAAAAGCATCATGTTACATTAATTTTACTTGCCAACAAAATAATTAAAATTGATAGATATTATTTAACATACAATGAACTGTAGATATCTTGTGCAAAAATATCTTCTCAACTACTCAGAAGAGATGAACATTCAGTTTATTTATGAATTAAAAATAACACAAATGTTGGGCTATTGCTTTTCCTCCTGCACAATTACATCCATACGTAAATGTGATTCTTTTTAACCCTATAAAAGTTCAAATCCAAGAAAATTGGACAGCGTTTTCCAGCAAGACATGCCACAGAGGAAAAATCCACACTGTGTCCACAGTCGACTGTAATTGCAACTGAACAAACCTTACTGAAGACCATAAGACATAGGAGCGGAAGTAAGGCCATTCGGCCCATCGAGTCCACTCCACCATTCAATCATGGCTGATTTCAACTCCATTTACCCGCTCTCTCTCCATAGCCCTTAATTCCTCGAGAAATCAAGAATTTACCAACTTCTGTCTTAAAGACACTCAACGTCCCGGCCTCCACCGCCCCCTGTGGCAATGAATTCCACAGACCCACCACTCTCTGGCTGAAGAAATTTCTCCTCATCTCTGTTCTAAAGTGACTCCCTTTTATTCTAAGGCTGTGCCCCCGGGTCCTCGTCTCCCCTGCTAATGGAAACAACTTCCCTACATCCACCCTATCTAAGCCATTCATTATCTTGTAAGTTTCTATTAGATCTCCCCTCAACCTCCTAAACTCCAATGAATATAATCCCAGTATTGCTCACAGTATTCTAAATGGGGCCTAACTAATGCTTTATAAAGCTTCAGAAGTACATCCCTGCTTTTATATTCCAAGCCTCTTGAGATGAATGACAACATTGCATTTGCTTTCTTAATTACGGACTCAACCTGCAAGTTTACCTTTAGAGAATCCTGGACTAGGACTCCCAAGTCCCTTTGCACTTCAGCATTATGAGTTTTGTCACCGTTTAGAAAATAGTCCATGCCTCTATTCTTTTTTCCAAAGTGCAAGACCTCGCACTTGCCCACGCTGAATTTCATCAGCCATTTCTTGGACCACTCTCCTAAACTGTCTAAATCTTTCTGTAGCCTCCCCACCTCCTCCATTCTACCTGCCCCTCCACCTATCTTTGTATCATCGGCAAACGTAGCCAGAATGCCCCCAGTCCCATCATCTAGATAGTTAATATATAAAGAGAACAGCTGTGGCCCCAACACTGAACCCTGCGGGACATCACTCGTCACCGGTTGCCATTCCGAAAAAGAACCTTTTATCCCAACTCTCTGCCTGCTGCCTGACAGCCAATCGTCAATCCATATTAGTACCTTGCCTCGAATACCATGGGCCCTTATTTTACTCAGCAGTCTCCCATGAAGCACCTTATCAAAGGCCTTTTGGAAGTCAAGATAGATAACATTCATTGGCTCTCCTTGGTCTAACCTATTGGTTATCTCTTCAAAGAACTCGAACAGGTTTGTCAGGCACGACCTCCCCTTACTAAATCCATGCTGACTTGTCCTAATCCGACCCTGCACTTCCAAGAATTTAGAAATCTCATCCTTAACAATGTATTCTAGAATCTTGCCAACAACCGAGGTTAGGCTAATTGGCCTATAATTTTCCATCTTTTTCCTTGTTCCCTTCTTGAACAGTGGGGTTACAACACCGATTTTCCAATCCTCTGGGACTTTCCCTGACTCCAGTGACTTTTGAACGATCATAACTAACGCCTCCACTATTTCTTCAGCTATCTCCTTTAGAACTCTAGGATGTACCCCATCTGGGCCCGGAGATTTATCAATTTTTAGACCTCTTAGTTTCTCTAGCACTTTCTCCTTTGTGATGGCTACCATATTCAACTCTGCCCCCTGACTCTCCGGAATTGTTGGGATATTACTCATGTCTTCTACTGTGAAGACTGACGTAAAGTACTTATTTAGTTCCTCAGCTATTTCCTGGTCTCCCATCACAAAATTACCAGCGTCATTTTGGAGCGGCCCAATGTCAACTTTTGCCTCCCGTTTGTTTTTAATGTATTTAAAGAAACTTTTACTATCATTCCTAATGTTACTGGCTAGCCTACCTTCATATTTGATCCTCTCTTTCCTTATTTCTCTCTTTGTTATCCTCGGTTTGTTTTTGTAGACTTCCCAATCTTCTGACTTCCCACTACTCTTTGCCACATTATAGGCTTTCTCTTTTGCTTTGATGCATTCCCTAACTTCCTTTGTCAGCCATGGCTGTCTAATCCCCCCTCTGATAACCTTTCTTTTCTTTGGGATGAACCTCTGTACTGTGTCCTCATTTACGCCCAGAAACTCCTGCCATTGCTGTTCTACTGTCTTTCCCACTAGGCTCTGCTCCCAGTCGATTTTCGTCAGTTCCTCCCTCATGCCCCTGTAGTTACCTTTATTTAACTGTAACACCTTTACATCTGATTCTACCTTCTTTCTTTCAAATTGGAGATTGAATTCTACCATATTATGATCACTGCCTCCTAAGTGCTCCCTTACTTTAAGATCTTTAATCAAGTCTGGCTCATTACATAACACTAAGTCCAGAATGGCCTGTTCCCTCGTGGGCTCCATCACAAGCTGTTCCAAAAAGCCCTCCTGTAAACATTCAATGAATTCCCTTTCCTTGGGTCCACTGGCAGCATTATTTACCCAGTCCACCTGCATATTGAAGTCCCCCATGATCACGGTGACCTTGCCTTTCTGACATGCACTTTCTATTTTGTGGTGCATTTTGTGCCCCCGGTCCTGACCACTGTTAGGAGGCCTGTACATAACTCCCATTACGGTTTTTTTGCCTTTGTGGTTCCTCAGCTCTACCCACACAGACTCCACATCATCTGACCCTATGTCGTTTAGTGCTATTGATTTAATTTCATTCCTAATTAACAAGACAACCCCACCCCCTCTGCCCACCTCTCTGTCTTTTCGATAGGTTGTGAATCCCTGGATGTTTAAATGCCAGTCCCGAATCCCCTGCAACCATGTCTCTGTGATGCCTACCACATCATACCTGCCAGTCACAATCTGGGCCACAAGCTCATCTACCTTGTTCCGTACACTGCGCGCATTTAAATATAGCACCTTTAATTCTCTATTGACCGTCCCTTTTTGTTTTCTTAGTGTGGTGGACCTTGGTTTACTGAGCCTTTCCATACACTGTGTCATATTTTGTGGGATGGAGACTATCGTAACCTCTCCTGAGTTTTGTCTTTTCATGCTTTTTTGTATTCCTAAGCAGCTACGCTTCCCACTGATTACTTCACCTCTTGGTTCCCTGACTTTCCCTTCCCCCCAATCTTTAGTTTAAAGTCCTATTGACCACCTTATTTACTCTTTTCGCCAGAACACTGGTCCCAGCTCGGTTCAGGTGGAAACCATCCCAACGGTATAAGTCTCTCTTTAATTGTTAGGGGAATCTAATGCATAACAGGTACCTTTACAAATTCACAATCTGGACATGGAACATGCATCAGGAATTTGGGTGTAGCTAGCCCACTACTTCTTCCCAGTGAAACCAATGGTTGGAAAGTTACGGAACAATGCTCAAATTCTCAACATCTTTTCGGTATACATTATATTTAGTCTACTTCATAAAATGTGTTTATTCCACGAAATAAAATGTCAGAAACACAGAATAGCACCTTTTATGACCACTGGATATCCCAAATCCCATTCTCACCAACAAAGTACCTCCGAGTGTAGTCACTGCTGCAATGTAGGAAATGCGGTACAAGCTCCCACAAACAGCAACATGAGAATGACCAGATAATCATTTTTTTAGTTATGTTGATTGAGGAATAAATATTCGCCAAATACCAGGGACAATTCCTCTGTTCTTCATCTGAAATAGTGATAGGGGAATCTTTAGGTATAGCTGAGAAATGCTTCAGTTCAACATTTCATTTGCTCACTTAGCAACTCGATGGAGTGTCAACCTTGACCTTTATCTTCAAGCCTTGGAGTGTGTGGAACCTGGAACTTTCTGACTTGAAGAGAGTGTTACCGAGCCATTGCCGACACCAGCCAGTTGTAACAATAACAACAGACTCAAATAAACCTACTGGCAAAATATTTCTACCCATGGAGTATGACATTCTTCAAAGTTAGGTTATCTGCATTGAGACTTGGCAAAAGTTCTGTTTTTTTTCTCTACCCACGTAATAAGGATGGGCCAAAATAGAATTCATTGCCACAGCCTGGTAAAACAAAATTTATATTAAACTCAAAGCATTTAATAATAAAGTTATGGGGCTATATTTTCTGGGACTGGTGTTTGGTTACAGAAATGCTCCTGTGTGCTGGCTCAATATTTCCTCAGGATCATTTCTTAATGGCTGCAAGAGTTCTAATCCTGAATTAGGCGTTTTACCAAGAGCCTGCCAAAGAGAAGGGAATATCTTGCATTGCTGTAGCTCTGAATATGAAATTGTGGGATTAGCATTTTATGGTTGCTTGTTCAAAGGTTGCCTAGAGTAAATAAACAGGCAGGAAATGGAATGCTTGGGCCAAAACTGAGCCGTGAAGCATTTAAACCCTCTGTATTGTGAGGTGGAGATACGGGTGCATTTGGTGTGAAGTTTGCCCAGTGTGGTTGATCTAGAAATGCAGGTCAATGTCAACTGGAGGAATCAAATAGTTATTTTTAGCCTCTGCAATATTACATTTATAACATGCCTTGTAAACATTAGATTCCACAAAAGTAATCATGACGCATACAACAAACTTGCAACATAGAGATGACTGCTGCCATAATAGTGAATGCATGCTTGATACGTGCTTACATGTCTCAGTCCACCATTTTAAAGGGGTTAACAAAATTGCTTTAATTTTAATATCTGCATTAATTAACAGGGAAAGCTACAGTAAATCATAAATGCTCGTCTGGTAATGAGGTCTAAACTGCAGTAAATTCCAAGTTATATATCTTAAGTGATATACAAAGCACAAAAGATACTTCACATGGAAGTGCAGTAAATTATTAAATAATTTCTTGCGCACCAATTCTTTTTGCATTACCTTTCAATATACTGCAGTAAAATTAATCAGGCTGGGCTTGCTGCCAAGGCAACTGCAGGGCTTGCACTCCTTGCAAACGGAGTCAATGAGCTTGTGACGTCACTGTCACCGATGCCACAGGTAACTGCTTACATCAAAGAACTTTATATTGAACTAATTGTAACACTAGAAAGCACAGTTTGATTAAAACTTAGATAACTGTTGAAAGTACAAGGTTTCTTTATTGAAGTGTTGAGGTCCTGTGTATAGCATTGAGTGGGGCAGTGAGCGAAGCAGCAAATGGTATGGGAAGCGAAATGGCAGCAAGCAAAGTGGCAAGTGGTACGGCGAGCGAATGGAAAGGGGGATGGTGAGTGAAGCAGCAACTGGGACAGCGAGCGTAATGACAGCAGCGAAGAGGGAAGTGGGACAGCGAGCAAAACGGCAGCAAGCGAAGTGGCAAATGGCATGAGCAATTCGACAGACAAGGGGCACATAATGATAAAGTCAGCAGCACCACGCTCGCGCCTATGGAGAGAATGGGTGCCAACTTCCTGTTCCAATGTGGTACATGGCAGGAGATATAATAAATTAATTAAAGGTAGACGTTTTACTGAAATTTCAAATATCAGTTTTCACAGCTGCAGATTATAGAATACACAGGCTTGGAGCGCCGAAAGGCCTGTTCCTGTGCTGTATTGTTCTTTGTTAGTACAACATACCTGTTGGTGGAAGACAGTCTTTCCAATCAAAATATCCTGCATAAATCCCAGGCTCTAGAGAACCAACAATCGGATCTGCTTTTAGTTCAATATAAGTTTCGAAAAGCCTCTGATCCAGGTGCTTGACTGCATCAATGCTGACCTGCATATATGAAATTGCACAACTTCAGAAGGTTTTCCAAAGAATAACAAAACATATAAAGTTAGAAACAAATTCAGAAAAGGATGGTTTCTGTCAAATGATTGGAAAACACAGCAGTGGGGAACATAGCAACTCCACTACTATCTGTGGTCAGCGCAGGCAGCTGATGATTTGAATGCATACCCACTGACAAAATTAAAAGAATGAAAGGTAGGCAAATTAATATAACTTAAGGAAACAAGCAGATTAGTTTGCTTCATTTATATTTGTCCCTCCAACAATTCATCTGATCGTATTAATATGCCGGTGTGCCTGGGATTTTCCAGCCTTCGGTTCCTCCTCAATCTCATCTGTAATTTCTCTTGCGTGGTCACATACTGCCTGCTAGGCAATGACCAGAACTGTATGTGTTACTGTAGCTGTGGCCTTATAGCTTTTGTACAGTTCTAGCGTAACCTCCCTGCTCTTATATTCTATGTCCGAGCTAATAAAGGAAGTATCCTGTATGCCTTCTTAATCACCTTAACTGCAAGGATGTTAACTGATCTAACTTGCGTTTCCAACCTTTTCTGCTTTCCAACATCTGCAGTATTATTCTTTTTATTTGGAAAGGAGCATCTTTGATTCGGTCACTTTGAAATTAGAAAATTATTAATTAAATACCAGCATATACGCTGACCTTTTGAGGCATCCAAAAACCGTACCAAAAACTGGGGTTGACTTATATGCAAGGTATGAACTGTGAACTGCCTGTGAAGGTGGTCACCCCTTTTTGAAGTATGAAAATAACATTGGTGGTTTATACTAAATTAATGTGGCACAATTTATCAAATAAATTAATTGTACAAAGCTACTTTTAACCACAAAAAAAGCATTTTGAGACCCATCAAATTCATTGTCTTTGGCATCTGACACAAGAGTTCATTAAATTCATTCCGAGTCACTTTGACTATGGCAATTTTTTTCTAAATTTAGAGTACCCAATTATTTTTTTTCTAATTAAGGGGCAATTCAGCGTGGCCAATCCACCTAACCTGCACATCTTTGGGTTGTGGGGGTGAAACCCACGCAGACATGGGGAGAATGTGCAAACTCCACACGGACAGGGACCCAGGGCCGGGATTCGAACCCGGGTCCTCAGCACCGCAGTTCCAGTGCTAACCACTGCACCACATGCTGCCCTGGCTTAGGAATTATAATAAGAATCCCACACACTCTAGATCAGATGTGGCACTTTCAGTTTCAGAATCATCCCTTCACAACAAATCATCTTCCTCTCCATCCTTTTAATTGGATATTTTGCATTCTTTATAATGATCTGATGGCAGTTTGTGCATTAATTGCACCTCACACTTTGATGAAGAAACTACACAAAACATCAGGCAGGGCAGCACACGTTATCACTGTGTGAAGATTTCTTCAACAACAACCATCCACCTACTCCACTTGGTGTGAACATGATCCTCAAATGGTTTATTGAGGCATTCATCAAAAGGCTGAACTATGGATTATTATTCCAATGTGAGTGCTATTTATCTTCATAAGTTATAGGAGCAGAATTAGGACATTTGGCCCATCGAGTCTGTTCCGCCATTCGATCATGGCTGATCTCATCCTGGCCTTAATGCCACTGTCCTGCCCATTCTCCATAACTCTTCAACCCATTACTAATCTGTCCAACTCCTCCTTAACTTTACTCACTGTCCCAGCCTCCACCTCTGAGTTAGCGAATTGCACAGATTCACAACCCTTTGGGAAACAGTTTCTCCTCAATTCTTTTTTTAATTTATTACCCCTTATCCTGAGACTATTAGAATGCCCCACAAGAAGAAACATCCATTCCACGTCTACTTTATCCATATCTTTTATCATCTTGTATAACACAATTTGATCTCCCCTCATTCTTCTCAACACTAGAGTATAGGCTTAAACTGTTCAATCTCCATTCATACGACAAACTCCTTATCTCTGCAATCAAGCTAGTGAACCTCCCTCTGAACTGCCACCAATGCCACGACATCTTTCCTCAAATAAGGGGACCAAAACTACGCACAATACTCCGGGTGTGGTCTCATCAATGCCTTGTATAGTTGCAAAAACACTTTCTTACCTTTATATTCTATCCCTTTAGCTATAAATGCCAACATTCCATTCACTTTCTTTATTATCTGCTGCATTCTGTTTTCCTGGCAGTTAATTCCATGGGAAACAAATACTTTTATATCATAGCAACATCATAATATAAAGGGACCAAAAACTCCCTTCTTTGCCAAATTGTTAAATGTTGAGAAATGTTGAATGTATCCTTAGATTGTGAAAGGGGGTGAAAAAAGGAGAGAAAGGGGGAAAAAAGAGAAAAATGGATGAATTACAATTGGTATTTGGATGGCGATGGTCTGTACAAGCTAAAGATATTTTTTCTCAATAAACCCCAGCTTAAAAATTATTTACATCGGATTACATAGGATACACGGAACAGCAACAGGCCATTTGGTCCAACCAGTTTATGTTCCATTCAAGCCCCCTCCATTCTTTCCTCATCTAAATCGACCATTGTAACCATCTATTTCCTTCTCCCTCAAATGCTTGTCCTTTCCCTTAAATGCATCCATGTATATATTATTTGTTTCACCCACTCCTGCGGGAGTGAATCCACATTTTGTTTACCACTCCAAGTAATGACATTTCTTCTGATTTCCCTAGTAAATTTCTTGGTAGCTAAATTATATTGATTATGCTCTTGTCCACAAAAGAAAACATTCTCGCTGCCTCCATTCTGACAAAACTTTTCATAATTTAAAGACCTCCATTAGGTTATTAGCCTTCTCTTTTCAAGAAACCCAGCCTGTCAATCATAGAATCACTACAGTGCAGGAGGCCCATCAAGTCTGCAGTACCCTCTGAGAGAGCATCCTACCTAGGCCTATGCGCCCACCCTATCCCCGTAACCCAATAACCACCTAAACTTGTGGACACTAAGGGGCAATTTAACATGGCCAATTCACCTAACCTGCACATCTTTGGACTGTGGGAGGAAACCGGAGAAAACCCACTCCTTTCCTGATACATAGACCCATGCATTTTTGGTATCATCAGAGTGACAAATAGTTATGGCCAGTATCGATCAGTTTTTTTGTCCCCCTGGTCTCTCCCTCGTCATTGAAAAAAATACAAAAAAAGGGTTCTGGATTGGCCATGGTCTGTAACTAAGCAGAGGCTGCTGTGGTTCGAAGCACAGATTTTAGTCGTCATTGAACCATTCCATGCCCGATCTGTTTTTCAAAAAAATTTGATGTTACATTGTAGTAGACTGATGTTAATGCTAAAAATGTTAGTATCAGACTGCTTGTAGCAATCTTGCCCGTAAGTCTGAAAGCTATGACTTTGAATCGTACTCCCGGACGTAAGCACATGATCAGAGTTAATACTTCAGTGCAATATTCAGAGGATGGCAAGGTAGCACAGTGGTTGGCACTGTTGCTTCACAGCACCAGGGTCCCAGGTTCAATTCCCGAGTCTGCATGTTCGTCCCGTGTCTGCGTGGGTTTGCTCTGGGTGCTCCGGTTTCCTCCCACAAGTCCCGAAAGATGCGTTTGTTAGGTGAATTGGACATTCTGAATTCTCCTTCTGTGTACCCGAACAGGCGCCGGAATGTGGCGACTAGGGGATTCTCACAGTAACTTCATTGCAGTGTTAATGTAAGCCTACTTGTGACACTAATAAAGATTATTATTGAGGAAGTGCTGCATTGTCAGAGGTGCCATACCACACAAGAAACGTTAAATTATAAAAGTTAACATTCCATTGTTTGTAAAAGGCCAGGAATGTCAATAAACAAATTTCAACCACAACAGATTAACTGGTCTTTTCCCTTATTGTTGTTTTTAGGGTATTTTGTACAAATAGGAAACTGTATTTACCTACATAACAATAGTGATGGCACTTCATAAATAAGTTGTGTAAAACACTAGAGATATTTTTAAGGGATGTCACGAGTTGTAACATAAATGCAAGCATTTGTATAAGGTGTTAGTGAGGCCACACCTGGAGTATTGTGTTCAGTTTTGGTCTCCTTACTTGAGAAAGGACGTACTGGCACTGGAGGGTGTGCAGAGGAGATTCACTAGGTTAATCCCAGAGCTGAAGGGGTTGGATTATGAGGAGAGGTTGAGTAGACTGGGACTGTACTCGTTGGAATTTAGAAGGATGAGGGGGGATCTTATAGAAACATATAAGATTATGAAGGGAATAGATAGGATAGATGCGGGCAGGTTGTTTCCACTGGCGGGTGAAAGCAGAACTAGGGGGCATAGCCTTAAAATAAGGGGAAGTAGATTTAGGACTGAGTTTAGGAGGAACTTCTTCACCCAAAGGGTTGTGAATCTATGGAATTCCTTGCCCAGTGAAGCAGTAGAGGCTCCTTCATTAAATGTTTTTAAGATAAAGATAGATAGTTTTTTGAAGAATAAAGGGATTAAGGGTTATGGTGTTCGGGCCGGAAAGTGGAGCTGAGTCCACAAAAGATCAGCCATGATCTCATTGAATGGCGGAGCAGGCTCGAGGGGCCAGATGGCCTACTCCTGCTCCTAGTTCTTATGTTCTTATTTCTTCTTTTAAACTCCCACAGAGTATGTTACAGATGTGGGTAGGGACATTTCCTCATTGGTTAACTTAGAGGTCTTTTTAATATTAAAACTGGCAACCAGGTACTTCAAGCTTGTAGGAGGAGAACTGTTCTATGTTTCAGGAGTTTTCATGTTCTATTACCACAAGAGAGAAAATCTAATTTTTTTTTAGGTAATTAAGATAAGCGGCTATCCACTAGCAAGTAGCGTTGGTAAAGAATAGAAAGCTTTATTGTAGACAGCTACAATCAAACCTGATCAGAGTGCAGAAGTGCAAGTAGTACTGGGTGAAAGTGATGAAATGTTGTTCTTTTTCTCAGTCTACAGTCTGGGAAATAAGTCTCCAAATATTCATACTGTGCCCTCTTTCTATTGCTATATCTTTAGATTTTCATAGAATGTATGAAATACATCTGCATGTAGTTCACATCTACAAATGTTAATTCTCGTCGTCACACATTTCTGGTCACTCTTTGACCCAATTTTTCCTATTATTAAGAATTGTGTTAACATTGATCATTGAATCCTGCGATATCGATGTTGACGTGCAGGTGCAGCAAGGCAATGAGGAAGACAAATGGCGTGCTAGCCTTTGTTGCAAGGGGGTTGTACAGGAATAAGTCCTGCTATAATTACATAGGGCTTTGGTGAAACTGCTCCTGGAATATTGCACAGAGGTTTTGATCCCCTTATCCAACAAAAGTTATACATGCCTGAAAAGAGGAGCATCAAAGGTTCACTTAATTGACTCCTGGAATGGGAAGGCTGTTCTATGAGGAGAGTTCAAGTCAAATGGGCCTAAATTCTGTGGAGTTCAGAAGAACGATAAGCGATCACATTGAAATGCATAAAATTTTTAGTATCTGATGTGTTGGGTGTTCTGGATCCGTGGAACACATACAGGCCACCAAAACTTAAAATAGTGCAACACTATTTTATTAAGTTAGAAACTGTTGAACATACTTTCACTGTGGGTTAACACGATGTTAGATTAAACTAAAGACCTATGCCTGTCCGAACCAGTCTATGCACTCAGCACATGGTGAGGACCTGTGATGTAAGCTGTAAGCTCTGTCCTTGTAGAAGGCTGCATCCCGAATGAGCGGGAACTTTGATGCCCCCTGTCTTTATAATGAGTGTGCTCTAACTGGTGATTGGCTGCAGTGTTGTGTGTGTTGGTCTTGCTGTGTGTCCATCAGTGCGTGTGTGTATCTGCACCTCTAGCTGTCAAATCATCTAAGAGACTTTTTCCATTGACTGGAGAGTCTTGAACTAAGAATCATAGGGTGGAATTTTACCACCTCTGCAATCTTCCTGCTCACGGGTCCAAAAGTGGGTTCCGACCCCAATTGGTTGGCTGTCCACATACTGTTGCAACCTTACAGGTGGGAGGGGCAGGCCATTTAACTGGTTACGTCCTTGTTCACCATCCAAGTAAGGATGGCAGGTGGGATGCCCATTCGGAGATTCAAAGCTGTGAACAGCTGGTAGCCCTACCGGGAGAGGTGGGCACTGCAGATGCATGTAGGATACAGCCAAGGTGGGAGCATTCTCTGAAGACCGCTGAAAATGTAAAATAGTAAAGGCCGGGTTTTCTGTTCCTGTTCGCGTCTAAAGAGAGCAGAAAATATTGCGAGAGGCCAAAGTTGCATTTCACATCAACGCAAACGCAAGAAACGATTGCCCCTCCCCCCGTCACTGGCACTTCATTGTCGGTGTTATGGGCGAGGCGTTTTCAGAATCCCAAAATGTATCATGGAGTTCAACCAACCTCTCTCCCTTTAATGGATTTGTTGCTTTTCTGAGCACGAGGCTTTTTCCCTAGGTGTGGGATTACAATTATGGACACGTGGGTTTTTAAACACAAAACCCTGTTCATTCCATGAACTCAACTTAACATCTTAAATAAACACTGGATCTCTTAACACCCCTTGCTTCAAAGATAACTCAGAAAATATTGCAATAGTAAATACTTCCTTAAAATGTTCCATCAAACTTCCAAGAGACTTAACACCTTTAAACAGTATCACATCAGGTTAAAGGATATATATATTTTCTGTAGAATGGCAGAGACATATTAGCTTGGTTGCCTTCAGCTCCAGCAAAACAGCCAGGCACTTTTAAACTGCTCTCAGCAAAACCAGCCAGGCAAATTAGCAAATGATCTGAAGACATTCTTTACATGCAGAGAGAGATCGAAATTACACCTTGTTTGGCTGGATGCAGCTCCAACTCTGAAAACGAAACTAAAACACAGACACACACCAGCTTTTAGCTCAAAGTGAAAGTAAAAAGTCACAGACCAAAACCCAGCTCCACCCACACTCTGACATCACTGCAGCTATTTAATAAACACACATTTCTTAAAGGTACACCCACTACAGCTATTTGATAAACACCCATTTCTTAAAGGTACTCTCACATGACAAAAGGGTTGACCTTTGAGGAAAAATTAAACAATTTGGGCTTATATTCGCTCGAGTTTAGAAGGATGAGAGGGGATCTGATCAAGGTGTATAAAATATTAAATGGGATTGATAAAGTAAACGTAGATCAAATGTTCCCCCTTGTGGGAAAATCTGAAACGAGAGATCACAGATATAGATTGAGAGGTGGTAGATTCAGAACTGAGATGAGGAGGAGCTACTTCTCGCAGAGGGTGATGAATTTGTGGAACTCGCTGCCCCATAGTGCGGTGGAATTGGAGTCATTAAATGGTTTCAAGAAACATATAGATATATTTTGATTAAAAAACAGGTTAATGGGATATGGGCAACAGGTGGAGAAGTGGATTTCAGACCAGGAAGAGATCAGCCATGATCTGATTGAATGGCGGAGCAGGCTCGAAGGGCTGAATTGCCCACTTCTGCTTCAAATTCCTATGATTCTATTTGTAACAGGCAGATTGTGTTTGACTAATCTACAGAATTTTTGGATGAAGTGACAGAGAAGGTTGATGAAATGCAAGCGATGGATGTTATCTCTCTGGATTTGAAGAAAGTATTTCAAAAACTACCACAGAAGAGGTTGGTTAACAAACTAAGGATCATGGAGAAGCAGGGTCAAAGTCAGTCAGGGTAACAAATTGGCTTAAAAGACTGAAAACAGAGTTGTGGTAAATGATCCAATTTTTCAGAGCAAACGATGGTAGACAGTGGTTTTGCCCGAAGGCCAGTTGTAGGACCACAGCTGGTTTGTATACATAAATGACTTGGATATTGGAATACAGAGTAAAATTTTTTAATTTGCCAATGTTACCAAACCTGGAGCAGTGGCAAAGATTGATGATGATTCAATTTGGCTGTAACTGGACATTGATAGGCTAGCGGAGTGAGCAGACAGGTGGTAAACGGTATTTAACATAGAGAAATTTGAGGTCGTACATTTGAGCAGAAATAACAGGGAGAGATAATGTGAATTAATGGTACAGTACAGGGAGAGGGACCTAGGTATGCATGTGTATAGAACTCTGTATGTGTATAGAACTCTGAGGAAGGGTAAATTGAAGAGCGAAATCTTGGGTTTCATAAATGGAGGGATTGAATACAAAAGCAGGGGAGTTATGCTGAACCTTTATAAAGCTCTAGTTAGACCACAACTTAGAGTATTCCACCAGTTCTGTTCACCACACATTGAGTAGGATAGGAGGATCCTTGAGAGGGCGCAGAGGAGATTCACCAGATTAGTCCTATGGGTGACGAACTTTAGCTACAAGATTCAGGCAAAGACACTGGGATTATTGTCCTTGCAACAAAGGAGATTGAGGGGAGATTTGATAGAAGGGTACAAAGGTTATGACAGTTTTAGGTAAGATGGACAAAAAAAGCTGTTTCTATTATTAACTGAACGTGCAAGGACTAGGGTCAAAGGTTTAAGGTTTGTGGCAAGAGATACAGTGGGGATGTGAGGAAGAACCTTTGTTATGCAGTGAGTGACAATGACCTAGAACTCGCTGTCTAGGAGGTCAATGGAAGCAAAGACAATTAGTGATTTTAAACAAAAGTTGGATGGGCACTTAAGCTTGCAGGGCTTTGGTAATAAAGCAGGTGAGTGTGACTGACTGGACTTCTCTCTTGCGAGCCAGCAAGGTCTCAATGAACTGAATGGTCTCTTTCTGTACTGTAATAAATCTATGTCTCAAAGTGAAAAGATGATCCGATAGAAAATATATTTGATCTAAATTTAACGAGAATCTAGACCATACAATATATATATTATATATATAAAAATACCCTTAGAAACACAAACCATCTCATTATCACTCATTTGTAAGAAACAACAGGATTTTAGACAACATGAGAGAAAAAGATACTTTCAATATGAGCCAATGACTATAAAAGGTCTTCTCAAGTTCAGGAATTTCAGTGACAGGCTATCATCACATTCTGTTAAGCTACACATGTTAATCCATTATCTTTTACATCAAATGATTGCAAGCTTTGTTTACACTTTATTGCTACTATTAAAACATTTGACAATCACAAATACTGTTTTTCTGTTTATATTATAAAGCTTAATGCCATAAAGCTTTTCTTTAAAAAATTCCTGTTCTATATTCTCCAGCTTTATTCATCACTACGTTAAACAATCCAAGGAAATTCTATAGTATATGATTTGACCATCCCATTACTTTAATACACAAATTTCCAGAAAAATAATTTTAAGGGTCACCATTCATTCATTGAAAAATGTACAGGACCAATACATTAAGTGTGAGAAGTGTTATTATTTATCATGGGATTGCAGTTCGTTTTCAGCACATTTTAATGGGAATTTTAAAAATGGGTGCGGCGTACCCACAATGCAGAACACAATGTGGCAATCTGAAGCCGGATGAATCAATTTTACTGTAAACTAGGGTGCAATTTTCCACACTTTATCTAAACTGCTCACAATTAGTCTGCAGCCAGTGTCTAAATCACCGGCTTTCATGACAAACAAGCAGATTTACTTGAATCTGGATATACTTCCAATAAAAGAAGTAATCAGTTGAACAGTCACATAGGATAATCAAAACCACAATGACTAAACTGTGGCCGAAAGCATTTTCGCACAACTAGCAACCAAATAGGAGATGGGCAAAACAGTATTGGTGGCATAGATGATAGAAAACCACTAACTCTGCAGATACTGTTCCATCTTTTAAATTGTGTATATATGCCATGCCTTTTGTGCTTGGAATGAACAATACTGCTGTCCCATTAAAAATATTTAGATAACGTCTGTTGAAATCCAAATTTACTACTGCACACGTTCTGGGGCAAAAATTACAAATGAGTAGAAAATAATTTCTGAACAGTAATCTTATAATTAAAATTAGCTCTCAAACAGGGGAAATACAGTAGAATTACAAAACAACTCGCTGGCCAAGGGCACACTGCCACCCACGCTAACACAGGCCTTAATCTCGCTGATACCTAAGAAAGATAAAGACCCAACAGAATGTGGGTCATACAGATCTCACTGCTGAACGCAGATGCCAAAATACTGGCCAAGGTTCTAGCCAAAAGGCTAGAAGGCTGCGTGCCAGAGGTGGCCGCAGAAGACCAGACGGGCTTTGTCAAAGGTAGGCAGCTTACCTCCAATATCAGGCCCCTGCTGAACGTGATGAACCCCTCAGGGGAGAGAACACCAGAGGTGATCGGCTCCCTAGACAGAGAAAAGGCCTTCGACAGAGTTGAATGGAAATATCTCAGAGGTACTGGAGCGGTTCAGGCTTGGAACAGGATTCACCTCCTGGGTAAAACTCCTATACAACGCTCCCATGGTGAGCGTAGGGACAAACAACATCAACTCCCGATACTTCCAGCTGCACAGGGGCACCAGTCAAGGATGCCCACTGTCCCCGCTGCTGTTTGCCCTAGCGATCGAGGCACTAGCAATTGTGCTCAGAACGGCAAAAAGCTGGAGGGGGATCCAAAGTGGCGGCAGTGAGCACAGAGTCTCACTCTATGCAGATGGCCTGCTCCTCTACAACTCGGACCCACAAAGTGATCGCCACCCTCCAGTCCTGGAACCAACTGCGGCAGCAATTTGGCCTGACCAAAATGTCGGACAAAGCTCCCACCTGTAACAACCATAGGTTCACACCAGCACTGACTGATGCCACCTTCAAAAGGCGGAGGAGACAGGAAGACGGGACACTGACCCATACACCGACGGCAGGGTTGTGACACTGGGCGAACTGACGGAGAAATTCCAGCTGGCCAGGGGGAACGAGCTAAGGTACCTGCAGCTCAGAAACGTCCTACAAATGGAAACAAGGACTTACCCACAACCGCCACGACAGACATTACTGGAAGAGTTACTGGACGCAAGCATATGAGAGGAAACTGTAGCGACATGTATGACCGACTGGTAGAAAGGGTCGACACCGTACTGGACGCAACAAGAAGGAAATGGGAGGAGAACCTGGGGGTCGAGATAGGGGGGGGACTCTGGAGCGAAGCACTGCATAGGGTCAAATCCGGCTGGGAGAAGCGAAGGGCAACACCGGCACCAGACCCACTCGAGGATTGCCCTCCAGAAGTGCCTCGCCGGCACAAACGGATGCCTACTTATATATATATCAATCATATCCTGTGTACATAATGGCAAAATATACTCTGTTCAAAAATCCAATAAAAAACATTTATATAAAAAAAAAGAATTACAAAACAAGTCGGAACACATCAAAAAGACCTCAGGGTACACTTAGCACAACCTGCCTGAAACATGGCACGGTAGCCCAGTGGTTAGCATTGGTGCTTCACAGCTCCAGGGCCCCAGGTTCGATTCCCGGTTTGGGTTCCTGTCTGTGCAGAGCCTGCACGTTCTCCGGGTGCTCCGGTTTCTTCCCACAGTCCAAAGATGTGCAGATTAGGTGGATTGACCATGATAAATTGCCCTTAGTGTCCAAAAAAGGTTAGGTGGGCTTACTGGGTTACGGGGATAGGGTGGAGGTGTGGGCTTAAGTGGGGTGCTCTTTCCAAGGGCTGGTGGAGACTCGATGGGCCGAATGGCCTCCTACGGCACTGTAAATTCTATGATTGTACAAAATTTGAAAGGATTAAAGGTTTAAACCCAATCTTTACTATCATGCTGCAAAGTACTGTTCGAAAAAGCAGTTATTATTTTGGCAAAGACAAACAACTGTTTTCTAATGGCTCAGTGAGTTTATACAGAGAGTCATTGAGTTCCAGAGATCAGGAAGGGCCCAACTGCTGGTTTGTCCCATCATAACCCTAATTTGGGTTAGTTGTTTCCAGCAAGTGATGTTTCAAGGGCATAAAATTGGTTCCAGTGCCATCAAGTTAGGAAGAGGGGGAGAAAAAAATATTTTTGATCACTTTTCAATGATGTGCACTGAAATGTGTTTGCATGTGAAAGTAGCGTGAGAAAGATTGAAGTTCAGCCTTTAAGGCTCACACACATGAACTATTCAAATATAGGTAAATATGGGGGGGGGGGGGGGGGGGGGGGGAGAAGCGAGTGGGAATCTCTTATTGTTTCTGCCTTATCTAAAGCTTAGTTACGTCCTACATCATAAATCAAACAAGCATTGGCATGAGGTCGCAGAACCATCTCCCAGCAGGAATCAGCACCTTCAGGAGACATGGAGCATACTATGTCAATTATTCCAAGAGATAGACTCTTTTTAAATAAACACAGAATGTAATTTGAAACAAACAAAATGAAAAAACAAACAAAATCAGCAGGAAACAGAGTACTTTATAGTACCTCATAACATATAAACACAGATGAAACCTGAAACCCTCTTGGTCTATATGGCTAATACTTGCTGGATTAAACGATCAGCGAAACCTCTTTTCAGGCAACTACTTCAAGTGTGTTCGCGACAGTTTACTGAAATTCAAAATTTCGAGCAATGTCCATAAAACACTTAACATTCTAAAAACAAGATGGTATTTTTATTTATTAATACATTATTGTTACGGCGACTGGTCAACACTCAACAATAGCTAAGATACTAAACCAGGCGCGCAATGTTTTTAAGTGTTAAGACTATGCAGAAAGATTGTTTATAATATAAGAAATAGGGCTTGGTTATTTTATAAACAAAACTTTATTAAAACAAAAGAAAATCATATATATACTTTCAAACTTCACAGTTCGAACACTATCAGATTACAGATTACATATAGTTTCTAACTTTAACTTTAGTTCCCGTCAAACAACACTGTGCATAGAAAATAGCTCTGGTTCCACTTAAACACCCAGGCAAAGGAAGCATTTACATTCAGGAAACAATCTTTCTTCTGTTAGGACATCTCTTCACACTCCTTTTTCAAAGCTTTCTCTCTCCCTGGCAGTTTTTATTACATGTTGCATGTTACATTCATATGCACCTAGCCTTCCATTGACGGACCATTGGGCCATCAGACTCTGTTAATAGGATAATGGCTGGTCATGCCGGAATGTCCTGAAAGACAATGGATCTCTTCCCTCGGGCTGAATGGGAGCATGTCACTCAGCCAGATGTGGGTATATCCCTTTGACTCTGCTGCTAGCAGTCTTAAATATTTATATTTTCTTAATTCTGTTTTAAACCTTTTATATTGTCTGCTTCATCTTGGACTCCTTTCTAGACCCAAATTCCTCATACCTCTCCATCATGACATTACATTGATAGTATTAGATTCAGCCATGTATCCAAAGGTTCAATGGATTAATTTAGGTTCCAGAGGCAAAGATTCACGGTCTCCAAATGTGAAAATCTAAGAACACAATAAAACTAAAGACATTGTAATATCATATTTGTTCACTGCATCTAGTTTCAAATAGTGTAAATTATGACATATTTGCAAAGTGCGATAATATATTTGGGGAAATTTTTTTAACTAGACCAAATATTTTGTTCCCGAATGGGATTCAGGGTTCCTGAAAACTGCGCAGGGGGCTGAGTGGACCTGCCGTTTTCGAAACATAGAAGAAATCCTCAAAATAATTTCTAGAAACATTGATACTGCAGCTATATTTTGTTCAGTGAAAGTTTCAACCAAGTCAGCTGGCCCAGACATGATGGGACAAATGGCCTCCTCCTGGGATTCTGTGAAGTCAATGAACAATAAATCATGGCAAAAGGAAAGCGTCTGCTGTTCACCATCTATAGTCAAAGAACACATTTATAATTTTCCTCCATGGCCTCACCCCTTCCTATCGACGTACTCTCCTCCAGCCCTATAATTTGTACTGCAACTAAGTTAGAGGTACCACTTTTATACAAATCCTTAAATTTTTGCCTCACCAACAATCCCTGGATAACATTATTAAAAGTTAATTTTAATTAATCCTAAATCTTATTTAAGTTGCACAGCAATATTGCTAATGTTTTAATCCCCCCCATGTCACATTTTGTCTGTGTTACATATAAATGAATATAGAAAAAAGCATTAAACTTACATTGAAATATTAAAATAATATTTACATCACTACTAGTTAAAAGCCAATGTTTTCCAATAAGAACTGATAGGAGTTCTAAGCTCATGATTAATGCAACATTTTAAAAACTAAAAGTTGTTTGTTCTAAAGTATTTTGTGAACAAATTGAGGCTGATTGCGTAAAATCTTTAATAATAATTACTTATTACATACCTAAACCACTGTATTTTCTTCTTTATATATCAAATGCAACATTTATCTACACTATGATGCTGTGCCTAGTAAGCATCAGTTCTTCATTGAATTTTCCATATTAACAAAAACCAATATTTTCTACTTGGCTAGAACAGCAGCAAAGCAATATTGCTATATAACTGATGGGTTCTCCCAAACTCTTTTTTTATACTTCTGACACTGTTCACTTCTGAAAGTTATGAACAACTTTTACTTAAAATGGTCTGTAAAATACAACTAACAAGTAACCTGGGTGTCCTTCCAGTCAAATAGATGCAGCAATAAATGAGTGTGTGACAGGGCAGACAACTAGTATTTGCTCAACTGATAAACTCAATTGGAAAGAATTAGTGATGAATATTTGTGTTAATGTGGGCTAAATACTGGAAGTTCTACTACTGGGAGAAAAAACAGTTCTCATGTAAAATAACTACCAACGACCTACTTAACCTATACCAGATCCTGTTATTATCGCTATGTTTATCATCCATTTACTTTGATGAAAGGGTAATTGCTTCACCATAATCACCCATTGTGGTGTGAATCAGGAAACCCACTAACCACGGCCTTCAATGGAAAATGTGCTGTCGGAGCAAAACAGGGGTTGTAGATAAACTTAATTTTCTGGGTTGGGGAGGGGGATGGAAAAGGAAGGGGGAACCCCTTATAGCTTCTTTCTTACTCTAAAGCTTACTTTTGTTCTACATCATAAATCAACAGCAATACTAATATGGTTCTTAGATCTTCATAGCACCAGCCGCTAAATTGCATTAACCCCCTTTATGCAGGGGATGTTTTGTTAAATCCTGTCCACAATAATTGACAACGTAATACACAAATAATTAATCCATAACTGTGCTACAGAAGACAATGGATTGGAGGAGAATAAATTATACTTAGAGCTTCCGACTCACTAATTGTACCACTGATGGTTACAGGTGATAGAAAGTCATGAGACTGGAAGATGCTGTTGAGGAAACATTAGTGAGTTGCTGCAGGACATCTTATAGATAGTGCGCACCATACCCATAGTGTGCCAGTGGTGGAAGAAGTGAATGTTTAAGATGGTAAATGGAGTGCTAATCAAATTAACTGCTTTGTTCTTGAAGGTGTTGAGCTTCGTGAATGTTGTTGGAGCTGCATTCATCCACTTAATAGGGAGAGTATTCCAACATATTCCTGAATTGTGCCTTGTGGACGATGGAAAGATGTTGAGAAATTTGGTGAGTCATTCACAGCAGAATCCCCAGCCTCTAATGGAAAAGAACCGATCCAAAGAAGAAATTGAATATTAATCATCCTGTAAGCATCAGCCAGAACTTTAGTACTACAAACCTGTGAAACATGCCTAGCAATTCACACGCTGAAGTTAATGGTGTGCAAACAGAGATGCCGAATGACGACATGAATTCTACTGGCATAATCCAAAACTACTGCTTTGGTACACTTAAATAATCTATGTTAATCAGGACAATAGCAGCACTAACTTTGACTATACTATCTCAACATTCAAATTGTGGTTTCTTCAGCACGTTGACGCATCAGGTATGAGTAACAGAAATAGCTGTCAATGAGCTATCAAATGCAAGGTAAACTTGTTACACTATTCTGAAATGTCCATCTTGTAAACAGAAATTGAATTTCTGGAAACTACAATGAAAGTCACAAAGTAAAGACCGGAAGGATTCTCATTGATCAGAAAATGATTCATCTTTATGAGGAAGAGGGAAAACATCACCACTCACCATGACCTTTTCTTTCTTTGAAAAACTCCCTAAACAATGGTGTTGCTACTGCTGCTGTAATAAATGCACATTTTGGTGAAAATATTATGGGAGATTTCTCCCTTTTACAATTGTGCTGTCAAGAAAATATCCACTTAACTATATTGTCAGCTATGACCATTACATCCCTTTTTAATCCTCCAACGTCAATGCTCCCTTGCACAATAGTACTATGGTTGGTTTGTTCATCCTCCCTCCCTGTGGTCACTAATGGGTCTTGGTTTGAAATGGGGCTGTAGTTTTCAATGACGGAGGATGAGTTTTATGTGGAGGAAGGGGATGACAGCTGATTTGAAAGGCTTGGGGTTAGTATAAGGGAGGAGGAGATGGTTTACAGTATCAGCTCACATCGTATACCATATGGTCAAACTGTTTGACGATACCATGCCAAATCAATGGGTTTGCACTGAGTACTGCAAATTGTCAGGTACTGAACAACCCATCTCGTGTAACACGTTCTATGAAATTTCACAAAGCACATCCATTTCAACCTGACAAATAAAGCAGTGCAGCATTCACACATCATATTACCAATAATATATTAGTCACATTATCATTTGGCACCGCTTCATACGCTCAGGTGCTTTAATTTTGTTTTTGAGAAATATTTTGTTGAGGCATTTACATATTTACACAACAAACAAAATCACAAAACAAAGCAAGTCATCAGGGCTGCAAATAACCAACTCAGCAAAATACCTAACACCCCACCTTCCCGCCCCCCACTCCCCAACATTCCCATTTGAAAACCCCCCTACAGCCGGGGGCTGGCGTGAATCCCGGCCCCGCCAGTTGCCGAATTCTCCGGCACCGGATATTCGGCGGGGGCGGGAATCGCGCTGCGCCGGTTGGCGGCCCCCCCCGGATGGGCCGAAGTCCCGCTGCTAAAATGCCTGTCCCGCTGGCGTAGATTAAACCACCTCTCTTACGGCGGGACAAGGCGGCGCGGGCAGGCTCCGGGGTCCTTGGGGGGGGGGGCGCGGGGCGATCTGGCCCCGGGGGGTGCCCCCACGGTGGCCTGGCCCGCGATCGGGGCCCACCGATCCGCGGGCGGGCCTGTGCCGTGGGGGCACTCTTTTCCTTCCGCCTTCGCCACGGTCTCCACCATTGCGGAGGCGGAAGAGACTCCCTCCACTGCGCATGCGCGGGAATGCAGTCAGCGGTCGCTAACGCTCCCACGCATGCGCCGCCCGGAGATGTCATTTCCGCACCAGCTGGCGGGGCACCAAAGGTCTTTTCCGCCAGCTGGCGAGGCGGAAATTAGTCCGGCGCGGGCCTAGCCCCTTAAGGTTGGGGCTCGGCCCCCCAAGATGCGGAGCATTCCGCACCTTTGGGGCGGCGCGATGCCTGACTGATTTGCGCCGTTTTGGGCGCCAGTCGGCGAACATCGCGCCAATACCGGAGAATTTCGCCCCTTAACTTTTCTCGAAGAAGCCAAGGAATGGCTGCCACCTCCAGGCAAACCCTTCCCTCTTTTTTTTTTGCCTGAGAACTCTACCAGGTCACCCCCCCCCCCCCCCCCCCCCCCAACCCCAACCCCCCGCGAGTCTCTCCATTCTAATATCCGTCTACCAGGGAGGCAAAGGCTAAAACATCGGCCTCTCTCACCCCTGGTCTCCGGGTCTTCTGACACTCTGAAAATCGCCACTTCTGGACTCGGGTCCACCTTCACCTTCAGGACCTCCGACATAACGTCGGCAAACCCCTTCCAGAACCCCCGAAGCTTCTGGCATGCCCAAAACATGTGAGTCGCGGGCCCACCCGCACACATCTGTCTTCCAACCCCGCAAAAAACCTGCTCATCCTGGCCACCGTCATATGTGCCCTGTTGCGCTGTGGACCACCTTAAACTGGATAAGGCTAAACCTAGAGCATGAGGAGGATGCATTCACCCTCCTCAGGGTCTCCTCCTACAGCCTAGCCTCCAACTCCCTACCCAAACCCTCCTCCCACTTGTTCTTCACTACTCCTATCGGGGCTCCCTCCCAATTCATCAATTCCTTGTAAATTTCCAACACTTTACCTTCCCCTATTCCTGTTCTTGTCCTGCAGCCCCTGGGCAGCAGGTGAAGAAAGGACGGTACCTGCTTCTGGACAAAGTGCCTCACCTGCAAATACCAGAACCCATTTCCAGCGGGTAACTCAAATTCCTCCTCCAACTCCTCCAAGCTCGGAAAGCTGTCCTCAACGAATAGGTCCCCAAACCGCTCAATCCCCGCCCGTTAACACCACCGAAACCTCCATCCAGCACCCCCGGAACAAACCGATGGTTCCCTTAGATTGGTGCCCAAACCAAGGCCCCTCCAAACTCAGGTGTTGCCAGCACTGTCCCCCACACCCGCAGGGCCGCCACTACCACCGGGCTTGTGGAGTACCTGGCTGGCGAGAACGGCAAAGGCGCTGTCAATAGTGCCCCAAATTTGTATCCTTGCAGGAGTCTGCCTCCCCTTCTGCTCCCACATCGACCCCTCCCCCACTATCCATTTCCTATCCATAGCTGTGTTCGCTGTTCAATAATTGTTCATGAAATTCGGGAGAGCTAATCCGTACCCCCCCCCCCCCCTCCAGCAGCACCTTCTTCACCCGCAGGGCTTTACCCGCCCACTCAGGTGCTTTAATAAACATATTCATACCCATGGGTAAAACTAGTGACTAACTAGACATTCATAACTTGACAGGACCAGAGGAGTTGAAAAAGGCATGGCACAAGCAGACCTTTGTGGCATATACTGCATCTTTTGGGAGGTTCATATTCCTCTGACGAATCCTGTTTTAGCGTGAAATTCAACAAATTCTAATTCCATACAGGCAGATGTTTTCTGCGGTTGCAAACAAGAATCGAGGATAGTATGTTGTTGCCCTGGTTCTAAGGTCAGGGATGTCATGGAGCGGCTGCACAACACTCTCAAGGTGGAAGAGCAAACAGACAACTATCATGATCCATATCAGTACCTACGGCATGGATAGAACACAGGATAAGGTCGTGCAGGCAGATTCCAGGAAGCTAGGCAAAACCTCAAACCTAGCAAGCAGGATCTTAAAAGTAGTGACCTCCAAATTATTTCTTTTGGATGCACCAGTGAGTATAGAAATTGGAGGGTAAAACAGATGATTGCATGGCTGGAGAGATGGTGCAGGATGGATTCTTTCAGATTCCTGGACCATTGGGATGGGTTTTGGGGATATGGCTACTGTGCAGGTAGTTCATGTTAACCTGAAAAGAGCCAAGATCTATATCCATGCAGGACAGTTTGTTAGTACTTTTAGGGAGGGTTTAAACTCAATTGGTGTGGTATCAGAACCAGGAGGTAACGTCAGAGAGGAAAAACAAGTTTGTAAAGAAATGGGAGAAACAGGCAGCACTAAAATAAGAAAAGTCATGAGATGGGGTCTTAAAAGGAAAGCTAAATTGGGTTTGCTATCTACATACGTCAATTCAGAGTGTGGTAAATGAAGTCAATTTTGGTGGTGCACTGGTCAGTGGTTTTTGCCAAATCATCTGCAGTGCCCTGTGGTTGATCTCTACCATAAATCTTTGTCAAATGGATAGGTCTAGAAACGCATGATTCCAAACACGAAAGACGTTTCCCACTTGATGTTGAGCAGTTGAGTTGCATTACGGACAGAGATTTTGAAGCAAATGCAATCGGTTTGTCTTTTTGTCCCATACCAGGGAGTTATCTACCTTCTAGGTAGTTGTCTCCCTAGGATCACAAAATTGTGATGTTGATGCTTCTGGTAATGACTGTTTCAGTGTATCAAAGGGGTATTGGTGGTCCGTGTGCCATGGGAAAGGCACATCTTTTTGAAACAATTCCTTAACGATGAAGATATTTAAGCAAAATTGGGCATGCATGGAAACAAAAAATTAATGAGACCTAGATATCTTTGAAGATTGTCCTGATCTTGAAGAGTTGGCATGGCCTTAATATTCTCTATTTTACTTGGACTGGGAAATGCACTGGAATATATAGAATCAAAGAAATTGATCATCTTTATGTTGATATGCACAGTCATGTTCTTGCCACAACAATCATGCCATCTGCATAGTGCTTGTATTACGATCCATGTGAGTTTGAAAGAGATCCTAGTTAACAGATAGCCTGAACGGTATTGCCCGAATGGGGTATGAAATGTAGTAAGCTTCACAAAATGGACTGACCAGTTAACCATGCTTGGCATAAAGCTTGACAAGAATTTTGCACCTGCAAAACTCAGATTTAACTCTTCTAAGATAGGTATTTTGCAAGGACAACATTTCAAAGCTGCATTTAAATGTTGCCCATCGAGGCATACTCTCAATGGGCCATCCTTCTTTATGACACGTGATTGAATTACATCAATATTTGTGCCTGTATGCTCATCTAATGATTCCTTCTTCTGTCATTTTGTCTAGTTCAGCCTTCAATTTGTCTTGTATGGGGAAGCTGCACTTACGAGGTGGATCAACTGACAGACTTGCATTCTCCTGCAAGTGTAGTCTTGCAGGTCCCTTGAACTTGTGAATTTTCACAAAACTTTGTGAATATTTCAATGTTAAGTCATGGCTGAGGCAATGGGAATAGTTTCTGAGGGTCATCTGCTTTGGAACATCTGACAGATTCTACGGCTTGCTAGCAACGTGATGTCTAGATATGCTGGTAGACCTGCAATCACTGGGCCTTTAGTTTCCATGATGAATACAGAAGTTTAACCCGATTCTGAACTGGTCTCCCAACATAGTCCATACCTTTTGGGGTTCCTTTAGCTATTCATCTGTTAATCCTGATATATTCAGCCTCAATTATTCATTCCAAATTACTAGGCAAATTATAATTGTGCGCGTGTCTGGTTAGACACATTTGAATCAAGAAACCATAGCGCTGTACACTGTTTAAACAGTTGTATAGTAGGTCAGGTGTATCCAATTCAAATTGTGGAATTTTGCAGATATCCTGCCAAATCTCTTTGACCTTCTTTGTTCTGCTGTACCTAGAATAAATGTTGCTACAGTTGTTTGTGTGCATTTTTCCAAAGCTCCGTCTGCGAAGATGGGTTGTGGCAAGATCGCAGCATGGAATAATATCTTTACATTTTATTCCATTTATTGTTCAGCAACTTCCAAACCCACATGTGATAATCACAACAGTCACTGGTCCAATTTTTATGACTTTTTTTGTTTGACTGTTCTTGTTCGCTATTGACTCAACCCACACCCTGGTCCCTCGCCTTTCCTGACTGAGCTAACCCCTGAATGCACTGTCCTACTAATGGAGCTGACAGGCTAAGGATGGCAATCTAACTATAAGATTTTTGTCTGCTTGAGCACTAGCTCAACACGGTTTTCAATACTCTGATCCTGTGACTTCATTGTGGTATGACCTAAATGTGAAAGGTATTCTCATGCTATGTGGCACGATCTAAGGCTGTTTACCATTTCACACCTGTACTTAATCTTGCTGCCCAGTGTCTCACCACCGCTAATCACCATGTTGTGTTCTTCCAATTATATAATATCTCGGGCTATTTTGCAGTACAAGACACAAGTTACCCTCGCTCACAAAGGATTGGGTAAGCATGTCATGGGTTCATTTATTAAGACTCGGCACATGAAAACAGTTATAAAACTTGAAGACATCAGAGCTGTGTGTGCAGTCTGCTCAAAGCAAAAGTGAAATTAAGAATGAATCACATGACAAACTTCCCTTCTAGGGATGTCATGTTGATATCCCTTAGAGACATATCTCAACACCATGGTAACTTGAGGTAAACTGGCATATTTCAGGACTGAAGTGGTGGCCTGAGGCTCATTCATGAGTTTGTGTGATATACAATGAGCAGTGATTGGATTCGTGTAGCATTATCCGACAGGATATCTTTGATGCGGCCTATTGATGTGACTGGATGCCAGTTGAATACAAATCATGGTTTAAACAAAGGCCGCAGAATATACCCGTGCTTTCAAAAGAAACTTCATAAGACAGTATGATTTGTCAATATAGCAAACCAACCCAATCCCCTGAAAAGGCTGAAGGTACGGAGACCTCTACTGCAGTTGAAGAAAGAAGTTCCTGCATCTTGGTGGCACAAGAACTCAAAGAGAAAGAGAAAAACCAACTGATAATCAGGAAAAGAGTTTACATAGCCACAGGAGAAAGCCACTTTGAGTGATTGTAAAAGTAAAGTCGCCATGGTTCCATATGACCATCGGCTGCCTTTGATGGGAAGCTGACAGTGGTGATTTAACCTGATGATCGCCACATCTCAGGCGAGGGGCAAGGTTGAGAAGTCGGGTGATTGTATAAACGTGATTAATACCATAATCGAGTTTGTTTTTTATTAAAAAGTATTTTTATTAAGGTTTTGCAGAATTTTTCACAATAAAACAGTAGTAACAATAATAACAAAACAAACTAGAGTGAACTAGGGAGGCAAAGGCCAAGATGTCGGCCTCTTTCGACCCCTGAACTCCCAGGTCTTCTGACACGCCAAGGATCGCTATCTCTGGACTCGGCACCACCCGTGTGTTAAGCACCTTGGACATTACCCTTGCGAACCCTTGCCAGAACTCTCTAAGCTCCGGGCAAGCCCAGAACATGTGGACATGGTTTGCAGGCCTGCCCTTGCACCTCATACAACTGTCTTCTACCCCAAAAAACTTGCTCATTCTCGCTGCCGTCATGTGCGCCCGGTGGACCACCTTAAATTGAATTAGACTGAGCCTGGCACATGATGAGGAGGAATTAACCTTGCCCAGGACCTCTGCCCACAGACCCGCTTCCAACTCCTCACCTAGCTCCACCTCCCACTTGCCCTTGAGCTCCTCCACCGGGGTTTCCTCCGCCTCCTGTAGTTCCTGGTAGATATCCGACACCTTCCCCTCCCAGGTGCCGGAGACCACCCTGTCCTGCATCCTCAGTGGCGGCAGCGTCGGAAAGGCCACTACCTGTTCTTTCAGGAAGGCTTGTACTTGCAGATATTTAAAGGCGTTTCCTGACGGCAGATTAAATTTGTCCTCTAGCACCTTCAAACTGGGAAAGCTCCCATCCTTCTGATGCCTGTCCTCTGCCAGCTCTGGAACCAACCATCCATCCTACCCGGGACAAACCTGTGGTTGTTACATATCGGGGTCCAGACCGACGCTCCCTCCACCTTCTTGTACCTCCTCCACTGTCCCCAGATCTGCAGTGTCGCCACCAACACCGGACTTGTGGAGTAACGGGTCGGTGAGAACGGCAAAGGAGCCGTTATCAAAGCTCCCAGACTAGTACCTTTACATGACGCCGCCTCCAGCTGCTCCCACGCCCCCCCACCCCCACCCCCACCCCATCGCCCACTTCCTAATCATCATAATCGAGTTTGTTATCATTGACGCATTCATCGGGCTGAAATAAGAGCAGGAAAGAGAAAGTATGAGAAGAGTCTGGCAGCCAATAGTCCTCTTTAGGCACATAAACAGTAAAAGGGTGGCAGAAGGAGACAAAATACGGACCATACAGATCCTATGGATGTCGGAGGACACATGGAGGTAGGAGGCATGGTTGAGATACTAAATTATTACTTTGCATTTGTTCTTCCAAGGAAGAAGATACTTCCAAGTTCATTGTGAAGGAGATAGGAGGCACTGGATGGTCTACAAATTAATAATAGGGAAATACCAGAAAGGCTTGCTGCACTGAAAAATTGATAAATCTCAGGACTGGATCAGATGTATCAATTCGGAGGGAAGGATTGAAGTTGAAACAATTTGATGGGAGTATTTTTGAAGGGATAACAAAGAGACTTGATGAATGTAATAGAGTTGATGTGGTGTATATATGGTCTCCCAGAAAACATTTCATAAAGTATCGCATGGCAGCTTTGTCAGCCAAATTGAAGCCCAAGAAATAAAGTGCAGTGAAAACAGAGAAACAAAGTTGGCTGAGTGACAGGGCACAGTAGTGCTGAATTGTTTTTTTTTGTTGCCTGGATGAAGGTGCACCGTGGAGCTCCCAGGAGGTCATTGTCAAGCTGGTTGTTTGGACAGACATGTGCAATAGTGCATAGTAATACATTTTGGCAAGAAGAATGAGAAAAACAATATAAAATAAATGGTTCTGAAGAGGCTGCAAAATCAGACGGACTGGGAAAATGTACATAAATCGTTGAAAGTGGGAGGGCAGGTTGAGAGAGTGAAGCGCCACACTCGTGTCATGTGCCTGCAAATATAAGACGATGGACAATTTTTTTTTTTTTTTTTTAAAAAGCAACATGGAATATGGACTTTTTACCTTGAGCGAAATGGGCTGGAGGTCAGGTGACTTTTGATTTCTGCAGACAGGGATTAACTCATGCCTCTGAGAAGTCATTAAGATGTGTAGAGGATCTTCCATTGAAGAGACATTCAGGATGCAAGCAGGTGTAAACAGCATTATTCATTCCCCACTGTGCGGCAATGGCTTGTGACATCAAATCAGTTGCGCGGATAATGGAAGTATCAATTCCATGGTCACATGGTCGAAAATGGTTTGACATAGCAAATCTTATTATTCCAAGGACAGGCCACGGCAAGTCAGTCTGGTACCACACAGTACAGAGCACCCATCATCTCCCAGCAAGGAGAAAAAAAAACCTTAATGTAAATACAACGAAACAGACAGTCGTCCCAGGCAGCGGGCAGATGGCTAGCTTGTTTACACCTGCAAGATTATAATTCTTCTCTAAAAAAGCCCGGCACAACTTCATATTAAAACCCAGAAACTTACAACCTCCATTTAACTTCAAAAAAAACCCAAGAGAAACCCTTCAGGTCTGCAGCATTTCCCAAATTAAAGGACTGATTAAGAACAAGGGACTTGCTAATCAAAGTGAACGTTTCTTCTCCAGAATTATTGTTCTTGTGTGCGTGTGGTTGTATTCACATTCAGATGATGTGTAAATAAATGTTTATGCTTTCTCTTTTGATTTAAAATTATTCAAAAGCATCTTTCGTATCTATTTTATAAAATCGCAACATTCAAAATGTTTAAAATAATCCTTCTCAAAATATATCTCTTGTGGCAGTCAACCTAGAAGTGGGGACAAGGAGGGAAAGTTACCCACCCACCTGTCCTGTTCGTAACACGAATAGAAGCATACAGTACTAAAGCAACCATGTTATGGTGAATGTTTATAAAACAGTGATTTGACCTCAATTGGAACATTATACCCAATTCTGGGCACCACACTTTAGGAAGATTTGAAGGCATTGGAGAGGGCGCAGAAAAGATTTAGAAGAATGATTCATGGGTAAGAGGGACTTCTGTTACGAGGATAGATCAACGAGCTGGGATTGTTCGCCTCAGCGAAGGAAAGATTGAGAGGACGTTTGATGGAGGTGTTCAAAATCACAAGGGGTGTAGATGAATTGCTCTTGCTAGAGACTCGGCATGGTCAAGATGAGCCAAATTGCTGCCTTCTGTGTTGCAACCATTCAATGGTTCTGTGATATCACTGAGGTTTCAGAACTCATTTAACATAGATAAACTCCAGTTTGCCCAGGATAGTAAGCACACACGGGAGGAAGTGGCTTTGTCAGATATGATGCAAAAATAGTTCATAGATATTCTCCAAAGGAAAGAAAACATGCACAAAATTGTTTTCTACAGGAAACTAATTTAATATTTATCTGATAAAACTGATGTGATTATTCATCTTCATTTCTAACTGTTGATATTCCTGTAAAGGACAATCATGTTTTCAGAAAAGCAGGAAGTAGAACTGTTGAACGTTCAGTCATTAATGACTAAGTCATTCACCTGACATTAAAAATATTAGCACTTCTATATAATTCATAGATTTACATGACGCACCACAATTCCAAATAACGAAAGTTCAGCATAGATGTTCCTGGACAGTCACATAAATTTTAAAATAATCATACACATCAGCGGTTTTGTTGCATCTAAACTTTGTGCAGAAAATGGGAAATTTACGTGGCTATGGCAGAACAGCAGGGAAGTTTGATTAGTTGAACAGCTTTTTCAATCTTTTGCAAAAAGAAAATGGCCTCTTTCTATGCCACTTGATTCTAAGTGCCTAAAATTTAGTCATACACAACATAGGAACTGCAGTGAATCCTTCACCCTGTTCTGACATTTTATTTGTTCAGCCCCATTTACCTTCCTCTGTTCGACGTCACTTGATAAAATCTTTATCTAACAAAAATCGATTGATCTCAGTTTTCAAAGTTTGAATTGACCCAGCACACACAGTTTTTGTGGAATGAGAATTCCGGGCTTTTACTTTGTGGGTGAAGGGAAGTTTTCCCATCTCAATCAAGAATGGCCTCACTCTAATTTTAAGAGTATGCCCCATTATTTTGGAATCTGCACCAGAGGCAATAGTTTCAGTTAATCTATTCTCATTTTAAATACCCCCATTAGATCACACGTCAATGTCACATGCTCAATGAAATATAAGTCAACCTTATGAAATTAAACAAAATGAAAATCGCTTATTGTCACAAGTAGGCTTCAAATGAAGTTACTGTGAAAAGCCCCTAGTCGCCACATTCCGGCGCCTGTTCGGGGAGGCTGTTACGGGAATCGAACCGTGCTGCTGGCCTGCCTTGGTCTGCTTCCAAAGCCAGCGATTTAGCCCTGTGCTAAACAGCCCCTTATGTAACCTGTTTCAAGATTTAACAATGTTGCGGCCACAGCTGATATTAAATGCTAGGATATTCCAAACCCCAGAATGGAAACGTGGAATGTCTGCTCTCAACTGTATTTTGCAAATTGGTACAATAAGAGGAAAGATGTGAAGACCAGTGAAGGATATCCCAGATGATTGTGTGATGATTTTAAACAAAATAAATGTTTATTAAACAGTAAAATACACAAGATGAATGTCAACCATCATGCGAGTGTCCCTTTAAGAAATGTTTGTATTATCATATGGCTTCAGTGATGTCATTGTGTGGGTGGAGCTGGGCTGTGGCTCTGAGCTTTACTTTCGGTTTACACTGTTGGAAGATGGATTCAGAAAAAGAAGGCTTCTCCTCTCTTTCTCTCTCTGCATGGTAAAATCTGTAAAGAATTCAAACCTACTGTTTTGTTAAAAGGGCTTTCCTGGTTTTACTGGATGTTGTTATCAAGTTGAAACAGCAGAGAGGGAAGTTATTAAGGGTTTTATATAGATATATAATATATATATATATATATATATATAGGGAGAGAGAGAGAACTGTAGCTGTGTGGGGTATTTATGTTTATAGTTAATAAAAATGCTTACTGTGTATCTTTATTAAATGTGAACTGAATTCGTAGAATAAACTTTGTTTTATTTAAAAGTGCTTACTTAAGGCCTTCTGTTGAATACAACCTGGAAAGTAGGTTCTTGTGCTCCTCGTAACCAAAATTAATAAACAGTTGTAGGTCAGGTGAACTCCATGATATACGTTAGAGTTTTCTGAACCCTGGCCCATAACACAACTTACAACATAATTAACTACATTAGAGGCTATTCACAGTGACTCAGATTTTCCAGCAGTTGTCACATAAAATGGGAAACCCGGGTTATTTTGCGAGTGGCCAATGACGGGCTGCCTCTCTCTACCGTGAAACACAAGGCAGGAGTGTGGAAAATCCCACCCAGTATCTTTAAAGTTACCCAATTCCAACACCCTCTGTTTTCCTAATCTCAGTGTTAAACCTCCCCAAACAACATCCCATAGATTTTAAAACTATTACAAAAATCCAGCATAATTATCACACCAGGTAGCTGTATCTTTTAGAGTTGCTTCCGACTTTGGATAGCGACAACCAGCTTCTCAAACAGGCTTTCTCCAGACATAGCTTGTTGCTGTGGGATGTGGTCTCAAAGCTGCCCGCTTGCATAGTGCGAATTTGCCTCTGACAGTATATTTTTCTTTTCATCTTCCCTCTTTTTATATTGCCTTATCAAATTTAACCTCCCAGAAATTCTCGATTACCTTTATTATATGCTCACCTTTAATAATGTAAGTGTGAAATTCACCCTCATCTTCCTTTTTGAGCTTTTACAATCTTTACTTTAACTTTTGACACACTATCACCCATTGTTAGCAACTTACCTTAGGTAATCATTTGTTACAGTGTTGTTAGTTAAGCAGCATATCAAAAACCTTACTTCCATCACTCAACCAGCCTGTATTGCTATGATTTATATTTAAAATAGTTTGTTTTTAAACATACATTATTCTGAACACATTCAAAATTATTGTACTCCTTGATTGTTTCATTTTATCACTATTTCCTAACATCACTTCCAGCCCTGGTATCATTCAGGTGAGTCTGCATTTCAGAGCCTTCAAGGTCAATATATATATTTTCTGTGATGCGGGGCGCAATTCTCCCATTGGGAGACTAAGTCTCGACGCTGGAGTGAAAACTGGAGTGTTTCACTCCGGCATCGGAGGCCGTTCCCAGCCCCCTATTCTCCCGCCCCCGGGGGGGGGGCGAGGAGCGACGCTGTGTCATTTACACGTGCTGGGCCTTGGCGCGGCGTAAAAGCGGCGCCGCATAAGTGACGCGACTGGCGCCGCGTAAATGAAGTCACCCGCGCATGCGTGGTTGCCGTCCTCCCGGCGGCTGCCTGCAAGAAGATGTCCGATGGATCTTGCGGGGCAGCGGAGGAAAGGAGATCCTCCTTCAGAGAGGCCGGCCCGCTGATCGATGGGCACCGATCGCGGGCCAGACCCTTTTGAGCCCCCCCCGGTGCAAGAACCCCCCTCGCCCCCCCACAAGCCGCCCCCCCAGCGTTCCCGCCAGCAGCGACCAGGTGTGGATGGCGCCGGCGGGAACCTGTCGTGTTGGACAGGCCGCTCGGCCCATCCGGGCCAGAGAATCGCCGCTCGCCCATTATCAACGGTAAGCAGCGATTCTCCCACCGGCCAGCCGTGATTCGCGCCGCGCCAGTTTGGGGTGGGTGGGAGAATCGCGTGCGGGCGTCGGGGCGAGACTCGCGCGGCGCCCGAGCGATTCACCCACCCGGCGTGAGGGGGGGGGGGGGGGGGGGGGGGGGGGGAAGAATTCCGCCCGTGGTGTCCAGAACTGAGTGTAGTATTTCAAAAGCACATTTTCCTCACTTTAGTAATCAAGCCCCATTGAGATAAAGGGCTAAAACTTTATTATCCTTTTTGCTTGTTTTTTATAATATATAATCTTTATTAGTGTCACAAGTAGGCTTACATTAACACTGCAATGAGGTTACTGTGAAAATCCCCTAGTCGCCACACTGCGGCGCCTGTTCGGATACACTGAGGGAGAATTCAGAATGTTCAATTCACCGAACAAGCACGTCTTTCGGGACATGTGGGAGGAAACTGGAGCGCCCGGAGGAAACACGCAGACACAGGGAGAACATGCAGACTCCGCACAGATATTGACCCAAGCCGGGAATCGAACCTGGGACCCTGGCTTATGTATCCATTTAAACAATTTAGTTAAAAGCAAAATGCTGCAGATGCTGGAATTTGAATCAAAAACAGAAAATTGTGGACAATCTCAGCAGGCCTGACAACATCTGTGGAGAGAGAACGGAGCTAATGTTTTGGGTCTGGATGACTTTTTGTCAAAGCTTTCCTTGGAGAATGCCTCTCACTTGCATCCATTGGCAATGACGGGGTGGGAGTTGCTGTTAAAATTAAAGCCACAGAATCATAGAATCCTTACAGTGCAGAAAGAGCCATTCGGCCCATCAAGTCTGTACTGACACTCAGAAAGAACACCTTACCTAGGCCCAATCTCCCGCCCCATCCTCATAACTCCTAAATAATGCTAAATAATGTGCCACCGTGCCTCCATTGTTTGGGATTAAATATTCCTCAGGATTTCTGGTTCTTGAATGTTTAATGACTTTGATGTGACATACTATAGCTTAAAACTGGGACGGATGGGAAATAAGATGGAAGGGATTTCCCTGTACACAAAGATAGCAGCATTAAATATGAGTGACATGTACAAATTTGCACCCAAAGCTGTGGATACAAAGTGTTCTGATTTCTGCACCATTTTCTTTAATGTACTAATGTACTCATACCCATATATCCACATCAATTCAATTACGTTTTTGTGGCGGTCCCTTAAAAAAAAGTCACAAAAATAATCCTGTCTCGGACAAAAAGATGCCTCGAGTCTCCACAAAAAAGAAGCAACTTGTTTTATTTTTCACCACTCAAGGTGTCTCAAATTGCTTCACATTTGCTGAATTACATTTCTTTAAGGTGCATTCACTTATGTTACATCAGCAAACATGGCAGCCATTTGCATGTAGGTTGTTTGTATGAACAGCAATCAGTTAATTTGTTTCGTTGGTAGTGTTTAAGACTTAAGCACCCATGAAAAAGTGCTGCCCTTCATAAACAATGCCATGGTTTTCTTTTAGATTTTCACCTGAATAGACAGGAAAAGTATCACTTTAAACATCATTTTGAAAGACGGCTCCTCGGAGTACATTGCAGTCTCCCAATATTGCACCTAGTGTCAGTTTTAAACCTGTAATTGGACTACTGCTGCATAGTTTCACATGTTTCTTGATCATTTCATTGAAGCATGCATTTGCTATTTAGAAATGGACAAAATGTGCTGAACGAGTAGGCAAAAAAAGAAACATTTAATGTAGCTGAATTATTTGAAGAACAAACAGGGTAAGCAGCAGACATTTGGTTTTTTTAAAAAGCCTTTGATCAGATACTGCATAATAGACTCATGACAAAGGTTATAAAATGTGGAGTCAGGGGATAAGTGGCTGAATGGAAATAGAAAACAGAGTAGGGATTAAAATTACACAGATTGGCAAATGGCAGGAAGTGCAGTTCCACAAAGATGTATGCTGGAACTACTGTTATTCACCATTTACATAAACAATTTGGACTCTGGGATCGGAAGTTAAATATCAATAATTGTGGATGACATCAAATTGGGTGGTGTAGCTAATGCAGAGGCACACTGCAACAAAATACAGGAAATGTTAATAAACTTGCAGATTGGGCACATAATTGGAACATAAACTTCAATATAGTAAGTGTGGGATGGTATATTTTAGCACAAAGGATAAAGAGGCCAGCATACTCCCTGGAAAACAAGTGCCCAAATAGGGCAGAGGAACTACAGGATCTGGGAGTACAGATGTACAGATCTCTTAAAGGTAATGATGCAGCTTAATAAGGCCATATTTATTTTAAAAATCAAACATCGCACCAAGATTCATTCCCAGAGGGACAGAATTGAACAGCAGAGAAGGTATATTAAACATGTACAGAATTTTGGACAGACTAGTTTTGGAATGTTGCGCACGGTTCTGGACTCTTATAAAACGGATATAGACGCATTAGGCTAGGTGCAAAAAAGAAAAGACTGATATCAGTACTAAGGGGTTATACTACCAGGAAAGACTGAACAGGCTGGACTCTTTTCTCCAGATAAGAGAAGACTGAAGGGTGACCGGAGTGTGGTCTAAATTTCAGAAAGGGTTAGATTGGGAAGATGTAGGACAAAATCTGAACCAGGGACCATAAGGCAGTCACCAATAAATCCAAAAGGGAATTCATTAAACCTACTTTACCCAGCAAACTATTGGGATGTGGAATTTGCTACAACCAGCAGTATTTGAGATGAATAGTACAGAGATGCATTGAAGGGGAAGCTAGAGAAGCACATGAGTGAGAAATGAATAGAAGTGTATTTTAGTGGGGCTAGAGGAAGAAGGGTGGGAGAAGGTTCATGTGGAGCAGAAACACTGGCATGGACCTGTTGGGCTAAATGGCCTGGCTCTGTATTGTACATACCTTGAAATATTCTGAAACTGTTTTAAGCACAAGCACGACATTGAGTAGAAAATCTAAAATTAAATTAAGTAACCCCGATTACTATTAGCAATCAGTACTACTAGTTGGAATCTTCCACATTACTCAAGATCATTCTGTGCCTTTCAACAACCCATTACAATTACAGTACCTGAGCAATTTTCTCTGTCTCTTGGAAAGCATGCTTCTCAAAGTGTTCCGCCAAATTGTTGAAGGTGTGATGTGCCAAATATTCACAGTTGCTGAGAACGATCAGTAGTTTTTGTTCCTAATAGGTTTAAATACAAGTGTTTAAAGTATTACCATTATTAGCTATTGCCTTGACTTACAATGTTTTACACTCCTCCCAAATCAGAAATTCTGTTTTGCTTCAGTGTTCCTAATGCACGAGGCGTGAGTGCAAGAAGGTTCACTGACATATGAAGACACAGGGAACAGATTTCCTGTCTGCTGCCGGAAAACAGTTACACGTGGGATCACAATTATTTTGCTCTGCTGTGCACAGGAATCTAATGTCTTTATCTGAATTTGCACTTTTTTAAATTGTGAAAAACCAGAACTACAATGACCAAGACAACCATCTAGCTCAGTAAAAAGTGAGGTAAATCTAAAGGGTTGCTGAAAATAAAAATTAAAGAGTCTACTCTGCAGCACCATTCAATTTCATCCTTCCTGTCAGGTATTAAGGATCGCAAGCTCCAACAAACCCATGCAGACCAGAGAGCCCCTAGATCTTTCATCCTTTCATTTCCCTCTGACCCCATCACTTCTTCCAATCTCATCTCTCCATGAATTAAAAATATCCTCCGGCCTTCCCACTCTCTGATACTAATAAAGCTGTCCTTCACAACAGACATAGCGACATCCCTACCTCAATTATAGTCGTTCTCCATTCCCATTTCTTGGTGTGGGGTCTTCCCTGCACTCAGTCGACCATTTTACTCATCTCCAATATTCTCCCTCCAGCTGAAGTCCTCCCACTGGCGTCTTAACCTCTCTGGACCTTGCTGTTGAAAACATCTGCCAAGTCACTGGCTCTCTCAGTGACTCTTCTCCCCTTGCTCACTCTAACCCGAGTCCCTCAACTTGCTGCATTCAATTCTCATGTTTACTCCCAACATTATCCCATAATTAGGACAGCACGGTAGCATAGTGGTTAGCACAATTGCTTCACAGCTCCAGGGTCCCAGGTTCGATTCCGGCTTGGGTCACTGTCTGTGCGGAGTCTGCACATCCTCCCGTGTGTGCGTGGGTTTCATCCGGGTGCTCCGGTTTCCGCCCACAGTCCAAAGATGTGCAGGTTAGGTGGATTGGCCGTGGTGAATTGCCCTTAGTATCTAAAATTGCCCTTAGTGTTGGGTGGGGTTACTGGGTTATGGGGATAGGGTGGAGGTGTTGACCTTGGGTAGGGCGCTCTTTCCAAGAACCGGTGCAGACTAGATGGGCCGAATGGCCTCCTTCTGCACTGTAAGTTCTATGATTATCAAATTTGTTGACAAGGGTGGTGCTGTTGCCTGGCGAACGGATCTGTACCGAGCAGAGGTGAAACACCAGCTGCCTGACATTGTCTCTTACCTCCCTCAAGACCATGATTCCATCACCAAACATCAGGCAATTGTTTCCAGGAGTGCCATTGACCTCATCTCTTCTGGAGGTCACCCCTCCATTTCCTCCAACCTCCTAGTCCCCTAATCCTGAACAGCCCATTTTAACCTCCTTCCCAAGATCCATAAACAAGACTGCCTTGGTAGACCTATTGTTTCAGCTTGATCCTGTCCCACTGAAATATATCAACTTTATTTTTTATCCTCCTGTCCATCTCTCCCCACCCTACATCACTGAGTCTTTTGACATCCTCTGTCACTTCAACAATTTCCATTTTCATCATGGCTCTCCAAATTTTCTACACCGTTCATCTGCCACCAGGACATTTTGAGGGATGGCCGCTTCTTCCTTGAATAGAGGCCCCACCAGTTTCCATCCACTACACTACTCTGCCTGGCTGAACTTGTTCTCTCATGGAACAACTTCTCCTCTCACTTCCTCCAAATAAAAAGCGTTGCTGTGGATACCCACATGGATCCGAGCTATGCCTGCCTTTTCATGGGATCTGCGGAACCATTCTTTGTTCCAGTCCCCTCCTTCAATCCTTTTTATGGCACACCGCTGATTATATCGGTGCTGTTTCCTGCTCACACCCTTGCCCTGTAAAACTTCAATCAACTTTGCTTCACATCTGCACCTTTTTCTCCCCTTCACATGGTCCATCTCTGACTCTTCCCTTGCACAACTTATGCATGTCTATTTCTGGAGATAGGCTATCAACATTCATTATAAACCCACTGACTTGCACGGTTACCACAATTACACTTCCACATACCAGCTTCCTCTAATGGCTCCATTTCATTCTCTCAGTTTTTCGAGCTCCATCGATTTGTTATGATGCAACCTTCAACACCAGTGCTTCTGATAGGTATTCCTCTTTCCTCAACCAAAGATTCGTCCTCACCATGTTTGGCAAGGCTGTCAACTGTGTCTGATTTATTTCCTTCATTTCTGCTCTCATCCCTTTTTCTTCCTCCCAGAACAATGATAGGATTTGCCTCGTCCTCACCTTCCATGCTATCAACTTCCATAATCAACAGATCATCCTCTCCCATTTCTGAAACCTCCAGTGCGATGCCACTACCAAACACATCTTACTCTCCCCTGCCCTTTCAGCATTCAAAAGGAGCCATTCGCTCTGCGACAACCTGGTCCACTCCTCAATCATTTCTAACAACCTATCCCCTTTCTACGTCACTTTTCCATGCAAGCACCTGCTCTTTCACCTTCTCTCTCCTTACCAGCCAAGGTCCTAAACATTTCTTCCAGGGGCAACAGCAATTTACATGTGTCTCTTTAAATTAAGTATTCTGTATTCATTGCTCACAATGCGGTCTGCTCCACGATAGGGAGGCCAAACGCATATTGGGTCATTGCTTAGTGGAAAACCTCCATTCAGTCCTCAAGTGTGACCCTCTGCTTCGGGTGACATGCTATTTTAATTCTCCACCATGGACTCACACTGACCAACCCTGTCCTTGGCCTATTGCAGGGTGTTTCAATGAAGCTCAACGGATGCTTGAGGAGCAACACCTGATCAATCAATTCAGCACTTCAGTGTCTTCTGGCAGTTTGGCATCATGACTGAACTAGGTCTCACCAGGTATTTGTCTACATTAGGTTTGCCCCAGTACATTTTAGACTCAAATTGGTGAGCAGAAAACTTCTAATGTGAAGGGATTTATAATCTCAAGGCATTTGGATTTCACTTTCCTACTATAACAAATGCATGATGCAATGTGCAATGCATCCATTCAAAAACAGGGATATTTTAAATAAGTATACATAAACAAAGAATGGGATGAACTAAAATGGCCGTGTAAGCAAACAAATACTTTTCTTCTATTGATTGAAAATTCCACTTGTTTTTTGACAGGTAATGAATGAAGAATAAAGCAATATAAACTATTGGAAGTGATTTTGAATCTTTAAATCATTCACATTGCTACTTTAAAAATAAATGAGTTTAATTTGAAAACATTAGCTTCTACTAAGACTGCAGTTTCTAGCCAATCTTATCCCTCCCAATAAGGTGATGACTAAATTATACAATAATAACAAAGTGGTTTGTTCGTTCACTGCCACACTCCAGCATAAGTACTTACCCAAATGTACAAAACCAGTAGTGTAAAAGCAACCTTAACAACTTTACATTCATCTGCCAAACAGAACAGTCCAAACGCAAAACAAAAGATCAAAGTTTTCTCAGAACACAAAAATAAGTTAATAAAAGTTATCTAATAGTTATTGATTTGGCAGACTGCAGTCTGAAATGGGGTAGGACTCCTAATTTTCTGAAGCATTTCCTATTAAGGAAGGAACTCCAGGGTGCTGAACTATTACTTGATAAAACATCCGTTTACCTCTCCCCAACAGATTCAAATCAGTTAAGATTATTCTTTGAATTTCCCAAACAAGAACAATCCAAATTCTTTGTAGAATCACAATACTGTAAAACATCAAAAATAGCTACACAATTAGGATTGATATTTTCACAAGTAAACCTAGTGAACTTACTGGGGTTGGATTGAAGCTTTCATGCATGCTTCCAAGCAAGTCTGGGGATGAAATGTCCACAGAAAGGCTCGAGAGGCTAGAAAGAGAAGAAACATTTCTTTCATAGTTAAAATAATTTCACATTTTCTGGTTTAATTGCACATGTGTAGATGCCAGAATTTGCTGTCAGTTTTACACAGTAATAATTGAGTATTAACAAGCTCACATCTCAACAGTCACTCCAGCATCCCTAAACTTAGTTTCTCCAGTCCACGTAAGGAGTAATGGCATAGAAACTTTGTCTTCCCAATGTCAAACTGGAGGAAAGTGCATATGTCACATGACGCATACATAGAGGGGAGTCCAGAGAGACGAATGGGAGGTTGAACTAGGTGTCATCAGCATAAACGTAAAGCTAATTTCGAATTTGGATGAAATAGCTATGGGTTAGCATTATAGAGGAAGAGACCAATTGAACGGCAAAACCCAACTACCAGCATGGTAAGAGAGTCATTGCTGGAGATCTCTGGCTACAATTGGATGCACACGAGGAAAACCAAATTCCCTGATGTCCAAAGTGGTAAAATACTTACTGTATGCTGTCTGAATCACCATCGGCTTTAGTACTCAGGTACTCCAAGGAATCAATGAACACCTTTAAGTTGAAAACAAGTAAGGTTATGCACATAAAAAGTAATAGCACCTGTCCTAACTTGACAGCATTTCCTAAACAGTTTATATTTTTAAGGTTACAATGAACATTCCATTATTGTCTAACAAATTAATTATAGAAGTTTGTGTATCTGACTTATTTCTGTCTTTAACAAGCTAGATTTTAATTTTGGACAAAGACTCAATAGTCTGAACGTGCTTCAATTGTTATGTTAAAGAAGTGCTCTATTTACATATACTATATATACACACACACACACACACACACATATTATATATACATGTGCCTGTACATGGATATGGAAATTTAAAATTAGACACAATTTCAGTAATTGCTGTTTTGATACTTTGGGTACTTTATTAACTGTTTTTTGCAACTATTCCAATTTAATAAAGGGTCATATAATCTGTGGGGGAGAAACTCATCCTCATTAGCAGCACGGTAGCATAGTGGTTAGCATTATGGCTTCACAGCTCCAGGGTCCCAGGTTCGATTCTCGGCTTGGGTCACTGTCTGTGCAGAATCTGCACATTACCCCCCTGTGTGGATTTCCTCCAGGTGCTCTGGTTTCCTCCCACAGTCCAAAGATGTGCAGGTTAAGTGGATTGATTATGCTAAATTGCCCCTTAGTATCCAAAAGGTTAGGTGGGGTTACTGGGTTACGGGGATAGGGTGGAGCCGTGGGGCTTAAGTAGGGTGCTCTTTCCAAGAGCCAGTGCAGACTCGATGGGCTGAATGGCCTCCTTCTCCACTGTAAGTTCTATGTTGATCCACTTCTTGAAATCATAAATGAGAGTCTGAGGGACCGCATGGTCTCTCACCTTTGACTCCCATTGGCAGTTTGTGCCTGCTACATTGGGAGTTGGTGACTTCCAAGCAAAACAGGCAATTGGAAAATGCCAATCAGGAGGATAACGCATGCTTTATGGTCCTACTGCTAAATTCAGCATAAACTGGGCAGAGTATGCGTCACGAGTCATATGGCCACATTTTCCAGGTCTACAGTTGTGAACATATTTTCAACAAAATAAGACCTGTACATTTTACCCCCAAATTTCACAATTAAATCAATAAACAGAAAAGCCTTTCAACATAGAATTCCTTAGTGCAGAAGGAGGCCATTCGGTCATCGAGTCTGCCCTGACTCTCCAATAGGGCCCTCGATCTAGGTCCTACCCCGTAGCCCTGCACACTGATCATGGCCAATCCACCTAACCTGCACATCGTTGGGTTGTAGGAGGAAACCGGAGCACCCGGACAAAACCCACGCAGACATGGGGAGAACGTGCAAACTATACACAGGCAGTCATCCAGAACTGGAATTGAACCCGGGTCCCCGGCGCTGTGAGACAACAGTGCTAACCACTGTGCCACTATGCCGCAGAACAGATGTTAAAAGCATTTAAATTTGCTAACGTTTTACTTTTATAAAAAGGTAAAATGGTATAATTTTAAAGTGTAGATAAAAGTTGTTATTTTCTGACCTTGTATGATTGTAACAGTAGTAGACTATGGAAATAGTTCACAAAGTTGGAAAATTCAGAAGATTCCAAAAAGAAAAGATTTAATGGTATATTTTAAATTTTAGATTATGCAACCTGATGCATAAAATGTACTTGGCAAAAGAAAAGGAGAGCAACGTAGAAAGAGAAACGCTTAATATTTCTATAAAAATCTTACATTGTGGATGGAGAACACATTCAAAAGTTATTTAAAAATTCTGCATCAGAGGAGTTAAAAATATCCTTCTGACGTCTACCCACCTTCATGATGTTGATGGACAGTTCATATACATGTTGGTTGTTCTTCTCAAGCTGAAATATCTGTAAATAAATGTATTTATTACTATGAAATGTGACAATAGGACTTTGTGCCCATGCAACTCCTAAGATCAAATATAATGGGCTGGATTCTCCGCCGCCCGGTGATGGTACGGAGTTCCCGGTGCGGTGGAGAATCCAGCGTTGGCCACCTACGAGCAATGGCATCGAGGTTCGCGCCCCATTCCAGCTGGGCCAATTTGGCCTATTTGCATCCTATTAACGGCTGGGCACCAGATTCTCCAAGCCTGCATGAATCTCTGGTCCTCTGGGCTGGGATTCATGAAGGTGCAAATTGCAGCAGGTATTTCCAGCGTGGCCCTGGTGTGGTGGATCAATGTGGTCATTCCTGTTGCCCCCAAAGTCCATCGGAGGGCCACCCTCTCCCACAGTGCATATCCTGCCCACCCCACGCCCACCAGACCCCCTACCGCTGCGCTCCACCCTCCCAAAAGTGAGACCTACCAGAAGAGAGGCCCGCACCAGAAATCCACCCACCCCAACCCCACTGCAAGAACTCCCACCAGAAACCCGCCCATTACAGAGACACCCACCAGAAGACAACCCCCTTCCTCCATAAGAGAGACCCCCACCATTACAAAGGCTCCTGCAAGGAAGCCCCCTCTCATCATTAGAGACCTGCTGCTTGGAAGCCCCCTCTTACAGAAACCCGTGCCTGGAAGCCCTCCATTACAGAAACCGGGGGCGGAATTCTCCTCCCCCACGGCGGGTGGGAGAATCGCCGGGGCGCCACGCGTGTCCCGCCACGGCGCCCCGACGGGATTCTCCCACCCACCCCCCCAAACCGGCACCACGTGAATCACGGCTGGCCGCTGGGAGAATTGCCGCTGGCCCGGGTGCACCGGGGTGGGGCCTCAAATGGGGTCTGGCCCACAATCGGTGCCCACCGATCGGCGGGCCGGCCTCTCTGAAGGAGATCCTCCTTTCCTCCACTGCCCTGCAAGATCCATCCAACATCTTCTTGCGGGGCGGCCTCGGGGAGGACAGCAACCGCGCATGCACGGGTTGGCGCCGGCCAACCCGCGCATGTGTGGGTGACGTCATTTACGCGGCGCCACTTTTAGGCGGTGCCCAGGCCCGGTGCGCGTAAATGACGCGACGCCGCTCCTAGACCCCCGGGGGCAGGAGAATAGGGGGCTGGGAGCAGGCTCCGACACTGGAGTGAAACACTCTGGTTTTCACTCCGGCGTCGGCACTTAAGACTCCCGATGGGAGAATTGCGCCCCTTGTCTGAAAGTCCCCCATTCCAGAGATCGCCGCCTGGAAGCCCTCAATTACAGAGACCCCTGTCTGGAATCCCCCATTACAGACAATCTTGCCTGGAATCCCCCCCATTACAGAGACCCCTGTCTGGAATCCCCCCATTACAGAGACCCCTGCCTGGAATCTAGAAAGCTGTCCAGACAGGGGAGAGTTAAAAAAATAATCACTGCTTTAAAACTCACCTGGACAACACACTTGCTGGCTCTGGTTGAAAAAGCAGCACTTGTAAATTCCTAGAATGGGAATATCACATCAGCAAGGCTTAAACTCCCTCAGGTCTTTGATCTGCAAGCCTTTCACATGCATCAATGTGAAACTTATTTTACTAGGCTGTGATTGACAGCTTGCACATACTGCCAGCTGACTCAATTGTTTAAACTCATTTTCCTTCACATATGAGTGGATTTCAAATAGCCTGCTATGAAACTAATTGCAATGTTTATAAACGTCTAGCTATGATTGACAGCTCTTGAACCACATCAAAAACAGTTAAGTGCTTTGTGCAAAGAAAAAGAGGGAGGGCACTTAAATGGCTTTGATTTGGTGCAAGAGCTGACTGTATGTGCAAGCTGTCAATCACAACCTGGTAAAGTCAATTTCATGTAGATGCCAATCAAAGTCTTGCAGATCAAAGATCTGAGGGGGTATAAAACCAACTGATGTGGTTTTCTCTTTCTAGGAATTTACAGATGCTGCATTCTCTGCCTGAGCCAACAGGTGTATTGCACAGGTGAGTTTTAAAGCAGTGATTTTTTTTCATGGTCTCTGACTGGACTGCTCTTACTTCCAGGCAAGGATCTCTGTAATGGGGTGCTTTCAGGCATGGGTCTCTATAATACGAGGGTTTCTGGTTGGGGCCTCTCTTATGGGGGCTTCCAGGCAGGGGTGTCTCTGCTGAGGTGTTTCCAGGCAAGGGTCTCTCTTATGGGAGGGGGGTCTTCCTGGCAAGGATTTCTCGGCGGCATGGTACCACATTGTTGCTTCACCTCACCAGGGTCCCAGGTTCGATTCCCGCTGGGGGTCATTGTCTGTGCAGAGACTGCACGTTCTCCCCGTGTCTGCGTGGGTTTCCTCCGGGCGGTCCGGTTTCATCCCACAAGTCCCAAAGACGTGCTTGTTAGGCGAATTGGACATTCTGAATTCTCCCTCTGTGCACCCGAACAGGCGGCGGAATGTGACGACTAGGGAATTTTTACTGTAACTTCATTAGTGTTAATGTAAGCCTACTTGTGACAATAATAAAGATTGTTACCTATTGGGGAGCTTCCAGGCAAGGGTTTCTCTTATGGGGGGTTTCCATGCAAAGGTCTCTTTTACAGGGGCCTTCCAGGCAGGGGTGTCTCTTATGAGGGGCTTCCAGGCAAGGGTCTCTCTCATGGGGGGCTTCCAGGCAAGGGTCTCTCTTATGGGGGGTGGTCTCTGGTTGGGGTCGCTCTGCTGGGAATCTCTAGTGGAGGATCAGTGAGAATGACCCAGAAAATACCGTGGTTGTGGGGGGCAGCCACTGGACCTCACTATTGGGTCGCCTGATCAAAATTGTGCCGGATAGCAGGATTTGTGACGGCACCCTCGCAAATTCAAGCATGGCTGGGATTGCTTGGTAAGGGATGGTGAATCGCCTCTCATGTGCGACCCAGCGTGAGCGTAAATCAAAGGCAATTCAATCTCCGACAGAAGAACATAGGGTGGGATTCTCCATTCCCCGATGTCGATTTCGTAATCGGCGATCGGGCAGAGATTCCCATTTTATGATGGAATGATTTTGTATGCTCCGCCTCCTCCAAAACAGCATCATCGAGGAGCACGCCGCACACCATTGGGACGGCCTCAGGACGTTACCTGAAGGCCCTCCCCTGATGCGCCGCCCCGGATGGGCCGGGATCCCGACGGCTGAGACTCATGGTCTCAGCGGTCGGGAACCCGGCACGGCAGCTGCAGACTGTGTCCAGTGCCGCCAATTATCTGGCGGGAGCCATGCTGCTGACCTGGGGGGGGGGGGGTATTAGGCAAGGGTAGGGAGGACTGGTGGGGGTTGGCCTGGCTGTGGCGAGGGGGTGTCCAAGGGGTCACTGTCTAGCAGGTCGGGTCCACGCATGGCCGGCGCCATGTGGTACGGCACGACCGCTGCAGGTCGTCGCCATGCACATGCGCGGCCATGGACCCGGCAATTCTCCAGGCATTTATATTGGGAAGGCCGTGTGTTTTACGTGGCGCAGCTGCTAACCCCTCAGCGGTTGGATGATCGGTGCTGGGGCCGGTAAGATGCCACGTAAAATGCCACGGATCCTCCGGACATAGCCTGGAAATCGGAAAATCGAGCCCATAGTCTCCCAAATGGAGAATTACAGTGACTGTATGCACCACCGAACACTAATTAAGTACCTAACTGGTCAACTAATGATGTTAATAGTACTCTGAAACGGACTGTTAAACATGGAACACAATACCATCAGGTATTAACTTCTGTTCGTTAAATAATAACCAAAATACGACTTCCGGTGACGGCGGGCGGGAGGCAGCCGCACATTGGAGGGCTCCCGTTCGGGAACGGCATTTTCGCAGAGTAACGCCCGGTCCTAGGGCCAGCGACGGCAGTAAAAGTCGGGGGATAGAGCAAGGAAAAGAAGGATGTCGAAAATCACCAAATAAACGGCCGGGAAAAAAGCGGCTGAAAGTCCGTTGGAGAGGGGAAAGGTCACCGCGGGGTCAACAAAGAAAATGGAGGCTGGAGCACCAGGGAAGGCCGCACTGCTTACGGCTGAAGAACTAACTAAGGTGATGGCTGCGGAATTCCAAAAGCAGTTGGCGCAGATTGAGAAATGTATGGAGATGGTGTGGAAGGAGATGAGGGAGGTTTTGAATGTGCTGGTGGAGGAGGCGGTTTCCCCGGTGAAGACGGCGGTGGCGAGCGCAGTGGAGGAGGTGCGAGAGCAAGGGGAGGCGCTGAAGGAAGTGGAGGAGACGGTATTGCAGCACGGTGATCAACTTGCCTCGATGGGGAAGGAGATGCGGAAGGTGATGGACACGAACAAGAATCTGAGAGGAAAAATGGTAGATCTGGAAAACAGATCCAGGCGACAGAATTTGAGGGTCGTGGGGCTGCCCGAAGGAGTTGAAGGACCGAAGCTGACTGAGTATTTTGCCGTGATGCTGGCAAAACTACTGGGGGAGGGGGAGGACTCCTCCCGATATGAACTGGATCGGGCTCATCGGTCGCGGAGGCCTGTACCAAAGGCGAGTGAGCCGCCAAGGGCAGTGACTCTGTGCTTCCGTAGGTACAGTGTGAAGGAGAAGGTCCTGAGCTGGGCCAAACAGAAGCGGGTGGTGCAGTGGGATGGAGCTGGTATACGTGTATACCAGGACTTTACGGTGGAGCTGGCGAAGAGGCGGGCTGCCTTCAACCGGGTGAAGAGGGCACTGTACATTGGCAAGGTGCAGTGCGGCATTGTATATCCAACGAAGCTGAGGGTGACTTACAAGCTCAGGGACTTTTATTTTGGAACGGCGGAAGCAGCGGAGGAGTTTGCGAAGGCAGAAGGACTGTGGCAGAACTGACAAATTGAGGAATGGTCATGTGCCGATGTAACCTCATGACTGTATTTTCTTCTTTTTTTTTGTATCACTGCGCGCGGGTATAGAGGCTAAAGGAGCCAATGTTGCATATATTTGGACAAGGGAAGGGACGGGACTTTCACTCGAAAGGAGGGCTCTTTGGAGAGTAGGTGGATATGCGGGGTTTGTGTGCTAAAAGGGGATCTTTGGGCTTTCCTAGGGCTGGGCAAGGGGGAAAGGGACCCGGGCGGGGGCCTCCACGCTGGCCGGTTTAAGCCGGCCAGTGAACGGGAGTGAGGTGGGGGGAGGGGCTGCGGCCATCGGAGCCTGACAGGACGGGGTCCGAGTGGTCTAGCCGGGGTGGAAAGTTGGGGGGAGGGAACCAAGGTTGGGGGAGGGAACCGAGGTTGGGAGGAGGAGTTTTACAAGAGGCATTGGACGGGAGGAGCTGGAGACTTGGGGTACAACTTTGGGGTATCATGTACGGTACTCTCTTAGAGGCTGGATGGCGTTGGTTGGGGGGGGGGGGGTGGGTGGGTGGAGAGCCGTGTAGATTAAGGGTGACTACGGGTAATCCCTGATTCTTTTTTGTCATTTGTTTATGTAAACAGGCGGGTTGAGGTTTGGGGGTTGGTGGGCGGATGGGACCGTTGTTATTATGGGGATTGACATATCTTGTTGATTATTGTTTATTGTTGATGGGTGTAAATGTGGGAGAAAACGTGAAAAAGGAGGAGAATGAAAGAAAAAATAATAACCAAAATGCTAGACAACGTTTCATCTGATATTTTCCGTTGATTGCCTCATACAAATTTCCCCCATCTACATATGCAAATGCCTTCATTTTATAAAGCAAAATTCCAAAGAAAATACAAATTTGCAGGCCATTCATAACATGATAAACACAAGATATTAATTCTAAAGGTCATATACACACATATTCCCACATAGCTCCAAATTCATTTCTGTGTTTTTTCAACTTTTTTTCTGGGACCCACTTTTGCCAACTGACGGACCTGCGCGACCCACGCCGGCCGACCTGCGCGACCCACGCCACGTTCATTTATCTTTAATGTGAAAGGGGAGCTGCTCACTCGAACTCACCTTATTTGTTTACAAGCTAAGTTTCTTCTTTGTAGGCTGTTAACAAAAGGTCCTGGAGTTCTGTAGAGAGCTAACACTAGCACTGCTCTGTCCTGCCCTGGACTGACCTGAGCTTCACTCTCCTGCAGATTCAGATGCGAGATCCTGGCCAGTAGGTACATACATAGAAAATGTATGGTCCAAGTTTATGTTCAATGGTAATCCCTAAAGTAGGGATTCAGAGATGGTAATACAATTGCATGTTAAGATTCTCCCTGGTTGGAGATGATCGTTGCCTGGCACTTGTGCAGCACAAATGTCAGTTGTCACTTTCGTCCAAGCATAAATGCTGGTCAAGTCTCAATCAGCGAACAAAGCCATTTCCGACTTTATGATCGACGGAAGGTCCTTGATGAAGCAACTAAAAATCGGTGGAAGGAGAACACAGCTTTGTGTTTTCCATGATTCACCACTGACTTCAATTTTACTCAGGATCCATGATGCTATATTCAATCGTATTCTGCCTTGATGTCAAAGGCAGACACTTTCACCTCATTTTTTCCCATGCTTGGACCAAGACTGTAATGAAGTCTGGCGGAACAGAAACTGAACATTGGTTAGAAGGTTACAGTTGAGTAGCACCGACTATCGCACCTTCCATTACTTTGTCCTGCAGAGGTGGGGGGGGGGTGAGTCCTGCAGGGAAGAGGGCCATGGGTGGGTCCTGCAGAGCTCAGGGGATGCATCCCATGTGGGGTGAGGGAGAGGGGGGGGGGGGGTTGCGAGATGAGTCCCGCAGAAGAGGGCATCAAGTGAAGAGTCCCATGGGTTTAGTGGGAAGGAATCCCTCCAGGGGTGGAAATGGTGCGAGGAGTCCCCTGGAAGTACATGCAAGTTGGCAGGAGCTCCGTGGGGTGGTCGGTGTGTACAATAGTTACCCAGAAGCTAGAAGTGCTTTTAATTCTTTGGGTAACAATCGATGTGACACAGTTGGAACCATCCAAAATTTGCCACTGAAATCGCATTTTTGGATGGATGGTTCCCAGCACAGGATTATTGCCCAATGGGCATTTGCACCCAATATTTCCCATCGGACATTTGCACCTCCTGGGCAAATGCCATGCAGACATTCCCTAGGACCTCTGGGAGGATTTGCGGTGGGGGGGGGGGGGGGATCTTTGGCATACTCCCAAGTACACGGTCCTGGTGTTCGGACGTTACGGCCCAATATTGTATTCAACTCTGCCATTACAACAGTGGCGACACTCCAAAAATACTCCAAAAAATATCATCGACACCGCAAACTGCCAGCTCAAAGTCGAGAGGATCTCCAAGAGGATCGCGCATATAGACACTGACATTAAGTTTCTACAAAGATGCAAGAAAGCAGACAAGATCCTGAAAGGGCTACAGATCACAAACTCACTCAAGTCGACCTACCACAAAGACTACGCTGAGAGACTCTGCCATTGCACCTCTCTCACACTCCTTAACCACCTCGTTCACCAGCTCGACAGCAGACGTCGAAACCTGGAAACCAAGAAAAAGTCCTTGGGCGAAATTCTCCGACCCCCCGCCGGGTCAGAGAATCGCCGGGGGCTGGCGTGAATCCCGCCCCCGCCGGTTGCCGAAGTCTCCGGCACCGGAGATTCGGCGGGGGTGGGAATCGCGCCGCGCCGGTTGGCGGGCCCCCCCGCGCGATTCTCCGGCCTGGATGGGCCGAAGTCCTGCCGCTAAAATGCCTGTCCCGGCGGCGTAAATTAAACCACCTACCTTACCGGCGGGACAAGGCGGCGCGGGCGGGCTCCGGGGTACTGGGGGGGGGGCGCGGGGCAATCTGGCCCCGGGGGGTGCCCCCACGGTGGCCTGGCCCGCGATCGGGGCCCACCGATCCGCGGGCGGGCCTGTGCCGTGGGGGCACTCTTTCCCTTCCGCCTCCGCCACGGTCTCCACCATGGCGGAGGCAGAAGAGACTCCCTCCACTGCGCATGCGTGGGAAGCTGTCAGCAGCCGCTGACGCTCCCGCGCATGCGCCGCCCGGAGATGTCATTTCCGCGCCAGCTGGCGGGGCACCAAAGTCCTTTTCCGCCAGCTGGCGGGGTGGAAATTCGTCCGGCGCCGACCTAGCCCCTCAAGGTTGGGGCTCGGCCCCCAAAGATGCGGAGCATTCCGCACCTTTGGGGCGGCGCGATGCCCGTCTGATTTGCGCCGTTTTGGGCGCCAGTCGGCGGACATCGCGCCGTTTCCGGAGAATTTCGCCCCATATTCTCAACATGCACTCAGGACGCAGCACCGCCAAACAGATGAGACAATGATACTACACCACCTATATGCACACCAAGAACAGGAAGCTTGAGAAACTCGGCATCACCACCAGCAGCAACCAAGCTACCCCCGGTACCACAGTAGAAAACAATACAGGGAAATCTATTGTCAACTCGTCGGACTACACCCTTCAACCAGACAAAATTGAAGTCCTCAGCAGAGGGCTCAATTTCTGCACCACCACCAAAATGGACCCCACCAGTCTTGCGGCAGACATGGAGGAATTCATCAGGTGAATGAGGATCCGGTAGTTCTTCCACAGACCCCAAGAGCCTGACAGCGAACCCAATGGTACAACCAATGAACCGGAGCAGCAGATCGAGAGATCTGCGGTGCGGCAACCGAAGAGGAAAGAGTCGAATTGGACCCCTCCGGAAGGCCGCTGCCCTAGACTTGACATGTATGTTCAAGCTGTCAGGAGTTGCATCAATGTCAGATTCATCAGTCGCATGCACAAGACAGTCCCGAACATCACCCAAGCACAACATAACGCCATCGGCGCTCTCAAGGCCAATCGCAACATCAGCATCAAACCAGCAGACAAAGGAATGGCCACCATCATACTGAAGAGAACAGACTACTGCAAAGAAGTGTACCGACAACTCAGCAACCAAGAACACAAGACAGTTACCCGCAGATCCGACCAAGGAACACACCCGTCAACTCAACAGTCGCCATGCACATGCGCGGCCATGGACCCGGCAATTCCCCAGGCGTTTATATTGGGAAGGCCGTGTGTTTTACGTGGCGCAGCTGCTAACCCCTCAGCGGTTGGATGATCGGTGCTGGGGCCGGTACGATTTTTCCCACATAAAATGCCACGGATCGAGCGAGGGAACCGTGGTTTACCAAGGAAGTGGAATCTCTTGTTAAGAGGAAGAAGGAGGCCTATGTGAAGATGAAGTGTGAAGTTTCGGTTGGGGCGATGGATAGTTACAAGGTAGCGAGGCAGGATCTAAAGAGAGAGCTAAGACGAGCAAGGAGGGGACATGAGAAGTATTTGGCAGGAAGGATCAAGGAAAACCCAAAAGCTTTCAATAGGTATGTCAGGAATAAGCGAATGACTAGAGAAAGAGTAGGACCAGTCAAGGACAGGGATGAGAAATTGTGTGTGGAGTCTGAAGAGATAGGCGAGATACTAAATGAATATTTTTCGTCAGTATTCACTCAGGAAAAAGATAATGTTGTGGAGGAGAATGCTGAGCCCCAGGCTAATAGAATAGATGGCATTGAGGTACGTAGGGAAGAGGTGTTGGCAATTCTGGACAGGCTGAAAATAGATAAGTCCCCGGGACCTGATGGGATTTATCCTAGGATTCTCTGGGAGGCCAGGGAAGAGATTGCTGGACCTTTGGCTTTGATTTTTATGTCATCATTGGCTACAGGAATAGTGCCAGAGGACTGGAGGACAGCAAATGTGGTCCCTTTGTTCAAAAAGGGGAGCAGAGACAACCCCGGCAACTATAGACCGGTGAGCCTCACGTCTGTAGTGGGTAAAGTCTTGGAAGGGATTATAAGAGACAAGATTTATAATCATCTAGATAGGAATAATATGATCAGGGATAGTCAGCATGGCTTTGTGAAGGGTAGGTCATGCCTCACAAACCTTATTGAGTTCTTTGAGAAGGTGACTGAACAGGTAGACGAGGGTAGAGCAGTTGATGTGGTGTATATGGATTTCAGCAAAGCATTTGATAAGGTTCCCCACGGTAGGCTATTGCAAAAAATACGGAGGCTGGGGATTGAGGGTGATTTAGAGATGTGGATCAGAAATTGGCTAGCTGAAAGAAGACAGAGGGTGGTGGTTGATGGGAAATGTTCAGAATGGAGTACAGTCACAAGTGGAGTACCACAAGGATCTGTTCTGGAGGCCATTGCTGTTTGTCATTTTTATCAATGACCTAGAGGAAGGCGCAGAAGGGTGGGTGAGTAAATTTGCAGACGATACTAAAGTCGGTGGTGTTGTCGATAGTGTGGAAGGATGTAGCAGGTTACAGAGGGATATAGATAAGCTGCAGAGCTGGGCTGAGAGGTGGCAAATGGAGTTTAATGTAGAGAAGTGTGAGGTGATTCACTTTGGAAGGAATAACAGGAATGCGGAATATTTGGCTAATGGTAAAGTTCTTGAAAGTGTGGATGAGCAGAGGGATCTAGGTGTCCATGTACATAGATCCCTGAAAGTTGCCACCCAGGTTGATAGGGTTGTGAAGAAGGCCTATGGAGTGTTGGCTTTTATTGGTAGAGGGATTGAGTTCCGGAGTCGGGAGGTCATGTTGCAGCTGTACAGAACTCTGGTACGGCCACATTTGGAGTATTGCGTACAGTTCTGGTCACCGCATTATAGGAAGGACGTGGAGGCTTTGGAGCGGGTGCAGAGGAGATTTACCAGGATGTTGCCTGGTATGGAGGGAAAATCTTATGAGGAAAGGCTGATGGACTTGAGGTTGTTTTCGTTGGAGAGAAGAAGGTTAAGAAGAGACTTAATAGAGGCATAGAAAATGATCAGGGGGTTGGATAGGGTGGACAGTGAGAGCCTTCTCCCGCGGATGGATATGGCTGGCACGAGGGGACATAACTTTAAACTGAGGGGTAATAGATATAGGACAGAGGTCAGAGGTAGGTCCTTTACGCAAAGAGTAGTGAGGCCGTGGAATGCCCTACCTGCTACAGTAGTGAACTCGCCAACATTGAGGGCATTTAAAAGTTTATTAGATAAACATATGGATGATAATGGCATAGTGTAGGTTAGATGGCTTTTGTTTCGGTGCAACATCGTGGGCCGAAGGGCCTGTACTGCGCTGTATTGTTCTATGTTCTATGGATCCTCCGGACATAGCCTGGAAATCGGAAAATCGAGCCCATAGTCTCCCAAATGGAGAATTACAGTGACTGTATGTACCACCGAGCACTAATTAAGTACCTAACTGGTCAACTCATGATGTCAATAGTACTCTGCAACGGACTGTTAAACATGGAACACAATACCATCAGGTATTAATTTCTGTTCGTTAAATAATAACCAAAATGCTAGACAACGTTTCATCTGATATTTTCCGTTGATTGCCTCATACAAATTTCCCCCATCTACATATGCAAATGCCTTCATTTTATAAATCAAAATTCCAAAGAAAACACAAATTTGCAGACCATTCATAACATGATAAACACAAGATATTAATTCTAAAGGTCATATACACACATATTCCCGCATAGCTCCAAATTCATTTCTGTGTTTTTTCAACTTTTTTTCTGGGACCCACTTTTGCCAACTGACGGACCTGCGCGACCCACGCCGGCCGACTTGCGCAACCCACGCCACGTGCATTTATCTTTAATGTGAAAGGGGAGCTGCTCACTCGAACTCACCTTATTTGTTTACAAGCTAAGTTTCTTCTTTGTAGGCTGTTAACAAAAGGTCCTGGAGTTCTGTAGAGAGCTAACACTAGCACTGCTCTGTCCTGCCCTGGACTGACCTGAGCTTCACTCTCCTGCAGATTCAGATGCGAGATCCTGGCCAGTAGGTACATACATAGAAAATGTATGGTCCAAGTTTATGTTCAATGGTAATCCCTAAAGTAGGGATTCAGAGATGGTAATACAATTGCATGTTAAGATTCTCCCTGGTTGGAGATGATCGTTGCCTGGCACTTGTGCAGCACAAATGTCAGTTGTCACTTTCGTCCAAGCATAAATGCTGGTCAAGTCTCAATCAGCGAACAAAGCCATTTCCGACTTTATGATCGACGGAAGGTCCTTGATGAAGCAACTAAAAATCGGTGGAAGGAGAACACAGCTTTGTGTTTTCCATGATTCACCACTGACTTCAATTTTACTCAGGATCCATGATGCTATATTCAATCGTATTCTGCCTTGATGTCAAAGGCAGACACTTTCACCTCATTTTTTCCCATGCTTGGACCAAGACTGTAATGAAGTCTGGCGGAACAGAAACTGAACATTGGTTAGAAGGTTACAGTTGAGTAAGTGCAGCTTGACAGCACCGACTATCGCACCTTCCATTACTTTGTCCTGCAGAGGTGGGGGGGGGTGAGTCCTGCAGGGAAGAGGGCCATGGGTGGGTCCTGCAGAGCTCAGGGGATGCATCCCATGTGGGGTGAGGGAGAGGGGGGGGGGGGGGGGTTGCGAGATGATTCCCACAGAAGAGGGCATCAAGTGAAGAGTCCCATGGGTTTAGTGGGAAGGAATCCCTCCAGGGGTGGAAATGGTGCGAGGAGTCCCCTGGAAGTATATGCGAGTTGGCAGGAGCTCCGTGGGGTGGTCGGTGTGTACAATAGTTACCCAGAAGCTAGAAGTGCTTTTAATTCTTTGGGTAACAATCGATGTGACACAGTTGGAACCATCCAAAATTTGCCACTGAAATCGCATTTTTGGATGGATGGTTCCCAGTACAGGATTATTGCCCAATGGGCATTTGCACCCAATATTTCCCATCGGACATTTGCACCTCCTGGGCAAATGCCATGCAGACATTCCCTAGGACCTCTGGGAGGATTTGCGGTGGGGGGGTATCTTTGGCATACTCCCAAGTACACGATCCTGGAGTTCGGAGGTTACGGCCCAATATTGTATTCAACTCTGCCATTGCAACAGTGGCTACACTCCAAAAATACTCCAAAAAATATCATGGCTACCATCGACACCGCAAACTGCCGGCTCAAAGCGGAGAGGATCTCCAAGAGGATCGCGCTTTAGACACTGACATTAAGTTTCTACAAAGATGCAAGACAGCAGACAAGATCCTGAAAGGGCTACAGATCACAAACTCACTCAAGTCGACCTACCACAAAGACTACGCTGAGAGACTCTTGCCATTGCACCTCTCTCACACTCCTTAACCACCTCGTTCATCAGCTCTACGGCAGACGCCGAAACCTGGAAACCAAGACAGAGTCCATATTCTCAACTTGCACTCAGGACGCAGCACCGCCAGACAGATGAGACAATGATACTACACCACCTATATGCACACCAAGAACAGGAAGCTTGAGAAATTCGGCATCACCACCAGCAGCAACCAAGCCACCCCCGGTACCACAGTAGAAAACAATACAGGGAAATCTATTGTCAACTCGTCAGACTACACCCTTCAACCAGACAAAATTGAAGTCCTCAGCAGAGGGCTCAATTTCTGCACCACCACCAAAATGGACCCCACCAGTCTTGCGGCAGACATGGAGGAATTCATCAGGCGAATGAGCCTCCGGTAGTCCTTCCACAGACCCCAAGAGGCTGACAGCGAACCCAATGATACAACCAGTGAACCGGAGCAGCAGATCGAGAGATCTGCGGTGCGGCAACCGAAGAGGAAAGAGTCGAATTGGACCCCTCCGGAAGGCCGCTGCCCTAGACTTGACATGTATGTTCAAGCTGTCAGGAGTTGCATCAATGTCAGATTCATCAGTCGCATGCACAAGACAGTCCCGAACATCACCCAAGCACAACACAATGCCATCGGCGCTCTCAAGGCCAATCGCAACATCAGCATCAAACCAGCAGACAAAGGAGGGGCCACCATCATACTGAAGAGAACAGACTACTGCAAAGAAGTACCGACAACTCAACAACCAAGAACACTAGACAGTTACCCGCAGATTCGACCAAGGAACACACCCGTCAACTCAACAGACTGATCAAGGTATTCTTGGATCCAGATATTCAGAGTACCCTACGTGCTCTCATCCCACGTACTCCCCGCGTTGGAGATCTCTACTGCCTCCCGAAAATACACAAGGCCAACACACCAGGCCATCCTATTGTATTAGGCAATGGGACCCTGTGTGAGTACCTCTCTGGCTACATTGAGGGGATCTTGAAACCCATCGTACAAGGAACTTCTGTCACGGTACGACGGATGTCTTACAGAACTCAGCACCCATGGACCAGTTGAACCAGGAACGTTCCTCGTCGCAATGGACGTCTCGGCACACTACACCAGCATCTCCCAACACGACGGCATTGCTGCAACTGCCTCAGTACTCAACACCGACAACTGCCAATCTCCAGAAGCAATTCTGCAACTCATCCGCTTCATTCTGGATCACAATGTCTTCACCTTCGACAACAAGTTCTTCACCCAGACACACAGAACAGCCATGGGGACGAAATCCGCATCTCAATGTGCCAACATCTTCATGCACCCGTTTGAACAAGACCTCCTCACCACACAGAACCATTGACACCACAAGTTGACTTTTGTTAAGCACAGTTCTCTGGATCACTGAATGGAGTACCACTGGAAAAGGTGAACATGGTAGTCCATTTGATTTACAACGTTTTGAACAAGTTGAGTGCCAGACAGTTCCGTTCTTTCAGCTGAGAGAAATATGCATGGCCATAAATGACATTCAAAGGGAAAAAGACAGAAGCAGAATAAACGGCAAGTATGTTTCAGGAGGTTTCACCAGAGATGTTTCTGCACTAATATCCTATAGCAATGCTAAAGGGAAACTACTTGGCAAAGAAAAAATATAATTACCATTTACAAGACTTACATTGGTTTCTCCAGGTTTGCAATCTATGGTTTCTTTCAGACTTTGTAGGGTTTGCACAACATGATGTTCAAACTGAGCAGGCTAGAAAGAAGTGCACATATTTTTATTAAACATCACAATGGCTTAAATGAAAACGGCAATTATTAAATGATAGTCATATATTCAGTATCAAGTAAAGTTATGCAATTATATTTTGTCAACACACTCTGAATCGGAATTGAAATACAAGGCCATCAACAGTTCATTTATTTAAAAAATAATCTGGTATTGGTATATTTCCCATTGAAACCGATGGGGCTATGGAACTAAAATCTTGCATTTAGCTTCACATTTTAACTGCTATTAAATCCATTGTAACAAAACGAGCTGCAGAAGAAAACTTGCTTTTTAAAAGGGTCACATAAAAGGTATGCTATATAAAAATCTGAAAAAAGCTTTTACTTTGTTGGTATTCTGCTGAAATCTCGGCTCCCATATCCACCGTATGACTAAAATTTAGATTAAAGAATATGACAGAGCAATAAAAATCTTGGGCGAGATTCTCCGACCCCCCGCCGGGTCGGAGAATCGCCGGGGGCTGGCGTGAATCCCGCCCCCCCCCCCGGCGTAGATTAAACCACCTACCTTACCGGCGGGACAAGGCGGCGCGGGCGGGCTCCGGGGTCCTGGGGGGGGCGCGGGGCGATCTGGCCCCGGGGGCTGCCCCCACGGTGGCCTGGCCCACGATCGGGGCCCACCGATCCGCGGGCGGGCCTGTGCCGTGGGGGCACTCTTTCCCTTCCACCTTCGCCACGGTCTCCACCATGGCGGAGGCGGAAGAGACTCCCTCCACTGCGCATGCGCGGAAATGCCGTCAGCGGCCGCTGACGCTCCCGCGCATGCGCCGCTCGGAGATGTTATTTCCGCGCCAGCTGGCGGGGCACCAAAGGCCTTTTCCGCCAGCTGGCGGGGCGGAAATTCGTCCGGCGCCGGCCTAGCCCCTTAAGGTTTGGGCTCGGCCCCCAAAGATGCGGAGCATTCCGCACCTTTGGGGTTGCGCGATGCCCGACTGATTTGCGCCGTTTTGGGCGCCAGTCAGTGGACATCCCTCCGTTTCCGGAGAATTTCGGCCCATGTCTTATTTTAACAATACCTACATTTCTTTGTGAAGCGAAGATTGCTTTTTCTTCCAGGTATTTCTGTCAACAGCTTTGTAGAAACTCTAATATCTTAGCTAATAAGCCCAGTCCCCTACAGTATTTCTCAGCACAAAATCATTACAGTATCGCTTAAATGCCAGTGCACAAAATTAGAATGGACAAATTACTGTGTCAAGTTTTAAAAAAACTTTCAAGCAGAGGAACAGTGAGTATTCAGGAAGCGGGGGCTGCAGAAGGCCCGGAGAGTGGGCAAAGAAGTGGCAGATGAAATACAATATGGAAAAGTGAGAGGTTATGTGTTTTGGAAGGAAGAATGGGGGCACAGACTATTTTCTAAATGGGGAAATGCTTAGGAAATCAGAAGTAGAAAGAGACTTAAGACTCCTAGTTCAAGATTCTCTTAAGGTTAATGTGCAGGTTCAGTCGGCAATTAAAAAGGCAAATGCAATGTTAGCATTCATATCGGGAGGGCTAAAATACAAGCTGTACTTCTGAGGTTGTATAAGACCCTGGTCAGACCCCATTTGGAGTATTGTGAGCAGTTGTGGGCCCCGTATCTAAGGAAGGATGTGCTGGCCTTGGAAAGAATCCAGAGGAGGTTCACAAGAATGATCCCTGGAATGAAGAGCATGTCAAATGAGGAGCAGTTAACGACTCTGAGTCAGCACTCATTGGCATTTAGAAGGATGAGGGAGGATTTTATTGAAACTTACAGGATACTGCGAGGCCTGGATCGAGTGGACGTGGAGAGGGTGTTTCCACGAGTAGGAAAAACAAGAACCAGAAGACACAGCCTCAGGTTGAAGGGAAAATGCTTTAAAACAGAGATGAGGAGGGATTTCTTCAGCCAGAGGGTGGTGAATCTGTGGAACTCTTTGCCACAGAAGGTTATGGAGGTCAAATCACTGAATCTCTTTAAGACAGAGATAGGTAGATTCTTAATAAGGGGATCAGGAGTTATGGGGAGAAAGCAAGAGAATGGAGATGAGAAAAACATCAACCATGATTGAATGGCGGAGCAGGCCCAATGGGCTGAGTGGCCTAATTCTGCTCCTATGTCTTATGGTCTTAATAGGGAGCTAGCCATGTTCTTACAGTAACGATTGCATAAGCAGCTCTTTTCAGAATCTCAAAATTAAATATTTAATTATCTTAAGAGGTTGTGTGACAATAAACATGCCATGCATACTTGTACAAGTCAATTAGGGTTGGTTTAGCTCAGTGGGCTAGACAGTTGGTTTGTGATGCAGAACAAGGCCAGCAGCGCAGGTTCGATTCCCGTACCGGCTTACCCGAACAGGCGCCGGAATGTGGGGATTAGGGGCTTTTCACAGTAACTTCATACTTGTGACAATAAAAGGTTATTATTAGGGGCTGGTTTAGCACAGTGGGCTAAACAGCTGGCTTGTAATGCAGAACAATGCCAGCAGCGCGGGTTCAATTCCCGTACCAGCCTCCCCGAACAGGCACCGGAATGTGGCGACTAGGGGCTTTTCACAGTAACTTCATTGAAGCCTACTTGTGACAATAAGCGATTATTATTATTAATAAATGCCTCACAATAAATGTTTAACCCCAATAGTTGTGATGGAACCAGTACTGAATTTACTGTTGGGGAAACAGATGTAATAAAAACACACAATCCTAATGAAATTAATAAATACTGCAATGCACGAACAGAATGTACGAGTCGACAACACAATAGAAAAATTAACTCAATCTAGTAGGGAGTTCAGAACATTTGAAACATTCATGTAAACAAGGTCATCAAAATTGACGAAAGGAAGCTGGGAAAAATGCAAAAAGAACCGGCATATAGACAATATACAAGAATTCAAAGAATGCAAATTGTTAGACAAGGTGAATTCTTGTGAAGGGGCTTGAGAATGTGAGAAAAGTGTGAAAGTACTAAAACACATTACTTCCAAACAGAACTGCAACATGCTTTTAAATTAATAATTTAATTACACCTATTTCATCTCGCAAGAGCAAGTGCTAAAGTAATCAGACCGCTGTTACGACTAACCAAAGAAGTGGTTCCTTCATTGTCAACAATCCAGTCTTCTTTTTCTGCAAGCCTCTTAACATCTGTAGAATATTAAAAATACATATTTAAAAAATTTTGGATACATCTATGTCAATTTGAGATCTAGATTAAACCCAGGTATCACAATTTCAAGAATTTCAGTTTTCAATGTAAAAGGTAAAAACAAATGTTTGCATTCTGCGAAAAAAAACATACAACCATTCGGGCCTAGGCAGCTGAAGACATGGCCAACAATGATGTGGCGATGAAAATCAGGAATGCAGAGAGGCCAAAATTGGAGGAGCACAGAAATCTCAGGGGATTATAGGTTAAACCTGTGGTAAAAGACTGAAATAATTATATATTGAACGCAGAAGATTTGGTGCTGTAGAAGAGCAGAGAGGTACTTGCGGATTCAGATTCACTAAACAATAAATATTAACAAAATACTGGCCAATTTGTTCACTGAAAAAAGCCCCAAAACAGCAATGAGTTAATGACCAGTAATTTGTTTTCAATTACGTTGATTGAGGGTTAAATATTGGCCAGAACACCGGGAGAACTCTCCTGTGCAGTAGGATTTTTTACTACTGTTTGAGGGGCTAATGGGACCTGGCTCAACATCTATTCTGAAAGGTGACACCTCTAATGGTGTAGCATTCCGTCAGTGCAGCACTGGACTGTCAGTTTAATTAGTATCAAAGTACGCTTGCTTAAGAATGTGAACAGTACATGTTTTATTATTCCTTATGCAGTGTGACTAGATTTAAAAGAACAACCTATACCTAAAACTAAACAAAAATACCCAGATTTTGACAGAAAAATAGCAATATGAAATTCTTCAACTCTTTTTCCACATAACAATAATAATAATCTTTATTGTCACAAGTTGGGTTACATTAACACTGCAACAAAGTTACTGTGAAAAGCCCCTAGTCGCCACATTCCGGCACCTGTTCGGGTACACGGAGGGAGAATTCAGAATGTCCAAATTACCTAACAGCACGTCTTTCGGGACTTGTGGGAGGAAACCGGAGCACTCAAAGGAAATAACATTAGTTATTAGGAAACTAATATATGGTAACTGGGAGGTGGGGGTCGGTTAGCTAAGTTGGCTGACAGCTGGTTTGTGATGCAGAGCAAAGCCAACAGTGTGGGTTCAATTCCCGTACCGGCTGAGGTTATTCATGAAGTCCCCGCCTCGTCTGAGGTGTGGCGACACCATTTCAAAGGGGAGAGCAGCCTATGGTCCTCTGGGACTGTGGTGACATTTACATAGTAACTCCTCAAAGAGTTCCCCATCACCAAATTCTCTCAGTTGTTCTTTATCCTTTTTAAAAATGTCCATTGCACCAAACAACGCACTTCAAAAGTTAAAATTAAGAATGTATATGTTCATAAGAAAACTTAATGGTTTTAACAAAAATGGGGTTACAAATGTTAACATTAGCCTGGACTTTTCAGTAGTAGTAATGATTAAAATGTCAGTGTCTGAAACAGACAGCAACTTCTGGAGTTCACACAGGCACAGTTGAACATGGAAATCCAGAAGTTGCTGTAAGTGATTCTACAATTCTTCAGAGGATGTGCTGTTAAGTGCACATCGATGCAATCAATGAACTGACAAAACTTGCTCTTTAATGCTGTTAGATTCTCTATAAAGACACTTGAAAAAGTTAAATCTTATTGATAAAATCAAATTACTGCAGATGCTGGAATCTGAAACAAAGCAGAAAATGCTGGAAAACCTCAGCAGGTCTGACAGCATCTGTGGAGAGAGCTAACGTTTCGAGTTTGGATGACTTTTTGTCAGTGTGAGAGAGAACCGGAAATAGGGTGAAATTTATACTGTAGTGGGGCGGGAGAGGTGCGAGCAAGAAGCGCTGGATCGAGGGCCAGCGATAGGTGAAGGTTGGGGTCGATAGAGATGTCACGGACAAAAAGAATGAATATGGCGGTGATAATGACTAAGAAAGGTGCTGATCGTGGCATATTAAGAGATCAGAATGTGTCCATGCCAAAGGTAAGCAGTGATTCAAAGGACAACCTGAAACAGGGAACAGATGGCCCTAGTGGGGTGGGGGGAAAGGGCGACGGCGGTAAGGAAAAACCAAGATGGAAAGCCGGGTGAAAAGGGGGATGGAAAAATGAATCAATGGAAGAAATAAAATAAATTTATAGAAATAAAGGTGGGGTGAAGATGGAGGGGAGAGTCCACAGTTTGATGCCGTTGAACTCAATGTTAAGTCCGGTAGGCCATAATTTGCCTAATCGGAAGATGAGGTGCTGTTCCCCCAGTTTGCATTGGGCTTCACTGGAACATTGCAGCAGGCCAAGGACAGACATGTGGGCATGGGAGCTGGACGGTGAGTTAAAAAGGCATGTGACAGGGAGGTCTGGGTCCTGATCTTTTAAAAATTATTTTATGGGATATGGGCATCGCTGGCTTAGCCAGCAACAGACTGCCCATCCGCAATTGCCCTCAAGAAGGTGGTGGTGAGCGCCGCCTTGAACTGCTGCAGTCCCTGTGGTGTAGGTACACCCATGGTGCTGTTAGGAATGGATTTCCAGGATTTTGACCCAGTGACCCACCTTAATATAAGGAATAATAAGTTCACATGTACTGTTAAATTACCACTCTCACCCTGAAAAGTTAATTTTATATTTATGGAATGTCAATTGTCTACATTATACAAAATTTCACATTTTAAAATCATATATATTCTTTTAAAGTTTCTGAAATTTTATCTTCAACCAAATCCCGTGTCTATATCCCGATCAACAAGTGAAGGATCAGTGGTGTATCTTACTTCCTAGTTTGCTAGCTGTGAGAATACTACAGTGTGGTCAGTGCATAAATCACGAAAGCGAGCCTGCAGGTTCAGCAGTAATAGGGAAGCCAAATAAAATGTTGGACTTTATTTCAAAGGGAATGGAGTATAAAAAAAAAAACAGGGAAATCTTGCCAAAACTATACTAGGCACGAGTTGGACCACGCCTGGAGTACAATGAACAGTGTTGTTCCCTTATCTAAGGAAAGATATACAGGCATTGGAGGCAGTCCAGAGAAGGTTGGTCCCGGGTATGGAGGGATTGTTTTTATGAAGAGAAGTTGAGCAGGTTGAGACTGTACTCATTGGAGTTTAGAGGAATGAGAGATGACCTTATCGAGACACAAGAGGGTTCTCAGGGGGCTCGACAGGTTAGGCGCTGAGAGATTGCCTCCACTTTTGGGAGAGTCTAGGACAGAGGACATAATCTCAGAATAAGGGGTTGCCCATTTAAGTCAGGGATGAGGAGGAATTTGTTCTCTCAGAGGGTAGCGAATCTGTGAAATTCTTGACTGCAGAAGGTTGGGGTTGCGTTAAGTGTTCAAGGCTGAGATAGGCAGATTTTTAATCAGTAATGGTTTCAAGAGTTATGGGGAAAAGGCTGGAAAGTGAAGTTGAGGATTATCACATCAGATCAGTCACGATCTCATTGATTGGCAGAGCAGACTTGATTGGCAAATGGCCCACTTCTGCTCCTACGACTTAAGGTCTTCTGAGGTGGGAACAGGAAAAGCTGCATTTTCCATGTAAATTAACACTGACAAAAACAAAATTATATTTTGACCTAAGACATCCATCTCAGGTCCGTAATATTTGGCGTATCCCACAATTGAAAAAATACTGGACTGAAGACTTTGTAGCTGTAAGATCTTTTTCTGAAGTGATGTACTATGTACAAGCTACAGATAGATATGCATTTGGTCTCGGGATGCGATCAAAGGGATATTTGAAAGTTTCCATGCGTATGTGCTCTTGGATCATTATTCAACACATGAGCAGACAATATTCAAATAAGCAACAAGTCTTGGAAATATAAAATGAGATCGTTTCCTTATTTTAGAATTACATTTATAAAAAAAAGTAAATGATTATATTGTAATTGGTGAGGCTGACAAATTGGGCAGAAGGGATGGGGAGGCTAAAAAGCAACCTTAACTGCACGGTACCAACACACATCTTCCCAACAACCTGGGATCTCACAATAGCAGAAGACACAGGATCATATTTTGCAACCAACCAATTTGATGCGAGATAAATACAAAAGGAATTTATCCAAAGATTGCATTCAATTGAAATCTTGAATGTCCCTCTTTCTCCAACCACAGAGCTTTTATTCAAATGTCAAACTCAAATTCTCGAAAGAAAGTTAGGAGTATAAAAATAATCTGAATCTATTCTGAAGAGAGCTAACGGGTCAGCTTGCCTTTCTGGTATCTAAACATGTTTAAACTACTTCCACTTGGCGCTCTCACATTAGGAAAAAATGTTAAACTGATCACATTAAGAACTACATTCAAGGAAACAATGGCAAATCTTTTTTTTTTAATGCTTGTACATAATGCTATATATGAAACACATACCAGTTTAGAATCGTCCCCATCCTCTCCCCGCCACCCACTCAGATACTCAAAGATATCATCTTCTCCTTGCTCTGTCCAACTATATTTCAATCCCAAATTGGGTTTCCGCCTTCTCTGCAGCACCAAAGAGCCGTAACCAAAATCATAAAATACACCCACTACTTTTTTTTATTTGGTCATGGGACATTGGCATCGCAGGCCGTGCCAGCATTTATTGCCCATCCCTAATTGTCCTTGAGGGGCAGTTAAGAGTCAATCACATTGGTGTGGGTCTGGAGTCACATATAGGCCCGACCAGGAAGACTTCCTTTCCTAAAGGACATTAGTGAACCAGATGTTTTTTTTACGACTATCACAATGTTTTCATGGTCATCACTAGACTTTTAATTTCAGATGATCAAATTCAAATTTCAACATCTGCAGTGGCGGGATTTAAACCTAGGACCCCAGAGTACTCTGGATTAATAGTTCAGTGACAATACCACTACGCCAACGCCTCCCACATGACTATGGCCATGCTGCATCGCCCTTTCTCATAGTGTTTAGCCTCTCTGCAGCTTTTACTATGGTCAGTCACACAATCAATAATCTCTCCACCAGTGTCCTTTTCTTTAGGACCACCCTTGCTTGACATCTATTGGATTATAGCCAGAGAAGCAATAGTGTCTTCTCAGCATTGCACAATTACTCCAATGATCCATAAGGATCTATCCTTGGACACTCTCCCTTTCCTTATCTCCAACCTTGGCAGCATCATTGGAAGCCAGGGGTCCAGCTTCCAGCTGTCCACTGATGAAACTCATTCCACCTCCAAACAATCAATCTCAACCAGTCCATGCTTTCTGTTATTTGCCCAACATCCAGAATTCGATAAATGGTACCTTGCTATAGCCAAATAGTTAGAAGACAAAACCCATCATCCTTAACAGTGTTCCAAATAGAGTTCATCTTCTAACACAAGTGGCTAAAATAGGGCATGGTCAATCAAAAAAGGAAACCAATATGAAATAGTTTCATTCATTAGCTAATAAAATGTCACAAATAGATGTTATAATGCTTGTAATTTTTCTTTCATGTGATAAAACAATTACATTACATGCAAGTTCAAACTTTTGATTTGAAGCCATTTAATGTGATCCATTCAGCTTCAAACATATGACCACAGAATTGGACTATCCATGTGATATACGCTCAGCAGAGTATTAAATATATTTTCTCTTTTCGAACTTAAATTTCCTTACATACATGAAATATTTAGTACTTAAGTATTTAAATGTTCATATTATAACCCTTTCCCTTCTTTTCTGCATGGGTATACTTAACTTTGAAATTTCCTAATTGCTAGTCCACTGTCACAACTTTGCAGAGGTAGATATATAATAGGATTTCCACTACATTTCTATGAAATTACAGTAGTGGATAGGAACATTTGAGAAAATTCCAGGTCTTAGTGTTTGCTCAGAATCAGTAATTTGTTCGAAGTCAGGAGTGGGATCAAGAATGGGGTGGGAGAAATTGAGATGTATTCTTTGTTCTTACCATCAGCTGTCTGCTGCAATGTAATGACCAGACAATGCACTCGTAAATCTAAGATTAGTTCCTGAATTGCTTGCAAGAGGTCATTTGGTATTTCCAGTATTGTCAAAGACTCATAGTTAAGTCTGTAATTCAATCAAAATTAAATAATTAGGATTAGGACAGGTCCTTCAATTCTACAACAAATCTATAGACTGCAAAATAACAAATGTAGGTTTAGCACAATTTGCAATAAACTTAAATTATACAATACTATTGTCAACCTAAAATGATTTGTTAAGAATCACAAACAATTGGAACCCACAGAATCATAGAATGATTATAACACAGGAAACGACAATTCGGCCAGGAGCTTCCATGTACGTCTCTGCAAAAGTAACTCACCTAGTTCCAGTCTCTTCCCTTTTCATCGTAGCCCATCTGCAATTTTTTTCTTTTCATGAAATTATGCACTTTTCTTTTGAAAGCCTCAATTGAATCTGCCTCCACCATGCTCTCAGGGAATAGGATTTAAAGAATATAACTTGGCTGGCAGGAGTAGTATGTGAATTACAGTGCATTGTGCACTCACTGCACACAATTGACAATCTGATATTCTTTAAAGTTATGGTGACTTCCATGGAACTGTGCAGCATTTCACTGAGCTGATTTATGGGATGGCCATGTTATGGCACCATCTGGCCACTGGTTGCACTGTTGAGTGAGGCAAGGGAGGAAAAAGCAGGGGCACTAGCAACAATTTTCAATTCCTCTCTGGCCACAGTCGATGTGCCAGAGGACTGGAGGATAGTCAATTTGGTGCCATTATTCAAGAAGGGAGGAAGGGATAAACCAGGAAACTACACCACAGTGAGTCTAGCCTCCGTGGTGGGGAAACTATTGGAAGCAATTCTGACAGACAGAATTAATCTGCATTTGGGGAGGCAGGGATTAGTCAAGAACAGAGAGCATGGCTATGTTAAGGATAGGTCATGTCTGACCAACTTGATTGAATTGGTCGAAGGAGTGACCAGGTAAGTAGATGAGGGCAATGCATTTGACGTAGCCTACTTGGACTTCAGCAAGGCTTTTGATAAGGTCCCACATGGGAGACTGATAGCGAAGATCCCCATGGAATCCAAAGAAATTTTGCAAATTGGATCCAGAATTGGCTGAGGGCAGGAAGCAGAGGGGTGTTTTTCTCACTGGAAGCATGTGTTCAGTGGGGTCCCGTAGGAATCAGTGTTGGAATGTTTGCTGTTTGTCGTTTATATAAATGATTTAGACATGAATATAGAAGGGTTGATCACTAAGTTTGCGAATGATAAAAAATTGGTGGGGTGGTAAATAGTGAGTAGGATAGCCTTAGATTACAGAAGGATATCGACGGGCTGGTCAGATGGGCTGATCAGTGGCAAATGGAATTCAATCTGGCCAAGTGTGAGGTGATGCACTTGGGCAGGACAAACATTTTTAAAAATTTTATTTTAGATTACCCAATTCATTTTTTCCAATTAATGGGCAATTTAGTGTGGCCAATCCACCTAACTTGCACATTTTTGGGTTGTGGGGCAAAACCCACGCAAACACGGGGAGAATGTGCAAACTCTACACGGACAGTGACCCAGAGCCGGAATCGAACCTGGGACCTCAGCGCCGTGAGGCCGCAGTGCTAACCCACTGCGCCACCATGCTGCCCCTGGGCAGGACAAACATGGCAAGGGAATGCATAATAAACGTCAGGACCCTGGGAGCACCGAGGATCAGAGGGGCCTTTGTGTGCATGTACACTGGACCCTTAAGGTAGCAGCTAGATACAGTGGTTAAGAAGGCATGTGGTATACTTGCCTTTATTAGCCAAGGCATAGAGTTTATAAGCAGGGAAATTATGCTGGAATTGTATACACTTTGGTTTAGGCCACAGCTAGAGTATAGTCTGCAGTTCTGGAATCCACATTATAGTCGGGATGTGATAGCACTGGATAGGGTGCAGAGGCAGGATTTTCCAGGATGTTGCCTGGGCTGGAGAGTTTTGGCTATGGAGAGATTGGATAGTCTGGGATTATTTTCCTTGGAACAGAGGAGACTGAGGGGTGGCATGATTGATATGAGCATGGATAGAGTAGATAGAAAGAAACTTTTCCCCTTGGTGGAGGGTTCAATGACCAGGGGCATAGATTTAAGGTAAGGGGCAGGTGGTTTGGGGGGGATGTGAGGAAAACGTCTTTCACCCAGAGGGTGGTGGAAGTCTGGATGTCACTGCCTGAAAGGGTGGTGGGGGCAGAGACCCTCATAACTTTTAAAATGTATTTAGATGTGCACTTGCCATGCCAAGGCATGCAAGGCTAAGGGCCGGAAAATGGGGCTAGAATACTTAGGTGCCGGTTTTCAACCGACGCAGACGTGATGGGCTGAAGGGACTTTTCTGTGTTGTAGGCCTCTATGACGCTATGGTTTCTGCAATTCTTTGTGGAACCTAAAAATTCTTGTAGTGTGGACCTAATGAGGTCCATACAGTCAACATCCAGAATGTTTCATTTTTTATTAACTGCCACTGGCTGGGTGGCAAACTTGCTCAGAACCTAATATTATTGCTACATTGTACTTTTTTTTAAAAAACATGCAAAATGTACACAGTGCTTTCATGATGATGTTTGTTATACTACTGATATTGATTTGGTTTTATGAAGTCAACAGAACAGAAGGTATATGCTCAATCTGTCATTCCACTATCTGTTAACCTAAGCTCTCAGTTGTGAGCAGTTAGATGGAAATTCGCAGCACTCTCAATGCCAAGCCCATGCACTCATTTCTCAGCAGCTGAGCTGAGCATCCCAGGTGGAAATCCGGGAACAGACTACCCACCCACACTCTCAGCTACAGCTATTGAGAGGTCTGGAAATTTCAGAGGGGTCGGTGAGAAAATAGAGGGAACTACGCTCTCACAGTGAGATATTAGTGCTTGATTGGATAATTTGAAACTGGACAGTTGTGGTTCTGTGGTCTGAAACTTTCAATACAACAATTATCAAGCCGCAGCCACAATAGATTTGGAAAGTTCCCTTAATTGTGCAGTGCTGTACACATCAGAATTACAATGTGCAGCAGAGAATGGGAATGTTATGCTCACGCATGAATAAACACCTTTGGTTCCAGAGGTTAATCAAATGTAAATTCTCAAATGTTCACGTTTCAAATTAAAGCTTGCATGTATAATTTCCCCAATCAGACAGCAACATTACTATATAGGTGGAGAAGTATTGCTGCAATTGTATAGGGGGTTGGTGAGATCACATCTGAAGTATGGTGTCCAGTTTTAGTCTCCTTATTTGAGGAAGGATGGTGTGGCATTGGAAGCAGTTCAGAGGAGGTTCACCAGATTGATTCTGGGGATGAGGGGGTTGACGTATGACGAGAGATTATACAGTTTGGGCTTATACTCGCTGGGGTTTAGTAGGATGAGAGGGGCTCTGATCGAGGTATATAAAATACTAAAAGGGATTGATAAAGTAAATGTAGGCCAAATGTTCCCCCTTGTGGGGCAATCTAGAACAAGAGGTCAGAGATATAGGTTGAGAGGCGGTAGATTTAAAACAGAGATGAGGAGGCACTACTTCTCGGAGACGGTGGTGAATTTGTGGAACTCGCTGCCCCATAGTGCGATGGAGTCCGAATCATTAAATGGTTTCAAGAGGGAGATATAGATATATTTCTGATTAAAATGGGTTAAGGAGATATGGGGAATAGGTAGGGAGGTGGCTTTGAGATGAGGAAGATACTAGCTATGATCTGATTGAATGGTGGAGCAGGCTCGAAGGGCTGAATTGCCTCTTCTGCTCCTAATTCCTATGTTCCTATATTTAAAAATCTTGCTTACCTCATAGTATGAATAATGTGGGTTAACCACTGTCCTGAAAGTTCCATTTTTGTTTCCCATCCTCCATATTGCTTGAGCTCTACCTCAACTAGGCTGGATGGAAGAAGAGCTCCTCTGATGAGTTTCACCAGTGAATTTATCACCTCTTGAATCATTTTCTGCATAAACAAAATTCAAAGTATTGCTTCTGCTAGTACATCGGCACTTTTCTCTCCCACTTAAAAAATTAATTGCATTGATCACTTTTTCAGAAAATGATAAAAACTTATGGAAGCAAACATATTTTATGTACCTTGAAGTCGTTTTGTCGGGATCTGGCATTTTTCTTAAACTTCTCAACTGGACCTGATTTTTCACCTGTCTTTGATTACAAGATAAAGATTAAAATTAAAATGCTGTCCATATGGAAGTTATGCAAATATGAAAGTACCATCACAAGAAAAGAAACCTCCTCAGAGAAACAGAAACTATTTTCATATTATTTCATACTTATTTTAAAAGGTAAAGTAGAAGTACAATTAAAACAAAATATGAAAGAGATCCAGCGTAATGTTATAAATCCATCATTGGCATTCATTCATCTCAGGAGATGATGGACTGCTCCCAGAGTGATGTCACTCCTGTATTAAGGACCGTCTGTTCTAGCTCTAGAGCCATTTTATGAGGGGCAGCCCCTTTTGCCGCTGGCACAGATGAATCGCATTTGATAGAGGTCAACATTTTTCCTGCAGGCTCTCTTTTTCATTGTCTGGTCATTTCTTTTCTCCTCTGCCTTTTCTACATCCTTCCTGACTGCTCGTCTCCAGGTCAGCAGCAAGGACTTCAAATTATGGGCAACTTGTTGGTCTTGTGCCAATGGCAAGCTCGCCATTGGGCATGTCTTTGGGGATGCAGCTGTCATCCATTCGGCTCAGGACCCATTCAATGGAGTCGCCGCTGACTCGAGAGGGAAAACGTGATGTACTTCCATATTCGGTACTGTTTTTCCAGGAGGTGCCCAATATTCACCTGAGGCAGCAAGGTGGAAGCGTTTCAGCTGCTTTTCTTGGCTTGCATAAATTGTCCATACCTTGCTCGTGCATAGGGAGATGCTGATTTTTTTAACTGGCTGGACAGTATTTATTGCTCAGCTCTAACTGCCCTCCATGTCGGAGGCATTTGAAGTAAACCATATTGGTGTGGGTCCGGAGTCATATACAGACCAGGCCAAGGAAGGATGGCAGGCTTCCTTCCTTAAAGGACAATAATGAGGCAGTTGAGCTGTTACGACAATCAACAATGGTTTCTTGGTCATCACTAGGCTTTAATTCCAGATTTTTATTGAATTATGTATTTTCTTTTCATGTACTAAATTATCTGTTTGAGCTGCACGCAAAAAAATACTTTTCACTGTACCTCGGTACACGTGACAATAAACAAATTCATCCAATTCAAATTTTACCATGGTCACCCCGGATCTTGCCCTGGGTCTCTGGACAACTAGTGCAGTGACAATACCATTAGGCCACCGCCTCCCAGCAATTATGCAAAAGATTTGTGCAAAAACAAAGGGAAACGCAATGACTGCAAGGATTACTTAACCTTTGTTAAGTATTGTGGAAAAGGTATTGGCTCTGATGAGACTTCAGAACTGGCATCACACCTCGAGTCTCAATGCAGCTTCAGAGCTGGCAGATTGTCAGATGCCATGATTATCTGATTTCGGCAGTGACAGAATTTCCGCCAACAGAGCAGATCATTCAACTTTGCTTTCATAAGGCCTTCAACTTAGTCAGCAGAGATGGATTATTAAAACTGCTGTGGGATACAGGCTGCCTGCCTGGACTCTTGGAAGCTATTGAGGGCAGCACAGTAGCACAAGTGGATAGCACTATGGATACACAGCGCCAGGGTCCCAGGTTCGATTCCCCGCTGGGTCACTGTCTGTGTGGAGCCTGCACGTTCTCCCCGTGTCTGCGTGGGTTTTCTCCGGGTGCTCCGGTTTCCTCTCACAGTTCAAAGACATGCAGGTTAGGTGGATTGGCCATGATGAATTGCCCTTCGTGACCAAAAAGATTAGGAGGGGTTATTGGGTTACAGGGATAGGGTGGATGTGAGAGCTTAAGTGGGTCGGTGCAGACTCGATGGGCCGAATGGCCTCCTTCTGCACTGTATGTTCTATGTTCTAATTTCTTCTTTCCTCGAGAACATGCACAATTTTGTCAGTTACAATGGAGCATTATTGAAGGATTTCAAGATCAGTGGTGGGGTGAAGCAGGGCTGCGTCCTGGCACCAGCTCTCTTTGGCATCCTTTTCTGATGTTGCTATAAACCCATAAACATTCTACATTCACTGAACACACACTGACACCTACTGGTCATTGCTTAGCTTTTTCAGCAATTTCATCCACTTCTTTCTCAGCTAGATATTAACAAAAGAGGCAACAAAAAGCAAACACAATAGTTGGACAGAAGCAAAAATAAAAATCAGCGGGAAAAACATTTTAAAACGAAGGAGTACTTTTTTTGAAGTAAAAATCTTACAGAACAGTTTGACAGGTCTAACAGTTTGGTCTATCTAGTAACAAAATTATACTTTAGACAACATAAATCATTTAGTTCTCTGTTATTCAGATGAGTTAAAAAATATAATCAAACAATTCCTCAAGGTAGCTATACAAATCAACTTTAGATTACTTTAATCAAAGATTCCATTTGGAAACATTTACTTTAATATATTGTAAATGGCTGTACTGTGATCACAGGATTCTGTAACACTCAGGGAAAGCAATTGAGTATCTGAGAAACAAAGAAATCTATCTCATATCAAGTTGAAAAATATCTGAACCAGGTTCCAGCGATATCTGCATATCAGAGAATCCCTACAATGCAGGAGGAGGCCTTTCGGCCCATTGGATCTGCACCGACCCTCTGAAAGAGCGCTCTACCTAGTTCCAATCCCTCTGCAATCCCATAATCCCATCTAACCGCTGCACACTAAGGGAAAATTTAGTATGGTCAATCAACCTACCCTGCAAATCTTTGGACTTGTAGGAGCACCCTGAGGAAACCCACGCAGACACGGGGAGAAAGTGCAAACTCCACACAGTCACCCAAGGCCGGATTTGAAACCGGGTCCCTGGAGCTGTGAGGCTGTTTGCACTGTTGGAATGCACATTTCTTCAACATTGGGGCACAGCTAATTCCTAAGAGACCAAGATTCTAAGTGCACACAGGGTTTAACCAACTACAATTGCACAGCTCTCCAGAACAGGACACGCTGTGTTGAATGCCCAGCTAGGAACACCCTGCCTGTTGAGCCTTAGTTTGCAGGGTATTCTGGAGCTCAGTGGTAAGAATCTCAGATCTCAGGGCCAGGATCCATTCTTAATCCAGCCAAGTTCATCAGTGGTTTACAGTACCCCACCCCACAGTACTGCTAATCAATCTGGTTCAGATCTTGGATCGAGTCCGCACAGAGTGGTGACTTGGCTTCTAATTTCCGATGCTGTGTACTTGGGTAAAACCTGGGCACCCAAACAAACACCCTTACCGTCCCTCCATTTGAGCTAGTGATTACTTGCTCATGAAAAAGAAAGACACACATCAACAGAAAATCAAATGGCAATGCCTCATATTCCTGCCTTGTGGGATTAAATGGCACACACACATCTTTAGCTGCCAGCTTAATTACACAAAATTAAAAATTGATTTTTTTTATCTTTTGCAGGAGTTTTTTGATCATAGTTTCCTGTGAACTGTGGCAGCCAGCAAATCCTGGAAGGCAAAGCCAAGGGAAATATGTGAAAGTCAAAAAAATATTTTATTATTTCTAGACCTGGAAGTTGTACAGTGAAATGATGGTCCCTCCAGACAAGTTCAAGTTTTGAATTCCCAGCAAAATGTGCAGATGAAAACTTTTATTTAACTTCACTTTTGTGTGCCGTTTAATGCATAATTTTGAAATTAGGTAGCTTGAAAGAACAAATTAGTTGATTCAATAACAACCAAATATATGATTGGGTAAGAGGAAGGCAGCCTATAGCAAACTGAGGAGAAAAAGGCAGAGGCCGGAATTTTCTAGCCATTTATGCTGGCAGAATTTTCCACGGGTTTCCCAATCCCACTGCCGGCCAATGGTGGGCCATCTCTGCTTTCAGGGTGGGTGCCTGGAAAATCCTGCCTGGAGTCAAGACAATAGTTAATACAAGAAGTTTGAATTTTCCATTGTAAATTATTTATTTTTAAAAAAAACGATGGCATTGGCATATGTGTTGTTTGTTCTGTTCCTTGTTCACCTGAAAAAGAATTATTGAACTTTGTGCAAGCAGTTGTAAAAAAAACATGAAGTTTCCATTTTCCTTCAACATTTGCCTTCCAAGATTTTCTGGCTGCCATCTTCCTCTTGAGTTTTATTGCACACGAATGCTGTGCTCTGTGCAGTTCAGCTCTCTTGTCTCTGTTTTTTCAGGTGATGTCCACAAAATCCGAAAATGATACTTTATGGCACTGAAATTCTTCATGTTAAACTGCAGCTGCTTCTTTATCATTAATGTTTTCAGCTGGCCAGAGAAATTAAAGCTCAGACCAAAGGAGAAAAAAAGTCATACAAAAGCTAAACCTTTATGTCTAGTATGTTTGGCCTACCTAGTAGCGTGCTCCGGCAACTCAGTAGGTTAGTAGTACAACATACCGTCTCTTACTGCAGGAATCAAACTGTATGTGTTGTAGAACTGCAGGATACTAGTTATAAATTCAGTACAAACACAGTAATTTAATAAAATGGTAACGATACCATAAATGTTATTAGATGGCTTTAGCACAGAACTCAACAGTTTGGAATCTAGATCTGCAGTTATATTTTTAAATCTCATTTTGAATCTATTGGATCAAAAAGTTCATTTTCCTTATATATGAAACATACAGTCTAAGATATGATCACGAATGAAGCTCTTCCGGTTGATGAAAAGGTTACAGGTGGAACAGGTAAAGAGGCAGGGAAATGAGGGAAGGAGGAAATAGCTAAAGTGAATGCCTGTGATCAGATGGAAAACTGGAGAGATTAAATCACAAAAAGAATTATAGTGGAAGGCAAAAGGAGATGATAATGGGATAATTGAAGAGACAAAAGATGGATTAAGAGCTGGATCAAGAGCTGCATTTATGAAATAGCAGAGTAATTACCAACAGCTGCTGTCAGAATAAAATGGGGGCAGTGGTTAAGATTAGAGAATGTTGAACTCAATACAGTCCAAATGAGCAGAGTTCAATGTAAAAATGAGGTGCTGTTCCTCAGGCTAATGTCCAGCTTCATAGGAACAGTGTTTGAGACTGAGGCCAGAGAAAGAATGAGGCAGAGAACTGAAATGACAATCAGAAACATGGGATCACATTTACAGATTGAACAAAAATGCTCTGCAAAGTGGTCATCCTGACGCAGAGGCGATTGCATTGTGGGCTGTGAACACAGTATCTTGACAGATGATGCCTGACCTACTTAGTTTTAAAATCGTTGATTAATACCTTGCGCTGGATTTTACCAGCCCTCCTGAGGCAGGCTGGGAGGGGGGAGGACTTGTAAAATGACTGCAAAAAGGACATCTGACTTCCCGCCACCATTAGGATCGGGGAAGGCCAATTAGTTAAATTAACCAGCCAATCAATGGCCTTTTTAGCATGCCGGGAGTTTACCAGCACCAGCAAACCCCCTACCTAGTCTCCTCCCACTGCGCACGGAAGGCCATCAGATCCATGTGAGTGGCATTCCGAGGTGGGAAGCCTTCCTTTCTGGCCGCTCAACGGGTCATGGAGGGGACATCAGCAGCATTGGCAAAACCATGGCTCCAACTTCATGCTGGAGGGCTCACGTTCTCTGTCTGCCATTCTGGCTCTGTGCACTGAAAAAATAATCACCACCTTGGCTTTGATGGTACCTAAACATGTAGCTGCCCTCTCCTCCCTGCAGCCTCCATAGCAGCTTTCACTCTCTGTTGAATCTGTTGAGTTGCCGATCCTGATTGGGGACACCAGCTCTGAGAGGTGGGCTGTCATCTTAATTGCCGGCTGTGTCCTTTTAATTGGCCGCAGTTCATAAAATTGACCCCATGCCACCCGCCCGCGGAAATTCATTTCCTGGGGTAAAATTCAGCCCCTTGTCTCCTGCCAAGCCCTGGAGCCTCCAATATCATTGTCTCCTATTTATACCACAGGTAGATTTCATGAAGGGGACAGGACAAAGGAATTGGGGGAAGCATGGTTGCCAGCCTCCTGTCTGTATTCTTATTGATTTTAAGTGCTCATCTTCCCTTGAGAATTTCCCCTCACCAGGGCAGAGTCAGTTTTGGGAAGGGGAAAGTGGTCGGACAAAAACACACACCCAACTTCACTGTAGCAAGAGGGAGGTCGGAAGGTTTCTCTTCAGGCAGGCAGAAAAACAGCAGCATTATTTTCCCCAACTGTTACAAAACCATCACCTCAAAATTCCACAATGACTCCATCCAAAAGCAAAATCAAATCTACAAGAACTATTTCAATGCACTGGGCTTATATAGTTGTAAACAGATAATCCAACTTTACCTTCTGTCACTTCAGCCCTTGTTTGTGACTGTACATAAAATCAGCTCTGATTTGCCAATAAAGATGTTCACTTAACCCAAGGCATGCGGGAAGGCTGGCTTATTTTCTGCGACCAAACCTTGGAATACTGCTGCCAATTTTAATGCCTGAATGCCTCTGCCTGAGATTAGCACAAATTGGCAATCAAATCAGAACCTGCTGGTCTGTATGGTTCTGCTACACATGGCCTTTACTAATTAAATCACTAAGGGAACGTATAATCCATAATGTTTCTATAGCCCAGCGGCTTTTGAGTCCCAATTTCAAAACCGCTATCTAGGCAAAGTTGAAGAGTAACTAACTGGACACTTTTTAAAAAAACAACAACATTTCAGGGTATCTGCAAGGGCTATTTTAATCATGACATGTACTTTCTCAAGCTTCTAAATTAATCCAGGTTAAACAGATCTACATTTACCTCACTGAAAAGGCTGCCATTCACATAGGATATCCAAAGCTTCCAGAAATTGGGCAGTTGGCTTATAACAATTTCTGTCAGTTTGTCAACAAAGGTTACAGGCTGCGGAGCTTTAAAACGCCAAGCTGCAAGAAAAGAAATTACATTAAAAAAATTATTTGCACACATGTAGAATAACAATCACCTACACTTGGTAATAAAACTAAAATCTAAAAACTCATTAAGTTATATCCAGAATCCACTTTTGGCATATAATGTTACTTATAACTTATGGCCTTCTAACATATTCATTAGAAATAATTGTCAATCTCAATTACCCTGCTCCGTCAGGAAGGCAGGTTAATCTAGCCCATGGTACCTGACGCATCAGCTTTGTTGCGAGTAAACAGGTGGATTCCAAAAATGGTACGAACATGTTCCTTTTAGATGGAAATGATGAAAACTAAAATGTAACTTTTTGCTAGATATCAGATATTACACCAAATTATAATCTGGAATAAACAAAGATATTTGCATAACTTAATACATTTTTAGTTCAATTACATTTCGAATGCACCAAAGGCTTTATCGTTGCTCTTCCAGGGATACTTCAAATAAAAGATGGGTTTACATCATGCAAACTGGCAAACTTAGCCCCCAAGTGAAGTTTGGCCGTGAATATCAATTGAAACTTATATTTGAACTCGAGCCTTTGAGCAAGGGAGCCTGACATTAAAGGTGGAACTACTGAACTCATCTTTATTTTTAAATTTACAGTACCCAGTTTTTTTTCCAATTAAGGGGCAATTTAGCATGGCCATTCCACCTAACCTGTACATCTTTAGGTTGTGGGGGTGAAACCTACGCAGACACGGGGAGAATGTGCAAACTCCACACAGACAGTGACCCGGGGGCGGGATCAAACCCGGGTCCTCAGTGCCAAATACTGAGCTCATCTCCGTTTGATGCAAACATATTTAAAACAACTCAGTTGTGCCTAGTGACAGTCTAAAATTATGTTCTGAATGACATTAGGATGAAATAACTTATGGAAGCATGTGTGTTTATCAGAAGCTGATTACTTTACAGCTCTGACTTTTAAAAGAGGAAATTTAATAATAATAAAAGTGTCTTGTTCAATAAATTACTAAGCATCGGACTAGAAATTTAATCACTGCAGGCAGTCAGAATTATTAATTGTAAATAGTATATTTATTACTGTTATAGTACAGCACAGATTAATAGTAATTAGAAAAGGGTAATGTCTTCAATATTGGAAAACAAAACTTTAGCTTTTCACTTCACCTAAAAGCTAAAACTTTAGCTTTTCACTTTGCATTACTTTTGGGGGTCAGATACTTTTCTTCACCACCATATCCCTATCCTTGCCCAATATTCTTGCCTTATTATCAACCCTGATTCTGTGTCAAACAAACCAGGCGTGGGACAGTTACTGGACACTTTGAATACTATCCTTTGCTGGGTGCCGGGAGATACATAGGTGTGATATGCCGGAGATCTCAAACTTATTTTGTTTCATCTCATGAGGCACCTGCATCCCCTCTTTGCTTCTGTACAGCAACCGGGCTGAAATCAGTAGAGCGGGTGTTGGTGGAGTGGTGTAAAAGCAAGGAGTAGCTGCAAGGAGTGGAGTTTTAACATGTTACTTCATTATCATGCAGCCTCTTTGTTCATTTTAATGTGGGTGAAAGTTTTGAAAAGAAAAATTCCTTGTGGTCAAATATTATATATGCAACAGAGGTTTTTCCCAATGTTCAGCAGATATTTTAAGGTCCCATCATTATGAAAATCAGGGATGAGAAACACCGCTACCAGACCATCATACTTATTTATGACCAAATGGAAATTACTAAAATGTACCCATCAGACTGAAACAAATTTCACTACAATTACTAAAATGTATATCTTTATCATGTCACAGTATTACACCAAATTATAGTTTAGAATAGACATCAAGTTATTTACAGAATTAAATTCATTTTCGGTTCAATTAATCTACCAAAATGCTTCACAGTTGCTCAAACAGCTCTTGTTTACTATGTGGCCCTGGAGGTGAAAGGAAGAGACAAGTAGCAGTGACAGAAAGAGGAGCAAGGCAGAACAGGGGAAAATAACTTTAACAATAAAACAACTTTTTTTGTTGCAAAAGTGGTCATGGCCAGTCATCACTCACTTATTTTTATTAAGGGGCAATTTAGCATGGCCAATCCACCTACCCTGCACATCTTTGGGTTGTGGGGGCTTGCGACATTATGGGAAATGTTCAGAATACAAAGGGTTAATGTCATATCATAATTAACCACTTGATGGAGCTAGATGCAGAACTATATAAAGCACGGACTCACAGACTTCTGTGAGAAGTCTGGGGAGGAGAGCATAGGAGTCGTGACAGAGATCAGAGTACAGTTATAGATGTACAGAGACTAGTGTTAGTTGAGTGTAGATTACTAGACTATTGTTTACTGTAGGAGTAAGTGGTCGAGCTTTAATAAGTAGTGTAAATGTTAGCTTTGTTAATGAACTTGGCTTCTGTGATCTTTGTGAACACTACAACATCCATCCTGATAACAAGAATCACAAAAAACGCCACAGGGGTGAGACACACGCAGACACGGGGAGAATGTTCAAATTCCACACAGTGACCCGGGGCCAGGATCAAATCTGGATCCTCAGTGCCTCAGGCAGCAATGCTAACCACTGCACCACCATGACACCAGCCAGTCATCACTCATTACATCTTGCTAGCACCCATTCTACGAATTTGTGATACTGAAAAAAACCTGTGAAATAAATACATGTAAAGATGCTTTCCCCAGCCTTCAATAAGAAAAAGAAAACAAATAATATCTATCATTCAATAGTTCCTGCTCAAGTTGTTGATCATTTAGACATAGTAGGGCTACTTATCTTGATTTGGCCCCAATAAACTTATAAGTTTGTACAAAATTATCCATGGGAAGCTAGTTTGCACAGCAAACCTGTTAAAAGGCAACCCTGAATAAGTGTTTATGAAATGTACATGTGTTTAGTAGTCCTTACAGTCATCCCGAGAAGATTGGAAACTGCTGGCCCTTTTCACTGATGCAGCTTGAGTCAAGCGACTAATTGGAGAAGGTCGTACATCACTGTCCAAATCCAGCATTGCGTTATGGAGAAGGGGCCCACCTATGCAAACAAACAGAATAGTCAATACGGTGCTGTCTCATGAAAGTTTCAAGTTTAATTTGAGCGATATGTACAGTAAAGATCTCACAACTATCAAGTTTCAAGGCTGCACAGAATTCACTTGCGTCAAAGTGGACTCCCACAGTCCAAAGATGTGCAGGTTAGGTGGACTGGCCATGCTAAATTGTCCCTTAGTGTCCAAAGGTGAGGTGGGGTTACGGGGATAGGGCAGGGTGGGTGGGGGAGTGGGCCTCGGTAGGGAGCTCTTGTGGAGGGTTGTGCAGACTCGATGGGCCAAATGGTCTCTTTCTGCACTGTAGGGATTCCATGATTCTATGAAATACAGCTGTCAGTCAGCAGTCACCCAAGTTATTCTAGCAGCAACTATTCAGAGAGGACAGGTTATCTTTTGAAAGTAGCTACCAAAGGAATACAAATGCTGCAATTCGAAAGAACAGAGAAATGTGGCAAATTAAATATAGAAAATAATTACATTTCTAAAGCAAACAATAAATATAGAATCTTGTATCCATAGATTGCAGCATGAACATAGGAAGAACTTAACTGGTGTCATTTAATAAACACATGGTTAGTTCAGAGGAAATGCGGTTCCCAAATTCTTATGACAAAAAAAACTTTAAGCCTTTTTTCCTAGTCTATAGAGGTCACTTTTAAATGAATTACAATTTTAAAAAAAGAGACATACAATCAAGATGACTTCCACACTAAAATACATGCTCTACATAAAAGATGTGAATCTTTTATTAAAAGGTGCTCTTTCATTTACTGCACAAAAAAATATTTAATTTAATATAGCAATGATAATCACATTTGCTGAAATCACAAATAACTTCTGAAAGTGCAGCTTTACTAATTAACACTGTACAACATAGGTGCTGGCACCAACCAACTGCCCCGGTCGGAAATTTATTGCAGCATTATTACTCTTCAGATCAGAGCAATGCAACTGTCATGTGAAAGTTTTCCTAAACAATTTGTAATTCAGTTAATTTGCAGTGAACTTTCAATGGAAGCCTGTATTGACAATCCATTGGCTGTTGAAAAGGATCCATACGTTACCATCACCCTTGAAAAATGGTGTCCTTCCTTCCCTGCACTCCATACAAGCCATTACCAACACTCAAACCGTTCTGCTTTTTCTCACAGTAGAATAGAGCACACAATGTGGCAAGAGGCAGATATCGGAGGTGGGATGGTGTGAAGGGGATATGGGACAGGTAGCCCTCCCATGACAGGCACCTTGTCGGTCACTAGCAATGCCTGTCCACCTGCTCCACTGGAGGCTGCAGAAGTCAGCAGTGACCTGCCATGAGAGTCTACGCTTACTGAGACACTGGTGCCGAGACATGTAATCCTCTGCCTGTAGATCCCATGGTGGTGGGAATGGGGTCTTTCCCTCCTTCCAGCTGGATCACAGTTTCTATCACCTCTGCCCTGTGGTTAGGCATGAACCCGAGGAGTAGACATCTGGTGCTGCTTCTGCTAGAGCAGTTGGTGATGGTGTTGGCTCTGCTTTGACACTCAGCAGAGGGGGAAGATAAAGCTGCTTCCATTCTGTGGTGAAGACTGGCAAGAGGGAAGGGCAGCCGCAGTGAGGGAAATGCTGGGCAAGTGAAATTCCTTTCCGAAAAGTTGGCAATCACCTGTCAAGAAGTGAAGGCTCTCTCAAACTGCAGTCTCCGAATTTCCAGAAGTGAAACTCTTCAGTATAATTGATCAACACCTTCCCTGCCTGTCAGTTTCAATGAGGAAGCACTCATCAGTGAACCTGGCAAACTGCCCACAGGTCAAGAAGCAGGTTCAACGGCATATCCAGGATATGGGGCTGCGGCAACTCAAAACTGGCTTCTTAACTATCTAAACAATTTCTAAATTGCTAATCTGCCAGACCCACAGCCTTTCCCTGCTCAACTTCAATGCCACCCCATGGAACGCCAGAGGGGGGCAGCAGGAGCACATTGGGTTTCTGTCCGAATGTCAATTTCTGGGATTTTCCAACCCCTCTTGGCCCCCGAGACCCCCTCTCAAACAGGCTGGTAAAAGTCTGTCCATGGCTTCTGATAATCTGCAAACAGCCTAGTTTAATGAGAATTCTCCCACCAGCCGATGGCAGAACAGAATAAAGTGTGCAACATCACAGATGTTCTTTCTGGTCGTAAGAACATACGATCGTAATAAACAGGAGCAGGCTTTTTAGCCCCTCGAGCCTGCTCTGTTATAAGATCACAGCTGATCTGAACTTGGCCATAACTCCACTTTCATTTCCCCCATTAAACTGGACTCCTTGTCGATCACAAATCTGTCCAGCTCAGCCATGAATATATTCAATGACACAGCCTCCAGTTACTTCTGAAGTAAAATCTTTCCAAGATCAATGGTCACCAAAGAAGAAATTCTTCTCATCTCCATCTTAAATGGGGGGGCTCCTATATTTGAAACCGTGTCCCCGAGTTGTAAATTTCCCCGTGACGGGGAAAAATTCTCTCAGAAACTATCCTATCAAGCCCTCCAAAACTTATATATTTCTACTCCAACTATACGGACTTTAAAAGGACAGGCCAGGATGGTAGCTAAGAAATGGGACAGATTTTGTTCTCAAAATAACGGTACGGCAAATGGCGCTCCCTTTTATATGCAAATAGTGCACCTAATTTGGATGAGGTAAATCCAATAATCTTTTGCACAAAGTAGCCATTTTGAAAAAAGATTGCATAGGTCTAATCTGAAATTGCAAACAAGCATAATTAAAGCAAAATGAAACATGTAAAACTTTTCTCAATACAGGCAACCTTAAATAAAATTAATTAAGGAAAATATTAACGTGCTAGAGAAAAAAGATGTCCAACGCGGGCCAAGGGCAGAATCCATTTGTTAGAGCTAACAAGCAATAGAAGTAACATTACACTGTTCAGTGTATTCCATAGGTCACCAACTAGTGAGGGAATATACAGAGAAACTAATTTGAAAGAAGATTACAGAGAGGTGTAAAAACAATAGAGTATTTATAATGGCATGTGGGTGAGTTTTAATTATAGTATATACTGGGATAATAATAGTTTAAAGGGCAGAGGGGGGAAGAATTTCTAAAGTACGTTCAGGAGGATTTGCCTGTCCAACGAGGAAGCAGAAATTCTGCTTCTAGGGAATTAGTTTAAAGGAGAACATTTAGGAGACAGTGACATAGCATTAGAAGGTTTAGCTTAGGCATAAAAGTGAACAAAGATAAATCCAGAGTAAAAAATAATTAGTTGGAGGGCAGCTAATTACAGTTAGGTAAGAACGGGTTTGGTCCAGATGAACCGAATCAAAGACCGGCAGCCAAAACTCTGATGGAGAAATGGGCTGTCTTTAACAAAAAAGGAGATGGTTCAGGTGTAGTTGAGCTACATTCCTAGAAGGGGGAAATGTAAGAAAAAGCCAGTCAGAACTTCCAGGATGGCGAAAGAGGTCGAGACTGAGATGAAACAGAAAAAAAGAGTGCCTATGACAGATGTCAGGTTGTAATACAAGTTGGAGCCAGGATAAATGTAGAGAGTTCTGAGGGGAAGTGAAAAAAGTAATGAGAGAAGCTTGGAGAGTATTAAAAAAGATCAGCAGCCAACATGAAAACAAATCCATATGCACATAGGCATATAGTCAACTCCTGTCATTTGCGATCCCCTCTATTGTGAATTCATTTATCCGCACAAATGCGTATGTACACCAAATCACATTTGATAGCCCCCTTCGCTTGTCCGTGATTTAGATTATTAAACTCCCACCTTTCTCACATCTTTCCAAAATAGAAAGCACGCACTGTGCATTTGCAGAAACTGCACATGCGCAAGTTCACCGTTCACGATTTCACCTGTCGCAAGATTTCATGGGAATGGAACCCCCGCAAACAGTGGGACTTTACTGCATAGTAAAAGGGCAGTAGAAAGAGGGGTGGGGCAAATTAGACATCAAAAAAGGAACCTATGCATGAAAGCAGAGGGCATGGGTTTGCATCTATTTTTACAAAGAAGATGCTGCCAAAGCCATATGAAAGAGGAGGTAGTCGAGATACTAGATGGAATAAACTATTAATAAAGGCGAGGTATTTGAAAACCTTTATTCATAAGTTGCCAGGACCGACTGAGATGTATCTGAGAATACTGAGGGAAGTAATGTTGACATCTGGGGGTAGAACTGACCATAACATTCCATTCTTCCTTAGATACAAGGGTCAGAGGATTGGAGAATTGCAAAATGGTACACTGTTGTTCAAAAAGGGATGTAAAGATAAGGCCAGCTACTACAGGGAAGCCAGTTTAACCACATGGTGGGGGCTTTTACAAGTGATAATCTGTAACAAAATTAACAGTCCACTGGGTAAATGTGGATTAATTAAGGAAATCCAGTACAGATTGTTAAAGACAAACTTGATTAAGTTATTTGATGAGATGACAGAAAAGGTTGAGGAGGGTGTAGTGTAAGTGCGCCAAAGTAGGTTCGTCAACAAGTCAAAGAATTAAAGGGGCAGGGGTGGCATGGATATGAAGGTGGTTGAGTGAGAGAGTAATGGTGAACAGTTGTGGTTATCATACTGGAGGAAGGTATACCAATGGGTTTCTCCAGGGATCGGTACCAAGACTACTACACTTCTTAATATGCATCAGCTTGACCAAGTTCCAACCCCCGGAATTCCTTCCCTACACCTCTCTGCCTCGCTTGCTTCCTTTAGTTATTGCTTATAACCTGCCTCTTTGACCAAACTTGTGATCATCTGACCTAATTTCTCCTTTTGTAGCTTTGTGTAATACTTTGTCTTATAATGTCCATGTGAAGCACTTTGGGATGTTTCACTACATCAAAGACGCTATATAAATATAAGTTGTTGATCTAGGCTTGGGTAGGCAGAGCACAACTTCAAAGTCTGCTGATGACACAAAACCTGAAAGCATGTGGACCATGAGGCCTCAAGGACATAGGCTGGTGGAATGAGCTGATAAATAGCAGATGAACTTTTATGTGGGAAAGTGTGAAGTGATGCATTTTGGTAGGAAGACCAAAGAGAAGCAATACATAGGAACCTAGGACAGGAGTAAGTCATTCAGAGCCTCGAGCCAGTCCCGCCATTCAATGAGATCATGGCTGATCTGTGGCCTACTTCCATATACCTGCCTTTGGCCCATATCCCTTAATATCTTTGCCTAACAAAAATCTATCTATCTCAATATAAAGGGTACAATTCGAAAAGGGGCGCAGAAGAGGAGAAACCCGAGGGTATATGTCCACACAAATCATTGAAGGTGGCAAGGCAGGGCTAATAAAGAATTGGGAATCCTGGTCTTAATAAACAGAGGCATAAGTACAAAAGCGAGGAAGTTATAGCGAGCCGATACAAAACACTGGTTCACCCTCACCTGGAGTACTGTGTCCAGTTATAGGCACCACGTGTTAGGAAGGATGTGAAAGTATTAGAGAGGGTAGAGAATGGATTGAGGTTGATGGTTCCAGGAATGAGTGACATCAGTTACGTCGATAGATTGGAGAGGTTGAGGCTGTACTCCTTATAGAGGGGCTTGGGAGATTCGTTCAAGGTATTCAAAATCATGAGCGATCTGGACAGAATAAATAGATAAATTATTCCCATTGCAGAAGGACCATGAACTAGGGGACCAATTTAAGATGAACAGCAAAAAAGAACAAAATGCGACATGAGAAAAAAGCTTTTTTTCTTAAATGCAGTGAGTGGTAGGACCTGGATGCCCGAGAATGGGGTGGAGGCTATCAAAAGGGAAATGGATAATCATCTGAAGAGGAAATTTTGCAGTGATGTAGGGAAAGGGGAGGAGAGTTAAACTAGTTGAGTTTCTCATGCAAAGAGTTGACATGGACTCAAAGAGCCAAATCATTCTCTTCTTTGCTGTCACCATTCTTTGATTGAATGAATGATCTGTCTGTTGGCACTAAATTACCAATTGTGCAGCATCGTGGCACAGTGGTTAGCAATGCCGTCTCACAGCTCGAGGGGGCCGGGTTCAATTCTGGTCTTGGGTGATTGAGTGGAATTTGCACATTCGCCCCATATCTGTGTGGGTTTCCTCCCACAGTCCAAAGATATGCAGATTATATAGATTGGCCACGATCGATTGTCCCCTAGTGTCCTGGAATGTGTAGGTTAGATTAAGGGGTTATTGGGATAGGGCGGGGAAGTGGGCTTGGGTGGAGTGCTCTTTTAGAGGGTTGGTGCAGACTCGATTGGCCGAATGGCCTCGTTCTGCACTGTAGGAATTCTACGATTCGACCAATTAACTGATGGGCACATGCAACTGACCTCAGACAATAAACACAGAATACTTATAGCACATTGGCACTTTGGGATATTTCTTTGGGATGATGGACTGTGGGAAAAGGAGATAGGATCCAAATAGCTCCTGCTCTTCCTCGTTCTTATCTCAGTAAAGCAAATACTAGAAGTTACTTCTGCAAGGCAGAATAAAATCTAGGTCTCCAACACATTACAGGACAAATATTATTAACACTAATGCAGGAATGAATGTTAGTCATTTATGAAATATGACTATTTTGCAAACAGGAGCCCAAAAATATCAAGTTGTTTCAGAGCTGTCAGCAATCAATAGTTCATCAAGGATGATCAATTGGTAACTATTAGACATATTCTATATACAACCTTTGTCTGGGCAGCTGCGTCTACCAATGGGAGCAACATATAAATTTGTTCCAACTATAGTGTAATCCTGCATTTAACTTTGAACAGTGTCATGTGAGAGTACCTTTAAGAAATGGGTGTTATCAGTGATATCAGAGTGTGGGTGGAGCTGAGCTGTCTGTCAGCTTTTTACTTTCGTTTTTGAGCAGGCTGCAGGGTATGTTTTAGTTTCGTTTTCAGTGTTGGAGCTGAAGCCAGACAGAGCAGGCGTACTGTTAATCTCTCTGCCATGAAAAGACTATGTCTTGATCATTTAGTGAATTCAGAATTATAAATGTTCTCAGTAGTGAGTGTGAACTGAACGTGCTTCTGTTTTTTTCAAGTCTTCTGGATGTTAAAAGGACAGCATACGGTTACTTAGTGTTGTATTCTTTGGGGGTTATATTTGAATTAATAGTTGCTAAGATGTTCACGGTTTGTTTCAAAAAGGTTAACTTGAGTTCATAGAATAAACATTGTTTTGCTTTAAAAATTACTTTTTCATTTCTACTGTACCACACCTGTAGAGTGGGCCTTGTGCTCTCCATAGCACAATCTATTAAAAGTTGTGGGTCAGGTGAACTCCATGATACACTTTGAGGTTCTCTAAACCGTGGCCCATAACAAATTGGGGGCTCGACCGGGATAAAGGTCTATCTATTGAATTGGCTGAGTGAAGTTAAAGACAGTGAGGGGTGAGCATATTGTGGTTGCTTATCAGGTGTGGTATTCTAGTTTAAGTGGGAAGTGTTGTGGACAATGGCTCTTCAGAGGCTCTGAAGTTTGTGGGGGTGGAGACGGTCACACGTAGTATCTTACAGACAGAGACTAAAAGCAGACTGTTAGATTTGGCAAAAACATTACAGTTAACATTACAAGATAAAATGCGAAAAGATGAGGTAATTAGGCGGTAGCTAAGCATTTAAAGTTGCCTGAGATACAGTTTGATTCATTGGAAATGGCAAAAATTCAGTTACAACTTAAACAAATGGAACATGAGAAAGAATTAAAGCAGCTTAAATACGAAAGAGAGAAGAGAAAGGAAAGGAGAAGAAAGGAAAAAAGAAAGAATGGCCCTAGTAGAACAAAAAGAAAGAGAAAGGGAGATAGAGATCAGGGAAAAAGATAAAGAGAGAGAGTTTGAACTTCAGAAAATGGTCATGAAACATGACAGCCAGTTAAAATTGGCAAACTTAAAGAGAAAAGTACAGTTGGATGAGAGGGATGAGGATAGTGAGGAAGAGCATCAAAATCGAAGGTTTGGTGGGGATCTTTTTAAATATGTCCAAGCATTGCCAAGGTTTGACGAGAAGGAGGTAGAAGCCTTTTTCAGTTCATTTGCAAAGGTGGCTAAACAAATGAAATGGCCACAGGACATGTGGGTATTACTGATTCAAACAAAGCTGATAGGTAGGGCTAGTGAAGTGTTTGCATCACTACCGGAGGAGGTATCTGGGACGTATGAGGAGGTGAAAAAATCCATCTTAGGTGCATATGAACTAGTGCCTGAAGCCTACAGCCAAAGGTTTAGAAATCTAAGGAAAGAATTTGGTCAGACATACATGGAGTTTGAAAGGATCAAACTGAGCAATTTTGATAGGTGGATAAGGGCTTTGAAAATAGACCAAACACGTGAAGCTCTCAGAGAAATTATACTTTTGGAGGAGTTTAAAAATTCAATTCCTGATGCAGTGAGAACTCATGTGGAAGAGCAGAGGGTTAAAACTGCGAGGTTAGCAGCAGAAATGGCAGATTATTATGAATTAATTCATAAATCAAAGTTTGGTTTCCGACATCAGTTTCAGCCTGTGAGGGATAGAAACTGGGACCATGAGAAATACTTAAGTGGTAAAGGTAAAGGTGATCTGATAGGAGATAATAAGGGGAGTGTACCTCAGACTAAAAAAGAAATCCAGGACGGTGGAAAAGAAATGAAAAATTTCAAATGTTTTCACTGCAATAAACTAGGCCATGTAAAGTCACAGTGTTGGTGGTTGAAGAAAAGAAGGCTGATGTGTTAAAACAGGATAAGACAGTGGGGTTTGTTAAAGTGGTAAAGGAAAGGCCAAGTGAAGCGAAGGAGGTGCAAAAGAATGTACAGCCTGATCAAGAGGTGATTGTTAAGAAGGTGCCAGATCTCTTTGAAGAATTTACTTGTGTGGGTAAAGTTTACTCATGTGTATCAGGAGGACCAGGTAAAGAAGTCACAATTTTAAGAGATACGGGAGCTAGTCAATCGTTAATGGTAAGAGATGAGGAGTTATGTAGTTTGGGAAGAATGGCGCCAGAAAAGGTGGTAATATGTGGAATTCAGGGTGAGAGGAGTAGTGTTCAATTATATAAGGTAAGGTTGGAAAGTCCAGTGAAGAGTGGTGAAGTGGTAGTAGGAGTAATAGAGAAACTATCTTGTCCAGGAATACAGTTTATCTTGGGTAATGATATAGCTGGATCGCAGGTGGGAGTGATGCCTACTGTGATTGACAAGCCAGTGGAAAATCAGACAACTGAAGGGTTGAAGGACAAATATCCTTGGATTTTTCCGGATTGTGTAGCAACAAGGTCGCAAAGTCACAGGTTGAGACATGAGGAGAAATCAGAGAGTGAAGATAAAGGTGAAGTGCAATTATCAGAAACGATGTTTGATCAGATGGTTGAAAAAGAATAAGAACAGGTGGAGGATGAGGCGGATATTTTTAGTTCAGGAAAATTGGCGGAGTTACAACAGAAAGATATAGAAATAGAATGGATGTATCAGAAAAACTACACGGAAGAGGAATCGGAGTGTATACCAGAGTGTTATTACCATAAAAGTGATGTCTTGATGAGAAAATGGAGACATTTACATATGCAGGCAGATGAAAAGTGGGCAGAAGTTCATCAAGTAGTATTGCCAGTAGGGTATAGAAAGGAGGTGTTGCGAGTTGCACATGAGGTACTAGTGGGAGGTCATTTGGGACTAAGGAAAACTCAAGCTAAAATCCAGAAACATTTTTATTGGCCTGGACTACATAAAGATGTAGTTAAATTTTGGCAATCAGGTCACACATGTCAAGTGATAGGGAAACCTCAAGCAGTGATAAAACCAGCACCCGCAATGCCTATTCCAGCATTTGAGGAGCCTTTTACAAGGGTCCTAATTGATTGCGTAGGACCGCTTCCTAAAACAAAAAGTGGGAATCAATATCTTTTGACTATAATGGATGTGTCTACTAGGTTTCCAGAGGCCATTCCAGTACGTAATATTACAGCAAAAAAGATTGTGGAGGAGTTACTTAAATTCTTTACTAGATATGGACTACCCACAGAAATACAATCGGATCAAAGATCAAATTTTACCTCAAGGTTATTCAAAGAAGTTATGGATAGCTTAGGAATAAAACAATTTAAATCAACTGCGTACCATCCAGAATTGCAGGGAGCATTAGAAAGGTGGCATCAGACATTAAAGATAATGTTGAGGGCTTATTGTCACGATTATCCAGAGGATTGGGATAAAGGAATTCCATTCATACTGTTTGCAATTAGGGATGCACCTAACGGGTCAACCAAATTCAGTCCTTTTGAACTAATTTTTGGTCATGAGGTAAGAGGACCACTTAAATTGATTAAGGAAAAATTGGTTAGTGAGAAATCAGAACTTACATTATTGGATTACGTGTCAAATCTTAGGGAACGATTAAATAGAGCACGTGAATTGGCTAGACAACATTTAAAAGTTGCACAAAATGTGATGAAACGGGTAGCGGACAAGAAATCCAAAGTTTGTACTTTTGCCTGTGGAGATAAAGTTTTAGTATTGTTACCAGTGGTAGGTGAACCTTTAAAAGCTAGGTTTTGTGGACCTCATCAGATTGGAAGGAAATTAAGTGAGGTGAATTATGTGGTAAAAACGCCGGATAGAAGGAAGACTCACCGAGTGTATCATGTGAATATGCTTAAAAGGTACATTGAAATGGAAGGAGAGAAAAAGGAGGTGGTTTTAATGATTCTAACTCAAAGTGATGAACCAAATCCAGATGACTGTGAATTTGACATACCTCAAATTAAATTGGAAAACGAGGATGTTCTTAAAAATTGGGATAAATTGTTTAGTTATCTTCCAGAGGATAAACGAACTGACCTGAAAAGTTATTGATATCACATGGGCAAGTTTGTGGAGATAAATTGGGAAGTACTGAAATGGCTATACATGATGTAGATGTGGGAAATGCTGTTCCAATAAAACAACATCCATGCAGACTTAACCCGTTAAAATTGACACAGGTTAACAAAGAGATTGAGAGTATGCTTAAAAATGACATAATTGAAGTGGGTTGCAGCCAATAGAGCTCACCCATAGTGATGGTACCAAAACCAGACAGTACGCAACGGTTGTGTGTGGACTATACAATGGCTAATGCAGTTACAAGAACGGACTCTTATCTTATCCCACGTTTGGAGGATTGCATTGTGAAAGTGGGACAATCAGCTTTTATTTCAAAACTGGATTTACTTAAAAGGTTACTGGCAGGTACCTTTATCCAAAAGGGCGAAGGACATTTCAGCTTTTGTGACTCCAGAAGGTACATACCAATTTAAAGTTATGCCATTTGGCATGAAAAACGCCCCAACCACATTTCAATGGTTAACTAACGAAGTTGTTTCAGGGTTACCCAATTGTGCGGTATACATCGACGATCTGGTAATTTTCAGCCAGATATGGAAAGAACATTTAAAACACCTGATGGAATTATTCGATCAACTTCAGGAGGTGGGTCTGGTGATAAACCTAGCCAAAAGTGAATTTGGAAAAGCCCAAGTCACTTTCCTTGGCCATACAATCGGACAGGGTCGAATGGTCACACGGGGTGTGAAACCAACAGTTATTGAGGAGTTTCCCATACCCTCAAGACGAAGGGAAATAATGCGATTTCTTGGCATGAGTGGATTTGATCGAACATTTGTGCAAAAGCTTTGTAACGTGATTGCTCCACTGATGGACTTGCTGAAGAAACATCGAAAATCTCAATGGACGGCAGAGTTTCAACAGGCATTTGACTGCCTGAAAGCTGTGATAATCAATGCTCATGTGTTGGAGAATTACAAGGGACTCTGTGATCAGATTGAACTGAAGTATTTGACTTTATAGAGAAATGCCGAGGTGTAGAGAAATGGATGGATCGTGCAGAGACCTTCTTGTCCAAAGAGACTGTCAATCGAGAAGGATTCCAGTTGGAGGAGGAAGGACAAAAGAAAATGGACGATATTATTGTACCTGTTTGCTTGTGTTGTTTTTTGAAACAAAAAAGTATATTTACTGTGTGCATTTCTTAAAGGATAGTGAAAAGGTGAAAAATGAAACCATCTTGAAGTTGATGGGTTTTTCTTTCTTGGGGGGGGGGGGGGGGTGTCATGTGAGAGTACCTTTAAGAAATGGGTGCTTAAGAAATATACCTTTAAGAAATGGGTGTTTATCAGTGATGTCAGTGTGTGGGTGGAGCTGGGCTGTCTGTCAGCTTTTTACTTTCGTTTTTGAGCAGGCTGCAGGGTGTGTTTTAGTTTCGTTTTCAGTGTTTGGAGCTGAATCCAACAGAGCAGGTGTATTGTTGATCTCTCTGCCATGAAAAGACTGTCTCTTGATCATTTGGTGAATTCAGAATTATAAATATTCTCAGTAGTGAGTGTGAACCGAATGTTCTTCTGTTTAAAGGTTTTTTTCAAGTCTTCTGGATGTTAAAAGGACAGCATACGGTTACTTAGTGTTGTATTCTTTGGGGGTTGTATTTGAATTAATAGTTGCTAAGATGTTCACTGCTTGTTTCAAAAAGGTTAACTTGAGTTCATAGAATAAACATTGTTTCGCTTTAAAAATTATTTTTCCATTTCTGCTGTACCACACATGTAGAGTGGGCCGTGTGCTCCCCATTCCACAATCTATTAAAAGTTGTGGATCAGGTGAACTCCATGATACACTTTGGGGTTCTCTAAACCCTGGCCCATAACAACAGGCATAAGTTACCTGCACTGTGCAGTTCCAAACCATACTGTATATTTTAGACATTGATGGCGTCAGTTTAAAATGTTCTACTGTTTCATAGGAAACCACAGCAGTAGTTCGCACTAGTTTCAGGAAAGGATAGTTTAATATGGAATAATTTTTAATTGAGTTATATAGTATTACTAACAACTTGAACCAGCAGCAGGGAACCACAACAACCAAGTTACCCTGAGGACTAATAAACATCTGGAACAAATTATCAGAACATGACTTCAACTCAGGATTTACCACAAGGTAGCGCTGGAACACTGTAAATTGAATGAAATGTCAAGAGTAGAATTTATCCCAGCTGCTAAACAGTTACTGAAAAGAGCTGACCTAACATGGCCTGCAGTGCGTTCTGATGCCACTCTCAATTTCCTTATGATCTGTACCAGCAGTAGAAAAGCAACATGCTTGCTCTGCTACAGCAGTAGCAAGAGATCTACGTTCTTCTGACCCTCAGAGAGGTTACAGAGTTCCGAACCACCCTAAACACCTTTGAAAATTCTTTCCTGTGCACAGTAGCTTGTTGCCATGTGCTGTGTCCTGACCACCCACAGTACTACATCGACCAAACAGGCGATTTCTTGAGTCTGCCTCAATGTAGAGATCCAAATGCGAGACTGATTTTTTTTTCCAAATGCCTTAGTTTTAACCACTCGAATTTGTTTAGGCAATGAAGCAAGGAAGCACCCTAACTTTTGGAATTTCTTTCCTTGGGCTCAGCCAATGTAAATCTATTCAATAAACACAATATGGCTACATTTAGTCCTGTTCCCAGTTCTTATCGCACTTCACACTTAGCATTAGTATTGCGATAGGAATGCACTTCTGTAAAACGTGACAAGGTATATCTAAACAAATCAATAATTAATTTGTAGTTAAAACAACAATTTTAATAATTATTAAGCTTATACTCAAAGAAAACAAATGCAGTGGAATATCAGGCTATTTTTTGCTTTCCACACTACTCGCAAAAAAACTACATAATTTAAATCTTCAATATTCTGAAGTATTGAAATGTCCCTCTTAAACATAACATATGTCAATCTCCAGGAGCGTTGTATGCTTTTTTAAAATTGTTACTCTAGTACTCTGAGGAATGAATTTAAGTAGTATGGCCCATTTGTCAGGAATTACTTAACAAAGAAGGAACTCGGATGCTGCTCTCCGAAAGTGAACACAAAAGGCCTTTAGTGTTTCTAAAATCATTCTAAATGGTATAAACGGAAGTTGTTAGTAATCGGGGCACACAGCAAATCAGATTACTTTTCAATGAAATACATTGTAGTTCGGATACTTTCAATCAGGTACTTTGATGATGCGTCATTTGTTTTACAAAAAATACATTTTAAGTATTTCAATGATTAATTTTGACTAATTCGTCAGTCATTGTCACTACAGTAACAAACTTTATTTTAAATTTAACATACTTTCTGTAACAAATTTAGGACTGGGTAACCTTTCGGTGGCCAATTTGAAAAGAGTCACAAGACGACCAGGAATGTTACCAAAGGTGTGGTATACCCAAATGTGACATTTGGAACTTCAGAAGCTGCAGGAATCAATTTTACATCTTTTCAGTGTGAGTATTTTTGTAAGGGATAGAGGGCAAGGGATGTGGTTTAGACATAAATGGCTCCCAGCTGCATGAAGCTTCTTTCAGATGTACAGTAAGTACAGCATATGGAAGAAAACCAGCCGCTAGGATAACAAATTAAAAAGGCCCTTTTGACAGAGATCCTGTTGCTCTCCTCTATGGGAACAAAGGAAGATCATTCATCGTAAGGTGAACAGAATGCGTAATATGAAATGCAGAAATGGTGCAAGTGCTCACTGCATCCGCCATTTGTTCTCATAACATGCACAGCTGGTGTTATTCCGACCCCAAAGAAAAATACATTTTGGCTACAGTGTTGGTATTATAAACGTAATCTTATGCTGCCCAATTCAAAAAGGGTCTGCCAATTTTCTTGTAGCCTCATTTACTTCACTTATTAAAAAACAATAAAACTTTCCTTGCCCAAGAAATAAGCCCGTGCTAAATTTCCCAGTAAATGCTGTGATTATAAGCTTACTGTCTTAACATATATTACCAGGGATTGCGTCAGTGTGTTCTATATTCTTAAGATCTGCCATCAGAGATAAGAGATCGTCGCCCTCACATGCATGGTATGAAAATATGCCTTTTTTCTTGTGGCTTAAGGGGTCTAAGTGAAATTGGGATGGTTCCCAGTGGATCTCAGTTCAAAGCACATAACTTTGAAAAATTTGGCATTACTGTAATCAGGATTTATTTAGCAGTCCTACTTACCAAAGCATTAAAAGCCAAAACATTTAAGGAAATTGAAATATTTCACCAATTAATCTGAGCTCTGGGTTGAGCTACAAAATTAGGGTAAAGTAGGGGATTCCATCAGTACCTCTGACCTTTCTCATAACTGACTGATGCCTTCAACATAAGGTGCAAACTGGATAAATGATTTATTACACAATGCTATCAAACTCTCACTGACCTACACATAGATGACAAAATATATACAATTATGTCATGGCATCTGTTCGATTTGCACACAGGTTAACAAGTTCTGTACTATGACTGCCATTCCAGATGGATAATCCAAAAACAGGCAATACTCTCATTTAAAAGGAATTTTCCATTTTTCCTCCCTGTTGAATTTAGATTGCAGCTCGGTAAAAAGTTACATAAAGCTGCAATATTGAACAATATAGTTCATGATTTAAATTGCAACTCTGCCTTGTGCTGGTTGTCAAATCATGTTTCTGCTTTAATAGAGTTTGATATTTAGAATAAAAACCTGCTTAAATCACATTTGATGCATGATTTAAGAAAACAGTAACAAGCAACCTATTAAAACATGAATGTAATCATCAATTATTGTTAAAGGGGAAGTCTGATAAAATTACACTTCAATTACTGTTAATGGTCAGAACTAAAAATGCTAACATTATTACAGAATTTATTGTCTGACTGTCAAATACTCTGCAACATACAAGTACTTATTTTCCATTATTGGAGTGGCTGACGGGTGCATTACAATACAGCTGGGTAGAAACTTTCAACCAGGAAAAGCCAAAATCACAGCACAGTTATTGAGCGCCTAAATATCTTCCTTTAACTATGTTCAATTATGAGCATCCCAGTTTTGCTAACAAGTGGCAACAATGACAACTAGATTTACCAAGTTTGCAGAAGAGATGCTTTCTTTATTGCCAATGCAGATGAACAGGTGGATCGCATGCAAGGCTATGATTGTCTAAGGCATTTTATGTTATCCGTATTTATCCCACAATTGAAATTTCAGTTACTTGACAGATAAATCATTTCAATCTCTGTATTCTCTCTACCTATTATATTATAGCTTAAAAAATACCTGTCATTCCATGAACAGCATTGCGGTAGGATGGAGATCAGCACCACTTCCACTTAAACCTCATCTGAGCCATCTTGACTTTGGAAAAGGTTCAATGGAGTCTTAGACTTTCCCATTAAAGGCTTTTCTACTGGAGACCCTGGGGTACAATACCTCACACGAAACAACTGTTTGAAACAATATTCCAGCACCCCTTCCCCAGCAGGGACTCTATCCCAGGGAAAAATCTCCCTGACACAAATTCCTTCCACCTTCCTCTCTCACAGAAAAGGAATTGAGCCCTGTGCATTATTGTGGTAACTTACATTTTGAAAGCAAGAAAACCGTTTTGAACCTTTCCCTGCCCCAACACCATCTCCATAAAAGATTAAATAGAATCAGGAAAGAGAAATGCAAAACATAGGAGAGAAGAAATTAAGATACAGAAAGAGAAACAACAGAAAGAGGCAGCTCAATAAGACAATGGCGGGAATTCTCCGGTTGTTGCGATTCAATTTTCCCACCGGCAGCGCAGCCCCGCCAGCGGATTTCGCGGCGGCTTGGGTTGGTTACAATGGGAAATCCCATTTACCGGCAAGATAGAACCAAATGGCGCACGGCCGAGAAACAGGTGGTGGACTGGAGTATCCTGCCCCATATATTCTTCAATAGCACTTTCTGAATGCCACAGAAGATTGCCTGGCACAAAATAGAACATGGTTGTTACTTTAATTCAATAAGAGACTACAAGGCAGCAACAATTAAAGATTTTTTTTCACAAGCAGGACAACTATTATAGTCTACTAGAGTGTCATAACATCAACATATTTCAGTGATAGTTGTATAAAGAAAGACCAATATCCTTTTGGATTGGCCAAGATTGTCTGCTTTGAAAAAAACCCAGCATAGTACCTCTTCAAACATTCAAATTTTAATTCAATCAATTTACATTTTTCCTTTTGATAAAGTCTTGAGTTTTTTTTTTTACATATATGTAACCTGAGCAATATAACCCAAGGCGTCTGGAACAATAACAACGAAGTTTGTCTCAAGGCATCTCCTAAGTCAAACAGTGAAACATGTTCAGTGCAGCACCTTTTTGTCAAAGTTCACCTATGGGGAGGCAGTGGAGTAATGGTATGATCACTGGACTACTAATCCAGAGACCCGGAGTCATACTCTGGGGACCCGGGTTGGAATCCCACCATGGCAGATGGTGAAATGTGAATTCAATAAAAATCTGGAATTAAAAGTCTAAAAGGTGACCATTGTCAAATATTGTAAAAACCCATCTGGTTCACTGTCTTTTAGGGAAAGAGATCTGCTGTCTTTACCTGGTCTGGCCTACATGTGACTCTTAAATGCCCTCAGGGATGGGCAATAAATGCTGGTCCAGCCAGGTGACCTGACAGCATCAACTCCAATCCAAGGAACTTATCAAGTGGTTCCTTTCCTCCCTCAAAGCCTTGGCTGAATTGGCTCCACGTTGAATTCTTAATTTATTGACACATTTAGCCTTTCTGTCTTCTCTCATCCCATGGGTCCTTTATTGTCAAAGCTATGATCGTCCCGCTGGGTTGCACCTGGCGCTGATTCTATTGTGCCGGGAGCATCGCGGGAGAGGCCCGAAATGGGCTTTGGGCCGAGCACAAAGCAAACATGCAAGTCATCCGCTTCACAGCGCTCGTGCGATCTGGATAACACCCTAGCTGGACATGGACCAGGTGATGGTATTTTGGCTCATTTAAATATGCGCAGTCAGGTTGAGGCCGCATTCTCCCGGCTCCCGGGAGTCACCGGCCGCCAGTTATTACTCGTCCCTGCAAGTGGAAACCAGGAGTGATGGACACTCAGAGGACCTCGGAGGTCATTGGAGCCCCTCGTGTGATCAAGGACAGGGTAGTGCCTTGGCACTTCCCCTGGCACTGCCAACCTGGCAGCGTAGGGTGCCAGGTTAGCATTACCAGTGTTAAGGGCAGCGCACAGGTGCCAGGCTAGCTGCACCAGGGTGACAGGGTGCCAGGTTGACACTGCCAAGGGTTAGAGCCTGAGGAGCATGAAAGGGGGGGGGAAAAGAGATGAATGGTTGAGGAGTTAAGGAGGGGGTATGAATGGGTGTCATTAAGGTTAGCGGGTTGAAGGAGGGGGGTCTTGAAAAAGGGGGGGGGGGAAAGGGAGGCCCTAAGGGTGGGCAGGGCCCTCAGCAGGGTGTACACACTTGGGGGAGGAGATCATGTCTGCAGGGGAAGGGGTTGCATTGTCCGTGGGTGGGAAATATAGGGGAGCCTTAAGCTCACTTTGAGATTGGGGCACCCTCTCAAAATGACGCCCTAATCTCGAAGGATCCAGTCGAGACAGCGAGTTTAGTTCCCCACTGCAGAAGAACATTTCTGAGTGTGGGCCTGACCAGTGAGAAACATCTAAGACCCCAAAAAATGACTAAATGTGGGTGAATGCAGGTTTGGATCTCACCCAAATAACACAATCATTTTTGGGGAGAATCGCACCCTCCATTTCCTATTTTGATTTTCATCTCTACGCCAAGCTGTACTTTAATTAGAATCTACAGTGCCTCAGAGTTTACCTGGTGAGTAACTGAAAATCACAAGCCAGATGAACTCCTGATTCAATCCTTATGCACATTCAATCCTATATAATGTATGTTAAATCTGACTTAAGAAATGTAGAACTAATCTAGTTAACACACAAGTAACACTTTCATGTTGAATATAGTTTGGAAAGTAATCCTATTCCTTGACATGAGATTATGATCAGCAAATGCACAAAATGTGGACAGCAACTGTGTTTCCAACAATCACCAGGTAGAACCAAAGGTGCAAAGTAGATAGTCACATGATGAACATTAAATGCATGTGCACTGACAGATTTAGATTTTACGAATAACTTCCAATCATGTCCAAAACCAAATTACTAATGAAATTGAGTAAAACAGCACAGGAATGCTGCTTTGAGTTAATGAGTTGTGCCTGGCAGAGGTAGATATGTTATGACATTGCATAAGCTCCATTATGACATAAAATGGGATAATAATGTGGGATAACGATGTAGAAAATATGTCGAAAATGTTTTGGCATTTTGAAATTCTAGGATGATAAGTAATTAAATACTATGGCCGAACAAGAAAGTTTGTGGCAGTAAATCTGAGCATGCATGAGATTGTGCTAACCAAGTACTGGTCTCGATTCCATTTATCCAAAGCACAGTTTATCAATGTTGATGAAAATGAATTACCAGTAATTGTATCTGTCAATGGTGAAAAAAGATAGCTATTTTTCTTCCCTCGTTTCAAAAATGTCTGATTAAGCAGGGGACTCCCAGCTTCTTGAAGTAAAACAAATCATTTTTGTCACGGTTGTCTACAAATAGAAAAAACTAGAGAAAGGTCCACTGGCAATTAAAAAGAAACTCAACTTTATTATTTTATGCTGCTGCCAAGTACTGAATATATGAAAAATGGTTTCTGGGAATGTTTCTTTTAAATGATGACTATCAAAATTTGCTGCTGTATCTGCTAGCAAATTTAGTTGGCACATTGACAAGAAACCTAGCTATCATGGAGATCTTTAGGATACTATATTAATGCCTACTTTTATAAGAATGGCAACACAACAATGCTGCAAAATTTAGAAAGTGTTTTTACCAAGTATACGTTCCCAAAAATGTTAACATCTTGTGGGGGTTTAATTCTGCAGATGTTAGCCACCTCCCAGTGTCTTGCCTATATCTCAGCAAACTTCTCAAGCATGGAGATTCATATCCATCCTTGATGCAATACTTACACTGACCTGAATTTTTTGTGCAAGCAACTGGCAGTTCCAGAAGCAAACCCGAACCGTACTCCCGGCCGCAGTTGGCCCCTCACCGCAATTTTACATGCGCTGGCCAATTAATGCCCAGCCAGTGTGAAACGCGTGCTAAGAAAAGCTCAGCGCTGCTGGAAAGGGCAAGGAGAGGGCAGGTGACGAGAAAAGGGAGGGTGTGAACTGTAGCTTCCAATATGCTCCCTCAGGAGGACGGCCACTGCGGAGCTGTCTCAGGGAGCTGCTGACCTGTGAACAATAAATGTCGTTGGAAAATTTATGCTACGAATGTCTAGGAAGCACAATCATGCACAGACCTTAGTCCCCAAACACATTTGGTAATTTTATTTGAGCCTTGACCTTTCATCCCGCTGGATTGAGGTTTCAGCTTAAAAATAAAGGCCTCTTTGCTAATCGGTTCTCCCATCAACCGTAAGCAGGCGGGCAACATAAAGGTCCAGTCAATTGGTGTTTAATTCATTTAAATTTGTTTCTTGATTGTTGGTGGTCGCGCATCAGACTTTCTCGAGTGCCCGCCATCCAATATATCGTGCGGGTATGCAATCACATCCGGAAACGTGCACAATATCCTCTCATGTGATTTCACATGCTTCCAGGTGGGGCACACACCCAAACTTTGCACGAGAATTCTGGCCCAAGGTTACAGCTGTAATCTCTACAAGCATTATTACTCAACAAATAATGACAGAAACTCTGACCAACTATCTCCTTTCTTTTGCCCTGAGGCTCATCTTGGAGAGCACTCCCTGTTCCTGTCCCAGCTGAGAGCACTCAGAACAGGGGTTGAACTGAGAAACCTTCCAGCTTGTGATGCTCAATTGCTCACCAGGAACACTCTTTGAGCCACTGTAGATTCTAATAATTAAATTAGAGGTGTAATAAGAAATGAAAACCATGGTACTAGGCTTTTTCACTTTGGGTAAAACTAGAACAGTAAATTTATACTTTCACTTACCTCAAAAAAAAGCAATAATGATGAACAAAATTGCGTGTATGCAAAGACTTTCGCTCAAAACCTTCGTTGGGGACATTTTGCCCCCATTCCCTTGTTGGCTTTTTTCTTCTCGCTGTTGAGGAGTATTTCTCCTGATGGTATTGAGAGTATGGCCGTAAGGTTAGCCTTGCAGGTCTTCAATTCTGTTGAGCAGTCCCCTTACAACTGTGATTTGTTTGTATTTTTGTTGTGCTGGGGTTTGTAAGATGTTGACTAAATCCTGTATTGGTTCACACAGGTCTCTTATCCGAGAAAAGAACATCATAAGGATGTTATGGTGTCTTTGGTGTAACTTGAGATGGGGGAAGGTGTGTTTTGGTGCATGACAAATGTGGCACGAAAATCCTATCCTATTCCTTCTGGTGGGCAGTGCAATGACGGTAGTGAATTTTAAAGTATGTTCTTGGAATGTACAGGGAATTCATCATCCTATCAAAAGGAAAAATATGTATTTTCTTAAGAAGGAGAAAGAGGACATAGCCTTGTGCAAGAGACTAATTTGGATGACGGAGCGCAAAGTTAAAGCAGGGATGGGTGGTGCAAGCCTGTTTTGCCTGTTCTCGACCAGCAGCAGAGTAGCAGCAATTTTGGTCAATAATAATGTTCTCTTTAAGGTGGAGCATTGCTTGAAGGATAAAGCGGGATAGATGTCTGATTATTAAGGGATTGTATTAAGACTCTGTCTTGACAATGAATGTGTGTGGCCCTCTTAATCACTCCCCGGAGTTTGTTCCTAAAGTCTTCATGGAATTTGCGGAGCCTGTTTACTTATCCACCCCATTATGCCCCTCAAAATCTTGTACACCACAATCAGGTCATCTCTCAGTCTTCTCTGCTTCAACAAAAAACAACCCAAGCCAATGCAACCTCTCTTTCTAACTTAAATGTTTAGATTTTCAAAAGGCCTTTGCCGTACAGGAGGCTGCTAAATAAGAGCCCATGATGTTAGGGACAAGGTACTGGTATGGATAGAGGATTTGCTGACTGGCAGAAGGCAGAGAGTGGGGGTACAGGGGTCCTTTTCAGGATGGCAGCCAGTGACTAGTGGTGTTCTGCATGGATCAGAGTTGGGACCACAGCTATTCACGATATACAGTAATGTTCTGGAAGAAGGAACTGAGGGCATTGTTGCTAAGTTTGCAGATGATACAAAGGTATTTAGAAGGACAGATTGTACTGAAGAAGCAGAGAGGCTGCAGAAGGACCGGAGCAGGCCAGGAGAGTGGGCAGGAGGTGGCAGATGGAATACAATGTGGAAAAGTGTGAGGTTATGCAGTTTGGCAGGAAGAGACATAGGCTATTTTCTAAATGGGAAATGGCTTTGGAAATCAGAAGCACAAAGGGACTTGGGAGTCCTAGTTCAGATTCTCTTAAGGTTAACATGCAGGTTCAGTTGACAGTTAGGAAGGTAAATCAATGTTAGCATTCACGTCGAGAGGGCTAGAATACAAGCAGGGCTGTACTTCTGAGGCTGGAAAAGGCTGTGGTCAGACCCCATTTGGAATATTGTGAGCAGGTTTCGGCCCTGTATCTAAGGAAGGATGTGCTAGCCTTGGACAACGTCCAGAGGATGTTCACAATGATCTCCGGAATGAAGGATCTGTCACATAAGGAGTGATTGAGGACTCTGGGTCTGTACTCGTTGGAGTTTAGAAGGATGAAGTGGGACCTCATTGAAACTTACAGAATACTGAGAGGTCGAGATAGAGTGAACATGGAGAGAATGTTTTCACTAGTAAGAGAAACTATAACATGGGGGCACAGCCTCAGACCGAAGAGAGATCCTTTAAAGCTTAGATGAGGAGGAATTTCTTCAGCCAGAGGGTGCTAAATCTGTGGAAATTGTTGCCGCAGAAGACTATGGAGACCAAGTCACTGAGTATCTTTAAGGCAGAGATAAATAGGTTCTTGATTAATAAGGGTATCAGGGGTTATGGGGAGAAGGCAAGAGGATGGGGATGAGAAACATATCAGCAATGATTGAATGGCGGAGCAGGCTCGATGGGTTAGTGATCTCCTTGGATGCAGAGAAAACTTTTGACAGTGTGGAGTCGAATTATTTAATTTTTACATTATGGAAATTTGAGTTGGGTGAGGAATAGTTTAAGTGGATTCAGGTGTTGTACCATAGGCCTTTGCTGACAGCGCCCATGAATGGTAATAAATCTGAGAGTTTTGGTCTGCAGAGAGGGACTAGGCAGGACTGCCCCCCTGTCCCCCTTGCTGTTCGCACTGGCCATGGAGCCTTTGACAGAGGCGATTAGGCAAGATACCCTGATATCTGGGCTGTGCTGTGGGGGAAAGCAGCACAAGATCATGCTTCAGTCTGACAATGTGCTGCTATTTATGTCAAAACCGGATGTTTCAGTTCCCACTCTCATTAATGTGGTACATAGATTTAGCACCTTTTCTGGCTATAAGATTAATTTCACAAAGTCGGAAGCTATGCCGGTGGGAGAGTTGAAGAGGAACCCACTCTCCCTTGCTAATTTTCCTTTCAGGTGGCCTCCATCAGGGTTCACTGATCTGGGTGTTCCAATTACCCCCTTTTTCAAACAACTACATGAGGTCAGATTTCTTCAGTTAATTGCATCTAGATGGGACTTGACTCATTGGTCCTCCCTGTCAGCATCCTGGCTGGATAGGATTGCCTGGATTAAGATGAATGTGTTGTATTCCTTGAAGGAGTTTTAAACGAGATTAAAGGAATGATTAGCTTGTTTATTTTGAATAAAAAGTCTTGTCTGAAGTATACCAAGCTGCAGCTCTGAGGTTGCAAGGGGCATCTGGGATTCCTGATTATTAGACTGTACCAACTAGCCTTTTTTCTTGGATTTATAAGGGACTGGGTGAAATGTACCTCTATGTGGTTCTATATTGGAGCAGACCAGTCGACTTTCCCCTTGCAAGTCTTGTTATTTTATGGGAACTTTAGATCGAGTTCTGCTAGGTGCAAGATTCTTATTATTATTAATACTCTTAAGAGCATGGAGGATGGTCCGTCAACTAGAAGGGAGATCTAAACTGACTTCCGTTCCTTCTCCCCTCCAGGGCAGCTCAAACTTCCCACCAGATCTTATGGACCATGGAATCCATACTTGGAGAGATCAAGGTATTTGTAGGATGAAAGATATTTATATTAGTGGTGCTTATTTTTCATCCTTTGAGCAGATATGCTGACAATTTGGCATCCCGAGCGACTCATTTTTAAAATATCTGCAACTTAGAGACTGTATCCTTAACAAGACAACTTTGTGTCTTGACACTTCTATTTCCCTGGTGGAAGAAACCCCTGATCTTTGCGGAACTTAGACAATTAATTAGCAAGTTTTATAACGCCTTGTGTTCTGGATCCTGTGTTAGTACATTGGGTACTTTGCAGTCTTGGGAAAGAGACTTGGCAACTAATATTGGTGAGGAGACATGGGGTAGTGTCTGAGAAAGTGCCAAAAAAATAAAGTATGCAATAGAAAGAAAGAGATTCAGTTCAAAATAGAGCACCGCTTGCATATCACACAGAGTTTGAGACACAGGTTTGATCCTGCTATATCCCCAATGTGCCTAAAGTGTCTGGTCATCAAGGGTGATTATGTACACTGTGTATGGACCCGTGTCAAGATTTAATCCTATTGGTCTGGTGCAGTTAAGGAGATTGAGAGGAGTTTTGACAAGGCCTTAGAATTTGATCCTTTGTTTCTAATTCTGGGTATTCCAGATAGGAGAATAATTGACAATGGGAAAAGGCTGAATAACATCCTAACTTTTGCAGCTCGTAAAAATATCCTCAGCCTCGGACCTGTGACAAATATTCTTCAATCCAAAACTGGCATTAAATAATCATGGGAGTGTATCCCTATGAAATTCCTGATGTCTGTGATCAGTTCCAAGTCTGATATATTCCATAAAGTGTGGAACACCCTATCTGAAATTTATAGGCTCCGCTTTGTCTGACCTGCTCCTGGAAGGTTTCCCATGAACCAAATGGCAAGTCGCAGTCTTGCTATACATAAAGGTGTGCATCATGTTTATATGGTCTTATCCTCTTTCCTCCTCCTCCCCATCCCCCCATTTTCTGACAGAGGCACTAGTTCTTAGGGGCTGTTATTCTGAATTTAATCCCGTCTTTCTCTGTTTTTACATCTGCAGGAATATTTGTTCTGAACTGTGTCAGTTGTGTTTTTAAAATTTGTTATGTTGTGTGTAAAAACAAAAATTAAATATATTTTTTAAAAACCCATTTACTTAAGAGTTAAAATCAGGACCTATTTCTCAGCACATTATAGTTACAATTATTCTTTTCTCTTTTATTTCTCCTGGCAAGTCCTGGCAGCGTTGAACCAGCGTTAATGAATGGCATGCAAAACCAAGAAGATTGTTGATCTCTGTTCATGGAATGAGAGCTACCTGCTGACATGTTACTCCCAGTTGGGAGTCCCAAAATAGTGATGTGCTGATCCTGAACTGTTCATTTAGAATGTGTTTAATGGCTAGGGAATTAATTCATTTCTAAAAATTAGTTTCTCTGGGGAGCACTTTGCACTGAAAAAGTACTTTGCTTGACAGGAGTGCTCTCCTTTAAACTAGTCCTTTCATATTTTATATGAAATTGGATTATTGGCGTATATTTTAACTTCAATAATTCAGTTAAAAATATGCAGTTTCATAGTAACAATCTCCATTATTCTACTAAAATTATAGTTTAATTATGATAGTTTACATATCAAGTTGCGAATAAAAAAATATACCTACCACTAAAGAACTCCCAAGGTTAATTGACCTTCAACTACTTTTGACTACCTAAGTAAGCTTGAATAACTCAATATTTCTTTCTTATTTTTTCTTGGTTCCATTTTTCTCTATTCTACTCCAATTTTTCTTCCCCTCTCTATTTCTCTTGTTGTATCTGGTTTGAGTCGAATTCACCCTACTTCCTTCTTGCCATTCCTCTTAAATCTCATTGCTTAAGGAGATGGACTGCGATCCCACCATTCACCAAGGTCCCGGATTCACTATTGAGTTCATAATTTTCAGCTCACATGCTCATTATTTACATGGCAAACATTTTGTGTGCAGAGAGGGCACTGTCTAAATGCAAATTCCTTTGCTGTATCTTAAATCGATATCCAAGATGACGCTGGGACTGAGAAAATAATAATTTCAAAAATAGTGAAGGTGTCTATCCTTATCCAGACTACAAAATAATACTATTATAAAAGCTACACAGCCGTGGATGAGTTGTGCATTCAATTCTCGGGCTCCTTATTTTGGATTATACTCAGGACTGGTGCCAAATTCTCTGGGAAAGAATGTGAATACTGCCCTCCAGGCTAAAACAAAGGTCATTATTCAGTCCCAATAATGTGACTATCAGGCAGATATATTCCAATACGAGTCAATACAAACGTGACTCTTAATGATTTAGTCACACCATGTTAAAAGGCTTTATAATAAGTCTCTAATTATTAAGGCTGTTAACACAGCTTGATTTGAAGCCAAAACTACTCATTACACACCGTGGTGTAATATTGCTCCCACAAAAAAGATTCTGGTTAAACGTGGAACCCAATGCTGACTTCTTAAAAATGGTATTAAAAACTGCAATAATTAAGAATGTATTACTCCACTAAGACAAAGATGTATTCAATTTATATTATTTGAACATGTAATCCAGTCATGTGGAAATTTCCATCACTTAACACTATGATCTCACTTATATTCAAATTACAATCCATTGTCTCGTTATGTTATCAAGCCCTCGACTTAGCTAAAAAAAAACTTAACTGTTACAAATAATGAGATAAACAACTCCAAAACAGTTACAGTAGGTGATAAAAATAGATCAAATCGTCTCGAATAATCAGTTGTAAACAAAACCAAAACCGTTCCAGCTGTGTTTTTTTTATTAGGGAGAAAAATATTCCGTTTTTAAATATATTGGGCCAGATTTTGCTGGAGTACAGCATCTTGTGCTGCACTTCCATTAGTTAGGCTTTCAATTTCACATTTAGGTTTTAAACTCTTTTTCCCAAAATGCTGCTGGAAGCGCCAACTGATAGCAAGAGAAGGCAACAGGGCATCCAGGACATTGGTGAATGCTGGGACCAACAGGCTTATCCAATAAGATGAATCGACTGAGATGAAAAACAGAGAAAGGACTGGGACTGAAAGTGAATTAAATTAATGTCAAATCAGGTAGAGAAAGAGAAATGAAGAGAGGGGAATGAAGATCAGATCAGGAAGAAAAATAAATAAACTTTAAAAAAACACATTTTTAATATTTCCCAAAACGATTCACAACCTGAAGTAAAGAGCATCAATATTTATAATGTTTATTTTCCGAGCATGAGAGGATGATTGGGAATCATTGACAATTATCACAATGTTGAAATAGTACTTATGCCGATAATTATTAGATTTAGACTAAACGGGTAAATAACAACAAGAGCAGATATGAGGCTAGGAATTCTGTGGCGAATAACTCACCTCCTGACTCCCCAAAGCCTGATTGCCATCCAAAAGGCACAAGACAGGAGCATGATGGAATATCCTCTACTTGCCTGGATGAGTGCAGCTCTAGCAACACTCAAGAACGTCGACACCATCGAGGACAAAGCAGCCAGCTTGATTGACAATAATACTGACCTTGTCAACGACGCCCACATTCCATGAACAAATGTTTTTTAAAAATGTGCAAATCCTATAACTCCATGCGGCACAAATCAGCAAGCAACCTGTGGTGACGTGCAATTCACGACTATCTCTTCCGAGAAGATGCACATGAGGGCCCTATCGAAGTCCTGATGTACGGGCCCAAGTTCAAACTTCCTTACTCCCCAGCACTCTGCACAAACACCCCCACATACCGAGTTACAGAGTTAAAAGTTGCACATAATTAACGGTATTCAGACACTCACTCTTTCAGCAAAATCCAGCCTAAGTTATTAAACGATAAAATTCAAATAAAAAAATATTGTGCTGTTGTCACAAGAGTGTATGGAAAAATCGGTCTCACCAAGAGGACAAAACCTTTCACTGAAGCAAATGCTTTCAAAGTGTTTTTGACAAGTTAATGCCAAATGGAGCCGATGAGGAAAGCTTATTTCAGGTTTTCATGCTGAAGTGCTGGGAGCTTTTTTTTTTAAATGAGCATCTACCAAATTTTTATGAAATCAAAATAACTAGCAAAATCAGAATAATGAAATTTTAGTACAGCCACAATAAAACACAAGATCCTGAACTGCCTGGATAACCAAAAGGGCATCCTGGGTATTTTCCAAGTGCAGTTAACTCTTTAAAATAGCATTATAAATTCAAACCATTAAGTGCTTAAAGTAGACCATGAAGGGTCATCACTGATGAAGCATCACTGAGGCAGTCATTTTGTCTTTCTGAGCCTAAATGAAGGAGTGCCCAGCATTCATTTGAAAAGTGAATGAGTCATAAATTGCCAAAATTAAATGTACAAAAATTTGAAATCATTTACCACAGAGGGACAATGGCACCTTCCACAGGTTGAAAGTTTGTCCTAATCTGTGACGATGTAACATTGAAAGGCTTTTCTTGAAAGTTATGCTTTTGTTATATAGACTAAATTCTAAACCCATACCAAACGGTTTATTGGTATTTGTTTTTCCTTTCAGTGTAGTTTTAAAGCCATCATGTGTAAATTTCTCTTTCTTGTGCAGGATGGAAGAGTTGGAGACAGATTTTACATAAGGGCACAGGAAACTGGAGGAGGAGGTCTCTCGAGCCTTCTCCACCTTTCAATATGACCAGAGTTAATCTTCTGCCTCCACTCCACATTTACGCCCACTTTCCATATCCCGTGATTGACTGAAACATCAAAAATCTATCTATCCTAGCCTTGAATATCCTCAATGATGGCGCATTTACAATCCTTTGGGATAGATAATTCCAAAAATTCAAAAACCCCGAGTGAATAGATTTCTGCTCACCTCAGTTTAAATAACGATCCCAGATCCAAAAACTGCCCTCGTGTTCAAGATTCCCCAGTCGGGGAAAACAACTTTTCAGTGTCTACTCTGGGAGGATATGGTCCATACCCCTGCTCTCCTCATAACACATTCAAGAGAGACCAATTCTACTTTGGAGGTTATAAAATACTCTCGAATTGAGAATCTGTGTTACCAATGTATACCAAGTTAACAAACAAAATTACACTTATTAACTAAAATCTTCTAGTCTCAGAACTGCCGGAGGCCAGACGCATGCCCAAAAATGTAAGTCAGGATCTTGTGGAAGACCTGACGCATAGACCTAAGTGGGAAATGTAAACTTGCAATGGGCAAACTCCCCTGCTCCCAGCATCCTGCACAAACGTCCCTGACTCGTAGTTATTCTTTTATGGGTTGTGGACGTTGCTGGCAAGGCCAGGTGTTGCCTATTCCTAATAGCCCTTGAACGGAGTGGCTTGCTAGGTCAATTCAGATCAGTCACATTGCTATGGGTCTGGAGTCATATGGAGGCCCAACCAAGTCAGGTACATACAAATGAATGTAAGCCATTCAGCCCCATGCACCACCATTTAATCAGGTCATGGCTGATCTGATCTCAAATCTGCATCACACCTACCCCAATAACCTATCTCCCATCGCCTCCTTGCTTGCCAAGAGGCCAGTCACCTCAGCCTTAAAAATATTCAAAGACTACGTTGCCACTACCTTTTCCAGAAGAGAGTTCCAAAGACTCTCAACCCTCTTGAGTGAAGGTATTTTTTCTCATCTTCGTTTTAAATGGATGGCCTCTTATTTTTACATAGCGACTTCTAGTTCTAGATTCTCCCACAAGAGGAAATATCCTCTCCACATCCATCCTGTCAAGACTCCTCAGGATCTTATATGTTTCAATCAAGTTGTCTCTTATTCTTCTAAACAACAGTGGATAAAAGCCTGGCCTGTTCGATGTTTTCTCAAAAGACAACCCACCCATTTAGTCTGGTAAACTTCCTCTGAAGTCAGGCAGCTCCAAAAAGGACATCAGTGAACCAGATGGGTTTTCACGACAATCGATGATAGTTCCAAGGTCGCGATTACTGCGACTAATTTTCAATACCAGATTTTATTACTTGAATTTAAATTCCACCAGTTGCCGTGTCCCCAGAGTATTAGGGGCCTCTGGATCACTTGTCCAGTGATATTACCAATACGCCACCATCTCACCCCAGATAGATTAAAACCTTGTCTAACACCATGGTATCTCCACTACAGACTCCCCAATCGTCCTCCCCTGATCACCCGCCTACACCCCAACCTTCCCAAACACACCCCAACCTTCCCAAACACCCCCTCAACCCCTCCGACCAGACTCATTATCCTCCAACCACTCGCCCATCCAGCAGGATACTGGATTCTGAACTGAAGGGTGAGTTTTAAGAGGCTGTATTTGCTGAGCCTCTAAAGAAGGGCAGTCCATGCTTCGAGGGCTGCATTAAGAGGATCTGGCAGCAACTAGGATCTTAGACCTGGAAATGTTCAGGAGCAGAGGCTGGGAATGGAGGAGATATTGGGATTAAGTAGTGCCTGAAAGCTAAAGAGAGGTCTGGACCCCATGGCATTTTCATCCATAAGTGGGCAAAGCGGTAGCAAGGAAGTCAGGCATGAGAAATAAACATTTATTCTGCAAGCAGGGGACTTGATGGTGCACACATGTGCAGTCATCATGACTATGAGAAAGAGGCTATGTTTGAGGCAGTGGAGAATTTAGAATTGGTTTGTGTTTTTGTTTCTTAATATGATAATGAAGGTCATCAAGATTTCTGCTCGATGGACATTTTCTCACACCCTAGGCACTTCGCACACATGACAGGCACTTTTACAGATATGTACGGGGCCAACATTCAGATTGGGTGATATGTCAAGACCAAAACTGATTTGATAAAATACAGCCTAAACCAGCAATAAATCTGTACGCTGTTTAAGTCTACAAAATATTTTCCAAATATAGAATCTCTACAAGGGAAAGTTGCATTTATAGTTATGATGAACTCTCACACATAAATTAATTATTTCTCCTCATCGTATCAGAGTATACACTCATTGTTGCTGCTGGATTTGGAATATAGAATCCCTACAGTGCAGAAGGAGGCCATTCGGCTCAGCGAGTCTGCACCGAACTCTCTGTGCACACTACACAGGTCCAATGCCCCGCTCTACCCCCACAATCCCACCTAGGGGCAATTTAGCATAGTCAATGTACTTAACCTGCACACCTTTGGACTGTGGGAGGAAACCCACGCAGACACGGGAAGAATGTGCAAACTCCACACAGTCACTCGCTGTTGGAATTGAACCTGGGTCTCTGACACTGCGTCTCTGTACCGCCCCATATCCCAGTAGAACATCCCAGTAGCAATTATCCATCTGCTGTGCTGCAAGAGTTTTAGATTATATTACCATACAATCATTAATCAATGATGATAGGAAATGCAATGTGTTAGGATTTAAGCTTTAGAAATATCCCAGTTTACAGCCAATTGCAGCAGCATCTTGCAAGTGGGAGTCTGTGTGATGTAGAACCATTCCTGGGTAGCACATCTGCTCAGAAGCACTGATCATGGCTTGGTGATCGTGGTTTCTCTCTATTTCCCCATTCAGTCTGCCAAATGCTCCACAAAAATGTTTAAAAAAAATTAAACAACAGCCTTCTGTCAGCATGTGCTTCAATTACACCTCACCAGCAAGTGGTCAATATGGCAGCACACACTGCTACACAGAGAACCCTGTTAACTCAAATGTTTATCTATTAGAACTGAAAAGTCACTCCATCCTGCTCCAGCGAAGCTGAAAACCCACATGAGGTGATTTAACTTTTTGTTTTAAACGATAAAACCTGAAGACACAAACCATAAATCTTGAGACTTCTATCTGCTGCAAATTAATTTTTGAGATACATTTTCATGATCCACAGCAAGACATATCTTTCTTACACTGCTATCTGTTTCTAAGCCCCAGCTCTCCATTTAGAAAGTGATACTAACAGGATAAAACAGCTTTTGGGCTTGGAAAGTAAGAATATTGTAGATCCGGGCAGCACAATGGCGCAGTGGTGGCACTGCAGCCTCACGGTGCCGAGGTCCCAGGTTCGATCACGGCTCTGGGTCACTGTCCGTGTGGAGTTTGCACTTTCTTTCCGTGTTTGCGTGGGTTTCGCCCCCACAACCCAAAGATGTGCAAGGTAGGTGGATTGAACACACTAAATTGCCCGTTAATTGGAAAAAATGAATTGGGTACACTAAATTTTTTTTTAAAGAATATTGTAGATCGCTGTGCTTACATGGACCCAATATATTAGATTATCTAATTTTTGTTGGCACCAAAATGCACGTTTAGATCCATAATCAGCATATAAACCAACCCCTTGTTTTTCAACTAATAAATGTATGTTTAGGGCTACACTCACAATAGAAGTTGACCTCCATTTTTCAGCTCAGAGAAACATGTTTGCGGTTCTGCTATCAAGGAAATCAGGTTATCAATTCAAGTCTGATTTGATCCATGTTTCTAATCAAAATTAAATTTCAAAAGATTTCAGGACAGTCCCTCAGAATTTTGGCAATGTACTTCGAGCCAACACAAAACGCATGGAGCTGTGCTCAATTGACTCATTGATGCAAAAGCCACAGGTGATCAATGTGAACATTATAAAATATTATTTCCACCACCTATGTAAGACTTGGCACCTAGGCAATGCAACTAGCTCATTTCTAAATGATACAGTGCATCTCCTTTAACATGCAATTTATTATGACTTGTTGGGGAGGGAGCTGCCTAGAAGTAATTCAAAAAAGGGAGAAAATTATTGCCCTGGAACTGCAGACCAATTTGTATATTCCACACTTCCTTTATTCGCAGAAATATGGACAGTGCCCCCAGAAACCAGGCACGGCAGACCATCTTAAGACTGAATACCGTTTTCCCAGAAATGTCTATAAATATACTCAACTTAAAACAAGATAGGCCCTTAACCCATCCCATTCTTCATGATATAGGAACATGGGAAGAGGAGTAGGCCAGTTAGTCCATTAAGCCTGCACCACCATTGGATTAGATAGTGGTTGATCATCTACCGCAGTACCACTTTCCCGCACGATCTCCATATCTCTTGATGCCATTCGCCTCCAGAAATCTAGCGATTTCTGTTTTGAACACACTAAATGATGGAGTTCTGGAGTAGAGAATTCCAAACATTCGCCAACCTCCAAGTGAAGAAACTCCTCCTTATCTCAGTCTTAAATGGCTTTCCCCTTATTCAGAGACCATGTCATCTGGTTTTAGCTTAGCCAGCCAGAGAAAACATCTTATCTAAATCTACCCCTGTCATGCCCTGCAAGAATTTTGCAAGTTTCAGTGAGGTTACCCCTCTTTCTTCAAAGCTCAAGGAATATAGAACCAGTCTCACCAATTTCTCCTCCTAAAACAATCCTACAATCCCAGGGATTAAACTGGTGAAACTCTCTTTGATGTCCCTCTATAGCATATAATGTATGTGGTAGCAATATTCTTGAGAACACAAACAGTTCTTGAAACTAAAACTCTATAATTTAAAAATAAACTTACCTTTTTGTCCTTTGACATAGTTCTCCCTGCAGTTCTGCATGAGTTGCAGGATCCATTTGTGTTGAGCCATGATACACTGCCAGGCAGGGTCACCTGGTGCATGGAGATCGGATAGATATCTGTAGTCAATGTCAAAAAAATGATTAAAACCAACAGTAACTGAGAAACAAAGAATACAGTTTTCAAGTTGATTGTATAATAATTTATCTTTCTGCCAATTTTGTCTTAACCGAACTTAATACTGGATTCAAGGAATCTGCTGCGGACAAGGATCTCCCCCAAGTGACCATCCTTCTCGCCATGTCAGTAATGTTGGAAAATTTTCCTACCGTAATAGTGTTACAGCCCAGCCTGAGATCAGCAAGATTTCATGATCGGGGTTATTAGAAAACAACAGGCGGGAGCACTCTGGTTTATTTTCCCCTCATAAACTGAGAGGCAATGTGAAGATCTGTAGTGTTCTGATTTCTGTAATAGCTGACATCAGCTAACACAGCTCAGGTTGAGTGGACCAGCTAGTTATCACGAACAGAACCATTAGGGGAAGCTACCCTGAAGTTTTAATTATTGGTTCAAAATCCTGGAATTCTCTCCTTAACAGCAGAATGGGTGTACCTAGACTTCAGGGACTGCAGCGGTTCAAGGAGGTGGCTCACCATCACCTTGCCAAGGGCAACTAGGGACAGGTAAGAAACGCTGGCCTTGCCAGCAATGCCTACTTCCCGTAAAATATTATTTTTTTCTTAAATTGCTTTTATTCCCACTATAACTGCTATTCACTTGTCAGTCATATATTTTAATTATCCTTAACATTGTATGGCAAGGCCAGCACATTATACAAAACTGTTTCAATCTCTCATGCATGGGTGAATGATGCAAATGAGTTTAATTTGCCCCCCAGCTACTGTTTCCAAGTAGAATGAGGCTGTTCACATCTTGGTGTCCTATCTGCTTCTTAGGCGAATTTCCAATCCCATAAGCAATTTAAAAACAACTTTCAAGAATTATAAAGTCAATCCAGCATTTGAAATTATAAGGAACAGACTGTTCTAGGAGAGTTTCCTGCTGCAACCTTGCGGATATATGTGTGTATATTTTTCTCTCTCTCCCTCTTATTGATATGGTGTTGTGGTTGTTACATTGCTGGACTAGTAAATTCAGATTCCTGGACTAATAAACCAGTTTGCTACTTTGAGAATTTAAATTTGTTTAGATAATAGGCAAAAATATAGGAGAATTCATAGAATTTTTCATAGAATTTACAGTGGAGGAGGCGGCCATTCGGCCCATCGAGTCTGCACCAGCTCTTGCAAAGAGCACCCTACCCAAGGTCAACACCTCGACCCCAGCCCCATAACCCAGTAACCCCACCCAAGGGCAATTTTGGACACTAAGGGCAATTTATCATTGCTAATCCAACTAACCTGCACATCTTTGGACTGTGGGAGGAAACCAGAGCAAATGGAGGAAACCCACGCACACACAGGGAGAACGTGCAGACTCCGCACAGACAATGACCCAAGCCGGAATCAAACCTGGGACCCTGGAGCTGTGAAGCAATTGTACTATCCATAATGCTACCGTGCTGCCCTTATTGCAATTCTTATTGCAACAAGTTATGATCTGGAGCTCAGTGCCTGAAAGGGTGGTGGAGGGAGATTCAAATCAACAAACTTTCAAAGGGAAGTCCATCTATACTTGAAAAAGTTTACAGGGCTACATAAAAACAGCTGGGCAGCAGGACTAGTTAAGGTAGCTCAAAAGGCCACCACCATTGTTCAAAAAGCCACCACCATTCCAATGAGACAAATGACCTCCTCGGGGCTTTTTACAGGCTCTGTACGAGTCAATAAACATGGATTTGTGAGCCAATGAACAAACACAAATGACTATAGAAACACAAATAAATAACAGAAAATGCTGGAAATAAACAACATGTCAATCAGTGCCTCAATACATTTCAGGAAAAGTGTATTGCTAAGCAGTCAGTACAGCTACAACACTGGTATCTACCCGGCAATGTAGAAAATTGCCCAGATATGCCCTGTCCACAATATGCAGGACCCATCCAATCTGGTCAATTACTGCTCCCATGAGTCTACTCCCAATTATCAGCCAAGTGACGGAAGGTTTCTTTCATAGTGCTATCATGCAGTACACGATTTCTGCCACATAGAAGAACAAAGGCACAGGCACGTGGGAACATCAGCACCTCCAAGATCCCCTCCAAGTCACACACCATCATGACTTGGAATTAAATTGCCAATCCTTCACCATTGCTCCTTACAGCACTGTGTATTGGCCTATACCACATGGTCAGCAGCGGCTCAAGAAGGCAGTGCACCACCTTCTCAAGAGCATTTAGGAATGGCCAATAAATGGAGACGTTGACAGTGCGCTCACATCCCACAAATGAATTAAGAGATTGAAAACTTAGTGATAAGCAAGTATTTTAGAAGAATAACAACATTGGGTAAAAGTGTGTGGACGAAACAGAAAGTTCAAACTCGGAGAGGAAACTATTGAGTTGAACAGCCTGAAGCAGTTTAAACTGTTTCCAAGGCATTTTTAAAGCATTTTAACAAATGGAAGAATTCTTCCATTTCTATCTTATTCTTTAGATATATAAGTATTAACTACTATAAGGAGGCCTTGAGCCCAGTCTAAACAGCTATGTCACCAACTATCAGACTGTGTTCAGAATTAAATTATACAGACATTATTAGAACTCTAAACAACCATGATCAAGCAAATATTTCAGAAATTTCCCAATGCCAGTTTTGCTGGATATATTCCAAGAAAATCAGAAAAAGAGGCAATACATTTCCCTGCTGAACAAACTAATGTTCAAGCTTCCAAGTTATTGCATCTTAAATTCTAGTAATGACCAATATTTGATGATAATATTGAGTTAAATATCTAAAGAGCTACTGAATAAAATTGAATTCTTAATTTATTCCTCAAAAAACTATAAATGTGTAGTTCCATGGGTAAATGCATTGATGGTGAACTACTGCACCATAAAGCCTAGAAATGGCAGTCTTCAATCCCTGATCTGTGCTGAGTTAACACACTGAGGATGATAGTGGGAAGGGTGTCTGAACTAACATTGCAAAGAATCAGGGTCTCAATGAAGAGCTTGCTTGTTTGCCTCAATCTCCCCAGTTTAAAGATGGGAGACTATGGGAGGTCAAAGCATAGCGGTAATGTCACCAGACCAGTAATCCAGTAATCTGGGAACATGGTTCAAATCTATGGTGGAATTTAAATTCAGTTAATAAACAGAAATCTGGGAATAAAAAGCTAGTCAAAGTAATATCGACCATGAAATGATTGTCAATTGTCATAAACGCCCATCTAGCTCACTATTGTCCTTTAGAAAAGGAAATCTACTGTCCTTACCTGGTCTGGTCTACATGTAACTCCAGAGACACAGCAATGTGGTTAACTCTTAATGTCCTAGCAAGCCACTCAGTTGTATCAAACTCTACAACAAGGAATGAAACTGGACGGACCACCTGGCATCAACCTAGACACTGGAAATGACAACAGTACACCCAGCCCAGTCGACCCTGCAAAGCCCTCATTCCTAGCATCTAGGAATTTTGTGCCAAAATTGGGAGAGCCGTCCCACAGACTAGTCACGCAACAGCCTGACATGGTAATTTGCACGGAATCATACTGTACAGAGAATGTACCAGGAACCCAACCATCACCAGAGGTTGTGACACAATGCTATACAGTCAGGAGGGAGTTTCCCTGAGTGTTCTCAACATTGGCTCTGGAACCCATAAAGTCTCATGGCATTAGGTAAAAAGTGGGCAAGGAAACACGCTGGTTAGCACCCAACCGCTCCCCTCAGCTGAGGAATCAGTACTCCTCCATGCTGACCACAACTTGGAGGAAGCACAGAGGGTGGCTTGGGCACCAAATATACTCTGGGTGGGGGGCTTCAATGTCTATCACCGAGTGGCTCAGTAGCACCACTGCTGCCTGGGCTAGTCAAGTCCTATAGGACACTGGGTCCAAACTGAATTTGTGGCAGGTGGTGAGGGAAGAACCTACCTGACCTCGTCCTCAACAACTTACTTGTCACAAATGCATCTGTCCATGATAGTATTGGTAGGAGTGACCACCAGTGCCTGTGGAGACAAGGTCCTATCTTGGCATTGAGCATACCCTTCATCATGTTGGGAGGCACTATCACTGTGCTAAATGGGGTAGATTTCAAACAGATCTCAAAACTGGGAATTCATGAGGCATGTGGGTCATCAACAGCAGCAGAAATGTACACAACCACAATCTGTAACCTCATGGCCCACATATCCCTTGCTCAACTATTACCATCAAACCCGAGGTTCAACCTTGATTCAATGAAGAGCGAAGGCGGGCATGCCAGGTGCAGCACCAGGAGGCATATCTAAAAATTAGATGTCAATCTGTGAAACTACAGCACAGGACTACTTGTGCACCAAACAGCATTTGGTAGTGAAAGCTAAGTGATCCCACAACCATTGGATAAAATCTAAGCTTTGTAGCCCTGCCACTTGGGGTGGACAATTAAACAACCCACTGGAGGGAGTTCCACAAATATCCCCATGCTCAATAGTAAGCCCAAGCAAATGACAAAGATGAAGCATTTGCAACAAGTGCTGAGTGGGTGATCCATCTCGGCTTCCTCCTTCGGTCCCCAGCATGACAGATGCCAGTCTTCAGCCAATTCGATTCACTCCACATGATATCAAGAAATGGTAAACTGTGATCCTGCAACGGCTGTGGGCCCTATTAATATTCTGGCAGTAGTAATGAAGACTTGCGCTCCACATCAAGCTGTGCCCATAGCCAAGCTGGTCCATTACAGCTACAACACTGGCATGAACCTCGTAATGTGGAAAACTGCCCAGGTATGACCTGCACACAAAAAGCAGGACAAATCCAACCCGGCCAATTCCTGCTGCACTCTCGATCATCAGGAAGGTGATGAAAGGAGTCGTTGATAATGCTATCAAGCTTGAAACAATCTGCTCACTGACAATAAGTTTGGGTTCTGTCAGTGCCACTCAGCTCCTGACCTCATTACAGCCTCGTCCCATCATGGACAGACTGAACTTCAGAGATGAGCTGAGTGCGTCAAGTTGCCTTGATATCAGGGCCGCAATTGACCAAGCATGGTATCAAGGGACTCAAGCAAAACTGTAATCAATGGAAATCAGGAAAAAAACACTGGTTGGAGTCATACCTAGCACAAAGGAAGATAATTGTGGTTATGAAGGTCAATCATCTAGTCCCAGAGCATCACTGCAAGAGTCAGTCAGGGTACAGTCCAAGGTCCAACCATCTTCAGCTGTTTCATCAATTACCTTCCCTCCATCATAAGGTCAGAAGTGGGGATGCTTGCAGATGATTGCACAATGTACAGCAGCACCATTTGTGATTTCTCAGACACTGAAGCAATCCATATCCAGATGCAGCAAAATCTGACAATATCCAGCCTTGGGCTGAGAGGTAGTAAGTAAGATTCACATCACAAAAGTGTCAGGCAATGAGCCATCTTCAATAAGACAGAATTCAACTCTCTCTCCTTGACATTCAATGGCATTACCATTGTTGAATCCCCACGAGCAATATCCTTGTGTATACTATTGACCAGAAACTGAACTGGACTAGCCATGTGGCAGGCCAGAGGCTGGGAATTCCATGACGAGTCACATACCTCCCGACTCCCCAAAGCCTGTCCACCAGCTGCAAAGAACAAGTCAAGAGTGTGATGGAATACTCTCCATTTGCATGGATGAGTGCAGCTTCTTCAATACTTAAGAAGCTCGACACCATCCAGGACAAAGAGCCCACTTGGTTGGCATACCATAAAACACTTCCGACATCCACTCCATTCACCACTGATTCACTGTGGCAGCAGTACCATCCACAAAAGCTACCGTGGGGCAGCACAGTAGCATCATGGTTAGCACAGTTGCTTCACAGCTCCAGGGTCCCAGGTTCGATTCCCGGCTTGGGTCACTGTCTGTGCGGAGTCTGCACATTCTCCCAGTGTCTGTGTGGGTTTCCTCCGGGTGCTCCGGTTTCCTCCCACAGTCCAAAGATGTGCAGGGTTAGGTGGATTGGCCATACTAAATTGCCCTTAGGTTAGGTGGGGTTACTGGGTTACGGGGATAGGGTGGAGGTGTGGGCTTAAGTGGGGTGCTCTTTCCAGGAGCCGGTGCAGACTCGATGGGCCGAATGGCCTCCTTCTGCACTGTAAATTCTATGATCTATGAACTCACCAAGACTTCTTCAAAAGCACCTTCCAAATACTGGACCTCTACCACTTAAACAGACAAGGGCAGCAGATGCATGGGAACTCCTGCGAGTCCCCCTCCAAATGACACAGTTGTTAGTTCCTGTGGAAGAACTTGAATTGAGAAAGCACGTTCGGCACATTCCAAGGCACTTCTCAATTTGGAGTCAGACCCACAAATGCACAGGTGGTGAATTACAGAGGAAAACAAAAGGTTTGGTCAAACAGATGGGTTTAAAGCTTATATTTAAGATTGGGGAAAGATAAAGCAAAGTTGGAAGTTTAAGGGAGAGAATCCCAGAGTGTTGTATTGAGTGCAATGAAGGTTCTGCTAATCAAGTTTGAGATATAGGTAGCAGGGATCAGAAATGAAAATTGGGAGACTGGAGGATGCAACGCTGGAAATGTTTACCTGACAAAGGGGAAGTGAAGTCATGCAAATAAATGAAGATTTCAAAGTTGATACACTGTGGGAAACAATGCTGTTGAAGAACAACCAATATAGGAATAGTACATAAGAGGGAGGTTGCATGATTCATCACTGGGATTAGTCAGCTTCTAGATGAGTTGCCACTTTTGCAGAGTGGAGCTTGGCAGACTTGGCAAAAAGTCTATTGAAATGGATATACCATGGAGATATCAACGCTGAAATTGGAGTTTCTGCATAAGTGGAAGTAAAGGAAGGATATTGGAGTTGGAGTGCTGGAATGGATATGAGGTTTGAGACAAAGCTCAACTTCAGCAGGATGTTGTGTCCCACCTGATTGAATAGGTATTATGAAGAATGGGAACAGAATAAGGGGGTAGAGATTCTAGCAAGGGCAAACAGGTTGATTTTAGTCTTGCCATTGATGAATTCCAGAGATTCTGGTTCAGCTATGGCTTGATGTTAGAAAGATAATCAGATACCACACGGATAGTATTGCATTCAGAAGTGGCAGGAGAGAAGCAATAGATATGAAAGCTCACCCCACGAATGTAGGTAATGATCATGAGCAGCAACATATTGCTTAGGCACAGATGATCAAGAATAGAACTTTGGGTCACACCACAAATCGCAGGGGCCAAGGAACCTTGCAGAACCCTTCCCCAAATATAACTTCCTGGTTTTAGGAGGAAAGAGAAAAGGAGGTGAATGCTGAGCTATTCTTTCTGATCTTCGTAAATGATAAACACATTAAACAGAAAAGAAGATTACGTCCTCCATCATCTACTGTTTCACTCTCTAGCTTGCTTCTCTCTCTAATATTCCTGGCTCCAAATTTTATTTTTGTCTCCCCTTTTCTATTTTTGTCCCTCCTTTTTGATTAACTCCTGAAAATTAGGGGGTAAGAAGGGGAAATCGAAAAGCAGGTCATTCACGAGACCATGTGCATGTATTTTACGGTATGAAATTTAGTTTAGGATTGATCATAAGGCTGAGATTATACAATTCTTTATTCAGCCTGAATGAGTCATCAGAGAGGGATCATTTATGGATTACGGTAAAATGATATAGTGTAGATTTATTTGTTCTTAAGGGCAGCATGGTAGCATTGTGGATAGCACAATGCTTCACAGCTCCAGGGTCCCAGGTTCGATTCCGGCTTGGGTCACTGTCTGTGCGGAGTCTGCACGTCCTCCCCGTGTCTGCGTGGGTTTCCTCCGGGTGCTCCGGTTTCCTCCCACAGTCCAAAGATGTGCAGGTTAGGTGAATTGGCCAATGATAAATTGCCCTTAATGTCCAAAATTGCCCTTGGTGTTGGGTGGAGGTGTTGAGTTTGGGTAGGGTGCTCTTTCCAGGAGCCGGTGCAGACTCAAAGGGCCGAATGGCCTCCTTCTGCACTGTAAATTCAATGATAATCTATGATTAATCTAGGACAAAGGTTCGGCACAACATCGTGGGCCGAAGGGCCTGTTCTGTGCTGTATTTTCTCTGTTCTATGTTCTATGCTAGCAACCAATTCAGAAACACTTTAGGGCTTGGGTCACCTGCCTGCTCCCTCAGCCAGAGCCAGTACATGGCTGAGGAATTTCATACCCTTTTAAAAAAATAAATGAACATTTGGAAGTAAAATATTTACTTAGCAAATTCTCCTCGCAGAGACAGACAATGCTCCTTTTCTGTCTCCAAAACCACCTGAATATATTAAGTGCAGCTTATATAAGAATAATACCTCTAGAAATGTTAAATGAATTAACTCTAAAAATGCTTCTTAATGTGCAGGTTGTTTCTTAAAAATTTGTACATTCAATTGGCATTGCTCCAACCTTCCATTCTGCGAATTTCACTTCCGACCAACTAAAAGTTTAGGACAAGCCAATGAGATACATTTTCAAAGTATTAAGTGTCAAATCATTCAAGTAGCTTCTGTGACAAAAAGTAACTGAAGAAATCATTGATTGATCCAAGTAATGCACCAGCCGATCTTAACTTCTCATATTTATGCTAATAGTCCCTAGTTCCACCCATCCAAAGTTCTCTCAATTCACAACCACATCCAGAATGTCAGATTGACTACTCAATGTGTAGGTCTGGCTAAATTTTCAGCAGATGCCAAAAACCCTACTCCCTTGTCATGATCCCTCTCTGATGACTCATTCAGGCTGAATAAAGAATTGTATAATCTCAGCCTTATGATCAATCCTAAACTAAATTTCATATCCTACATCCTCTCTATTCCAAGACCACTTACTTCCACATTGCCTGCCGCACTCCTTCCTCATGCATTCATTTCTCTCCCAGACATGGTTACCCCAATGTTCTTTTCGTTTATCTTCCATCGTTCTTGAATCCCAACACATTAGACTTTAAATCTTTGCCTTAGTCTTCAAATCAGTCCTCCATCCAGCATTACTTCCAGCACCCCTACCCCACCCCTGTAACTTTGGATCTCCAACTCTGGCCTCCTGTACACTCTCCAACTTCATCCCACCTTGGTCAACTCAACCCTAATCTCAAACGCTTATTAAATGCCTTCACCTCTCTAGTCTGCTGTGCTCCTTCAATTAAAGGCCTTGTACAAGCGCATCTTTACAACCTAGCCTTCAGTGACGTATCAAACTCTTGCAGAGCTCAATGTCCACTTATATGGATAGAGTGGACGTGGAGAGGATGTTTCCACTTGTAGGAAAAACTAGAACCAGAGGACACAATTTCAGCCTAAAGGCACAATCCTTCAAAACAGAGATGAGATGGAATTTCTTCATCCAGAGGGTGGTGAATCTGTGGAACCCGTTGCCGCAGAAGGCTGTGGAGGCCAAATCACAGAGTGTCTTTAAGACACAGATAGATGGGTTCTTGATTAATAAGGGGATCGGGGGTTATGGGGAGAATGCAGGAGAATAGGGATGAGAAAAATATCAGCCATGAATGAATGGCGGAGCAGACTCGATGGGCCAAGTGGCCTAATTCTGCCTCTCTGTCTTATGGTCTTATCTTATTCCTATTTCTCTAGAAAGCACCTCAGGACATTTTTAATATTAATAGGCATTGTGTAGATCCAATTTATTGTTGTAAAAAGCATGCATGTCTTTTATTTCAAAAGCAAAATCTGTAGATTCTGGAAATCCTAAACAAAAACAGAAAATGCTGGAAACACTCAGCAACCAGCAACATCTGTTGAGGGAGAAACCAGAGTTAGTGGGCACGATTATCCACTCCCGCGCCGGTTGGGAGAATCGCCTGGGCCGCCAAAATTTCCCGGGACGCCGGTCTGACGCCCTCCCGCGATTCTCCCAAGTGGCAGGAACGGCCCGGTCGAGTTTCGCGGGCCGCAGGCCGGAGCATCGCCGGAGACACCCAAGATGGCGATTCTCCAGCACCCCCGCTATTCTCAGGCCCGGATGGGCCGAGCGGCCAGGCCAAAATGGCGGGTTCACCCCGGCGCCGTCCACACCTGGTCGCTGCTGTCATGAGCGGTGCGTGAACGCTGGGGGGGCGGCCTGCGGGGGGGCGAGGGGAGATCCTGCACCGGGGGGTACCTCAAATGTGGGGTGGCCCGCGATCGGTGCCCACCGATCGTCGGGCCGTCCTCTCTGAAGGAGGACCTCCTTCCTTCCCCGGCCCCGCAAGTTCCGTCCGCCATCATCTTGCAGGGCGGACATAGGGAGGACGGCAACCACGCATGCGTGGGTTGGCGCCGGCCAACCCGCGCATGCGCGGATGACGCCCGTTATGCGGCGCCTGCCGCGTCATCTATGCGGCGCCGCCTTTACACAGGCGTGTGTAGATGACGCGGCCCCGATCCTGGCCCATTGTCAGGGCCTGAATCGGTCGGGACTGGGGCCGTTTTGCGCCATCGTTAACCTCGACGGCGTTCACGACAGCGCGGCCACTTCGGCGCGCGAGTGGAGAATCCCGCCCAATGTTTCAGACAGATGACAGATCTGAAACATTTTAACACCATTTCACTCTCCACTGATGTTGTTTGACCTACTGAGCATTTATTTCTTTTTTCATATCAGGGGCGGGATTCTCCGACCCCCCGCTGGGTCGGAGAATCGCCGGGGGCTGGCGTGAACCCCCCCCCCCCCCCCCCTCCGCCGGTTGCCGAATTCTCCGGCACCAGTGATTCGGCGGGGGCGGGAATCGCGCTGCGCCGGTTGGTTGGGACCATCCTCGCGATTCTTCGGCCCAGATGGGCCGAAGTCCCGCTGCTAGAATGTCTGTCCCGCCAGCGTGGATTAAACCACCTCTCTTACCGGTGGGATAAGGCGGCGCGGGCGGGCTCCGGGGTCCTGGGGGGGGGGGGGGGGGAGAGTGAGCGCGGGGCAATCTGGCCCCGGGATGTGCCCCCACGGTGGCCTGGCCCACAATCGGGGCATACCGATCCGCGGGCGGGCCTGTGCCGTGGGGGCACTCTTTTCCTTCCGCCTTCGCCACGGTCTCCACCATGCCGGAGGCGGAAGAGACTCCCTCCACAGCGCATGCGCGGGGATGCCGTGAGCGGCCGCTAACGCTCCCGCGCATGCGCCGCCCGGAGATGTCATTTCCACGCCAGCTGGCGGGGCACCAAAGGCCTTTTCCGCCAGCTGGCGGGGCGGAAATCAGTCCGGCGCGGGCCTAGCCCCTCAAGGTTAGGGCTCGGCCCCCCAAGATGCGGAGGATTCTGCACCTTTGGGGCGGCGTGATGCCGGACTGATTAGCGCCGTTTTTGGCGCCGGTCGGTGGACATCGGGCCGATACTGGAGAATTTCGCCCCATGTCTTTTATTTGCTTGGTTTCAGATAAATTATTTAGGTGCAGACAGCAGATGGTTTTTTTAATTCATTCAAGGGATAGAGAAATTTTAACTCCATTTCCCTTTCCACTGATGTTGTTTGACCTATTGAGTATTTTTTTCTTTTTTCATATCATGTCTTTTATTTGCTTGGTTTCAAATTAATTATTTAGGTGCCGACAGCAGATTTTTAAACATTTCATTCAAGGGATATGGGTGTGATTGACTAGATCAGCATTTATTGCCCATCCTTAATTGCCCTCGGGAAGGTGGTGGTGAGCTGCCTTCTTGAACCGCTGCAGTCCATGTGGCTGCAGTTAGAGAAAGAGTTCCACGATTTTGACCCAGCGACAGTGAAGGAACGGTGATATATTTCCAAGTCAGAGTGGTGACTGCTATTTAAGGAGCCTTGGCGAGTTCCTGCAGTTCATCTTGCAGATGGTACACACTGCTGTTACTATGCCTTGGTGGTGGAGGGGGTGAACATTTGTGGATAAGGTGCCAATCAAGTTGACTACTTTGTCCTGGATGGTGTCAAGCTTCTTGAGTGTTTTTGGAGCTGCATCCAGGCAAGGTGAGAGTCTTCCAGATTTGTGCCTTGTGGACAGGCTTTGGGAATCAAGGTATGAGGTACTCATCTCAGGATTCATAGCCTCGAACTTGCTCTTCTGGCCATAGTATTTATTTGACTAGTCCAGTTATGTTTCTGGCCAATGATAACTGCCAGAATGTTGATAGTGGGGATTCAGCGATGGCAATGCCATTGAATGTCATGGGGCAGTAGTTAGATTAGGTTAGATCGCTCTTGTTGGAGATGGTCATTGTTTGGCACTTGTATGGCACAAATGTTACTCCCACTCGTCAGTCCAAGCCTGAATATTGTCCAGGTTTTGCTGTATTTGGACAGACTGCATCAGTTGAGTCACGAGCATTGTACAATCATCAGTGAACATCCCTATTTCTGACCTTATGATGGAAGGAAGGCCATTTATGAAGCAGCTGTAAGGCCTAGGACACTACCGGAGGAACTCCTGCAGTGCTTTATCCCACCTTGGATGTCATAGTTCCCTGCAAAACCTTTACTTTCTTACAAAAGCAAAGTAGCTGGAAATCTTAAATAAGAACAAAAATGTAGGAAATATTCAGCACTTCCAGAAATATATGTGGAGAGAAACAAAATTAACATTTTAGGTCAACGATCCATCGTTAGAACTGGCCAGACCTGAAAAGCTAACTTTTACTCTCTTAAATCATGATCATTCCACTAGTATGGCCACCATTTTCAATCGCTTAAGTCCAAAAGATACCAATGTATTAGTCATCTGTGACCAGATCTGGATGGATTATATCATACGTGCTGTGAGATGTTTGATGGTAATGAAAAGTGCTCGATAAATGCAAGTTTTTCCTTTCTTGCTTTACTATCGGACATCAAATTCCTTCACCAAAACCAACCACTGTTCTACCTGGAAAGCAAAGATTTTTAAAATAAATTTAGAGTACTCAATTATTTATTTTCCAATTAAGGGGCAATTTAGCATGGCCAATCCACCTAACCTTCACATCTTTGGGTTGTGTGGGTGAAACCCACGCAGACATGGGGAGAATGTGCAAACACCACGCCGACAGTGACCCAGGGCCGGGATTCAAACACGGGCTCTCAGCACCGTAATCCCAGTGCTAACCACCGTGCTGCCCTCTGGAAAGCAAAGATAACCCCTCGTCTTCCTCTCTTTGTTACCAACGACCCTTTTAAATTCCTCACCTCCAACAAGGAAGAGCTGCTGATGGACTTTGTCCCTAAAACTCAGACCATCTGTCCAGCTGCTTCTGTTAATTCCCACTCTTTCTTTTGCCTTTAATTAATTTTCTCCCTCGCACCCACAATCATGCAGACCAAGCCCTGAAGACATTTCACTCTCCAAATCATCTCTCCAAATGTAACTTCCAAGCTCATCTCGTCCACAAGATACACCTAAGACTCGCTTGGTGCCATACCCACCGAACTGACGTTCACTGCTTTCTTTCATGTTAATTGACATTGTAAATAGTTTCCCCTCAACATCTGTCTCTCTGCTGTTCAAAATTGGAATCATTACTGCTTCTTGAAAAAGTCCACTCTTTACCTCTTGTCTTTGTAAACTATGGATCATCTCCAAAGCCTTTTCTCTAGTCTGTATTGTCACCTCCAAAATCGACACCCAGCTGGCACATAACCCCTGTACAACACATACTTGGCCCTAGCCAGGGGACACCCCATGACCATGGTCATGATCCCTTCTCATACATTAGAATCATATGGCTGGATTCTCCTGCCCGCCCACCGCAAGAACGCCAAGTGCGAGCCGCGTACAATGGAGAACTTCATTGACCTCGGGCGGGATTCTCCGGTCGCCGGATGGACGCAGTCAGAGAATCTTGCCCATAGAACCCCTGCAGCGCAGAAGGCTGTCTTTCAGCTCATCTAATCTCTCTCTACCCCTCCAAAAGAGCACCCCACCGGGGCTCACTCCCCATAACCCCACCTAACCTGCATATCCTTGGACTGTGGGAGAAAATCGGAGCACCTTGAGGAAACCCACACAGACACGGGTAGAACATGCAAACTCCACATAGTCGGCCAAGGCTGGAATTGGACCCAGGTCCCTGGCGCTGTGAGGCAGCAGTGCTAACCACTGTGCCACACACATTCTGCAGTCTTTGGCACAATCAACAAATACCTTTCGTTAATGTCCAGAAGTGGACATTATCCAAGGAGGAAACTCTATTCAGAGTAATAGGATCCTCTTTAATTGGAATATTGAATACTGGATCATTTAAATCAAAATTTGCAATATTAGCCCTAAAATGCAACAATGAGTGCTTTCTGTGCATGGGTTTGAATTCTGAGGCATTTGTGGAAGTAGACTGCCTGAACCAATAGTTTCTCTTTGCAAACTTATGCAGATAAAATATATTTTAAAAGGCATTCTTATGACATAATATACAACATTTTGCTCATCTGGGTGATTTTCGTACAAGCTGCCAAGATTGAACAAGTAAATTGAAGGGGGACAATTATTAAGTATAAATTGGAAATACTCCCTACTCCTAGCATATAAAAGGAAACATTAATTATTTCTAGGAGGCAGTTCATGCTAGTCATTTTACATTCTTATACATGTGAACATATGGCCCCATCAACACAAGCAGCATTAAAGGGAAGCCTCTAATACTGCTGAGGAGGTAAAAATAATTATTGAACTAAGCATACCAGAGTTTATGTCAACGTTAGTATGCATGGGATGTATTTATTTTAATGTTCAAAGGGATTGAAGCTTCACTTTTCTGAAGATATCAATCGAATGTTGCCATAAATTGCATTCAACATATGTGGGTAGGATTGTTGTTGTTCTAGCATTGCTACTCGTAGTGCTGGAGGTGGTGAATATTAAGCTGAAATTCATGGTAAGATTTGTGAACTAATGCATACATTTTTACTTTGCATAAGTGATAATGCTGTCCAGTATCAGGCAAAGAACAGTTTTAAATGGATTTTAAACATTTAATCTAACTATCAAACGTCCTTTTTTTTCCTTACCCATAATAAAATCTCAGTTTCACAATAACAGTAGACACCCAGGGCCTCTCAGCTCCAGACTATATCACAGCCTTGGTCAAAGCATGGACAAAATATCTATAAGTGAGGTGAAGGTTATTGCCCTCGACATTAGGGCAGCATTTGACCAAGGAGCCCTGACAAAATTAAAGACAAGGGAAATCAGGGGGAAAAAAAATCCACTGGTGATCCTCAAAACAAGCGCCAAGGAAGATGGCTGTGGCTGATGGAGGCCAATCATCTCAGCCGGAGTACCCTCCATGAGTACCCTTAGCCCAACCACCTTCAACTGCTTCATTAATGACCATTCTTCCATTATATGATCAGAAGTGGGATGTTTGACAATGATTGCAGTCATCAGTACTGTTCATAACTGCTCAGATACTGAAGCAGTCTATGCCCGCATGCAGCAAGGCCCAGATAATATTCAGGCTTGAATTGACAAGTGGCCAAGTATATTTAGGCCAAGCAAACAGCAGATAATGGTCATCTGCAACAAAAGAAAATCTAACCATCTCCCCTTGACGTTCAGTGGCATTACCATTGCTGAATTCCCCACTAACATCATCCTGGGGGTTACCATTGACCAAAAACTTAAATAGACCAGCCATTTAAATGCTGCGGGTACATGGGCAGGTCAGAGGCTGGGAATTCTGCAATAAGCAACTCATCCCGATTGCCCAAAATCTTGCCCAAAACCTATCCACTATCTACAAGGTGCAAGTCAAGAGTTTTATGGAATATTTTGCACCTACCTAAGTGCTGCTCAAACAACACAAGAAGCTGAACATCTCTCTTTAATAGTCATTTGCTCTAATGTCTCCCTACGTTGCTGTGTAAAACTTTGCTTGATAGGCTCCTGTGAAGTATCTGGGGCATGTTAGTGTGTTAAAGGTGCTACATAAGTTGTTGTTAGCTGTAAGTTTTAACATCCATCATTTAAAGAATGAATAGATGTTCAGAAATGGAACTGGGGGGAAAAAAGCAATGATCTATACAGTGGAGCATTATTTTGTTCATGAATCATGAAGTATTTCATTTACCTGATATATCTTTTCTGGTCATGCAAAGTAGATGGCATCTCGAGTAACTTGCTCATCAGCAGTTTCCTCAGTGCATCAATACGTGTTTCTACTTCAGCATACACTGGTGCAGAGAAGAAAAGGTTTTTTTTTTTTTTTTAAAAAAGGTTCCGATCAATAAGCCAAGTTATAAACTAGCGAAGCAGAACTGAAATCCAGTTTGTGTAACAGCATCACTGGAGTGTTATTACGTCAAGGACAGCAAACGTTCAAGAAGGTGGTCCATTGTCAGTTTAAGGTAATTAAAGATGAGTAATAAATACAGCCTTTCCGGTGTTGTGCAAACGCCCAGAACACAAAATACACTACCTGGTGGCTTTATTAACATTTTATTATTAATGAAGCAATGACCGTCTATTAACACCAAAAAGCTATTCCACAACACAGGTCAGGTCTCTTCCAACAAGGTGCTGTAACCTTTCACAAGTGACTTTTGTTATCTATCATTTGATTTTCCTTCGGTTTCCTTCCACACTTCCGCTCAATTGCTCAAGCAATGCTGGGAAATTGTATAAGACAATTGAGAGTATAAACACACAACTTGCTTCTATAAGCCATGATGCACAAAAGGGACAATGATATGCTAACAGAGCCATTGTATTTTTAGGACATAATAGCTTCTTCTAGTTTCCTGTCACGATTAAATTTACAAACATTGAGTCATCCAGTGGTTAAAGTTTTGTGGACCAATTAGTTTCATAAATCATCAGTAGTTAGCTTGGTTAATAATGGTGAACCTCTTTGAAATCGAGGAGGATCCGGAAGTCTCCTATTGTAATGACCCATGTGTTTTTGGGAATGGAAATCCTATAATTTATGTTGGGGTGATAGTCCAATCAAGAACTAGGATTCTATTGGAGATGAGTCTGGCAAAGCAAATTACTTCCGGTAACTAATCAGATAACCAGGTTCTCTGGGAGCTAAACAAAGTAACAGCAAAGGGTCAACCAGAAGTTAATTATATGGGTGAGTAGGTTGTGGATGTGGTGATGTGTCAAGTCAAATTCTAGGTTTCTGCTTCTGATAAATATCAAACTGCCGTTATTGGAGAGTGCAAGTCAAATGAATGTAGAAGGAAAGTTGATTAAATAATTTCAGTTGTAATTACAAGTAACTGTATTAATTGTACTTTTAATAGGTTAACGTATCTGGCCATTTAAGAGAGGAGTACTATTATTATTCATATTCTTTGATTTTAGTCAATTCCTGGATTTTCGGATTCGCAAATGAAAAAAATGTATATCCCCGGTCTCTACCAAGATCATAACACTATACAACGAAGCAATGACAATGGGGATTCCTAAAAACACCCTTTTCTCAATCCCTTTGTGTATCCTAAAATCTTGCCAAGGAAATTATAAAGTTAATTTTCTGCGGTTCAGAAATGCCAGCTTGCTGATCAGAAAGAAAACCAAACTGGCCATTTGCAATGGTTAAAAAAAAGCTCTATCACTGTTATTTAGAAACATTTTTTAATGCCAGCATTTGAACAAGTACATCAGTTCCTTTAGTTGATGAAACATTAGGAACCTCTTGCAACACTACATAAAAGTTAGGGGGTTCCATGAGAATTTGAGGAGTGTGCTCCTTGCATTTAATAATTTCATTACTCTTGATCTGCATCCATAAGGTGAACCGATTTTGGACAGGCAGTGCGGTTGTTATGAGAGGCCACTTTAAGGGAACCAAGGTGTTACTCCTACTTTGCCAGATAAATAAAAGTGATGCTGTTAATATCTTAATAATCATAAATTGCTTTTCTCATCCAGTTTCCTTTTGAAGATGTTAATTGGCCGTGAAACAACTGACTTCCTCAAGGAAGTCTGCTTCACACATCCAATAGTCTAACCTCACTCATTAATTTGTGGGTATTGTACTTCTGCCCACTAATCCTAAACACGTCATTCAAGTTAAATGCTTTGCTTACTTCAACTTTGTTTAAACAAAGAATGATTTATATTTCATAAGCGGTTCCCCATGGAATTCCAGCCCTGGATGAATATTGGGACACAGTTCATATCTCTCAAAGATATAGTCCATTGAGGAATAAAGGCTCCATGGGAAGGATGCACTATCTGTGGTTAACTAAGGCAGTTATGGGTGGTATCAAATTGAAAAAAAACAAAACTGTATAATGCTGCAAAGATTAGAGGTGGGCCCAAAAATTGGGAACATTTTAGAGGCCAGCAAAGATTAACCCCCAAAAAAGGGGGGAAATTAGAGTACGAAAGAAAACTAGAAAACATTTTTTTTTTTTTTTTAAAACAGCAAAAGTTTCTGCAACTTTTAAACAGGAAAAAAGCAGCAAAAGTGAGCATTGGTTCCTTAGAGGGCATGACTGGGAAATGGCAGACTGAATAAGTATTTGGTATCTGTCTTCACAGCAGAAAACACAAAAAAGCGTCGAGGAAGTAGTAGAAAAGCGGGGGTGGGGGTGGGATGGGGAGGAGTACTAGTAGGCCTAATGAGACTAAAGACTGACAAGTCCCGTGGACCTTATGGTCTTCGTCCTACAGTTCTGAAAGAAATAACTGCAGAGATAGCGGATGTGCTGGCTAGGATTTTCCCAAATTCCCTAGATTCTGGAACCGTCCCAGAGGATTGAAAGTTAGCAAATGCAACATTGCTATCATGGTAGCAGAGTGGTTAGCACTATTACTTCATAGGGTCCCAGGTTCGATTCCCGGCTTGGGTCACTGTCTGTGCGGAGTCTGCACGTTCTCATTGTGTCTGCGTGGGTTTTTTCTGGGTGCTCCGGTTTCCTCCCACAAGTCCCGAAAGATGTGCTGGTAATTTGGACATTCTGAATTCTCCCTCCGTGTACCCGAACAGGAGCCGGAATGTGGCGACTAGGGACTTTTCACAGTAACTTCATTGCAGTGTTAATGTAAACCTACTTGTGACAATAAAGATTATTATTATAAGAAAGGAGGGAGCGATAAAGAAGCCATTTAGCTTGATATCAGTCATTGGGCAAGTGCTAAAATCTATTACTATAATAATAATCTTTATTAGTGTCACAAGTAGGCTTAACATTAACACTGCAATGAAGTTACTGTGAAAATCTCCTAGTCACCACACTCCAGTACCTGTTCGGGTACACTGAGGGAGAATTCAGAATGTCCTAACAAGCACGTCTTTTGGGACATGTGGGGGGAAACCGGAGCACCCGGAGGAAACCCAGGTAGACACAGGGAGAACGTGCAGACTCCGCACAGTGATCCAAGCCGGGAATCGAACCCGGGTCCCTGGTGCTGCAAAGCAACAGGGCTAAGTCTCAACAATACACTTAGAAAAGCATAGCATGATTGGAGCAACTCAACATGGTTTGTGAAAGAGAAATCTTATTTGACAAACCTGGGAGAGTTTTTTGAGCATGTAACTAGTAGGTTAGATGAAGGGAAGTGGCAAATGCAGTGTCCACACAGATTTTGGCATTTGTGTGGCACCTTATCAAAGGTTTAATGTGCAAAATAAGGGTTCATGGTGTTGGGGGTAATATATTAGCATGAATAGAAGATTGATCAATGGACAGGAAGCAGAGGCTTGGGATAAAATGGAGTATTTTCAAATTGGTAGGTTCTGACTGGTGGAGTGCTGCAAGGGTCAGTGGAAGGCCTAAGCTTTTTACAATCTACATTAATGGCTTGGATTTTTAAAAAACGTAATGTATCTAGGTTTGCTTAGAATATGAAGGTAGTTGGGAATGCATGCGATAAGTGAGCGGGCAACGAAGTAGCAGACGGAGTATAATGCAGAGAAGTTTCAGGTTATTCACTTCAGCCAATAAGAATAGAAAATCAGACTTTGTTTTTAAAGGCATGAAATCCATAAACATTAATGTTCAGAGAACTTGGGTGTATTTGTACAAGGAACACAAACAGTTAACACGAAAGTACAGCAAGCAATTAGGAAGATCAATAGCATATTGGCCTTTCATGCAAAGGGATTAAGGAACAAGAAAAAAAACGTCTTACTACGGTAGTACAGGAGCTTGGTGAAACTATAGCAGAAAAAGTGTGTGTAACTTTGGTTTTTATATTTAAAGACTATGACAAATATATAGTTCATGGGTCCATGTTGATATTTTCAAGGTAATGGTTAGTTCTGGGAAGATTAAAGTTATAAATGCAACTAAAGCAGGCTGAAGTTTTTTTTTTAACATTTAAACGGTTGGGGTCTGGTGGCTTGGGTTAACAGTTAGAAAGGGAAGATCATAAAACAGCAGGTGGGCTTACTTAGCTGGAGGACTAGGAATGTGGCAACTATGCCACTTGCAAAGTGGTACTGCCCAACGAGATGTTTTGTTTTGGGGGTTAGAGCTGTTTAAAGGTATTCAGTGAACCCCGAAAGGCTACGTCATCATGGGGATGAGTGGCGCTTAAGAAGGCTCTCTGGGACTTCCGGGTGCGGCGATGACCAGCTAAGTCGCACGTTTCGGCACCTCCTGTTTCAACGGACTTTTGGGCTCTTATCAGGAGCCCCAACGGAAATTTTCAAAGGCTAAACCCAGTGTGAGGAAAATAGGAAGGAGTCCCCCCGGGTGTGGATGGAAAGAAGTGATAGTAGTGGCCAGATTGTGGAGGATCCTCTGGAGCAGTGGCAGAGAAGGGAAGGGAGAAGCAAGATGGCGGCTGAGGGAGCCCAGTTGGTATGGGGCCTGGAACAGCAGGAGTTCCTCCGGCGATGTGTGGAGGAGCTCAAGAAGGAGGTGCTGGCGCCGATGCTGCAGGCGATTGAGGGGCTGAAGGAGACGCAAAAGACCCAAGAGATGGAGCTCTGTGGAGTGAAGGCAAAGGCTGCCGAAAATGAGGACGAGATACAGGGCTTGGTGGTGAAGGTGGAGACGCACGAGGCGCTACACAAGAGGTGTATGGAGAGATTGGAAGCCCTGGAAAATAGCTTGAGGAGGAAGAACTTAAGGATTTTGGGTCTTCCTGAAGGGGCTGAGGGAGCGGACATCGGGGCGTACGTGAGCGTGATGCTCCATACCTTAATGGGAGCTGAGGCCCCGACGGGCCCCCTGGAAGTGGAGGGAGCGTACCAGGTCCTCGTGAGAAGACCAAAGGCAGGGGAAATACCGCGAGCAATAGTGGTGCGATTCCACCGCTACAAGGACAGGGAGATGGTCCTGAGATGGGCTAAGACGACACGGAGCAGCAGATGGGAGAACGCGGTGATCCGCGTCTACCAAGATTGGAGTGCGGAGGTGGCGAGAACGAGGGCGAGTTTCAATCGGGCCAAGGCGGTGCTCCACAGGAAGAAAGTGAAATTCGGAATGTTGCAGCCGGCAAGACTGTGGGTTACACACCAGGGCAAACACCACTACTTCGAGACGGCAGAGGAGGCGTGGACATTCATTCAAGAGGAGAAGTTGGACTAGATTTGGGAAAGGATGTTTGGAATGAAGTCGCGAGGTGGTGGCAAGAAATTGTAAACCAGATGGGGAATTTTTTCCCCTCAAAGGGGGGGGGACACGAAGAAATGTGGGCGCCGGTGGGGAAGGGGATGGGGAAGGAGAGAGGGAGCTGCGCCATTAGGGGCGGGGGCGAGAGGAAAGCGCGGGCTATGTTCCCGCGCTATGGAAACTGTGGCGGGAAAAGGGGGCGTAGGAACGAGGGGGCCTCACACGCAGGGAGGCTAAGGATAAACGGGGGAAGCCGAGGTCAGCCAGAGTTTGCGGACTCTGGGAAGCAATATGGGGGGGGCAATCAAGCTAAAGCGGGATCTAGCGGGGGGGGGGCGAGATTAACTGGGTTGATGCTGCTGCTAAGGGGAAGGGGAGCTGTTACGGGATGGGATGGTCGGGACGGGAGGGTGCCGTCTGGGGGACAAGCGGTTACGTGGGAACCGGGTGAGGAGCTGGTTTAAAAAAGGGGATGGCTAGTCGACGAGGGGGGGGGGGGTAAAGAGCCCCCCAACCCGGTTGATCACGTGGAACGTGAGAGGGTTGAATGGGCCGATTAAGAGGGCAAGGGTATTTGCGCACCTAAAGAAGCTAAAGGCAGACGTGGTTATGCTTCAGGAGACGCACCTGAAACTGGCGGATCAGGTCACATTAAGAAAAGGATGGGTGGGACAGGTATTCCACTCGGGCTTGGATGCGAAAAATAGAGGGGTGGCAATACTGGTGGGGAAACGGTTATCGTTTGAGGCGAAGACCATAGTGGCGGACAGTGGGGGTAGGTACGTGATGGTGAGTGGCAGATTGCAAGGTGAAGCGGTGGTGCTGGTGAACGTATATGCCCCGAACTGGGATGATGCGAACTTTATGAAGCGTATGTTTGGGCACATCCCGGACCTGGAGATGGGAAAGTTGGTAATGGGGGGGGGACTTCAACACGGTGCTGGACCCAGGGCTGGACCGGTCCAGATCTAGGACCGGGAGGAGGCCGGCAGCGGCCAAGGTGCTTAAGGGCTTTATGGAGCAGATGGGTGGAGTAGATCCCTGGAGATTTACTAGACCGAGGAGTAAAGAGTTTATTTCTTCTCCCACGTCCATAGAGTGTACTCCCAGATAGATTTCTTTGTCCTGGGAAGGGCGCTGATCCCGAAGGTGGCAGGAGCAGAGTACTCGGCTATAGCCATTTCAGATCATGCCCCACATTGGGTAGATCTGGAACTAGGTGAGGAAAAGGAGCAACGCCCACTTTGGAGATTGGACATGGGACTGTTGGCGGACGAGGGGGTATGTGGAAGGGTGAGGGGATGTATTGAAATATACCTAGAGGTCAATGATGACGGAGAGGTCCAGGTGGGAGTAGTCTGGGAGGCGCTGAAAGTGGTGGTGAGAGGGGAGCTGATCTCCATAAGGGCCCATAAGGAGAAACAAGAGGGTAAAGAAAGGGAGAGACTGGTTGGGGAGATTTTGAGGGTGGATAGGCAATATGCGGAGGCTCCGGACGAAGGGCTATACAGGGAAAGACGGAGACTACACACGGACTTTGACTTGTTGACCACGGGTAAGGCGGAGACGCAGTGGAGGAAGGTACAGGGAGTACAGTATGAATACGGAGAGAAGGCAAGCCGACTGCTGGCCCAACAACTAAGGAAGAGGGGGGCGGCGAGAGAGATCGGAGGAGTTCAAGACGAGGAGGGAAGGATGGAACAGAGAGCGGAGAGGGTGAACGGGGCATTTAAAGTATTCTACGAGAGGCTGTATAAGGCCCAACCCCTGGAAGGGAAAGAGGGAATGATGCATTTCCTAGACCAGTTGGAGGTCCCGAAGGTTGAGGAGCAGGAGAGGACAGGACTGGGAGCGCAGATGGAGGTAGAAGAGGTGGTAAAAGGAATCGGGAGCATGCAGGCAGGAAAGGCCCCGGGACCAGATGGGTTCCCGGTGGAATTTTATAGGAAATATGTGGACCTGCTGGCCCCACTCCTGACGAGAACCTTCAATGAGGCTAAGGAAAGGGGGATACTACCCCCGACGATGTCGGAGGCAACAATATCGCTGATCCTGAAAAGAGACAAAGACCCGCTGCAGTGCGGGTCATACAGGCCTATCTCCCTCCTGAACGTAGATGCCAAGTTATTGGCCAAAGTGATGGCGACAAGGATAGAGGACTGTGTCCCTGGGGTGGTGCATGGTGACCAAACAGGATTTGTTAAAGGGAGGCAATTGAATACCAATATACGGAGGTTGTTGGGGGTGATGATGATGCCCCCACCGGAGGGGGAGGCGGAGATAGTGGTGGATATGGATGCAGAGAAGGCATTTGATAGAGTGGAGTGGGACTATCTGTGGGAGGTACTGAAGAGATTTGGATTTGGAGAGGGGTTCATTAGATGGGTTCGGCTCCTATACGGGGCCCCGGTGGCAAGTGTGATTACGAACAGGCAACGATCCGACTACATCCGACTATATAGGGGCACAAGACAGGGGTGCCCCCTGTCCCCGTTACTGTTTGCGGTGGCAATTGAGCCATTGGCCATAGCACTGAGGGGCTCTAGGAAGTGGAGAGGGGTACTTAGAGGAGGAGAAGAACATCGGGTGTCATTATACGCGGATGATCTGCTGTTATATGTCGCGGATCCAGTGGAGGGGGTGCCTGAGATAATGCAGACACTCAGGGAGTTGGGAGAGTTTTCGGGATACAAACTGAATATGGGGAAGAGTGAACTGTTTGTGGTGCACCCCGGGGAACAGGGCAGGGGAATAGACGAGCTGCCGCTGAGGAGGGTAACAAGAGATTTCCGGTATTTAGGGATCCAGGTGGCCAGGGACTGGGGAACCTTGCATAAGCTTAACTTGACACGACTGGTAGTGCAGATGGAGGAGGATTTTAAGAGGTGGGATATGGTGCCCCTGTCATTGGCGGGCAGGGTGCAGGCGATTAAAATGGTGGTCCTCCCGAGGTTTCTTTTTGTGTTTCAGTGCCTCCCCATACTGATTACAAATACCTTTTTTAAGAAGGTGGACAGGAGCATCATGAGCTTTGTGTGGGCCGGAAAGACCCCAAGGGTAAAGAGGGGGTTCCTGCAGCGCAGTAGAGATAGAGGGGGATTGGCACTGCCGAGTCGGAGTGATTATTATTGGGCCGCTAACGTGTCTATGATATGTAAGTGGATGAGGGAAGAAGAAGGAGCGGCGTGGAAAAGGCAGGAGATGGCGTCCTGTAGGGGAACTAGCTTAAAAGCACTGGCAACGGCGCCGCTGCCGTTCTCCCCAAAAAGGTACACCACAAACCCAGTGGTGGTGGCGACTCTGAAGATTTGGGGGCAGTGGAGACGGCATAGGGGAGTGACGGGGGCCTCAGTGTGGTCCCCGATAAGGAACAACCACAGGTTCGTCCCGGGAAGGATAGACGGGGGATTTCAATCTTGGCAGCGAGCAGGAATTGCGAAACTGAAGGACCTGTTCTTGGACGGGACGTTCACGAGTCTGGGAGCACTAACAGAAAAATACGGGTTGCCACCTGGGAATGCATTTCGTTATATGCAAGTGAGGGCATTTGTGAGGCAACAGATGAGGGAATTTCTGCAGCTCCCGGCGCAAGGGATCCAGGACAGTGATTTCGGGGGCATGGGTGGGTGACGGTAAGGTGTCCGATATATACAGGGAAATGAGAGACGAGGGGGAGACGATGATAGAGGAACTGAAAGGAAAATGGGAGGAGGAGCTGGGGGGAGAGATTGAGGAGGGGCTGTGGGCAGATGCCCTAAGTAGGGTAAATTCCTCGTCCTTGTGTGCCAGGCTCAGCCTGGTCCAATTCAAGGTACTACACAGGGCGCATATGACGGGAGCAAGATTTAGCAGGTTTTTTGGGGTGGAGGATAGGTGCGGGCCCTGCGAACCACACCCACATGTTCTGGTCATGTCCGGTATTGCACGGGTTCTGGGTGGGAACCAAGCTGGGGGTTGGCTATATTCGGGGTTGCAGATGAGCCGGGAGTGTAGGAGGCGAGAGAGGCCGATGTTTTGGCCTTTGCGTCCCTAGTAGCCCGGCGAAGGATTCTACTTATGTGGAAAGAAGCTAAACCCCCGGGCGTGGAGGCCTGGATAAACGACATGGCAGGGTTTATAAAACTGGAGCGGATAAAGTACGCACTAAGAGGTTCGGCTCAGGGGTTCACCAGGCGGTGGCAACCGTTCATTAACTACCTCGCAGAGCGTTAAGGGAAAATAAGAAAGACAGCAGCAGCAACCCGGGGGGGGGGGGGGGGGTGCATTCGGGTTTTGGGTTTTTTTTTTGTGTGTTGTTACATATTTGTTGTTCATATTTATCTTCTCAATGTTACTATTTCTTTTGTTTTTTATTTGTGTTGACACTTGCGGTTAGTGAATATATTATTTTAAAAAACAATCAATGTATATACTGTTACAAAGTTGTAAAAATGGAAAATTCTTGGTTGATCGAAAAACTTTAATAAAATATATTTTTTTTAAAAAAGAAGGCTCTCTGGGTTCAATTGATCTGAGTGTTCTGCAGCAGGGGAAGGACGAGTTGACAGGAGGTTGTAGGCAGTTAGAAAAGCCCTGGGAGCCATTCAGTGCAGACGAGCATTGCAGTTTAGGCCTCATGCAGTTCGCAGAACACCAAAGCCCTGGGGGCTGTTAGTAAGCTCCTGGAGTTAGGGCTCAAGAAAGTCCTGGGGAGCTGAGCAGGTGCCAGAAGATCAATGGTTCCATGTCATTAGGGCTCAGAAAAGCCCTGGAAGTCACGTTATAGCTCAGTGCAGCAGGAGAGTGGGGTTAGGAGACAGTGCCATTTAGTGAAGCAAGGGTTGGACGTGTGCTGGTAAATCAAGGCTGGAGTGCAGCTTTGTGAATCCCATGAATGCAGGAGGAGATTAAACCATTGCTAATTCAGAAGCTAGATCTTCAAGAGCCAGGAGTTGAAATCCCTCATGATCTGTCTGTTAAAATGCAGTGTGATGTGTTTGACAACAGTTTGCCTGTTAATTCAGGTTTGTCTTCTGTTTATTCTGAATGTTAAAGTATAAGATATATATTGTAGAATGTTTTACTTTTCTGACGTAAAATGTATTTTGGTTGTATAAAACTATAGAATCTTGTGGCTTTATTCTCTTAAGTGAGTAACTGGGGACTTCCGGGTGCGGCTATGCAGAGCCAGGTCGCATATTCGGCAGCTCCTGCTTGGAACGGACTTTTGGGCTCTTTTACAGGGCCCCCACGGCATTTGTTTGACATTTCCCGGTGTGGGAAGAAGGCTGCAATATTCCCCCGACAGGGTCCCCCAGGAAGGGTATGTCTCTGGGTTGCCAGACACGGCAGAAACAGTAAAAAATTTGGCTGCAACTGCAGGATAAACAGGGCCTCTTCCAGCATGCAGGCGGGGGAAGGGCAAGCTTAAAGCTGCAAGCTGACCTGAGGGCCTGTATCAAAGGTGAATTCTAGCAGCAGAGGGAACAACTGTGAAAAGACCTCATCAAGGCCACTGAAGGGACTTCCGGTTGCGGTGATGCCTAGCTAGCCGCACGCTTCGGCGGCTCCAGCTCCGACGGACCTTCGGGCTCTTTTAAGAGCCCCAACGGGGAATTTTTCGATGACGCAACCCGGTGTGGGGTGTGTGAGAAGGGAGTCCCCCCAAACGAAGGAGGAAAAAACCGGCGGCGGCGGCTGCAGCGCGAGGAATCGTCGACCAAAGGGTCAGAAAGAGAGAAGTACAAGATGGCGGCGGAGAAAGCGCAGGCGACATGGGGGCCTGAGCAGGATGAAATTGTGAGATGGTGCGTGGAGCTGCTGAAGAGGGAGGTGCTGACCCCGTTGCTACAGGCAATTGAGGGGCTCAAGGAGACATTAAAGACCCAGGAGACAGAGCTCCGCGTGATGGAGCAGAAGGTGACAGATATTGAGGACGAGATCCTGGGCCTGGCGGTTAAGACACAGACGCACGAGGCACTTCATAAAAAGTGTACTGAAAGGATCGAAGCCCTAGAAAATGGAGCGCGAAGGAAGAACCTTCGGATACTGGGTCTCCCTGAGGGTGTGGAAGGAGTGGACTGTGGAGCGTACGCAAGTACGATGCTGAGCTCACTGATGGGTGCTGAGGCCCCTACGGGCCCCTTGGAGGTGGAGTGGGCAAATCGGATTCCGGCGAGAAGACCAAAAGCGGGAGAACCATCCAGGGCGATAATCGTGCGATTTTACCGCCTTAAGGATAGAGACGAGGTCCTGAGATGGGCTAAAAAGGTGCGGAGTAGCAGATGGGAGAATGCAGTGGTACGGGTATACCAGGATTGGAGTGCGGAGGTGGCGAGAAGGAGGGCGAGCTTCAACCGAGCCAAAGAGGTGTTGCATAAAAGGAAGGTGAAGTTCGGGATGCTGCAGCCGGCAAGACTATGGTTCACGTATCAGGAGAGACACCATTATTTCGAGACGGCGGAGGAAGCATGGACCTTCATCAAAGAAGAGAAATTGGATCGGAACTGAGGGACTGATGCTGCAGGAAATGTTATTGTTAATGTTATGGTTGAAGTTAATTGGGAAGGGGGGAAGACATTGGGGAAATGTGGGCGCCGGTGAGGGGGGAAAGACGGGACATAGTTGGAGAATGGGGAAGGGGAGGGGAGGGGAAAGGGAGCTGCGCCAGAAGAGGCGGGTCAGGTAAAGGGATGTTCCCGCGCCAGAAAGAATAAGGCGGGAAGACAGGCGCAAGGCGGATGGGAGTTCCCCACACGGGGGGGGTCGAGGAGTGAGCAGGAGTAGCCGGGGTCAGTTGAAGTCAGCTGACTTACGGAAGTAATATGGGGGGAGCAATCATGCTAGAAAGAGATCTAGCGGGGAGGGGGGAGGGGGACGACAACTGGGTTGCTGCTGCGGAAATCCAAAAGGAAATGGCTAAAGAGTGGGTGGGCGGGGATGGTGTGCGACGCTGGGGGAGCGAGTGGGAGCGCGGAGGCGGGATATGGGACTGGCCTAGAGAAGGTAATGGCTAGTTGACACGGGAGGGGGGCAGGTAGCCCCCTAGTGAGGCTGATCACGTGGAACGTGAGAGGCCTGAACGGACCGATAAAAAGGGCCCAAGTGCTCGCGCATTTGAAAGGACTAAGGGCAGACGTGGTTATGCTCCAAGAGACGCACCTAAAGGTGGCGGAAGAAGTTAGGCTAAGGAAAGGATGGGTGGGACAGGTGTTCCACTCAGGACTGGACGCAAAGAATAGAGGGGTGGGGAAACGGGGAGCATTTGAAGCAAAGAACATCGTAGCAGATAGCGGAGGTAGATATGTAATGGTGAGTGGCAGGCTGGAGGGAATGGAGGTCGTGTTGGTTAATGTGTATGCCCCAAACTGGGACGATGCGGGATTTATGAGATGGATGCTGGGGCGTATACCGGACCTGGAGGTAGGAAACTTGATTTTAGGAGGGGACTTTAATACTGTGCTGGACCCGGGGCTAGATAGATCCAGCTCAAGGACCGGAAGAAGGCCGGCAGCGGCCAAGGTACTTAAGGGGTTTATGGACCAAATGGGGGGAGTGGATCCATGGCGATTTCTTAGACCTAGGGCTAGGGAGTTTTCCTTCTTCTCCCATGTCCATAAAGTGTACTCCCGGATAGATTTTTTTGTTTTGGGAAGGTCGTTGATCTCTAGGGTGGAAGAAGCTGAGTACTCAGCCATAGCGGTTTCGGATCATGCCCCACATTGGGTGGACCTGGAATTAGGAGAGGAAAGGGAGCAGAGAACACTCTGGCGATTAGATGTGGGACTGATGGCGGATGAGGGAGTGTGTGCAAGAGTGCGGGGGTGTATTGAGAGATACCTGGAGGTCAATGACGACGGCGAGGTCCCTGTGGGAGTGGTATGGGAAGCACTAAAAGCGGTGGTCAGAGGAGAGCTGATCTCCATTGGGGCCCACAAAAGGAAAACAGAGGCCAAAGAAAGGGAAAGATTACTGGGGGAGATTTTAAGGGTGGATAGGGAATTTGCAGAGACCCCGGAGGAGGAGTTGTACAGGGAGAGGAAACGACTCCAGACGGAATTTGACCTTCTGACCACCAGAAAGGCGGAGGTACTGTGGAGGAAGGCACAGGGGAGGAGGTATGAATATGGGGAAAAGGCTAGTCGCCTGTTGGCTCATCAATTGCGAAAGAGGGCAGCAGCGAGGGAGATAGGAGGAATTAGAGACGAAAGGGGAGACACGGTGCGAAGGGCAGGAAAGATAAATGAGGTGTTCAAGACCTTCTATGAGGAACTGTATAGGTCTCAACCCCCAGAGGGAGAGGAGGGGATGCGGCAGTTCCTGAACCAATTGAGGTTCCTGAAAGTGGAGGAGCGGGGGGTGGTAGGCCTGGGGGCACCGATTGGGGTGGACGAGGTTATTAAGGGACTGGGAAGCATGCAAGTAGGGAAGGCCCCAGGACCAGACGGGTTCCCGGTGGAGTATTACAGAAAATATGTGGACTTGTTGGCCCCGTTGATGGTGAGGACGTTCAATGAGGCCAGGGAAGGGGGGAACTCTACCCCCGACGATGTCGGAGGCGACGATATCGCTAATTTTGAAGAGGGACAAAGATCCGTTGCAGTGCGGGTCCTATAGACCTATTTCACTATTGAACGTGGACATCAAATTGCTGGCAAAGGTACTGGCATCGAGGATAGAGGACTGTGTCCCGGGGGTGGTGAACGAAGACCAGACAGGGTTCGTAAAAGGGAGACAACTGAATGTTAACGTGCGACGACTATTAGGGGTGATAATGATGCCCCCAGTGGAGGGGGAGGCAGAGATAGTGGCGGCAATGGACGCAGAGAAGGCATTTGATAGGGTGGAGTGGGAGTATTTATGGGAAGTGTTAAGGAGGTTTGGGTTTGGGAACGGGTTTATTAGCTGGGTTAGACTTCTTTATGGGGCTCCAACGGCAAGCGTAGTTACAGGTCGACATAGATCGGAGTATTTCCGACTATGTAGGGGAACAAGACAGGGATGCCCGCTGTCTCCATTGTTGTTCGCGTTGGCAATTGAACCTCTGGCCATGGCGTTGAGAGACTCCAGGAAATGGAGAGGGGTGATTAGAGGGGGAGAAGAACACCGAGTCTCGTTATACGCGGATGACCTATTGTTATACGTGTCGGACCCAGCGGGGGGGATGATAGAGGTTATGCGAATTTTGAGGGGGTTCGGGGATTTCTCGGGGTATAGGCTAAACATGGGGAAGAGTGAATTATTTGTGATACATCCAGGGGACCAGAGTAGAGAGAAAGAAGGCTTGCCTCTAAGGAAAGTGGAAAGAAACTTCCGATACCTGGGGATTCAGATCGCTAGGAGCTGGGGAACCTTGCACAGACTTAATCTGACACGGTTGGTAGAACAAATGGAGGAGGACTTCAAGAGGTGGGACATGCAGCCTCTATCGCTGGCGGGCAGGGTGCAAGCAATTAAGATGATGGTCCTCCCGAGGTTCTTATTTGTATTTCAATGTCTCCCTATACTAATCACCAAGACCTTTTTTAATAAAATAGACAGGAGCATCACGAGCTTCGTGTGGGCAGGGAAAGTTCCAAGAGTAAGGAGGGGGTTCCTTCAGCGTAGTAGGGACAGAGGAGGATTGGCACTACCGAACTTGGGCGATTATTATTGGGCCGCCAATGTGGCAATGATACGTAAATGGATGATGGAGGGTGACGGAGCGGCGTGGAAAAGACTGGAGAGAAAGTCCTGTAAAGGGACGAGTTTAGAGGCGCTGGTGACGGCGCCGCTACCGATCTCACCTAAAAGGTTTACCACGAACCCGGTGGTGGCGGCAACATTGAATATCTGGGGACAGTGGAGGCGACAGAGAGGGGTGCGGGGAGCCCTGGTGGGGTCCCCAATCAGGAACAACCATAGGTTCGCCCCAGGAAGAATGGATGGAGGATTTCAGAGCTGGTACCAGTTGGGAATTAGGAGGGTGGGAGATTTATTTATAGATGGGACTTTTGCGAGCTTGGGAGCATTGGAGGAAAAGTATAAGTTGCCCCGGGGAAATTTCTTGAGATATATGCAGGTGAGGGCGTTTACTAGACAACAGGTGAGGGAATTTCCGTTGCTCCCGACACAGGGGATCCAGGACAGGGTGCTTTCAGGGGTGTGGGTCGGAGAGGGCAAGGTGTCAGAGATTTACTGAGAGATGAGAGAAGAGGGGGAGGAGTCGGTGGGCGAACTAAAAGGAAAGTGGGAAGACGAACTAGGGGAGGAGATAGAGGAGGGAATGTGGGCTGATGCCCTAAGCAGGGTAAATTCCTCTTCCTCATGCGCCAGGCTTAGCCTGATTCAATTTAAGGTGCTGCATAGAGCACACATAACGGGAGCAAGATTGAGCAGGTTCTTTGGAGTGGAGGACAAATGTGGGAGGTGTGGCGGGAGCCCGGCAAACCACGCACATATGTTTTGGGCGTGCCCGGCACTAGAAGGGTATTGGAAGGGAGTGACGGGAGTGATTTCGCGGGTGGTGAAGGCCCGGGTCAAACCAGGCTGGGGGTTAGCTCTATTTGGAGTTGCGGAAGAGCCGGGAGTGCAGGAGGCGAAAGAGGCCGACGTTGTGGCCTTTGCGTCCCTAGTAGCCCGGCGCAGGATCCTACTCATGTGGAAGGAGGCGAAACCCCCCGGACTTGAGGCCTGGGTAAATGATATGGCGGGGTTCATTAAACTGGAGCAGATAAAGTTTGCCCTGAGAGGATCGGCTCAAGGGTTCACCAGGCGGTGGCAGCCATTTCTCAACTACCTAGGGGAACGTTAGAGGGAAGACAGATGACCAGCAGCAGCAACCCAGGGGGAAGGGGGGGGGGGGGTTAGTTTAGTTTAGGTCAAAGATAAAGGGGTTTTGTTACTTGTGTATTGTTAAAAATTTCTGTATTGTTATTGTTGCGTTTGCTTTGTAAGAGGGGAAAAATTGTTGTTTGGGAAAAAAAATTCAATAAAACATATTTTTTTAAAAAAAGTGAGTAACTGGGATTTCAAACTTTGTCTACTTTAAAGAAAAGGTTGCTGGTCCCTAATCGGACCATAACAGATGCTTACCTTTGCATTAGAGGCAGTACATTAAAGATTCACTCAGTTAGCCCCAGAAGCATCGGAAAGTCACAAGATCATAAGAAATAGGACGAGTAGGCCATTCAGCCCATGGAACCTATTCCACCATCCAATAAAATCATGGGTAATTTGATTGTGGCTTTAACTTCACTTTCCTGCCTGCTCCTCATAACCCCTGACCCGCCTGCTCCTCATAATCCCTGATCCCGTGTCAATCAAAAGTCTGTTTAAACCAGCCTAGAGTACATTCAATAAACCAGCCTCCACTGCTCACAGGGGAAGAGAATTCCAAAGACTATTGACCCTCAGAATATATTCATCCTCATCTCCATCTTAAATGGGAGATGCACCTTATTTTCAAACTTTGCCCCCTTGTTCTAAACTCCCCCACTGAGGAAACATCCACTCAGCAGCTCTCGTCAAATCCGCTCAGAACAGGTTTTTAAAGGTTCCCTGGAGTTATTGGAATTATACCTACTTTAAGTTACCACAGGAGGCTGAGAGAGCTGGGATATTTCACTCCAGCAAAGCATAGGCTTTGAGGTGACTTGGGAAAGATATTTAAAGTAACATAGGAATTTGGCTACCTTGGTGAGTAGGCTCCAAAAACCTGAGGAAATACGTACGTGTATGGTAAAATGGCCAACAGCCTGAATCTTAGGTCCGATATACAATTAAGACACTTCAAATTAAAACCACAGTCAGACAGGCCTGATGGGAATTCAAACAGCCAAGTTCGAGTACACTGGAAAGAGACAAACAGCCGAGGCAATTCTGATATTTAATGTAAACAGGAGATCAGAAGAAAATCGGCCCTATTCAAATGGATCGATTTTTGTGGATTGCCCAGATGAAGCCAAACTTTCTGGCACCCAGATTTTCCACCATCACCTTACATGGGATAAGGTTACGTGCGGACAATGCACCGAGGGGTGGAGCCCTGGGGTGCGAGTTCCTGGTGTCATACAGAGATGCAATCAGCAACTCAGGTGTTGTGATCCCTGCCCAGAGACCATATTGGCTGAGGGCCAGAGAAACTTCTGGAAGGGCATAAAGAGGGGGGTAATACCAAGCACCCAGGGACCCTCCCCAGCAAGGATTTGACACAGAGGCAGCGGAGAAGACTAGACAGCAGAGAATAGATGGAAGAAGCGTGCAAGACCCACCTTCGCCAATGTGGGCCCTGAGATGACCGATGCTCAGAGGATCGGACCTGCAGTCGATCAAGTTCATCAGCATGGGTAGTATTAGAATCTTGGGCATATTATAGTTGGGATAATTTGGGAGCATAACTGTTTTATTGCTCTTGAAAATATATTTTGGTTGAATTGTGAACTTGTGTTTGTCCTTTGTTCATCTTGTAAATAAGGGCACCTGGGTAAACTTTTTAAGAACAAACTGTTCGAAGCATCTGATAATTTACAGATAACATGTAGGAGCAAAAACAGAACCAAATTAGAGGTCAAGAGGTTTCTCTTTATCACAATGGATCATTGACTTCTGGAATGAATCATCTCCTCATGTAGTGAATGGGGATTTTCTGCAGATGTCCAAGGGGGGGGTCAGGACAAGTTTTTGGCTGAGATAGCTGTTAATACATAGAAAATCTAGATGACTAAATAGGCGTTATGATCTGTGAAAAATCCTGCGATCTGCTGAACTAATTTTGATTATTTTCGGGGATTTTTTTCTAGCTCTGTGAGAAGCCCAAGTAGCTTCTGGACAGGAGCATTGAGGGTGGAATACTTAATTAAAAAATGACTGTTGGGGGACATAAAGGATTAGTGGGTTTTTGCTGTCCATTCATCTTGTAGGTTTGAATTTTGCAATAAATCTTAAAATAAACTAATTTGTGCATCATGGCTTCATTATATCAAAATATCCAGATGAGATTATGTTGTTGAGATGTCCATGTGATTGCAATCTCCAAAATGGAACACAAGTGATTTGCTCGAGAGTTCCAAGGTAAAGAATGAACATACCCAGTGACTTTCAGAAGACTTGTTCAGGGTAAAGAGCTTCATAGTAATGTTGATTTGACAACCAATGCAGCAGACATGGTCAACTACAAAGTTTAATTAATGCAAGGTTTCTGGTGCAAATCAAATAAAACCACTAATCTTTATTAATGTGGCTGATCAAAATAATAGACTACAATCATTCTGAAAAATAAATAACATGGTGCGTCTATCAAATCACAAACTGATGAGTGTATCCAAGAATTCAGTTGACTGCAAGAAACAGATTCCCACCAAATATTCATTAGGTTACATTGATTCTGAACCCTTAATTTAGTTGTAGTATCGCTTCATACCAGGAGAATTTGCATCTGAATTTGAAATTTTGCCAGGAGCACTGTTTGATGTAGTTTTTCCAAGCCCCAAGTTCCCAAATATATGACATGTAAACAGTAAAAAGTTATGGTACAAGTCAGACTTTTGCTGTATTTTCAAACATGTGCATTGCTAAATATAATGTATTTCTTAAAATCACAAGAATTACCTTTTTGGAACACGCGAACTTCCGTTTTCCCAAACAGTGACTTAGCCTTTTCATAGTCATTTATAACTACATCATAATCGCCCTAAAAAAAGACATACAACATATAGAATTGTAGAATACCAAAAGCACCCTTAGTAAATTATTTTTATAAAGTGCTAATAGTCACTTACCTTTTGAATGTTCCTTTCAATGTTAAGAGGAAGATTGAAGAGAAATTTAAAACGTTGAAGAACATTTAGGGCATTTCTTGTAGAATCTGCTTTGTCTTTACGTCCCAAGACTTCTTGGAACAGTGTGTCTGCAGTGGTACTTGCTCCTGGAAAGAAATAAAAGATTTGTTACATAAATTTATTACTACATCCTAGAATACTGCTACTTCCAGAAGTGCCACACACTGATATAAATCAGCAGTCTGACTTGTCAGAAGATTGATAGTTTCAATCAAACATATTTCAAATTGATGGATATTAGCTAGCATTTCCATCGCAACCTCAATGCAGACCACGGCTACAGTTGCAATTTAAGGGCAGCTTAGAAGTGGAATTAGGGTCCAATCGGACAATAAGGCTGCAGTGAGACTTGCTGGAAGAGGAATTCTCACTCTGTTTCACTTCAGAGCAGGTAAGGCCTTATTTTTAAAAGTCCACCACAGCAGCTCAGTATTCTGAAATACTTCAGGTCAATGCTAAACATTCAGTATAAATGAAATTATAACACTCTTACATGAGACTGTCAAAATAAAGCAGAAAACTTAATTTAATGTCCTGAAATAGATGGTAAATTCGGTTAGAAGGCAAGTTAGCAGTAAAAAAAAAAAATACCAGTAACTGTCTGGATCATAAATATATGCTGGGAGCTCTTTTTCTTCCTATACGAGTGAAGGTTTCAATGTTAAGGACTCTTGCTCAACTTGCTTTAATTATTATTTTTACCTTATTCAAACAGTTTATTTTTCTTTACCACTGTCATTTTGCCTGCTGACTAGCATTTTTAATATATGTCCAGGCACATATTTCTCCTCAAATTTGAAAACAACAATCAGAAATGGAGTTTGTACATTGTAAAGCATTTTGGTCATTGTTCATCCGTATGCTTCAAAAATACTTCTAAATATTCTTCCCCAACCGTCTTGTGGCAGAGCTTTCACCAATTATTAATGCCTACTTTTTTTCCCTTTCAGTTTTTTAACAAGAAAACAAACATCTAAATTTGGCAAAAACAAAAAAAATGTCTAAAATAGATTTGTTGTTTAATGTTACCAAAAAGGGTTTGCATTATTTGGTCTGGTGGCTATACTTTAAGCAAAGATAGGAAAAAGAGCACATCGATCACACTGGGTGGCTTGCATGCCATTTTCTGCAGTCAGCTCCTTGGGTGGCCCACAGAAATTAAATGTAGTCTGCTAAATACCCACATTCACATTTCGCTCCAATGTGTACATTGAGGATGAGATTTTTATGCATCAGCATAAGCATTTCAGTGAAATTTATTTCTTCATTACGGAATTTAAAAAAATTAACTTCATCGCAAAGTTAGCTTTCTTATTTTATAGCAACTGCGATATTATCCACTTTAAAGGAACCAGCTCATTTATTCAAGTTTATTTACTTAAGTTAAAGGAAAAGTATTTGTTTATTTACTGTACATTATCGTGATTCATTTCCCCTCCAGCAACTTGTAATAATGTTAAAGAGATATGTCAAATACTGTACTCCTATTTCAGTGATAAAATAGAAACCAGTGACTGATCCGTTCTTAAAACCTTGCTGCATTTCCATTTCAGATTTCCTTCGTCTTAACTCGGATGATACTGAACAGTCTCAAAAAAGAAAATCTTCCTGACAACAATGATGTAAGTTGGAAAAAGCTATTGACGATGTATGCTTTACAAACACTAGTGCAAAATTATTTCCATATTTAATTTTTAGCATATGACGCATGATTAATAAATCAAGGCCATTAAAAGTACAATTTTACTGTAAGGTTTTGCTGCAATTAAGTTGCTTAATGATTTGTTTTTAAAATAAAATTAATTCAATTGCACTCGTTTCAACTGTGCTTCAGTTAATGAATCCGGATATCAAAATTCTCATAAGATCACCAAATTAAACACTGATACACTCTTCAGTTTAAGCAGTTCCAATAACTAAGGTGCAGATTTACTTAAGTCAGACACTTGTAATTGATGCTGCTGAACAGTTTCAGTAAACCAGGTCTTTCATATTTCAACCTGGTGGAAAAATGCTTTTATTGTGTAAAATGGATTCCGTGTCCCGCACATTTAATGCATCCACTGTCACTAAAATAAATTCTTCAACATAAGAACGTGTCAATGTTCCAGTCTTTATATCCCTATATTAAACCAGACAACAATCACACTTTTCAGTAGGAGTTCAGTATGGAGAGCATTAGTGTGTGCACACCTGCGTGTGTAAATACAATGTCAGATATGACAAATCATTGCCCACCTTTTTAAATAGGATGCAGATGCTGCAAGTTTGAACCTGAGGCACACTTTTCCCATTGCAAAGATAAAAATACACACTCGCGCAATTAGTGTTCATTATCATATAGAAACTTGGATAAATTTCAAAATACCAAGGTCACTGCCCCCTTACAAGCCTTTTAAGCAGAGATCCAATTGAACTGAATAATCATTTCCATACATAGGTATCACTGGAAAAGCACAACTTACTGTTGAGTACATTCTCCAATCTCTGCGTCATAGATCCTTCCACTTTTTCCGTCCCATCCACCTCCAGTTTTTGATGAATTGCTGGAATAAAATATGCAGTGAGCTCAATGGGCAATCACTTATTTCAGGGTTATAGAAAATGCAAAACTTAAAACACCACTTTTTTTTCTTCCACAACCACTTGACATTACCTCACCACTTTTGGTTCCTGGACCTAATACAAAAATAACTTCCAATTTCCTCAAGATAACTAACAAAACTAAGGGTACATAACTATACAACTGTAAAATAACTGATATAACATCTTTTATTACTTAAGTATTCTGCCTAATATATGTATTAGATTTGTGTGAAAAAAATATTACAAATAAATCTAAAGCACATTTTAAGTACTATTAGTAATATTCAACAATTAGTAATTAGTAATATTCAACAGAATGCAGTGATGAATAAAAGGAACCTCTCCCGGAATTCTTCCGACATAGCGGGATTCGCTCCAGGCGCAATGCGGCCAGAGAATCGTCCCCAGTGTGTTTTAAGGTTTCTCAGGGGACCAAAATGTTGACCTCTGTTGTTATTATGACGACAAGCCTCTAACTAAATAGAACTAGACTGCACTTTTCAGAACAATAATGCAAAAGAAAGGTTTGACTTCTTATTCCCAATATATATATAGAACAATCAAAAATAAATCCATTATTCACCAGCAACCACTGTGTTCTGTGTAGGTCAACAGTAAATTGCACAACAGCACCAACTATGTAACTGATAATCTAGTACCACAATAGTGAATTCAAATAAGGGGCGCAATTCAGCGGACAAATGTTAAAGTCTGCTTTTGGGGCATGTTTCATAGAATAGAATTTACAGTGCAGAAGGAGGCCATTCGGCCCATCGAGTCTACACTGGCTCGTGGAAAGAGCACCATTCCCAAGCCCACACCTCCACCCTACTCCCATAACCCAGTAACCCCACCCAACAATAAGGGCAATTTTGGACACTAAGGGCAATTTAGCATAGCCAATCCACCTAACCTGCACATCTTTGGACTGTGGGAGGAAACCGGAGCACCCAGAGGAAACCCACGCACACATGGGGAGACTCCGCACAGACAGTGACCCAAGCCGGGAATCGAACCTGGAACCCTGGAGCTGTGAAGCAATTGTTCTAACCACTATGCTACCGTTCAGCAGGTTATTTCTCGGCGGCTGCAGCGCCGAGGAACACCATTCTATTCAACGGCATTTTGCCTTTTTTTTGGCCTTGGGGAGTTACTCCCTGCTGAGGCCACAGTGATATCCTGTGGGTGAGCTGATCTCTCCAGGAGGAACGGGTGTTCGCAGATCGGGGCACCATTTCGATCAGCAGCCCTGACCGTCCCCGACCCCCTCACCCCCAACCTTATCGAGGTTCCTGGGGAAACCCCCTCCAATTGGTAAGGCAGCCCCCCGGCCCGCTGGTGGCCGTGCCAAGGCGCCCTGGTGTCAAGGGGAGGGCCAGGACCATGCCATGTCCCCGACCATCCAGAGGTCTTCCATGGCTTGCAATACCCGCCACCCATCGTCCCCGTCCCCGTCCCCCCCCCTCCCCCCCGAGTTGCCTTTACGCCTGGTCCACATTTGTGTGGACCAGTGCCCTGGCAAGGTGTCGCAGGCACAGCTGTTGAGTCCCGGGCACCGGGTCAATCTGGCATCCAGGTATATAAGAAGCCATTCGGCACATTTAAATATGCTGATCTGGATCTCACTCAGCAGGCCTGGCGCAGAGCCCGATTTGGACCTCTCGTGCAATTCACCCATTTCAGCAACAGGGTTGCTGAATCGTGCCCAAGAACTCTTTAGCTCAGAGATATCGGTACCGCCTGGAGCAACACTGGTGAAGTAACAACTCCCTGGAGACTTTCTGCTTACTTGAGCAAAGAACCTTTAGTTGTGGAAAGCAAACTGGCAAAATGGCACAAGTCCTGGCATTTTAAAGAAAGCAAGAGTAAAAAAATTACATGTGCCACTCCTTAACTGCATCATAATATTTGCATGTGGTGTTCATCCCGATAGCTTATGCAGAGAGGCTGATGTGGAAATAGCAGAACAAAGGCAACGCAGTTTACTATCAAGATCAAGATGTGCATTCATCAGCAATAATCTTATTCATGTGTTATCATACTTCAATGAATCTATGTGCTCTCGGATTTAAATTAATATTTTCGAAATGACATATGTAAATTGAATTTCAAAATTTGATTTCTGTCTCAGTTGACCATAGTGATAGCATCTGATGTGGTTGTAGTATTTCCCCGTCACCTCCCCAGCCTGCTATGATGTTGAGCCACTGAGTTCGCTGGTCTCCCTTTAGTTTCCCCCATATTCCTCTTTCATTTGCACCTTAGTTGCAACCACCTCCATATTGAATTAAGCCTGATTGCCAATTCAAAAACTACCACCTCAGATAATTTCTAAATCCAAATCCTTGCTTATTTTAAGGGAAAAATTTGAATGTGGGAAAACAACAGTCTTCTGAAAGAAAACAATTATTTGGGTTACAAAGCTCCTCATCCATATTTCTTTTTAAGCAGGATTAGAAAGAACTTTTTAAACTGTACAAGAAATTAATCGAATGTTTTTGTTGAGATTTGCCAATACCAAATTAACTTGCACTGACACTTTCTCAGAAAACGCAATTCTTTCCTCGAGTTATTGCTTAAAAAACAAAACTTCTGCGAAATAACATTTGCATTTATACCACATTTTATCGCTTTGAAATGTAGAAACGCAATTCCTGTCATTAATTAATTTTTGAAGTCCAGTTTTAAAAAATATATTGATAGTCTTGGCCGTCAAGATTATGGGAGCTCATACATAGTGGCATGGTTATCATTAGATATAAAATGTTACAGACAAGCAGCAAAGTAATTACAGTAGCTATAAACTATAAACAGACCATGAAAACTATTTTGTACAACATTTCGAAATATCAGCTTGTTTTTGAAGAAAAGAAAGCTTGCTCTGCCAAGTATGTAAAACATCAGCCTCAATCTCAACTCGGACTGGCCTATCCAGATTTAAAGGACCACTATTACTGTGACAATCCTAATATTTGATCTAGAACCACACCATAGCATTCAAGATTATTCCCTTATGAAGGGCAACAAGAGGCTGACTTTTTAAAATAAGATATTGGTACTTTTACCCAAACTATTGGTTCATTATTCTGTTTTGTGCTCTGTTTTATACTCATCAATTGATGTTCCATTATTTTGTGTTGCAGAGTCACGCACACTTAGAGCTTGGTTGAAATGATACATATTGAATGTTCTTCGAGTCATCAAACCAAAAACAAAAAAAAAGACAAATATCCAATATCCCCAATCTGGATTAATGAAACGCAAGCATTTCCAGCAAAAAGGATCCCTGCGCTAATCAAACTATGTTAAATTTCAAAACTGCATTTTCTACACCTACAAAAACTTGATAATTTGCAGACTTTAGTATGAAATTGTAGTCTTGCTCTTTCTCCAATTAAATAATAAATGCAGCCAAAACGTGAATTTACATGACGCCAATAGTTATAAGAGCAGAAATTTCAGTCCGGATTTTTATTTCGGTACTTAGAACGTTAAATAGATAATTAAAATGCTTTTCCTGCCCCATCTTTCTTTCTCAATTTCTTGATCGGTCAAATCCAGGAAGGTGGAAAAACATATTGATGGCATTATGAACCTAAAGTAAAAGCTTTTATAAACCATTCCTGACATGAGATTATATTCTGACCTATTTGTAGAATGTGAGCATGTCACCGTCTGCATGTGTAATTAAATCTACCAGAATTCCAGTAACCACACAACCTTTGCACTTCATAATTCTTTAACATTGGAAGAACATTTTAAACAAATTAGGTCATAAAATTACAACCATGACATTTCTAGAAGTAGTTGAGGGATGTTTCGGACAATTGAGTAACAACTGTTCTTGGCCGGTTTAGCTGGCCAGAATTAACATGATACAAGTTTATACGTGCAGCCTGAGGCCCTTTTCCCTCCCTCACTACTGGCAGAGTATTCTCAAAACATACTCTAATTTATATAACTGTCATCCTTTAACAGACAAACTATATCATGAATAGGGAGGCATGGACCTCCAACTATGCTTTTAAGCTTTTAACAACCATTCTTATGCCTTTAAAAAATATAAAGCAGCTGCAATAAAATTTAGAAATTGAATTGTCACACATTGTCACTTCCATTCAATTCCTACTTGGAATCTTCTCTCACCTTTCCTCATTTCAAACATACATGATTTGTTCCATTCAAATTTGATTTATTTCCATTGGAAGTGGGTGCACGCTAATAAATTTATGAACACTTAAGCCACATTCTTATATATAGCGGTAATTCTCGACACGGGCTTAATTATTTTAATGCTACTTTTAACTGCCTCTGCTTTAAACGATTTTAGCAGGCAACGAGTAAATGACACAACCTAATGGCCTTCCCATAGCATTTCTCACCATGAGTTGGAGGATGTGTTTTTTTATGATGTTGTGAGTCAACTAAACTTCCAACTGCTCCCTCTTTTTAGCATACTGCTCCCCACTCAACAAAATCCACTTTGCCTCTCCGTCCCCATCAGGAACGTTTCTTCTATCCACTTAAACAGGGCACCTATCTTTCCCTCTTCTGGGATGCCATGCAAACTGGAGGTTTGGATTGTTGATGGGGAATGAGTGCACAAGACTGTAGTTAGACAAAATACACAGTGGATCTTCGGAGTTCCTCTACTATAGAAATATTCAGAAATGCTAATGGCATCTCAGAAGTTACTGAATGGTACCTACTGTATCATTTGAAAATTGAAGTCAATGCAGACAAGTGCAAAATACAGTAGGAAAGAAAATTAAGTGATATTCGTATTTCAAGAGGTGTGCTGAAATAACTAAGTTGAGAGAAACCTCGGAATCTTAATAGGCTCGACAATCCACATGTCCAATGAATGCAGAACACAATCAACAATGTTAATAAGATATTGAATGATATAGTCAAAAGATTAGAACGCGAGGCAGAGGAAGCCTTGGTCAAACTGTGGGGATCTTGTAAAACTGCACTTGATTAATTTGTCTAGTTTATGACTGTTGAGATCCAAGGAAATTATCCAAGAGCCGAACATGGAGAAAAGCCACAAGATTGATCCTTACAGTCAAAGTTCTTAACTATGAGGAAAGACTGCCAAAATTGAGGCTTTTGGAATAGGAGGTCTGAGAAATTACCTTTTACAGGTATAAAGAATAGTTAAGGGCATGGAAAAGATCAACCTCAAATATTATGTTGAATTAAATTGCAAGATTAAAATAGAATTAGAGCTCCAAGAAGCTAAATTTAGGATCAAAATCAGATAATTGTTATTTATTCAAAGAGTCATCAATGTTCGGAATGGACTTCCAGATAAGAATGATGGCAATCAAAAACTCATGAAGCATTTCAAAAACACTCGATGTGGCAATGAGGGAACTTATAAAATTTTTCTGGATGATTTTAGATGGGTCAAAAATGGATTTTCAATCCATAATTATCTTATGAATATAGGCAAGCATACAAAAAATATGCAGCAAAGGTAGAAGCAATGTCACTGAGTGTAATGAGAGTTAGCCTCTAGGTTTTGTTTTCTTTTTCACAAGTAGATTGTTTAAATATTCTAATGCTCTTCTGCCGATTTAGCTCAGTGGGCTAGACAGCTGGTTTATGATGCAGAACAAGGCCAGCAACGAGGGTTCAATTACCGTACCGGCTGAGGAGGCTATTCATGAAGGCCCACCTTCTCAACCTTGCCCCTCGCCTGAGGTGTGATGATCCTCAGGTTAAACCTCAAAGGGGAAAGCAGCCTATGGTCATCTGGGACATCGGTGACTTAACCTTATCATAACACAGTTTGCAGCTTTTTAAAAAAACTATGCGATTTCCATTAATTTGACAAGGATGAAATCAGTGCTAATCACATCCTCTTCCAAGGCCTAAATGCTCAAGTTTCGCCTGTTCATCGTTGCCAAGTTAATGGGACCAGCACAACCCTAAATAGTTGATCCAACAAGGATACGGAAAGCACTGAAAAGATTCAATCCAAAAGGATGTGCATGATCTTAGACATACATATCACTATAAAACTGTTCTTATACTAAAAGATAATTTAAATGTCGCTCAAGCCAATTATTTTTTATGTTAAAATGCATCCTTGGATGGGTGTGCGAAAAATTAATTTCTATTAAAATGGACATTAAAATCTCTAGGCGCGATTCTGCAGGCCATTAGTCACAGGCGTAAAATCTGTAATGGTTGAAAACTCTGGCCAGAGACCAAAAACGGGATTCGCGTAGGCGTGACTTCCCACCAAGGGGACGGAGGTGCCTGGAAGCCCCAGGGTTGTCGGCAGAGGCCCCAGGGTTGTCACTCAGTGCTGGGGGTACAGAGGGGAGAAATGCCCTTCACCATGGGGGGGGGGGGCAAGAGGGCTGCATGCCAGACAACGCGCGGGGTGAGGGAAGGGGGGGGGGGGGGGGAAAGAGTGCCACTAATATTTCCGTGGTTTGGGGGATGGGGAGCAACCTGAAGCATGTGGGGAGAGTCCTCCATGGCCGGGGGAGGGGGGGGGGTATATTTTTAGCGCATGTCTGGCACGTTTTAAAGATGGCACCCCAATCTATGTATAACCGGCAAAGACTCCATGGAGCGGCCATGCGCCCATCCCATCATCACCCCCCCCCCCCCCCCCCCCCCCCCCACCCCTCCCCTGGTGACATCACCAAACACACCCACCAATTTGTTTCGGACAAAGTGTCACAAGTTCATGACATAAAACCTGGCTGTGCTGCTGAAACACGCCAGTTTTCAGTCAGACACCATCACTGCCATTCTTTCGGAACATTTTGCCCTATATAACCTTCAAAACAATTATTTTTATGAGATTGTATTTCCCATTAAACCGTGGCTATTTCCAAATAAATCTGCAGTAATGTCACAATCATTAACATTGATATGTAAATGTCTCATAACCAAAGATGTGAAACAAATTTAAAGACTGTCCATTGTTAACATCTAAAATGAAAATAAACAAGGAGTACCCCTCTCTAAATGTTAAGTTATGTTTCAAAATGTTATGAGTACAATGGGGGTGGCAGTGATTAAGTGTAACCTAACCACAGGGTTCAGATAAAAATCCTAAACTGTCCAAACTTCACATTTGAAGTTCATGCCATTTAAATTCTAATTAGATCCAATTAATTAGATCTGCAGCATGTACTCTTTCCCATGTATCTATTCTATTTATAATCCAATAGCATTCCATTAGCACAAATTCACATGCAGTATACTAAACTAAATCATAATCAGTTCATAAATTGTTTTAAATTAAATGGCTAATTAACAGTCTAGTCGGTGATAGATTTGTGTAGCCTTAAAGGTTTGTAAATAGATTTTGTAAGTCATCAAGAAAACAATTGGAACCACTGAAAAGACAAAACTCCACTTTGCTCAAATATCTTCAGCAAGAGAAAACTATACGCAAAGATGGTGACAAGCACAATTCACTGACGAATACATAACATTAATTACCATTCTTGGAACATTTACAAATATTACCTCAAACTACACTATAATATCCCACTCTCAATACATCTTCATTTCTCAAAATACAACACAATAGATCAGCTGTCCATGATTATAAACCAGCCTATGCTTTTAGCTGTCAGGAATATGATTACACAAGGTGTTCGCATTTCATCAGAATTCTTATTTTCAGCATAATTTCAGAAGCAGGGTAAAATCAAAAAGAAACTTTAATTTAGGGATTAAAACGGAGGAACATTTTGGACCCCAACGTCAGCTCTCGCTATTTTGCTTACATTTACAATAAATGCATTCCACGCACAGTCTGGGTGCATTAAATTACTTGCAGCAAAGCCGGGCTCATTTTTCTCATTGTTTACAAGTCTGTTCCCTCTCCGTTCCAACTTTCTCAAATCCAACTAAATATTTGTAGCAAATACTTAAAACAGAGACAAAAAATATATTGTAAGATCAATTTATAAACGGATGTCAGTGCGGAGGTGATGTACTGCAAAGATATCTTTTGTTACCTATTGTCCTGTTTTCATTTCAATGAAATTTGTTTCTGATGTACTCCACAAAGCAACACTGATTACTGGTACATTCCAACAATGAACATACGGGCAAAGTACTTATTTGAATTTAGTACACATCATTCATTGTACCCAATTACTAGCCAATACTTAACTTTATAGCTATACGAGTGCTGGATACAATTCCAGCATGAAGGAGGCTGATTTCCACTCAGATCAATGGCAGCTAACCAGACAGGCAGACCCGGATACATTATTTGAATATCTAGGTAAATCTGGGTTTACTGAACAAAGCAAGTCGACTGGAGACTATTTTCAGTTTTAAAATAATGAAGAATCTATTCAATTCATCGTCAATTCATTCCATGCAATCTTTTGACCATAGAAAAATACCACAAGGTCAATTTGACTAATTTGGATTCTGAAGTAAGTGGTCAAATAGTTCTCAAGTAATTACTCACATCCTATGGTTGCACTATTTGATAAATTAAAGCAAAAGCACAAGATGTAGATGCAGCATTTTGAAACAATACTGGCAACGTGCCGACTCTACTCTACTGAGATCCTGATTTAAGTTATTTTTCTCAGCAGAAGAGAGAGCGCGTCAGCTGAGAATTATTCCGAGTGGAACACTGCTACTTCCTAGGTTGGGGGGGGGGGGTAATTTGGACAAAGTCAGCAAAAGTGGGGCACTGTCAATAGCCGAGGAGCAGACAGCGACTATGCATCCACTCTCTCAGTGACAGTTCTGATCAATCAGGCAGAGAATAATAAGAATAAAATTAAATTAGTGTTTTAAAATGTTACTGCAATATATTCATGCAACACTGGCATATTAACTTGTGTGTACAATACTGCACAACTTGCGACATGCAACAATGTACGACAGGCAATGTCATCAGCAAAAACATGTTTTTTTAAGTTGTCAAAATTATTGACTTTTATTGCCATTTGCAATTCCAGAGAACAGTAGGTCAGTTTAAGGTGACTGTGACTCATCTTTGACTTTTCACAGATTGGCTCGGGCGATGAAGCTCACTTTCTTTTGTGCATCGTCTACGACAACAACCCAGAATTGGTAAAGATACTATCAAACTGTCAACCAAACTAACTGACAGAAAGATGCAGTGACACAATTTCCTTTTTCTTCTAGGGATCAGCTTCAACAGCCTAAAAACCTCCAAAGCTTAACCTTATTTCTAAGATTCTGTCTGATGCTTTTAAAGTTTTAGAAATACCCATTTCCTACGTTGCATTCAAAATCTTTTAATTTAAACTCTGAAACATATGAATAGGAAGCAGATTCTCATAAATTAGTTTTGCATCTGAACAATAAATAAATGAATATATAAAACCTCAAGAATGTCAAATTGACTTTTTCCTAAACTGATTTGTACATCATCTTTTAACACATCTATGCTGTTCTGCTGCCAGAGCCCTCAGGAAATGTCAAATCCGTAGCAGTTCATTTTTGAAAAATGTACTGAAGCTGGAGAGTTTGGGCTTTTATGTCAAATTCATTCAAAAGCTGAGCACAAAGAAAAGCTTTATTACTAAATTGAAATTAAATTCCATTAGGTGTAAGCCTGCTCTTTATTTCTTCAGGGAAAGGTGGTCTGAAACCATTCATCAGGAATCTTGTGGTCTGCAACTTCAGTCTTCACTGGAAATACTACAGCTGACCAGGCTGGGTAAAGCATGATCTCTGCTGCCATTTATCCTGGCAGCCTGTTTATTTTGGCTCAGCCAACAGCTGTAAGGCTTCCAAAAGTCTTAAGTTTCTGTGTCTTGCAATGGGTGAAGCCAAGGGTGACATACTCTCATAAACTACTCTGGTTCAAAGCAGCATTGATTTTAAATGAGGAAAAAGTTTGGAATGTCTTCCTGGCAGAATTATCCCATCCTACAGAAAGCTTAAAGAAGCTAAAAAGAAATGTTTCTCTTTTTCTCAAAGTATAGTCTCAGATAAATGAAATGAAATGAAAATGAAAATCGCTTATTGTCGCAAGTAGGCTCCAAATGAAGTTACTGTGAAAAGTCCCTAGTCACCACATTCCGGCGCCTGTTCGGGGAGGCTGGTACGGGAATTGAACCATGCTGCTGGCCTGCCTTGGTCTGCTTTCAAAGCCAGCGATTTAGCCCTGTGCTAAACCAGCCCCGCTGCATCATCTGTGCTAATGGAAGTGGGCGCTACTGCAGAATAAGTTGAGTAACCGATACTTGGGAAGTTTATTTGAACAAAGTTACACTTATAACTTTTAATTTGCTTACACTACATAATCGTGGTCACAATGCACAGTTGTTCTGAATTAAGAGTAAAAGCAACAAAAGTACAATCAAGTCAACTCATCTACAGTTTTTATAATAATTCCCAGCCCACCATTCGCCCAGAATAAACACTTGGCTCACTATATTGGAAGTCCTTGAGGTACATAATGCAAAGGTTTTGGAGTAAAATGAGTATTTGGACTGACTATTAAAATTCCCATTTACACATATAAAACTTCGGAAGATGGAGAATTTGAGCCTTAATGTCAAATGCATTCAAAAGCTGAGCACAACAAATAGATTTATTATTAAATGCAAATTAAAATTAATTTGCCTTAAGCCTGCACTCCTTGGTGATGGTGGTGTGAAACTATCAGGAATCATATCGTCCTTTTGAGAACGTTCAATTAATCTGATGCCCTAAGCAGGGTTTTGATCCGCCATTGCAAAATGAATGCACAATCCCTTTAAAGGGACCAACATTCCTCAAGACTACCCCCCCCCCACCCCCACCCCTTTCAACCCCCTTCTTCACCAGCCTTTCATGGTCGTATAGAGAAAAACAGCATTTTAAACAAGTTCAAGTAAACTGTTCCCAAACAGTTACACCCGGATCCCACGAGACAATTAAACTATCAAATCTGAGTTTATTTGGGCAAAACTATGAAAAAAATAAGTATATCCTAAACATGTTGTTTTCCTGTACTTGCATTTAAAAGTTAAAGTGCGTAATTATAAATCTTACCTGCACAGATGAAGCCAATTTATTTTTAAATGCAATTAGGTTTATGTAAAGGTAATAACATATGTACAATAAACCTGTTAATTACATACACCTTAGGGACTGGCATCAGCTGCTTTTTTGATTCCAGGTGTCTTTATTTTCAAATTGGTTATTGAATGCGCTTTTTAAAAAAACTACCAGCTGAGATCAAGATCAACATCTAATCAGCTGCAACAATGCTAAGCTCACACCAGTTATTAGTTCTCTTCTCTCAACAGTTTGTAGTCTAAATTTCTATTTCAGAAAGCATTCTCACTTGGACCAGTTTAACTTCAGTAATGAATTGTGCTTCTCAGTTTTACTCAACAGCATTATAGTACAGAACATAAAACAGGGGAATGTATTGACCGGTTTCGCTGGTTTATTGAAGTTGTCAAAGAACAATTTTAGAACATTTAAGAGAGAAAACACAACAGGTCACATAAGACATAGGAGTAAAACTGCAGGTTTCCAGTTAAGCAATGAGTCTGCTTGAAGACTGACTGATAGCTGGGACTCACAGGCCTGCCCATCACTCTTTGGAGCAGCAGAAAGAGCAAGAGACCCAGGCCAGGACAGCCATCTAGCGTCACTCCCCAAAAGTAAAGCTTCTTAGTGAAGCAGATCTGCCATGAGAACCAAGGGAAAGAAGAAACAAGGTCAGGGAAGAGGAGCTATCAGTGCTGAAAGAAAAAGAAAAGAAAGACTTTCATTTTATATAACATTTATCATGGCCACTGGACATCCCAAATACTTTACAGCCATTGAAGTATTGTTTGAAATGTAGTCACTATCGTTACATAGGAATGCTGAGTGTATCGACGCAACATTGGGCCAGAAGGAATGGCTCCGCTCATAGTTTGTGCACATTTCCCTTGAGTCGGAAGTTGATGAGGTCAGGCTGCAATTCAGCATGAGGCGGCAGTTTTGAGAAAGAAACAACTTTTATCAAATGGGTCATTCTTTACCCAACACTTATAGCAGCAGAGGAACCACTCCCTCCCTGGAATAGGGCCTCGCAAGGATTTGGCCCCAAAGATAGAGCAGTTTCTCTGTCACTATGGATGCTGTGGTGTGGAGATGCAACGCTGGACTGGGGTGGACACAGTAAGAAGTCTCACAACACCAGGTTAATGTCCAACAGGTTTTTTAAAAATCAAAAGCTTTCAGAGCGCTGCTCCTTCATCAGGTGAATGCTGGGTAAGGAACTCCTCATTTGACAAACGGCAATTCTTTCACAGCTTTGCACTAAATGCACTTTAACCTAAACACACGGAACTCAGGGAATTGAGAGGCCCAAGAGAGTTTGGGGAGCAGAAAGGAAGCACACCAATATGGGAATCGCCAGTGATTCGGTGGAAATTCCAGGCTGTCATGTGTTTTAAATTGGATAATAAACTTTGATGATTTAAAGGTTGTCTGTTAATAGTAATTTACAAGTGCCTGTGGCTTCAGAGTGTAATTTGTTTGACATAGTGGCCGCAATTCTCCGGCTGCGTTGCATCCGGCGCCGATCCTGCTATTTCCGGTGAATAGTGGGAGAGGCCCTAAATGGGGTTTCGCACATGACGCAATCTGGTTCATGTCCTAGCTGAACCAGACTCGCATATTTAAATGAGTCTTAAAACTCATTTAAAGTTGCGCAGCCGGTTCGAGACCGGAGTGCCCCAGCTCCCAGGATTCACTGACCCCACCGGCGCAGCGCGAGGCCAGTACAAATCAGTCCTGGTCTCCAAAGATGGGAATGAGACGTGATGACCATGCTGGAAACGTCGAACACCATTTGAGCCCCGGGGTGCAGACAGGGCAAGGCAGTGCCAGAGGGCACCCAGACAGTGCCAGTGGGGCACTACTATGGGATGGGCCCTGAAGGGGTGGTGAAGGGGGTTGAAAGGGGGGGGGGGGGTAGTCTTAAGCTGGGAAGGCCAGGGCAGCACGGTGGTGCAGTGGTAGCACTGCAGTCCCACGGCACCGAGGTCCCAGGTTCGATCCCGGCTGTGGGTCACTGTCCGGTTTACGTGGGTTTCGCCCCCACAACCTAAAGATGTGCAAGGAAGGTGGATTAAACACGCTAAATTGCCCCTTAATTGGAAAAAATTAATTGGGTACTCTAAATTTATTTTAAAAAAGATGGGGAGGCCATCAGCACCCAGCAGGGTATGCTCACTTGGAGATTGGGGGGGGGGGGGATATTTCACTGAGAACCTCCCAAAGCTAAAGAAAGGTGACTAAGTGTGGGTGAATCCCAATCTGGATTGCGCCCATCTATCCGGTGGAAATCACCCTGCGATTCCCCCTCAAAATGACACGTCATTTTTTGGGAGAATTCCACCCAACCTATGTGGGTCTCTCAATAAGTGACTACATTTTTGCAGATGTCTGTTTGCTTAGCTTTACAGGTCTCAGATAGTGAAATATATAAACCAAATTGAAATGGTGTAGTTATTGCAGTCTGGAATTGTTATTTACAAAGTCCAAGTGTAGACACCAGAAAATTTAAAAAGGCATTCGTGAGTCAGGGTAGCCTTTTAAAAATCAATTCTTTGAAAATAGTACTGAAATTTAAATAAAGTCTTGTTTTGTACAATTAACTGGAAAATATTTCGGACCAAGCTATTTCTCATACTAAAGCAACAAAGATGGTTAACAATTTGAAATTATGAGGGTAAAAATGAACACTTAGCAGAGTAAATTGCTGGTTCTTTCTCAGGTGACAGTTCCTGTTGCAATTTTTGCCACTTCATCAGTTCGAAAAATAGCCTTTGGAAGGAGCCCGTTGCTCACGTCTATTCAAATTGTAGACTATAGTCTACATATGTATGTAAAGATTTCCTGGCCCTAAGACAAACTGGCACATGAGTAGGCATGCACTGCCCACCCACTAACGGCAAGAGGACTGATGGATTTATGCAGCAACGCTGTCAGTAAGAGCACTGCTGCAAACTGTCACAGATGTCAAGGAAGAATTTGCTGCCTCTGCTTTAACATTACTTTAACAACGTTTTAAGCACTGGGCAAGCATAGAAAATGTCAAATCAAAAAATTACAAAAGAAAACACACAAATAAAACAAGTCTATAAAACACACAAATAAAACAAGCGTACAGCATCATAGCTGAAACTGAAAATATCACAGAAATATAGAATGGTTGCAGCAATGAAGGCCACCAATGGGTCCGCCGTGCTTATGCTGACTTTCTGCAAGAGCAGCTCAGCTAGTTCCACTCCTGTCCGTTATTAAAATTCCTGTAATTTCTCTCTCTTCGGGTGCTAATCCAATTTCCTTCTGAAAGTGGATCGGCCTCTGCCACAGTCTCAGGCAGCGTAGCCCAAATCCTAGCCACTCGCTGCATAAGAAGATTTTCCTCGGGTTCTTCAAGCCAATCATCTTAAACTGGTGCCCTCGGGTTCATGACCGTTCCGCCAAAGCGAACAGTTTCCTTCTATTCAGACCCTTCATAATTTTGAGCACCTCTATCAAGTTTTCCCTCAACCTTTTCTGCTCTCAAAAACAACGTTCCTAAAGTCCATTGCCAAGAATCGGACACAATACTTCAGTTGAGGACAAAATAGTGTCTTGTAAATGCATATAATGGCCTTCTTTGCTTCAATGGCAGGCTGCACTCTTTACTTTGCATTGCCGTTCTTCGTTCTTTCTATAAACTTCACATTTCTATGCATTAAATTACATCTTCCCCTTGTCCATCCATTCTACCAGCTTGTCTCTCTCCTCTTGAGATCTATCTCTATCCTTCTCACAGATCACAATGCTTCCAAGTTTTGCATCATCTGCAGTTTCAAATTATACACCCAAGTCTAGGTCATTAATATACATCAAGAATAACACCTTAATGGAGGTCAGGGAAACACCACCATACACTGCATCTACACTGAAAAACAATCATTTACCACTACTTTCTGTTCTCTGTCATTCAGTCAACTTTGTATCCATGTGTCACTGTACTTTGCTGGCAAGCCTATCACGTGGCACTTTATAAAATGTCTTTTGGTAGTCCATTTTCTTATGTCAACTCCTTGTTTCCTCATCAAAAGGTTCAATCAAGCTAAGTATACATGATCGGCCTTTAGCAGATCCGTGCAGGCTTTCCTTAATTAATCCACATATCCAAGTGATTGTTAATTTTGTCCCAGACAGTGGTTTGAAAAGCTCTCCTCCACCGAGGTTAAACCAAGCAGCCTGCAATTTCTGGGCTTGTCCTTGCCCCTTTTCTTAGTCAACATCCTCAAATGCAACCCATTCAGTCCAGTTCATCTTAGTAAACCATCTCCGGTTTTCCACTTCTACAAATCATCCAACATCTTTCCCTACAACTGGATTTCCTCTCCCCTTCTCTTTTTTAAATGCTACTCAACTGCAATATCTGATTAAGTTTGCAGACTTGAAACATTAATTTTGTTTGTTCTCGCCATAGATGTTGCCTTGCCGTCAAATGCAGAATTCCTTGAAAGTGCAATTATGGACAAATGCATAAAAGGTTCAGTAATATTTTTGGTTTGCAATTAAGAACTAGAGGACAAAGCCAAGAATTTACAATGAAAGCGCACATGGCAGTGGTTAGGCCACTGGAAGAGAGTTTGTGTATTACATGTAATTCTGATAGCCACATGATAGAAAGAATATTAAAGCCATTAAGAAAATAGATTTACACCAGAAATGAGAAACATCAGCTTTGGGAAAGGATGAAGAATACTGGAACATTTTCCATTGGAGGGAAGAAGATTCGGAAAAGGTATGATAAATGTTTTTAAACTTAAGAAAAGTTTTGAAAGAATAAATGGAGAAACATCTTTTCCTCTGACTGAAGACATTCAGGGGATTCCAAACCTAGATTTTCTTTTGAAGGCAAATTAATATTTCAAAATTAAGGAAACAAGATTGAAGAAATTGTTTTTTTTCTGTCTCTTGCCTCTATAATTGGAATAATTTTTGCTTTTGTATTGTGTCCTACAAAACTCACTGAATTCGAAATGAGGTCAAGAACAAAACAATTACCTGAAAGGGCGTCCTGAGCCTCGAAAAATGTACTGAGACCTCCTTTCACATAGGCTAAGCTCCCCTCATTCTTCTTGTTTGCCTGCTTCCTTAAAAAATTTGCAGCAATCTTTAGTTGATCAAAGCTGGAACGTGAAAGAGGGGAAAAAGTAGCATATTAATGCAAAAGATAAACAACTTGCCTCAGTTCTTTAATGGTGAGAAACTGATAATTTAAAGGAAAAGGGTTTGACTAAATTTATTTCGAAGTAAACTCTAAACATACAAATGCATCTTCAGTTTTCCCCCGCCCAAAAAATGTTCACAATGGTGTTTGCACATTATTTTAAAAATCCATTCTTGGGAAGTGACCATTACTGAAAATGCATTTATTGCTCATCCCAGCCACCCCTGTAAAGGTCACTTCAACAACTAAAGTCTATGAGATGAAGATGCTCGTACAACAATGTTAAGGAGATGAGTTCCAGGATTTTGATTCAGTGGAAAAGAAGGAATGGCAATGTGTGTGCAAGACAAGGTATGTGTGGTGGAGAAAAACTTGGAAGTGATGGCGTTCCCATGTACGTGTTACTCTTGTCCTTCTCGGTGTTAGAAGTCACTGGTTTGGGAGGTGTCATCTATTTAAGGCCATAAAAAGCATTTCAGAGGACGAAACACATCATTCAACTTTTAAGTTTCCGAATGTTAATGGAAGAAAATATTCTACTATTTCATTCCAGCCAAACAATCTTTGAGAAAAGATATTTCAAATATCCTCTACAATCCTGAAGATGATTTTAAAATATGACAATAATCTAAATACTTTTATGGAATGTAGATGTGACTGGCTAGGCCAGCATTTATTGCCCATCCCTAATTCCACGGGGTCAAATTCTTGGAACTCCCTTCCGAACAGCACTATTGATGGCATATTGACTACAGTGGTTAAAGAAGGCAGCACATCAGTGAAGTGAGGTGCATGCTGATTGCACACAACATTGACTGTGAGAACCGTGCGCTCCCACTGAATCCAAAATGTAAATATTTATTTTGTTTTTGCCATTTGAAGTCGATGTATAAATAAGCAAGAATTTTCTGAAACTAGTTATGAAATATTTGGCATGTATTAAATGTATTTAATCATAGTCATGGGGTCATAGTTAGTGAACAAGCCTGATGTCAATCTGCGGTCCGCTGAGGTGAAGGAGGGCCACTCGTACGGCCCACTCATCAGCCCAGGTTGCCCGACACTTGCTAAAACAATCAACAACATCCTAAAAACAAATTCAATTTGCCCGATCACCCAATGTTAGTAGATCCTTTCAAAGATGTGGATGGATCCCTACCTTCATCAAGTTCTTCCACGGGCCGTACCCTACAATGTACCAAGTTTTGTTGAAATCTAGCTATTCATTTGCAAGCGTGGAGGAGTTGCCGGAGAAATGTGGGCTCTCGCGGTCTGCCTCATTTAGGTACCTACAGGTTTGCAATTTTGCGAACGGGTCTTTCCCACATTCCCTGTGATGCCGCCATCTTCGTTATTGGAGAGGGTGCTGTCACTTGCAGGGTTGAAGGAGGGGAGGACATTGGGTATTTATGGAAAGATTATGGTTGAAGAGGCAGTATCTGTGGAAGGGATTAAGGCCAAGAGAGAGGAGGAATTGGGGCTGGAACTGGTGGATGGGGTGTGGTGTGAAGCCCTGCTGAGGGTGAATGCCACCTCTTTGAGTGCGAGGCTTGACTTAATAACCAGCTAAAGGTAGTTCATAGGGCTCATTTGACTAGGTCTAGGATGAGTAGGTTGTTTATGGGAATGGAGGACAAGTGCAAGCACTTTGGGGAGAGGTTCGGCTAACAATGTGCACATGTTCTGGGCCTGTCCTAAGCTCTTGTGGTTCAGTCTCCTTCTTTAGCACCATGTCGGTGATTTTGAAAATTGAGTTGGAGCCATGTCCCTTAGGGGCCATATTAGGAGTGCCACACTTGCCAGAGCTGCAGACGGGAGTGGGGACTGATGTCCTGGCCTTCGCCTCGCTGATTGCTCGAAGGCGAGTGTTGCTGGGGTGGAGGTAAACTTCTCCATCCAGTTAATCAGTGTGGCTGGCGAATCTGATGGAGTTTTTACACCTTGAGAAAATCACGTGCACCGTGAGGGGGGCAACTGAAGGGTTTTACTGAAGGTGGCAGCCTTTTATTTTGAAGAGCCGGTCACCGTTCACTGCTAGAGAGGGGGAGGGGTGCGGGGGTTCTGTTGTGGGTCTTTTTGTTTGAGTGGGAGGGTGACATTTTGGGGGTTTGTGTTGTTTTGTTGTTATGTATGAACTGGAAAATGTTTGAATAAAAATATTTTAAAAAGCAATCCATCCATTAGCTTTTGAGATATATTGTTTACAATCAAACAGACCAACAAACAGGAGCGAAAACATTACCTTCAATGGTGTGAAGTAACTCGTAATATTAACCCTGTTTAAGAGCCTCTTTAACACATTTGATTAGGAGTGATAAATATACAGTTGCAGAAATTATTTCCGCACATTTAATAATCTTTGTCATAAGTCGGCTTATATTAACACTGCAATGAAGTACTCTGGGAAATACTGATGAAACAGCAATCAATCATGACATTTTTTAGCAATTTAAAACTGAATGCTGAGCTGTTATTCAACATAAAGATTGTGGAGATGCCGGCGTTGGACTGGGGTGAGCACAGAAGAAGTCTTACAACACCAGTTTAAAGTCCAACAGGTTTGTTTCGATGTCACTAGCTTTCGGAGCGCTGCTCCTATATATATATATATATATATATATATATAAGACAGATTCAAGGATGCCAGACAATGCTTGGAATACGAGCATTAGCAGGTGATTAAATCTTTACAGATCCAGAGATGGGGTAACCCCAGGTTAAAGAGGTGTGAATTGTGTCAAGCCAGGACAGTTGGTAGGATTTCGCAGGCCAGATGGTGGGGGATGAATGTAATGTGACATGAATCCCAGGTCCCGGTTGAGGCCGCACTCATGAGTGCGGAACTTGGCTATAAGCTTCTGTTCGGCGATTCTGCGTTGTCGCGTGTCCTGAAGGCCGCCTTGGAGAACGCTTACCCGGAGATCAGAGGCTGAATGCCCTTGACTGCAGAAGTGTTCCCCGACTGGAAGGGAACATTCCTGCCTGGTGATTGTCGCACGATGTCCGTTCATTCGTTGTCGCAGCGTCTGCATGGTCTCGCCAATGTACCACTCTTCGGGACATCCTTGCCTGCAGCGTATGAGGTAGACAACATTGGCCGAGTCACACGAGTATGTACCGTGTACCTGGTGGGTGGTGTTCTCACGTGTAATGGTGGTATCCATGTCGATGATCTGGCACGTCTTGCAGAGATTGCCATGGCAGGGTTGTGTGGTGTCGTGGTCACTGTTCTGAAGGCTGGGTAGTTTGCTGCAAACAATGGTTTGTTTGCAGCAAACCAGCATCCCCCATGACGACAGCATTGCTGCAACAGCCTCAGTACTCAACACCGACAACTGCCAATCTCCAGACGCAATTCTGCAACTCATCCGCTTCATTCTGGATCTGTAAAGATTTAATCACCTGCTAATGCTCGCATTCCAAGCATTGTCTGGCATCCTTGAATCTGTCTATATATGTGTTTCTGGAACATACCTCTTCATTCACCCGAGGAAGGAGCAGCGCTCCAAAAGCTAGTGACATCGAAACAAACCTGTTGGACTTTAACCTGGTGTTGTAAAACTTCTTACTGAACATAAAGATTGCTATAGGTCCTTGAATTAATGGTGTATAATTGGGGAAACATTGACAGGACAATAGGGAAACAGAAGGGAACTGGAGCTAATTGGATAACTCTTTCAGAGAGCCCGCACAGGCATGATGAGCTGAATAGTGATGTATCACTTATGATTCTATGTGAAGCATGTGAACCATTAGGAAGACAATTTGGACAATGTGAACTCCCGAAAAAAAAGCTATCAGAAGGACATAAAATTTCACCATCAAACCCTGTACACTTTCCAACTTTTCATCCTATATCATGTGAAATAACTGCAACGGATAAGCCTGTCGCATATTCAGCCATCTAACTAACGTCCCTCTCATACTAGCGCACAAAATAAAACATGATCAGTCTGGCATTACTGCTTCACTGCAGAGCATATCACATTATCTTACACACTGCGTCAGGAGAATCTACATCTCAAATTCCTGATGACCAAAATTTCACTCCAGCGGCTAATTCATTGAACAAGGAAAGACATCACTGTCCCTGAGGTCATAGGTATGGAGCAAAACTTTCATTTCAATGATTCACAAAAGTGGATTTTAGCCAAAGAAACCGATCCATGCAGGAACATAAAAATATATGAAATAGGAGAAGACCATTCAGCCTGCTCCACTATTCAATATCACTTCAATACCACTTTCTTACCTGCTCCCGATATTCCATGATTCCCCAAGACATCAAAAAATCTACCTATCTCAACCTTAAGCATAATCAATGATGCCACATCCACAAACCTCTGGGGTAGAGAATTCTAAAGATTCACAACCCTTTGAATGAAGAAATTTCCCCCCATTCCAGTCCTAAATTATCAGCCCCTTATCCTGAAATGTGCCCCCTTGAACTAGATTCCCCAGCCAGGGAAAACATCTCAGAATCAACTCTGTCAAACACATTCATAATCTTGAATGTTTCAATTAGATTACCTGTCATTCTTGTAAACTCCAGTGAATACAGACCTAATTTGCTCAACTCGCATCACAAGAGAATTGTCTCTTCCCAGCTAGTGAATCTTTGTTGTTCTCCCTACAATGCAAGTATACCTTCCTTAAATATGGAGATCAAAATTGCATACAGCATTGCAGGAGTGGTCTCTCCAAAGCCCCGTTCATTGAATACTATGTGTAGAAGTTTGCTTTCTGCCCTTTTTTAAAAAAAATGCATACTCTAGAGCTGTACAAGGGCTGCCAGAGCCGGGCTCATAATTAATTCTGATCTTAATTTCCTGCTAATCACCTGAAGTTTCTAAGCACAAAATCACCTTCTCCATTTCTTGCGTGACAAAGCCCAAGACAGGATATTGTTTCAGTAAAATCCTGTCCGAGATTGTTTCTCATACTCAAGAACCCCAACCTCCACAAGAATCAAAATAGTTCACAACTGCGCTATTGGTTTTCTGATTGAATCATGCTCCATTTATTCACTATTGTCAGCTAATATTCTTTAGTTAGCTAAGAATGACTTAAAGGAAACAGAACTGGTGCTTTCAAGCAAATTTACAATAAGGTTCTGATGTCTGTCAGTCGCTTGTCCTATATTTTGTTGTTTTATAGGTGGTTAGAGCTAAGACTGGACTTCCATTTCCTGATACCTGTGTTTTAAATTTAGACCATGGAACTTTATGTTTACACTTGTCACATGTTTTAGGCAGGAAAGTAATTTTAAGCACAAATCAATTTCCTTTAAGGGAGAAAACAGACAAAAGTTAACCAAAACAACAGAACTCTCAAAGTTCATAGTTCCATGTACCTGGGTTAAGTACAGATTTTTAAAAAATAATAAGTTGTGTTCAATGTATCCAGTATTTTTTTCTCCACATGCATAGCACACTCTCTAGCACAAATGTCTCAGGAAAAAAAGTCTCAGTCTGCATTATTCTGTTTGATTTTTTTGTCCCCCATGGACATTGAGTTAATAAAGGGTCCTGGCTCCATGAGCTCAAGAACCTGAGCACGAGACTCTTCAGAATGGTTTCTAAAAGGGAAGTTGATATTTCAGACAATAAGGACTTCCTCTGAGTAAGACAAAATGATGCACCACCCAATTGTCGTTGCCAACTAGGTTTTAGGTTCACTTTAAAATCAAACTATTGAACCATTGCCTAATCTTTAAAACCATGAAAAAAATAAGACAATAGTATAAAATCATCTGTTAAAAGATCATTTGCCCAAATAAGAAGGTATCTACGGAGATTCATTTTATTCCTCAGTGAGGTAGATTTCTCTGGGTGTTAACTAACAAATATTTTCTGTAATCAATACATGGAATCCATCTAGAATTTAAGTGCAGTGCAATATTTAGTTTGCAGAGGTCACCTATGGAATGCAGTCCACAGAAGGCTGCACCTTTTATTACACATGACTCTGAAAATGTATATATACGAGAACGAAGAAAGGCTCAAAAACAACAGAAGACAATAAGCTTTGGTAATCAGCAGGCGGTCCTATTGAAGAGAGTGAAGTTACAAAAACTGGTCCTTGGTTACACATAAGCAATCGTGGTTTTTAAAAAAAACAGCAAGACATAAAAATATATTTTGTTTTTCAATTATTAAGTAAGCCTCCCATGGTACAAAAAAATGAATTTCATATTTCACAAACAGCTGGAATTTTCAAGTCAAGTCAAAATAGGTTAATTAATCCTTTGAGGACAAGGAAAGCATCTTTATACCAAAAAATAAATTTTAAAAATAAGTATTTTCCACCCAGCTTCATTTACGGCAATGTGCGTGAATTTGATGTGGCACCCAGATTTAAGAAAACAAATTATATGAACAGAAATAAATATTTTTCCAGAGCTCCATAAATATTCAAGGATTGTGGGTTAGGAGATGTAGCTTAAAGGATCATGGGTCAAAACTCCAATAGTGGGAGAAATGCTTGGCAGTATTTAAGTAGCACGAGTGTCGTGGAGAGTTTAGTGGGGATATAGCTTCGTAAATCAAATGCCATTCTTTTGAAGGTGCCAAGAAGCTGGTGGACAAGAAAATCCACTAAATATAGTTTACTTATATTTTCAAAAGGGTTTGACAAAACTCTTCATGTTAGGTTAGTGAGGAGGCTTAGGGGATGGCGAACAGTTGACAAACTGTCCAGCTGGACTAGCAGCAGAAGAGGAAGGGAATCAATGGAAAATGCTCAGCCTCGGAAAAGGAACCAAAGGATTTCTAAAGAATTCTATTTTGGAAGTCCTGTTATTTAAACGATTAACAAGATATGGAACAGGATGTACACAGCAGTTTTAAAACTTTACTCGTAATATAAAACTCTGCAGCCAGTTATTCAATAGAAAGGGGCCCAACCATTTTCAGAGAGGCTGGGACAAATGACAAAGATTGAGATATGGCAGATGGCGGGCGGTCCCACCTTACCAATTATCTCTGAACTTTCTCGGGGGGGAAAAAAAGTGACTTGCTAACTGACACATTGCTTCTAATATTTATTTTCTGATTTGTATTTTGTTCCCTTTCTTCAGGAAATAAAGCACGGCTATTTCCTTTGGTTCTGTTACTTGTATTGTATTTCTCTTTATACAGTTACCAAGGTAATGCTGAAGAATGTGCAAGACACATTCATCTGCAATTTTCTGATATGACAAACAATGGCGATTCCAGTGCTCCAGAAAACAACAACGCAAGTCCTTTAAGAGGTTTAGTCTGTGTGATGCATGTACCTCAAAACCTCTGCACATGTAATATGAAATACATTTTTAATGAAAAGGATTGCAGAATGCTGCCACATGAAAAACTTACTTAACTAATTTAGACACTGGCATCAAATGGCACTATGATTTTCAGGATTTAACGTTTCAGGAAAACCTTTATAAAATTGAAAACCTATGTATGCACAAAAGTTCTTACTGCTTCACAATTGGATGATGCTGAGTAGCCGCTGCTTAAAAATATATTCAATCTAGTTTCCTCAGCAACCAAAAATGCATTTTTGAAATATGCTACCGACATATCTCTGGAACATATTTGTGTGTAGCTGCCAAAATATGCTTTTATGCTTCATTATCTGGTGTCAAGGGCAATACTTTCTGCCTTTTCGTTAAAAAAAAACAGATCATCCCAGCGGCTGACTTAAACAAATCCAACAGGTTGTTTTCAGTTGCCACAAGTGGATTTCACCTGTAAACCTGGAGCTGAAACCCTTACAACACCATCCCCCCCAAACCCTCCAATCACAAATAAATGCAGCTAAAACCCAGGGTGGATTTGGGGGGAGGGGGGGGGGGGGCAGTCACCTGCAGTAGCATTGACAGGTTAACAGTAACCCCAGAGAAACCGAGCAAATGACTGATTATGTTCCCTCTTTCTGGATTTTTGCCAAAGCAATGGTGGAAGGTTCCGGAAAACAGCAAATGCTTACATGGAAGATTTTGTTTTAAACGTATTTTGAACAGTGAAAGTAGAGTAGTTAGACTAAATTGACAACACCAGATATTCAAACCCGAGCACTAGGACACTCATTGCAATGATGCCTTTTCACTAACCTTGTAGCAGAGTGATTTTCTATCAGGTACCACGTGGCAGAGAATTTTTCACTGGTAAAATCACCACTCATACCCTGAAATAATCCTTCCAGGTCCTTCTGAGGAATTCTGCCTCTGCAAAAAGAATTAAATATGACCAGGAATTCTTAGTTGGCTTGTTAAACCTACAATAGAGCAAATTCAAAGCTGCAGTATTTCTCAAACAGGTAAGTTTTTAAAGACTATATTTTCACGGCTATTTAAAAGCACTGGCAAAACTTGCCCTGCAATCAGAAAGAATTGACTTCAGATAAGGTGGTTATTTATCAGTCAGAATTCTCAACTACAGCTGTCACAGAACCTCGGTGCAATTTCTTTAAGGAGAGGAATCACTACTGAAGCATTTCACAGTAATTAATGCAATTAGGTAATTATCACAATTATTACTTTGCACATTGCACAGCTTAAATTTCCTTTCTTTTAAATTGCAAGTTTCCTTAAACACCAATTGATAGATACAGGGCCCGGATTTAGTTGTTGGCAATGAACAAACCGTCCTGGCCATCCATTATTACACTTGCCCACACGCCGTGGGCTTCTGCACTAGAACTTTCAGTAATTAGAGCTCCAAAACAGGGGATCTGGGATTCAAAAATATGCCCTTAATCAATCAGATTGACGCACCCTTACTGTGACTAACAGAGTCTAAACTGGGAAGTTTGAACATTTAATTGAATGCAAAATTGTCAAAAAAGCAAAGAAAAATTCTAATCTCCAACAATAATCTTAAGGAAACATAGAAACTAGGAACTGGAGGAGGCAATTCTGCCCTTCGAGCCTGCTTCACCATTCAATATCGTGGCTGATCCTCTATCTCAGTGCCATATTCCCCGCTTTCGCCCCATACCCCTTGATGCCATTAACATCGAAAATATTATCTATTTCTTTTTTGAATACATTCAGTGACTTGGCTACCACAGCCTTCTGTGGTAGCGAATTCCACAGGTTCACTACCCCTTCCGCGAAGGGATATTTGCTCATCTCCGTTCTAAATGGTCTCCCACCTATCCTAAGACTGTGTCCCGTAATTCTAGATTCCCCAACAAAGAAAACATCCTCCCTGAAGTCTGTCCAGCCCTGTTAGTATTTTATACTTTTCACTCAGATCTCCTCTCGTCCTTCTAAACTCTAGCGAATATAGGCCCAGTGAACCAATCCGTCCTCATTGGACAGTCCGGCCAACCCCAGTGTCGGCCTCGTGAACCTCCGCTGCACTCCCTCTATAGCAAGTATATCCTTTCTTAGGTAGGGAGATAGAAATGCACGCAATACCCCAGGTGTGGTCTCACCAAGTCCTGTAGAGCCATCTCTACTTCTGAACTCAAATCCTCGTGCAATGAAGACCAACATACCATTTACCTTCCCAATGGTTTGCTACACCTGCCCCTTCACCATCATTAACTGGTGTACAAGGTCATCTGGATCCCTTTGTACATCCGCACTTCCTAATTCGCCTGCCTCCTGCTCTTTTGCGGGCTGGAGCATCTTCTGCGCTCCCACTCTCTCGAGATACAGCTCGGCATTCAACCCAGGCTTCCACGATTGCACTCTCTGGACGCTATGCTCCAGGTTCTTGGTGTATCTTCAGGCTTCTGTCCTCTCCAGGGTCCTGCTTTCCTGCTCTCTTTTGGCTCCCCTCATTCCAGGATCCAGTCCTCTCCAAGCTCCCATTCTACAAATAGGAGCAGGAGTAGGCTACTTGAACCTGCTCTGGTATTCAATAAGACCATGGCTGATCTGCTTGTAACTTCAACCCCACATTCCTGCTTACCCCCGTTAACCTCCACCTCCGTTAATCAAGAATCTACCTAGCTCGCTCTTAAAAATAGTCAATAATTCTGCTTCAATTGTGAGTTCCAGAGACTCACGACTCTCAGAAAAAAGAATTCCCCTGATCTGTCTGAAATAACTAACCCCTAGTTCTAGATTTTCCAACAAGGGGTAACATCCTCACCACATCCACCCTGTCAATACCCCTCAGGGTCTTAAAGATTTGACACTTGAAGCTAAGTAAATTTTCAGTGCCAGAGAGGTTGCCTGGCAGGAATTGCATCTTACCATGACGTTAAAAATGTATTCAGATTCAAACAAACAGGAACATTTGATGACTTGTTCGCTGGGTATCTGGTGGGTGTTACATAAATTCACAACCGTCTACCTGTGTGAATGCCAAGCCTCTCAGCAAGGTACTGTTACGCTGCAGCTTATCAGGGAACATGCAGACTCAGAACCTCCTGTTTTCCATGCTTTTTTAAAAAAATAATTTTTATTAAAGGTTTTCATAAAATATCAATATTCACAAAATGAGAAAGAAAAAAGAACCCAACAGGGTTAAGTACAAAACACAATCTAAAAAAGCAACCCCCTCCCCCCCCCCCCGTACATAAATAATAAATTAACATTAACACCCCGACTTAACACAACAGGTGTATACACCCCCTCAGACCCTCCAGTGTAAAAAAACATAAACAAAAATAAAGTAAACCTCCCCCCCCCCCCCCCCCCCCCCCCGAGCTGCTGCTGCCATTGACCAATGTCTATCGTTCTGCCAGAAAGTCTAAGAATGGTTGCCACCGCCTAAAGAACCCTTGTACCGACCCTCTCAAGGCGAATTTCACCCTCTCCAATTTAATGAACCCTGCCATATCGCTGGTCCAGGATTCCACACTTGGGGGCCTCGCATCTTTCCACTGAAGGAGAATCCTTCGCCGGGCTACCAGGGATGCAAAGGCCAGAATTCCGGCCTCTTTCGCCTCCTGCACTCCCGGTTGGTTTCCATGCTTAACTGTGCATTTGCAGGGACCAAAGTTGCTGTCCGATTTAATCCATAATCTAACACAGAATTCAGGCCAACAGTGCATATATTTATAGGCTGAGGCTGTGACGGAAACCCTTGTGATTTGTCCCTAACCCACCAACATTATTTATGGCACCTTATAAAAAAAACTGAACATAAGTGAAATCAGTACATTCACAATGAAGATAGGTTGGGAGAAAAGCCTGAGTCATAATGCAAAGGCAATACAGAAGGCAAGCACATAACTGCTACTCAAACACTCAGGTATAACATTTCAGCATTTAAAACACAGTATTTGCCCTTTCTGTAAAATAGTTTAAAAAAATGTTATATATAGTTTTTATTTATATTACATATATATGCACACATTAACACTTTGAATTATATTCCAAAAACAAAACATTTCCATTTCAGATGTTTTCTCAGCTTTTAGATTCAGTAGAAGAGAGCTCTCAAGATTTCAGAAGTCTGCATTAGCTCTGGCACAGCTGCCTGCTTTGCAAATTCACTCACAGCATCCAAAAACTCTAGTTCTGGTTAAGCTCGTCTCCCTGGCAGCATTTTTTAGCTATTTTGTGACCGACAGCAGAATTTTTCAAAAATGAGGAAAAGAAAGCGAGCGATCCAAATGCAGAATTTATACAAGTGATGATAGCTAGAGTGGTATGCATTAATAATGTGTTCTAGCCCACAAAGATCAACTTGACACAAGACACAAGCGCCAGAAACTTTCACAAATGCAAGTTCACTTGGAGTTCACTTTTTCCATTATATTACCCACTGTCATTTGACTCTAGAGTGGACCTAAGTAGCAAGGAAATACAATTCCTCATTTCTGGCTGCATCATGTTAAACTCTCCCCAGCACGGAATCAACCACCCAAGACTTGGATCTTTCAAATAGTCACACTAGTTTAAATGGCACAAGGAAAAACATGTAAAAGACTAATTTGTTCCGGTATCTTTTTTAAAATGGACTATTTGAGTCTCAATCCAATTAACAATGCTAAAAGGATGAAAACTAAAATTGCAGTTTTCCATGGATTAAACAACATGATGACACTTCATCACTCAAGCATGCTGCAATTCAAATTGGGCCAACTTTGAAGTCATACAAGTCTTAAATTGTAATACTATGCAGTATCCGCCACAAGGTGGCAGTGTGATATCAAATTTGTTTTGCCAATTACATGAAATAATAAATAGATGATGAAATGCTGCATCCAAAATGTTGCAGTAGATGGAGGCCATACTTGATGGGACTCGACATATTTTATATGCTAAATCCACTTTGGTATACAAGTTTGATCTGTGCTAATGATCTGTGTAGACCACATGCAAACATCACAATATAAAACCCTACTACTAATCTGTGCAAAACTGCATCTGTTTATGAAATTCTAACATGTGGATCTGCTATAATCTGCAAAGAATATTCAACCAAAGCAGTTTAAGTGGTAGGAATTATAAAAAATATAAACGCAGATAAATAACTTTTGGAGCAAGAACATTTTCTACATGAAGACATGAAAGTGTCTCAAAATGAAAATATAAACTGACAATTACCTTTATTTTGCATTATTTAATGGGATACCGGGGCAGTGGGTTTTACATGAATAGCGTGCCAACCAATATACTCTCAGTGGCAGACGTATGTCAAGTAAGACAATGGCTTGCACAATGGTGGTTAACTCTGGTGTTAAGACTGAGATGAGGATGAATTTCTTCTCTTATAGAGGGTTGAGGGTCTTTGGAACTCCTTGTCATGCAGAGTCCTTGTGTACATTTAAGGCTGAGATGGATAGATAGATTCTTGATCAGTACAGGAATCAGGGGAAAGGGCAGGAAAGTGGACATGAGGAATGTTGGATCAGCTATGATGCCATTGAATGGCGGAGCAGGCTCGAGAGGTCGAACGGCCTACTCCTGTTCCTATTTCTTATGGTCTTAGAAGGATAACCTAGTGGGGCTTCTTGCAGGGCATCCTCTGTTGCATTTACTCCTGAGGGAGACAGTAGGCTGAAAACGGACACAATCTGCTGACCTCTATTTTAAAGAGGTCCTCTTCTCGGTCAGCTGAGATTTTCGTTTCTGCTCGCCCCTTCCAGTCAGCCTCCAGAGGTCAAGGCGGTCAGCGATCGTCTCACAGCTGTCCATGTCAAGATCCGTCATCTTCATATCTCATGGCATGGGTGTCCAGGAGGTCGTGACTCAGTGGCCTCCATACAGAACAGTTTTGGGTGTATGGCCATTATCAATGTAATGAATGTGGACGAGCCAGCACGTTAGGAACAAGTGTATTCTGATGGAATTGGCACAGTCCAGGACCTCTAGCTTGTGACCTTGTCCTGCCAAGTACGCATCTGAGACAGTGAAGGTGCAAACTGTTTAGCCTTTTCTCCTGCTTACCTTACCATAAGTTGTCTAGATCTCACCATGGGAGAGGAGTGTGCTGAGGATGCAGACTTGCTTGACTCAGTTTGGTGTTCTCAATCAAGTTGCTATTGTTCCACACACACATACTCAGCTTGGCGTAATACAGCGTGTGCTGATTTCTGCATCAAGTGACAGATTGCTGACGATCGTAGAGCCTGGATATGTGAAACTATCAAGAACCTTGAATGTCACATTATCAATGCTGATCAATGAAGACACAGCAACATCCTGGACAATGACATTTGTCTTCCTGATGTTGATAGTCAAACAAAATCTTTACAGACGCGAGTTTGTCCATTTGTCCCTTTGTTTGGCTTGTTGGTGCAGCCTTGTCAGCATAGATTGACTCTCTGATATGGACTTGGCTTGGATCTCAGGCAAGCAAGGCCAAACAGCTTCCAATCAGTTCTGTTGTGTAAATCGACATCCTGTTCAGATGACTTGAAGGCATATGACAGAAACAAAGAGAAAGGGAGACCAAAACAGTACAAACTGAAATATCTTTAACTGCAAAAGGAAGATGCACTGCATATTTGCTGCTAACACAGCCTCCTATGGAAAAGCAACTGCAAAGTCCTACTCTCACTGTTGCAACTCTTGAAAACAACACCATTATATGTTCACAAGACCATTTTCAACTGGATTCCACAACGGACGACCTTACAGAAAATGGTAACATACGACACAAGACACAGATAATGTAATTACTTTAAAATAATACCATTAGAAAAAGCATTGCCATGGATAACTCAACATTGTACTTTCAGGAAGATACATACTTAAAACAAAATTTTAAAAAAGTTTGATTATTACATAATAAAGTGAAATATGTTATGGATGAAAAAAATACAATATCGCGAAAGTGAAGTAGAAAATTCTTTAGCAGCAGCCTGAGGTTACATTTCAAATAATCATCAACCAGAAAAAGGTTCACAAAATGAGAAGGTGGATGCAAGCTTGGAATCAGTAGATGAAATTTGAGGTTCCCTTTTATTTTTTAAAATTGAAACGACCACTTTACTAATGAAGTGTCAGATATACCTGCAGAAATAATTCAGCCGCCAAGGGTACTTTCTTCGGTCAATGTTTTATGCAGCAGCGCATAGCGAATTTGTGAGTCACTAACTTTTAAATGCATTAACTACAGTCACTGTCATACCGCGATCTTTGAAGTTCATGGACTACAATTTGTAATAAAACTGACAACGTCGTGAGAGAATATGATTGCATTTGGTTGGAAAGAGGCTTTGTGAACACCAGTACAATAAACAATCATCATCTGTTTTACTTACAAAGCGCATTCATCGGCATGCAACCGTTAGCAAACTTAGTCAAATAAATATGGCAAAATACTGACTAGCAGAGGGGAAAGCAGCACTCTAGGTATATGGGGAAATGTGCCACGCTCTTCAGTGCAACGACAGGAGAATTTGTGAGGAAAAAAAAATTGATAAAGTCTTTTGTAAGCTGCCAATTCACCTTCAAACACAAGTAATTTTAGGATTTGAATGGTGCTCATGAAAAGTACTTTTTCTAAGTTCACAATCAGAGGACAACATCAGGACTACGTCATGGTAATCTAACAACTTGTACTTACATTGCACCTGTAACAGAATAAAGCATCTCAAGGTGCTTCATAGCAGAATTCTAAAACAAAATAATGACACCGACCACACAACAAGATATTAGAGCAAATCTTGGTCAAAGAGGTAGTTTTTACAGATGTGGTCTTGTGTGTTTAGGAAGGGAATTCCCAAGTTTAGGGCCCAGATGCTGAAGCTACAGCCACCAATGGTGGAACCATTAAAATTGGAGATGCTGCAAAGGCAAGAATCAAGAGTGCAGATGATTGTGGGAATGGAAAAATAAGAGATTCATGGCTGGGGGAGGGGACTTGAAAACAAGGATTCCCATCCCAATTTTCCTGCACCCACTATTTGCACTGGTGCAGGATAAGGGTGCAAGTTGCGAGTCCATGTCCTGCGCTCTCAACATGGATGCCTCCATTGCAGGAGTCGGCATCTCCTAACCACCCACCCCAACAATTCTCGTGGAGTGGGGCCAGTTTCTCCATGGCTTACGGTTCATGGATCTCAGAGTCTGGATTTGAAACATTTTGAAACTTGACTTTGAAAGGATTGCCCCATGCCCTCCAACCCACCCACAAGACTCTTTATATGCCCCATGCCAGCTAATACTCTCCACCTGCCTCCAATGGCCCACCCTCCATGCCAACTCCTGGCCCTTCTAGTATAAACTATTTATAGAACCAATTAATCCTATAGTAACCACAGCATGGGTGAAAATGCTGAGAAAAAAAAAATCACCCACCCTCATTTTCTGAAAGAAAACTAGTGTTCCGATAACCCGATAAAAGTGTCAAACAGACCATTAAAATATCATTAAGAGAAGCTAGCAGCACTTAACACCTCATGCACAAATAAAAATTCAGCCATTCACAAGAGATGACAAAAAACAATAAATTATAACCTCAGAGATGTTAATCAAGCAAAGTCAACATTTCTCTGCATGTGTGTAAACAAGCTCACTCACATACACCTTTGATAAGAATCTTCTGCTTTTGAGTATGAAAGAGCCATGGGTGGGCATGCAGTGTATGAAGGCATGGGACATGGAGGTGGTATGGGGAATGAGGATCTAAAATGTACAAAAAAAATGGGACTAAGTTTATTTTTATTCTTTAACGGGATGTGGGCGTCCATTTATTGCCGATCCCTAATTAACCTCAAGAGGGTAGCAGTGAGTCCCCTCTTGAACCGCTGCAGTCTATGTGCTGTAGGTACAACCATAGCACCGCTATGGAGTTCCAGGACTTTGAACCTATGACAGTGAAAGAATAATGATACAGTTCCAAATAGGGATGGTTATGGCATGGAGGGGAATGTGCAGGTGGTGGTGTTCCCATGTATCTATTGCCCTTGTCCTTCTATGAGGCAGCAGTGGTCCCGTGTTTGGATCGCGCTGTTGACAAAGCCTCGAGTTGCTGCAGTGCATCTTGTAGATGGTTCACACTGCTGCAACTGTGTGTCGGTGGTGCCAATCAAGCGGCCTGCTTTGTCCTAGATGATTGAGTTTTGTTGGAGTTGCACTCATCCAGGTAAATGGATAGTGTTTCTGGGTTGTGTTCCTGTCTACCTGCTCCGAGCCAGAGAATCACAGGCAAAGGATTCCCGCACAGTGACATCTGGTGTTCCCAAAGATATCCCCTTAGCTTCTTTAGATTTCTCATCTACCTGCTCCCCCTCACCAACATTATCTAAAATCTTCAGTACCTGATGACATTGAGTTCTACCTTGACCTTTTCTGCTGGCGTAACATTCAGTCTTCAACAGTCTTCAACAAACAGAGAATTTCCTGCAATTAAATATTGTGAAGACCACAAGACCGTCGGATTTGCGCTACTAAGCCAGGTAGCTCAAGTTGGACCTGCCTCAGTATAAAGTGCCCCTCTAGGTGATGTTTTCACTCCAAGGAGGCACCGGTAGGGTTGAGTTGGGTCCGCTCCCCCAGAAGCATTTGGAGACAGCCACAAGGCTGCTATGTGCTAAGGCAGCCTGGTTAAAAGCCCAGCCTTGATTTGCTGAGGTTTTGTCCCAGTTGTTTGGTTACATTTTAGGCTCTCTATCCTTAAACCCCTCACTTCCATATTATCTCCTAACCATGTTGTTTTATTTATCCTCATTTAATCCTTTAATCATGCCATGCACCTCCATCCAATATACTTGCAACATTTCCAATGATCATCTTTAGCACTGTTAGCCTGATTTTATCACAGCAAAGTCCCACAAACAGCAATGAGATTAATGACCTGGAAGAATAGTAAATGGATACTGTGGTACGTATTTTCAATGCTGCTGGTTGAGAAATAAACATCAGACATGACAACAGGAAATCTGCCATTAACCTTTGAATAGTGACATGACTCAAACGATCACCTGAAAGGGCAAATAGAACAAAAGTTTAATATCTCCTCTAAAAGTTGGAACCTCCGTACTGTGTTGACCAATTGGCCGATATTTTACAGCCACAATCTTTAACCCAGAAGCAAAATTGTACGGAACCAAGTCAGCAACCTCTCCCGACATTAATTTGAATTGAGCGGCAAGTCACACCTCCAAGTATCCAGCAACAGTGATATCATTAATCGGGCAATTGAAGAATTCTTACAGATAGCGAACCCGGAAGTAAAATGTACTGATTATCTCTCACTTTTTATAAATGATAGAGAGAGCAAAATACAGATTTGGACATACACATTAGAAGCTGAAGTATCATATTTTTTAAAGCTTAAGATTAAAAACCATTGAATTTATCATAATAATGGAAGAACCTGGCATTACGAAAACATAAAATGAGTTTCCCACAGGTAGAACGGTTTTTCAGCAGCTGTCACTTTGTACAGCATTACGAACCCAATCTCGTCTCTTTAGTAAAGTATGCATTTTCAGGTTAAAAGTAATGAATTCAATTTAAAAGGGGAATGTCCCGTCAGTTCAGTGATTTCTAAAGTTTTCTGTTTGTCGTGGTCCTCAACGGCAAAACCTTGAGGAGCTGGAAGCTGTTAATAGCAACTTCTAGATTTCTACATTTAACTGTGAATACTCAATGTACAGCTACCAAGAGCAGCATTCAGTGCCTGCTTCCTACTGAGAGGAGAACACTATAAATCCTACTCGTGGCTGGTGAGACCAAACACTTTGGAAACATTTCTCCAGAATTCACCTCTAGAAATAATAATTTCCAAATTTATTGCCACAGATGTAAAAATGATATGACACTTCAAAGCTTTTATTTCCTCCATTTTAGATCTCGATATTCCTGAACAAACCAAAAGGAACTTTCATAAAGATGCAAAATGCATTCAGTATAAAAATAAATCATTGCTTAAAATCTGGATTGAACATTCTCGGATTCTGAATCAAAGGCCATGTATTGAGATACTGTTAAGGGTGGTATGAGAACATGCAAAAGGATTTTTCTGCCGATTTTATGTTAAAGTTTACTATTCGTTTTTTTTCTTCTCTAGCTATTGTGGGTGGTTTGTGTTTGTGTGCTTGATTTAACTGTAGTTTTTATTGGTCTTGCGATCCATTATCTGGTACAATTGCTTGGCATCTATAATCACTGTGGCGACATGTCTAGTTTTGTCATGTAATGCTGAGTATGTCAGGAGACTGATGTCTCATACTAGAGACACAGATGTCATTTGTCAGCCAAATTTTCACAATTCATCTGCTGCAGCAACTACCAAAATATTTGGGACTCCCATTGCATAATATTCATACGTATTGAGCCAAAAAAGTTATTCATTTGTGGATTACTTTCAATCATAACTAGAATACAAATAAATGACCGCTGCATTCAAAGGGGTTAGATGATACTACAGCAATTTTAATTAGCATATGCCCTTTTCTTGTACACTCCAATTGCAAACGGTTTCTGCATTGGTTAGTTTCCAACCATTGCTGGTTTCAATGTTAGAAAATTCCTACTATTGATACCATTAGGTTTTAGAGGACGTGACGAACCAGTTAAAAACATAAATCATTAGAAATCGTGTAAGCTGACAACAAGTTGTTCCCTGACAAAACATATTTGTTTGGCTATTTTGGGTTTTTTAAATATGTAGCTATTCCGAGAGTTTTAAAACCTGGTCTGATTATTCAAAAATAATGAATATTTTTATCCATCACAGCTTATCTAGTGGCTTTCAAGCAGAAGTTTAAATGTGGAAAAATGTACATAAATTAAGGGAAGGACAGTACAATAAAATAAATTAATGCGGTACAAAATGCATATAACTGTTTATAAATGTGGAAAATGCCAATAAAAAGATTTTTTTTTTTTAAGTTTAAATGCATATGATCTATTTTTAAGGGTTCAATTCCAAGATCCTCTTCTTGTTCTGTGATTGTGATAAATTTTCGTACAGATAATAGCCTTGAAAAATAGCACTAGTACAGATATTGCACAGTTACGAAGTAGCAATGTATACTACCATTAGTCCATCTTTGTCAGTCAACAGTTGAATAGTTAAATTGGCCTACAAACGTGTGTAAGTGGTCTATGCTTATCTGCAAATTTATAGTATAGCCCGAATATCCTTGAACGAGTATACTTCATCAGAAACCCTCGGAGCCGACAGCGTTTCGGAAAATTGCGGGGGGGGTAGGCGTAGATTCAGGGCAGACAGTGCTTAATTGAGGGAAGGCTTCTGAAACATAAGAACAACAACTTGGAATTGCTGGAACTTTGAAATGTCAGTAAATAATGTTTCGGAAAGTGACAGGAAAAAAAAGTTTTAAGATTGAATGTTTTCTTTTAATTTGCTAAAAAGGGATCACCACTGGTTGTTGAATTAAATCCTAAAACACCACATGGGAAGACAGACAATTCACGTTTTAGCATTATACTCTGCTTCCAGCCCCTTCAGGACAGAACATTCTTTAGGCTTATTTTATTAGATGAAATGCTTTCAGACTTTGACTGTAGTTGACTGAAGTCAGATCAGCATCTTTAATCAACAATGAAATGTTGTTATAAACCAACACCATAAAAGTCTGACAAATTGAAGAATTTTAAGAAGACCCATCTTTTAGACTTTCCATTTAAGTGTACAAATTAAAGGGAAGATTAAGAGTTTGAACCAATATATGTTTTTAGTAAGGCACCAATAACCAACAAATGAATTACAAATTTGGCTGAGATCCTCCTGTCAACGATGTTTCTGAAAGTTAAAGTAAATGGCATCTTGTTCTACTATATTTTATCCTGTAAAGAATTAGATCAGGGAGGTGATACATGAACAAGATTTAGTGTAGGACAACATGACCACCAAAGTTTTAGGCAAGTTTAAACTTAGTGTAGCGTGGAGCTTGGGAGGTTGGTAAGTTAAACATTGGAGGGAAAAATTAATTTGGAGCTAACAAAAGAATAGAGCCTGGTTTCAGCAGCGATGTGAGCTGGAGCTGGGCAATATTGTGGAGACGGATGTAAACGTTTTTCACAATGGGCAGAATGTGAAGTTTGCAAATTCAAGGCACTCAAACCACATACCATCTATTCAGACAAAGCATGTAGTTAAGGAGGGCGATAAGAGTCAGGAGCAAAGGTTATGGTGTCTTTTCTGGAAGTCAGATAAGATAGTGTTAGTCCTTCTAATGCAAAATTAGAGGATGTTTTGGCCCAGCTGTGACTTGATGCCAAATCAAGCAACCTGTCAGAAATAAAAACAGAAATTGTTGGAAATACTCAGGATAGGTAGCAACTTTGGAGAAAAGGAAAGTTAGACCTGCTAGCAAGCACAGGGATGGTGTCCGAGTTTACTACGATAATGGAAAAATAGCATCAGTACAGAGCTGAAAACGGAGCACATGCCTACAGATGCCGTTGCTGAGCGGCATCACCAAAATAAGGAAGAGGATAGCGTTTGAAATAGTGGCATATTCTGAAAGAGAAGCTGTAGTTGGAGATGAGCCAACTGGATGGGGCATAGAACTAGAAGGACAGCGTAGTGAATCACTCCCGAGTTTAGAGTTAGGGTTTGGAGAGCTCTTCCAAACCTCAATCTTACTTCCTAGATTTAAATCTTTCTGAAGCTTGTTAATACTATTGTGTCTTGTTCTATTTATGTTGACACTGCTTGTCTGAAACTAGTGGATTTATCTTTGCAATATCCGTAATATAGTTTTAAATTCAGCATGTAAATGGTTTACTGCTCACCCACTGCAGGCAAATAAAGCACTGCGAGTAAATAAATTTGCACATCCCCCTGCACAATTGAAAATGAAATGAAATGAAAATCGCTTATTGTCACAAGTAGACTTCAAATGAAGTTACTGTGTAAAGCCCCTAGTCGCCACATTCTGGCGCCTGTTCGGGGAGGCTGTTACGGGAATTGAGCCGTGCTGTTGGTCTGCTTTCAAAGCCAGCGATTTAGCCCTGTGCTAAACAGCCCCTATTTATCCCATTAATTCTACATATGTAACATGCTGTAGTAGGTATTTGGTGTGTATCTATTTTCACAAAATGCAATTAAATAAATTAATAAATCAGGCTAACATTAAACTGATAAGTTTCAGGCCTCTATGAGCAACGAATGATTACAATTCTAACAGCTCTACTGTTGCAACACTCGAGAGCATTTAGCTTCTAGCACGAAGTATAATTATTAAAAACAAATTGGGTGCACAAGAGAATAATTTTTTAAAACATTTATAATAACAAATATATGCATATGCAGTATATATCAAAATCAATGACTAGCCAGCATTCCAATGGCATTGCACCTGTCAGGATCAGAGTGAGGACAAACTAATGTTACTGCAGTGGCGTCACGGTGATTGACTCCCCATCAGCCAACTACTCCAACTTCATGGATTTAATAACTCTATAGTATCTCCATGTTGTCTTCTGCCAAGGAGGACAGTCGCAAGGGATATCACAGCTGTCTGTTCGCTGGACTGTTGTTATGTAGGAGTGCTACAGAGGGCATTTATCACAATAGTGCCCATGTACTTGTTGTGTGCTTTGTTCAAATCCTAATCCTTCCCACACTCCGAAAATATCACTATTATCTATTCTTTCTCCACGCAATCCCAAAACCCAGGGGTGGGGTTGACTCAGATAATCTGGCACTTCATTTACAGCCCTGGCCTCCCAATGATGCATTTGTAATCCAGTCACAGCATTTGTAACTATGGGATCCCTCATTATATCCGCCACAACCTGATTATTCATTATCTACCTGTGCATCACTCATTCCTCTGACATGCCTCACTCCTTATTTGCACCCTCACAGTCCCAGAAGCAGCCAATTAACACCGCCCTCCCCAGTCCCGTTGCTGAGAATTTTCCTCTTGGACCAGCTACCCCATGTGAGAATTAATTTTAAAAATTTGGCACTAGTCCCTTGCATTTAAACCCTCTTCCCATCGCTATCTCCTGTACTTCTCCAATGCCCTCCTTCCATCATTTGGGTTAATTCTTGCTCTACTACATTCTGTCCGGCCTTTCTTTTTCTCACCTCTCCCCCTCCTTTTGATCACTCTCTGCTCTACCTAAACCCACTTTCACACCCCCAGTCCCTGTTCTTTTCTCACACATTGCCCCCTCCACATTTATAATTCTCCTTCTGCTCCATCTCTCTTCCTTTTGCCCTACCTGCCCCCCTAAATGTCTAAGTGGCAACTGAATTGTGGCCAGGTGACTGAGGTCTGGAGTCAATGGTGGGACTAAAAAGTGAGTAGATGCAAGAAAGGTGGTGTAGCGAAAATGTGGGCAGTGAACAGTTGACAAAAATGAAGAACTGAGTTCAAATGTTGACCAGGAGTCTTATAAAAAAATGTTTTAAATTAATTATTTGAAAAACAAAACCAAGATGTCTGAAATGCAACTTCATTAAAAATGTGTATGTTTTGTTAAAATAATCTTAACCCTCGAAAAAGATTTGCTTCTTTATTTTTGTGAATGCTCCCACGATATTCTCTTGATTTTTTTCCTCTCTACTTGTCTCCCTCACTACTACTTGCCAGACAAACAAAATGCATCAGCTTCCCTCAGTGAGGAGGGTGCAGTGTCTGATATTCATGGTCAGGAAGGAACAACGAGTAACGTTTTCCTAACTTGTTCCCTCAAACAACCTGGTATGGTTTGAACAAGATAGCGTAAATATAAATAAGTAAAGATTTGTAGCACTGCTATTTCTCCAAATGTTCCTTAACCCACATCCTGTAAAATAAATTCTATCATGCCATGCAATATTTGCTATTTAAAAATCTTAAGTACAGAATTTACTACCTACTTCTCTATTTCTATACCAAGAGGGTTTGCTGGGCGCAGAGACAGGGGAGAAATCCCTTTATTCCTATCAGTGCGCATGTCGTAATAGTTCATTTCTTCAACCCAGACAGCTGACTGATCCAGGATACCTGTAGAAAAATAAAAAATGTATAAGGAATTAGGTACTTAATTAAAAACAGACAGATAGGACTGAGTGCATTCCAACAGTCACTGACAATGAAAAGACTTCTAAGTTGATCTCATAAGGTATTTTATTTCCATCTTCAAATGTTGCACGTGGCACTGCAGTGATTAAATCATATTTTACAATTGCAGTGATAAATTGAGGACATGGGGTATGAAGGATTCTAAATAATTACCATTGAGGTCTACCTTTTTCCCTTACTGTTGAAAGCTTATTGTACAGGAGGCAGTCTTTCGATCCATCCTTCCTCTGCCTATCTACCTTGCTAGAGCACTCAAAAACTAATCTCACTTCTCTCCTCTCCCTATTGCATTGTATTGCTCTGCCTCAAATATGTGCACTATTTCCTCATACTGTGGCAGTAGAAACATTAATAATTCCAATGCAGTAAATGAAAAACAAATTCAGTCTCAGTGCAATAGCTTTCCTTATCATGGAAAAAAAAAAAAGATTTTGTTTGCTCTGAAATTTTTAAAATATTCTTTTAAAAATACACAAATTCTGTCATATACATTCTTGCCTTCCCGTAGCCTTGAAATAAAAACTGAAAATGCCGGAAACATTATGGTGGTCAGGCAGCATCTGTGAAGAGAGAAACACACTTCAGGAAGAAGTTAGATTGTGTTAGAGCTGGAGTAGTGTGCTCAATTCAGGGAAACATGTCAAGACCTAAGAGAGGTTGGATACAAAATTTACTAGAATGGTTAGAAGGATGAGGGACTTCCGAGACTGGAAAGCTGGGGTTGCTATCTTAGACCAGACAAGGGCAAGAGAAGTTTTGACAGTTATTCAAAATCATGGAAATTTTGTTTGAGCAAATAAGGAAAAACTGTTTCCATGACAGAAGGTTGGTCACCAAGGACACAGATTTCAAGTGATTGGCAAAAGACAGAGGCACCATGGGGATTTGTTCTTATGCTGCAAGTTGTGGTCTAGAACAGGGTTTTTCCACTTTTTTTTCCGCCCCACAAGGACCCACTTTTACCAAGCGGCCGACCTTCGGGACAGACGCCGGATGACCTTTGCAACCCACCATTTTCTAAAAATATATTTTTATTCAAGTCTTTAACATTTACAAAACATTACAAGACAAAATAAAATAAACCCAGCATAAACCCCCCCCCCCCAATCAATCTTACCCCTGCCCCCCCCCCCCCCCCCCCCCCCCCCCAGACAGTAACCAACTCCCCAAAATGCCGATTAAACAAATCCCATCTCTTGTGGAATCCCTTACTTGCCCCACTTCGTGCAAACTTCACGTTCTCGAAATGCAGGAACTGCATTACAACCCCAGCCACAGCAAGGCACAGGGTGGAGAAGCAGACCTCCAACTCAACAGAACCTGCATATGAGCGATTAGAAAGGCGAAGGCTAAAACATCTGCCCTCGCTTCCGCCTGCAACTCTGGCAGGCCTGACACCCTGAATATGGCCCCTAAGGGACCAGGTTCCAAATCACATGCAAGATTGCTGACATGGTGCTGAAGAATGACCTCCAATATGTCTCCAACTTCGGGCAGAACCGGAACATATATACATGATTAGCTGGGCCCTTCCCATACTGCTCACAAATATCCTCAACCCCCTCAAACAACAGGCTCATCCTCGACTTCGCCAGGTGCGCCCTGTGTACAACCTTTAGCTGCATCAGCCTCAGCCTCGCATACAAAGTTGAGGCATTCACCCTGCGGAGCACATCGCACCACAACCCCTCCTCCAGCGTCATCCCCAACCCCTCCTATTTAATGGCCTTGACGCCCTTCAGGGACACCTTCTCTTCTTCCAAAATCCAACCATAAATCGCCTCGATGACCCCACCCTCCAACCCCAATACCGACAACACCGCCTCCAGCAATGAGGAGGAAGGTGCTACCAGAAAGGTCGGAAAGACCTGCACGTGCCTAAAACCTTCCCCACGTGGAAACCCAAACCGCGCCCCTAACTCCTCGAAACACGCAAACAGTCCTTCCAAAAACAAGTCCTTCACCCCTCTTTCCTCCAATCCCAGAAACCTCACATGCATCCTTCCCCGGCTGAAATCCAAGATTCCCTCGGATGGGCATCAACCAAGACTCCGCCCCGAACATCAAGTGCTGCTGAAATTGCCTCATTACTTTCAGCGTGGCAACCACCACAGGACTCCCTGGGGCAAACGGGGGCAGCGTGACTGCCAACGCCCGCTCTTCCTTATTATAAAATGATCCATCTTCAGTTCTTCACACAGTCCTGTTGCTTGCTTGCTGACAGCGCAATAGAGAGGCATCTCTCCTCCATGGTTAAGCGCCCAAAGCACGGACTGGGTGACATCAATATACGTGTGCGTGAACTGCTCTCTGCCGCTGCATCTGGCAGGAAACCTCTGCAGTTTTTAAAAATAAATTTGGTCATGAAATAGCACGCTGATGCCAGGAGACGATGATATTGGGATGGTGCACTGACGTCAGGAGGAGGCAGTCTGTTCCACTGGGCTCCAGGCCTGCGCACTGCCAGATCCATTTGAGGGGGAACGGATGCGCGGGGTAGTCAGCATTCTCAACCTAAAAGCCGGCCACGGCCAGCATTCTTAAAAGACGGTCACAGCCGTTGGCTGCTTCTCCCGCATCAGGAATGTCACGACTGGTCACTCTGCAAACCTCCCAACACCCATCCGCCACCCACCCGGGGGTTGTGATCCTGAGTTTGAAAAACCCTGGGATAGAATGCACTGCCTGAAAGAGTAGCAACTTTGAAAAAAAAAGATAAATATTTAAAAGGGAAAAAATACGGGCCTCGGGGGAAAGATTTGGTCCGACCAAAGAACACAGGCACAATTGGCAGAATGGCATCATCCTGCGGAGTATCGCAATACAATTCAATTGTATGACAGTTTATAAACAAGTACATTGCTCCGGAAAAGACAGTCAGTGATCTGGGGAGGGGGGGGAAACGGGCCAAAAAGAGGAAAGTCTCTGATAGAGTGTCTAAATAATAAAAGGAATGATGGTGCAAGGCACAAGGGAGTAAGTCCAAAGAATGAATAACTACAGCAGAAGAGCAGAGACGGACCCAAGCATGGAAAATCTAGCAAAGAGAAAAATGTTCTTGAGAATGCGCCAAAGAAAAGTGGATCTGAACCACCCAATGGCAGTGTATTGAAAGGGAATCCCGACAGCACGGACCAGCCTAAACTTCCTTTCCCAGTGGCTCTGGTGTAGCCATCCTCCATTAACAGCATGTGATGTGCGGCGCAAGGAAAGGGAGCAGTGGCTAGGATGTGAAATTGTTAAACACAATCAAATTACATTATACTTGAAGATCAATCTGGGGTGACATTATTCCAAAAATGATTTCAGTATTGACATGAAAATGCTGCAGTGTCAAAAAGTATCCTCTGTTAAAAATCAGGGAAACTTCACTTTCAGTACTTAAAACTGAGCAATTGCATCCTCCAGTCGCTTCTCCTCTTTGTAAGTCAGTACCTCATATGAAGGCATAATTCCCAGGTGGCAGTGACCTTGTGGGATCTCAAAGTAGTTGCTTTTCAATTTGCATATGCAGCGTAGAGTCACTGGGCAGGAATGCCAACCCTAGCTAACTTTCAATCTCCCTAGCCAGCTAACTTTCAATTTCCCTAGCCAGATAGTGAGGCCAGTTGTATCATCCTTAACACCAGCCTGATCTCAGCTAACTCATTTAAAAATACAATCAAATCCCAGACCTCTCTGGTCCAAGTCATTCGGAAGAAACTCCAACACGACTGCATTTTGAAATTCTGGTGTTAATTCCATGACTCAACCTTCACTAAAATCTAATTTTATATACAACATAAACAATGCATTCCTGTCAAGGGTATAACTGATGTCCCACCATTTGTATACACTTATTAGGAGTCCTTATAAAGTAGACTGTGGTACAAAAGCTAATTTGGAAAAGAATCTGTTTTGTATCTACAATGGGACAGTTTGGGACTCCTTAACCCTTTGACACCACTGTGTCATTTCTATAGAAGCACCAAATAAAACAAGATCATTTTCTGCAAGTTAAACCCAGCGTATTTTATACATACACAAACACAGAAATCTACAGCAACTTTATAAAAAACATTATGTTGAAAATAATGCAAACTTGGCGAAGGCTGTCAAAACTAAGAATCACATCAACATTGACACAAATTGTAAATGAAGAAAACATCAACCAAAATACTCTTGGTGAAAATAATCAGGAGGAATATGTTTTTACTCATGGAAGCAGAAGAGGGCTTAAATAGGTTACCTATTTTATCTTGCTTCATCAGCCTAAAGGAAACAGTCGAAGTCCCTTTGCCTCCTGATTTAGTGGTTACAATGATGTCTCCCTTATCATTTTTTGCCGTCCCAACTCGACAGACTATTTTACTAGCAGACATCCATTCTGCAGTCAGCAAACAGTTGTGTCCACAGATTGTTAGACCTTAAAAAAAGAAATAGATTGTGAGCCAGTCATGTCAAAATATTTCTAAATCTTATTATTTAATGATTTATATACACACAACCAGATATGGGAGGAGATGCAAGGTAGCAATTTAGTCCAGAGGTTCAGAAGGCATTGTAAAAATGGAGTGGTTTTCAACTATCAAAACCCAGAAATCCTTCCGACATATATACTGGTAGAGATCTTTTTTTTACACTTGGAATTAAGTTAGTTAAATATTAAGACATATTGAACAGTTTTCCTGATTGAGGTCACATTATTATAGAAATTGTTGACTAGAAAATGTGATCCTGAACTTCAAATGTATACATAAACCTACTATCATTAAAAACCTCATCCCTGAAGGCAGGACAGGTAGATAAGGTGGTTAAAAGGCATATGGCATACTTATATTCGATGCCTCGGCTAATAAAGACAAGAGCAGGGAGGTTATTATGGAGCTGTATAAATTACTCATTAATTAGGCCACAGCTAGAGTTGTGTGTGCAGTTCTGGTCCTCACACTTTAGGAAGGATATGATTGCACTAGAACGGGTGCAGAGGAAATTCACCAGGATGTTGCCTGGGCTGAAGTGTTTTAGCTATGAAGGGAGGCCAGTTAGGCTGGGATTGTTCGCCTTAGGGCAGAAAAGGCGGAGGGGGACCTGATTGAGGTGTGCAAAATTATGAGTGACATAGATATGGGAAAAATAGGAAGAAATATTTCCCCTCAGTAGAGCGGTCAATGGTCAGGGGCATAGATTCAAGGTAAGAGGCAGGAGATTTAGAGGGGATTCGAGGAAAATCTTTTTCACCCAAGGGGTGGTTGAACTCTGTAACTCACTGCCTGAAAGGGTGGTAAGGGTGGGAAACCTGACATCTGAGAAGCATTTAGATGAGCACTTGAAATGTCACAGCATACAAGGCTACGGACCAAGTCCTGGAAAATGGGATTAGAATATAAATGCTTGATGGTTGGCGCAGACACAATGGGTCGATGGGCCTCTTTCAGTGGTGTAAAACGCTTATGATATTTTTTGTGAAGACAGGTGCAAAACACGCTGTTAATACAAAAGCAAATACTTCAGAAGCTGGAAATATGAAATAAAAACAAAAAATACTGGAAATACTCAGGTTTGACAATATCGATGGAAAGAGAAACTGAGCTGTTGATTCAGGACTCGGATCTTTAATCAAAATGAGGAAAAGTTAAAAATGAAATTGGCTTTGAACAAGTGAAAGAGGAAAGGATGGGTAAGAGAACAAAAGGGAAGGTCTGTGATAGGGTGGCGGGCAAGAGATTGAATGACAAAAGGTTTTGTGGTGCACGGTTAGATTCTCCTTTTGCCTGGCATTTGTGTGGCATAAATGTTATTTGCCACTATCAGCCCAAGCCTGAATGTTATCCAGGTCTTGCCGCATATGGGCACAACTACTTCAGTATCTAAAGTGTTGCAAATGGTACTGAACATTGTGCAATCAGGAGGGAAGGTCATTGATGTGACAGCAGAATATCGTTTGGCCTACCCCTCGGAACTCCTGCAGCAACGTCCTGGGACTGAAATGGCTAGCCTCCAATAAACACAACCATCTTTCCTTTGGTCTACGTTATGTCTCCATCTCCTTCTTACTATATAAATAAGAGTTGTTGTTGAATGCTCTCTTTGCCATCTTCACTTTATCCCTGGTAAACCTTTGTTCATCCAAACTCTTGCTGTCCAATTCCTATCTTGCATCTTTCACCGTCACCAACTCCAGCTCTCCTTGAACTCTCCTTTCCACTGACTGACTTTTTGCGTATTCCTCAGCCCCAGTGGCAACTGTTTGGAGCTTGATTAAAAAAAACTCCCGAAAAGGTAACAACTTCCCCCGCTCCAACTCAAGCTTAAAAGATTTAGTCCTGGAATCACCTAGTAAATTCTTTCTTTTTATATCGGTGATATCATCCTTAATCAGTATTCTTCTGTTTATATTTATGTACCATATTTAATATAATGATAAGTCCCAAGGCACTTCACATGAGCACTATAAATTAAAGATGGCACCAAGCCACAGAAGGGGATTTTAGGTCAGATGACCAAAAGCTTGATCAAAGAGGTAGGTTTTAATGAATGTCTTGAAAGACGAAAGAGAGGATGAGAGATAGAGAGGTGTATGGAGGGAATTCCAGAGCTTGGCACCAAGGCAACGGAAGGCATGGGCCACCAATGGTGGAGCAATTTTAATTAGGGTCACACAAGAGGTTAGAACTAGATCAGCGCAGTAATTTGGAGGATTGTGGAGCTGGAGGATATTGTTGAGAAAGGGAAGGGCTAGGAGGAATTTGAAAACAAGACGTTGCTTGGTGTGGAGCAAATTTAGGTCAGCAAGCAAAGGGGATAGTGAAACAGGACCTGCTGCAAGACATGGGTAGCAGAGTTTTGAATGACCTCAAGTGTATGGAGTTTAGAATGTGGGCAAGCAACCGGGAATGAATTGGAATAGTTGAATCTTGAGGTAATAAAGGCATGAATGATTCAAACAGTTATGAAAGAGAATCAACCTGAAATAATAACTGTTCCTATCTCCACAGATGCTGCTTGATCTGCTGATTATTTCCAGGATTAAGTTTTATTCAAATAGTAAAGTCTGGAGATAACAAAAACTCAGGTGTGGTTTTCAGCAATAATATGTTGTAGTATGGGCAGAGGTGCCTGTTGTTATAAAGGTGGAAATAGTCTACCGGATGGAGAAGATATAACATTGGAAGCTGAGCTTAGAATTAAACATTATGCTGAGGCTATAAACAGTCATGTCCAGAGACAGTGCACAAGGTGGTGAATGATAGTGATGGCAAAGGCATAAAACATTGTAGTTAGGCTGGAGGGTGATGGCTTCTGTCTTTCCAATGATTAGCTGGAGGAAATTGCAGGTTTTCCCAAGACTGGATGTCGAACAAGCTGTCTGACAACACAAAGTTAGTGGAAGGTCGAAAGAGATGTTGGAGGGGGAGAGTTGATGTCACCAGGAAATTGACCCCATGTTTGCAGGTGCTGCAACAAGAGGCAGCATATAGATGAAGAACAGGAGGGCATCAATTATATGTCCTTGAGAAAATTTGGATCTGACAGTAAAGGGACAGGATGAGAAGCCATTGCTTGAGATACTGTGTCTACGATTGAGTAAGAGTGGAACAAAATTTGACATTAATGCAATAGGTTTTAGCATAATTGTTTAACAATAAACAACTCTTCCCAGGAGGCTAGACTGAAAACAAGTATAATTCCATAGTGGCTAAGATTTTACATCTATTTGAAACTTGTACTTGAATGCCAGAAAATCTGGAGTTCAAACCTTTGTTTTGTTTAATGATTTCCATGTTGGCAAGACGCCTACAAGATCCACCATTTTATAAGATGATATTTTTTATTAAAAATAGGACAAAGATATGCCCATAGAAGTCATGTCTAATTATTACAACGTGCTCTAATATAAACATTTCAATGCCACCAACTGCACCTTAAAGGTGGTCTCATGCATTTTTATAAAGTGACTTCCACTGAACAAAATCAAATACCTACCTACAAGATCCGTGGATCCTGTTCCCAGATTTTCTCCTCTGATTGTTACTTTTGTCCAGGGAAATCCCTCATTTGGAGAGATCCCAGTTACCAATGGTGGTTGTCGTGCTCGAGACATGATCACTCTTCAGTTACAGATTTTGTGTAAAAGATTTCTGAAGGTACAGCGGACAGCAGCCTGTAAATACAGCACAACATGAACAAGCAATTGAGCATCTTTGTTTTAGAGAGAAAGGTGCAAACAATGTTCACTTTAAATATCGTTTACATCACTTTAAAAAAAAACTTTGCATGCATAAGGCATATGGAGTTACAAATTCCGACTTCAATTTACTGATTGTAAATGGTTTCATAAATATGCAATCGTAGAATGTACAAATACTTTGATTGCAGTGTTTTTATAAATAAGGATTTGTGTAATTGTTCAGCCCTGCAAAAACATTGAACCATTTTATACAGATCCTGAAAAAGCAAAGCAAACTGAAAATTATATGCACTGCACAAACCACTGAACTTTTATTATACTGAGCATGTTTACAGTTAGAGACAGCACAGATACCCACACAATTTGAGATGGACAGAGAAATGTCCCACTATACCGTCTTGTCGTGCTTAAATATTCTTCCATCCTCTGCACCATGCTGAACGGCGACTTAGAAAATTGTGTTCAATTGCTTTCCCTTGCTCCTCAAGCAAATCCCTCCTAATATTGTGGGGCTGCTGCTACTGAAAAACTTCTATCAAATTAAAAGACTACAAAGTCCCACAAAATGTCACAACTTCCTTCGTGAAAAGTCAGCTCCACTCCCAGCAAGTTGCAATTGAAGCTAAGTTTGTGATTTTAGCTTTTGAACATTTGCAGAGATAATTTTATAACTTTTCAATGAAAATATGTTTCTAACGCAAGAGGAGGAAGGATATTCTGATTACTTTTGAAACGGAAGTAAAGAGATGAATTTGACTTGGCCACATAATATTTTCTCACTCTTGCTTCTTGAATATGTTTCTTAACTAATGCATTGGCCCATGCAGAACTGACTAATTTTATCTAAGACAAAATTAAAACAATGAATGTATTCTCTCTGAACCAGTATTGAAAACTTCTTTCTACTCTACAAATGTAAGATATATTTTTCCAAAATGAATGATACGGCAGTGCTGAGCACAGTGGAAAAAATATTAAATTCCAACTTGGAACATTACACCTCAATTCCATTTACAACCTGGATTAGCTTGTCTGTGACATGTTGAAATTGATCTATGAGCTGTGAGGGTGATTAGCACAAGCCCAGCCTTTCAGACTGTTCAGCAGCTGTGATGGACTGGCCACTGCTTATGGAACCAACACACCAGAAATGCTGGACAGAGTTCCTGCGTCCAAGCAAATTAAAGTAAACAGTCGAGGGCTTTCTCATCCACCCTGTTAGCAGCCTCTCAGCCGGCCTGGAGACCACACACCCAGACCACACAGCACCAGCTGAACTCACTTGCACGCAAAGTCTAGGAGCTGTCAGTTTACTAGGGTAGTGGGAAGGTGGGGGTTGTAAGCAAAGGCACTGGGTTCCTATCATTAGGCTTGAGGGAAGGTTAATCCATCCCTTGCTGGGGAAACATACTGGTCATGGCCTTTCACCATTCACTCAGCCCCCCCTCCCCACCCCCTCCCTTTGCTAACCAAATGACTGATGAACAGGGATTCCAACACTTGCATCTCCTCCACATCACAAATTACTGGAAACACAAACTGATTTTAAGGAGAGCTTGCTGAACAGCAAAATTAATATCCAACACTGCGACTTTGGTTAACATCACTGAAATAAGTTATACATGCTGAGTATAGCAATACTTCTGCATTTCATTCAGTCAGCAACTCATTGTAAACCAAAGACTGATTTTGTAACACTGAACAATATCGATGTAGTTAGAACACAAATAATTTATTCAGAATTATTTTGTTCTACAATTGCTTCTCAATTTATGAGAAGTATTCAATTGGCTTTAAATCATAAATTTACTGTAATAAATATATTTACAAGTTGCTTTTACTATAAACTATTTAAAAAACAAAGATTGATTTCTACAAATTGATATAGACAACAGAAAACTTTATCAGCAGTGCTTGTTAGCAGATTTCAAATTTCATCAAAAATCTGGACAGTATTGTTTTTAGCAATTATGTCAATTGTATGTCAAAACAGAGAGCATAAAACACGTTGAGATACAAGGTTAAAATAATCCCCCCCCCCCACCCCGCCCCAAGTCTAATAATGGTTTTTAACAGAGATTACAAACCTCTACCAATTCTACTTCAAAGCCATGAAAACCGTGAGGATACGAACACTAATCAGCTCCTACTTCAGGTTCCCTCGCCTACCAACACGTTCTCTGGCTTTCATGGTAGCACAGTGGTTAGCACTGTTGCTTCACGCACCAGAGTCGATTCCCGGCTTGGGTCACTGTCTGTGCGGAGTCTGCACGTTCTGCCTGTGTCTATGTGGGTTTCCTCCGGGTGCTCTGGTTTTCTCCCACAAGTCCCGAAAGACATGCTTGTTAGGTGAATTGGACATTCTGAATTCTCCCTCTGTGTACCCAGTAACTTCATTGCAGTGTTAATGTCAGCCTACTTGAGACAATAAAGATTATTTTAAAAATTTAAGAAATAACATGCTCATGTTCTTAAGTCAGCCCAAAGTACTTTACAACCAATAATTATTTTGAAGAGTGGTCACTGTTACATGTTGGCAAATACAACAGGCAGTTTTGAGTCCCACAAGCAGAATCCAGATAAATGACCAGATGCCATCAGTTGACTGATAAATGCCAACAGGGATGCCAGGAGCAGTGTCTGCTGTTCCTCAAATAGTGCCCGATATCTTTTAGATGAGCAGGTAGTTTAACCTTCACCGACAATACAATCAGTATGGCAATGAGGTGTCAGCCTATGTCATGAGCTTGAGTACCGCAGTGGGGTTTGAACCCACAATTTTAATTCTGAGCAAAGATGCATCATCGCTGACTCAAGGCTGGCATCAGTCATTATGGGCACGATTCAGCAGGCTCGAGTTAAAGTCCGCTGAATGGCGCGTTTAGCAGGGTATTTCTCAGTGCTTATTCAACGGCATTTGCCATTTTTTTGGGCCTCGGCAGAGATTCTCTCCACCGATCTCATCTCCCCCCCACCCCCTCTCCCCCATTTCATCTAGCCTGCCCGATCTTTTCCTCTCCCCGTTTTGTACCCCCACCCCAAACTTGGGGAGACCCACGGGAACACCCCTTAATCCCTCTGTACCTGGCAAGACCTTCCCGGGCCAAATCTCTGGCAGTGTCAACCTGGCACCCTGCTACTGCCAGGCTGGAAGTGCCAACGTGCCCAGGGCAGACCCAAGGTCTACCATGCCCTGTCCTTGACCACCCACGGGTCTATAATTGCCTGGGAAATCTCCCCCCCCACCCCCCCAGGTGCCTTAACGCTTGGTCCACGTTTTTGTGGAGCAGTTCTAAACAGCGCTCTGACGAGGTCTCACTGGTGCCGCCGGTGAGCCCCGGGTGTCGGGTGAATCCGGCAAGTGCATATTTAAATAAGTCATACATCTCATTTAAATATGCTGCTCTGATTACGCCCAGTGAGGATGAGATCCAGATCGCGACATCTCGCGAGATTACGTTGAATCTCGCGAGCTAAGTGCCATGAATCTCGCGAGAGGCCTTTCGTGAGATTCAACAGCCTCGTCCTGATATCAAGTCGGGTGCGACAAATCCGCTGAATACCGCCCTATATGTGAATTTCAGTTTTGAACCCATTTCCTACAACTCAATGGCATTTTGTGTTAACAAGTCAGCAAGCATGCTACTTGATCAGAGCAAGATCATTATGTCAATGCCTAGCTGCAGAAATAGATTATTTTGAACAAATCTATAATTTCTGATGCAACACAGAAGGCACTGGATAGTTGTTGGAGAATTACAACAGCATAATCCAGAGCTAGAGTTATGATGCCATGAACCAGGAGAATGGAGCAGTTTCAGCAATTTGAACTACATCAAATTATGAAAACGCATTTTTATATTTTAAAAATGTAGTGGTTTGGGAGATATTTAACAGAATGTTGATAAAACAGACATGTTCACTTTCTGAAACATAGATCTTCACAAAATAGAACTCTCAACTCTGAGTCAAAAGGTTAAGAGATCAAGTCCTACTCCAGAAACTTGAGCTGACATTTCAGTGCAGTACTGACGGAATGCTGCACTTTCATGGGATTTGAGTGAAATGTAAACCAATGACACTATGCAAAGAGGTGTGTTGTCCCAGGGTCCCGGTCAAAATATACCCTCAACCAACATCATAAAACAGGTTATTTGGTGATTGTCACATTACTGCCTGTGGGACTCTGATGTGCACAAATTGGCTGCTACTTTCCATCAATATAATAATGATTCCAAAGTACTTATTTTGCTTTAAACTGCTTTGGAACATTCTGAGGTCATGAAATATGCAATATCAATGCAATTTCACTTTTTTTCTTTGAATTTCACTTGGTTCAGTAACAATATTCAATTGAGTATTTCTATTAAAAAAGAGACATGCTGCCAAAGTTTTCGTCTTGCACTCATCAAGATAGATGGTAAGAATGCCAACAGTAAATACAACAATTTATGTGCATGAAAAGAGAACGCTGATTGACTGGCGGGTGGACTCCGAGTGGTAGAGGTGTTGCCACGGAGAATGCAGCATATATTACATCTCATGCAGTATAAATTGTTCCCTTTACTGTTGGTAATCTTGAGATCGATGAGTGCAAGGTACAATATGCAAGTTCTGCACTACCAAATGACTATTTATAGTCAATTGCCAAAATAACCGGTCGACATGGAAATACGATTTACAATTACAAACATCAACCACTATTCTTCATAACTTTGCATATGTTGTTTGTATTTTATCAGTTTCAACTAAATCCTCAAATTAAAATAACTGCAACAAACATCCCCCTCAAATCATGCACAAGAAAGACTTTCTCTATATAATGTCAGTGACATCAATATATTTTCTGGACAATTGTATTATACTATTAACATACAAGAAAGTCCATGGGAGGAATGGAAATTATTTTAATTCTTTCACATTTCAAAACTAATTACAATTTTTTTTATTTTTTATTTTTTTTACGATGAATGATCTATGCACATAAGCAACACAAATTGCACTTTTTGTTTGTGGCTGGTGTGTCATGCCACCATGCAAGTAACTAAAATAAATAGCTGTCTAGCCTCAATGTGCATAGATAATTGATGTAATCTTTCAAGAGTGTTGCTGATAAACTTTATGAAGTGTCGAAAGGGACACAAAGTTTGATTGAATAGTCCTCCAGTCGGCAGCCGAGCTTGAGCAAAATTCATAAGGTTTCATTACCACTAGTCACGTGAAGTAAGATACAAACTTACTTCAGTCACCTGCTCAATGCCGATTCCAAATACACAATAGACAGTAAAATATAAATTCTTATAAAAACACTGCAGAAAGCATTTATTTAATTTGGAAAATTCTATTGTGTGACTAAAGTATAAAGGCTAAAGAAATTTTGCTGCCATTAGTCCAGCGAAGGCAGTCTTCATAAGACCACTTTAGCACCAAAGTTGAGTGATTGTGGTTGCACATCGACATGACAACAATTTAACTTGACTTTGCTCCCAATCTGACCCCAAGTCCACTGAAGCTGGGAAATGCAAGACCATCCCCAATACATCAAATGGAAGCTCGCACAATATCGATATTCCGGAATAAATTATGGACATTCACCCAAAAGAAAGTAGTTTTCAATTGTTGACATTTAAATTCTGCAGACCGAGAGTTTTAAAAAAGCTAATGATGTATTTTTAATTTCTGCTTAATACGTCTAAAATACCCAACTTTGTCCTCGTTTCCCACTTTGGATTAGCCGGTTTAGTTTGGAACTTACAGGGGAATGATCCTCCCTCTGTTATCTGTACTGAATTGGCAAACGTATTTGTGATTTTGTTACACGTTGCAAACAGAAGACAGCTTTCTTGAATGGCTTTGGTCTTCGTTTATGAGCTGAAAAGACTATACAAGAGTTGCATGCTTTAGGTTTTGAACTCAATATGCACCTTGGAAATATTAATAAGGTAATTGGGTTATCATAACATCTCACCAAGTACATTTAGTTCTTCTATTTATTTCTATGCACATCTATTTTTTTCCTTCTAGCGTTTTATTACAACAGTTAATACACTTAAAAAGTACTTCATTTGTTGCAAAGTGCTTGAGGCCTGCTGAGGTCAAGAAAGTCTTTCCTTCAAGTTCATTAAAATAATTTTCACATACAATAAATGCAGCTCCTGCCTATGAAGTATGAAAAAATAACTTAACCCAAGGTATTTCGGCCCCATAAATTATTTAGGCAACAACACCATTTCAGGCATATTAGTTCATAAGATATAGGAGCAGAATTAGGCCATTTGGCCTATCGAGTCTGCTCCGCCATTCTATCATGGCTGATATGTTCCTCATCTGCTAACTACAATGTTGCAGGCCAAGAACTGGATTGTGAAATCAGCCAGAGCATCTCCTCCCTAGAACACATGATCTAGGAGCGGGAGTAGGCAATTTAGCATCCCGAGCCGAACACCCTCAATGTGATCATAGCTGATCCCATCCTGGCCTCAACTCCAGCGTTCCGCCCCTTCTCTGTTACCCTTCAACCCATTACCAATTAAAAATCTATCGAACTCCTCCTTAAATTTGCTCATTGTCCCTGTATATGGCAGGTTATAATTCAAACTAAAACTATGTAATGTGCAGCACTGCCTCCTACTCAGTCTTAAGTCCGATTATCTTTGCTCCCAGATCAAGGGTATATGGTCGGGACTATTTCCAGCTCCATAAGCCCAAATCGAGAGAAAGTGTACCCCCCATCCCACCCCACAGTCAGATTTTCGGTACGGGAGGTCAGGTAAAAATGAGAATCAACCTCTGAAAGAGCTCAGAGGGTGGCAGGTGGGTTAAATGGAAGGTCTGCCTTGGTGCACCTCGCCCCTCCCACAAATCCCCAGTGCACCATCCATGCCCCTCCCACAAATCCCCAGTGCACCATCCATGCCAACGGAGTGATCTCATGCCCCCGACCATCTCCCCCCCTCCTCCAACCCCGGTCTCTCATACCCTTCATGCCAACCTATGTCTCGCTCTACCCACCCCCAATAACATCTCATATCATCCATGTCAAGCTATGAACTTACCAACGCCAACTGGTTGTTTATAGCCCCTATGCCAACTTTGTGCCAACTCATGCCAAGCATGCTCTCTCAACCACCATTCTTTGTCCTTACATTTGCCAGGCCAACTCATCCAGTATCCACCATGTGCAGACCTCAGGGCCCATACGGAGATGAGATAAAATAGTTATGAAGCGTCTATTGAAGAATTTAATATTAGAAAAGAAATTACTCCCATTGATTAGAACAAAACTCCTATTGTAATGGGCAGCACTGCCTCCTACTCAGTCTTAAGCCCGGTTTTCTTTTGCTCCCAGATCTGGAGTACATGATCGGGACTATTTCCAGCTCTGTAAACCGAAATCGGGAGAAAGTGCCCCAACTCCCACGGTCAGATGGGCGACACAGTAGCACAGTGGTTAGCACTGTTACTTCACAGCGCCAGTTCCCAGTTCGATGCCCAGCTTGGGTCACTGTCTGTGTGGAGTCTACACGTTCTCCACATGTCTGCGTGGGTTTCCTCCGGGTGCCCAGGTTTCCTCCCACAAGTCACTAAAGACATGCTGTTAGATGAATTGGGCATTCTGAATTCTCCCTCAATGAACCTGAATAGGCGCCGTAGTGTGGTGACTAGGGGATTTTCACAGTAACCTCATTGCCGTGTTAATGCAAGCCTACATGTGACACTCATAAACCCATGTTATTAAACCCATTCACTTTATTTAATTTCTTTTAATCCATTATAAAAATAAGTATTGAATTCAAAGTTCCACTTCAAAGAGTCTATAACCTCTTGGAGTTGTCAACCAAACTATGAACGGAGAGGCACCACTGTGATAATGGAAGGTTGTGAAATCAATCATGCTACATTAATCTAGTAATGGTAGCCCTCAGGCTTATGTCAGACAGAGTGAAAAGGCAAGCACTATTTTATTGAAGCTCTGCAGCTCTCCACCTTCACAAAAATTCAAGCCTTCGGCTCAGTGGAATTGACAGGTAAACGCTGATCCAAGTGCTTCCATCATAACCCCTGGGAGTCATTAAAATTGAACATCAAGATACTAGCTCTAGCAGAGGAGTAGAAGACAACTAGTATCATGCAAGCAGGTGTGATACCAGTATACCACCTCCCACAGCCCACGTTACCTTGCTTGTGACTGAAAGAAAATATACTTATGATTAACAAATTGATATCATGGTGAACAACATTCATCATCCAACTACAAAGCAATGCTAAATATGATCAATCATAATGATGCTGGTATAATAAACATCCTTCTATGTAATTCATCACCCTACAGCACATTTTATACCCACCCTTAAACCCAGTTGGAAAAAGAAATCTTCAAAATTCTTGATGTATTTTAGGTGCACTAGGCTTGAATAGTCAATCTTACCAAAATGAAAAGTTAGTTTCTTTTTCACTTTATATTGATAAATCATTTTAGTCTTGAGTGTTGACAATGGCCTCAGCTACTACCTCCATGTGGGAATGTTAATGACTACAGGCCGCCTGGAAGCGGAGGCCACTTCAGTTCAACTTGCAACGCTCAACACATTTTGAAGCTTTAACTGTGCTGCTTACATTCTTTTCCTGACTCACACGAGTCATAGAACACACTCCTATTGCACAGCATAGGCCAGAGACTTGAGCATTGATTAACCATTCCGTATAAAAATGTAACGTCAACTGATTTATAACCATGAGGTGCCAATGAATTTCAACTAGTTAAGAAATTTACACTACCAATCACACAAACATTCCAACAGTAAGATGATAGGAAGAGGGCTTACAAGAATTTAACTTAACAGTTTGGAGCTGGACAGCATTGGATACGGTACAAAAACTGTACATAAAAAGAAAACATTTTTCATTGTTTATTTTGCAATAATCTGTTGCCAAGACACATGCGATATAGGAACAGAAAATATGCTGAAGCCAATGCAGCTTTGCACATTGATAAGATTAACGGGTTTGAGTCTCATTTTAATTTGATTAAGTCCTGAAGCAGGGCTTGATCCTTCAACCTTCGACTCAGAGGGGAAGAGTGTGGCTAATTGAACGAAGCTGACACAAGATAAACATGACAGTGTAAATGCAACTGAAATCCAGATTCAGAGCCAGACCTGACATTGGAACCAAGTGGAGCGAGGTGATGGAATTTTAAAAAGGCATTATCCCCAAAAACGTTTTATGATATAACAATTTCTCTCAGAGAATCCTCATAATTTATACAAATATGTTGTACAAACAGAATATTGAACATATATATTTGAAAATTATATATTTAATTTATGCACTTTGCTCCAAACATTAAAGAAGCATTGTATTTAACTTCATGATCAATATAATGGCAATAGGTACCAGTCATTTACACATGGACACACATACCATGAGACAATCCACTCATGCTAATGTTTCAGTAAAGCTCACTTGAGATGGGCAGCACGGTGGCACAGTGATTAGCACTGCTGCCTCACCGAGCCGAGGACCCAGGTTCGATCCCGGCCCCGGGTCACTGTCCGAGTGGAGTTTGCGCATTCTCCCAGTGTCTGCACGGGTCTCACAACCGCAATCCAAAGATGTGCAGGTTAGGTGGATTGGCCATGATAAATTGCTCTTAGTGTCCAAAATTTCCCTTAGTGTTGGGTGGGGTCACTGGGTTATGGGGGTAGGGTGGAGGTGTTGACCTTGGGTAGGGTGCTCTTTCCAAGAGGCGGTGCACACTCGATGGGCCGAATGGCCACCTTCTGCACTGTAAATTCTATGAAAAAGCATTAAATGTATTCGATGATGGAAAATCCTCAACCCTCTGCGGTACAAAATTTTAAAGGTTTGCAATCCTCTCGGTGAAGAGATTTTCTCCTCCCCTTAACCCTAAATGATCTTTCCCATATCCTTTGACTGTAGAATCGTAGCACAACTTCATCCATATCATCCGGTCTCCTTGCAATACAGTTTGCCTTTCTAATTGCTTGCTATAAGCACTGTCGATAGCATGGACCCCATACTGCACACAATGCTAAGATCTTATTAAAGTTCAATATAGACAAATCATTACTACTTGGGCTTCTTGAAATAAAAGCTCAAATTCTTCTTGCTGAATGTAGAGCATATGGTGTCATCATTGCTGAGTAACCGCATGGCTGGCAGGAAAGTACAGTGTGATTGTTTAACTATTCTAGAGGGAATTGTGGGGAACCTCAAAAGGGACATAGGCATGTTTCATGGTTCACAATCTCCTCAAGTGAGGTTTTCGAAAAATAATTTCCAATTAAGGGGCAATTTGTGGGAGGAAACCGGAGCACCCGGAGGAAACCCACGCACACACGGGGAGGATGTGCAGACTCCGCACAGACAGTGACCCAAGCCGGAATCGAACCTGGGACCCTGGAGCTGTGAAGCAATTGTGCTATCCGCAATGCTACCGTGCTTTCAGAGGGTTGGTGCAGACCCGATGGGCCTCCTTCTGCGCTGTCGGCATTCTATGATTCATTTAAGGCGGAGATAGGTTCCCTGAGAGACCAAAAATCTATTTCTTATAGTCTCAACACTCAACATTAGATTGAATAGGCAGATGATAAAAAGGGTTGAAGGAGCATAGCAAGAGGGTGGGTAAATGTAATTCAAACTACTTGCCTGCATGGAGGGTAAATACCGGTCGGGCTGTGGCCTGACTGTGTTGTAACTTCTACGCATTTCTAAGACATTTCACTTTTTTTTTCTGCTTTTCTCCCCACTTCACTTGAAGGAATTTTAGGATCATTAGACATTTGGAAAATCATGGTTCAGATTATCTTAATTCTAAAATATTTGTATATCTACATAAATATTTTGATTACAAAGAGGCACAGAGAAATAAATATATTCAGTATTCACATTGCTACAAAACAATGTTGCTCTTTTTCAGTACTGAATGGTCAAATATCAAGATGCTGGCCACAGTAATGGTTTAAATCAATTTATGTTAGTGGTAACAGATTAGTTCAAATTATAATTAAAATAGAAAATCCTGGAAATTTCCAGGAGGTCTGGCAGCATTTGTGGAGGGAGAAGCACAGTTAATATTTCAGATCGATTACCCTTTTATCAGAACTGGAAAATGTTACATACGTGCCTAATTGAATGTTGAGGTGCCGAAACCCAAGCTTACTTTGAGCTTCATTCCCACATTCTCTGCCTCTGGTGTTGAATTAAACTTGTTCACATCTGTAACATTTTCCAGTTCTGATGAGAGTTCATCAATCTGAAATGTTAACCATGCTTCTCCCTCCACAAATGCTGCCAGACCTCCTGAGTATTTCTAGCATTTTCTACTGTTATCATAATTTGGACTCATCAGTTACACTGTAACATGAAAATTGGATTTTAACCAATTCGGTGCCCACTATCTTGCTATTGGCCATTTATACTCAACTGAAAATGAGCAACAGTTTTTGTGACCAAGGTCAGAGTGGAGTGGGGAATTAAAATGACACAAGGCAGTCCAAATAATATTTGATACTTGATTATTCCAATCAGATCCAATCAGCATATTTCAAAGATTACAAGGAATGCATTTATAGTTTAACTGTGTAGAGCTTGAAGTGTTAAAAGGGTGCCAAACCTGTAAAATCCAAAAATAAAAATACCAGAGAACCCACAAATTCTTAGAAACCCTCCTCTTGCACATTCTTGTGAGATCTCACGGCTTTCAGAATCCCTTGATTGTGGGTTCTGGGAATTCTTCCAAGCAGCATGTGGGAACAGAGGAAAGAATCCACCTACCGTGTATTATTACAGGATTTACTGACTTTTACCCAACATTTCAAGACTCTGCAAAACTAATGTGTATTAAAAGTTGCAGAATCTGAGGGATTTATTCCCAATATTAGAATTCTACAGCGCTCCTAAAGCTGTGGAAATAAGAGTCAAGTTTCCACATGAAATGAAGTCAGCAGATGGCTCATTCTCATTTCTCAAAGTTGAATAATCCATTGAAAATCATTTTTAAAATTCTAATGAAATCCTTTACACTACTGATATTACTCGGATACGTCAGAGATGCAATATGGCTCTCATTTCCACTTGAGAAGGGCTGAATCTTGGCTGGATATAAACAAATTATGCATGGGCCTCCACGAAGTAACATTTCCTCACTATAATATTTCCACAAAATATTTGCTCTCATGCACATCTTTTGCAACTACTGAATTGTTCCTATCCAGAAACAAAAACGGAACCTTTTGCCACCCAACATTAAAAAATACTATTGAATATCATGCTCAAAAAGAATGCAGAGTCTATTCACACTAACAACTCAGCCATTCATTTTTGTCAGCAAATATATTCCATAAACTGATGGTTTTTAGTCACTGTGACAGAAGAAACAAAAATCTTCATGTTTTTCATGCTGCCTTTAATAAGAACATATTTAAAAACATAATTCTACATGCTTTCCCCGAGTTCCATACTGGTTTCTTTCTACATGAAAAATAAATTTGGTTGCTATTTTTAGTTTATTAAAAGGGGAACACATCTCTCAGTCTGTCACCAATCTGTTCCAACACCTTATTTGATATAAACTTCTTTCATTAAATGAACAGAATTAAAGTGCAAAGTGCCTTTAATAGAAATAAAAAGGTACTTATAGATAAACAAGATCACAAACTGTAGGGAAACAGTCTAATCACGGGCACATTCTCCTCAAAACAGCCATTAACGATTGGCAAACAAGAATGGTGAAGAACTACTTTTTATGTGAGATGCTGTATTGTAAATTGATAAGTAAGAAAGTTCCAAGAAATCAAAAATCCACAATGCATCTTAGGAATATAACTTTATGTATTTGAGGCTCCATGTGTCATCACAAAACTTCCAGAGGTTTTGTTTCCTGATTGTTTTGCAAGTAAATCAGACAACAAAACCTATTTTTTAAAGTTCTACAATAAATAAAGCCTTGAAACCATGGACCATAGATTTTTTTAAATTGAATTAATAAATATTAATTCAACACTACTTTTCATGTAACTCTAAAAAGCAGCACTTTGAATAAAACTTCTGCTGCCTTTCTAATCTTAGAGTTCTGTAAGTTCTAACATATTTTAATTAAAAACATACTCAAAAGTATAACGATAAACTAGAAGTCATACGGACAATAGTTTCACCAATAATCCAAAAAATAATCAGTTTATCATTACTCCAGTTTGTTCCATGAGAAAGGGAAATATTCTTATCAGTTCCACGTCTGCACATTGCAACATTAGAGTAAAAAGGTATTTGCTGTTAGCAATTAGTGTTGTTTTAAATGAAATTTATTGTCCAATGTTATGAAATCTTTCACTTGACAGTTATGAACTAATCAATAAAGGTAGCTCCATAGCTTTTCACATCTCATATACCCACAAATTTAAACTAACAAAATTTGACACTGCAAGCTTACTGTATTACACGAAAGCCGAGGTGCAGTCTAGAATTTGTTTTTAGCTTTATTTACTAAAACACAATTATACACAGATTTAATTACACTGAAGCATTAATTACCTACTAACCTGTGAGCAAATAAATAAAATACCCTTTCACCAAACATGGCAATAACTCAATTTACCAGCTTCTAATGCGTTGTTTTCAGTGATACAAATGAAACCATTTCAAAACATTTCTTCAAGGGTATAACGAGCAACAGTTAAACTTCCAATATATAACAAAACAAAGCTGGCGCATGCATTATGTAAAAAGTGCTGGGAGGGAGTCAAACTATAATTCACAAACTGGGGGCTTCTGCTCACAAAATAAGCTGCTCAAGTTATACATTTTGTAATTAGAAAGATAAGAAACTGCATGACAGATGTACAGCCATACAGCCCCCCAGTCTTTCAAATATTATCTACTGTAATTACTTTAGAATCCATGTGCATCATCAAAATGGTTACATGTCCATTTCTGTAACTTTTGTTGTAGAACTTACCCCCTCAACCATCTGGAATTGCACAAAATGTAAACAGCCCACAATTTTTAGCACACTATTTCTGTACTTTTCTAATATTGAACTTGTCAAGGAAAAAAATACCAAACGTTAAAGCTATGATTAACAGTTTTTTAATGCCACTGTGTACGCTGCTACTTTGAATTACATTTAAATAATCATGATCTTTCTGAAAGACAAGGCTCCCAAGTTTTTTGTCACACATAATGCAAAAAATACAGGAAATAATCAGGCCTCTATAGGTCTCAATGAACTGTGACACAAATACATGGAATCTTTAACAAGAACTGAAATCACAATTAACCCAAAGTAGTTCCTAAAATATTGATTCATCCAAGACTTTTCTATGACAGTTTATTTTCTAACCACAATATGAAAATGTTTAAATATAGGATCGCAACACAAAACAGGTTTTTGAAATAATTTAAAGCTTCAACCAATGTCCAGAAGTATTTATCAGATCTTAAAAATCACTCCTAGTATGTTTTTAAAAAGGCTGAGCAACTTGCACAACTGTCAAATTTTGTAGCAACAAATAAACAGGCTGTGTGGTCTATTAACTCTTCCCCCATTTCTCGCCCAGCACATTGACAAAGCAAGTCATACAAGTGAGAATTTGATTAAATCAAAAATAAAATTATTCACTGAACGACATAGCCAGTAAATCAAATCCAATAAATCCAAGCTTCTGTAGTACAAGTTCCTTACCCCACTCCCCATTCTCACCCAGAATATGTAGCATTTATTATTTTCCTACAGTGCAGCTGTAACTGAACTTCAAAGTGCTTCACTGGCGACAAAGTGCTTTGGAACATCCCGAGATTATGAAAAGCAACATATAAATAAATGCATTTTCTTTCTTTTACCCCTCGACATTAGGTGGATGAAAATGTGTTTAAAAACAGAAAGAAGTCTCATGAATGCTTCTGTAGCCTTTATCTAATCAAAGAACACAATAATCTAAGTAAAAATGTCATAACAAAGGGATAATATTTTGGTAATTAATTAATATAATTAATAAAATATAATTAACTGTTTCTATGTAGAAAATCAAGTAAAATATATTTTGTAACTGCAACACAACCCTTTACCCCATTAAATCCAAAATGCAAAATAATGTTTGACAAAACTGAGCAGTTGTATAATTGTAAGTGTTCAAAACACCAAGGAAAAGCACAGAATGTAATACTTATAATTGCTTTTGTATTAAAAAAAGATTTTGCACAATGCCTTCAAATACACAGAACACATGCAATAATGGAACAACAATACAGCAGGGGGCTGTATTAGTAGCATTAGATTCTGCTGAGAGTCTGCACATGGTTTTTGCTTGTTAGAGGCAACTGTGAGGGGGGTGGCACAGTGTAGCTCCCAAAACAATGAACCACTCAGTAACTCAACATGTTCAGCTGCAGCGTGAAATTACCTATTCCATATAAAAAACAAACCAGTGTCTGAGGAGTATAGACGTTTCACCCAGAACTTTTGCTCCCAACTCTACACACACAAATTCATTTGTTTTCAACCAATGTACAAAAAATGATTCCATTTATTAGAGTGAGAGATGTCAGTATTTGAAAATTTAATATTTGTTTACAATTAGAAAATAATATAAGCATCAAGCTCCTTCAGGTCTGCAGATCCTAAACATAAAACTCACAAAAATAAATAGCCCTGAAAAATAAAAACAAAATTCCAATTTAAACCACTTAGAATTACTTAACTGTATTTTGTTGTGCTCATTTTAAAATAATTATTAAATTCCTTTAGATCCTGCTTATATTTTAGAGAGAGAGAGAGAGAGACAAGAACAAAGAGCAGAGAAAAGGAAAAAACGAAAAGCAAAAATGAGGGAAAAACAGAACAGAAAAATCATTTATTTTGGATTTTGTTTTGAGAGTCACCCACACGAAGAGACAACAAACTACCAAGCTTTTATCAGGCGTAAAATAGAATCAGAAAATGCTGGGAAAACTCTGGCAGAATCTGTGGCGAAAGAAATAGAGTTAGCATTTGGAATCCATACGACTCCCCTACGTCATAGAGTCACCAAAGCATTCATTCTGTTTCTCTCTCCACAGATGCTGCCAGACCTGCTAAGGATTTCAAGCGTTTTCTGTTCGATTTCCAACATCCGCAGTTTTTTTGCTTGGAGTTTACCAGATGTTATTAGGTGGTCCAAAAGGATATTCTCTGATTCCCACCTGTGTGGAACAACACTGGAAGCAGCCTCAGGACGGCCAGTATCTCAACACAGTGGGACACAGAGGGATAAAAGGAAGTCACAGATACAAGCCTGTTGGAGATTCCACTCTTCATTCCTCTTTTAAAAAAATTTAAATCAAGATTCACTCTGGAATACAGCTGGAAGCACTGTGGGCAATTCTGCACAAACGGAAAAGCTTGAATGTGGGAGAAAATAAACAAAACAGATCTGCACGCTATCTTATTAACATGTTTATTAGACACTTCATAGAATACAGTACTCAAAAATATATTTAAAACCAGGGCCACTCATAATTATTATTTTTAACATGCAATGTTCTGAAGGACAAGGAAATCAAATGGTGCATTCTTTTTGTATGTGTTGTGAAACAGGTATGTCTAATAATAGGTTAAGTCCTATTAAAACATAACAACCATATCTCACAAAATAAATTGTGGTAAGATCTAAAAAGTGCTTTATTCCAAGAAACGTACAAATAATCTGCATGAAAGAAGAATTTGAAGTTTTTGGAAATATCGGTACGTTCGGATATAGTTTCCAATTATTTAAAATGCATACCGATGTTGAGACATCCCAAATCACTAATCTTTGTATTCACTGAAAAACTCTGCCATAGTTCCTTGCTCTGTGTCACGTCCTTAACACAGATTTCAAGACATCGTTTTTTTAAGTCCTGAAAACTTTGTTCACATAATCTAGAGATACAGAAAGAAAATGCTATCCCCAAAAACGGTCGCTGGTAGACTCCTCGTTACTCGAGTATGTCCACATTGCGCGTGACTTAATTGTCTTCAGTGGGTCCTCTTGTGACTGAAGAGTCCGACGTTAAGATCGACATGGACCTCCACAGAACGAGCAGTTCATACTTAATCACAAGATTCATTTTGTACAAAAATAGGAGTGTGCCTCTACCAGTGAACTGATGAAACACAAACTTGCAGTAAAAGGATTGTTTCCGATGAGTGTTGTTCGTTCAGCATTCCCAATCTCAAGGCAGCATTTTGTATTGAAGGGGTGAAAAATGCTTACAAAATGAATTCAGAAACCCATCACTTTTGGAGAATCATACAGTAAATATTAAATAAAATTAAGTTCCCTATCAATATTCATCACTTGATCTATACAAATTTAAATAAAGCAGCATCTTTCCAGATATAATTACCTTCTTTCATCTCATTGTTTTTAAATATGTTTTTAAGAATCGTGTAATGCATCCAAACTCAGTTGGCTCTGTTGGTCTAGTGCAGTTTGTCGATAGGTGCAATATCTGCTGTATCTATCTCTTCAGGTTCAAAAGTCGTGAAAACTCACTTCAGACAAGGGTGTGGGGAAATGAGCTGCAAACATGTCCAAGAGTCCTCAGTTCTTTTCTTTTATTCCTTCATGGAATGTGGGCATCACGGACCTGGCTAGCATTTGTTATTCATCCTTAATTGCCCTTGAACTGAGTGGCTTGCTAGGCCATATCAGAAGGCAGTTAAGAGTCAAACACATTCCCGAGGATCTGGAGTCACATATCGGCCAGACTAGGTAAGGATGGCAGATTTCCTCCCCTGAAGGGATATGAGTGAACCAGGTGGGTTTTTACGACAATCGACAATGCCTTCATGGTCATTAGACTTTTAATTCCACATTTTCATCGAATTCAAATGTCAACATCTACCATGGAGCGATTCGAACATAAGAACATAAGAACTAGGAGCAGGAGTAGGCCATCTGGCCCCTCGAGCCTGCTCCACCATTCAATGAGATCATGGCTGATCTTTTGTGGACTCAGCTCCACTTTCCGGCCCAAACACCATAACCCTTAATCCCTTTATTCTTCAAAAAACTATCTATCTTTATCTTAAAAACATTTAATGAAGGAGCCTCTACTGCTTCACTGGGCAAGGAATTCCATAGATTCACAACCCTTTGGGTGAAGAAGTTCCTCCTAAACTCAGTCCTAAATCTACTTCCCCTTATTTTAAGGCTATGCCCCCTAGTTCTGCTTTCACCCGCCAGTGGAAACAACCTGCCCGCATCTATCCTATCTATTCCCTTCATAATCTTATATGTTTCTATAAGATCCCCCCTCATCCTTCTAAATTCCAACGAGTACAGTCCCAGTCTACTCAACCTCTCCTCATAATCCAACCCCTTCAGCTCTGGGATTAACCTAGTGAATCTCCTCTGCACACCCTCCAGTGCCAGTACGTCCTTTCTCACGTAAGGAGACCAAAACTGAACATAATACTTCAGGTGTGGCCTCACTAACACCTTATACAATTGCAGCAGAACCTCCCTTGCCTTAAACTCCATCCCTCTAGCAATGAAGGACAAAATTCCATTTGCCTTCTTAATCACCTGTTGCACCTGGAAACCAACTTTTTGCGACTCATGCACTAGCACACCCAGGTCTCTCTGCACAGCAGCATGTTTTAATATTTTATCATTTAAATAATAATCCCTTTTGCTGTTATACCTACCAAAATGGATAACCTCACATTTGTCAACATTGTATTCTATCTGCCAGACCCTAGCCCATTCACTTAGCCTATCCAAATCCCTCTGCAGACTTCCAGTATCCTCTGCACTTTTTGCTTTACCACTTATCTTAGTGTCGTCTGCAAACTTGGACACATTGCCCTTGGTCCCCAACTCAAAATCATCTATGTAAATTGTGAACAGTTGTGGACCCAACACTGATCCCTGAGGGACACCACTAGCTACTGATTGCCAACCAGAGAAACACCCATTAATCCCCACTCTTTGCTTTCTATTAATTAACCAATCCTCTATCCATGCTACTACTTTCCCCTTAATGCCATGCATCTTTATCTTATGCAACAACCTTTTGTGTGGCACGTTGTCAAAGGCTTTTTGGAAATCCAGATATACCACATCCATTGGCTCCCCGTTATCTACCACACTGTTAATGTCCTCAAAAAATTCCACTAAATTAGTTAGGCACGACCTGCCCTTTATGAACCCATGCTGCGTCTGCCCAATGGCACAATTTCCATCCAGATGCCTCGCTATTTCTTCCTTGATGATAGATTCCAGCATCTTCCCTACTACCGAAGTTAAGCTCACTGGCCTATAATTACCCGCTTCCTGCCTACCTCCTTTTTTAAACAGTGGTATCACGTTTGCTAATTTCCAATCCGCCGGGACCACCCCAGAGTCTAGTGAATTTTGGTAAATTATCACTAGTGCAATTTCCCTAGCCATCTCTTTTAGCACTCTGGGATGCATTCCATCAGGTCCAGAGACTTGTCTACCTTTAACCCCATTAGCATGCCCATCACTACCTTCTTGGTGATAACAATCCTCTCAAGGTCCTCACCTGTCATAGCCTCATTTCCATCAGTCACTGGCATGTTATTTGTGTCTTCCACTGTGAAGACCGACACAAAAAACCTGTTCAGTTCCTCAGCCATTTCCTCATCTCCCATTATTAAATCTCCCTTCTCATCCTCTAAAGGACCAATATTTACCTTAGCCACTCTTTTTTGTTTTATGTATTTGTAGAAACTTTTACTATCTGTTTTTATATTCTGAGCAAGTTTACTCTCATAATCTATCTTACTCTTCTTTATAGCTTTTTTAGTAGCTTTCTGTTGGCCCCTAAAGATTTCCCAGTCTTCTAGTCTCCCACTGATCTTTGCTACTTTGTATGTTTTTTCCTTCAATTTGATACTCTCCCTTATTTCCTTACATATCCACGGTCGATTTTCCCTCTTTTTACCGTCCTTCCTTTTTGTTGGTATAAACCTTTGCTGAGCACTGTGAAAAATCACTTGGAAGGTTCTCCACTGTTCCTCAACTGTTTTACTATAAAGTCTTTGCTCCCAGTCTACCTTAGCAAGTTCTTCTCTCATCCCATTGTAATCTCCTTTGTTTAAGCACAAAACACTAGTGCTTGATTTTACCTTCTCACCCTCCAAATGTATTTTAAATTCCACCATATTGTGATCGCTCCTTCCGAGAGGATCCCTAACTATGAGATCCTGAATCAATCCTGTCTCATTACACAGGACCCGGGTCCCCAGAGCAATAGCCTCGGTCTCTGTATTACAAATCCAGTAAAAATACCACTATGCCATTCCCGTTACAAGCTATAGCTCTGACCAACTAGCACCGCTGCTCCCCCCCCCACCCCCGCCCCTTTCCACACACGCACACACACATCCCATCAGCTTTCACCAATGAACAATAAAAATAAATTCTGAATATCAAATTAAAATAGAAATTACAGAAATCTGGGGGCTTGTGTCAAAATTTAGTGAGCTGTCGCAGACTAGTAAATCAACAGCCTGACATAGTCATGCTCATGGAATTATACCTTAAAGACAATCTTCCAGACACCACCATCACCAATCTTGAGGATGTCCTGATCCACCAGCAGGACAAACCCAGCAGAAGTGGGAGCACGGCGATATACAATCAGAAAGGAGTTGCCCTGGAAATCCTCAACATCAACTCCAGACCCCATGGCATCAGGTCAAATATGGGCAAGGAAACTTCCTGCTGATTGAACACCACTTGGAGGAAGCACAGAGTCGCAAGGGCACAGAATGTACACTTCAATGTCCATCAACAAGGGTGGCAAAGTAACACCACCACATCTGAATTGGTTGGGTCCTAAAGGACACAGCTGCTACACTGGTCTGTGGCAGGTGTTGAGCGAACCAACAAGAGGGAAAAACATACTTGAGTTCATCCTCACCAACCTGCCTGCTGCCGCTGCATCTGTCCATGACAGTATTGGTAGGAGTGACCACTGCACAATCCTTGTGGAGACAAAGTCCCATCTTCACATTCAGGATTCTTCCATCATGCTGTGTGGCACGACCACTGTGCTAAATGGGGTAATTTCCAACAGACCGAGCAGCTCATGATTGGGCATTTATGAGGCACTGTGGGCCATAAACAGCAATAGAATTGTACTCAACCACAATCTGTAACTTTACGGCTCAGAATATCCCTCATTCTACCATTACTACCAGGCTTGGGGATCAACTACGGTTTAATGGGGCATGCCAGGAACAGCACAAGGCAGACCTAAAACGAGGTGTCAACTTGGTGAAGCAACAACATGGGTCTACTTGCTTGCCAAACAGCATAAGCAGCAAGTGATAGACAGAGCTAACTGATTCCACAACCAACGGATCAGATCTAAGCTCTGGGGTCCTGCCACATCGAGCCATGGATGGTGGTGGACAATTAAACAACTCACTGGAGGAAGAGGTTCCACAAATATCCCCATTCTCAACGGAGGGGAAGCCCAGGACATCAGTGCAAAAGATAAGGCTGAAGCATTCGCAACAATCTTCAGCCAGAAGTGCTGTGTAGATGATCTGCCTCGGCTTCTTCCGGGGGTCCTCAGCATCACAGATTTTAGTAGCTAACCAATTTGATTCACTTCACATGATATCAAGAATTGGCTGAAGGCACTGGATACTGCAAAGGCTATGGGCCATGACAATATTCCGGCAACAGTACCGAAGACCTGTGCTCCAGAACTTTCTGCGCCACTAGCAAAGCTGTTCCACTCCAGCTACAACACTGGCATCTACTCAGCAATGTGGAAAATTGCCCATGTATGCAAAAAGCAGAACAAATCGAACCGCGGGTAATTACCACAACATCAGTCTACTCTTGATCATCAGTAAAGCGGTAGAAGAAGTCATCAACAGTGCAGTCAAGTGGCACTAGCTCATTAATGCTCAGTTTGAGTTCTGCCAGGGCCACTCAGCTCCTGACCTCATTACAGCCTTGGTTCAAACATGGACAAAAGAGCTGAACTCCGGAGGCGAGTTGAGAGTGACTGCCCTCAAGGCCACATTTGACCAAGTGTGGAATCAAAGAGCCCTAGCAAAACTGGAGTCAATGGGAATCAAAGAAAACTGGTTGTACTCATACCTAGCACAAAGGAAGATTGTTATGGTGGTTGGAGGTCAGTCATCTCAGCTCCAGGACATCACTGCAAGGGTTACTCAGGGGATTGCTCGAAGCCCAACTTTCTTCAGATGCTTTACCATGCCTCGATTAAAATGTCAGAGGTGGTGATGTTTGCAAATGAAATGAAAATGAAATGAGATGAAAATCGCTTATTGTCACAAGTAGGCTTCAAATGAAGTTACTGTGAAAAGCCCCTAGTCGCCACATTCCAGCGCCTGTTCGGGGAGGCTGGAATTGAACCGTGCTGCTGGCCTGCCTGCGTCTGCTTTCAAAGCCAGCGATTTAGCCCTGTGCTAAACCAGCCCCTATGAAGCACAATGTTCAGTAACATTCGTGACTCCTCAGATAATGAAGCAGTCCATGTCCAAATGCAACAAGACCTGGACAATATCCAACCTTTCATCGTGGAAGAATGCAAGCCACACTTTTTTGCTTTCACAATGGAGCTCTGGCCAATTTAGCCACTGTATCTAAATTCCTAGAGAGTGGTTAAGTATTACCAGATTGGGAGCATTGGAAATACGCAGCCCAGTTAGAGTAAAATAAACAGGCTAATGCTTCAGGTGAGAAATGCCCAATTACTCATCCTCAATTGTCCTTCAGAAGGTGGTGATAGCTACTTTCTTGAACCACTGCAGCACTGCAAGTAGAAAGTAACATTCACACTACACAGGTGCCAGGCAATGACTATCGGCAACAAGAGAGAATCTAACCGTCTCCTCCTGACATTCAATGGCATTACAATCACTGAATCCACAACTAACAACATCCTGGGGCTTACCATTGATTAGAAGCTCAACTGGACTAGCCATATAAATAATGTGATGACAAGAACCAGTCAAAGGCTGGGAACCCTGCGGCAAGTAACTCACCTCCTGACTCCCCACAGCATGCCGAATTCAACAAGACGCAAGTCAGGAATGTGATGGAATATTTGCCCCTTTCCTGGATGCGTGCAGCTCCTACAACACTCAAGAAACCCGACACCATCCAAGACAAAGCAGCCCACTTAATTGGCACCCTTCCACAAACATTCACTCCTTCCACCAGTTACATAATGGCAGCCGTTTGTACCATCGACAGGATGCGCTGCAGGAACTTACCAAGGTTCCTTAGGCAACAACTTTAAAACTCACAACCACTGGCATCGAGAAGGACAAGGGCAGCAAATACTTGGGAACACCACCACCTGGAAGTTCCCCTCCAAGCACCCACCATCCTGAATTGGAAATGTATCGTTGTTCCTTCACTGTCCCTGGGTCAAAATCCTGAAACTCCTTCCCTAACAACACTGTGGGTGCTGCACCAAACGGGCTGCAGTGGTTCAAGAAAGTAGCTATCACCACCTTCTGAAGGACAATTGAGAATGAGTATTTGGGGATTTCTCACCTGAAGCATTAGCCTGTTTATTTTACTCTAACTGGGCTGCGTATTTCCAACACTTCCAATCTGGTAATACTTAACCACTCTCTAGAAATTTAGGTGTAGTGGCAGTACCAGAGCTCCATTGTGAAAGCAAAAGTGTGTGGCTTGCATTCTTTCACGATGAAACTCCTCGTGGCACCAGAGTGACCAGTTTTTGGGCAGCACGGTAGCATTCTGGTTAGCACAATTGCTTCACAGCTCCAGGGTCCCAGGTTCGATTCCCGGCTTGGGTCACTGTCTGTGCGGAGTCTGCACGTTCTCTCCGTGTGCGTGGGTTTCCTCCGGGTGCTCTGGTTTCCTCCCACAGTCCAAAGTTGTGCAGGTTAGGTGGATTGGCCATGCTAAATTGTCCTTAGTGTCCAAAATTGCCCTTAGTGTTGGGTGGAGTTACTAGGTCATGGGGATAGGGTGGAGGTGTGGGTTTGGGTAGGGTGCTCTTTCCAAGAGCCGGTGCAGACTCAGGCTGAATGGTCTCCTTCTGCACTGTAAATTCTATAATTCTATGAATGTTTAAGGGGTTAAAAGTGCAACTTTCATTATTGCTGCCTAATCTCTAGTAGTAAATACCTATCAATAATCACTTGGTTACAGGCAGTGGAATACAATTCTTTTCGAACAATAATTCCTGAGCTCAGCTGCAGATCTCTAGTGCCATAAAGCTTAAAAATTGAATTACCTTTTGTTGGAGTAATGTAGCAAACATCATTGTCGCTCCTGTATTGAGCAGGTAGCAAGATCTATTGTAGTGACTTCCGGTTGCGGCTATGCGGAGCTAAGCCGCACGATTCGGCAGCTCCCGCTATCACGGACCTTCGGGCTCTTTAGAGGAGCCCCAACGGGAATTTTTTTTCACGACGATCCGTGGGGAAGGGCAGAGCAAGGTCCCCCTTCACCTTTTATGGACCAGACCAGAAGTGAAACGACCAACAAAACGGCATTGGAGCAGCGGGAGAAGAGAGGGAAAAAAAACAAAATGGCGGCGGCCAGGGACAAAGCGGAATGTGGGCCGGAGCTGCAGGAGTTCATCAAGCGCTGCTTCGAGGAGCTGAGGAAGGAGATGCTGGCGCCTATGTTGTCGGCGATTGAAGGAAAAGGGATGACCCAGAAGGCCCACGAGGTAAAGATCCAGGAGGTGCAGAAAAGAGTCAGTGAGAATGAGGACGAGATCTTAGGCCTGGCGGTGAGAGTGGAGGAGCATGAGGCGCTGCACAAGAGGTGGGCGGGAAGATTCAAAGACCTGGAGAACAGGTCGAGGAGAAAGAACTTGCGGATCCTGGGTCTCCCTGAAGGAGTGGAGGGAGTCGATGCCGGGGCATATGCGAGCACGATGCTCGAGGCGATGATGGGCGCGGAGGCCCCTTCGAGGCCTCTTGAGCTGGATGGGGCACACCGGGTGCTGGCGAGGAGGCCCAAGGCAAACGAGCCGCCAAGGGCGATTGTGGTGAGTTTTCACCGTTTCACGGACAGAGAGAGGGTCTTGAAATGGGCCAAGAAGGAGCGGAGCAGCAGATGGGACAATGCGGAGATCCGAATATACCCGGACTGGAGCACGGAGGTCGCAAAGAGGAGAGCGGGTTTCAACCGGGCCAAGGCGGTGTTGCACCGGAAAGGAGTTAGATTTGGAATGCTGCAGCCAGCGCAATTGTGGGTCACATACAAAGATCAGCACCATTATTCTGAAACGCCTGAAGAGGCGTGGACCTTTATTCAAACCGAAAAGTTGGACTCAAACTGAGGGTTTGTGAGGGTTGGGGGGGATGTTCGATGTTTGATGGTTGTTGTATATAGGGTGTTAAGCACGTGCAGGAAATGTTACATAGGCTGGGGGAGAGAGGGGGATTGCGATGGGGGAAAAGAGGCAAGGAGCTGCGCCAGAGGGGGCGGGTAGGCTTAGGAAAGCGCGGCGTTTTTTCCCGCGCTAGGGAAGAAAGGCGAGAGGGGATTGGAGGAACGCACATTGATTGGGAGATTCCCACACGGGGAAGTCAATGGGATGGCAGGGGAAGCCAGGGTCAGCAGGTGTCAGCTGACTTACAGGAGTGATATGGGGGGAGCAAAAAAGCTAGACACGGATCTAGCGGGGGGAGGGAAGGGGGTGGGGGGTGGGGGGAGAAAAGGGTTGCTGCTGCACTGGCCGAAGGGGAATGGGACATAGAAGAGGTGGTCAGGGAGGGGGTCTCCCGGCTGGGAGACCGGAGGGTGAGGGTGGCGCAGACACGGGACTGGCCTAGAAAAGGAGATGGCTAGTCGGGGGGGGGGGGGGACGACGACAATCCGGCTGATAACGTGGAATGTGAGGGGCCTGAACGGGCCGATAAAGAGAGCCTGAGTGTTCGCGCACTTAAAGGGACTGAAGGCAGACGTGGTCATGCTCCAAGAGACACATTTGAAGGTGGCGGATCAGGTCAGGTTAAGAAAGGGGTGGGTAGGACAGGTATTCCATTCGGGGCTAGACGCAAAGATTAGAGGGGTGGCAATATTGGTGGGGAAGCGGGTGTCGTTTGAGGCCAAGAATATCATAGTGGACAACGGAGGGCGATATGTGATGGTGAGTGGTAAGTTGCAGGGGACGTTGGTGGTATTGGTAAATGTATACGCCCCGAACTGAGGATGATGCCGGATTCATGAAGCACATGTTGGGGCGCATTCCGGACCTGGAGGTAGGAGGCCTGATAATAGGCGGGGATTTCAATACGGTGTTGGACCCAGCACTGGACCGCTCCAGATCGAGGACTGGAAAGAGGCCGGCGGCGGCCAAGGTGCTTAGGGGGTTTATGGATCAGATGGGGGGAGTGGACCCGTGGAGGTTTGCCAAGCCGCAGGCCAGGGAATTTTCTTTTTACTCCCACGTCCACAAAGCCTACTCCCGGATAGATTTTTTTGTTCTGGGCAGGGCGCTGATCCCGAAAGTGCAGGGAACGGAGTATTCGGCCATAGCCGGCTCGGATCACGCCCCGCACTGGGTAGAACTGGAGTTGGGAGAGGAGAGGGACCAACGCCCGCTGTGGCGGTTGGATGTGGGACTGCTGGCAGATGAGGTGGTGTGTGGGAAGGTGAGGGGGTGCATCGAAAGATACCTGGAGGTCAACGACAACGGGGAGGTGCGGGTGGGGGTGGTATGGGAGGCGCTGAAGGCGGTGATCAGGGGAGAACTAATCTCCATTAGGGCCCATAGGGAGAAGATAGAGGGCATGGAAAGGGAGAGGTTAGTGGGGGAGACTTTAAGAGTGGACAGGAGATACGCAGAGGCCCCTGAGGAAGGATTACATGGGGAAAGGCGACGTCTCCAGACGGAGTTTGATCTGTTGACTACAGGGAAGGCAGAGGCACAGTGGAGGAAGGCGCAGGGGGCGACCTACGAGTATGGGGAGAAGGCGAGTCGGATGCTGGCACACCACCTCCGTAAGAGGATGGCAGCGAGGGAAATAGGGGGAGTCAAGGATGGAAGGGGAGCCACAGTGCGGAGTGCGACGAAAATAAATGAGGCATTCAAGGACTTCTATGAGGAGCTGTACAGATCCCAGCCCCCAGCGGGGGAAGAGGGGATGAGACGATTCTTAGACCAATTGAGATTCCTGAGGGTGGAGGAGCAAGAGGTGGCTGGTTTGGGGGCACCAATTGGGTTGGAGGAGCTGAGCAAGGGTTTGGGGAGTATGCAGGCAGGGTAGGCCCCGGGACCGGATAGGTTCCCGGTGGAGTTCTACAGGAAGTACGTAGACCTGTTGGCCCCGCTTCTAGTGAGGACCTTTAATGAGGCAAGGGAGGAAGGGACCCTGCCCCCGACAATGTCGGAGGCGACGATTTCTCTGATCCTAAAGCGGGACAAGGACCCACTGCAATGTGGATCGTACAGGCCGATCTCGCTCCTCAACGTGGATGCTAAGTTGCTGGCAAAAGTGCTGGCTACGAGAATTGAGGACTGTGTCCCGGGGGTGATCCACGAGGACCAGACGGGATTTGTAAAGGGCAGGCAACTAAACACCAATGTGCGGCGGCTCTTAAACGTGATAATGATGCCATCGGTGGAGGGAGAGGCGGAGATAGTGGCAGCGATGGACGCGGAGAAGGCCTTTGACCGAGTAGAGTGGGAGTACCTCTGGGAAGTCCTGTGTAGGTTTGGGTTCGGGGGAGGGTTTATTAGTTGGGTTAAGCTCCTTTACAAAGCCCCGGTGGCGAGTGTGGTGACGAATCGGCGGAGGTCGGAGTATTTTCGGCTGTACAGTGGGACGAGGCAGGGGTGCCCCCTGTCCCCCCTGTTGTTTGCATTGGCGATTGAACCCTTGGCCATATCACTGAGGGAGTCTAGGAAATGGAGGGGGGTAGTCCGAGGGGGAGAAGAGCATCGAGTGTTGCTTTATGCGGATGACCTGTTACTATATGTGGCGGATCCAGTGGAGGGGATGGTGGAGGTCATACAGACTCTAAGGAGTTTTCGGGCTATAAGCTCAATGTAGGGAAGAGTGAGCTTTTTGTAGTACAGACAGGGGACCAAGAAAGGGGGATAGGCGAGCTACCGCTGAGGAGGGCGGAGGGGAGCTTTCGGTACCTGGGGATCCAGATAGCCAGGAGTGGGGGGCCCTACATAAACTGAATCTGACGAGGTTGGTGGAGCAAATGGAGGAGGACTTCAAAAGATGGAACATGTTACCGCTCTCGCTAGCGGGTAGAGTGCAGTCGGTCAAAATGGTGGTCCTTCCGAGGTTTCTTTTTGTGTTTCAATGCCTTCCCATCGTGATCACCAAGGCCTTTTTTAAGAGAGTAGGCAGGAGTATTATGGGGTTTGTGTGGGCGAATAAGACCCCGAGGGTAAGGAGAGGGTTTCTGGAACGCAGCAGGGACCGAGGAGGGTTGGCGCTGCCGAACCTAGGGACCTACTACTGGGCAGCAAATGTGGCGATGATCCGTAACTGGGTGATGGAGGGAGAAGGGGCGGCATGGAAGAGGTTGGAGATGGCGTCCTGTAAAGGAACGAGCTTGGGGGCGCTGGTGACGGCACCGCTGCCACTCCCGCCGTCAAAGTACACCACGAGTCCGGTGGTGGCGGCAACGCTAAAGATCTGGGGCCAGTGGAGACGGCACAGGGGTGCAATGGGAGCCTCGGTGTGGTCCCCGATCAGGGGTAACCACCGGTTTGTCCCGGGGAGGATGGACGGGGGGTTTCAGAGCTGGCATCGGACGGGGATTAGAAGAATGGGGGACCTGTTCATTGATGGGACGTTTGCGAGCCTAGGGGCACTAGAGGAGAAGTTTGAGATACCCCCGGGAAATGCTTTTAGATACATGCAGGTGAGGGTGTTTGTGAGGCGGCAGGTGAGGGAATTCCCGTTGCTCCCGGAACAAGAAATTCAAGACAGGGTGATCTCGGGTGTAGGGGTCGGGGAGGGCAAGGTGTCGGCAATATACCAGGAGATGAAAGAGGGGGAAGCGCTGGTAGAGGAGCTGAAGCGTAAATGGGAGGAGGAGCTGGGGGAGGAGATTGAGGAGGGGTTATGGGCTAATGCCCTAGGTAGGGTTAATTCCTCCTCCTCGTGTGCCAGGCTCAACCTGATACAATTTAAGGTGGTTCACAGAGCGCACTTGACGGGGGCGAGGTTGAGTAGGTTTTTTGGGGTAGAGGACAGATGTGGAAGGTGCTCAGGGAGTCCGGCGAACCATGTCCATATGTTTTGGTCATGCCCGGCACTGGAGGGGTTCTGGAGGGGAGTTGCGGGAACAGTATCTAAGGTGGTGAAAGTCCGGGTCAAGCCAAGCTGGGGGCTAGCACTATTTGGAGCAGTGGACGAGCCGGGAGTGCAGGAGGCGAAAGAGGCCGGCATTCTGGCCTTTGCGTCCCTAGTAGCCCGGCGAAGGATCTTACTAATGTGGAAGGAGGCGAAGCCCCCCCAGCGTGGAGGCCTGGATAAATGACATGGCTGGGTTCATTAAGCTGGAGAGTATAAAGTTTGCCTTGAGAGGGTCTGCGCAGGGGTTCTACAGGCGGTGGCAACCGTTCCTAGACTATCTCGCGGAGCGTTAGAGGAAGGTCGGTCAGCAGCAACCCGGGGGGGGGGGGGGGGTTTGCCTAGGGGGTGTTTGAGCAAGAGAAGACATGAAAGACTTGGGGAACTGGCATGTGCGGGAGGGAGCCAGTGTACAAGGCTATGTAACATATCGTTTTACCATGTATATATCTTGCTATGTGCGTTTTCTTTCTATTTTGTTACAGGGGGGGGGGGTTTATTGTTTGTAAGGGTGAAAAATTGTGTTAAAAAACTTTAATAAACATTTTTTTTTTTTTTAAAAAGATCTATTGTAGTGCAAGTTCCATGTATAAAACCATTGTAATGGAGCTCCTCATACTTTAACTGGCAATTCACTACAGATTGTTGAACATAAGAGCATGAGAAATGGGAGCAAGTGTAGACCATGTGGTTCATCAAGCCTGCTCCACTATTCAATATGATCATGGCTGACCTTTGGCTTCAACTCCACTTTTCCATTGCTCCCCATTTCCCTTGATTCACTGAGACACTAAAAATCTATCTCAGCCTTAAATATATTCAATGGTGGATACTCCACAATCCTCTGGGGTAGAGAATTCCAAATATTCACAATGCTCTGAGTGAAGAAATTTTTCATCTCAGTTTCAAATGATTGTGCCCTTACCCAGAAACGACGTCCCCATGTTGCAGATTCCCCAGCCAGAGGGAATGATCGCTCAATGACTACTCTGTTAAGCCCTTCAGAGTCGTGTATATTTTATGGAGCTCACCCTCTCATTCTTCAAAACTCCAGATAATATAGATCCAATTTACTCAGCCTCTCATCACAGAGAACCCTCTCATCCCAGAGACCAATTTAGTGAATCTTCACTGTACTCTCTCACAAGGTCAGTGCATCCTTCCTTAAATATGGAGGCCAAAACTGCACAGCTGTGGGCTCACCAAATCCCCTTACATTTGTACCAATACTTCTTTATCCTTGTACTCCAATTCCCTTGCAATTCAGGCTAACATGCCATTTGCCTTCCTAATTGCTCACTGTATCTGCATGCCAACTTTCTCGGGTTCTTGTATGATTACACCAAAAGCCCCCCAGCACTTATTGCGCAAGTTTCACAACTGTTCAAAAAGGATTCTGTTTTTCTATTCTTACAACCAAAGTGAATAACCTCCTACTTCTGCACATTATACCCCACCTGCTACCTCGTTGCCCACATATTCAACCCGGCAATATCTCTTTGCAGCTTTGTTGTAGCATCCTCACAGCTTGCATCACACCTAGCTTTGTATCCTCAGCCAATTAGATACATTACTTTTGGTCTCTTCATCTAAATCATTAATATAGATTGTAAAAAGCTGAGGACTCATCACTGATCCTTGCAGCACTCCACCAACTACAGCCTGCCAACTTGAAAACGCTTCCTTAATCCCTCTTTGCTTTCTGTCCGTTAACCAATCTTCTATCCATGCTAATATATTACTCCCAACTCCAAGAGCCCTGATCTTGTGTATTAACTTTTCTGTGGCATCTTATCTAAAGTTTTTTGGAAATCCAATTATCTTACATTTACTGGTTCCCCTTTAACTACCCTACTTGTTGTATCATCAAACAGCTCTAATAAATTTGTCAATCACAATTTCCTTTTTGTAAACACCATGTTAACTTGTTTTAAATACTACACTAGAGAGCTATTCTCAATTGGCTTGTAAAATACAAATGTGTGTGTTTTACTAGTTATTCACATCTTCAAAATATTAAACATTTTGATTAAGTTGATAAAGTAAACAGCCACTTGTTTAAAAAGCCTGCCAAATTTGGCTTACATTTAAAGCCATCCACACCATATTGCAGCCTCAGTAAAGCACAGTTAAGGGGTAGAAGATTCCTCATAACCAAGAAGTTGATTGCAGAACTCGTAGTCAGTTAAAAATCACTTAATTACGGCCTCAATAAAACTCTCTCAATAGGTAAAAGGACTATGGTACTTGAAGTCTAATTACAGAGTATTATTCTCCTATTCCACCTATCTTTAACACAAGATTATGTAATAATGGTATTCATAGATAATTACCTCTCCAAAACTCTTCCCCTCACAATTACTGCAAAATCAGTTAACGGATCATAGTTTTACAGTGCGGGAGAATACTTCACAAAGGCCAGACAGTAGTTCCAATTTAAGTTAAATACAAATAAAAACAATTCTTACAAAATATTGACAGGCCAATGCATTACAATTGTGAGCTTCTAGGATGCTCACAAGAACTCAGGATACTCTCACATACTAAATTATTTTCCTCTTTCCCACAAAAACTCATAGTGATTCTCATGAAGACAGTAAAGCTCGTATCAGGAATAGGTGTAAAATTACAGATACAAACCTATTGCCTGCCAACAGTTTTCAAGTATATATTGAACAGTTTTATCTACACAACACCAGATGGAGAATATATTATTCATAAAGGGCGTGTATGTACTGTGAGATGGTAGGGTAATGAAGTTGCACTTATAATATTAATAACCCTAAGCCACTTCTGTAAGGCGTAAATTGGACAGTTAGATAAAATGAATATCTGAAAAATAATGTCAATGTTCATATATATTAACTTAATGTTAAGTTATAATTTGGAAAGATCTACTGTCTCATCTTTAGATATTTTATGATGCCATTTACAATTAATGTCTTCGATTTAAAAACACATCTTCCCCAAAAAGGAATCCCAGAAGAAATATAGAACAAAGGTACATCAGGTTTGGGTAAATCAAAAATACCTAAATGTTGAGAAAACAACTGGATTATGCAATGAGTCATCACAAATGTTCATTCATCTTATGCCCAAATAGAACTCAAACTAAGCAGCTGAAGTGTTTCCTTTTTCCTAGCTATGCGAACCATCAGGCTGTCTCAATCGCACTGTAGAACAATTTTAGTCTGACACTTTCACTGTGAAACACCAAAACTGCTACATACCTACAGCACAATCTCTTAGAAAAGCTGGAAAAGAGCTAGTGAGATAAATGGAAAGAATATACTGAGACTGGCTTCAGGCATATTATTAGGACAAAGTAAGGAAGTGTTATTTGTTTTTTAGCTGCACCATAAATCTCATAAAATTATAGAAGGCTGACAAATTGATGTCCAAACCATGAAGTGTTCCATTCCACAGGGAAGCAGCACTGAGGAGCAGTAAAGGAAAAAGTATATAAAACTGCACTGAAGTAACACATACGGAATGTCATTTTTAATAAGCTGCCATTGCCTCAATGTGTCCTTCACACTTGCTATGTTCTGTGCCTCATAATGGTACAGAATATCAAACCATTATTTGATCCAAGCATGGCATCAAGAAGTCAATTTCCTCCAGCAGTTTAAATACACTGCCTGTGCTCACATGATCAAACACCTGTGAGATTGATAAAGGCAATATATTGTGAGCTCCTTTGATACAGAACCATTGAGCATTACACTCTTAATTCAGGACATTAGCAGAATCTCTCTTGAATTAACATCTTGTACTCAATTTCCAATAACCTACCACTCTTTACACCCTAAAACAGGAACACAACTCATTACATATATAACTTTCTCTTTTTGGGCAACTTCTGATACATAGGTATTGCAACAATATTTTGAAAATGTTCATGCATTCAGATACATTAAGACACACAATTAAAAATGGCAACCTTTTTGTTTAGTGTGTGTTCAATGGCTTCCAAATATTTGCTTAAATTACATCGGAGTCAAAATATTGGCTGCACAATTGACAAAATAAGCCAAAAATACAATTGTGGCACATTCTGTTATGGAACCAATCCCTTTTTTGGATAATCTTTTTTTAATAAATTAAGTACCCAATTCATTTTTGTTCCAATTAAGATTAACGTGGCCAATCCACCCACCCTGCACATCTTTGGCTTGTGGGGGTGAGAGCCACACAGGCAGTATGAGAATGTGCAAACTCCACCCTGAGTCAGGATTGAACCATTAGAATAACAACTACGTCAAATTTATCTATCTGTACCCTGTAAATCCTAGGAAGTGGAACAAATTAGATTTAATTTTGTTTTAAAGATTTAATTTAACATTGTTTAATACTTTCCAGACTTATGTCTTGACAATATCAGGGATGTGCTTCCAGCACATCAGTAAATGCCAAGTTAAATTAAAATTACAAACCATTACAAATTTACTGATTTCTGAAATGTTGTGCAAAAATATCACTGTAAAATTTACTGAAATAAGTATTCTTTGATTCATTCATCTATGACGTTCTATTCAAAAGTTTGCACTATATCAACGTTCCCAGGAGCCACTTGGGGGATGAGGAAAAGGCACATTTGGAACATTTGACTTTGGCAAAATGGAATTCATATTCAGCCTTTAGCAGGAATGTCTAACCTGGTATATTTTAATATGCAACAACTGAAGATGAAATTCTCTCTGTCGATTACCAAAATGAGCTTAATGTTTGAAAGGGAACTTACAACTGTACTATGTTTGATAAATATTTTCCAAACCGCTTTGTCATAAACAAACTGGCTATCTCAAATCAAATCTGTACAATATACCTTATTTACTTTACGTTACACAGTTTCTCGGGCCCAGCTAGCTGAACTAAGCAGCATTATCATCATGGCATTCAACAAAATGGCTGGCCTGTGGCTAAACCCAACACGAGGATCTGCTCTGCATTAAAAAAACATTTTGAAAGCTATGATCGTTAAGAGTTTTAGATTACAAACACAGGATAATGCTGATCTTACAAGTTGTTGCGTATGCAAGGGTCACATCTGTGCAATGCAGTCATATACTGATTGAGAGACACCTTGAAATCAGCTTTTAGGGTACTTCAAATTCATTTTGATGTAAATAAATCTTCTGGAGGAATTTATAAACCAGTTCAAACAACATAGTCTATATTTTGTAATAAACAGCAGTTTCACCAAAAGCAATCATTTACAGATGGAAACATGGGAACCATATACACCAACTCCAATAAATATGACTGAAGCATTTCCTTCGCCCTGCTACCCTTGCACGTCTTCTCATGGTGAATTACAAACCGTTACCCTCTACCCAATATTCTATATTAATTTCTTAACTGTTACTTAAATAAAATCATGCATAAGATAAACCAACTTTGATAAATATGAGGTTAACCCTTATCATAGCCCGCAGAAAGATATTGCTCCAAAGAACCCCTCAAGAGCCCAGTTTGAAGCCAGTCCAGTCAATGATCTCTCACCAATGCAGCGCAAAAGTTTAGTATTGGACAGGGCCACGGAAAATCTCAAACAATTCCACAAGTTGTCACAGAATTGTTATCCGCTCATTTTCCCCCAGGCATTAATTTCAAACACATTATTATAAACTAACACACGCAGGAACATTTGGAGCGCGGTAGTACATCCAGAGCTGTTGACCAATTGAGATGGGCTAGGTCCAGTTTACAATCAGCTCTGACCTGTACATGTCCATGCTCGTTCATTCAAATGAAAAGTTATCAAACGTTTTTATAACTTTATTTTATTGTACCTCAATTATAATTTTTTATTTGAAATAAAAACATTCTTTTTTTTGTATTTTGGGGAACAGTGATTAGCATTGCTGTCTCACAGTGCAAGGGACGCAGGTTCAATTCCGGCCTCGGATGACTGTCTGTGTGGAGTTTGCACTTTCTCCCAGTGTCTGCGTGGGTTTCCTCTGGGTGCTCGGGTTTCCTCCCACAGTCTAAAGATGTGCAGGTTAGGTGGATTGGCCATGCTAAATTACCCCTTGGTGTCCAAAAGGTTAGGTGGGGTTATTGAGTTCAGGGGATGGGGTCGGGGCGTGGACCTAGGCAGGGTTCTCTTTGCAAGGGTTGGTGCAGACTCGATGGGTCGAACGGCCTCCTTCTGCACTGTAGAGATCCTACTCTATTCTATTTCTTGGTGCAACTGTGAGAGGTACCACTACTAACTGGACAGCAGCCAATAGGTTTTAGACATTGCTATCGTAAAACTATGTTAGATAATAAAATGTAGACCATTTAAACAGGTTTTCTCACTAATTATTTTACCGAATACCAAATATTTAAAACATCTATGGATTGTAACACACAGACACACAAGTAGGTTAATGATAACTTGATCAATAAAATCATAGAAACATAGAAAATAGGAGCAGGATGAGGCCATTCGGCCCTTCAAGCCTCCTCGTCATTCATTATCATGGCTGATCATCCAACGCAATTGCCTCATCCTGCTTTTCCCCCATATCCTTTGATCCCCTTCGCCCTAAGTTCTATATGTAACGGCTTCTTGAAAACATACAATGTTTTGGCCTCAACTACTTCCCGGGGTAACGAATCCCACAGGCTCACCACTCTCTGGGTGAAGGAAGTTCTCCTCATCTCTGTCCTAAATGGTCTATCCCATATCCTCAGACTGTGACCCCTAGTTCTGGATGCACCCACCATTGGGAACATCCTTCCTGCATCTACCCTGTCTAGTCCTATTAAAATTTTATAGGTTTCTATGAGGCCCCCCTCATTCTTCTGAACTCCAGCGAATACAATCCTAACTGATTCACTATCTCCTCATACGTCAGTCCCGCCATCCCAGGAATCAGTCTGGTAAACCTTTGCTGCACTCCCTGTAGAGCAATAACCAGATAAGGAGGCCAAAACTGCACATAATACTCCAGGTGTGGCCTCACCAAGGCTCTGTATAATTGTAGCAAGACATCCCTGCTCCTGTACCCATGGAACGATACAGCACAGGAGATTATTTTTCCCATCTTGCCTGTGGCAAGCCTTTGGTAGAACTACCCAATTAGTCCCTTATTAAATCTGTAACATATTAACATTATAAAATTATCGTTATATAGAGCAATTCTCGAGTTCTTCCTAAATTATCTAGAGTAGTATGTTATTCTGAAGAACCCCACTGTTAGCAAATGAAGGCAAATAATCCCATAAACAATGGAAGGAAATAAATGTGACGAAACTTAAGTTCTGTATTAAAGCCAATGAAAGGGATTCTGGGCTGAGCCTAGAACAATCATAGTTTCATACACGAAAGGCACAACACTATGCATTGAAAATAAACAATCCAATTGAAGCCATTAACAAGTCACAATCATAGGCACATCATCAGGTGAAAAATACAAATTAGTAATTTGCTTCTATGTACAACATTGTGAGATCTTGAGCGGCATGGTAGCTGTGGTTAGCACTGTTGCTTCACAGCACTAGGGACCCGGGTTGTATTCCCAGCTTGGGTCACTGTCTGTGCAGAGTCTGCACATTCTCCCCGTGTCTGCGTGGGTTTCCTCCGGGTGCTCCGGTTTCCTCCCACAGTCCAAAGATGTGCGGGTTGGGTGGATTGGTCACACTGAATTTCCCCGTAGTGTGCAGCGGTTGGAGGTGTGGGCTTAGGTAGGGTGCTCTTTCAGGGGCCGGTGTAGGCTCAATGGGTCGAGTGGCCTCCTTCTGCACTGTAAATTCAATGATTCTATGAATCTTATTTGAATATGTAAACAAATTTTTTCTTGCTCTCTCTTATGCCCTGTAGCCTAGAAAGATCCAAGCTCACAACAAAATGTTCCATTAAATAATAAGTGCATGTTAAAAAAAAAAAATTCACCTTCTTCTCTATCTAGCATAAACTTTCCAAATGAGGTCAAGTTTGCTCATTTTGTGTCATTATTCATTTCTCAGCTGGGATTAGTTGGTGGATAAAGAAAGAACTTGCCCTTAACAGCACGTTTCACAAGCAGAGAACATCCTAAAGCTCTTGACAGCTGATGAAGTATGCAGTCCCTGTTTAATGCAGGAAACATGGCAGCCAATGTGCACACAAGGTCCCACGAACAGCAAGTAGATATATCCTGATAATCTAGTTTAGTAATGCCGGTTGCAAGATAGATATTACCAGACTTCAGGGAAAAACCTCCTTACTCTTTTACAAATTGTTCTATTGAATCATATACAAAATTCAAAATGTTCCTTGGTTTAATGTGTTATCCAAGATACGGCTCCTCTGACTGTACAGTACACTCAATAATCACTGAAGCGTCAGCCGAGATTAGGATGGGTTATCACACACGATCAACATGAAGCAACTTCTATGACAAGAGCAGGAATGGCCACAACTGTGATCTTCTTGAAGTTAAAAAGCATGTTGACATACATTTATGATGCTGAAGCAGAAGGTTCCGGAGCTAACCAGTGCCCATGGATCCATTTCTCACTAAGATATCAAAGCTTACTTATTCATCACAGTACTGCTGGCAAGGTTGGAATTTGTTTGTTGTCTTTGAGAAGGTGGCAGTGGCTCTTCTTCGTGCCACGACAGGGAGCGCCAGTATACTGACCCAGAGACAATGGAGGAATGGCAATATATGCCTAACGCAGGGTGGTGTGATTTGAGGGGACCTTGGAGGTGATGATTGATCCATGTACCAGCTGCCCTGGTCTTTCCCGGTGATGGAGGTTGTAGGTTTACAAGGTCTGTATATTCTATACTTGGTGCATCTGCAGGTATTGCACAGTGCGAATGGGAATGCACTGGCAAGTTCACCTCACGGGTGTCTGGCCTTTCGCTGCAGGAGGTGATGACCTATTTTGCGGCTTCATTAATTGTTTTAAGTCAGGTTGCCACCATCAATACTGCTGGGTAGGGAAGTCCTACTGGAATTAATAGTGTAGTGACTTGGACCCGGGTTAAAGGTATATGGGGAACAGGTAGGGAGATGGAGTTGAGAGCAGGAAGAGATCAGTCATGATCTGATTGAATGGCAGAGCAGGCTCGAAGGGCTGAATTGCCCACTTCTGCTCCTAATTCCTATGTTCCTATGCTGAAGAGCAGTGCCGAATTGCTACAGTCAATGCCTCAGAAGAGAAGCATTGATGGAGAAAACACGATGAGAAAACAAATGTTCATTCCTATTTCAGGTGATAAGAAGGTTAGAAAAGAGTAAAAACAAGTTAGGTGCAAGAATTAAGTAAGGAAAATACCAACAAAGAATTGATTGCCTTTGACAAATCAGTTTGGTTTCTCATCTTGGAAGGCAAATTCTTCCCAATCGATTAATAAATGGGATTTCCTTGTATTGCATCGAAAAGGCCATGGTAAAGAACGATAGCGTGCTTCATAAAATATAAAATATGCTGCAATTTGCTTTGAACCACAGGCGTCAAAGTTGAATGTCACTATTGCACATTAACTTTATGAGCAACAGACAAAAGGTAATTCCCAACACAAGCAATTCTGTTGGGAAAGTATTTGCTCTCCGGAGTCAGCAGAGGATTCTATTAGGTATTGTTTTGATTTTATTTAGTTTTCCATTTCAATCTATTTGGTTACATAAAGTGTTTTCATGTATAAACGTTATTACATAGTTTACCAAAGATAAGTTCTTTCAAAAAAAACATTTTGAAAATTCACATCAAATGCACTGAAGCCCCACACAACAGTTCTGTTGACACAGAAATATGGTATAATTCAAATAACGTTACAAGTCTCAAAGAAAACAGGAGGTTGTTTATGCTGCTCGAGAATTTTTAGAAAGGCTTTAAATGATATAAAATGTCTAAATCAAATTAGGCTCCCAATCTCACTTTTTGCTTTTAGTGATCTAGAGACTGAAATGCTGCACTGCTGAGAAACTGCCATGAAAATATAACCCATTGCATTCCTTCAAAATAAATAAGCAAGGCCACCCAAATTTTCAATTAGTGTTAGTGTATAACACAGGAAATGGCTAGCTATCCGTCAAAAGACGCCCTAGGCTGGGTCGTGGATACGGAACAGTGACAGGAAGACTTCAAGCAGGAACACAAGCTCAGCGTGAAAATGGCTCGTCTCCAATGAAAACTGGATGCTAATAGGTTAATACATATTTCCTTAAAAATACAGCATTGACACCGCAGATGTGTAATTTAATTCTGACAAAGATTACAACCAAGCTCCCATTTTTCTTTTATTGAAACACCACCCAAAGGACTACATCAACACCACTTTTTTATGAAGGGGAGGGGGTAAAGAATAGGGCACAAGTAAGCTGGCTAAATATTTGAACTGCTGACTGTGCTGATTACTGAATTTCAAACTTATTTTAAACATAAATATGGGGGAGAACACACATTGCAGCAATCCTTACTGCTTTTGGGCACTCCTGCAGGGAGTGGGGTGGGGAAAAGAGAGAGAGAGAGAGAGATAGAGACAGGGAAAATAAAAAGGAAAGGTGAAGTGTTTCTTTTGCCGAGAAATAGAATGTGGCATGCACTGGCAGAAGAGAAAAATAAATCAAAAAATAATCCAAGTGGTGGTTTCTGTCCCTGTTAATCTGTACAGAAGGGCGGAAGAATAAAGTGAGGCTCAGCATTCCCTAAAGATGGAAAAAATGGAGAACAAAATCACGCAAGATCAAGTTTTCCACATCGCCTGGTAGCATTCGCCGCACTAATAATCCAGAGACTCAGCTAATGATCTGCGGACATGGGTTTGTCGAAGTCCACTACAGCAGCTGGTAGAATTTGAACTCAGTCAATAAACCTGGAATATAAAGCTCGTCTCAGTATTGTGACCACGAAATGATCATCAGTTCAACCTAGTGTCCTTTATGGAAGTAAATCTGCCTTCCTTAACTGGTCTGACCTACACGTGACTCCAGATCCACAGCAATGTGGTTGGCTCTTACATGCCCTCTGAAATGGCTCAGCAAGCAAAGGGTAGAGCAGCAAATGCTGGCCTCTCGAACAACGGCCACATCCCATGGAAGCAAAGTATTGTACACACCCCTGTCTGCATCAATGGTGCCAAGGAGGAGTGGGTTGACAGCTTCAAATTCCCAGGTGTGCACATCACCAACAATCTGTCCTGGTCCACCCACGTAGATGTTACGACCAAGAAAGCAGAACAGCGCCAATACTTAAATTTGGTATGTCCATATCGACTCTTATCAAATTTTACAGATGCACCATAAAAAGCATCCTATCTGACAGAGTCGTGAACACTGCCCAGTCCATCACATGAACCCATCTCCCATCCATTGACTCTGTCTACACCTCCCGGTGCCTTGGGAAAGCGGGCAGCATAATCAAAGACCCCTCCCAACCCACTTATGCACTCTTCCAACTTTTTCCATTGGGCAGGAGAATCAAAGGTCTGTTAACACGCACTAACAGATTCAAAAACAGCATATTCCCCGTTGTTACCAGGCTCCCAAACAACCCTCTAATGGATTGATCTGATCTCTTCACACATCTTCTCTACTGAGTAGTACTACACTCCTGTATGCTTTACTCGATGCCTGTGTCTATGTATTTGCATTGTGTATTCATGTTTGCCCTATGTTTTTTCATGTACAGAATCATCTGTCTGGACTGTATGCAGAACAATACTTTCCACTGTACCTCGGTACACGTGACAATAAACAAATCCAATCCAAGAATAAAGAAACACAAATACGGTTTTAAAATGGTGGTGGGATGGAGGAAGTGAGGGGAAGAAACAATTTAATAAACTTGCGATATCACCAGAACATTATCTAAGCCAAATATGGAAATTAAACGTGATCACACTGGCAGGACACAAGGTATTCAATGCTGTTGATGGTTTCGCATTCTACTCATCACCGCAATCTCCTGCCCTTTTTCAAAAAAGCATAAAATGACAGAAGTATGCAGTATAAGTAACGATTACAGAAGAAAGCCAATAATTAAATGATGCAGTGATATTGCTTATGCATTTAGACAGTTAAACAAAGTTGACTGGGTTTTTTTTGCCTTTGCAGCAAAATTATCAATTTCTATCATTTGATAGTCACCTACAATAATACTGAATTATTTTTCCACTGATATAAAACATTGTGCAAGGACATCTATAAAGAACATAAACGATACATCTCCTTATTGGTATTTACCCAAATACCTCTTACAGTAAAATCAAAAATAGTACTTCAGTCCTCCAAATGGCTAATAATTATTGCTGATACAAATTATTGTAGGACTTTGCAAGACGCTCCCAGTTATGTAACGAACAACCAACATCAGTCAACATCAAAGCATCTGCTACAAATGTAGTTCAGAATATGCCATGGTTCAAAGTAAGGCCACTATTACACCACAATTGTGAATTTTCGGAAGGAAATCCTTAACAATGCTTCGCAGCCCTTTCAACTACAAATGCATCCACAAAGGTTTAAAGCTCAACTATCACGAAAATGTATAGCGCAAGTTTAATAGGACCAAGTTTATGAGAATGACAAAATGGAGACAATATTAGCTGAGATGTTCTCTCCCATTTCATTTACACCCAAGACATTTAACAATGTAACAGTCCCCTTCACTTGGGATTGTGGCATGTAAACTCTAACTCCTTCAGAAATCAAATTGGTGAGCATGCAGGAATGTTCCAGTGGGACAAATAAGCAAGGACATCAGCCATCGCCCCTCACCAAAATTGAAATGGTTATTTTGGCAAAGTATCTCAAAACAGCTCCTCACTTGTGACAGCTTTACCAGAGAACAGGCAGCCTCAAAAACCTTCACCTTCCCTTGTGAAGAGCAGCAGCAAAGATCAGACTCTATTCTGCATAACTGGAAATTGAGCTTATCATCTTTTCAATTTATCCTTTAGTTTCAGCTTGACTTAATAATTATACTCTCGCCTCAGAAGGTTTGAAGCCCCACTGCAGAGACAAACACATTGCACTGGATTCTAGGCTGATATTTAACTTGAGGAATGTTGCATTCTTTTTTGGATGTCATAAACTATCCCATGACACTGTTCAAAAGAGGAACAAAATTCTCCCAGTGTCGCAACTAACATTCACCTTTCAATCAAAATCACCAAAACAAATTCACTGGTCATTTATCTCAACTGTTTTTTTTGATCTTCCTGCTGTTTTCAATTCCCTCAATGTCCTCAATCCACCCAGCAATCTTTAACCGTTCTACAACCCTTTGAGAAATCTGTAACTTTCCAATTCTGAACTTTAGAGCAACTGCAATATGAATTGCTTCGCCATCAGCAGTCATGCCTGAAGTTGCCTATGGCCTATGCTCTGGAATTCCCACCCTAAATCCCTATGCCCGTCATCCCCTCCTTTTTCCTTTACAACATTCCTTAAAATCTGCTTATTTGGCCAAGCTTTGGATTTATCTATGACTCAAATTCCTGAAATTAATGGGGAAGCTGACAGTGGGTTCCCATTGCTGCGAGGCTAATGATGGAATGGTTTAAACCTTCCTGCAATTTGTGGAAATTCACAATTTGTAGCATTTTCTTCCTCACCACATATTTTACGTGCACCAATAATTGAGACGGTCTGAAACGTTGTTACTTTATCATTAATTTTGGTCCTAAATGTAGTCAAATTTCTTTAAAAGAAGTTTAGGCATAAATTTTATTTCATTATATTTTACTTTTACATAATAATTTAGATGAATTAAGACAGCAGCATTTAACTCTTGACAATCTGAACTAAAATATGTCAAGAAAAAAATTGCACTAAAATTTGATTTGAGATATTGTATAATATATATTGTACATAGTGGTGGTATATGGAATCAATAGAGAAAAGAAGCTTGCATAGGGTGTGCATAGCCTGTTCACTTGGTTGTGTCATAATACAGTATTTACTATTCTAAATTACAGGGCAGTGGTAAATGTCATCCTGTAATTGCAGGCTCTAGCCACTAAGTGGCTCTTCAAAAAACGTTTCTGCAGTCTCCCTCAATCGCTTTATTCTAAAGAGATCAACTGCAATTTGTTAGATAAAATATAAGCTTTTTTTTTAAAAATAGCTGTTTTACTTTTTTAAATCACATTTAACAAGACTGGAATAAGAGCAGTCCAATGTTGTCATAAATGAATGACAAAAGATAAATGAAGGAAACAAATGCAAACATCAAAACTAAAGATAATAATTAAGGTGAAAGAAGCTCGTGCAACTCTTCCCCCCCCCCCCCCCCCCAACAAAAGACTTGGTCTGTCAACTCAAGTCCCCAGGTTGATACAGATAACTTGTGAGATGCATTATTCCTGTTGCATGGGAGGAAGAGCTTGTAGCTGGATTATTGTATAGTTTTTTTCATTACAATTCCTCTGCAACTCCACATCCGCTATTCTGTTTTAAATTACAAACTCCAAGTCAGATTGTACCTTGCTAAATGCATGCCCTTAGTCATCAGACATCCAAGTGTGCACCCTAGTGCGCGTGGGTAGACATACCATGCAACTCCATAACATGTTCCAAGAGGTGCTTAGGATTGAAGCCAACTCATGATTCCTCTGATACACACCATCATCTTTGCAGCTGCCTGCTTTGAACAAATGGAACAAGAACGACAAAGATGAGCACCGCTCTATTAAGCTCAAATTTGGGTTTTTATATAGCACTGCAAGTCACCACATTGCACTTGTGGAGACAGGTGCAAGAATTTGCCTTAAACATTTCTACTTAGAAAAAGGATAAGAAAAGACCACCCAGTCCCTCAACATAGTTAGCTTGCAGTCAAATGTGACAATGGCATCATCTCCATAATCATTTATTTGCCATCTCGAAGTCTATCAAGTTGTTGGAGCATGTTGAGTGCCTTTTCTGATAATAATGGACCACTAACCGACCAGCTGGTGAAAAATTATTCTGCAACCTTGACACTTTTACTCTTTCTGCTAAAGCTTGAAGGATTCCTGTGTTCTTCTCCATATGTAAAAAAGTATTGCCTTCAACTCCCTTTCTCTTTGCATGCCAACTTGTAGTTCAAAGTCACAGAAATGATTCAATGAAAAATGTGCTTTATTCAACCATAAAATGTTAATAAGAAATATCTTGCTTGCACTAATTTCATCTCACTCAGATTTTAGATGTTGCAAAACAGTGGAACACTTTTTCAAACATGTGGGAAACAATCTAAAAAAAGACAGATTATCATATCCAAATTATTCCAATACCCTAAAATAGTCCAATCTGAGAATATTTTGTAAAGTTGAGTTTACATTTCAAACAGCCTTACAGAAAGTAAGACCAATAATACCTTTGCAGTATCCCTGAGGCCATGTACACCATGCTGCCTCAACTTTATCATACCTTCCCCCATGTCCAAACAGCACCCCAACTCAATTCATTTTTTTTCTCTCGCAGGAAAACTCCCAACCACATGAACATGCAATGCAAATATACAGAATTGCATAAGATCCTCAATGTTAGCATCTGCTATTACAACCTCTAATGCAAGCCATAGTATGCCATACTACAAGAATGTAAACTTTTCATAACAGGAATCTAATTTAAAAACAGCCCTTTGGCTAGAATGCTGTACTGTAGGTTGGTAGAAAGGGCTTATGGTAGTGATTTCCCACACAGTGAGCATCCGATTTCGACCACCCTTTCACAAATAAATACCAAGCATATACAAAGCACTTCCCCACAAGGAGAAGGAAAAATTAGAAGCTGGGAATAACACTCTCATGCAACTCCAACATACAAAAGTGAAAATGTCAGGAACGGGTCTCCTGTTCAATCCCGGACGGAACACACATACAAAACAGGGAGAAAACAAAATAACTAAAAGAAAACGAAATACAAGTGGCTAAGCCAAGGAAGGTTCAAAGAGTTGTATTTCTAATCCTTCCTCTTTTAGCCACTATTTCCCAAGATCTGAACGAAGCAATTTTACTGAATACAAGAGACAGCTTAAAGGAATAAACTGTTATCCCCACTAATTTCTGGAATACTATTGCTTCCACAAATGGGATGTGATGTAATGAGGTAGAAACTGATGACTTTAGCAGCTTTCAGGGCTTCCTAAAGAATTTCACAGTTAATTAATAATTTTGGGAGTATACTCAGTTATAATGTAGATAAATATGACTGATAATTTGCACACAGCAAAAGTCCACAAGAAAAACAAAATAAGTTATCAATGTGATTTTGGTAGTGCTGGTTGAGGTGTAATTGTAGGCCAGGATACTGGGTGCACAGTCCCACTCCTCTGCTTTGAATAAATCAAGAGGACCATCACCACTCTCCTGACCAGCAGATTTTTCATAAATCATAATCAGAGTATGGATAACATTTACATTTATTACGAGTCTGTCATGGTCTTGGGGAAGGTTGTGGTGGGTTGGTGCTGGGTACTTAAGCTGCCACAGTTCACAGAGTAAAGGTGCTTCCAATGATATCAGATAAAGAGTTCTTGGATTTTAGTACAATGGCAATGAAGAAACAACGACAAATAATAAATAAAATGTTGTGTAGTTTGGGAGGAGCTTTGAGGTGAAGACTTGCCCATACTTATGCTGCCTTTAATGCTCTCAATGGTGGAGGTTGTAGGTTTTGGAGATGCTGCAAGTTACTTCAATCAATGCCTCAAGAGAGAACCATTGGGAGAGGAAATAAAATGTACTTTCAAACTGATACAGATACTAATACAGTTAACACAACAATAGGAACTGATCGTATGTAATATTGTGAAATCAGCACTTAGGCTCCATTATGACTTATAATTGTTTGTTTATTGTCACGTGTACCAAGGTACAGTGAAAAGTAATTTTCTGCGAGCAGCTCGACAGATCATTAAGTACATGAAAAGAAAGGAAAATAAAAGAAAATACATAATAGGGCAACACAAGGTACACAATGTAACTACATAAACACCGGCATCGGTGATGAAGCAACTAGATTGCTTGACCAAGGGTTCTACCCTGAGGAATTTGTGCATCAGAATCTGAAATAATGAGCCTCCAACAACCACATCATTTTCTATTGTCCCTGTTAAGACTGCAGCCACTACCGACGTTTCCAGTGATAGCACCCTCCTCATTGTTGGAGGGAGTGTTTCGGTGATGGGGTCAGAGGGAGGGTCATCTCGGCGATTTATGGGAGGATTTTGGAGGAGGATGTGGTGTCGCTGGAGGGGGTTAAGGCCAAGTGGGAGGAGGATCTGGGGGTGGCGCTGGAGGAAGGGTTGTAGAGTGGGGAATTATGGAGGATGAATGGATTGGATTTGTTTATTGTCACATGTACCAAGGTACAGTGAAAAGTATTGTTCTGCGTACAGTTCAGGCAGATCATTCCGTACATGAAAAGAAATACACAGGGCAAACATAAAATACACAATGTAAATACATAGACACAGGCATCGGGTGAAGCATGCAGGAGTGTAGTACTACTCGGTAGAGAGGATGTGTGAAGAGATCAGATCAGTCCATAAGAGGGTCCTTTAGGAGTCTGTTAACTGTGGGGCAGAAGCTGTTTTTGAATCGGTTAGTGCGTGCTCTCAGACTTTTGTATCTTTGGCCCGATGGAAGAAATTGGAAGAGTGAATAAGCCGGGTGGGAAGGGTCTTCGATTATGCTGCCCACTTTCCTCAGGCAGCGGGAGGTGTAGACAAAGTCAATGGATGGGAGGCTGGTTTGTGCTTCGTGTGATGGTCTGGGCGGTGTTCACGACTCTCTGTAGTACGGTTTTGGGCTGAGCAGTTGCCATACCAGGCTGTGATGCAGCCAGACATGTTGGACCTGCATATTAAATTGTTGAGGTTTGTGTACAAGGCCACCTAAATTTCTCTCCATACCAATGTTTATCAATCTTATATTACTTTTCGATCCTTCCTCCCAAAGTGAATGATTTCACACTTCTCCATCTGCCACCTTCTTGCCCAATCATTTAATCTGTCAGTCAATCTGTCTATATCTGTTGCCGCCCCTTCGCGTCCTCCACACACCTGTCTTTCCACCCTGGTTTTGTAATGTCAACAAACATGGATTGGATTTGTTTGTTGTCACGTGTACCGAGGTTCAGTGAAATGTATTTTTCTGCAAGCAGCTCAACAGATCATTAAGTACATGAAAAGAAAAGGAAATAAAAGAAAATACATAATAGGGCAATACAAGGTATACAATGTAACTACATAAGCACCGGCATTGGATGAAGCATACAGGGGTGTAGTGCTAATGAGGTCAGTCCATAAGATGGTCGTTTAGGAGTCTGGTAACAGCGGGGAAGAAGTTGTTTTTGAGTCTGTTCGTGCATGTTCTCAGACTTCTGTATCTCCTGCCTGATGGAAGAAGTTGGTAGAGTGAGTAAGCCGGGTGGAAGGGGTCTTTGATTATGCTGCCCGCTTTCCCCAGGCAGCGGGAGGTGTAAATGGAGTCAATGGATGGGAGACAGGTCCGTGTGATGGACTGGGCTGTGTTCACGGCTCTCTGAAGTTTATTGGGCCGAGCAGTTGCCATACCAGGCTGTGATGCAGCCAGATAGGATGCTTTCTAAGGTGCATCTGTAAAAGTTGATAACAGTTAATGTGGACATGCCGAATTTCCTTAGTTTCCTGAGGAAGTATCTTGGTGGTCGTGTCGACTTGGGTGGACTAGGACAGATTTTTGGTAATGTGCACACCTAGGAATTTGAAGCGGTTAACCATCTCCACCTCAGCCCCAGTGATGAAGACAGCGGTGTGTATGATACTTTGCTTCCTGAGGTCAATGACCAGCTCTTTATTATTGTTGACATTGAGGGAGATTGTTGGCTTTACAGCACTCCACTAGGTTCTCTATCTCCCTCCTGTATTCTGACTTAACGTTGTTTGAGATCCGACCCACTACAACCGTGTCGCCAGCAAACTTGTAAATGGATTGGAGCCAAATTTTGGCACGCAGTCGTATGTGTATAGGGAGTTCAGTAGGGGGCTAAGTACACAGCCTTGCAGGGCCCCGGTATTGAGGACTATTGTGGAGGAGGTGTTGTTGTTTATCCTTACTGAATGTGGTCTATGGGTGAGAAAGTCGCGGGTCCAGTTGCAGAGTGAGGAGCCAAGTCCTAGGTTTGACCCCATCTGCCAGTTGTAGATCGCTTAGCTCTATCTCTGTCTGCGTCTTTCAACAGTTAGCTGTTAGGTAGCCCCGTACAGCAGCCCTATGGCTTTGCATTTTCAGGTGCACCTGGTGTAGCTCCCTGCATGCTTGTCCATGCATCTCATTGAATTAAGATTGTATATTGAAATCTGCCATCCAGAGTACATCTTTTTTTTAAATATAAATTTAGAGTACCTAAATCATTTTTTTTCCAATCAAGGGGCAATTTAGTGTGGCCAATCCACCTATCCTGCACATCTTTGGGTTGTGTGGGCGAAACCCATGCAAACACAGGGAGAATGTGCAAACTCCACAGTTACAGTGACCCAGAGCCAGGATCGAACCTGGGACCTCACCGCTGTAAGGCAGCAATGCAGAGTACATTTTATGCTCATGCTACTCAGTGTTTTCACGAAGTGGTGTGAAACATGGAGATTCATCATCAGCAGGAGGACAGTAGGTAGTAATCAGTGAAAGCTTCCTTGCACATATTTGATCTGAAGCCACAAACTTAATGTGATCCAAAGTCAATGTTGAAGATACACCCAATGTCTATCCATCATCCTCCCCCACCACTACACTCCACCAAACTCTCTTTGACAGATCAGACTTTCTGCTGCGACAGGATACACCGAAAGATGCTAGCTGATAGATATGAAGCTGTAAATAGGGACGGCACAGTTACACAGTGGCTATGAAATGAAATGAAATGGAAATTGTTTATTGTCACAAGTAGGCTTTAAATGAAGTTACTGCGAAAAGCCCCTAGTAGCCACATTCCGGCATGTGTTCGGGGAAGCTGGAACGGGAATTGAACCGTGCTGCTGGCCTGCACTGGTCTGCTTTAAAAGCCAGCTATTTAGCCCTGTGCTAAACCAGCCCCAGATCTCACTGCTTCCTCACAGCATCAGGGACCCTGGTTCAATTCCGGCCTTGGGTGACTGTCTGTGTGGAGTTTGCACTTTCTCCCTGTGGCTGCGTGGTTTCCATCGGGTGCTCCGGTTTCCTACACGGTCAAAAGAGGTGCAGGTTAGGTGGATTGGCCGTGATAAAAAATGACCCTTAGTGTCAAGGGATGTGCAGTTTAGGTGGGGTTATGGGATAGAGCAAGGGAGTAGGCCTAGGTAGGGTGCTCTTTCAGAGGGTCGATGCAAACTCGATGGGCCAAATGGCCTCCTTCTGCAGGGATTCTCTGGTAAGTCTATGGCAGGCTACAGCTTGACTTATCTGTGGAATAGCTTTGCATTAGTTCCCAGATGTCAACAAGGAGAACTTTGCAGGGCTAACTGAGCTAAGTGTGCATTTGACCAAAAATAAAAACAGATTATGCTGGAAATGCTCAACACCTCTGGCAGTATCTGTGGAGAGAGAAACTCTCCAGGTCGGTGAGCTATTGTCAAACACCTTAATGATAGCATCTGTGAAGAATGAAACAAAAGTTGTCAAATCCATTGAGCATTTCCTCTTTTTATTGGAGACATCCAGTATCTGCAATCTTTTGCTTTTGCATTAGTGCATTTGACCTGTCCATTCCTAGGTTGCAGCCAGGCAAGCTGTGCAGATATTTTTTTTTCCTTTCTAGCACTCTTGCTAGATAAAGTCAAAGGGAAATTCATGTTGGGCTGGAGTGACATATAGAGGTCAAACCCGACAACGATGCAGATTTCCTTTCGTAAAAGATCAATTTCAATTTCTCAAACTGCGATCATGAGATCTGAGCTCATGCCCTGGATGTCAACTCCGACACCACAGCACTGCACTGAAGCATCAGCCTGGACTACATGCTGAAGCTTGTGCCCACAATCTTCTAGCTCCGGGGCTAAAAGCACACTACTAAGCCGAGTCCAATCCCTCACTCACTCAACTTCATCAGAGAGACAGGCATCAATAATAAATAATGCCAAATTATAAAGGATGCATGATTCTCCCAGCAGAGAGTATTGTCAAATCATGTAAAAATGCTATGCCGTGGCAGGGTAGCGTACCCTTACTGTGAAGCTTTTGAATGATTAGCATTCAACATTCCTACATCTCTCAGTATAATTTTTAGGTAGTGAAAACACTTTCAAAAGAATCCCACATTCAAAACTTAAAATTAAGCATAAAGTAGTATTTTTTCTGTATTGAGCAAAAGCAAGCTAATCTCACTATCTTTCAGGTTAAAGATAATCGAAATATCGCTTTTCTCTCAACATGCACTGTGTGAGATTCTATACTTCTTATTTCACCTGCTCTGAACGTGCATATAGTGGGGTTATGAAGATTCCGATTTTATATCATAGATCTTGAAACCATGAAAAATGTTCACAAGCTTTTTTCATTCAATTTAGTACGATAATATACTCTGATTAAAGAAAAATCTTTTCCCTCTAAACAGAGGTCCCCTCGCCACTTCCCAAAACAATTATAAAAATAACGTTAAACATGTTCAGCTGTTACATTCCAAAGCTCACGGATAGTTTGTTGTGAATTAGAAATCTCTGCAGAAAATTGTAAAATTTGATTCAAAAGTAAACTTTAGACTCAATACCTGAGCAAATTACATACAGACTTAGTAAATTGCAGAAGTAATATTTTGTTCCCATGAAGCAAATTTGTTTTTGAATCAAATCAAGCTATAAAACATAAAAATCTTAATTAGTTCTGTGGGTGACCTTAAAGTCACATTTTTGAGTCTCCAATAATCTATTTGAAAAAGCAAGGGAAAGATTAATATGGAATTAAAACTGCTATGGGGAAGGGAGAGGTGCAAGAACAGGTCTAACTTCAATGGTACAGCCATAAGAATAACTGACTTCATGGTGTTAGAAGACCACACAAGTTGTGTAAGTGACGCATAGAAGGTATTTAACTTGACGACCCAAAATTGAATCTGACTAGCTTACAAATCAGTCACCTTCTGAGAAACTCCGGCAACCGTAAGTGAAGTGTGCGTACACTTGACAATCTAATATTTCCCAAAGGTTAAAAAAACAGCAAAAGATAATCTGATCATGCTAAATATAAATATATCACGGGTCCAATATGACAAGTTCAGTACAGTTCCACATTGGGCTAAAAGTTAACATCTGCGCTAATCATGTTTCTAAATAGACCAGATGTTCCTGATTATTATTAAGAATGTTTTTAAAATTGTAAGCAGAGGTCATAGACCTGGAAACCAAAAGCTCAACAAAGAATTCTCACAGCGGCTATAAAACATAAAAAGAAACAGCAGGCATTTTCTTAACCTAAAGTTGGAAATGATGCTCACCCTTCAACTATATAGGTTTTGAGGTAACTGTCAGGTTATCCTGGTGGGTCTCATTCACATCATCAGATGGAATCTTTTCCTCAACCACAGAGCCTTACTGGCCAAAGTTTTGGAAGTTCTTGCTCAGTCCACAAGTTGGGAGTATTATGAGGAAACTGCCTGCTTCATCAGAGGCATAAAATACAGACTCAAGAGGTTTGGCTCTTGTTCGTCAATTCCAGAATGGAATTGATACTGCCCAGGTCACTACATCCACCCACTGCTCACTTCCCTACTAAAGGTTTGCAGCAAGACAGTGAGAAAAGAGGAGGGTGGGGAAAAAAATGGACATTGTCAAGATCAGATTTTATGGCTTATGTGCTAAACTTGTCATAAATATCATAAAACTCACAGGCACAAATTATCCATAAACATTTTTCCTCATTATAACACTGATTTCAAACATACAGAAAACGTCACTGGCGGTAAAATGCTTTGGGACATGCTGAGGTTGTAAAAGGTACTATATGAAACAAGTCTTCTTTTCTGGATAACATGCAGAATATTTGTTTTTTCATGATAAACTGTCAGGAAAAAAATAAGTCTTCCGGATATAGGTTATCCAGTTAAAGAAATAAAAACGGAAAATGCTGGATAAGCTCACCAGGTCGAGCAGCATCTATGGCAAGAGAAACGGTTAATGTTTCAAGTCCACATGATCTTTCCCTTACGAAAGGGAAATCATGCTTGACAAATCTAATGAACTTTTTCGAGAATGTAATTAGTAGAGTGCATGAAGGGGAGCCAGTGGATGTGGTTTACTTGGACATTCAGAAGGATTTTGACAAAGTCCCACCTAAGAGATTAGCGTATGAAATTATAACACGTGATTGAGATGATAGAAAACTGGATAGAAGCACAAATTCAGCATAAAGGGGTTGATATATTAGGCAATGCAGAGAGCCATGAACGGGTGATAAACATTCCAGGCTATATTATCTTTTGAAAAAAGAGCAATTGATAAAAGAGTAACAATATTGATAAAAGACAATTACCACAACATAAAGCAGGTCTTTCAGTCGGGGTGAAGTGGCAGTAAAAATACAATAAATAAAGTGAAGGAATAGCAAATGATAAAAGGCTTGTCTACAGATATCCTGATAATAATGATTTAGATGGGTAGAGATGGGGGAGTGGGGGGTGGGCAAGCAATGTATGCATGAGATCAGGGAAACATACAACAAAAAACAAGGTATTTATGTTGGGAGATTTTCATTTTTTACTTTTCACATTGACTGGGAGAGGCAGAACAACTCAAGCTGTCAAGGCAATGAATTTCTAGAACGTCCATGGGTCAGTTTTCTAAAACAATTTAGAACCAACAAGGGAAGAGGTCATAACTAAGAACATAAGAAAATAAGAACCAGGAGTAGGCCATCTGGCCCCTCGAGCCTGCTCTGCCATTCAATAAGATCGTGGCTGATCGTTTTGTGGACTCAGCTCCTCTTACCCACCCGCTCACCATAACCCTTAATTCCTTTACTGTTCAAAACTCTATCTATCTTTCCCTTAAAAACATTTAACAAGGTAGCCTCAACTGCTTCACTGGGCAGGGAATTCCACAGATTCACGACCCTTTGGGTGAAGAAGTTCCTCCTCAACTCAGTCTTAAATCTGCTCCCCCTTATTTTGAGGCCATGCCCCTAGTTCTAGTTTCACCCGCCAGTGGAAGCAACCTCCCTGCCTCTATCCTATTTATTCCCTTCATAATTTTATGTTTCTAGAAGAACCCCTCTCATTTTTCTAAATTCCAATGAGTGTAGTCCCAGCCTACTTAGTCTCTCCTCATAATCCTCTCAACTCAGGCTCCTCTCAACTTAGTGATGAGTAACAAACCAGACTTGTTTAACAATCGGACATTAAGGAAACAATTTGTATCTAGCAAGTTTTAGGTCTGACAGGGACAAGGGAGACTTTCAAGCTGAACTTTAAACAACTTTTAACTAATGCAAGCATCAGAGATGAGAAATAAATTGACCATATTAAAATGGACTGAATTGTTAATGGGCAAGCCTGCACACAGTAGAAAATATTCAAATACGTATCTGGCATGATACAAATCCAGTGCATACCTTAAAAAAGGCAAAGGCTCCATTTGTGCAGTTGAGAAATCATGATCAACAAATGAGGTTAAACTAAAAACCCAACAGAAAGAAGCGGAACACAGTATGTGAGGCCCAGGGCAGATGGCAACACTGAGGGAAACTAAGCTTCCAGCCTTCCAGCGAAGGGAAGGGAAGGGGGGCAGAGGGGAGAGGAGAGGATTGGGGGGGGGGGGGGGCGGAAGGGGGGGCTCATGTAAAAACCATTGTAAATAAAAAAAATGTATTTGTCAATATTACATGAAAAAATGAAATGAAAAATACACTTGAGCTGTTACTCTGTAAAAACTGGAAAATACCAATAAAAATATTTTTTCAAAAAGAGACAGTATCAAGCGAAAAGGCTGACACAAATGCAAACGAACAGGAAACCCAACAGACACGGACAGCTAGAAAAAGCAAAGGGATCCACAATAAATGTAATATGGGGTATCAAACATGAATATGATTTTTTAAAATTTGCACAGGATCCATAGACTCCCTACAGTGCAGAAGGAGGCCATTCAATCCTCGAGTCTGCACCAACCCTCCAAAAGAGCACTCTACTTAAGCCCACTCCCCCACCTTATCCCTGTAACCCCACGCATTGATCGTAGCCAATCCACCGAACCTGCACATCTTGAGGAAACCGGAGCACCCGGAGGAAACCCCACGCAGACATGGGGAGAATGTGCAAACTCCACACAGACAGTCACCCAAGGCAGGGATGTCAAGGCTAACAGCAAACTTTATTGTAACCATATTATGAGAGTGGCAAAGGGGAATGGGGTCCCATTAAAGAGTCACAAGCAAAAACTATAATGGATAATAAAATATGGAAGACTTATTCATTGAATATATTTTATCCATTTTCACAATGGAGGAAGAGGATTAAATATCAGTAGTACAAGGAAACCTAAAAATAAGTCAAGGGGACAAATTTAGTGGGTTTAATTCAATTTTTTTTTTTAAATACATTTTTGGAGAAAAGTAATGAGTCTTGGTTTCCAGCCTAGGCAGTAAAAGGGACTGTCAAGAGAGTTGCAGATAAGTTAGCCATAATTTTCCAAACTCTCTAAATTCAGGAATTGTGCCTTTGGATTGTAAAATTGAAATAGTCACTCAATTATTTAAGGGAGGGAGGAAAGTAAAAGTCAGCAATTTGTAACTTATTAGCTTAATATCAATTGTGTAGAAATTACTGGGATCAATCATCAGAGACAGTGATTTAGCACTTGGACAATGAGTCCACATGGATTTGTGAAGAGTAGGCCGTATCTATTTGAGAATGAATTTTTAAGGGCGTCACTCACATGGTGGGCAATATCAAGTGCCTTCTGGAGATCCATACAGATAAGATTCCACAAGAGATTATCGGCAAAAATTAAAGTCCGCAGAATTGGAGGCAAATTTATGAAACAACTGTTTGGGAGGTAAGAGACAAAGATAAAGGATTCATTCACTATGTGACAACTGTTTTTCCCCAGGGATCAGTATTCTATCCTGCACCATGTCCAACTCGCACATCATTCCTATGTGACATCCAGTCTCCCAGTGCCTCAAAATCTCATTGTTGTGTTTAAATCCTATATCTTTAACCTTGTCGAGCGCTAGAACTTTCCAATCTCGGCGTTTCTTTGCCCCAATCTTTGTCCATGCCCCCCCTTTTGCTTCACCTGTGGCACTGAGCCTTCCGCTGCCTAGGTCCTATTCCTCGAAATTCCCTCGTAAGCTCCTCTGGCACTCCAGCTCCTCTGTCTTCAATAGTTCCATAAAATCTTTGGCCAAGTTGGTGGTCACCCCTCTTAGACTCTCCTTCTTTGCTGAGCTATTCCTTACACTTCCTTTAGAAAAGCATTATAAAGGGCTAGTTGTTGTTGACACTAGATCACAGACTGTTTTTACTAACTACAGAATAGACAGCATAAAATGCTATGACAATCTTAAAATTTAGGATTTATAGTTTAGAACTTATAGGATCACCAAAAGCAATAATTTAACTCTACAAATTTGAGCACATAAGTTTTTAAAAATTGGGGCAGCACAGTGGCATAGTGGGTTAGCCCTGCAGCCTCACGCGCCAAGGTCCCAGATTCGATCCCGGCTCTGGGTCACTGTCCGTGTGGAGTTTGCACCTTCTCCGTGTTTGCGTGGGTTTCTCCCTCACAACCCAAAGACGTGCAGGCTGGGTGGATTGGCCATGCTAAATTTCCCCTTAATTGGAAAAAATGAATTGGGTACTCTAAATTTTTTTTTAAAGTTTTATAAAATTGAACTGCCTGTCACACATTCTGTGGTTAAACTCAAGATGTGGCCTTTTTGGAGGGTGCTAGTGGATGCAGAAGATTATCATATTTAGAAATATTTTAAAACATGGATTTTGGGTTTCATAAAGAGAGATCACAAATTTAAGCAGCAAATATAGTTAAACCTGTCATTCGATAACATCACGTGATAGTATAATTAAGAGCTTTTGAAATTGTTAAAGATTCCACTCATGTTAGCACAAAGTACATAGAGAATCATAGAATTTACAGTGCAGAAGGAGGCCATTCGGCCTATCGAGTCTGCACCGGCTATTTGAAAGAGCACCCTACCCAAGCCCACACCTCCACCCTATCCCCATAACCCAGTAACCCCACCCAACACTAAGGGCAATTTTGGACCTTCTTCTCAACCAAACAGCAACTTTTAAGTTAATTAACTAAATAAAAGACTAGACTTTAGATAAAAATGAAGCCTTATACTCCCTCAGTCACCAAACTCTCACTATAGCACTCAAATGCACTACATTCAGCACTCAGTGCAAACCAGGTGAAGGACCAGGTGAGGCTTAGAAAGGCTGTGTCAGCCAGATGTTTCATTCGGGATTTGATGATAGGGCTTGAGGGGTAGCGGTATTGATTAGCAAAAGAGTACGGTTCCAGATGGAGAAAGCGGTTGCAGACATGGGAGGCAGGTATGTGATCATGTCAGGGGCATTGGAGGGGAGGCTGGTGGCGCTGGTAAGCTTGGATGGTCCCAACTGGGATGATGTAGGATTTGTGAAGAAGGTGTGTGTGGCCATCCCCGACTTGGATTCACATGAATTGATAGTGGGTGAAGACTGGAACTTGGTGCAGGAGCCGAGATTGGACATGTCACGGCCGCGCTCGTTTGTCCCGACAGGGGAGGCAAAGGCATTGGCTGGACTAATGGCGGAAATGGGAGGGTGGACCCTTGGAGGTTTTTGCACGCAAGGGAGCGGGAGTATTCTTTTTTTTCCTCAGTCCATAAGGTTTATTCGCAAAGTGACTTTTTTGTGGTGGGGAAGGCGCTGTTTGCTGGGGATAAAGGGTCGGAATACTCGGCAATCGGGATTTTGGATCATGCGCCGCATTGGGTGGATGTGGTGTTGGAGAGATGTGGGGCTTTTGGCAGACCAAGGGTTCTGGGATAAGATTAAGAAAGTAATTGAGGAATATGTTGGGTCTAATTGTACGGGGAGGTTTCGTAGGTGGTGGTTTGGGAAGCTTTAAAGGCGGTGGTGAGGGGGGAGGTGATCTTGTTTAAGGCAAAGGTGGATAAGGAGGAGAGGGGTCAAAGGGTAATAGCTGAGATGTTGGAGATAGACAGGAATTATGCAGAAGACGGGGATCCAGTGAAGTTGGAAAAGAGGAGGGAGTTACAGGCGAGTTTTGAACGACTGTCCACAAGGAAGGTGGTGTGCCAATTGAGGCGGGCAAGGGGAGTAGTTTACAAATATGGTGAGAAGGCCATATTGGCAGGCAAGCTTTAGAGGGAGGCAGTGGTGAGAGAGATTGTTCAGGTGCGGGATAGGGCAGGGAAGTTGGTGGTGGCTCCAGATAAGATTAATAGTGTATTTGTGGTTTTTTTTGAGAGATTGTATAGGTCGGAGCCACCTGGGGAGGATCGGGAGATGCAGGAATTCCTGGATGGTTTAGAATACACAAGGTTGGGGGTGGGGGACAGAGCCATATTGGGAGGGAGCGATAGCGGAGCAGGAGATATAAGATGCGATTGGGAGGATGCAGTCGGGGAAGGTAGCAGGGCCAGATGGGTTTCCAGTGGAGTATTACAAGAAATTCAAAGATAAGTTGGCGTCGCTGATGGTGGGGATGTTTGAGGAGGCGATAGGGAAGGGGGTGTTGCCACAGACTTTGGGGCAGGCATCAATCTCTCTGTTGCTCAAGAAGGATAAGGATCCAACAGAATTTGAGTCATATAGGCCCATAACACTTTTGAACTAAGGAAATTCGGCACATCCACATTAACTCTTACTAACTTTTACAGATGGACCATAGAAAGCATCCTAACTGGCTGCATCATAGCCTGGTATGGCAACTGCTCGGCCCAAGACGGCAAGAAACTTCAGAGTCGTGAACATAGCCCAGTCCATAACACGAATCCACCTCCCATCCATTGACTCCATCTATACCTCCCGCTGCCTGGGGAAAGCAGGCAGCATAATCATAAATCCCTCCCACCCGGCTTACTCACTCTTCCAACTTCTTCCATCGGGCAGGAGATACAAAAGTCTGAGAACATGCACGAACAGACTCAAAAACAGCTTCTTCCCCGCTGTTACCAGACTCCTAAACGACCCTCTTATGGACTGACCTCATTAGCACTAGACCCCTGTATGCTTCACCCGAGGCCGGTATTATGTAGTTACATTGTGTACCTTGTGTTGCCCTATTATATATTTTCTTTTCTTTTCATGTACTTAATGATCTGTTGACCTGCTCGCAGAAAAATACTTTTCACTGTACCTTGGTACACGTGACAATAAACAAAATCCAAATCGAATGTGGACGCAAGGGTGTTGGCAAAGGTATTGGCAGGGAGGTTGGAGGAGTGCCTCCCAAAGGTGATAGGGGAAGATCAGACAGGGTTTGTGAAGGGGAGGCAGCTCTTTTCAAATATTAGGAGGGTATTGAATGTGGTTATGGAGCCGGCGGAGAGGAGGGAGACGGAGGTCATTGTGACATTGAACGCCATGAAGGCGTTTGTCCGAATAGAGTGGGGGTATTTTGAATGCAGTTCTGGAGCGGTTTGGGATTGGGCCAAGATTTGTAGATTGGGTAAGGCTGCTGTAGAGGGAGCCGAGCGTCCGCACTAATTATATGAATTCTGGATATTTTGCTCTGCACCGTGGGACCAGGCAGGAATATCTTATGTCCCTCCCTGTTGCTTGTGCTTGCGATTGAGCCGTTGGCCATCGCGTTGAGGAGTTCAGAGGTGTGGAGGGGAGGGAGGTGGTGGTAGAGAATAGGGTATCTATGTATGCGGACGACTTGCTCTTGTATGTATCGTAACCGAGTGGGTCGATTGCGGGGGGGGGGGGGGGAATTGGAGCAGCCGAGCCGAGTATTTGGGTATTTTTCGGGATATAAACTAAATTTAGATAAAAATTTATGAAATTAAAAATTGGGCAAACCAATGGCAGATGCAGTATAATTTGGATAAGTGTGAGGTTATTCACTTTTGAAGCAAAAACAGGAAGGCAGATTACTACCTGAATGGTTGTAAATTGGGAGAGGGGACCTGGGTGTCCTTGTGCACCCGTAGCTGAAGGTAAGCATGCAGGTGCAGCAGGCGGTAAAGAAGGCTAATGGTATGTTGGCCTTCATTGCGAGAGGTTTTGAGTATAGAAGCAGGGATATGTTGCTGCAATTATACAGGGCCTTGGTGAGGCCACACCTGGAGTATTGTGTGCAGTTCTGGTCTCCTTCTCTGAGGAAGGATGTTCTTGCTCTTGAGGGAGCGCAGCGAAGGTTTACAAGACTGATTCCAGGGATGTCATATGAGGAGAGGTTGACTAGGTTGGGATTTTGCTCGCTGGAGTTCAGAAGAATGTTGGGGGGGGGGGGGGGATCTCATAGAGACTTATAAAATTCTAACAGGACTAGACAGGGTAGATGCAGGGAAGATGTTACCAATGATTGGTGCGTTCAGAACAGTCCAAGGATTCAGGGTAAACCATTTAGGACAGAGACGAGGAGACATTTCTTGACCCAAAGAGTAGTGAGCCTATGGAAATCATTACCACAGGAAGTAGTTGATGCTACATCATTGATTACATTCATGAGGCGGCTAGATACAGCACTTGGGGAGAATGGGGTCAAAGGCTATGGGAGAAATCAGAATTGGCAGCACGGTAGCACAAGTGGATAGCATTGTGGCTTCACAGCACCAGGGTCCCAGGTTCAATTCCCCACTGGGTCACTGTCTGTGCAGAGTCTGCACGTTCTCCCCTTTTCTGCGTGGATTTCCTCTGGGTGCTCCAGTTTCCTCCCACAGCCCAAAGACGTGCAGGTTAAGTGGATTGGCCATGATAAATTGCCCTTAGTGACCAAAAACAAAAAGGTTAGGAGGGATTATTGGGTTACGGGGATAGGGGGGAAGTGAGGGTGGTGCAGACTCGATGGGCCAAATGGCCTACTTCTGCACTGTATGTTCTAGGCTATTGAGTTGGATGATCAGTGTAGCCACTTAAATTGGCCAACTCCCGATTCAAAATGGCGAACGGCAAAGGCTGATGGGAAAGTCAGCCAACAAGGCAGCTGCAGGTTTGCTGTGTATTTACCTCTGAAAAGGCCAGACAATTTACCTCTGAAAAGGCCAGACAATATCGATACCAGCGACCATCAGCATAACAAAGTAGCAGCCATCTGCATACTGATGAGCAATCCCCGGGAACAATAAGCAACATTTTGGACACACAAAGCAAAGCCAGACTCCTCGGCGCCAGCAGGAGCCAACACAAAGGAGGTGAACGAGCACCTAAAGACCGCCCATCGATCAGGGAACCGCTCCAGTATTGGAGAAAATCGAACCAAGTGATTGGGACAAAGTCCAATCACTTGGGACCAGGTACAGGGTCCAACCCAAAAGGCGGGAAGCCCCTGGGGACTATAAGAGTGAAGCCCCAAGTTCAAATCGCTCTCATCAGCTCCTCTTCACCTCTTCTTCCTGCCCGGGTCACCCAGCAACACGAACCAACATTGACCGTGACCGGTGCAGTGATCGTCGTTTAACGCAAGTGTTAATTCAACGCTCGCTACGAGACAGGCGCTCCCAGCTACCAATCCGTACCAACTTTGAATCCCGCAGACTCAGAACCCGAACGAAAGGCCATTTGTTCCCCTGACCTGGTGGGTCAGTCCAAAGTTAAGTATAGGCCTGTTAGTTGTAGAAGTAGCTTAGACGTAGAATTTGTGCATGAGTAGCGATTACTGTGTATAATAAATGTGCTTTGATTTAAATCTTACTATTCGGTGTATTGGATTATTGATCATCACTCAGACTTGAACCTCGTGGCGGTATCATAAAGATACCTGGCGACTCGAGAGCAAAGGTAATAAAACAAAGCAATTGAACCAAGGCAAAGTTAGCAACATCAGTCATGATCGTGATGAATAGCGGAACCTCCTCCTGCTCCTATCTTCTATGTATGTATCTATGTATGTGAACATTTTGTGGTGTCTCGGCCAGAGCTGGGGGTAGGGGTGGGGGGGCTACCATTCCGTAGGGCGCGATTCACTTTAGATATCTGGGGCTGCAGGTGGCACGGGATTGGGGAGGACTCCGTAGGTATAAGATTACTAGTTTGGTGGGGAGGGTGAAAGCTGATCTGACAAGGTGGGATGGTTTCCCTGTCGCTGGTAGGTCGGGTACAGGCAATTCAAATAAAATTTACAGTGCAGCAGGAGGCTATTCGGTCCATCGTGTCTGCACTGGCCCCTACAAAGAGCACTCTACTCAAGCCCATGTATCTACTCTATCCCCGTAACCCCCACTTAACCTTTTTGGACACTAAGGCAATTTAGCATGGCCAATCCACCTAACTCACACATCTTTGGACTGTGGGAGGAATGCGAAGCACCCGGAGTAAACCCACGCAGACACGGGGAGAACATGCAGACTCCACACAGACAGTGACCCAGCCGGAAATCGAACATGGGACCCTGGAGCTGTGAAGCAACTGTGCCAACCACTATGCTACCTTGCTGCCCAATGGACGTGTTGATGATATTTTTGTTTATTTTTTAGTGCCTACCAATCTTCCTGTCAACAGCATTTTAAGGAGGTTGAAAAGATGATTAGATTGGGGAGAGGGGGAGGGGGGGGGCGAAGGTGGCTAGGATTAGAAAGGTGCTGTTTCAGAGAGGACGGCAGTTAGGTCTTCCTAATTTACTATATTATTATCGGGCAGCGAATGCAAAGGTGGTGAGGAACTGGGTTAGAGGGGGGAACTCCCACTGGGTGAGAATGGGGGAAGAGTCTGTGCAGGGGTCAGGGCTGAGGGCGCAGGCAACAGAGCTGCACTCGATGGCCCCAGGAATATACTCATGGAGTCCGGTAGTAGTAGCAACGTTGAAAATCTGGACTTTGGCTGGGGGTGGGGCCCAGGGAAATGCCGATTCAGGGGAATCAGAGATTTGAGCCAGGAAAGTGGGATGGGAGTTTTCGGAGATGGGAGCAGAAGGGAGTCAGAGCACTAAAGGATTTGTTTCAGGGGGGCGGTTTGAGGGACTAAAGGAGCTGGAGGCAAAATATGGGTTGAGGCAGGGGGAAATGTTTAGGTATATACAGGTCCGAGATTTTGCTAAGAAGGGGTACAGAGCTTTCTGGTGGCGCAGGCCTCCAGACTGTTGGAGGAGGTGCTGACGACAAGGGGAATGGAGAAGTGGGTGGTGTCGGTGATTTATGGGGTGATTTTGGGAGAAGAGAAGGCACCCCTGGAGGAGATTAAGACAAAGTGGGAGGAAGAGTTGGGAGAGTGCTAGGAGGAGGGGTTGTGGTGTGTGGTGTTCCGGAGGGTGAATGCCTCAGCTTCGTGCGTGAGGTTGAGGCTGATACAGCTGAAGATGATGTATTGGGCACACCTCACAAAGGCGAGGATGAGCTGACTCTTTGAGGGGGTAGAGGATGTTTGTGAGCATTGCAGAGAGGGGGGCCCGCAATCCACATTCACATGTTTTGGTCCTGTCCAAAGCTGGAGATATTGGAGGGAGGTGTTCAGGGACATTTTGAAGGTGGTATACGTGAGCTTGTGCTGGGTCCTCTGGAGGCCATATTTGGGGCATCGGATCGGCCGGGATTGGAAGTGGGTGCGGAGGCAGATGTTTTAGCCTTCGCCTCACTGATCGCCTGAAGGCGGATCCTGTTGTGGTGGAGGTCAGTTTCTCCACCCTGTGCCCTGGCATGAAAGGGGGATCTGTTGGAGTTTTTAAACATTCAAGAAGGTGAAGTTTGAGTTGAGGGGAAGGATGGAAGGGTTCTACAATTCATGGATTTGTTCATTATGCACTTTCATAAATTGGATGACATCGAACATGGGGGGGGGGGGGGGGTCGATTTTGTATGTTGTTGGTGACTACGTATGGGGTAATGGTGGATTCCCGGTTCATTTTCTTTGATGTTTGTATTTAAAAATGTTGAGGGTTGTTTGGGGGTTGGTGGGAGAAAGGGATTGTTGGCCGGGATATTGACATTGTATTTGTTACCGTTGATTGGCTGTTGGTAGGTGTAAATTTGGATGAAAATGTGAAAGAGGAGGAAAATAAAAAACAATTTTTTTAAAGTTCATGGAGAGTGAAAGATGGGAAGTCAGCTAGGCGTGCACCACAATAGCCAAATCTAGAGGTAGCAATGACCCGGATGAGGATTTCAGCCATCAATGAGCTGAGGAAGGGACATAATCATGCAAAGTTATGGAGCTGAAAATAGATGGTCTTAGAGACAGTGCAGACATGTGATCGGAATCTCAGAGTCAAACAAGACCAATGTTGCAAACCATCTCATTCAGTTTTAGAGTTCGCCAAGGAGGGGAATGGAATTACTGGTTACAGGATGGAGTTTGTGGCTGAACTGAAGTCAATATTTACAATCTTTCCAATATTTAGTTAGAAGAAATTTTTACTCGACTAGTACTAGATGTCCGACAAACAGCCAGACAACTGAGGAATTAAGAGAGAGAGGAGGGACGAAGGAAGTGGGAGTGTGGCAGAGCTGGGTGGAGGCAACATACATGTGCTGGTTTGAGCCAACACAGTGGAACAGCGGTTGGCACTACTGCCTCACAGCACCAGGGACCCGGGTTCAACCTCAAGTGACTTGTCTGTGCGGAGTCTGCACGTTCTCCCTGTGTCTGCGTGGGTTTCCTCCGGGTGCTCTGGTTTCCTCCCACACTCCAAAGATGTGGAGGTTAGGTGGATTGGCTGTGCTAAATTGCCATGGTGGGGTTGCAGGAATAGGGCTGGGCAATAGCAAGGTAGGGTGTTCTTTTGCAGACTCGATGGACCAAATGGCTTCCTTGTGCACTGTAGGGATTCTATTCTATGTGGAACCCGACTTATATTTTTTTTACACACAATGTCACAGAGGAGCAGCAAGCATATCAATGAGAAATAAGAAGAGGTTTAGACTAGGTTCTTGGTATTCAGGGGCAACAATGGGAATAAGAAGCCGCTGGATCGACAAGAATGGAACTAGCGAGTGCAGACTGACTAAGTTAGACGATGATGATGCAATGGAGGAGGACAATATGATCAACCATGTCAAAGCCTACAAATAGATAAAGTAGCATTAAAAACATTACTGGTAAAACTTGTTCCTTTTGTACATCATGGTTAAGGTATTACAATTTTCTGTGTCTATGAGTCAACACACAGCACATGCAACACAATTTTCTCATCATGTCTGTCCCGAAGCTACAGTTATTTCTCCATGTTGGAATGATCAGGAAAACCTAGAACATCCAGGAGGCCATTCAGCCCATCGAGTCTGCACCAACCCACTTAAGCCCTCACTTCCACCCTGTCCCCGTAACCCAATAACCCCTCTTAACCTTTTTCGGTCACTAAGGGCAATTTATCATGGCCAATCCACCTAACCTGCACGTCTTTGGACTGTGGGAAGAAACCGGAGCACCTGGAGGAAACCCACACGGACACGTGCAGACTCCGCACAGTGACCCAGCGGGGAATCGTACCTGGGACCTTGGCACTGTGAAGCCACAGTGCTATCCACTTGTGCTACCGTGCTGCCCTCAAGACTCTTGTCAATACCTCCAAGTTAAACATTAAGAATAATTAAAAATGATCTTTTAGAGCAAGTGGTAATCACTTCATTTTATTAGGTGTATAGCCTCTGCGAGTAGCAAGCAGAAAACCAGCTCCAAAGTTACACAAAGTCACCATCAGTCTAAAAATGTACTGCTCCGGGTACACACCTTCTCCCCAGATATTAACATGCTTCACTGTTAAGATTGCATTAATTACGTGGATTTTATCATCTAATATAAATCGTTGCATTGGTGTTGGATAAAAAAATAACCTGGGTCATAGGAATTAGGTGATGTTGGCAATTCAGCCCTTCGAGTCCGCTCTGCCATTCAATCAGATCATAGCTGATCTCTCCCTGGTCTCAAATCCACCCCCCTGTCGGTTGCCCATATCCCTTTAACCCAGGTCCAGGTGATTGCACTATTAGTTCCAATAGGACTTCGCACTGCCTGGCGCTATTTATTGATGGTGGGAGAAAGACCAGACAGGCGTGAGGGAAGTGAACCTGTCAGTGCATTCCCATTCGCACTCTATATATTCTACACTTGCAGATACAGCAAATGTATAATATACAGAGATGGGCAAACAGGGTGTCTGGAGACTTTCCTGAGGCAGCGCTGGGCAAAAAGACCGAGTTAAACCATCTGCTGCGAATGGGGAGGGCCGGTTAAATTCGGGGCTGCAATGTCGCGGAGGGAGCTGAGCTTGTGAGCCTCCAGCCGGAGCCCGGGGGTCCCACTCTGTCCCCCATCTCCATTCACTCGGAAAGAGCCCGGAGGCCTGCTGGCGGAGAGGGCGCGCGCTCCGGGAATAACCGTCACCCCCTCACTCGGGAGCCGGCCTTCCACTTATCAACACACAGTTCACAGACCGACCGGTCTCCCCTCCTTCCCCTCACTCACTCACTCTCTCAGTCGCTCTGCTCCATCGCCGGGCCAAAGGGGAAAACAACATCCGGATCAGACTGGAAACTACCACCGGGGTCACGGGGGTCACGTGACCGCCTCAGGCGTGTGGGGCGGGGGGCGGAGTGCTGCAGCGTTGGAGGGGCTGTCTGGCTGCTTTCCAGCTGTGAATTTTCACCCTCTCCCTCAGCTGGAGGTAAAGGATACCGCGCTGCCTGTTGTTATTTTTTCCGAAGGAGAGTTATCTTCAGTGACCCAGCCCATGTTTATCCCTCAACCGGCATCGCGCGAAAGAAAACACCAGTCATCAAGGGATGCTCTCCTTGCCGCTTGTGGGAGCATGCTGTGCAAAAACTGGCCCCTGCAATTCCGCAGTGACTGGACCCCCCCCAGCTATTCACAGTGTATATTAGTGAGCTAGATGAGGGAACTAAATGTAACATCTCCAAATGTGCAAATGAGGCAAAGCTGGGTGAGCTGTGAGGAGGATGCAGAGATGATTCATTTGGATTTGGACAAGATGAGTGAGTGGACAAATGCATGATGGATGAAGTATAATGTGGAAAAATGTGAGGTTATCCACTTTGGCAGCAAAAACAGGAAGGCAAATTAATATCTGAATGGCTAGAAATTGAGAGGGGGAAATGTCCAATGAGACCTGGGTACACCTATCGCTGAAGGTAAGCAGGCACAAGAAATTTAACTGGACGCAGCACTGCCAAACTGCATTGCAGCATTTTAAAACTGTTGACAACAAAGTGGAAAGAAAAGGAAATGGACATGTACCTGCCAAAAGCCAACTCCACAGGGTGAATAAAATCAAAAGGAAATAAACAGTATAACTGTAGAATCTTAACAGAGGAAAGAAAGAGAGATAGCTAACATCAGTACTGCCAGTAATCCAGCAGAAGCAGTCATATATACAAACAATGTATGAGATATACTCTCCTAAAAGAAGCAGCCATTTTTTCACCTTCACTGAACTGGAAGACTATTTCCCAGACCTTAACCCGGTTGTGGTAATTATTTGCTGGATTTTCCTCATAAGGTTATTCCAAATTGGATGTGGTTCTCAGAGTTCAGGTAAGTGTAAGTAGTTGGGGACCAAGGGATGGTTTAATGTAAAATGATGTCTATAGTCATCACCAGTCATGAAGTATTATAGTCCTTTTTGTTTGTGTGTTTGTTTTTCTTTTAAGTTAATAAATATTCTTTATTAATTGTTCACACAATGACATGGCTGTTCCTCACTGGGTTGTACACTGTTCCTCATATTATACCAGAAAAAACTACACATTAATATGAACCGGTTCTTCCAAGTTACTCTTCTGGGTTTTGGGATATCCTCACATTTAACATCAGCGTGGTTCATAATCTGTTGAATTGAGTGGAAGAAGTTGTTCGAGGTAACAAGTTGCTTTTACATATCACCTTTAATGTAGTGGGACGTCCACGTTATTTCATAGGAACATTGTGAAACAGAATTTGACACTAAAAGCTGCAAGTCACATTTATATAGAACCCTTAGCATAATGAAATGTCTCAAAATGCCTGACAATAGGATCATCAAACAAAATCCCAAGACACAAGCAGATATTGGGCACGTATCCAAAACATGCTCAAATTGGTAGGTTTAAGGAGCTTCTTAAAGGAGCAAACTGAGGTGCAGCAGTTCATTGCAGAGCTCCAGAGCTTAGGTCCTCATCCAACTGGGAGCCAATGTAGGTCAGTGGATGAACAAGAGTTGATTGCGAGTTGGATTACGCGCAACTTTTTAGGATGCTTGACATTTATAGAGGGTGGAGGAGCATTCAAGTAGTCTAGTCTGGAGGGAACAAAGGTATTCAAGAGGGTTTCAACAGCAGATGGGCAGTGGCATCAAATCATGATTTTTTTTTCAGCTCACTCATAGAAGATGGTCCCATACTTATGGGCAATAGTCTCAAAAGACAGCATACGGATGAATTCTCTGCAGGCACTGAGCTAATTAATTTCCACAGCATCTCCTAGCCAGTCACATTTGAATGCATGGTGTCCTTTGAAATCTGGTAAATTGTTTAGAAATACTAAATCTGGCTTACAAGCATAAACTGTTCTGCCTGCTCGATAATATATTTGGTGAGGATTGGAGATGTTAGCCCCTTTGTAACTCCAGGGAAATAAATGAAGTGGTGATTCTGGAGGGCAAATACCATTTTGGCAAAACATTAAAGCACAGATTTTCATATCCAAAAAGTCCAATCCTTCCTGAATTTTATGATTTTTTCAATGCAGAACTCTGTAGGAGACTGGAGGGTGCCATTGATTTGAAGATTGTTCTTTCACCCAGGGATCTTGTTGGAATTCATCCAAACTAATAGCATAGAAGTCTCTTCTGCCTCTACCCAGTGCTGTAATTAGTACAAATACTCATTGGAAGACTTTCAACAAGGCTACAAGGATAGCTGACGTAAGAAACAAAAAGTTCACATTGATACAGTAGTTGTTTCTTTGACATGCACAGAAGCTTATTACTATGATTATCGGAGCTCTGCTTAAAAATTGTCAATCTACTCGGGATTCTATACCCATAGAATTTTCCTTGCAAGTTGTGGAATGCTCATTCCCCTACCATTGGACCCCATTTACTCAAGTTTAAATAATATGGCATGAATTGGCAAATCCATGACTTAAGTTTTTGCAGTACTAAAAATGTTTAACCAACTAAAATTGTGCAGCCTACCATACACTCACTGTTGTTTGTTCAACCCATTCATTGGAAGATTGGTTTTCAGCATTAACTGGAGTCAAGTGGGAAGAATCATCGTTTCCAATGACAGACCGTCTTCATTTTCCATTGGAATGCCAGATTGTTGACAGTGTTCTAGCACTCTGCAGACCTATTTCATTCAGATATCTGATTACTGAGCATGTCGCATTTAGCTGCTGTGGTAACGTGAGTGGCATAATGGAGCAGTTCTCAATCTGAAAGTTCACGCTACCTGAGCATCCACAAACTTGTGCCAGAGTCGGTGCAACCACAGACCTTAGAAAAAAGATGGCTTAGCATTTTAAACAGCAGCTTGTGGTACCTGCTGCTAGGGCATGAGGGTGGTTGGCTTCCATGTTTGGACTCATTATTTCACAGCAAGAGCAGATTCTCCTGTGGAAGCATGTTACAGCCAAGTGACAGTTTCACACAAGTGCAGAGCGTATGTGGGTACATTCTACATATTTACACTCTCATTGCAGACCTTTGCCAAGAATGGCTACTGGGAATTAATTGTAATAGCAGGACTCATGGTTCCACACCCAAATTCCTGATATGCACTTCTGTACCAAGCAAGATCATTTATAAATCTACCTTGTGTTTCTAGGTCAAGTCAGCTGCAGAGTTTTACATGATTAATTCCAGCAGTACCCTTGCACACACTTCAGGATCCCTAAGTAATAATGATTACTTCTAGGAGAAAATTTCAGGGGGAAAATGTTTTAAAGTGCCCTTTGTGTTCCTAACTGATCTATCACCTGATGAAACATTTCAGTCAGAATCTAATAGCTAAAAGTGTTACTGAACAGCCTGATTATATTCAGATGCCTCACTCTTGTAAGAAAAGTTTTGGACAAAACCAACTACGTTGCCTGAGGTTATTGGGTACTTGTTAGTGGCCATCACATCTTCTCTTTGATGTATGCCAATGTTTTTCAAACTTTTTTCCCGGGACCCACTTTTGGCAACCAGCTGACCTTCGCGAAACACACTGACCGACCTTCACAAAACACACTGACCGACCTTCACGAAACACGCTGACCGACCTTCGCGAAACATGCTGACCGACCTTTGCGAAACACGCTGACCGACCTTCGCGAAACACGCTGACCGACCTTCGTGCCACATGCCATGTTTGTTTACCTTTTAATGCGAAAGCGGAGCCTGCTTTTTCCTCACAATCTCACTTGAATCCAGTTCAGAGTAGCAGGGGGCAATGCGCATATCAGGTGCAGACTTCAGCCAGTTTATTGTGCCGTCTTCATCTTTGTGAAAACAGAAAATCCAACTTCACACATGTAGATTGTCATGAAAAGCACTAGCAGCCGAATGCGTGTGTTACTCAGCACTGGATACTCCTGTGAGATGCTACACCGGAATGGTGACAGCCTCAAAGGGTTTTGGTGACTTTTTAATGTTACAGGTAAGCTGCAGCAGTGTATTCTTTTAATTCGGAGTCCGCTCTAAGTCATTAGCTGACTCTGCAGTCCCAACCTGAAAAGGAATTTTTCACACCCCACTTCTCTTTCAAATTCTGAAACTTCTCTCATTTGCCAGTATATCCCTTCATATGACACACGTGGGCTTTGCCTCCTTATTTGCTTGTCACGATTGACAAAACCAGACCTCAAGAAATCATCTTTATACTTCTTTGCTGAGAGTTAAGTTTCTTCTTTCAGGGTTGTTAACCAGAGACCCTGGAGCTCTAACACTGTCTCTGTCCTGAGCAGCTCTCCAGCAGATTCTGTTGCGAGATTCTGTCCAATAGGTAAACTGCCTATTTGAATCTCTGGTCATCTCTTTTTTTTTAATAGAATTTACAGTGCAGAAGGAGGCCATTCGGCCCATCGAGTCTGCACCGGCTCTTGGAAAGAGCACCCTACCCAAGGTCAACACCTCCACCCTATCCCCATAACCCAGTAACCCCACCCAACACTAACGGCAATTTTGGACACTAAGGGCAATTTATCATGGCCAATCCACCTAACCTGCACATCTTTGGACTGTGGGAGGAAACCGGAGCACCCGGAGGAAACCCACGCACACACGGGGAGGATGTGCAGACTCCGCACAGACAGTGACCCAAGCCGGAATCGAACCTGGGACCCTGGAGCTGTGAAGCAATTGTGCTATCCACAATGCTACTGTGCTGCCTTCTTATTTTAGAAAACCATTGATCTTCACAGTTCACTTGCCTTGCTTGCCAGCAGCTGCAAAATCGAAGCAACTCTGCTTCCCGCTTTGATGCCAAAAGCACGTATCTGGACGGCGCTTCACGTCAATTCTACATGCAGGGTGCATAACCTACTCTCTGCATGCCGCTGCTGACCAGAAGACACCACACAGCCTAATCATGTATCTCCATTTAAAAGGCAGCAACCGCAATTATTGATGTAAAGCCGATAGCGGCTGTTGGGCACTTCAGCCGCGATTGGGACCACTGTGGAAATGGCGGTACCGATCACTCTGTGACCCTCTCAACACCCTCCCGCAACTCATCTTTGGTTCGCAAACCCTGACTTTGAAAAACCCTGATATATGCTATTCTGTTGATCAAATACGAATATGATTAACAGCCATATGTTAACAGCCAGAATTTTCAAAAGGCACTGGCATTTTCTGAAGAGTGGGAAGCAGCGGGCAACATGACTAATGGGCTGTAAAAGAGTAGAGGAAAATAAAATGAAGAGGGAAATCTGCATGGCAATAATGCTATGGATCAAGGTCAAGATAATTTAGCTTCAAAAAAATGTTTTGTTGCTAATAATTTACTTTAGATTTTCAGTCATAGTAAGCCACACCCTGAAATTTTGAGATGTCAAATGACATCTGACCGGCAACACCTCCATTTAAAATGCTCTCACTTGCCTCTAAGACCATAACCCTCTCTATCTCTGTAACCATCTCCAGTCCTACAACACTTTGAGACTTCTGCATCCTCTCTCATTCTTGCCTTCCCCTGCAATTTTAACCATTCCACCACTGGCAGCCATGCCTTCAACTGGCTCGATCCTAAGCTCTGGAATTCTGTCCCTAAATCTCCGTGCCACTCTACCTCTCTTTCCTTCTTAAGGACATCTTGAAAAAGCTCCCCCAGCTGTCCTAATGTCACCTTACGTGGCTTGGTACGTGTTTTATAGTGCACCTGTGAAGCACAGGGGCGCATTTCACAATGTTAACGATACAATACAAAATGTAAGCTGAAACAAATGTCAAATGTACCAAATCTGGACCAGTAGTTTCCTCCACGGGGGAAACCCAGAAGTTAGACCTGAAAATGCATCCTAACGTTAAGCCCATTTGGCCAATGTCAAATTACACCTCATTAGAATGTGTCTCAACTTAAAGTGAATGGAAGTTAGCAGAAAGGTGCCCTTAAGAATGTGCCAAACCCACAATATTTGTTGCTTCAAAATGATTAGAAACCTGAAATCTGAGCAGTTTTGAATTTTTAATTACACTTATGCATGGTTGACCGCACCATCCTCCTCCAACATTTCTCCTCTGTCATCAAGCTACATGGGGCAAGACTTGCTTCATTCCGTTTCCATCTATCCAGTTGTGGACAGAGAATCACTTGGAATGGCTTCTATTCCCACTTACACATCATCTCCTCTCATATACCCCAAAGAATGTTTCTTGGTCTCCTCCTGTTTCTCATTTACATGCTGCCCCACCTCAACATCGTCCGAAACACAATGTCAGTTTCCACGTGTACGCTGATGTTACGCAGGCCTACCACCCCTCTCGACTCCTCCATGGTCTCTAAATTGTCTGACTGCTTTTCCAACACCCGGCAGTGGATGAGCAGAAATTTCTCCAACTAAAGATCCAGCTATTGTCTTTGGTTCTGCCACAAACCCCCTTCCATAGCCACAGACTCCATCCCTCTCCCTGGTAAGTGTCTGAAGCTGAACCAAACTGTTTGCAACATACATTGTTTTTGACCCCCCCCAGGTCATCCAGCCACATATCCCCGCCATCACAATGACCACTTCTTTCCACTTGCTTAACTTTCCACCTTCACTTTCTCTTTCCACTTACTTTTGAGACCAACATTAAAACTTACCTATCTGACCAAGCTTTTGGTCATCAGCTCTAATATTGGGCTGGATTCTTCCGTCCCCCAGCTGCGTGTTTCTCGGTGGTGTGCCATTCACTGGCGGCGGGATTCTCTGTTCCCGCCGCAGTCAATGGGATTTCCCATTGAAGACACCCCATGCTGAAAACCCACGGGGTGACGCCATGCTGTTGGTGGGAACTGAAACCCCTTGGGATGTTTTGCTGTGTTTTTTTTTTAATTTAGAGTACCCAATTCATTTTTTCCAATTAAGGGGCAATATTAGCGTGGCCAATCCACTTACCCTGCACATCTTTGGGTTGTGGGGGCGAAATCCACATAAACACGGGGAGAATGTGCAAACTCCACACGGACAGTGACCCAGAGCCGGGATCGAACCTGGGACCTCGGCGCCGTGAGGCAGCAATGCTAACCACTGCGCCACCGTGCTGCCCTATGTTTTGCTTTGTTGAAGGCATGCTATGAATACAAGTTGTTATCATGTCATAAAAATGCATTAAAAGAGTCAGGAACTACAGAGCAAGTCTCAATGAGGGTAATTTATTTTAAATGCTCACAAAAATACAACAAATCCTCGGTAGAATGACTTTATTTCCTGCCTCGCCAGAAAGTCTTGTCACAATCTGAAATGTAATGGGATGTACTTGCATTTGAGAGCCAGAGATGAGGATAGTTTTGTGGGTGGAGATAAGTTCAGGCAGATGGCTTGATGGACAGCTACAAAAGATTGGTGAGTCTTGGGTATATTGTCGATCCATGCGTAACCCATACCCAAAATGCGGCAATCTTTTAAGCCACAAAATTGGTTTATGCCTCATTCCCACATGTCTCCATGTGAAAATGCAGAGAAAACTCCATGCCTTGATGTACAATAGATAGCTGGATAGGCGGGAGGGATCATGCTTTGTAGGTCTAATAAGAATGTTAGAATTCCCTTTGACATTGCGTGTAAGCTTTTTTTTTTTGAATGGAGTTGTTTTTGTCAGTGTGCCAGGAGTTATTTTTTATGCTCAATCTTTACTGCTCGGACCACCAAAGCTAACAGGAGAGACAGTAGACACAGTTTATTTGTTCCCATGAAGAGCAGCAATGGATCTGATGTTAGTGCCATTTGTGGTAGCTGCAGCAGAAAGCATTGCTTCGAATAATTTAACCAGGTTCAAGAATATGGGTCAAGAATCAAAGAAAACTGTGAATGTTTCTCCAGATACAGACGATAACCTCATTGCATTATAAACATTTCAAATAGTCGGGTCATTTTAGTTGCAGCGGTTTTCAGTTTCGCCTGGGCAGAACTGAGACATATGATGACAAAGAATATTTATTTCAGTGTTATTTTTCGAATCTGCTTTAGAATGTGTGACAATCATTCTTTTTCCATTAGATAACATGATTCATTCACATTTTCCAGCTGTTAGCAGAAAAGCAACTTCGAGTTTCATCAAAACTAATGAAATGTCATCGACCTGAAACAGTGGGCGGAATTTAGTGTCCTCCCCAGGGGCAGGTTTGGCGACAGGGAGTCATTTAATCGGATGGGAGGTTGGTGGATGGAGACCCCCACCACCTTCCTGCCTTTACTCTGATTAAGTCTGCAGCTGAAAGACTCATGGACAGCCCTCCTGCCCTTCGCCAATTTTGGCCATTGAGAGGGCAATTAATGTTTAAGGTTTCGTACCGCAAAATTAAATACTGAACACTTCTCAAAGTTCCCATTTTGAATTTAACTTCGCATAAAAGAGCAGAGTTAATTTCCAAATGTCCTAAAGTAGACACAATTCTGTTGACATGCTGTGCTAATGTACCAAAGGTTTGAGAATCTTGGGCCTCATCAAGATAAGCTTAAGAAACTAAAAATTGAGGGTAATACACAACAGGGTGTTGACTTACTTTCATCTAATTTATTACTGTTGCAAAATTTGGGAATTAAATCCCTATTTGCCACGAAGAGATTGCTTAAATGAAGGTTTTACAAATCCATGCTCCATCCTAGATTCACCCATGCTGTACCCTGTACCATCCTGTTTTAAATCGAGCAAAAGGTGGTCACACAGCAGGAGTAAAATTCCAAGTTTCCAATCATCCATTGTAACTTTGGCAAAAGAAAAACTATTGAAATCCCAGAGAAAAAGCATTACGGGCCTTTTATCATAAAGAGCCTTTACTGAAACCCAATCCTATGACTTAAGTTCTTCTAGAAATGATTTATTTCAGGATATTACTGTCACACTCCTTTTTGCTGTTGAAATTTCTTAATTATTAATTACATTTTTCCACTTAATTTGTCTGTATCTCTCATACCTCAAGCAATAATTAGAATTTTAAAAAAATATTGTTTGCCCGTTTATTTAGTACAAATGTAATACAACATCATATGGTACCTATGTATTGGTTTTAAATTTGCAGTTTACACACAATTTGTTGTAGCCACCTGAATTGGCCACGTCCCGACTTAAAATGGAAAACCGCAAAGGCTGAAGGGAAATTCAGCCAACACAGGCAAAGACTAGCAAATACAGAAATCATGTGTATTGAAACCTGTAAAGAACCAGACAGCACTGAAACCAGCAGCCATCTGCATAGTAATGCAGCAGCCACCTGCATAGTAATAAGCGATTCCAAGGCACAATGGCAACAGTTAAGGTGAATAAAGCCAAGCCAGACTCCTCGGTGCCAGCAGGAGCCAAGACAAAGGAAGGCCAACGGACATTTAGGAACCGCCCAACGATCAGGGAACAACTCCAGTATTGGAGAAATCGATCCAAGTGATCGGAACGCAGTCCAATCACTTGGAACCAGGTATGGGGTCCGCCCCGAAAGGCGGGAAGCCCCTGGGGACTGTAAAGTAAAACCCCCAAGTTCAAATCGTTCTTCTTTGGCAGGGTCACTCAGCAACTTGAATCAACCCGTGAGAGTGACCTGTCCAAGCTGCCGCAACAACCAAGTAAGTCTCCAGTCTACGCTCGCTACGAGATAGGCGCTCCTAGCTACAAGTCCATACCAGCTTTTGAATCCTGCAGACTCAGGACCTGAACGAAAGGCCATTTGTTCCCCTGACCTGGTGGGCCAATTCCGAAGCTAAGTATAGGCCTTTTAGTGATAGGAAAAGCCTAGAAAGTAGAGTTTATGCATGAATAGTGATTTACTGTGTATAATAAATGTGCTTTGATATGAATCTTACTAATTGGTGTGTTGAGTTATTGATCATTACTTGAATTTGAACCTCGTGGCAGTATAAAGATACTTGGCGACTCTAGAGCAAAGGTTAAACAAACAGCAAATTACGATTTAAGAGCCAACCAAAAGTTAGCAACATTGTATGACCGCTTCTGGGGTTAGGGGAAACAATCCAGCTCTTGCAGACTGTTTTGAGTTTTTGTGCCATGTATCATTCTTCACTGAACAATTCAGATCTACAATTCAAACTACATTTTTCCTGAGTTGCTTGCAAATGTCTGATTGACAAACCCTGCAGATAGTGTCATTTGCATAAAAGGGGTAGATGCTATTCATGGTGTATCATGGATCGGCAACGTAAAAGTCAGAATGGTAAGGGTGTATTAGCGACAGAATTGAACTGTTTCATAAATGTAAAGATTTATTTGTAGCCACTTTCTTAACATCTTTATTAGTATCGCAAGTAGGCTAATGTTAACACTGCAATGAAGTTACTGTGAAAATCCCATAGTCGCCACACTCCGACGCCTGTTCGGATACACAGGGAGAATTCAGAATGTCCAATTCACCTAACAGCACATCGTTTGGGACTTGTGGGAGGAAACCGGAGCACCCAGAGGAAACCCACACAAACACGGAGAGAACATGCAGATTTCACACTTAAAGTGACCCAAGCCAGGAATCGAACCCGGGTCCCTGGCACTGTGAAGCAACAGTGCTAACGACCACATGCTGCCCGTCAGATGATTGCCTCTAATTTCACCATTACAACTGTCACTCTGCTACTGCATACAGATTGATAAAAGAAGGACAAAACCAACATTTATATAGCACCATTCACAATATCCCAAATGCTTTATAGCCAGTCAAATACTTTTGAGTATTTGGTATCATGTAGGCAATGTTATTAAATGATGAGGTAGGCTCAAGGGACTGAGTGGCTTATTCCTGATCCTAATATGTATGCTCATAGGTCATTCTGGATTAATGAGATGAGCTGGGCTATATGACCTTTATCATCCATAATGATCTTGCGAATCATGGCTGGAATTCTATTTATTTTGTTGCTAATAAAGTTTAAGATTCTCAAGAGCCTTTTGTTTGTGAGTTTTTTGATGAATGAAATATCATGATAAAGTTGTGTTGCCTAGTAATATTGAAAATAAATTGAATTAAGCAGCAATCAGCAGAGTCTTCAGACTTGCTGATCAAGAAAACACGGACACAATTGTGAACCATTCAGTATTTGTCCTCTGGCCTGTTAAAAGTTGTGTTGCACAGAGACACCTGAGGGCTCCAACGCTTCTCACTGATGGTGAAGACCTACATTGTTCACTTATTTCACTTTGTTACTCAGGAGTCATTTGATTTTTCTAACCTGTGAGATTACTGATAAAATGGAATACAATTACACCCCTTGTATGAATTAATTATATTGAATAATGCCATGCACCCACTCAGAAAAAGGTCTTCTGCTTCCACAGAATGAAAAAGATCTTATGCTGTTTACTGGGTTACAAGAATTGAATCTATCCCCCAAATATGAATCTACTGTCACTATGTTGATATGGTGCAATGTGCAGTGTATGTTAATGAAGCAGCCACCAAAATCAGTGTTATCATCTGCACGGTGTTATAAATAACTAATGGAATATCTTCCTGTTAAATTAACAGTAGTACACAATGCTGTTAAGCTAAATTTGTAGTCTCATTAATTTACCAATCGTGGTGGGATCACCTATAAGGTGCACACAAACTAACAATGCATTATACTGTAACTGCCCTTGACATTAATGATCAATGCTTTATATATACCAGATGATATTTGTAAAGATGTCAACAATAGGCATTATAATTTTACTAGGATCTTTCTACGATTGCTTGGTGAATCTTGAAAGGGGAAAATATCATGCATGATTGAAGGGGATTACTGACGGCTGAATAAGGGGGCTGAAAACAGGAGAAGCACCAGAACCCATTATTTATGTTATCTATTGTTGTTTTCACTGTAAACATGCGGCTGGAAGGCTGGAGAATCCCGTCTATAGGATTACATTTATTTAACAGCTGGGAGTTTACTGAAAGGGCAGCAAAAATCTTTTGGAAAAATTCAGTACCCATCTTCAACCAAAATTGAATCACCGGTATGAATTTCAAGGCTTCAGACAGGAATTAGACAAGTCTATTGATTAATTTGTAACAAAATTTTAAAATGCAGCCAGAAAATGTATTTTAAGGACAGAAATGAAAGGCTGACAGATTAACTAATTAGTCAGGATCCTGTACATCCTGATGTACAGAAAGTGGTAATCGGGAAGGATGAGCTCACAATGTCACAGGATGTAGACACTGCCAGAGCACAGGAAGTCACAGCAGGCAGATGAAGACACTGACTACCCAAACGGCTAGCCTTCAGTTCAACCAAGAGGAAGGCAGCAGAGTTGTTCCAGTGCAGCAGAAACAGAGAGGAAGACTTTCAGGAGGTGTGGATCATCACATAAATGTATTGACAGAAGGAAATGTCCCAAATATGGGCAGCACAGTGGTTAGCACTGCCGCCTCACAGCGCCAGGGACCCAGGTTCAATTCTGGCTTGGGTCACTGTCTGCCTGGAGCCTACACGTTCTCCCCGTGTCTGCATGGGTTTCCTCCGGGTGCTCCGGTTTCCTCCCACAGTCCAGAGATGTGTGGGTTAGGTGAATCGGCCATGATAAATTGCCCCTTAGTGTCGAGGGATGTGCTGGTTTTGTTGTGGGATAATGAGAATAGGGCGAGGTGGACGGGGGAGTGGACATGGGTAGAGTGCTCTTTCGAAGACTGATGGGCCAAATGGCCTTTTTATGCACTGTAGGGATTCTATGATATGGATTAATCTGCAGAGCTAGTGGAAAGGCCAATCATTGAGCATTGTAATATTAATTAAGGGATAGAGGTCCCTTAGTGTCCAGGGATGTGCAGGTTAGATTATGGGGTTTCGGGGATAGGGCGGATGGACATAGGTAAAGTGCTCACTCAAAGGGCTGATACAGACTTGATGGGCCGAATGACCTCTTTCTGCACTGTAGGGATTCTATGTGCAGAACAATGAGAGAAGGCAATAGATGAGGCACAAGAGTCAGAACAACTGGGCGAATAGAGCGGAAAATAAACCAAACCATCCATACTGTGGAAGATGATGGTGAATTTGGGAACACTGTAGACATAGGAACCATACAACTGTATGAAATGGCTGGATGCCACAGTCCCCGGAGAAAAAAAATGCAAACAACCATTCAGATCAGGAAGAGGGTGAGACTAAATCCCACAACGATAAATATGAAAGTGAAGATTAACACCAGAGCGCAGGGTAACAGCATCCCACTCAGACGATAACTGGTCTTTCCTGAAAACTTGGAAGGAAATTATTATCCAAAGAAAGGTGCTCTGAAACTGAGCAATGTCATGATAATAGAATAGGGGGAACTGAAGTTCAGCAGCTGGAACAACCCAAATCGGGGGGACACTGAGGAAAAGATGTTTACAGATTGCCCTACTATCCTGGGGTTGAGCAGTTCTGAAAAGCTGCAGATTATCTCAGTAAACCATGAGCTAAAGGAGGGGACATTGAGGGTTGAAGAGAGCACCCCCATTGAAAAAGTGTCTGTTGATCAAATGCGAGGAAATGAAACTGTTCCCGTAATATTCCAATGAGACGGATGTTGGAAGATTACTAATATCACATCACTATTGACATAATAATGAAACTATTGACCCCCACCCCCAAGTAAAGTACCAATAGAATAGAACAAAAAGTAAAGCCTGAATGAGAGATGGAAGGAAAGGAGGTAATCGGCAGTCACAGAGCCTACACATTGCATAAATTCCATCGCGGTGAGAGAGAAGCTAAATGGATGGCTAAAATTTTCCTGGATCCCAAAGATCTTAAGCCATTAAGAGGGATCAGTACCCGATTCCAACACTGGAAACATCAATATCCATGGAGATAACAGTAACAACATCACTAGCAAATGAGACAACGGCCAGGAATCTCTGGTCCCCCAGCCACGTGTTTCACGGTGGCGCGCTGTTAGCTGGTGGTGGGATTTCTCTTCCCGCTGCTTGTCAATGGGATTTCCCATTGAAGCCACCCTACATCAGTGGTAAACTCATGGGCGGGGCTGTGCTGCCGGCGGGAAAAGAAAATCCCAACAGCTGGAGAATTCCGGGCAACATTTGCAACAACAAACACGATTCCTGCACGCACAGGACAGCACACACACATCGCCTGTGCAGCATGCCAACTCGCCACTTAAAGCAACGAATGCCAGATCTACGGGGTGGAGGCAAACATTTTACCAGCTAAGCAATAGCATGATTAATATTTTAGAAAAGATTACACTTGATAAAAGACTCTGAAGAAGTTCAATTTATTTCCAAAAGTCGATTGAAAATCTGCTTTAGTTTGTAAAGAATGACCGGAATTGATGGGGGCTTTGCATTTAAAGGAAAGAGGGATGTTATTATTGTTGTTTCATCTGTAAATATTTGTAAATAGCTGGGAACTATTTAAATAGCAGCAATGGGTGGCACGGTAGCACAGTGGCTAGCACTGTTGCTTCATAGCGCAAGGGTCCTGGGTTTGATTCCTGCTTTGGTCACTGCCTGTGCAGAGTCTACACGTTCTCCCCGTGTCTGCGTCGGTTTCCTCCGGGTGCTCCGGTTTCCTCCCACAAGTCTCGAAAGACGTGCTTGTTCAGTTAATTGGACATTCTGAATTCTCCCTCAGTGTACTTGAACAGGCACCGGAGGGTGGCGACTAGGGGATTTTCACAGTAACTTCATTGCAGTGATAATGTAAGCCTACTTGTGACAATAATAAAGATTATTATGATTATGTATTATGTGCAAGCCACATTGCATGGCTGCACAAGAGATTGGTGAAGTGGAACAGAACCAGTTCAATCTGGTCCTTCTGTGTACCAGGCAGCATGGCAAAATTAAACATAAGGAGCTTCAGATCTTTCTAAGCTTCAAATGCGAATATTAACAACATCTGGGAACCAAATGAAACTAGATCACACTGCAATTTCTCTCACTAGCCCTGCTTCTGAACCCTTCCAGCATTTTCTGTTTTTATTTCAGAAGCAGCTTAAATCTTTTGATATCTTCTTCACAGTTGATAGTCTCTGTCACTAACCCATCAAGACAAGCAAACATTTCGACCTGTTCAACTGGATCCCTTACAACTGTAAGATGTACATAATTCTGATGCTTCCTAGAGCATGTTACCTGTTTTCTTAGTCTGTGATCCACATTTTCTACTCTCCATGCGCACCTTATCAGTTAATCTTTGCAAACTGTTTTGATGTTGTTATAAGGTCAGTGTCATCAGCAAATCAGAGATTGTTTGAAACCTTGCCACATAAACAAACTCCTCCAATTTCATCTTTTCGTGCAAGATTCATTGCTGCTTCCAGCGCGAGATTAAATAAATCAGAAGACATGCATGCGTGTCTCACACCAACTGTTGATCTAAACGATTCCATCAATTCCCTATCCACTTTAACAGCACTCGGGGACTTCTTTTAGATATTTTTCTGTCGTTCTGACAGGTTTTTCATGAATATTGTACATCTTCAAATCAAATCTATATTCTTTGTCGCCTGCTTAAAATCTATGAATTTGTTTTAATAATGATTGTTGTGGTCTATAAATATCTCAAAAATCTTCCTTTTCAAAAACAGTGCATCTATTGGTTTGTATCCCAGTCTAAAAGCAGCATGTTTTTTCCAGCAGTACAACTTCATTATTCTCTACAGAGTCTTAGTAAATTCCCAGTGAGCTGATTCTCCTCTGTAATTTTGTTCTGTCTCTTTTTTCAACGATTAATACTATTAGCACCTTTCTCCAGTCTTTAGGGACTTACTCTCATTCACAAATGTTGTTAAATATCCTTTGCAATGTTTTCACAGTATGTTCCACACCCACCTGCAACAGCTCTGCAGTTATATCATTGACACCAGGAGCCTTGTTCCTTTCGATACTATTATTAAAGTCTTCCAAGAAATCCAGCATTTACTCCGTTCCAATTGTACAAGTTGGTTCCTTCAGTCGTGAATCCTGCACCGCGATCTTTACATTGCATAGTTCTAAAAAAAATATTGGGCGGGATTCTCCATTAGCCGACGCCAATATCGGGACAGGCGATTGGGTGGAGAATTGTTTCCGATGGCAAAATCGTGGCAGGCGCCAATTTGATGCCAAATTGCAATGCTCCAGAACTTTGACAGCGGCTTCAACACATTCCGGAACACACATACAGTAGCTCCGTATGCATATCATTAGTGGGCCCGACCCAGTATTGTCCAGGGCCTCCGCAATTCTCCGCCTCCGATGGGCCGAGTTCCCGATGGCGCGGTTCACCTGTGCTTTTAAAAATTGTGAAACCGGCGTCATGGCTGCTGATGGAAAGAGAGAGGGTACAGAAAGTGTCTAACTTCGCCATAGTTTGTTGACAGTTGTGCCACTCGCCGGGGGGCTTCTGTCAGGGCCGGGAGGAGTAGCGGGGGTTGGCAAGGAAGTGGGCTGTGGGGTCAGGGTGGACGAGCACGGAACACCATTGCCGCAACCGGCAAGGTAGCCATGCAGCTGCGCATGCCGCTAACAGCCCATTTTGAACTTAGTGCCCCAGGTCGTATGGGTGCCCTCTGGTCCATCAGTGCCAGGTTTTTGGTTGGGATAAGTGAGTATGGGGAGTGTAATGTGTATGTGCAGCTGCAACTGGTCAGCCTCCCAAGTCTCCATCACGTCAATGTTTTTCATTGGAATCGTTTGTGTTCCATGCGTTGCCAGTACTAGCCCCTCAATGGTAGCGGTGCCAGTTTTTCTGTCATCAAGCAGCACTTACTCAGCCTTGACCTGCTTACTGACGCTCAGTTTGGGTTCCGCCAGGGGCACACAGCTCCTGACCTCATTACAGCCTTAGTCCAAACATGGCTAAAAGACCTGAAATCAAGACAAGAGATGAAAGTGACTGCAATTGACATCAAGACTACATTTGACCAAGGGTGGCATCAAGGAGGCCTAGCAAAACTGGAGTCGCTGGGAATCAGAGGAAAAACTCTCCACTGGTTGGAATGACATCTAGCACAAAGGAATATAGTTGTGTTGTTGGAGGCCAATTATCTTAGTCCAAGAACATCACTGCAGGAGTTCCTCAGCATAGTGTCCTTGGCTCAACCATCTTCAGGTAGTTCATCAATGACCTTCCCTCCCATGTTAAGGTCAGAAGTGGGATGTTTGATGGTAATAACACAATGTTCCGCACCAACTGCATTTCCTCAGATACTGAAACAGTTCGTACCCGTGTGAGCAAGACCTGGACAACATTCAGGCTTGGGTTGATAAGTGGCAAGCAACATTCATGCTACACAAGTGCCAGGCAATGACCATCTCCCGCAAGAAAGAAATCTAACATCTCCCTTGACATTCAATGGCATTACCATCGCTGAATCCTCCACTATCAACATCCTGGGAGTTACCATTGACCAGAAACAAAACTGGACCAGCCATATAAATACTGTGGCTCCAACAGCAGCTCAGAGGCTGGGAACTCCGTGGAGAGTATCTCACCTCTTGACTTTCCAAAGCATCTTCACCATCTACAAGGACACAATCCAGATCAAAGCAACCCACTTGATTGGCACCCCATCTACCACCTTCAACATTCTCTCCCTCCACCACTGATGCACAGTGGCAGCAGCGAATACATTCCACAAGATGCACTGCAGCAACTCACCAAGTTTCCTTCAACAGCACCATCCAAACCTGCGACCTCTACCACATAGAAGGACAATGGCCATTAATGTATGTGAATACCACCACCTTCAATGTTCCCCTCCAAGCCACACACCATCCTGACTTGGAACTGTATCGCCATTCCTTTGTTAGCGCTGGATTAAAATCCTGGGACTCACTCCCTAACAGCACTGCAGGTGCACCTACACACATGGACTGGAGCGGTTCAAGAAGACAGCTCACCACCACCTTCTCAATGGCAATTAAGGATGTGCAGTAAATGCTGGCCTAGCCAATAACACCACATCCTATGACAGCTATCTTGCTATTATAGCTTATGCTTTGCAGTAATACTCTTTGCTATGAGTCAACAGATCATAGGTCAATGTTTTGAGCACATATTCCCAGCCACACTTTATTGTAGTACTAATTGAGTTCTGCACTGTAGAATGTGCAGTCTGTTGGATGAGACATCAAACGAAAGCCTCATCTGTCTTACATGCTGTAAAAGTTTCCATGACAGTATTCAAAGAAAAGCAGAAATGTTTTCCTGCCCATTATCAATAGCTCAATTGAAGTGGATTATGTGTTTTTTGTAACTAATTGCTTTTTCTGGGACCAGTGTGCAATTTTGCTGCTATGTTTCCTGTTACAACAGTGACCACGGGGCAATCCCACAGCCATGCTGTGCCCAAAAAGCAGCTCTCCGCAGTGCAACATGGCCATTGAAAGCCGGGAGACCCCGCTCCCGGGATCACCCTGCTCGCCACACATTGCGAGATTCACATTGTGATGTGAATCCCGCCCACAATGGGCAGGATCACATTCTGGCAAATTTGCATGTTAGAGCGAGACAGCTAGCCTCACTCTAATGTGCAGATTCCCGAGTTACCTGAGGCTTTAGGATTCAACCCACCCACCTGGGTACCCTGACCGTGCCAGCCTGGCACCATGGCATTTAAAAATGGTGTCCCTATCTCTCACTACAAAGGGGAGTTCCAGCAAGCGGAGCTCCCCACTGTAAAAAATTAGGCTACGCGCGGCTTTGGCCCCCTATTCAACACGAGGCGCATTGAATAACCATGTGTTTCTGCGGGTGCCAGGAAACACGCGGGTAAACTCGCTCACTAGGGGACTTTGTTCTCTTTTGGGTAGATCACACCCTACATGACCAAAGTAATTCATTGACTGTGAAGCACTTTGGGATTCCATGAGGATGTGAAAGGTGCGATATAAATGCAACCTCCAACTTCATTCTTTTTGTTCTTGCTTGTTACTCTCAAACAATCTTATCACAAGTTAACAGCATTTAATTTTTCGATGCTTCTTTCAGAGCCAATGGGTTTGGGATGGCGGGAGGGAAGAATTGCCGGGTTTCTTCCTCCTGATTGGAAAGATTACAGTAATGGACATCATTGAGATCAAGACTGGCCTTGGTTTTAATGCCCTCCAAAGTCAAATATGAAAGGCTACTAATTAAATACAGTCTTGTGGGGATTCAGGTTAAACTATGGCAATCGACAAAAAACTGTTTGAAGTGTAGGAAGTGACAGCATGCTCATTAGAGGACTTATATTAGAGTGAAGGCACGGGAAGGGGATGCAGGTGAACACTGTGGTGTCATGTGAATGTCCCTTCAAGAAATGTTTGTATTCTCAAATGTGTGGGTGGAGCTGGGCTGTGGCTCTGGGATTTTAGTTTAGTTTTTGAGCTGAGAGCTGTTTGTGGTTCCATGTTTTACTTTCAGCTTAGACAGTTGGAAGCTGCATTCAGACAAAGAAGGTTTATTTTGGTCTCTCGCTCTCTGTATGTTAAAAGATATACAGATCACGTGATAATTTAAAAGTGATAACTATTTTCTGTAAAGAAATCAAATCTACTGTTTTGTTAAAAGGGTGTTTCTGGTACTGGATGTTGTTATCAAATTGAGACTGTTGAAAGAGAAGTTATTAAGGATTATATATATAGAGAACTGTAGCTGTGTGGGGTATTTATGTGTGTAGTTGATAAAAATGCTTACTGTGTGTGTTTATAAAATGTTAACTGAATTCGTAGAATAAACTTTGTTTTGTTTAAAAGTGCTTAAGGCCTCTGTTAAATGACACCTGAAAAGTAGCCCTTGCGCTCCTCGTAACCAAAATCTATAAACTGTTGTGGGTGTCAGGTGAACTCCATGATATACTTTGGAGTTTTCTAAACCCTGGCCCATAACAGTGGGATACCACAGGGTTTTGTCTGGGACCAGTATTGCTTCTAATTTACAGAAATGGCCAATATTTAGAAACTGCAAGCAAAGTGATCAGATTTGCAGATGATATCAATTTAGGAGAGGTAATGGGAAAAGGTGACTACAGAATGAGTTGGAAAAGTTATGTAAGTCAAAAGAATTTGATGCAGACAAGTGTAAAGTTCCACAGGTATGTGTGACACGCTTGCTCCATGAATGGTGTTGAAACAGCTAAGGATGAAACTGAAAGTGACCCACAGGACTGTTCATAGTCTCAAATCTAAACATGGACAACCAATGCTAAGCAGCAATTAACTAAGCCATGTTCACCTTGCCTTCTTAGCGCTGATACATTTGTCACTGAGGATTAGCCTTGTGGATCTTCTTTGCAGTGACTAGTGCTGAAATGTCTCTGTTGTTTAATGGTGACTGGAACTGGATACATCATTCCTAACATATTCTACAGTTTTATTTGTGTGGTTCAAAACTTTTGAATTCTTGGGAATCATTTTCATTCCTATTAACTTAACCCCCGAGAAAGGGGAGGTTGAAATTAAAACAGGGAAACACTGAAAATATTCACCAGGTCAGGCAGCAGCTGCAGAGAGTTAACTTTCTGATTTTGGGTTCTTCAACCTGCAGGACCTTGGTTTTGTAGAAAGGGAGTTTGTTCTTTCCATTTCCGTTCCATGATGGATTTAATGAAAGAACAAACGAGTTGAGAAATTCTTCGAATTTTCTAAATTATTCTTGTTTTCAGACCATACTTCAGATTCCAAGGTAGGCATCTGTCTGGGTGAGAGCTCTGGAGGTGAACTCTGGGATCAGAAGAGGGATTTAACTGCTTGCAAGGTGCTCTTTTTCTTCACCGCAGGGAAATATGATACATTTGTACTATGCTGGTGTATTTGCTTCCAAGAATAGGGACAGAATAGGATGTGCAGGAAGTGCTCCCCCTCGTGTTGCAATGTAAATAAATGCAGCCACTTTTCTCAACTCCAATGTGAATCACCTCATACCTTCATATTTTGAACTGCATCTGCCACAATTTTGCTTGCTGATTTAATCTATCTTTTGTAACTTTTTATTCAGGGGAAGACAGTGGTGGTGTGGTAGTGTCACGGGACTAATTTTCCACAGGCTTCAAATCCCACAATGGCAGCGGGCAGAATTTAAATTCAATTAATAAAATCTGGAATTGAAAACCGATTGTCATAAAAATCCATCTGGTTCACACTAATGTCTTTTAGGGAAGAAAATCTGTCCACGGTCAACTTCACCTCCCTGCCAACTATTGAGGCTGTTAAGTGGTCATTGTTATTAACCCAGCTGCAGGCGGGCAAAAACATTGCAACCAGCTTGTCAGCTCCTGGGAGGGGAGGCCCCCCTATCAAAAGCACTCAGGGCAGTGTCATGATATGCACTCATGCACATAATGAGATACAGACAGGCAGTGACAGACACCCAGTACAGCCAATCAACACACAGGACAGAACACAACCAATCACCAGGCAGAACACTAGAGGGTGGTCTCCCACTATAAAACACACTCTGCCTCTTTCCACTGGTGACAACTGTAGTGACAGTCAGGGTGTATATATCAGTTAGCACCTTCTACACGTGGCTCAGAGCTAGTCTGGTCTAGACAGTTATAGTAAGCACGCTTAGATTAGTAGAGTGTCAAACCCACGGCGAACTGTGTGCACTGCTTAACAGTTCAATAAAGTGTATTGAACTAACATCGCAGTTTGGAGTCTACTTTCAAGTACAACCCCAGGGTGAATAACACGACATGGTACCAGTAATCTACTTTCTCTAAGTGGTTTACCTCGAGTGATTCCGTGACGACCAGCAAGTGCCTTCCAGCGGCATGGAGAAGATCCAGGCCCCTCCACAGCTACAGATCTCCAGCAATCTCGGCGCCAACTGGCAGGTCTTCAAGCAAAGGTTCCTTCTCTACATTGAGGCCTCAGGCCGTGAGGATGTGTCAGATGCCAGAATAATCGCGCTGCTCCTGTCAACTGCGGGGGACCAAGCCATCCAGATTTTCAACTCGCTTAATTTTACTGATGCCAGGACAAGACCAAATTCAAAACCATTTTTGAGAAGTGCGACAGTCACTGTGAAGTCGAAACAAACGAGAGCTTTGAGCGCTATATCTTCTAGCAACGCCTTCATGGTAAGGATGAACCTTTCCAATCCTTTGTAACTCATCTCCGCATATTAGCGCAGTCCTGTAATTATGTTGACACCGCTGATTCCATCATCAGGAATCAGATCGTGTTTGGGGTGCACTCCGATTCCTTGCAGGAGCAACTGCTCAAAATTAAGCACATGACCCTGCCAGTCGCAATTGAGACGTGTATAGTGCATGAGCATGCGTGAAATTGGTACTCCCATCTCAAATCGGCAGAATACGAAAAACTTGCCTCCCACGAGGCAGAGAGTATACAGGCCATCGCTCGGATGCAGCATCTCAGTATCGATGAAAGTGGCCAATTTACGCGCTTTTCCCGGGGGCCCCACTCATGCGCAACACGAACGAAGCGGCAGAAATCCAGACTACGCAGGTGCGAACGTCGGCTGACCGCACTGCACATGTGCGATGACGCACGGAGCGTAACGACGTCAACGTCATGACGTGCCCGAACTGCGGCACCGCCCACTTAAAGAGGCAATGCCCTGCAAAAGGCAGGCGATGTTTAAATTGCAGGAAGCCTGGACATTATGCAGCCTTGTGCAGGTCTGCACCACCAATCTGGCAGCAATCCCGCCTGTCAAGGCGCCGTTGTCCCCACCTCCACCTCTCAGGCCGTCGACAAGGACCGACGCAAGCCCCAAAGATTGGACTTATAGACATTTCTCTTGTAAATTTTGTTCTGTATCTGCACGCTAGACACCTCTCATGTAGATATTCATCCACTCGCCATTTAATGTAAATAGTTATACATGTAAATACAGTCGCATATGCTCCAAGCAACCAACATTTTTTTTTAAAAGGGGGATGTCATGATATGCACTCATGCACATAATGTGATACAGACAGGCAGTGACAGACACCCAGTTCAGCCAATCAACACACAGGACAGAACACAACCAATCACCAGGCAGAACACTAGAGGGTGGTCTCCCACTATAAAACACACTCTGCCTCTTTCCACTGGTGACAACTGTAGAGACAGGGTGTATATATCAGTTAGCACCTTCTACACGTGGCTCAGAGCTAGTCTAGTCTAGTCAGTTATAGTAAGCACACTTAGATTAGTAGAGTGTCAAACCCTCAGCGAACTGTGTGCACTGCTTAACAGTTCAATAAAACGTATTGAACTAACATGACAGTTTGGAGTCTACTTTCAAGTACAACTGCATTCAGTTGCAGTCCATGTTACCCCAAGGTGAATAACACGACAGGCAGAATTTACCGCCTGTTCATGCCGGTGGCATATTCTGGACCCATCGATGACGCATGGGTTTCCCGGCGACAATGGGTGCAGTCAACAGGAAATCCCTTTGACAACGGGGGGAACAGAAAATCCCACAGGTGGGCTGCCTCCGCCACCGATAAACACGTGGCAGGTTGGTTGATAAACCCCGCCCTCAGTGACTTGACAGCACGGTAGCATTGTGGATAGCACAATTGCTTCTCAGCTCCAGGGTCCCAGGTTCGATTCCGGCTTGGGTCACTGTCTGTGCGGAGTCTGCACATCCTCCCCGTGTGTGCGTGGGTTTCCTCCGGGTGCTCCGGTTTCCTCCCACACTCCAAAGATGTGCAGGTTAGGTGGATTGGCCATGATAAATTGCCCTTAGTGTCCAAAATTGCCCTTAGTGTTGGGTGGGGTTGCTGGGTTATGGGGATAGGGTGGAGGTGTTGACCTTGGGTAGGGTGCTCTTTCCAAGAGCCGGTGCAGACTCGATGGGCCGAATGGCCTCCTTCTGCACTGTAAATTATATGTAAATTCTATGATTCTATGATATGATTGCCATTGAGAAGAGGGGACGCCGCTGAGAACCAAAACCTGCCTCACTCTTCCCTGGTCTAGACTCTAGACCCACAGTAATGTGGTTGACTCTTAACTGCCCTATTAAATGGCCTAGCAAACCACTCAGTTCATGGGCAATTAGAGATGGCCAGCATTTGTTGCCCATCCCTAATTGCCCTTGAACTATGCAAGCAATGTCCACATGCCATGAATTAAAATTCCCATCGCCACTGTTGACGTTTCCACTTAACTTAAGAAAAATTAGATACAGAGCTATCCATGCTTTTGTGCAAGTCGTTTATAATTACAAAGAAAAGCAGAGGGCCCAATGCAGATCACTGACGGTGTGGGGGGGGGCGGGGGGTTGTTGGGGGCTTGTATGTTGGGTGGAAGTGGGGGCACCATAGGTCACATCCTGCTAATTTGAGTACATACCCATATTCCTACTTTGTGGCTCCTATCTCCTAGCCAATAACCCTAACCAAACCAATAGATTTCCTCCAGTTCCATATGCTCTCATTTTTGTTATCAGTAATTATGTGGAGCCCCACTGAATGGCTTCTGGAAGTCCATGTAATTACGACTGATAGAAACTGCCTTATCTACCATGTTAAGTACCTCTTCATAAAATTCAACAAAATTTGTAAGATTGTGACTAACCCTCTACGAATCCTGGCTGTTCCTCTCTGATCAGCTCATATTTGTCCAAATGATCAATCAATCCAAGCTCAAAGCATAATACTAAAAATAAACATTGGTTTTGTAGATTATGGAAGGCAAGTTTGACTTTGTTCAAAAGAACATTGTACGCTTTGAGATATCTTGTGTTCCTTATTCTGAGAAACAGAAATACCTTTCAAGCGCAGTGGAAAAAACTGAAGATCATTTCAGAAACTATACAATCACCTCAAATTTTTACTGAAATAATACATTGAAGTGCAAGAAATAAAGTAGAAATTTTTATAGCTGAATTTCGATTCAGCATCCACCTGTTTTAAAGAAATAACTTGAAGTCAGTCATTTGAATGATCAATTGAAACCGATTTCCCTTTATTGTGACACCTAACAGACATTTTAAATTGCAGTAATGCTTTTAAGTAAATAGCCTTTCATCAGTATGAAACTTCATTCTTTATTGATGTGAAATAAAAGGTTTTAATGTTATTCAGTATAAATATTTTTACTTTGTTTGCAGTTTTATCTTTCCACAGAGACTTCCTTTTCACGGCTTCAAAGATCTGAAACTGTTTTGGGAACTGCACAATACCATTACAGTGACGTTGGTGAAGACCACCCAGAAGTATAACAAATGGACACATAGAAATATACCTACTTAATTGTGCAAATCTGTCCATTTACCTCATAATAGATAATGTAACCTCTCGAGGACTTGTATTTCCCAAATATGACTAGTTAATAGGATAACTGTTTGATCAAATGCTGATAATACAATTGGCAATCTTTCTATCGCGCCATTCAAGGTCCACAGATGATTGTAGTTAATCAGAATACTATTGGGGCTATTTGTGAATGTAAACATATTACTTATCCTAATTACTCTAGAGAGAGTTTGTTATTGCCTAAATGCTTGGACAGTAATCATACAATCCTTTGAGAACCTCATTGCGAGTTATCAGGTTTAAGGATCAATCAACAGATATGTGTACTGCAGACCAAAACCTTTGTGATTTCAACAATTACAGTGGCTGGATATGGTTAGGGCAAAATTTCGGAACATTTTCTGAACTGCTACACACCAACATGTTAACTTGGGGAATGTGTAACTTCGGTTAAATATTTTACCGCTGCAAATTTTAAGCTGTTATCCATTTTCCGCAGCATTTACTTCACCAAAACTTTTACCGTCAGTTATTTTCATTCGTGTCAAATTAAAAATGCCAGTCTCTCCACTTGGCACGGTGGTCTTCAGTCAACTGCCTTACATTTTAATATGAGCGTTATTGTTTTTTCCATTTGTAGAATTTCAGAAATGTTGCAATGGTTGCTTGCAATTGTACCTCATCACTCAGAGAGGCTTAATTGAATCAATTACAAGTTAGTGATAAGTTGTGTGGGAAAATTAACCCTCTGTTTGCAAAATGTTCTAAACAGTGAATTGACATAGCAGTATAATAAATGCATATATTAGAATAATAAACTGGAGTTGATCCTAAACGTTACATATCAATTAAAGTGAACAGAAGTGAACTATTTTAGCAGAATCAACTGAAGAAAAATGCAATAGTAAAATCTATCGTTGCTTCAATCCTACACTGTTATTAACCCTGTATTATTCTCCCTCAAACATAAACACTTGTCAGTGAACTTTACAAAGAGGCCACTTTAGTATCCAGGTTTCAAGCTGCTAATTGTGCCTGAAACCAGCAGAATCCCCAGCAGGAGATGAGAGCTGATCAATGTGCCAGGAACCAGGACAGAAAAATAATATACCATAACAAGTAATCCAAATAAAACACTTCAACTTTTTAGAAATCTTTTCAGCAAGTTCAAAAAAAACCTGAATTGTTCAGAGCTTGATGAACTGCCATCTCTGCTAACAATTTCTGGTTACTTTTAAATGCCAACAACAAAGTTACGTTCCCTCTTCCTGCTTGAAAAATACACACACAGCAGTTCATTTTTAGTCCGTGTTGAAGTCTAATACAATTGGCTTAAGTTGACATTGCACAGGTTTGTGTATACAATATCCCAGTTCCTGAAGGGTGGAGGTCAGTTGTCTAAATAAGAGACATTTATGGAAATACCTTTTTTACTGGAAAATGTAACGATTTTAATTAAGTCTACCTTTTTAAAAAAGTGCTTACACTGTTCCAACACCTTTCACATCTTGTAAATGCCCTAAAAACCTTCAAAGCCAATTAAGAAGGTTTGAAATATGGCCTCTGCCACAATGTTGGCAGATGTGACAGCCAATTTGTACACAGTATAATCACACAAATAGCATTGAGACAAAATGCCATGTCATCTGTTCTAGTTAGGCTAGCACACACTCTCCACTATCCTCTTCCTTTTCTTCCCATAGTGCATTTGGATCTTTTATGTCCCCCTAAGGTGGGGGAGCTTGGTTTAATGTCTCATTTGAAAAATGGCATGTGAAACAGTGTTGGACACCCTCAGTACTCCACTTAAGTGTAAGTTTAGAGTACTGTATATACTCAAGTCTCGGAAGTGAATCTTGAACTCAAAGTCTGCTAATTTAGAGGTAAGAATGTTTCCACTAGAGATTGAGGGAAGGATTACTTCGCTCATATGTGGAGGGAAGGTGACCAGAGTTAGAAAGGTGCTGCTACAGAGGGGAAGGCAGGCAGCGGGTTTGGGTCTTCCGAACCTGATGTATTATTACTGGGCGGCGAATGTGGAGAAGGTGCAGAGCTAGGTCAGAGGAGTTGATTCCCAGTGGGTCAGAATGGAGGAGAGTTTGTGCAGGGGGTCAGGATCGAAAGCACTAGCAACAGCGCCACTCCCGACAGCCCCGGGGAAATACTCAGGGAGTCTGGTAATAATAGCTTCATTGAGATTTTGGAGGCAGGGTCGAGGGAAATGCCGATTCGGAGGAACCACAGATTTGAGCCCGGGAGGTGGGATGGAAATTTTCGGAAATGGGAGGAGATGGGGATTAAGACACTAAAAGATTTGTTTCTTTGGGGTCGGTTTGCAGAATTTAAGGAGCTGGAAGCTAAGTATGGGCTGGAGCAGGGGGAAATGTTTAGATACATGCAGGTTCGAGATTTTGCCAGAAAGGAGATACAGAGCTTCCCAGTAGAGCTGGCCTCCACATTGCTGGAGGAGGTGCTGACGACAGGGGGACTGGAGAAGGGGGTCGTGTCAGCGGTTTACGGAGCTATTTTGGAAGGGAAGAAGGCACCATTGGAAGGGATCAAAGCAAAGTGGGAAGAAGAGTTGGGAGAGGATATGGAGGAGAGGTTCTGGTGTGAGGTGCTCCGGAGAGTGAATGCCTCCACCTCGTGCGCGAGGTTGAGGCCGATACAGCTGAAGGTGGTATACAGAGCACACCTTACGAGGGCGAGGATGAGCCGATTCTTTGAAGGAGTAGAAGATGTGTCTGAACGTTGCGGGGGGGGCCCCGCTAATCACGTTCGTATGTTTTGGTCCTGTCCAAAGCTAGAGGATTACTGGACGGAGGTTTTAGGGTAATTTCTAAAGTGGTACACATGAAACTGGACCCGGGACCCCGGGAGGCCATATTCGAGGTGTCGGACCAGACAGGGTTGGAAACGGGTGCGGAGGCAGATGCTGTAGCCTTCACCTCGTTGATCGCCCGAAGGTGGATCCTGATAGGTTGGATAGCAACCTCTCCACCCTGTGCCCTGGCATGGTGGGGGGTCCTGTTGGAATTCTTGACTCTTGAGAGGGTTAGGTTTGAACTGAGGGGAAGGATGAAGGGGTTCTACAATTCATGGGCATTATTCATTATGCACTTTCAAGAACTGGATAACATCAAACATTAGTTGGGGCGTGTGGGTGGGAGGGGTGGGGGGGGTGGCTGTGTGTGTTAATGGCGACTATGGGTGATCCCTAATTCCTTTTTGTCATTTGTGTGAACATGCGGGCTAATGTTTGGGGTTTGCTGGGAGGATGGGATCGTTGTTATTGATTTGGGGATTGACATATTTGTTACTGATTATTGTTTATTGTTGGTGGGTGTAAATTTGGGAGAAAATGTGAAAAAGGAGGAGAATAAAAAATATTTTTTTTAAAAAGAATGTTGCCACTGTCAAGGCTGATCACAGCTTGATGAGATTTCTACTGCAAATGTTGTCTGAGACATAGTGAATATTAATTAATAGATTTTAAATACGCGTTCCACAAAGTGCAGGGTTTTTCAACGTGCAGGTCGTGACCCGCGGGCAGGTGTCAGGAGGGTCTCTGAGTGATCAGTCATGCCATTGCCGCGATGGTCCCAATCGCAGGAGAAGCGCCCAACAGACACTACCGGCTTTTAAATTGAGAATAGTGGCCGCTGCCGCCTTTAAAATGAAAATAAATGAGGCTGTGTGCAGTCCTCCGGCCAGAAGCGGCAGCAGAAAGCAGGCCACGTGTCCTGCATGTACACTTGGCGTCAAGTGCCCTCCATGTATATACTTTTGGCGCCAAATCACAAAACAGCTGCTTTCATTTTCTAGCTGCTGGCAAGAGGACTGCAAAGATGGATCATTTTCTTAAAAGTAAGAGACAGCCAGAGACTCAAATAGGCAGTGTATCTACTGGACAAGATCTCACAACAGAATCTGCTGGAGAGAGCTGTTCAGGAGAGCCCAGGGCAGGACAGAGCAGTACGAGTGTTAGCTCTGTACAGAGTACCAGGGCCTCTGATTAATTTCCTACAAAGAAGAAACTTAACTCAGGAACAAAGCAATATAAAACTATTTCTTGAGGTATAGTCTTGTTAATTGCACCAGGGAAGTAAGGATGCAAAACTCATGTGTTTTATATGTCGGGAAGTACTGGCAAATGAGAGGAGAAGTTTCAGGTTTTGAAAGAGAAGTGGGTGAAAAATTCCTTATGTGTTTGAGACCCCAGAGTCAGTTATTAACTTACTGCTGACTCCAAATTAAATGACTATGGGGTTTACATGACCTGTGATACCACATTAAAAACACGGCAAAAGCCCATGAGGCTGTCCGCACTCTGCATTAGCATCTCCCAGGAGTATCCAGTGCTGAGTAAAATGAGCAATTTTTTGCTATCGCCCTTCACGAGGACCTACATCTGTGAGGTTGGATTTTCCGTTTTCATAAAGATGGCACAAAGGAACTGACTGAAGTCTGCAGCTGATATGCGCATTGCCCTCTCCTCCTTTGAAGCTGATTCAAGTGAGATCATGAGGACCAAGCAGGCTCCCCATTCACATCAAAGGTAAGCAAATGTTGCGTGGGTCGCGAAGGTCAGTTGGTTGGCAAAATTGGGTCCCGGGAAAAATGTTGGAAAAACACAGCCTTCATCGAATCAAGTGGACAAGTTAGAATGCACTTAGTGGATTACCTTCGATTGATTTGATTTGAATCAATTTGAGAAACAAGAAATAGGAGTACACACTTAACAGAAATACGCTGAAGGGTATGGATGAATAGAGAAACCAAGGAGTTCAAATACTTTCAACACTCCCGACCACCCAGTCCCATCCACTTAATGTAGCACTTACCTTCTCCCTGGCCTGCCAATTTCACTGGGCTCTTTAAACTTAGCTGCTTTACAGCAGCTAGTGCAGTAAAAAAGGGGGTGGGCCTGCTTGAATCCATGGAGCTGGGCCTTGGGGGTGGGGTGCAGGGGAATCTTTTGATGCAAGAACCAAGCAGCTCCAGGCAACAAAGATTTGTGCTGTTTTCAATATCAGGTAAGTGCACATTAAGTTCTTCCAATTTCAGCAGCCCATCACTTTCTGACACGAGTCGGACGTTATGGCCCCATTATTCTCTAAAATGCGTAAATACATGTAGATAAAGCTTTAAGTAAGGTAAACATCATTTTTGGTTTTATAAAATGTGCGTACAGTAAAGAAAGATAAACGTGTACAAAATAATGGTACGGCCATGATTGTTTATGAGTGGTCCATTATAAAAAAAGATATTAAAGCCTTTGAAAGCATTTGGGAGGATTCATCATGATGGTACAACAGATGGGAAACTATAAATGTAAGGGGAGAGTTGAGGTCCTGGGACTATTTCTAGTGGAACAGAGAAGGTCCAGAGATTCAACAGAAATTTATAACATTATGATTTTTTTTTCATAAAGTGAATGGGAAAAACAGCTATTTTCTCCAATAAGCTGCCAATGATGAGGATAAAGTTAATTAGCTATAGTTTATAAGGAACCATAGGCATCAGTCTCTGATAGAGAGACAAGTGGTTACATAGGTGAAGAGGTGCCATTCGCATTCTTTAAGGAAAGGTTACAACCCTCCACAAATTACCACAGTCAATACAGGAATCAAACCCACTCCATTGGTGTCATGTGCACTGTGTTCTAGCCGCCTAACCAGCTGAGGACTAACAAGGCAAAGGAATATACGATGAATGGTCGGACGCTAGGATGTACAGAGGATCAAAGGGACCTTGCTGTGCATGTTCACAGATCTCTGAAGACAGCAGGGCAGGTAGATAAGCTAGTTACAAAGGCCTATGGGATTCTTGCCTTTATTAACTGAGGCATTGAATATAAGAGCAGGGAGGTTATGCTGGAGCGGTATAAAACGCTGGTTGGGCCTCAGCTGGAGTAGTGTGTGCAGTTCTGGGGCGAAATTCTCCCGAAAAGGCGCGATGTCCGCCGACTGACGCCCAAAACGGCGCCAATCAGGCGGGCATCGCGCCGCCCCAAAGGTGCGGAATGCATCTTTGGGGGCCGAGCCCCAACATTGAGGGGCTAGGCCGACGCCGGAGGAATTTCCGCCCCGCCAGCTGGCGGAAACGGCCTTTGTTGCCCCGCCAGCTGGCGCGGAAATGACATCCCCGGGCAGCGCATGCGCGGGAACGTTAGCGGCCGCTGACAGTTTCCCACACATGCGCAGTGGAGGGAGTCTCTTCCGCCTCCGCCATGGTGGAGACCGTGGCGGAGACGGAAGGGAAAGAGTGCCCCCACGGCACAGGCCCGCCCGCGGATCGGTGGGCCCCGATCGCGGGCCAGGCCACCGTGGGGGCACCCCCCGGGGCCAGATCGCCCCGCGCCCTCCCCAGGACCCCAGAGCCCGCCCACGCCGCCTTCTCCCGCCGTTCAAAAGGTGGCCTGTACTGCACTGTATCGTTCTATGTTCTATAAGTTTATTGGATAAGCATAGGGATGATAATGGCATAGTGTAGATTAGATGGCTTTTGTTTCGGTGGAGCGTAGGAGGCTTAGGGGTGATCTTATAGAGGTCTATAAAATAATGAGGGGCATAGATAAGGTAGATAGTCAACATCTTTTCCCAAAGGTAGGGGAGTCTAAAACTAGAGGGCATAGGTTTAAGGTGAGAGGGGAGAGATTCAGAAGGGCCCAGAGGGGCAATTTCTTCACTCAGGGTAGTGAGTGTCTGGAATGGGCTGCCAGAGGTAGTAGTAGAGGCGGGTACAATTGTGTCTTTTAAAAAGCATTTAGATAGTTACATGGGTATAGAGGGTTATGGGCCAAGTGCGGGCAACTGGGACTAGCTAAATGGTAAAAACTGGGCGGCATGGACTGGTTGGGCCGAAGGGCCTGTTTCCATGCTGTAAACTTCTATGATTCTAACATCGTGGGCCGAAGGGCCTGTACTGCGCTGTATCGTTCTATGTTCTATGTAGTTTAATCCACGCCGGCGGGACAGGCAATTTATCGGCGGGACTTCGGCCCATCCGGGCCGGAGAATCCAGCGGGGGGGGCCGCCAACCGGCGCGGCCCGATTCCCGCCCCCGCCGAATATCCGGTACCGGAGACTTCGGCAACCGGCGGGGGCGGGATTCACGGCAGCCCCCGGCGATTCTCCAACCCGGTGGGGGGTCGGAGAATGACGCCCCTGGTCACTACACTGTTGAAAGTGATTGCACTGGAGAGGGTGCAGAGGAGATTCACCAGCATGTTGCCTGTTTCGGCTATCAAGAGAGACTGGATAGACTGGGATTGTTCTCCCTGGAGCAGAGAAGTCTGAGGGGCGACTGATTGAGGTGTATAAAATTATGAAGAACTTAGTTAGGGTGGACAGGAAAGGCACTTTTCTCCTTAGTGGAGGCATAGATTGAAGGTAATGGGCAGGAGGTTTAGAGGAGATGTAAGGAAAAATCTTCTCTTCCAGAGGGTGCTTGGAATCTGGAACTCACTGCCTGAAAGGGTGGTGGAGGTGGGAACCCTCACAACATTTAAGAAGTATTTAGATGAGCACTTGAAATACAATAGCAACAAGGTTACGGACCAAGTACTGGGAAATGGGATGAGAATAGATAGCTTGATGATCAGCACGGATGGATGGGCCGAAGGACCTCTTTCCGTACTGTAAAACTCTATGAACCACCCCCACATCAAGAGAAAATCAATGTATAATTGTCACTAAGACAGTGAGGAGTGACGTTTGAAGAAATGCCTGTATTCAGAGGGTTTTTAAAGCAGCGAATGCTTTGTCACAAGGAATAGTTGATGCAATAACTACTTCACCTTTAAAAAGCAAATTCCAATTCAGGGGCAATTTAGCGTGGTCAATCAACCTACCCTGCACACCTTTGGGTTGTAGGGGTGAGACACACGCAGACATGGGGAAAATGTGCAAACTCCACATGGGCAGTGACTTGGGGTCGGGATCGAACCCGGGTCCTCGGTGCCGCAAGGCAGCAGTGGTAACCACTGTGCCACCCTCTACTTAATTTTTTAAGGGAAAATTTGGAGCAGAAGAGTTGCAGGAACTGGAGATAGCGAGTGTTATAACCCACAAGAGACCTAAGGGGTTGGAGCAATCAGTCTCCCCGTGAGTCTCGCCGAATATGAGCTCCCCTGTTAAGAGGGCAAGGAGCCCGCGGACGTTCATGGTTAAGATCAGTAAAAAGTCAGCCAGGTGTGGAACCGACAGAGCAGATCCGGCTGGGATCTGATGTATATTGTAAATATAATTGTTTTGCAATAAGCCAAGTTTTTCTTTTACCAACTCGGTCCGGACTTGTTTGTGGCCTACTAAAGTGATTAGCTTTGATTGCTCGAGCAATGATGGTCTGAATGAATGGAAAACTTAATGTTTCGAGTGGGCATTCATTTCAGACTGCTCTCCTGCCATCACTATTGCTGCTTCTCACCTGTGCTCCAATTAGCATTTCCTGTTCAAGCTCACTGATTGCTTTCTCCAGGATATGTATAGCAATTTTGCTCCAATGATAATATGTCATATAACAGGTTGACAGTCTGATATGCAAAGAGAGTCATGAGTTAATAATGCCCCTGCTAGACCCACTTGTTTGCGAGCCTGATAGTTCTACTTCCTTACTTGTAATCATGTTTACGTTCAACAAATTTTGAAAGTTGTGTTGTCTCTTGGGTCTTGACCTTTCTTGGAACAAGAATGGAAGTTTTATATAATATAAATTCCGCAATGCTGCTTGGCAATGTTGGTGAGAAGACCACATTGCGCTTTTTCTGTTTTGAGCCACATGCAATGCTGATAGGGCTGCACAGTAGCACAGGAGTAGCACTGTTCCTTCACAGCTCCAGAGTTCCCGGTTCGATTCCCGGCTTTGGTCACTGTCTGCGTGGAATCTGCACGTTCTCCCCGTGTCTGCGTGAGTTTCCTCCAGGCCCTCCGGTTTCTTCCCACAAGTCCCGAAAGATGTTGGGCGGGATTCTCCCAGTCCTGCGCCAGGCCGGAGAATCCCCGCGAACGGACCACGCCGCCCCGACGCTGGCACGTGATTCTCCGCAGTGCGGAGAATCGGCGCCAGCATGGTTGGCGCAATGCCGGTCGCAGGCCACTCTACGCTGTTGGCCTGCCGATTCTCCGGCCTGATGGGCCGAGCGGTCGTAGGAAAAGAGCCGAGTCCCGCCGGCACCGGTCTAACCTGCTCTTGGCCGGCGGGACCTCGGTGTATAAGGGTCGGGTGGCGGCCTGTGGGAGGGGGAGGGGGGTCCGACCCCGGGGGAGCCTCCGATGTGGCCTGGCCCATGATCGGGACCCCCCGATCGTCGGGCCGGCCTCTGTGGCTGGGGGCCTCCTTTCCTACACGCCGGCCCCTGTAGCCCGGCGCCATGTTGCGTCGGGGCCGGCGCGTTGAAGGAGGCAACTGTGCATGCGCGTGTTGGCGCCGGCGCTACTGCGCATGTCCTCGTTGGCACCGGTGCAACTGCGCATGCGCGGATCCCGCGGCGCACAGTTCGCACCGGGATCGGCAGCTGGAGCGGCTCGAACCGCTCGTGCGCTGTGCTGGTCCCCTGTAGGGGCCAGAATTAGATGTGGGAGCGGCCCGTTCACGCCGTCGTAAAACGCAATGGCATTTACGACGGTGTGGACACTCTGTCGCGGGATTGGAGAATCCCGCCCATGCTGTTAGGTAATTTTGACACTGAATTCCCCTTCTGTGTACCCGAACAGGCGCCGGAATGTGGCGACTAGGGGTTTTCCCAGTAACTTCATTGCAGTGTTAATGTAAGCCTACTTGTGACAATAAAGATGACTTTACTTTACTTTCCATACCTGCAATGACAGAAGAGGGACAAATGCTTAAATGTTGACTCCCTGACACATTTTCAAATTGAATTTATGTGACCTTGTACAGTGCTTGAATTTATTCCAAATGGCACTAACCATGAAGGGGGAGACGATACAATATTTGTCCCATATGCGACTGCTACTTACCTTTAAGTGGGTACATCCCCTCAAATTCAGTGTGCTATCTAGATTTTTCATATCCATTCTTAAACTAGCTGTCATTAGAGTTCCAAAGTAACACTGGGATCTCTCATTAATTATTAAAGCAAGCTAATCCTGAAAATTACAGGCGATCAGCTCAGTGGCTATCCTTACACGCAATTGATTTTTTTAAAATTCAGTTCCATTTTGCCAGAAGTAGTACATCTTTAAATGTAATCATGCAAACAACTGAGATCAAGATATTTATCAAATCTCAGTGATCAGTATGGTCACAGTTTCTTACACAATTTAAGTTCCATAATGAGTATAGATGGCTTGTAGTTCATGCATTTTTACTTTTTAAATCAGAAAGTAGTGAATTTTAGCGCTCATCAAGGTCAGTCTAGAAAATAGAGGTTTCTTTTGTATTCGCCAATATCACTTCCAGATCAGGCAGAACTTGGTTAGATTTTGACTCTTGACTGCCGTCCCAAAAACAGAGCTTAAATCCGACCTCATAAGAGCTCCCCTCCATTCTGACCGTTCCAATTCCCACATAACTCAGAAAGGCCTGAGCAGAAGTAAAGTTGTAGCTTAAAACCGATTTGCTAAACCATGGACAGTTTTTATGTGGCTGATCTGCATTGACTCATAAGATAGTTGAGACTCATTTCATTTAAATTATGAAAACCAGAGATATTCTAAACCCATGTGCTAATCCAATATGTTCAGTCTCTATTCATATCCATTTAGACATATACACAAAACAAATTTAAATCCTGTATTTACATTTATATGTAGTTAATGATTTTATAGAAAGATGTGTGAACTCTTTATTTCTGGTATGTTTATGATAACCAATAATTGCCGTCAAATCTGAGCACCGAACCAGTTTCCAGTTTGCACTTGGACAGCAGATCGCACACGCTGGTCCAGTGCAGGGCAAGACGTACTGTCAGCTGGGGATGTGCTTCTCTTTGTGATCCTGCCTCAAGTTAGGTGGAAGACTAATGGAAACCACTGGAAATCAGGAGATGAGGCCTACTGCCATGGCACACTATTTCTCTGCCTCAGCCAGAAATACCATTGGTTTCCCCCTTCGCCGCTTGGCATGTGTGAATGTTGGGAAGGTTTTAGGGTCCAGCAAGCTGCTGGGTTCCTTATTTATTATTGCAGCTTTCCTTGACATGTGTTCGAAGAAGAGGGTCGACCAGCAAAAAGCGTGACTGAGATCTCCTGTCTGAGGTCTTCAATCAAATCAGGGCTGCAATCTTGGTCACTGATTTGTTATGCTCTAGGTGAAGCATAAGCGGCTTCCTTGTGGTGCACTTGACAAAGGAAGGTTCAGATGTGGAGATAACTTCAACACGTTTATTAAACTATTTATACTTCTATTGTTCGACACTACTGCTAATCCTACTATAGCTACCCAGACTGACTAACCAGTTGCTGCAATCCATGTGGTGGGAGTGATATTGAATCAACCCTGTGTCTGTACTCACTGACTGTCTCCACTGGAAAGAGGCCGATCATGTGTGTGGTGTCTTTTATATATTGGTTGGTGTAATGCCCTCATGTGGTCGTGTCACCTCTGTGTGTATCGTGAATGTCCATTGGTCGTGTCCTATCTAACTGATCTATTAGTTGAGTGTGTGTGTGTGATGTCTCTGGTGCACCCTCTATTGTCTAGCTAGCCTACATGTATTTACATTGATGCACATCACCACAGTCACCTTTAAGGTTTCTCTACTTTTGGTACTAGTTTCATTATGCTCCTCGTGTACAGCTGGCCCAAGAAAGAACTGGCTTGGGATCACAATGAACTCAGGAGGGTGGACAGAGCTTTCAACAATTAATGGTGTGGGAGCTGGCCAGTAGTGGACAGCAGTATGTTGTAAGGCTGAAAAAGCAGAGGAGACTGAAAGGGAGGCCCTACAAGGGTGTGAAGTGCAATTGCAGTTGCTAGAGTACATGAGGCTCTTTAACTTGAAGCGTTCATCTCTTAAGGCCCCTCACTGCCCTTATTCTGCAAAGGATGCAATTTGAAAATAACTGACATTCTTTGTGTCTCTAGTATGTTCAACAAGTTTGCCTAGCCTCCAGCTTATTGCTCCCCCGCTTAATTCACTCTCACCCTCACTGTGTGACAATGCTGCCATTTGCAATGGCTGCAACACTGCAGCCACCACTCAACCGTCTGAGTTCCTGCCTCCTGATAGCTGAGGAGGACCTGAAGCTCCATCCCTCACATGCACCCCTGGATAACTCCAAAAATCTCTGAAACGTCTCTTAATTGACTTCTTAACAGGTTCAATTGCTTGCCTTTCATCATCAGTCACAGTTCCCACCAACCTTGCCAGTACCTTCACCAGCAGCGGGACATGTTAGGCTTCTGTCCCTTGCTTATCACCCCCAAGTGTGAGAAAATTGTGCCCTTCATATTTGTGCTGTCTGTTTGAAAGAGCCGTCCAATTAATTCCACTCCACTGCTCTGTCCAAGCAGCTCTGTAAATTTCATTCTGATATGTATGTACACAAGTGCGTGTACAAGTGTGTATACAATTTCGTTTGGAAATGTGTTGTTGAATCTGCTTCCTTCAGTTTCTCGGGCAGTGCATTCTACATCATGACAACTTGTTATGTAAAAATACTTCTCCATTTTTCCCTGGAATTTTCGTGGGAGAACAGCACAACAGTATTATTAGAAATGCAAAGTTTCAGCCCTTAACATTCTTCCTAAAGTTTAATGACCAGAATTGCACATTGGACTCTAGTTAAGACCTACCAAGTGATTTATAACAATTTTGCTTTTATACTCTGTCTCTATTTATGAAGCCAAAGATCCCCAATGCTTCAACAACCTTCTGAACTTGTCCTGATACTTCCAAAGATTTGTGACCACAGAGGTATCTTGTATTTGCACCTCATTTAAAATTGTACCGTTCAGTTTATATTGGCCTACTGTAAATGATGTAAAACAATTCTCCCTGAAGAGACTTGAAGCTTCGTAATGCATTGTTATCTAAAAAGGCATTATTTGTTTCAGATCTTTTGTAAAGGGGATGAGGCAGATTGTATTTAAATTTCTCTGTGCGATAATAGTAACAAGTGCATTGACACATTCCTATTATAAATAACCCGAGTGCCTTTAAAAAATAGGAGGTAAGGAAATGTCATGATAATGTATCCATGACGAATATTGCACAGCGGGATTTCAAGCCATTGCTGTTCCAGGTTCCCTTTTCCTTTTTGGCAGATTGTTAGATTTCTTTTTCTCATGGACTTGCAGCCAACAATGAGGATGTCAATCTTATAAATAATGTGTTCAAATCCTGTTCACCTCCTGGAAATTCCAAAGTGGCCGCATGAACCCTGGTTGATACATTTCCTTCCTATTTCAAAGCTTTAGAGTGGGTCCAATTGGCTTTGTACCATGAAAGCCTTTAAAGGTGGACTCGACTTTATTTTTAAAATGGTACATGTTAGTCCTGCACAACATTATCCTCTGTCTAAAAATACATCAATGGCTAGCATAGGAATCTGACTTGCAACACTGCCTTTTGGAAGGACCATCTTTTGCTCCCCAATGCCACATTTTCCTGATGGGCAGAAACGACAGATTCTGTAATATTCTGCAGCAGTGGAATCCAACTTTATACAAACCTGGTTCATAAATACAACAATTATTTTAAATTAAATAAATGTTAGAATAATGAGTCCTATTTTACACATCAATAATTACTCGCATTTTGTAGGCACTTTAGAACAGCTGACAGAATAAAGGTAGGAAGAATGTATATCTTAGGACTTAGGTCGGGCTTCATAGAATCATAGAATTTGCAGAAGGAGGCCATGTGGCCCATCGAGCCTGGGCCAGCCCTTGGAAAGAGCATTGTATTTAAGTCCATACCTTCATCCTATCTCTGCAACCCAGTAACCCCACCTAACCCTTTTGGACACTAAAGGTAATTTAGCATGGCCAATCCTCCTAACCTGCACATCTTTGGACTGTGGGAGGAAACCGGAGCACCCGGAGGAAACCCACGCAGACACGGGGAGAACGTGCAGACTCCGCACAGACAGTGACCCAAGCCGGGAATGGAACCTGGGACCCTGGAGCTGGGAAGCAACAGTGCTAACCACTAACTTCTTTTCAAACCAATTTTATTTTTCATTTCCACTTTTAAACCCGTTACATGAAGTGAAATGCTATTTCAGAATGCCACTACATCACATAAAGATGAATTGTTTATTCTCTGAGAAGAAGTATCGTACAATACTCTTGCAGTGATTCGGTGGGGTCTTGTTGGCTGCAATTGGGATTGTGCCACTTTACTGTGACTTGTTCAGTTCCGTAAGCCTCGTAAAAGAAATAAGCTTCTATGCAACAAAAACAGACCTTTCATGACAATTTGCAGCTTCGCCTGACCTACCCAGTGTTTGAAACTTCAAATATTTAACATTTATTTTGTAAATCATCGCTTTTTCTGTGAAATATGATTCAATATAGCTGAACATGAATAATTCATTAAAGCAGTGAAATGCCTTGATTTGTGTTTCTAAGAACATAAGAAGTAGCAGCAAGAGTATTCCACATGACCCCCTCGAGCCTGCTGCACTGTTCAATAAGATTGTTATTTACATAAATTGCACTTTCCTGACCTATCCCCATATCACTCGATTCCTGTAGTGCCGAAAGGTCTATTGATCTCGGTCTTGAATGTGTCGATGACTGAGCATGCACAGCTCTCTGGGGTGCACATCATACCCACCTTTCCCAGAACATCATGTCTGAATCTCTCTTTAATCTGGTTTCTGTCCCTGCCATAATACCGAATACCTCTTATCAAAGTTGCTGTTGACATCCTATGTGACTATGACAAAGGTATCTGTCCTCATCCTTCTTGATCTATCTGCAGCCTTTGACAATGTTGATCACACCATCCTTCTCCAATACCTCTCCACCGTGATCCAACTGGGTGGGGCTTTCCATTTTCATCTATCTAGTCTTAGTCATAGAATCATCATCAATGGCTTCTCCCCCGACTGCATAGTTATCTCTGGTGTCCCCAAGATCCATCCCTGAACTCTCCTATTTTTCATTGACATGGCGCCGCTCGACAACGTCATCCACAAACACAATGTCAGTGTCCACATGTATGCTGACGACAACCAGCTCTACTTCACCATCATCTTTCTTGAACCCCATACTGTCTCTAGATTATCAGACTGCTTATCCAGTGCTGGATGAGCAGAAATTTCCTCTAATTAAATATTGAAAAGATGGAAATCATTGGACTGAATTATACAAAGCTAAAGGGTCATCTAACAGTCAACTGGCCATTTATAGGCTGGAGGAATTTCTGCTCCTGAATGGTGCCAGTAGCTCAAGTGGGAGCAGTGGCCACTGTCAGTACTGCACTCAGGCAATCAGACCTGAGTGTTTGTACATTTTGGGCCTTCCAATGGGCCCAGAGGATATTTATGGAAGGTCCTCCCCGCCAACCACTGTTGTGTTCTGCTTCTGTTTAACATAAGCGCACCAATCATGCAGAACGATGGTGAAACAGCACTGTGGGTTCTTTATTTGATGATACGGCGAAATACAGATTGTATTCCCTTGGAGGTTAAGTATAGTACATCTAATCTCGACCCTGTCTCTTGCAGAGTGGCATCTACATCTTGTCCTGTATCGAGGTGGTAATGATTGACAGCAATTTAAGATACGCCACCCTTCAAGGTATATACACACACCATACACAACGAACAGCAGCCTGTGCAGAAAAACTGCCCGGCTGGCTGCTTGTTCTGGGTTTCTCCCATCAGCAGAATAAGGGGGACGATTCTCCCATGCCGCGCTGCTTGGGAGAATCGCCGTGCATGCCACTTTTTCCCTTGGCGCCAGTCAAACGCCGTTCCGCCATTGTCCCAACCGGCGAGAACGGCGTCATCGAGGTCGGCGCCACGCATGCCGGAGAATCACCCGAGCAAGCATTAGATGCAATTCTCCCTGCTGTCGCCGTTCACCCCTACTAAATAAATTCATCAGCCAGTCGTGCTGGCTGATGATGTGGATGAGGGAGGTGAGTGGGCGGGCTCACAGCAGGAAGCTGCGTCAACGGCCGGTGATGGTGGGTGGGGAGGGGTGTTCTGATGCGTATGCTGCGATTCCCCATGGGGGAGGAGGGGGTGGTTGGGGAGGGGGGGGGCAGGAAAGGGCTAAGGAGGATGGGGTGGAGGAATGAGAAGGGGGAGGGGGTGGGGGAAGGAGGAGGGGTGTGGGAAGGAGGAGGGATTGTGGGAACGAGTAGAGGGAAGGGGAGGGGGTGTGGGAAGGAGTAAGGGGAAAGGGTGGGGCAAATGATGCCACCATTCTGTTGGGGGGGGCCTCTAAGGGTACCCGCGGGACCGACACCCCAGCTGGAGTGGCATGGCAGGAAGGTGGCGAAGACACGCTTCCAAGTTGAGGTCATGGTGATGGGCTGAAACCGCTGGCGCTTGAGGAGTGACGGGGTGAACTGGGCGGGAGACGGGTACTGTGAGCTGTGAGCTCCGGATCGTTAGATAATGTCTGACTCATGGTCATATCTGAACCCTCCACCTCGGTGTTCCCTTTATGCGCCACGGATACTCCATCACATGTCCATGTGGGGCAGTGGGCGTTGGTGTGCTGAGGACGACGACGTGCTTGGGGGGGGGGGGCACACCCGACCTCACCGTTGTAATGAGGGGGGGGGGCACACCCGACCTCACCGTTGTAATGAACTTCGAACACCATCGTTAACCGGTTCCCCTCACGACCCCTCAGGCACTGGACATAGGACAGACGCATCTAGGTTTGGTGTAACAACTTTAATAGTGACATTGAAAGACAAGTGCCCTGGCCCCTATAACTAATCTGTGCCCTGCACCTGTGCCAACTTACTACATGTCTAACCATTTGGCCTTTAGGCCCTACCACTACGTCTAGGTGTTTCCCCAGACGGTACAGCAGGAGTGGAGGCGGACTGCTGAGAGTTGTATATACAACCTGGGAGTTGTATATAAGGGGCCGCCTTGCAGGCGGCACCCAGTAAGCATCCGTCTTGGCACCAGGCTAGTTCTTAGCTTATGAAAGCCTTCTTTACCATTTTACTCTCTAGTGTCGTTATTGAGGGTACGACAGAGACCGTCCTGGTGTGTCACGTAGGCATATTGGGGGGTTTCACGGAGCAGCAGGACCTTCTCAATGAGGGGGTAGGTTTCATGGCTCCTCGCATGCTTGCGGAGAAGAACGGGCCCCGGGACTGTCTGCCAGGACGGAAGCGAGACCCCAGAGGTGGACTTCCTGGGGAAGGCAAACATACGCTCATGAGGAGTCTGGTTAGTGGCCGTACATAGAAGCCACTGGATGGAGTGGAGCGCATCGGGGAGGACCTCCTGCCAGCGGGAGACTGGGAGACTTTTCGACCGTAGTGCCAGGAGGACGGCCTTCCAGACCGTCGCATTCTCCCTCTCCACCTGTCCGTTTCCCCGGGTGTTATAGCTGGTCGTCCTGCTGAAGGCGATGCCTTTGCTGAGGAGGAACTGACGCAACTCGTCGCTCATAAAGGAGGAGCCCCGATCACTGTGGATATAGGCGGGGAACCCGAACAGGGTAAAATGACTGTGCAGGGACTTGATAACGGAGGCAGAGGTCATGTCAGAGCAGGGAATGGTGAAGGGGAATCTGGAGTACTCATCAACGATGTTGAAGAAGTACACGTTACGGTCAGTGGAGGAAAGGGGCCCTTTGAAGTCCATGCTGAGGCGCTCAAAAGGACGGGAGGCCTTTACCAGATGTGCTCTGTCTGGCCGATAGAAGTGCGGTGTGCACTCCGCGCAGACCTGGCAGTCCCTGGTCACGGACCTGACCTCCTCGATGGAGTAGGGCAGGTTGCGATCCTTAATAAAGTGGAAAAAGCGGGTGACCCCCGGGTGACCGAGGTTGTTGTAGAGGGCCCTGAATCGGTCTACTTGTGCGCTGGCACATGTACCATGGGAGAGGGCATCTGGGGGTTCATTGAGCTTCCCGGGCCGATACAAGATGTCATAGCTCTAGGTGGAGAGCTCGATCCTCCACCTCAGGATCTTGTCGTTCTTGATTTTGCCCTGCTGTGTATTGTTAAACATGAAGGCAACCGACCGTTGGTCAGTGAGGAGAGTGAATCGCCTGCTGGCCAGGTAATGCCTCCAATGTCTCACAGCTTCTACAATGGCTTGGGCTTCCTTTTAGATGGAGGAGTGTCGTATTTCGGACGCTTGGAGGGCACGGGAGAAGAAAACCACGGGCCTGCCTGCCTGGTTGAGTGTAGCGGCCAGCGCAAAGTCCAATGCATCGCCCTCCACTTGGAAAGGGATGGACTCGTCCACAGCGTGCATCGCGGCTTTGGCGATGTCTGCTTTGATGCGATCGAGGCCAGTCGGGCCTCAGTCGCCAGGGGAAACGGGGTGGACTTGATCAGTGGGCGGGCCTTGTCCGCGTAGTTGGGGACCCACTGGGCATAGTAAGAGAAGAACCCCAGGCATCTCTTCAGGGCCTTGGGGCAGTGGGGAAGGGGGAGTTCCAGGACTAGGACATGGCTTTAGGACTCTTGTGTTCCACGACGTAGCCGAGGATGGCCAGGCGGGATGTGCGAAAGACGCATTTCTCTCTATTTTAAGTGAGGTTCAGGGGTTTCGCGGTGTGGAGGAAGCGCCGGCGGTTCTCGCCATGGTCCTGCAGCCCGTACTTGTCAACCATTCAGTCCATTTCCCTTTGGAAGACCGAGACCCCGTTTGTGACGCCGAAGGGAACCCTGAGGAAGTGATAGAGGCAGCCGTCTGCCTCGAAGGCAGTGTTTTGGCGGTCCTCCGGGCGGATAGGGAGCTGGTGGCACGCAGACTTCAAGTCGACTGTAGAGAAGACTCGATACTGCACAATCTGGGAGGGGGTATGCATCGAGCTGTGTGTACCGGTTGATGGTCTGGCTATAATCGATGACCATCCGGTGCTTCTCCCCAGTCTTGACGACCACCACTTGGGCTCTCCAGGGGCTGTTACTAGCCTCAATGATCCCCTCCCGCAGGAGTCGCTGGACCTCTGAACTGATGAAGGCCCTGTCCTGGGCACTGTAACGTCTGCTTCTGGTAGCGACGGGCTTACAGTCCGGGGTGAGGTTTGCGAAGAGGGAGGGTAGGGCGACCTTAAGGGTCCCGAGGCTACAGACAGTGAGGGTGAGCAGGGGTCCGTTGAATTTTAGGGTAAGGCTCTGGAGGTGGCACTGGAAATCAAGCCCCAGTAATAGGGCAGCGCAGAGATGGTGGAGGACGTAGAGCCTAAAGTTAGTGTACTCTACGCCTTGCACAGTGAGGGTCGCGACACAGTACCCCCGGATCTCCGCTGCGTGGGATCCAGAAGCCAGGGAGATTTTCTGGGTCGCGGGAAGGATGGGGAGGGAGCAGCGCCTTACCGTATCTGGGTGTATTAAGCTGTCCGTGCTCCCGAAGTCGAAAAAGCAGGCCGTCTCGAGCCCGTTGATCCGGACGGTCATTGTAGACTTCGCGAGGTGGTGCGGCTGGGACTGGTCCAATGTGACGGAGGCGAGTGTCGGAAGACGGTCGGCGGACCAGTCGGCGGTAGCGGTGGCCAGCGTACGGTCGGGCGAGCTGGGTTCCCGGGAGGCAACAGAGGGGTCCCAAGATGGCGGCCCCCATGAGTCGCACGTGGCGGGCGAGGTGCAAGATGGTGCCCAAGATGGCGGCCCCCGTGGGTCGCACGTGTTGGCTGAGATTAAAGATGCCGGCACCCATGGGTCGCACATGGCAGGTGGCGCGGCAACTGGGGGTTGGCCCCGACCGGCACAGGCAGCGCTGTTGGGCTTAGAAGATTTAGGGCGGGGGGGGGGCCTGGCAGGCTTTTGCGAAATGGCCCTTCTTCCCACAGCCGTTACAAGTAGCGTTCCGTGCCGGGCAGTGTTGACGGGGGTGAGTACCCTAGCAGCAGATGTAGCACTTCGGGCCTCCGGCGTTGGTGGGCCGCTGAGCAACGCAGGTTTGCATTGTGCCCGGGTCGGTTGATGGCTGCGCCCACGAGGGTGCCGCGCGGTCGGAGGTGTAGGCCCCATGTTCTGGGAGGCCACCTCCAGTGAGTTGGAGAGTTGGACTGTCTATGGGAGGCCGAGTGTCCCCCCTTCTAATAAACGCTGGTGGATATAGTTTGAGTGCATGCCCGCGACATAGGCGCCCTGATCAGCCCGCCAGTCACAGTTTCGACAGAGGATGCGCAAGGCGCACAGGAATTCCGTGAGTGATTCCCCAGGGCGTTGGCGTCTCGTGGCGAGGAAGTGCCTAGCATATACCTGGTTGACGGATTTCACATAATGTCCTTTTAGCAGCGTTATCACCTCCGCGTACGAGGGGGCGTCCCTGACGAGGTTAAAAACTCTTGGGCTCACCTGTGCGTGGAGGACCTGCTTCTTCTGGAGGTCCATGAAGTCTTCGTTAAAGATGCGAGGTAGTCCTCGAAGCAGCTTAGCCAGTGTTCAAAGGTCTCTGTAGCGTCCGCTGCTTGTGGGTCCAGGTGCAAGCGATCAGGCTTGAGTGAGGAGTTCATCTTGAGTGAAGTGTCTACCTTTAGAAGTTTAGTGTATTAAATTCATACACCATCAATAATAGACGATGAGTGATAAACGTAATTGAGGCTTTAATACACTACACAACAAGCCTCCTGCCTCTGGACCCGAACTAGGTCCGGAGGCGGAGACTTGCCACTTTTATACAGAAGCCCCGTGGGGCGGAGCCAGCCTGGACAAGCCCAGGCATGTACAACACAGCACAATGAATATAATACAATGAACACAATAACGTGATTTACCACAGGGGGGCGGGAGGAAACTCAGGGTTAGGCGGTCATCAGCAGGACGCACACATGTTCGCACCATTATCACTAGGTGGGGATACTCGGACCCACGTCATGGAACCTCTCCACGGGGGGGTGGGGGTTCCACATGTGTCTCGGGTGCAACATGGGGCCCCAGCCCCCCCCCCCCCACACGTGTGGGCAGGGGGGGGAACAGGGTGGGACGTTGCCCGGAGGAAGTCTCGGGGTACTTACCCTCGTGGCCCTCGTGAGGTTGCGCAGTTTTTTCCTGCACTGGTCTCCCGAGCGGGGGATGTGCCCCACAGCGCTGACCGCCATGCCAACCTCTCGCCATTCCCGCCTCACGGTGCTGCATGGCTGTCGGTGGCCACGTCTGGGGAAAAGGATGGCCCTGCGCTCCTCCACTGTGTCTAGCAGTGTCTCTAGGTCGCTGTCCTGGATTCGGGGAGCGGCAAGGTGGGGCTCAGCCATCTCCAGACTTCGGTGCCAATCGCGCACTTCCTATGACACGGCGCGGCGTCATCCTGGCGACGCGCAATGACGCCGCTGCTCTGGTACCACGCCCACCGCTTTTTTCACGGCGCCGCTGTTGGCCCCTTTTCTACCCCTGAATCGGTCGCGGCGGGGGTGTTTCGCACCGTCGTGAAACGCGATACTTAGCCCCGCGATCGGAGAATCGTGCCCAAGGTCCTTAAATTGACATTAATTACCCACTTAAGGGCCTCAATTGGCTCACTGGCAGGCGGACTGCCCATTGCCACCCAAACTGCTGGTGTAATTGCTGGGGGGGTGGGTAGGTGGCAGGTATGCTATCTGCTGAATTTAACATGCCCCCTGCCCCACTTGTAACCCCCCCCACACACACACACACACACACACACGGCCAATTGACCTTTGTCCTGTAACTGATAATATGGAAAGATGTGTCATTTGAAACATGGAAGTCTGGCAATATCTGGTCTGAGAGAAACATGAGAGGATACAGGGAAAGATCCCACAAAGGGTTAACAGCAGCTGCAAAGAACAGGATTGTAAAATGCAGATAGGGCAGCACGGTAGCATTGTGGATAGCACAATTGCTTCACAGCTCCAGGATCCCAGGTTCGATTCTGGGGTGGGTCACTGTGCGGAGTCTGCACATCCTCCCCGTGTGCGCATGGGTTTCCTCCGGGTGCTCCGGTTTCCTCCCACAGTCCAAAGATGTGCAGGTTAGGTGGATTGACCATGATAAATTGCCCTTAGTGTCCAAAATTGCCCTTAGTGTTGGGTGGGGTTACTGGATTATGGGGATAGGGTGGAGGTGATGACCTTAGGTGGGGTGCTCTTTCCAAGATCTGGTGCAGACTCGATGGGCCGAATGGCCTCCTTCTGCACTGTAAATTCTATGATAATGATGATAATCCTTGGTCAAGCCGGCTTAGCAAACACACAGGATTTTGAATGAAGCCAAAAACAATGGCTCATACCTTCATTGAAAGTAACTATCTTAGTAAGCACCTGGAAAAGCATGGATGATAGTTTCAGTTGAGCTAGGTGATAAATGTAAACCTTTGAAGTTATAACCAAGTGGATTTTTAGCATACAGCTAAAAGCAATGTTTCACACCTTTGGTGAAATTAACTATCTTAGTAAGCAGCTGGACTGGAAAGGATGAGGTTCAGTTGAATTTGGTGACAATTCTAGGTGTGAAATTTTGAAAATACCAGGTAAATTAAAGAAAACTGGAGACTATCAGTCTACGAGAAACATAATTCAAAGCCAAAATCAAAGTCAGAATTATGAGCTGAGGACACAATTGGAAAATAAAACTATAGAAATGACAGGAACCAAACCAAAATTCACACCTCTTGAAACCAAAGCATTTTTGAATATCACAAAGGAACTTTGAACATCACAAAGGAACTTTGAACATCACAAAGGAAACAATGTAATCAGAGACCTGAGAGGCGAGGTTATGTCAAAATGAATACTTAGTTGTAATAGAATGTTCAGATCAAGATACTTTTTACAATCAAAGTGATAAAAGTTACTTTTCAATAAAGTCATAAAAACTAAATAACTGTTAGAAAAATATATAAACCCGAAGAAATGGGACAGCCAGCAGAGCCAGCTCTCACAGCTCGGTACATGGGAAAGATAGGACATAGCAACCGAGCTAACCAACGAATACATCTAAAGAAGACCAGACTTTAAAGAAGATTGATTGTCAAGGTGGGCCTGAAGGTCCCTTCAACCAACCAGAAGGATCCAGAAGCAAGATCGTTTTACCTTTCTGTAAAGACAGTAATTGCAGCTTTTAAAAGAAAAAATATAATAATAAAATAACTTAATTTAACCTGAAACAATGGTCATTCCAAAGTCTACTTTACTTACTTAGCAAAGCGTGACCCAGGATCGATGCTACTAAGTGGTAAGTCGATGAAATCTTCGGTGAAGCTATGGGTTATACCGGGGGATAACTTGAAAATATAGTTTGACCTGAATAGCACCCACTGAAGCCTGCATCGGAGTCAGGGAGTGAGAATCCCTGTTCACCATTTAGAATGTCGGCCCTTTTTGGTATAGGGAGACTTCTAAGAATAGTGGTGAGTTTTCAGCAACAGTCCCCACCACAAACTTCTTCCCTCACCACTGACTCCACCCCTCCGCCTGGCAACTACCTGAGGCGAAGCCAGACTGTTCTCAATCAAGGTGTCAAATCTCTCCATGAGCTTTCAACTACATACCCATGCTGTCACTACAACTGCCTATTTGCACCTCTGTAACATCGCAATCTGTAACTTCATGCCTGTTTCAGCCGCTTTGCTGTGAAACTCTCATTCATGCTTTGTGGAAAATCCCAGTCTATATTTTTCCTCATACGATAATCCTCTTGGTTCAATCTAGTGAACATTCCTTGCACTCCCACTAAGGCAAATACATCCTTCCTTGGGCAAGAAATCAAAACTGTATGCAATACACCAGGTATGGTCTCACCAAAACCCTATACATAATTGCAACAGGACTTTATCACACTTCTTTAAACTCCAACACCCTTGCAATAAGGACTAACATGCTATTTGTCTTCCTAATTGCTTGATGGACCTAATTTTCTAATTGGTGTACCGGGAGACCCAAACCCCTCTGAATACTGACATTTACTGGTTTATCAACATATAAAAGAGGATGGGGAAGTAAAGAGGTGATGAGTTTGGAATGGAAATTACAGAGCTCAGGGCTACAGCAGCTGACGGGAGGGCCACCATTCGTGGAGCAATTAAAATTGCTGTTGTGCAAGAGTCCAGAATCAATGAAATGGAGATATATCAAAGGGTGTTAGGGTTGGAGAAGGTTACAGAAATGAGGGATGTGAGGCCATGGAGCAATTTGAAAAGAAAGGTGAGAGTTTTAAAATAGAGGTATTGCTAAACTGGAAGCTAATGTAAGTTAGAGATCACAGAGGTGGTGGCTGAATGAGTGAACTGCTATTGTAATAGGACGAGGGCAGCAGAAGGTTTGAATGAACTTAAACTAATGGAGGATGGAAGATGAGAGGTCTGCCAGGAATGTGCTGGAATAATCGAGTCTGGAGATAACAAAGGGTTTCAGCAGCAGGTGAGCTGAGGCAGGGACAGAAGTGGAAATAAACACTCTTACTGATGGTGTGAGTCTATGGCTCATCTCGGAGCTCAACACCAAATTTGCAAACAAACTCATTATGCCCCAGAGAGTTGCCAGAGAGAGGGATGGAGTTGATGGGTAGAGACTAGAGTTTGTTCTGGTGCACAAAGCCATGGTCTTCCCAATATTTAGTTTGAGGAAACTGAGAGGGGAATTTAGCGCCCTTCCTGAAGGTGAGTTTGGAGGTGGTGGGGCGGGGGGGTTGCACTTAATCGGGTGGGAGGGTCTGCCATCTTCCTGCCTCTGCACCAATTGTGCCCAGGACATGAAGACTTATAGACGTCCTACCCAGCTGCCTATTGAGGCCTTAAATGGGCAATTAATACCCCTGCTGCCAATCCCTCTACCCCACCCACAACCTCCACCTCATGATCCTCATCCTGCCATCATTCACCAATGGCCTAGGTCTCCCAGCTTTGGCCGTGGTGCTGGCCCAAAAGACCTCATCTGTTGGACTCTGATTAACCAGCAGTATTTGGAATTGGGTGTGAGACAGGGCAGGGGTGCATTGGTGGGAATGATTGCTTCCCCCGGTATCCTTGATCCAGGCCAAAGCCCGCTGTTGCCCAGTTAAGGGCCTCATTGGGTGGGCCAAAGAGAAATGAGATGAACTGGGGCTATCGCTGACAATTGAGCCACTGAGTGAGACCTCATCCAACCCTCCCATTTTGGCTCCCCAGCCGCGCGGAGTAAATCGCGAACGCGCGGATATTCGGGGCCCGGAGAATCGCCGGACTAGCGCCGGGCCTGATCTCGTCCTGAAATTCGATACTCTGCTCCCCCGCCAAACGCGATTTTGGCACGGGACTGTGGAGAATCCAGCACGCAGTGTTTTTAGCAACTTTGTTTCTTGAGTACCTTCTGGGCCTTTCCCTTAAACAACACCAAGTTTCCATTTTGATGAGGACTGGAGCTATCGTGATGAGAGAATAAGCATAAGACTCCAATATCAGGCATGGAGTTAAAATTTCTTAAATCCCTTTCATACCTTGCGGGTAATTCTCTGCCTGCGTCGAGCCCAGCGCACATCCTAAACTAAACTGGGTCCGTATTGGTCGCTGAACGAGGCTCGATGCTCCGACCCATGGCACCCCACGCAATCTGGTTCACACTCTCACAGGGCACGAACCAGATGAGCATATTTAAATTAGCATTTAATTATGCTCAGCTTGTTCGAAGCCGGGGTCTCACGGCTCCTGGAATTCCACCCCCCACCCTCCCCGCCCACTGGCGCAGCTGAAGCTGATGGGAATCGCTACTAGCTTCCATTGGCCGGGGGCTTGAAGGCTATTGGAGTCCCTGGGTGGTTGGGGTCATGGCAGGGCAGTGCCCTGGCACCCACTGGCACTGCCAGGTTAGCACAGCCGGGGTGCCCCATAGTGACGTGTTGCTCATCTGAGGGGGGGCGTCGCTGGTGCCCATGATTGGGGTGGGGGACTAATGCAGGGCCTGAAGGGAGACCCTTTGGGAGTGCCCCGATGCCAGCGATCCTTGGGAGGGCAGCGGGGTGTGGCCTGCACTCACACTTTGCGATCGGGGCATCCTTGTGTCTTCAAGTCGCACATGTCACTTTTCCGGCAGCTTTCACCCCTGGCTCCAAACAAATGACTAAGTGTGGGGGGATTGTGATGGAAATCACACCAGAACAGCCAGTTTTCTAGCCTGAAATGACACCTTTGGGAAATTTCTACTCATTATTATGAATCATCCTTAATCTAATTATTTATAATGCACTCCTTACCTGATTAGGTTTTGCAAATAATTTCCATTTGATTTAAATACTTGCTCCTTTAGACCTGGGAATTTTGCATATTCACTGATATGGATGGTTAACAAATATTTATGTAAAATCAGTCTTTTACCTGGATTTAATGACATAATTTGGCCCGATTTACCAAACTATAGAAATGAAAAAACACTTTGTCTTGTGCTCTCTTTCAACATTGTGGACCTTTTTTTCCCCAGTACATGGGGCAGGATTCTCCATTTCTGAAACTAAGGGCTGGATTCTTCTGCCCTGCCCACCGCAGGAACGCCATGGGCGAGCCACGGACATTGGCGACGTCCATTGACCTTGGGCGGGATTCTTCGGTTGTCGGGCGGACTCGGCCGGAGAATCCCGCCCTAAATGTTGACGCCGGGAATGGAACGGTGGACGTAGTTCTACGACAACTGAATTGGTGCCGGTCCCAGAGCTGATCTGTTAATGGGCTAGCACCGGGCCACGTTAACACGATCGATTCCAATGAATGACAGTGTCCGATTTGCCGGGGTCGGGATTGCCACCCGAGAGGCTGCCAATCTGCAGCCGCATATTAGCACTCTACTCCACACACACTCATCCCAGACAACAAGATGGCAGCACAAAGAGCGGCACTCTGGTTGGCAGACACTGAGCCAGAGACCCTGCTGGACGTCATGGGGGGGAGGCTGCCACCTGCCGCTGTACACGGTGCGTGGGCGCAGGTGGCAGAGGCCATGATCACTGTGGGACCCACCGCCAGGACCAGACAGCAGTGCTGAAAGAAGCTGCACGACCTCCTCAGGGCAGCCAGAGCGAGTAGGCGGCACTGTGTGCCTGGCACCAACCCCCGACCCACACACCCGTAACCCCCCACGCCCTCTGCCCACCCTCATCTGGAGGGTGTTGCTCGTTTTAGCCTTAGTTTACTTTATTCTTGTGCTGTCACCTTTGCTCATGAGTCGCCAGGTATCTTTCTGATACCGCCACGTGGTTCAAGTCCAAGTAATGATTAATAATACAACACACCGCTTAGTAAGAGTTAAATCAACACTCATTTATTCTATACAGCAATTAATACTTATACTTCTAGACTACTACCTACCACTAAAGGCCAATACTTAACTTTGGAAATGGCCCACCAGGTCAGGGAAACAAATGGTCTTTCGAATTGGTTCTGAGCCTGCGGGATTCAAAAGCTGGTACAAGTCGATAGTCAGGAGGGCCTATCTGGTAGCGATCGCTGGAGTAAAACTTACAGTTTCTTGTAGAAGGGTCTCGAAGGTTGCCAGCAGGAAGAGAAGGGTCGAGTTGAACTTGGCCCCTATTCTTATAGTCCCCAGGGGCTTCCTGCCTCTCGGGGCAGACCTTGTACCTGGTTCCAAGTGATTGGACTTGGTCCCAATCACTTGGTTCGATATGCTCCAATACTGGAGCGATTCCTTGATCGAGGGGTGGTCGTTTACCTTTCTTTGTGTCAGCTCCTGCTGGCGCCGAAAGGTCTGGGTCGGCTTTATGTTGCTAATTTGTAGCAATTGTTCCTGGGGATGGCTGCTTAATATGCAGATGGCTGGGTTGTTGTGATGTTGATGGCTGCAGGTATCGGTCTGGACTGACTTCCCCAGAGACGAATACACTGTTTTACCTGCAGCTGTCTGTTTGAGTCCTGTTAGCTGATTTTCCCATCAGCCTCTTCCGTTCGCCATTTTAGATCGGGATTTGACCATTCTAATTGGGAGTCAGCCATTTTACATGGCTACAATCCCTCCTTGTGATCCTAACGCGAAGCGTGAAGGATCACATCAATTTGTTACTTTCCATTCCCTGACCGGGGGGACATCTCCTACATGGCCTCTGCACTGACCATAGCTATGCACAAAAATGTTTTAACTAACAATTCTAAGGGCGCTATGTCAGACAGGGACATGCATTACAAAATAACAAACTTGGAACCTCTAATTTATCCTTAATATACTACCCTCGCTAAACATTCCATTATTCTATCTTCCTCAAACGTACAACAAAATCACAACATTTCATATAATCTTTCCTGGCTTGGCAGTCAAGCTCAGGATCATACAATTTTTTTTGTTCATGAAAGATTTTGTACATCTCTTTATTTACAACAATAAACGCAAGTGAATGCTCTTTATTATTTTATTATAGTTCGCGGGGGTCGGGGTTCTGGTCGTAACCGAATATAGGGGACCATTGGACCTGCGCCCCCTGACCGCAGTGGAGCGGCGGGTACTGGACCTGGTCGATGGACCCAGAGAGAGAGCAGTCACTGAGACGGAGGTCAGCATTGGGCAACCAAGTGAGACTCCACTGTGTTGCGGTTTCCCATGGCATGCGTGGCACAACCCCCTACCCCAAACCAGCCCCTCACCACCACACACAACCCCCTGCCTGACCCTCACCACCGCCCCAACCCCCGATCCAATCATGCTTCATTCCTTGTATCTTTCAGGATCAATGGCGATGAGGTCGGCCCTTCCGGTGCCCCACCCCCCTGTCCCTGAACTCAACTCGAAGCAGATTCCAATGACGAGGAGGCGACGGATAATGAAGAGAGCCCCCAAATGCCAGCCTGAGACACCCATCCAGCCCTGACAATGCCTGCCCCACCCCCCAACCAGCCAGCCCACAGTCACGCCTCTGGGAACATGTCCTTCCTCCTTTTTCTCCCTCAGTAACCACAGCGCCTATTTCCCGATTTTTAAAACCACAAGTGAAACACGCCATAGGTAATTCCTCCTGGCAGAGGTGGAGCATCGCGGGAGCCCTGGAAAATACCGAGTCGGGAGCATTAATTGGATTTGGATTGGATTTGTTTATCGTCACGTGTACCGAGGTACAGTGAAAAGTATTTTTCTGCAAGCAGCTCAAACAGATCATTTAGTGTACGAAAATAAAATAAAAAGAAAACACATAATAGGGCAACACAATGTAACTACATAGACACCGGCATCGGATGAAGCATACAGGGGTGTAGTGCTAATGAGGCCAGTCCATAAGAGGGTCATTTAGGAGTCTGGTAGCAGCGGGGAAGAAGCTGTTTTTGAGTCTGTTCGTGCGTGTTCTCAGACTTTGTATCTCCTGCTCGATGGAAGAAGTTGGAAGAGTGAGTAAGCCGGTTGGGAGGGGTCTTTGATTATGCTGCCCACTTTCCCCAGGATATGCCACGGCATTTACTGTACGTGCAGAGTAGAACGCATTGAAGCCACTGTCGCGTCACCGGAGCATGGCATTGCGTCGGGCGCTGGCCACAATTTTCAGCTCCCATACGATGCTTTGCCCAATTGCATTTTGCGATTCTGGAGGTGCTGGAATGAGAATCCCGCCCATGTTATTTGCTGGCCAAACTGCTACATAAGAAGAATTCTGCTGTATCACACACACACATTATCTGACTGTTTGAAATTACACAGGTAATTTTATAGTTTTTGACTGTAAATGGAATGTTATTACAAATGATTACATTGTGCCTGATTAAACAATTAACACTCAGTTCCTGAAAAGAAACGTAAACACCAAGTGTCCAATTACTTTTTTCGTTGAGCATGGTGCCAACACATTGTACATTTTTGTGCATTGTGGCAGAAAATGTGCTATTTTAGTCATCAGCATGGCAGAATTACATTTCAGCTCCCATGAGGGACTAGTTCCTCAGGGTACAGGAAGATTAAAGAGGTCATTTCCTGGCTCATTGAGGATTGACCGAAGATTTAAATATGGATCAGAAGTGCAGTAAACCATTGACTGGAAAATAATTCTTCAACTCGGTTATGTCCGCCTGAACATTACACTGATGTTGGAGAGAAGAAGCTGCCTTTCCTTGCTGAGTGAGGAATAGCGTCCACGCTGACAACATTTGTAAAAAAATATTTTTTATTAAAGTTTTTCATATTTTAGCATTTTATATGCACAACATAACAAAGTAAAAGCAACACAAACCCCAACCACCCTCCATCCCCTCATAACCAAGAACAAAAACCCCACTTTGCCCCCCTCCCCTCCCCCTTAACAGCTGACCTAACCAGCTCTTTAAAATGTAATACAAACAACCCCATCTCCTGTGGAACCCCTCACTCGTCCCCCTCAAAACAAACTTGACCTTCTCCGAATACAGGAACTCCATCAAGTCCCCCAGCCATACCGAGGCACAGGGTGGAGAAGCTGACCGACACGCCAACAGGACCCGTCTGCGAGCAACCAGCGAGGCGAGGCTAAAACATCTGCCCCCGTTCCCGCCTGCAGCTCCAGCAAGTTCGACAGCCCAAATATGATCCCCAGGGGACTGGGCTCCAAATCCATGTGCAAGATCGCCGACATGGTACTGAAGAACAACCTCCAAAGTTTCCCCAACTTCGGGTAGAATCAGAACATGATTGGCCGGGCCCCTCCCGTACCGTTCACAAATGTCCTCCAGCACCTCAAACAACCAGCTCATCTTCGACTTTGTCAGATGCGCTCTGTGTACCACCTTTAACTGTATCAACCCCAGCCTCTCACATTGATGCACTATCAATTACCACAAAGACGAGAGTAGTGGAATAATCGAGGCTTTATTGAGCAAAGATGTTGTGCCTCCTGTAGCTGTCACCAGAATGGCTGCAGCACCGGTGAGCACACACATTTATACGCCGCCTACTGGGCGGAGCCAGCAGGCAGGGATTTACCCATGTACCTCTCGTATATGTGTCTTACCGTAATACATATAATACAGCTAGTGGTGACGACCACACACATGAGGTTGAGGCATTCACCCTCTGCAGCACCTCACACCACAACCCCTCCTCCAGTGCCTACCCAGCTCCTCCCACTTGCCCTATCCTCCTCCGAAATCCTCCTGTCGTTCGTCGAGATGACGCACCCACCCTCCAACTCTATCACCGACAGCATCCCCTTCAACGATAAGGAGGGCGGTGCCACTTTAAAAGTCGTGAATATCTTCTTCGCAAAATCCCGCACCTGTATATACCTAAAAACCTAACTCCGCGGGATCCCAAACTTCTCCTCCAACTTCTCCAAACTCACAAACCACCCATCTAGATATCACCCCTCGCTCCTACCACCCCCGAAATCTAGCATCCAACCTCACTGGCTGAAACCCATAAAATACTCGGATCGGCATCAGCTTCAACCCTGCCCCTAACCTAAAATGCCGCCGAACTTTCCTCCGTATCTTCAGCGTGGCCACCACCACCGGATTACCCGAATATTTCCCCGGGGCAAACGGGAATCGTGCCATTGCCAGCGCCCACAACCCTGACCCCTTATAAGAGCCTGCCTCCAGCTATACCTACAAAGCCTTCAACTCCCTGCTCCAGCCCCGCACCTTCTCCATGTTCGCCACTCAATAATAGTACAACAGATTTGGAACGGCCAGGCCCCCTAACTGCTGCCCCCTCTGAAGCACCGTTCTCCTGATCTTCACTACCTTACCTGCCCACACAAATGATAAGATCAACTGTTCCACCCCCATAAAAAACATTTTCGGCAAAAAGAAATAAAAACTGCGGCAAAATATTTATCTTTACCACTTGCAACCGGCCTGCCAATGACCCTACCCTCAAGACTTGTGAAATTCATCTTATGGATCCGGGCACAGTTCCAAGCCACCTGCACTTCCAAGTACCTTAAGTAGGTAGTTGCCACCCAAAACGGCCTTGAGGGCAACCCCCTCAAACCAGCTCCCACCCCCGGAGAAGACACCACAAAACACTCACTCTTTTCCAGATTCAGCTTATAACCTGAAAAGGACCCAAATCTCTCTAGCAGTCCAAATATATCCCCAACGAAGAACTCGGGTTGGAGATATACAACAGATCATCGCCATACAGAGACACCCTATGCTCCACCACCTCCCTCACTAACCCCCTCCACTTATCCGAGTACCTCAGCGCTATGGCTAAGGACCCTATTGCCAGTGCAAACATGAGGGGAGGCATGGGGCACCCCTGCCTCGTTTCCCCATGCAGTGGGAAATAGCCCAAACTCACCTCATTCGTCTGCACATTCGCCTTCGGTTCCCTATACAGCAATTTTAAAATAAAATAATTTTTATTGGCATTTTCAAAATTATATGCATTGCCGTTTGTTTTTATTTATTGTACAGTCCCAAAGGTTTCTTCTTAGGGTTCTCTATTTACAGTCTGTCGCCGTCTGGCTCAGCATACAATCCTCCCTAACCCTCCCCCCCCTCCACCTCCCTTCTACTTGAGCCGCCCCCCCCCTCCCTTCCCCCCTATTTCACTGCCGCTCCCCATTTTTTCTTGCTGAGTTTTGATACCTCATCCTGCCCCCCCCCCAGTCCTCCCTCGCTTTCCTCTTTCTATCTTGTCCTGGCTATTTCTCCCTGCATTTATTTATTTATGTGCTGGCCACAAACAGGTCTCGGAACAGTCGGGTGAATGGCTCCTCCCATGTTTTGTGGAAGCCCTCTTCCGACCCACGGATGGTGAATTTGATTTTCTCCATTTGGAGAAATTCTGATAGGTAGGACGGCCAGTCTGCAGCTTTAGGTGGTGCTGCTGATCGCCAACCAATTCTACGGCAGGCAATCAGGGAGGCAAAGGCAAGGACATCCGCCCTCCTCCGCAATAAGAGATCTGGCTAGTCTGATACCCCGAAAACCGTCACTTCTAGGCATGGCTCCACCCTCATCCCCACCACTTTGGACAATGCCTCGAAGAAGGCTGTCCGGTACCCAGCAAGTCTGGGGCAAGACCGTGGTTGACCGGGCCTCCTTGGCACCATTCACATCTATCCTCTACCTTCGGGAAGAACCTGCTCATTCGGGTTCTGGTCAAGTGGGCTCTATGTACCACTTTTAGCTGCGTTAGGTTGAGCCTCGCGCATGTGGCGGTAGAGGTGACCCTGTGCAGTGCTTCACTCCAGAATCCCCACCCTATTTCGAACCCCAAGTCTTCCTCCCATTTCCTCCTCGCTAATGGTTCGATCGCTAGGGTGAACAGCAGCGGTGATAGCGGGCATCTGAGCCTGGTGCTCCTGTGCAGCTGGAAGTACTGGGAGCTGGTGTTTTTTGCCCGTACGCTTGCCATGGGAGCATTGTACAGGAGTTTCACCCATGAGGCGAATCCTTTTCCGAGCCCGAACCGCTCCAGCTCTATAAGGTACTTCTACTCAACTCTGTCGAAGGCCTTTTCTGCGTACAGGGCGACGATCACCTCAGGTGCTCTGTCCCCGCATGGCGTCATGATCACGTTCAGTGTCAGCCCTGTCTAGCAGTCATTCGTACATGTCACTACAGACCCCTCTGCCTAGGATGTCTGCGTCCAGTAGCTCCTCTAATAGTGTCTTCATGGTGGTCGCGGGTATGTCCTTGTCTCCTTCCGTAGGAAGTTTTTAAACTGCAGGAATCTGAGTTTGTTGTCTTTAGCTAGTTGGAATCTCTGAATCAGCTGTTCCAGTGTTGTGACCCTACTGTCAGTGTATAGGTCCCTGACTGTCAATGTCCCCCTGTCCTGTCTCCAACTTTTGAAGGTGGCGTCGGTGAGTGCTGGTGTGAATCTGTGGTTATTGCAGATGGGGGCTTTGTCGGACATTTCGGTCAGTCCGAATTGCTGCCGTAGTTGGTTCCACGTCTGGAGAATGGCTATCACCACTGGGCTGCTGGAGTGTTTCTTGGGAGGGGATGGGAGTGACGCTGTGGCGAGGGCCTGGAGAGAGGTCCCCTTGCAGGAGGCCTCCTCCGCGCGCACCCACTCGGCCTCTGGCTCCTTTATCTATCCCATCACTCATTCCGCCGTCGCTGCCCAGTGGTAGAATTGTAGGTTTGGGAGGGCTATCCCTCCCCTGGATTTTGTTTTCTGTAGGACCTTCTTTGTGACCGTAGCATTCTTTCCCCTTCATACGAACGCCATGATTAATTTAGCCAGTGAGTTGAAGAGGTCTTGGGGATATAGATCAGGATGGATCATAGTAGGAAGAGGTATCTGGGCTGCACGTTCATTTTGATCATCTGTACTCTCCCTGCGAGGGAGAGTGGGAGTGTGTTCCAACTCTGCAGGTCCTTTTTGACTTCCCCTGCCAGACTGGTCAGGTTCCATTTGTGGATCTCCGTCCAGTAATGAGCAATTTGGATCCCCAGGTATCGGAATTTGTGTCAGGCTTGTTTAAACGACCGTCCCACCAGTGCTGCCCCTTCCCCTTGCGGGTTCTCCGAGAAGATCTCACTTTTGTTCATGTTGAGTTTGTAGCCCAAGAAGGCACCAAACTCTTTCAGGACCGTGATGATTCCTTCCATGCGGCTTTCTGGGTCCGAGATGTAGAGGAGCAGGTCATCTGCGTCGAGCGAGACTCTGTGCTCTCTACCCCCGCTTTAGATTGCCCTCCAGTTCTTTGCTGTTCTGAGAGCGATCGCTAATGGTTCGATCGCTAGGGTGAACAGCAGTGGTGATAGCGGGCATCTGAGCCTGGTGCTCCTGTGCAGCTGGAAGTACTGGGAGCTGGTGTTTTTTGCCCGTACGCTTGCCATGGGAGCATTGTACAGGAGTTTCACCCATGAGGCGAATCCTTTTCCGAGCCCGAACCGCTCCAGCTCTATAAGGTACTTCTACTCAACTCTGTCGAAGGCCTTTTCTGCGTACAGGGCGACGATCACCTCAGGTGCTCTGTCCCCGCATGGCGTCATGATCACGTTCAGCAGGTGCCTGATGTTAGCTGTCTACCTTTGACAAAGCCCGTTTGATCCTTTGCGACCATCTCTGGTACGCAGTCCTCCAGCCTTTTGGCTAGGACCTTGGCCAATATTTTGGCGCCCTATACAGCAATTTAACTCACACCATGACCTTAGGTCCAATCCCAAACATCTCCAATACCGCAAACAAATAACTCCACTCTACTTGATTAAACGCCTACTCCGCATCCAACGAGCATCACCACCTCCAATTCCTTTCCTTCTGCCAGAGAAAGCACCACATTTAACAGACGGTGCACGTTCAACGACAACTGCCTACCCTTTACGAACCCTGTCTGATCCTCCCCAATCACCTTCAGGAGGCATCCCTCCAACTTAAGTGCCAACAACTTAGCCAAAAGCTTGGCATCCACATTTAGCAGAGATATTGGCCTATACGACCCACATTCCACCAGGTCCTTATCCTTTTTTAGGGGCAACAAAATGGATGCCTGCCCCATTGTCTCTGGCAGTACCCCTTAACCACCACATCTTCAAACATCTCCACCAACAGCGGCGCCAACCTAAATAAAACCTAATAAAACTCCACCAGGAGTCCATCCGGCCCCGGTCCCTTACCCGCCTCCATCTTCCCTATCGTCGCTGGAACCTCTCCCACCCCACTATCTCTTTCAGTCCTGCCCTCTCCTCCTCTCCTACTCTAGGACACTCCAGCCGCCCCAAATAATCCCTCATGTCCAACTCATCCTCCTGGGGCTCCGACCTATACAGTTTTTATAAAACTCCTCAAATGCCTTGTTCACCTGCTCGAGTGCCACCACCAACTCCCCTACCCCATCCCGAAACCAAGCAATCATTCTCGCTGCCACCTGCCAGCAGAGCTGGCCCACTGGCAGGCGACTGGCCTTCTCCCCATACTCAATTATGGCCCCCTTCGCCCGCCTTAACTGCTGAACTGCCTTTGCTGTGAACAGAAGATCAAACGTTGTCTGAAATTCATTTCTCCTCACCAGAAGATCTGGGGTAGGATCCTCCCTATACCTCCATCCACTTCCAAAATTTCCTCTACCAGTGCCTGCCGCTCCTCTCTTGCCTCCCTATCCACCTGAACCTTAAACAAGATGATCTTGCCCCCTATCACCTTCAACGCCTCCCACAGCACTGACAGCGAAACTTCCCCGTTCCTATTAAACCTCACATACTCCTCAATCCCCGTTCAATTCTTTGCACAAAAATTCGGGTCCGCCAACAACCCCACAACCAACCTCCACACCAGCCACTGTGCAGGCCCCTTCTCCAGCCCCACATCCAACTTCCACACCGGCCTCTGTGCAGGCCCCTTCTCCAGCTCCACATCCAACCTCCACACCGGCCTCTGTGCAGGCCCCTGCTCCAGCCCCACATCCAACCTCCACACCGGCCTCTGTGCAGGGCCCTTTCCAGCCCCACATCCAACCTCCACACCGGCCTCTGTGCAGGCCCCTTTCCAGCATCCACCAAATGCGGAGCATTATCCGAGATAACAATCGCCGAGTATTCCGCTTTCTTCACCCTGCCAACAATGCAATGCCTGCCCCATAATAGAAAGTCGATCCTTGAATACACATTGTGTACCGGCGAAAAGAACGAATATTTCCTGTGCCGCCGTTGCAGAAACCTTCATGGGTCCACTCCCCCATCTCCTTCATAAACACACCCAACACCTTCGTTTCCCCCCCCCCCCCACCCCGAAGGGGTCAGCGAATGCGGCCTAGACCTATGTACCTTCGCATTCAGCACTGTATTCAAGTCCATCCCCCCTGCCCCCCGCCCAAGTATGAACTGGTGCATATCCAAATTCAGTATGGCAGTCAACATCTTCTTCTTAAACCCTACGTCATCCCAATTCGGGTTGTATAGGTGAAGCAGTGACACCAGCCTCCCCTCCAAAGCACTTATTACTATAACGTATCACCGTCGCATCACCGTCCCCAGGAACCCTCGCACGTTCCATGTTACCATAGGAACCGAGGATCTCTCACTCCCCCCCCCCAATGCCCCTCTTGTCGGTCATACCCACCACTCCTGGCTCTGCCCGGCCTGCAGAATCCAACCCTACCCCTAGTCAGTGTCAGCCACCTACCCCTCCCGTTCCCAGAGATCCCCAGCCACTTCCTCTCAAAACTACTTCTCCCTCTATAGCCCCATCCCCCCACCATTCACACCTCCCAGGCCCATCAAAACCTTCCACGCAAGTTCCAACAGTCATGGCCTCTCCTGCCAACTCCCTCCCATTCACTAGCCAGCCTATGCTTGCCAGTGAGGTGGCCCCTGTCAGAACCCCCTTCCCCCACATACCCAATATCAAAAAGAAAACCAATACTAAGGGCCCTCACACCCAGACCTCACAAACAACCCTCACAATAGTCCTCCAAACAAAAAAGACACAAATTACCTCAAAGTCCCAAAACCATCACTTCCCCAAGCACAACTAGAAAAAAAATTTAAAAGATAAAAACTGAATTCAGTCCCAGTCCTTCAGCCTTCAGGAACGCCTCCACCTCCTCCGCTGTCTCAAAGTAGAAGTCTCTGGACTTGTGTGTGGCCCTCAGCGCCGCAAGATAGCCTCTCAAACTGCACATTGCTTTTATACAACCCCCCTTCGCCCGACCAAAGGCGGCTCCGCCGTGAGATCCTGGTATACAGGAATACCACTGCCTTCCCACCACACCTCTCGATTCAACTTCACCCATCTCAACACTTTTCCCTTCATTCTGTAGCTATGAAAACAGACTGTCACAGATCTCGGTGGCTTATTTGCCTTTGGTTTCGGCCGGAGTGGCCGGTGAACCCAGTCCAGCTTATAGAGGGAGGGGTCCCCCTCCTCCCCCATCACCTTGGCGAACACCTCCGCAAAATATTCCGTTCATGCCCGGCCTTCACTTTGTCCAGTGGTCCACCGTGATGGGCACAGCCCCACCCAACAAGCTTGCTCCTGCCATTTTTCCTCCCACAGCACTCCACTTTGAACTTGAGGTCGCCGGCGGACTATCGCTCGCACCCTTTCTTCCCGGATTCTTCTCCTGGTATTTCGATATCCTTTGGCTGCCACAACTTTTCTAACAATCAATCACATAAAACTGAGTGAAAAGGGGCAAAACACAAAAGATCTAGCAGGAGCCACTCAATGCGTGACCTCCACCTATATGTCGCCACCAGAGCTCATCCGTCAATGCTGACATCTTGACACGCCACTCATAGATTATACTGGACACGTTAAAATTTTAAAAAAATGAGTGTCAAGAATATGCAGTTAGTTCAAAGATATTTTTCTTCCCATTTTAGTAAGTTATATCATACAGCACTTCCACGCCCCTATGTGCCATCACTGATATCCTGATTCAGGACACTACACCAAGACCCTAAAAAGAGATCTCAAAACCATTTATGCCAGTTTAGTACATCGGTGTCAATGCATTGCCCACTTTCAGTCATTTCTGGAAGAGAATATAGGGCTGAATTCTCCCACCCCGCCCGTCACAAGATTGTCACTGTGGTGATAGGTAGACGATCATCTGTATATAATATGAGTAGTTCATCATCACTGTTAATACTATGATCTATGATCTGCATGTGTATTATAAGTTATATGTTTTACTGTTCTAGTTCTACCATCCGACCAGCAGGTGGGGTGAGTACGGAGTCCCAGGACCCGGGATGTACCATGTATTCCTTCAGAAGGTGTTTGTCAGGAATTAATAGCACTCGCATATTAGAGCAGCTCTGTTGTATCTGAGTGTAAGTTAGTGTTAGACATTTATTTCCAACTATATTCATCTTAGAAATTTTAGTTATTCATTAATGTAGTGTTAATAATAAATAGCTTTGTTTATAAAACAAAGTCTGATGTTTTGTTCATATCAGCCCAATCAAAGAACATTACAGTCACGGGTGGGACGCGGAACATGTAAAGGTCCATAAACCTCGGGCAGGAATTTCAGGTCACCGGGCGTACGCGGCCGGAGAATCCCACCCATAGTGTGAGTGAGAGATGGCCTAGCCCTTCCCTAGTTCTGTAATCTCCTCCAGCCCCTTCCGAGTTATCCGCACTCCTCTAATTCTGGCCTCCTGACCATCCCCGACTTTAGTGGCTCCATCATTGATAGAGCTTGGCTCCTAGCTCAATCCCTGAACCTCTCCACCTCTCTACCTCACTTTCCTCCCTTCAGACATCCTTTAAAACCTACCCCCTTTGACCAAGCTTCTGCCCAATGTCTCCTTATGCGGTTTGACATTATGTTTTGTTTTATAATGCTCCTATGAAGGACCTTAGAACACTTAATTGCTTGAAAGGTACTACCCAAATATAAATTTATGTGGTTGTTTTACTTTCAATTCTTAAATTGATTATCAGAAAGAGAGTGAGAGTAGTGTAGGTTTAATCACTATCTAAATTTTGCTCCCCACCATTGGAGAAAAATCTTAACTTCTCTAGTCTTACCTCCTTTCCACTTTGTCAACTCCTTCCATCAGGCCCAGTTAAAGTGAGGAGTTTATTATATGATGGATCACAAACACTTTTACTTTGAGCTGTTTAGATTACAGCATATCAGCATCCATGAGCTGTTTCTCATCATTTATATTACTTATTCCCTTGTCCTGGTGTCAGAACGGAAGATGCAAAATCAACTTTGACAATGATTTACTGAGGTAGTTTGCTGGTTAGTTTCTTCGAATCTGCACCAGGGCAATGAGTATGAAAGAAGTAACAAGGGGACCAATCTGTGACACAGTGCATTAGTGCCCCAGTGGGATTCACCACTGTGGTATCTTTCACAAGTGAGATTTCAAACCGGGGAGGGGAACTGGGCGGCGGGGGGGGGGGGGGGGGGGGGGGGGGTTGGGATCCATGCACCCCCGCGGCATGTTTTTTCAGCGGCGGGAGGCGGTCCGCAGTTAGCCAGCGGTGGAACCTTCTGGTCCCGCTGCTGTCAATGGGATTTCCCATTGAATCCACCCCTTGTCACCGGGAAACCCACGATGGGGGTTCACCGTAGGTGGGACCGAAAGATCCCACTGGCAAGAATGACTGGAAAATGCCCCCCCCCCCCCCCCCAACACACACACACACACACACACACACACACACAAGAAATTAGACAAAGCTTTAAGTTCTGGAAGTCATGTGGTTAAACGCAGTGTATGTTTTGACCGAGTGCTTGACAAATGTTTCGGAATGAGACACATCTGGTGCATAGGACGTGCTTCTGCACTGGGAACAATGAACTTGTTCATTGCTGTGTCAAGGGAAGCTGCTCTTAACTGCACAGTGTAGCCTGTTCAATAAGGCGTCCCCAGTGGTTTGATTTAATAGTTGATATTTTTGTTTATGTTGTCATGCACCAAAGAACTAATGTGATTTGCCTGAATAGCCACCACATGTCAGAAATAGTGCTCCCCTCTATCAGCTAACTGACATCAGTGGGCAATAAGTTCCAGTGACCCTATTTATACTGAGGCGATAAACCTGGTTACTTTGTTGACTAGATGAACCGAGACATAAATCAGAATGATGGATGCTCCAGCCATTTACATGCACTTCATGTTTTGTCCAATCATAGCGTCAAAGAATTTGTTGACACATCTTGGAATATCAACGAGATCTGGAGTTTCCTGATGTCTACATTAATCCAGAAAACTTTATGACTAGCCTGTGCCATGTCTGAAATCTGACAATTTGATAACTAATTTCCATAATTGGTCAATGCGAGATAATCAGAAGCAGTTAGTTTTTGTTGGCAAGTTTTTATTCACCAATTTAGCAAACATTTTTTCAGAATTTGTCAACAAATAGCGGTTGATTCCCAGATCGAGAATAAATAACTATCAAATTACTCCCTGCAACTTAAAGCATTAGTTACATGAAGCGTGAAACTAGCTAACAGACTAGTTAACAGTACACTTGCCACAGCATGATAATTTCATTGAATGAATACCATTTTGTTACAAATATGAGGTTTATAAGATAAGTATATTTTGGGAAAGTAGCTTTGAATTTACGGTAAATGAAGGGGACATATGACCAGTTCTGAATTCTGCTTGATACTGGGCGGTTTGATAGTTATATATACAAGGAAGGCTTGGATTGTATTAATGAGGAGAAGGTATTTATGCTTGGAGACAATGAAATCAGTCTCTGAGTTTACAATGAGTAAACTCTGAGTCTCCCAAAGGCTAAAAAGGTGGTGTAGATATCGATTTGTAATCTGTTGAGGTCAAGAAAAGCTAAACAGCTTTTCTACCTGTTTGCAAAGTTTGTGTTTCATATATGGGGGAAGATGGAAGATTAAGCCAATTTTGAGATTAGGTTACAGGCTTCCCTACAAATTAATGAGTACCATTGACAGACCAAAATTCTTTGTGGTCAACAGAGAAAGAGGAGGCTGTTTGGTTTGGTGCGCTATTGCAGCCAGATGCAGGAGGGAGACAGTAGATAGAATTCTCCTGCCGTTCATGCTGGCGGGATCTTCTGGTCCCACTGACGGCACAGTGGTATTGTCACTTGACTAGTAACCCAGAGACCCAGAGTCATGCTCTGAGGACCCGGGTTCGAATCCCACCATGGCAGATGGTGAAATTTGAATTCAATAAAAAAAATCTGGAATTAAAAGTCTAATGATGACCATGAAACCATTGCTGATTGTCGTCAAAACCCATCTGGTTCACTAATGTCCTGCAGGGAAGGAAATCTGCCATCCTTACCTAGTCTGGCCTACGTGTGACTCCAGACACACAGCAATGTGGTTGACTCTTAACGGCCCCCCTCTGAAATTACCCAGCAAGCCACTCGGTTCAAGGGCAATTAGGGATGGCCAACAAACGCTGGCCCAGCCACCGACATCCGCATCCCAAGAACAAATTTTAAAAAAACACCCCGGCCACCTGTTTCCCGGCATGAAGTGGAATCAATGGGAAATTCCCATTGGCATTGGCAAGACCAGGAGGTCACGCGGCTGGCGAATGGCGAGCCACCTCCCGTCGCGGGAAATACGTGGCGGGGAGGCCAGAGAACCCTACCCAGTACCTCGTCAAAGATACACATCCTGCAGCCATCTAAGAATTCTAGAAAATGCATCCTGGCATGACTAGGAGAAGAAAAACCATCGGAACATGATTTACTGCTGATAGTGGATTTAAGGAACTCGCCGTAAACTGAGGAAAAAAGACTATCATATAAAGTTGCTACTTGACAAAATTGGGATAGGAGAACCCATTGGAAGCTGGCGGTAACTGTGGTCTGTTTACTATAGGACTGTAATTCCTTGGAGAATGTAATGTATGATCAGCATAAAAATGAATAATTAATCTCTGTAGTTTAAAGAATAAGGGGCGGGATTCTCCGATCCCGCAGCAGGTCGGAGAATCGCCAGGAGGGGGGCACGAATCACGCAACGCCGTTCCCACGCCGTTCCGCCGATCATCCAGTGACCGGAGAATCACCGCCATTGGTGCCGGCGATATCGTCGCGTGCCGGTCAAGGGCCGCTCATCGTGGTCCCCCACAGCGATTCTCTCCGCGCGATGGGCCAAGTGCCCGCCAAGTTAGGCCGAGTCCCGCCAGCGTCGTTCTCGTGTGGTCCTACCCAGCGCGACCTTGCCATTCATGCTGCCGGTGGGTGGGGCGGCCTGGTGGGGGATAGGGGGATCCGACTCTGGGGGCGACCTCCATGGTGGCCTGGTCTGCGTTCAAGGCCTACCGATTGGCGGGCGGGCTTATCCCGGTGGGGGCTTATGTTCCTCCGCGCCAGCCCCTTGTAGGTCTTCACCATGTTGCATCAGGGCCGGCGCGGAGACGGTAACCCACGTGCATGTGCGAACACACGCCGGCCGTGGCACGCATGTGCGGACCCGTGGCGCCCGTGTTGATGCCCGTATCGGCAGCTGGAGCAGCGTGAGGCTCTCCAGTGCCGTGCTGGCCCTCTGTGCGGTGCAGGATCGCTGATCCTAGGGGCCAGATGACGCCATCGTAAAATGCTCCGGCGTTTACGACGGCGTCAACACTTAGACCCAGGATTGGAGAATCCCGCCCAAGTTGCCTACAACAAGGTCAATGGTGGTTGTTTTAGTCATTTGTTACAGTAAAAGTTTGAAAACACTAAACCTTGTTGTGGCTCTCTTTCTAATAACTGCAAATTTGAATCTCTTTAAAAGTTCATGGAGATCATAACATGGTGGTCAATCAAAAATAGACCATTGTTTGCTAATACTATGCCCACAACTTAAAACCTATGTAAACATGCCATCGATGGGAAGCAGACCAGTTTCGAATCTTATCTTTTGTGGAAATAGGAAGCTTCACTTCAGAAAGGGGGAAAACCGAGGAATGATCAATCTTGCTCCCTTTCACTCAACTCCAGTTGTTTGCCTTCAGGAAGAGAGAAGAAAATAATTCACAAAATGGGAATCGCCGCAAATAAATCAGACATGAATACAATTAAAATAAATCCTCACTTCTATCTTGAGCTTATCATGTTAAAATTTCCAGCGATAGTGAATTAATGAACTAATTTTCAAATAGGTTAAGTATCCAGTTCAAGGCAGGGCTAAGATGTTCAGAAAAACAAGAGGACCAATTGCATCATTCTGGGAAAATGGTCTTTGGGATTGCTGCATCTGTCACCAGCTGATTGGATTGGAGTGGGGAGCTGACCTCTATGGATTCAGTGCAATTACCCAATTATATTAAAGCACATCAAGGGGGCGATGTGGGGCCCTCTCTCGCCGTCCGTCAGAAACTCGACACAGATTTAAGATCCAAAGAGAATTGAAAAACGTGATTCGCTCCAGCGTAATCGGGTTTTGCAATTTTCCCCTTCCACCAAGCCCCCTTCTCTGGTTGAGTAGTGAGAATCGCACCACTGGAGCCTGGGAACCTCATTTTAATACATTACCATGTTATTAGCGAGCACTCTCTCCAGACTTTCCCCACTTATGGAATCTTGACTGGACATCGGCGTGATGTCACACCTGCGTCACTTGCACCAAGCCTGGCCAGGCATGAGGCTGGTGAGGGGAACACTCCAGGGGTGCAAAAGTAAGCATAGCCTGGCAGTGCCAACCTGAACCTGGGGGTAGTGCTAGGGCATGACCCTGTTGCGGGGGTGGTGGTGGGCATGGCGGCGAGGGCGAACATTGAGGGGGTGTTACCAGCCGGCGACGATTGTCAGGGGCAGAGGGGCTTGGGGGGGATCTTCCAGCGATGACGGTCGTGGGGGAGGGGAGGGGGATCTGCCTGTGATGACTGTCGGGCAGGAGAGCCCCAAGACCTCCGAGATGTGACCTGAGGGGCTGACACTTTGCTGTTTTCTGGTAAGATTCCGCCCAAATGTTCTGCACAGTTTGAACTTTGAACCTGATGAATGCAACCCTGAAAAGATTGCTGCTCAAAATTCAAGAACAAAGGCACCTATTAAGCTTATTATTAATGCGAAGTGTTCCACTTTGTAAAATGCTAAAATTGTGGAGATTAAATCTAATGCAAGATCCCAAACTATCTCTGAAACTAAGTGGACTGAGACCACCTCAACCATGAGGTTTCACCTTGCTTTGTTCTGGAATCAGGTTGCATTGTGGTTCCAGTTTAAGGCTACATTCACAATCTAACTGCAGGGCCAAATTATTTTGCACCAAAATATACTGAAAATTAGTCAAGACAGATATCAGAGAATAACTCATGCTTGACCAACCTGATTGAATTCTTCGACAAAGGGAATGTAAGATATTCGGATGTTCAAAATGTCTTTGATTCAGAACCATATTGTCGGCTCATGACTCAGATCATGTGACATCCAGGAACAAGGAGAATAATGGACAGCAAGCTGGCTACAATTTGGATCAGAGAGTAGTGTTGAGTGTAGCCACTGAGATTGACAAAAGATGGAAAGTGGTGATACACAGGCATCAGTGCTGGAACCATTGCTGCTCGCAATTTACATTTTGGGAATTGAAAGTACGATTTAAAAAGATTAGGGGTAAGGTTAATATAAATGGATAATACAAGAATACATTCATAAGCTCGGAAAATAGGAATGACATTGAGAATTCATTTTAATGTAGGTAAGTATGGGGTGGTGCATTTTGTTAGATGAATAAGTGGGCCACATTCTGCTTGGATTATAAGGGCTGGATTTATGCTTCTGAGTTGGGTAGATTGATTCGGAAAATCTCCTGTTTCGGCTGATCCACCTTGGTGTAAAGGGCCCCTTTATACCCAACGTTCACTCCAGGAGGCATGGGCGGGATACAATTGGGCCTGCTGACCACAGAAGCAGATTGAAGGTGGCCAAGGGGCAGGCAAGTGCCAAGGCAGGCTGGTTAGAAGGCCCACCTCAGTTCTTTGGTATGTCACCCTAGTTTATTTAGAAGCTGTTATGTCCTTTAGCTCTCATCCCCCCCTTTCCTTCACCCCCCACCCACTCCCCATGTCTCCTCCATGTCAACTCATGCACCCCCCACCCATCCTCGCCCCTGTTTCATGCCACATCATACCGACATACCACTTCCTAGTATCTCACCCTATATCTATCATGGGCAGAAATCATTTGGAGACAAAAAAATATTCTAACAATCTAATCGAACTCTCATTCATACACATCTGACACAGGAGAAACTTTCATGAAACCCATCCAAAGATTTTAAATCCTCTTAAGTGTTCAACGTGCTTTAAATACAAACTTATAATCAATAACCAAATCAAAAATATCTAATCCTTCACTCTTCTTATACTGTCAATCAAAATGTGAATCAGCCCCCCAACACTTTAAGTGCTTTTACAGTTGTTGAAAATCATCCAAGCATTCATAATGACTTCAGCTGTAATAATAGCCCATGGGAAATGTCAACAAAGATACAACAGGAATACATGATAATGGCCGGGATTCTCCGACCCCCCGCCAGGTCGGAGAGTCCCCTGGGTAAGCGCAAATCCCGCCCCGCCACCCTGACGCCCCGATGCTGGCTGCCCTATTCTCCGGCGCCGTTTTCTGGGGGCCAGCAGGACCCCTGGCAGTTCTCCTGGTCCCGATGGGCCGAGGGACCGTCCAGTTTTGGCCAGTCCTGCCGGCGTGAATTACTCACCTCATGCACAGCGGGACCTGGCAGGTAAGTGTGCGGGGGCGGTCCTGGGTGGGGCACGGGGGGATCCAATCTCGGGAGGGGGGCCCATGTTGGCCTGGCCCACAATGGGGGCCTACTGATCCTGCGGGCGGGCTGTTTCCGTGGGGCCTTATTTCCTCCGCGCCGGGCCCCTGTAGGACTCCGCCATATTGCCCAGGGGCCGGCGCGGAGAAGAGAACCCCCGCGCATGCATGGAGGTACACCAGCTGGCCTGCGCATGTGCGAGATCACGCCATCCGTTCCGCACATGCGCGAACTTGCGCCGGCTGGAGCGGTGCCAACGACTCCGGTGGCAACCTAGCCCCTGAAAGTTTGGAGAATTCCTCACTTTCGGGGGCTGTTGACGCCCAAGTGGTTGGCGCCGGTTTTCCTGCCGGTGTGGGGACTTAGTCCCCAGAAGGGAGAACCACGCCCAATATTCTTTTCGAACCTATACCAGACAGCCTGTCAATCTAGCTGTCTAGCCCCCTAAGCCAAATGGCCTCCCAGTTTATGTTATTATTTTTATTTTATATCTTACAATAGCTTTATATGGGCACATGGCAGCCAGTTTCTTGGTATTCAGTGCAATATGTCATGGTATTCAATAAAAAAGGGAATAAATGATGCAATTTTGATCTGTACAGATAGCACTCACCAGGAATGAGCAGGATACAGATCAAATGTGGGTGGTGTTGACTTTTCCACACTGGCTGTGTTACCCCTACATGTGAGTTTTGCCGCTAGTATCTTTTTTGCAGGAGACAAAACTCTGTCCTGCTGTCCTACTAACACTAAGGTTGACTGACAGATAAATGTGCATACCAGATTCTTCACGCCAGCAGGGTTACCAGGTGACACTACAGCTGAAAGTAAGGTACTAAACTGACGTGAAAAAAGGAAAATTTATGAAGTTCAAAGTCACACTTTAGCATTCTAACTATGTTGCAGTATGAGTGCAAGCAGTGGAGATATGCTTCATCACCCCGGTCATCCTCCCAGCCAGAGATTATGTAACATGGCACAATGCAACAGGGATTAAAATTAGAATTTTTTTTGAAGTTGCCTGCTGATAAATGAGACATTGTCCTCATCTCTGGCAAGATTCCACTGAAATATTAGATAGAATAACATTTTTCTCATCTGGGTTGTGACCTGACACCAGTTTGTTGTGGTTTTAAACATTATAGCCCTACTGAAGCAAGCTCAGCTAGGTGCAGATTTACCTGATGGTTCAGTTGTTGATCATGAACTATATCCAAAAAACCTTAAGGCACACTTAGAATCAATTGACCAACATCCTATTTTCTGCTCATTACCATCAGGGATTTTGCAAAATCTTTTCAACAGATTTTAGAGTACAAATCATGTTATTGAGTGACATTGGGCGGGCGAGAATGCAAACATCGATTTTATGCTGTCGTAGTTGGAAATTGTGCCGCCAAATCTTGAATGGCAGCCTACCTTTCCCGTTGTGCAATGTTGGGAACGTCTCTAACATACATTTAAATCTCATGCATACTCATTAAAAGGGCTTGTCGGAATTCTCCCCCATACTGAATCTTCTGTATGCATCAGAAACATGGACAACGTACAGCAGGCACCTCAAATCCTTGGAGAGATATCACCAACTCTGCCTCTGCAACATCCTGAAAATACACTGGCAGAATAGGTGTCCCAATGTGAGCCTCCTTTCCCAGGCCAATATCCCCAGCATCAAGGCACTGGTCACGCTCGACCAGTTACGATGGGTGGGCCACATTGCCCACATGCCTGACACAAGATTCCCAAAACAAGTGCTCTTCTCCGAGCTCCGTAATGGCAAGCGATCACTAGGAGGGAAAAGTAAACACTACAATGACACTCTGAAAGCCTCCCTAAATAAATGCAACATTCCCACCGACACGTGGGAATGGGAAAAGGTATCCGCAAAGGTGCCAATCACCCCGAGCGTCATAAGGTGGAGCATGCGGGGGCCAAGCATAAACAGTGGAAGGAGACTGCCGAATCCAGAGCATCCCACCATCAAACACCAGCTGCCAAACCTGTGACAGAGTCTGCGGATCCAGGATCAAACTTTGCAGCCACCGCAGAACCCATCTGCTCGGAGTGGAAGCAAGTCACCCTCGATGCTGAGGGATTGCCCAAGAAAAAGTGACACATTCGTGCTCACAATGAAGTCGATGTTTTGAGTGTAACGATTGAGAGGTCATGGAGTGAGAGAAACTTCAATATCGTGCTCCAGCAGAACCTTGGGACGGATTGGCACAATTTCACAGGGAGGAGCCAAGCAAGTTTGGCGTTGAGACCTCAGCACCACCATCTTGGGTAGCAAAGAATATCGATGAGGGCGAACTCAGCTGGTACGTTCTCTGAAGGCCTCTGGGACCATTGATGCATTGTATTGGGAGGGGGGTGGTGGGGGTGCAAGTTAAAGGCCACCCATCAGATATGAATATTCTCAGATGAAGAGAGACCCACAGCTAAGACAGGTTATGAGCCCTTTCCTCACAATACAGGAGATCAGAAAAGGTACCAATGAAGGGAATTCATGGGAGATTAATGCTGGGAAGTGGCATTAATTGATCATCTTATATTAACCCCTTGGTCACAGCTTTGAAATTCCCCAGAGCAGGAAGGGAGTCAATAGCAATTGGGAATTTTTCCTGCCTCATATGCTGGTTACAATTGTTCAACTCGCAGGTACACCTGTGAGAATCGACAGCCCTCATTCCTGAAACTCACCCAATAATCTCATCTCTTGACAAAACATCTAATACCAAAGAGTCTAGTATCCTCATCTAAAGGGCAGGGGATGTTGAACTGCACCTTGCATTATTACCAACCCTGTTATCCACCAATGACTCGTGAGCCATCATGGGAAGAAACTGGGCCTTTGGAGCCTCATGTCTTTCTCTCATGTACCCTGCAAAGAAAGCATCAGGGAGGTGGATGCTGCATTGATTACAACTCCCATTATTTCATACAGTCAGGAGAGCAGAAGGGGAAGATGTTGATGACAGTGCCAGGGATGCCAAAGACAGGACATTCACCCTCAGGAGCAAGGGGCAGTAGGATCCCATCCACACCCCAAGGGTGAGGCACCTGGAAACATTGGTGTAGGTGCCTTGCAAGACCCAGGGTGTACAGGACACGCACGTCTTTCCTGCAGATGGGCGAGAAACCGTCGCTGATGTTTCCACATGTCCAGGGATCTAGTGACTCACATATGTCACATTGTTCATGATTTGGCACCACCAGGACTCGGAGGTCATCCGTTGACGGTTAAGAGTTAGAGGACCCCAACCTGATTTGGCTGTCCTGCCATGAGGCAGTCTCTCCCTCGTCGGCGTGTTGAGCTGGAGCTTATGGGAGCATAGAAGTGGGGATTGTGATCAGTTTGACACTACTAGAGTCACCAGGGTGGATGGCCTCTGGACATTCACCTGCTGATCCTTCTCCCTAGTGCCCGAGGACCCTGGGATTTTTCCTCAGGGAGAAAGGACAGATCAAGTGAGATCAAGCTGTCCGCACCCCCTCCTATGTAGCCACTGTTGGATGCTGCCAAGGGCTGGACCGATGACCTGGATCCATGGCAGCCGCCCTCATGGCAGTGTTGACCTTGGTGCATTGGCGTGCCGATGCTACCCCCTCGGACTGAACACAGACGGGCTCCTCCATCGTGTGCTGCAATCTGAGGAGTGCAGTTGATATCCCCTCCTGATATCCCGTTGACTGTCACTGCAGATCCAGGAACTCATTTTGGATTGGGTCCTGAAGCTTGTCCTCTGACTCGGACTCAGCCGGGGGGTAGCAGCATTCTTTCGAGTGTTGGCGGCCTCTGACGTCCCTATTTTCACCTGCTGTGGATCAGATTGTGTGCTGTGCTCACAAGATTGTGACCCCGAGCCTACTCTAGATTAGGCTCCACTGAGGTGCGTGTATCCGTACTAGTGGAGAGTGTGGGTGAGTGCTGTGACAGGTTTTCAAGGCTGCTTATTTCAATTTCCTCATCCGAGGTGTGCTCAGAACTGGAGCTGAGGGGTGGGCTTGCTGGTCTCCCAGGGTGCTTTCCAGATGTACCTCTGAATGAGGATAGAGAAAAGTAGTGCATGGCAGAGGAATTGAAAGAAGACAAAGCACTCGCAGTGTCTTTGTCAGTGGGATGAACTGGTGCCAGATTCCAACTTGGCTTACACCGCCCACTTCCCTGCCGCCATAGGCACGGTCGACGTCCTCGCCAGCCACCGTGATGGCACGCTCCCCAAAGGCAGTTAGGGTTGTGATGTCAACCACTGCTCCTCCCCCTTCTGGGACCTCTCCCTGTTGTTGTATTTGATCTTATTCTGCTTAAAGACAGATGGGGAGAGTTCCAGCAGGATGCCTGCCAAGGCAGATGATAAGGATGCCTGGCATGTGTGTGGAATGAATGGGGCCATGGACAGGATGAAGACGTGAGCTCAAGAAGATATGAGGCTGATGTGGGTGTGAAGATGTGCATGAGAGTCAGCAGTGATGCCACTTGAGGTGGCAGTGTGCGAGACCAATGTGAATGTGCGATGGGCTGGCGAGTCCGTGAGGTAAGACTAATGACATGATGGACTTACCCTGCTGACAGGGATTAGATCATTCACCTCTTTCCGCATTGGGTGGTTGACTATTGTGTACCAAAAGCAATCAATAGCACTCACTGCCGTTGCCACCACCTCCCAAGCTAGAGTGATGAGTGTAGTGATATGATGGTTGTGCTGTAATTTATTGCCTGACCACTAGGAGTCTCACTAGTATATAAGTGAATGTTAAAGTCAGCTGACCAGACACTGGCTGGATGAAGTAAAAGAGAGAGCTTGCATGTGCATGCGTATGATTTTGCTGTTGTTCATTTGTTGTCTTGTATATAGTTTACCGCCAGTTAATGTGAATAGATCGTTTATAACTTTAACTACAAGTGTTCTTGTAATAAATCAGGCCATCAAACAAGAACATTACAATGAGATTGGTGGACCTGCGGCCAAAGCGAAATTGGAGGACATCATGTGGGCCTCAACTGTGTGCAGTAGACATTCCGGGGAGGTGTCGCTCAATGTGGGGGCAGCAGCCGTCTTTGGTTTTGGGGCCACCTCCTTGCTGTGCAGCAGTCCTGGTGTGCACGGGTGCAATTTAAATATGGGGCCCAGGGCAAGACAGAGGTGCTGTCACGGCGTGGTGGATGAATCGGAGGCCGCCCGCCAATGATGCAACCTGTTTCCCATGCATGCATAAATAATGAGCTCTGCAGGGTATGATTTGGCATGAACCCCCACCATTGGAGCTGGCAGGAAAGATGACGTTTTCATGCCCACCCCGGCATGTAGTGCCTGAAATGAAAAGGTCTGCCTCTAGGGTATGTTACGAGCATGTGAGGAGGGGCGAAACGATTGCCCTATCTTCCCTCTCCAGGTCTGACCGTAACAGGGTTCCTGGTGCATTTAGGGAGGGTGCGCTTTGCCAATATTGCAGGAGTCCCATTATTTACGCTTTCAAATTGCAAAGCTTGACTTCTGAATGGAGCTGTAAAGAATTGTGACAATTCCAAAACCAAATTGTACTAAATTGATAAAGATAGGTTGACAGTTAACCATTTGCGAGCTTTTAAGACATTGATTTGCACCAGGATTGTGTTTTACTTTATCTGATGCAACTCCTAATTAGTTCAATAGTACCTATGAGAAGTATTTTCATATCTCCTGCATCAAAGAATTTTAGAATCAGATCAGGACATCACAGAATTGTTAAGATGCAGAAGAATGCCACTTGGCCCATTGTGGCTGCATCAATGCCTGACCCTGGGTTTTCAATTACCACAAAACTGATGACATATTGGGCGTGATTTAACTAAGTAAAATCAGAGTCCATTCTGGGTGGGAATCGAGTTGTCGTTAGACGCAGAGAATGACCCCGCTATTTTACGACACTTTGTTGGTATATCGGCCCCCAGTGGGGAACACCCCCTGCCCCGAGGCCGCACTTTAACATCACTTCCTGCGCTGAGGGGATCTGACAAGCGGAGCTCCCTAGTGAGGTAAGGGATTGGGACATGATTTTTAAACAGAGCCCCGATCTTCCGACTCCCTGACACGACCCCTGGACCCCCCAAAGCCCCAACTCACCTGGTGGGTGGTCCTCAAGCCCCCCCCCCCTCACTCCACGACATACTGGCAGGGCACCATGGGGCCCGATCCCCAGTGCGGACAAATTGGCAGCCTGGCATCTGGGCACTGTCAGCCTGGCACCCTTTCAATGCACCTGCCAGCCTGCAGTGCCACCTGGGCACACTGGAAGTGTCAGGGTGGCACCCAGGTGGCACTGACAAGTTGCCTAAGTGGCACTGCCAGTACCAGGCTGGCAGTGCCCAGGTACCTGGATGGCCCCAGCAGTACCAGAGCTCAGTACATCCACTGCCCCATGCGTTTTCATGTTAGTTTTAAAATTACCAGTCAGAGTGCCCACAAACTAAGGACATTAAATACATTCTGCTAATTTGATAACGTTTCTGGATTGCTCGCTGATCAGTTAAACACTTTTCTGAAGTGGGTTCCGCACCAGATCTATGTTATACCACACCTAGTGCAAAGCCTGAAGGATGCCAAAACATTGACTGATGATATAACTTCACGATTCGAGTGATCATCTGTCAGCAACTTAAATAATTCAGCAATGGTACAAGTTGTGTGTATCTGTGATGTCTTTTCCTCATGACACAGGGGAGGGAGAGGCAGGATAAAGTTTCCCAAGTGATGTTTCGCGCAGCAAAGTCATTGCCCCAATAATGTAGAAAATCACACAGTCAGTCATTCTGCACTGTTAACACGAATCTTCTAAGGAGCAACAATGAAGTAGCATTTTCAGAGCCTGGCATTTTCGAAGCCCTGGGTGCTACTCTCTTGCCCTGAAGCTACAACGTCACACAGGAATCTACCAAAATAGGTTTGAAAAGATTAAGTTAAGAGAGAAAAAAAGATTTTAAAAAGTTAGGGGCAGCACATTGGCGCAATGGTTAGCACTGCTGCCTCACGGTGCCGAGGACCTGGGTTCGATCCCAGCCCCAGGTCACTGTCCGTGTGGAGTTTGCACCATTCTCCCCTTGTCTGCGTGGGTTTCAACCCCACAACCCAAAGACGTGCAGGGTCGGTGGATTTGCCACACTAAATTGCCCCTTAATTGGAAATGTTTTTAAAAATAGAGACTAAAAAGTGCAGAGGTTGTTCCATTATCCAATTGTAAAAAATAAAATTAACTTGCTGGTGAAGAATTGCTCACTGGAGGGAGAGACGTGTGTTTTAAAGATCTATCGTTTCACTTTCATAATTTGCCCCATTTCTGACAGGTGAACAAAGCCATAGAAGGAGAATGACACACCAGGTGACTGCCAACATTTTTACAGTAATGGCTGCAAGACTCTGCTGCCCAATTTGCTTCATCTAGCCTTTCACAAGTTCAGTTAATAATTGCATAAAGTATGTAGGATCTGTAGGGCAGAATCAGCCACTTGCCCAACTGGACTATGCCAGTGGTTAGACTCCATAGTCCTTCTTAATCAAGAACAGAGGATGCCGGAAAAACTTTTCGAATCATAGACCCTTCGTTGGAACTGAAAGGAGGGAGATTGTTCGAGCATTCAAAACTGCAATTGTAAAGTAATTGCATAAAAAGTAGCAACTTTAAGAACAAACGACCAATGTTCTTAAAGTTGCTACTTCTTGTTACAGTCTCGAACATTCTCCCTCCTTTCAGTTCCGATGAATGGTGTATGACTCGAAAGTTAACTCTGTCTCTCTCCTGATAGTTGCTGACAGACCTGCTGGGTTTTTCCAGCGTCTCCTGTTCTTGTTTAAAGATTGCATCATCCGCAGAATTTTTCTTATTTTAGTCCTTCTTAATTGTCTCTTCCCACTCTGCCCTCTATATCATTCTATTTGTTATGTTTTCGGGGGGCTCACAGTATGAACAATGGATAACCGCAGGTTACTTAACCAGTTGTCAAGAGTTATTTTGTTTCTCACAGTCTGAAATGGGAGAGGTGGAAATCTCCCAAGTGTTTCTGATGATGTCATCATGTAATCATGTGACATTCGAGACAGAGAGGCATTGGTTACAATACATAACACCCCTCCCTTTTTACTCCTATAATGCGGCAACAAATATTAACTGAAACTTTTACTCATGGAGAACAATGATGATTTAGCCAAGTATTATTATACAATTATATATATATACACACATCAGAACAATAGTTTTTAGGTGGAAATCGGTTCCGCTGAGGCAAAATCCATCGTTCAGGAGTTCTTGTTTTCACACTCTCCGTAGTTTGTTCCACATTTGGCTCAGGCACATCAGCGAATAAAGTTGGTTAGTCTTCAGCTTGTACAGATGCTGTTGATTCAACTGTTGTAGAGTCTGAATTCAACTCAATTGTGATCATAGGATCAGGGATTTCCCAACCCTGAGTGTCTGATGTTGGCCTTTCAGATACCGACTCTGCAAATTCTCTTTTCGAAGCGAGGATTTGATTGGCGTGTCTCCTCCAAACTCTCTCGTTATCGGTTTGCACCGTATAAGAAATACTCTTTGCGGGTGTTGTGGCAGGTACCCACTTCTCACTTGAAGAGTAGTTTCTTGTTGAAGCTCTTTCTCCTTGCTCAAAACTGCTTGGTTTCGATGTCTGCTCATGGCGAGTAACTTGTCACTCTGCAATGAGTGTCAGGCGGTAAGAGCAAATAAAACTTGGTTCTCAACTTCTGATTTAAAAACAATATTGCTGGTGAGTTTTGGGTTGCCCCATGGGCAGTGGGGAATGAGAAACTGCCTTACTCTGTTAGCTAACAATCATTCATCCTTTGATGCTTTGATGGCATTCTTCAATGACTGTACCAGCCTCTTCGCCAAGCCGTTTGTGGAAGGATGATAAGACGCTGTTTTTATATGTTGTACGTCATTGTTTCAAAGGTAGTCCACAAATTCCTTTGACGTGAACTGAGTCCCGTTATTGTTTACTAATTGTTCCAGTTTGCCAAAACCATGCAAATACTTTGTCCAGATATTCAATTATGTTCAATTCACACTCGTCGACTTCATTATCATTATTCGGGTCATTTGGAATGTGCATCCACTAGGACAAGAAACGTACATCCTTCAGCTTGTCCTGTGAAATTGGTATATGCTCTTTGCCATGGTTGCTTTGTCCAATGTGAAAAATTAGGGCTGGTTTAGCACAGTGGGCTATGACAGCTGGCTTGTAATGGAGAACAAGACCAGCAGCGCGGGTTCAATTCCCGTTCCAGCCTCCCCGAACAGGCGCCGGAATGTGGTGACTAGGGGCTTTTCACAGTAACTTCATTGAAGCCTACTCGTGACAATAAGCGATTATTATTATTATTATTTGCAAGGGTGGAGTATTTCGTATCCTAGCACAAAATTGACATTGACCTACTCTTTCTTCAATCTATGAGTCTAGTCCTGACCACCAAAATTAATTGCTTGCAAACTCTTTCACACGTACAACTCCTGGATGTCCTTCGTGGAGTTGATCCAGTACACCACTCTGCAAACATGGAGGAATAATGACTTTGATCGTCCATGTAAGTACTCCATTTCGTACCGTTGATTCAAGTTCCCTTGTTTAGTATGGCTAGAATTCCAGATTCTTCCTTTGTTTATCCAGTGGTATACCTTTCAAGCTCATGTCCCTGACTTTCCCATCACCGGATCTGACCTCGTGTGACTTTGCACTTGAGATGCAGTAATAGTGGCACCATACAGCTGGGAAAAGTACACATGGTTTACATAGTTCTCCTGAGATTCAGCTTTGTCCTGCATTGGTAAACATGATAGAGCATCGGCATTTCATGTTTCTCCAATCTTCTGTATTTAATCTTGTAATTATCTGTTGATAGATGAAGGACCATCTCTGAAAACGACTCGCAGCTGGAGACGGGACTCCTTTGCATGGAGCAAAAATCGTTGTCAAAGGCCTGAGGCCTGTTTACAAGGTAAAATGTCTTCCATACAAGTAATGTTGAAATTGTTTGACTCCAAATATTATACTCAAGGCTTCTTTTTCCAATTGAACATAATTCTGTTCAGCGCTTGTCAACATTCTCAAAGTGAAAGCTATTGGTCTTTCATCTCCATTTGGCATTATATGACAGACAACTGCACCTGCCCCAAAGGGCAGTGCATCACATGTGAGTTGTATTTTCAACTTCAGGTCAAAATGAACCAAGACTTCCAATTTCTTGGACACATTTTTGACTTCAGTATATGCCTCTTCACAGTCTTTTGTCTAAACCCGTTGTTGGTTTGCACCTAATAATGTGTGGAGTGGTTTTAATATGGTGACGAGCATTGGAATTAATTTTCCGTAGTAATTATTAAGTCCCCGAAAAAATCTCAGTTGTGATACATTCCCGGTCTTGCCGCATCTAAAAGGTTAGGTTCCTTGTGGAGCATGTCCTTATCAATTACATGGACAGGATAACTTATTGATGATTGGAAACATTTGCATTCCTCTCTCTTGACACAACAATTGTGTCTTTCAAGAAGCTCCAATAAATTCTTTTGGTGCTCCTGTTCAGTCCTGCCGGTAATTAAAATGTCGTCCAAATAACATTCAACACCAATGGGGCCACTAAGGATTTGGACAATGGAATTTTAGAATAGGGCCAGTGCAGACGTTATTCCAAATGGTAGACGTGTGTACCTCAATGGTCCTTTGTGTGTTACAATGGTTAGAAGAGGTTGCGACTTACCTGGTACCTTCACTTGGAGGTATGCTCAGGACAAATCTACCTTACTGAAATTCTACCCACCCAACAATCCAGCAAACAGGTCCACTATTAATGGTAAGGGATACTGGTCAGCACATAGCACATGCTTATCGTCATTTTAAAGTCACTACAGATTCTTCTTGAGCCATCTGATTTGATAACCAGGGCTATTGAGGTTGCCCAATCGCTCGTCACCACACTCTCGATCACTCTATCTTTGATCAATTAGCCAAGTTTCACTTCGACTTTTGATTTAATAGAATATGGCACAATTCTTGCCTTTCAGCATTTAGGGGCGATATCAGGTTTTTTGTTAATGCCTGCATCAACTCAGGTTATTTCCTCTAAAGTGTTTTCAAATACCTTCTTCTACTTTTCTAAGAGTTTCTGTAATGTGTTCTTTCCATCAACCAATTGGTTCACAGCTTGCCAATTTAGGTTTGATTTTGATCAACCATGCTCTTCTGAAAAATGGGGTGGCACGGTAGCACAGTGGTTAGCACTGTTGCTTCACGGTGCCAGGGACCCTGGTTCGATTCTTGGCTCGGGTCACTGTCTGTGCGGAGTCTACGTTCTCTCGTGTCTGCGTGGGTTTCCTCCGGGTGCTCCGGTTTCCTCCCACAAGTCCTGAAAACATGCTTGTTAGGTGAATTAGATATTCTGAATTCTCCCTCTGTGTACCCGAACAGGCGCCGCAGTGTGGCGACTAGGGGATTTCACAGTAACTTCATCGCAGTGTTAATGTAAGCCTACTTGTGACACTAATAAAGATTATAAATGCAAGAAAATTTCTTTTTACCACATGTAATGGAAATTTTTCAGTTTGATGATTCATTTCAACTTGCACCAAGATATAAATCTTCACTGGAACCACCGTTTAAGTTTGCAAGATCATATGAGATGATTTAAACAGTACTTTCTTGAGTTTTTGTTCATATAATTTTTCAGATATAAGATATACTTGTAACTTTAATTGCGTTCCCATTTAGTTTCAGACAGACCCAAAATCTCTGTGCATCGCATTGCATCGATAATACACCAAGTTTTAGTTATTCGATCTCTGAAGACATCGGAGTGGATTCTCTATTCAACGCCGCTCTGATCGGGATTCCTGACAGGACGGAGAATGGATTGTCAAGGGAAAAACAGGTTCAGTGCCCGATGATGGAGGGGGGGGGGGGGGGGTGGGGGGGGTGGCATTGCTTCTCAGTGGGTGGTGGCAGGATTTACATTGCGGGGGGAAGAGGACCCCCCACTGGATCTCGGTACCAGACCGCTGACTCAAAATGGTGGACTGATACCGGAATTCTGACGGAATCCGATGAGTTCTCCGCCATGCATAAATTATCATGGAAAAGGTGAGAAACGCACATGCCAGGCCCCACTCCCAGCATCAGTAGAGACCAGGAGCGGTTCTCTGTTGACGGGAGCACTTTGGGCTCCAGAACGGAGAAACCCTGCCATTATGACTTCCTTGGAAATTTTATCACCTTTAGTCATTCTGTGGACTCTTATTTGGGTTTTGGTGCATTCTTACCTTTACCCATTTTCGAGATTTGAGGATTTTGGCTGGCATGTGTTATGTGACCTTTCTTGCCACAATTATTTTTTTTTAATTTTAGAGTGCCCAATTAATGTTTTCCAACTAAGGGGCAATTTAGTGTGGCTAATCCACCTCACCTGCACACCTTTGGGTTGTGGGGGCGAAACCCACTTAAACACGGGGAGAATGTGCAAACTCCACACGGACAGTGACCCAGACCCGGCGATCGAACCTGGGACCTCGGCGCTGTGAGGCAGCAGTGCTAACCACTGCGCCACTGTGCTGCCCTTTTTTGCCACAATTATGAGCTTTGTTTTCTTGACACCAACATTCCTGTGGAGAATGCCCCACTTGGGCACACCTGTGGCATACTTGCACGTTGAGAGATATTGGGCGGGATTCTCCGGGAAACGGCGGTGCAGGCAAAAACGGCGCAGTGGAGTGGCGGGAATCACTGCGGCGTCGGGACGCCCCAAAGGTGCGGAATCCTCCACACCTTCATGGGCTAGGCTAGCGCTGGAGTGGTTTGCACCCCGCCGGACTGCGTGGAAGGCCTTTGGCGCCGCGCCAGCCGTGGCCGAAGGGACTCCGCCGGCCGGCGCGGGTCCGCGCATGTGCAGGAGCATCAGCGGCGGCTGACGTCATCCCCGCGCATGCGCAGGGGGGGTTCACCTTGGCGCCGGCCATCGCGGAGGCTTACACGGCCGGTGCGGAGGAATAGAGTGCCCCCATGGCACAGGCCTGCCCGCGGATCGGTGGGCCCCGATCGCGGGCCAGGCCACCGTGGGAGCACCCCCTAGGGCCAGATCACCCCGCGCCCCCCCGAGGACCCCGGAGCCCGCCTGCGCCGCCAGGTCCCGCCGGTAAGGGACCTACTCCAATTTACGCCGGCGGGACCTGCATAGAACGGGCGGGACTTCGGCCCATCGGGGGCCGGAGAATCGCCGGGGGGAGCCTGCCGACCGGCGCGGTACGATTTCCACCCCCGCCAAATCTCCGGCGCCGGAGAATTCGGCAGCCGGCGGGGCGGGATTCACGCCGCCCCCCCCCGGCGATTCTCCGACCGGCAGGGTGTCGGAGAATCCCGCCTATTATTTTCTCAGTATTCATCTTATTTATTTTGGCGCTAGCTCCAATTTGGGAAGCTTCTTTTATTGATAATTCCATAGACACTGCTGTATCAATAGCAAGTTTGAGTGTTAGAGAGCTTTCTGTCAGCAATCATCTCTGGATTGAATCATTTCTCAACACGCACACAAGTCTTGTCTCACCGCGTGCCCTCAAGGGTTGAACCAAATTCTTTGCTACTTTCCGTGGTACTGCTACAAATTGTGGAATATTTTCACGCTATTCTTGGCCATGTCGATGAAATCTGAATCTCTCTGCTATGAATAATGATTTGGATGAGAATTATTCTTTAAGGGTCTTTGTTAATTCATAAGTTATTGTACGGACCTTTGCAGGATGGACAAGGTTTTGTAATAGGGTGAAGGTTTTCCATCCGATTACACTCAAGAAAGTTCCTCCTTTACTTTCATTTGGGATCATGTCTGCAGCAAGGTAGTCCTGGAATCTCTCTTCATCGGAACTCCATCACTCCAGTGAGTGATTCAATAGCGCCATCTCTTCCTGACATCACAGTTGCTTGTTTTTAAGCTGTACTACTTGCTTTAACATCCCCTCGCTTCTAATTTCTTCCTCTTCCAATTTAGTTTGTATTATATCTTTTGCTGTTCCTTCAAAAAAATTAAGGTTCTTGGTTGGACTGTGGCTTTCAGAAAAAATGTTGGGTTTTTTTGCAAACACCAATCTGTTTCAAAAAAGCAGGTTTTAACTTTAATCCAGCTTCATGTTGGTTATTATCGCTGTATTTTCCTCTGTTTCAGCAGTTACTTCCCAAACCCCCCCCCCCCCCCCTCTCTCTCAGTCTCCGGGATCAAAGGATCTGATGCCACAGCCCGTCCCGTGCAAAGGCGCACAGCTGGAAAGATTCCTCAGCTTGTTAAGTAACTTGTTTTCTTTTTACTGCCTGCCCTCTTATTTCCTGGCTTTCTATTGTCGTTTTCCAGGAGTTTTTTTTATCTTATCTCCCCCCACCCCCGATTGAGCAAATTGGCTGGCACAACAGTTGTCGTTCTGACTGAAAGAATGTGCTCTCTTACCGCCTTCGACTCTCCAAGCGTTCCCAGGTCACGGCCGGGCAGAAAAAAAATCCCAAAACGGTCATGAGTGCCCTCTATCACCTCTAAAGCTAACATGCACTCCCAGAAAGGCTACAAACCCCATTCCCGACATCCGGTGTTACCGCATATTTCTGCATGGAGGAGTGGTCGCCCGAAAATCGATCTTCACCTCGGCGTCCAGGTCTGGTAGTTTTTTTTTCCCTGACTGCTTCACCGGAAGAACAACCTCGTCGCCACATTTGTTTTTGATACTGTTATGTTTTTTTAGGGGGGGTTGACTTTTACTCACAGTATAAACAAAGGATAACCAGGTTGCCACACCCTAGGTTACTTAACCAGTTGTCAAAGTTTATTGTAGAGGAAAAATTGGTTACAATACATAACACTATTTGCTCCTTCTTCAAGCATACATCAAGTAATCCTTGAAAAGCATCAATGCATTTTGTTCAATGAATTTCACATGCCCACCACTCATGGTGTAAATCCTTCCTGCAATTTCTCTAACGCTTCAATATACTTTTTGCACGATGAAGCTCAGAACTGCACACAATATTCAAAGTGTGTCATAACATACGTTTAACATTATCTTCTGCATTCTACTCCTGTAGTTCACCAGTGCTTTGTTTGCGACCTTTATGACCTTATAGGTTTCTCTTGGTAACTTTTATAATTCATGTATCTTCCCAGCACTATTGTATTTAGTTGCTTGACTTTGAACGACCAAGAGGGCTGACCTGGAAAGCAATGCACAGCAAAGAGGAAACGCGACCTGAACCAGGGAGAAACTCAAATTCACGGTCAGAGGGGAAGGTTTTAAGGAAATCTCTGAAGATAGAGAGAGAGAGAAAGCAAGGCTGTGAACGTTTAGGAGAGAGTTATAAGATCTAAGAATGTGCCCCCTAAAACCTCAGCTGCCGGTGGTGGAACAGAGGGATGGAGGATTCGATCCATTGTAAACAAGGGTCAGAAGACGTATATTACAGGTATATAACACAGGTAGGATGAGGTGAAGTTGGAGGTTTGAAGGTGTGGATGAGGATTTGGATGGAACGGGGAACCAGAAGACAACTGTGGTGATAAAACATAGACTTGGGGCCGAGGAATAAGGAGTTTTCGTTCTTCTCCCATGATCATAAGGTATATTCCCGGACAGACATTTTTGTTATGCATAAGACTCTGCTGGCTGGGGTGGTAGTTGCTGAATATTCAGCAATTGTGGTGTCAGTCCATGCCCAACACTGGGTGGCCTTGCAGGTTAGCAAAGGAAAGGCCCAGCGCCCGCAATGGAGGTTGGATGTGGGGCTGCTAGCGGAGGAGGTGGCGTGTGAGAGGGGGAGGGAGGCCATTTGGGGATATGTAAGGATCAATGACATGGGTGAGGTTTCGGCAGGGGTGGTTTGGGAGGCACTGAAGGCGGTTATTAGGGGGGAATTCATCTCAATTCGTACTGTAACGAGAAGGCTGAGCGGGCGGAGTTGGATAGATTGGTAGACGAACTTTTACAAGTGGACAGGAGGTATGCAGAGTCTCCAGTTGCCGGGCTTTTGAAGGAGCGCCAGAGACTGCAGCTAGAATTTGGGCTCCTGTCTACAGGTAAGGTGGTGGGTCAGCTGAGGAGGGTAAAGGGGGCGGTGTATGAATATGGGGAAAAAGCCGGCAGGGTGCTGGCGCACCAGCTGAGGAAACAGGAGGTGGCAAGAGAGATTGGGAAAGTGAGGGGTACAGGGGGTAAGGTGGATTTGGATTCAGTGGCGTAAATGATGTTTCAGGAGTTTTACAGGAAATTGTATAAATTGGAACCTCCAGCCGGTGAGGAGGGAATGAAGCGTTTTCTGGAGGGGCTGGGGTTTCCGAGGATAGATGAGGAGTTGGTGGAAGATTTGGGAACCCTAATTGGGCTTGGGGAGGTCAAAGACGGGTTGGGGGAGGTGCAATCGGGTGAAGCCCTGGGACCAGACAGATACCCGGTTGAGTTCTATAAAAAGTTTTCCGGGCTGTTGGGGCCGCTTCTGGTGTAGGCTATTAATGAGACGAAGGAGCTGGGAGTGCTCCCCCCAACATTATCGCAGGCTTCGATTTCCCTTATTTTGAAGTGGGATAAGGATCCAGAGAGCTGTGGGTCGTATAGGCCGATCTCCCTGTTAAACGTGGATGCGAAATTGCTGGCAAAGATCTTGGCCACACGTATAGAGGACTATGTTCCGGGGGTAATAGGGGATGACCAGACGGGATTTGTGAAGGGGCGACACCTGACGTCCAACATTAGGCGGCTCCTTAATGTAATAATGATGCCTGCGGAGGGGCGCGAGGTTGAGGTGGTGGTGGCCATGGAGGCAGAAAAGGCCTTTGATTAGGTGGAGTGGAAGTACCTGTGGGATGTCCTGAGACAGTTTGAGGTCGGGCAGGGATTTGTTGATTGGGTCCGGTTGCTACACCAGTCACCGGTGACGAATGTAAGGACAAACTGGGTTCGATCAGAATATTTTAGTCTGTGTCAGAGGACGAGACAGGGGTGTCCACTCTTCCCACTTCTGTTTGCCCTGGCCCTAGAGCCTTTGGCAATGGCGCTGAGAGCATTGAATACTTGGCGGGGGCTAGTGAGAGGGGGAGTGGAGCATATGGTCTCGCTCTATGTGGATGATTTGTTCCTCTATATAACAGACCCATTTGGGGGATTGCAGGGATTATGGGGACACAGGAGGAATTTGGCCTGTTCTCAGGGGGCAAACTGAATATGGGTAAGAGTGAGGTTTTTGCGATCCAGGCAAGGGGGCAGGAGAGGAGACTGAGGGAGGTGCCATTCAAAGTGGTGGGAGAGAGTTTTAGATACCTGGGGATTCAAGTGGCAAGGGATTGGGGTCAGCTTCATAAATTAAATTTGGGCAGGTTGATGGAGCAAATGAGTGTGAGTCACCCTGGTTAGCTGAGTTCTGTATAAAAGACTGACAGAAAGCGCACTCAGTAAGCTTTGTGCAGGTGAAGGAGACACAGCCTGAGTGAGTGAGACACATCCAGAGTGGGAATTGGAACTTGATAATTTGATGCAGTGAGGTAATTCGGTGCCGAGCGGGAGACGGTGCTTTTTCCCTACCGTTTTGCTTTCTTTCTTCTGGCTTGTAACTGTTAATCTTCAGGGAGAGAATCAGAGAGCATCCTGGGAAGGTAAGTGATTTTTATTTTTATTACCGTTTCAAATTGTGGGGGGGGGGGGGGGGGGGGGGACTGTAAGTGACATCACAGTAAAGCTGTGACTTGATCGGCTGGTTGGGAATCTGTTAAATTTTGGAAAATAATATTACAAAAAAAATCTAATTGATTAATTAGATAGTGGAGTAACTAAACCTGAGGGCAGAGATCGGTATTTAGCATTTAATTTTACAGTAAAAATAATCTAGTGTCAGGGCCATATTGTTAATTGTAACTCAATCTAACAATAATTCAAGTGTTTATTTTAAATTAATTAATTAGTGCTTAAATGTCACTCAGCGGGGTGCAGTGCTCCAGCTGTGAGATGTGGCCGATCTGTGATGCTTCCAACATTCCGGTCGACTACATCTGCAGCAAGTGTAACCAATGGCAGCTCCTCACAGGCCGCGTGGTTCGGTTGGAGCAGCAATTGGATGCACTTAGGAGCATGCAGGTGGCGGAAAGCATCATAGATAGGAGTTATAGAGATGTGGTCACACCCAAGGTGCAGACCGAGAGATGGGTGACCACCAGAAGGGGCAGGCAGTCAGTGCAGGAATCCCCTGTGGTTATCCCCCTCTCGTACAGGTATTCCCCTTTGGATACTGTTGGAGGGAATAGCCTATCAGGGGAAAACAGCAGCAGACATAGCAGTGGCACCACGGCTGGCTCTAATGTTCAGCAGAGACGGTCAAAGCGCAGAACAGCAATAGTCATAGATGACTCGATAGTGAGGGGCACAGATAGGCGGTTCTGTGGGCGTGAAAGGGACTCCAGGATGGTATGTTGCCTCCCTGGTGCCAGGGTCCAGGATGTCTCCAAACGGGTAGCGGGCATCCCGAAGGGGAAGGGCAAACAGGCAGAGGTTGTTGTACATATTGGTACTAATGACATAGGCAGGATGGGGCATGAGGTCCTGCAGCAGGAGTTCGGGGAGCTAGGCAGAAACTTAAAAGATAGGACCTCTAGGGTTGTAATCTCGGTATTACTCCCTGTGCCATGTGCCAGTGAGGCTAGAAATAGGAAGATAGAGCAGCTAAACACGTGGCTAAACAGCTGGTGTAGGCGGGAGGTTTCCGTTATCTGGACCACTGGGAGCTCATCCGGGGAAGGTGTGACCTGTATAAGAAGGTTGGGTTGCATCTAAACTGGAGAGGCTTAAATATCCTGGCCGCGCGGTTTGCTAGTGTCACACGGGAGGGGTTAAACTAATATGGCAGGGGAGTGGGTACCTGAGCAATAGGTCAGAAGGTGAAAAAATTGTGGGAGAACTAGGGAATAGGGCCAGTATGGCTCTGAGGAAGAGCAGACAGGGAGATGTTGCTGAAAACAGCGGGACTGGTGGCCTGAAGTGCATATGCTTTAATGCAAGAAGTACAACATGTAAGGCAGATGAACTTAGAGCTTGGATTAGTACTTGGAACTATGATGTTGTTGCCATTACAGAGACATGGTTGAGGGAAGGATAGGATTGGCAGCTAAACGTTCCAGGATTTAGATGTTTCAGGCGGGATAGAGGGGAATGTAAAAGGGGTGGAGGAGTTGCGCTACTGGTTAGGGAGAATATCACAGCTGTACTGCGGGAGGACACCTCAGAGGGCAGCGAGGCTATATGGGTAGCAATCAGGAATAAGAAGGGTGCAGTCACAGTGTTGGAGGTATACTACAGGCCACCCAGCAGCCAACGGGAGATAGAGGAGCAGATAGGTAGACAGATTTTGGAAAGGAGTAAAAGCAACAGGGTTGTTGTGATGGGAGACTTTAACTTCCCCAATATTGACTGGGGTTCACTTAGTGCTAGGGGTTGGAAGGGGCAGAGTTTGTAAGGTACATCCAGGAGGGCTTCTTAAAACAATATGTAGATAGTCCAACTAGGAAAGGGGCTGTACTGGACCTGGTATTGGGGAATGAGCTCGGTCAGGTGGTAGAAGATTTAGTAGGGGAGCATTTCGGGAACAGTGACCGCAATTCAGTAAGTTTTAAAGTGCTGGAGGACAAGGATAAGAGTGGTCCTAGGGTGAATGTACTAAATTGGGGGAAGGCTAATTATAACAACATTAGGCGGGAACTAAGAACTAAGAACTAAGAACCTAGATTGGGGGCGGATGTTTGAGGATAAATCAACATCTGGGGGGAAATTCTCCGGTATCGGCGCGATGTCCTCCGACTGGCGCCCAAAACGGCGCAAATCAGTTGGGCATCGCGCCACCCCAAAGCTCCGCATCTTTGGGGGCCGAGCCCCAACCTTAAGGGGCTAGGTCGGCGCCGGACGAATTTCCGCTCCGCCAGCTGGTGGAAAAGGTCTTTGGTGCCCCACCAGCTGGCGCGGAAATGACATCTCCGGGCGGCGCATGCGCGGGAGCGTTAGCGGCCGCTGACGGCATTCCCACGCATGCGCAGTGGAGGGAGTCTCTTCCGCCTCCGCCATGGTGGAGACCGTGGCGAAGGCGGAAGGGAAAGAGTGCCCCCACGGCACAGGCCCGCCCGCGGATCGGTGGGCCACGATCGTGGGCCAGGCCACCGTGGAGGCACCCCCCGGGGCCAGATCGCCCCGCCCCCCCAGGACGCCGGAGCCCGCCCGCGCCGCCTTGTCCCGCCGGTAAGGTAGGTGGTTGAATCTACACCGGCGGAACAGGCATTTTAGCGGCGGGACTTCGGCCCATCCGGGCCGGAGAATCGCGGGGGGGGCCCCGCCAACCGGCGCAGCGCGATTCCCGCCCCCGCCGAATATCCGGTGCCGGAGAATTCGGCAACCGGCGGGGGCGGGATTCACGTCAGCCCCCGGCGATTCTCCGACCCGGCGGGGGGCCGGAGAATCTCGCCCCTGATATGTGGGAGGCTTTCAAATGTCAGTTGAAAGGAATTCAGGACCGGCATGTTCCTGTGCTGAAGAAGGATAAATACGGTAAATTTCGGGAACCTTGGATAACGAGAGTTATTGTAGGCCTTGTCAAAAAGAAAAAGGAGACATTTGTCAGGGCTAGAAGGCTGGGAACAGACGAAGCCTGTGTGGAATATAAGGAAAGTAGGAAGGAACTTAAGTAAGGAGTCAGTACGGCTAAAAAGGGTCACGAAAAGTCATTGGAAAATAGGGTTAAGGCTTTTTACGCGTACATAAACAGCAAGAGGGTAGCCAGGGACAGGGTGGGCCCACTGAAGGACAGGCGAAGGAATCTTTGTGTGGAGCCAGGGGAAATGGGCGAGGTACTAAATGAATACTTTGCATCAGTATTCACGAAAGAGAAGGAATTGGTGGATGTTGAGTCTGGAGAAGGGTGTGTAGATAGCCTGGGTCACATTGAGATCCACAAAGACGAGGTGTTGGGCGTCTTGAAAAATATTAAGGTAGATAAGTCCCCAGGGATCTACCCCAGAATACTGAAGGAGGCAAGAGATGAAATTTCTGAGGCCTTGACAGAAACCTTTGGATCCTCACTGTCTTCAGGTGATGTCCGGAGGACTGGAGAATAGCCAATGTTGTTCCTTTGTTTAAGAAGGGTAGCAAGAATAATCCAGGGAACTACAGCCCGGTGAGCCTTACGTCAGTGGTAGGGAAATTACTGGAGAGAATTCTTTGAGACAGGATCTACTCCCATTTGGAAGCAAATGGATGTATTAGCGAGAGGCAGCACAGTTTTGTGAAGGGGAGGTCGTGTCTCACTAATTTGATAGAGTTTTTCGAGGAGGTCACAAAGATGATTGATGCAGGTAGGGCAGTGGATGTTGTCTATATGGAGTTCAGTAAGGTCTTTGACAAGGTCCCTCATGGCAGACTGGTACAAAAGGTGAAGTCACACGGTATCAGGAGTGAACTGGCAATATGGATACAGAATTGGCTAGGTTGTAGAAGGCAGAGAGTAGCAATGGAAGGGTGCTTTTCGGATTGGAGTGCTGTGATGAGTGGTGTTCCGCAGGGATCAGTGCTGGGACCTTTGTTGTTCGCAGTATATATAAATGATTTGGAGGAAAATGTAACTGGTCTAATTAGTAAGTTTGCAGATTACACAAAGTTTGGTGGAATTGCGGATAGCGATGAGGACTGTCAGAGGATACAGCAGGATTTAGATCGTTTGGAGACTTGGGCGGAGAGATGGCAGATGGAGTTTAATCCGGACAAATGTGAGTTAATGCATTTTGGAAGGTCTAATGCAGGTAGGGAATATACAGTGAATGGTAGAACCCTCAAGAGTATTGACAGTCAGAGAGATCTAGGTGTACAGGTGCACAGGTCACTGAAAGGGGCAATACAGGTTCGATCCAGGCTCTGGGTCGCTGTCCATGTGGAGTTTGCATATTCTCCCTGTGTTTGCGTGGGTTTCGCCCCCACATCCCAAAAATGTGCACGCTTGGTGGATTGGCCACGCTAAATTGCCCCTAAATTGGAAAAAATGAATTGGGTAGTCCAAATTTTTTTTAAAATAACTGGTTTCGCTCACTTGGCTGGACAGCTGGTTCATAGAGCAAGGCCAGCAGTGTGGGTTCATATACCTCTGCAGTGGGTTTCGCCCCCACAACCAAAAGATGTGCAGGGTAGGTGGATTGGCCACGCTAAATTGTCCCTTAATTGGAAGAAATGAATTGGGTCCTCTAGATTTATTAAAAATAGAAGACAAAATATACTGCCACAGGATCTTTCCATTCGAGCAGACAGATGACACACCATTTATGCTGCCTTGTTGAAAGTTTGAATCTTTTCAACACTCTTCATGCCATTTTAACAATGTCAACTGATGCCTTTAGCAAAAGTTGTTTTCAGAAGAATTGATGCAAAATCAAAATCAATAAGGGCAGCACGGCAGCACAGTGGTTAGCACAATTGCTTCACAGCTCCAAGGTCCCAGGTTCGATTCCCGGCTTGGGTCACTGTCTGTGTGGAGTCTGCACGTTCTCCCCGTGTGTGCGTGGGTTTCCGCCGGGTGCTCCGGTTTCCTCCCACACTCCAAAGATGTGCAGGTTAGGTGGATTGGCCATGATAAATTGCCCTTAGTGTCCAAAATTGCCCTTAGTGTTGGGTGGGGTTACTGGGTTATGGGGATGGGGTGGAGGTGTGGGTGGGGTGCTCTTTCCAAGGGCCGGCGCAGACTCGATGGGCCAAATGGCCTCCTTCTGCACTGTAAATTCTATGAATCTATGAAAATATAGTTGAAACAAGGTGCAATATCTTAACTTACAACATTTTTCCAACACATATTTTTTTATACTTCAGAGTGTGAATGAGCTTCAGTAAGCACTTTCTGCCATTAAAACTGAACCACATTGCATACAATAATGTTTTTCATGTTCCATGGAACTCCACCTTTCTCAATGGTTCAACAGCTACCATTGCAGTATTTATTTAGCCTTAATAAACAAATGGTTACATTATATTTTCAAAAAATATTTAAAATAAAATATCTGGATTATTTGGAGGCAATTTTGTTGCAATAATATTTAATTGCCTCCTGCAAGGAAGATTTGGGTATGTTTGTATAATAAGCTTGGGACCTGTTCCAGTAACATGTGTGAAGTATTACCAGCAGGGGTCACTAAAGAACAGTTGTTAAACCACAGGAAAAGCTCTGTAATCTCAAACATGCACAATTGTCTTAATTACCAGTGACCCGTAGCACTTCTTAGGCTGCCCTTAAACTACAACTGGAGCAATTGCACTTTGTGGCACTACATGAGGTTCTGAGTCCAGGTTGAAGGACACTACACCCACGGTGCAAAACACAGCCCTCAGCAACGGCTGGTTAACTTATCATTAGTTAAGGGTGGCACGGTAGCACAGCTGCTTTGCAGCGCCAGGGTCCCAGGTTCGATTGCCGGCTTGGGTCACCGTCTGTGTGGAGTCTGCACGTTCTCCCCGTGTCTGCGTGGGTTTCCACCGGGTGCTCCGGTTTCCTCCCACAAGACCCGAAAGATGTGCTTGTTAGATGAATTGGACATTCTGAATTCTCTCTCTGTGTACCCGAACAGGCGCGGAATGTGGCAACTAGGGGATTTTCACAGTAACTTCATTGCAATGTTAATGTAAGCCTACTTGTGACAATACTAAAGATTATTATTAATTTTTTAATCTGAATAATTTGTGGTTCGACTAAGTAAAGTGTAAACTTGATTGGTGGATGGTGGGTTAGGGAGGCGTTGCAATGCACAAAAAAGAAAACAACAGGAACAACAGAACGACACCTTATACAGCCAGCAATTATAAAGACAAATGGTGATATCATGCCTGGAATGCTGTGTACAGTTTTGACTCCATATCTAAGGAAGGATATACACACTTTAGAAGGGATACAATAAAATGTTGATTGATATTGGCCATGATAAATTGCCCTTAGTGTCCAAAAAAGGTTAGATGGGGTTATGGGGATAGGGTGGAGGCATGGACTTAAGTGGGGTGCTCTTTCCAAGGGCTGTTGCAGACCCGATGGGCCAAATGGCCTCCTTCTGCACCGTAAATTCTATGATATGATTTCAAGGATTAGAGAGTTGTCCTATGATGAGAGATTGACTTATAGACTTTGGAGTGTATAAGAAGAATGGTGTGAACTCATTAAAGTATATAAGGTTCAAAGAGGGCTTGAGAGTAGATGCTGAGAGGTTGTTCCTGCAAGCTGCAGAGTCTAAATCAAGGGGGCACAGTCTCAGGATTAGGGGTCCACCATTTGGGTCTGAGATGAGGAGAACTGTCTTCACTGAAAGGGCTGTGAATCAGAATTCTCTATTCCAGAGAGTTGCTGATGTTCAGTTGTTGAACATAATCAAGGATGAGTTCCAATAGAATCTAAGGGACATGGGACTCTGATGGGAAAGTGGAACTGACGGCAAAGGATTCATTGAATGGCAGAGTCGACTCAAAGGACCACCTGTGGCGCAGTTGTTAGCACTCTTGCTTTTAAGTCACCAAGGTTCTGAGTTCAAATCCCACTCTTTATCACATATTTCTAGACTGACACTCCAAGGGAGTGCTGGACTGTCAGAGGTTCTGTCTTTCCGATGAGACGTTAGACCAAGTCCTCATCTTCCTGCTCGGGTGGACGTGAAAATTCCCATGGCATTATTCCGAAGAAGTGCAGAGGAGTTCTCCCCAGCATCCTGGCCAATATTTATCATTGTCATTGCCATGTTGTTGTTTGTGGGAGCTTGCTGTGTACAAATTGACTGCCGTGTTTCCTAGATGACCACAGTGACTACACTTCAAGAGCATTTAATTTTCTGTGAAGCATTTTGAAGTGTCCGATAGTTGTGAAAAGTGCAATTTCTTCTCTTAATGTATGGCCTACTCCTGCTCCTATTTCTAATGTTTTAATCTGCGCTTTTCATCTGAAAAATACTTTTTTATTATGTAGGCATCAAAAATTTATTGAAGTACTTCTGTTGGGGCTTTTTAATGGTGAAGTGCAGGAACAGCAAATGATTAGGAAGGCAAATGGAATGCTGGCGCATTGCAAGGGGAATCATGTAAATAGGTAGAGAGGTTTTTCTACACTTGCACTGGGTGTTGCTGAGACCACATCTGAAGCACTGTGTACGGTTTTGGTCCCTTTACTTGGAAAAGGATATAATTGCACTCGAAGCAGTGCAGAGAAAGGTTTACCTCACTGATTCCTGGGATGAAGGGTTTATGTTACGAGGAAAGACTGGGTGTGTATCCCTGGGGGTTTGGAAGAATGAGAGGTGATGTTACTCAAACATATAAGACCCTGAGGGGACTTGACAGGACGGATGCTGAATTGTAGGAGAGACAAAAACGAGGAGGCACCATTTAAAAATAAGGGGGACTTAAGACGGAGATGCGGAGAATTTTCTTTTTCTCAGAGCATTGTTGGCATCAGGAATTCTCTTCCCCAGAGAGAAGTTGAGACATTGAATATGTTTGAATATTTTGAATAGAATTTATAGTGCAGAAGGAGGCCATTTGGCCCATCGAGTCGGCGCCAGCCCTTTGAAAGAGCACCCTGCTTAAGCCCATGCCTCCACCCTACCCTTGTAACCCAGTAACCCAAACTAACCTTTTGGACACTAGGGGCAATTTAGCATGGCCAATCCTCCTAACCTGCACATCTTTGGACTGTGGGAGGAAACCGGAGCATCCGGGGGAAATCCACGCAGACACGGGGAGAAAGTGCAAACGCCACACAGACGGTTACCCGAGGCCTGAATTGAACCTGGGTCCCTGTAGTTATGAGGTAGCAATGCTAGCCACTGTGCCATCGTGCCTCCCATATTTTTAAGGCTGAGTTAGATTTGTGATGAACAAGGGTGTCAAAGGTTATAGGGGCAGACAGGAAAGTAGAGTTGATGCCGCAATCAGATCAGCCATGATATTACCAAATGGCAGAGCAGGCTCGAGGGGCTGAATGATCTGCTCCTGCTCCTAGTTTGTATGTACGAATGTATGAAAGTTCAGACAACGCAGGTTTATTTTCAGAACTTAGAGACCAGCTGCTGGATCTAATAGAGTGGAGTGTAAGTGTTGCATTGCATCTTAAAGCAGCCATCAGTTTATACCTATGGGATATATTTTCTGATTTGAGTACGGATCAGGTAGCACTCTCATGTTTCCAAGCGGCACTCCTGACTGGCCAGGTACCCTTCAATATTTTAAAATATTGAATTGTTACAATGCGTTTATCGTGTCATGTTGTTTCAGTGAAAAATACATTCCAAAATTCTTTCCACATCTTTCCATCATAACTCACCATATAACGGCATATCCCACTCATTACTGACAGAGATTTATATATGACACTATTCTACTAGCCGCCTATGCATGACAGCACTAACATCATTTATTTTTATACTTCTGTAAGTGTACTGTTTTTATTTAATGATTTGTTGATGTAATAATTTTATGCTGGGGCACAGAACTGCCTGTCTCAGTATGTGTTGCTCTCTTGAGGATTTTCTCCCATACTCTGGAACTGGTGTGAGTTGAGAGGATCAACTATATGGAAGATACTGAGAGGCACTCTCAGTGTGGAGTTAAGCACCTATTAGAACGAACACACATTCCAGCTAAGTCAACGTGTTCAATATACGTTTTGGGACATCGCGATATTTTTCATAAATCATCCACTTCGAGATTTCTTCCATCGCCACAAATCAATTCTCGGAATTATGCAATTGAGAAGCTTTTGAGGGAGTAGATTTAGTCGGATTTGGGGCCTAAAATCCCAACAGCATAATGGTGCCATCAGGGCTAACCAGTGAAGATTACATGGGACGAAAAACGTCCCTGAATGAAGTACTGGAAAGCTCTGTAGACTAAGGAAAGTTCAGCCAGTGAGGCATCGCTGGGGCAGGAAGTGGAAATGATCGAATACAGGTGCAAGGAGAAAAAAACTTGTGCGTGCAGGCTAAGGAGATCTACATCTATATAGGTGCATCCAGGCATAAGTACACCCACACAGAACTTCATAATTAACAGAGCCAGGTTAACTTAAGGACGCGTCGGATGTAAGTGAGATCAATGGGGGGAAATAATCGTGATTATTTTGAGTAGCCCTGCTTGTCCAGTTTCCACCAGATTGGTGCAGTTAAAATTGGAGTCAATATTATGGCATTCTTGACTGTCAGACTTTTTCCTGTCTTGGCAGTGATGTGACATGACGGATATCCGATCAATTCCTGGTGACGGTTACATCATCTATAAAATGAACTAATGGGTCTCAGGTGTTGTGGGTGCAGCGACAGGAGAAGTGGCCACTCCTGGACACTCTGGTGTCCAATATCACATTGGAAGGCTGGTAGATGAGTCAGCGTATGAGGCATGTGCTGAATAGCCAGATTCGCAAACTCAAATTCATTCAAACCTCACCCAGCAGGCATGTTGCCATCATACACAACTAAAACCCTGCTGCCCATATCCTAACACACATCTTCCCTGCGCTCGCTGACCTAAATTGGATCCCAGTTGGACAAAGCCTCAATTTTAAATATTCTCATTCTTGTTTTCAAATTCCTGCATGGCCTCGATTCACTCTACCTCCTCCCTACAACTGTCTAATATCTCTGTGCTCACCCAATTCTGGCCTCTTGCCTATCCCTAGTTTTAATTGATCTATCACTGATGGCTGCGTCTTCAATTGCTGAGGCCGCAAGCTATGTAATTCCTTTCCCAAATCTATCAGCCTCTCTATGTCTCTGTTACGACCCCCCAAGTGGTCAGAACCTACATTGAATCAGATTCCCCTCCTACACCTTGAAATACCATCTCTCCAGGTGATTAGGGGCGGAGCTTCCTCCCACAGGATATAAATCGCGACCTGGGAGCAGGTCGGGGAAGAGGACCCTGATGGGAGTGGTGTAAAGAGTTATTGTATTGTAGAGTAGTAGAATTAAACCTTGTTGTATACTGTCTATCTGGCCACGTGTGGAGCACTTGCGTTCAGTCACAACACTTTCTTCCATCATTTAAAGAACTCCTTAAAACCCACCTTTTTACCAAGCTGTCCTTCATCTGCCCAGGTATCTCCTTAATATCTAATAGAATGGACTGGCTTGGTGTTAAATTTTGTTTGCTGCTTGGGATGTTTTACTATGTTAAAGATGCTACATAAATGCAAGTCGTTGTTGTCAGTCAGCGGCTGCGTCTCCCCAGGTGTTTGGGTTACTATTGCAAGACTTAAAGGTGACCTTTACTGTAGATTGCATAGAAGTTAAGTTTGGTAATTCTCTAACCAGGCATTTGAGCGATGTGTCTCAGCCAGCACAACTGGACCTGTGTGACTGGAACCTCAAATGCTGTTATATTTACAGCGCTTGAGGACACCCTGTCCTGCCACCTGAAGGTAATTTTGTAATAAATTATAACGATTATCATAGAATTTACAGTGCAGAAGGAGGCCATTCGGCCCATCGAGTCTGCATCGGCTCTTGGAAAGAGCACCCTACCCAAGGTCAACACCTCCACCCTATCCCCATAACCCAGTAACCCCACCCAACACTAAGGGCCATTTTGGACACTAAAGGCAATTTATCATGGCCAATCCACCTAACCTGCACATCTTTGGACTGTGGGAGGAAACCGGAGCACCCAGAGGAAACCCACGCACACACGGGGAGGATGTGCAGACTCCGCACAGACAGTGACCCAAGCTGGAATCGAACCTGGGACACTGGAGCTGTGAAGCAATTGTACTATCCACAATGCTACCGTGCTTAATGTTTCTCTGCAGCACCTACAGGGCATGAGCTTGCGTGATTCTCACAGGGAGTCAATGCAAGTGAATAAACAACACTCAAAAGGATCAGGTTACAGTCCGTGTGTCAGTTCCGGTTTGCCTGAAGCCAAGGAGCAAGATAAACTCATGAATATTAATTGTCATTTACCTCACAAAATGCTTCTTTTCTCGAGACAGATCTTTGAAAACAAATCTTTATATGAGGAAATTAGTCTGAAAATAGTCAATGCTTTTTGGACATGATTTTATTTTTTAATACTTAAACCTAAAAGTTGCAGTGTTTACTCAATTAGCTGGACACAAATCAATATGAGTAGTTGCATTTTCACAAAGTATGCAATTAAGTGATTGAAGCAATATTTAGAAATATCTTCACAGAAGTCCCCAACCTAGCAATATTTCTGCGGGTTTCCACGTGATCATACTGATTGATAAAGAGAGTTAAATCTTGGACAATATTTTCCTGAAGCTATTAGGGTGGCAGGGTAGCACAGTGGGCAGCACTGTTGCTTCACAGCTCCAGGGTCCCAGGTTCGATTCCCGGCTTGGGTCACTGTCTGTGCGGAGTCTCCACGTTCTCCCCGCATCTGCGTGAGTTTCTTCCGGGTGCTCCGGTTTCCTCCCACAAGTACCGAAAGACGGGCTGTTAGGTGAATTGGACATTCTGAATTCTCCGTCTGTGTACCCAAAAAGGCACCGGAGTGTGGCGACGAGGGGCTTTTCACAGTAACTTCATAGCAGGGTTAATGTAAGCCTACTTGTGATGATAATAAACATTATTGTTATTATATCAGTGAGGGGGCTAATAAGCAATAAATACAGCACATTCACTTTGCTTCTAGACGTAGCAATTCCGCAATGTGTTAAAACCTGTTCCTTTCACATCGTGGGACAGATATCTGAGCACGAAAGGCAATGGTGAAAGCAAGTGGGCAAGATTGCGCATGTGCCTGAATAAAAGTTGTAATTATTAGTGACTTTCATTCTCTGACTAATGAGTGATCTCATATCTGGGGAAAGGATACAGAGCCCAGTGGTGCCATAACTATATCACTGCTTCACATTGGTAACTGAACACCCAGCTCATCCATGGGTCGGGAAAAGTGTTAACAATGGCAATTTATACAATGCTTTGCCTATGAAGGAGGCTTAGGAAACCACAGCTTGAACTTATTTTTGATTTTTCCACCAATAATGAACCCCAAAGTGGTTTTATTTTACCAAATGTGGGGCTGCCATATGCAGCCATTCTGCAAGACGCTTCATTACAAGGTCTAAGCTAAGGGGGTAGACTTCATGCTTGAGTGATGGAGGACTTTGGCCACCTGGAATACTGTGAACGGTTAGTTCTGAGTCCAACACACTCAGGATATATCAAACTTGAAGGGAATGCAATGTGGATTTATAAGAATGAAAACTGAACTCCAATGGTTAAGCTGCAAGGAGAGATCCAGCAAGTTCTATTCCCTTGAAGTTAGAAGTTTAAGAGGTGATTTAATTAATGTTTTTGATGTATTTAAGGGGAAGAGGTAGGATAGGTAAGGATAAACTATTTCTGCTGGCTAGGGAAATTAGGACTGGTGGAAATGGCCTAAAAGTTAAGTCAGACCTTTCAGGAATGAAGTTGTGCTACACTTCACAAAGGGTGGTAGAGATTTGTCACTCTCTTTGGCACTCTCTTCTGCAAATGGCAATTAGCGCTAAGTTAATTGTTAATTTTAAATCTGAGGTCGATATATTTTTGTTAACCAAAGGTGTTAGGGAAATGGGACAAAGGCAGCTATATAGAGCTAGGTCATGGATCCGCCACGATTTTACTGAATGACGGAACAAGCTAAAGGGACTCGATGATCTACTCCTGTTCCTAGTTCCTATTCTCCCTTCTTTCCTGGTCCTCACATACATAGAATGCAATAGAATGAATCCAGTGATCCGGAGCTCAGTCTTTAGTGAAGCGAGCACAGGCCATAAATGAATGTCGTGATGATCCTTTAAGCTGCACTCACTTTAATCATGGCTCCCCATTGGAAAGTCTCTCATTTTAGAATTAGTATTATTGATGGGAAAAATGTCTTCATGTAAATGACATTTTAACTTTAAATGACTTTATAAATTCCTTTGTGGAAATATTTCTAATGAAATTGAACTCCATGATCCTAGGTTGTTCTTGCAATTTTAACCGAAATAGGGCAGAAATGGTGGCAGAAAATGAAGGATAATTGGAAAGTCAGACTAGCCGCCAGAGAGGAGTGTGTCTTACCACAGTCATCTCGTGTGCTTAAAGGGGACTTTGTGTGTGAATGAGACTATTGTAGTTTAAGATGTACTTTGTAATCCATGTTAATCTTAAAATCTGTGTGCAGTTGTTAAAATAAGGGGGAGTAAAGGAATAATGTATCATAATCCAATTTTTGCATGTTTAATAAATGTTTATTTTCTTGTTGTTAAAACCAATTAACGGTCCTGTTCCTTCACGTTATATATAAAATAGTAAAAGTTACGGTCTTTGGGCCAGGGTTCCATGCTGGGATCTTCCCATCCAGTTGTAACATCAACTGGGATCATAACAAGTAGGAAGGCTAACTGAAAACCTGGACAAAGAGGTGGGTTTTTCAAAGATGGAAAGACATGACTGACGCATCTGACAACTCTCAATTGAGATTTCTTTTGTCAAAATATCTATCACGTCTCACAGTGAGCTACAAGTCATTAATTTGATTTACTCCACAAGCCCTCTCTGGAACTTGATGCAAAATGTTCCCACACCCAGTGACTCACAAACTCGAGCTTCTCTTGTAGAAGTCTTCTAAACATTCCTATACTGTTTCTGGACATCTGGGAATTATTTGATAATCCGAAATATTTCAATCATCAATCGTCCCAGTTTAACATGGATCTCAAAAAGTGGGTGAATCCATCTTTTGCTTGTCTTGGACTTAAGCTCTCTTCTTCATATTTCTGGCCTGAGTTCTTCATGCAACAGTTTCTAAGATAATCTAATCCCCTCATATTGCAAATCTGATCCTCCAGTTAGACAGAGTTTGGTTAAGAGATATAGGGTTGCCTTTGGGTACCTTAAAGGTTCATAACATTTAAAACACATTCCGTGAAATTAAGAAATGGCACGGGCATCCCTCTGCCATTATGCCTCCTCCTTGGATTGGTGTTTGAGAAGAATGTGCCTGTCAATTTGCCACAAAAATATCAAATGCAACAATGATACCTTTTGCTCAAATTTACACGACCATGTTACAGACGGCATCACCATGACAAGAGGGTTACTAAACTCTCTTTCCACTCTCTTCAAAACTACTGATGCAATATTCCCCCCACCAGTACCAGAATAAATCATCATCAGAAAATGTGCTTTCAGAGGTCTTCAGCTTTAACCTGGATTGTCCACTTGCACTATTTTGCGCTGTTACTGGTTCATAAACAAAATGCTGTTCTCCTGATCTTACTCAGGAGCATAGAGCTGGATTCTCCGATTTTGCGGCTATGATACAAAGAACAAAGAACAAAGAAAAGTACAGCACAGGAACAGGCCCTTCGGCCCTCCAAGCCTGTGCCGGCCATGCTGCCCATCTAAACTAAAATCTTCTACACTTCTGGGGTCCGTATCCCTCTATTCCCATCCTATTCATGTATTTGTCAAGATGTCCCTTAAAGATCACTATTGTCCCTGCTTCCACTACCTCCTCCAGCAGCGAGTTCCAGGCACCCACTACCCTCTGTGTAAATAAACTTGCCTCGTATATGTCCTCTAAACCTTGCCCCTCGCACCTTAAACCTATGCCCCCTAGTAATTGACCCCTCTACCCTGGAAAAAGCTTCTGAGTATCCAGTCTGTCTATGCCCGTCATAATTTTGTAGACCTCTATCAGGTTGCCCTCAACCTCCGTCGTTCCAGTGAGAACAAACCGAGTTTATTCAACCTCTCCTCATAGCTTGTGCCCTCCCTACCAGGCAACATCCTGGTAAATCTCTTCTGCACCCTCTCTATAGCCTCCACATCCTTCTGGTAGTGTGGCAACCAGAATTGAACACTATACTCCAAGTGTTGCCTAACTAAGGTTCTATACAGCTGCAACATGACTTGCCAATTTTTATACTCAATGCCCCGGCCAATGAAGGCAAGCATGCCGTCTGCCTTCTTGACTACCTTCTCCACCTGTGTTGCCCCTTTCAGTGACCTGTGGACCTGTACACCCAGATCTCTCTGACTGTCAATACTCTTGAGGGTTCTACCATTCACTGTATATTCCCTAACTGCATCAGACCTTTCAAAATGCATTACCTCACATTTGTCCGGATTAAACTCCATCTGCCATCTCTCCGCCCAAGTCTCCAAACGATCTAAATCCTGCTGTATCCTCTGACAATCCTCATCACTATCCGCAATTCCACCAACCCGTGTGTCGTCTGCAGACTTACTAATCAGACCAGTTACATTTTCCTCCAAATCATTTATATATACTACGAACAGCAAAGGTCCCAGCACTGATCCCTGTGGAACACCACTAGCCACAGCCCTCCAATCAGAAAAGCACCCTTCCATTGCTATTCTCTGCCTTCTATGACCTAGACAGTTCTGTATCCACCTTGCCAGCTCACCCCTGATCCCGTGTGACTTCACCTTTTGTACCAGTCTGCCAGGAGGAACCTTGTCAAAGACCTTACTGAAGTCCATATGGACAACATCCACTGCCCTACCTGCATCAATCATCTTAGTGACCTCCTCGAAAAACTCTATCAAGTTAGTGAGACACGACGTTCCCGTTCACAAAACCGTGCTGCCTCTCGCTAATATGTCCATTTGATTCCAAATGGGAGTAGATCCTGTATCGAAGAATTCTCTCCAGTAATTTCCCTCCCACTGACATAAGGCTCACAGGCCTGTAGTTCCCTGGATTATCCTTGCTACCCTTCTTAAACAAAGGAACAACATTGGCTATTCTCCAGTCCTCCGGGACATCACCTGAAGACAGTGAGGATCCAAAGATTTCTGTCAAGGCCTCAGCAATTTCCTCGCTAGCCTCCTTCAGTATTCTGGGGTAGATCTCATCAGGCCTTGGGGACTTATGTACCTTAATATTTTTCAAGACGCCCAACACCTCGTCTTTTTGGATCTCAATGTGACCCAGGCTATCTACACACCCTTCTCCAGACTCAACATCCACCAATTTCTTCTCTTTGGTGAATACTGATGCAAAGTATTCATTTAGTACCTCCCCCATTTCCTCTGGCTCCACACATAGATTCCTTCGCCTGTCCTTCAGTGGGCCCACCCTATCCCTGGCTACCCTCTTGCTTTTTATGTACGCGTAAAAAGCCTTGGGATTTTCCTTAACACTATTTGCCAATGACTTTTCGTGACCCCTTTTAGCCCTCCTGACTCCTTGTTTAATTTCCGTCCTACTTTCCTTATATTCCACACAGGCTTTGTCTGTTCTCAGCCTCCTAGCTCTGAAAAATGCCTCCTTTTTCTTTTTGACGAGGCCTACAATATCTCTCGTTATCCAAGGTTCGCGAAATTTGCCGTATATTCTTTTCTTCCGCACATGAACTTGCCAGTCCTGAATTCCTTTCAACTGACATTTGAAAGCCTCCCAAATGTCAGATGTTGATTTACCCCTGAAACATCTGCCCCCAATCTAGGTTCTTCAGTTCCTGCCTAATATTGTTATAATTAGCCTTCCCCCAATTTAGCCCATTCACCCTAGGACCACTCTTATCCTTATCCACCAGCACCTTAAAACTTCCTGAATTGTGGTCACTGTTCCCGAAATGCTCCCCTACTGAAACATCTACCACCTGGCTGGGCTCATTCCCCATTAGGGCAGCACGGTAGCACAAGTGGATAGCACTGTGGCTTCACAGCGCCAGGATCCCAGGTTCGATTCCCCGCTGGGCCACTGCCTGTGCGGAGTCTGCACGTTCTCCCTGTGTCTGCGTGTGTTTCCTCCGGGCGCTCCGGTTTCCTCCCACAGTTCAAAGATGTGCAGGGTAGGTGGATTGGCCATGATAAATTGCCCGTAGTGACCAACAAGGTTTGGAGGGGTTATTGGGTTACGGGAATAGGATGGAAGTGAGGGCTTAAGTGGGTCGGTGCAGACTCGATGGACCCCATGGCCTCCTTCTGCACTGTATGTTCTAGGTTCTATGTTCATCCAAGCCCCTAGCACTAAGTGAGTCCCAGTCAATATTGGGGAAGTTAAAGTCTCCCATCACAACAACCCTGTTGCTTTTACTCCTTTCCAAAACCTGTCTACCTATCTGCTCCTCTATCTCCCGCTGGCTGTGGGGTGGCCTGTAGTAAACCCCCAACATTGTGACTGCACCCTTCTTATTCCTGATCTCTACCCATATAGCCTCGCTGCCCCCAGAGGTGTCGTCCCGCAGTACAGCTGTGATATTCTCCCCAACCAGTAGCGCAACTCCTCCACCCCTTTTACATCCCCCTCTATCCCGCCTGAAACATCTAAATTCTGGAAAGTTTAGCTGCCAACCCTATCCTTCCCTCAACTAGGTCTCTATGGCGACAATATCATAGGTCCAAGTACTAATCCAAGCTCTAAGCTCATCTGCCTTACCTGTTATAGTTCTTGCATTAAAACATATGCACTTCAGGCCACCAGTCCTGCTGTTTTCAGCAACATCTCCCTGCCTGCTCTTCCTCAGAGCCATACTGGCCCTATTCCCTAGTTCTCCCTCAATTTTTTCACCTTCTGACCTATTGCTCTGGTACCCACCCCCCTGCCATACTAGTTTAAACCCTCCCGTGTCTCACTAGCAAACCTCGCGGCCAGGATATTTTTGCGTCTCCAGTTTAAATGCAACCCGTCCTTCTTATACAGGTCACACCTGCCCCGGAAGAGCTCCCAGTGGTCCAGATAACAGAAATCCTCCCTCCTACACCAGCTGTTTAGCCACGTGTTGAGCTGCTCTATCTTCCTATTTCTAGCCTCACTGGCACGTTGCACAGGGAGTAATCCCGAGATTACAACCCAAGAGGTCCTGTCTTTTAACTTTCTGCCTCGCTCCCTGAACTCCTGCTGCAGGCCCTCATGCCCCATCCTGCCTATGTCATTAGTACCAATATGTACAATGACCTCTGCCTGTTTGCCCTCTCCCTTCAGGATGCCCGCTACCCATTCGGAGACATCCTGGACCCTGGCACCAGGGAGGCAACATACCATCCTGGAGTCTCTTTCACATCCACAGAAGCGCCTATCTGTGCCCCTGACTGTAGGGTTCCTTTTGACTATTGCTATTCTGCGCTTTGAGCCTCCCTGTTGAACATCAGAGCCAGCCGTGGTACCACTGCTCTGGCTGCTGCTGTTTTCCCCTGATGGATACGGATGGAGAATGGCCGTGTCTGTGGTCGCGAATGCGCAGGGTGGTGACCTGCGGCCGCTGCGCCGTACAACACCTGCGCGCGGACCTGGCCTGCCAGATGGTGCCTCCCTGTAACCCCACTCGCCAGTCCTGGACCACTTCCCACCAGTCTCCCAACCCCTGCCAAAACCCCCCTGCCAGCGGAACGCCTCCCCCTCCCCGGCACGAGGTTGACGGAAACTTAGAGGACACACGACTGACGCTATCGGGAAGTCGGCCAATCGGGGGCGGAGAATCAGCGGAGAGCCTCAGGTGACGTTCTGAGGCCGTCCCAACAGCATGCGGCATACTCAGTGATTACGCTATTTTTGAGGGGGCGAAGCATCCGAAAAATGGCGTCCCCCAACCCCCCCCCCCCCCCCCCCCCCCCCCCCGATTTCGGCTTAAAGACGGATTCTCCGGCCAATCGGCGAACGCGATTTCGGCGCCAGTAATCGGAGAATTCCGCCCATATACTTTTCTTATCAAACTGCCTGGTGTATGCAGCTGCTGATTCACCAGGAATCAGACAACGGCCATCGAGAGGCCTAAGTATCAGGCTCTCTCCTCAAATTAATTTTCCAGCCTGTACATCGGAACGCGTTAAATCCTTCCCATTGATATGACAGCTTTGGGCCATATGCCTCACATCCACAGTCATAAGGTAGGGAAGGGAATAAAACCAAACTTAAAAAGTTCTGCTCTTCCTTAAGAGTCAAGCAAACAATAGCAGGAGAGCTGTGGTTAATAATTTTATAATTCTAGACGAGGAGACAATCAAATTCTCCATTAGGATCATCAACAGCCAGTTACCAAAGGCAACATTGAGTTACAGAGTTAATCTGATTGACTTGAGAGTAATAATACATTTAATTAGGCAGCTAAAGCTCATCCGGTAGTTATTTGTCTTCAAGGGGGAGTGGTTATTTATTAGAGTAAATGATTAGATTTTATTATTTCATTCTCCTTGCAGAGGTAGGAATATAGTGCCATATTATTGAAAAGAAAGTTCGAGCTGGTAACTCACTGTCACTTCAATATGTGGAAATATGTGAGATGGACTTCTGACAGCAAGATCATTTCCACCTTGCATTTATTGCAACTGTTCTGTACATCATAATTCCTCATTTCCTGTTACTGGCAGAGACAGACTTGAGTGGGTTTATTAACAGCCACTGGGATCATCATTGCCCGGCACCTGCTGATGACTTGGCCAAAAATCAGAATCCTTTCAGAAGCTGAACTTTATGTTTGCACTTCAACAGTGAAATTCACCTGTTGAAGCAGGAAGGGTACAAATATTGATTCACGGCAGCTGAACAGGATAGGATCAACTGGCCACATTATCCAGCATAGGCACAAATGCACTTTGAATGTAGTTGGCAATGTTTTGGCAGACAGTTCTGGCTACTAATCCGGGATAAAAGCAGATCTTTTATCCGTCATGAAAGGTGGGTATCGCTGGCTAAGGCAGCATTTATTGCTCGTCCATAATTGCTCTTGAAATGGTGTCGTGCGCTGCCTTCTTGAATTGCTGCAGTCCATGCGGTGCAGGTAGAGCCGCTGTGCTGTTAGGGAGGGAATTCTGGGATTTTGACCCAACAACAGTGAGCGAACGGTGATATATTTCCAAGTCAGGATGGTGTATGGCTTGGAGGGGAACTTGCAGGTGGCGGGTTTCCAATGCATCTGCTGCCCTTTCCCTTCTATCTGATAGAGGTCGCAGGTTTGGAAGGTGCTGTTGAAGGAGCCTTGGTGAGTTGCTACAGTGCGCCTCCGAGATGGTACAAACGGCTTATCAAGCGTCACGGTAGCACAGGGGTTAACACTGTCCCCTTTACAGCTCCAGGGTCCCAGGTCCGATTCCCGGCTTGGGCCACTGTTATAATTAAGTCCTATGAAGTCATGGTAAAACCTAACTGTATCAGGTGCTAAATGTTGGTGAGGTAAGGATAATAACAGACAATAATCACAGAAAAGGTGGTCTGGGTAATTGAATTGAAATGAATGCTTTTAAACGATGTAACTAATAGTTTTTGTGATGAAAACTACAGCCCTTCAAGAGCTGTTGCCCCGATGCAATTTTCACTCCCCGGCACATTTGCCACAGGTCAAACATTCTTGACAAGATGTTCATGTACATACAACCTATTTAAATTTGGAGGAGAGATTGCATGAAATGAAATGAAAATCGCTTATTGTCACAAGTAGGCTTCAAATAAAGTTACTGTGAAAAGCCCCTAGTCGCCACATTCCAGCACCTGTTTGGGGAGGCTGGTACAGGAATTGAACCGTGCTGCTGGCCTGCCATGGTCTGCTTTAAAAGTCAGCGATTTAGCCCAGTATGCTAAACCAGCCCCTGGTTTAATGCCATTTCTTTCAATGTCATAGAATTGAGGCTTCAGATTCCGCTGCAGTGAATAACTTGGTCATTTCTAGCAATTGGAAAGCAAACCGATCATAAATTAACTTGTACACCCTTGATTCTTAATAGGTTTACATTGGGCCTGGAACCAATTTCACTTTTAATACTCAGCTGCTCAAACAATTCCCAACACATCACCAACTGCAATCAAATCATTGTCACTTTGAATCCTCAGTCAACTAATCAATGAAAAATTACAACATTAATTCACTGTGAACAGTGGCTTGTTGAGTTCGGAGCTGAGAGGAACAGGATAGCGGGCTGCCTAATTATTACATTCTTTATTTGGGATGTGTAGTGCCAGCTTTCACATTGAAATGCACAAAGATGTAATTAGTTAACATGAAGTTGGTGGCATGGTACCTCAGTGGTTAACACTGTTGCCTCATCCTGGATTCAATTTTGGCCTTGGCTGACTGTCTGTGTGGAGTTTGCACATTCTCCACCGTATCTGCGTGGATTTATTCCAGGTGTTTCGGTTTCCTCCCACTGTCCAAAGATGTACGGGTTAGGTGGATTTACCGTGATAAATTGTCCCTTAGTGTCCAGGGACGTACAGGTTCGGTTGCAGGGTTATGGGGATAGGACTGGGTGGACAGGGGAGTGGACCAGGGTAGGTTGCTCTTTCACAGAGTTGGTGCAGACTCGATGGGCCGAAAGGCTTCCTTCTGCACTGTAGGGATTCTATGATTCTAAAGTGAGTGAATCAGCAAGTTGGCGAAGTTAATCTCTCCACAATATTGTTAAACAATTTGATAATGTGTCAAGTGTTGAATAGGCTGTTTGGCTAAATGTCAAAGAAAAGGATAGTTTCCATCAGCCTGTGGTTCAAAGAGCTGATCTCATCACAGTTTGTCGTAGTTGCTCAGTCTGGGGCAAGCAATTGTTTCAAAGTGGGATCTGAAGGGGCAAAATATTAGCTCTTGTGCTCCATAGCAGGACACAAACCTAAGCGCCATACACTTTGTGCCCTGCAAAGTAAAGATGCACCAGAGCAAATCAAGCTGCAAATGCTATTAAAAAGTGCACCACCATTTCATTAGGGACTAATCAGTGTATTACACACACATACAAAAGTATGCAAATGCTGGTAGAATTTTAAATTTGAAGCTTTAACATTGTTCAAAATATTAATTTTTCATTCAAACCCAACACTACAAATCCATCACAGGCAATCTGAAATGAAAATCGCTTATTGTCACAAGTAGGCTTCAAATGAAGTTACTGTGAAAAGCCCCTAGTCGCCACATTCCGGCGCCTGTTCGGGGAGGCTGGTACGGGGAAGGTGGCAGTGGTGGTGGCAACAGTTTGCAGCACCTCCTACACAGTAAAACATCCCATTGTACGGCACAGGCGGAAAATGGACACCAAGCAAATAACCACAAATCTGATCCAAGACTTGGTCAAATGTCCAAGTTTTGAGGAGTCTTTTCAAACTGGGAAGATCGCTTAAACCCCAGCAAGGCGAACCCGAGATGAGTTAACGACACACCAAGCGCCCTTTTGAGACCCACGGCCAGCAACACTTGTGGTGTTGGGTGCTCTGGTGCACAGATGAGCCAACACAGTTGTATGTGGTACAACTCTATTTTATTATAACTTATAATACAGTTCGTTCTGGATACTCTGCACGTGCTGTCTCCCTAAGTGTGTTTGGCAACAGATGTGTCCTGGTTCTCCTCTGCAGCTAATACTGACCACCGGGGGTCGTGTCTGTGCTTTTTATATCTTTCTGTCATTGGTTGTGGTGTTGTGTGTTCTGATTTGTCTGTTGGTGTGTCTATCATGATGTGTGTGTTTGAATATCATGACATCCCCCCTTTTTACAAAGATATGTGCCTACGTGGTTATAAATATAATTGTGTCGTGAGTGCATCGAAGAGTGTGTGTGTGTTATGTACAGCGTGTGTATATGATGTAACTATTTACATGGGGCGATGTCGGGTGCGTCACACTAACAAGGTTGTACCATAACAAAACTTGGATGCGAGAGAAAAAAAAAACTTGAACATTGGTCTGGTCAGACGATATCTGGAACAATAAACAACAACAGGTTATAATACAGAAGTGTTTGACTTTTTGAACGTATGAACAGCGTTATAAGTCCAGTCTAATGGGTGACCGCCTCAAGAATGGGCTGGTCCTCAAGCCGGTTCAGCTGTGGAGATTTGGGGTCACACTGGTTCACCTTGGACTGTTGGAGGTGATGCTGTTGCCGAAGTCTCTACTTTACCATTTGTTGTACTTCGTGCAGTGCTTGGTTTTTTCATTCGTGCAAATATAACATTCAACATCTTTGTTAGTGGTGCCTTGGCTGTGGTTTGGTTCTGGTGGCGATGGAAGGGGCATGATCCGTGGCATCTCCACGAAGTCATCCTTGGGAACCAGTGGAGGATCCGGCGTGTGCGTACGGTTCAGTTGCGAGCGTGGAAGGCGGCGCAAAGCTCGCTGATTGCGCCTACGCACCAATCCATCCGCCCTGCATGCCAGGAACAAGGTGGAGTCTTTTTCTTTTTATGTTTGTGGTGGACGGCATCTTGTAGCCGATGGGTCGTCGCCATCGAAGTAGCACCATCACTAATATCATGCAAGGCGATGACTGTGCCAGATGTGTAAGTTGGCCGAGACCGTGTACGCTGGTTCCGGCCACCTGCTGTGCCGGAAGGGCGACTCCGCAGAGAAACGTCGAAGCATGTCGCCTTGGAGAGAGAATTGTTGCTCGCATCAACGTCTGGCGATGGCGCGAATTGGTGTGTCCATCTTGGACCGCCGGTGCTGGTTGCCACTGCCGACCCAGTGGGACTGCCACGCAATCCATTCCCTGTCGCCGTGGCATCCGCCGTCACCCTGAGCGTGCCATCACCGAGGCCGCGACACCGCCCATCCGGAGCAAGGTCTGGCGTGCGCGAATCAGAGTCGGCGCTTGGCTGCTCCCCATCTGGAGTCCGGTCTGCCTTCCGTCGATGCCCCCCGTCCGGAGTCCCAACAGGTTCACTGGAGGCAGCCGAGATTCCCTGAAGCTGCACTTCTGGAGACGGAACATGCAGGAATGCACCAACCAGTGGAGAGGGTCGAGCCATCGAGGGTGGAAGCGGTGCGCTGCCACCGCAGTCGTCAGTGGTCTCACCGTGATCGTCGAGTGCCTCGGTATGCACTAGGCGAGGTCTGTCACCTTGCACCTTTTGCATGGGAAGTGGGATGCTGTCGTCACTCGTCTCACATCCCGTGGATAGATCCTCATTAGCAGCTTGTTGTTCACTAGGGTTGGGTAAATTGTCAGAGTTTTCATCTGGTGGTGCACACCATGTCGGTGGACTGTCATTGTCTTGCCGTTGTCCTTCATTTGGGCTTTTCTTCTTTGAAATTTTAAATCTTCCCCCAGACATTGCAGAACCTTGTTTATTACCCCCAAATTCTCCCATAGGTATGGTCTCGAATATAGGATCCAATGTTTCTATCGACATTGTACTATTTTCCAAAGAACATTCCGTTTCACTTTTCTTCTCAGGTGCCTCATATGTATCTTTGTCTAATGTACATGGTCTCTGGGTCTGATTTTGCTGGGACTGGCATGGTCACAGTCTCTCTTTTACTGTTCTCAATTGCCCACATTATACTCCCCATACATAACTGCTTAATCACTGGGGTTAGTGTGGTACAATGGATAATCGGGTCGACCTTATCTGCATCTTCACCATTAGTGGAAAGCACACTTGGTTCACTTGAAACTGCTGTGGGTTTTAAATTCGTTATCTGGCTACTCGATGTCGGTGTCCTCAGGATTCTTGCTCCAATGTTCTGCTCAATAATCAGTGGAGCGTGTATAGGTTCAATGCAATTAATGTTCCCCTCAAGGTTTGAAGAGTCATTACTGACTAACTGCTGGTCTCCGAAGTTGGGATTTTGCGGTGTTGTGTTGAAGGGAGACATTTGTCCCTGCTGTAGATATGATTCAGGTTGTGTTATTTCCATTACCTGAGGATCAATGTCTTGTCCATTTTTTCGATCCGTACTAAAACACTGGCAATTCTCAGTCTGCTCCTTGCAAGTTAAACATTCAATTAATTTCGTTAGCAAATCCTCAGCATCCTTCTGTGGCCGTGCAGCATTATTAATCTCTGTTCGGCTATAATGATCCTGAAGGTCAGCGCATAAACCTTTTTTCTTCCGGCTTGGACGAGGCGATTCCTTTGGCTTGTCTTCAGTTGGGCTTGAACAGTCTTCAGCGCTGTGCCCTTCATTGTAGCATGAGAGACCGTCATGTTCATGCTGCTGTGTAGTGGAGCATGGTAGGCTGTTATAGCCTTCTTGCTGTTCACGTGAGCATGGCAGACTTGCATCGTCTGCCGCTGGTTGGCCAGGAGAGGTTGCTAGACCCTCATGGTCTTGTTCCTGCAAGGACTGCGCTCTGGAGTCTTGCGTTCCTTCCACCGTGGAGTCCGTCCACGAGCTCTCTGTGGAGGCTTGTGACACTGGAGTCACTTCTTGTTCGTGCAAGGACTGCGCTCTGGAGTCTTGCGTTGCTTCTATCGTGGAGGCTGTCCACGAGCTCTCTGTGGAGGCTTGTGACACTGGAGTCACTTCTTGTTCGTGCAAGGACTGCGCTCTGGAGTCTTGCATTTCTGCAATTGTGGAGTCTGTCCACGAGCTTGCTGTGGAAGCTTGTGACACTGGAGTCACTTCTGGTTCATGCGAGGACTGCACTCTGGAGTCTTGCATGTCTTCTTTCATAGAGTCGGGAACGTTGAGCGGGACGTGGACCACGCTCTGTGTGGCAGCAGGGCACTCTCCGTGTGCTTGCACCGCTCCCTGTCTGTTAATGTCAGGCTGCAGCATCATCCGGTACTGATAAGTTGGAACGTCATATCTGCTGGATTGAAGATCCTCAAATCCGAAAAATGAATCCGCATCTGCGTCGGATTCAATGTGGGGGCCGCCAATGTGCAACACGAAAGGTTCGTCCGAGTCATAGTCATATAGGACCACGGAGCTATCATTGGGCTCGCGAGGTCCGGAAACACTGTAAAGATCGTCATCGAAGTATTCAAGGTCGGAATCATCGGCTTGTGCGTAGGTAACTGCTTGTCGGAGGGTTCTTCGGAGGTCAAATTCATCTCCTGGGTCAATTTGCGGCACTGTGCTGTCATTCCAGGTGAGGGAAGGTTGTTTTACAGCTTTAACAGATTTTTGTTTTTTTGATTTGGGACGTTTCCCTTTTAAATTGGATTTGGGACGTTTCCCTTTTAAATTGGTGCAGTCTGGGGCCTCTGACATCCTGACGCTCGGTATGTAGCACGTAGGAAGCGACTGCGCATGCTCAGATCGCTGTTCCTTTACCGATGGCCGTTTTCTGGACTGCGCATGCGCAGCATCTCGCGCATGCGCAAACGAAACTTCCGGTTCTGCGCACTGCTCGCGCAACTGTGCTAGCGTGATACCTTTAGCAAGATGGCCACCGACCTCGACCCAGCCTTCTCTCAGGCCCGGGATTTCGGCCTCTGGGAATTCGGGCTCCGGGATCCCAGCCACGAGGTGAGTACTGCAGCTTTTCTTACCTTTATGTGCCGATTGGATTGCGTTTTCTTCACAGTACTTGGAGAATTTGCCCAGGACTGCCTGGTAATCGTACCTTTGCTGCCTCCTGAAGAACCTGAACCTTCTGAATATTTCTCTTGCCCTTGCACCGGCGATGGTGAGGAGAAATTCAATTTTTTCCCTATCATCCAGGTCTTGGAGTTCAGCTGCCACCAGGAACAATTCGAACATTTGCCGGAATCGCCGCCAGTTTTCGCGGAGGTCGCCGTGGCACTGGAGCGGCTGCGGAACCGGGAGCTCGTACATCATGCTTGGGCACTGCTGGTTGTCTGTGTACACGGAGGTATGCCGGCAGGTATCGATCCACTCCTGTACCATGTGGTGTTGGGTGCTCTGGTGCACAGATGAGCCAACACAGTTGTATGTGGTACAACTCTATTTTATTATAACTCTTATAATACAGTTCGTTCTGGATACTCTGCACGTGCTGTCTCCCTAAGTGTGTTTGGCAACAGATGTGTCCTGGTTCTCCTCTGCAGCTAATACTGACCACCGGGGGTCGTGTCTGTGCTTTTTATATCTTTCTGTCATTGGTTGTGGTGTTGTGTGTTCTGATTTGTCTGTTGGTGTGTCTATCATGATGTGTGTGTTTGAATATCATGACAACACTGAAGGCCCGCTAAGGCCTGTGAGCATATTCCTCCCACTCCTCCTCAATGATCACTTAGCTGGTTCCCCCACCTCCTCTCTGGTGCACTCTCACCACTAGACACTCTGGAGGGTAATGGTGACTTGAGCGCTCACCTCCGATAGCCCCTTCAGAGGTGAGGTTGCCTGGTTCTTGTGTTTATACAGCTATTGTAAATCGGGACGAATTAATATTCAGCGAGGGCGGATGTCCTGGTGGGATGGCCTGCTAATGAGATGCCAATGCATTCAAAAAATGTGATGTATCGGAGTAACACCATTGGCTGGTGTAATGTCACATGTTACGCAATGACACCATCGGAGCTTTCCGTGGGGTTTTGTGGAACATAGAACATAGAACATAGAACATTACAGCGCAGTACAGGCCCTTCGGCCCTCCATGTTGCGCCGACCTGTGAAACCACTCTAAAGCCCATCTACACTATTCCCTTATTGTCCATATGTCTATCCAATGACCATTTGAATGTCCTTAGTGTTGGCGAGTCCACTACTGTTGCAGGCAGGGCATTCCACGCCCTTACTACTCTGAGTAAAGAACCTACTTCTGACATCTGTCTTATATCTATCTCCCCTCAATTTAAAGGTATGTCCCCTCGTGCTAGACATCACCATCCGAGGAAAAAGGCTCTCACTGTCCACCCTATCCAATCCTCTCATCATCTTGTATGCCTCAATTAACTCACCTATTAACCTTCTTCTCTCTAATGAAAACAGCCTCAAGTCCCTCAGCCTTTCCTCATAAGATCTTCCCTCCATACCAGGCAACATTCTGGTAAATCTCCTCTGCACCCTTTCCAATGCTTCCACATCCTTCCTATAATGCGGCGACCAGAATTGCACGCAATACTCCAAATGCGGCCGCACCAGAGTGTGGTATAGCTGCAACATGACCTCATGGCTCCTAAACTCAATCCCTCTACCAATAAAAGCTAAAAGTTCAGCATCGTACCCTGTTTGAGCAGCACCTTGGAAATAAACCAGTTGCACTACGTTATTCAAACTCAATGTGCACCACCTTTTATTCTTTCTCTTTGCAGCTGCAACAAAGAACATAATATCAACCTTCCTGGGCGGGAACCTTGTTACGTCGCGGTAAAAGGAGCATGCAAAATTCTGAAATGGGATCTCACTGGCGAGAATTGTGTTTCCCGATTCATGGGATTTTGCACCCGTGCCTCTGTATACGCTGATGGCTAACGCAGGCTCAAAATGCCACCCTTCGTCGAAAAACAAGGGTAGTTTTTAACAGCCATTCTCCCTGACCGTCCTGATGTTCTGATGTTTGCGGCGCCCAGAGTATTCATTGTCACCGGGCATCACCAATTATGTCAGAGAATGGAGAACTAGTGGGAGGGGTGATGCGGGATTGCAAATTATTGTGAAAATGGGTGGAAACGACAATAGGGTTTTGGACAAGTTGGAATATATGTGTAACACAGCACAAGATGCTGACATGGCGAACAATGCAAAAGGTGTTAACAAAGGTACGCATGTGGATTTCAGGAGTGGTGAGTCGTCAAAGCAGGAAACGATTGAAGAATAGGAGGAGATCTCAACTATGCTGTGACATCCATATCAAACTGGTACCTGCTATATAATAACAAATGTCTATGAGTTACTAGCCATCACATTTGCGTGGGTCTAGTGGGTTCCCGTATTACCTCAGGTTAGTGCTGGCCCCATACTGTTGCAAATCAATACCACCACTTTCTCAAGGGCAATTACGGGTGGGCAACATAATCAGTCAACAAATATAAAAAAATAAATGCCAACAGACTGAAAAGCTGGATTGCCCAGACATCTGAATGACCAACAACAGCCTCTCCCCTACCCCCATCCCCAACTCATTGCCCTTTTATCTCTCGACATCACGAGGATCAGACTGGATTTTCCTTTCAAAGTTGGTCCTGTTCGGGTTGCTTCTCGTACTTTGACCCCCTTGCCTCATTATTAGCCCTGTGGAGGCTAACACATTTCATCCCAGTGGACATACTGGTCTCTAGTTTTTTTTCCAGGTTCTATATGAGTCAGAGAAGGAAGGAGCCCCTGCCCTTGTCTCCACCCACTTCACGTCAAATGCCTTGTAAGGAGCAGACCAAACGGGAAATCCCAAATTTGGTAAGTATCTAAAGTGTCAGGCCTGGCCAACCCCAGAGCATTTCTGAGCACCTCCCTTGACTTGCAACTGGGGTTACAACTGGAATCCATTTAAATGGCACGGTAGCACTGTGGTTAGCACTGTTGCTTCACAGAACCAGGAACACGGGTTAGATTCCCAGCTTGGGCCACTGTCTGTGCGGAGTCTGCACGTTCTCCCTGTGTCTGCGTGGGTTTCCTCCAGGCACTCCGGTTTTCTTCCACAAGTCTCGAAAGACGTGCTTGTTAGGTGAATTGGACATTCTGAATTCTCCCTCTGTGTACCTGAACAGGCGCCGGAGTGTGGCGACTAGGGGCTTTTCACAATAACTTCATTGCAGTGTTAATGTAAGCCTACTTGTGACAATAGTAAAGATTATTATTAGTAGTAGTAAATTTTTCCTTAATATATTTATTACTCTTTAGCCACAACAGTAATTTGCCAGAAACCCAACAAATATAACACAATATTGTATTGATTAGTAGAAATCATATGGTATTGGTCACTCCCTGTCACCATAATTGCACCCCCCCCCCCCACCCCCACTACCAGCCGTGCTCCAGACCCCCATTAATCATTCTGTGGGTTCTCTGAGGATCAAGGGATTCTTCTACATTCAAGTATTCACTGGGTGGCCAAAGTAATTCACAGTGTGTCAAGCACTTTGAAATATTTCTGAGAGTGATGATAAGTTACTTACTTTGAGGGGAAAAAAAATCTCAGCAACTGCTGTGACCCATGTCAACAACCACAGTTCCACTAAAAATTCCACCAATGGATCAAATTTTTTGTTGGCAGAAAGCTAAGGCAGATGAATGCACAATAAACCATTCTTGATGAATACAAAGAGCAGGAAATGACCTATATAAAAACATTCAGAGATTTCAACTCCAAAGCAGGGTGGAAAACTCTGATTTAAATGGCAACATTTGAGTGGAAACTTCAGTACACAGAGGGAAAATACGCGAAAATTACGCCAGGCTGTTTGGGAGCAACAAAATAGACATCACTAATTTATGTTCGGATCAGGGAGTCTAGTCAGCCAGCTTCCCATTGAAACCTGTAGTCCGTCATCATAGCATCTGTCCCTTGAATGACTCTGGAGTCTTTTTCTCCACTGCCTGACCTGGACGGGTATTCCAGGTATTAATCACTCTTTGCTTAAAAACTACTTGGCATCAGAACTAAATTGTCCAGTTCTAGTTTTTGCTTAAGTTCTCTTGTATCTTTTTCATGGTTCAACTAGCTGCGGCTTCACCTTTTCAATGCACTTTTAATAACACGAAGGTGTGAACTTGGCTCAGTTTTAACACATTCACCTCTGATACAAAAGGTGCTGTGTTCAAATGCCACATAAGTTAATAGAGGTTTGTCTTTATACAATGCCTCTAACACAGTAAATCTATAAGCCATGCAAGGAATTTTGTTTTTATTCTTTCATGGAATGTGGGCATTGCTGACTAGGCCAGCATTTATATCCCATCCCTAAATGCCCTTGAGAAGCTGCCATGTGGTGTTGGTACACCCTCAGTGCTGTTAGAGGGAGTTCCAAGATTTTGACCCCACGACAGTGAAGGAACGGCAATATATTTTCAAGTCTGGATGGTGAGTGACTTGGACAGGACTTGGTGGTGGTGGTGTTCTCATGAATCTTGTCCTTCCAGGTGCTAGAGATCATTGGTTTGGAAGGTTCTAGCAGAGGACCTCAGGTGAGTTGCTACAGTGCATCTTGTAGATGGTACACACGTCTGCCATGGTGCACCGGTGGTGGAATGGGTGAATGTTTAAGATGGTGGATAGGGTGTAAATCAAGGCAACTGCTTTGTCCTCGATGGCGTTGAGCTTCTTGAATGTCGTTGGGGCTGCAGCCACCCAGGTAAGTGGAGAGTATTCCATCACACTCTTGACCTGAGCTTTCTAGATTGTGAAAAGAATTTGGGAAGTCAGTGTGTGAATTACTCTTGGTCGAATTCTCAGCCTCTGACCTGCTCCTGTAACCACAGTATGTACATGGCTTGTCTAGTTCTGCTCCTGGTCAGAATAATTTAACACATGTGATCAAAATCATGTTTAGGGAGGTAGGCTTTCAATGATTTTAAAGGAGAAAAGAGAGTTAGTGAAGTGGAGAGATTTAGTTAGGAAATTTCAGAACTTAGAACATAAGTGGCTGAGGGCATAGTTGTAGAGCAATTAAAATTGGCGATGTACAAGAGGGTATAATTGGAGGAATGCAGAGATTACAGAGATAGAGAGGGGTAAGAACATGAAGGAATTTGAACAGAAGAATGAGAATTTTCAAATTGAGGCATTGCGAGACTGGGAAACAATGTAAGTCAGCATAATAGGTTAACAGGGCTTGGCACGAGTAAGGACACTTCCTCACAGCAGATATATAATAATTTTTTAAAAATAAATTTAGACTACCCAATTTTTTGTTTTCCCAATTAAGGGGCAATTTAGCGTGGCCAATTCACCTAACCTGCACATCTTTGGGTTGTGGGGCTGAAGCCCACGCAGACACGGGGAGAATATGCAAACTCCACACAGACAGTGACTCAGGGCCGGGATTTGAACCTGGGTCCTCAGCGCCGTAGGCAGCAATGCTAACCACTGTGCCACGTGCCGCCCACTCAGATATATAATAATAATAATAGCTTATTGTCACAAGTAGGCTTCAATTAAGTTACTGTGACAAGCCCCTGGTTGCCACATTCCAGCGCCTGTTCGGGAATTGAACATGCGCTGCTGGCCTTGGTCTGCATCATAAGCCAGCTGTTTATTTAGCCCACTGAGCAAAACCAGCCCCTACTACGGTGAAAAGCCCCCCCGTCGCCACATTCCGGCGCCTGTTCGGGGAGGCCGGTATGGGAATTGAACCCACACAGAACCTTGTTCTGCATTACAAACCAGGGGCGAAATTCTCCCCCAACGGCGGGATGCCCGCCGACTGGCACCAAAGCCGGCGCAAATCAGACGGGCATCGCGCCGGCAAAAAGGTGCGGAAGTCTCCACATCTTTGGCGGCCTAGCCCCAACATTGAGGGGCTAGGCCGACGCCGGAGGGATTTCCGCCCCGCCAGCTGGCGGAAATGGCGTTTGTTGCCCCGCCAGCTGGCGCGGAAATGCGGCGCATGCGCGGGACCGTCAGCGGCCGCTGTCAGTTTCCCAGCGCATGTGCGGGAGCGCCAGCGGCCGCTGTCAGTTTCCCGCGCATGCGCAGTGGGGAGAGTCACTTCTGCCTCCGCCATGGTGGAGACCGTGGCGGAGGCGGAAGGGAAAGAGTGCCCCCACGGCACAGGCCCGCCCGCGGATCGGTGGGCCCCGATCGCGGGCCAGGCCACCGTGGGGGCACCCCCCGGGGTCAGATCGCCCCGCGCCCCCCCCCCAGGACCCCGGAGCCCGCCCACGCCGCCTGGTCCTGCCGGTAAATACCAGGTTTGATTTACGCCGGCGGGACAGGCAATTCCTGGGCGGGACTTCGGCCCATCCGGGCCAGAGAATCCAGCGGGGGGTCCCGCCAACCGGCGCGGCCGGATTCCCGCCCCCGCCCAATCTCCAGGAGCGGAGACTTCGGCGGGGGCGGGGGGCGGGATTCACGGCGGCCAACGGCCATTCTCCAACCCGGCGGGGGGTCGGAGAATGACGCCCCAGTTGTTTAGCCCACTGTGCGATGACCTCATGGGTAATAGTGAATAGGATTTGGCGTGAGTTAGGATTCTAACTTGGATGCTTTGGAAAAGCTCAAGTTGACAATGGGTGCAATGTGGGAGACTGGTCAGGAGAGCATTAGACTTGTTGAGCCCGATCTAATATCGGTGTCATGCAAGAAGATGCTACAATTAAAATAAAATGATATTTATTTTAAAATGGACCCAGGTGAATTGCTGGATGGCTGCCAAATGGTAACCTGGCTTTTGTAACTTCTACAGCCTAGCAAGCTTGCTGGAAAGTTCCACATTGGATTACAATGGGAAGGGTCACCCTTGAATGGACATGCCTAAACAGCATACCTCTGTGGAATCTCAAACCTACTATTGTCAAGGCCTATTCTAAAACACAGGCACAAAAAACTCCCCGAGTCTCTGGCTACAGGTCTGGATTAACCTTCCTGCCTCTCTCCTGCCTGGGTCCTCTCATAAGACTGAGTATTCACAATGAAGGGCTAAAGACCAAGAAAGATCAGTCAGGAAAGCCCAACAACGTCTCAACTTCCTACAGAAGCTAAAGAAATACGGCATGCCTGCATCGACTCTCACAAACGTCTACAGATGTGTGATAGAGAGCAGCCTATCCGGCTGTATCACAGCTTGGTATGGCAACTGCTCGGTCCAAGATCGCAAGAAACTGCAGAGTGTGGTGAACTCAGCCCAACGCATCACACAAGCTTGCCACCCTCACATTGATTCTGTCTACACCTCCCGCTGCCTCAGGAAGGCAGGCAGAATTATCAGAGACCCCTCCCACCCAGGCATTGCCTTCTTCCAGACCCTTTCATCAGGCAGAAGGTACAGAACTATGAAGACCCTCACATCCAGACCTTTTTAAAAAATATATTTATTCCGATTTTCAACAAAACACTCTAACCAGAAAAAAAAAGAATAAAGCACAAAACAAGCAAAATTTATACATGAAATTTCCAACAAAATACAATAACCCCCATTTAACAAATAAACACGCCAGTAAAGAAAAACGCCCCATTCTAACATAAACAAAGCAGAAAAACCAAATGCCCGCCCCCGGGTTGCTGCTGCTGTTGACCTCCACCTAACGTTCCGCGAGAAAGTCTAGGAACGGTTGCCACCTCCTGGAGAACCCCTACACAGACCCTCGCAAGGCAAACTTTATCCTTTCCAACTTGATGAACCCAGCCATATCGTTAATCCAAGCTTCCACGCTTGGGGGGCTTCGCATCCCTCCACATTAGCAGGATCCTGCGCCGGGCTACCAGGGACGCAAAGGCCAGAACACCGGCCTCTTTCGGCTCCTGCAATCCCGGCTCGTCCGATACCCCAAATAATGCCAACCCCCAGCTCGGGTTGACCCGGGTGTTCACCACTTTGGACATAGTCCTCGCAAAGCCCCTCCAGAACCCCTCCAGCGCCGGGTATGCCCTGAACATGTGGGCATGATTTGCTGGGCTCCACGAGCATCTCACACACCTGTCCTCCACCCCAACAAACCTACTCATCCTCGCCCCTGTCATATGTGCCCTATGGACAACTTTGAACTGTATTAGGCTGGGCCTGGCGCAGGAGGAGGAAAAATTAACCCTACTCAGGGCATCATCACACAGATCTTCATCCCGCTCCTCCCCCAGCTCCTCCTCCCACTTACCCTTTAACTCCTCCACAGAGGCCTCCTCCGCCTCCTGCAGCTCCTGATAGATCGCCGAGACCTTGCCTTCTCCAATCCATACACCCAAAATCACCCTGTCCTGAGTCCTTCGTGCTGGGTGCAGCAGAAATTCCCTCACATGCCGTCTCACAAACGCCCTCACTTGCATGTACTTAAAAGCATTCCCGGGAGGTAACCCAAGAATAGGTCCCCCATTCTTTTAATCCCTGCCCGATGCCAGCTCAGATACCCCCCATCTATCCTACCCGGAACAAACCTGTAGTTCTCTCGTATCAGGGACCAGACCGAGGCCCCCACCTCGCCCCTATGTCGCCTCTACTGCCCCCAGATCTTCAGAGTCGCCGCCACCACCGGACTCGTAATGTACCTTGTCGGCGGATGCGGCAATGGTGCCGTCACCAGCGCCCCCAGACGCCCACACAAGACGCCACCTCTAGCCTCTTCCACGCCACCCCCTCTCCCTCCATTACCCACTTACGGATCATCGCCACATTAGCTGCCCAATAATAGCCACACAGACTCAGCAGCGCCAGCCCGCCCCGCCCCCCCCCCCCCCCCCCCCCCCCCATCCCTGCTATGCTCCAAAACACCCTTGGGGTCTTATTCGCCCATACGAATTCCATAATGCTCCTGCTTACCCGTTTTAAAAAAGCCTTGGGGATTAGTATGGGCAGGCACTGGAACACAAACAGGAACCTCGGGAGGACCGTCACCTTGACCGACTGCACCCTACCTGCCAGGGAGAGTGGCAGCATATCCCATCTCTTGAAGTCCTCCTCCATCTGCTCCAACAACCATGTCAAATTGAGCTTGTGCAGGGCCCCCCAGCTCCTAGCTACCTGGATCCCCAGGTATCGGAAGCTCCTCTCTGCCCTCTTCAGCGGTAGCTTGTCTATCCCCCTTCCCTGGTCCCCCGCATGCACCACAAAGAGCTCACTCTTCCCCACGTTGAGCTTATAGCCCGAGAAGTCCCCAATGTCCCTGAGGATCCGCCACAATATTCATCGCCTCAAACGACACCCGCTTCCCCACCAGTATCGTAACCCCTCTATTCTTCGCATCCAGCCCTGAGTGAAAGACCTGCCCTACCCATCCCTTTCTCAGCCTGACCTGATTTGCCACCTTCAAGTGTGTCTCCTGGAGCATGACCAGGTCTGCCTTCAGTCCCTTTAAGTGCGCGAACACCCGGGCCCTCTTGACCGGCTCATTCAGGCCCCTCACATTACATTGTTATCAGCCGGATCAGGGGGCTACTCCCCCCCCCCCCCACACCCCTGCCGACTAGCCATCCCCTTCTTTAGGCCAGCCACATGCCCGCGCCTCCTGCACCCTCCAGTCCCCCAGGCGGCGGACCCCCATCCCGACTCCCTCTTCCAGCTCCCCTTTGGCCAATACAGCAGCAACCAGTTTCCCCTCCCCCAAGCCAGATCACCGTCCAGCCATTTTGCTCCCCCCATTACACTCCCGCAGTCAGCTGACTCCTGCTGACCCCAGCCACTCCCGCCATTCCAACGACCCCCCCAGTGTGGGAATCCCCCCACCTCCCCCTGTCGATCAACGTGCGCACTTCTCCAGCACCACCCTTCCCCCAAGGACCGCCCCTCCCTTCCTTAGCGCGGGAAAAAGCCCGCGCTTTCCATCTGAGCCAGCCCCGCTTCCTATGGCGCAGCTCCTTTTTCTGCAACCTCGCCCCAGCTCCCCATCCCCGGGCTTCCACCCCCCACTTCATCAGCGGGGACCTGCCCCTACAGTACCGGCGCCTACACTCTCACACAGCCCCCACATCATAACCATTCACCCCTTCCCATTTCCCCTCTTCCCAACCTGAAACCAGAAGAAGAACACCCCCAAAATACAGTAAACACCCCCCACAACAAACCCTCAGTTCGAGTCCAGCTTTTCAGTCTGAATAAAGGTCCACGCCTCATCTGGCGTCACAAAGTAGTGGTGATGGTCCTGAAACGTGCCCCACAATCGCGCTGGCTGCAGCATTCCAAACTTCACCCCCGTCCGATGGAGAACCGCCTTGGCCCGATTAAAACCAGCCCTCTTCTTGGCCACCTCCGCACTCCAGTCCTGGTAGACACGGGTCTCCGTATTCTCCCACCTGCTGCTCCGTTCTTTCTTCGCCCATCTCAGGACGCACTCTCTCTCCATAAAGCGGTGGAACCTCACCACTACAGCCCTTGGCGGCTCATTGGCTTTAGGCCTCCTTGCCAGGACTCGATGAGCCCCATCCAGCTCCAGGGGCCTCGGGAAAGCTCCCGCACCCGTCAGCGTGTTGAGCATTGTAACTACATATGCCCCAGCGTCGGACCCCTCCACCCCTTCAGGGAGACCCAGAATCCGAAGATTCTTCCTCCTCGACATGTTCTCCAGTTCCTCAAACATCTCTTGCCACTTCTTGTGTAGCGCCTCATGCGCCTCCACCTTCACCGCCAGGCCCAAAATCTTGTCCCCGTTCTCTGAGGCCTTCTGCCGCACCTCTCGAATCGCCGCCCCTTGGGCATTCTGGGTCTCCACCAGCCTTTCGATCGACGCATTCATTGGCGCCAGCATTTCTGCTCTCAGCTCCGCACAGCAGTTTTTAAGGAACTCTTGCTGCTCCCACGACCGCTGCGCCCACGCTGCTTGATCGCCGCCTGCTGCCATCTTGCTTTTCCCCCCCCGCTCTCTTCACTCCTCCAAAACCACTTTTTTGATCACTCCACTCCTGGTCCACACCATACAGTGCTGGAGGAACCTTACTATCACCTTCCCACACTGGGAACCGTCGTGCAAGTGCCGCTGGGGCTCCTCAAAAGGGCCCAAAAGTCCGTTCTTGGCAGGAGATGCCGAACGTGCGACCTACCTAGGCATAGTCGCAACCGGAAGTCCTGCACATCTTGACCTAGGAACAGCTTCTTCCCCACAGCTACAAGACTCCTCAACGACTCCCCCTCAGACTGATCTGTTCCCTGTAAGAACACTATTCATGATGCCCTATGCTGCTCTTGCTCATGTATTTGCTTTGTTTGGCCCCTTGTTCCACACTGTAACCAATCACTGTTTGTCGATGTACCATTTGCCAATGTTCTCTGTTGATTATTCTTTTTGTCTACTATGTACGTACTGTGTACATTCCCTCAGCCGCAGAAAAATACTTTTCACTGTACTACGATTCATGTGACAATAAATCAAATCAAATCAAAGACTATTATCTACCTTTTATGATACATCAATGGCTTGTGACCATTTGACTGAAACTAATTTTTCATTATGAAAGTGTCATATGATTAAAACTGCCCTCTGATTTTGAAATCCTTTTATCCAAGAACTGAGAGAGAGAATGGGCTGTTTGCAGAACACCAGCAACAATGTCACAGCTGCAAAAGAAATTCTGTGTCATCTTGCCTTATGAAGACCTGTGAGGTTTAAAGCCTCCTCCAACCTGTTTCAAACAGCTCAAAGTTTGTTATAAGAAATTGGACGTCTGGCTACAATAACCTTGTCCACACAACCTGGCGGATCATCTTTACTTTGTAGGAACCCTGCAGTTAATCCAATTTTGACCTCTGCCTTTTGAATTTACTGTACCTTAACTTCAATTTCAGAGCTGGAAAAGCTCTCTCCTTCACCGAACTCTCAAAGACACATGTACAAGTCTGTTCAGCCTCAATAGGCTGAGCGCCAATTCTCAGGTGACCCTCAAACACATCCCTGGCTGGGGAATCTTCACTTTGCTTTGTAACCTGGAATGTTAGGGGTGTAAATGGCTGAGTGAGGCGGGCTATGAGTTTTGCCCATCTCCGGAATCTAGGGCTGGACTCTCCGCCCCGCCCTGCCACATTTCTGCACTGACCCGCCGGCGGGATTCTCCGTTACGCTGGCCGGTCAATGGGGTTTCCCATTGTGGGGCAGCCCCGCGCCGTCTGGAAACCCACGGGCGCCGGCAAAACAGAATCACGCCGGAATCACATCCCGTCCCTAAACTCTGGTGTTGTATTTTTACAGGACACTGATCTGTGTGTAAAGGACTGGACAAGGCTTCACAAAAATTAGTTGGAGCAAGTCCTTCATTCAGGCTTTAATGGTCGGGCTAGAGGCAAAGCAATACTAGTCCATAACAAATGCAATTTTCCCCTCTCGGATTATGGATGAGTCCGATGGTTGTTATATTATTGTCTGTGGTTCATTGGAAAACATTCTGGGAATGTTAGTAAACATTTATGCTGCCAACTGGGATGACCCGAACTTTGTGAACTCACTGATGAACTTCCTCCCTGACTTAGAATCACATTGGATGATTCTAGGAGGTGCCCTGAACTGTGTCCTGGACCCTAAATTGGACCGTTCCATGCCAAAATCTCTGACCCCGGGCGGGATTCTCCGACACCCCGCCCCCGCTGGCCGCTGAATTCTCCGGCACCGGATATTCGGCGGAGGCGGAAATCGCGCCACGCCGGTCGGCGGGCCCCCCCGGCGATTCTCCGGCCCACGATGGGCCAAAGTCCCGCTGCTGTCATGCCAGTCCCGCCGGCGTGAATCAAACCACCTACATTCCCGGCGAGACTGGTGGCACGGGCGGGGCTCCGGGGTCCTGGGGGGGCGCAGGGCGATCTGGTCCCGGGGGGTGCCCCACGGTGGCCTGGCCCGCGATCAGGGCCCACCGATCCGTGGGTGGGCCTGTGCCATGGGGGCACTCTTTTCCCTCCGCCTCGGCCATAGCATTCACCATGGCCGACACGGAATAGACCTCCTGTGCATGCGAGGGGATGACGTCAGCAGCCGCTGACGCTCCCGTGCATGCCCGGACTTCCGCCGGCCGGCGAAGTCCTTTCGGCCCTGGCTAGCGTGGCACCAAAGGCCTTCCACGCCAGCCGGTGGAGCGGAAACCACTCCGGCGCGGGTCTAGCCCCTAACGGTGAGGGCTTGGCCCCTAAAGGTGCGGAGAAATCCGCACCTTTGGGGCGGCCCGGTGCCGGAGTGGTTCCCACCAGTCCATCCCGCCGGGAGCCCCCGCCCCGCCGGGTAGGGGAGAATCCCGGCCCCCATCCGGGATATCCAGAGCATTGATCTCCTCTATGGAACGGATTGGTGGGGTAGATCCGTGGTGTTTTCTGCATCCAAATAATAAAGCATTTTCTTTTTCCTCACATGTTCACTGTGCTTATTCCCAAATTATTTTTTTTATTGTTGTTAAGTCACTTCTCCCCTCAGTGATGGCACCTGAATATTTGCCGATGATCATCTCGGGCCATGCCCTCATTTAGTAGACTTCCATTTTAATTTTGGCCCCACCCAACTCCCACCTTGGAGACTGGACACTTCTTTGATGTCTGATGACAAATTTTGAGAGCATTTATCCATTGCCATAGCAGACTTTTTAAGCCCAACAAATCAGAGACAATATATCCTTCGACGCTCTGGGAAACTTTAAAGGCTGTCATAAGGGTGAAATTATCTCATATAAAGCTCACATCATGGAGAGATTGGAGTGACAAAGGCTGGTGGATTCCATTTTTGAAGTTGACTGCCAATACTCACTTGCCGCACCGCCAGATCTACTGACGCACAGAAAACATTTACAGCTCCAATTTGAATTGATATCTACGGATAAGGCTGCACCAAAGTCACGGTGTTGCAAGTGCAGCTTCTGCGAACATGGGGAGAAGACCGGTCGCCTTCTCCCCATGCCTCTTGAGAGATCCCGTCGGTTCGGAACAAGGAGAATAACCTGGTTTCAGCTTCTCTCCAGGTTAATGTGGTTTTCAGCTCATATAACCATATGAGTCAGAGCCTCCTCCCATCACATCAGATATAATGAGTTTTCTAGGTGGTCTGCATATCCCGACAAAGGGAGGGGCAGGAGATGGGAAGTAGGCTCCCCCTTATGCCCAGAAGAAATATTGAAATGCAGTAGGTGGCTGCAATCTGACAAAGCCCCCTTGTCCTGATGGCTTCCCAACCAAATTTTATAACAGGTTCTTAGAGCAGCTCACACCTTTATTATTGGACATGTTTAACGACTCGCTGTCGAGGGGGTCCCTCCCCCCGCCCGTCACCCAGGCCTCAATTTCTTTGCTCCTCAAGGGAGACAGAGACCCGGTAGAATGTGGGCCATACCAACCCATTTCACTTCTTAGCACAGATGTTAAACCACTGGCGAAATTCCCACCTGGAACCCTGTCTCCCAGTTATAATGTCTGAAGATCAGACGGTCTTTGTTAAGGGGCGACAGTTGTGAACCAATGTTCGATGCCTCTTAAACATTGTCCTCTCCCCTGCCACTGCTCTGGAACTGTTTGATAGGGCGGAATGGAACTATCTTTCTGAGATTTTGATTCGGCCCTAAATGCGCCTCCTGGATTTGTCTGTTGTACAGTGCCCCTGAGGCCAACATTTGTACGAATACGGTTACTTCAGAATACTTTCCCTTAGGCAGGGGAACGAGACAGGGCTGCCCTCTTTCCCCATTGTTCTTTGCATTCGCTATTGAACCCCTCTCAATAACATTGAGAACATCCGATGGGTGGAAGGGTATTTGTCGAGACAGAGTGGTGCACCGGGTATCGCTTTACGTAGATGATCTAGAATAGAACCATAGAATTCCTGCAATGCAGAAGGAGATTCGACCCATCGAGCACCAACTCACTGAAAGATCACCCTACCTAGGCTAACGCTCAGCCCTATCCCCATAACCCCATCTAAGCTGCAGATCATTGAAAACTAAGAGGAGAGTTAGCACAGCCAGTCCACCTGACCTGCACATCTTTGGACTGTGGGAGGTAACCAGAGCACCCAGAAGACACCAACTCAGACACGGGGAGAAAGTGCAAACTCCCCACAGACAGTTACCCAAGGCCGGAATTGAACCTGGGTCCCTGGCTCTGTGAGGCAGCAATGCTAAGCACTGTGCCACTGTGCCATCCCCTTCTGTACTTCTGCACATTACAGACCTGGCTCCCTCCGTGGACAACAGAATGAAGATACTCACAGTGTTTGGTACCTTCTCTGGTTACAAATTAAATGTGAGTGAAAGTGAGTGTTTTCCAGTGAATCAACCTTATTCCATTGCCAGTTTGCCTCTCGCCCACCAATTTGCAATACCTGGGGGTCCACTTAACCCATATCTGGGCATTACTTCAAAAACTAAACTACTCAAGCCTCATCAGTAATGTCAAAGCGGACTTGCAGGGGTGGGGTAATCTTCCTTTGCCTCCTGCAGGTAGGATCCAAACTATTAAGATGAATGTGCTTCCAAGATTTCTCTTTTTCCTTCTATGTATCCTCATTTTTTTGCTCAAATCATTTGATATTATGATTAGCAAATGGATTTTGGCTTTTATCTGGCAGGCAAGTGTCTCAGAGTCCGCAGCGCTCTGCTTCAGAGAGGCAGATGATCAGGACGTTTAGCCCTCCCAAATCTTTTGTTTTATTATTGAGCTGCCAATATACAGAAAATCCTACACTGGCTCAGTGACCCTAAATTGATTAGGGATGAAATGGAGGCTTGGTCGTGCACCGCTGCCTCCTCTCTTTGCACCATGATTACTGCACTGCTGCCCTTCTTGGGCAGCACGGTAGCACAAGTGGATAGCACTGTGGCTTCACAGCGCCAGGGTCCCAGGTCGATTCCCCGCTGGGTCACTGTCTGTGCGGAGTTTGCACGTTCTCCCCATGTCTGCGTGGGTTTCCTCCGGGTGCTCCGGTTTCCTCCCACAGTCCAAAGACGTGCAGTTTAGGTGGATTGGCCATGCTAAATTGCCCGTAGTGTCCATAAGGGTTGGGAGGGGTTATTGGGTTGCGGGGATGGGGTGGAAGAGAGGGCTTAATGTGGGTCGGTGCAGACTCGATGGGCCGAATGGCCTTCTTCTGCACTGTATGTTCTATGTTCTATGTTCTCCCCTACAAGTCATGTGGTGATCTCAGCCTCAGGAGTTGGAAACAGTTTTGGCAGCATTTCAAGCTCCCTGTCTTCGTTGACCCTGATTTGCGATAATCACCTCTTCTTGCTTTCAGGCATGGACCCATCATTCAAGCTTTGGTGGGGGGTGGGGGGCAAAGGTAAAACTCACTTGATGAAAGTTCTACGCCCCGAAAGCTCGTGATTCCAAATAAACCTGTTGGACTTTAACCACAGGCTTCTTACTGTGCCCACTCCAGTCCAACGCCAGCATCTCCACATCATTGTTTTTAGAAGGGAGATTTGCCAGTTATAAGAAGCTCACGGACAAATTTTGTTTGTCCAGCTCCAACCTTTTTCCTTTTTTTCAAATTGGAGATTTCTCACACAAGTTTATTTCTTCTTTCCCCGTGATCCAACCCTCCTCTTTGTTGGAGAGGGACCTGTCCTTGGTACAGCAGGACAAGGGATCTATTTCAAACCTGTATGGCCTTATTCTTTCTTCAGACCCTGTCCTTTGCAAGTAGTAAAGGAGAAATGGGTGAGGGAACTGGGCCCTGTGCTTACTGATGAGGCTTGGAGAGAAGTCCTCTACAATGTGAATTCCACTCTAACTTGCGCCAGACAGGAGTTTGATTCAATTAAAGTATTGCACAGAACACTTGGACGAAGGGGAAGATGAGTGGGTTCTATCACGATGTGGAGGACAAGTGTGATCACTGTTCGCTGACACCAGCTAACCACACTCACATGTTTTGGTCATGTCCTAAACTCGCGAGCTATTGTATTCCTTTTTTGATATGATGTCTGAGATTCTAAAGATGGCCCTTGCACCTTGGCCAATAATAGCAATATTTGGGGTCTCTGAACCGCTGGCATTCCACTCAGGGGTAGAGGCGAACCTTCTCCCCTTTGCCTTTTTGTGGTCTCCCGCACAGCCTAAAGCATCGCCTGGTTGGATGACTTGATGCCATTGCTATCCCAGGAGAAAATTAAATATATCATCAGAAGATCATTGGGGAAATTCTACCTGAGCTGGCAGCTCAGGTAGAATCTCATTCTTTAAGCAACTGGACATGGTCGGCTGTTAAGGGCTTCATTTATAGTGGAGTTAGTTTGATTATTATAGTTATAGAGATAAATGTGTATCGAGATATAGATATATAAGTTTTTTGACATTTCTCCCATATATTCTACAAATATGTTGGTTGATAATGTGGTTATTATTTGTCTCTGTAATTCAATTAATATATTTACAAAACAAAAAGTTGGTGGTATGTCCGTTGACATATGGTGTGTGTTCCAGAATGTATGCTTGGGATCATTGATCAGGCCCAGGAAACATTTTGGTTTCACTTCTGTCAGAAATTCATCAACTTCGTTAACAGCATTCTGCGTGAAGCATTCTCTTTGAAACCTGTGAAATTAGAGGTTTTATTTCAGCATATCTTCCCGAAATGGTCAATCTTTCTACAGAGAAAGCACTGGTAGGGTTTTGTGGTGTCTTATACTTTCCCTCCAAATTGTATCTTCTTTTCTTTTTCAAATTTAGAGTACCCAATTCATTTTTTCCAATTAAGGGGCAATTTAGCGTAGCCAATCCACCTACCCTGCACATCTTTGGGTTGTGGGGGCGAAACTCACACAAACACGGGGAGAATGTGCAAACTCCACACGGACAGTGACCCAGAGCCGTGATCGAACCTGGGACCTCGGCGCCGTGAGGCAGCAAGGCTAACCCACTGCGCCACCGTGCTGCCCTCTATATCTTCTTTTCTGATGCCTCTTTTATATTCCTGGGCTTAAGGAACTGTATGATCGATAGAGGTTTCCTCTTAGTATTGCCCTGTTCTGTTTATGGACCACCCTTTGTCTCACCAGCTATATTGCTTTTTCTAAGATTGCAATAACTCTATGGGATTCATCGGTAACACTGACTACAATGCGGTCTCTATATTAATTCTGTAGGTCCCCACACTCACAGCCTTCAACCAGCCTGTAAAGGCCATTAATAAAAGCATTTACTGGTTTGCCTGGTCTGTGGACACTTTCCGCTGAATTGGCCATTTCCAAATTCCTTTTGCTCCTCAGATTGCAATTGTGATCGAAAATTTCTTCAAATTTATTAGAGGTCTCACTGATGCCCAGTCTTGCAATAGCATCATCTGTTACTGTTCCTATGGGGTATTGTAATGTGTTGACCTGTTCAGCTTCAGCCGACAGTGCAGTCCTGATTCTCAAGAATCATTTTACCAAAGTGCCCAGTTTGGGGTTTGATTCAGTCCTTCCATGTGTCCAAACATCTCAGGTATTTAGGATTCATGGATTTTCTTCACTTTTAGGTAGTTTACCCAAAGTTTTAAATCTTCCCTCCAGTATTTGATGCTTACCCATGCTGTTCAGCCTATCACTGAGACTTGCTGCGGTCACTCTCAACTAGACTTGGTATTTGTTTCAAACTGTTAAAAACTGCTTTTTTTGAAGTTCTTTCAATGATCTCTTAACATCCTTCCCCTGGAGAGTCGAGTATTTGCAGCTGCTTTCTTGTTCATTTGTGCTGCTTTGTGGTTATTAAGTGTAATGCAGTTCATAGAATCATAGAATTTACAGTGCAGAAGTAGGCCATTCGGCCCATCGAGTCTGCACCAGCCCTTGGAAAGAGCACCCTACTTAAGCCCATGCCTCCACCTTATCCCCGTAACCCAGTTACACTACCCAACCTTTGTCTTTTGGACACTTCATTATTTTTTTTTTCATTTCATTTCACTCAGAGCAATTTAGCATGGCCAATCCACCTAACCTGCACATCTTTGGACTGTGGGAGGAAACCCACGCAGACAGGGGGAAAACATGCAGATTCCCCACAGACAGTGACCCAACCCGGGAAATGCACCTGGGACCCTGTGAAACAACAGTGCTAACCACTGTGCTACCGTGCTGTGTTGATCTCAACCCAGGACTGCGTGCTTCACCGAAACCTGCCTTTGCTAGGGATCAGATTTTCCCAGTGCTTTCTGCCCAGTGCAATGTCAGAACTGATTTCTATTTTACATTCTCTTGAGCGCTGCTCACCATTTCCACGATCTTTGCTTGGTTCTCCAACTTGAAGCCTACGATTGCTGTATCGGGATTTCCTTCATAGAATTTACAGTGCAGAAGGAGGCCATTCGGTCCATCGAGTCTGCACCGGCTCTTGGAAAGAGCACCCTACCAAGGTCAACACCTCCACCCTATCCCCATAACCCAGTAACCCTACGCAACACTAAGGGCAATTTTGGACACTAAGGGCAATTTATCATGGCCAATCCACGTAACCTTTGGACTGTGGGAGGAAACTGGAGCACCTGGAGGAAACTCACGCACACACGGGGAGGATGTCCAGACTCCGCACAGACAGTGACCCAAGCCGGAATCGAACCTGGGACCCTGGAGCTGTGAAGCAATTGTGCTATCCACAATGCTACCGTGCTGCCTTCATAGACCACCACATGCTGTGGTGCAGCCATGGATGACTTTAAAAGTTGATTTTCTAACTCTTCCTGCATCCACTTTGTCTATGAAGCAGGTTTGGAGTCCGTCAACTGTGCCTTACAGAGATTTTCCGCTTTGACCCCTTGGCACTTAATCTTCTTTAAAGTTGAATTTTCAAGCAGTCCATCACTGCTACTGCCATTATGGTGTGTGTTGGTTAGTCTAGCTGAGGAATGGTTACTGAGATGTTGATATGTTCAAGTAATGAATAGTTTATTACATAAAACTAAACAATGTTCAGCTTCTCATGACTCCATGTTACTCTGCTGGAGCCATGAACATACTCCCTCCTCTCTTAGTCATGTGTTTTCCTACATCATCATCACGGGAGGTGTTACATTAACCCTGACAGAACCTGATACCACATGCAGAACCCTGGCTTGAGAGCGTCCCTCCCTCAGGGCAGCAACTCTTTCCCTCTCCGCAAAAGGCAGGACTGGCCTGCTGAGTCACCCATGGGCAGACAAGTTATGAAGCCCGGCTTTGTTTCGAGGAACTGACGATGATGACCGGATATACTGCAGACCCTCAGTTGGCAACCAAGCCAGAGAGTTTATCTTTCCTCCTATGGCTGCTGAACTGCCTTGGGGCTGTGTCCAGTTCCCATAATGAACAACATAGGCATGAGGCCCATGAACTAATTTGTCTTGTTGTTGTGCTCAAATTCATGCACTATGGACTTTATGGACACTTATCTTTTGAATGAGGCGCCATCTGACTGTCAGATTGAAATAGAGATCCCATTGTACTTTTTGGAGAGGAGCACAGAGTCCTCCTGGTGTCATGTTCAATATTTGCCTTCAAACCAGCATCACTGAAGAGATTAACATATCATTTATGGTATTTGATGTTTGTGGGCTCTCATTGTATGCAAATTGATTGCTATGTTTGCTGACGAAACAACTTCAATGCTACAAAAATACTGCACTTCAAAAGTAGCTCGTTGACTATGCCTTGCTTCTTGACATCCTGAAGATGTAAAGAGTGCTTGAATGGAATTTTTCACGTGGAGGGGTCTCGCTTCGTACCACCCAAAGAGTGCCACTGACTGAGTGCCCCGTAGCCCTTACACGCTTGAATAAGCTTGAAGTAGCTGTAAGTGGGACTTCCATCCCTCCCTCAAAGGAAGCTCTACCTTAGAGAGCTGAAGGCCGATCTGCAACAGTGTTGCCGTGGACAGAAGAAGCAACGGAGGAGGACACCTGAGACTAGTTCTGGGCACTAGAGGCCTAGGTAGATTCAAGGGATCCTAGGACAGGGACGTTAGGCAAGGTCTGGGGAGACACGAATCATAGAATTTCTACTGTGCAGAAAGAGGCCATTTGGCCCATCGAGTCTGCGCCGACCCTCCAAAAGAGCACCCCACCCAGGCCCAATCCCCGCAACCCCACCTAACCTTTGGACGCTGAGGGACAATTTAGCGTGGCCAATCCACCTAACCTGCACATCTTTGGACTGTGGAAGGAAACCCACACAGACATGGGGAGAATGTACAAACTCAGACACGGGGAGAAAGCGCAAACTCCACAGAGACAGTCACCCAAGGCTGGAATTGAACCCGGGTCCTGGCACTGTGAGGCAGCAGTGCTAACCACTATGCCACAAAGGGAGTGATCGGGGGAGAGGGCAGGTTTGGAGGGGTGGTGATTGGGGGCATGGAAAGGTCTGGATATCTGGATTAATGAGGGGGGGGGATGAGTGGGGTACCGATGCTTGTAACAGTGGGAATGACCTTAAAGGGGAGGGCATCTGACTTCATGGAGGCGACCCTCTTTCCTGTTTAATTTCAGTTTTCCCTCAGGCGTGTTCCATTTGCCCACCAGTCAACAAATTGAGATGAACGGGGAGACAATCCTTAAGTGGCCAATAATAAGGGCCTCAATTGGGACAAGAATGGGCCTCCTGCCTGAGGCCTTTTCCCTCCCGGCGTAAAATCGCTGTGTGGTCGGGGAGGGTGGGAACCCGGAGGGAATCACATCCCTTCAATTTGATGCCCCCCCCCCCCCCCCCCCCCCCCACCTAAAAAAACCACCAGTGGGCAAAGCATAAAATTCCGGCCTCTACATGTTCGCCTTCTGGAATTAGGATTTCGGAGTTCTCTGTTCTGCAGTTAATGAGTGGTTTCCAAATAGTTAGAAGTAAGCTAAGAGGTTTGGAATATCGGAGCAAATCATAATTCACAAAGAAGTGTTAAGCTGTTTTGACTAATCAGTAAAATTTCAGTTTATCTGTAGCTCATGCAACTCTTTTAGGATCTTTTCCAAGTTCAAACAGTTCTATCAATTGTTATCCCCTCTCCTTATAACCCGTTCCAAACACCCACATTGGCTTTAGTGCGCTGTCCAACAAAAGAAATGATGTGGAGATGCCGGCGTTGGACTGGGGTGAGCACAGTAAGAAGTCTTACAACACCAGGTTAAAGTCCAACAGGTTTGTTTCGATGTCACTAGCTTTCGGAGCGCTGCTCCTTCCTCAGGTGAATGAAGAGGTATGTTCCAGAAACACATATATAGACAAATTCAAAGATGCCAAACAATGCTTGGAATGCGAGCATTAGCAGGTGATTAAATCTTTACAGATCCAGAGATGGGGTAACCCCAGGTTAAAGAGGTATGAATTACATCAAGCCAGGACAGTTGGTAGGATTTCGCAGGCCAGATGGTGGGGGATGAATGTAATGTGACCCCATTACATTCATCCCCCACCATCTGGCCTGCGAAATCCTACCAACTGTCCTGGCTTGATGTAATTCATACCTCTTTAACCTGGGGTTACCCCATCTCTGGATCTGTAAAGATTTAATCACCTGCTAATGGTCGCATTCCAAGCATTGTTTGGCATCTTTGAATTTGTCTATATATGTGTTTCTGGAACATACCTCTTCATTCACCTGAGGAAGGAGCAGCGCTCCGAAAGCTAGTGACATCGAAACAAACCTGTTGGACTTTAACCTGGTGTTGTAAGACTTCTTACCGTGCAACAAAAGAAAAACAGAGTCCCGTCTGGACGGGATTAATGAGGGGGGGGGCGAGTGGAGCACCGATGCTTGTAACAGTGGGAATGGCCCCGCTGTCGAACAGTACTCTGTTAGTTTTTGGGACCTCAGCGGGGAACGCCCGCCGAGACAGCAGTCAGTCGCATTTCATGTAGCAGAGCTCTGCTCAGTGCAGGAAGAGATCGGGGTGCCATCCCGATGCGGCATCCGGACCCCTCCAACACCCCAACAGACCTGTTGGGGCTTCCTTGAGCCCCCCCCCCCCCCCCCCCCCCGCACCCCACCTCATTTGAGCAGGGCACGGCATGGAAAAATGCCACCTGGGCACCTTGGTACTGCCTGCCTGCCACCCTGGCAGGGCCTGTGCTAGCCTGGCAGTGCCACCTGGGCCCTCTGGCAGTCAGGGTGGCACCCAGGTGGCACTGCCAGGGTGCCAGGCTGGAAGTGCCACAGTGCTCGGGTGGCATCAACAGTGCCAGGGCCTCCAATCGCCTGGGAAACCCCCCAAGTGCCATTCTGCCGGTCCCCGTTTATGAGGACCAGTGCAAAATGGCACCCAACTGGAGTCTCCTTGGTGAGGCTGGTCGATCCTGGGGCCCGGTTAGATCTGGGAGATGCATAGTTAAGTGGGCAGTTAAGCTCAATTAACTATGCAATTTTGGGTTGCGACGTCTTGCGAGATCTGGTATGATCTCGCGGGCGTAACGACCAACAGGACTCATGGGCGAGGTTACTCATGGGATCTACTGGCCACGTCCTGTCCCGATTCCTTGGGATCTTTTAAATTTTTTACGCTGATCACAATCAGACTGAACTTCACACATCCTGAAATGATTGAGCCACAGTTGAAATCCAGCTCAAGTTACTGGTTCTTGATTAAGTCAATAGGCATAGTGACTGCCCAAGGAAGAACATTCTGCCTGACTTACATACTGGCAAAAATTTGAAAAGCAATGCCCAATTTTCTGCCAAAAGCTTAATATTATTCCTGGTCCAAACCAGAGACAGAATTTACTGGACATCTGTATTTAATTTCAATCCCCCATTCCTCTGTAAGTCTTTCCAAACAAATTAAAATGGGATGAAAATCCATGTGGAAATTCCACCGAAGGTATCTACTGCCCAGCGGTCTCCACTGTTGACCCCACCAATGTTTATGGCATGAAAGGGGCACTCTTTCATTTGTATCTGAATGGTGGGCATCTGCATCACTGGAGTGAACTCAGGCGACCCGCCTGCTCCCCACAGGCTGCCATTTACAATGTAACTTATCAGCTCCAACGCAAGGCTCCTGGAACTTTGATGCGTGCCTAGCAGCCCCCTTTGCGAGGGGTCTGGATTTAAGTACTTGAAGCAAGTTTTACTTTCTCTAGGGGGGCATGGCTCCAATCTGGGTTTCTGGTATTGTAAAGCAGAGACCCTGTGATCGGCCTTTTCTGTCAGAGGTGCAAGAACTCCCAATATTTTGAGTTCCAAACTCTGGCAGCCCTTTTCTTTTTACATCACTGGCAATGTGAGTTTATGCTCCATACAGGCCTCATAAAATCCTTGTTGTAAGGCCAAGATCTGGATATCTGGATTGTGGCCTAATTTCTGGCCCTTCCAGCCTTATAACAGGAATGCACTGGAAGAACCATGGATTTTTGATTTGATTTTTCTCTGAGTGTTGCTGAAGCTCATGAAATGTCCATTAGGAGGTGTGCAAGAGAGGCAATTTTACCCAAAAGTCAGTCAAGGTGAAAATTGAGCAAGGGGTAAAACTGGCAACTGATTTGCTACCTGGGTCTTCATCCAGCATCGCGCCCCCCCCCCCCCCCACCCCTCTCCTCCTCCTCCTTTGGTGATCCCCCTGGAATTTCTGCAAAGATCAGGCACTCATCATGTAGCAGAGCCAGTTATCAATCAGTGCCTTCTAGATTGTGTCCCTGTACTATCCTGACGTTAATATAATTTGCAAACAGTTTAATATCACAATTAACCAACGAGAGCTAAATGTAATTGGAAAAGTGAAGCTTTTGAGACCAGTGTTTACAGGATATCCATCAGGCTCTGTTGTGAATTTCTCCGAAACCAGTTGCTTAAATGTTGTGGTGAGCTACGAAACAGTAGCAACAAGAGATAAGATTGTTTTGTGGCAAAGCCGGTTTAAAAGGGAGAGACTCATTGTAGCAATTGAAGCAATGTCCAGGAAATTGCTGTTAATGTCATGTTAATTGCTTTTGCTGAGGCTAAGGATGAAAAGGTGGAGGGTATCGACTGATGAAGTATCTTGAGTACATATAAAAAGGGACTGACAGCGGGCAGTCAAAGGGGTCATCTGACCCGACTGTCTGCCCTCCTCCCATGGCAATGTTCACAGCTGGGTGCCCTGAAAGTGGGGGCACACGATATCCATCAGTACGCTTGAGGTCTTCCATGACAGATGGGCACTACGGGGTCTGGAATTCATCATCACTCCTGGATTGATATTTGAATTAGAATTTGTAAGGTTCCTTTTGAATTTTTGATTTTTCTTTTACAGTAACCCCCGGGGGTAGTCAAACCCCCCCCCCCCCCCCAACTCCCCAATCCAGTTTGCTGATTTGTGTTTAATTTAATTTTGCAACTTTCATTTAAACATTTTGATTTTTTTTGACAATGTCACACCACGGGCCGTCACCCACCCTCATTCATTTCATTTATAGATCTTTGTCTTACTAAAAAAGAGGTTACAGTTTGGAGCTAGCTAAGGTGCACCATCGCCCCCTAGAAATTATATTTTGACTCGATTTTCCTTTGACGTTTTGTTTTAGTTACAATACCCCGCCATGAGCTGTCACTCGGCTTTGACTATTTTGTCTTAATGGTCATTTGTTTCTGTTAATTGTTCTTTATTGGGCGGCACGGTAGCACTTTGGTTAGCAATGTTGCTTCACAGCACCAGGGTCCTGGGTTTGATTCCCGGCTTGGGTCACTGTCTGTGTGGAGTCTGCACGTTCTCCCCGTGTCTGCGTGGGTTGCCTCCGGGAGCTCTGGTTTCCTCCCACAAGTCCCGAAAGACGTGCTTGTTCGGTAAATTGGACATTCTGAATTCTCCCTCAGTGTACCCAAACAGGCGCGTGAATGTGGCGACTAGGGGATTTTCACAGTAACTTCATTGCGATGTTAATGTAAGCCTACTTGTGACACTAATAAAGATTATTATTATGAAGAGAATATAAACAGGGACTTGGTCTTCCATGACCAGTGAGCCCTATGGGGGATGGAGTGCATTTTCAGCGCCCGTAATGACATTTAAATTTAATTCTTGTAAGTTTCCTTTGGAACTTCATTTTTGCCTCAGTGCCCCTTTGAGTGGCAGTATTGTTGGTTTGAAGAAAAGACAATTAAAAGGAACTCGTAAGTTTTTTCTTTGAGCTTTGTTTTAGTTACACTGCCCATCAGGGGCTGACACCACTTTAATTAGTTTATTTGTTGTTTATTCATTATATTTAAAAGGCACTGGGCGTGATTCTCCGCTCCCGCGCCGGCTGGGAAAATTGCCTGTGTTGGCAAATTTTCCCGCAACGCCGGTCCGACGCCCTTCCACGATTCTCCCAAGCTGCGAGAACGGCCTCATCGGGTTCCGCGCGGCGCAGGCCAGAGACTCGCCTGAGACACCCAAAATGGCGGTTCTCCGGCACCCCTGCTATTCTCAGGCCCGGATGGGCCGAGCGGCCAGCCCAAAACGGCGGGTTCCCCCTGGCGCCGTCCACACCTGGTCGCTGCCGGCGGGAACAGCACGGGAACGCTGGGGGGCGGCCTGCGGGGGGGGAGGGGGGATCCTGCACCGGGGGGGCGCCTCAAATGGGGTATGGCCCGCGATCGGTGCCCACCGATTGTCGGGCTGTCTTCTCTGGAGGAGGACCTCCTTTGTTCTGCAGCCCCGCAAGATCCGTCTGACGTCTTCTTGCGGGGCGGACTCGGAGAGGACGGCAACCACGCATGCGCGGGTAACGCCAGTTATGCGATGCCGGCCGCGTCATGTATGCGGCGCCGCCTTGACGCGGCTCCAAGGCCTGGCGCGCGTAAATGACGCGGCGCCGCTCCTAGCCCATTATGGGGCCCTGAATCGGGCGGTATAGGGGTCATTTCGCGCCGTCGTGAACCTCGACGGCGTTCACGACGGCGCGAACACTCTGCCTCCATTTCGGAGAATCCCGCCCACGAGCTCCCAGAACATTATTTTAATTTAATTTGTTTAATTTCCTTGAATGGGCTTTTTTTGTTACAGTGTCCCTTTAAGGGACTGTTAATTCACTCCCTTGATTAGTAGCCAATTTGTTTATTTTATTAGGTACACTAAAAAAGAGGACAATAAAGGACTGAGGTGTGAGCTGTGGCCCCATGGGTACATTGATGCCTTTCATTCAGAAGGTTGTGTGTTTGCGCTCAGATTTTGAGCACATTATCTAGGTTCATGCATCTCCCGCCCCAGTGCAATACTAAGGTTATGCTGTGTTATTGGAGACGTTGGTGGGATTTTCCACACTCCCCCTCCCTTATGATGTGTGGCAGTGGATGCCAGCAGCGGAATCGTCCACCCTCATCGCTGTCAATGGCGTTTACCATTATTTGCATCTTCCATCACCGGGAAACCCGCAATGAAGGGGTCACTGTTGCTGGCACCAGAAGTCCCTGCCGGCTGGGAAATCCCACTTTTTATCTCAAAGCACCCTCAGGAGTCCTAGCTCCGCAATTTGAGCTGTGTCATGGAAATTCCCTCCATGTCATTTCACTCTGCACACAGGAGTTACCTGCACGGGCTGCTGCTGTACACTCGTCACTTCCTTACCATCACCTGCTGCCTGGACATGTAGTGGTGTTCTGTCCCAGAGGCAACAAGAGGCCCCAGTGGAAGGCTATCTATATGGAAGTCCTCCTCTTTTCCGTTGGAGATTTGGCATGGTGGGTGTTGCATGTAGCAGCCCGATGCAATCGAAGATTAAGATGCTTCACGGAATCCCAGGTCACCTGTATTTTCTGCAACCTCGAGGAGTGTTCCACATTTATATAGGTTTCCCATGTTTGAAGCCCTTATTATATTTGAGGGGGCTGCTCCTCAAGTTTTGTTTGCACTTCACTCCCATGTTCCTGATCTTTCATCAACTGGTGCAGCGGGGGGTGGGGGGGGGGGAGGAGGAGGAGGAGTTGAGCTGGGCAGAGCATTGCCATGTTAGCCTGCTCCTGGGCCCCACCAAGCTGACCATTTTATTGAATGTAAGAAATTGTAATATATTATATTTTGTATTTTGTTGTGGTAATGTTATTAAAAACCCTGGGTTCAAACATCCAGGCAGTACATCTGCTAAAGCTGTGATTAAGGAGTCATACAGGGTGAGGTAATCATTGATTTCAATCATTTATTTGTTTGCAGAGGATTGACTAATGGAGGTTCCCTGGGTTGTAGATAATTTGAGGGACTGCCTTTATTGTCCTAGGTAAACAGGTTGTGGGACATTTTAGTGGGATACTGATGATGTAATTAATGGGAGTAGCCAGGTCTGTCTGCAGTTTTTGGAAGTTTGCTTTAGGATTCTAGTCTGAAAAGACAGAAGGATTTTCAGGTTGTTCCTGAAAGGGTCTCTCTCCAAAGTCTGCACAGAACACAGCAAGTAATGTGATTTCTAACTTTATTTGTGAGTAAGGGCAGCACAGTGGTGCAGTGGTTAGCATTGCTGTCACATGGCGCTGAGGTCCCAGGTTCGATCCCAGCTCTGGGTCACTGTTCGTGTGGAGTTTGCACATTCTCCCCGTATTTGCATGGGTTTCGCCCCCACAACCCAGGGTAAATGGATTAGCCATGCTAAATTGTCCCTTAATTAGAAAAAATGAATTGGTATTCTACATTTTTAAAAAAAACTTTATTTGTGAGTGGAGTTTGAACTGTATTGAGTTGCTGAGTTGGAAAATATATAGTGGCGGGTGTGGATAGTGAGTTAAAGTTTATTTTTCCTTTTATTTAACAATTGTTTAACTGTTAATTGTAAAGCTATTTCTTTGGTGGTAATGTGGTAGCACGATAGCATAGTGGTTAGCACAATGGCTTCACAGCGCCAGGGTCCCAGGTTCGATTCCCGGCTTGGGTCACTGTCTGTGCGGAGTTTGCGTGGGTTTCCTCCCACAGTCCAAAGATGCGCAGGGGTAGGTGGATTGGCTATGCTAAATTGCCCTTAGTGTCCAAAAAAAGGTAAGGTGGGGTTACAGGGATAGGGTGGAGGTGTGGGGATAGGGTGGAGGTGTGGGCTTAGGTAGGGTCCAAATGGTCTCCTTCTGCACTGTAAATTCTGTGATTCTGTGGTTAATTCTGTGTTTTAAATTAAAGTTTGTTTTAACATAAAATATACCTATTGATCAGGGTAATCATTCCAGGGGTGAAATGCTATTTCCTCACAATTTTACAAATTGTAAAATGTTTGGGGTGTCTCGCCCGGTATCCTACGGTGTCCTAACAAAAACTGAGGTTTGGTCCTGTATCCTAACACCAGCAACAGGTGGTTGAGAAGGTCCCTCAGTCCAACTATCTGTCTCTCTTCTGTGGCTACATTTGTGACCAGGTATCCCTGGAGATGGAGCATGTGATGTCCACCAGTGCACTAAACGGTGCCACAGTGAGGTCTCCCAGGCACGGGTGTTCGATCTCGAGCGTCTCGAGCATCGCGAGATGCCTGTCACGAGATTTAACGGCTTTGTCACACTCGATCGGGCCCCATGTTTCTTACAGTAGAATTACAGTAGAATTGTGATTATGCCTAAAATTACTTCATTGGCTGTAAAGTACTTTGTGATATCATGAATATGACTACATAATTGCAATTTTTACTCTTATTTTGTGTTGCAGGACTATTATACTGCAGGAATAATCATAGGCATGCATGCTCACCTGATGTTCACTGGCACACTTTTCATACTGCGGGGGTTGGGAGGAGAGGATATCCTGGCTGGTTTACCTCAGGGCACAGGTACCAACTGTGCAGCCACCTGGCTGAGATGAGCTAACACAACACAGACCAGGAACTCAGCAGTGAGATTGTCCTGTTATGTATGGCTTGGCTACTCAGATTGTTAAACTGGTAGATGAATGGTTAACGAATTGCTTTAAGGCACTTGGGTCAAACATCTCTATTAAACGATGGAACTAAAGGTTTGATTCAGGAGTAAGGCCAAAATTGGCGTGAGTCCTGGCACTCTTGTGACCCAAGCAGTGGAGCTCCAGATTTCACCATCAGTTAGATCATTTAATTAACCTAAGATTACAGTTTGAGGGTTGTGGCACCAGGAGTGCAGCAAGTTCTAAAAGGCACATTAAAGGGAGGCAGCATTTTCTTTTGGCAGGGTAGCTGATGTGGCAGATGAGCGTAGGAGCTCCCAGAATTCCCACTCTGGCGAAGAGGACCTGCAGCTTTCACTTCAGGGACTGAACCTGAGCAAGATGATTATTCTTCACCAGAGTAAACACTGCTGCCATTTGTAGTTCTGAGTCTTTTTCATTCTGATATGTGGCAACATCAACAACTTATATTCATAGAGCACCGATCGTGTAATGAAACATTCCAGTGTGCTTTACTGGAGCATTAAAGTACAAAAGTGCCATCTCCTTGCTGAAGGAGATGCGAGGGCAGGTGACTAAAAGCTTAGTCAAAGATCTTTAATTATCTTAAAGAAATTGAGGTAACAAGGCAGAAAGTGGGCAGTACGGCAATGCAGTGGTTAGCACTGTGGTTTCACAGTTCCAGGGTCCCAGGTTCGATTCCCGGCTTGGGTCACTGTCTGTGCGGAGTCTACACATTCCCCAGATGTCTGCGTGGGATTCCTCCGGGTGCTCCGGTTTCCTCCCACAAGTCCCGAAAGACGTGCTATTAGGTAATTTGGACATTCTGAATTCTCCCTCTGTGTACCCGAACAGGCGCCGGAGTGTGGCGACTAGGGGCTTTTCACAGTAACTTCATTGCAGTGTTAATGTAAGCCTACTTGTGACAATAAAGATTATTATCATTATTTAATAGTGAGGGAATTCTCTGCCTTCCCAGCTGAAAGTACAGCCACTAATGATGCAATCATTCAAATTGGGGATGTTCAAGAGGTGAGAGTTAGAGGAGCAATGAAATACAGTGGTACCCTGGTAGATGCAGCACTCACAGAGGATTTAACACGCTTGGCTAACATATGTTTCAATTATATTGTGTATCTGATCAACAAACTGGTAAATTAATTTAATAAATCTCATATAGAAGCTGCTGTAATTAAGTGAAGGATTGCTATTTCAATGCCTGTGCAACTCTTGACTGTCAAAATGATTCAGGGGCTCTTCAGGGAGGATTCTATAATTTATTATACCAGTAAATCAGTTATATGCCTTTAAATTATTTACAAGGCTTTAATGCTTAACATTCATCTAAAAAATGTTAGGAATTCTATGATTAAAGTAAACGAAGGGCATGGAGGTGTCTCGGGGGGAAACGAATAGTCCTGAGGATTTGAGAAGTAGCCATGTGTTCCGGACTATGAGCAGTGACAGTGAGGCCTGAAATGGGAAGGTTGATAATGACTCCTGAAGACAGGTGGATGACAGTAAGCCCATGGATGGGACAGAATGGACATGTCGGTCTAACTCAGTTGGTGGGACAGCTGGTTTGTGATGTGGAGCAAAGCCAATAGCCCGGGTTCAATTCCCGGAACGGCTGAGGTTATCCATGGTGTAGTGAGGTGTAGTGATCCTCGGGTTAAATCGCCACCAGTCAGCTCTCCCCCCCTCAAGGGGAAAGTAGCCGATGGTCATCTGGGACTATGGCAATTTTGTTTTGCTTTATATGTTGGCGACACAAAGCCCAGATGTTTCTGTTTTTTACACAAGCCAGCCTGTGACTTCCTCTCTCTCGCTTTAATGAAAAGATCAAATGCTGACGAGTGCAGACGCAGAAGGGCGTCTGTGCAAATCCTGAAGAAGGGAGAAAATATGATTGTTGGATCAAGACATGGTGGAATAAAGTTTCTTCTTCACCCCATTAGTAGTAATCTGGCTGAGTTGATTGGCCTTTTGTTATTGAACCTGTTGGATATTCATTCTGTTAAAACCGGTAAAATGAGGAAATGAATGGGTTCTGTAATGAGTGAACCATTTGCTCCGTTACGTTACTAGCCATATAGTGGTAGATGAAACTGAACACCATGTAGCCAGACGAGAGGAATAAGAGGAGCGGAAAGATGAAATGGCTTTGGGTGGGGGGGGAGGGGGGGGGGGCTCTTGCAAGTGGTGATGTTCCCATGAGCCTGCTGTCCTTGTCCCTTTAGGTGGTAGAGGTCACGGGTTTAAAAGATGTTATCAAAGGAGCTTTGGTGAGTTGCTGTAGTGCACCTTGTAGATAGTTCACACCACAGCCATTGTGCATCGGTGGTGGAGGGAGTTGATATTTAAGGTGGTGGGTGGATCGCCAATCAGACAGACTACTTTGATTTGATTTTGATTTGATTTGATTTGATTTATTATTGTCACATGTGTTAGTATACAGTGAAAAGCTTTGTCCTGGATCATATCGAGCTTCTTGAGTGTTGTTAGAGCTGCACTCACTTGGGCAAGTGGACAATAGTCCATCACACTCTTAACTTGTGCCTTCTAGATGGTGGACATGTTTTGGGGAGTCAATAGGCAAATTATTTTGTGCAGAATTCACAACCTCTGACCTGATCTTGTAGCCTCTGTATTTATATGCCTGGTGCAGTTCAGTTTCTGGTCACTGGTAGGCCCCAGGATGTTGATAGTGGGGAATTCAGCAATGGTAGTGGGCGATTCAGCAGTGGTAATGTCATTAAATGTCAAGGGGAGATGGTTGGAACTCACTCGTTGGAGATAGAACATAGAACATAGAAAATACAGCACAGAACAGGCCCTTCGGCCCACGATGTTGTGCCGAACCTTTGTCCCAGATTAATCATAGATTATCGTTGAATTTACAGTGCAGAAGGAGGCCATTCAGCCCTTTGAATCTGCACCGGCTCTTGGAAAGAGCACCCTACCCAAACTCAACACCTCCACCCAACACCAAGGGCAATTTTGGACACTAAGCGCAATTTATCATGGCCAATCCACCTAACCTGCACATCTTTGGACTGTGGGAGGAAACCAGAGCACCCGGAGGAAACCTACGCAGACACGGGGAGGATGTGCAGACTCCGCACAGATAGTGATCCAAGCCGGAATCGAACCTGGGACCCTGGAGCTGTGAAGCAATTGTGCTATCCACAATGCTACCGTGCTGCCCTTAAGAACAAATAAATCTACACTATATAATTTTACCGTAATCCATGTACCTTTCCAATAGCTGCTTGAAGGTCCCTAATGTTTCCGACTCAACTACTTCCACAGGCAGTGCATTCCATGCTCTCCCACTACTCTGGGTAAAGAACCTACCTCTGACATCCCTCCTATATCTTCCACCTTTCACCTTAAATTTATGTCCCCTTGTAATGGTTTGTTCCACCCGGGGAAAAAGTCTCTGACTGTCTACTCTATCTATTCCCCTGATCATCTTATAAACCTCTATCAAGTCGCCCCTCATCCTTCTCCGTTCTAATGAGAAAAGGCCTAGCACCCTCAACCTTTCCTCATAAGACCTACTCTCCATTCCAGGCAACATCCTGGTAAATCTCCTTTGCACCTTTTCCAAAGCTTCCACATCCTTCCTAAAATGAGGCGACCAGAACTGTACACAGTACTCCAAATGTGGCCTTACCAAAGTTTTGTACAGTTGCATCATCACCTCACGACTCTTAAATTAAATCCCTCTGTTAATGAACGCGAGAACACCATAGGCCTTCTTCACAGCTCTATCCACTTGAGTGGCAACTTTCAAAGATGTATGAACATAGACCCCAAGATCTCTCTGCTCCTCCACATTGCCAAGAATTCTACCGTTAACCCTGTATTCCGCATTCATATTTGTCCTTCCAAAATGGACAACCTCACACTTTTCAAGGTTAAACTCCATCTGCCACTTCTCAGCCCAGCTCTGCATCCTATCTATGTCTCTTTGCAGCCGACAACAGCCCTCCTTACTATCCACAACTCCACCAATCTTCGTATCGTCTGCAAATTTACTGACCCACCCTTCAACTCCCTCATCCAAGTCATTAATGAAAATCACAAACAGCAGAGGACCCAGATCTGATCCCTGCGGTACGCCACTGGTAACTGGGGTCCAGGCTGAATATTTGCCATCCACCACCACTCTCTGACTTCTATCGGTTAGCCAGTTCGTTATCCAACTGGCCAAATTTCCCACTATCCCATGCCTCCTTACTTTCTGCAGAAGCCTACCATGGGGAACCTTATCAAATGCCTTACTAAAATCCATGTACACTACATCCACTTACATCCATTTACCTTCATCCACATGCTTGGTCACCTCCTCAAAGAATTCAATAAGACTTGTAAGGCAAGACCTACCCCTCACAAATCCAGGCTGACTATCCCTAATCAAGCAGTGTCTTTCCAGATGCTCAGAAATCCTATCCTTCAGTACCCTTTCCATGACTTTGCCTACCACCGAAGTAAGACTAACTGGCCTGTAATTCCCAGGGTTATCCCTAGTCCCTTTTTTGAACAGGGGCACGACATTCGCCACTCTCCAATCCCCTGGTACCACCCCTGTTGACAGTGAGGACGAAAAGATCATTGCCAACGGCTCTGCAATTTCATCTCTTGCTTCCCATAGAATCCTTGGATATATTCCATCAGGCCCGGGGGACTTGTCCATCCTCAAGTTTTTCAAAATGCCCAACACATCTTCCTTCCTAACAAGTATTTCCTCGAGCTTACCAATCTGTTTCACACTGTCCTCTCCAACAATATCGCACCTCTCATTTGTAAATACAGAAGAAAAGTATTCGTTCAAGACCTCTCCTATCTCTTCAGACTCAATACACAATCTCCTTCTACTGGCCTTGATCGGACCTACCCTCACTCTAGTCATTCTCATATTTCTCACATATGCGTAAAAGGCCTTGGGGTTTTTCTTGATCCTACCCGCCAAAGATTGTTCATGCCCTCTCTTAGTTCTCCTAATCACTTTCTTCAGTTCCCTCCTGGCTATCTTGTATCCCTCCAATGCCCTGTCTGAACCTTGTTTCCTCAGCCTTACATAAGTCTCCTTTTTCCTCTTAACAAGACATTCAACCTCTCTTGTCAACCATGGTTCCCTCACTCGACCATCTCTTCCCTGCCTGACAGGGACATACATATCAAGGACACGCAGTACCTGTTCCTTGAACAAGTTCCACATTTACTTGTGTCCTTCCCTGACAGCCTATGTTCCCAACTTATGCACTTCAATTCTTGACTGACAACATCGTATTTACCCTTCCCCCAATTGTAAACCTTGCCCTGTTGCACGCACCTATCCCTCTCCATTACTAAAGTGAAAGTCACAGAATTGTGGTCACTATCTCCAAAATGCTCCCGCACTAACAAATCTATCACTTGCCCTGGTTCATTACCAAGTACTAAATCCAATATTGCCCCTCCTCTGGTCGGACAATCTACATGCTGTGTTAGAAAAGCTTCCTGGACACACTGCACAAACACCACCCCATCCAAACTATTTGATCTAAAGAGTTTCCACTCAATATTTGGGAAGTTAAAGTCACCCATGACTACTACCCTGCGACTTCTGCACCTTTCCAAAATCATGGGCGAAATTCTCCCCCAACGGCGCGATGTCCGCCGACTGGCGCCAAAAACGGCGCCAATCAGACGGGCATCGCGCCGGCCCAAAGGTGCGGAATGCTCCGCATCTTTGGGGGCCGAGCCCCAACATTGAGGGGCTAGGCCGGCGCCGGAGGGATTTCCGCCCCGCCAGCTGGCGGAAATGGCGTTTGGTGCCCCGCCAGCTGGCGCGGAAATGCGGCGCATGCGCGGGAGCGTCAGCGGCCGCCGACAGTTTCCCGCGCATGTGCAGTGGGGAGAGTCTCTTCCGCCTCCGCCATGGTGGAGACCGTGGCGGAGGCGGAAGGGAAAGAGTGCCCCCACGGCACAGGCCCGCCCGCGGATCGGTGGGCCCCGATCGCGGGCCAGGCCACCGTGGGGGCACCCCCGGGGTCAGATCGCGCCGCCTGGTCCCGCCGGTAAATACCAGCTTTGATTTACGCCGGCGGGACAGGCAATTTCTGGGCGGGACTTCGGCCCATCCAGGCCGGAGAATTGAGCGGGGGGCCCCGCCAACCGGCGCGGCCCGATTCCCGCCCCCGCCCAATCTCCGGTACCTGAGACTTCGGCGGGGGCGGGATTCACGGCGGCCAACGGCCATTCTCCGACCCGGCGGGGGGTCGGAGAATGACGCCCCTGTTTCCCAATCTGTTCCTCCACATCTCTGCTACTATTGGGGGGCCAATAGAAAACTCCTAACAAGGTGACTGCTCCTTTCCTATTTCTGACTTCAACCCATACTACCTCAGTAGGGTGATACTCCTCGAACTGCCTTTCTGCAGCTGTTATACTATCTCTAATTAACAATGCCACCCCCACCCACCTCTTTTACCACCCTCCCTAATCTTATTGAAACATCTATAACCAGGGACCTCCAACAACCATTTCTGTCCCTCTTCTATCCAAGTTTCCGTGATGGCCACCACATCGTAGTCCCAAGTACCGATCCATGCCTTAAGTTCACCCACCTTATTCCTGATGCTTCTTGCGTTGAAGTATACACACTTCAACCCATCTCCGTGCCTGCAAGTACTCTCCTTTGTTAGTGTTCCCTTCCCCACTGCCTCATTACACGCTTTGGTCATTACCTGGCAATAATGTGGTGTGAATGTTACTTGTCACTTATCAGCTAAGCCTGGATGTTGTCCAGGTGTTGCTGCAGATGGGCACGGGCTGCTTCAGTGGAATACTGAAGAAATTAATTAAACTAAAAGCCAACAAATCGCATCGACATGACCCAAGGTTTTAAAAGAAATGGCTTGAGAGACAGTGGATGCATTGGTTTTGATCTTCCAGAATCCCCTAGATCTGAGATTGGAAGTTAGCAAATGTAATCCCTCTGTTCAAGGAAGGAGGGAGAGGATAAACAGAGAACTGACATTATCTGATAATATGATATCAGTAGGAGGGAATATATTAAAAGCTATTGTTAGGGACATAGAGAAACGCAATGTGATTAAGCTGAATTAATATGATTTTATGAAAGGAAATTTTCAATGGTATAATTGGCAGGTTAGATAAGGGGATCCAATGGATGTGGGTTTTTTGGATTTCAAAATTCATTTTATAATCTACCCCACAAAAAATTGTTACACAAAATTAGGACTCATAGGACAGAAGGTAATATATTAGGATGGCATAAGGTTTGATTAACAGTGAGAAAATGGAGAGTAGAAATCAATGTGCCATCTTTGCGTTGAGAGGTTTTAACTAGTGGAAATCCACAGTGGTCAGTGATTGGGCCTCAGCTATTTGCAATCTATATCAATGACTTAGATGAGGGTACTGAGCATAATGTATCCAAGTTTGTTGACATTACAAAACCAGGTTGGGAAAGAAAACTGTGTGGAGTACGCAAAGGGACGGCAAACAGATGTAGACAGATTGACTGACAGATCAAATGAATGGGCAAGTAGATGGCACATGCAGAAATGTGAAATCAGCCACTTTGGGAGGAAGCATGGGAAAGTAATATAAGATTGATAAACATTGGTATGCAGAGAAATTTATGTGTCCTTTTACACAAACCTCAACAATTTAACATGCAGGTCCAGCAAGCAATAAGGTGGGCAAATGGTGGAGTATGTTAGTTTTTCGTGGAAGCAGGTTGGAGTAAAAGAGTAAGGAAGCCTTGATGCAATTATAAAGGACTTTGGTGAGAGCACACCTGGAGTACTTTGTACAGGTATAGCCTCCTTATTGAAGGAAGGATATAACTGCCTTACAAGGAGTGCAACAAAGGTTCACAAAATTGATTCTTGGACTGAGAGATTAAGCAGAATGGTGCCATATTCCCTGAAGTTCAGAAGAAAGAGAGGTGATCTCATGGAAATGACGACAATTCTTAGAGGCCTTGGCAGGGTCGATGCTGAGTGTCTGTTTGTCCAGCTGGAGAATTCAGCACTATGCATCACAGACTCTGGATAAGGGATGACTGAGATGAGGAGACATTTCTTCAACCTGAGAGTTGTAAATCTTAAGAATTCTCTACCACTGACGGCTGTGGGTGATCAGTCATTGAATTGATTCAAGACTGCGATTGATAGATTTTTTGTGCACTAAGGGAACCAGGGAGGGCTAGAAAGTATAGTTGACGTAGAAAATCGGCATGAGTTCAGGGGTCATCTGGCCTTCTAGTCCTTGCTTTGCTAAGTAATTGCCAATTTTACGTTCTCATTTTAAATTTGCAAGATCAAGAGAAAAAGATAATATCAAAATGAAATAGCTGATTTTTAAAGTTTTTGCAGAATCTATGGAATTGACATTTCTTGCGAAAGAATGTTTGCCTATCTTGAGAATTTTAAAATTATCCAGCCTACATGTAAGAGAAGCACCAATGTTTGGAGTCGGGTTCATGATTATCAATCACAATACATTGTACTGGTCAACCGGGGGAGATGGTGGAGACAGAAGACTTGTAATTCAGAGGCGCAGGTTAATGTTTTGGTGACATGGGCTACGTCCCACTACGCCAGCTGATGGAATTCAAATTCAATGAATACGTTTGAAAATAAAAGGCTGGTCTCAGAAACGGGGACCATGGCAACTACCATCGGTTGATGTAAAAACCCATCTTGTTCACTAATGTCCTTCAGAGAGAGGAATCTGCCATTCTTACCTGGTCTGGCCTACATGGAACTCCAGATTCACTACAATGTGGTTGGTTCTTTCAACTTCCCTCTGATATGGCCGAGCAAGTCACTCAGTTCAAGGGCAATTGGGGTTGGGCAACAAATAGTGGCCTTGCCAACGATGGCCACATCCCATGAAAGAATAAAGAAAAAAGTGTGTATTCTATCGCCACGCAATTAGTGTTTGTGCAGGAATATCTGTTGTGTTGACAACAGGGCCGGAATCTGCTGGCCCTTGCGATTCACTTTTCCCGCCGGCACGCATCCCACCCGTGGGTTTCCCGGCAGCATGGGGTGGCTTCAATGGGAAATCCCATTGAAAACTGGTGAGAGTATAGAATCCCGTTGTCAGCGAACGGACCGCTGCTGAGACACACACGGCTGGGGAACCGGAGAATACAGTCCCAGATCACAAGTCTGTATCAATTAATGGAAAGAAAATCACATGGAAAACCTTTCACTTGTAAATTAGCTACTCTCCGGTTGTTTTATATAAACAGAACATTGTCTGTGTAATACAATGAGGTGTGTTAATGGCACACAAACTACGAGATGTGGGTGTGTCATTAAGTAAACATGTACCTAACAATCTCAAATATATGATAGTTGGCGGACTGAGGACATGAGAGCAGGTTTCCATGAGAAATTATTTTTGCTTTTGTTTATCAGACCAATTGTATATTGCCTCCAGAGATTTTCACTCATTAGTTGATTACATTATGTTGGTAAATTGCTGGGAGGTATCGATGGATGTGTTGAATTTGCGTTTCTGTGGAACACTTTTCATCTCACCTGCACCTGAGTCACATGCAACAGCTTCATTGATTGGTCACATAGCCAGTGCATGAACTATTAGAAATAGAGAGATCAGAGGAGCTGGTTGGTGGCTGTCACAACACCAGCAGAAGGTCTAAAAAGAGAACCCACTATAGACACATGACTTTGTAAATCTGCAGCTTAATGCAGATGTTGCTTATTTATTGAGTCTGAAACATAGTGAGCATTTAGCAGGGCTGCACAGTAGTACAGCGGTTACCATTGTTGCTTCACAGCGCCAGGGACCCGGGTTCAATTCTCGGCTTGGGTCACTGTCTGTGCGGAGTCCGCATGTTCTCCCCATGACTGTGTAGGTTTCCTCCGGGTGCTCCGGTTTCCTCCCACAAGTCCCAAAAGATGCGTTTGTTAGGTGAATTGGACATTCTGAATTCTCCCTCTCTGTACCTGAGCAGTTGCCAGAGTGTGGCGACTCGGCGATTTTCGCAGTAACTTCATTTCAGTTTTAATGTAAACCTACTTGTGACACTAATAAAGATTGTTATTATTTTCAGACAGTGCCACTAAACTACACCAAGGATAAGTGACACACAGTGAATGATGTCTCAAGGTACAACTTGACCATGTAACTCTCGGTCATTATTTTCGTAATGTGAACAATGCCAGATTCTGCAATGTTTTTTCTTTTCAAAGAGCAGATGGAACATAGTTTTAATTGCTCTGGGAATTTGTTCTATTCTATTTTGGGGAAATCTGCATGTGGAGCATATTTTGCACCATTTGCCTCCCCTCATTATGGAATGCAAAAGGGAAAACTCTGCTCGAAGCAAAGCACTAACTATGCTGTATTAGAGGCAGAAAATAGATTGCAATGCAAAACATAGCATTTTACATAAAAATCACTAAAATAAATATGTACATTTGTGCCATGTGCAAGCCTCACACAATCAGTGCTATACGTTCAAATCATAAGTAGCGTGATACCATCGGAGATAGACTAGCATTCTAGTAATGAATTTATGTCCACTGTTGCAAATTTTTCTGCTTCCTGAGTTCCTCTTGGATGGGCTTCCTTTTTATAATTGGCTCTCTTCTAGTAATTTTGTATGGACCTGGCCACATTTTATAATAATCTTTATTATTGTCACAAGTAGGCTTACATTAACACTGCAATGAAGTTACTGTGAAAATCCCCTCGTCGCCACACTCCAGTGCCTGCTTGGGTACACAGAGGGAGAATTCAGAATGTCCAATTCACCTAACAAGCACGTCTTTCGGGACTGGTAGGAGGAAACTGGAGCACCCGGAGGAAACCCACGCAGAAACGGGGAGAACTTGCAGACTCCGCACAGATAGTGACCCAAGCCGGGAATTGAACCGGGGACCTTGGTGCTGTGATGCAACAGTGCTAGCCACTGTGCTACCGTGCTTCATATCTTACCACTGGAATTTGTCTCGGATATCCCTTGCTGAAGTTGCCAGTAACCCAGCTCACAATTTTGCACCATACTCAACATAGGATGTCCCTTGGAGGCAAATACATACATTAGTTAAAAATGAATGTTAAAGGGTACAGAGTTTTTTTTACTCCTACTGAGCCACCGCCTAATATACCAACAAAAGCTGATGTAATCTGTTTGAATTAATAAGTTTTTGCTTTTTAATAACTGATACCGTATTTGAAACATTTACAAAGTTGCTGATATGGAAAAGTGTGATAGCAGAGAAATAAACCCAGCACTATCACTATATTTCTCACACACAGGTGTACAAAGTGATAAACTGGAGAATAAACATTTGTTTAGATAAGGTGAAGATTGTAGACTCCTGTCAGATATGAAAGTTATATCTATTGATACGTGCAATTTTTCACACTACCTCTGTACTTCAAATCAGTCATAACAAGGCAATGTCAAACCTTGGATCAAATTAGCCAGGTTACAAATTGAGTTTGTTCTTTAAATTATACACTTTATCCTGAGAATATCTTTCCAAGTGGACTCGATATGTTTCCCCAATATTTTGTGTACACCAAATCTACAAATTATATCCATTATTAAGAATGAGAAATGGATGAAGATTACTTGAGACTTCAAATCCTACCATCTTGTTTCTTGATTTCTCCCGATCTTTTTTCTATTTTTTTATTCGTTCAGGGGATGTGGGTTTCGCTGGTTGGGCCGGCATTTGTTGCCATCCCTAATTGCCCTTGAACTGAGTGGTTTGCTAGGCCATTTAAGAGTCAACCACATTCCTGTGGGTCTGGAGTCACCTGTGGGCCAGACCAGGTAAGGATGGCAGATTTCCTGCCCGAAAGGACATTAGTGAACCAGATGGGTTTTGTGACAATCGACAATGGTTTCATGCTCATCATTAGGCTTTTGATTCCAGATTTTTATCGAATGACAAATTTTGCTATCTGCCGTGGCGGGCTTCAAACCCGGGACTTCAGAGCATTATCACAAGTATCTGGATTATTAGTCCAGAGATGACACCACTACCTATATACCTCCCCCTCTCCCACTCAATACTGAACCTAATTTTCAATGTTTTGGAAGCATTTGTACACAAGTGAATCTGCTTGGTCCACAATTTGCATACATGTCAGCTGCAGTGGCAGATTTGATACATTAACAGATGTAAAATCTCGGAGCAGTGCTCGTTTCTCATCAAATATCACTGTCTTCGATCGAAAACAGAAAGAAATGGTGCACTTAAAAAACAAACAGTATTCGTTGGGAATTGGAATAATTTAGGTACATCCTCAATTACTCACAATACAAATATTTTTGTCCTCTTCCCCAACGGAAATAGAAAAAAAATCAGTTTGAAAAATAATTCTTCACTCTGTGCTATACAAAGACGGTGGAGAATTTTCGTTCGTCTTAATTATAATTAACAATGGGAATAAGATTGCTCTGGTTGCTAGGTGTGGCAAGTTATAAATATGGCTGCACAGGTTTTCTCTATTTTTGTACTAAAAAAACATGTTTACGAATTTGCTGGATTGACTAATTTCATTTCTCACTTTACAGGTCGGGATTAAAAGAATTCTCACCCAGTTCGGTCCACAGTTGGAAAAAATTAAATGGGAAATACACTTAATCCAGGCTGACACAGAAATGCATTTGGTTCATCTTCTGCCAAGTTTCACAATGTATGTGACATTTCAGGGCAACATTTGCACTGGCCAAGAGCTGGTCCAGCCATGATCTGTACCAACGCTTCTTTAATTTTGTTAGCGTTTCGGAAGCATTTGTACACAAGTGAATCTGCTTGGTCCACAATTTGCATACATGTCAGCTGCAGTGGCAGATTGCACCAGACATCTTTTTTTGTTCACTCCCCAGATGCTAGGCATTTGTTAAATTTTTTTTTGCTTGTGTCTGATTATTCTGTTTTTCTCTATTCTTTTCCTTTTTCAAACCAAAGTAAACATTGGAGATGAAATTGATCAATGGATTTTTTTGGGGGGAATATGGAACTCAACACTGGCAGATCGGCCATGATCTTATTGAATGGCGGAGCAGGCTCAAGGGGCAAATGGCCTGCCTCTGCTCCTATTTCGCTCATTCATATATTCGTAATGGTGGTCATTCACAATGGGCATATAGCAATTTAAACGCCGATCTTTGCGTTCTTGCTTTTTTATAAAGAAAATTGGCTATGGTGTAGAACAGGCTGTTTTGAACTACTGTCATTTGCCATTTTCACCTCTATATGCTTTCCCATTGAGGTCATTGTGTCAGCTATGGTTCAGTTGAAAGTTGAAATGGTTCATGGGATCAAAGGCCGATGCTCCCATGCAGTACAGAGGGAGTGCCACACTGGTGGAGGTGCTGCGTTTTTGATAAGATAGTTAAACTGAGGCACCATCTGCTTGCTCAAGATGTAAAGGATACCATGACACTCTTTCAAAACAAGAGTAGGGAAGCTATCCCGGGTGTCTCGGCCATTCCCTCAACCAAAACCCCCCAAAAACAGATTACTTGCCCATTATCACATTGCTGTTTGTGGGAGCTTGCTGTGCACAAATTGGCTGCAGTATTTCCTACATGACAACAGAGGCCTGCATATTTTTTTGGTACTTCATTGGCTGCAAGGCACTTTGAGATGCCTGGTGATTATGAAAATCACCTTAAGAATGCAAGTCTCTCTTTCTTTAGATTCAGAGAAAATAAATGATGGCTGTGCCACAAAAAATTAGATGTGTTTTAAAAATCATGTTAAATTTGCAAAATGACTTGACTTCTGCCACTTGGCTCGCACCTTTGTCCATAGAATTTCTTGTCTCCTGTCAGTAGCTCTGGTTTCCCAGGCATTCTTGTGCGAGGAAGGATAAATTCACAACCAAAATACTTGTGGAGAAGAAATATTTGCTCCAATTTCTGGCACTCCAGTGAAAGAATATATGTCTATATTACCATGAAATAGCAGCTGGTGCTAGTTCCATGTAGAGATGGAAAGGGGAGGAAGGATGATGTGTGTTTGAGGAGAAGTCGTATCCAATTTCCCCAGTGGCATAGTGGGATTGTGAAGTAAAGTCATGTGCCAAGTTTCCTGCCAACTTTGCAGGTTGGCACCCCTGCCAGTTCCAGACTGTTCACAGAACTGTGTATGGTGGCACAGTGGTTAGCACTGCTGCCTCACAGCGCCTGGGACCGGTTTCAATTCTGGGCATGGGTGACTGTCCGTCTGTGTGGTGATTTTCTCCCCATGTCTGTGTGGGTTTCCTCCTGGTGCTCCAGTTTCCTCCCACAGTCCAAAGATTTGCAGGTTAGGTGGATTGGCCATGCTAAATTGCCTCGTTGTGTCCAAAACACATGCGGAGGTTACCACTGTTGCTTCACAGCGCCAGTGTCCCAGGTTCGAGTCCCGGCTTTGGGTCACTGTTTGTGCGGAATCTGGACGGGTTTTCTCCGGGTGCTCCAGTTTCCTCTCACAAGTCCCGAAAGACATGCAGGTTAGGTAAATTGGACATTCTGAATTCTCCCTCAGTGTACCCGAACAGGCGCCGGAATGTGGCCACTAGGGTATTTTCACAGTAACTTCATTGCAGTGTTAATGCAAGCCTACTTGTGACAATAAAGATTATTGAAAGAGAAAGAAAAGTTTAGGTGGGATTGCGGGGAAGTGGGCCTAGGTAGGGTGCTCTTTCAGAGGGTTGGTGCAGACTCGATGGGCCGAATGGCCTCCTTCAGCATTGTACGGATGGATTCTATAACTGTGAAACAATTTGCGGTCCTAACCTTCCTGAAGTAGGAGTCAGAAAGGCTATGGTGAGCAGCAGTTAAAGTTGAAAATAAGATACAAAAGATAAATTTAAAATATCAAACTCGGGAAGCTCTCATGAATCTGATGTGGTTTTCTTCCCTCCTTTTTAAAAAGCCTGGGAGCTATTGCTAAATTGTTCCACAAATGCCATTTCTGAAGCAACATGTAACTTAATCTCATCGTTGCTATGGGTTAAATATTTGGACTCCATTGTTATTATAAGTATATGATGATATAAAACCCTGGCAATATTTTCTTTTAGATTTACAGTTGCTTTCCCAGAGGCAAATCTTCTGATATAGTTGTTTGGTTAAGGTCAGTTTCTACATCAGGATAAGTAATTTCAAAGTAAAAATACATGTTACTGCTCCAGGTTTCTAGTTGCACAAAAGATCTTGGCCTGTTATCAGTAATTTAGCATTTTTATAGTTAGAAACATTTTTGTTATTATTAATAATAATTGGACAACAAAGTATCTTCATCTAAGCACTTGTTGAGACAGAATTCATTGCATCCAAAGTATGTGAAAGTAAAGCATGCATTTCAAAATAACTGATAAGAGATAACATTAAAGTAGTTTTCACATAATTTGTAAGAAAACAGCTCCATGTGTGTTAGTAGGGCCGAGAGTGAGACATCTTAGAGGCTGATCTGTATCAGTGTGAGAAGTTACAGTTGTGATTAGATTGAATGAAGTTGGGGTTGAGGAAATGAATTCAAGGGTATGATTTGAAGGTGAATCAATCATGTTCCTTTCCCGACATAGGTAGGGTAAAATCAAAGCAAAAGGCATTAATAATCTGTCTCCATAATCTATGACACTGGTTCAAGTGGGGCTATGTATTCATCTTTGGTGCTTCTATCACTTTTTACCACGGGCGAAATTCTCCTACCCGCCCCGCCACATTTCTGCCCCGACCGGCCGGCGGGAGTCTCCGTAACACCGGCCGGTCAATGGGGTTTCCCATTGTGGGGCAGCCCCACGCCGTCGGGAAACCCCCCGGCGCCGGCAAAACGGAGACTCCCGCCGGCAGAGAATGACGCCCCTCATGTCTAGTGCATGTGTAGAATTTAATGTTGCAATGTTCAACAGCCTCTCAGTTGCACTTCCATTTGAAGAGGTTGATTTTACCGATTCAGCCTTTACCGGTGTTCGCTTCGTAACTGGGGTGATCTACTTTAATCAAATTTCCTGCACTTTTAAAAATTCATTCATGCAATGTAAGCATTGGAGTCCGCATGTTCTCCCTGTGTCTGCCTGGGTTTCCTCCGGGTGCTCCAGTTTCCACCCACAAGTCCCGAAAGACGTGCTTGTTAGGTGAATAGGACATTCTGAATTCTCCCTCTGTGTACCCAAACAGGCACCGTAGTGCGACGACTATGGGATTTACACAGTAACTTCATTGCCGTGTTAATGTAAGCCCACTTGTGACACTAATAAAGATTATTATCATTATTTATTGCCCATCCTTTGTTGCCCTTGAGAAGGTGGTGGTGGTGAGCTGCTTTCTTGATCCGCTGCAGTCCGTGTGTTGTAGGTACACCCACAGAGCTGCTAGGGAGGGAGTTCCAGGATTGTGACCCGGCGACGGTGAAGGAACAGCGACATATTTCCAAGGCAGGATGGTGAGTAGTTTGAAGGGGAACTTTTGGGATTTAGGGCATTGCTGACTGGGCCAGCATTTATTGCCCACTCCTTGAACTGAGTGGCTTGCTCAGCCATTTCAGAGGTCAACCACATTGCTGTAGGCCAGACCAGATAAGGACGGCAGATTTCCTTCCCTAAATGGCATTAATGAACCAGATGGGCTTTTTACAACAATTGACAATGGTGTCATGATCATCGTTGGAATTTGAACCCAGGTCCCCCTACCTGGGTCTCTGGATTACTAGTCCAGTGACAAAACCATATGCCACCACCTCCCCGGGTGTTCCCAGTTGACTGCTGCCCTTGTCTTTTGAGATGTTAGTGGTCATGGGTTTGGAAGGAGCTGTCTAAGGAACCTTGGTGAGTTCCTGCAGTGCATCTTGTAGATGGTGCACACTGCTGCCACTCTGTGTCGGTGGTCGAGGGAGTGAATGCTTGTGGATGGGGTGCCGATTTAGTGGGCTGCTTTATCTCAAATAGTGTCCAGCTTCTTCAGTGTTGTTAGAGTTGCACTCATCGAGGTAAGTGCAGAGTATTCCATCACACTCCTGACTTGTGCCTATAGATTGTCGATAGGCTTTGAGGAGCCAGGTGGCAGATTATTCACCGTAGTTTTCCTAGGGCGGGATTCACCCCTACCCGGTGGGCGGGGGGTCCCGGCGGGACGGAGTGGCGTGAACCACTCCGGCATCAGGCCGCCCCAAAGGTGCGGAATCCTCATCACCTTCAGGGGCTAGGCCCACCCTGGAGTGGTTGGCACCCCCGCCAGCCGGCGGGAAAGGGGTTTGGCGCCACGCCAACTGGCGCCGAAGGGCCTCCACCGGCTGGCGCGAGTCGGCGCATGCGCGGGAGTGCCAGCATGTGCCGGCGTCATCCTCGCACATGCGCAGAGAGATTCGCTCCCGCACCGGGAATGACGGAGGACCACGGCCTCCGGTGCAGAAGGATAGAGTGCCCCCACGGCACAGGCCCGCCCGTGGATCGGTGGGCCCCGATCGTGGGACCGGCCACCGTGGGGGCACCTCCTGGGGCCAGAACCCCCCGCGCCCCCCCCTCAAGAACCCCGGAGCCCGCCCGCGCCGCCAGGTCCCGCCGGTAAGGGACCTACTCCAATTTACGCCAGGGGGACTGGCAACAGACGGGTCGGACTGCGGCCCATCGCGGGCCGGAGATTTCGGGCAGCCCCAGCGCCCATTGAGTCGCGCCAGACCCCGCCATTCTCCGAGGCGGGTGACGCGACTCACGCCGGGCTGGTTTTTGGGGGGCGGGAGAATTAGGAGGAAGGCGGGGGCGATTTTCCTACCCGGCAGGTGGTCGGAGAATCCTGCGCCAAGTCTCCAACCTGCTCTTATAGCCTCAGTAATTATATGGATAGTCCATTGGTTTCAGGTCAATGGTATGATCCTGGATGTTGATAGTGGTGGATTCAGCGGTGGTAATGCAATTGAATGTCAATGAATAAATGAAATGAAAATCGCTTATTGTCACAAGTAGGCTTCAATGAAGTTACTGTGAAAAGCCCCTAGTCGCCACATTCCGGCACCTGTTCGGGGAATTGAACCATGCTGCTGGTCTGCTTGGTCTGCTTTAAAAGCCAGCGATTTAGCCCAAGGGACGATGTTTAGATTTCCTTTTGTTGGAGATGGTCATTTCCTGGCACTTATGTGGCATAAATGCTACTTGCCGTTTGTCAGTCCAAGCCTGGATATTTTTCAGGTCTTACTGCATTTACTGTGGGCAGTATGGTAGCACAGTGGGCAGCACTGTTGTTTCATAGCTCCAGGGTTCCAGGTTCGATTCCCGGCTTGGGTCACTGACAGTGCGGAGTCTGCATGTACTCCCTGTGTCTGCGTGGGATTCCTTTGGGTGCTCCGGTTTCCTCCCACAAGTCCCAAAAGACGTGCTGTTAGATAATTTGGACATTTTGAATTCTCCTCTGTGTACCTGAACAGGCGCTGGAATGTGGCGACTAGGGGCTTTCAGAGTAACTTCATTGCAGTGTAAATGTAAGCCTACTTGTGACACTAAAGATTATTATTATTTGGACATGGACTGCTTCAGTATCTGAGGAGTCGCGAATGGTGCAGAACACTGCAATGATCAGCGAACTGATGATCACTTCTGACCTTATGATGGAAAGAAGGTCATTGATGAAGCAGCTGAAGATGGTTGGGCCTAGGAAGAACTCCTGCAGTGATGGCCTGGAACTGAGTTGATTGATCTCCAACAACCACAACCATCTTCCGTTGTGCCAGATATGACTCCAACCAGTAGAGTGTTCACACCTAATTCCTATTAACTCCATTTTTGCTAGGACACCTTAGGGCTTGTATTGCAATACCCCTTCATATTCTTACTTTTCAAATACTTATCCAGTTGCATTTCAGAATGATATTTTATCTGTCTCCATGCTACTTGCAATAAGGCACTTTGGCAGAATTTTCTTCTAACTTAGGTAATGAGAATGGGTCAAGAAAGTGCCCGGGGTAAATGTTTATGTTGAACAGGTTTCCTTGTGGGAACCTGATAGATTCCCCGGCACCTTCTGGTTGGAAAGGAAAGAAAGCAATTTTTTTTAATGTACCTTTATGGGCTTTCTCTGGTCATAGATTGTCCTCCAGGCTGATTTTGCTTGGCTAGAAATCTCTGGACGTTTCCCTCAGCAGCCTGGAGTTAAGATTTCCATCAGGCCCCAAAGACGTCACCACAGTCTGACCTGCATATTTGAACCTGATGTCCCCCACCTTCTGGGATTTATTCAAAGAATAGTTTCATATTGAGACCTGGTGGGGAAAGAAAGCGAACTTAATGGGATTATCGGATATTATAGCTGCCTGGGGTTAAATTCCTTCCACTTCTGTTTATAAAACCATAAGATATGCGAGGCTAGAAATTATTGTTCATGATAGTAATGGCGAGCTGCCTAACACCTTTGTCGACACATTCCTATGTCTGCTATTTCAGAATTCCTGGGTTAACACCTCATTAAAATAGTGGTCAGAGGAATGTTTCAGATTAGCACTTCCACCCCCAGAGCTACACATGATGGCAGTGCACAAGAGGAATCTGGGCAATGATGCCCTCTGCATGCCCCTTGTCCTTTTCCACCTGTTAAATATATATGAAAATACAGACTCGGAACCCAATGCAATCAATAAATAACCAGTAAGGTGCACGAAAACCTGATTTGCAGTAATTATGCGCTCGTACATAGACCAGGCTGCCTGTCTCCAGAATACCATCTGTAACATATGATACTTTTTTGGGGTGATTAAAGTTACTGTCCGCATTTCTCTCCGGTTGTTTAGCTGGTGTGGTGTGCAAGCTTTCTTTTGGCTTCTGCAAATTAACAGAAGGAACTCCGGCATGAACGTGTAAACAAGTTAAAATTTAATTTCAGCACACATTTTTTTCAAATTTAGCGACAATCATTTTCCGCTCTGTCACTTCCTATTTTTTTTTCTCAACCCTAACAATTCCACAAGCACAATTTCAAGAAGCTTGAAACAAAACTAATTTTTACAGCAGGGAGCATCCTAGTTATTGCAAATAGACCCCTGCAAATAATCTTGGAGAACATAAACTTTTGTATAAAACAACACCGGGTACTGCATACCTCAGAAAGATCCTTTGTGATAAACAAAGGTTTAGAAAAGCTGTTCTTCCAGCAGTTTATTTGTTAAATCACTTGTTCAGCCCAAGCACTAAAGAAGCAAACGGGGTAATTGTTACTTTCAGAAACCATCCACTCATCTTAACGGGCATCTGCTTCAAATTCACACAGTCGCCTCAGTGGGTTAAAACAACATTACATTGTTTGGCTTGAGATCAGCGTCTGTCTCATTCTCTACCTGATCTGATTGATTTCATTATCTTCAATTGCAGATAATCTGATTGGTTCTCCTAAGCCAGTAGAAAAGGCTGCATCATTTTCCTCTTCAAAAACATATTAACAAGGTAACATTTTAGAAATCTCAGAAAAATATGATTTGATGGAGTCGATATAAAGAGATCAGGCTGTATTTTCATCTTTGAGGCAGGTAGTGGGTTTCAGGAGCTTTCCCGGCTCAATGTGCCCACCTCGGCAGAAGGTGCCAACAAGACAGGGATTTTGCCCTGGGGGTGGGCGGTGGATACTAATAGCGGATGGCAGAGGCAGCCACGGGTGGTGCTAGGTGCCAAGGTACACTGGTTAAAAGGCCAGCCTCCGTGCTTTGGTACTTCATAATACTGATAGCAAAACAAAGGACAACCCTCTATCCCTCACCCCTCTCACACCCTCGTTCCCCCACACACACTCCCCATGCCCCACCTATGTCACCTCATGTCCCCTTCCACCCCTCATGGCTCCTCATATCCCCCCCATGTCAAACTATTGCACGTCCATGGCCGTTCACCCACTACACACTCTTGAAACAATGAACCCTACAGTGAAAATAGGATGTGTTAAAAAAGCTTTTAAAAGATAGTCATTCATAACTTTCAACTTTCTTTAAAAAAAACCCTCTCATTGCAGCTCAATAAAAGTGTAAATCATCCAAATCCTTGACCACATCAGTAGCTCAAACTGCAAACATGTGAAACCTCCTTATTTTTTGTAAATAAACATGGTGCAATTAACATAACATCAGGGAGGGGAGGGGGGGGGGAATAGAGGAGGGAACCTGGGGGAACCACAGAGGGAGGGGGGAAGAGGCATAAGACCCCTCCCCCCCCCCCCACCCACAAGGCAGACACAGCAGAAAGCACAAAGGAAATAAGAGGGGGGAAAGGGAGAGCAGAATATAGGGGGATTACACCCCGAATGAATAGGGAGGATATCAAGGGGGGATGTCAAGGGGGGGCTAGGAGGAGGGGGGAGAGGGGGGATGGGGTGGATAGCGCACCAAGACAGAAGGTAACAAGATGTAAGAATCCCATGTACTGTACATATCAAACACAAAATACAATTGTGTATAAAATTGAAAATGCTTTTTTTTTTAAATGTTTATTCGAAGAGGCAGAGCTGTGAATTAAGCAATGCTTTCTCTGAGGTCTTGGCTCTTAGCCAAAAATGCAAAATGAAACATGGCAAAAATACCTATCGCTGCAATGGCGGCAGCCAGGTCAGGAGTGCAAAGCTGTCGACCTGCACTAGCCTGTACCCTTAACTCACACTGGTGAAAATTGGGGGGCGATGGGAATGGAGTCAGGAATTTCTGGAATCCAGTCCTAGCCACCATTTTTACACCCCAACTGTGTTTCCCCAAATCCATGAAAATCCAACCCATTTTTTTCCATTTGTGGGGAACAGCATAACTAAAGGACATCAAAATAAGATAGCAAGCAAGAAATCCAATATTTCTTTTTTATTATTGTCACAAGTAGGCTTACATTAACACTGCAATAAAATTACTATGAAAATCCCCTAGTCGTCACACTCCAGCGCCTGTTCGGGTACACAGAGAGAGAATTCAGAATGTCCAATTCGCCGAACAGCACATCTTTCGGGATTTGTGGGCGGAAACCGGAGCACCCGGAGGAAACCCGCGCAGACACGGGGCAAACGTGCAGTCTCCACTCCGACAGTGACCCAAAGCCGGAATAGGTAATTCAGAAGAAACATCCTTAGCCGAAGAGTGGTGAGAATAAACTCGCTTGCACAGGGAGTGTTTGGAGCAATAGTAAATAAAAAGGGAAGCTAGACAAACACATGAGGTAGAAGGTGATAGATGGTTACAATGATAAGTGTGAATGAGGAAAGATAGGAGGAGGCTTGAGTAGATCATAAGTACCAGCGTGGACTGTTTGGATGGAATTGTGTGTTTCTGTACCGCATATGTGATGTGATCCTAGATAACATTTGGAATAAGTTCTGATAATCAGCGTGTTGTGATCAGATATTGTTCTGCTGTGACATGTTCGACCCTGTAAATCACAATACAGCATAGCCTTTTTAGCAAATGACGACTTCAGTGACAATGTCTTATCGATTACATTCTTAAAGTTTGTTGATGTCAATTACATTTTTAAGTCAAACCGTGATGATTATTTGCCTATATAAATAGGCAATAGCTGGGAAACTGGGTGTATGTGAGCGGCGTTGATATTGAACAAAGTCAATATCTGTCTGAACAAAGAAAGGAACTGTGTCTTCGTTGTGACTTCACCAACCGGTGTCAATCAGATTGGGCAGGATTCTCCAGCCGCGTCTGCCTGGCGACCGGAGAATCCCACCTGAGGTCCATGGCATTCTCCGTTGTACGCGGCTCGCCCATGGCGTTCTGACGGCGGAGGGGGGGGCAGGAGAATCCATCCCATTAACAGTGCATTTGGCTGGCAAGTGTCTCTGATAGAATTTGAGCTTAAGAGTATTTTGGGTGGAAAGATTCAGAAGAAATATCAAGTATCGTAGCTAGTGTTTCACAAGCAGCTCTCTAGCAGATGTTCCGGATTTGTTCTGAGATTTTTTTTTCTGATCCTATTTGTAATCATCTGGGAACAGCAGCAGGTAGCTTTGAGTTGGAAAAAGGCAACAGCATGGGGGCCAGGCCTGGATGTGAGGGATCGCAGGCTGCTCCAATTAGGATCAACTGTTTCTCAAGCTTATACAGAAATATTTTTAGCTCCCAGTAATGAACCATTGATATATTTTAAATTCAGGATTAAGAATGCGGGCCAGTAGCTGGCTGCAGTGGATTAGCCACTTCTGACGGACCACACTTGATGATTCGCCTCCTCTGTTCAAAGTCAAAAGACAGGAAAGGGGGCAGGGCTTTACCTGGTAGAAAACCCACTTCTGGCACTGAGCTGCCTGGTTGTGACACTTGGCATATCTTTTGTGAAGTCACTGTAAAGTTTTGCCACATTATACTTTTAAAAACATGGGGCCTGTCAATTGAATCGTACACATGCTGGAAATGCTGCATGTTTTAGAGGTTAATGCCGAAACTCTGAATCTGTGAAGAGGGAAACCAAGTTAATCTTTCAGGTCAATGACCTTTCTTCAGAACTGTTGTGACTACCTGAAATCACGGGCGTGATTTAACGGAAATGAAACAGTCCTGTGTCAAAAGCGTTTAGCGGGGAGTTTCCAGGCACTTGCAGCGCAGAGAATGACCCTGCTATTAAACGGGACTCTGCTTCATTTCGGGGCTCTGGGGGTAACACCCTATTGAGGCCGCACTTAATCCCATTTCCTGCACTAACAAGCAGAGACCGGGCTGTCATTTTTAAATGCAGCTCCAAACTCTAGACCCCCACACCATGGCCCCCAATGTCCCAACTCACCAATAAGTGGGCATTCATAGAATTTATTCATAGAATTTACAGTGCAGAAGGAGGCCATTCGGCCCATCGAGTCTGCACCGGCTCTTGGAAAGAGCACCCTACCCAAGGTCCACATCTCCACCCTATCCCCATAACCCAGTAACCCCACCCAACACTAAGGGCAATTTTGGACACTAAGGGCAATTTATCATGGCCAATCCACCTAACCTGCACATCTTTGGACTGTGGGAGGAAACCGGAGCACCCGGAGGAAACCCACGCACACACGGGGAGGATGTGCAGACTCCGCACAGACAGTGATCCAGCGGGGAATCGAAACTGGGACCCTGGAGCTGTGAAGCAATTGTGCTAACCACAATGCTACCGTGCTGCCCTATTCGAGCCCCCGCACCCCACCTCATTGGTGCAGGGACCACCAGGCCCGATCCCCGGTACGGGGATGATGCCACCTGGGCACCTTGGCACTGCCAACCTGACACCCTGGCAGTGCCCCTTCCAGCTTGAGAGTGCCACCTGGACACCCTGGCACTGCCGGGGTGCCCATGTGGCAGGCTGGCTGTGCCAAGATTTCTGGGAGGCATCAGGTGTGCCAGGCAACCACGCTTCCCAGAGCCTGACCACCCAGTGGCCCCCAATCGCCTGGGAGAATACCCCAATGCACGTTTGTGGACACCAATGCTAAATGCGCCCAATCGGGGTCTCAAAGGCGGGTCCGTTCGAACCCCCACCCTATCCCCGTAACCCCACTTAACCTGCTCATCTTTGGACACTAAGGTGCAATTTAGCAGGTCAATTCACCTAACCTGCAAATCTTTGGACTGTGGGAGGAAACTGGAGCACCTGGAGGAAACCCATGCAGACACGGGGAGAACGTGCAGACTCCGCACAGTGACCCAAGGCTGTAATCAACCCAGGTCCCTGGCGCTGTGTGGCAGCAGTGCTATTCACTGTGTCACCATGCCGCTGTATTTTGCTCTTGCATTAATTGTATTTAGTTTTAGATCTTTAGCGTTAGCTGGAGAATACAAGGAGTGTTCAGGGTTGGTTATAATGAGGGCAGAGGCCAGGATTAGGGGTGGTCGTAGAATGATATCTGGCAGTGGTTTACGTGGCTTTAACAATGGGTCGAGAGGATCCGCCTGGTTCTCCCCTCGGCTCCACATTCACGTATCACCTGGTCAGCAAAGAAGCCACGCTTGTTTTCGTGCTGTGCCATCTGAATATCCCAATATTGCAGAGCTGGTTTCTAACAGCCTCCATATGTATAGGCAAAGAGACAAACAACTATTCCATGTATTGGTTCCACATGTCAATCATTTTACCAGCGCCAAAACACTTTTTTTTACAAATGGTGAAGCATCGTTCTGTACTCACTTAACTTTTATTTTTTAAATTCTTTCATGGGATGTAGGTCCTGCTGGAGAGGTTAGCATTCATTGTCCATCCTACAGTGTCCTTAGGAAAGTGGTGGTGCGGTGCCTTCTTCTTGAACTATTCCAGGTTATAAACATCCACAGTGCTGTTAGGAATGGAGTTCCAGGATTATATTACATTCCTGTGATGGGATTAAATAAGGATATCTGTGCAAAATTGGAAAATGTTATCATGCAATCCTTTGTTGATCAACAGGGGCTCCGACTAGCAAAGTACTAATGGTTGTAGTTTATTTCCCATTTCAAAAAGCTGACTTGAAACTTGGGTTAGGTTGGTGGTTGTACATTTGCTGCACTAAATGTGAGCCTATTAATGGCTCAGGTGACATGTTTTGTTTTATTAATGTTGTCAGTGCCCTGTGGCTGTGGACACAGGTGTTAGGGCAGGCTTTCTATCAAAACTGTGAATAAAATTGGTTTTGTTATCTTCCAGATAGTACTGAAGACACATTACTAATTTACCTGTTTAACTTTTACAAGATTCATCCCAGGGGTTTACGCAATTTGATAACCCTTGGGTAAGAAAGTCTTGAGGGCTTTAATAAGGTGATGCTTGTCAGTACAAAAATCTCCGAAATCAATCCTTGTGAGGTTTTCTGAACTTAAAATAGAAAAGCGTTTTAACATCAGTGCTGTGGGAATTATGATACATGAAAGACAGCAAATACACTTCGCCTTAAAACAGGGCGGTGCTTTTCAAACATTCAGTGCTAAATAATAAAATGGTGACATTACCTCATTATTTCACTCACAAGACTTGCTGCCGATCTCACTAACAAGTGCAGAAGGTAAGGGAGGCACTGAGTCCCACCCCTACCTATTCTTTGAGGTACTTGAGAGGTGCTATCCTCCAAGGATTGTGCTCTCTTCAACCTGGGCATTTTCTTCAACAACAAAAAACTTGCAAAACGACAAATCCCACAATACTGTAGTTATTTGCAAGTTGCTGTACGCAGCCATAACCAAGCTACAAAATTAAAGGGGTAGGAGTTAAGTGGGGAAGATGACGGACGGTAGAGGGGATTGGAGGTGCAAGCCTCCGGTATGGTTGGTAACGTGGAATGTCCGGGGACTGAATAGGCCGGTTAAAAGGTTGCGGGTGTTCGCACACCTCAGGAGCTTGAAAGCGGGGGTTGTCTTTTTGCAGGAGACACACCTCCATGTGAAGGACCAGGTTAGCTTAAGGAAGGAGTGGGTCGGGCAGGTTTTTCACTCGGGGTTTGATTTGAAATCGAGGGGTGTGGCGATTTTAATGAGCAACAAAATGGGATTTGTGAGTGCGAAGGAGGTGAGGGATCCAGGTGGGAGATAAGTGATTGTGAGTGGAGTATTGGAAGGGGCACCGGTAGTGTTGGTAAATGTGTATGCCCCAAATTGGGATGATGTGGGTTTTATGAGTGGAGTGCTGGCAGCAATCCCGGATTTGGCCACGTACCAGTTGATCAGGGGAGGAGATTTTAACTGTGTCCTGGAGCCGAGGGTGGATAGATCGAGCCCCAGGTCGATGGGTAGGGTATAAATGGCAAGGGAGCTGGGGGGGGGGTTTATGGAGAGGATGGGTATGGTGGATCCATGGCGCTTTCAGAACCCAGGGGGAAGGGAGTATTCCTTCTTTTCACACGTCTATAAGGTGTATTTGAGGATTGATTACTTTGTTGTGAGTCGGGAGATTTTGGTTTGGGTGGAGGAGGCAGAGTATGCGGGGATAGTTATCTCGGACCATGCACCCCACTGGCTGGATATTTGGTTCAGTACGGGACGAGAGCAGAGGCCGGGGTGGAGTTTTGACTCGGGATTGTTGGCGGATGGAGGTTTTTGTGATGAGGTGCGGTTGGCGATTTGGGATTATGTGGAGTTCAATCAGAATGGGGAGGTGCCTGTGCTAAACCAGCCCCTGTTTTACTTCTACTCCTGGTTTCGTGTGAATTGATGGTCGCATCAATTTGATAAAGAGGGAGAAAGAATTTGGTGGGAACAAACTGGATTCCGTAAATTGAGTGACGAGAGTTAGAGTTGCCAGTAGGAAAAGACTAGTTAAGCTTCATAGCACTGCAGTTGAAGCACATATAAAAACTAGGTAATGTTTACTGTGACTACACACCCACGCCATCTTAGCTCCCACTTTTTATACAGATATTGTGGCTTGTAGTTTTATGTAGTCCTAAATTCCAATAAAAGTCAAGCTTAAACTAATTAAAAATAATCGTTCCCATGTCTCTTATGGGAAGATTTGCACAACAGGCTAGGCTGGCTACTCCTCTCATTTTCCCCTTTCCCTGTGGGGACTATTTGATTACTCCCACCCATGTAACTGTTCCTTCTGGCAGAACAAGTATTAGGAAACTGTTGCTCTTTTTAGCCTTAGTTTTATTAGCTCTGATTATGTCACCTTTGCTCACGAGTCGCCAGGTATCTTTCTGACACCGTCACGTGGTTCAAGCTCGAGTTATGATTAATAAGTCAACACACCGCTTAGTAAGATTGAAATCAACGGTCATTTATTATGTACAGCAATAGACACTTACACAATAATCCTGCTATCTATATCAAAACCTACCACTACTGGCCAATACTTAACTTTTGGGGATGGCCCACCAGGTCAGGGAAACGAATGGCTTATCGAATCGGATCTGGCCCGCGGGATTCAAAAAGGCTGATACGGGTCGATGGCTAGGAGTCTCTATCGGGTAGTGATCGCTGGAGTCAAACTTACTGTTTCTGGTCGATGTTCTTGCGAAGGTTGCGAGCAAGAGAAGAAGGGAGAGAGAGATCTGAACTTGGCCCCTCAATTTATAGGGCCCAGGGGCTTCCCGCCTCTCAGGGTGGCCCTTGACCCTGAGTCCCAAGTGATTGGACTTGTTCCCAATCACTGGGTTTGATATGCTCCAATAATGGGGCGATTCCTCGATCGGGGGGTGGTCGTTCACCTGTCTTTGTTTCGGCCACTGCAGGCGCCGAGAGGTCTGGCCCGGCATTCAATTGCTAATATGTTGCAATTGTTCCCGGGGATAGCCGATTAAACTGCAGATGTCTGTGTTGATGTGCTGCTAATGGTCTTGAGTATCGATCTGGGCCGACTTCCCCAGAGCCGAATACGCTATTCTGTCTGCAGCTGTCCGTTTGTGTCCTGTTGGCTGCTTTTCCCATCAGCCTTTTCGGTTAGCCATTTTAAATCGGGTTTTGGCCAAATTAATAGGGAATCAGCCATTTTAGGTGGCTACAAAACGCATGGGTGTAAACACTCCGACAGCTCAACACAAGTTTTACTGGTTAACAACACGCTAAAAAACTACTGAGTCATCCCAGATTGTCATTTTCACTGTGTGTGACTGATCCTGTATCAGTGGTTGTTTATTTGTGAAAAAAAAGGTGAGCTGGCATTGTGGCACAGTGGTTAGCACTGCTGCCTCACAGCGCCAGCGACCCCGGTTCAATTCCGACCTTGGATGACTGTCTGTGCGGAGTCTGCACGTTCTCCCCGTGTCTGTGTGGGTTTCCTCCGGATGCTCCGGTTTCCTCCACAGTCCAAAGATGTTCAGGTTAGGTTGATCGGCAATGCTAAATTGCCCCTTAGTGTCCAAACATTAGGAAGGGTTATGGGGATAGGATGGAGCAGTGGGCCTAGGTAAGTGCTCTTTTGGAGGGTCGGTACAGACTCCATGGCCCAAATGACCTCCTTCTGCGCTGTAGGGATTCTACGATTCTATTCCAAGATTGTAAGAGTGAATGGAAATGGCATTTTTATTGATAAAAATATAGATGTAGCAATAAGGAATATATTAGACAGCTATGTCACCGCTTTTCAACTAATTTTGAGGTTTTTTTAATAGAATTGATACAAAATTGGCAGCATAGCCCAGGAGACAGGTTAATGACCTGATTACAGACTTCACTAAAGGAGAATAATCACCTTCACAAGGTGGTTGAACATTACTCGTACGCCACATCCCGACCAGTTGTACAAACCTGGTAGTGAGTGCGGCCTGTTATTTTTAATGTTAGCCGAAGACCATCAGTTTGCTCCTTACGTTAATATTAACAGTGTTCAAAACTCAATAAGAGCACCTCCACCAATATCAGGCTATCAATAAACAATGTGCAACACGGTGCCAATAGCAAAACTTGGGTCTTCTGGTCCCATAATGCCCGTGCCTCTGATTTACTGGCCCCTTAGTCACAGAAACTAGGAGTGGAAAACGCCTGGAGATACAAACTGCTGAGCCGGCTGATGCACGAGGCGGCGAATCTTGGGCCTCGCCAGAGCGAGAAGGACGGGCCCGCTGCACAAGGAGCCTCTCCACACCAGGGGATGGGTGGAGGATGTTTCTCTCAAGGGAACTGAGAGAACGGGAAGAGACAAAAAACGATATTCAAGCTGCGATCAGGGGTGCAGTTGCAGAAGCTTTGGCGACCATGCAAGTGGCCCTCGACAAGGCGGCGAGGCGGCTGGAAGAGCAGGAAAACACCATTAAAGAGCTGGAGAAAGCCGCAACAGACCAGGGCGACCGGACCGCCGGCCTAGAAAAATATGGGGAAAGGCTGGTCACAGCGCAGGGGAGCCTGAAGGGTAAATTCGACGACCGGGAAAACCGATTGAGGTGGCAAAACCTTAGGGTCATGGGCCTGGTGGAGGGAATTGAAGGCAGGAACCCTACGGACTATGTGACCCAAATGCTGGGTAACCTGGTGGAGAGGGACAGCTTCCCCAACCCACCAGAAATAGACAGAGCCCATCAGTCACTTCGATAAAGCCCAGAGCCGGGGAACAGCCGAGGGTGATAATCGCCAAAATGCACCACGAACAAGACCGAGAATGAATCCAGCGCTGGGCGAGACAAACTAAGGACTGTAACTGGGAAGGTCACCGGATTCAGATCTACCAGGACATTGAGGCTGACCTGGCGAAGCACTGGGCAGAATTCAACAGGGCAAATGCCTCGCTGTACAAGAGCAGCATAATGTTTGGGATGCTTTCATAGCTTTCATAGAATTTACAGTGCAGAAGGAGGCCATTCAGCCCATCGAGTCTGCACCGGCTCTTGGAAAGAGCACCCTACCCAAGGTCCACACCTCCACCCTATCCCCATAACCCAGTAACCCAGTAACCCCACCTTACACTAAGGGCAATTTTGGACACTATGGGCAATTTATCATGGCCAATCCACCTAACCTGCACATCTTTGGACTGTGGGAGGAAACCGGAGCACCCGGAGGAAACCCACGCACACACGGGGAGGATGATGTACCCAGCCAAGCCCTGGATCATGTTTCGAGGCAGGGAGCACTTTTTCACGGCCCCTGCGGATGCAGACAAGTTTGTCCCAGAGAACAGGCTTGAGAAACGGCAACAGGGACAACGATAAAGAATTCACCAGAAGAGGCTTTTATTTTTTGAGTTGCTAACTGTGAACCAACATGTTGAACACTTTGCATGGGATTGCACTCCCTCTTACTGGGGACGAGTGAGGAAAGAGAGGAAGGAAGGAGGGAGGGCTGCAGAGCACAGGAAAAGGTGAAGGGAACGGCAGATAGGGAGCTCAGGGAACAGGCTACGGGAGGACACACAACTAACCCTGGAGGGGGACCACCACACTAGCGGGGAAGCTAGCACCGGGAAGCGTGCAGGAAAGAGCCCGCGGCGCATCTCCTATAAGGGGGAAAGTGCGTGACAAGGGGGGTGTCATAATATACACCAGTATATCATGGTGCAGACACACACTGACAGACACACAGTGGGACCAATCAACATACACAACACCGCAGCCAATCACCAGTGAGAGCGCACGCACTATAAAGACAGGGAGCATCAGAGTTCCCGCTCATTCGAGTAGCAGCTAGCTAGGAGGACAGAGCTCACAGCCTGCAGCACAGACATTCGCCATGTGCTGAGTGCATCGACTGGTTAGGACAAGGCAAAGGTCTTTAGTTCAAGCTAGTATCGCATTAACCCACAGTTTGAGTATGTTTAAAAAGTTAACCATTTAATAAAATAGTGTTGCACTATTTCAAGTGTTGGTGACCTGTGTGTGATCCAGAACACCCAACACATCAGGGGGGGGTGACAGACATCGGGAATAGGGGGACGACTAGGGGAAGAAACAGAGGGAAGGCGAGGTAACAACTACAGAGGGGGGAGAGGAAGACAGGGCGCTGAAAGAAAACACCACCAGGGGAATACAGGAACAAAGAGAGCAAGGACAGTAGGCTGGCTACAACAAGCCACATGTGGCGACTTGGAACCGACTTGAAAATGGTACCATCAGCAACCACTTTGGAGGGTCCCTGAACAAAGGGGAACCCCGGAATGCAGGGGCTGACCCATATGGCCAAGACACAGTTGGGTGCCAGCTGGACAAAGGGAAAGCTCGGAGCGCAGAGGCCTGGTGTCATGGGGAGAAAGGTGAGCGTGGCTATCTTGGGCGGTCCCCTAACATAGGGAAACCCCGGAATGCAGGGGCGTGTCCACCAGGTAAGAATGGTTGATCACACAGGAGCGGGGGGGGGGGGGGACACCCCCCCACCCCCAACAGGATAGTCAGCTGGAACGTCAGGGAACTTAACGGCCCAGTGAAAAGATCCAGAGTCTTCGCCCACCTGAAAAGTTTGAAAACCGACATAGTCTTCCTCCAAGAGACCCACCTGAGAGAGAAGGACCGACTGCGGGTAAGGAAGGGCTGAGTGGGACAGACCTATTATTCCTGCTACAGGATGAGGGCCAGGGGGGTGGCCATACTGGTAAATAAGAGGATGGAGTTCACGCCAACAAGGAGGGTAACGGACCCAGGGGGACGGTACGTCATGGTCACCGGTGTCCTGAACGGGGCACTGGCAGTCCTGGTTATTGTGTATGCTCCCAACTGGGACGATACGGAGTTTATAAAGAAGACCATGGCGGAAATCCCCAACATAGATATGCACCGACTGATCACGGGTGAGGGGGCGGCACTTTAACTGTGTACAGGGCACACGGACGGACAGGTCGAATCCCAAAACATGAAAGACCTCCAATACGACAAAAGAACTCGGCACATTCATGGAGCAGATGGAGGCTGTGGATCCATGGCAGTTCACCCACCCAGGGGAGAAGGAGTTGTCTTTCTCCCCAGTACTCCATGTATACTCATGGAGCGACTCCTTTGTAGTTGGGAAATCGACGATTCCAGGGCTAGTAAGAGTGGAATATTCCACAATTGTAATCTCCGACCATGCTCTGCATTACACGGATGTGAGGCTGGAGACGGGCTGTGCACAACACCCCGCATGGAGGTTGGACATGGCCTTTCTGTCCAATAAGGTCTTCTGCGAGAAAAGATCACAAGCCAGAGACAAGTATATCACTAACAACCAGAATGGGGAGGTCTCACCCTCCACATTGGTGCGGGCGCTGAAGGCTGTGATCAGGGTGAACAAGCATGGAGAGATAGGGAAGTGGGGGTTGCTAGGCAACAGCTAGTCGACTCCATACTGGAAATAGACCAGCGATACTCCACGGCCCCGACGGTAAATCGCCTGGAAAAAGCTACAACTGGACTTTGACCTGCTCTCCTCGAGGAAAATAGTGCCCCAACTCCGCCAGGCACGGGGACCCTGCACGGACACGGGGACAAGGCTAGCCGTCTGCCCGGCCAACCACTCTGACATGTTCTGGTCTTGCCCCAGACTTGTTTGGTTTTGGACAGCCTTCTTTGAGGCAATGTCCAAGGTGGTGGGAATGAGGGTGGAGCCTTGCCCAAAAGTGACAGTCTTCGGAGCGTCAGAACAGCCAGATCTCTTCTTGGGGAGGAGGGCCATTGCCCTTGCCTTTGCCTCCCGAATCGCCTGCTGGAGAATCCTGCTCGGCTGGCGATCAGCAGCGCCACCCAAAGCTGCAAACTGGCTGTCCGACCTATCGGAATTTCTCCAGATGCAGAAAATTAAATTCGCCATCCGGGAGTTGGAAGAGGGCTTTTACAGAACGTGAGAGCCATTCACCCAGTTGTTTCAAGACCTGTTTGTAGCTGTGATGAACGGTTACTGTATTACTCTACCCTTATCATCATGTAAGGTGATGTCCCCTTTAAGACCGGGCTTGGAACCCTGGGGGACTCCGCCTCTGGCTCCGCCCACCTGGGAGACGTATATAAGGGGCTGCCTTGTGGGCGGCACCCAGTTAGCACCCGTCTCGACACCAGGCTAGTTCCTAGCTTATTAAAGCCTTCTTTACCGTTTTACTTTCTAAGCGTCGTTATTGAGGGTACAACAGTAGCCAACAGCTAATAAGCCAAAGGAAGGGAGAGGGTAGCCACGGTATAACCATGAAGGTGTGGGGGAGAAGGGGGGAGGGGGGGGAATAAGAAGGCTGTGGTAGTATGTATTGGGGGTCATGTGGGACTGGAAGCCCTAATGTCATTGGCTGACAGATCCCGGGTCCTGGTTGGCCGTTGACCTCAAGCTCCGCCCTGAAGGCGAAGTATAAGAAGCCGGTGTCTTCCCCCGCAGGCCAGTTTACTATCGGGCTGCTGGGGAACAGACACGCTTAATAAAGCCTCATCGACTTCACTCTATTCGTCTCACGGAGTCTTTGTGCGCTACAAAGGCGTGGAAACCAACCATGCCCAGCAAATAACAAAATACACGGCATCACGCCAACCCAACTGGAACAAGACCAGGACATCAGAGCAGACGAGGGAAGGAGGCACACCAGACAGCCAGAGAGGGAGGGGTGTCAGAAAGAAAGGGGGAGAGGGAAGCAGGGGATCCAACCAGAACCAAAAAACGAAAAACTAGAAGCTGTAGCCATTGTAAATAACCTAAGATACCGATGTAAATAACAGAAGTCAACCGATGTGTACATACATATTTCTCTTTATTTTTCTTTTGGTTTCAATATACGTCCACGCTTACCTTTGTTCTGTATATTACAAAAAGTCCTCAATAAAAACATTTTTAAAAAAGAAAAAGGTAGATCAGTAAATATACACAAACGGTGAGAAATGAAGAGAGAAGCTGATAGTGGACAATGTACAAAGCTGAAGAATCATAGAGAAAACATGAATAAGAAATGATTGGCATAACTAGTAACACGTCTGCAATTGTAACATTATTTCAGGTTGAAATGTCAATATGACCCTTTCAGATTGTTGTACGTTTGACAATTTCTGTAGGCAACCTCTTTGTCCCTCCCTGCAGCTGCTAAGGAAGGGGTGACAGTCAGAATGCTGATTGTTTTTGAAATTCTCTTTAGGCATTTAAGCATTGCTGCCAAGGCCAGCATTTCCTGTCCATCCCTTTTTGCTCTTGGACTGAATAGCTTGCTCGGCTTTTTCAGAGGGCATTTAAGAGTCAGTCACAAGTAGGTAAGACCAGCTACTTACAGCAGATTTCTGGCCCGAAAAGGCATTAGAAAGCCAGATGGTATTTTATGACAATTGATGAGTTTCATGGCCACCATTACTAAGACCAACCTTATATTTCAGATTCTGTTCATTAAATCAGCTGCCATGGTTGGATTTGAACTTATGATTCGGGAAGCCCCTGAGCACTGGCTCGAGCCGCTGGATTACGAGGCCAATGATATTACCACCATCCAGGGACCCAGGTTCAATTCCGACCTTGGGTGACTGTGTGGGGTTTGCACTTTCTCCCCGTGTCTGTGTGCGTTTCTTCCGAGTGCACCAGATTTCTCCCACAGTCCAAAGATGTGCAACGTATGTTATACGGGGATAAGACGGGGGAGTGGGCCTGGGTAGGTGCTCTTTCAGAGGCCAAATGGCCTCCTTCTGCACTGCAGGGATTCTATGGAATCTTAAAAAAAAGTTTCACATTCGTTGAGGAATAGAATGCTCGTAATACAAAAGCAAAACCCCGTGGATGCTGAAAACCTGAAGCAAAAAGAGAAAAATGCTGGAAATACTCAGCAGATCGGGCAGCACCTGTGGAGGGAGTTAACAATTCAGGTCGATCACCTTTCCTCAGATCTCCTCCCAGACTGGATTTCCACTTGACTCTTATAACTTGTTCAGCTTCATTGCTTTCTGTTTCCCTTCTGGCGTCTGATCAGGTGTCCACAATTCCCCACATTTCCTCGGCAACTGTCTGCCGCTCAAACGTATTCCACGTGGATTCCAAATGAAATTCCAGCCTTCATGTTTCAGGTCCACTTGTGATTACAGATAACACCAGAGATTGGCAGCTGCTTGTCTGCAATGTCTTACCTCAACCGTGCCAAATTATCCTGGGTTTAGTAACTACAGTCTGCAACGACTGGATGTCTTCCCTTTGTGTGTTCTGTTTTTATGATGGCTAATTTTTGATTTGTTGCCACTTTATTAGCAAGCTTAATGTTGAGTGTGTGACCGACTCTCTCCAAGTTTGCAAATAAAATCAAACTACGTGTATGACAAAGTGAGTTTGTAGAATATGCAACAGGAACACGAGGGGAATGAATCATAGAATCATAGAATCCCTACAGTGTAGAAGGAGGCCATTCGGCCCATTGAGTCTGTACCGACCCTTGCTCACTCTCCCCCATATCCCCGTAACTCCATAACCTAACCTGCACATTCCTAGACACTAAGGGGCAATTCATCATGGCCAATCCACCTAACCTGCACCTGTTTGGACTGTGGGAGGAAACCGGAGCACCCGACAGAAACTCCACACAGACAGTCACTGAAGGCTGGACTCGAACCCGGATTTGTGGCGCTGTGAGGCAGCAGTTCTAACCACTGTGCCACCATGCCGCCCTGTCCAGAGAAACTTTAAAGATGATATTGAGTTCAGAACTTAAATATATCACTTTTCTCAGGGAATACATGGACAGGCAAGGTTAACAGGTAAAAATCAGAACCACACTGCTAACCACCAGTGAACAGTATCTCAGGAGATCTGCAAGGTGATAAGAGAGTGTTAATTTTAGTCAAATTAACATTAATGCGATGTGATTATTCGTGCTGATATCAGAATACTGGGAATAGGCAGATTGGGATGTGAAAAGATAATTACTTTGTGGGCTGTAATTTAGTTCTCGTGAGTCTCAAGGTAAAATTTGATTTGCATTCCCAGAGACTGGTCTTGAATTGTGAGCCCAAAAGGGTCAAATTGACTGAGTCTCATTTGCCAACTATCTCCACTGGCCTGAATTTGGACAAGTTGGGCTGAAATGTTCCCTGTAAAAGATTACAAATCGTCATAGTCACAAAGGAACCCTCTCTCCCTCTCCTTTATGTGTCCTGTTATGACTGTCCCCAAAGGAGGTGGGCTACAGACCCACAGTGAAAATGGTACTGCTTCCCTTTTCAAATATTTAGCAGTGACATTCTGTGGTCTGATATACAAGGGTGATAAAACGGATGTATTCTGCTTTGTAACGGTGACACATCCCTAAAAATCACAGGTAGCTTAACCTTTGACGAGACATGTGGCACAAGATTATCCTAACAACTGGACCTGCCTATGATTTTCCTATTTGTGCCTCATGCTCTGTTAGCAGTGGAGATACGAATGTGGCTTCATTGTTAAGATGGAACTACTCTGGGGGCAGCAGGGTGGCGCAGTGGTTAGCACTGCTGCCTCACAGCGCCAAGCACAAGAGTTCGATCCCGGCCCCGGGTCACTGTCCAAGTGGAGTTTGCACATTCTCCCCTTGTCTACGTGGGTCGCACCCCCACAACCCAAAAGATGTGCAGAGTAGGTGGATTGGCCACGAAATTTAGCCGTGGCCCCTTAATTGGAAATAAAATAATTGGCTACTCTAAATTTTAAAAAAGGGTTAGAGTTACTCTTTCGCTAGGCAAATTCCTTGCCTTTAATAAATCTGATGGAACAGCCCCAAACTTTATCTGTATAAAGGCAAAATACTGAGAATGCTAGAAATCTGAAATATATACAGAAAATGCTGGAAATACTCTGCAGAGCAGGCAGCATCTGTGGAGAGAGAGAAATGGGCCTGAATGTTTTGAATGGGAGGGTCGTATTATTATTATTAGTTTTATTATCATTTCCAGCTTTCTGAAGAGTCAGCGGAAAACAAAGTGGGCCGTAGCCATTTCATGCTTGAATGAGCATTAAGTGGCTGCTGACAGGACATGCACCCCTCACCCCGGAGAATGTCCCACCTCAGAGAGCTCTCCAGTCCCTGAAGTGACTGGAGCTGCCGTGGATTAAAGAGAAAATGTGAGAATAAGCCTAAGATTGAGTCTGGACATCAGGGGCGTCATTCTCCGACCCCCCGCCGGGTCGAGAATCGCCGGGGACTGCCGTGAATCCCGCCCCCGCCGGTTGCCAAAGTCTCCGGTACCGGATATTCGACGGGGGCGGGAATCGGGCCGCGCCGGTTGGCGGGCCCCCCCGCTGGATTCTCCGGCCCGGATGGGCCGAAGTCCCGCCGATAAATTGCCTGTCCCGCTGGCGTGGATTAAACCACCTTTTGAACGCGGGACAAGGCGGCGTGGGCAGGCTCCGGGGTCCTGGGGGGGGCGCGGGGCGATCTGGCCCCGGGGGGTGCCCCCATGGTGGCCTGGCCCGTGATCGGGGCCCACCGATCCGCGGGCGGGCCTGTGCCGTGGGGGCACTCTTTCCCTTCCGCCTCCGCCACAGTCTCCACCATGGCGGAGGCGGAAGAGACTCCCTCCACTGCGCATGCGCGGGAAACTGTCAGCGGCCGCTGACGCTCCCGCGCATGTGCCGCCCCGATATGTCATTTCCGCGCCAGCTGGCGGGGCAACAAAGGCCGTTTCTGCCAGCTGGCCATCCGGCGTCGGCCTAGCCCCTCAATGTTGGGGCTCGGCCCCCAAAGTTGCGGAGCATTCCGCACCTTTGGGGCGGCGCGATGCCCGTCTGATTGGCGCCGTTTTGGGCGCCAGTCGGCGGACATCGCGCCGTTTGGGGATAATTTCGCCCTGAGATCAATTCAGTGGTCCCAAGGCGGGGAGGGCAGTGGTGGCCTGGTGGAGGGGGACGGTGATGCGACCATCAATTCACTGAGAGACACGTTGAGATGTAAACTGTGGTTTTAATTAGCTTACAACTGAGCCTGCCTGTGACCGGTACAACAATGAATGTGGCCCTGCAGGTCAGCTGCCTTTATACTTCCTGTAAGGGGTGGAGCCATGGGCGAGCCCATACATGCCCCGACATATCCCCCTGTGGGTGAAGCCATACAATGGCCCATAGGTGGAGCCCACAGGGTTAAACACATAACTTAACACGATACAGCAGTAACATGATATCACAGTGCACTGGTGAATTAACAGTAGTTCCATTCACCACATTCACCCCCTGTTTAAAAAATGAAGTCCGGCGGGGGTGACGGGTTTACAGATTCAGTCGTGCCCGGATCGCACGTTGCGACCGCCGAAGTACTGGTGTTGCAGCCCTTTCGGTGGCTGTGGAGCTGGGCACGGAGCAGGCACAGGCGTGGACTCCTGGAGGTGCTCTTCTGGAGCTTCATTCCTGTGGACCGCTGCGGCGGGTGGGAGGGAGCGCGAGAACCATATCGGGGTAGGGGCGCTGAACATGGGAGGTTGGATAGGGGTAGGGGCGCTGAACATGGGAGGTTGGACGGGACCTAGTGGGGGATGCAGTAGTGGTCGTGGTGACGGAGCCTGCGGGCGGCAGGTCCCGGAGGGAGACGGTATCCTGCCGGACATCGTGTTGTCTGATATACGCATAGTGTGGGTTGGAGTGCAGGAGCTGGACCCTCTCTACCAGGGGGTCGGTCTTATGGCTCCGAACATGTTTTCGGAGGAGGACTGGACCCGGTGTCATCAGCCAGGGCGGAAGCGAGGCCCCTGAGGTAGCTCCCCTAGGGAAAACAAACGAGCGGTCATGAGGGGTCTGGCCTGTGGCCGTGCAAAGGAGGGACCTAATAGAGTGCAGCGCATCGGGGAGGACCTCCTGCCAATGAGAAACCAGGAGATTCCTGGACCGTAGGGTCAGTAGGACAGTCTTCAGACCGCGCGTTCTCCCTCTCCACCTGCCCGTTTCCCCTGGGGTTATAGCTGGTAGTCCTGCTCGAGGTGATGCCCTTACTGAGCAGGTACTGACGCAGTTCGTCGCTCATGAACGACGAGCCCCTGTCGCTGTGGACATAGCTGGGGAAACCGAACAGGGTGAAGACACTATGCAGGGCTTTGATGACTGTGGGAGTGGTCATATCGGGGCAGGGAATGGTGAACGGAAAACGGGAAAACTCGTCTATGATGTTCAGGAAGTACGTGTTGCGATTATTGGTCCCTTTGAAATCGTTACTAAGGCATTCAAAGGGCCAGGACCCCTTTGCCAGTGGGCCTTATCTGGTCGATAGAAGTGCGGTTTACACTCCGCACATATTTGGCAGTCTCTGGTTACAGCTTTGACCTCCTCGATGGAGTAGGCAGGTTGCGGGCCTTGATGTAGTGGACGAGCCGGGTGACCCCCGGGTGGCAGAGGTCATTGTGGATAGCACGTAATCGGTCATCTTGCGCGCTGGCACACGTGCCGCGGGACAGGACATCTGGGGGCTCGTTGAGCTTCCCAGGACGATATACTATATCGTAGCTCTGATCCTCCACCTCAAGATTTTGTCATTCTTGATCTTGCCCCGTTGCGTATTGTCAAACATAAAGGCAACCGAGCGTTGGTCGGTGATGAGGGTAAACCTCCTACCAGCGAGGTAGTGCCTCCAGTGCCGTACGGCTTCCACGATGGCTTGGGCTTCTTTTTCGACCGAGGAGTGTCGAATTTCAGAGGTAGTGAGGGTGCAGGAAAAGAACGCTACTGGTCTGCCTGCTTGGTTGAGAGTGGCGGCGAGAGCGACCTCTGAGGCATCGTTCTCCACCTGGAAGGGGACGGACTCGTCCACCGCGTGCATTGCAGCTTTGGTAATGTCCACCTTGATGCAGTTGAAGGCCTGTCGAGCCTGGGCTGCCAGTGGAAAAATGGTGGCCTTAAATAGTGGGCGGGCTTTTTCCGCATACTGGGGGACCCACTGAGCGAATTAGGAGAAAAATCCAAGGCACCACTTCAGGGCCTTGGGGCAGTGAGGGAGAGGGAATTGGAGGAGGGGGCGCATACGGTCAGGGTCGGGCCCTAGGACCCCGTTTTCCACGACGTAGCCAAGGATGGCTAGCCTGGTTGTGCGGAAAACGCATTTCTCCTTGTTGCAGGTGAGGTTGAGTTTTTGGGCGGTTTGGAGAAATCGGTGGAGGTTGGCGTCGTGGTCCTGCTGATCATGGCCGCAGATGGTTACATTGTCCAAGTACGGAAATGTGGCCTGCAGCCTGTACTGGTCCACCATTCGGTCCATTGCTCGTTTGAACACCAAAACCCCGCTTGTGACGCCAAAGGGGACCCGGAGGAAATGGAAAAGGCGGCGTGTAGTGGCGGTCCTCCGGGCGGATTGGAAGCTGGTGATATGCAGACTTCAGATCTACCGTAGAAAACACGTGGTAGTGCGCGATCTGATTTACCATGTCTGCAATCCGGGGAAGGGTGTACGCATCGAGTTGCGTAAAACGGTTAATGGTCCGGCTGTAATCAACCACCATCCGGAACTTTTCCCCGGTCTTGACGACCACCACCTGAGGTCTCCAGGGGCTATTGCTGGCTTCTATGACCCCTACCCGCAAGAGACGCTGGACCTCAGACCTAATGAACATCCTGTCCTGAATACCATACTGCCTGCTTCTGGTGGCTATTGGCTTACAATCGGCGGTGAGGTTCGCAAAGAGGGAGGGAGGGTCGATTTTTAGGGTTGCGAGGCTGCATATGGCGAGCAGGGGCAGGGGCCCCCCCGAATTTAAGAGTTAGGCTCCTGAGGTTGCACTGAAAATTGAGTCCTAAGAGGAGAAGAGCGCAGAGGTCTGGAAGCACATATAGTTTAAAATTAGCGTATTCAGCGCCCTGGATCGCTCGGGTTGCAGTAGTGCACCCTTGGATTTGCACCGAGTGCGACCCAGAGGCGAGGGAGATAGTTTGTCGCGTCGGGAATATTGGGAGCGAACAACGTCTTACCATGTCCGGGTGAATGAAGCTATCTGTGCTCCCGGAGTCGAAAAGGCAAGGTGTCTCGTACCCGTTTACCCGGACGGCCATCATGGAGCTCCGGAGGTGCTTTGGTCGCGACTGGTCCTGGGTGACCGCGCTGAGCTGGGGTTAGCCGGCGGCGTGATCGGAGGTGCTGGGGCGGCCCCGCGATGGCTGCAGTCCATGTCGTTTATACATCTCGGATGGTGTAGCAGATGGTGGCCAAGATGGCGGCCTACGTTGGTCAAGTGTGGCGGGCGGTGAGGACGATGGCGTCCAAGATGGCGGCCCCCATGGATTGCACGTGGCCGGCCGCATGGGGGAGGATGGCCAAGATGGCGGCCCCCATGAGTCGCACGTGTTGTGCGGAGGCAGAGTCGGCAGACACGCTGCCACTTTGCGGGGTCTGCGGGACTGTGGGTCTGTGGATCGGGTCTGTGAGTTCGAGTTTTTAGACCTGGCCAGGCAGACCTTGGCGAAGTGTCCTTTTCGCCTGCAGTTACTACAGTTCGCTATGTGGGCCAGGCAGTGCTGTCGGGGGTGTTGGGACTGGCCGCAAATATAGCAGGGCAGCCCCCCATGATGGGCGGGCGGCTGCGCGGCACAAGCCTGGGGTAGTCTCTGGTTGGGGGCACACGAGGGGGTCGCGTGGTCGGCGGGGAACGCAGTAAGGCTCTGAAACACGACCTCCAGAGAGGTAGCTAGTGTTACTGTGTCCTCCAGGTCCTGGGCCCCTTTTTCGAGCAGGCGCTTTCTTACATAGTTCGATCGGACCCCCGCCACGTAAACGTCTCGGATAGCGAGCTCCATATGCTGAGCGGCCGTAACGGCCTGGTAGTTACAGTTGCGCGCGAGGACTTTGAGGTCGCGTAGGTAGTCATCTAGCGACTCCCCGGGGCGCTGGCGGCGAGTGGTGAAGATGTGTCGCGCGTAGACCTCGTTCACGGGCCGTACATATATGCGTTCGAGTAGTGCGAGGGCCTCTGTATAGGAAGCGGCTTCGTCGAGCTGGACAGAAATACAATGGCTCACCCGTGCGTGGAGAAGACTCCGTTTCTGTTCATCCGTGACGGATGGCGTAGACGACGCGGCGAGATAGGCCTTGAAGCATTGAAGCCAGTGCGAAAAAATTTATTTCGCCTCCGCTGCCTGTGGACTGAGTTCCAGTCTATCAGGTTTGAGGGCTGATTCCAAAGTAGTATTTTAAGCTGATTAAATTGATGTGACCATCAATTCACTGAGAGACACGTTGAGAAGTAAACCGTGGTTTTAATCAACTTACAACTGAGCCTGCCTGTGACCGGTACAACAATGAATGCAGCCCCGCAGGTCAGCTGCCTTTATACTTCCTGTAAAGGGGTGGAGCCATGGCCAGAGCCCGTACATGCCCCGACATATCCGCCTGTGGGTGAAGCCGTACAATGGCCCATAGGTGGAGCCCACAGGGTTAAACACATAACGTAACACGATACAGCAGTAACATGATATCACAGTGCACTGGTGCACAGTGCACTGGTGAATTAACAGTAGTTCCATTCACCACAGATGGGTGGGTCAAAGGGGAAAATCAGGGTCTTGGGGGAGAAACTGGGGGAGGGAGAGGGAGGCAGTGTGCGGGGGGGGCTGACTTCAATAAGGGGCTTTTGAGAGATGCCTGTCCCCTGCCCAAGATCCAGCTCCATTCATTTTCAGACTTTCCCCCTGCAAGTTCAATCCTCCTGTCAGCCTACAAATCGAGGCTGGGTGATAAACAGCCCTGAAGTGGCCAATATGGCCACTTAAGGACATTCACTGGGGCAAGGGCAGGCTTTTTGTCTGAGGCTTTGCCCATCCAAGAGTAAAATCAGGGTGGGTGGGAACTTGCTGGTGGTTGTTGCGTTGGGCGATCTGGATCCGTGGAACACATACAGGTCACCAACACTTGAAATAGTGCAACACTATTTTATTGAATCATTAACTGTTTAACATACTCTCACTGTGGGTTAACACGATATTAGCTTTAACGAAAGACCTTTGCCTTGTCCTAACCAGTCGATGCACTCAGCACACAGTGAATGTCTGTGCTGCAGGCTGTGAGCTCTGTCCTACTAGCTAGCTGCAGCTCAAATGAGCGAAAACTCTGATGCCACCTGTCTTTATAGTGCGTGTGCTCTAACTGGTGATTGGCTGCGGTGTTGTGTGTGTTGATTGGTCCCACTGTGTGTCCATCAGTGTGTGTCTGCACCATGATATACTGGTGTATATTATGACATCCCCCCTTTTATAAAAGAATGTACATGTGTGGCAATAAATAGTGTATGGTGAGAATGTCCCTGACTACGTGTGTGCGAAAGACATATTTACAGGACTATGTACATGAGAACAAAGCTATTTATATGGGAAGGTGCCTGGTGCAGAAAAACAGTATGCAACAAGGATAACGAGATGAACACTATATACAAACCACGTAAACGATCAAACGGAAGAACAGAATAATTCAGAAAGTCTATAAGTCCGCAAAGTTCACAAATTAAGTCTCTGAGGTGGGCGACGAATTCTGGTTGACTGCCTCAAGGGTGTGTCGGAGCTGCTGGCTGAGGAGCGGGCTGGACTGCGTCAGAGTGAGGAGGATGCAGAGTGACCGGGAGCTCTGCATAGTCCGTGGCGGGGTCAGCAGGAGGGCGAGGCGACAGTGGAGGATCACGTAGCGAGCGTGGAATGAGATGAAGGGCCCGTCGATTGCGGCGCAGAATGGAGCCATCCGGTAGACGAACCAGGAACGAGCGGGGAGCCACCTGCCGAAGGACAACAGCGGTTGCAGACTAGCCACTATCTGGAAGATGGATGCGGACATTGTCATCTGGAGCCAGAGCAGGGAAATCAGCTGCACGGGAGCCATGAGCCGCCTTGTGCTGTGCACGAGACAGCTGCATCTGTCGAAGGACCGGAACGTGGTCGAGGTCTGGGACATAAATGGACGGCACCGTCGTCCTCAGGGTACGACCCATGAGCAATTGGGCTGGCGACAGGCCAGTGGACAGTGGGGCGGAGCAATAGGCCAGCAGGGCGAGGTAGAAATCGGACCTAGCACGGCAGCCTTGCAGAGGAGCCGTTTGACTATGTGGACGCCATTCTCCGCTTTGCCGTTGGATTGGGGGTACAGGGGACTGGATGTCACATGTGCAAAATTGTACCGCCTGGCAAAGTTGGACCGATCCTGGCTTGCGAAACAGGGGCCATTGTCCGACATAACCGTGAGTGGGATGCCGTGTCGAGCAAAGGTGGCCTTACAGGCATGGATGACTGCAGACGATGTGATATCGTGCAACCGTATCACCTCCGGGTAATTTGAAAAGTAGTCCACGATCAGTACATAGTCTCTACCCAGGACGTGGAACAGGTCGATGCCCACCTTGGTCCAAGGTGACGTGACCAATTCATGGGGCTGCAGGGTCTCACATGGTTGGGCCGGCTGGAAGCACTGACAAGTGGGGCAGTTGAGCACTGTGTTGGCTATGTCTTCATTAATGCCGGGCCAGTACACTGCCTCTCGGGCCCGTCGGCGGCACATTTCCACACCAAGATGGCCCTTGTGTAGCTGTTCCAGGATGAGCTGGCGCATGCTATGCGGGATGACAATGTGGTCCAGTTTCAGAAGAACCCCGTCCACTACCGCCAGATTATCTCTGACATTATAGAACTGAGGGCATTGGCCCTTGAGCCACCCGTCTGTTAGGTGGCGCATGACACCCTGTAGCAAAGGGTCTGCCGCCGTCTCACGGCGAATTTGGACGAGGCGTTCATCCGTGGCAGGTAGATTGGAGGCCACGAAGGCCACATGGGCGTCAACCTGGCAGACAAATCCCGCTGGGTCACATGGAGTGTTGACTGCCCTGGAGAGAGTGTCAGCAATGATGAAGGTCTTTGCCTGGGGTGTATACCAGCTGGAAGTCATATCGCCGGAGCTTGAGAAGAATACGCTGGAGGCGAGGCGTCGTGTCGTTCAAGTCTTTCTGTATTATATTGATCAGCGGGCGATGGTCGGTCTCGACGGTGAATTGAGGAAGTCCGTACACATAATCGTGAAATTTAACCACACCGGTCAGAAGACCCAAGCACTCCTTTTCTATCTGCGCGTAGCGCTGTTCCGTGGGGGTCATGGCGCGTGAGGCATATGCAACGGGGGCCCATGATGAGGCCTCATCACGTTGCAGGAGCACTGCCCCAATGCCGGATTGGCTGGCATCAGTCGAAATTTTGGTCTCTTTTGCTGGATCAAGAAAGCTTAAGACCGGGGCCGTGGTGAGTTCGGTTTTGAGTTCTCTCCATTCGCGCTCGTGGGCAGGGAGCCATTGGAAGTCTGTCGTCTTCCTAACCAGGTTCCTGAGAGCCGTGGTATGAGAGGCGAGGTTAGGGATGAACTTCCCTAAAAAGTTGACCATGCCCAGAAATCGAAGGACCGCCTTCTTATCCTCTGGCGTTTTCATGGCTGTGATAGCAGCTACCTTGTCCACATCCGGCCGCACACCCAACTGGGAGATGTGGTCCCCAAGGAACTTGAGTTCCATCTGACCGAAAGAGCATTTGGCCCTGTTGAGGCGTAGGCCCTGCTCACATATGCATTTGAATACACGCTGGAGGCAATTGACATGCTCCTGCGGGGTGGTGGACCAAATGATTATGTCGTTGACATAGACGCGAACACCTTCAATGCCTTCCATCATTTGTTCCATAATCCTATGGAACACTTCTGAAGCAGATATGATCCCAAACGGTATCCTGTTGTAACAATATCTGCCAAAGGGGGTATTGAATGTACACAGTTTCCTGCTGGATTTGTCGAGCTGGATTTGCCAGAATCCTTTTGAGGCGTCGAGTTTGGTGAAGAGCTTGGAGCGAGCCATCTCACATGTGATCTCTTCGCGCTTGGGAATTGGATAATGCTCCCTCATGATATTGCGATTTAGATCCTTGGGATCAATGCAAATCCTCAATTCGCTGGAAGGCTTTTTTACACATACCATGAAACTGACCCAATCGGTTGGTTCCATGACTCTGGAAATCACTCCTTGGTCCTGGAGGTCCTGCAGCTGCTGCTTGAGGGTGTCCATTAAGAAGGGGTGCTGGGACCCTGCGAGGTGCGTGCACCACAGGTGTGGCATTCTGTTTCAATAAGATCTTGTAGGTATATGGGAGCGTGCCCATGCCTTCGAAGACGTCGTGGTGCTGGTTGATGAAGGCGTCGAGTTGCGCCCTGAAGTCAGTGTCCTGAAAGGCAGACGTGTCATCAGGAGAGAGAGAGTGAACTCTCCGAACTAGGTTCAACAGCTTGCATGCCTGCGCGCCAAGCAGGGAGGCTTTCGAGGAGCCCACGATTTCAAAAGGAAGGATGGCTTTGCGTGACCTGTGCGTCACTTCAAGTTGGCACGATCCGCTGGCAGCAATGGCATTGCCATTGTAATCCAATAGCTGGCAGGTTGATGGAAGGATGGCTGGTTTGACACGAAGGCTTTGGAAGTCAGACCACGCCATGAGATTGGCGGAGGCACCAGTGTCCAGGTGGAATCGTATTTGGCACCGGTTGACCATTAGGGTGGCACACCACTCATCATCTGGATCGATACTGTATACCGACAGCGGCTGGCGTCTTTGCTTCGGGGACACCCTGTTTTTTGTCATGATACCGACTCGGAAAGGCGCCTTCAGGTCTTCGGTGTCACTGCTGTGTGGGAGGTCGGAATCGGACTCGGTGACCGTGGGTTGAATTGCCCGGACATTCCTGCGAGGCTGGCTGAAGTGATATGAATTGGCAGGCTGAGCTGCTCGGCAGAAGGCAGCATAGTGGCCAAGTCTTCCACATCATAGGCATTGTTGAGATTTGGCAGGGCATTGCCATTTTAAATGGGCGGAGCCACAGTTGCCGCGCGTCCTAGCGTCAGCACGTTCGCTGCGCCACCGCGCATGCGGGGTGCGGTGGTGCGTGGTGCGCGCCTGTGCATTACGTTCGTCGACGTCGCCGTCCCCTCATTTGGTACGCACAAGCGCAGGAGTCTGCGAAAAGCGCGCGCAATGGCCGCCCTCACCCAGGCTGAGGCCCTGGAGTTACTCAATTGCTTGGACCCGTTCCACCTCGTGGGGACCTTGCCGCGCCGTTTCAGCCGCTTGAATGTAGGAATACTGACTCGTGCCGTTTTCGTGTAGGACACAGGTCTCAATGGCGGTCGCTAGGGTGAGCTGCTTTACTTTGAGGAGCTGCTATTGTAGGGGGTCCGACTGAACACCGAAAAAGATCTGGTCGCATATCATGGAGTCGGAGGTGGGCCCATAGCTGCAAGACTGCGCAAGAATGCGGAGGTGCGTGAGAACGGATTGGAAAGGTTCATCCTTACCCTGCAAACGCTGTTGGAACATATAGGGCTCAGAGCTTTCAATCATCTCTACGCTGCAGTGAGTGTCAAAATTGAGGAGGACCGTCTTGAACTTTGTTTTATCTTCATCATCCGCAAAGGTGAGAGAATTGAAAATGTTGATGGCATGGTCCCCGGCCGTGGATAGGAGGAGAGCAATCTTCCTGGTACCGAGATGTCCTCCCTGTCTGTGGCCTCAATGAAGAGCTGGAAGCGCTGTTTGAATATCTTCCAGTTGGCCCCTAGGTTGCCGGCGATGCGGAGCGGCGGCAGCGGGCAGATGTTGTCCATGTTGCAGGATGACGGAATGCTGGCGGAAGGCAGATCACTTGCAGGTATGTCTAAGAAGTGCTAATATCCCTCAACTCCTGGTATCATGTTGTGTTGGGCGCTCTGGATCCGTGGAACACATACAGGTCACCAACACTTGAAATAGTGCAACACTATTTTATTGAATCATTAACTGTTTAACATACTCTCACTGTGGGTTAACATGATACTAGCTTTAACTAAAGACCTTTGCCTTGTCCTAACCAGTCAATGCACTCAGCACATGGTGAATGTCTGTGCTGCAGGCTGTGAGCTCTGTCCTACTAGCTAGCTGCAGCTCAAATGAGTGGGAACTCTGATGCCCCCTGTCTTTATAGTGTGTGTGCTCTAACTGGTGATTGGCTGCGGTGTTGTGTGTGTTGATTGGTCCCACTGTGTGTCCATCAGTGTGTGTCTGCACCATGATATACTGGTGTATATTATGACAGTGGTGAAGTGTAACATTCTGGCCATGGAGAATGTTTCTGATGAAGGTAATTGTCCCTCCTTCTCCACAGATGCCGCCTGACCTGTTGAGTATTTGTTGTATGTTCTGTTTATATTTCACCAGTATTAAGATACTAATGACAGATATTTATAGGTGAGCTCAGAACCATCAAAACATTTGCCCTTCTTGTCACATGCTTATATTAGATTTTTAATTTTAATCCCTTTGTATCTATCGACTGAATTTATCTGATCGCTTCTATTGTCAAAACATAGAACATAGATTTTAACGATAAAATTATGGTCTTGCCAAATTGAAAATCAAATTTCTAATCAATGCCAAAACTGAAAACAACCATGCCACATCTGCATTATATCGTACTGGCGAGGGAAAGCAGGCGGCTGCACTTCCTGCAATAATGGTCCCCGTGGAATTATTGTGAAAAGCAATAAATGTTAGGTATGGTGATGTTTTTCTATTTCTTGAGTCAATATTATGTACCATGGACCAACCAATTGTTACACTTGTGTTATCTTTAGCTTTGGAAAGGTGGTTGCAGAATGAGGTGCTGTCATTAAAATGAATAGGACTAAACCTTACACTAATGAGCCTTGATGCATTTTCCATTTGCGAGCTGTATTTTGACATGTTTTGCAATACGCGCCATTGTTTGATGTGCACTGTACTCTAAACATACTTTCCATTCATGCATCTCAAGCATTGTGCTGTAGACTCTCTCTCTCTCTCTCTCCCTCGCCAGATATCATGCCCTATGAGGGCATTGGCGACCTTCGACCTCCATGTGAATCTTGCTCTTGAGTTGTGGACCATCCATGTTGGTCATCCATTCATCCAGTTTGTGAGGCTCTTCAAAAGGATCATTCTTTGCCTACCTCGATTTCTCTTACCATTGGTTTTTCACTTCAACATTAGACTTTCTATGTCATAATTTCTTATTGCGTGCCCAAGAAATTCCAACTATCTCCTCGCGGCCTTGGTCAACGGAGTTCTTTTGGTCTCAGATTTTACTCACACCTCTTCATTGGTTGTGTCCCAAGATTTCTTTATTATTCTCCTCAAAAAACACAACTTCCAGCCTCAATCCTTCTCTGCATTGCTTCACGGATCGTCCAACACTCACTCCTGTATATCAAAATTGGTGTGACTCCAGGATTCTCAGCTTCCTTTCAGTCACAAGAAATGGTTTTGAAGTTTCTTCGATTTCCACAGTGGTCCATATTCTGCACTGTGTATTCATATTATAAATTGGAAGACATTTCTTCTTCTTGATTTCAAAATACTTGATACGTATTGCTAGCAAAATCTCCCACACATAAGGAACTGTCTTTTATTTCCTCACAGTGTCAAGTGGCCCAGACAGAATTTGCGTTTTCTGATTGTGTCCGAGAGCAAAGTGTTTTAAATGTGAGGTCTGTATATTTATACCCCAGATTGGCTGTCTCAAATTAAATAATTTCATCAGCAAACCTTTTTGTGAGTTTTAATATAAAGAATCATACAATTATAGAATCCCTATAGTGGAGAAGGAGGCTATTTGGCCTAACGAATTAGCACTAACCCTCCAAAAGAGCAACTTAACCCAGGCCCACACACCCGCCCTAACCCTGAAACCTGTCTAACCTTTGGCGAATAAGGGGCAATTTACCATGGCCAATCCACCTAACCTGCACATCTTTGGACTGCGGGGGGAAACCGGAGCACCCAGAGGAAACCCACGGCGACATGGGGGAACGTGCAAACTCCACATAGACAGTCATCCATGGTTCCAATCAAACCTGGGCCCCTGGCGTTGTGAGGCAGCAGTGCTAACCACTGTGCCACCCTGCCGCCCAAATAGAATAATATTCATTATTTCATACTTGCCCCTGAGGTTCAAACGTGACGTCTCACTCAGTTGCCTTACATGCATTGTCACCCACCTCATCTTCTCAAGTTCCCACTGGATGAATTAGCTTAAAGCTGCTCCCCATGTTTTCTTGATTGATCTTTTGTGAAGAAAAGGAAGAAAATCTTGCGCCTGACCTGCTGCATGAAGCAATGCAATTCGCTTTCATTGAGTGTACATTCGTGCCTATTTAGAGATTGTGGCCTCAAAGTACAAAGAAGCACTTTAGCAGGAAAGTAATTCATTCTGCATTACATGGACTAGATTTAGTGGATTAATACATTCTGCAATCCATGTTTAGATTAAAGAGCATAGCATCCCATCAACCATGGGCCATGCCGCAGCAGATTGTTTAGATACATATTACAATAGTTTTGCATCTGGTATGCATCTGCTACACTCCAGATCAACACCAACATAACACACATCACCAGCCAGAGGCCAAATAGTACAGGTCATACAATGTGACTGGTACAAAAACACTGCATTGAAAAAAAGAGAAAGAAAATCTGTCAATGAACAGGAACCTGAAAATTTTTAAACATCTGTCCCCTAACTAATTTATATGCTGTTATAATTACTCTGGTTTCCACAGAGAGACGCGAACCATTACCATTAAATGATAGCAAGTGGTCACAGCTGAGAAAACATTACTCCAGATCAATGTTGCCTCTAATTTCCCTTTGTTGTGTGCAGTTTGCTTCTTTTTGCCCTGCGCAGTCCCTTTAAGAGGGTCGCGACTCCACGCCAGCTTGCTTAAGGAAACATTGCTCCATATTCAAGGCCACCGGTGAACAGTACGAAAATGCTGAGCGATAATATGTGCCATTAAATTACACCAACCCGTTTGGCCAGTAAATTAGAGCTGGAGCTTTTCCACCCAATAATTGATGCCCCTGTGTTCCTAGTCACGTTTTGGCCCTTCCAGTGATCTGAATCTCTGCCACTAATTGAAATAAATGAAGATGCTGGTCCCCCCAGTTTCTCAAAGTCCCACCCAGTGCACGGTGAGTGTAAGTGGAAACAACAATTGCACAACTAGCCCTGACAACCGTGCAAAACCCTCCTTTTGAACATCCAAGGGCTTGTGCCAAAGTTGGGAGAGCTGTCCCACAGACTAGTCAAGCAACAGCCTGACATAGTCACGCTCATGGAATCATACTTTACCGACAAAAGGTGGGATTTTCTGGTCCCTCCAGCTGGTGGGATCTTCCGGTCCCACCGAAGTGAACGAGGATTGAAGTGGATCACCGTATCCGCCATGGGAAAACTCCGCCGTGGCAGGACCGGAAAGTCTTGGCAAATGCGGCAGTCACGACTATCACCATCCCTAGGCTCGTCCTGTCTCACTGACAGGACAGGTCCACCAAAGGTGGCGGGCACAATGGTCTGCAGTCAGGAGAGAGTTGTCCTGAGACTCCTCGACATTGACTCCAGAACCCAATATGGGTCAGGAAAGTTCCTGCTGATTACCACCTACCACCCTCTTCAGCTGATCAATGAGTACTCCTTCATGTTGAGCACTGCTTGGAAAAAGCCCTGAAGATGCAAACGGCACATAATATATTCTGGGTGGAAGACTGCAAAGTTCATCACCAAGAGTGGCTCAGTAGTACCAACTATTGACTGCACCTGCTGTGTCTGAAAGGACATTATTGCTGGATTGTCTGAGGGGAGTGGTGAGCAAAAAAAAACAAGAGGCAAAAACTTACTTGACCTCATCCTTATCAAAATACCTGTCACAGATCACCCTGGCAGATTTTTTTCTTTTTCTTTATTCTTTCGTGGGATGTGGCAAGGCCAGAATTTGTTGTCAGTCCCTAAATACCCTCCAACTGCATGGCAGTAAAGAGTCAACCTCATTGCTGTGGATGGGGAGTCACATGTGGCCAGACCAGGTGAGGACAGCAGATTTCCTTCCCTAAAGGACATTAGTGAACCAGATGGGTTTTTCAACAATATGATTTCATGGTCATTATTGACGCATAATTCCAGATTTTTATTGAATTCAAATTGCACCACTTGCTGTGGCGAGATTTGAACCTGGGTCCCCAGAGCAGTATTCTAGGTCTCTGAATTATTAGTCCAGTGATAATACTACTACACCACCACCTCCCCCAGTGACCTATCACAGATGACCTGTCACAATCATATCTGTCCTGGACAGTATTGGTAAGAGTTACCACTGTATAGTCCTTGAAGAGACCTAGTTCTGATTCACATTGAGGATACCCTCCTTCATGTTTTGTCACCACCACTGTGTTAAATGAGATAGATTTAAACAGATATAGCAACTCAAAACAGTGCATCCAGGGAGTGCTGTGGGTCATCAGCAACAGAATTATACTCCTGCACAATCTGTAACCTCATATCCTGGGATCCCCCCCCACTCTACCATTACCATCAAGCTGGGGGATCAACACTGATTCAATGAAGAGTGCAGGAGGGCTTGCCACAAACAGACCAGGCATATCGAAAAAGAGATGACAACCTGGAGAAGCTACAACACAGAACTGCTTGCATGCCAAACAATGAAAGCAGCAAGTAATAGACAGAGCTAAGTGATCCCACGGATAGAGCAGATCTAAGCTCAGCAGTCCCACCACATCCAGTCGTGAATGGTGATGAACAATTAAACAACTCACTGGAGGATGAGGCTCTACAAATATCCCTTTCCGCAATAATGTGCAAATCATCCAGTATTTAAATCAGAAGTGCCAAGTAAACGGTCCATCTCAGTCTCCTCTTGAGCTCCCCAGTATCATAGATGCCAGCCTTCAGCCAATTCGATTCATTTCATCTGACATCTCGAAATGACTCAGGGCACTGGATACTGCAAAGGTAATGGGGTCTAACAATATTCTAGCAATGGTGCTGAAGACTAATTCTGCCCAGGCCAAACTGTTCCAGTACAGCTACGACATTGACATCTACTCCACAATGTGGAACATTGTCCAAGTATGTCCTGTACACAAAAGGCAGTCAATGGGCAGCACGGCAGCATTGTGGATAGCACAATTGCTTCACAGTTCCAGGGTCCCAGGTTCGATTCCGGCTTGGTTCACTGTCTGTGCGGAGTCTGCACATCCTCCCCGTGTGTGCGTGGGTTTCCTCCGGATGCTCCGGTTTCCTCCCACAGTCCAAAGATGTGCAGGTTAGGTGGATTGGCCATGATAAATTGCCCTTAGTGTCCAAAATTGCCCTTAGTGTTGGGTGGGGTTACTGGGTTATGGGGATAGGGTGGAGGTGTTGACCTTGGGTAGGGTGCTCTTTCCAAGAGCCGGTGCAGAACAAAGAACAAACAAAGAACAAAGAAATGTACAGCACAGGATCAGGCCCTTCGGCCCTCCAAGCACGTGCCGACCATGCTGCCTGACTAAACTACAATCTTCTACACTTCCTGGGTCCGTATCCTTCTATTCCCATCCTATTCATATATTTGTCAAGATGCCCCTTAAATGTCCCTATCGTCCCTGCTTCCACTACCTCCTCCGGTAGCGAGTTCCAGGCACCCACTACCCTTTGCGTAAAAAACATGCCTCCGATGGGCCGAATGGCCTCCTTCTGCAGTGTAAATTCTATGATAATCTATGATAATGACTGCCTACTCTCAATCATAGCAAAGTGATGCAAGGTGTCATCAACAGTGCTATCAAGTTGCAACTGCTCAGCAATAACCTGCACACTGATGCTCAGTTTCGGTTCCATTCAGCTCCTGACCTGATCACAGCCTTGGTCCAAACATGGACAAAAGAATTACATTCAAGAGGTGAGGTGAGAGTCACTGGCCTTGACATTAAGGCAGCATTTGACTGAGTGTTGCATCAAGACGCCACAGCAAAATTGGAGTCAATGGGAAACATGGGGAAAACTCTCCTCTAGTCGAAGTCGTGCCCCATACAAAGAAAGATGATTGTAGTTGTTGGTGGTCAATCATCTAAGTCCCAGGACATCACTGCAGGAGTTCTTCAGGTCAGTGTGCAAGACTCAACCAACTTCAACTGCTTCATCAATGATCTTCCATCCATCATAAGGTCAGAAATGGGAATGTTCACTGATGATTGCACAAAGTTCAGTTGCATTCGGTACTCCTCAGATACTGAAGCGATCCATGTGCATATGCAGCAAGATGTGAACAACATTCAGGCTTGGGCTGATAAGTGGCAATAAAATTTGACCATACAAGTGACAGGAAATAACAAAAACCGAAAATACTGGATAATCTCAGCAGGTCTGACAGCATCTGTGGAGAGAAAAGGGAGGTAACGTTTTTAGTCTGGGTGACTCTTTGTCAAAGTGACAGGCAATGACCAACTCCAACAATAGAGAATTTAACCATTTCCGCATCAACTCAGTGGCATCTCTAAATCCCTCACTATCAACATCCTGAGGACTGGCATTGACCACAAATTGATCTGCACTGACCATATAAATACTCCGGCCACAAGAGCAGGTCAGAGGCTAGGAATCCTGTGGTGAGTAACTAATCTCCAGACTCTACAAAGTCCGCCCACCATCTACAATGCACAAGCCAGGAGTGTGATGGAATACTGTCCACTTGTCTGGATGAGTACAGCTCCAACAACATCAAGAAGCTCGACACTTAGGGGCTGTTTTAGCTCAGTGGGCTAGACAGCTGGGGCGAAATTCTCCCCCAACAGCGCGATGTCCGCCGACTGGCGCCAAACACGGCGCCAATCAGACGGGCATCGCGCCGGCCCAAAGGTGCGGAATGCTCTGCATCTTTGGCGGCCTAGCCCCAACATTGAGGGGCTAGGCCGACGCCGGAGGGATTTCCGCCCCGCCAGCTGGCGGAAATGGCGTTTGTTGCCCCGCCAGCTGGCTCGGAAATGCGGCGCATGCGCGGGAGCGTCAGCGGCCGCTGACAGTTTCCCGGCGCATGCGCGGGAGCGTCAGCGGCCGCTGTCAGTTTCCCGCGCATGTGCAGTGGGGAGAGTCTCTTCCGCCTCCGCCATGGTGGAGGCCGTAGCGGAGGCGGAAGGGAAAGAGTGCCCCCACGGCACAGGCCCGCCCGCGGATCGGTGGGCCCCGACCGCGGGCCAGGCCACCGTGGGGGCACCCCCCGGGGTCAGATCGCCCCGCGCCCCCCCCCAGGACCCCGGACCCCGCCCACGCCGCCTGGTCCCGCCGGTAAATACCAGGTTTGATTTACGCCGGCGGGACAGGCAATTTCTGGGCGGGGCTTCGGCCCATCCGGGCCGGAGAATCCCGGGGGGGGTCCCGCCAACCGGCGCGGCCCGATTCCCGCCCCCACCCAATCTCCGGTACCGGAGACTTCGGCGGGGGCGGGGGCGGGATTCACGGCGGCCTACGGCCATTCTCCGACCCGGCGGGGGGTCGGAGAATGACGCCCCTGGTTTGTAATGCAGAACAAGGCCAGCGGGTCCAATTCCCGTACCGGCTGAGAATACTGAATTCTCCCTCAGTGTACCTGAACAGGTGCCGGAATGTGGCGACTAGGGGCTTTTCACAGTAACTTCATGACAGTATTAATGTAAGCCTACTTGTGACAATAAAAAGATTATTATTACCATCCAGGACCAAGCAGCTCACCTGATTAGGATTCCATCCACCGCCTTAAACATTCACTGTCTTCCATGCCAAAGCACACTGGCAGAAGTGTGTACCCATTACAAGATGCACGTCAGCCCTTCGACAGCAACTTCCAAACTCATGACCTCTACTACTTGGAAAGATAAGGGCAGCAGATACCTGGGAAAACCACCACTAGGAGTTCCCTTAAAGCCACTCACCATCCTGACTTGGAACTATGTAGCTGTTCCTTCACAGTTGCTGAGTAAAAATCCTGGAACTCCCTTCCTCACAGTTTTGTAGATATACCTGCTCTACATGGATTGCAACGGCTCAAGAATATAGCTCACCAGCACTTTCTCAAGGGCAATTATTTATGGGAAATAAATGCTGGCCTATCAGCAATGCCCACACCCCATGATAGAATAAAAAAGAATACAACATATAAGGCATACCTGCTGCTAGTAACAGCTGAGATTGGCAGAAGTGAAGACCTTTTCTTCCTGCGGATTGCTAACACATTGCTAACCGATAACCATAGTGGCACCAGAGAAGTTGAGCATAGTCACTGGGAGGCTGCCTGCTCTGAAGAAATATAAAGACAAAAAACACATGCAATTTTGTCACTAGTGCAATGCAGAATACAGAAATGTAATGTGAATGTCCACAATTATGAAAGGCTGCAAAAAATATTTAGTAGCACATTGCTTCAGTGCATTGAAGAGCAACAAATAATGGATGATGGATAAATGATTACATGGAAGAGATTTTGAACATAAGGCAGGAGAAACATCCTCACACAGTTATGAGGCAGTAGGAATTCACTTCACTCTGCTCGGAGGCCAACCATCTGGGGGCTTTGATGACCTGGGAGAGACCCCCCCCCCGGAGTGCCGTTCTGTCTGGTCCCCATTTGTGGGGAGAAGTACGAAACGGCGCCCGGCAGGGGACGCTCCGACAAGGCCGGTAGATGCTGGATAGGCGGCAGAGTTAAGTGGGTTTCTAAACTCACTTAACTCTGCGATACGAGCCCCCTCCTACAATGGGCAGGACCCAGATTGCAACGTTTTGTGACATCCGATTAGGCCTCGTGAGGCGGAACGATCGGCGGGAATCCCGGGAGAAGCCTCCCCCAGGACCGACCGACCTCATCCTACACCAATTCCAGAGGGTAGTGGCCAGTAAATCGGGTCCAATATTCAAGATATATTCAAGATTATATTGGATAGGTGGATAAAGGAAAAGAGATCCCAAGGGATAGAATAATTGGATAGATAAATGTGAATAGAATGATTTGCTCAGCCAGAGGGTAAGTGCAACATGTGAATCGACTGAATTACCTATTTCTGTGTAGTAACGTCTTTCATGTCTGTGCGTAAATGTGTTCATGGTTGGCCACTTACAGATGTTCATCACTAAATTGTGCCCTCGTGCCTCATAAAATATACTTCAAATCTAATTTGTTTTGCCAGCGCCTTCAATTTGGCAACACTGAACAAATTGGAAAGGTTTTGCTGGAATCTTAGCCAGGTTTGGGTAGGAGGTGCACGTGGATGGATGCTGACCTGGCATGACATAAATAGTGCACCCACAGTGGCCACCCAGTGTGGCATTCGGAAGGCCCAGACCACTTTCAAGTTCGGTCCTCGCTAATATTTTCTTGGCAAGCGGCTGATGCTACTTGGGCCTTTCTGTGACAGCTCACTGGTTCACCAGTTGGTTACCTACACAGTCTGTCGGCAGGTAAGGCCTCATGGGAGAGGGAGAGATAATGTTGGTGGGGTTGATGGGTGGAGGATGGGGTGCTGGGGGAGGATGTTAAAAATGGATCGGAAAGTCCTTCTCTTTCTGGTCCCATAAAAATCTTACCAGGAAAAAGGGTATCTTCTGAGAGATGCCAATTTTTGAAGGATTGCTAGTTAGGCTTCTCAAAACCAGGGAGAGATTGGACTGTGTATGCTTCACCCGTTTCTCCTTGAATGTTGAACAGTATTATGGTTTTAAATCTATTGCTTGACCTTTTCTCAGTTGTTCTTGCCCTTGAGAAGCCACCTTTTTACACTGCTGCAGTGAATGTGGTATAGGAACTTCCACAGTGTGGCACTGAAAACAGGCTGAGAAGATACGCAGAGGCCAGGAACAGAAACTGTCTCATGAGGCCTGGCTGGAATCGATACTGGCCATCTGCAAAAGCACTCAAGTCACGGCATAAACCTGTTATTGCTATATGGACTTTGTGATTACCCACTCCAAAGAACAAGTCTATGAATATGTAACAAACACAGGTGACCAACTTTGCAGCAGGACGAAGAACAGACAAAAGAAGCCATCAGACTCGTTAATGAGCTGATGGCTGGTCAGACAAGGGGAATTTCAGAGGACAATGGGTCTTGATTGAACCACCATGGATAAACAGGAGTATCCTGCCTTTCCCATTAACCAGTTGGGGTCTGGCTCGGACAATGGCCAGCAATGGGCGTATACATATGACTCAATCCAAGCTTCCCAGTAGAAAGCAGCATCGAACAGATCTTGAGCGAGAACCTGGGAGTTGCCCAGGCACAACTATCGCAAGAAGAAAGGACCCTGGGTTTCGAACCTGGAGAAGACATCAACATCGAGTGATCGAAGCCTGCCAGCCTCCATCACTAAGTGCGGGTAAAACCCAAAGCTCAGCTGTGAATCTGAGTCATAGTTTCTTGAGTAATAGAATTGTGAATAAAATTGCATTAAACGGTGAACCTGTTTTGTCCTTTGATCATCTCGCAAATAAGAGCACCTGGGTAAAACCTTTGAGTAAGTAAACTGGTCGAACGCATCAGAGGTCAGAGGTTCTAAAGGTATAGCAACAGTGTCATTAGGGAAGGAGTTCCATGATGTTGACCCAGCAACAGTAAAGAAACAGCGATATAATTCCAATCTGGATGGTGGGTGGCTTGGAGGTCGTGTTGGTCCCACACACCAGCTACCCTCGTTCTTCTAGATGGCCGTGGTCACAGGCTTGGAAGGTGCTGCCAAAGGAGCTTTGGGAAGTTGTGAAAAATTAGAGGAAGGATCCAACTTAATTGATAGCCAATTTTTAATAATCACAACATTAATTCGAACAAGTTTACATATTGGTAAAAATAAGATAACAGATTATTCAACGGAAAGACGATATCCCTCTGTACACATTACATACAGATATCACAGACATTCCTGGAAATGACAACAGCTGTGATTGAGGCATTGAGTTGTAATAACAGAAGGTTAGATTGCACCCCATCAAATCAGTTGCTGCTAAGTCTATGCCACATATATAAATTTGATGTTGTGTATTGAACGAGATATAAAGCCATCATATTTTAATAGTTTGTAGAAAATTTATTGCCATCTGAGATTTTACTTGATAAGTCAGACAACATCAGACAAGCACATTGTCCACTATTGCTGACTGGAACCACTATGAGTCACAAAATTAGGCATCTTTGCCAGCCTTTCAAGTGCGTTGCCCCATTATCTTGCTGATGCTTGAATATTGTTGGACATATTTTCTTCTATACACTTCAAAGAGCAGAAACCTTGCATGAAAAGGTTAGCTCGCTTCAATTATCAGCCCAAATGCTGTAGCAGAATTGTAAAGAAGGTTATTTCTACCTGGGGGCTTGATGATTGATACAGTGATTGAAAAGTTAATGGTCTTTCAGTATTGGACACCACCTTGTGTAAACCACCAAACAGGTGCAAAACCGAACTTACAGTATTTCTATATTCATTGAGAGATCATTAACTTTGTGCCATGGCGTGACAGGAGAGAACAGCTGTCTGAAGGTGTGGAAAGTACTCTTGCTTGCCTGGTGTTCACAGCTGTGTAAACAGTCAACAATCTGCAATGAAATATCCCCTGTGGGAAGGAGGAGAGAGGGAAGCAGTAAACTGGGAGCTGAAAGGTAGCTGATTGACATGGTTTGGTTTCTTAGTTAACCACTTAGTAAATGTACAAATTGGTAGAGTAAAAATGATTGGGGAAGGCGCACACTACCTGCACTTTGTTAGGATTTGAAAGAGCAAGAATTCACAAATTGAAGGGCGGGAGGCAGGTCATGATTCTTTCAATTTACAATAAAGCCAAAACCAAGAAAAAGGTGAACTATTGTGTGTATACAGTTCTGCATAATGTGAAGAGGAAAGGAACAATAACCTGTTAGGTTATTTCAGGTACTTTGAAGTGTTTGTGCAATAGTGTGATCCTGACAGAGCTGATGGAAACTAGTAATGAAACAGAACTCCAAAGATTTTACATGGAGGTTTTGCAGACTGTTGATGTGATGTTTGAACTCTTTTCATAAGTGACATTAGTAAATATTATGACATGTAAAATGAAAGCTCTGATTGTGAAGCCATGTGCTCTAAAGAGTTGAATAAGTTCAAGATGAATTCAATTCTATGCACTCCTTGTCATAGCAGTAGATTTCTTTAAACTATGTCAAACTTTCCTTAACTAGGATGAACTAAACATTTGTGATTATTTGCTTTTGCTGAATATACCTTATGTACTTTGGTCATTTTTAACGGTACCAAAAATGCATAGGTATGCATACCAGGAAAGGACTGACAAGCTGGGTCAGAATAAACTTTTTAGCTGGAGAGAGGTGAGAATGTGGAACTCGCTGTCTCAGGGAGTGATTGAAATGAATATCGTTGTGTGGATGCATTTAAGACAAGAATATGAGGAAAAAGGGAATAATAGATGGTTACGACGGCAGATTAAATGGTAGGAAGCTCAAGTGGAGCGTGAAAACCAGCATGGACTGGTTGGGCTGAATGGCCTATTTCTGCACACTATGTTCCACACAATCCTATTGTAATAATAAAATATAGCTTTGATTAATCAGTACTTCCATTTTAAAGAACATCTACCCTGATAAACAAACTCCTCCGACAATTCCAAATACCTTGCTGGCTGCAAAGAAATACAACAGCAGTTACATTTTTGTCTCTCCAATAGGGTACCATTTTCGCTTCTTCTTCATATATTGCAGACATTAGCATTTTATGATAATAATCAGTATCTTAAAGGGGTGGGTGAGAGGGCAAAGCTAGAATAATATTTTTGTGCAATTTCTGTGATGGTGCGTTCTCTGCTCTCGCTATGTAATTATATTTCTCTTAATAATAAGCGCTTGATTTTTTTTAAAGTGAATCACACAACATTAAGGGATGATTTACTGGTATTAGTGTTGCTGCCCCATAATCGCCTGTGGAATGGATACCACAGTAGCACAGTGGTTAGCACTGTTGCTTCACAGCACCAGGCTTGGGTCACTGTCTGTGCGGAGTCTGCACGCTCTCCCCGTGTCTGCGTGGGTTTCCTCCGGGTGCTCCGGTTTCCTCCCACAAGACCCGAAAGGCCTGCTGTTAGGGGAATTGGACATTCTGAATTCTCCCTCAGTGTACCCGAACAGGCGCCGGAATGTGGCGACTAGGGGATTTTCACAGTAACTTCATTGCAGTGTTAATGGAGGCCTACTTGTGACAATAATAAAGATTATTATTATTACATTGCTATCATGGGAGCTGGCTCCAAATAGTCAAATAGCCCCTATCTTGGGGACTTCCAGATTCAAACAGTGACTGGAGCAATCCCGCCCCCTCCCCTGCCATTACCTCATTACCCACTCAAAGGCTCAGTGAGCTTTCCAACTTTAACTCTTTCCAAAGACTCTCAGATTCAAAGCTCTGAAACTTGTCACAAGTAGGCTTCAAATGAAGTTATTGTGAAACGCCCCTAGTCGCCACCTTCTGGCGCCTGTTCGGGGAGGCTGGTATGTGGATGCATGGTGGTCTTAAAGAAAACGGCACTTCCCAGTCAGTACTATATACTTGACCAGTTTCACTTACTTAGCTTTCCAAAGAGAGCTCCTCAAACCCTAAAGGGTCCACAACAGGATTCAGAGGATCTGTAAAGTTATTGAATTTCTGTCCCTTCATTCAAAGTTTCAATATTTTTCAGTATTTGTCGACTTAATACTTTGGTTCCAGACATTGTCCTTCAGAGGGCAGGAAAGACAGCTGCTGGGAATCTAAACCAACCCCCCACCCCCAAGGAGAAAAGTTTCAAAATTACTGAGTTAGTTGGTCATGTTTTCTTCCTCAGAACATTGTGCATGGATCAGACCAACTCATGGACCAGACCAACTCATGGAACAGACCGACTCATGGATCAGACCAACTCATGGATCAGACCAACTCATGGATCAGACCAACTCATGGATCAGACCAACTCATGGAACAGACCGACTCATGGAACAGACCAACTCATGGAACAGACCAACTCATGGATCAGACCAACTCATGGAACAGACCAACTCATGGAACAGACCGACTCATGGAACAGACCAACTCATGGAACAGACCAACTCATGGAACAGACCGACTCATGGAACAGACCAACTCATGGAACAGACCAACTCATGGAACAGACCGACTCATGGAACAGACCAACTCATGGAACAGACCGACTCATGGAACAGACCAACTCATGGAACAGACCAACTCATGGATCAGACCAACTCATGGAACAGACCAACTCATGGAACAGACCAACTCATGGATCAGACCAACTCATGTTTACAATTAATGGCTCTCTACTTGATTTGACTGCATGTGGACCTGTGATGCAAAGAACATAAAAAGCAAATGTGTTCATGATGTTGCTAAGGAATTGGGGTGGCATGGTGGCAAAGTGGTTAGCACTGCTGCCTCACAGCTCCAGGGACCTGGGACGAAATTCTCCGGAAACGGCGCGATGTCTGCCGACTGGCGCCCAAAACGGCACAAATCAGACGGGCATCGCGCCGCCCCAAAGGTGCGGAATGCTCCGCATCTTTGGGGGCCGAGCCCCAACATTGAGGGGCAAGGTCGGCGCCGGACAGATTTCCGCCCCGCCAGTTGGCAGAAAAGGCCTTTGGTGCCCCGCCAGCTGGCGCGGAAATGACATCTCCGGGTGGCGCATGCGCGGGAGCGTTAGCGGCCGCTGACAGCATTCCCGCGCATGCGCAGTGGAGGGAGTCTCTTCCGCCTCTGCCATGGTGGAGACCGTGGCGGAGGCGGAAGGGAAAGAGTTCCCCAATGGCACAGGCCCGCCCGCGGATCGGTGGGCCCTGATCGCGGGCCAGGCCACCGAGGGGGCACCCCCCGGGACCCCGGAGCCCGCCCGCGCCACCTTGTCCCGCCGGTAAGGTAGGTGATTTAATTTACACCGGCGGGACATGCATTTTAGCGGCGGGACTTCGGCCCATCCGGGCCGGAGAATCGAGCGGGGGGGCCCGCCAACCGGCGCGGCGCGATTCCCACCCCCACCGAATCTCCGGTGCCGGAGACTTCGGCAACCGGCGGGGGCGGGATTCACGCCAGCCCCCGGTGATTCTCCGACCCGGCGGGGGGGTCGGAGAATTTCGCCCCTGGTTTCAATTCCAGCCTTGGGCGGCTGTGTGGAGTTTGCACTTTCTTTTTTTTAAATAAATTTACCCAATTCATTTTTTTTCCCAATTAAGGGGCAATTTAGCCAATCCACCTACCCAGCACATCTTTAGGTGAAACCCAGGCAAACACGGGGAGAATGTGCAAACTCCACACGGACAGTGACCCAGAACCGGGATCGAACCTGGGATCTCGGCGCTGTGAGGCAGAAGTGCTAACCACTGCACTACCATGCTGCCCTCGAGTTTGCACTTTCTCCCTGTGTCTGCATGTGTTTCCTCCGGGAGCTCCGGTTTCCTCCCACAGTCCAAAAATGTGCAGGTTAGGTGAATTGGCCATGCTAATTGCCCCTTAGTGTCCAAAAGGTTAGGTCGGGTTACTGGGTTACGGGGATAGGGTGGAGGTGTGGGCTTAGATCGGGTGCTCTTTCCAAGGAGCAGTCTCAATGAGCCGAATGGCTTCCTTCTGCACCATAGATTCTATAATTCTATGACCCTTGGGTTATATAGCTCAATGTCAATATGAGGTACTCTGTGGCTAGTAAATGTGGCAGTGTTATTTACTGGGGAAACATGGTACCATGGTGGTTCGTACTGTTACTTCACAGTGCCACGGTCTCGGGTTCGATTCCCGCTTGGGTCACTGTCTGTGCGGAGTCTGCACGTTCTCCCTGTGTCTGTGGGTGCTCCGGTTTCCTCCCATAAGTCCTGAAAGACGTGCTGTTAGGTGAATTGGACATTCTGAATTTTCCCTCTGTGTACCCGTACAGGCGACAAGGGGCTTTTCACAGTAACTTCATTGTGGTGTTACGCCTACTTATGACACAATTAAAATGGATTGTCAGTCAATTGGTTATTCAAAGTTACCACCTGTGCCTCTTCCCCATTTTCACGCAAGGAATGGGCAGCAGGTTGGAAATTTCCTCTACCCCCTTCACCCATAGCGTCACAAATAATTGTGACTCTTCACATTTTAATTATAGGGAGTTCTAATAATCTAAATTCTTCTCTCCAGCTTGATTGTCATTAGGGTGACATGCTTCTAAAACTTTCCAAATGTGTCGCAACTCTTTTGATTGGCAACAAAGTTGCACTTTTGAGCTTGTTTGTTCTTTTCGACTGAGTAATTTGTCCGAATTGTTTTCCAATAAATTATTAACATTGACGTTTTGGCCATTCAGTGACTGGAACAAGAGGGAGGCATGAGTGCCATTCAACCCAAGCAGACAAATACTAAAAATGATCATGTTTAACTCTGCTCCGAGACTGCAGATTTTTCAGACCTACCTTCGTAACCTGCCATCGAGTAGCACTGAGAATGCAGCTATTAGGTTCATTTGTGTACACATTTGCAAAGTTGCTAAGTGGCTTGGCAACATCCCAGCATTCTGGTAAATCAGCCCCCAATTAGCAAGTAAAGCTGCCATTAAACCATCATGATTTCTAAGTCATCTTTTTAACATATATATTGCTGATCAATTGCTAGAACTAAAACAGTAAACTCCTCTACAACACACAGCACCCAGTTTCTGCGTGTTTGTGGTCATTGAGTTATTCCACAAACATTGCATGTACAGTGCACCGAATCACATAATGTAACTTGGAGAATATTTCTGCATCGTGAAAAAGCTGGGCTTTCCTTCATATTTTACAGTTCAGATTAATTACTTAGCAATGTCTTATGGCTCTGACTATTGCAACTATCAGATAGATTACACAAATGACCTGTCGGCAGAGTAATTGTTATCAACGATTAATGTTGTTTATAAAATGAAATCTGTACAATCTCTATTGCTTATTAACCCCGCAGTTCAACGTTATATGTGTTTACTTAGCTTGTCAATTAGCCACTATTATTTTTCACACTGGCTTGTTACAAATGCTGGTGGAAAATGGATTTAATGGTTGCGAAACAATTATCAGATTCTGCTCTAATGCAAAATGGTATGTGTTTAAATGCGAGGGGAAACTAGGGGAAACTATAAGGCCTATCTACTCAGTTTATTAATGGGCATCTGTCCCGTGTATTATAACCCTCACATTCAATTGTATGCCTGTGACTGACTATTCTTAAGGTCCAGACGTTTTGCTGTTAAAGTTCATACAGGTGTCGGGATCAGAATCGACGTGGAGTTCCTCACCGAGGCCAAACGAAACCAGCAAAGTGGCATTAAATAGTCTTTCTCGGCACTGCAGGCGCTGAGAAATACCCCGCCAAACACAACGTTCAGTGGATTTTAACTAGAGTCCGAGGAATCGCAGCCACTGCTTGGGCAGCATGGTAGCACAAGTGGATAGCACTGTGGCATCACAGCGCCAGGGTCCCAGGTTCGATTCCCCGCTGGGTCACTGTCTGTGAGGAGTCTGCACGTTGTCTGCATGGGTTTCCTCCGGGTGCTCCGGTTTCCTCCCACAGTCCAAAGACGTGCAGGTTAGGTGGATTGGCCATGCTAAATTGCCCTTAGTCTCCAAAAAGGTTAGGAGGGGTTATTGGTTTACGGGGATAGGGTGGAGGTGAGGGCTTAAGTGGGTCGGTGCAGACTCTATGGGCCGAATGGCCTCCTTCTGCACTGTATGTTCTATGTCTTTGTATTATCTGCTTTCTCAACTCTCTAGCAGCAATTCCCATCCGCAGTCGTTGTCCCCTACGATCCCCAAAGAGGTGTGCGTGCAAAGAGTTAACAATGACCCTCACCTGCAGTATAACCTGCATTCTGGACTTGATATATTCTCGGCCATGCGAGCCTCTTTTCTGGCCATATCTCCGCAGCTTGAGATTCAGAAAATAGAAAATGGATCTACTTATCTGCCTACAGTAGTAATTTGAATCATGATAACTAACCTAAGGGTGTGACCGTCCTGGAATTCTTCAGGGTTTCTCCTGGTCCCCTGGCATAGCTTTGGTAACAAATCAGCAGGATGGTAATTTACACCATTTCACGGGGCTGATCAGGTTGGTGGTGTGGGGGGGGGAATGATTCAGCTTGTGTCACATTATGGTTGCACCCGGTGATAAGAAAACCCACGTGCATCGAGAATTGGTTGACAGATAGGAAACAGAGTGGAACAGGGAATAAATGGGTCTTTTTCCGGGTGGCAAGCAGTGACTAGTGGGGTGCCGCAGGGATCAGTGCTTGGGCCCCAGCTCTTCACGATATATATAAATGACCTGGGTGAGGGAACCAAGTTTGACATTTCCAAGTTTGCTGACGACACAAAACTGGGCGGAATTGTGAGTTGTGAGGACGATGCAAGGAGGCTTCAAGGTGATTTAGACAAGTTGAGTGAGTGGGCAAACACATGGCAGATGCAGTACAACGTGGCTAAATGTGGAGTTATACACTTTGGTGTGAAAATCAGAAAGGAAGAGTATTATCTAAATAGTGATATATTGGGAATGGTGGATGTTTATTTTAATTCGCACGTGGGATGTGGGTGTCACTGGCTAGGCCAGCATTTGTTGCCCATCCCTAATTGTCCTTCAACTGAGTGGCTTGCTAGGCACTTTCAGTGGAGGCAGTTAAGAGTCAACCGCATCGCTGTGTGGGTCTGGAGTCACATGTAGGCCAGACCAGGTAAGGATGGCAGATTTCCTTCCCTCAGGGGCATTAGTGAACCAGATGGGTTTTTACGACAATCGGCACTGGTTTCATAGCCATCAATAGACTTTTAATTCCAGAGTTTTATTGAATTCAAATGTCACTATCTGCCATGGTGGAATTGGAACCTGGGTCTCTGGGTTACAAGTCCAATGACAATACCACTATGCCCCCGCCTCCCCCAAAGGGATGAACAAAGGGATCTGGCTGTCCCTGTACACCAGCCAATGAAAGTGGAGAGGCAGGCGCAGCAAGCAATTAGGAAGGCAAATGGTGAGTTGGCCTTCATTGCTCGAGGATTTGAGTTCAGATGTAAAGATGTCTACTGCAGTTATACAGGGGCTTGGTGAGACTGCATCTGGAGTATTGTGTGCAGTTATGGTCTCCCTACCTAAGAAAAGATATACTTTCCAGAGCGGGAGCGAATCAAAAGTTCACCAGACTGATTCCTGGGGTGGCAGGATTGTTATACGAGGAAAGATTGGGTCGACTGGTCTGTATTCACTGGAATTTGGAAGAATGAGGAGATCTAACTAAAGTGGATGAAATTGTGATAGGGCTGGACAGACTGGATGCAGTGCTGTTGTTTCCTCTGGCTGGGGGGTTCTAGAACAAGGGGTCACAGTCTCAGGATACAGGTAGGCCATTTAGGACTGAGATGAAGCAAAACCTCTTCACTCAGAGAGTGCTGCCTCTATGAAATTCTCTCCCACAGAAGGCTGTGGAGGCCAAGTCACTGAATATATTTAAGAAGGGAATAAATATATTTATATACTCTAAAGGTGTCAAGGGGTATGTATGGTGTTGAGATTGAGGATCAGCCATGATCATATTGATTGGTGGGTAGGCTTGAAGGGCCGAATGGTCTACTCCTGCTCTTATTTTCTATGTTTTTGTGCTACAGTACTGATTATACATGGAGATCCTCTTTGCTCCTATAATTGAACTCCTTCCCACTAGACAGTCAATAGGAGGCCATCTGCGCTTCGATCGGACATGCTGAGATGGAGGCGGCATGAAAGAATGGACCACTCAAGTTTCCATTCCGCCTCCCTCATCCTGCTGAGAAACATAAAATCCAGCTCAATGATTCAACCTCAACTCTTGTAGGTCTGTTCACTTTTCACTGAGGCTGCAAAACTGATATTTCAAACATATTTTGAGCATCACTTTGAAATGTCATGGGACCCTTAAAAGTGTTCTGTGAATGGCTCCTCTGTCTTTTGGCTAAGGTGAGCGTGAGGTCAGGTGTAATGCCTGGATCTGGTATGTCTCTCTTGTGGGGACCATGAATTGGATTCAATTTGAATTGGTTTTTGGAGCAGGTAAGGAGCTGGATTGGGGGTTTGCCCCCTGCCCACACTCTGCGCTCTGGCTTTGTAACTCTGATAAAGTAATTTAAACAAAGTGCTCTATGAATGCAGATCCTTTTATTTCTGTGTGGTTAATGGAGGAGCTGTAACTAGTTTGCTTGGCCAACAGTTATATATTTATTTTTATATTGGTTCTGTGAAGTAGTATGTTATTGGTGCATGTTACACAGAATTCAAATTTTAATGGGGAGATTTATGTATGTGTATCTGGTGATGTGAGGGTAAGCCTAATTTAGAAGATGCCATTGGTGACAGTGCATGTCACTGATTGCATTCAGTCAGGCCTTAAATGCCAGTCTTTGTTCAGCGCTGACACTCCGACCTCTCAACCAGATGATTTTGAGTTTGGACTTGACCACATAATCGGTAAGGCCACATTTGGAGTACTGTGTACAGTTCTGGTCGCCTCATTTTAGGAAGGATGTGGAAGCTTTGGAAAAGGTGCAAAGGAGATTTACCAGGATGTTGCCTGGAATGGAGAGTAGGTCTTACGAGGAAAGGTTGAGGGTGCTAGGCCTTTTCTCATTAGAACGGAGAAGGATGAGGGGCGACTTGATAGAGGTTTATAAGATGATCAGGGGGATAGATAGAGTAGACAGTCAGAGACTTTTTCCCCGGGTGGAACAAACCATTACAAGGGGACATAAATTTAAGGTGAAAGGTGGAAGATATAGGAGGGATGTCAGAGGTAGGTTCTTTACCCAGAGTAGTGGGAGAGCATGGAATGCACTGCCTGTGGAAGTAGTTGAGTCGGAAACATTAGGGACCTTCAAGCAGCTATTGGATAGGTACATGGATTACGGTAAAATGATATCTGTAGATTTATTTGTTCTTAAGGGCAGCACGGTAGCATTGTGGATAGCACAATTGCTTCACAGCTCCAGGGTCCCAGGTTCGATTCCGGCTTGGGTCACTGTCTGCGCGGAGTCTGCACATCCTCCCCGTGTCTGCGTGGGTTTCCTCCGGGTGCTCCGGTTTCCTCCCACAGTCCAAAGATGTGCAGGTTAGGTGGATTGGCCATGATAAATTGCCCTTAGTGTCCAAAATTGCCCTTGGTGTTGGGTGGAGGTGTTGAGTTTGGGTAGGGTGCTCTTTACAAGAGCCGGTGCAGACTCAAAGGGCCGAATGGCCTCCTTCTGCACTGTAAATTCAATGATAATCTATGATTAATCTAGGACAAAGGTTCGGCACAACATCGTGGGCCGAAGGGCCTGTTCTGTGCTGTATTTTCTATGTTCTATGTTCTAATCGGGATCGGCACTTCCAGTACTGAAGTAGTGCTGGATTGTCAGAGGTGCCATATTTCAGATGAGATCTCAAAACCAAAGCCCTGTTTTTGACATATAAAAGATATAAAAGATCCCAAGGCACTATTAGAAGATAGGCGGGGGAGTTCTCCTGCGCCTGGTTTGGGCGGCCCAGTGGTTAGCACTGCTGCCTTACAGCTCCACGGACCCGGGTTTAATTCCCACCTTGGGAGTTTGCACTTCCTCCCCATGTCTGTGTGGGTTTCCTCCGGGTGCTTCGGTTTCCTCCTATAATCCCAAAATGTGCAGGTTAGGTGGATTGGTCATGCAAAATTGTTCCTGAGGTTGAGGTCACAGGGTGGGGGATTAGGCCTAGGTAGGGTGGTCTTTCAAAGGGTCAGTGCAGACTCGATGGGCCAAATGTCTTTTCTGTACTATAGGGATTCTATGATTCTATGAATATTTATCCCTGAACCGACATCAGTAAAATCTAATTTCTGGTCATTATCAGGTTTCTTTGCATTTATATGGCCACGACAGTTCACTTTTTGGTCAATGGTAATCTCTAGGATGTTTGATTCTCTCGTATTGGCGATGGTCATTGCCTGGCACTGGCGGGTCGTGAAATGTTAGTTGCCACTTGTCAGCCCAAGCTTGGATATTGTTGCATTTGGACTTGGACTGCTTTAGTATCTGAGGAGTCGCAGATGGTGCTGAACATTGTGCAATCATCAGCGAACATCCCGACTTCGGAGCTTATGATGAAAGGCATGTCTTTGGCGGTTCAGCAGAATGTGGTTGGGACTAGGACACCACCCTAAGGAACACCCGCAGTAATGTCCAGGAGCTGAAATGATTGACTTCCAATTCAATCAATTGAGCCGAATAAGGGCAGTGGTAACATTTTGTTTTGGGATTGGATTTCAGTTTGGTGCTCATTTTTAAGGGGAACTATTGGTGTTTTATCGTAGAACTGTGCAGTGAAGCTATTTGTAAAATTTTGACTAATGATTGAAACTAAACTTAATGGGCAGCACAGTGGTGCAGTGGTTAGCACTGCTGCCTCACGGCGCAGAGGACCCGGGTTCAATCCCGGCCCCGGGTCACTGTCCATGTGGAGTTTGCACATTCTCCCCGTGTCTGCATGGGTCTCACTCCCACAACCCAAAAGATTTGCAGGGTAGGTGGATTGGCCACGCTCAATTGCCCCTTGATTGGAAAAATTAAAGAAAAAGAAACTAAACTTCATTATTGTTCGTCCTGATGAATAGGTGTTGATCAAAGTACCAATACAATCTACGATGCACAATGGCCGCCTACTGCTAATTCCAGGGCACCACAGGGAGATCGGGACAGGTATGAAGATGAGTAGAAATCAATAGCACTTGGTTCGGACTGGGATACATCCACATCTAATTTTCACTTATAATTATAATTATTATTATAATAATAATAATCTTTAACATTGCAATGAAGTTACTGTGAAAAGCCCCTAGTCGCCACATTCCGGCGCCTGTTCAGGTATACAGAGGGAGAATTCAGAATATCCAAGTTACCTAACAGCACATCTTTTGGGACTTGTGGAAGGAAACTGGAGCACCCGGAGGGAACCCGCGCAGACACGGGGAGAACGTGTAGACAGTGATCCAAGCCGGGAATCAAACCCGGGACCCTGCCGCTCTGAAGCCATTGTGCTAACCACGATGCGACCGTGTTAGCACGTACATTCGACACAACTACAATTCCTTGCAAATGAATGGGTTTGAATTGTGTCCATACAACCTTTTTTGGGCCAGCCAATTGCAGAGGTTCAATGCAAAGATTTTTTTTAACTCGGATTTGTTCCGCAATTCTGCCCCAAGGTTGATAAACCAGCACAAAAAACCCCAGAAAATAATTGATGAAAGTCTTACTTCTAGAAAAGCCCACTGCAATATCCCCAGCGTCCAGTCATAGCAACAGAAGACAAGTGCGAGTTTACCCGCCAAGAAGATAAATTCCATATTTCATGCTATTACCTTTTATTAAATGTACCATATTCCGGAGATATTCAGGTGGCATGCAGAGTGCCCTGTAGAATGTGATGTTGACTGTGTTTAAGTGACTGCCTTAATGAGTTATGTCTCTCTGTTCTGATATTGTAATTCTGCCTGAGGCACCGCTAATATTGAAAAGGAAGTTTATTTAAGGTAGTTCGACTGATGCAGCTTCAAATCACTTTCAATCTTCTTCATTCTTTTTAAGACTGAAGACATAATGAGGTCTCTGAAAGGGACATTATGATAGTAAATTGAGATTTGTTTGCGCTTTACATCCTGAGGTGAAATTGAAAATGTTATACAATTTGCCCCTTGGCCCACACAACAGTATATCTATTCTCAAAGCCAACATTCACAGCAAACTTTAGGTAAGAGGATATATTTTGATACTCTCATGTCTTATAAATGAGCATTAAAGCTCACTTTGAAAGTGCTGTGTACATTATCTGTACCTTATTGCCTGACAACCACTCCAGTCTAGTGCTATACAGGAGGTGCAGATTTCGTAATAAGGTGTGGGACATTATCATTGCTAGTTGGTGCTTGTCTTTATAATTGTCTGGCTGGGCTGCATGCCCTCAGGTAGGTTTCATTCCATCTGATGAACTATAATCTTAATGACCAGAGGAATATGCTGATTATAAGTCTACTTTCTTAAACCGTAGCCCTGAGTGGGTTAAAACATCACAGAAAGTAACTTTGCAATTTGACTGTATTCTAATCACTGGTAGCCTGTCAATTGAAGTGTTTGAATAGCAATGGATGGGTTTTATTTTGAAGAAAATAGTCATTTGATGGTACTGTATTGTTGAAAAAAAGACACATTACCAAAGCTTTTGGTTTTGCACTCATCAGAACAGCAAGATAAACCAATAGTAAAGGGAAACAACAATTTATACTACTTGAAAAGAGAGCACTTATTGGTCAGCAAGAGGAATCTGATTGCTGGAAGCATTGTCATGGAGAATGCAGCAGAGAACAGTTAACTGTTAACTGTCAAGCTTTTGTTTCAAATTAAAACCAGGCAGGTCAACTTTGATCAAGACATTGACATGGGAAATGGGCCAGAGAATGGCTGTCGCCCAAGCTTTTGTTTAGTTGGAAAAGATATGTGGGCATGTTCTTTCCGTCAGCAAGGACAGGGCCCAGTATGTGAATATATATATATAATTAGGTTCTAGCATATGTAAGTGAGCCAGACTGATAATCCTAAATTGGTTTTCAGTGTAATTCTGAGCACAATAAAGCTTGTTTAGCAAGAATTGTCCAATCACGGAATCACATATAATATGGGACACGGTTTTGAGTTTTGCAAGCACAAGCTGGCTGGGGACAAAAAAAAAAGTTTAATGATGATGTTTCATACACAAGAGAGATTCTTCAAATATTGTTTGCTATTATAAGAAAACAAAGCAATTTTGGCTCCCACCAGCTAACCAGGCCAATGATGTCTCAACTAAAAACCATGATCAAGTTATCATGAATATTAATAAAATGTTTATTAAAAAAAAAGTTATCATGAATATTGTGCCCTCTGTATTTGAAAGAACTCCGGTTCAGTCATTGGCTGAAGCTGTAGAGGCCTAATTTTAGTCCAGCCTACCTGACAAGAGGTGCACATGCGGTTAAAATAATGGTAGAGTACTTAGTGCTGCATTCCTGACATGTTCCTGCTCACCTGCAATTGAACCAGTTTTGAGAGTTGGTTGAGATGACTGACATGAAAAAGCAGTAACCTCACAACCTTTTGACTCGAAGGCAAGACAGCTACAGACTGAGTCATAGCTGAACACTTGACAAACAAATGTACTCACGCCAGACTCAAGTAGACCTACCCAAATGCGAGTGATTCTATTCTCTACACCAGCAATTGTACAATATTTCTGCCTGAGATTGCCAATTCATTACATTTCTGTCCTGTGGGCCCCAAACCCATTTGAAATTGGGTTGATTCTGGCCTAGTTCATTTTATAATCCTTCCAAGTTTAATTCAAATTTTCGGCACGTATTGTACCAGGAACCACAATAAACATACAGAGGGTGTATTATTTCTTAACTTCATCAACAACAACTTGTATACTTATACGGCATTTTGAACATAATAACATGTGAGGGCACAAAGAGGCTGCAAGAGTTATAGACAGTTTAAGTGAGTAGGCAACTAAGTGGCAGATGGAGTATAATGTGTCTATTCAATTCTTTCATAACAATATTTAGCTCAGTGAGCTAGACAGCTGGTTTGTAATGCAGAACAAGGCCAGCAGCGTGGGTTCAATTCCCGTACCAGCTTACCTGAACAGGTGCCAGAATATGGCGACTCAGTGGCTTTTCACAGTAACTTCATACTTGTGACAATAAAAGGTTATTATGAAAAGAAAAGCAGACTATTTATTAAGAGATGAGAAACTTGTAAATGTGAATATTCAGAGGAACTTGGATGTACTCATACAAGGAGCACAGAGAATTGGCATTCAGGTACAGCAAGCAATTAGGAAGGCAAATGTGTTGACCTTAATTGCAAGGTGATTGGAGTACAAGAATAAAAAGAGTCTTGCTACAATTGTACAAGGCTTTAGTGAGACCAGGCCTGGCATACTCTGTACAGTTTTATTTTCCATGTTTAAAGAACGATGTACTTGCATTGGAGGTGGTACAGCGAATGTTCACTCAATCGGTCCGTGGGACGAGAGGCTGAGCAAATTGGGCCGCCTAGTGTAAAAGAATGAGAGGTGATCTCATTGGACAAAACAGGATTCTACAGGAGACATTGTGAGGGTGTTTCCCCTATCTGGGGAATCTAGAACATGGAGGCACAGACTCAGGACAAGGGGCTGAATCTGAGTTGACGACTGTGGTAGTCTGTGTAGAGGTATTACGGTACCTGGTAATGCTGGAACACCATTGGTAGATATTGTATGTTTCCTATTGGTCAAGCTGTATGGTAGCTCCGCCCTGCAAGGTGGGTTATAAGAGCCCGTGCTGCCCCAGCAGCCTTCATTCTGTACCTGAGCTGCTGGGAGAAACATCTAGCTTATTAAAGCTTTCAGTTGGACTACAACCTCGCTTTAGTGGTCATTGATCATGCATCAACGACCTCTCACATGTTGGCGTCTTGACCCCCTCTCTCATGTCAATGTCTTGACCCGCTTGTGGTTCTGATCTGACCCTGTCAGGCATCAGGTTCGACTGGGCAAGAAATTTTATTTCACGAGGTATTTTACGGAGAATTGGTCGTCTGGAACTAATGTGATAATGTGCTTACGTAATATTCAACCTTCGACTTGTTTTTGGTAGGAAATCGGCCCTGTCTGGTGGATTATGCTCCTGTAGATCCACTGGGCACCATCTACAAGATTTCAGACATACACTTTGCCACCTGGTACAAAGAGCCTGGATGGTCAAGATCGAACGGGGCGATGCCCTTGCAGGTCTTGGTTGTGGCGTACCTTCACACCGATGTCAGTGGAGACCATGCAGAGGCGGGTCTGAAGTCTCTGTCCCATCTGCATCTCAGCCGGGGTCACCCCAGTCATGGCGTTCGGGGTGGTCCGGTAACAAAACAGGAAGCAGGCCAGCAATTGCCCATTGACCCTGAAGACTGTTTTCGTAATCTGCGTTTGAACATCTGGATTGCCCTCTCCATTAGCCCATTAGAAGCTCGGTGGTACGGGACAGTCTGAATGTGTTGTACCATATTGGCCTTTCAGAAACTCTGAGAACTCTTTGCTCGTAAAAGGTGTGCCATTGTCTGTGAATGACACCTCGAAAATGCCATGGGTACAAAAAGACAAACGCAGATTTTTGATCGCAGCCCTGGAGGTAGGTGCCTCCATCGAATGGGCATCAATTAAGAGGAGGAACATTGACCCCTGAAATGGTCCGGCAAAATTGGCATGCAGCTTTGCCCACAGTCGCCCTGGCCATTCCCAAGGGTGTTGGGGCGCGGGTGGCGGGAGCTTCTGGTGCTCCTGACAGACAGAACATTGTTCGGCCAATCGTTCAATGTCAGCATCTAGACCAACCACTGTAGCTGCGTGCTAACATTTTTCATTTTCGACAACTCCGGATGTCCGTTGTGGAGGTCTTGCAGGATCAAACTGTCTCCCTTTCTGGGACAACGATAAGTGTACTCCAAAGCAGGACACCATCCTCCACAATAAATTCGGACAGCTTGGATGGGTAAGCCTGTAATTCACCTGGGAGCTGGCGACGCTGTCCACCATAGAGCATGAGATGCCGAACCGGGATTGTCTGGGTCCAATGCTGTACGGCTTGGCCAAATCATAGTGAGTCAACGACCCGGAAGACAAAAGCTGTTTCTTCACTTGTTTGAAAGCCGTTTCTCGCGGCCTGCACCACGCCCACCCTTGGTCTTTCTTCAAAAGTCAATGCAGGGGGGCCAGCATTGTTGCAAAATTCAGGATGAATTTTCCATAATAGTTCACTAATCCAAAAAATGATTGAAGCTCCATGGCGCTCGTAGGAGCAGGGTCTTGCTGGATGGCACGCACCTTCTCTGTGACCGGGTGTAAGCCCTCACATTCCACCCGATGCCGCAAATACACCACCTCTTTGGCATGAAAAAAATAAATGCTGGCCTAACCAGTGACGCCAACATCCCGTAAATAAATTTTAAAAAACACACTTGGCCCTACACAGGTGGACACCAGACTCCGAAAAACACCAGAGAACTTCTGCCAGGCTGTCCAGGTGTTCCTGCATGTCGTCTAAATATACCGCGACATGCATTAACCCATGCAGGATGTTCTCCATTACCTTCTGGAATGTAACTTAGACAGACAACATGCCTAAAGGCAACCTGGTATACTCATACAAACCGTGGTGCGAGGTGCTCGTGACGTAACAGCAGGAGGCCGAGTCGAATTCGAGTTGCAAATATGCATGACTCATCAAGTTTAGTAAATGAAAGTCCGCCTGCTAATTTAGCGTAAATGTCCTCGATGCGGGGCATCGGGTAGCGGTCCACATGGGAAGCCGTATTTACCGTCAGTTTGTAATCCTCACATAACCGAACCATCTTGTGCGACTTTAATACTGGAACCACTGGCGCTGCCCAGTCTGAAAAGCGCACGGACCAGATGATCCGTAATTCTTCGAGTCGGTTAAACTCGGTCTCCATTTTTGCCAGCAATGCCTAAGGGACTGGGCAGGCCCTCGAAATATTTCGGCTGCACAGCTGCGTCAACATAGATTTTAGCTACAGCACCTTAATTTTCCCAAATCCGGGTTGAAAGACTTCAGGGTACTTTCTCACTACTTCACTTAGACCCCTGGATTCCATTTGGGAGATGTTTTGCCAATCACGGTGCAGGTGGCTTAACCAGTCACAGCCCAGCAACCTAGAGCCATTCTTCCCTTCACTACAATTAGCGGGAGGCGCACTGACTGCCGTCCACAATCCACCGGGCCATGGTGGTTCCCGCAAAGTCCAGCGGCTTGCCGGTATAAGTGGCCAATCGGGCCTCAGTGTCCCTCAAATCCAAATGTTGCACTCCTTCCTTAATGAGGTCAAAGGTCTGCCTCCCTACAAGGGAAACTGCAGCGCCAATATCAAGCTCCATAGCCAATAGGTGGCTGTTTACTTGCACTGAAATCTTGATGGCCGCAACCCAGGTGTTGCCAGACAATTGAGCTGCACGCAATCTTCCTCATCTTGTTCATCCAGATGGAAAGTATGGGCCTCAGGCAGACGTCTACCTCTACTGAGGTGTCGGGACCTCTGACCGACCTGTGACTTGCGCTCACATTGGGGCCTATGGCCACATGTCCCCACAATGGTCTGGCTCTCCCTTTGAAGATTCTGGGGAGGTATCCCATCGGGACGTCTCGGTCTTCGACCAACAGACTGGGCCTGCATGGTGCTCGGCCCAGTGATCATTGGGAGGGAGCACGCCCTAAGGCAGTGTTTTTCAAACTTTTTTTCCGGGGACCCATTTTTACCAACCGGCCAACCTTCGGGACCCAACCCGGCCGACCTTTGCGACCCATGCCGGCCGTCCTTTGCGACCCACGCCAGCTGACCTTTGCGGCCTACGCTGGCTGACCTACGCGATGCACCATTTTCTCTTACCTTGTTTGCTGCTGACAAAAATGGAGGAAATGGTTTTGGGTCCCTTTGGCCCTCGTACACGCTCCTCCAATGGAACCTGTTGGATGAAGGCGAAGCTTTCCGGTGTCGGAAAGTATGGCGTCTCCATCTGTCCAAAGTTCCACATTTTTTTCCTGTAAAATTTTATCAAATGAAACCCCCCCGAACTTGTAAAAAAAATAAAAATAAAGTGAATAAAATAAATGAAAAAAATAAAAATTAAATGAATAAAATAAATGAATAAAATGACTAAAACCCCCCCAAACTTGTAAAACAAGAAGCTGCGACCGTTTAAAAAAAAAAGCAGCCGCACTGCGCATGCGTGTCTGATCATTGGCGCGCATGCGCATATTTTTGCACATGCCGCCGATGATCTGGCATGCATGCGCAGTGCGGCCGCAATTTTTTTACATGTTCGCGGCCATTTTGAAGGCCGCTTGCTGCCGGCGTTATTAACAGCCGGCTGCTGCGGCTGTTGCATGCAGATTTGCGCGATCGGGAACACCGCGACGGATGGCTCTGCGACCCTCCCAACACCCACCCGTGACCCACCCGCGGGTCGCGCCTCCGAGTTTGACAATGCCTGCCCTAAGGTGATCAATTCCATCCCCTGGATTTCCTGCATCCCTTGCCTGGCGCTTGATAGGGACATTTTCACAGCTTGCTGTGGGTTTAAGGACGGTTTGGGCAAGAATTTATTTGAATGGCCACATTACTGATGCCGCATACTAAGCGGTCGCGCAGCATTTCCGACAGGAATGTACCATATTAGCAGAATTCAGCAACTTTCACAATCTCGGTGACGGACTCACCCGGGGTCCTTTCCGCTGTACTAAAGCGATACCTTTACACAATTACAGATGGTGTTGGGTTGAACTGTTGGCACACTAGCATTACTAGTTGCTCAGAAGTATGAGAGTAAGGTCCCGGAGAATAGGTGAGATTCTGTATCACATTGTAAGTATGTGTGCCACAGGCAGTTAACAAAATGACTGTCTGGCTATCATTCTCCGTGATACTTTTGGCCCTGAAAAAGTAGCGCATTTTTTCCATGTACGGAATCCACATTGGCGTCAAACACATCTAACCTTCCGAACAGTGGCAGGGTAAATGAAAAGAATCCAGCCCGTATCCAGCAGAGTTAATGAGGTGGCTTAACTGACAGAGTTGCAACGTCGACAGAAAGCCAGCTGAACCTTTGGCGCTAGTTTAGTAGACCACAAAGGAAGTCCACACTGAGTTGTAGAAAGAAATGAAGGATACAGTCTAAATACAGCAGGATTTAGACTGTCTGGAGACTTGGGCGGAGAGATGGCAGATGGAGTTTAATCCGGACAAATGTGAGGTAATGCATTTTGGAAGGGCTAATGCAGGTAGGGAATATACAGTGAATGGTAGAACCCTCAAGAGTATTGAAAGTCAAAGAGATCTAGGAGTACAGGTCCACAGGTCATTGAAAGGGGCAACACAGGTGGAGAAGGTAGTCAAGAAGGCATACGGCATGCTTGCCTTCATTGGACGGGGCATTGAGTATAAGAATTGGCAAGTCATGTTGCAGCTGTATAGAACCTTAGTTAGGCCACACTTGGAGTATAGTGTTCAATTCTGGTCGCCACACTACCAGAAGGATGTGGAGGCTTTAGAGAGGGTGCAGAAGAGATTTACCAGAATGTTGCCTGGTATGGAGGGCATAAGCTATGAGGAGCGATTGAATAAACTCGGTTTGTTCTCTCTGGAACGAAGGAGGTTCAGGGGCGACCTGATAGAGGTCTACAAAATTATGAGGGGCATAGACAGAGTGGATAGTCAGAGGCTTTTCCCCAGGGTAGAGGGGTCAATTACTAGGGGGCATAGGTTTAAGGTGAGAGGGGCAAGGTTTAGAGTAGATGTACGAGGCAAGTTTTTTACGCAGAGGGTAGTGGGTGCCTGGAACTCGCTACCGGAGGAGGTAGTGGAAGCAGGGACGATAGGGACATTTAAGGGGCATCTTGACAAATATATGAATAGGATGGGAATAGAAGGATACGGACCCAGGAAGTGTAGAAGATTGTAGTTTAGTCGGGCAGTATGGTCGGCGCGGGCTTGGAGGGCCGAAGGGCCTGTTCCTGTGCTGTACATTTCTTTGTTCTTTGTTCTTTGTTCTTTATTAAAATGACCATTATTTACATGGCACGAAAACTCCCAGTCAGGTGTCTCCGTTTCTGTCGGTACCCAAACTGGCTGACTTTATACCGAGGTCTAGCTGTACATGATTTATGGTTCCTTGCCCCCTTTAAGAGGGGGGAGATCGTATTCAGCGAAGCTCATGTGGAGTTTAATCATTGCCACTTCGTAGTCCCATGCGGGTTATGACAAACATGTTGCTTGACCAGGAGCCAATGTAGGGCAGCAAGCACAGGGGTGATAAGGGGCTTAGAGCGAGTTAAGACACAGACAGCAGTGTTTTGGTTGACCTCAAGTTTACAGAGAGCAGAATGTGGGAAACCAGCCAGGACTGCATTAGTGTAGTCAAGTCTAGAGGCAATGAAGACAGGAATGAATGTTTCAGCAGCCAATGAGCTGAGGCAGGGTGAAGTTACGGAGAAGGAAATAGGCCTGGCTTTGACCCACAATAAGTTCACAATTACAATTCAGGGTAAACATTCTACAAAGAAGAGTTACTAAGGTTCATTTTGTGAGTGGGTTTTGGCACAAGGATTGTGAGAAAGAAAATATCCCCCACATTTCCTTTCCATTCCACCTTTCTACTCCAGCCAATTCTTTACACATATAAATCAAACACAGACCAGGAAGTATTTGACAGGAAAACGTATCAAAATTACACATTAGAAAATTACCTAATTCATGTCATTTTATCTGGATTTCATCACCTGGTTGCCTTATTAACAATGGTAGAAGCAAAAAGCAATGGAGAAGAAAAGATACATTTCTAAACTAATAGGAAGGTATGGCCGAAGAAAACAGAAATTAATTTGTTCTGGCATTGAACCATTGGCTTGACTCATCAAAAGTACAAATTCAGCTGAATAACCACATGTTTCTTTAATAACATTAATTACGGATATCATCTATTACGTGAAATGGACTATAAATGTTATAAATAGAAGAGATGCCACCATTAGCAAGAACACACTTAGTCTACTGAAAGTTAGGGTCACTGATTCAGAGCTGCATTGATGAAGTATGTTGTAGCGTGTGCCTGCCAGGAATGCAACTGGGCACCAATCCACAGATCATTTGAAGCCGATCTTCAAGGATTTTGAAGTAATTATTCAAGATGTTAATCCCATGATTACTCAGCATAGCGCACGTGTTTTAAATATCGCCCTAAATTGATTGGCACTATTAAAATTTTACTGAAATCTGATTGCAAGAATTCATTTCATTTGAACAATTTATTTTTGTGGCATTTGTTCAAAACTTCTATATTACCACGGATGCCAATGAGCAGTTAAAATAACATTGCTGATGTCGTTTGGAAGAACCCCAGGATGATGAAGCAATTTCTAAAAATATTGAGCTGGATTCTGAAATGGAATTTTCTGTGTTGTACTTCAATAATGGATACTATTTCCATTTAACACTTGCCTTGCTGAGCGGCAGGAATCAGAGGGTGGTGGTCGAGGGGTGCTTTCCTGACTGGAAGCCTGAATCCAGTGGGGTCCCACAGGGATCTGTGCTGGAGCCCTTGCTGTTTGCGGTTCATATAAACTATTCAGACCTGAGTGTAGGAGGGTCGATCAGTAAGTTTACGGATGATACGAAAATTGGTGGGGTGGTAAATAGCGAGGAGGATAGCCTTAGATTACAGGAGGATATAGACAGGTTGGTCAAATGGGCTGATAATGGAATTCAATCCAGATAAGTCATGGACTTGTGTAGGAGAAACAAGACAAGGGAAGGCATGATAAACGGCAAGATCCTGGGAAGCACTGAGGATCAGAGGGACCTTGGTGTGCATGTACACCAGTCCCTTAAGGTAGCAGAGCAGGTGGATACCGTTGTTCAGAAGGTATACTTGCCTTTATTAGCTGAGGCATAGAGATTAAGAGCAGGGAGATCATGTTGGAACTGTAAAAAATGTTGGTTAGGTCACAGTTGTGTGCAGTTCTGGAATCCCCATTATAAGAGGGATATAGCAGCACTGGAAAGGGTGCAGAGGAGATTTACCAACATTTTGCCTGGGCTGGAGAGTTTTGGTTATGAAGAGCAACTGGATAGGCTTAGGTTGTTTTCACGGAGCAGAGGAGACTGAGGAGGGACATGATTGAGATGTATAAAATTATGAGGGGCATAGATAGAGTAGGCATTTCCCCTTGATGGAGGGATCAATGACCAGGGGGCATAGATTTAAGGTAGAGGGCAGGAAGTTTAGAGGGGATGTGAGGAAAAACTTTTTTCACCCAGAGGGTGGTGGGAATCTGGAACTTTACCTGAAAGGGTGGTGGAGGCAGAGACCCATATAACATATGAGGAGTATTTAGATGTGCAGTTATGATGCCAAGGCATACAAGGCTATGGGCCAAGTGCTGGAAAATGGGATGAGAATAATTTTTGACCAATAAAGCCGTGATGGACTGAAGGGCCTTTTCTGTGATGTAGACTTCTATGGCTCTAAGATAACACAAAATTAAATAGCAACGGTGATAAACAGAGCTCTTCTACTTCTCTTATTCACCTTTCCTTTATCTCTGCCTGTTAGGTTGGCTCTTTGATTAATCTTAGTGAGGTGGATGGTGCTGTATTGTGGACATTTTTGGAGCTATTGCTGCACTTTACCTTTTCATAGTATTTGCAACTAGCCAGATATAGGCTGCAGACTAGAATATGCACTGTGACCTGCTCCCAGGCTAGTATTGCTGTTAAGTGACTCTGCAAAATTGGTACCCGTTATGTCTTACTCTGACTTTTCCTCCCTCTCTTGCAGGAGGACCCAGCCCTCCCAACAGACCAATGGCTGAGATCAGGAACCCACTGGATTGGAGGATCAACCGTAATCCTATTAGGCTTGGTTGGCTGCATGACAAACTGCTCCACTATGCCTCATGGCAAACCTGCTAATGTTTGACAGTCAATATGTCTGATAAATCCATCTGAAGACAACCTTGAGAAATGTAGAAAAGGATAATCCCTTCCCCCACCCCATTATCTGTTTGCTGGCCCTCTCCCCGGAATAAAAATGGTTAAGTAAGAAAGGTCTTGCCGTCCATTGAAAGGACAAGCATGAATTACATTGTAGACAGGGATCTGGAATCAGGTGAGTTGTTTACCAGGCTGTAAGAAGTGAATTAAGGATCTGAAAGGTGAGGCATTGCAAATGGAGTGAAATTTGTCATGGGCTCTCCGTCAGGGTGGCACGGTGCCACAGTGGTTAGCACTGCTGCCTCACAGCATCAGGGTTCGATTCTGGCCTTGGGTAACTGTCTGTGTGGAGTTTGCACTTTCTCCCCGTGTCTGCGTGGGTTTCCTCTGGGTGCTCTGGTTTCCTCCCACAGCTCAAAGATGTGCAGGTCAGGCGGATCGGCTGTGCTAAATTGTTCCTTGGTGTCCAAAGGTGTGCACGTTAGGTGAGGATACGGGGATAGGACAGGGAAGTGGGACTCGTTAGGGTGCTCTTTCGGAGGGGCGGTGCAGACTTGATGGGCCAAATGACCTCTTTCTGCACTGTAGGAATTCTATGTCACGACTGTGGCAGAACCGCGTATAGAAATGGCAGAGATTTGATTGTGCCGCCACTTCAAGGAGATTTTTCAGTTCTCCGTAAGGGATGAAACTTCTGTCTACCCCTTAAAAGACAAGGTACACAACCCGATGACCAAAATATTCCTAAACCTGGAGTTCCTGCTTTTGAATCTAGACGCAGACCCAGTTTTGCAAGGTTGCTCAGTTTACCCAACGAGGTATAAAAATAAGAACAATAGGAGCAGGAATAAACCATTCGGCCCATCCAATACAATCATAGTTGATCTCCGGTTTCACCTTCAATTTCCCTTCCGTTCCACATATCCCTTGATTCCGAGTCACCAAACGTCTGTCTATCCCAGTCTTAAATATATTCAATGATGGAGCATCCACAGCCCTCTTGGGTGGAGAATTCCAAAGGTTCACAACCCTTTGAATGAAAAAATGACTCCTCATCTCATGCCTTAATGATCGACCTCTCATCCTGAGACTGTGTGCCCTCTTGTTTTAGGCAGCAGAAAAGAACGCTCAGTGTCTATGCCTCTTCAGAATCCTGTATGTTTCAATAATAATAATAATAATCGCTTATTGTCACAAGTAGGCTTCAATTAAGTTACTGTGAAAATCCCCCAGTCGCTACATTCCGGCACCTCTTCGGGGAGGCCGGGACGGAAATTGAACCCGCGCTGCTGGCATTGTTCTGCATTACAAGCCAGCTGTTTAGTCCACTGTGCTAAACCAGCCCCTAAAGATCACCTTACATTTTTCTAAATGCCGGAGAGTTTAGGGACAATGGTCACGGCCTTTAGGACAGGGGACAACCTCTGTACTGCGTCCAATGCAAGTGTATTCGGCCTTTGATATAGAGATCAAGACTGCACACTCAGTACATTGATCCAGGACTGAGATATGAAGTTATTCAGAATTAACAACTGCATCGATATTTCAGAGAATTTCCTGGCCATCAAACTTTGGGCTCTATTCCAACATTTGTAGTACATTTTCTCAAACACAGATTTGCAAGAGCAACGGGGTTTATGTTTTTATGGATGATAAACTCATGTCAGTTATTCTGCATGTAGGATTTTCAGACCTCAACCCCAAAGCAAATGCTGATTTTCTCGACCTTCCTGTGACATTTACCCTTAACCAGGCTCCTGCTGAGTCGAACACTTGCTGTGCTCTGAGTGAACAAGAAAATACTTGTTCCGTTTAATTTTTTTCCTCTGATTTGAAGGCTGCTGAGTGATGTCCACAGCCAGAACTGTTCAGAATAGAGCAGGGGGTGTTCTAGTGTCCTGGTAAATATTTCATTCAATGCTACCAAATCAGATTTTATTCTTGTTGCTGCTTGTGGGAACTTGTTGTGCGAAAATGAATCATAGTATCCCTACAGTGTAGAGAAGGAGACCATTTGGCCCATCGAGTCTGCACCGATCCTCCGAAAGAGCATCCCACTCAGGCCGACTACCCCGCCCTATCCCCATAACCCCACCTAACCTGCATATCTTTTTGGACACTAAGGCAATTTATCGTGGACAATCCACCTAACCTGCACATCTTTGGACGGTGGGAGGAAACTGGAGCACCCGGAGGAAACCCACGCAGACACGGGGAGAACGTGCAAACTCCACACAGTCACCCGCGGCTGGAATCGAACCCGGTTCCTAGCGCTGTGAAGCAGCAGCGCTAACCACTGTGCCACCGTGCCGCCATTTGCAGACCTATCCACAAGGGCTATTCTTGAAAAGTAAGCAATCAACTAATACAATTCTAGCTGAAATTTTAAAGCATACTTGCATTTATAATAATAATAATCACTTATAATCTATTGTCACAAGTTGGCTTCAATGAAGTTACTGTGAGAAGCCCCTAGTTACCACATTCCAGCGGCTGTTCAGGGTGGCCGGTACGGGAATTGAACCCGCGCTGCTGGCCTTGTGCTGAATTATAAGCCAGCTGTTTATCCCACTGTGCTAAACCAGCCCCTGTGAGTGTCCTCCTTGACTAGCAGACATCTCAAAATGCTTTACAGCCAATGATTTACTATTTGAAGTGTAGTCACTGTTGTGATATTGGAAACCCAGCGGCCAAAATGGGCAAAGTCAAGCCCCACAAATAATGTCATAATGACAAGGTGATCTTGTGTCTGTGATGTTGGTTGAGGGATATGTATAGCCAGGATACCAGGCATAAATCCGGTGCTCTTCTTTGAAATAGATCTGTGGGATATTTTACATCCACTTGAGAAAGGGGAGACAGGACTGTGGTTTAATGGGCTATCTGAAAGATGATACTACTGACAGTGCAGTGTTCCCTCAGTACTGCACTGGAGGATCAGCTGAAAATTTTGTCCTTAAGTCCTGGAGTGGGATTTGAACTCACAACCTTCCAGACTCAGAGGCAAAAGTGCTATGAAGTGAGTCACAGCTCCACCTTGCCATCTATCCCCATATACTTAAATTCCTTTTCTGTCCAAAAACCTATTGATTTCTGACTTGAATGTACACAATGACCGAGCATCAACAATCTTCAGGGCTCGAGAATTTCCAAGATCCACAAGCATTTGAATAATGTAACCTTCCTACCTCCCAGTCTGAACTGGCTAACCCCAGTTAACATTAGGTCATAGAATTCACAGTATCATAGAATTTACAGTGCAGAAGGAGGCCATTCAGCTTTTGCGTGTGCGCCGGCCCTTGGAAAGAGCACCCTACTTAAGCACACACCTCCGCACCATCCCCGTAACCCAGCAACCACAGCTAACCTTTTTGGACACTAAGGGGCAATTTAGCATGGCCAATCCACCTAACCTGCACGTCTTTGGACTGTGGGAGGAAACCAGAGCACCCGGAGGAAACCCACGCAGACACGGGGAGAACGTGCAGACTCCATACAGGCAGTGACCCAAGCCGGGAATCGAACCTGGGACTCTGGAACTGTGAAGCAACAGTGCTAACCACTGTGCTACCATGCCGCTTCGAGGTCAACACTCTTGAAGCGGAGGAAATTTCCTCCCAGCATCTATCACAAGTCCAGTAAGAATTTTATGCGTTTTAATCAGATCACCTTTTCTTTCGAAGATGATTTCTTCAGAGTTCTGAAAATGTTATACCAGGCTCAAAATATTAGCTCTGTTTCTGCCCCACAGATGTTGCTAGACCTGCTGAATTTTTCCAGAACCTTTTGTTTTTACTTCACAAACAATCCTACTGTTTAAGACTTTGCTGAGAAAGAATGAATGGTGAAAGTCTTTCCCCGAGGATGAAGAATGTAGTAAATGGAGAAGTCATGTTGATGCAATCGGTGGTTGTATTTCTTTTTTTTAAATTTAGAGTACCCAACTATTTTTTTTCAATTAAGGAGCAATTTAACGTGGCCAATCCACCTAACCTGCACATCTTTGGGTTGTGGGGTGAAACCCACGCAGACACGGGGAGAATGTGCAAACTCCACACGGACAGTGACCCAGGGCCGGGATTCAAACCCGGGTCCTCAACGCCGTAGGCAGTAGTGCTAGCCACTGGACCACATGTCGCCCCAGTGGTTGCATTTCTAAGCTTGGACTGAAGATTGATTGTCGTGACAGAGTGAAGAGAGCTTTATTCTGCATCTGTCCATGGATATACCTTAAAAAAACCTGAAAATGTTGGACATATTCAATAATTTCTGTAGAGAAATTGAAGGCAGTTGTTCGCTATTTCTTAAGATTTTAAAATTCATTTATGGGATGTGGGAACCGCTGGCTCGGGAAGGATTCGTTGCCCATCTCTAATTGCCATTGAGAAGGTGGTGATGAGCTGCCTTCTTGACCCATTGCAGTCCCTGTGGTGCACCCACTGTGCTGTGAGGGAGAGAGTTCCAGGGTTTTGACCCAGTGACAATGAAGGAACGGCATATACTACCTGTCGTGTTGGGTGCTCTGCTACACAGACGAACCATCACGGTTGCGGATGGTACAACTCTGTTTTATTACTAACAATAACAACATCTGTAAACTTGTAATTGTGGTTCGTTCATTACCCTTTAACCTGTGGACCCAGCCCTAACACTATCTTGGAGAGGCACTCAGCACATGGTGTATGTCTGAGTGGCTTCCTGTGAGCTCTGTGCCCGGAGCTGTCTCCTGCTGGAATGAGCGGGAACTGTGGTGTTCCCCGTTTTATAGTGCGTGTGCCCTTGCTTGTGATTGGCTGTGATGTTGCGTGTGTGTTGATTGGTCCGTTGATCTGTTCATCAGTGTGTACGTGTGTTTGCACCATGATGTTTATCTGAATATCATGACACTACCAAGTCTGGATGGTGAGTGAGTTGGCGGGGAACTTGCAGGCGGTGGTGTCTGCTGCCCTTGTCCTTCAAGGTGGCAGTAGTCATGGGTTTGGAAGTTGTTGCCGAAAGAGCCTTGGTGAGTTTCTGCAGTGCATCTTGTAGATGGTACACACGGCTGCCACTGTGTGTGAGTGGTGGAGGGAATGAATGTTTGTGGAAGGGGTGCCAATCAAGCTGGCTGCTTTGTCCGGGATGGTGTCGAGTTTCCTGAGTGTTGTTGGAGCTGCCTGATACAGGACTATGTGACACTAGACATTATTTTAAAAACCTGGAAAACTGTTCCACTTCATGTTGTTGATAGCTTTCTGCTTGATTGAAAGAAAATCACGAGAAGAATATAAAAGAGCAAATAGCAGAAAAATCACAACAAAATGCTTGCAAACGTCCCTTTCCACTGTAACGATCAAGCTATGAAATCTTTAAAACTATCTTGCCAACTGCATTTTCTGACAAGTAATAAGCTTCAGAGATTCTTAATGGCGAGTGTGAATAAAGTCCAGTTAGAAAACGCACATAAAATTGTACTATTATCCAAACAAATTCCAGAAATATTGTTTTGTTATCTTATATCTTCCAGTCTGCAAACAGTTAAAGAATGTGATCTGAGTCTAAGAATAGCAAAATAATCAAAGGGATACATACTTGCACAGACTGGGGAAAGGTCTGCAGACAGAGGCAAAACAAACGGCAAAATCCAGCGGATATTCAGGCCTCAGTCAAATATTTTGACGGACCCTGCTGTAAAAATAAGTTGACCACACAAAGTCACTCAAACAGTAAAAGGCCACTTAACAATGCATTCCAAAAGAAAGGTTGATTCAGTTCTTCCCTATAAGCCACACAATAACCTTTTAGAGCTAAGGGAGCCCTTTTGCTCTCAAGTTTAAGAATACACATTGAGATTAATAGATGGCTTCATTGTTCACATAAAGGACCTGGAATTCTGATAGTGCTGTTGGGCCATTGGAACTGAAGGGCTTTCACCCACCACTCCTAACGTAAATCACAGGGGAACCAATTTATCCTCGCAGAACTGAGCATCCTCTGTAAATATAGCCACAAACATTTCTGACATTCTGGAGGAGGGAGGGATGACGGTGGAGGGTTAGGAGTATAGCTCCTGCATGAGCCCTGAATGGCTGGGACAAGTGCGGCAGAAGGGTGTGGGCAGTGGAAAATGGGGAATGGGAGTGGGATGAAGGTGTGATGCCTGGGTAAAGACATTGAGAAGGGCCAGAGATAGGTCGCTGCAGCAGGGTATAAGAATTGCCAGTGCTGTACGGGGTTATGGCAGCAAGGACAATAGTCAGATCGAAAACATGGGCAACAAACCTCAGGGTGGCGTATCAGAATGATGTATGTTTTGCATCCAGAACGTTAGTGAAACATAAGAACATAAGAGATAGGAGTAGGAAAAGCCCATTTGGCCCCTCGTGCCTGTTCCACCCTTCATTAAGCCCATGGGCAGGATTCTCCGACCCCCCGCCGGGTTGAGGAATCGCCGGGGGTCAGCGTGAATCCCGCATCCGCCGGCTGCTAAATTCTCCGGCACCGGAGATTCGGCGGAGGGGCGCGCCGCGCCGGTCGGCGCCCCACCCCCTCGCCGATTCTCCGACCCGTGATGGGCCGAAGTCCCGCCCGTTCTATGCAGGTCCCGCCGGCGTAAATTAGAGTTGGTCCCTTACCGGTGGGACCTGCCGGCACGGGTGGGCTCGGGGGTCCTGGGGGGGGGGGGGGGGGGGGGGGCGCGGGGCGATCTGGCCCCGGGGGATACCCCCACGGTGGCCTGGCCCGCGATCGGGACCCACCGATCCGCGGGCGGGCCTGTGCCGTGGGGGCACTTTATTCCTACGCGCCGGCTGTCTAAGCCTCCGCGATGGCCGCCGCGTAGGTGAAACCTCCCTGTGCATGCGCGGGGATGACGTCAGCAGCCGCTGACGCTCCTGTGCATGCGCCGACCCGCGCCAGCCGGCGGTGTCCCTTCGGCCCCGGCTGGCGCGGCGCCAAAGGCCTTCCACACCGGCCGGCGGGGCGCCAACCACTCCGGGCCGGGCCTAGCCCCTGAAGGTGCAGAGGATTCCGCACCTCTGGGGCGGACCGACGCCGGAGTGGGTCACGCCACTCCGTCCCGCCGGGACCCCCCGCCCGCCGGGGGGTCCCGGCCACATGTCTCATCTCATTGTGCCCCTAAAGTTATTTTCCTGTCTTCCCTCATAACCCTTGAGTCCCTTGCCTGTTAATATTCAATGACCCAGTCTCCATTGCTCTCTGGAGTAAAAAATTCCAAACATTAACAACACTCCGAGAGGATAAATTCTTCCTCATCTTGGCCTTAACTGGGAGAGTCCTTATTTTGAAATGATTCCCCCTAGTTCTAGACTCCTGCAGGAAGGGATACATCCTCTCAGCATCTACCCTGTCAGGTCCCCTCAGAATCGTACATGTTCCGATAATATCACCTCCAGTACTACTAAACTCCCATGAGTAATAATAATAATAATCTTTATTAGTGTCACAAGTAGGCTGACATTAACACTGCAATGAAGTTACTGTGAAAAGCCCCTAGTCGCCACACTCCGGCATCTGTTCGGGTACACAGAGGGAGAATTCAGAATGTCCAAATTATCTAACAGCACGTCAACATAGAATATACATTGCAGAAGGAGGCCATTCAGCCCATCGAGTCTGCACCGACTTATGGGAGGAAACCGGAGCACCCGGAGGAAACCCACGCAGACACGGGGAGAACGTGCAGACTCCGCACAAACAATGTCCCAAGCCGGGAATCGAACCGGGGACCCTGGTGCTGTGAAGCAACAGTGCTAACTGCTGTGCTACCGTGCCGCCGAGTAAATGCCCAACCTGTTCAGCCTTTCTTTCTAAGACAACCCCTTCATCCCAAGCATCAACCTAGAGAACCTTCTTTGCTTCTAATGCAAGTGCAAGTGCTCCTTAAATAGGGAGACCAAATTTGTTGCGATAAATGTTGACAATAGACGCGTTTAGAATTTTTATAATTTCACATTATAGGCTTTGTGGAATGTCCACTTCAGAATGGTGACGGTTTTTCAGCTCTTCAATCGACACATTTGCATGAAGGCTCGGATTGACGGATCTTTCCAATGCTGAGCACTTCTACTCCTCGTGGCCCACAAAGAAACAGGAAAAAAAATAGGAACTTCCCCCTATTGGGCTTCTACAGGTTTCTATTTATGGCAAGTATGGACTCCCTCCGTGTTGTACATGCTTCGGATTCTGTGACCTTCTGAAGGTTGCTGTTCGTTCAAACAGGCTAGAAGACTTACTTGAGCAATGGAGGGGAAAGTCTGCGTCATGGTCACCAGCTGGCATCCTGACATCTTTGCCCACTGATAAAATATGCTCAAATCACTCAATGAGTTTAGTGAGGTAAGTAGGGGTTTGAAGCTTGTTTTGCTATGTAGCTACAATGAAAAGCATCTGGGCAAGCCAGCCAATTAGCAAGATTTTGCTGTATCGTTGTCTGCCTCTCTGTGCAATTTTGCCTGCGGCATTGTCAGTCGCTCCCGTCAGTTAGTTGCAACCAGACAGCCAGACATAAAGGTGTCAGCAGCGGGATCCAATAAGCTCTATTGAGGCTCAGCAATGTGATGTAGTGAAAACACTAAAAAAACCCAAAAAAACATACCAAAATAGTTGCAGAGTTTAACCAAATGTTTTTGGAAGTATGTCTTCAAGAGATTCCTTAAATTTATTTCCTTGTGGCTTTGCATCAATGTTTACTTGGTTCAAAATAGTATTACCAACACATTAAAATGATAGTGAATCACAATACGGTAACATTAGGGATTTCAATATCCCAGAACTAAAGTAAACAGAGGAGAGACGGGCAGAAGTATATCGCAAGGTAATCAGTTCTTGCCTCTTAATACTCCATCAGAATGGTAAGTATCCTGGTTGCAGGGTCGAAACCCATGGGGATGACCCAATTGATCTCCCCATGGGGCAGAGGCCCATCAGCTGGGGCTCATAGAATCAATCCTTAAAAGCCAGCCCAGATTGGGACTGGCACAATTGGTAGTCATGGTTGGGACCTATGTTTTGGTATGCCAACCGCATTACAGTTTTTTCCTTTGGCCGAAAATAAACTTCCAATTTGATTCATGTTCTCGGGTCTCCTGCGCTTCTATACTGGCGACAAGGAAAAAACCTACTGCTGCAATTTTGGGCTTCGGGACCACACTTGAATTCCCCAGAGCAAGAGCAAGGCCAGCGAGATTTTTAAAATGCTGCTTTTTGGAAGACTAGAGGCCTTTGATGCAGGAGTGGAAGATTGGGCCCAGTATACCGAACATGTGCAATATTTTTTCCAGGTGAATGGTAATGTAGGAGACGACCGGCAAAAGGTACTTCCCCTGGCTGCCTGCGGAGCCCCAACTTTCAGTGTGATCAAAAGCCTTACCTACCCAGCAGTCCCAGATTCGAAGACCTTTAATGATCTCATACAGCTTGTCACAAACCATTACGACCCTAAACCATCAGTGATTGTGCAGAGATATCGGTTCAACACAGCTAGGTTAACCCCCGGGGGAATCGGTCATGGAATTTCTGATGTACCTTCACAAGGTGGCTGAGCATTGTGACTAGGGACCATCCCTCCTGGAGATGTTGTGAGACCGCCTCGTCTGCGGCATTAATAACCTGGCGCCCCAACAGAAACTGGAGACTAAACCAGCCTTGGATCTACAAAGGGCCATAGAACTATCCCTCTCACTTGAAAATACAGTAAAGAGGGTCCAGAAACTCCAGAGCTCCATGGACTACAATGTACATGGCGCCGGTCACCCCTCATATTCTGTTGAATAACGCCCCCCAAGAGCAGGATCCATGGGAACAAATCTCCACCTGAGCAGTGTCGTGGTCAGACTCGTTGGCTAAGAACTACCACAGCCCAATGAGACCACCCCTGAGGACAAGGAAGAGGACACACAACAGTGCTGTGCTTGTGGTCGCAGGAACTGTGGTGGCCAGGGGCACCAGAAAACCGTGAACGTGTCGCCCTGGTTGGGTAAAATAAGCACCCCGAACCAGGGCTCTACATATTGTCCAGCCCGATGAGAATCATTGCATGTATTACGGTACCTAAAGTAGCTCCAATTAAGATAACCCTCCAAGTGACTGGCCACCCCTTGGATATAGAAATAGATGCAACGCAGTGCAAAACTTTAAGTGCCTGCGGAGCGACTGATGAGTCGAATGCTCCAGACCTTTATAGTTTGATATTTCCTAACCTTCGAGGGAAGGTGGAAAGGAAACAAGATCTCAAGAAGAGGTATCATGATGCCTGGACGCAGGACAGGAGGTTCAAACCACGGGATGCAGTATACGTCCAGAGGCTTAGGAAGAGCACTCGGTGGACACCGGCGATTATGGTGGGGAAGACAGGACCAATTCCCTGTCCGATCAAAACCTGAGAATGGAGTGTACACAAGCATGTGGATAACCTCAAAGGCACGGAACCCGTACCAGATGTAACCTCACCAGACGAATCAGTCCCTCGTCCCCCTTGCCTATCATTCGTTAACCAGGGAGTACAACTCTCCAGGGGCCAGGTCAGCATCGGACGGAAGACTCAGATATATCATAGAAAGCAGTCTTATCATAGAATTTACAGTGCAGAAGGAGGCCATTTGGCCCATCGAGTTTCCACCGGCTCTTGGAAAGAGCACCCTACCCAAGGTCCACACCTCCACCCTATCCCCGTAACCCAGTAACCCCACCCAACACTAAGGGCAATTTTGGACACTAAGGGCAATTTAGCATGGCCAATCCACCTAATCTGCACATCTTTGGACTGTGGGAGGAAACCGGAGCACCCGGAGGAAACCCACGCACATATGGGGAGAATGTGCAGACTCCGCACAGTCAGTGACTCAAGCCGGGAATCGAACCTGGGACCCTGGAGCTGTGAAGCAATTGTGCTATCCACAATGCTACCGTGCTGCCCTATATAGATATGGAATTTCCAATCCTTTTGGAGGATAGTACGGTAAAAGACGGACTTCCGACAGGACTCCTCCGCTGGTCGGCACGAAAATGATGCTCCCCGATGCGTTACACATCCCCCTGATCCAGACCCATAGCTGTTGGAAGCAGAAAGTAGGGTGGGAGACCTCCTCTACATTCAGTGACAATGGGACCTTCAAACTACAGGGGAGAAGGATGCAATAACCTCACAAGACCCACAGGGCTGACCCAATTGATCTTCCTGTAGGACCCGTGGAATACTGCGTCCCTGCTAATGGATGGAGGCCCATCAGCTGGGGCTCGTAGAATCAACCCTTAAAAGCCAGCCCGGATTGGGACTTAATGATCTGCAGTTCCATTTGGGACCCACGTGCTGCACATCATGTTGCGGCCTGTTCCTTTGGCTGAAAATGAACAGCCATTTTGACTTACCTTCTTGGGCTTGCTGAGCTTTTATACAGATGAACATGTGGCTCGGGTTTACATATGTTTAACAGTGAGTTCTGAGTGCAATTTGAGTATACGAGCTTCTTCTGACCATTCTGGGAGTAGGACCCATTTCTTCTGCACTGATATTTCAGATTGGTTTCTAGCATGAAAGTCTTCCCGTCCAACTGGAATCTCATTACCATATGTTACAATACCAGTGACTGACGCTGAAGACCCTAAAACCTGAGACTGGCAACCCGTAGGCAGCAAGGATAGTTAATGAAGAATTAAAATATGCACATCGGATGCTGGTACCAGCTGGCAGTGGTGGAACTGCTTTAAGTTTGGAGGTTGCATCCTTCCGGAAACTTGGGGAACTGATTGCTGGAATGCAAAGGAGCTTTTTTATTTATTGCTTTTCAGCAGGAAGGAGCTGACATTGTGAACTCCAGCCTGAGGGCTGTGCTGAAACTGTGGTGAAATCTGTCCATTCCAAAAGGTAAAATGTCCTAAATCACAGTTACGGGATTGCCAAAGTTCAGTTTCGTGCTTTCAATTTGACTTGGAAAGCGGAAGAGGTTGTAAGTAGGAGACGACCATGACAGCAGCCAAAGGAATTCACAGAAGATTTCAGCGAGAAGCTGTTGTTCAAAAGGAAAATGCTTCATCAAAGAGACATTAGGACTGCATGAAGACCTGTGGCCAAAGTATTCTGCCCAGCAATCTTTGCCTGTGGTAGTGGAGGGTACCACAGCACTCTCCTCATTTCAAACAGTAACAGGGGGCGAAATTCTCCTACCCGCCCCGCCACATTTCTGCGCCGACCGGCCGGCGGGAGTCTCCGTAACACCGGCCGGTCAATGGGGTTTCCCATTGTGGGGCAGCCCCGCGCCGGCAGAACGGAGACTCCCGCCGGCGGAGAATGACGCCCAGGAGTCCTGTGTGATATCACCCAAACTGCCATCGGGAGAGCTGGAGAGCCCATGCCTGTGCACAGGGCACAGTTGTGATAGGATCATACAGTCTTGATCAGGTGTGACCAAGAGCAAAGAACTGTGGCCAAAGGGCAGCACGGTAGCACAAGTGGATAGCACCGCAGCTTCACAGCGCCAGGGTCCCCGGTTCGATTCCCTGCTGGGTCGCTGTCTGTGCGAAGTCTGCATGTTCTCCCCGTGTCTGCATGGGTTTTCTCCGGGTGCTCTAGTTTCCTCCCACAGTTCAAAGACTTGCAGGTTAGGTGGATTGCCCATGCTAAACTGCCCTTAGTGTCCACAAACATTAGGAAGGGTTATTGGGTTATGGGAATAGGGTGGAAGTGAGGGCTTAAGTGGGTCGATACAGACTCAATGGGTCGAATGTCCTCCTTCTGCACTGTATGTTCTATTTCATGTTTTATGTTCTAATTCTGCAATTCAGTGCTAGAGTTTCAGGAAGTTGCCCTGATGCCTTTGTTCCCAGGGATTCAGGCCTTCCCGATCTCTTTGGGGAGCAATCTGAATTATTAGGTGGTTTATTGGTGACAACCATACCTCATGTTGCCATGGATTATATCTCCCCTGTGAGCTACAACTGAGAATCAGTACAACGAGGCAGATGCTTGTACAAGAGTCAAAGACGAGAGAACCATGGAAATCTTAAATGCAATGCTTTCACAGTTTAGATAGGAGCTTTAGATAGCTCTGAAATCCAGAGATGCCTGGATAGGGTGATTCAGAGGTACTTCAGCTACTCTGGGGGCAGAAGATAAGGCAGTAGGCCATCCCGAAAATTGTCATTCAGCGGATTCCAGAACCCAATAGCACACCTGCCCACCTTAGTCCCACATGACAATGCCAGTCCTCATCATCTCCTTAAATAACTGAGCACAAATTAAGTGCAACTTCTTTCTCATTGTAGGAAATTCGAAGAAAACATACGTCATGGCTCTTCTATCCTTAGATGCAACAAAGAAAACGCTTCCATGAAGCTGCCACAAGTAAGAACTTCAAAATCTAGAGTCACAGATGTCTGTTGCCATGCATTTCTGAGCTGACCTCAGTGACCTGTATATGAGGTGTCTTGCTTTTCCATCATCCTTCTTTCCATAGGAACTTAGGAACAGAAGTAGGCCATCCGGTACCGCAAGCCTGTTATGTCATTCAATGAGATAATGGCTCAGTTCTATTTATCTGTCTTTGTTCAGAGTCCGGAGAAAATTTCAGATTTTCATTACCCTTAGCGTGCAAAAATACTTTCCTGATTTTAGGAATTACACTCACTTGTTTTGTGCAGGTGCTGCAAAGGAGGTGTTACGACCCCCTGGGCAAGTGCGCGGTCAATTCCAGCCCCACTTGACCTGGAGTCACAATACAAGTGAGTGAACCAATTATTCTTTGAAAAATACGCAACGGGCTGGATTCTCTGCAGCCCCGCGCTGAAATCGCGGCCTGCGCGGGGGGGGCGGTGAATCCACTTTCACGCTATGATCCAGGCCCGGCGCCAGTCCGGCGATTCTCCGGGCCCCGAAAATCGGCGTGATCACGGAGTACGCTGCGCCGCTGGGGGACCATTGCCAGAGGCCCGCCCAGCAGTCCTCCGCTCCCGACCGGCTGAGTTCCCGACGGCGTCGAACTAGCCACATATTGCCAGTCGGGATGTTGGTGTGGCGGCTGTGGACTCAGTGCGCGGCCGCCGTGGTCAGGGGTGGGGGGATCGGAGGCCAGGTGGGGGCCTTATAGGCGGCCGGGGAATAAATCTGCGCAGTTTCAGGCTAGTGCGCGCGGCCAATCAGGGGGGTCTCTTTTTTCTATATGGCTCCACGGTCTGAGTCCGCCATAGAGCTCAGCACGGCACTGGAGGCTGCCGCCATGCGCATGCGCGGACTCCGAACCGGATGTGCGGGGGCCCGTATCCGCAGCAAAAGCTGCGAGATTCACTCCGGGTCCCTGCTCGCCCCCTGCAGGGCATTGAATTTGTTCAAATTTTTGTAAGGAATTTCCGGAGTAAAATTCCACCGTTTTTACACCGGCGTGGAGACATAGGGCGTCATTCTCCGCCGGCGGGAGTCTCCGTTCTGCCGGCGCTCGGGGGTTTCCCGACGGCGTGGGGGTGCCCCACAATGGGAAACCCCATTGACCGGCCGGTGTTACGGAGACTCCCGCCGGCCGGTCGGCGCAGAAATGTGGCGGGGCGGGTAGGAGAATTTCGCCCATAGTCTCATTGTGGGAGAATCCAGCCCAACGTCTTTGACCCTTGTCTGCCCAATAATTACAGTCACTAGGTTTGTAAATGTAAACACAATCAGTTTTTATTAATAAGAAGAACTGTAATGAAATATGGTTAACTTTTACAGATGGTTAAAGATGTCTGCGCTGGCGTATCACAAGGGACCTCCCATTTCCTGGGCGACTTCCCCAAGTGCCATTAAACCTGGTCCATGTTTGTGGAAACTAATACAGTTGGTTAGCTTTTGTCTAAGTCCTAATTCCCCACTTTAACTTGCACCCGCCCTCTACAGACACACACAAGACAGACAAACACAGAGGAGAGGAAAGGGGTAAAAATCATAAGTAAAAGGAAAGAAGAGTCTTGGTTTCAGATGTTGGTTTCCAGCACCTTACTCCTCTTCAAACTTTGCCTTCACTTTGAGTTTTGTTTACTGTACATTCATTCAGGTGTCTGTAGTTTCATAAACATAGCACTCACAGCCTTTCTGGAGAGAACGGAAGAAGATCCTTGTCTTTGTCTGTGGCCTGTAATGGTTTTCTTGTAGATTCATTCGTTCAGGTTCTTTCCAGCTCCAGAAATGCAGCACTCATTGCCTTTATGGAGAAAACATGAGAGATGAAAAGAGGCCTTGGCCCTGTGTTTCCAGGAATCAAACTGATTCTGGAAATCATTCCACTGGGATAGGATCCAATCGCCACCTGTTACCGGGCAGAGTACGACCTTTTGGACAATTCATTGTCCATTAGCCAATCAATCAAAACAAGTCCCACCCCATCTCTCTCTCTGGTGATTAAAAGTCTGACTCTCTTGTTCAAATGAGCAGAGAGCAGCAGAGTGCTCTCTCCTGTAAATTCTGAAAGCCTCATTCTCTCTGCTGCTTGACTTAAAGGCACATGTCCCCTCTTCATCCATGTATCAAAAAGATAACGGAAAAATAAAAGAAGGGGGAAATAACGAAATAAACAGGGAGGACCCTTACAGAGGCGAATGGAATATTGGCCTTGATTGCAAGGGGATAGAGCATAAAAGTAGAGAAGTCTTGTTACAACTGCACAGACTATTGGTGAGACCACACCAAGAGCATTGGAGCACTAGAGAAGGTTCACTAGTTTCATTCCTGGCAGGAAGGGGCTGTGTTATGAAGAAACGTTGATTAAGTTAAGACTATGCTTTTTGGAGTTCAGAATTATGAGAGGTAATCTTATTGAATTATCAGATTCTGAGGGGGTTTGACAGGGTTTATGTTGAGAGGTTGACAGGCTACAAGCTTTGAGGATGTTTCCCTTTGTGGGGGGATGTAGAACTGGGGCAACAGTTTCAGAATAAGGAGTTTAAATTGGAAATGAGAAGGAATTTCTTATCACAGAGAGCCATTGAAATTTGGAATTATTTACCGCAGAGAGCAGCGGAGGCTAGGTCATTGAATATACTCAAGGTTCAGTTAGGCAGATGTTTGATCTACCAGAGAGTCATGGGTTTGGTGGCAGGCAGGAAAGTGGGAGTTAATGCCACAATCAGATTAGCTGTGCTCTTATCGAAGGGTGGAGCAGACCCGAGGGGGCTGAAGGGTCTAATTGAAACTTACAAAATTCCTGCAGGGCTTGACAGGGCAGATGTGGATAGGATGTCCCTCAAGGCTGGTGAGGGTAGAACCAAAGGACACAGTCTCAGAATAAAGAACAGAGCATTTAAGACGGGGATGAGAAATTTCTTTACTCAGAGGGTGGCTAATCTTTGGAATTTTCTATCCCAGAGGGCTGTGAAACCTCAACTATTGAGCATGGTCAAGGCAGAAATCAATATATTTCTGGATACTAATCAAAGGGCATGGGGATAGCATGAGAATGTGGCGTGGAGGTAAGTGGCCAGCCATGATCTAATTGAATGGGTGGAGCATGTTTGATGGGCTGAATGGCCTACTCCTGCTCCTACGTTCCTATCCGCACGCATCTCGTCAGTGCAGGAAGAGATCAGGGTGTCATTTTTAAATACTCTCGACCCCTCACTGCGGCCTCCAGACCCCCCAACACCCCAGATTACCGATTTGGGGGTCCTAGAGCCCTCCCGGATCCCACCTCAAGGGCAGGGTACCCCTGGGCCCAATCCACAGCACGGGCAACCTGGCACTGCCAGCTTGGTATGCTGGCAGTGCCCCTGCCAGTTCCACGTGGGCACCATGCAGTGGCAGAGTGGCAGTGCCAAGGTGACGGGGTTGCATCGGGGGTGCCGGGTTACCACCCTGCCCAGAGCCCGACCACCTGGGGACCACCCATTGCCTGGGAGACTTCCCCAAGTGCCATTAAACCTGGTCCATGTTTGTGGAAACTATTGCTCAACGGTGCCACACCGAGGTCTCCCAGGTGCGGGCATTCGATCTTGGGCCTTGGGATACGCTAGCGCAGACATCTTTAAGTGAAGTTAACCGCTCAATTAAATATGCAAATATGGATGCCACCCAGTGAGGTCGAGATCCAGATTGCGACATCTCGCGAGGTCTCGTTCATCTCGCGAGGCGTCCCGACCGTCACAAATGTCACGAGAGGCCTCTCGCGAGATTCAATAAACTTGTCGCATCACCAAGTCGGATGCGATGAGGCCGTACGATCGTGCCCACTCCCTCTTCTCCCTCTCAGATCTGACATCAAATTTGGTTGCACACAATGGTCACGAATTGTCAGATGATGATTATTGTCAGATTATATTTCAGCTTAAGCACCCAAGAGATATGCATCCCATGACTTTGTAGGCAGGGACAGCCTTCTCATTAGTCTCTGTTGGGAAGGTGACATATGGTGACCCACTCTCACTCTTTCAGTTCCCCTGTGCTTAGTGAGTCACCTGATGCCACATCCCCCTGGAAATGATCTAATTGCCCTCGGTGACAATATCTAAATTAGTGCATGGGAGTGAAAAAGCAAGTGATGCAAGGGACAGGTGTGGGATTGAGAATTTTAACTTTGCATGTTCATTACAAATTACAATGTCAAGAAAATGAAATGAAAATCGCTTATTGTCACAAGTAGGCTTCAATGAAGCTACTGTGAAACGCCCCTAGTCGCATTCCCGCCTGTTCGGGAAGGCTGGTACGGGAATTGAACCGTGTTGCTGGCTTGCCTTGCCTTAGTCGTCTTTAGAAGCCAGCGATTTAGCCCAGAGTGCTAAACCAGCCCCAGAAATGACAGGACTTTGTGAATAATAAGGCACACACACAGAGCCTATTGGGAAGTGGGAGCGTCGAACTGGGTGACGGTCTACCCCAGCAGAATTCAACAAATGCGCCGCTTAATGAATTAGCTCCACTAGAATTTCAGGGAATTAAACAAACAAACAAAATCAAATCAGTAAAATGGGGAGCACCAAAGCACAAATCTAAAGGGTGTGACTTGAAGTCAATCCCACAGGAATACAAGGAATGTGCATAAAACCAAAATTTCACACAAGGCATGTCCACTCAAAATCAATCAAGTAACAAAATTAAATCAAAATAGTGACAACATTTCAGTAACATGTGCATCACAGAGTGAAGTATCAGTTTTCTGGCATGTTTCCCCCCCCCACCCCGCCCCAACTCATTTTGTTACAGGCAGATTTGGGGACAGGCAGCTAGCCTCCTACAGGCAGCCATTAGCCTATTAATGCAATTCAAGGGCCAATTGAAGCCAGTGATCTGGGGCCAACTGGAATATTCCCCCCATGGTAGTTAGTGACTCGGCAGCTGCGGCCAGTTTTACTCGAACTGTATACAAAAAGTCAGAGGGTGCCTCCATCTTGGGGCGCCCTCTCATTCCTTCATACATTAGCAGCTCCAACCTCTGACCGTTGTAACCACTCATCCACCGAGGAGGGGCCTCCAATTGGTCGTCCAACCTCAGAATCCCATCTGCCGCCCTTGAATGGACAACCTGCGCGCTCCATAATTGGCCAGCTCATCCGATAAGTCACCTGATGCAGAGTTACCGAGGGAGTTTGGAGATGCAGAGGGCAGGAAAAGTATTAAAAGATGTGTCGGGCTAGCTCCCCAATATTTTCCCGCCTCCAGTGTCTCTTCTGGGTGTGGGCTGTGTGCACGGACAGCAATCTGCCACACAGCAGTAGGAAACCAATTGAGGTCATGGTGACGGCAATTAATGGAGATATTTCTAGGGCAATGGCAGATGTACATGGGGAACCCCCCCCCCCCCGACTCCCCGGGGACACTCCCTCCCTGCCGACACCCACTCCCCACGCCCCCCCCCCCCCCCTCACCATGTTTACAGCTCCTCTCCTCACAGGAGGGAAGAGCTCTGTCAATTGGGTGGGTGGGTGGACAGAGCGCCATGAGATGTAAATATAGAGTGATCGTTAAAGGGGCAAGTTGGACATTTTCACCACATCTAGAGGCAAATCTATTCAGTTGGAATTAGTGATCTTGCAGATAGATCCAGCGGATAGTTCTGGGTGTGAGGGGTTAGCTGCTGGGTGCAGCATTCGTTTCCTTCCTCCATCTTGTGCCATCCTCTCCTTTCACCCAAGCTGCACACACAATTCACAGTGGGGCTGCTGGTCACCCTTCACCTGGCACTCTGATGGGCCCTTAGACATCTGCCTGCGGCGCCTAATTGGTGAGCACTCCCAGAAATGGCTTCTTAATTGGTCATCTTTGGGACGCTTGCGGTCACACCACATGCACTCCCAGGTGCGTGACCTGGAAACGATCCCGACAGAGGGTTTGGCAGACTAGCAGCAAGATTCAGGTCAATACGCTTCTGTCAGAAGTGGAAAATATGAAGAGATGTGCCAGGTTTTAAGCAAGGACAGAGGCTGGAAAAGGAAGTGGACAAAGGAAGAATTTTCTTCATGGGGTGTGGGTGTTACTGGTAAGGTCAACATTTGTTGTCCAAGCTTAATTGCCCTTGATCTGAGTGGCTTGCCAGGCCATATTCAGAAGGCAGTTAAGAGTGAACCATATTGCTGTGGGTCTGGAGTCACATGTAGGCTAGACGGGGGAAGGATGGCAGATTTCCTACCCTGAAGCATATTAGTGAACCTGATGAGTTTTTATGACAATAGTCTCACGGTCAACTAACTTACAATTCCAGATTTTGTTATTAATTGAATTTAAATTTCACCAGCTGACATGGTGGGATGGGAACCCATGCCGACCCCCCCCCCCCCTCCCCCCCCCCCCCCCCCCCTCCGAGAAGGTATGTGATATGATGGAAGGTAGGAGAGATGAAAAGAGAGATATGGCGCAAGGCAAAATCAACAAATATAAAAACAAAAAACTGGTCTGGGCCTGGATGAGATGTAAATGGAAACAGCAGAATCCTCTCAGCAGCTGCCGTCCAAAAATCAACAACATTTTACATTTAGCTAGTGCCTTTTGCTGTAATATGCCTTTAGCGGATAGCCGCATTCCATCACTTTGAGGGAAATGTGTCATGTCAGCCAGTCTCCATTTCACTTTTCCTGGGCAGGACACAAACGCACAGCTCTGCAGCTCTGATATCTTCAAGCTCTCTGTCCATGTATATCTGCTCTCATGTGCCCAGCATTAACAAGTGAACTCACAATTTGCCCAATGTGTTTAAACAATCCCTTACGAACAAATGGGGTTTTTATACCATTATAACACACATGACACCTTTAACACAGGAAGATATTCCAAGGTACTTCACAGGAGGGTTATCAAACAACAGCTGACATCGAGTCACTTAAAGAGGCAGTAAGGGACATGACCACAAGTTTAAAATTTTTTTTAAAAATATGTTTATTAAGAATTTTTCAACAAAAATTTTCAACCATTCGCATAGCAAGACATAAACATATCAATTCAACATAATACAGAACTTTGGACAATGGGTTCCTCCCGCACATATCGACTTTCCCATATGTTTATGTATTTCCTTACTCAAGTGCCCCGAGGAAAAAAAACCTTCCCCGCCCTCCCTTCTACCCCCCCTGAAAGAGACGTCCCCCCCTTCCCTCCCCCCCTGGGTTGCTGCTGACCGACCTCCATCTAACTCTCCGCGAGATAGTCTAGGAACCGTTGCCACCGCCTGAAGAACCCCTGCGCAGACCCTCTCAAGGCAAACTTTATCCTCTCCAGCTTGATGAACCCTGCCATGTCATTTATCCAGGCTTCCACGCTGGGGGGCTTCGCGTCTTTCCACAATATCAAGATCCTCCGCCGGGCTACCAGGGACGCAAAGGCCAGGATACCGGCCACTTTCGCCTCCTGCACTCCCGGCTCGTCCGTCACTCCAAATAGTGCTAGCCCCCAACTTGGCTTGACCTGGACTTTCACCACCTTGGATATAGAACATAGAACATAGAAAATACAGCACAGAACAGGCCCTTCGGCCCACGATGTTGTGCCGAACCTTTGTCCTAGATTAATCATAGATTATCATTGAATTTACAGTGCAGAAGGAGGCCATTCGGCCCCCCGAGTCTGCACCAGCTCTTGGAAAGAGCACCCTACCCAAACTCAACACCTCCACCCAACACCAAGGGCAATTTGGACATTAAGGGCAATTTATCATTGGCCAATTCACCTAACCCGCACATCTTTGGACTGTGGGAGGAAACCGGAGCACCCGGAGGAAACCCACGCAGACACGGGGAGGACGTGCAGACTCCGCACAGACAATGACCCAAGCCGGAATCGAACCTGGGACCATGGATCTGTGAAGCAATTGTGCTATCCACAATGCTACCGTGCTGCCCTTAAGAACAAATAAATCTACACTATATCATTTTCCCGTAATCCATGTACCTATCCAACAGCTGCTTGAAGGTCCCTAATGTTTCCGACTCAACTACTTCCACAGGCAGTGCATTCCATGCCCCCACTACTCTCTGGGTAAAGAACCTACCTCTGATATCCCTCCTATATCTTCCACCTTTCACCTTAAATTTATGTCCCCTTGTAATGGTGTGTTCCACCTGGGGAAAAAGTCTCTGACTGTCTACTCTATCTATTCCCCTGATCATCTTATAAACCTCTATCAAGTCGCCCCTCATCCTTCTCCGCTCTAATGAGAAAAGGCCTAGCACCCTCAACCTTTCCTCGTAAGACCTACTCTCCATTCCAGGCAACATCCTGGTAAATCTTCTTTGCACCTTTTCCAGAGCTTCCACATCCTTCCTAAAATGAGGCGACCAGAACTGTACACAGTACTCCAAATGTGGCCTTACCAAAGTTTTGTACAGCTGCATCATCACCTCACGGCTCTTAAATTCAATCCCTCTGTTAATGAACGCGAGCACACCATAGGCCTTCTTCACAGCTCTATCCACTTGAGTGGCAACTTTCAAAGATGTATGAACATAGACCCCAAGGTCTCTCTGCTCCTCCACAATGCCAAGAACTCTACCGTTAACCCTGTATTCCGCATTCATATTTGTCCTTCCAAAATGGACAACCTCACACTTTTCAGGGTTAAACTCCATCTGCCACTTCTCAACCCAGCTCTGCATCCTATCTATGTCTCTTTGCAGCCGACAACAGCCCTCCTTACTATCCACAACTCCACCAATCTTCGTATCGTCTGCAAATTTACTGACCCACCCTTCAACTCCCTCATCCAAGTCATTAATGAAAATCACAAACAGCAGAGGACCCAGAACTGATCCCTGCGGTACACCACTGGTAACTGGGATCCAGGCTGAATATTTGCCATCCACCACCACTCTCTGACTTCTATCGGTTAGCCAGTTCGTTATCCAACTGGCCAAATTTCCCACTATCCCATGCCTCCTTACTTTGTGCAGAAGCCTACCATGGGGAACTTTATCAAATGCCTTACTAAAATCCATGTACACTACATCCACTGCTTTACCTTCATCCACATGCTTGGTCACCTCCTCAAAGAATTCAATAAGATTTGTAAGGCAAGACCTACCACTCACAAATCCGTGCTGACTATCCCTAATCAAGCAGTGTCTTTCCAGATGCTCAGAAATCCTATCCTTCAGTACCCTTTCCATTACTTTGCCTACCACCGAAGTAAGACTAACTGGCCTGTAATTCCCAGGTTATCCCTAGTTCCTTTTTTGAACAGGGGCACGACATTCGCCACTCTCCAATCCCCTGGTACCACCCCTGTTGACAGTGAGGACGAAAAGATAATTGCCAACGGCTCTGCAATTTCATCTCTTGCTTCCCATAGAATCCTTGGATATATCCCGTCAGGCCCGGGGCTCTTGTCTATCCTCAAGTTTTTCAAAATGCCCAACACATCTTCCTTCCTAACAAGTATTTCCTCGAGCTTACCAATCTGTTTCACACTGTCCTCTCCAACAATATCACCCCTCTCATTTGTAAATACAGAAGAAAAGTACTCATTCAAGACCTCTCCTATCTCTTCAGACTCAATACACAATCTCCCGCTACTGTCCTTGATCGGACCTACCCTCGCTCTAGTCATTCTCATATTTCTCACATATGTGTAAAAGGCCTTAGGGTTTTCCTTGATCCTACCCGCCAAAGATTGTTCATGCCCTCTCTTAGCTCTCCTAATCCCTTTCTTCAGTTCCCTCCTGGCTATCTTGTATCCCTCCAATGCCCTGTCTGAACCTTGTTTCCTCAGCCTTACATAAGTCTCCTTTTTCCTCTTAACAAGACATTCAACCTCTCTTGTCAACCATGGTTCCCTCACTCGACTATCTCTTCCCTGCCTGACAGGGACATACATATCAAGGACACGTAGCACCTGTTCCTTGAACAAGTTCCACATTTCACTTGTGTCCTTCCCTGCCAGCCTATGTTCCCAACTTATGCACTTCAATTCTTGTCTGACAACATCGTATTTACCCTTCCCCCAATTGTAAACCTTGCCCTGTTGCACGTACCTATCCCTCTCCATTACTAAAGTGAAAGTCACAGAATTGTGGTCACTATCTCCAAAATGCTCCCCCACTAACAAATCTATCACTTGCCCTGGTTCATTACCCAGTACTAAATCTAATATTGCCCCTCCTCTGGTTGGACAATCTACATACTGTGTTAGAAAAGCTTCCTGGACACACTGCACAAACACCACCCCATCCAAACTATTTGATCTAAAGAGTTTCCACTCAATATTTGGGAAGTTAAAGTCGCCCATGACTACTACCCTATGACTTCTGCACCTTTCCAAAATCTGTTTCCCAATCTGTTCCTCCACATCTCTGCTACTATTGGGGGGCCTATAGAAAACTCCTAACAAGGTGACTGCTCCTTTCCTATTTCTGACTTCAACCCATACTACCTCAATAGGGTGATACTCCTCGAACTGCCTTTCTGCAGCTGTTATACTATCTCTAATTAATAATGCCACCCCCCCACCTCTTTTACCACCCTCCCTAATCTTATTGAAACATCTATACCCAGGGACCTCCAACAACCATTTCTGCCCCTCTTCTATCCAAGTTTCCGTGATGGCCACCACATCGTAGTCCCAAGTACCGATCCATGCCTTAAGTTCACCCACCTTATTCCTGATGCTTCTTGCGTTGAAGTATACACACTTCAACCCATCTCCGTGCCTGCAAATACTCTCCTTTGTCAGTGTTCCCTTCCCCACTGCCTCATTACATGCTTTGGCGTCCTGAATATCGGCTACCTTAGTTGCTGGACTACAAATCCGGTTCCCATTCCCCTGCCAAATTAGTTTAAACCCTCCCAAAGTGTACTAGCAAACCTCCCTCCCAGGATATTGGTGCCCCTCTGGTTCAGATGCAACCCGTCCTGCTTGTACAGGTCCCACCTTCCCCAGAATGCGCTCCAATTATCCAAATACCTGAAGCCCTCCCTCCTACACCATTCCTGCAGCCACGTGTTCAACTGCACTCTCTCCCTATTCCTAGCCTCGCTATCACGTGGCACCGGCAACAAACCAGAGATGACAACTCTGTCTGTCCTGGCTTTCAACTTCCAGCCTAACTCCCTAAACTTGTTTATTACCTCCACACCCCTTTTCCTACCTATGTCGTTGGTACCAATGTGCACCACGACTTCTGGCTGCTCCCCCTCCCCCTTAAGGATCCTGAAGACACGATCCGAGACATCCCTGGCCCTGGCTCCCGGGAGGCAACATACCTTCCGGGAGTCTCGCTCGCGACCACAGAATCTCCTATCTATTCCCCTAACCATTGAATCTCCTACAACTATTGCTTTTCTATTCTCCCCCCTTCCCTTCTGAGCCCCAGAGCCAGACTCAGTGCCAGAGACCTGGCCGCTAGGGCCTTCCCCCGGTAGGTCACCCCCCCCAACAGCATCCAAAACGGTATACTTGTTTTGAAGGGGAACGGCCACGAGGGATCCCTGCACTGTCTGCCTGTTTGTTTTTTTCCCCCTGACTGTAACCCAGCTATTCTTGTCCTGTACCTTGGGTGTGGTTACCTCCCTGTAACTCTTCTCAATCACCCCCTCTGCCTCCCGGATGATCCGAAGTTCATCCAGCTTCAGCTCCAGTTCCCTAACACGGTCTTTGAGGAGCTGAAGTTGGGTGCACTTCCCGCAGGTATAGTCAGTGGGGACACCGGTGGTATCCCTCACCACCCACATCCTACAGGAGGAGCATGTAACTGGCCTAGCCTCCATCCCCTCTTACCTTACAGAATATAGCTGCTGTGTGGACTAACTAGATCTCCGCCCTCCGACTCTGCTACACTTCTTGTAAACTCCTGGCTCTCTTCGCACTCTTTGCGGAAACGTCGGGCCTGTATATAGTCCTCGCAACACCCCTCCAGAACCCATCCAGTGCCGGGCACGACCAGAACATATGGGCGTGGTTCACCGGGCTTCCTGAGCACCTCCCACATCTGTCCTCCACCCCAAAGAACCTACTCAGCCTCGCCCCTGTCATATGCGCTCTGTGAATAACCTTAAACTGTATCAGGCTAAGCCTGGCACATGAGGAAGAGGAATTAACCCTACTTAGGGCATCAGCCCACAGACCATCTTCAATCTCCTCCCCCAACTCCTCCTCCCATTTGCCCTTCAGCTCCTCTACCAAAGCCTCCTCCTCTTCTTTCATGTCCTGGTATATCGCCGACACCTTGCCCTCTCCGACCCATACACCCGAAACCACCCTGTCCTGAATCCCCTGTGCTGGGAGCAACGGGAATTCCCTCACCTGTCGCCTCACAAATGCCCTCACTTGCATGTACCTGAAAGCGTTTCCCGGGGGTAGCCCAAATTTCTCCTCCAGCGCCCCTCGGCTCGCAAACGTCCCATCGATGAACAGGTCCCCCATTCGTCTAATCCCTGCCCGATGCCAGCTCTGAAACCACGTGACCACAAGTTTGGCGAATGAGGTTATTGTTAAGTAGTGTCTTGAAGAAATAAAGGAGGTAGAGAGATGGAGAGGTTTAAGGAGGAAATTCTGGAACTTAGAGTTAAGGCAGTCAACGACATGGCCACCAGTGACAGAGCAATTAAAATCAAGGGTGCATGAGCTGCCAGAATTAGGGGTGTTTGGGGGTCTTGGAGGGATGTTGGGCTTTGGAGGGATGTAGGGTTTTGGAGGGAAGTAGGGTTTTGGAGGGATGTAGGGTTGGAGCAGCTAACAGAAAGGGAGGGATGAGGCGATGGGCGGATTTGAAAACAAGTTTAGGAATTTTTTAATGGAGATGTTGCTTAACCTGGAGACAATGTAGGTTAACAAGTTGAAGGTTGCTGGGTTGATGGCACGGCTGCGGATATGGACAGCAGAACTTTGGAAGACCTCAAGTTTATGGAGGGAAATTAAGGGAAAATGGAACAAAGAATCCACCTAGTTACCCGAAGAAACAATTCTACTTGTCAGTGGCGCTGTGGGATTAGACAAAAGCCAAGCTCACCAGGATAATCCCGCTCAAGATGTGGTTCTACTAAAATTGCATGGCTGGATGTCTAGTTTAGACCAAACAAAAGTAAAAACAGGTAAAATAACAAATTTGCCAATGGGGTTAGAATAAACACGTGTTTGATGGCCGACACGGACACGATGGACCGAAGGGTCTCTTCTTGTGTTGTAAAACTCTATGACTGTACCGTCAATGGGATCAGTTCTGCTGCCAAGACAACATTACCGTGGATCTAGTCAGCCTGGCCACACAGGATCAATCCAGTGTTTCATATTAAAATTGGCGATGTAACTAAAATTCAGAGACAAGTAATGAGAGGACCCTGTTTTAAATAGGTGGGTGGACCTGTGGGGTTGGCACAATCGAACTCCATCAACATATAGAAAATGAGGGGTAATAGCACCGTTACTGCCTGGCTGATGGATCTGACAGGGCTGATTGTCTCCTTGTAGAATCCGCTCGATTGTCAACCCATTGATTTCAATGATTTAGGAAGTACAAGTTGTAAAATAGATACAGCTAGGGGCCCCTTGTTCATGCTCTTCAATGGATGGGTCAAAATCTGTGGGGAGTTCTAGAATTATGATATAAAAACCAAGTACGGAACAAATGCTGGCACAGAGCTATAGTCAATGCATATTATGCATTGTAACTTTCTTCAGCGTATTGTAAGAGTCCTTCCTGTTACTTCCTTTGTTCCTATTTCTTTTCTTTTATTATTTTTGCCCCATGGACCCATAATCGGGGTGTGCCTTTAAGCAGAAGACGAGGTTAAAACAGCGTGCTCGTCAGGACGCTGTGTTCCCAGGTTTTGTATTTTGGAAAGAAGAAGCCAGATGCCTCAGCACCGAGTAGAGCTTAGGAACCAGCTTAGGAGGGACTTGGTTCAATTTGTTAACTGGTAACCGGTGGGCTGACCAGGGACAGTGTTCTGTCTGACAATGGTCAGTGATTGGTTACTGCATGATGCTTTCTGAGAGAACGTGGCAAAAGTGTTTAGACCTTGGAAGTGAAAGAGACGCTCTTGCTCTCTCTCTCTCTCTCTCCTGTTTGATGAAGTGAATGAACTGAACTATTGTTCTGAAAACAGTGAGTACCTGCCACATCCTTTGCTAAGACCCTGAAGAGATGCTGAGTTTGCAGAGAAAGTAGACAACGTTGCCGGAGAAAACCACCTCAAACCTAGAAGGAAGAAGTACCGAACCAAAAGCCTAAACCTCAGAAAGACATTAACTGGAAGTCATCCCAGTGCATCAGAGATCCTTATCCTTTATTTTTCTTAACATTTTCTTTCCATTTCCATCACCCTTCCCCCTCTGTGTTATTTGGCTGTGTGTGTGTAGAGAGAGTGGGTGAGTTGGGAAGGGGATTTGGGAAAGGGGTAGTAGATAGTTAGTTACATTGTCTGTCAATTTAATTATAATGCTCTACTTAATAAAAGGTTACTTGTGTTTTAAAATTAAAAACCTGGGGCGGGATGCTCCGACCCCCCCCGCCGGGTCGGAGAATCGCCGGGGGCTGGCATGAATCCCGACCCCGCCGGTTGCCGAATTCTCCGGCACCGGATATTCGGCGGGGGCGGGAATTGCGCCGCGCCGGTTGGCGGGCCCCCCCCCCCCCCCGGCGATTCTCCGGCCCAGATGGGCCGAAGTCCCGCTGCTGGAATGCCTGTCCCGCCGGCGTGGATTAAACCACCTCTCTTACCGGCTGGACAAGGCGGCGCAGGCGGGCTCCGGGGTCCTGGGGGGGGCGCGGGGCGATCTGGCCCTGGGGGGTGCCCCCACGGTGGCCTGGCCCGCGATCGGGGCCCACCGATCCGCGGGCGGGCCTGTGCCATGGGGGCACTCTTTTCCTTCCGCCTTCGCCGCGGTCTCCACTATGGCGGAGTCGGAAGAGCCCCCCTCCACTGCGCATGCGCAGGGATGCCGTGAGCGGCCACTGACGCTCCCGCGCATGTGCCGCCCGGCAAAGTCATTTCCGCGCCAGCTAGCGGGGCACCAAAGGCCTTTCCCGCCAGCTGGAGTGGCGGAAATCAGTCCGGCGCAGGCCTAGCCCCTCAAGGTTAGGGCTCGGCCGCTCAAGATGCGGAGGATTCCGCACCTTTGGGTCGGCGTGATGCCGGACTGATTCGCGCCGTTTTTGGCGCCGGTCGGCGGACATCGCGCCGATTGCGGAGAATTCCGCCCCTGGTGACTGTAGTTTATTGGACTCAACCAAGGATCTTGTGTAGTTTAAATAAAATGTAATTTCCTCTTTGTTGCGACTCCAGGTCAATTGGGGCTGGAATTGACAGCGCCCTAGCCCAGGGTGTCATAGCAGTGTAAGGACTTTACACATGCTATAATAATACGTTTAGTGTTGGACCAAATGTGTGGTTACATATGCGAAAACAACATTGACACTTTTACTGGGAGAGTCTAGATCCAAGTCACAATTCTCCTCCTTTTCTCTTCATTCAAAAAGCAGTAATTTTCCAGCCATTTGCTGGCGGCGGATTCTCTGCTCCCTCCGATGGTGCATCCCCGCCTGTGGGTTTCCCGGAGGCATTGGGTGGCTTCAATGGGAAAACCCATTGACAGCGGCAGGAAGTGAGAACCCCAGTCTCCCAGCCCCCGCCGCTGAGCAACACGGGGCTGGGAGACTGGAGAATACCGCCCAATGTGATTTGCGTGTCCATTCCGACCCTGGGCCTTGTGCTTTGTACAGGTAGGACATACAGATGCACTAAACTCCTTCTCATCAATTCATTGAGAATTCATCCTCAGAGAAGGAACAAGTAAACACGATAAATTAACAACAAGCTTTTAGTAGGCCACAAACGGGTCCACACCGAGATGGTCAAAAGAAAACTTGGTTTATTACAAGGCAATTATATTTACAATATACATAAGGGGCGAAATTCTCCCCCAACGGCGCGATGTCCGCCGACTGGCGCCAAGAACGGCGCCAATCAGACGGGCATCGCGCCGGCCCAAAGGTGCGGAATGCTCCGCATCTTTGCGGGCCGAGCCCCAACATTGAGGGGCTAGGTCGGCGCCGGAGGGATTTCCGCCCCGCCAGCTGGCAGAAATGGCGTTTGTTGCCCCGCCAGCTGGCGGAAATGGCGTTTGGTGCCCCGCCAGCTGGCGCGGAAATGCGGCGCATGCGCGGGAGCATCAGCGGCCGCCGACAGTTTCCCGCGCATGCGCAGTGGGGAGAGTCTCTTCCGCCTCCGCCATGGTGGAGACCGTGGCGGAGGCGGAAGGGAAAGAGTGCCCCCACGGCACAGGCCCCCCCCGCGGATCGGTGGGCCCCGATCGCGGGCCAGGCCACCGTGGGGGCACCCACCGGGGTCAGATCGCCCCGCGCCCCCCCTAGGACCCCGGAGCCCGCCCACGCCGCCTGGTCCCGCCGGTAAATACCAGCTTTGATTTACGCCGGCGGGACAGGCAATTTCTGGGCGGGTCTTCGGCCCATCCGGGCTGGAGAATTGAGCGGGGGGTCCCGCCAACCGGCGCGGCCCGATTCCCGCCCCCGCCCAATCTCCCCTTAGCGGGGAGCTCATATTCGGTGAGACTCACGGGGAGACAGATTGCTCCAACCCCGTAGCCTTTGTGCAGGTTATAACAGATGTCAACATGTGTTGCAAGTTGGAAACATGTATGGCCTCCAAGGTGCATTAGTTTAGATCATTTTCCAGATAAGTATGAGAGGCTGATGATGCAACAAAGCTTTTCCCAATTTCCACCTTCTAGTCTGAAATTCTAGCATCATGTGACTCACCATTTTCCCAGTGTTGTTGTTGAAAGGTCACAGTGTATATTTTAGAATTAGAGAACGATATATTCACCGCTTTATTGGTATGACAAGATTGTGACTCGTTACAAAAACTGTATTTTGTAAAACAAAAAGGCATTTTAAAGTCAAGATGGCTCCGAGCGCACTGTGCCAGCTGGATTTGTTTATCTTTCAAGAGATCTTTCTAATAGTGACTCATGTCACACCAGGAGATAAACGAAGCTCTACTGACACCATCATTGTAAAAAATACAAATTAACTTGTGGTATTATCAGGTATTGCAGCACCCGAGAGGTTGAAGTTCCATTGGTCAAACCTGGGGGTTTACCATTGGCTGGAGAGTATGTAGCTCCGCCCAGATAGGCAGGGTCTAAGAGTCAGTGCCGTCCCAGCAGCCTTCATTCTGTACCTGAGCTGCTAGGGAACAGTTCTAGTCTATTAAAGCTTTCAGTTATGCTTTAAACTCGTCTTTGCAGTAATTGATCGTGCATCAATTTAATAGACTACACTTAAGCAGAGAAGATGGATCTCCGAATCAAGCCGGAGTGTCTGCAACACAGTTCGCACACGGCGAACTCAGCGGCGATTTTCAAACACTGGCTGGCGTGTTTCAAAGGCTACCTTGAGATGGCTGGAGGCACACCCACGGGGGAGCAGAGACTGCATCTCCTGCACTCAAGGGTAAGCCCTGGTATCTACACCCTCATCGAGGAGGCGGAAGACTTTGATGCAGCAATCGAACTTTTAAAAGGACATTATATCCGCCCAGTAAATCAGGTCTACGCACGTCACCTGCTTGCAACGAGACGACAAAGCCCCGGGGAATCTTGGCGGAATTCTATCACGCGCTACTGATGCTGGGCAGAAGCTGTGGCTGCCCGCAAGTTTCGGCGAGCGACCACACGGAACTCCTAATCCGGGATGCCTTTGTAGCAGGTATGAGCTCCTCAGAGATCCGCCAGTGTCTTTTAGAGAAAGACACCAAACGACTTAGGGAGGCACGGGCCCTGGCGGGGTCCATGGACATTGCCTCCAGGAACGCACAATCCTACGTGCCCGACCGTGCGGTGGCCCCCTGGGCAGTGTGGAATCCCGCAGCGGCAGCCCCACAGACCTTACCCCTGTCCCCGCAGGCCTGCGCTGTAAGGCAGCCCGCCAACTCCGATGGGCCCCGCTGTTTCTTCTGTGGGCAAGAAAAGCACCCCTGCCAGTGGTGCCCGGCCCACACATCCACCTGCAAAGGGTGCGGCAAGAAGGGCCATTTTGTGGGGGTCTGCCAGGCACGAGCGGTGGCCACGGTCTCCAGCGGTGACTCCGGGCTGCCACAGCGAACTTCCCATCGGGCCCCAGGCGGCCAGCAGTCACCGCCACCCCCGTATCCTAGGGCCACGTGCGGGCCACGGGTGCCGCCATCTTGTTCCCCGGACGCCGCACTGGACAGATGGGCGCCGCCATTTTGTCCATCTCCGACCACCATGTGCGACCCATGGGAGACGCCATCTTGGATGAGGCCTCAGGACCCCTGCCCGGCCGACTATACACTGCCCGATCAAAATTCACTGCGTCTGGCCTCGGTGACTCTGGACTAAACTCGACATCGAACACTCTCAACAGCAACGACGACGGTCTTCATCAACGGCCACGAGATGTCCTGCCTGATCGACTCTGGGAGCACGGAGAGCTTTATCCACCCCGACACGGTAAGGCGCTGTTCACTTTTTACCCACCCTGTAAATCAAAGAATCTCCCTGGCCTCCGGTTCCCACTCAGTGGAGATGAAGGGGTTCTGTCTAGCAAACGTCACAGTCCAAGGAAGGAAATTCAACAATTTCCACTTTCATGTCCTTCCGCACCTCTGCGCGGCTACACTCCTGGGGTTGGACTTCCAGTGTAACCTGCAAAGTCTGACCTTCAAATTCAGCGGCCCTATACCCCCCCTTACTGTCTGCGGCCTCGCGACCCTTAAGGTCGACCCGCCTTCCCTGTTTGCGAACCTCACCCCGGAATGCAAACCCGTCGCCACCAGGAGCAGACGGTACACTGCCCAGGACCGGACCTTCATTAGGTCGGAGGTCCAAAGGCTGCTAAGGAAAGGGGTCATTGAAGCTAGCAACAGTCCCTGGAGAGCTCAAGTAGTGGTGGTAAAGACCGGGGAGAAAAATAGGATGGTCATTGACTACAGTCAGACCATCAACAGGTTTACGCAGCTGGACGCGTATCCTCTCCTCCGCATATCCGACCTGGTAAACAGGATCGCGCATTCAAAGGTCTTCTCCACGGTGGATCTCAAGTCCGCCTACCACCAGCTACCCCTCCGCACGAGTGACCGCAAATACACTGCCTTCGAGGCAGATGGGCGGCTCTAGCATTTTTTAAGGGTTCCCTTCGGTGTCACTAACGGAGTCTCGGTCTTCCAACGCGAGATGGACCAAATGGTTGACCGGCACGGCTTGCGCGCAACGTTTCCGCATCTTGATAACGTCACCATCTGCGGCCATGACCAGCAGGACCACGACACCAACCTCCGAAAATTCCTCCAGAACGCTAAAATCCTTAACTTAACGTACAATAAGGATAAATGCGTATTTAGCACCGACCGTCTAGCCATTCTCGACTACGTAGTGCGAAATGGAGTTATAGGCCCCGACCCTGAACGCATGCGCCCCATCATGGAGTTCCCCCTCCCTCACTGCCCCAAGGCCCTGAAGCGCTGCCTTGGGTTTTTTAGTTACTACGCCCAGTGGGTCCCTAACTACGCAGACAAAGCCCGTCCCCTGATCCCATCCACAACCTTTCCCCTGTCGATGGAGGCCCGCCAGGCCTTCAGCCGCATCAAAGCAGACATTGCAAAGGCCACGATGCATGCCATCGACGAGTCCCTCCCCTTCCAGGTCGAGAGCGATGCGTCTGACGTAGCTCTGGCGGCCACCCTCAACCAAGCGGGCAGGCCCCTGGCTTTCTTCTCCCGTACCCTCCATGCTTCTGAAATCCGCCACTCTTCAGTGGAAAAGGAGGCCCAAGCCATAGTAGTAGCTGTGCGACACTGGAGGCATTACCTGGCCGGCAGGAGATTCACTCTCCTCACTGACCAATGGTCGGTGGTGTTCATGTTCGATAATGCACAGCGGGGCAAGATAAAAAATGATAAGATCTTGCGGTGGAGGATAGAACTCTCCACCTTCAACTACGAGATCTTGTATCGTCCCGGGAAGCTAAACGAGCCTCCTGACTCCCTGTCCCGCGGCACATGTGCCACCGCACAAGTGGACCCCCTCCGAGCCCTCCACGAGGACCTCTGCCACCCGGGGGTCACTCGCTTTTTCCACTTAGTTAAGACCCGCAACCTGCCCTACTCCACCGAGGAGGTCAGGACAGCCACCAGGGACTGCCAAATCTGCGCGGAGTGCAAACCGCACTTCTACCACCTGATAAAGGCTTCCCGACATGACCGCCACCACCGTCATCAAGGCCCTCCATGGTATCTTTGCACTGTTTGGATTCCCCGCTTACATACACAGTGATAGGGGGTCCTCCTTTATGAGCGACGAACTGCGTCAATTCCTGCTCAGCAAGGGCAGAGCCTCAAGCAGGACGACCAGTTACAACCCCTGGGGAAACGGGCAGGTAGAGAGGGAGAATGGAACGGTCTCGAAGACCGTCTTACTGGCCCTACGGTACAGGAACCTTCCAGTCTCCCGCTGGCAAGAATTCCTCCAGGAGGCACTCCACTCCATCAGGTTATTGCTCTGTACGACCACCAATCAGACACCTCATGAACGTCTCCTTGTCTTCCCCAGGAAGTCCTCCTCCGGGACTGCGCTCCCGACCTGGCTAGCGACACCCGGACCCATCCTGCTCCGAAAACACGTGTGGGTGCACAAGTCGGACCCGTTGGTCGAGAGGGTTCATCTGCTGCTCGCTAACCCCCAGTACGCCTACGTGGCATTCCCTAACGGCCGACAAGATAAATGAAATGAAATGAAATGAAAATCGCTTATTGTCACAAGTAGGCTTCAAATGAAGTTACTGTGAAAAGCCCCTAGTTGCCACATTCCGGCGCCTGTTCGGTACCTAACGCCAGTCGGAACCCCGCGCGCACCCCAACCACCCCCCCCCCCCCCCCCCCTCCGCAGCACCTCACAGGAGGGTCAGTCCTCCCGCCGCTCCTGCCTGGGCCCTCCCACCCACTGGCGCCCCCTACAGGCGCCCCCCTCCCAGGTCAACCGTTCTCCCCACCAGCGCCGTCTAGGGGTGACGAAGCTGCCATGGAGGCCGAAGCCACGCTCCCGGAGTCGCAGACGCCTGGACCCCCACCGGAATCATCACCGAGGACCAGACGATCCCAGAGGACGACCAGGGCATCCGACCAACTGATTGCTTCATCTTAACCGATCTGTAACTGTAAATAATAAACACTGACTGTATATATCTGCCATGACTGTAATTATCCTCTAAACACTGTAAGGAGGTATCACGGTACCTCCATATCTGATCATACCATGTTGAATACAGTTGTAGCCGCTGGCCACCACCCCCGCCAGACTCTTTTTTAACAGGGGGTGAATGTGGTATTATCAGGTATTGCAGCACCCGAGAGGCTGAAGTTCCATTGGTCACACCTGGGGGTTTACCATTGGCTGTATAGTACGTAGCTCCGCACAGATAGGCGGGGTATAAGAGTCGGTGCTGTCCCAGCAGCCCTCATTCTGTACCTGAGCTGCTGGGGAACAGTTCTAGTTTATTAAAGCCTTCAGTTATGCTTTAACCTCGTCTTTGCAGTAATTGATCGTGCATCATAACCTTTTCAAGGAACAAAAGAAACCAGAGGTAGCAGAAAGAATCCAACTGCCCAATAGGATTACCACAATGCCTTATTTGGCAGATGACTTAGCATCTGTTACAGAGTCACAAGATACAGTGATCACCTTTATTCCCTGTTAAAAATTTGGAAAATATAGAAAACTACTTCAAGCAGACGGAACACCTTGACAGAACGTCATCACACATCGAACTGCTGTAATCAACCAGGCCACACCACAGTTCCTTGACAGAGAAATAAAGAACCTCCTCTCTCTTCCCTACCTGATTTCACCTTCAAGCTTACCTTAGAGAACAAAACACCTGCAGATCGACTATGGGAGCCATCGCTACTGCTGAGACTTCTCTGCAATTTCAAAGCCTTCAATGCAGGCAATGTATCTGACTATGAAATATCAGGCATTGAAACGGAGATTTAGATCCACTGCATTTTTATAAGTATTGCTTTTATCTTCATCTGTACCTAGATTTTGTGTGTGTGGCAGTGTGGATGAGGGAGCGAGTGTGAGTGGTACATAATTTCTCTAGTGACCTCCAGGGCAAGGGTTCAAAAAATTGACTAATCATTTTGCTTTGAAAAGGCTGGGTTAGATAAAATTGACTCACTCACTCCAAAGAAAACACACACTCACATACAAACATAAATGATCATGGGCCATAAAAGGTAACACCTTAAAATTGTCTGTGACCATATTAAAACCAAACATTTGAGGCCACTTTGTTCATAAACCTGAAAAACATTGTGGATAATCATAGAAACCCTACAGTGCAGAAGGAGGCCATTCGGCCCATCAAGTCTGCACCGGCCCTCCAAAAGAGCACTCTATCCAGAACCACTGCTCCGCCCACCCAGCCCTATCCCCTTAACCAAACCCACACACCACTGGACACTAAGGGGCAATTTAGCATAAACAAAGAGACAGCCCGCTATAGGATGTCATCTCAGCCTTTGACTCATACTTCAGACTTCACAAAATATTTTTGGTGAGATGGGAGAAATTTAATCAGCGCAGTCAAAAACAGGGTGAATGGAAACGCCCTGAAAAGATGCTGACTGCCATTTCTTAATGTCCCCACTGTGGCGGGAAGAAGATCTACAGTAGGAAGAATGTCCCATCCAAATTGTACAGTGTCACGGTTGTGGCAATTTCGGCCATTTTAAACTGGGTTGCCATTCCAGCAAAATTAAATGGTTGCCACGGTCAGTTTGCTCATCCATCTCGCAGCCCCGCTTTCATCGATACTGTAGTGTAAAGAGTTAACAGATGGGACATGCTATTGTATTTTTCTAATTTAGAGTATTCAGTTCTTTTTTCCAATTATGGGGTAATTTAGCATGGCCAGCTCACCTATCCTGCACATCTTTTTGGATTGTGAGGGTGAAACCCACGCAGGATGGGGAGAATGAGCAAACTCCACACAAACAGTGACCCAGGCCCGGAATTGAACCCGGGTCCTCGGCGCCGTGAGGCACCAGTGCTAATCACTGCGCCACTGTGCCACCCCTGCTACAGTATTTTTGATTGGTTCATGAGATGTGGGTGTCGCTCATTCAAACCTCATTCAAAGGCACTCAGTGCCTGATTGAGGGATCTGGTACCGGTAAGGAATAGGCTGCCGAGAGCCACCACCCTACCCTTGCTGCCAACCTTCCTTCCACCCCTTCCCTCTCCCTGCGATGTCCTTACCACAACCTCCTGCCCACCATCGCTCACCTATGCCAGGATCGCTCCTCAATCTGAGGCCTCAGTTGATTGTAGTACCGGCAACAGCCACCTCCACCCCAGTGGTGCTGCTGAGTATAGAAGAACTGCCAGCCTGATTTCGCCATCAGTCTCTTGGCAGGTGGGAGGTCTGCACCCTTGGTTTTTGATCCTTAGGGAGGGCCCAACGCCGGCCTGTTTAAAAACCTGAGTGGCGCAAGATGTGATGGGTCTTCTTGAAAAAATGCAACTCTCGCTGGCTCTCCAGCTAGCGGCAGAGATATCCGACACCGTCACAAGATTCTGCCTGCTGCTTTGAGGTGAGGCACTAAACTCAGGCATTTTGAGTGGGCAGAGAAGGTCCCGTGACATTATTCTAAGAAAACAGGGACATTATCCAAGTATACTGGCCAACACTTGCCCTTCACTGAAAAAGATTATCTGAATTGGATTGGATTTAGATTTAGAGCTATTGTCACGTGTACCGAGGTACAGTGAAAAGTATTGTTCCGTGTACAGTCCAGGCAGATTGCCCCATGCATGAACAAAACATAGGACATACAATAAATACACAATGTACATACATAGACACTGATCCTTATATCTCATCGCGGTTGAGGGGAATTGTTATTCTTGCATGGTCCTGAAACTATTCAACTTTAAAAACCTATGGTAATTCATTTCAATTATATAATTACAGTAATTTATCAATCAAGTTCACAATAACCATGCTTCACTATGTAGACTACTCCTCTGGAGCACTTTCAGAGTAAACAACCTCTCTAAATAGCAAATTATGAACAACAATATAAAAGTAACAATTATCATTTCATCCCTCCCATTCAATGCTTTGGTACCGTGTCCCCACTCAGTGAAAAACTATTGCAGTTATAAACACATTTCTCTCCAGCTACAACCCACAATAGTGTCATACGCTGATCTTGCAGCTTTTTCTTCTTTTTAGTCGAGACTATTAATCGCTCACTAGCCTTAGTTACAGTGTCTGCTCCCTTTACTTTCGATACACTGAGTTCCAAACGTGTACACTTAGATCTCTATATGGAGTGGTGCTTCCTGATAAATGTTCAGTCCATTGAGATGTACTGATCGGTGAATAGTCTGGCCCTTCATTCCACTATGCCACCAGATTTCATCTTAACAATGTGATCGAAGTCCCACCCAGCTAGCTTATTAATGCATTGCAATCACTTGTAAAGCAATATTTAATGTTTTTCTTCCTGAACTTTCCTCGCACCGGGGAGTGGTGTATTAAGTAGCTGCTGATTGATGGAACAGAGAGGGAGAGGCAGAAAATAAAAAGAAGGAAGAATATAGAGGCTAGGGAGAAATGAAGATGCCTCAGAGAGCAAAGGCAGAAAAGAGTGCCGAGAGGTACGCCGGGGGTCCCGGCGGGATGGAGTGGCATGAACCACTCCGGCGTCGGGCCGCCCCAAAGGTGCGGAGGATCCGCACCTTTAGGGGCCAAGCCCACACCTTTAGGGGCTAGACCCGCCCCGGAGTGGTTTGGCGCCCCGCCAGCTGGCATGAAAGGCCTATGGCGCCACGCCAGCCGGGGCCGAAGGGACTCTGCCGTCCGACGGGAGTCCGCGTATGCGCGGGAGCGTCAGCAACTGCTGACGTCATCCCCGCACATGCGCGGGGGGGGGGGGTCACCTACACATCGGCCATTGCGGAGACCTACACGGCCGACGTGTAGTAAAAGAGTGCCCCCACGGCACAGGCCCGCCTGCGGATTGGTGGGTCCTGATCGCGGACCAGGCCACTGTGGGGGCACCCCACAGGGCCAGATCGCCCCACGCTCCCCCCAGGACCCCGGAGCCTGCTCGGGCCGCCAGGTCCCGCCGGTAAGGGACCTGGTTCAATTCACACCGGCGGGACCGGCATAGCAGCAACGGGACTTCGGCCCATTGTGGGCCGGAGAATCGCCGGGGGGGGCCCGCCGACCGGCGCGGCACGATTCCCGCCCCTGCAGAATCTCCGGTGCTGGAGAATCCGGCGGCCGGCGGGGGCGGGATTCACGCGATTCTCCGACCCGGCGGGGGGTCGGAGAAAAGGATAGATTGCTGTTTAGATTGACCAGAATTACACCTGCCTCAGAAGGTCAAATTATGAGGAGAGGTTACATAATCTGGGGTTATAATCCCTGGAATTTAGAAAGTTAAGGTGTGAACTAATACAGTAGATAGAGAAGAACCATTCCCCCCCCCCACCCACCCATGGTTGCACGTAGCACCGAGGACCTCCTCAGTGCAGGAAGTGATCAGGAGGTAATTTCTAAATGACGCCCAATCTCTCAACCTGACACAATTCCCGGACCCCCACCCATGCCCTAACTCACCTATAAGGGGCTCCTTGGGCACCCCGCGCATGCCACCTTACAAGGGCAGGGCAATCCCGGGCCTAATCCCCCAGTGCATGAAAATTGCCAGCCTGACATCTTGCCACTGCCAACCTGACAATGCCACCTGGGCACCGTGGCAATGCCAGCCTGGAACCAAGTGGCACCACCAGGGTGCCATGCTGGCAGTGCCAAGGTGCCCAGGTAACACCAGCAATGCCAGGGTGCCACCCTGCTGAGGGGCCAACCAGTCGGGGGGCCTCTGATCGCCCAGGAAACCCCCAAAGTGCCTTTCCGCCTGGTCTCCATTTGTGGGGACCAGTGCTGAACGGCACCGAGCTGGGGTCTCCTCGGCGAGGTCAGTAGATACCGGATGGCTGTGCGATTTGGAGTCAGCTCAGCTAAGTAGGTGGGACCCAAATTGCGACGTCTAGCCAGATCTCGCGAGGCGTAATGACTGTGGGGAATCTCGGGAGAGGCCTCTCCCAGGATCTACCGGCCATGTCCCATCTCCATTCCAGTGGTAAATATTGCCCAATATATCTACAATTCCTACATTCATCATACCTGGTTGTAATGGGTGGGGTGACGGGAATAGTGAGTTAAGGTAAGAAAATGAGGAGCCTAAAAGCCAGTGTCAGTACTCTCCACATGAGACCATAAGACATAGGAGCAGAATTAGGCCACTCGGCCCATCGAATCTGCTCCGCCATTCAATCATGGCTGATATTTTTCTCAACCCATTCTCCTGCCTTCTCCCCATAACCCCTGATCCCCTTTTTGACCAAAAACCTATCTATTTCTGTCTTGAAGACACTCAGTGATTTGACCTCCACAGCCTTCTGCGGTAAAGAGTTCCACAGATTCGCCACCCTCTGGTTGAAGAAATTCCTCCTCATCTCTGATTTAAAGGATCATCCCTTTAATCTGGGATTGTGTCCTCTGCTTCTAGTATTTCCTACAAGTGGAAACATTCTCTCCACGTCCACTCTATCCAGGTGACGCAGTATCCTGTAAGTTTCAATAAGATTCCCTCTGATCCTTCTAAACTCCAACGAGTACAGACCAAGAGTCCTCAACCGTTCCTCATACGACAAGTTCTTCATTCCAGGGATCATTCTTGTGAACCTCCCCTGGACCCTTTCCAAGGCCAGCACATTCTTCCTTCAATATGGGGCCCAAAACTGCTCACAATACTCCAAATGGGGTCTGACCAGAGCCTTATATAGCCTCAGAAGTACATCCCTGAACTTGTAATCTAGCCATCTTGACATGAATGCTAACATTGCATTTGTCTTCCTAACTGCCGACTGAACCTGCACGTTAACCTGAAGAGAATCGTGAACAAGGGGCGGGATTCTCCGACCCCCCGCCGGGTCGGAGAATCACCGGGGGTCGGCATGAATCCTGCCCCCGTCGGCTGTCGAATTCTCCGGCGCCAGAATTTTGGCAGGAGCGGGAATCGCGGCCCGCTGGTCGGCGGCTGCTGGCAGCCCCCCCGGCGATTCACCAGTCCGCGATGGGCCGAGTGGCCGCCCGTTTCCAGCGGGTCCCACTGGCGTAAATCACAACAGGTCCTTAACGGCGGGACCTGGCTCCACCGGCGGCTTGCAGAGTCCTCGGGGGGGGGGGTGCGGGGGGACCTGGCCCCGGGGGGGTGCCCCCACAGTGACCTGGCCCACGATCGGGGCCCACCGATCCATGGGCGGGCCTGTGCCGTGGGGGCACTCTTTCCTTCCGCACGGCCACTGTCAACCTCCGCCATGGCCGGGGTGCAGTGAAGAACCCCCCTGTGCATGCGCTGGGATGACGCCAGCACACGCTGGCGCTCCCACGCATGCGCCAACTCGCACCGGCTGGCGGAGGCCCTTCTGCGCCAGCTGGCACGGCGCCAAACACTCCGGCGCCGGCCTAGCCCCTGAAGGTGCGGAGGATTCCGCACCTTCGGGGCGGCCCGACGCCGGAGTGGTTCACGCCACCCCTCAGCGCGGAGTGGCCCACCCCGCTGGTTCGCGAAGAATCCCGCCCAAGGACTCCCAAGTCCCTTTGTGCTTCTGATTTCTTAAGCATCATCCCATTTAGAAAATAGTCTATGCCTCCATTCCTCCTTCCAAAGTGCATTACCTCACACTTTTCCACATTGTATTCCATCTGCCACTTCTTTGCCCACTCTCCTAGCCTGTCCGAGTCCTTCTGCAGCCCGCCTGCTTCCTCAATACTACCTGCCCCTCTACAGATCTTTGTATCATCTGCAAATTTAGGAACAAGTGCCTTCAGTTCCTTCCTCCAGATCATTAATGTGTATTGTGATAAGTTGTGGTCCCAGCACCGACCCCTGAGGTACACCGCTAGTCACCGGCTGTCATCCTGAAAAAGACCCCTTTATCCCCACTCTCTGCCTTCTGCCAGTCAGCCAATCCTCTATCCATGCCAGGATCTTACCCGGGTAAATGGAGTTGAAATCAGCCATGATTGAATGGTGGAGTGGACTCGATGGGCCGAATGGCCTTACTTCCGCTCCTATGTCTTATGGTCTTATGGTCTTAACACTATGGGCTCTTAACTTATTTAACAGGGCTTTGAGTTCGCCTCCGACATTTTAATTATTCCCCTTGAAAGTGATCTTGGACTATGTGCTTTACAATGCAGAGAATGGAAGGCAGCTTGGCCTGCCAAGTTCAGGATATCCCACAGAGCGGCGTGTACAACACTGGACACTAACATTGACATTTAAGGCTTCCGGGTGCGGCGATGACCAGCTAAGTCGCACGTCTCGGCAGCTCCCGTTGGAACGGACTTTTGGGCTCTTGATAAGAGCCCCAACGGCAATTTTAAATGGCCAAAATCACTGCGGTGAAATAGAAGGGAATCCCCCCGGATATTGATGGAAAAAGGAGAGGATAGCGGCCGGATTGCAGTGGATCCTTTGGAGCAGCGGCAAGGAAGGGAAGCTCGAAGCAAGATGGCGTCGGAAGGTGGCCGTTCGATATGGGGCCCGGAGCAACAAGAGTTCCTGCGGCGCTGTGTGGAAGAGCTGAAGAAGGAGGAGTTGGCCCCGATGCTACAGGCGATTGAAGGGCTAAAGGAGGCACAGAGGACCCAGGAGCTGGAGCTTCGGGTCGTGAAGGCAAAGGCTGCTGAAAATGAAGATGAAATTCAGGGCCTGGTGGTGAAGACAGAGACGCACGAGGCGCAGCACAAGAGGTGTGTGGAGAGGTTGGAAGCCCTGGAGAATAATTCGAGGAGGAAGAATCTAAGAGTCTTGGCTCTTCCCGAGGGCGCAGAGGGGGCGGACGTCGGGGAATATGTGAGCATGATGCTTCACTTGCTAATGGGATCGGAGGCCCCGACGGGCCCTTTGGAGGTGGAGGGAGCTTATTGAGTTATGGCGCGAAGACCAAGGGCAGGAGAAATACCTCGAGCCATAGTGGTGAGGTTTCACCGCTACAATGACAGAGAGATGGTCCTAAGATGGGCGAAGAAAACTCGGAGCTGCAGGTGGGAGAACGCGGTGATCCGCGTATACCAGGATTGGAGTGCGGAGGTGGCGAGAAGGAGGGCAAGTTTCAATCGGGCTAAGGCGGTGCTTCACAAAAAGAAGGTGAAATTTGGAATGCTGCAACCGGCGAGACTGTGGGTCACATACCAAGGGAAGCACCACTACTTTGAGACGGCAGAAGAGGCGTGGACATTCATAGTGGACGAGAAGCTGGAATGGTCTGGCGAGAGAAAGAGCTTCTGGGACAAAGTGGTGGGGTGACTATGTGGGACGAGGAGGGGGGGGGGGGATGATTTCTTAATTGTTAACTCCTGTAAATTTTCTCTCTTCCCCTCGTTTGGGGGGGGGGGGGTGTATGAGGAACTGTGGGCGCCGGTGAGTAGGAAAGCGGGGCTGAGTGGGAAACGCGGGCTTCGTTCCCGCGCTATGGTAATTATGGCGGGAACAGGGACGCAGGAAGGTGGGGGCCTCGCACAGGCCGAGGGCAAACGGGGAAGCCGAGGTCAGCCAGAGTTCGCTGACTTCTGGGAGCAACATGGGGGGTGTAATTACGCTAGAGGGGGATCTAGCGGAGGGGGGGGGGAGGGAGCTAACTGGGTTGCTGCTGCTAAGGGGAAGGGGGAGCTGTTATGGGACGGGGTGGTCGAGGCGGGAGAGCACCGTCGGTGGGATATATGGGTACGTGGGAACCGGGTGAGGAGCTGGGAAAAAAAAGGGGATGGCTAGTCGACAAGGGGAGGGGGGTGGTAAAGAGCCCCCCAACCCGGTTGATCACGTGGAACGTGAGAGGGCTGAATGGGCCGATTAAAAGGGCGCGGGTACTCGCACACCTAAAGAAATTAAAGGCAGATGTGGTTATGTTGCAGGAGACGCACCTGAAATTGACAGATCAGGTCAGACTACGTAAAGGATGGGTGGGACAGGTGTTTCATTCAGGTTTGGATGCGAAGAATAGGGGGGTGGCTATTTTAGTGGGGAAACGGGTACTGTTTGAGGCAAAGACCATAGTGGCGGACAGTGGGGGTAGATACGTGATGGTGAGTGGCAGACTGCAAGGGGAGGCGGTGGTTCTGGTGAACGTATATGTCCCGAACTGGGATGATGAAAACTTCATGAGGCGTATGTTGGGGCGTATCCCGGACCTGGGGGCGGGAAAGTTGGTAATGGGGAGAGATTTCAATACAGTGTTTGATCCAGGGCTGGACCGGTCGAGGTCCAGGACCGGGAGGAGGCCGGCAGCGGCCAAGGTGCTTAAGGACTTCATGGAGCAGATGGGAGGAGTAGATCCTTGGAGATTTATCAGACCTAGGAGTAAGGAGTTCTCATTCTTCTCCCATGCTCACAAGGTATACTCACGGATAGACTTTTTTGTCCTGGGAAAGGCACTGATTCCGAAGGTGACAGGGACGGAGTACACGGCCATAGCCATCTCGGACCACGCTCCACACTGGGTAGATCTGGAGGTGGGAGAGGAAAAGGAACAGCACCCACTCTGGAGAATGGATATGGGCCTGTTGGCGGATGAGGGGATATGTCTAAGGGTGAGGGGGTGTATTGAAAGGTACTTGGAGCTTAATGACAATGGAGAGGTTCAGGTGGGAGTGGTGTGGGAGGCGTTGAAGGCGGTGGTCAGAGGGGAACTGATATCCATAAGGGCACATAAAGGGGAGCAAGAGAGTAAAGAAAGGGAGCGATTGCTGAGAGAACTTCTGAGGGTGGACAGGCAATATGCAGAGGCACCGGAGGAGGGACTGTACAGGGAAAGACAAAGGTTACATGTGGAATTTGACCTGCTGACCACGGGTAAGGCAGAGGCACAGTGGAGGAGGGCACAGGAAGCGCAGTATGGGTATGGAGAGAAGGCGAGTTGGTTACTGGCCCAACAGTTGAGGAAGAGGGGAGCGGCGAGGGAGATAGGTGGGGTGAGGGATGAGGAGGGAGAGATGGAACGAGGAGCGGAGAGAGTGAATGGGGTGTTTAAGATATTCTATGAGAGGTTGTATAAGGCTCAGCCCCCGGAAGGGAAGGAGGGAATGATGCATTTCCTGGATCAGCTGGAATTCCCGAAGGTGGAGGAGCAGGAGAGGGCGGGACTGGGAGCACAGATTGACGTGGAGGAGGTGGTAAAGGGGATTGGGAGCATGCAGGCGGGGAAGGCCCCGGGACCGGATGGGTTCCCGGTGGAATTTTATAGGAAATATATAGACCTACTGGCCCCGCTTTTGACGAGAACCTTTAATGAGGCCAGGGAAAGGGGGAGGTTGCCCCCGACTATGTCAGAGGCGACAATATTGTTACTTTTGAAGAAGGATAAAGACCCGCTGCAGTATGGGTCCTACAGGCCCATTTCCCTTTTGAATGTAGATGCTAAGCTCCTGGCCAAGGTAATGGCGACGAGGATAGAGGATTGTGTCCCGCGGGTGGTCCATGAGGATCAAACTGGGTTCGTTAAGGGGAGACAGCTGAACACGAACATACGGAGGCTGCTAGGGGTGATGATGATGCCCCCACCAGAGGGGGAGGCGGAGATAGTGGTGGCGATGGATGCCGAGAAAGCATTTGACAGGGTTGAGTGGGACTACCTGTGGGAAGTGTTGAGGAGATTTGGTTTCGGTGAAGGGTTCATTGGATGGGTACAGCTGCTATATAGGGCCCCGGTGGCAAGTGTGATCACGAACAGGCAGAGGTCTGACTACTTCCGTCTTTATAGAGGGACGAGGCAGGGGTGTCCCCTGTCTCCGTTACTGTTTGCATTGGTAATTGAGCCCCTGGCCATAGCACTGAGGGGCTCCAGGAAGTGGAGGGGAGTACTCAGGGGAGGAGAAGAACACCGGGTATCATTGTATGCAGATGATTTACTGCTGTATGTTGCGGACCCGGTGGAGGGGATGCCTGAGATAATGCAGACGCTCGGAGAGTTTGGGGAATTCTCGGGGTACAAATTGAACATGGGGAAGAGTGAGTTGTTTGTGGTACATTCGGGGGAGCAGAGCAGGGGAATAGAGGATTTACCGCTGAGGAGGGTAACAAGAGATTTCCGGTACTTGGGGATCCAGATAGCCAGGAGTTGGGGAACTTTACATAGGCTTAATTTAACACGATTGGTGGAACAGATGGAGGAAGATTTTAAGAGATGGGACATGGTGCCCCTGTCACTGGTGGGGAGGGTGCAGGCGGTCAAAATGGTAGTCCTCTCGAGATTCCTTTTTATGTTTCAGTGCCTCCCGGTGATGGTCACGAAGGCTTTTTTCAAGAAGATCAAGAAAAGCGTCATGAGTTTTGTGTGGGCAAGGAAGACCCCGAGAGTGAGGAGGGGGTTCTTGCAGCGTAGCAGGGAGAGGGGGGGACTGGCACTACCGAGCTTAAGTGAGTACTATTGGGCCGCCAATATTTCAATGGTGTGTAAGTGGATGGGAGAAGGGGAGGGAGCGGCGTGGAAGAGATTGGAGATGGCGTCCTGCAAAGGAACCAGCCTACAAGCACTGGTGACGGCACCACTGCCGTTCTCCCCGAAGAAATACACCACAAGTCCAGTGGTGGTGGCAACACTGAAAATTTGGGGGCAGTGGAGACAGCATAGAGGAATGACGGGAGCCTTGGTGCGGTCCCCGATAAGAAATAATCATAGGTTTGTCCCGGGGAGAATAGATGGGGGATTTGGAGCATGGCAGAGAGCAGGGATTGTGCAACTGAGGGATCTGTTCTTGGACGGGACATTTGCGAGTCTGGGAGCGCTGACGGAAAAATATGGGTTGCCCCAAGGGAATGAATTTCGATACATGCAACTGAGTGCTTTTGCGAGGCAACAGGTGAGGGAATTCCCGCAGCTCCCGACGCAGGAGATTCAGGATCGAGTGATCTCGGGGACATGGATGGGGGATGGTAGGGTGTCAGATATATACAGGGAAATGAGAGACGAGGGGGAGAACATGGTGGATGAGCTGAAGGGAAAATGGGAGTAAGAGCTGGGGGAAGAGATCGAAGAGGGGCTGTGGGCAGATGCCCCATGTAGGGTAAACTCTTCGTCCTCGTGCGCCAGGCTTAGCCTGATACAATTTAAGGTTTTGCACAGGGCACATATGACCGGAGCAAGGCTCAGTAAATTTTTCGGGGTAGAGGATAGGTGTGGGAGATGCTCGAGAAGCCCAGCAAACCACACCCACATGTTTTGGTCATGCCCGGCACTGCAGGGGTTCTGGGTGGGGGTGGCGAAGGTTCTTTCAAAGGTGGTGGGAGTCCGGGTCGAGTCCGGGTCGAGCCAGGCTGGGGGCTGGCTATATTCGGGATTGCAGAAGAGCCGGGAGTGCAGGAGGCGAGAGAGGCTGATGTTTTGGCCTTTGCGTCCCTAGTAGCCCGGCGAAGGATACTGCTTATGTGGAAGGCAGCCAAGCCTCCGGGCGTGGAGACCTGGATAAACGACATGGCAGGGTTTATAAAACTGGAACGGATAAAGTTTGCACTAAGGGGTTCGGCTCAGGGGTTCACCAGGCGGTGGCAACCGTTCATTAACTACCTCGCAGAACGATAATGGAAACGGGAAGGTAGCAGCAGCAACCCAGGGGGGAGGGTGGGGGGTGGGGGGGGGGGAGAGCTCAGGTGGGTCCTCAGGGGTGTTTTTGTAAAGATATTGGTACTTGGTTATGTATATTGAATTGAAGTGCTGATTTTATTATTTGGGAGAGCTATTATTTTTGTTATGGCAGTTGCCATTTAGTTTATATATTATTTATTTATTTGTTAAAATACGGTCACGGTTATTTATATTGTTTTGCTGTTGTAAAAAGGGGAAAAACCTTTGTATTGTTTTGTATGACCGAAAAAGTTGAATAAAATATATATTTTTTAAAACATTGACATTCAATAAAGAGTGAATGCAAAAAACACAACATTGTTTCTTCCACAATAAAGAAATGTCCCTAACTCCCCATAACAATGAATGCATGACAACCAGGAGGCAAACCAGTACATTCCAGCTCTCTGACTAACAAATAGCAATGATGCACATGCAAATAAAGTGAAAAAAATGTAATATGAAATATTTATAAGTGAAATTTACTTTTGAAAATCACCCGTGCCACATTTGTGCCTTATGTTAGTGGCAATGGAGCTGGGCAAGAAAGTTGTGGCAGTGATGTAGAACCTCTCTGTCCAGGAGTCTATTTTATAGCCCGTCCACACCTGCAGTATGGTTTTTATCGCTGGAACGCTTCCCTCACTGTATGATTGCACATGTCTCTGGAGTACACTTTAAATTTGAATTGTAATCACATGGAAACCAGCAAAAAGAAGGCAAACAGAAGTAGCACCACTTTCTGTCCTGCCATCGGGAACAGTACAACATGGTTAAAACTTCTCCCTTAAAACGTGATTTTTGCTGATGAACAGGATCGTTAAGCTTCTGAATCCTTCCCTCAACAAGATCTCTTCATACATGGGTAATAAAGCAGTGTAACAATGTAATATTATAGTGTGGTGATTATTTTTTAAAATAAAGTTGGAGCTTTGAAAGTCTGTATTTCTGCTGAATTAATTCCTGCCTCTTCTGAGCTAACCTTAAGATAAGGACATCTTGTCCAGTTTTTCTTTGCTCTGGAGCTAATACGTCCTCATAGTGGACCTTCACAGCACGGAAATCTCATGTGCAGATGACAGTGAATGCTGCAGATGGTCCTGACTCGTGTGAAAGTTAAATCCATGAACCCTTACCTTCCAGCATTTGGTGGATTCCCAGAGAGCTGTCTGAATAAAGCCTGAGTGGGAGGTTGGATAGACTCCAGTCTCTGCATGTCATGGCATTACAGTGACTCCACCTCCGACCTCTGTAAGAATGATTTTAAAGGCGATTCTATGATAAATGTGAACACATGTCCAGCATGGGAATGGATGGAGCGAGGGTTCCAAAGTTAGTGTGGACTGTATCATCCAACCAGGAAGCTTTTTAGACCTGCTCTGCTCTCAACTTAAGGGACAGGGCAAGCTTTTTGCGAACCCATTATTCCCAGCAAAAACACATTTCATCGAATAGAATCATAGAATCCCGACGGTGCAGAAGTAGGACATTCAGCCCATCAAGTCTGCAATGACCTGCCGAAAGAGCACCTCACCTAGGCTCACTCCCCCACCCTAACCCCGTAACCCCACCTAAACTTTGGACACTAAGGAGCAATTTAGCATGGTTGATCAACCGAACCTGCACATCTTTGGACTGTGGGAGGAAACCGGAGCACCCGGAGGAAACCCATGCAGATACAGTGGGAGCATGCAAACTCTATACAGACAGTCACCCAAGGTCGGAATTGAACCCAGATCCCTGGCGTTGTGAGGTAGTACTGCTAACCACTGTGCCACCCTGCCGCCTCATTTATGGAATCCCGCCTTAGGTGTGGCGTTTTTTTATTTGTCTTTGAGAAATGTCGAGAACATAATGCTTCTTTTGTTCTGTTGAAGGTGCATATAATTGTTGAAATCCTCCACCTTTCCATTCCTGTTCATCAAGTCATTTCTACTGAATTATTTAAACGCAATTAGATAAACAGAAACACAAAGTATATTTAATCTTGAACCCATCCCACTCTCCTGCCAATGAATTTTGTCAGAGAATTATGTCACAGAGTTCTCTAGCTCGTAAACATTTAGTTTGACATTTATACCATTCAAATAAATTGGTGGTTCTTATGTCCCTTTGTGTTAATTCGCCTCCTGAATCTTTTCCTCTCCTGCCCCAAAGGCGTTGAGTTGTACTGGGGTTGGTTTTCATAGAGCTGAAAGACTTTCAATACTTTACTATGAGGGAATCTGTCATAAATTACACTGGGCAACCAAGGTGCGATATTCAACCAGGAAAGGCATCACAGCTGAAGTCAACTTCAACTTTCAGGCCTATTTTCTTGCAACAGGACTGGGATGCCACCATGGCTAGTGGTAATCCCCGAAAGGCACTCCCGCTGAGATCAATTAATTGAACACAGCCTGGAAGTCAAGTCTGGGAACTCCGCAAAAAAAATACAAAGCAAAAAAATATTAATGCCTGACTTAGCTCAAGAACTTTATTAGTCCATGAAGGTTTTCTTCCTACTCTTTTGATGCAAGGGTGAATCTCTGAATACGTCCTGTAGAATAGCGCTAGCTGCTCAAGGCAGCTTAATCAGTCTAAGGCACAAAATTTGGAAGGCTGCAGAAAATCAGGAAATGAGCACCGAGCCTTCTAATCCTGTTGTCCCCACTATACATGCAGCTCTCCTGGAACACGAGCTGCTCTAGTGCAGGCATTGTCAAACTCGGGGGCGCGACCTGCGGGTGGGTCGGGGGCGGGTGTCGGGAGGGTCGCGGAGCCGTCCGTCGCGGCTCTCCCGATCGCGCAAATCTGTGCTCAACAGCCGCAGCAGCCGGTTTTTAACTATGCCGGCTGCAAACGGCCTTCAAAAAGGCCGCGACCATATAAAAAACTTTGCCCGCACTGCGCATGCGTGCCCGATTATCGCAAGTCTTTTTCGACATAGGGGCTGGTAAAGCACACTGGGCTAAATCGCTGTCTTTGAAAGCAGGCCAGCAGCACGGTTCGGTTCCCGTTACAGCCTCCCCGAACAGGCGCTGGAATGTGGCGACTAGGGGCTTTCCACAGTAACTTCATTTGAAGCCTACTTGTGACAATAAGCGGTTTTCACATCAGAGTTTTAAACTGTGTGTTTTCCAGTATAAGTGCTTGTCTGATTTATCCCTTAGAGGCCAGTGAGTCGGAGAATTATATCGAATTTATGATTTAAAAATAGTCACAGAACAGCTGCACAACTTTCATCATTACAGATGCTCGTACAGCAGTTCCATGTCTGATCCATGTCCTATTCTGCCTGTGTAAGAAACTGTTAAGCCAGTGGGCAAAGTGCTTGCTGCATGTCACAGTTGCTGATTGCTGCCCTGGCTGGCCTTACAGTTAACACACCTTCTGTTCATCGACGTTGTTTCAAATTAGAATCTAAATTTAGCTGCCTGCCAAATGAGTGGAATAATAATTTTTACTTCCTTTTGAGCTATTTCAGATCTGACGTTATGATCTGAGTCAAATGTCAGGGGACCATTCTTGCCTCTGAGCGAGAAGGTTGTGTATTCAAACCCCAATCTAAGATTAAGCATAGGCCAACAATTGAGAGAAGCATTGAGGGAGCGCTACACTGTTGCAAATGTTGTTGTTTTGGTGAAACATGAAGCCAAGGCACTCGATGTCCCGTCAATAAGCTGAGGTGAAACCACCCCACGTTGCCTGGAAACCTGTGGGCGGGGCTGCGCTGCCGGAAGGGCCGGAGAATCCCGCCCCTAGGGTCTCAGAAAAGTATCAGAAGAACAGGAACCTTTCCTGGTGTCCTGGCCACCCTTCGTCCCTCGAACAACACCATCAAAAACAAGTTCATTCCAATTGTTGTTGATGGGATTTTGTGCCTCCGAACCTTGTTGCTGCTGCAGTTTAAGGGGATACACGGTGTCAAGGAGGATTTCAAAGAGCGAAGAACCACAAGCCCCGCTCTTTACTGCAGAGACTTCCAAGATCATCTTCTGGTCCAGGATCTGCTCCGTGGACCAGGATGTGACTGCTCGCATTTATTCTTCTAAAAGGTTGAGACAGAGAACTCGATCTCTGATCGACAGCCTGAGGGAACAAGATTGCTCAGTAACATCATCACAGCCAGTCATATTAAAGATTAGCAAATTATTTTATGCCAGCACGAATAAAGATTATTATAAAGGCCACAGACAGCAGAACCTCCAAGCCCTTCTTGTCATCCATCATGGAGATTTTAGATTAAAGTATATGGATGTGTAGACAAAGTTTACTTGCAAACAATGGTTTACCTGCCAAGTTTTTTCGACTTGTTGAAAATGGTTCGACCCAGACCTGCTGAAGTGTATGAGAGGAGCTTCTGGCTGACTGCATGTCAGAATTCATGAGGAAAGGCATCATCATCCTCATCTCCAATGGAAAGAGAAGGTTGGAAATCAGATATTAGTGTCCTGTTTTATTGGTTAATATGGACTACAAAATTCTGTCCAAGGTCATTGCCAATTGGGTTAAGTCTGCTCTGGATTTGGTGTTCCACCCTGATCAGATCCATACTCTACCCAGCCGGAAGATTTCTGAGAGCCTCGTGCTACACAGGACTGCCTGGATCCATTGTTGGCGCACAAACTTATCAGCCTCTGCAACCAGTTTGAACTGACCTCAGGATTCAGAATACATTTCAGCAAAATGAGGAGTTGTTTCTAAGGAACTGGGCAGGCAGATCTTTTGTCCCCTTCACCGTCAGGTCAGAATACCTGAAGGTGATGGTGGAAAGGCCCTGAGTTTCCGGGGCATGTGCCAAAAGTTGGAAGCAACGTATACCCACAGTGCAACAGAAAATGGGCATGGGGAACAACACTCCCTCTCCACTGTAGGTAAGAGCCTTGATTCTCCGATTCTGGGGCTATGTCCCCACTCCGGCGTGTGAACGGTGGTGTTTTACGCCAGAGAAAATGGTGCAAAATGGCCACCGATTCCCCATTTTCCTGGGGGCTAGCAGCCAAGCAGCGTAGGGCAACTGGCTCTAGCTGCCGATACAGCCCGGAGAATTGTTGGATCCACAGCCACGTATGCGGCTGCAGTGGCCGCGCCGTGCTGCATGGCGGAGGCCGCACGCGGACCCGGCCCGCAAAATAGTGCCCCCCCCCTTTGGCCAGCATGCGGACCCCCGACCACCCCACAGTGTCCCCAGCCCCGAATAACATCCCCCCTGCCCTCCCCCGACTGTGGCGGCGCTGGGCTGAGTCCGCAGCCGCCAGGCCGAGTTCCCGCCGAATGAGACCACACGCGCCCGACGTCGTCGGGAATTCGGCCGGTCGGGGGCGGAGCATCAGGGGCCGGGCCTCAGGCAATGTCCTGAGTCTGTCGATACGTGGTGGGGGCGGAGCATTACGAAAGTGGCGCCGCCCCCGATTTGGTCGGAAACTTGGATTCTCCGGCCGAACGCTGAACGCGATTTTGGCGTCGGCGACCGGACAATCCAGCCCCTGGTGTTGTTCTATGTGTCACAGGTCTGGCCCATATTGGGCTTCTCCACCATGGTGATCACCCAGGCCACTTTCTGTTTTATCTGGTGATCGAAATGGACTGTGTCCACACGAACACGAACATGCAAACATACAATAAGGAGCAGAGTACGCCACTCAGCCCTTCAAGCTTGCTCCACCATTCAATAAGAACATGGCTGATCTGATTGTAACCACCCGCTTCCGCCGATAATCTTTCACCCTCTTGCTTATCTGGAATCTATTTACTTCTGAAATAAAATATGCAAATATTCTGCTTCCACTGCCTTTGAAGAAACATTAAAAGATTCACAACCCTCTGAGAGAAAGAAATTCTCCTCATCTCTGTCTTAAATGGACAACCCCCTCTTTTTAAATGGTGCCCCCCCCCCCCGAGTACTAGATTCTCCCACAAGAAGAAACCTTGGGCGAAATTCTCCGGAAACGGCGCGATGTCCGCCGACTGGCGCCCAAAACGGCGCAAATCAGTCGGGCATCGCGCCGCCCCAAAGGTGCGGAATGCTCCGCATCTTTGGGGGCCGAGCCCCAACCTTGAGGGGCTAGGTCGGCGCCGGACGAATTTCCGCCCCGCCAGCTGGCGGAAAAGGCCTTTGGTGCCCCGCCAGCTGGCGCGGAAATGACATCTCCGGGCGGCGCATGCGCGGGAGCGTCAGCGGCCGCTGACGGCATTCCCGCGCATGCGCAGTGGAGGGAGTCTCTTCCGCCTCCGCCATGGTGGAGACCGTGGCGGAGGCGGAAGGGAAAGAGTGCCCCCACGGCACAGGCCCGCCCGCGGATCGGTGGGCCCCGATCGCGGGCCAGGCCACCGTGGGGGCACCCCCCGGGGCCAGTTCGCCCCGCGCCCCCCCCCCCAGGACCCCGGAGCTCACCCACGCCGCCTTGTCCCGCAGGTAAGGTAGGTGGTTTAATCTACGCCGGCGGGACAGGCATTTTAGCGGCGGGATTTGGGCCGGAGAATCGCGCGGGGGGGGGCCCGCCAACCGGCGCGACGCGATTCCCGCCCCCGCCAAATATCCGGTGCCGGAGACTTCGGCAACCGGCGGAGGCGGGATTCACTCCAGCCCCCGGCGATTCTCCGACCCGGCGGGGGGTCAGAGAATCTCGCCCCTCATCTTCACATCCACCTTGTCAACACCCCTCAAGGTTTGAAAAGTTTCAATCAAGTCGCCGCTTACTCTTCTGAATTCTGGTGCACACAAGCCTAACCTATCCAACCTTTCCTCAAAAGATCCATACCTATTCCTGTTATTAGTCGAGTAAACCTTCTCTGAACTGCTTCCAATGCATTTGCATCCTTCCTCAAATAAGGAGACCAATACGGTGCACCAGATGTGGTCCCATGTAGAACAGAAGCACTACTTTTAAATTCAATTCCCCTCACACTAAATGATAACATTCTATTAGCTTTCCTCATTACTGGCTGTACCTGTAAACTAGCCTTTTGTGATTCATGCACTGGGCCTCCCAGATCCCTCTGCACCTCCGAGCTCTGCAATCTCTCACCATTTGGATAACAAGCTTCTTTTTTATTCCTCATGCCAAAATGGGCAATTTTGCATTTGCCCACAGTATACTCTCTTTGCCAGATCTTTCCCGACTCACATAAACTATCTATGTTCCTTTGGAGCCTACTTATGTCCTCTTCACAACTTACTTTCCTATCTATCTTGGTGTCATCAGCAAAGTTAACCACCATACTTTTGGTCCCTTCATCCAAGTCATTTATATAAATTGTAAAAAGCTGAGGTCCCAGCACTGATCCCTGGGGCACACCACACATTGCATCCTGCCAACCAGAAAAATGACCCTTTTATGCCTACTCTTTGTGCCCTGTTAACGAGCCAATCTTCTACACATGCCAATATGTTACCCCCTTACACCATAAACTTTACCTTCCACAATAACCTTTCATGTGGCACCTTATCAAATCCTTCTGGAAATCATCAAATGCCTTCTGGAAAACACAGTGCACATTATCATAGGATCATAGAAGTTTACAGCATGGAAACAGGCCCTTCAGCCCAACCAGTCCATGCCGCCCAGTTTTTACCATTAAGCTAGTCCCAGTTGCCCGCACTTGGCCCATAACCATCTATACCCATCTTACCCATGTAACTATCGAAATGCTTTTTAAAAGACACAATTGTACCCGCCTCTACTACTACCTCTGGCAGCACATTCCAGACACACACTACCCTCTGAGTGAAGAAATTGCCCCTCTGGGCCCTTCTGAATCTCTCCCCTCTCACCTTAAACCTATGCCCTCTAGTTTTAGACTCCCCTACCTTTGGGAAAAGATGTTGACTATCTACCTTATCTATGCCCCTCATTATTTTATAGACCTCTATAAGATCACCCCTAAGCCTCCTACGCTCCAGGGAAAAAAGTCCCAGTCTATCCAGCCTCTCCTTATAACTCAAACCATCAAGTCCCGGTAACATCCTAGTAAATCTTTTCTGCACTCTTTCTAGTTTAATAATATCCTTTCTATAATAGGGTTACCAGAACTGCACACAGTATTCCAAGTGTGGCCGTACCAATGTCTTGTACAACTTCAACAAGACGTCCCAACTCCTGTATTCAATGCTCTGACCAATGAAACCAAGCATGCCGAATGCCTTCTTCACCACCCTGTCCACCTGCGACTCCACCTTCAAGGAGCTATGAACCTGTACTCCTAGATCTCTTTGTTCTATAACTCTCCCCAACGCCATACCATTAACTGAGTAGGTCCTGGCCTGATTCGATCTGCCAAAATGCATCACCTCACATTTATCTAAATTAAACTCCATCTGCCATTCGTCGGCCCACTGGCCTAATTGATCAAGATCCCGTTGCAATCCTAGATAACCTTCTTCACTATCCACTGTGCCACCAATCTTGGTGTCATCTGCAAACTTACTAACCATGCCTCCTAAATTCTCATCCAAATCATTAATATAAATCACAAATAACAGTGGACCCAGCACCGATCCCTGAGGCACACCACTGGTCACAGGCCTCCAGTTTGAAAAACAACCCTCTACAACCACCCTCTGTCTTCTGTCGTCCAGCCAATTTTGAATCCAATTGGCAACCTCACCCTGGATCCCGTGAGCTTTAACCTTCTGCAACAACCTACCATGCGGTACCTTGTCAAAGGCTTTGCTAAAGTCCATGTAGACAACGTCTACTGCAATGCCCTCATCTACCTTCTTGGTCACCCCCTCAAAAAACTCAATCAAATTTGTGAGACATGATTTTCCACGCACAAAACCATGCTGACTGCCCCGAATCAGTCCTTGCCTCTCTAAATGCTTGTAGATCCTGTCTCTCAGAATTCTCTAGATAAAGGGGGAAAAATTGACTCAATGCCACCCGCAACTTGATGGCCACTTTTGTGTGCAGCCGCATTAAGTTGTGCATAGACCCGCGATACATGAACACTAAGGGCTGGATTCTTCCGACGTGCCCACCGCAAGAGCGCCACGGGCGAGCCTCGTATAATGGAGAACTGCATTGACCTCAGGCGGATTCTCCGGTCGCCGGGTGATTTCAGCGGGAGCGGAGCAGGTTAGTCAATTTCAGCGGGAGCAGTGCGCAAGTGATTTCTGGGAGGTAAGTCTCTCCTTTAAAAACACTTGTCTTTGCAGGAGCAGGCCAGTCGATTTCAGCGGGAGCGGAGCTGGTTAGTCAATTTCAGCGGGAGCAGTGCGCAAGTGATTTCTGGGAGGTAAGTCTCTCCTTTAAAAACACTTGTCTTTGCAGGAGCAGGCCAGTCGATTTCAGCGGGAGCGGAGCTGGTTAGTCAATTTCAGCGGGAGCAGTGCGCAAGTGATTTCTGGGAGGTAAGTCTCTCCTTTAAAAACACTTGTCTTTGCAGGGGCAGGCCAGTCGATTTCAGCGGGAGCGGAGCTGGTTAGTCAATTTCAGCGGGAGCAGTGCGCAAGTGATTTCTGGGAGGTAAGTCTCTCCTTTAAAAACACTTGTCTTTGCAGGGGCAGGCCAGTCGATTTCAGCGGGAGCGGAGCTGGTTAGTCAATTTCAGCGGGAGCAGTGCGCAAGTGATTTCTGGGAGGTAAGTCTCTCCTTTAAAAACACTTGTCTTTGCAGGGGCAGGCCAGTCGATTTCAGCGGGAGCGGAGCTGGTTAGTCAATTTCAGCGGGAGCAGTGCGCAAGTGATTTCTGGGAGGTAAGTCTCTCCTTTAAAAACACTTGTCTTTGCAGGGGCAGGCCAGTCGATTTCAGCGGGAGCGGAGCTGGTTAGTCAATTTCAGCGGGAGCAGTGCGCAAGTGATTTCTGGGAGGTAAGTCTCTCCTTTAAAAACACTTGTCTTTGCAGGGGCAGGCCAGTCGATTTCAGCGGGAGCGGAGCTGGTTAGTCAATTTCAGCGGGAGCAGTGCGCAAGTGATTTTTGGGAGGTAAGTCTCTCCTTTAAAAACACTTGTCTTTGCAGGGGCAGGCCAGTCGATTTCAGCGGGAGGGGAGCTGGTTAGTCAATTTCAGCGGGAGCAGTGCGCAAGTGATTTCTGGGAGGTAAGTCTCTCCTTTAAAAACACTTGTCTTTGCAGGGGCAGGCCAGTCGATTTCAGCGGGAGCGGAGCTGGTTAGTCAATTTCAGCGGGAGCAGTGCGGAAGTGATTTCTGGGAAGTAAGTCTCTCCTTTAAAAACACTTACCTGGTCCCGTTTTCGGTCCCTCTTTGCTGGTTTTTAAAATTTTTATTTTAGTGTTTAAGGCGGGAACAGGAAGTTCGACCCGCGGACTTCTGGGAAGACCCTCACCAATAAATTCTGGTGGAGAGGAAACCCGAGACACTACACGTGTAGTGTCTCCCACCCGCCCTCCTCCTCTAACCTTAAATAAAACCCATTGGTGTGAGGTAAGTACCATATTTTATTATTATTTTTTTTAAAAATTAATTTAGTTGTTAGCCAGATCTTGGTAGAAAGTTAGAGGGATGGCAGGGAAGGGAGTGCAATGTTCCTCCTGCAGGATGTTTGAGGTGAGGGATGCCGTTAGTGTCCCTGCTGATTTTACCTGCAGGAAGTGCTGCCATCTCACACTCCTCCAAAACCGAGTTAGGGAACTGGAGCTGGAGTTGGAAGAACTTCGGATCATTCGGGAGGCAGAGGGGGTCATAGATAGCAGCTTCAGGGAATTAGTTACACCAAAGATTGGAGATAGATGGGTAACTGTAAGAGGGACTGGGAAGAAGCAGTCAGTGCAGGGATCCCCTGTGGTCGTTCCCCTGAGAAACAAGTATACCGCTTTGGATACTTGTGGGGGGGGGGGGACTTACCAGGGGTAAGCCATGGGGTACGGGCCTCTGGCACGGAGTCTGTCCCTGTTGCTCAGAAGGGAAGGGGGGAGAGGAGCAGAGCATTAGTAATTGGGGACTCGATAGTCAGGGGCACAGATAGGAGATTTTGTGGGAGCGTGAGAGACTCACGTTTGGTATGTTGCCTCCCAGGTGCAAGGGTACGTGATGTCTCGGATCGTGTTTTCCGGGTCCTTAGGGGGAGGGGAGCAGCCCCAAGTCATGGTCCACATTGGCACTAACGACATAGGTAGGAAAGGGGACAAGGATGTCAGGCAGGCTTTCAGGGAGCTAGGATGGAAGCTCAGAACTAGAACAAACAGAGTTGTTATCTCTGGATTGTTGCCCGTGCCACATGATAGTGAGATGAGGAATAGGGAGAGAGAGCAATTAAACACGTGGCTACAGGGATGGTGCAGGCGGGAGGGATTCAGATTTCTGGATAACTGGGGATCTTTCTGGGGAAGGTGGGACCTCTACAGACAGGATGGTCTACATCTGAACCTGAGGGGCACAAATATCCTGGGGGGGAGATTTGTTAGTGCTCTTTGGGGGGGTTTAAACTAATGCAGCAGGGGCATGGGAACCTGGATTGTAGTTTTAGGGTAAGGGAGAATGAGAGTATAGAGGTCAGGAGCACAGATTTGACGTCGCAGGAGGGGGCCAGTGTTCAGGTAGGTGGTTTGAAGTGTGTCTACTTCAATGCCAGGAGTATACGAAATAAGGTAGGGGAACTGGCAGCATGGGTTGGTACCTGGGACTTCGATGTTGTGGCCATTTCGGAGACATGGATAGAGCAGGGACAGGAATGGATGTTGCAGGTTCCGGGGTTTAGGTGTTTTAGTAAGCTCAGAGAAGGAGGCAAAAGAGGGGGAGGTGTGGCGCTGCTAGTCAAGAGCAGTATTACGGTGGCGGAGAGAATGCTAGATGGGGACTCATCTTCCGAGGTAGTATGGGCTGAGGTTAGAAACAGGAAAGGAGAGGTCACACTGTTGGGAGTCTTCTATAGGCCTCCAAATAGTTCTAGGGATGTAGAGGAAAGGATGGCGAGGATGATCCTGGATAAGAGCGAAAGTAACAGGGTAGTTATTATGGGAGACTTTAACTTTCCAAATATTGACTGGAAAAGATATAGTTCGAGTACATTAGATGGGTCATTTTTTGTACAGTGTGTGCAGGAGGGTTTCCTGACACAATATGTTGACAGGCCAACAAGAGGAGAGGCCACGTTGGATTTGGTTTTGGGTAATGAACCAGGCCAGGTGTTGGATTTGGAGGTAGGAGAGCACTTTGGGGACAGTGACCACAATTCGGTGACGTTTACGTTAACGATGGAAAGGGATAAGTATACACCGCAGGGCAAGAGTTATAGCTGGGGGAAGGGCAATTATGATGCCATTAGACTTGGGGGGGATAAGGTGGAGATGTAGGCTGCAAGTGTTGGGCACACTGGATAAGTGGAGCTTGTTCAAGGATCAGCTACTGCGTGTTCTTGATAAGTATGTACCGGTCAGGCAGGGAGGAAGGCGTCGAGCTAGGGAACCGTGGTTTACCAAAGAAGTGGAATCTCTTGTTAAGAGGAAGAAGGAGGCCTATATGAAGATGAGGTGTGAAGTTTCAGTTGGGGCGATGGATAGTTACAAGGTAGCGAGGAAGGATCTAAAGAGAGAGCTAAGACGAGCAAGGAGGGGACATGAGAAGTATTTGGCAGGTAGGATCAAGGAAAATCCAAAAGCTTTCTATAGGTATGTCAGGAATAAGCGAATGACTAGGGAAAGAGTAGGACCAGTCAAGGACAGGGATGGGAAGTTGTGTGTGGAGTCTGAAGAGATAGGCGAGATACTAAATGAATATTTTTCGTCAGTATTCACTCAGGAAAAAGATAATGTTGTGGAGGAGAATGCTGAGCCAAAGGCTAATAGAATAGATGGCATTGAGGTACGTAGGGAAGAGGTGTTGGCAATTCCGGACAGGCTGAAAATAGATAAGTCCCCGGGACCTGATGGGATTTATCCTAGGATTCTCTGGGAGGCCAGGGAAGAGATTGCTGGACCTTTGGCTTTGATTTTTATGTCATCATTGGCTACAGGAATAGTGCCAGAGGACTGGAGGATAGCAAATGTGGTCCCTTTGTTCAAAAGGGGAGTAGAGACAACCCCGGCAACTATAGACCGGTGAGCCTCACGTCTGTAGTGGGTAAAGTCTTGGAGGGGATTATAAGAGACAAGATTTATAATCATCTAGATAGGAATAATATGATCAGGGATAGTCAGCATGGCTTTGTGAAGGTTAGGTCATGCCTCACAAACCTTACCGAGTTCTTTGAGAAGGTGACTGAACAGGTAGACGAGGGTAGAGCAGTTGATGTGGTGTATATGGATTTCAGCAAAGCGTTTAATAAGGTTCCCCACGGTAGGCTATTGCAGAAAATACGGAGGCTGGGGATTGAGGGCGATTTAGAGATGTGGATCAGAAATTGGCTAGCTGAAAGAAGACAGAGGGTGGTGGTTGATGGGAAATGTTCAGAATGGAGTTCAGTTACAAGTGGAGTACCACAAGGATCTGTTCTGGGGCCGTTGCTGTTTGTAATTTTTATCAATGACCTAGAGGAAGGCGCAGAAGGGTGGGTGAGTAAATTTGCAGACGATACTAAAGTCGGTGGTGTTGTCGATAGTGTGGAAGGATGTAGCAGGTTACAGAGGGATATAGATAAGCTGCAGAGCTGGGCTGAGAGGTGGCAAATGGAGTTTAATGTAGAGAAGTGTGAGGTGATTCACTTTGGAAGGAATAACAGGAATGCGGAATAATTGGCTAATGGAAAAGTTCTTGAAAGTGTGGATGAGCAGAGGGATCTAGGTGCCCATGTACATAGATCCCTGAAAGTTACCACCCAGGTTGATAGGGTTGTGAAGAAGGCCTATGGAGTGTTGGCCTTTATTGGTAGAGGGATTGAGTTCCGGAGTCAGGAGGTCATGTTGCAGCTGTACAGAACTCTGGTACGGCCGCATTTGGAGTATTGCGTACAGTACTGGTCACCGCATTATAGGAAGGACGTGGAGGCTTTGGAGCGGGTGCAGAGGAGATTTACCAGGATGTTGCCTGATATGGAGGGAAAATCTTATGAGGAAAGGCTGATGGACTTGAGGTTGTTTTCGTTGGCGAGAAGAAGGTTAAGAGGAGACTTAATAGAGGCATACAAAATGATCAGGGGGTTGGATAGGGTGGACAGTGAGAGCCTTCTCCCGCGGATGGAAATGGCTGGCACGAGGGGACATAGCTTTAAACTGAGGGGTAATAGATATAGGACAGAGGTCAGAGGTAGGTTCTTTATGCAAAGAGTAGTGAGGCCGTGGAATGCCCTGCCTGCTACAGTAGTGAACTCGCCAACATTGAGGGCATTTAAAAGTTTATTGGATAAACATATGGATGATAATGGCATAGTGTAGGTTAGATGGGTTTTGTTTCGGTGCAACATTGAGGGCTGAAGGGCCTGTACTGCGCTGTATTGTTCTATGTTCTATGTTCTATCCCGCCCTAAGTGTCACTATGTGCTGAGGTTCTACCTATCCCCAGTGTTGTGAAGGTTGGGCCTGGCTGCATTACCGAGGAATGCTTCATTTAGTTGGACCGCGCTGTACCACGTGTCTCTCGTGGCAAATTTGATGCAGAAAAACACCTTTGACCTCAAGTACATCAGGCCGTGGTGCACAGAACATCACTGAGACTCTGTGGGTGTAAGAGTTGGTGGAACCTCTCGGATGTTTTCTTGTCCTGGCTGTCAACCTCATTTGGCAGAAAAGCTCATCGCCAGAACTTTCAAGCAAACACTAAGACATAAATTGCCTGGGCACTGCTTTTGGGGCGGCATGGTGACACAATGATTAGTGCTGCTGCCTCACAGCGCCAGGGACTTGGGCTCAATTCCGATCTTGGGTGACTTTGTGGAGATTGCACATTCTCCCCGTGTCTGCGTTGGTTGGCCGTGCTAAATTCCCCTTAGTGTCCGAAGGTTAGGTGCTGCTTCTGGGATAGGGCGGGGATTGAGCCTAGGTGGGGTGTTCTTTTGGAAAGTCAGTGCAGACTCGGTGGGCCAAATGGCCTCCTTCTGCACTGTACGGATTCAATGATAACTTGGCTGGCGGTGAGACAGGCCCTCCTCACCAGATCACTCTTGCATGCGCAGAGTCTCAACCCTTCCACATGCTATCAATGAGGTGGCTGCAGTGGGGAAGACATCTCCTTCTGGAATGACCCTCTGCAAAGCAGGTCCGGAAAGCAATGCACTGTTCTGGTCGAGATTCATCCTGAGCATCTCCGTAACGCAGGACTCACTGACACACGGAGACTCACAGTGAGATGAACATTAACAACTGATGGAGAACCATCAACTCAGTGAAAGAAGCTATTGGTCTGCCTGGAACCTTTGGTCTTCCAGTGCAAAGAGTTTTTGTTGCTGTCTAGCACATTCCAAGGACCAGGGCCATGTGCTGAGGGACAAATTAAAGCTCAGGGTAATCACCATAAATACTCCATGGGATCACGGCGCTGAGGACCTGAGTTTGATCCCGGCTCTGGGTCACTATCCGTGTGGAGTTTGCACATTCTCCCCGTGTCTGCGTGGGTTTTACCCCCCACAACCCAAAGATGTGCAGGGTAGTTAGATTGGTTACGCTAAATTGCCCTTTAATTGGAAAGAGATAATTGGGTATTCTAAATTAATTTTAAAAAAGGCTCCATGGGGAAAAATCACTACCTGAAGCCTCGATATCCTCCAGAGAAGCGATAGGCAACCTAGACTGCTGAGTGGTCCTCAAACTCAGCCCAACGCATCACACAAGTTTGCCACTGTCCCTTTGATTCTGTTTACATCTCCCGCTGCCTCAGGAAGGCAGACAGCATTGTCAAAGACCCTTCCCACCCAGGCTTTGCCCTGTTCCAGACCCTTCCATCAGGCAAAAGGTACAGAAGTCTGAAGACCCGCACATCCAGACATAGGAACAGCTTCTTCCCCGCAGCTACTAGACTCCTCAACGACTCCCCCTCGGACTGATCTGTTCCCTGTAAGAACACTATTCACGACGCCCTATGCTGCTCTTACTCATGTATTTACTTTGTTTGGCCATTGTTCTGCACTGTAACCAATCACTATTTGTCGATGTACTATTTGTCAATGTACTCTGTTGATTATTCTTTTTGTCTACTGTGTACATTCCCTCGGCTGCAGAAAAACACTTTTCACTGTACATGTGATAATAAATGTCAATCAATCAAGAGTCAATCACCATCTCAATGGACCACAAGATTGAAATTGGATGTGTTCACTAACCATGACCCCATGAATAAAGTTGAACACATTTAATACATGCTAAATATTTTGTAACAAGCTATAGAAAATGCTTAATCATTCACATATTAATAGAACTATCAACTTCAAATGGTATAAACAAAATAAATATTTAAGATTTGATTGGCTACAGAGGGAGTGCACAGCTCTCGCAGTCAGTGTTGTAAGCAATCAGCACTCACCTCACTTCATGTGCCTTTGCTTGACGTGCAAATCACTTCAGTCATACCGGCAGGAAAAAAATATATGCGATCAGAAACTAGCAAAATGTAGTAAACGTGTGCATGTGCAATAGTCAACAAAATGTCTCGTGGTCCACATTCAGAACCCAGATGGGCCACTTGTGGTCCTCTGGGACGTAGGTTGCCCATCTCTGCTCCAGAGGGTTTGACAGAAATATATGAGGCACGATCAATTTGACTGGAGACGAAGTTGAATCCAAACTGAGGCTTTATTAGTATCAGATGTGTGGCCCCCCACAACAGCTGATGAAATGGCTGCGAGCTGGAGGCCACGCATATTTATAACCCGCCTCCTGGGCGGAGCTAGCATGCAGGGGTCACAGGTGAACCTGTAATGCAGGTTTTACCGTACAACCCTTAATATAAGAACACAGTGGTTTACCACATTCACCCCCTGTTAAAATTGAGTCCGGCGGGGGTGGTGGAGAACTATATACAATTAGCAATCTTTTAAAAATGTCTCTGGTCATCCGGCGGGCCGGTCAGAGGTTCAGCCGGTCCGGCACCTTGATGGTCCTTTGAGATCGACGAAGTGGTGACGGCGATGTTGGCGCTGTCGTGGTCGAAGTTGACTCTGGGAGCGTGCCGAAATCCTCTTCATCAATGGGGGTGGGCAGGGGGAAGACGGATGGTCCTGGGGGGGGATGGAGGCGGCGGGAAGGGGAGGGTGGCGCCGGGGGCGACGGGGGTGGTGTGGGGTTGGAACCTGCTGGTGCCACGTCCCTGAGGGTGACGGTATCCTGGCCGTCGGGGAACGCCACGTAGGCGTACTGTAGGTTTGCTTGGAACAGGTGCACCCTTTCCACCAACGGATCCGCCTTGTGGAGCCGCACATATTTACGGAGAAGCACGGTTCCTAGAGCTGTGAGCCAAGTTGGGAGTGATACCCCGGATGTGGACTTCCTGGGGAAGGCAAAAAGACGTTCATGCGGTGTACTGTTAGTAGCAGTGCAGAGTAATGAGTGAATGGAATGTAGTGCATCAGGGAGGACCTCTTACCAGCGGGAGGCCGGGAGATTTCTGGACCGTAGGGCCAGCTGGACGGCGCTCCATACCGTCCCATTCTCCCTTTCTACCTGCCCGTTTCCCCGGGTTTGGAGCTCGTCGTTCTGCTGGAGGCGATATCCCTGCTGAGCAGGAACTGACGTAGCTCATCACTCATGAATGAGGATCCCCTGTCACTGTGGATGTAGGCGGGGAAACCGAACAGAGTGAAGATAGAATTAAGGGCTTTAATGACGGTAGCAGATGTCATGTCGGGGCATGGGATGGCGAAGGGGAACCGGGAGTATTCATCGATCACACTGAGGAAATATGTGTGCCGATCGGAGGAGGGGAGGGGGCCTTTGAAATCCACGCTGAGGCATTCAAAGGGGAGGGAGGCCTTCACCAGATGCGCGCGGTCCGGCCGGTAGAAGTGCGGTTTGCACTCCGCACAGACCTGGCAGTCCTTGGTGATCGTCCTTACTTCCTCGACGGAGTAGGGCAAATTTTGTGCCGTAATGAAGTGGTACAACCGAGTGACCCCTGGGTGACAAAGGCTGTCGTGCAGGGCCCGGAGTCGGTCTACCTGTGCGCTGGCACATGTATCTCGCGATAGGGCGTCTGGGGGCTCGTTGAGTTTGCCAGGGCGATACTTAATCTCGTAATTATAGGTGGAGAGCTCGATTCTCCGCTGCAAGATTTTATCATTTTTGATCTTGCCCCGCTGTGTGTTGTTGAACATGAAGGCTACCGACCATTGGTCAGTGAGGAGAGTGAATCTCCTGCCGGCCAGGTAATGCCTCCAATGTGGCACAGCCTCAACGATAGCTTGGGCCTCCTTTTCGACGGATGAGTGCCGGATTTCGGAGGCATGGAGGCTGCGGGAAAAGAATGCCATGGGTCTGCCTGCCTGATTGAGGGTGGCGGCAAGGGCGACGTCCGATGTGTCGCTTTCTACTTGGAAAGAAAGTGTTTCGTCTACAGCGTGCATTCCAGCTTTGGCAATATCAGCTCTGATCCGGGAGAAAGCCTGTTGGGCTTCGGCCGTCAGGGGGAAATGAGTGGACTGTATGAATGGGCGGGCCTTGTCCGCATAGGTTGGGAAACACTGTGCGTAATACGAGAAGAACACCAGGCAGCGTTTGAGGGCCTTGGGGCAGTGTGGGGGGGAGCTCCATGAGGGGGCGCATGAGGTCGGGATCGGGCCCCAGAACTCCGTTCTGGACTACGTAGCCGAGGATGGCTAGGCGGTTTGTACGGAACACACGCTTCTCCTTGTTATACGTGAGGTTGAGGAGAGTGGCGGTGCGGAGAAATTTAACGATGTTGGCGCCGTGGTCCTGCTGATCATGGCCGCAGATGGTCACATTGTCTAGGTACGGAAACGTGGCCCGCAAGCAGTACTGGTCGACCATTCGCTCCATCTCCCTTTGGAAGGCCGAAACCCCATTGGTGACGCTGAACGGGACCCTAAGGAAGTGATATAGCCGGCCGTCTGCATCGAAGGCGGTGTATGACCGGTCCGATTTACGGATGGGGAGCTGGTGGTAAGCGGATTTCAGGTCCACCATTGAGAAGACCCGGCACTGTGCAATCTGGTTAACCATGTCAGATATGCGTGGGAGGGGGTACGCGTCGAGCTACGTGTACCTGTTGATGGTCTGGCTGTAGTCCACGACCATTCGGTTTTTCTCCCCAGACTTAACCACTACCACTTGAGCTCTCCAGGGGCTGTTGCTGGCCTCGATCACTCCCTCCTGAAGCAACCGCTGGACCTCGGACCTGATGGAGGCCTTATCCTGGGTGCTATACCATCTGCTCCTGGTGCGATGGGTTTGCAATCTGGAGTTAGATTGGCAAAGAGGGAAGGAGGATCGACCTTTAGGGTCGCGAGGCCGCACACACTGAGGGGTGGTAAGGGTCCGCCGAATTTAAGAGTCAGGCTCTGGAAGTTGCACTGAAAATCCAGGCCAAGGATAAGTGCAGCGCAGAGGTTAGGGAGGACGTAGAGGCGGAAACCGTGGAACTCTATGCCTTGGACTGTGAGCGTGACCGTGCAGTACCCCCAGATCGCTACGCGATGGGATCCGGAGGCCGGGGAGATACTTTGATTGGTAGGTTGTACCTTAAGGAAGCAGTGCCTTACCGTACAAAGCTCTCGGTGCACCCGGAGTCCAGTAGGCAGGAGGTACATGGCCGTTGACTTTCACGCGGGTGGATGCGTTGGTCAGCGTATGTGGTCGGGACTGGTCGAGTGCCATGGATGCGAGTCATGGTTGATCATTGGGTAGTGAGGCGGCCGTTGAGTTGGGGTCCTGAAACGCCATTGGTATGCATGTGCTGTGGGGTGGACAAGATGGCGGTGCTCGGAGGTCCTGGGGATTACAAAATGGCGGCACCCATGGAACGCACGTTGCGGTAATGGAGCAAGATGGCGGCACCCATGAAACGCATGTATTGTGCGGGGGAGAAGATGGTGGCGCCCATTGCTCGCACATGGCCTGGGGAGGAGAGGAGGATAGCAGCGCCCATTGTCCATGACCGGGGGGGTGGGGGGGGGGGGGCGACCGCTGCTGCTGAGCAGGCCTGGCACACTGCTGCGTAATGGCCCTTCTTCCCGCAGGCCTTACAATGGGCAGCGCGGGCCGGTCAGCATTGGCGGCGGTGTCTTTGCTGGCCGCAAAAATAGCATCAGGGACCCCCGGAGATCACTGGCTGGCGCGTAGCGCAGGCATATTGGGTGGGTAGCGCCCCCACTGGGGCGGCTGCCAGTGGGGCCCAGAAGCGTAAGAGGAGTGGGCCGCGCTGTTGGGGGCGTAGGACTGTACATTGCGCAGGGCGACCGTCATGGAAAGCGCTCGTGTTTTAGTCTCTGTGAGGTCGCGCGTGGCCCCTTCTAGGAGCCGCTGCCTGATAACATCGGACCCAATTCCAGTTACAAAAGCGTCCCGCATAAGGAGATCTGAGTGCTCCTTAGCTGTAACGTCCTGGCAGTCACAGTCCCGCACTATTGGGATCAGGGCCCTCCAGAAGTCCTCGATTGACTCACCAGGTAGTTGAGTACACGTTGCGAGCGCGTGTCTGGCGAAGAGCGTGTTCATCTTCTGCTCATAGAAGTCTTTGAGTCGAGTCATGGCATCAGCGTAATTGGGCGCATCCTGGATCAGCGGGAAGACTTTGGAGCTGAGTCTGGAGTACAATATTTGAATCTTCTGAGCCTCTGGAACAGGGGTCGACGCCGCGTTGATATACGCTTCAAAACAAGCTAGCCAGTGCTGAAAGTCCTTTCTGGCGTCGCTTGCGTGTGGATCCAGCTGCAAGCGATCTGGTTTAATCCGGAGGTCCATCTTCTGAATCTGATACTAATAAATTGAGGCACGATCAATTTGACTGGAGACGAAGTTGAATCCAAACTGAGGCTTTATTAGTATCAGGGGCAGGATTCTCCGACCCCCCACCGGGTCGGAGAATCGCCAGGGGCTGGCGTGAATCCCGACCCCACCGGTTGCCGAATTCTCCGGCACTGGAGATTCGGCGGGGGCGGGAATCGCGCCGCGCCGGTTGGCGGGCCCCCCCCCCGGGCGATCCTCCGGCCCGGATGGGCCGAAGTCCCGCTGCTGGAATGCCTGTCCCGCCGGCGTGGATTAAACTACCTCTCTTACCGGCGGGACAAGGTGGAGGGGGCTGGCTCCGGTGTCCTGGGGGGGCGCGGGGCGATCTGGCCCCGGGGGGTGCCCCCATGGTGGCCTGGCCCGCGATCGGGGCCCACCAATCCGCTGGTGGGCCTGTACCGTGGGGGCACTCTTTTCCTTCCGCCTTCGCCATGGTCTCCACCATGGCGGAGGCGGAAGAGACCCCCTCCACTGCGCATCGCGGGGATGCCGTGAGCGGCCGCTGACGCTCCCGCGCATGCACCGCCCGGCAATGTCATTTCCACGCCAGCTGGCGGGGCACCAAAGGCCTTTCCCGCCAGCTGGCGGGGTGGAAATCCGTCCGGCGCGGGCCTAGCCCCTCAAGGTTAGGGCTCGGCCGCTCAAGATGCGGAGGAATCCGCACCTTTGGGGCGGCGCGATGCCGGACTGATTTGCGCTGGTTTTGGCGCCGGTCGGCGGACATCGCGCCGATTACGGAGAATTTCGCCCCAGATGTGTGGCCTCCCACAGCAGCTGACGAAATGGCTGCGAGCTGGAGGCCACGCATATTTATAACCCGGCTCCTGGGCGGAGCTAGCATGCGGGGGCCCAGGTGAACCTGTAGTGCAGGTTCTACCGTACAACCCTTAATATAAGAACACAGTGGTTTACCACAATATAAAACAAACCTTTAATGGTAAGTGGAGGGACCTCACGTACTGCATTGACAGAAACTGATCTGTATTGCACTTTATGGAATGTCAAATTCCACCTGTTTTGTAACGTACTTACAAATTTTAAGAATAGATTACACATTTGGGGGAAAAAATAATCTGCCCCTCCAAAATAACTACTGTGTTTCCCCAGAAAACAAAATGGACTTTAAAGGTTTTTCACCAAGTGTGAAGCAATTTAGGGTTGCCCTTATTTTGCAATAACATTCCATCTACATGCACGTTCCCTCTTCTTAACTCTTTAAGAATAAAACAGCAATAACAGGTTGAGCAAGATGGCCGCATGGTGGTCCACTAGTGAATCCTGGTATCACACAGGTAGCACCATTCCCAATTTGCTGCTGCACTCTTTGCCCCAGCCAAGACTATTTCAGGTTTTTTTTTTTCTTTCTGTTGTAGGCCCGCTATTCTGCAGTCTGATCACGTTCACACGTGTACCTGAGGCAGGCAGACGTCAGCCACCTAAAAAAGAAAGATGGAAGGACAGCACGGTGGCACAGTGGTTAGCACTGCAGCCTCACGGCGCTGAGGTCCCAGGTTCGATCCCGGCTCTGGGCCACTGTCCGTGTGGAGTTTGAACATTCTCCCCGTGTTTGCGTGGGTTTCGCCCCCACAATCCGAAGGTGTGCAGGCTAGGTGGATTGGCCACAGTAAATTGCCCCTTAATTGGGAAAATGAATTGGGTACTCCAAATTTATTTTAAAAAAGAAACATGGCAACAAGAGAAGGGAGAATCCAGCAGAAACAGGGTGGGGAATGGTTTATATCCCCATTATATCTAAGGTTGTGATATACCGGGGAGAGTTATGTTCGATTTTTAAAGTCATATCCAAAATGTTACCTTTTTCTAATTCAGATCCAACAGTTTCCAGGCTTGTGAGTTCAGGCAAGGAATCATGCTGGGCAGCCACTTCGATGTCCTTGACACACTAAGCTGTCTAATATTATTAATGAGGCCATTTCCCTTCCAGAGGTGACCCCTGACCTTTATATCCCATTAAGGTAATTTAGTGCCTTATCAGTTTCAAAACATTTGGAAGAGAAAAGCTCAGGGTATTAGATAGTATTTTAATTTCCGTGAAAAGTCAATTTTAATTTAATTTGTTTTTAATATCTGGTACAATCAAACAGCAACGTGTTTCCTAAGTTACTATCTGCAGCTGCAGCGTGAAGTGATTATGTCATTCTTTGCTTTTCAACTGATAGGTTTCTCTTGTTTACCAGAACACCTTATCCAGTAGCAGTGGAAGTGCTCATAGAACCAGGTCCCCTTTGCGAGATTGATTTCTTCCAGTTGGCTTATTTGCTGATCCCGGAACAATTAAAGATATTTCTTGAAAAGAAGCTAAACCAAAATGTTGCTCCAGTAGTTGTGGAATATTAGGTTGAAAATCAATAACAGCTCCCCCAGTGGCACATAGTTAACACCATCCAGTATTGCAGTGCCCTGGACAAAGCAGGAAGATGCGGGATTTATTCATTTTGGCAAATGAGTTCCCAATCCCAAATCGAGTGGAGATGACGCTTTTGCCCTCAGTCTCCTCAGACCAGAGAGGGATAGTGTCAGCCATGGTTGTACAAGCGCCACGCTCTGCGACACATCCCTCAGCAACTGGGACATGATGTCGAGCCCCTCAGCCATGATCGTCACAGACTGAGCCATGCCTTGGACACCACCACTCAAGGCACAGATGTCGTACTCCTAGTTTTCCACCGCGGTTGCCACCCGAGCAGTGTTGGCCTCGGTCCCACACATTGCTGGCACAATCTCCTGCACCGGAAGGCTTTGGGATTCTCCAAATGGCCTTGCAGTTGCTGGAATGTTGCCGACACCAAATCCTGAATCTCTCAGCCATGTCCTATCGTTTGCACCACCTCTGGGTGAACTTTGCCCAGGGGCTCGGCATTTAGATGGGACCCAGCTGAGTCCTGGGATCCAGTAGACCTCCGACTGCTGTCTCCCTTGGGTGTGCATCAAGTGCATGATCTGTGCTCTCGCCATATCGTGCCCCGGAGACTGTCCACTAATGTTACCCACCGAGGTTTGTGTCTTTGCATTGGTGGAAGATGCGGGTGATAGCTGTGATGCTTCTCCAGTGTTCTCCTCGGACGTCTCCTCCGAGGTGTTCTCTTGGGTGGTGGGGTGAACGACTCTGGATGGACCGGCCCCATCAGATGGTGATCCTGCAAGACAATGGACGTGTGGTCACTGAAAGGGGGTGATAATCCTGTGGAACATCAACAAATCACTTGAGACAATTTGTCTGGGTGAAGAAGCAGTGGATCCTCACCTCTCTGGCACAGGCCAACCTCGCAGTCGGTGACTGCTCTCTCCTTGAACAACCCGCGATTTTTGTGACCTCATAGGGGGGGGCGAGGACTCAAATCACTGGGCCTCCTCTCTGTCTTCATCCTTTCCTGCTTATTATGGGCTACCTTCTGCTGTGGGCAGAGAGGGCACTGTGAGCCGAACATTTGCTGGATCAGAGGGATCTACAGCAGGTGGCGTGTATGGGCACCGCACCTAGATAGGAAGGGGTTGTGCTGGTGAGTGCCAGAAGGTTCTGAGGAACAAGCTTGAAGATTGGATGTGGGGACGGTACGGGGTGTCAGCCAGGGGATTGGGCGGGGAGGAGGGGGGGTTTGGGAATTTGAGGAGTAGCGGGCAGAATTGTGGCCCATTGAATGGTCGGCATCGCCAAAGGGAGGAACGGGTCTGCACGCTGCCACACATGTGTGCTGACTGGGAGTGAGTGCTGAGGGAGCGTTTAAAAGCAGCTCCCCGTTGTTAGCTGCAAGATGCTAAGGCACGAGTTGGGTGAATCAGACGGTGAGGGAAGCAGGTATGGTGAGGGCTCATTTTTGGCACTAAGTGTCATCGAATGCAGGCTACGATCTCACCAACGTGACCAGCGCAAAACACCCCCAAAAGCGGACTTTAACTTTTGTCCGCTCACCAAGGACCCAGAAAGCCTCACCACAGAGTTACCAGTTTGCACTTCTGGCAAATGACAGCGCAAAATGTTTTCAAGCTGAAGGGTACTGGAAAAGACCCAACTAATGTCAGGGACTGCAAGATGGCCCACTCGGGCAAGATTGGCCCCTCCAAAAAATAGTGGCTTGATTGAAATTAACAGGATAATGGCTTCATTAAGCTAAGAAAGAAAGAAAATTCACCCCTATTGTCAAACTCTCGCCAACATTGTTGAGGGTCAGGCATAAATAATGTTACCCAGCAGAGAAGCAGAGAGCCGCAGACCTGTGTGAGACTTCAGAAGGTTCACTACCTTTAGATTAATTCTGGAAATGGGAGGAAGGTAGGTCTAAAACATTCATTTTAATCAAGGTTATCAAAATATTACAAATCTGAGGCGGCAGGCGATTTAACATACCCCCTTAAGACCAGTTTATTTAGAGGTGCTAAGTAAGCTGGAAAGGCGTTCACCTGTTACTTTAAAGTGATATATTTTTGCGTATGTTAAGTAAAGAACTGACAGTTCCTCCATTATTGGAGGGGCTGGTTTAGCACAGTGGGCTAAATAGCTGGCTTATAATGCAGAACAAGGCCAGCAGCGCGGGTTCAATTCCTGTACTGGCCTCCCCGAACAGGTGCCGGAATGTGGCGACTAGGGGCTTTTCACAATAACTTCATTGAAGCCTACTTGTGACAATAAGCTATTAATATTAATATTATTAATTATTGACAGTCAGATCTGGAACAAAGCTCCCTCCACTTTGATACAACATATAACATTTTCTTTGGAGGAGTGTGTGTTTTTTTTGCATTCTTAGTTCGCCTAAACACTGTGCCTTAACTCCAACTTCGAAAGAACACCATTGTGAGATTTTTCCATTTCCCCTTTGGATTAAATGATCCAGATTGCAAACTCACTGCCCAGCATATACTGAACAACTGGAGCCGCACCTTTTCATCAACACTTGTGCTGAGATATCATCCAATGGCATGGAGTTTAACCCACACTCGCAAAGATAAGACTAATCTTCTGATCCAAAGTAGTATCCATCAGTAAAGATCCAGCATCATTAAGCAGCACTGATTGTACATATTATATGGCATCTGTGTTAGTTTTAAAACCATAAAGAAATCTATTAACATCTCATTATAGAAGAGAGCAGCTGACAAACAGGGAGGGTAAAAATGACATGAGCGGCAATGCAAAGGTTGGATTTTCTGCTTTTAATGCGCATTAGTGCAGCGACTCTGAGTGGCACAGAGGTCAGAGCAAGGGAACAAGATTGAGCAATCAGTTCAACCTCGGCCCATTTAACTCACAATGCTGCAAAGTGAAGGTTTCCGCATTTTTCCTGAGAGGCTACAGGAGATCGATGGATGCTTCTGCTGCAACCTGTTATGACTGGTCCCCAGGTGAGGTTCCTCAAATTTATTAACCTGGACGAGATCACTCAATCTGTTACCATCCGACTGGGATGCCCCCACATTGTTGCGCCGCTGGTGAGGAGGGAGGAACTGGTCCCCTTTCTTTATTCAACCCCCTCTGCTGGTCCCAACAAGATTAACCTAAAAGGATCCCTCCCTTTGTGAATCCCTTATCCCAGTCCCAATATTTATGTTTTAAAAGGAGCCAATGTGACCCGGCTTTCTTGAATCATGGAATACACACAGGGCAGAAGGGGGCCATTCGGCCCATTGAGTCTGCACCAAAACTCTGAAAGAGCACCCTACCTAGACAGACTCCCCCTCCCTATCCCTGTAAACACAAATCCCACCTAACCTGCACATCCTTGCACACTAAAGGTCAATTTATCTTGGCCAATCCACCTAACCTGCACATTCTTGGACACTAAGGGTCAATTTATCATGGCCAATTCACCTAACCGGCACATCCTTTGACAGTGGGATGAAACCGGAGCACCAGGAGGAAACCAGGCAGAGAGCGTGCAAACTCCACACAGATAATCACCAAGGTCGGAATTGAACCCAGGTCCCTAGCATTGTGAGACATAAAATTTACAGTGCAGAAGGAGGCCATTTGGCCCATTGGCCCATTGGGTCTGCACCAGCCCTTAGAAAGAGCACCCCACATAAGCCCACACCTCCGCCCCATATCATAAGACCATAAGACATAGGAGCAGAATTAGGCCACTCGGCCCATCGAGTCTGCTCCGCCATTCAATCATGGCTGATATTTTCTCATCCCCATTCTCCTGCCTTCTCCCCATAACTCCTGATCCCCTTATTAATCCCATAACCCAGCCCAGCCCCTTTGGACACTAAGGGCAATTTAACATGGTCAATTCACTTAACCTGCATGTCTTTGGACTGTGGGAGGAAAACGGAGCTCCCAGGGGAAATTCACGCAGACACGGGGAGAAAGTGCAGATTCTGCACAGACAGTGACCCAAGCTGGGAATCGAACCTGGGACCCTGGGGCTGTGAAGCGACAGTGCTAACTGCTGTGCTACATTGCCATACCGTAATTCATGATGAGAAGATGAATGAGCATTGCGGCCATTGCGACCCCAGACTCTAGTAGCGCTGACTTCAGCAGAGGATTATTCAATTTAGAGATTCCTGTGTTCTGCAGTTTGGGGTAGAAACTCCCCTGTTTCCGTTGGTGACTTGGCTTAGTTCAACAATCAGAAAGAGAAAGATGGAGCTCTACCTACAAAGAGATTTTGCAGGGGTGATGCTGCTTCTATTGGCTTTTTGCTTCTGTGTCACACTCTCTGATACCCAGCACTAGTACACACACATGCGCACCTGCACACACACACACACACACGCGCGCACACACATGTGGCAGCAACTACGCAGAGAGAAACAGAGTTTACGTTTCGAGTCCAATATGACTCTTCTTCAGAACTCTGAGGAAGGAGTCTTCAAACAGGGAGGTTCCGAAGAAGACTCGAGACATTAACTCTGTCTCTCTCCGCTGATGCTGCCAGACCTGCTGAGTTTTGCCAGCATCTTTTTTATTTTTCAGATTACCAGCAGCCGCGCGGTATTCTGCTTTTATTTATCTGTTTGGTTGCAGCTGTGTTACTGGAACAAATCTTGATGGAGTGCAGCATCTCATACAGCATGCAGTATTTAGATCCTCCTTCTGGGTGTGTTTTGGGTGGGAGGGGGACACTTAAAACAGAGTAATTGTCCAGCCCAACCCCATTCAATGGGGGAGTGGAGGGTGCCAAAATTGGCAGCCTGTCCACCACATTCAAACAAGTAATTAAGGGTCAATTGGGCTTGTTAGTTAGCCAAATTGATCCTGATAACATGCTGCCTATACCATGAAACGTTTGCCGTCGGCAGCTGGACAGGAATGGGCAGCCTGACTTTCTTTTAAACATTTTTTCAAAAGGTGGGAAGAAGGGGGGATTCTAATTTGCGAGCTGCTCTTTGCTGATTATGGGGCACCCCACAACCCCCCCCCCCCCACCCCACCCCACCCCCAAGAGTGAATCCTCCCTTTTTTCCTACCTACCCACAGCCTTACATCCGCTCCTATTCCCCATTCACCCCTCCCAACACCATTCTGACCTACCCAAACTGTCCCTGCCCAAGATCTAGGATGTAGCTGCTCTGTGGACCTTCTTCTTTCTTCCCTTGTAGTCTCAGTAGTAGCCACTGAGGCACCCCTGGTACTACCGGAGACTGATGGAGCTGCTGACCTATCAGATTGTCTGGCAGCTCTAGAGGGCAGGATGTCCTCCACACTGAGGGATAGAAGTCCCACTAAGCTCTCATGTAGCTGGTGGGTTGGGGTGGAGTCACGCCAACTTTACTTCTGGGGAGCTGTCCGTTCCCCCCCCCCCCACCCCTGTTTTATTCAGCCCTGCGTCTATCATTAAGTTAGACTTTTTACTCTTCTCTTCAGTTTGAAAATTTTTGGGCCATAACTTTCCTGAAGTGCGAGCTGGTAACTCACAAGTGTACGGGCAATGGGGTATCTCAGACCTTAGTGAATGATGGGAGTCACAGTCTACCTCTTTGACTAATGAGATTTGAGGATTGGGAAAGAAACAGTGAAATGATTGAGAAGGAGCGTGAATTGGAGTCCATTCAAGTACAGACAGCAAAATACAGAAGAGGAGAAAAGATTGGAGTAAGAGAGATAGATGAAAGAGACAGGAAGAAAAAAATAGTAAAATTTGACATTTTTAAAATCTCTCAGAAGAATTTATTGCATGCAGGAATGAGACACGACAGTTTACATTGTTTCCTCTTGGATGCAGAAATTGATGAACAATGGATCAAGAACTATGATTACAACTGCTCCCTTGGAAATTTGGCATTCTTGAGTCTATCCTGATGAGTGCAAGATAAAAAACTTTGGTAGCATGTGTCTTTTTTCAGCAATACTCAAATTCTGTACTACCAAGGAACTCATTATTATGTTATTAAAAAGGTATTTTCACTATTGAAGATAACCCCTAACTTGCTCTGTCAATGTGCAAATATAGCAGGTTCTTAAAAAATATCGGGGGGCAGCGGCAAGAGAGAGATGTCATTTGTTCAAAGCAAAAAGTCATGCGGCATGAATTGACTGGGAACATCTGGAGATTCGCAATTTGCAATGTATCTTTTCATCTTTTGCCGTCTGATTTCATATTAACAAAGTTGTGTCCCAATGGCTTTCCTTCTGTCAAATTTCTCCCTGATCCCTAAAACTAATCAAGCATTAATTTTCCACAATGATTTGGCCAGCACTTAATATTTAAGTGATGCCAATCTTACGGTCATGTTTCTAAACACACAAATAACGTAAGAGTGGATCACTTTCATAGATATAGCAACTCTCTAACCGCTATTCGCTGTGTACCACCTCAGACAACTTGAGTTTGTTCATTTGGGATAATGAGAGCAATAAGTCACTGGCTCTTGTCCCTTGGATACAGTTCTCCTCTTCTTCTTTACAAAGAAACTGGAAGTATCAGTATTCACCGATGAAAATGGAATAACATAGACAGTTTGGGGAAGGCTTGGGGTGTGAACCTGCTGCAGCAAAAACATTTTTTTCTCTTTTAAATGTTAGAGTACCCAATAGTTTTTTCCAATTAAGAGGCAATTTCGCCTGGCCAATCCACCTATCCTGCACATCTTTGGGTTGTGGGGTGAAACCCACGCAAACACAGGGAGAATGTGCAAACTCCACACGGACAGTGAGCCAGGGCCAGGATTTGAACCCGGGTCCTCAGCGCCGTAGGCAGCAGTGCTAACCACTGTGCCACCGTGCTGCCCAGCAAAAACATTTGAAGAAAAAATAGAGGACATGACTAGGAATGGGAATGAAGTGTGAGCGGTGCTCGAGAGGGCCTGCTCACCATACGCATATGTTCCGGTCCTGTCCCAAGCTGGCGGGTTTTTGGGGGTCCTTTTTCTGCACCATATCGCCGATCCTAAATATTGATGAAGGGCCCTGTCCGTTAGTAGTTGCATTTCAGGTGTCGGACCAACTGGATGTTGAGGATAGGGTGGAGGTGGATGCTTTGGCATTTGCATCGCTGTTGGTCCAGCGACGGATGTTGCTGAGCTGGAAGCAGATGATGCCACCCAGTGCCGAAACATGGCTGGGGATTTATTGGAATTCTTGTACCTCGAGAAGGTAAGGTTCACAGTGGGGGGTCGAGCGATGGGTTCTATCGTAGATGGGACTTTACTGATCACTGTTAGTTGTTAGTAGGGGAAGGTGGGAGGTTAGTGAGGGGGAGGATAGCTCTGGGGGATATTTGTGTTTTAGGGGCTCCTGATAGTATTGTTGCTTGTATTTGTTCTGATATATGCGTTGCTACTGTTGTGTTTTGTAAACGTTTTGATATAAAATGTTAACATTTCAATAAAAATATTGTTAAAAAATGGGGATGAAGGTTAAGGAGACAAGTAAAGACAGAACAATCAACCACTCTATAGACTATCATGTTGCTGGGGGAATGCCAGTTAATTAGGGAGAAATTTAACAGAAACCCCTATTAAGTGCTGAAGAGTCCATTGTCCAATGTGTGTAGACGGAGCAGTTAATGAAGGTGCCAGGTGCAAAAGGAATGCAGCCACGTTGTTAGGAGTAAGGAAAGCCACTGGGATATGTTTTTGGAATAGTGAGGAAATGCATGGCTGCTTTAATAAAACATAAAATGCATAAATAAACAATCCATTACATATGCTTGTTTGCATAATTCACCTCAGAAAATGTAAAAAACATGTTTTGAGGGCAGCACGGTGGCGTGGTGGGTTAGCACTGCTGCCTCACGGCGCTGAGGTCCCAGGTTCGATCCGGCCCCAGGTCACTGTCCATGTGGAGTTTGCACATTCACCCCGTGTCTGCGTGGGCATCACCCCCGCAACCCAATGATGTGCATGGTCGGGCAATTTCGCCGTTTAATTGGAAAAAAAAAAGAATTGTGCACTCTAAATTTATTATAAAAATGTTGTTTTGAGATTTTTGTCCGCTCAGTTACTGGACAGAACAGCAAGGAGGCAAAGGTTACAAATATCAAATCCTGCATTCTTTGAGTCTTGTATCTGGCTGTCAATCATGTTCATTAGACCCAGGCGAGAAATGGAATTTCACTGAAATACAATTCAGGAGAGGTATTTAATGGGCGTGGGGGGCTGATCCAGAATCACCACTTTTGACATTATCGACTGAAGTCAAAATCACCCGCAAACTGCGTTAGTTTTGATCATATTCTTCCAAACAGGAGCTTTCTTTTCCTGTGGCGAATGCATTTTGAGCTATGAGTACAGACTGCTGCTTGTCGAGCTGTGTCTAGTGGTGCAAGAAAATTGTGGTGATCATCTAAGTGTGCCACACATGAAGATTTTTTTTGTTTTAAAAAAAATAATTTTTATTAAAGGTTTTCATAAAATATCAATAACAAAATGAGAAAGAAAAAAGAACCCAACAGGGTTAAGTACAAAACACAATCTAAAAAAGCAACCCCCCCAAACCCCTCCCCCCTGTATATAAATAATAAATTAACATTAACACCCCGACTTAACACAGGTGTATACACCCTCTCAGACCCTCCAGTGTAAATAACATAAACAAAAATAAAGTAAACCACCGCCCCCCCCCACGAGCTGCTGCTGCCATTGACCAATGTCTATTGTTCTGCCAGAAAGTCTAAGAACGGTTGCCACCGCTTAAAGAACCCTTGTACCGACCCTCTCAAGGCGAATTTCACCCTCTCCAATTTAATGAACCCTGCCATATCGCTGATCCAGGATTCCACGCTTGGGGGCTTCGCATCTTTCCACTGAAGGAGAATCCTTCGCCGGGCTACCAGGGACGTAAAGGCCAGAATTCCGGCCTCTTTCGGCTCCTGCACTCCCGGCTCCTCTGCCCCAAATATTGCGAGCCCCCAGCCCGGTTTGACCCTGGATCCTACCACCCTCAACACCGTCCTCGCTACGCCCTTCCAGAATTCCTCCAGCGCTGGGGCATGCCCAAACATATGGGTGTGATTTGCTGGGCTCCCTGAGCACCTAACACACCTGTCCTCACCCCCAAAGAACCGGCTCATCCTTGTCCCGGTCATGTGTGCCCTGTGCAGCACCTTAAACTGTATGAGGCTGAGCCTCGCGCACGAAGAGGAAGAGTTCACCCTCCCTAGGGCATCTGCCCACGTCCCCTCTTTGATCTCCTCTCCCAACTCTTCCTCCCACTTACCTTTCAACTCCACCACCGAGGCCCCCTCCTCCTCCTGCATCACCTGGTAAGTTTCCGAGATCTTCCCCACTCCCCCCCCCCCCCCCCCCCCCCCCCCCCCCCCCCCCGAGAGCACCCTGTCCTGTACTGTGTGTGGCAGTAGCCGCAGGAATTCCACCACCTGCCGTCTGGCAAACGCCCTTACCTGTAAGTACCTGAAGGTGTTCCCCGGGGGGGAGCCCGTACTTCTCCTCCAGCTCACCCAAGCTCGCGAACTTCCCGTCCACAAACAGGTGCACATGAAGATTTTGTGCACAACTTTGAAATGAATTGGTTCAGGTACAGGTTTCCTGTGTTTGTGACAAATCTACACAGTCTGCATTGCATTTTAATTTTGAATGCAAGTCTCTTATGAACACTTTATTTTACGCTTACACGGAAGTAATGAAACAGTAGCATAGTGCAGATGAAATGTTGGTTAGAAGTGAAGTTCTGGATTCATCATGCGGCTCACTGGTATTCACCCCCACAGTTGATCAAGTTCTTTGCAGGAAAATCAAGGACATTTCTAGTGCAGTACAGATCTCAGTCACTGTGGGGATTTAGCTAATGATTTAGATATGATAATCTGTGTTTGAGTGTCGAATTGCACAGGGATGTTGTCTTGGTTCATGTTATTGGAGAAGCTCATTAGCCCTCTCAGGTAAAACAAATCCTGACTCCAGGCCATTTAGCCAAACCATGACAAACATTGAACAGATGTCTGATTTCAGCTGCTTGAGACGCTCATGACGTTAACTATATTTTCAGCAACACTCTCCGCCAACTTGTAGCAGAAAGAATAAGAAAAAAACAATGTTGTATTTTCAGGGTTTATCAATCACTTACATCAAGGAACCGTTTTGAAGATAACTTCAATAAAATGACAGTGGTATAGTTCCTGTTACTTGATTGATGCCTTTGTAAGCTCAGGAGCATTGAATTATCTGATCAAGCATCATCAAATCAAAGCTTCCTTCCTTCACTTGAGTTAATTTCCTATTGCTGACGCGATTCAGTGCAACAGGTCTTTGGCCAGCATGGTCCCTTCCACCAGCTCCGTCTTGCTCTCATGGATAAAAATAATCTGTGTTCCCTGTTTGACAAACACAAAGAAAAGAAAACATCCTCACATCCTGTCCCCTTGCCAGCTTTCAAAAGGTACAGCATGTGTGCAATTAGACTTCCCTGTTTCAAACAGAGTTAACCTACTGAATTCTCTCGTTTGAGGTCCATTGTTGGCAAATAAACAAGGTCACTTGAGCTTTGTTTCATCTTTCTTCGGGCTTACAAGTATTTTCATATGAGACTCCTCGTACCAAGACATCAAGAGTGTAACATTATCTGCTTCCTGTTGCCTTGTTTCAACTCTGATTAATGAAATCCTAAGAGTCTTGTTAGAGTGCCTCTCCAGAAAATCACCTCTGCATGGTACTAATGGTTTACTAAGCACTGCTTTATCCTGACAGTTACATCTCTAAGTGGTGCTCCCATGGGCACAGTGAAAGGCTGTGATTTATTTTAGCAAAACAATTTGCTTCTTCTTGTCAAGCAAGGTTGAAGCTGGAAGATATTGTTTGACCTTTTGAACAGGCACCTGTCAGACGGAGCGAAGCTTACTGCTTGGTTTTAACGAATATCATCCTGTTCCATGTTACTTATAAAATACCAAAGTGTATGATAAGTGTACTGATTCTTTTGATTCTTATTATTCCTGGCAATTTTCTGGGATGTTTTTGTTTGTTCATTACCATTTATAACAGAACAAAGCCTTTGTTGGAAATGTTTGCGTTTCCGAATATAATATCATTGTGCTACATACCGCTTTCTATCTAAGACAGGTACAGAGTGTATTGTTTGTGGCAAAATGTTGTAAATTAATAATGTCAATCACCTCTGAACTCACGGGCAACACAAGTTGAGAATCAGTCATTTAGGTCACCAGTGATGAAATACAGGTCTGCCTCTCAGAGCGACCCCATTCAACATCTTGTTTTTGCCACTGAAACCTTTTAAATCATAATTGTTGGGTATGTGATCTATGAGGAACTATGAGGGAGCAGTAATTTCCAGGATTTTGATCCATGATCCATTGACAGTGAAGGAACAGCACTGTATTTCCAAGTCAGGGTAGTGTGTGGCTTAGAGGGGAGCTTGCAGGTAATGTTGTTCCCACACATCTGTTGCTCTTGTCCTTCTCAGTGGCAGAGTTTGGGAGGTGCTGTCAAAGACAGACTTGGTGAGTTGCTGCAGTGTCTTGTAGATTGTACAGCTCTGTCCTGGATGGTATTGAGTTTCTTGCATGTTGTTGGAGCTGCAGTTATCCAGGCAAGTGGACAGTATTTCATCACACTCCTGACTGTGTCTTCTATATGGTAGACAGGGCTTTGGGGAGTCAGGAGGTGAGTTACTTGCCACAGAATTCCCAGTCGCTGGTGTAATCGTGTAGCCATGGTCTTCACCTGGCTGCTCCTGTTCAGTTTCTGATCAATGGTAACCCCCAGGATGTTTCTGCTGAGGAATTCAGAAATGGTAATGCCATTGAATGTCGAGGCCAGATGGTTGGATTAATCATGACATTCAATGAGTTTACAACAAATCCAGACATGAGAAAAACTCCAATGGTGAAGTGCTTTGGGAACTACAGGTCCAACGTCACTTCTTCCCTCCCAGACACGCTACACTTATCACGCACCAGGGGCAAAATTCTCCGGAAACGGCGCGATGTCCGCCGACTGGTGCCCAAAACGGCGCAAATCAGACGGGCATCGCGCCGCCCCAAAGGTGCGGAATGCTCCGCATCTTTGGGGGCCGAGCCCCAACCTTGAGGGGCTAGGTCGGCGCCAGACGAATTTCCGCCCCGCCAGCTGGCGGAAAAGGCCTTTGGTGCCCCGCCAGCTGGCGCGGAAATGACATCCCCGGGCGGTGCATGCGCGGGAGCGTCAGCGGCCGCTGACAGTTTCCCACGCATGCGCAGTGGAGGGTGTCTCTTCTGCCTCCGCCATGGTGGAGACCGTGGCGGAGGCGGAAGGGAAAGAGTGCCCCCATGGCACAGGCCCACCCGCAGATCGGTGTGCCCCAATCACGGGCCAGGCCACTGCGGGGGCACCCCCTGGGGCCAGATTTCCCCGCGCCCCCCCCAGGACCCCGGAGCCCGCCCGCGCCGCCTTGTCCCGTCGGTAAGGTAGGTGGTTTAATTTACGCCGGCGGGACAGGCATTTTAGCGGCGGGACTTCGGCCCATGCGGGCCGGAGAATCAAGCAGGGGGGCCCGCCAACCGGCGCGGCGCGATTCCCGCCCCTGCCGAATATCCGGTGCCGGAGACTTTGGCAACCGGCGGGGGCGGGATTCACGCCAGCCCCCGGCGATTCTCCGACCCGGCGGGGGGTCGGAATCTCGCCCCATGTCTCAAATTACTCATACATTTACTCATACCACAGCTCATTGGGAACACTGCAGACTGTAACATGATCATGGATCATTTCTGGAAAACAATACTTGGAAAAACACATGCAGCAATGGTATTAAACTTCTGGTCAGGAGATTGGAAGAACTTCATGTTTTGGGTTTGGGTCACCTCATCTCATAATGTTTTAACAAAAAAGATAGGCCAGCATTTATACAGCACCTTTCATGGCCACTGGACACCTCCGTGCACTTTACATCCAATGAAGTACTTTGAAATATAGTCACTGTTGTATAAGGGGTGAATTAATAGGATTAGCAAAAGGAGGGATAGATGTAGCACCCTTGTGTTAGAATAAAGCTACATGCTAGTCAAATGCTCGAACTCAAGGTCTTAACATCAGCAGAACCCACCAGCAAACGTGTTTACTTTTTAGAAGATCTGACAGTTTGAAGCTAAAAGATTACAAACTAGGGGTGGGATTCTCCCCTAACCAGCGGGGCGGGGGTCCCGGCGTGATGGAGTGGCAGGAACCACTCCGGCATCGGGCCGCCCCAAAGGTGCGGAAGTCTCCTCACCTTTAGGGGCCAAGCCCTCACCTTGAGGGGCTAGGCCCGCACCGGAGTGGTTTCCGCTCCACCGGCTGGCGTGGAAGGCATTTGGCGCCACGCCAGCCGGGGCCGAAAGGACTTTGCCGGCCTGCGTAAGTCCACGCATGCGCGGGAGCGTCAGCGGTTGCTCACATCATCCTCGCGCATGCGCAGGGGAGGGGGTCTCTTCTGCCTCCGCCATGATGAAGACCATGGTGAAGGCGGAAGAAAAAGAGTGCCCCCACGGCACAGGCCCGCCCGCGGATTGGTGGGCCCCGATCGCGGGCCAGGCCACCGTGGGGGCACCCCCCGCGGCCAGATCGCCCCGCGCCCCCCCCCCCAGGACCCCAGAGCCCGCCCGCGCCACCTACTCCCGCCGGTAAGGTAGGTGGTTTAATCCAAGCCGGCGGGAGAGGGTTGACAGCGGCGGGACTTCGGGCCGGAGAATCGCCAGGGGTGGGCCCGCCGATCAGCGCGGCGCGATTCCCGCCCACGCCGAATCTCTGGTGGCGGAGAATTCGGGACACAGCGGGGGCGGGTTCACGCCAGCTCCCGCCAATTCTCCGACCCGGCGGGGGGTCGGAGAATCCCGCCCCTGGTTTTGGATGATGAAGATTTAATAATAAACCTATGTCGCCAAGATCAGTTTAAAACAACGTTCTGTGTACTGAATAATTGTGCAAGCAGTGTATCTGTGGCTCAGAAGAGAGGGTGGTTTTAGAATGCTCTCTCTTTGAGCTGTGTTCGCGCTGTATCGGGGAGGGTGATCCTCCAGAGGTTTCTCTGGGGCAGTTCACTCTATGCTTGAATAAAGAATATTCTAATCTGTTCCTGGGTCTCCTGTGGTAAATTGGAAAAAATCCACCACAATAGTTACAGGGTGGGAAACGTGGCAGCCAATTTGCACACAGCAATATCCCACAAACAGCAATGTTATAATGCTCAGTTAATCTGTTTTTGTGATGTTGATTGAGGGGTAAATATTGGTCAGGACACCAGGGATAACTGGCCTGTTCTTCAAAATAGTGCTGCAGGATATTTTATTTCTACCCAAACAAACAAAGTTTAATATGTCCTCTGAAAGATGGCATCTCTGACAGCGCTGCACTTCTCAGTATTGTAATGAAGTATTAGCTTTGATTTTTGTACTCCATGGTTAACACTGCTGCCCCACAGTGTCAGGGTCCAGAGTTCGATTCTGACCTTCGGTGACTGCCTGTGTGGAGTTTGTATGTTCTTCCCGTTTTTGTGTGGATTTCTTCCGGGTGTTCGGGTTTCCTTCCACAGTCCAAAGATTGCAGGTTAAGTGCAATGGCCACGATCAATGCACGGGATTACGGAGATAGGGCGGGGGAGAGGGTTTAGGAAGAGTGCTCTTTCAGAGGTTCGGTGCGGATTCGATGGGCCAAATGGCCTCCTTCTGAACTGTAGGGATTCCATGGATTCGATGGATCAAGCCCTGGAATGGGACTTCATGTGCAAGCACATGAACTTTAAACCATACATTTAGATTAGATGATTTAAACACTTAAGAATTCACTGCCAGATCAAATGGGGCAACTGTTCCATTATTTACCATGCTTCCAAGTGCACAAGGTAATCAAGGTCGCAAGTCTATCTGAGAATAAGTTCCAACATTTAACTTTATCCAAAGAGTGTGATGGTATTTAAAATCTCGCTAGAGTGACTACATAAGTGGAATCTCAGTCCTGAGGTTAGTTTGTTATGTTCATACGATCACAAGTTAATTACAAATGAGGAAGAGTAATTAGTTCATTTTGATTCATCCATCCGGAGAGATTGCTATCCATTCAAATGATTCCAAGGATTTTACCTCCACTATTAATCGCAAAGTTAATTTCTCTTGGTGATGGCTCTTTGTGTGAAGAAGAATTTCTTGATATCTGTCAAAAGTAACCCTTTTCTATTTTAAACCAGTGTCCCTATCTCTAATCCATTAATTTAGTTTAAAGCAATATCCCAGATCCATGTTCGTTACACTTTTAAGAGTCACAACAACTTTTAGAAGATTACCTATCAACTACCTACTTTCCAAGCTGAAATGCCAAGTATCTCCAATACCTCCCTGTAGCTCAGACCCCTAACAATGGGTAATAACCTCATGGCTGTTTACTATTTCCAGTTCTTCCGTCCTTGTTTCTTGGTAATGAGAACTGGATTGGTATTCACGGTGACTGCACGGTTGTGTCGTGGGTGTTGGAGTAACTGCCGTGTTACTACGACTTGGAGAAACATCCACCAGTTTCAACACTTAACCAAAATAAATATGAGAGCAGATGTAGTCAACAGGCAAGACGAGGCATTTTAGAACTGTAAAATGATGCAGGATTGAAGGAGGCCATTCAGCCTATCACACCCATGCCAGCTCTTCGAAAGAGCAATTGAATTAGCCCTATTCCCCTGCTCTTTCCCCACAGTCTTGACAATTCTCCCCTCCAAGTATTTATCTTTTGAATGTTAAATATGGAGGATCTATAAAACGAAACAATAGAGATTAATTTTAACTAAGTGCATCTGAAATTGAGACATTATACTGCATTTTCTGTTTTCACGCGCTGACTGGTTTGTTCCGTACTGGTGTCATGTTCTATTTTCAACTTGGTTTTATTTCTGTGGGCTGATTTCATTTTAGGATGGGCAAGGAAACAATTCCAGCTCAAGGCTGGGGTGTAAATGTTCTTTCTTCTGAAATTAATTAGTGAGCAATTGAATGCTTTAGCAGAATATGAGGAGAGATCATTACACATGACAAATTTACTGAGGATGCTGCAACCTTACAAGGTGGGGCTGACTCCTCTTGCTTTCCCTGGCCTGGTTAGGTCATTCAAACATTTTTTTTTTGCCGTGGGAGGGCAATGCCTGGAGTTTGCGCTCACTGCTTTGGCCCCTCGGTCAGCAGGTCCTGAGCTGTCCTTCCAATTTGCAGTTCCAAAGAGAATCCTCTCCTCCATCACTAATCTCCCGCTCTCCCCGCATCAGCATCAGAAGATCACAAGGATCTGTGTACAGAGAACTTCTTGGAAGCTGTGCGAAACATTTGCTTGCTGTGGGAACTTGCAAAACGATTTCTGTCTACTCTACACCTTTTGTTCACTGGAAGCTTGCAAAGCTTGTAGCAACATGATATTTGCCTGGTGTTTTCTATTGGTGGAACTTGCCCTCCTAATGTTCAAATAAAGCTGACCATAGAAAATACAGCACTGTGGACAATCCAGGCATTATATATTATAAACTGCTGTGACTTGGTGCGATACAATGAAACATGATCAATGAGAACTGGCTATATGACATGACACGCATCTCAGTTACAAAGACTTGTCAAGTCACGCACGTGCCCTGTGCGTGAGACCGAGCCATTTACTCCCTGAATGCTTATGTTTTTATAAACTGCCAGTGTGTATAACTTTGATTTGTTGCTGCATTCTTTTATGTGCCTTACTTACAAATTGAAAGCTCGTTAACGTGCTATAGATTGATCAATGTTTTCATACCTGTCACAGGTTATGTTTTTTTGGTCATAAGTAATTCCCACTGAGGCAGGCAGCTGTGCAAAAAAAAATTTTTTTAAATGTCAGTAACCTTTATTTGGTAAGATTTGTAAGAAGGTCACATTTCTGCCTCACAATTTTATTCCAGAAAATTCCACCGCCTCCCCAGCTGAAAGAAAATGGTTTATAGTATTCACTCACAATGCAACAAGTTATTGTGAGCAGGTTATTTAATATGCTCCACCCTTGTTATATGACACGGTCTTTTGGAGCCAAACATTTTTTTGTGTTTATTTTTAAATGAAATTCGTGCTATAGTGAATGTTCCAGGACACAGATGTGACATGAAAAAAAAGTTGTGAGGCAAAGTCCAGGAGAGATAGTGCATCATTGTGCCCATATCTTCCTGCTGTTCTACATAGGGGGTAGGGAAAGGCAGGTTCACTATCGTCTGCCAGTCTTAGGAAATATATTTCATTAATAGTTTTTCAGTGAGGCATAAGCTTTCGCCCTCTATCATGATAACATAACTTTGACACAAACTAAGCAAAGGATTCATGTCACCACCGTCCCAGGTGTTCCCTCTAGATATTTGGTTTGGTTGCCAGAGGTGTTGGATACGTGGGACGCGGTAGGTGGGAGACCCGAACCACCTCCCACCTAGGGCCTCATCAACATTGGGCAGTTACGGCTGGCAAACAAGCAGCAATTGATGGGGGTGGTGGGTAGTGGATTCTGAGAAGAACGCAAGAGTGTGCTGAAAATTGACTAAAAGACCTTTGTGGGGTCCAGGTCCCTCAAAACCCTTAATAAAACACAAAATATTCTTTTTCATTGCAGCTTGTAGGTTGACCTTAAGGAGTCTCATAAAGGACTAGTGAGAGAGATAGAAAGGAGGAAAGGTTTAGGGAGGGAATTCAAGAGCTTAGGGTCTTAGCAGCTGAAGGCGCTCCTGCAAATGGTGGAGCGATTAAAATAAGAAATGGGCAGGAGGCCAGAATTGGAGGAGTGCAGAGGCCTGGGAGGGTAGCAGCGTTGGAGGAGGCCACAGAGATGGGGATGGCCAAAGCCATGGAGAGATTTGTGAAGGAGAAATGAGGATGGGGTTGAACAGATGGTTTCAATCTTAGTGACTAAGAAGTGGGTGGCACAGTGGTTAGCACTGCTGCCTCACAACGCCAGGGGTCTGCGTTCAACTTCAGTCTTGGGGGACTCTCCGTGTGGAGTTTGTACAGTCTTCATGTGTTTGTGTGGGTTTCCTCCGGGTGCTCCGGTTTCCTCCCACAGTCCAAAGATGTGCAGGTTAGGTGGACTGGCCATGCTAGATATCCCCTTGGTGTCCAAAGATATGGGGTTACGGGTATAGGGCAGGGGTGTGGGCCTCGTAGGGTTCCCTTTCAGAGGATTGGGGTGGACTCGATGGGTCGAATGGCCTCCCTCAGCACTTTAGGGATTCTATGACTCTATGTCCTTACCAAAATACCCATTGTGTTGTACACCAATAATTTTCAAACAGCCACACAAACTGCCTCATTCCTCTTTCCCAGTGCTTGTCCCCAACAAGTGCGGGATAAGTGGACATTGTCTTTCACTCAAACTGAACACGTCCAAAACCACCTTTTGGATTTCAAGAGCTCCCTTCTCTCACTTTTTTCATTTATTTTCTGTCCTCAATTTATTCATCTCTTGGGGCACTATAGAAAATGTGTGGGTGGTGCAAAGTAAAGCCCCTTTCTGATCGGAGGATTGCTGAGAACAGGGTCTAAGGCCCACGTTTTCTGCTCCCTCCTCTGAAATGGGAAATGTATATTCGAGGGCAGTGGAGTGGATGGGGATAACGCTTTTCTGAACCTGTGAGGCGCAGGCATTCCAGCTCTTGGGAGGAGCCGGGGAAATCCTAGGACAATATTAATGGCTGGACACCACAGCATTACACGCCTTCCCCCTTTTCATGTATTTTGCACCTGAGGAATAAGCATTCCCTCAGTACAAGGTGACAGGAAAAGCAGTCCTACAGATGCATCAACAGAAATGCTGAGTAAGAACCTCTTAGCTCCTTAACGGGTCATTCATTTAATGTATTGTATTACTAATGTTTAAGGTACTAGTTAGTGTCATAATATACACCAGTATATCATGGTGCAGACACACACTGATGGACACACAGTGGGACCAATCAACATACACAACACCGCAGCCAATCACCAGTGAGAGCACACGCACTATAAAGACAGGGGACATCAGAGTTCCCGCTCATTCGAGTAGCATCTAGCTAGGAGCACAGAGCTCACAGCCTGCAACACAGACATTCACCATGTGCTGAGTGCATCAACTGGTTAGGACAAGGCAAAGGTCTTTAGTTAAAGCTGGTATCGTATTTACCCACAGTTCAAATATGTTTAAATAGTTAACCTTTTAATAAAATAGTGTTGCACTGCTTCAAGTGTTGGTGACCTGTATGTGATCCAGAACACCCAACACATCAGTTAGTTTGTTGAAGTCTGTTTATATTGAGGTTGTCTGGGCTTGAGAAAAGGCCCATTGAAATATACCCTGAAGGGACAGCTCACCTTTCTGACCTGCCATAATGCAGGAGTGGTCTGTTTATCTAAAGTGAGGAAGCAAGGTGCTTACCTGTATGGGCTTCAAGCATGAGGGCTAGTGCTGACAATGACTGCAGCGAGTTTTGTTTCGGCTGTATTCTTTAAAGACAATCTGTGTTAATTCAATCTTCTTTTGTCAGTAATAGTCCCCATAGAGAGACTATTAAAACATGATCCATATCACAAGCACTCCCTTCATGTGACATCTAATGTAAACTCACTCAAAAACATTTCACACCGTCAAAGACACAACACAAATAGCTTGGACTTTTTTCACTGGTTGGTGAAGTGTGTCATTTGAGCAACATGTTTGTTCATTATTTTACCTTTTGAAAGTAAACAAGTCCCTTTCTTCTTATTGAGTGCAGCCACAGCAAAGCTGATTACTCAGAAACAGCGCAACAAAGAAGGATGATGTGTCTCCGAGCTGAGACCGAGTGCTTTTGATTTTGATCTCGGTGCCGCAGACTGTTAACCAACAACTGTGTAGCACATTCATTCCATACGGTCAAAACTTCACCCATACATTAAAAACATGATATGTAGACTAGGTGATGGGTGTCATGTCTTGCTTTTAAGATGGATGGTTCGCCTTTTTAAGCTACTTTAGCCAGATAAACATGCAATATCCCCAAATTTTAACCCCCGCCCCAAACCAAAGTCAAAGATCAATCATCTTCTTAGACAGACGCTCAAGATCAAGGATGACTTGCTTTCCACTCTGGTTCGATGGCCCCTGACATGCCTAAGAAGTCAATTGAGCGATCTGCTGACCTTGCCACATGTGGGACAGATCGTGCTTGAAGGGTTGGGTGGACGAGTTGTGCGCAGATTCCTGTGCTCCCTCCGATGCCTTGACTTCACCTCTGCATATTTCCGACAAACTTTTTTGATGTGTTTGGTGCCTTCCTGAAAGAACCTTCTGCATTTTGGCGGGGGCGGGGGGGGGGGGGGCACAGTCCAGGGTCTCCCATGGTGCTTTGATGACATCCTTAAAGTGCTTCCGTTGGTCCTCCTCAGAGTCTCCAGCTGCCTCCGGGTCCTCAGTAAAGCAGTTGCTTCGGGAGTCTGGGGCGTCATTCTCCGACCCCCCGCCGGGTCGGAGAATGGCCGTTGGCCGCCGTGAATCCCGCCCCCGCCCCCGCCGAAGTCTCCGAAGGGAGAAAAGTCGGCGGGGCGTTAATGGCGCCGCTGCCGCGGAGAATGTCACGGGTCTGCGCAAGGCAGCCGATTTTCGGCCTGCCGATATTCTCCCTTCCGGATGGGCCGAAGTCCCGTCGACGTGATGACCGTTCACGTCGACGTGAATCAAACCTCCTTTTCATCGGCGTGACCCGGTGCTCCAGGCTCACGCCGACCAGCGAGGAGGTGAGTGACGGCCTGGGGGGTTGGCTCTGGGCAGGAAATGGCGTGGCCGCAGACTGATTGCGTGAGGAGAGGTGTGTCTCGGCTTGTGTGTGTGTGTGTGCGGGGGGGGGGGGGGGGGGGGGGTTAGAGTAGGTTGGGCTCCGGGGGAGTGCCGGGAGGGGGTCCGTGCCGGGGTGGAGGTTGGGGGGGGGGTCCGTGCCGGGGTGGAGGTTGGGGGTTGGGGAGGGGGTCCGTGCCGGGGTGGAGGTGGGGGGGGGGGGTCCGTGCCGGGGTGGAGGTTGGGGGGGGTGGTCCGTGCCGGGGTGGAGGTTGGGGGTTGGGGAGGGGGCCGTGCCGGGGTGGAGGTTGGGGAGGGGGTCCGTGCCGGGGTGGAGGTTGGGGGGGGGGGTCCGTGCCGGGGTGGAGGTTGGGGGGGGGGTCCGTGCCGGGGTGGAGGTTGGGGGTTGGGGAGGGGGTCCGTGCCGGGGTGGAGGTTGGGGAGGGGGTCCGTGCCGGGGTGGAGGTTGGGGGTTGGGGGGGGTCCGTGCTGGGGTGGAGGTTGGGGAGGGGGTCCGTGCTGGGGTGGAGGTTGGGGAGGGGGCCGTGCCGGGGTGGAGGTTGGGGAGGGGGTCCGTGCCGGGGTGGAGGTTGGGGGGGGGGGGGGTCCGTGCCGGGGTGGAGGTTGGGGGGGGGGGTCCGTGCCGGGGTGGAGGTTGGGGGTTGGGGAGGGGGTCCGTGCCGGGGTGGAGGTTGGGGAGGGGGTCCGTGCCGGGGTGGAGGTTGGGGGTTGGGGGGGGGTCCATGCTGGGGTGGATGTTGGGGAGGGGGGTCCGTGCCGGGGTGGAGGTTGGGGGGGGGGCCGTGCCGGGGTGGAGGTTGGGGAGGGGGTCCGTGCCGGGGTGGAGGTTGGGGGGGGGGATCCGTGCCGGGGTGGAGGTTGGGGGGGGGGGGTCCGTGCCGGGGTGGAGGTTGGGGTTGGGGGGGGGGGGTCCGTGCTGGGGTGGAGGTTGGGGAGGGGGTCCGTGCCGGGATGGAGGTTGGGGGTTGGGGGGGGGGTCCGTGCTGGGGTGGAGGTTGGGGAGGGGGTCCGTGCCGGGGTGGAGGTTGGGGAGGGGGTCCGTGCCGGGGTGGAGGTTGGGGGGGGGCCGTGCCGGGGTGGAGGTTGGGGAGGGGGTCCGTGCCGGGGTGGAGGTTGGGGGGGGGGGGTCCGTGCCGGGGTGGAAGTTGGGGGGGGGGGGGGGTCCGTGCCGGGGTGGAGGTTGGGGGTTGGGGGGGGGTCCGTGCTGGGGTGGAGGTTGGGGAGGGGGTCCGTGCCGGGATGGAGGTTGGGGGTTGGGGGGGGGGTCCCTGCTGGGGTGGAGGTTGGGGAGGGGGTCCGTGCCGGGGTGGAGGTTGGGGAGGGGGTCCGTGCCGGGGTGGAGGTTGGGGGGAGGAGTCCGTGCCGGGGTGGAGGTTGGGGGTTGGGGAGGGGGTCCGTGCCGGGGTGGAGGTTGGGGGTTGGGGGGGGGGTCCGTGCTGGGGGTGGGTGATGGGAGGGCAAATGAGTTGGTCCACCTGGCCAGGTGCCAGCCTCCAACAGTTGGACCCATGCGGTCCATGCCACCTGGCTGGGGGGAGGAGGGGATATGGGCAATGATGACATGTCGTCGTTCCCCTCCCCCCCACCAGGCCGTCATGTTTTCAGACCATCCAGCGATGTTGGCCGCCGTGGTGGCAGCCGCTCATGTCTATGTTGCCCTGGATGAGGAGGAGGAGGAGGAGCGTGCCAGAGAGGCGGCGCAGGCTGCCGCAGAGGGGCAGGCGGCAGCCGCCCAGGCTGGAGGGACACCTGACCGACAGGACGAGGAGGGGGAGGAGGACGTCGCGGCCCCACGGCAACGGAGGCACCCGAGGGCGCCCCGTGTGTACCGGCCCCGGCAGTCATACCAGGACCTCACGGACCGGGAATGCAGGAGGAGACTCCGGATGAGCCGGGAAACCGTGGCACACATCTGCCACCTGCTGGCACACCTGTCACCGCGTGGCACTGGCGGGGGACACCCTCTCCCCGTGTCCGTCAAGGTTACGGTGGCCCTGAACTTTTATGCAACGGGGTCATTCCAGGCACCGAGTGGGGGACCTGTCCGGCATATCGCAGACATCGGTGCATCGGTGCATCCGGGCAGTGACAGATGCCCTTTATGCCATGGCGCACCGCTACATCCGCTTCCCCGTGGACCGGGCCAGCCAAGATGCCCGGGCCGTGGGCTTCTCTGCCATTGCCGGGTTCCCCATGGTCCAGGGCGCGATCGATGGGATGCACGTCGCCGTGCGGCCACCTGCAGATAACAGGGCCGTGTTCACTAATAGGAAGGGGACCTATTCGATGAACGTACAGGTGGTCTGCGACCACCGCATGATGATCCTGCACGTCTGCGCCCATCACCCAGGCAGTGTACACGACTCATTCGTGTTGTCGCGGTCATCCATCCCCGGCATGTACGAGAGACGCCATCCCCGGCTGAGGGGGCTGGTTGCTGGGCGACAGGGGCTACCCATTGCGATCGTGGCTGATGACGCCTATACGGAGGCCACGTAATGAGGCGGAGAACCGCTACAATGATGCCCATGTAGCGACAAGGGGAGTGATCGAGAGGTGCTTTGGCGTGCTGAAGATGCGTTTCAGGTGCCTGGACCTCTCTGGGGGCGCCCTCCAGTATCGGTCAGATAGGGTCGGCCGCATCATTGTGGTGTGCTGCGTCCTGCACAACATAGCCCAGCAGAGGGGCGATGTGCCGCAGGCAGAGGAGGGCGGAGTGGAGGAGCAGCAGGAAGAGGCCCAGTCCTCCCCAGATGAGGGGGGATGGGGGCAATGGTCAGGGCAGACGGGGTAGACACAGACGGGTGGCTGTCCACCGTTACCGGCTGGCCCAGCGGGCACGGGACAGACTGATAGACGCCCGCTTCACTGACTAGATGGGCGTGGGAATCGGGTAGTATGGCCACAGACCGCACACCATGACAACAGCCGACCACCCACACCCCCCACCCATCCACCCACCCAGCACCCTCACCCCCCTCCCCAACCCCACACACCCCACCCGCATGCACACCACCCCCCTACCCCCAATTGCCGATCCACCGGCGGCACAACGGGCCGGGCTCACCCAGTTGCGGGTGGACGCGTGTCTATCGCAGGCCATGGAGAATGATGACAACCCGCCTCCGATGAGCTCCTGTCGTTGGACTCTGTCTGACCCATGGCCACAGTACCACCATCCACCCGGACCATCCCTGCATGCGGCTGTGAGACCATCCCTGCATGCGGCTGTGACACTGCAGCGCACGGTCCCGTCCTCTGCCCGGGGGATGTTGATGGCGGCCCAGGGGGAAGGGGGCAGACTCACCTGGGGCTGAGGTAAGACCACCCCTCACACACACACTTGCGCTCAACGTACATGACACCCCCGCACACTTTGGACAGAGCACAAAGGCAGCTTCGGTAGGTGTAACATTGACTTTAATAACCAAAGGAGTTCATGCACGTGCCCTAGCGCCTAAAACTCATCTGTGCCCTGCACCCGTGCCAACTTACTCAGTGTCTAATTGTTTGGCCTTACGGGCCCTTTGACTACGTCTACGTGGTTCCCCAGACGGTACAGCAGAACTGGAGGTGGACTCCTGTGATTCCTGCCCTCTGACACTGGATCCCTTTGGCGGCCGTTTCCTGGGGCGTCCTGGCCTAGATGGGCCAGGCTGCGGCCCGGGCGACTGGGATGGCGAGCTGCCAGCCTGTCCTGCCCGATGCACCTGGGACGGAAGGGGGGGAGTCCGAGGTGTCGCGGTGTACCGGGACCTCCCCTACAGAGGGAGCCGGGACGGACCACACCACCTCCTCCTCCCTCGGGGTGCCCGATGGCCCCCAGGCCTCTACATGGGTGGGGGATGCGAACGGACTGGCCATCCGACGCGCCCCCGACATCTGGCGCTGCCAGTCCTGGAGGCCCGTGCTGGTATCGACAGGGGTCTGCAGGTTTGCAGCCATGGAGCCCAGGGGGTTGTCGAACCCTGTCTGCGACAGTGCGACGCCAGCTCGCACATGGCCACTGGCGCCGATGCCCTCAGCGATGGCCTGCTGAGACTGGGCCATGGCCTGCAGAGACTGGGCCATGGCCTGCAGAGACTGGGCTATGGCCTGCTGAGACTGGGCCATGGCCTGCTGAGACTGGGCCATGGCCTGCTGAGACTGGGCTATGGCGTGCTGAGACTGGGCTATGGCGTTGAGCGCCTCTGCCATCTGGCGCTGGCACTGGCTCATGGCCTCCTGTGAGAGGGCAGCCATTTCCTGGGCCACAGACGCCGCCTGCACGGAAGGCCCCAGGCCTCGCAAACCGTTCCCCATGTCTGACACCGTCGCACCCATTGCCTCCACCGCGGACGCCACCCGTGCGGTGTCAGCCTGGGTGGCACGCATGACCGGGACCACTCCCAGCTCCTGGACGCGGGTGGACTCCTCCACCTGCGACCGCAGCCGCCGCAAGCCACCCGTCACCCTATTCGCTCGTCTCCGTGTCAGTGGTTGCATCGGATCTATGTGTGGGTGTGGTAACTGCAGGAACCCGGGATCCATCTGGGCGGCAGATGTTCGCTTGGCCTGGGCTGCCCTCCGACCGCCCGGTCCCTCTGCTGCTCCTACCTCCACCTGCTGTACCGGGACGGCTGTGTTGTGCGCACCAGTGAGTGTACCAGACGCCTCATCACTAAAGTGCCCAACCGTGGTGAGTGTTTCTGCGATGGTGGAGGGTGTTGGTGACAGCAGTGGCGTTGTGTCGTGCTCTTCGTCCCACTATGAGTCCATGGCACTTTGGGGTGGGGGTTCGTCTCCACCCATCCACTCTGAGTCACTGTCCGGTATTTCGTCTTCCCGGGTAGGGGTGTCCTGGGTAGTGCTGTCCCGGGTAGTGCTGTCCCGGGTAGTGCTGTCCCGGGTAGGGGTGTCCTGGGTAGTGGTGTCCCGGGTAGGGGTGTCCTGGATAGTGGTGTCCTGGGTAGTGGTGTCCTGGCTCGGATGTGACGGGGGCCTGTGGCTGCCCCCCTCATCGCTGGGTGGTCGCTCCCGCACGTGACGGGGGTGTCGTCTCCCTGTTGCTCCAGGTCTCTCCATCTCCCGTGGTGTGCGAGGGGCATCCTGCGGGCGTCGCATGCTGGAGGGTGCGGGTCTCTCCGTCTCCCGTGGTCTCCGAGGGGCATCCTGCGGGCGTCGCATGCTGGAGGGTGCGGGTCTCTCCGTCTCCTGTGGTCTCCGAGGGGCATCCTGCGGGCGGTCTCCATCTGCGGGGATGGGTGCCTGGACGTTTGGTCCTGCGATACACAATGAAGCATGCATGGTTAGACATCAGGCAGTGATCAGGTGATACGGGAGAGGGGGATATAGGGGAGGGGGGATATGGGGACGGGCTGTTGGTGGCTCACTTGCTCGTGGGGCCCCGACCTCTGCATCAGCAACCTCCCGGTCCTCAGGTCCGCCAGCCAGTTCCAGGGCCCTTTCCTCGTGTACGGTCAGTGGCCTCTCATCAGCGGGCCCTCCTCCAGTCCTCACATGCTCCCTATTGTTGTGTGCGCGCTTCTCCTGGGGGGGGGGGGGTGGCAGGGGTAAAAGGCAACAGTGTTAGGCAGGTATATGAATGCACGGCATCGGTTGCGCGTGCATTGCAGAGGTTAAGGTTAGGGCTGGATTCACTTGGGGATATGGGGGATATGGGGGAGGGGGGATATGGGGGAGGGGGGATATGGGGGATATGGGGGAGGGGGGATATGGGGGATATGGGGGAGGGGGGAATATGGGGGATATGGTGGAGGGGGGATATGGGGGATATGGGGAGGGGGGATATGGGGGATATGGGGGAGGGGGGGATATGGGGGAGGGGGGATATGGGGGATATGGGGGAGGGGGGATATGTGGGAGGGGGGATATGGGGGAGGGGGAATATGGGGGCGGGGGGATATGGGGGAGGGGGGATATGGGGGGGATATGGGGGATATGGGGGAGGGGGGATATGGGGAGGGGGGATATGGGGAGGGGGAATATGGGGGATATGGGGAGGGGGGATATGGGGGAGGGGGGAATATGGGGGATATGGGGGAGGGGGGATATGGGGGATATGGGGGAGGGGGGATATGGGGGAGGGGGGAATATGGGGGATATGGGGGAGGGGGGATATGGGGGATATGGGGGAGGGGGGATATGGGGGAGGGGGGATATGGGGGAGGGGGGAATATGGGGGATATGGGGGAGGGGGGATATGGGGGATATGGGGGAGGGGGGATATGGGGGAGGGGGGAATATGGGGGATATGGGGGAGGGGGATATGGGGGATATGGGGGAGGGGGGATATGGGGGAGGGGGGATATGGGGGATATGGGGGAGGGGGATATGGGGGAGGGGGGGATATGGGGGAGGGGGGGATTTGGGGGAGAGGGGATATGGGGGATATGGGGAGGCTCACCCTGCCTGCTCTGACGAGGTCGTTCACCTTCTTGTGGCACTGGGTGCCTGTCCGTGGTGTTAGGGCCACAGCGGTGACGGCCTCTGCCACCTCCCTCCACAGACGCCGGCTGTGGCGTGGGGCAACTCTGCGGCCGTGCCCGGGATACAGGGCGTCCCTCCTCTGCTCCACCGCATCCAGGAGCGCCTCCACATCGCGTGACTCGAACCTCGGGGCTGAGCGACGGCCAGCCATCAAGTCGGGTGTTGCGGTCGGCTGTTCCGGTCGGGTGGGGGGGAGCTGCGCGGCCTTATGAGCCGTCACGCCGTGCAGCGCGTATGACACTGCACGGCGTGAACCACTGCGCAAGCGCGGATCCCGTTACGTCGCTGCTAGCCCATTTCGGGCCGCAGACTATCGGCCCATTTTTATGACGTGACGCAAGTGGGATTTGCGCCGTTTTTTGCGCCGATCGGCGGAGTTTCCGCCGATAACGGAGAATTTCGCCCCTGGTGTCAGACGTATGACCGACATATCCCACCCGGTGGAGTTGGGTGATTAGTGGCTCGATGCTGGGCAAGTCGTTTGGCCGATATAGCAGGGATACATTCCTGCACAACCTCCTATCCATCTTCTGGGGAAAAGGGCACATGCTAGGTGTTAAGATGCACGCTGATGTTATCTGGCAAAGTATCCCAACTTGGAACACCAATTCGTGGGGGTGTATAGCTCTGTTCCGTTTTGGTGCGAGGAGACAAGTGAAACCCGAGTGAGAATAAACAGCACAGTCATCGTAGAACAATTATTAAAGACTATCAAAGAAAAGACAAATATATACGAACAGGACTACCCTATCCTCATGCACTTAAGATGTATGAATTACGAAAACACATACCGTTTATATAGAATATACCCCTTGTTCCAAAATATACCCACGATACCTGAATGGGATCCGGGTTAAATTTCTGGCTTGGGTCACTGTCTGTGCGGAGTCTGCACATTCTCCCCGTGTCTGCGTGGGTTTCCTCCGGGTGCTCCGGTTTCCTCCCACAAATCCCGAAAGACGCGCTTGTCAGGTGAATTATACATTCTGAATTCTCCCTCAGTGTTCCCTGCTGCCTGCCACATGGAAGATCATTGCAAGCATCCTCCTGAATCACTTCCTCCCAGGGGCTGAGGCACTCCTTCCAGAGAATTAAACCTTCAATCCAAAACTAAAACTACTCTAACGCCTCAGTCAGAGATCTTCAGTTCGCTGGTGGCCTTTGTGTTTGCGTTCACTCAGAAACTGAGCTCCAGGCCATTTTTTTTTATTTTTAAAAAATATGTTTATTCAGATTTTCCAACAAAATTTTAACAAACCCCCCCCCATAACAAAAGAAGAAGGAACATAAACACAACAATCGAAAATAATACTAAACTTATACATTGGGTTTCCCCCGTATATAGCAACCCCCTCATATGACATTCAAAGGTACCCTTGGGGAAGCACCCCCCCACCCACCCAAATACCCCCCTCGAAAGAGGCCCCCCTCCTCTCGCCCCCCCCCCCCCCCAACCCTTGGGTTGCTGCTGCTGCTGACCTCCTCCTAACGCTCCGCGAGATAGTCTAGGAACGGTTGCCAGCGCCTGAAGAATCCCTGCACAGACCCTCGTAAGACAAACTTTATCCTCTCCAGCTTAATGAACCCTGCCATGTCATTTATCCAGGCTTCCACGCCATAATAGCAAGATCCTCGCTGGGCTACCAGGGACGCAAATGCCAGGATACCGGCCCTCTTTCGCCTCCTGCACTCCCAGCTCGTCCGTTACCCCAAATAGTGCCAACCCCCCAGCTCGGCTTGACCTGGACTTTCACCACCTTGGACATAGTCCTCGCGAAAACCCTCCGGAACCCATCCGGTGCCGGGCACGACCAGAGCATGTGGATGTGATTCGCCAGGCTTCCCGAGCACCTCCCACACCTGTCCCTCCATCCCAAAGAAACCCTACTCAACCTCGCCCCTGTCATATGCGCTCTCTGAGTAACCTTAAATTGTATATGCTGAGCCTGGGGAAAGAGGAAGAGGAGTTAACCCTCCTCCCCAAGCTCCTCCTCCCACTTGCCCTTTAACTCCTCTACCGAGGCCTCCTCCTCTTCTTTCATCTCCTGATAGATCGCCGAAACCTTGCCCTCTCCGACCCCATACACCCAAAATCACCCTGTCCTGAATCCCCTGTGCCGGGAGCAACGGGAATTCCCTCACCTGCCGCCTCACAAACACCCTCACTTGCATGTACCTGAATGCATTTCCCGGGGGTAACCCAAACTTCTCCTCCAGCGCCCCTAGGCTCGCAAACGTCCCATCTATAAACAGGTTCCCCCATTCTTCTAATCCCTGCCCGATGCCAGCTCCGAAACCCCCCATCCATCCTTCCCGGGACGAACCGATGGTTCTCCCGAATCGGGGGACCAAACCGAGGCTCCCATCTCGCCCCTATGCCGTCTCCACTGCCCCCAGATCTTCAACGTTGCCGCCACCACCGGACTCGTGGTGTACCTTGTCGGCGAGAGTGGCAGCGGTGCCTTCACCAGCGCCCTCAGGCTCGTGCCCCTGCAGGACGACATCTCCAACCTCTTCCACGCCACCCCCTCTCCCTCTATTACCCACTTACGGATCATCGCCACGTTAGCTGCCCAATAATAGCCGCACAGATTCGGCAGCGCCAGCCCTCCCTGTCCCTGCTACACTCCAGAAACACCCTCTTTACCCTCGGGGTCTTATTTGCCCACACGAAACCCATGATGCTCCTACCTGCCCATTTAAAAAAGGCCTTGGTAACCATAATGGGAAGAATTTCATAGAATTTCATAGGCACTGGAAGGCACTGGAACACAAAGAGAAACCTCGGGAGGACCATCATTTTAACCGACTGTACCCTGCCCACTAGCGAGAGTGGCAGCACATCCCATCTTTTGAAATTCTCCTCCATCTGCTCCACCAACTGCGTCAAATTGAGCTTGTGCAGGGCCCCCCAACTCCCAGCCACCTGGATCCCCGAGTACCGAAAGTTCCTTTCCGCCCTCTTCAATGGTAGGTCGTCTATCCCTCTTCCCTGGTCCCCTGGATGCACCACAAAGAGCTCACTTTTCCCCATGTTGAGCTTATAGCCCGAGAAGTCCCCAAACTCCCTTAGGATCCGCATGACCTCCACCATCCCCTCCCCTGGATCTGCCACATACAGCAACAGGTCATCCGCATACAGCGACACCCGATGTTCCTCTCCCCCTCGGACCAATCCCCTCCATTTCCTGGACTCCCTTAGTGCCATGTCCAAAGGCTCAATTGCCAATGCAAACAACAAGGGGGACAGGGGTTACCCCTAACTCGTCCCTCGGCACAGCCAAAAGTACTCCGACCTCCGCCGATTCGTAGCCACACTCGCCACCGGGGCTCTATATAGCAGCCTGACCCAGCTGATGAACCCCTCCCCGAACCCAAACCTCCGCAACACTTCCCAAAGATACTCCCACTCCACGTGGTCGAAGGCCTTCTCCGCGTCCATAGCTGCCACTACCTCCGCTTCTCCCTCCACCGATGGCATCGGAATCATGTTGAGGAGCCTCCGCACATTAGTGTTTAGCTGCCTGCCCTTTACAAATCCCGTCTGGTCCTCATGGATCACCCCCGGGACACAGTCCTCAATTCTCGTAGCCAGCACTTTTGCCAGCAACTTAGCATCCACATTGAGGAGCGAGATCGGTCTATACGACCCACATTGCAGTGGGTCCTTGTCCCGCTTCAGGATCAGAGAGATCAGTGCCCCGGACATTGCGGGGGCAGGGTCCCCCCTCCCCCCCTTGCCTCATTGAAAGTCCTCACTAGCAACGGGCCTAGCAGGTCCACATATCTCCTGTAAAACTCGACCGGGAACCCATCTGGCCCCGGGGCCTTCCCCACCTGCATGTTCCCCAATCCTTTAACCAGCTCCTCCAACCCAATTGGCGCCCCTAAACCAGCCACCTCCTGCTCCTCCCCCCTCGGGAACCTCAGTTGATCCAAAAATCGTTGCATCCCCCTTCCCCCGCTGGGGGCTCCGATCTGTACAGCTCCTCATAGAAGTCCTTGAATACTTCATTTACTCTCACCGCACTCCGCACCCCATTCCCCCCGCTATCCTTAACTCCACCTATCTCCCTCGCTGCCTCCCTCTTACGAAGCTGGTGTGCCAGCATCCGGCTCGCCTTCTCCCCATACTCGTACATCGCCCCCTGTGCTTTCCTCCATTGTGCCTCTGCTTTCCCTGTGGTCAACAGGTCAAACTCCGTCTGGAGGCTTCGCCGCTCCCTGAGTAGTCCCTACTCGGGGGCCTCTGCATAGCTCCTGTCCACCCTTATGATCTCCCTCACCAACCTCTCCCTCTCCCTGCCCTCTCTCTTCTCCCTGTGGGCCCTGATGGAGATTAACTCTCCCCTGACCACCGCCTTCAACGCCTCCCAGACTACCCCCACCTGCACCTCTCCATTGTCATTGGCCTCCAAATATCTCTCGATGCACCCCCGCACCCTCGCGCACACCTCCTCATCCGCCAATAATCCCACATCAAGACGCCACAAATCGCTGGCTTTTAAAGCAGACCAAGGCAGGCCAGCAGCATGGTTCGATTCCCGTAACAGCCTCCCCGAACAGGCGCCGGAATGTGGCGACTGGGGGCTTTTCACAGTAACTTCATTTGAAGCCTACTTGTGACAATAAGCGATTTTCATTTTTTCATTTCAACGGGCGCTGATCCCTCTCCTCTCCTAACTCCAGCTCCACCCAGTGCGGGGCGTGGTCTGAGATGGCTATTGCCGAATACTCTGTTCCCTGAACTTTCGGGATTAGCGCCCTACTCAAAACAAAAAAATCTAACCGGGAGTAGGCTCTATGTACATGGGGAAAGAATGAGAATTCCCTGGCCAGGGGCCTGGCAAACCTCCATGGATCCACTCCCCGCATCTGGTCCATGAACCCCCTAAGCACCTTGGCCGCAGCCGGCCTCTTCCCCGTCTTGGACCTAGAGCGATCCAATGCTGGATCCAGCACCGTGTTGAAATCCCCCCCATTATCAAGCTTCCTACCTCCAGGTCTGGAATCCGACCCAGCATGCGCTTCATAAATCAGGCATCATCCCAGTTCGGGGCATATACGTTCACCAGTACCACCCGCACGCCCTGCAACCTACCGCTCACCATCACGTATCGTCCTCCATTATCCACTACAATATTCTTTGCCTCAAACGACACCCGCTTCCCCACCAGTATTGCAACCCCTCTGTTCTTCGCATCCAGCCCCGAATGGAATACCTGTCCTACCCATCCCTTTCTCAGCCTGGCCTGATCTGCCACCTTCAAATGTGTCTCCTGAAGCATGACCACGTCTGCCTTCAGTCCCTTTAAGTGCGCAAACACTCGGGCCCTCTTGACCGGCCCATTCAGGCCCCTCACATTCCAAGTTATCAGCCGGATTGGGGGGCTGCTCACCCCCCCCCCCCCCCCCGCCCCCCCCCCCCCCCCTGCCGACTAGCCATCTCCTTTTCTAGGCCAGTCACGTGCCCGCGCCTCCCGTACCCTCGAGTCCCCCGGACGGCGGACCCCCGCCCCGACCACCTCTCCTATTTCCAGTTCCCTTTTGGCCAATGCAGCAGCAACCCTATAACCCCCCTCTCCCCGCCCCCTCTCCCCCCGCTAGATCCATATCTAGCTCTTTTGCTCCCCCCATAACACTCCCGTAAGTCAGCTGACTCCTGCTGACCCCGGCCTCTCCCGCCTTCCCATCGACCCCCCCCAGTGTGGGAATCCCCCCTCCCCCACCTCCCTGGCAGTCAGTGTGCGCTCCTCTCCAGTACCGCTCCCCCCCCCCCCCCTCTCCGACCCCCACCTCCGTCCTTCCCTAGCGCGGGAAAAAGCCCGCGCTTCCCTGAGCCGGCCCCGCCCCCTCTGGCACAGCTCCTTTTGCGACCTTACCTCAATTCCCCATCCCCGGGCCTCCCCTCCCTCCAACACCGACGCCCACACCCTCCCACAGTCTCCCCATCAAATCCCCCCACCCATCCCCATCCAGCACCCAACCAAGGGAACATTCCCTACACGTAGTTAAAACCATATATACAGCAAATAAACATCCCCCCCACAACAACAAACCCTCAATTTGAGTCCAATTTTTCAGTCTGTATAAAGTTCCAAGCCTCCTCAGACGTTTCGAAATCGTGGTGCCAATCCTGGAATGTGACCCACAATCGCGCTGGCTGTAGCATAACGAACTTCACCGCCTTAGCCCGATTAAAGCCAGCTCTCTTCTTGGCCACCTCCGCACTCCAGTCCTGGTAAATGCAGATCTCTGTGTTCTCCCACCTGCTGCTCCGCTCTTTCTTGGCCCATCTCAAGACACACTCTCTGTCCATAAAGCGGTGAAACCTCACCACTACAGCCCTTGGCGGCTCGTTGGCATTGTGTCTCCTTGCCAGGACCTGGTGCGCCCCATCCAGCTCCAGGGGCCTCGGGAAGGCTCCCGCGTCCATCAGCGAATTGAGCATCGTGCTCACATATTCCCCGGCATCGGGCCCCTCCACTCCTTCAGGGAGACCCAGAATCCAATGATTCTTCCTCCTCGACCTATTCTCCAGGTCCTCAAATCTTTCCGCCCACCTCTTGTGCAGAGCCTCGTGCGCCTCCACCTTCACCGCCAGGCCCAAGATCTCGTCCTCGTTCTCCGAGGTTTTTGCCGCACCTCCCGGATCGCCGCCCCTTGGGCCTTCTGGGTCTCCACAAGCTTCTCAATCGCCGCCTTCATTGGCGCCAGCATTTCGGTTTTCAGCTCCTCAAAGCAGCGTTTAAGAAACCCCTGCTGCTCCTGCGACCACTGCGCCCATGCTGCTTGGTCTCCACCCGCCGCCATCTTGCTTTTTCTCCCTCTCACTTTTCGCTGCTCCAAGATCCCTTTTTTCACCGCTCCACTCCTGGTCCAATCCATATACTGTCGGGGGGACCTTGCTATCACCTTCCCACACTGGAAGCCGTCGAACAAGTGCCGTTGGGGTCCCTCTAGAGAGCCCAAAAGTACGTTCCCGGCGGGAGCTGCCGAGCGTGCGACCTATCCAGGCATGGCCGCAACCGGAAGTCCAGCTCCAGGTCATTGTTTCTCCAAAGCATGTGAGAAAAGGAACCTTTCATTAAACACCCAGAGAAGTAAGGTCCTCTTCCAACCAGCTCCCACAGCAAAACACTGAATTGCACATGCTAGGGATATCGGAACCCATGCTAATGGTTGAGGCTCAGCAGAAAGAAATGATAAGTGGGCAACCATCTAAACTCCAAAATATTTCCAGTGGTTACACAGGTATAGGCAGTAAACTAGGCCACTCTGGTATGATACATTTAGTTCTGTCAGAAATGTGTTTATACAGTGGAGTCTAAGTGAAGTGTGTTAGATGGATACTCAGCAGATGTTAAAGGACAGTGATTATCTACATGTATTGTACTGACTGATGGAGTGTGGCGAGGAATACCTTTAATCTTCTTATCACGCACCTTGGACTGACATCCTGAGCATTGTGTTTCAGCTGAAGTCATTGTAAGATTGCCATCAGTTCAATGCTTTACATTCCTAACAATTAGCAGGACAATGATTAGAATTAGGGCAGCGGAATGGAGTCTTTAAACTGGGAAACTGTTTGTTGAATGTGCTTTTGTCTTTTTCCTCCTTGCAGTTGGATTTTAATTCTGCCTAAACTGGTGATATTGCTACTATAGGATTTCCTTATTTGTAATTAATTTGGAATGGGTTCACCCCAGTTGTTGTTTGGTGCAGTTAATAGTGCAACATTCCATGAAATTTGTCCATTTTGGTAAGGTATGAGTGTAGTTGTGTTGGAAGATGAAAAATATTAATTGGTGATGGTCTTCTCAAGCAAGGCAAAGGAATAGTTAACACCAACTTGCATTTATATAATGACAGTAACATAGCAAACAATCTCAAGGTGTTTCATAGGAGCGTAATCGAACACAAAGGCCAGGATTCTCCAATATGCAGCCGCCCCTCTACCGCTGCTAGCAAGGATGGAGAATTTGGCCGCATTCACTGGTAGCGAGATTCTCTACTCTCGGGCAGGATTTACCGACCACCCCCGCTGCGTTTTTTTCGGTGGCGGAGGTAGCTGTCAATGGGACTTCCCGGTGACAGCACCCCTCGTGCCAGAAAACCGTGCGCTGGCGTGGGTCCGGAGGTTCCCGCCGGCGTGAACAGCCGGTAAATTGTGCCCCAACTCAATGGAATTTCCCATTGAAACCACCCCATGCTGCCAGAAGTCTGTTTCTGGTCATTAACCCACATGATGTCGACAGTGGGGGATTCAGCAATGGTAATGCCATTTAATGTCATGGTGAAGATGGTCTCTTGTTGGAGATGGTCATTTTCTTGCACTTGAGTGGCATGAATGTTACTTGTCACTTACCAGTACAAGCCAGAATGTTGTCCAGGTCTTGCTACATATTGACATGGACTGTTTCAGCATCCGAGGAGTCGCGAATGGTGCTAAATGGTGCTAAATGTTGTGCAATCATGTGTGAATATTCTCACTTCTGACTTTCTGATGAAATTAAGTCATTGATGAAGCAGCTGAAAATAGTTGTGCCTAGTACACTACCGTGAAGAACTCCTGTAGCAATATCCTGGGACAGAGACAATTAACCTCCAACAACTATAATCATCTTCCTTTGTGTTAGATATGAACTATAACTAGTGCTGATATTTCCCCCTGACTCCTCTTTTGCCAGGGCCCCTTGATGCCACACTCAGTCAGATGCGGCCGTGATGTCAAGGGCAGTCAATCTAACCTCACCTCTGGAGTTCAGCTCCTTTGTTCAGGTTTGACCCAAGGCTGTAATGCGGTCAGGAGCTGAGTAGCCCTGGTGGACGATCTGACGTATCCTCCAATTAAATATTGGGAAGAGTGAAGCCATTTTCTTTGGTTCCCTCTCCAAACTCTGTTCCCTAGCTACCTGCTCCACCCCGCTCCCTGAAAATTGTTGAGAACTGAACCGTAGTGATACCATTCTTGGTGTAATACTTAATGCAGAGATGACTTTCCACCTACATATCCTCACCATTTATAAGACTGACCTCTTTAATATATTCTGGATTCACCACTTCCTCAGCTCATTTATTGCTGAAACCCTCACCCATGTTGTTGTCACCTCTAGGCTTGACTATTTCAACACCCCCCCCCTCCCCCCCCCCCCCCCCCACAGCGTGGACAGCACGGTAGCATAGTGGTTAGCACTATGGCTTCACAGTGCCAGGGTCACAGGTTCGATTCCCGGTTTGGGTCACTGTCTGTGTGGAGTCAGCACGTTCTCCCCGTGTCTGCGTGGGTTTCCTCCGGGTGCTCCGGTTTCCTCCCACAAGTCCCGAAAGATGTGCTGTTAGGTAATTTGGACATTCTGAATTCTCCCTCTGTGTACCCGAACAGGTGCCGGAATGTGGCGACTAGGGGCTTTTCACAGTAACTTCATTGCAGTGTGTAGCGCAACAATTACTCACTCAAGTCGAGAAGTGATGAAGTCAATCGAGGCTTTATTAAGCAAGACTTGTTCCCCAGCAGCTCATTTACAGAATGCGGCTGCTGGGAGAACCCTGGCTCTTGTACTCCGCCTTTCTGGGCGGAGCCAGCAGGCGGCAGATCCAACCAGGACCCGGGACCTGTCAGCCAATAGCCTCTCGGCTTCACAGGTACCGTACTACCCCTAATACATACCATCACACAGTGTTAATGTAAGCCTACTTGTGACAACAAAGATTATCATTATATTATAACATTCTATTCTCTGTAAATCTCAGCTCATTTAAATCTCTGGTCCTTACTTGTACTAAATCCTGGTCACCTATTAGCGTTATGTTTGCTGACCTACATTGGCTGCTGGTAAAGGAGTGGTTCGATGTTAAAACGCTCATTCTTGTTTTCAAATCCCTCCATTGCTCGTCCCTCCCTATCTTTGTAACCTCTGTAACCTCCTGCAGTCCCACAACCCTTTAATGACTCCAATGTAGCCCTCAGTTTAGACGATGTTCCCAGCTGCCTTTGCACTGAACTCTGAAATTTCCTTCCTCTCCATTCCTCTTTCCACCTCTAAGACGCTCATTAAAACACTCATTTAGCAAATTCTCTAATTTTACATTCTGTGTCTTGGTTTCAAATTTCACTCTGTAATGCTCTTAAGGAACACCTTGGGATGTTGTGTCACGTGAAGCACACTTATATAAAAATGAGTTTCTGTTGTGGTGAAACACTAATTCCACTGATTCAATAAAAACATAATTGCTAAAAATAGCTTCCAATGAAAGATTTTGGACAATTTTATGAATTTTTAACATTTTGGATAGTCAGAGGCTTTTCCCCAGGGTAGAGGGGTCAATTACTAGGGGGCATAGGTTTAAGGTGCGAGGGGCAAGGTTTAGAGGAGATGTACGAGGCAAGTATTTTACACAGAGGGTAGTGGGTGCCTGGAACTTGCTGCCGGAGGAGGTGGTGGAAGCAGGGACGATAGTGACATTTAAGGGACATCTTTTTAAAAAATACATATTTATTCAAATTTTTCAACAAATTTTCAACTAAACCCCCCCCCCCCAACAAAAAGAAAGAAACAAGAACACAACAATCAGAAATTATACATTGGATTTCCCCCATATAAGGGGCTGTTTAGCACAGGGCTAAATCGCTGGCTTTGAAAGCAGACCAAGGTAGGCCAGCAGCACGGTTCAATTCCCGTACCAGCCTCCCCGAACAGGCGCCGGAATGTGGCGACTAGGGGCTTTTCACAGTAACTTCATTTGAAGCCTACTTGTGACAATAAGCGATTTTCATTCCATTTCATTCATATACAATAACCCCCCATATAACATTTAAAAACACAAATAGGGAAAACCCCCCCACCTTCACCCAAACTCCACCCCAAAAGAAACCACCCCTCCCTCCCCACCCTTGGGCTGCTGTTGCTGCTGACCTCCTCCTAACGCTCCGCGAGATAGTCTAGGAACGGTTGCCACCGCCTGAGGAACCCTTGCACAGACCCTTGCAAGGCAAACTTTATCCTCTTCAACTTGATGAACCCTGCCATGTCATTGATCCAAGCTTCCACACTAGGGGGCTTCGCATTTTTCCATAGTAGCAAAATCCTCCGCCGGGCTACCAGGGATTCAAAGGCCAGAATACCGGCCTCTTTCGCCTCCTGCACTCCCGGCTCATCCGATACCCCAAATAATGCCAATCCCCAGCTCGGCTTGACCCGGGTGTTCACCACCTTGGACATAGTCCTCGCAAAACCCCTCCAAAACCCCTCCAGCGCCGGGCACGCCCAGAACATATGGACATGATTTGCCGGGCTCCCCGAGCACCTCCCACATCTGTCCTCCACCCCAAAGAACCTACTCAACCTCACCCCTGTCATATGCGCTCTGTGAGTAACTTTGAACTGTATTAGGCTGAGCCTGGTGCAAGAGGAGGAAGAATTAACCCTACTCAGGGCATCAGCCCCCAGACCCTCATCTATCTCCTCCCTAAGCTCCTCCTCCCACATGCCCTTTAATTCCTCCACCGAGGCTTCCTCCTTCAGTTCCTGGTAAATCGCCGAAACCTTGCCTTCTTCAATCCATACACCCAAATTCACCCTGTCCTGAATCCCACGTGCCGGAAGCTGCGGGAATTCCCTCACCTGCCGCCTCACAAACGCCTTCACTTGCATGCACCTGAAAGCGTTTCCCGGGGATAGCCCAAACTTCTCCTCCAGCGCCCCTAGGCTCGCAAACGACCCATCGATGAACAGGTCCCCCATTCTTCTAATCCCTGCCCGATGCCAGCTCCGAAACCCCCCATCCATCCTTCCCGGGACGAACCGATGATTCTCCCGAATCGAGGAGCAAACTGAGGCTCCCATTTCGCCCCTATGCCGTCTCCACTGCCCCCAGATCTTCAGCGTCGGCGCCACCACCGGCCTCGTGGTGTACCTTATCGGCGAGAGGGGCAGCGGTGCCGTCACCAGCGCCCTCAGGCTCGTGCCCACACAGGACGCCATCTCTAGCCTCTTCCACGCCGCCCCCTCTCCCTCCATTACCCACTTACAGATCATCGTCACATTGGCTGCCCAATAATAGCCACACAAATTCGGCAGCGCCAGCCCCCCCCTGTCCCTGCTACGCTCCAGAAACACTCTCTTCACCCCCGGGGTCTTATTCGCCCGCACAAATCCCATGATGCTCCTGCTTACCCGTTTGAAAAAGGCCTTGGGGATCAAACTGGGAAGGCACTGGAACACAAAGAGAAACCTCGGGAGGACCGTCATTTTGACCGACTGCACCCTACCCGCTAGTGAGAGTGGCAGCATATCCCATCTTTTAAAATCCTCCTCCATCTGCTCCACCAACCGCGTCAAATTGAGCTTGTGCAGGGCCCCCCAACTCCTAGCTACTTGGATCCCTAGATACCGAAAGCTCCTTTCCGCCCTCTTCAGCGGGAGCTCGTCTATCCCCCTTCCCATATCCCCTGAATGCACCACAAAGAGCTCACTTTCCCTACATTGAGTTTATACCCCGAAAAGTCCCCAAACTCCCTAAGGATCCGCATGACCTCCGCCATCCCCTCCACTGGATCCGCCACATACAGCAACAGGTCATTGGCATACAACGGCACCCGGTGTTTTCTCCCCCCCGGACCAGTCCCCTCCATTTCCTGGACTCCCTCAGTGCCATGGCCAGCGGCTCAATTGCCAGTGCAAACAACAAGGCTGCCTCGTCCCCCGGTACAGCCGAATGTACTCCGACGTCTGCCGGTTCGTAGCCACACTCGCCACTGGGGCTCTATATAGCAGCCTGACCCAACTGATGAACCCCTCCCCGAACCCAAACCTCCACAACACTTCCCAAAGATACTCCCACTCCACCCGATTAAAGGCTTTCTCCGAGTCCATAGCTGCTACTACCTCCGCTTCCCCCTCCACCGAGGGCATCATAATCACATTGAGGAGCCTCCGCACATTTGTATTTAGCTGCCTACCCTTCACAAATCCCGTCTGGTCCTCATGAATCCCGGGACAGAGTCCTCAATTCTCATAGCCAGCACCTTCGGCAGCAACTTAGCGTCAACATTAAGGAGCGAGATCGGTCTATACGACCCACGTTGCAATGGATCCTTGTCCCGCTTCAAGATCAAAGAAATCAGCGCCCTAGACATTGTCGGGGGCAAGGTCCCCCCCTCCATCGCCTTATTAAAAGTCCTCACTAGTAACGGGCCCAGCAGGTCCATGTACTTCCTGTAGAATTCAACCGGGAACCCATCCAGCCCCGGGGCCTTCCCCGCCTGCATGCTCCCCAATCCTTTATCCAGCTCCTCCAGCCCAATCGGTGCCCCCAAACCAGCCACCTCCTCCTCCTCCACCCTCGGTAACCTCAGCTGATCTAGGAATCATCGCATCCCCTCCTTCCCCGCTGGGGGCTCAGACCTGTACAGATCCCCATAGAAGTCCCTAAATACTTTGTTTATTCTCACCGCACTCTGCACCGTGTTCACCCCTCTATCCTTAACTCCACCAATCTCCCTCGTTGCCTCCCTCTTACGAAGCTGATGTGCCTTCTCCCCATACTCATACGTCGCCCCCTGCGCTTTCCTCCACTGTGCCTCTGCTTTCCCCGTGATCAACAGGTCGAATTCCGCCTGGAGGTTCCGTCGCTCCCTAAGTAGCCTCTCCTCGGGTGCCTCTGCATACCTCCTGTTTACCCTTAAAATCTCCCCCACCAACCTCCCCCTCTCTCTTCTCCCTGGGGCCCTAATGGAGATTAGCTCTTCCCTGGCCACTGCCTTCAACGCCTCCCAAACTACCCCCACCTGCACCTCCCCGTTGTCGTTGGCCTCCAAATATCTTTCACTACACCCCCGCACCCGCCCGCACACCCCCTCATCCGCCAACAGTCCCACATCAAGGCGCCACAGCGGGCGCTGGTCCCTCTCCTCCCCCAACTCCAGCTCCACCCAATGCGGGGCGTGGTCCGAGATGGCTATGCCCGAATATTCCGTTCCCTCCACTTTCGGGATTAACGCCCTACTCAAAATGAAAAAATCTATCCGGGAGTAGGCTCTATGAACGTGGGAAAAGAAGGAAAATTCCCTAGCCAGCGGCCTGGTAAACCTCCATGGATCCACTCCCCCCATCTGGTCCATAAACCCCCTGAGCACCTTGGCCGCAGTCGGCCTCTTGCCCGTCCTGGACCTAGAGCGATCCAGTGCTGGGTCCAGCACCGTGTTGAAGTCCCCCCCCCATTATCAAGCTTCCTACCTCCAGATCCGGAATCCGACCCAGCATGCGTTTCATAAATCCGGCATCATCCCAATTCTGGGCATATACGTTCACCAGTACCACCGCACCCCCTGCAACCTACCGTTCACCATCACATATCGATCTCCATTATCCACTACAATATTCAGTGCCTCGAACGACACCCGCTTCCCCACCAGTATTGCAACTCCTCTGTTCTTCGCATCCAGACCTGAATGAAAGACCTGCCCTACCCATCCCTTTCTCAGCCTAACCTGATCTGCCACCTTCAGATGTGTCTCCTGGAGCATAACCACGTCTGCCTTCAATCCCTTTAAGTGCGCGAACACCCGGGCCCTCTTGTCCGGCCTGTTCAGGCCCCTCACATTACAAGTTATCAGCCGGATCGGGGGGCTACTTGCCCTCCCCCCCCTACCGACTAGCCATCTCCTTTTCTAGGCCAGCCACGTGCCCGCGCCTCCCGCACCCTCCAGTCCCCCAGGCGGCGGACCCCTGCCCCGACTACCTCTCCTACTTCCAACTCCCTTTTGGCCAATGCAGCAGCAACCCAGTTCCGCGCCCCCCCCCCCCCCCCACCCTGCTAGATCCTCATCTAGCCATTTTGCTCCCTCCATGAACTCCCGTAGGTCAGCTGACTCCTGCTGACCCCCGGCCTCTCCCGCCATTCCATCGACCCCCCAGTGTGAGAATCCCCCCACTCCTTGGCAGTCAGTGTGCGCTCCTCTCCAGCACCGCCCTTCCGCCCCAGCCCCACCCCCATCCTTCCCTAGCGCGGGAAAAAGCCCGCGCTTTCCTGAGCCGGCCCCGCCCCCCTGGCGCGGCTCCTTACCCCAACTCCCCAACCCGGGCCTCCACCCCCCCCTTCCTCCGTGAGGCCCTGCCCCTCCAACACCGACGCCCACACTCTCCCACAGCCCCCACATCAAATCCATTCACCCATCCCCACCCAGCACTCAAACAAAAAGAACATTCCCCAAACACGGTAAACACAGTAAACATCCCCCCACGACAAACCCTCAATTTGAGTCCAACTTTTCAGTCTGTATATAGTTCCATGCCTCATCAGGCGTTTCAAAATAGTGGTGCCGATCTTGGAACGTGACCCACAATCGTGCTGGCTGCAGCATCCCGAACTTCACCCCCTTCCGATGGAGCACCGCCTTAGCCCGGTTGAAACCAGCCCTCTTCTTGGCCACCTCCGCACTCCAGTCCTGATAAATTTGGATCTCCATGTTCTCCCACCTGCTGCTCCGCTCTTTTTTGGCCCATCGCAGGACACACTCTCTGTCCATAAAGTGGTGGAACCTCACCACTACAGCCCTTGGCGGCCCGTTGGCTTTGGGTCTCCTTGCCAGGACCCGATGAGCCCCATCCAGCTCCAGGGGCCTCGGGAAAGCTCCCGCGCCCATCAGCGAATTGAGCATCATGCTCATATATGCCCCGGCATCAGGCCCCTCCACTCCTTCAGGGAGACCCAGAATCCGAAGATTCTTCCTCCTCGACCTATTCTCCAGGTCCTCAAATTTTTCCGCCCACCTCTTGTGCAGCGCCTCCTGCGCCTCTATCTTCATCACCAGGCCCAAGATCTCGTCCTCGTTCTCCGAGGCTTTTTGCCGCACCTCCCGGATCGCCGCCCTTTGGGCCTTCTGGATCTCCACAAGCTTCTCAATCGCCGCCTTCATTGGCGCCAGCATTTCTGTTCTCAGCTCCTCAAAGCAGCGTTTAAAAAACTCCTGCTGCTCCTGCAGCCACTGCGCCCACGCTGCTTGGTCTCCACCCGCCGCCATTTGCTTTTCCTCCCTCGCACTTTTCGCTGCACCAGGATCACCTTTCTAACCACTCCACTCCTGGTCCAATCCATATAATGTCGGAGAGACCTTGCTGTCATCTTCCCACACTGGAAGCCGTCGAACCATTGCCGTTGGGGCCCCTCTGAAGAGCCCAAACGTCCGTTCCCGGCGGGAGCTGCCGAATGTGCGACCTACCTAGGCATAGCCACAACCGGAAGTCTTTAAGGGACATCTTGACAAATACATGAACAGGATGGGAATAGAGGGATACGGACCCAGGAAGTGTAGAAGATTTTAGTTTAGATGGGCAGCATGGTCGGCACGGGCTTGGAGGGCCGAAGAGCCTGTTCCAGTGCTGTTCTTTGTTCTGTGTTAATGCACAGTAATTGATAAACAAAACAGTAAATAAAAGCTAAATCAAATGTAATTCAATTCACTGACTCCTCCACCTAAACAGTGAAGCCCAACTTCAGTGCGTTGAATGGAACAGTACCAGAGATCCCTGACCCCGAGAAGAAAATACGTTATGCAACAACACACAACCAACATTAATTCCCTACTTCCTCCAAAATCTGTCTCTCTCTGTCCTTCCATCTGCCATTTTGTGGTTCACCCTGTGTCCATGTTCAGAACACAGGGCGTTTCCAGACCATTCCCATTGACCCCAGACCCGCTATCTTCGCCATTCGTAATGTAGCGTGTCCCGAATAACAGATTGGACAGCAGGGCTCAGATTGACTGCAGTACACGAAAGCCACCGTACTGCGCCTGCACGCATCGCTCATGGAAGGTTAATTCCTCCTGGGCTCCTCCAGCAGCACTTGGGAAATGAATCGCCCACTCTGGGAGGTTGACAACCTCCTTACCTGGTGACTCACTCTGATTCATTCAGCTCACCTGGCGACTCCCTCAGCCTCAGTTTAACTATCACACTCCCTCAGTTCAAACATCACAATACAGTCCGGTTAGTTTACTTAATTAAAAAAGTAGTTTAATCATTACATGGGCGTCATCACCACCTTTTTTCTTTGGCCAAAAATACACTCCCTTATGTTATCTCAGCAGAAACACTTTACCGGCCTCTGATACACCAAATTTTAAAAATCCATACCAAAAAGATTCAAATCATTAACTCGGAACTCCTATTCCTCAGGGTGGCAGGGGGCGCGCTTGCAAGAGGGGTTTAGGTTGGTGCGGGGTGACGCACTGGTGGTACCCCAGAGGACATGCTGCGGCAGGGGGGGGGGGCAGGCTCCACGGAAGTCCCTAAATAAAGGTGCACATCCCGCTATTCAACCCCCTAAAGGGGGTTGAGGCAGGTGCCGAACGGAACACTATGTTCCCGACCCACGGCACCTGACGCAATCTGGTTTACGCCCTTGCTGGAGTTGCCCAGCTCGCGGGATTCTCTGCCCCTGCCAATGCAGCGTGAGGACAGCGAGAATCACAACTGGCTTCCATCAACAGAGACCAGATGTGAAGATGACATTGGGAGACTTGAAGGCCATTGGAGTCCCCCTAGTGGTTGAGGAGAGGACAGGACAATGCCCTGGCACTCTAGCACCATGGCACCCTGGGACTCTGGCAGTGCCAACCTAGCACTGCTAATGTGCCATGGCGCATTGCCAGGGTGCCAAGGGGTGGGGCCTGAAGTGGAGCATTGTTATGAAGGGAGGCGATGGGGCAGCATAGGGGTGCAGTGGGTAGCACTGCTGCCTCACAGCGCCGAGGTCCCAGGTTCGATCCCGGCTCAGGGTCACTGTCCGTGAGGAGTTTGTACATTCTCCCCGTGTTTGTGTGGGTTTCGCCCCCACAACCCAAAGTTGTGCAGGGTAGGTGGATTAGCCATGCTAAATTGCCGCTTAATTGGAAAAAATGAATTGGGTACTCTAAATTTATTTTAAAAAAAGAAAATTAAGGGAGGCATGAAAGGGAAGGATTGAGGGCGGGGATTGGGGGACATGAAAGGGGACATTTAGCGATCCTAAAGTGGGGTCTCACTAACCTGTGGGAGGAGGGCAATGGTGCTAGAGATTGAGGAGGGGGGGCTGCAGCTGTCTTGAATGGGGTGGGGCCTGAAAGGAGATCTTTTGGGAGGACCCCAATGCCAATGGTCGCTGCCAATCAGGTGGCACAGTCTACTGGTAGGGGCACAGCCAGGCTGGTGGTGCCAGATTGACATTTTTCCCACACTGGGGATGGGGTCCGGGAGTGCCCTGCCTGTTTGAGGTGCGGGGTCCTGGGAAGCCCCATGCAGGTGAGTTGAGGCTTTGGGGCATCGTGTCGGTGGGTCTAGAGATCGAGGCGTCATTTAAAAATGCATTCTTAAGGCAAAAGATAGTGCCATGTTTCCTGGCGTTGTGAGCGCCGGGAAGTACCCAGCCAAACACGCTCCATACAGGACTCTTGTGATTCGGTTAGATTGTGCTCAAGGTCTCATACAAGAAATTAGTAAACAAAATTGGAAAACATGGGATTCGAGGTAATATAATGATTGAGGACTGGTTAATGGACAAAAAACAGAGAGTATGAATAAATGGGTCATTTTCAGGTTGGTTGACAGGCCACGACTAATGGAGTACCATAAGGATCAATGCTTAGGCCCCAGCTATTCACAATCTATAACAATGACTTGAAAAATGAAAAAAATGAAAATCGCTTATTGTCACAAGTAGGCTTCAAATGAAGTTACCGTGAAAAGCCCCTAGTCGACACATTCCGGCGCCTGTTCGGGGAGGCTGGTACGGGAATTTAGATGTCGGGTGGCAGAGCTCCAGGGACCCGGGTTCAATTATAGTCTCGGGTGACTGCCTGTGTGGAGTTTGCACTTTTTGCCCCGTGTGTGCGTGGGTTTCCTCCGTATGCTCCGGTTTCCTCCCAAAGTCTAAAGGCGTACAGGTTAGGTAGATTGGCCATGCTAAATTTCCCTTAGTGTCCTAAAGGTTAGATGGGGTTACTAGATTATGGGGATAGGGTGGAGACGTGGGCTTAAGTCGGGTGCTCTTTCCAAGGCCATTGGAGACTCGATGGGCCGAATTGCCTCCTTCTGCACTATAGATTCTATGAATCTATGATTATAATTTTTCCAAGTTTGCAGGTGACACAGAATTCGGTGGAAGTGTGAGTTGTGAGGAGGATGCAAAGCTACTTTAAGGGGAATTGGAAAGGCTAAGCGACTGGGCAAAATATTTGGCAGATGAAATACAATATGGAGAAATGTGAGAGTATCCACTTTAGTAGGAAAAACAGAAATACAGGAGGCGGGATGCTCCGTTACGCTGGTCGGTCAATGGGGTTTGCCATTGTGGGGCAGCCCCACGCCGTCGGGAAACCCCCGGGCTGCCGGCAAAACGGAGCATCCCGCCGGCGGAGAATCCCACCACGGGGTATTTCTTAAATGGTGAGAAGCTGAGAAGTGAACTTCAAAAGGACTTGGGTGACCTTGTTCATGAGTCACTGAAAGCTACAGGTACAGAAAATCATTCAGAAGGCAAATGGTAAGTTGGCCTGCATTACAAGAGGATTTGAGAATAGGAATAAAGATGTCTTACCGAAATTAGATGGAGCTTTGGTGAGGCTACATCTGCCGTATCGTGTGCAGTTTGGTCTCCTGACCAAAGGAAATATCTGTTTGCCAGAGAGGGAGTGCAATGAAGGTTCATTCAATTAATTCCTGAGATGGCAGGATTGTCCCATGAGGAAAGGTTAAATAGACTGGGCTATTATTCTCCAGAGTTTAGAAGAATGATAGGTGATCTTATTCAAACATATAGGATTCAACAGGTTAGATGCAAGATGTTTCCCTTGGCTGGGGGATCTAGAACCAGGTGGCACAGTCTCAGAGTAAGGGGCTGGCCATTTAGGACTGAGATGAAGAGGAATTTCTTCACTCAGAATCTTTGGAATCCTCTACCCCAGAGAACAAAGAACAAAGAATATTATAGCACAGGAACAGGCCATTTGGCCCACCAAGCCTGTGCCGATCCAGATTCCTTATTTAGACCTACTATCTGTCGTGTTACGTACTCTGGGATAACACAGGCTGCAACTGGATGCAGCTTTAACCAAAAGATACTCCAGACCTTGAAGTTAGTTCAATCTGATTTATTGAACCAGTAGCACAGTTAGCACAGTTCTCTATGAGTTTGACTCTCTGCCAACCTAAGTGTGGTTACTCTGTCTGACTGAACCAGACTAGCTCTTAGCCACGTGCTGGAGGTGTGATACTGTACATACACCCTGACTCACTCTGGAGATGTTCATCGGTGGAAAGCGGCGGAGTGTGAGTGCCTCATGCCTTTTATAGTGAGATACCATCCCTGAGTGTCCTGCCTGCTCATTGGTCATGTCCTGTTCTCTGTGTTCATTAGCTGCCTGTCTGTGCCTGTCAGTATATCATTATCTGCATGTCTGCCTATTATGACACTATCTATTGCCCAAGTGATCTGTTTCCCTCCATTTCACACCCGTTCATGTGTCTCTCAAGATCCATCTTAAACATTGCTATTGTACTGGCCTCCATCACCTCTTTCCCCGCACATCTCCCCTAAACTTTCCCCCTCCCACCTTGAACCTGTGCCCCCTTGTAATTGAGTCTTCCATCCTAGGATAAAGCTTCTGACTGTTCACCCTGCCTATATATCTCGTAATTCTGTAGACCACAATCAGGTCTCCCCTCAGCCTCCGTCTTTCCAACGAAAACAATCCGAGTTTATTCAACCTCTCTCATAGTTAACATCCTCCAGACCAGGCAACCTCCTGGTAAACCTTCTTTGCACTCTCCCCAAAGCATGCACGTCCTTCTGGTAGTGTGGCGAACAGAACTGCACGCAATACTCCTAATTTGGCCGAACTAAAGTTTTACATAACTGTAAAATGACTTGCCAACTCTTGAACTCAGTGCCCTGGCCGATGAAGGCAGGTATGCCTTCTTGACCACCTTATCCACCTGCATTGCCACTTTCATAGAACTATGCACCTGAATGCCTAGATCCCTCTGTACGTCAATGCTCCTAAGGGTTCTGCCATACACTGTATGATTCACACCTGAATTTGATCTGCCAAAATGCATCACCTCGTATTTGTCCGGATTGAACTCCATCTGCATTTCTCTGCCCGACGCTCCAATCTATCTATATTCTGCTGTATTCTCTGACAGTCTCCCTCACTGCCTTCAACTCCACCCATCTTAGTGTCATCTGCAAACTTATTAATCAGACCATCTACAATTTCCTCCAGATCATTTATACATATTACAAACAACAGTTGTCCGAGCACTGATCCCTATGAAACACCACTAGTTACAGATCTCCATTCTGAAAACCTCCCTTCCACTGCTACTCTCTGTCTCCTATTGCCAAGCCAGTTCTTTACCCATCTTGCTAGCACAAACCTGAATCCCATGCGACTTTAACTTTTGTACCAGTCTGCCTTGAGGGACCTTGTCAAATGCCTTACTAAAGTCCATGTAGACAACATCCACAGCCTTTCCCTCATCAATTAATTTTGGCACCTCCTCAAAAAACTCTATCAATTTGGTAAGACATGACAGGGGGGATTCTGTGATCCTGAGGCTAAGTGTTGACGCCGTCAGAAACACCACCACGTTTCTCGACAGCGTCAACACGGCCTCAGGATCAGCAATTTTGGCCCCTACAGGGGGCCAGCACGGCACTGGAGAGGACCAAACCGTTCCAGCTGCTGATCCTGGCATAAACTGGGCACCGCAGGTCCGCGCATGAGAATCAGCGGGGGGGGGGGGGGGGGCTGCGTGGACCCGACCGGCGCCGTGTCAACCACTCCAGCGGCAATGGTGCTAATTCTCCCCTCCGCGGAGAATCACGTCCTGGCGTCGGGGCAGCGTGGCGCGTTTCACGCCGGTCGCTGGGGTTCTTCGGCCCGGCCCCGGCTGAGAGAATCCCGCCCGACCTTCCTCGCACAAAACCATGTTGCCTGTCACTAACAAGTCCATTCACTTCCAAATGTGAATAAATCTTCTCCCTCAGTATCTTCCCCACCACTGACCTCAGGCTTACCGACCTATAATTACCTGGATTATCCCTGCTTCCCTTCTTAAACAAAGGGACAACATTGTCTATTCTCAAGTCCTCTGGAACCTCACCTGTGGTCAAAGGTGATGCAGAGATATCTGTTAAAGTTCCAGCTATTTCTTCTCTTGCCTCCCACAGTAACCTGGGATATATCCCATCCGGACCAGGGTACTTGTCTACCTTAATGCAATTTAAGATATCCAACACTTCCTCCCTCATTTTGCTGACATGTCCCAGAGTATTCACACACCCATCCCTAACCTCAACATCCGTCATATCCCTCTCCTTGGTGAACACCGATGCAAAGTACTCTTAAGGATCTTACCCACTTCCTCTGACTCCACGCATAACTTCCCTCCTTTGTCTTTGAGTGGGTCTACTCTTTCCCTAACTACACTCTTGCTCTTTATATCCAGAGGGTTGTGGATGCTTGGTCATTGAGTATGTTCAAGACTTAGATCGATAGTTTTTTACATTTAAAAACATCAAGGGATACAGGGATTGTGCAGGAAAATAGTGTTGAAGTAGAAGATCAGCCATGAGGAATAACAGGAAGACAGAGTACTGGGCTAATGGTAAGATTCTTGGCAGTGTGGATGAGCAGAGAGATCTCGGTGTCCATGCACATAGATCCCTGAAAGTTGCCACCCAGGTTGAGAGGGTTGTTAAGAAGGCGTACGGTGTGTTAGCTTTATTGGTAGAGTGATTGAGTTTCGGAGCCATGAGGTCATGTTGCAGCTGTACAAAACTCTGGTGCGGCCGCATTTGGAGTATTGCATGCAATTCTGGTCACCGCATTATTGGAAGGATATGGAAGCATTGGAAAGGGTGCAGAGGAGATTTACCAGAATGTTGCCTGGTATGGAGGGAAGATCTTGGGCGAGATTCTCCGACCACCCGCTGGGTCGGAGAATTGCCGGGGGCTGGCGTGAATCCCGCCCCCGCCGGTTGCCGAAGTCTCCGGCACCGGAGTTTTGGCGGGGGCGGGAAACGCGCCACGCCGGTTGCCGGGCCCCCCTGCGCGATTCTCCGGCCTGGATTGGCCGAAGTCCCGCCACTAAAATGCCTATCCCGCCGGCGTAGATTAAACCACCTACCTTACCGGCGGGACAAGGTGGCGCGGGCGGGCTCCTGGGTCCTGGGGGGGGCGCGGGGCGATCTGGCCCCGGGGGGTGCCCCCACGGTGGCCTGGCCCGCGATCGGGGCCCACCGATCCGCGGGCGGGCCTGTGCCGTGGGGACACTCTTTCCCTTCCGCCACCATGGCGGAGGCAGAAGACTCCCTCCACTGCGCATGCGCGGGAATGCCGTCAGCGGCCGCTAACGCTCCCGCGCATGCGCCACCCGGAGATGTCATTTCTGCGCCAGCTGGCGGGGTACCAAAGGCCTTTTCCGCCAGCTGGCGGGGCGGAAATTCGTCCGGCGCCGACCTAGCCCCTCAAGGTTGTGGCTCGGCCCCCAAAGATGCGGAGAATTCCACACCTTTGGGGCGGCGCGATGCCCGTCTGATTTGCGCCGTTTTGGGCTCCAGTCGGCGGACATTGCGCCGTTTCCGGAGAATTTCACCCCTTATGAGGAAAGGCTGAGGGACTTGAGGCTGTTTTCGTTAGAGAGAAGAAGGTTAAGAGGTGACTTAATTGAGGCATACAAGATGATCAGAGGATTGGATAGGGTGGCCAGTGAGAGCCTTCTTCCTCGGATGGTGATGTCCAGCACGAGGGGGACATAGCTTTAAATTGAGGGGAGATAGATATAAGAGGTAGGTTCTTTACTCAGAGAGTAGTAAGGGTGTGGAATGCCCTGCCTGCAACAGTAGTGGACACGCCAACACTAAGGACATTCAAATGGTCATTGGATAGACATATGGACGATAAGGGAATAGTGTAGCTGGGCTTTAGAGTGGTTTCACAGGTCGGCGCAACATGGAGGCCGAAGGGCCTGTACTGCGCTGTAATGTTCTATGACCTCATTGAATGATGGAGTCGACGTGAATGGCCGACTCCTGTTTCTTATGTTATGGCTCCAAGATGCCTACTTATTTTATTATTTCCCCCCCACTCCTGCCCACAGTCCAGTCAGTGTGAAACTGAGATTGGTTCCCTCCAATTTTTCTTATCAATAGAAAACAGACAAAGCATTACGCCAATAAAAGAAAACTGGGGTAAAACACATGGAATTGAAAAATCAGTGGCACTTTAGGGGCGTGATTCTCCGAAGCCGCGCCGGCCGGGAGAATCGGCGTCCGCGCCATTTTTTTGAGTGACGCTGGTCCGACGCCGGCGCGCGATTCTCCGAGGTGCGGAGAGTCGCCGCCGTTCGCGCCGGCGTGTTTGGCGCAGCGCCGGTCGCTGTCCGCTATCCGCGGCCGGGCCGCCGATTCTCCGGCCCGGTTGGGCCGAGCATAAACGGCCTAGTCCCACCGGCACTGTCCACACCTGGTCGCTGCCGGCGGGTACTCGTCGCAAAGGCTTGGGGGGTCGGCCTGTGGGGGTGGGGAGGGGGGGCGGGGGGCTCCATTCCCGGGTGGCGGGGCCTCCGATGATGTCTGGCCCGCGATCGGGGCTCACCGATCGGCGGGCCGGCCTCTACCCCTCCCCCCCGGGCCTACTTCCTTGCGCGGCCGGCCCCAGAACCCCGGTGCCGTGTTGGCGAGGGGCTGGAGCGCTCCGCGAGGCCACCACGCATGCGTCGGTTGGCACCGGCGCCACTGCGCATGTCATCGTTGGTGCCGGCGCAACTGTGCATGCGCGGATCCCGTGGCGCCCAGTTCGCGCCGTGATCTGCGGCTGGAGTGTCGCGAACCACTCCAGCGCCGTGCTGGCCCCCTGTAGGGGACAGAATTCGACGTGGGAGCGGCCTGTTCACGCCGTCGTAAAACGCGACGGTGTTTGCGACGCCGTGGACACTCTGCCTCCATTTCGGAGAATCCCGCCCAGAAAATTTGTAAATATCGCTTGCATGCTCACCTGAATTGGCAGCATGTAATATCAACTCCCAGTTTCCCAAATAAATATTTGTGGTGTTAGTCTGTGGGGCAATTTTCCACTTGAAGCAGCCACGGAAGCCAATTCTTTTGGTGTTCACCAAGCCTCCAGTGACAATAGATCTCCCCAGCATAGGTGCCAAACCAGCAAAGTAAATGTAATGGCTTGGATTTTGCGGTTCTTAACGGAAGCTGTGGTGAGAACTTTACTTCCTCTCATATTAGTGTTCATTAATGGGGATTCCCAGTGTGGAGCTGCGGTGACGTTATCAAGCTCTCCAAGCAGCCAATCACATTGAAGAATTCTTACAGACAGACAGCCAGCCAGGAAATGGAAGCACTAAAGTCAAAACACTTCCAAAAAGAAATTGACGCAGAGCAAAATTAAAGATCTCTACTTACAATGAGGTAAAGGTAGAAGCTGAAATAAAAAAGAAAAGCCTTTATTTAAAGAAATTATTGTTAAACATTGTGTGAAATATCCAGGAGGACTTCCGGTGGCGGCCATGGTGTGAGTGGCCACACACAGTGCAGCTCCTGCTTGATGGCATAGAAAAGAGCTCTTTCTACCCAATATTGGATGCAACTTTGTGTGAGATATCCAGTAATCCATCTTAATGGTGATATTTAACAACACTTGACAAATAGAAAATTATATTTTCGGGGTCAGATCAGTTGTTCAGCAGTAGTGAATCCTCAGACCACTGTTAAAAACTCAGTTACACCTGACTGAACAAGGTATAACTTTTTAACTAAGTGCGAAGCACAGTGCGAGAGCAGAAACCCAACCACAATTGAGTACAATGATTTCTGGCTATGGTGGATGCAGGGGACAGGTGGGGTGGGGTGGGGAGGGGGTGCTGGCGCTGGGGGTGGGAACGCACAATGCAGCCTGAGGTGGAACAGTAATAGACCTGCAACTTCACTTTGCCCATCGACACTGCCATACCCTAAATCCTGACGTTCCAGTTGGTTTCCGAGGGATAATGACAGCGAGTAATAAACCCCTCAAAATCCATCCAACGTGTTGTTACGATGGATTCCCTCTGCGTGGGTTTCCTCCGGGTGCTCTGGTTTCCTCACTCAGTCCAAAGATGTGCAGGTTAGGTACATTGGCCATGCTTCACTGCCCTTAGTGGGGTTAGGTGGGGTTACTGGGTTACAGGGATAGGGTGGAGGCATGGGGTTAAGTGGGATGCTCTTTCCAAGGGCTGGTGCAGACTCGATGGGCTGAATGGCCTCCTTCTGTACTGTAAATCCTGTGATTCTATGTTTCTATGATAGCAAGGAGCTTGTTTATCTTTCCTGCATTTGTCCCGGAGAGCCTAATCTTTCAGGCACTTTTATGTTACTCGGTTTTCTCATCTTTGAGTTGATGTACAGCATGAATTGTCATCTTGGTGACAGGATAGAGTAAGAAGAGAGTTAATAAATGAACTCTCCGTAGCTTTCTTCAGAGTTAAAGCACCGGACGGGATTCTCCCGTACCCGGCAGGGGCTAGGCCCACCCCGGAGTGGTCGGCGCCCCGCCGGCCGGCCGGAAAGGGGCTTGGCACTACGCCAACCGGTGCCGAAGGGCCTCCGACGGCCGGTACGAGACAGCGCATGCGCGGGAGTGCCAGCGCGTGCTGGCGTCATCCCCGCGCATGCGCAGAGGGATTCGCTTCCGCACCGGGAATGGCGGAAGACCACAGCCTCCGATGCGGAACAATAGAGTACCCCCATGGCACAGGCCCGCATGCGGATCGGTGGGCCCCGACCGCGGGCCAGGCCACCGTGGGGGCACTTCCCGGGGCCCGCCCACGCCGCCAGGTACCGCCGGTAAGGGACCTACTCTAATTTACCGCCGGCGGGACTGGCAAAAGACGGGTGGGACTTCAGCCCATCGTGGGCCGGAGAATCAGGGCGCCCCGGGGCCCATTGAGTCCCGCCGGACCCCGCCATTCTCCGAGTCGGGCGGCGCGACTCACGCCGGGCCTGTTTTTGGGGGGCGGGAGAATTGGGAGGACGGCGGGGAAGGGATTCACGCCGACCCCCGGCGATTCTCCCACCCGGCGGGGGGTCGGAGAATCCCTCCCATCCATCTGTGCAATGGCCAGGAGGTGAGTTGAGGACTTTAATGCGTAAATGGACAGATTTCTGATCCAATAGAATTGCGGATGTTATACCCCAACCGGGGGCCAAGGCATCTACAACCTCAGAGTCCCTGTGGCCTCACCGGAGTACAATCTCCCTAGATGAAGCAGGCGGAGCAACCCTCTTAAGCCTGGGGCCTCTGGGACATAAAAACCTCGGCCCACGTGTGGGCCGATCGTAAGAGATCCTTCGAGCAGGTGTAATATAACAGGTATAATAAATTGGAGTTTCGTACAGTCATCGCTTCCAAGTGGTCACTTGTCTGGAACGTTACACTGGATTAGGGGCAAAAAAGGAGGTGAAAATGGCCTGTGAAGTCCTGAAGGCAGGTTAATGTGAATGGGCCCTTTACTCAATCCCATTTTATTAGTTTCTTGGATGGAGTCACATGCGAGAAAACGTACGTTTGACATCTTGGGCTCAAAACCATGGCAGACATGTTCGGCAAACAGTTCTTCTCTTTGAGGATTGTTTGCAGTCCGAATGAAATGGATTGGATTAGATTTCACTGCAGTTCCTGTTGGGTACAATTCGAGAGAATAAAACAGCAGATTAAAGTGTTACGTTGGGCATTTGGGATAGTTTGTTAAGCAATGCGGCCGGACAGCTTGGCAGCATCATTGAAAAGTACCTGAGAAATACGTACAAATGTTTATTTCCTGGTTCTCACCTGTACTTCAGGTCACTGGGTTTGTTTTCATTTCGCGGCATTGTGCTCAAATTGCTTTTGTCAATGTTGTTACTGGTGAGCAAAATGCCATGTGTAAAGTTTAGGGCATAATTGCTTTTGTAAATGCCAGCAGCAAGTTTACCTTGCACATTCCTTCCCTTTTATAATAGATTGCAATTGAAAGTGGATACACAACACCCACACTTGAAGTAAATTAGTTTCAACTGAATGTGCACATTGACGTGAATTTAGGAGAATTTAGATCATTTAATCTATTAATTGTCCAGTTGGCCATTTTCTTGTCGCTTCTCCTTCTGGGGAGTTGCATTATTTCAGTTTGCCTGTGGCCTAGGGCAGAGTAACTTGTTGCTACACGATTTTCAATCACTTCTGCTACAGATGGCCTAATCGTAAGTTATTAAAGGTTTATGATATGTGGCATTACTTAATGCCAACAGTAGCTTATTGTTTGACTAAAACAGGGGCATAGCAACCTGATGTTACAAGATTTTAAATCACTTCTGCACTCACACTGACCCAATAGTAAATATTAAAGGTTTATAACTTGTAATATGCATCACAACGTCAACAATGCTTCTTTCTGGTGGAAAGTGTAAACCATCACGGTGAGCCAAGGCCATGAACAGTCACAATCTCTTGGCAAGTCTGTACATCACTTTTTTTTTAAAAAGAATTTATTCCAAAAAAATGTTGAGTTTATCACATACAAAACAGTCCAACAAAATATATACAATTTAAAAAATAATAATAATATCCCTAATCCCACCCCTTCCACCCAAGACCCAACCCCTCCAAAATCCCCCTCCTAACCAACCCCTCCCCCCCCCCCCCCCTCCCTGGCAACGACCAAGTCTTTAAAGAAGATGGTGAACAGTTTCCGCCTGGAGTAGAACTCCGACCCTCGAGACTTGGGGTTGGATTCTCCGTTTGGGAGACTATGTGCTGACGGCGGCATGGGAACATTGGCGTCTGGTGGGGGTGCTAGCAGGCACGCAGCATAGAGACCCCAGCTGTAGCTGCGGATACGGCCAGAGAATTGCCGGGTCCATGGCCGCGCATGCGCATGGCTGCGGCCTGCCAAATAATGCCTCCTTTGGCCAGGCTCTCCACCCCCGGACCACCCCCCACTAGTGTCCCCAACACCCAGCAAAGCCCCCCCCCTTGCCCACTGAACGGCTCTCACCCGCCAGTGGCGGCACTGGATTCAGTACGCAGCCGCCACGCCGGGTTCCCGGAAGAAAATAGTACACGTGTCCCACGCCACTGGGAACTCGGCCCATCGGGGGCGGAGCTACGGGGGAGGGCCTCAGGTGACGTCCTGAGGCCGTCCCGACTGTTTGCAGTGTTCTGTACGCTGTTTTGGAGGGGTGAAGCATCCCAAAAGCGGCACCGCCCCCGATTTCGGTGCCAACGGGGATTCTCCAGCCGATTGGCGAACGCGATTTTGGCGTCAGAGACTGGAGAATCCCGCGCATGATCTTTTCTAGTTTCAGAAACTCTGACAAGTCCCCAACCACACTGAAGCCTAGCAGGTCTCATCTCTGGGCTATTAGAGAGGCGAAGGCCAGAACATTCTTCCTCTCCTGAAGTGCCGATAAGTCCGATACCAAAAGATCGCCACTGATGGACACAACTCCAGCCTAACCCCTACAATCTCCAACATCATCTCAAAAAATGAGATCCAGAACTCAAACAGCTTTGGCCAGGACCAGAACACATGTGAATGGTTCTCCGGTGCACTCAGACGTCGCTCACGTTTTCCTCTATTCTGGGGAAGAACCCATTCACGCGTGCTCTAGTTGTGCGCTCTAGGAACTACTTTGAATGGTACCAGATGTGCAGGATCTCTCTCCACACCCCTTCTTCCAGCCCCAGCTCCTTCTTCCACTTCCCCTTTACTTCCTCCAATGGTGCTCTTCCCGTCACCAACAACCACCCATATATATCGGATAGCTTCTCTTCCCCTACCTTATCCAAAGATAGCATCTTGTCCGTAAGTGTAGGTCCCAGTAGCTGAGGTAACAAAGACAGTTCCTTACGAACAAAATATCGCACCTGCAAATACCTAAACAAACTCCCCCTCGGGAGTTGAAATTTCTCCACTATCTCCTCCGACCCCCACAAACCTACCCCCCCACAAATAAATCCTTGAACGTAACGGCCCCCTCATTCTTCCGTACCTTACACATTGCAACCATCCCAGATGGCACAAACCTATGGTTTCCACAGATTGGTGACTGTAGCGACACCGCTCCCAATTTAAAATGCTGACTGAATTGGCTTCAGATTCTTTTTAGAGATGCCACCACCACCGGGCTCGTGGAGAGCCTGGCAGGAGAGAATGGGAGCGGGGCGGTAACCCATGCCCTTCGACACAAAGCTTCCTCCATCCGCCCCCAAAGCAACTCCGGACCGTCCCCCCCCCCCCCCCCCCCCCCCCCCCGCCACCCAGTAACAGAACATCAGATTCAGCAGCACCAGCCCTCCAGATTGCCTCTCCCTCTGCAGAAAATCTTTTTGAAACCTGGGGCTCTTACCCGTCCAGATAAAGTCCGAACTTAGCCCTAACAGAAAAAGATTTCGGGAGAAAGATCGGGAGACACTGGAACACAAATAAGAACCTCGGCAGAACGTTCATTTTGACCGTCTGCACTCTCGCCACCAAAGGCAACGGGAGGGCATTCCACCTCTTCAGGTCCCCCTTCATTCCTCCACTAGACTGGCCAGGTTCAATTTATGCAGCAAGGCCCAGTCAGGAGTCGCCCGAATCCCAAAATACCTGAACTTCGTCCTGGCCAGCCTAAACAACTGCCTCCCCAAATCTGCTTTCTTCCCCAGGGAATTCATCACAAAGGCTTCATTCTTATTCACATTCAATTTGCTCCTGAGAAGGAACCAAACTTCCTCAGCAGCTCCATTACCCTCTCCACACTAGAGAAAGGGTCTGAAACGTATAGCAACAAGTCATCTGCATAAAGGGACACCCTATATTCCATACCCCCCCTTTCTATACCCTTCCACCCACTTGACAACCTAAACATGATGGCCAGTGGCTCAATCACCACCTCAAATAGCAACAGGGCCAGCAGGCATTCCTGTGCAAACGCAAGTACCCCGAACTCACAGCATTGGTTCGGCCACTAGTGGTGGGGGTATTATACACCAGTCTCACCCAGGAGATAAAAGCGGGAAGATCAACTCATCCAAAAACCGGTCCATCCCCAAATCATCCTCTGGAGGCTCAGATTTGTACAGCCCCGGTAGAAAGCCTCAAATGTCCCGTTAATCCTATCTGGAGCAGTAATCAGCCCTCCCCCCTCGTCCCTAACCTGGGCTATCTCTCGCGCGGCCCCTGCCTCCTCAACTGGTGAGTCAATAAACGGCTGGCCTTCTCACTGTAGTCAAAACATGCCCCTTGCTAACGACTAAGTTGCCACACTACCTTCCCCACCGTTAAAAGCTCAAACTCTATGTGTAGCATCTTCCTCTCCACTAACAACTCTGCCGGTGGGACCGTGGAGTATTGTTGGTCCACCTCCAGATTGAAGTTAACCAATCTCCGCCTTTCCGCCCTCCCAATTTTATCCCTGGGTGCCTTGTATGAAATTATTTTCCCCCTTTGATAATCGCCTTCAGTGCTTCCCAGAGGATAGAGGGCGAAACCTCCCCGTTCTTATTGAATCCAACATGACCGAAGACACCTTTTCACAAAACCTCTTATCTGCCAGGAACATTGTCCAACCCCCCGGGGGGCACTGGGTTCGGCTGGCATCCAGCCACATATCCACATAGTGTGGGGTGTGGTCCAATATTACAACCGGCGATTACCCAGCCCCCACTCTCCCCGGGAGCAACAATTTCCCGACAAAAACAAATCTATTTGGGAGTAGAGCCGGTGGGAAGAAGGAAAACTCCCTCTCCCTTGGATATCTAAACCTCCACGGATCCACCTCCACCCCACTCTCCATCTGTTCCATGAACACTGCCAGCTCCTTCAGCTCCTTTGCCATCCCCGAAGTTACAAAGGACTTGGGGCCCGATGGGTCTAATACACAATTGAACTCTCCCCTCATGGTCAATTGATGCGATTCTAACTCAGGGTTAGCCACCAACACCTTCTTGATAAAGTCCACATTGTCCCACTTTGGTGCATGTATGTTCACTAAAACCACCGGAGCGCCCGCCAACACCCCACTCACTATTACGTATCTCCCCCAGGGTCTGTCAAAATACTGGCTGCTGTAAAGGCCATCCTCCTGTTAATCACCACCACCACCTCCCTCGTCCTTGCATCAACATTCAAGTGGAACACTTGCCCCATTCACCCCTTCCTTAGCCTTGTCTGATCCCTAACCCTCAGATGTGATTCCTGTAGAAGATTACATTCGCCTTCAAACTCTTCAAATGGGCAAACACCAGGGACCTTTTACCCGTACTGTTTAACCCCCCTCACATTCTACATAACCATCCTAACTGGGGTGGGGGGGGGGGGGGGACTCAGCCCCACCCCCTCCTACTAGAATCAGCCATACCCCACCCGTGTGGAAGTCCAACATGGCCCAAAATTACCCCAATTCCAGGCCCATCCAATATGGCTACCGTCACCATGCTCACACCAATCGAAAATAAAGAAACCTTCATCGCCAGCATTCTACCCTCCCCCCTGCCAGCCCTTCCCTCCACACAGTCCGCCCTCGGCATCTATTTAGCAGCCCTGGCCCATCCCCTCCCCACTTCAAACTTCAAATAACAACCCACATCCCAAACAAAGAAAACCCAACCAACCTAGACTCATTATCTTAACACACAAAAGAAACATAAAACACCTTCCGGCACTCCAGGTAACCAGCCGCATCCCTTGTCTGTGGCTTTCAGGGATATCTTTTGTAAAGCCTGTAACCTGATTCTGTAAATGCCTTCATATAGACACTTCCCATTTCAAAGCCTAGGTCCATGATAATGTGAATCACATGAGCCCTGTATCCAGGAAAAATGCTAATTACTTACCTTTAGACTCCCAGCTCCATTTTATCTTAAAGCAGTTAAATAGGCAGTTGAATAAAGCTGCTTACAAAACCTGATATTCTTAACATCTTCCGAGATGTTAGGGACTAGCAGTCTGTCCACTGTGAGCACAGATGCTTCTGCCATTATCTACAGAACATCCAGTCCTGTCAAAGGCAACCCACCCCTCCTCCTCCCCCATACCCCTCACGATGGGTGCCCCAGCAAAGGGGTGGGCAAGCCATACAAAACGCCATAGACTTCGGCAGGACTGGAAGATTCCATCGGTGGCCAATGACGGTTCGCCTCTGTAATGTTCTCTGCACGCAAGTCTGGCGAGGTCTTCGTGATTGAAGTGCTTAGAGAACATATGGCTTTGTAAATGAACAAAACTATTTATTAATTGTTTCTAAATCACTAAAGGGTTTCCATGATGTAAGATTGCAGTTTATGGCTAAATGCAAATAACTATGGTTAACTCTTATTAATAACTATTGTCTCAGGAGCTGCTTGACATGCGTCTTTGCTTGTTGTCCAGATTCTTTGTCTGTGTATTGTCCAAGAGATTACATCCCATCACCATGAGGCCTGTCTTCTCGTGAGCTACTCCTGTCACCACGCCATCTGTGCTAGAATCTCAGTCTATGTATATGGCACCTATTCTAACTTACAGTTTGGTTATGAAATCATACACTAATGATATTCTACGTAACATTACAGCCTCTGCCACTGAAAACCAAGCTGTGTGTGTGTGTGGGGGGGGGGGGGGGGGGGGGGGGGGGGGGCGCAGAAAATCCTGGCTCTTGTATCTTCTTCCTGGTAAAACAACATGGGCTCGTCTTTAACCTTTAACAATCAAACCATCCAGATTGATTAGCAGAAGAGTTCAGAACAAGTCCTCCCTTCATGACTCCATTTTACCCGAAAGTAAAGATACAGGGCGAGATTCTCCGACCCCCCGCCGGGTCGGAGAATCGCCGGGGGCTGGCATGAATCCCGCCCCGGCCGGTTGCCGAAGTCTCCGGCACTGGATATTCGACAGGGGGCGGGAATCGCCACCGCCGGTTGGTGGGGCCCCCCGCTCGATTCTCCGGCCCGGATGGGCCGAAGTCCCGCCGCTAAAATGCCTGTCCCGCCGGCGTAGATTAAACCACCTACCTTACCGGCGGGACAAGGCGGCGCGGGCGGGCTCCAGGGTCCTGGGGGGGCGCGGGGCAATCTGGCCCTGGGGGGTGCCCCCACGGTGGCCTGGCCCGCGAACGGGGCCTACCAATCTGCGGGCGGGCCTGTGCCGTGGGGGCACTCTTTCCCTTACGCCTTCGCCACGGTCTCCACCATGGCGGAGGCAGAAGAGACTCCCACCAATGCGCATGGGCGGGAATGCCGTCAGCAGCCGCTGACGCTCCCGCGCATGCGCCGCCCGGAGATGTTATTTCCACGCCAGCTGGCGGGGCACCAAAGGCCTTTTCTGCCAGCTGGCGGGGCGGAAATTCGTCCGGCGCCGACCTAGCCCCTTAAGGTTGGGGCTCGGCCCCCAAAGATGCGGAAATCCTCCGCACCTTTGGGGCGGCGCGATGCCCGACTGATTTGCGCCGTTTTGGGCGCCAGTCGGCGGACATCGCGCCGTTTCCGGAGAATTTCGCCCACAGTCCCAAAACATAACTTAAACACTTTGTTTTTGTAACGTACTGCACGTCTAGACCAAACTATATTATAAGAGGGAGTTAAGCATCTAAAATATACTGAACCATTTGGCAAGCTGAACAACGCTTCATTGGAGTCTACACTGCATGCATATGTCAATGCCTACCGAGTTACTGGACAGGATTCTCCAGTCCGCCAGCCGTGTTTCTTTGCCGCGCACCGTTCACTGGCGGTGGGATTCTATCTTCCCGCCGCTTGTCAATGGGTTTTCCTGTTGTAGCCACCCCACGCTGCCAGGTAACCCAAGGGCGGGCCTGTGCTGCCCACGGGAAAAGTGAATCATAATGATCGGAGAATGCCAGCCGTTGTTTTTTGAATGACACATGAAGGTTATTTACGCTGTTACTTGGAATTGCCAAAGCTGGCAGTGGTTTACAAACAGCTGCCAATCAAATCAAAATGTATAAGGATATTCTTCAGCTTGCCTCTGCAAACTGCTGCTGAATGGCTGAATTAGCGGTGCGTTCATACTAGTTGATGCCCCTGAGGCACTCAGGGCCTTACCTTTAAATTATTCAACCTTCAGTGATCATGAATGTTTATTTAAGTCTGGCTAAAACCACAGTAAGAATTTCCTTATCTGATATTGAGAGTATGAATCACCAAATCAAGTCGGAAAAGTTCTCACGCACCCTACAAGCACTTTGTGCCAATGTATCCCTTATCCAGGAGTCTGCAATGACATAAACAAGATTAGCTGAGATGCAAGTCACGCAATGAACCTGCGCTGGTCTTCTCGATGCAGTTTAGCATTGCACAGCATTGCTTCAGGCAATCACCCTTTGAAGTGTCTCAGAAAGCAGCATTTGTAGCTAAGAAGATAATTGCACCAAGGTATTAAATATTTCACATATAATATACACAGGAAATGCGAGAAAGCAAAATCAACAGGTCTGACAACATGTGTAGAAAGAGGATCAGGGTTACTGGGTAGAATTTAATGTTGGCGTCTCACCTGTTGCCTGGAGAACCCACCCACATTTACTCCATTGGGGGAAGGCCCGGCGTATTTAAACACTTACCTGGACAATGTGCAGGCCTTCCCTCCCTGGGATTTAGGACACTGGGAAGGGTGGAATTCCCACTCCCAGAGAGCTGCTGGTTAATCAGAGACTGGCACCTCTCCATCGCTGTCGACACCTCCAGGGCCTACCAGAGGCCTAGGATCATGAAGGGGCACGGGCCATAGGTGAGTGAGCGTACGATGGGGGGATAGCAGGGCGTGAGTTGATGGTTGGATGGGAGGGGCTTTGAAGAAAGAGCAGGATTGGTTTTAAGTAGGAGACTCCCCCTTCCGGTCTCTGGGTCCCTTAATGAGCCACTGAGTGTCTTTGAATGAGGGACACCCCCCCCCCCCCCTCTTCCCCAATCCCAATGGAAACCCTCAGCTTCTGCTCTCTCCGTGGCAACTTTCCCTCACCCCCTCTGATTGGATTCCAACAGCAGCAGTTTGAGAACCTTAAATGGGGATTCATTTTCCCATTTAGGGGCTTCAGTTAGCATCCAGGAAGGAAGGAAATCCATCAAGTTTCCTGCCTCAGACTGATTCAAGTGGATGTGGGAAGGCAGCAGGATCTCACACCTTCTGCCCAATTGATTGCCCCCATGCTTCCAAACGTGCCATCTGGAAGGTATTAAATTCTGCCCTGCCTTTCCGTGGTCTTTCAGTTCGATTTTCCACCTGGCTCCCCCCCCTCCCTCCCCCCCCCATCTTCAGCCTCGTGCTATTTACCAATGAACCTCAATGAGAGAAACATCACCTTAAAATACAACTGGAAACCTTATAGCCCTCTGGACTCAACAATTGTGACCTTTGTCCACATTTTATTTCCTGTTTCTTTGCTAGCTTGTTTTTTTTTAAAGCTTTTGTTTGTCTGTTGTTCACTGTGTTTTAGACAATTGTTATTCTAGATTCTGTTATTCAGACGTCTTCTGGACACATCTTTTGTTTCTTCAGTTGTCCAATTACCTCTCCTTTTGGCTTTGGATCATGGAACCCTTCATCATTTACTCTCCCCTGCCCTCTGCAGACGTTCTATTCTGTTCTTTTTCCACTCTCACCCCTTTCACTTGCTTACATTTCTAACGTTTCCAAGTTCTCATGTAAGATCACTGCTGAAACATTAACCGTGGGCGTAATCAAACCCAATCCGAACAGAGTCCCGGGATGAGTGCGTTTAGCCAAATGTTTTCCCGGCGCTCACAGCGGCAAGAAACACCACGCTATATACCGGGACTGGTTCGATTCGGGGCCTCAGCGGGGAACTCCCTGACAAGGCCGCACTTAGTCCAGTTTCCTGCACTGAGGACCCCCCAACACAACCCCCAACTCACCCATAAAGGGGTCCTTGGGGCCACTCCACATCCCACCACACCCACGCAGGGCACCCTGGGCCCTATTCCCAGCACAGGTGAAATGCCAGCCTGGAACCCAGGTAGTGCCCCTGCCAGTGCCATCTGGCACCTTCACCATGCCAGGCTGGCACCCAGGTGGCACTGCCAGGGTGACAGGTTGGCAGTGGCACGTTGGCAGTGCCAAAGTGACCAGGTAGCACCAGCAGTGCAAGGGTGCTACCCTGCCAGAGAGAAAACACCTGGGGGTGTCCGATCCTCCAGGAGACCCACATGAGTACTGTTTGTGGAGACCAGGACAGAATGGCGCTCACAAAAGATCTCCACGGTGAAGGTGGTTAGATTCCAATGCCTCGGGTAGATCAGAGAACTGCATATTAAAGTTGGTACATGTGCAAATGGAAAATATACCCTTCCTCAATATGTTTCTCTAATTTAGCAATCGCATAGTGACCCAGTGGTCCCACTTTCCTCCTGTATCAGAAGGTTGCAGCTTTGAGGACCACGCCAGCACTTGAACTGACACCTTGTGCAATACTGAGGATGTGCTGCAGTGTCAGAAGAGCTGTCTTTTACAGCCAATATTCTATTGAGGCCTTATCCCTTAACCAATGCCACTAAAAATGGATTAAAAACAGAAAATGTTCGACCATAAGAAATAGGAGCAGAATTAGGCCACTCGGCCCATCGAGTCTGCTCCGCCATTCAATCTTGGCTGATATTTTTCTCATCTCCTTTCTCCTGCCTTCTCCCCATAACCAGCCAATGAACCATTGTAGGGCAAACTAGCCAATGCCCTACCTTCCATGCTGGAAGGAAATGTGAGGTGACAAAGGTCAGCAATGGAAACCACAACAAGAGGCAAATTGCCCGAATGGGGCAAAAGGGAGAAAATTAATCAATCTCATTGCCGACTTGAAATATTGTGGGTGAGAAATTTGCTCATAGGTTTTTGTTTTTGTCCAGTTTTTCCACTGCTCTCCTCTGCTGAACATGGTGAGCTTTGCTGATGTGAAATGACCCTTGTCTCAGAAGCCCTCCAATACCTCCTGGTTCATCACGGGTGGGCCCAGACAGACCGTTAGTATAATATTCAGTTATTCTACTATGCCCATCCAGAGGCATTTTTTAAAAGCAGGGAATGTTAAATAACTGTTGGAAGAGAGACCTCGGTTACTGTTCCTCCCCACCCACCCACTGGGCTAAATCGCTGGCTTTGAAAGCAGACCAAGGCAGGCCAGCAGCACGGTTCAATTCCCGTACCAGCCTCCCCGAACAGGCGCCGGAATGTGGCGACTAGGGGCTTTTCACAGTAACTTAATTGAAGCCTACTTGTGACAATAAACGATTTTCATTTCATTTCATTTCCTCAGCCGCATGTACTGAGGCCAATTTTGTCCTTCTATTACCATCGCTAAAATTAGCTAACAACACACGAGGTATCACTCTTCAAATGTGTCTGCTCTGAACTGTTCCCTGGGAGCTTATTGAGTCATTTACGATGACAGATTTTATTACAGATATGAAAGCCCCTAGAAATTATCTGGATATTTTGAAGGGTACAGAGAAAATCCAGTATAAGAAGGGTTAATGCAGTGAATGAAATTTTTCTGTGGTTATTTGCCAGAGGATTTTCAGACTGTATGGAGGGTCATTAGACTAGTCTGTGGTACCCTGGTGACGGACATCACTTTGCAATACCCTCCACCCTGGCTTGCAAAAATATCAACCGCCAAACCTAAACAATGAGCCTTTTAGCAAATTGCCACATTGCTCAAGCAGTTTGTCTAGCTGAACTAAAAAAAGGAATTTAAATTGTTGTGGAGTGCACTTTGACTTTGTAAAAGCTGCTTTTAAAACAATCCTCCCTCTGCCACTCACAGAGCTGCTTTCTTAAATAATAATGCATTGAATTTTATTCTTAAACAAAGCTAGAGCCTGCTGGCCAGGATGCAACTTTTTTAAGGACCATTAACTCTGTGTATGTGAATGGGATTTGAATGAGTTAAAATTGGGCAGATGTCTGATTGGCATTGAACCATACCAATAAGGAAGATCTCGGGCAGGATTCTCTGTTTGGGAGATGAGGGGCGTGATCCAACAGCCACGCTGCGCTGGAAATGCAGCTCTCCATGGCCCAGAGTGGCCTTGAAAGCCGGGAGACCTGACTCCCAGGATCTACCTTGCTTGCGACACCTCACAAGATTAAATACAATCTCATGAGACATTGCGAGATGAATCCCACCCGCAATGGCCGGGATCACTTTTTAGCAAATCTGCATATTAGAGCGAGGCACTAAGCCTTACTCTAATGTGCAGATTTCCAAGGTAGTTGAAGCTTTGGGATTCAACCCCTTTGCCTCGGGGTTGCCTGATGTGGGTGTTGGGGGTGCGGAGAGCCGGAGCTGGGGGAGGAGGTCGGCAATTGTTTTGGGGGCCTCGGAATTTGGGGTGCCATTTTAAAATGGCGGAGCTCCCCACTGCACAAAACAGGGCTATGTGCGGCCTCGGCCACGCGTTCCTCTTTCAGGCCCTTTATTCAACGTGAGTCGCGTTGAAAAGCCATGTGTTCTCAGCACTGCGAGTGCCGGAAAACATGCAGCTAAATGTGCTTGCTGGGGGACTTTAGTCCCTTTTGGGAAGATCGCGCCCTAAGTGTGTGATTCAGTGAACCTCAAACTAAGTCCGCTGTCAGGCACGTTTAAGCCACACTATGTGCCATTTATTTTGGCCTCGGGGAGTTTCTTTCCACCGAGGCTGCACTTAGAGAGATTTCCAGTTGATGAACTGAAGTTCGCCAACTGGATTGGCTGTTCGCAGATCGGCGCCATTTTGAATGGCTGCCCTGACCTTCCCCCCCTTCCCCTGTCAGGCTCCTGCCCCCCCTACCCACTTTATTCACCCCACCTCATCCCCCCAACCTCAAGGAAGCCCCTGGGAACCCCCATCACCTCCCCGCTATGTGGCAAGCCCCGTCCCCTCCCCCTGAGTCTGACCCCTGGCAGGGTCAGGGTGGCCCTGCAATGGTGCATGGGTGGCACTGCGAAGGTGCCAGGCGGGCAGTGCCAAGGTGCCCAGATGCCAGGCAGAGTGCCAGGGTGCCACCCTGCCCTGTCCTCAACCACTTGGGGGTATCCAATGACCTAAGAGTCCCCTAGGTGCCATTAAGTCTGATCCATGTTTGTGTGGACCAGCAGTAAAAGGCGCCTGGGCGAGGTCTCCCAGGCACAGCCATTGACTCCCGGGCGAAATTCAGACCGCGCCGGGAGGAGCGAGTCAGTTGACTTCTGATAAGCTGGCGTGTAGTCCGATTTGGGGGTCTCGCAACATTCACCCGTTGTGCCCGGATCCACGTCTGGTGCAATGGGGTCATTCAATCGCCCCCTAAGTGTTGCTGCCAAGACTGAATTGCATGCGATTTGTGTTCCGGTTGGGGGCTCTCTTCGTTAAGCGAGTCAGGATATGCAAATGGGAGAGCACTTTGCCGGCGCAAATTCAGAGCAATTCCCAGCTCAGTGTGCGTTCTAACCACTGGGGCAGGAGTTGACACCTGACAGGTGGAGCCAAATTTAAGCATTCCACTTATCACACACTCACCGCAACCACGAGGATGGTTTCCAGCCGACCTGCCACACCGAGATCGGGAACCGAGGTGGACCAGAGTTCCATGCCTGTGAGGAGTGGAGGGAAACCCTCTTACTCAGTGTGGGCTGCAGACTGACGCCTGTCCTCCAGAACAGACCAGAGGACTTCTGAGCATTCAAAGGACACAGGCAGCACTCAGCAGTGTGAGCAGCCAGGAGCCTGTAAGGAACACCAAAGAGGTACGTTTAAAAGAAGACTGCAGCAATGGCAGTCTGAACCAGGGCACTCTGATCCCGAGGGGGACAGCAAAGTCCATGGACTTGGCACCAAGTCACTCCCCGCTACTTCCCCAGGCCCGGGCAGCCGTCCCGTAGCAAGCCTGACAGTTTTCAACTGTTTCTCAGTGTTTTCTTAGCCTCCCTCTCCCACTCCGCAGCCATGGCACCCAGTCCCCATTTGTAAATACTTGTAATAATTCACGGCCACATGACCTCCACCTGAGAGGGCTGGAGCATCGCGGAAGGACGGAGTATACTGTGACCAACCCGCTAATCGCATTTAAGTGAATGCAAATGCCGGTTTAGCATTCCCTGCCAGCGTGGGGCGCAAAACACGTTTTCACCGCCAGGGAGGGGCCAGAGACTGGTGCCAGATTCGACACCAGGGGCGAAATTCTCCTACCCGCCCCGCCACATTTCTGCGCCGACCGGCCGGCGGGAGTCTCCGTAACACCGGCCGGTCAATGGGGTTTCCCATTGTGGGGCAGCCCCACGCCGTCGGGAAACCCCCCCGGTGCCGGCAAAATGGAGACTCCCGCCAGCGGAGAATGACGCCCCAGGAGTGAACCTCGATTTGCGCCTGACGCCTGATTCTCCGCCCAATCGCAATTCACATTCCCGGCATCCTGAGGTGTAGAATCCAACCCCTCGTTCCTGATGTTTGGTCTGTACTTTCTTACTCCAAGGTAATGAAAATTGGATTAAAGAAATTAACCAGAATTTCCACTGTTGAGTGATATCCAATGACCTGCATTGGAAGCTTAGCGTGGGTGTAATGTTTATAGGTGGGTGTATTTGGTGTGTGCGGTGTGTGTGTATATGTGTGTTTGTGTGTGTGTAAACAAGTGTATATATGTGTGTGAATTAATGCTGTGTGTCTGCATGGGTGGGTAGATGTATGATATGTGTGCATGTGAGTGTGTGCATGATTTGTGTCGGAGACTGTTTGCATAGCTAGCATGGGTCTTGCCACACAAACAACCATAGTTTAAAATCCTCCAGCAGATTGGTGTCAAGACTTGCACATGAAGAATAATTACTCAGATCAGAGCTGCTGGCACCTGTAGGGTTGTAATTGAGCAAATATTAGCCTGTTCAAGAGAAGACATCAGAAAATTAGCAATAAAATCCTCTTTTTTATAGTTCACGCATTGTAATAATTGTATTTGCATCTTTTCTTTCTGGCTTGGAGTTAGTGTCAACAGTGAGGTCATACTCACAACCAACTGCAAATCTCTGCCAAGTTCAATTGAGCCAGTTTAGTCACATCAGCTTTGAATCACATTTCTGGCTCAAAAATGAAGTTCTGATTTAAATTTATCAAAAATGACACAATTCACGAAAGCAGCAGTTTCCTGCCTCACAAGTGTCAAAACCCATTCACACATATTTTCAATGTTTGCAAATAAAAATAACTGGGTGGAAATTCTGTTCTGACACTGAGCTGGGGAGCTTCAGGCTCAAAACATGTAGTTTACTGATGGCATTTTCAGAACTTGGTGAGATAATTTGGATCAGATTATATTAATCTTGCAAACACCGCATTGCATTAGTCTAAATCCCTTCAAGGTACATAATCCTTTTTAGATCTGTGGATAAACGCGTTACAGAGAGTGAAACAGTCATGCAGGATAGTTGCTGAGCTAGGCTGACAGCAGGGCAGTACAATTTGCCCCACCGTTCCTGGACTTGGCAAGGCAATCAAATCAGTTTAGGTCTGCCCATCCTGTCACCATCTGGTGATCCCTGTTGAGAAGTGCGTGTGTGTGAATTCCAACCAAGGACAGGATTAAGCGTCAATGCCCTGGTGGTCTGCTGATATTGGCTGTCAAAAGCTCGGAAATGAAGGAAGGGTTGGATCTTGGAGGGCTGTCATGACCCATGGAACTAAACTTGGCCATGAGTTAAAATCTTTAATTGAGGAAAGAAAATCAAGAGTAAAAGTTCTCTGTTCATTGCAGCAAAACCTATTGGATTACTGCATTTAATGAATTAACAAAGCTTTCTGATACATCCCGGAGAAAGTTGATGCGAGGGGCGGGCGTTTGGAGAAATGACGTCTACTTTGTGATGAATTCACCCGCCACTTGGACAGATGAAGGTTCAGCAAGAAAAAGTGATCTGTTTCCAGTGTTGGTTGACGTCACCTCATGTGTGACATTAGGCTAAGTCTGGATTTGCACAACTGGATTGCAAATACTGCATGTCAGTATTGGATGAAGACTTTGGCTCGCTTTTCATGAAGGCACGTGGCTCCCTACTCCTCAAATCGCTTGAAGACAGAGACTTCTCCATCTGGGTCTGTCCGAGATTGGTTATGCAACAAGAGAAAACTAGAGAGAATCTCACATCACCAAAAATGAACCACATGTTTTTATTTATATTATTTATACATATTTGAAACTAATAATTTCTGAAAAGCCATGTACTGTAGAATCTAACATATTAATTTAGCAGCATATATCCTCTATTGATACAGGAAACTGGGATTTATGTTGATAATCAACACTGCTTTTCTACTATTGCACTCAGCAACAATTTTGTGCTCCTATTGCTTCCAGGTTGCATCTTGTGTAGCATTAGATGGGCAGCACGATTGTGACCACAGCAATTGCGATGGATGGAAGGATATGGACTCCGGAAGGGTAGGGGGTTTTAGTTCAGACAGGCAGCATGGTCAGTGCAGGCTTGGAGGGTCGAAGGGCCTGTTCATGTGCTGTAATTTTCTTCGTTCGTTGTTCGTTGTTCAGAGTGCAGAGGACATCAGAACACTAAACACATTTAAGGAGGAGATGAATAGGTTTTAATTAGTTGAGGAATGAAGGTTTATGGGGAGCAGGCAGGAAGGTGGGAATGGGGCTAAGGTAAGATCAGCCATGATCACATTGAATGACGGAGGAGGTTCGAGGGGCTGAATTGTCGACTCCTGCTCCTGGTTCTTATGTTCTTAAGAAGGGATACTGAAAGCAAGGATGTTGATGCTGGTATATTCAGTGATAGTAATGCTTCTTGGGTGACGCGCCAGTCCCTGGGAAACCAGACTCTGGCAACGAATGGATACCTTCAAGGGAGGAGGGGATGGGAAAAAGGGTGGCAGTGAAAAGGGGTGAGAAAAAAAGACAAGTTTAAATTCCCTTTTCCCTTCCATTTTGGGCCATCCAGTTGCCTTTTAACAAAACTATCAAAACAAATGACCAACTTTCAGTCAAATCAAAAGCCAGTGTTTTATTCCCATTTCAAAATGCCTCAAGAACAAACAAATATATTAAATAAAAAGTTTCAATTCAAGACTAAAGGTAAAGTGAAAACACAAAGCGTAAAATTTGATGAAGAGTGCAGAGAGGAAACTCAAAGAGCTGAAGTGACGTTTAATCATTTTGATCCTCGGGATGCATAGGCTGTAGACTTTCTCAGCATCAGTACCTTTCTCTCAGTTTTCAAGCACAAATTCCGCTTCCTCAAATCTTTTTCTGTGTTTTATTTTTGTAAACTATTTGGAGAATTGTTTTAAAAAATTCAGATACATTCTTACCTTTAGATCCTTACCAAATGCTTAATTTTGATTTAGGTTACAACAAGAAGAATTTGCATTTATACAGCGCCTTTAGAGTAATACAACATTACAAAATGCTTCATAGGGGATTAAAAAGCAAAATATAAGACTGAGCCAAATGAAGCCATTAGGGCAGATGATCAAAAACTGGGATTGTGCGAAAGAGAGTAGCAGCATTAGAGAAATACAGCATGCATTTAAGTCCATAATTGCGAAGTGTTTTCATAATAATCTCAATATTATTAATGAGTAAATGAATTTTTAACATTTTTAACCAATGAATCTAAGCTAATTGATTAGCTTACCTTTTGTAATTGATTACCTTTTGTGCAATTTAAAATGTTCTGATACATTCCTGATTGCACAATATCATGTTAAAACCATGCAGGTGACTGGCTACGCCACTCAATACCTTAAGCGGAAGTTAGGTAAATAAGGTGCATGAAATGATGATGGTATGCATAAGCAGTCATGTAAATATGAACAGATACGACCTCCAATCAGCAGGTGGCAGTAAAGAACAGCCACCGTCGTAGTGGATAGTCGCATTCTTAGATAATTTATAATCGTAATTTAATTTTTAGTAGATTTTAATAGTGTTCATATTGTTATCTGACCCATGTTATTGTTAATCAATAAACATTCAACTAGTCACGAACTACATGTTCCCTAGTGCACTAATTCTGTCCAGCCAAGCACCAGAACGTAACAGAAATATGTTGATTGTCTGAGATAGGGTGGTGTGGGAGAAGGCTCATGTGGAACATAAACACCGTATGAACCTGTTAGACCAAATCCTGTGCTGTAAATTCTACGGAGCAAGTGATATGTGAGTATCCTTGTTGTGCATCAAGCATAGCTCAATGGTACTTGAAAAATGCATTGGATCTAATTAACACCTTAAGACCCTGATTTGCATGGGCCAATGAGCCACCTACCTATTTTAGGCTAGACATCTCGGGCAGGATTCTCCGGTCGCCGACGCCAAAATCGTGTTCGGTGATCGGCCGGAGAATCCCTGTTTGCGCTGAAATCAGGGGCGCACTTTTGCGATCCTCTGTCCCCTCAAAAACGGCGTACTCGGGAAGCATGGACGGCCACAGGACATCACCTGAGGCTCTCCCCCGATGCTCCGCCCCTGATAGGCCGACTTCCCAACGGCATGGGGCCCGTGTGCTCACACCATTCGGGAACCTCGCGTGGCGGCTGCGGACTGAATCCAGCAGCACCACATTCAGGGGTGGGGGGAGCCATTCCGCGGGCAGGGGGGGCTTTGGTGGGTGCTGGGGGCACTGGTGGGGGTGATCTGGGGTGGTGAGGGGTGTTACAGAGGGCAGTTTCTGGCAGGTGGTGTCTGCGCGCGGCCGGCGTCATGTTGTACGGCGTGGCCGTAGCCATGCGCGGCCACGGACCCGGCAATCCTCCGGCCGTATCCAGAGGGGCTTTACGCTGCGTGGCTGCTAGCCCCCCACTGTTCCCACGCTGGCGTCAGCACTTAGTCTGCAAAATTGGAGGATCCAGTCCGTCATATCCCATAATGTCAATGACCCAACAGTAATGGGACAGCAAGTTCTGTGCCACCATTTTCATAATAAGATATCTCTGATTTGCCTGTCGCAAAGCTAAAAATAGGAAATTATGGCCAGGATTTTCCATCCGGGGGGGGGGGCCTGAAAATCCCCGCCTATATAACAACAGCTTCACTCTTTCTTACTGAGTCACTGCATAAAAATGGATTCTCCGGCCGATCGCCGAACGCGATTTTGGCATTGCCGATCAGAGAATCCCGCCCAGTATTTCCACCGATAGCAGTCTCAGGTTAAACTTAATCTTTTAAAAAATTAATCAATTAACCTTGTAAAAATAGAGCAGACACAAGGGATTGATATTCCACAGGGAATAAACCTTTCACATGGTGACATTGCAACTCAGTTAGATTTCTGGTTTATTTCCCATTAACTATGGGCCACTAATACTCATGATTGCTGTGACTGACTGCTATTTTCCAGTTATTTTGGTTATCACTACAGCCCACATCAATTACATGAAGCATCAACATTCTTGACAATTGCTGTGGCATTGAAGCCACTTCAATAAGGTGCACGCATTGATGCAGTCATAGTTTTAAACAATTCCAGCTTCAGTTAAACACTTTATGACATTATCTGAATTGCTTGGTGAAATTACTACCTTATAATCACTCCTCAGTATCAATTTATCCCCTATACAATCATTGACTTCCTGTGGCTCCGATAACTTGTGAAGTTATACCGCGTATATTCTTTCAAAAAAACTTTCCTTATTGGCAACTTAAAAATCCACGTTTTTTTCAAGCCATTTCCGTTTCTATTTTAAGCAACAAAAATAAAATTCGGAGACAATTGGTTAAAATGTCTATTTTTATCTTGAACATCAAGAAACCTGAAGAAATGAGCGCATGATTAGCAAGGCACAGTTAAGTTATATGGATCATTAAATAGTCACCAAACATACACAAGATGAAACGATAAACCTCAGTCTTCTTATTTACTCAGGCTGTGGAGCATGCAAAGTTGCATTTCAAGAAGCCATTGATCCAACTCCAAGCTCACATATGAGACTCCCTTTAATCCTGCGATGTAAGTTCCCATGTAGCGAACAATTTAATTCCATATTCATTGAGAAGAAAATTGATGGCAGCTGCGCACTGTCTCAGTTGCATGGCCATCAAAACCTGTATTACCCACTTAGGGAATCTTGTCCACTTTGCCATTTTTGAGGTAGCAGGTCTTTTAGAGGTTTGGGAATTGGTAAAATCAATACTGTGAGCGTTTTTCTTGCTGTTTTACAGCAAATTAACAATAATTCCGAGAGAAACAGGTCCCAGGATAACAGGTCCCAGGATGCACATCTGAATCATGCTGTAAGATCATCAGGTACATTGCCTCCAATTCTGATCTAGAATCTGGACAGTTTCGTTATGCGAAGGAAAGTCCTGCATAAGGTCATTTTAAAATCGCAGTCCTCGTTTAAATGCTTCAGCGCTCCCTTCTACCAGAAACCGATGGGAGTAACATAAAGACGGTAGGGCAACAACAGAAATTGGTCTGTGAGCCAGAGGATTCTTGAGGACCGTGGGGGAGTTTGTGCTGACCACAAAGTTAACACTGGGGCGAAGAACTTCATTCTGGATTGGCTCTGGGAGGAAGCCAAATTTCAGCATCTAATATCCTGCGCATCAAGGAAGCCGGGAGGACATTTGACCTGATGTTGCGTTGCCCATTTCTTAGGTGGTCGCCTGGAAGGCAATAGTTCCTTTGCATATCATAATGAGGATTCCGGTGCCTGCTTTAAGGCTTGTCTTCCAAAGAGGGTGACACAGAATGAAGCAAGCTTCAGGCCTAGAAAGTGGTTGGCGTCAAAAGGTAAGTAAAGGATTGTGCAGCCCAGGTGGTCCCTGCCTGGCTCCTCAGCTTTCTCAGGAGGCACTGCCTGTCACCCTCCCCCTGTGCCAAGGTGGAATAGTGCGGCTGTTGTGCGCAAGATATCCAGTATGGAGAAGTGAGGGTTACAGTGGTACTGAGTGTAGTAGGCACCAATTATGTGAGGAAGGACATTAAGAGTTGGACTAAAATCTGGTCAGTGATTGTAGGTGACACAGGTGAATCATCGAATCCCTACAGTGCGGAAGGAGGCCATTCGACCCATCGAGTCTTCACCGACCCTCTGAAAAAGCACCCTAACCAGCCCCCATCCTGCAACCTCGTAACCACACTTAACCATATATCCCTCGACAGTGAGGGGCAATTTATCATGGCCAATCCACCTAATCTGCACATCTGTGTGAAAGTGTGGGAGGAAACCGGAGCACCTGGAGGAAACCCACACAGACATGGGAAGAAAGTGCAAACTCCGAAACCCACACAGACATGGGGAGCGAGTGCAAACTCCGAGGTCAGAATTGAACCCAGGTCCCTGGAGATGTGAAGCAGCAGTGCTAGCCACTGTGCCAGCGTGCCGTCCAGGGGAATTATTCAGGCTGCAGATGGTGTGGTTGCGTGTGGAAAGTAGTTGACCTGCGGGAATTCTTACCAGCCTGATGATACCATTAAACTTTATTTCAGCATTGCAGTCATGTCCTGGAAACTTGGCACCTCATATTCACCTCTTCAACCCAAATGTCTCTGAAAGATTTATCAGGAGGTCTGCTGGGAGTTCAGAATCTCCATCCTCCGGTGTCCTGCCCGCCCGAAGCCAAAGCTGCTTCAAAGAAATGTTTCATCCACTTCCTTCCAACCACCCAGCCCACAGCCATAGTGTACCCTTAATAATAATCTTTATTAGTGTCACAAGTAGGCTGACATTAACACTGCGATGAAGTTACTGTGAAAATCCCCGAGTCGCCACACTCTGGCGCCTGTTCGGGTACACTGAGGTAGAACTCAGCATGTCCAATTCACCTAACAAGCACGTTAAAAGGTGCAAAGTACCTTTAGGTGACATTTGCGATGTCCTATATCCTGTGGCCCCCTCCATGCCTGCCCATGAAAGCCATGTTATGCAGGAGGAGCATAGCTTGCATGCCTCTCTAATGACAATAGCCTCCAAACACAAGTGTGAAAGGTTACAGAAAACACGAGTATAAGTGGTGTTGGTGTCCCAGGTCATTGCTGCAGAAATTCTTCAGCGTAGAAACCGAGGCCCAACCGTCTTCATCAATGACCTTCCGTCCATAATAAACCACCATCCAGGCACCATCAACCTCAACATTCATTCCCTCCAGTACCAACACCCACTGGCAGCACCGTGTTTCATATACAAGATGCACATCAGCAACTCACCAAGGTTCTTACCACAGCATCTTCCAAACCTGCAACGCCTGCCACCTAGAAGGACAAGGGTAACAGATGTATGAGAGTACCACCCACCTGTAGGTTCCCCTCCGAACTGCGCACCATCATGGCTTGGAACTATATTGCCGTATCGCTGTCGCTGTATTAAAATCCTGGAACATTGTCCCTAGCAGCACTGTGGATGCACCTGCACTACATGGACTGCAGTGGTTGAAGAAGGTGGCTCTCCACCACCTTCTCAAAGACAATTAGGGATGTGCAACAAATGCTGGCCGGGCCAGTGATGCTCACATCCCATGAAGGAATAGAAAAAGACTCAAAGTTAGAGTGGGACAGAGATAGAACAATTAGCCCAGTGGAAAATTGACTATACCCAACTTTACCAATTCTTCATCTCCCTCAAACTGACAATTGTACGTTTCTTCAGGTATTTGTCTAACATCCAGTCTTGGATGAACCACCATTTCCTCCGCTATTCATTGGAAGGACTTCCATCACACACTCTGCCACCATTACCCCGGCCTCCCCCCCACGGCCCCGCCCCGGCCCATCCCTGGCCACTGCCTCAGATTGAACCAGATGGTTTGTAATTTCAGTGCTGAGCGACCTACGCCATGTCCAGCCCATTAAAGACTTCCATCTGGTCACCAGCATTAATTCAAATATCAACATTTGGGCCCTGTCCCTGAATAAGGATCCATGTGCTGAACAGAATTGGCTTAACAGTCAGGAAGCATTTTTCATTTTTTAAGAGGATATTTGCCGCCATTGAGGTTATAGTTCTGTTTGGACCTGATCCAAAGAATGGTTTTCTCTTGGTATTTTGGCTATTGTTTCGCTGAGCTAAACTAGGGGAATGTTGTTTTGGAACATCCTGTGCTTTATCGAAGGATTGCCATGCCAATATTGTTGCAATATGGGTATTCAGTTTGGCTGCAAGATAAAGAAGGGTGGTGGCAACAGCAGCTAGGAAGATGGGAGAGAGCTTCATAACAGAAGAGGAGGAAGGAGGGAAGGGAGACAGAGGCCATGCACCATGACAGTGTACAGCCAATTGATTGCCTTGCCTACATTGTAGAGGAGTTTTGTTTTCGCTGGTCCCAGTTCTTCTGGAAGGGAGTACCTAAGCTCTGCAACTTGCTCAACCAAGAACTGAGACTCAGTCACAGGACATCCAGAACACTGCTGGTGATGGCCACTGCACTCCTGATTTTAGTTTAAGAATTGGGCATTTTCTGACTTCCAGCCGGTTACATAATTATACGGCTCAGTTTCTGCACAATGACGGCAAGCAGGTCACAGGTGGACTGATTGCAATGCACCAGGAAATTAGCACCTACCCAATGGATACTGCAAAGCAGAAGAAGAGAACAGGGCAGAGGTAGGGATTTTGCCAGAATTGTTGACTGTTCTAGGGTGCCGCGGGTTCATCGACTGCATCTTTGTGAGCCTGCATGACCCCATGCGAGCCCAAACCCTCCATTCCAATTCCAATTCCCTTTCCATACCTGTGGCACCCTATAGAAGACTTTCATCCATTTCCACAGCTGGTAATTCTGGAAAAAGTTCGCTAATCTGTCGCCTGAAGCTTATACCTTGTCACTTCACATCAAGTGTGGCTGATCAGGGGCGAGATCGCCGGGGGGGTGGCGTGAATCCCGCCCCCGCCGGTTGCCGAATTCTCCACCACCGGATATTCGGCGGGGGCGGGAATCACACCGCGCCGGTTGGCGCCCCCCCCCCCCCCCCCCCCCCGCGATTCTCCAGCCCAGATGGGCTGAAGTCCCGCCGCTAAAATGCCTGTTCCGCCGGCGTAGGTTAAACCACCTACCTTACCGGCGGGACAAGGTGGCGCGGGCGGGCTCCGGGGTCCTGGGGGGGGCGCGGGGCGATCTGGCCCTGGGGGGTGCCCTCACGGTGGCCTGACCCGCGGTCGGGGCACACCGATCCGCGGGCGGGCCTGTGCCGTGGGGGCACTCTTTCCCTTCCGCCTTCGCCACGGTCTCCACCATGGCGGAGGCGGAAGAGACTCCCTCCACTGCGCATGCACGGGAATGCCGTCAGCGGCCGCTAACGCTCCCGCGCATGTGCCGCCCGGAGATGTCATTTCCGCGCCAACTGGCGGGGCACCAAAGCCTTTTCCGCCAGCTGGCGGGGCGGAAATTCGTCCGGCGCCGGCCTAGCCCCTTAAGGTTGGGGCTCGGCCCCCAAAGATGCGGAGCTTTCCGCACCTTTGGGGTGGCGCGATGCCTGACTGATTTGCACCGATTTGGGCGCCAGTCGGCGGACATCGCGCTGTTTCCGGAGAATTTCGCCCCCGGAGTCTCTCGCACTCTTACCACCAGTCATTGGCGCCATTTGCAAGGATTTGCAAGTTGACACACAACCTGTTTAACCGCATCATGAACGCACTTTCTTTGGCCATCAAGTCCTGGGGTGGGACTCAAACCCGATCTTCTGGCTCAGAGGCAGGGAAGATACCAACTACGCCAGAAGACTGCCCCGTATTGCAATAAAAGGTACTTACTTCTTTAAATCTGCAAGGTGTTTGTGACCACGAGCAATCTATTGTAGGTCTGTGCCCAAAATCCTACAACTTGTGCCTGTCCTCAATACCCACACATTTCCACTCAAATCATGGGCGGGATTCTGTGATCCTGAGGCTAAGTGTTGACGCTGTCGCAAACGCCGTCGCATTTCTCAACGGCGTCAACACGGCCTCAGGATCAGCAATTCTGGCCCCTACACTGGGGTGGTTCACGCCGCTCCAGCTGCTGATCCCGGCGTGAACTGGGCACCGCGGGATCCGCACATGTGCAGTGGCACCGGCGCCAACGCGCGCGCTAGCCCCGATGCAACATGGCGAAGGACTACAGGGGCCATCGCGGAGGAAAGGAGGCCCCCAGCCAGAGACGTTGGCCCGCCGATCGGTGGAACCCGCCACATCGGAGGCCCCCCACAGGGTCGGGCCCCCCCCTGAGCTGCGCGCCCCCTGAGCTTTCCACGCCGAATGCCCGCCGGCTGAGAGCAGGTGTGGACGATGCCGGCGGGACTCTGCGTTTTTACGACACCCGCTCGGCCCATCCCGGGCCGAGAATTGGCGGGCTGGCCGTGTAGAGCGGCATCCGGCCGGCGGCGCGCCAACCATGCCGGCGCCAATGGTGCCGATTCTCCGCTCTGTGGATTGTCGTCACAAATGAAGGCTCGCCAGCTGATTCGCCGGGACTGCGCTCGCCAGCCCCCAGCTAACAAGGTAGTGCAGCACTTAAGCTGCACTTGCTCAGCCAACCCCAGCCAGCTTGCTACAATGGCGCCCAGGAGACCAGTCCCAAGATTCAGAGTTGCTGTCCTGGGAGGCAAGATGCAGTGGAGGCCAGAAGGGTAGTCCTGTTTCCCCGAGGGTCCAGTACAGTTGGCCAGTGGTGCCTGGGATGAGGTGGTGGCAGCTGTCAGCTTGGGTGCCACCCCACCCGCCTGCCCAAGAGAGCATCCACCCCCCCAACTCCCCTTGTGACCCCAGCCCTTCCTCCGCCCCCCAACCCCCATCAACCCCTCCCTCACACCCACCCCTCCCACCACTGTGAACCATGCCCTCAGGAAAAGCCCTCCCATAACCGTCGTGTGAGGGCCCAGACGGACGGAGGTGTGGCGGCCTTAAGAATCCTCACCTCTGTCGAGGAGAGGGCCTGGCGGTGACTGGTGTGGCTGAGGACAGAGCGGCCACCCATGCCACAGAGGTGAGGAACCACCAGACTCCACCCGGAGGACCTGTTGAACATGAGTAGTGCTTGCCTTACTGACTGACCCACCCCTCCCACTGACCACATGTCCATTCTCCTGCAGGTCCTCCAGCCGAACGCGCCGGCACATCCTGGGTAGTGTTGCTCTCTTTGGTTGGCTCTTAATTTGGCTCTGTTTAATTACGTTTGCTCAAGAGTCGCCAGGTATCTTTCGACACCGCCTCAAGGTTCAGAACCAAATACTGATCAATGACTCGATACACCAGTTAGTAAGTTCAAAAGCAATGCTCGTTTATTTACACACAGTCAAATCTACTCATGCATAAACTCTACAAACTAAACTACCACTATTACTGAAGACTATACTTAGCTTCGGGTGCCCACTCAGCCAGAGGAACAATGGCCGTTGCTCGGTTCTGAGGCTGCTGGGTTGAGCTGTTTACAGGGTAGCAACTAGGAGCGTCTATCTCGTTGCATGCGTTGACTTGGAACTTACTTGGTCTGGTGCAGCTGCTAGGCTGGTCTCTCTCTTTGCTAAGAGCCAAAGCCAAAGGAGGAAGATTCTCCCTTAGGGAATACCTTTTATACTAAAAAGGGCTTTGCGCGCTTTTGGGCGGGCCTTAACTTGGCCTCAACTAATTGGGTCTTTCCCAATCAGTCGTATCTATCTTCCTCCAATAGAGGGGTGGTTCCCTGATGGCTGGGCGTGTCCTGCATTCTTTGCAGGTGTCCATTTTGTAACCGGGCATGGCCATCCCAGATGGCTACACTCCCTCCTTGTGATCCTCAACGTGAAGCGTGAAGGATCACACTACTATATCGTCTTCATCCTCTGACCACCGGGGCACCCATACTTAGGCTCTACACTGTCCTATCCTATACAACACAATTTTACCTAAACCATTTTACATACATTCATTATCATAAAACTCTACGGGGCGCTATGACATTAATACATGCATTACAGAAAAATAAAAAACTGGAACCTCTAACTATCCTCATTCAAACAATCCAAAAATACAAACAATCCAAAAATAATCTATACATCTTAAACTGTACAAAATAGCAGCACACAAATTTCTCTGGCCTGGCAGTCAGACACAGAGGTTTACATCTCTTTATTCCACAGAATACATAAAGAAAATGGATGCACTTTAATCCTAAACGTTTGCACGACACTGCAAAGTATCGCCAGCACTAAGAGTGCTTCGACTACATATGAGAGTGAGTACCAGGTGATAAACTTATCACACCAGGTCGGGGTATTGTTAGCTGTCGCTGGGCTAGTTATCTCGGGGTTCCGTGTATTGCAGGGTGAGAATCATTTACAGTTTGTGTGGTAGGGGTCAGGGGGTTAGCTGAATTTGTTCAGGCTCAACTGAAGGGATCCCACTAAGATCCATGTGAACACGAAGGCTGTCTTCATCTTTGTCGGTCTTCTCTGTCTTCCTCTGCGGTTCCTGGGTTTCTGAGTTCTGTGAACACAAACATAATTTCTGTTATTATCTTGCTTCAGATCTCGTATGTCTGTCTGTCTGTCCTTTATTGCCAATTTCCCGAATAATTGGTCACCATCTGTGTGTGACCTCCTCATTTTTTTTTTAAACCGAATATTTGGAACAAGACATCTAAAAAAAATACTGCCATACTGCGAGCCGTCTCGCAGCCTGTGTGATTTACCATCCCAGTGTTTGAGGGTGTAAATAACATAGGGAAGCAACCTAAGGGTTGGCAAAACCAAACAAAAGAATTTTGAACGTAATGAGCCAAAATGGGGTGCGTATGGGCCGCGGCGGGTAAGAAATGGGTGGGATCCCCGGGTAGGATGGTGATCAATGCTGTATGTGCGCTACCCGAGTAGCTGACCAGCGGGGGGTCCTCAGGCAGGGCGGGGACCAATGACATTTCTCCACTGCCTGAGCAACCGGCAAGAACGGGTAAGAATGTGGTCGTCGCGGGGGGCTGCCTCTGGAATTAGGAGAGCAACTATGAGTCGTGTTCTGTCGACAAACTAGTTCCTCTGAACTATTGTCTGGGGACAAACTTGTTCCATTAACAAGTTTCTGGGGACAAACTAGTTCCTCTGAACTATTGTCTGGGGACAAACTAGTTCCTCTGACAGCCAGCGGGCGTCAAAGGAGTGGTGACGCAAGCCCGTGAAAACTTTCGAGTTTACGAACAACACTTAACGTTAACACTGACGAACAAACATACAACGAAAATGGTGCAGGTTCCATCAGAAAGGACACCGTATCTCTCCATCGGTTCCTTTTTTCTCCATCATCTGGACACCTCACTGCTCAGTAGCGAACAGGGTCGCAAAGGGATTTGTTTGGTGGGAGTCAGACTCTAAGTCATCACCTTCTCCCGGCTGCCAAACTCTTGACTGTAGTAACCGTGCTAAAGCTGCTTGGGGCGAATTGGGGTCCATCTCATCGTTCCGGATGGGCCTGAACGAATCCCAGCCAACAAGATGGCAGCTTGGAGAGCGGCACCATGATTTACCGTCGCCGGGCTTGAGACCCTGCTGGATGCCGTGGAGAAGAGGCGGGTGACCCTGAAGCCCGGGCCAGGAAGTAGGCTGCCAGCCGCTGCGGTTTGCCGTGCCTGGCCTCAGGTGGCAGAGGCAGTCAGTGCCATGAGCAACACCGTCTTGACCGGCCTGCAGTGGTGTAAGAAACTATACAACCTCCTCAGGGCGGACAGTAGGGTGAGTAGGCAACACTGTGCCCCTGGCACCAACCCCCGTCCCACACTTTCTATAACCCTACACTCCACCCGGAGGGCATCTGAATTGCCACCCTGCATCACATGCTGGTACCCATACCGGCCGCCATGGCCGGGTGCACTGGCCACTGAAGCCACCAAATACCCACTGGTCTGCATGTGTCAGACTGTCCAACACTGTATGCTTTCTGCTTCCCCATCCCCCAGGAAAAGGCCTCCCATTACCACCAGGAGCGGGAAAAGGCTGGATGGGGACCGCCGGACCTGCCGCCCCTCACTGCGGCAGGGCAGCGGGCCCTGGACATGGTTGGCAGGTCTGGAGAAAGAGCAGTCACCGGGGTGGAGGTCGGGTGAGGAGATGAGACTCTGCTGAGTTGCAGTTCCCCATGGCATGGGTGTCAAACCCACCCCCCCCCAACACTAACCCCACACCAGCCACACCCCCACACCACCCCCACACCACCACTACCACCATCACTACTTCCCCCCTCGCCAACACATTCCCCTCTCCCCACAAACCCCACGATCCCCACTCCCCCCTAGCCCGCAGCTAATCATGCGTCTTGTCTTGTATCTTGCAGGACTGGCTGGTGATGGGATGGGCCATTCTGGTGTCCCCCGCCCCTTCCCCCAGCCACAGCCAGAGCCCCAGGTGCCGACGAGCGACGAGGAATCCCTCACGAATGCGAACCATAGACCCGAGACCCAGGACACCCTGGAGCTCAAGTCCGAGGATGACACGGATTGCCCCTCACAGCTGTCTCTAACACCCTCCACCATCTCAGAGACAGTCACCTCGGTTGAGCACTTTAGTGAAAAGGCTCCTGGGACACTATCTGGTGCGCACCACACAGCTGATCTGGTACAGCAGGTGGTGGTAGGAATTCCCGAGGGGTGGACGGTCTGAGGGCAGGCCGACCCCAGGGACTAGCTGCCATCCAGACGAGATTCAGGCTTCTGGAGCGGACGGTCCTGTCGATTGTGGAGATGCAGTCACAGAGCCAGGGACTCCATGAGGGGATATCGGTGAGCATCCAGTACCTGCAGGCACAGCTGGAGGAGTCCAACCGCTTGCAGGAGCAGGACGTCGTGGCAGCCATGTGTGCCACTCAGGCCAACACCACACGGATGGCGTCCGCAGTGGAGGACTTGGGGGTGAGGGTTTTGGCTATGGATCACCATGTCCAAGGCCTGGGGCATTTCTGTGCAGGTGCTGGCCGGGGCCCAGGTCAGGTCTGCCCTTTCACAGACAACCAGCCATGTGCCAGAGCCACCTGGAAATCGCAGCGGCGCTCCTGACTGTGGCCCAGTCACAGCAGGCCATGGCTGGGCACATCAGCTGCATTGCCCAGGCGCTGGCCGACATGGCACAGACACAGAGGGAGGTGCCCCAGTCCCAGGGGGAGATGAAGCAGTCACTGGCTGGTGTAGCATAGACCCAGAAGGTGATGGCACAGTCACAGTGCCAGATGGAGGTGGTCAACACCCTGTGCTCCAGGGCTGCAATCGTGCAAAACCCTGGCCGAGATGGCAGTGGGGCTCCAGGACTGGCAGAACGGTGTCACTGCCCCGGCCAGTGCCTCCTCGTCGGTGAACCTGGAGGTGATCAGAGCGTCCCATGCACATTGGCCCAAGCGCACAGGTTGCGCGGCCTCCCATGCCTGCCCAGGCCCCAAGTCCTGCCCATCCTCATCGGACGAGGCCTGGCATTCATCCTCCTCCTCCAGCACGTCGCCCCTGCTGCGCAATGCTGTGGAAGACATAGCAGGCCACCACGATGCCCGTCCAGATAGTCCAGGCACGTGAACTGCATCTTCAGGATGCTGAAACACCGCTCGATCACGCACCTGGTGGCTTCCTGGGCATCGTTGTAGCAGGTCTCTGCATTGGTCTGTGGCCTCCGAATAGGCATCATCAGCCACGACCGCAGGAGAGGCCAGGAATCATCGAGTGTGCCAGGATGAAGGCATCATGCACACTACCTGGGTATCGGTCGCAGACATGAATGATACACATCTGATGGTCACACACCAGCCGCACATTCATTGAGTGGAAACCCTTTTGGTTTGTGTAGGGCAGCCTGTCAGCTGCAGGTACTCCTAGGAGCAAATGCATCCTATCGATCACCCCTTGGACCCGGGGCATCTCGGCGATGTTGGCAAACCCCGCTGCCCGGGCATCCTGGTGGGCTCGGTCCACATGAAATGGATGTATTGAGCTGACTGGGCATATAGGCCCCTGTTTAACGCGTGGGTTCACCTGTGCACCGAGTTCTGGGCGATCCTGGACAGGTCCCCACTCGGTGCCTGGAAGGACCCAGTGGTGTAAAAGTTAAGGGCGACTGTCACCTCGACAGTCACCGGGAACGGGTGTCTCCCCATAACCCCGCGGTGCCGCATCTGCCATAATCTGGCAGATATGCCGCATTGTCCCCCGGAGTCTTCGACAGCATGCCCGGTCCTGCCGGTCCTCAATGGCAGGCGCTGCCAGTACACACACTGTCTCATGCGGGACCTCCTCCTCGGCCTGTTGGGCGGCTGGCTTTCCATCCTCAGCGGCTGCCTCCTGTTCCTCTGGGACACGCTCTGCTGCTACAGCTTCCTCTTCCTCGAGCAGCTCCCCCAGGGCTGTGGCGACGAGAAGGAAGGCCACCATTGCTGGTTGTATTCCAATATCCATTGTCTGCAGGGGGTAAAACATGATGCGTTCCCCCGTGCCTAACCAGGTCCACTAGGCTACACAATGGCCCTGGTTGGAACTGCACTCTGCCCCCGCATTCCCCCTCCCCCAACCCCGCACCCCTGGCCTCGGCCCTGGTGCTCGTCACTGCCAGTGGTACTGTAGGCTGGCGCCTCCCATGTCACCAGTATACTCTACAGCCACCATCCAGCGCCCACCCTGTAGTGGCTACTGTGGGTGTGTCCCTTGGATGGGCCGTGTGATGCCCCGCCAGCTGGTGGCAGCCGGTTAGGTATGGTAGAGGGTGGGGTACAGGGGTAGTGGGGTGGGGGCACCCATACGGCCAGTGTTACTCTGTAGAACCAAGGCCAATGACAGTGGAGTGCAAAGCAAGATGGCTGCCTTGCTGGTGATCAGTGCCTTGACACTGCGCCAATTTCATGGGGGTCACCCGGCCCCATGCCCAGCTCCCATCACCTCCCCCTCTATGGCCCTGGCAGGCCCCACCCCCCCAGCCAGCTTGACCAGTGTCCAGCCCGGCAGCCCGTGGTCACGCCTCTCCGTGCCCTACCTCCTCTTTGTCCCTCATCAGCCACAACGCCTGTTTCTCAATTTTTAAAAGCACAAGTGAACCTTGCTGTCGAGAATTCGGCCCGGCGAAGCGGAGCATCACGGAGGCCCCGGAGAATACCAGGTTGGGCCAGCTAATGATATGCCAATGGCGTTTACTGTACGTGCTGAGTGGAACGCATTGACACCACTGTCGAGGCACCGGAGAATTGCGATTTTGCATGAAACCAGTGCCCGTCACGATTTCAGTGTCGGAACCGATTCTCCGCCCAATCGCGTTTCTTCATCGACAGATGTAGGCTCCTGCATTGTCAGAGGGGCTGTATAGCACAGGGCTAAATCGCTGGCTTTGAAAGCAGACCAAGACAGGCCAGCAGCACAGTTCAATTCCCGTAACAGCCTCCCCGAACAGGCGCCGGAATGTGGCGACTAGGGGCTTTTCACAGTAACTTCATTTGAAGCCTACTTGTGACAATAAGCGATTTTCATTTCATTTCATTTCCTGTAGAGGTATGCTTCAAAGCAGCTCAGTGCAAGCTTCTGGATTTGCATTGCATAGCATCACATTGGACAAGGTGCAAATCTTGAGATGCGAGAGGAGGAAGAAGTTGAGGAAGAGGAAGCAGGAAATCAGGAAACTGGGCTGCAGAAGAAGAGCAAAGCCCAGGGGAGCAGTCAGAGCTCACAGACAGCAACTCATTCAATATTCTCATGACTGCCTCCTCCTCTCCCCAAAGTGCCAAAGGGCCCTTCACCCACCCAACCCAGCCCTCACAACTACCCTCTGAATGCCCGTGTACAATTTAACTTCATGGGTGGTGCTTTCACACAAGGAAAACAAGACCAAAAGCAAGGCAAGATCTTTCATTTCACCATACCAAGATTCTTTCTCAATCTTAATTTGCCAATTGTTTTTAGTTTACATAACAGATCTAAAAATAGCAGTTGTGCAAAGCTGCTCGAACTAACTTAGTCTATTGCTTCTGTGAGGTATCACTGCAGAGATTACAGTACCTCGGCAAGCTGCTGAGCTTCCAATGAGGACTCTTGAGAAACCTGCGTTGAGCATATTTGAGCAGATCTCACAGCTAAGGGTCCAGTTACGGACCTGGTGTTGGATGGGCCCCAGTCTGGCCAAGCTGGCTGCCTGGCACCAAAAACGGGCAGTGGTTGAAACCGTGACAGGGAGTAGGCATGCTGTCATTCTGAAACTCGACAGCATCTTCTTCGACCCTCGAGCCAACCCCATTCCCGTGGGGCTGCATCGCAATCCTCTCATTTCCCTGTGTGAGAATTGAGCCACCCTCAAGGTCTGATGAGTGTTCTCCTTTAAACTTTGCGGGTGCCATGTGCGAGCCCGGAGCTAAGGTGGGATCAGTCAAAGCTTTTGTCAAAGTTATCAGGTCTGCCAGCTGAGGTTTTATCATTTTAGGTGCCTATGCAGTGTTCATAAAGAGAACGGGCGGGATTCTCTGTAGTGCGACAGTGAAATCGTGATCGGCGATCGGGCGGAGAATCCCTTCCAATGCCCAAATCGGGGGTGGCACTGGTTTGACGCTGGTCAGCCATGGCCCCCTCCCCTTGGAAATGGCGTAATCGCATCGTGTGCCACGTGCTATTGCAACGGCGTTGCCGTGTCACCGGCCTGCTCTCCCGCGATGCTCTGCCCCCGATGAGCCGAGTTCCCGACGGCGCAGGACACGTGTGGTCTCAGCGGTCGGGACCCGGCACGGTGGCTGTGGACTATGTGAACCGCCGCCACACTTGGCCCGGAAACGTGCCGCTGGCCGGGGTTGGGGGGGGGGGGATTCCGCGAGGGCTGGGGGGACTGGTGGGAGGTGGCTGCGCCGTGTTGTACGGCGCGACCGCTGCAGGTTGTCAGCCATGCGCATGCGCAGCCAGGGACCCGGCCATTCTCCAGCCGGTTTCAGCATGGGAACCGGGAGTTTCACCCGGCGCCGCTGCTAGCCCCTCACCGGTCCCGGGGTCGGTGCCGATTATTTTTGTCGTGAACATCCCGCAAATTCTCCGTTCGAGCCTGCACTTAGCCGCTGAAACGAAGAATCCAGCCAATAATGGTCACCACTCCATGGTCGACTGCATGGTCTGGATGCTTTGCATGAAGACCCTGCACAAGTTAAATCTGGTGTTTTCCATGATCCCTGGCATTGTGCAGATGGTTTCTGCCAAGTAGGCCGGTGCACCTGGAGGGTTGTGCTATATAGCCAACCTCTTCTCTTATGCAGTGGTCTTAATGACTGCCCGCTACAGTAGCTCCGGGGCACATCTTATCCACCTGTCCTTCCTCCCATGCACATGCACTTAGTAAATGTTTCAGTGCAGATATCACTACTTGACCTCTAGGTGAACCAGGAAGTCTGATTACGAGCTTGTACTTGCTTTGCTAATTGTTGTGCGGCACTAGGGATGGAATTCACCGTCTGTCCGAATCCGGTGGGATTCTCTGTTCCTGCCGACCGGCAGGGCATCCCCCGCCCACGGATTTTCCAGTGGCGCGGGGTGGCTTCAATGCAAATTGTCATTTACAGCGGCAGGAGCAGAGCCCCGCCACTCGTGAATGGCGCGCCGCCTCCCGCTGTGAAGAAACACGTAGCTGGGAAGCCGGAGAAACCTGCCCTAGATTTTCTGGAGCAGTTGCCTTCTCTTCCTTTGACCCCCTGTGGACCCTCTCAGGATCTGAAAGGGAAGAGAGAGTCAGCAGGCGGCACTGAAAGTGGACAGAGACAGGTGAGTGACTGCTGAAAGAAGGAGCCCTTCGTCATTCTCCATGTGTGAGGGTGAGGATCTAGTGAGAATGGATCGAGGGTGAGATCGCTGAAGGACAAGGTGATGCAAAGCTGTATGCAACAGGACCTAACCAGAGGGAACAGCAAATCCTGCGTGTTCTAACCTCCATTGAGGGGACGGTGCTGGGAATTATTGGGCCACCCATTAGTGAGGCCTGGACTAGCCACGAGGCTGAAGCCATCGAAGGTGATGGTAGCCTCATAACTAATCCCCCTTCTCACTTTCTGCTTCCCCCTCATCCCACACTCTCTTCCAATTTACAAGCTACAGACGGAGTGAGCAGGCAGGTCATTTTTCCTCCCTCCCTACACCACAACTCGATCCTTGGACCTTTTTCTTTTCTGATCCTCAAGAGGTACAAGCTAGGCAGGCAGTGGAAGAACACTAAGAAGAGAATAATGATGAAGATACAGCACCATGACCTTGATCTTACAGTATCAGCTGCTTGCTCCTATGTACTCCATGCATCCTGCTCCTCAGTTGTTTGCCATTTAACTGGTAATAATTGTAATGATATGTATAATCTAAGGAGAGTAAAGGGTCAACAAGGTGATGTTCATGTATATCAACACTAGATGGCATCACTGCGTAGTCTTATAAAAGGCTGCATCTGTAAGCATTCTGGGAGAAGCTGGTGGAGAAGGATAGTGTGAGGTTGAGTTAGAGTGTAGGTTGTATTAGAGAGAGAAAAGTAATTACCGTAACATAGATTCAATACTATTATTGTGTTAGCTGTTACTCAGTAGAGTGTTTTACTCAAGTAGAGTAAAATAAATTAGCTATGGTTTAAATATATAGCTCTATGTTCTTTGTAAACACTACGACTTTGGCTACCTTGGAGTACAATACAAGGAACATAACATGGTACCAGGAAATTACTGAAGTAATTTAGCTAAAATTAGATAGAATCTAAGACAAAAGAAAATTGTCCTCGTGGTGACAAGGTTGTGCATCATGTGGCTTACCACCACTAACCTTGACATCCTCCTGCTGTGTACTGCAGGACTGTCCAGACAGCAGCAATAAGACTGTAAACATGCCACGCGAGTGTGCGTGGGTTTTAAGCACCAGAATCATCAGCTATGTGGTCAGTGGATCATCCTGTCACCCAGTAGCCATCCATTGGTTTGCTCTGGTGGCCCAAATGCTACTGGCATAACAGACTGCCAGAGGTAAGGTAAAGTCGCCATGGTCCCAGGTGACATGGGCTGCTTTCCCCTTTGAGGGGAAGAGCTGACTGGCCATGGTTTAACCTCAGGATCGCCACACCTGAGGCGAGGGGTAAAATTGAGAAGGTGGGGCCTTCATGAATAACCTCAGCCGGTAAGGGAATTGAATCCACACTGCTGGCCTAGCTCTGCATCACGAACCAGCTGCCCAGCCAACTGAGCTAAACTGCCACTGAGTGAAGGCATCATGAATGCTGCCAAGATATTGGGGTTTGGCCTGGCTGATACCCTACCTCTGATCATGCTCTATTTTGACATGTTCCGTGCTGCTAGGTTGGGACAGGGTGTTGACCGGAGCGTCGAGCTCCAAAACGGCACTGTTGGCGTCAAATCATCATTGCATTTTTGAGGGCATGGGCACACTGCCCTACACGTACAAAATCTGGCTTAAACAGGACGCCACCCCGGTAGTTCACGCACCTCGCAAGGTCCCAGCACCCCTCAAGGACCGCCTCAAGCAGAAGCTGCAGGACCTTCAGGACCAAGGAGTGCTTTCCTGGGTAACGGAGCCGACTCCATGGGTCAGCTCCATGGTGTGCGTCAAGAAGCCTTCCGGCGAGATCCGGATCTGTATAGACCCGAAAGACTTAAATCGCAACATAATGAGGGAACACTACCCCATACCCAAATGTACCCGCGATTGGGAGACATCACGGCCATGCAGAAGCCCACAGGCAAGAAGGCGGTGCTACGCTTTCTCGGAATGGTCAACTTCCTGGGGAAGTTCATCCCCAACCTTGCTTCCCACACTACAGCTCTCCGGCACCTTGTCAGGAAGACAACTGAATTCCAGTGGCTTCCCACCCACCAGCGTCAATGGGAGCAGCTCACCACCGCCCCGGTACTGGCGTTTTTCGATCCTGCAAGGGAGACGAAAATCTCGACTGACGCCAGCCAGTCCGGCATTGAGGCGGTCCTCCTGCAACGGGATGACGCCTATGCGTCACGGGCCATGACCCCCACAGAGCAGCGCTATGCGCAGATTGAAAAGGAGAGCCTAGGCCTGTTGACTGGCATTGACAAGTTCCACGACTATGTGTATGGCCCTTCCCAGTTCACCGTGGAGACTAACCATCGCCCGCTGGTTGGCATCATTCAAAAGGACCTCAATGATATGACCCCTTGCCTCCAGCGCATTCCGCTCAAACTCCAGAGGTACGACTTTCAACTTGTCTACACCCCGGGTGAGGACCTCATCATAGCAGACGCTCTGTCCAGGGCAGTCAACACGCCGTCCGACCCTGAGGGGTTCGTTTGCCAAGTCGACGCACATGTAGCCTTCACTTCTGCCAATCTGCCAGCCACTGATGCACGCCTGGCCCACATTCGACATGAGACTGTGGCCGACCCCCTTCTGCAACGTGTGATGCGCCACATGACGGACAGGTGGCTCAAGGGACAATGCCCACAGTTTTACAACGTTCGGGATGACTTGGCAGTCGTTGATGGTGTCCCCCTGAAGCTGGACCGCATCGTGATCCCACACAGCATGCACCGGCTTGTCTTAGAACAGCTGCACGAAGGCCATCTCGGCGTTGAGAAGTGCCGGCGGAGGGCCCGAGAGGCTGTGTACTGACCGGGAATAAGTGAGGACATTGCTATCACTGTGCTCAATTGCCCCACCTGTCAGCGGTTTCAGCCGGCACAACCCCGTGAGACCCTTCAGCCCCATGAGTTGGTCACGTCCCCCTGGTCGAAGGCGGGCGTGGACCTGTTCCATGCGCTCGGCAGGGACTACATCATCATCGACTACTTTTCCAGCTATCCAGAGGTCATACGCCTGCACGGCACCACGTCATCGGCTGTCATCCGGGCCTGCGCAGAGACCTTTGCTCGCCACGGCATCCCGCTCACCGTGATGTCAGACAATGGCCCCTACTTTGCGAGTCAGGAATGGTCTTCCTTCGCCAGCTCATACAACTTCACACACGTGACGTCCAGTCCTCTGCATCCTCAGTCGAACGGCAAAGCAGAAAGGGGCGTCCATATCGTTAAAAGGCTCCTCTGCAAGGCTGCTGATGCAGGATCTGACTTCTGCCTCGCCTTGCTGGCCTATCGCTCGGCCCCACTGTCCACGTGCCTATCGCCGGCCCAGCTGCTTATGGGTCGCACCCTCAGGACCACTGTGCCATCCATTCACGTCCCAGACCTCGACCATGCTCCGGTACTTCGGCGGATGCAGCAACAGCGTGAGCAACAAAAGGCGACTCATGACGCTCGGGCGACTGATCTTCCTGCCATGGCGCCTGGAGATAATGTCCGCATACACCTTCCGGAGGGCGGCTGGTCGGCAACCACTGAGGTTCTCCGACAGATAGCTCCCCGCTCGTTCCTGGTTCGTCTGCCTGATGGCTCTATTCGCCGCCGCAATCGGCGTGCCCTTCGTCTGGTTCCGCGCTCGCTACGTGATCCTGCACCGGTGCCACGCCCTCCTGTTGTCCCTGCAATGGACTTTGTTGACCTTCCGGACATCCTGCATCCTCCTCACTCGACCGTGGCCGGGCCCGTTCCTCAACCGGTGGATCCTGACCCACCCTTGAGGCGGTCAACCCGAATTCGTCGCCCACTGAGAGACTTAATTTATGAACCTTTTCATATTGGACTCATTGACTTGTTCTGACATTCTGTTTCAGACTTTTTGCCATACTGTTTAAGATTTTGACTTTTTGCCATACTGTTTAAGATTTTGTTATTGTTTGTTAATGACATTGGTTTCGTTCTTGGTGTAACATAGTTAGTTTCTGCACCTGGCACCTTCCTGTGTATATAGTATAGCCACATGTACATATTGTTGTAAATATTGCACACACATGATTAGATGCACTCACCACACTTCTTTATTTATTATCATGTAGGCACATATTCTTTGCGAAAAGGAGGGATGTCATGATATTTAGATCAGCATATCATGGTGCAATCACACACACACTGATGGACATGCAGTAGTACCAACCAACACACACATAACATCGCAGCCAATCACCAGTGAGAGCACACACACTATAAAAACAGGGGACACTACAGTTCCTGCTCATTCTAGCTGCAGCCAGCTCAGAGCACCGAGCTCAGAGCCTGCCACTCAGACATTCACCATGTGCTGAGTGCCTCACCCAGATAGTGATAGGACAGGGTCCGCAGATTAGCTGGTAATGCACGTACCCAAGTTAGCAGTGTGCTGTTACAGTTAAGTAGTTAATAAAATTGAGTTACACCATCTCCAGCCGTGTTGGATCGTTTGTACATCAGGACACCCAACACGACAGAAGTGAGGGCTTAAGTGGGTCGGTGCAGACTCGATGGGCCGAATGGCCTCCTTCTGCACTGTACGTTCTATGTTCTGTGTTCTGATGTTTCAGTTCGATGATTTCTCCTCAAATCTCCTGCTGAGTGCTTCCAACATCTTTCGATTTTTACACTGAGATTGGTGAAGTGTAGAATAGCTTGAAAGACAAGTCGGTACTTTGAAACTAGAAGGATGTGCAGCTGTTGAATGAGTTACCACTTTGGTGTAAATGGGTTCTGGAAACAATTAGAAGTGTTCCCTGGAGGTGAAAAGGATACGGCATGTTGAAAAGACACATTGGTCCTTGATAAATGATAAGGTTGTCGGTGATTTCTGATCCTAAAATTTCCTGTATAAACCAGAAATGTCACCCAATATGTTTGTATGTTTCTACAACACCCCTCCCATTTTTGCCTGCGATTCACAGATGATATACTGGCTATGCCCCTCTTAGTACCTGGAAGCATGCTGAGAATGTCCTGTTATGTTTTATTCTGATCTTCAAGGGGAAATATTTCATAATTGCATGTTTAAATTTAGGGTGGAAATATTACAGATGAAGAGCCCTCTCATTTATAATGAGAACAAAGAATTATAGCAAATCTCAAGTGTAATTTTCAAGAACATATTTTAATGAAAGGTGAATAAATGAAAGGTGAATAAGGTGATACTTCCAGTATCATTAAAGGCAAATTGTTGCTTGTTTTGATCTTTCAATGGACATGCATTCATTGTGGGACTGAATGTTTCTGTACAACCATCTGACTGAGGAAGATGAGAGGCCGATGCTTTGTCTTTTATCTCTGCAGTTTGGGTTTACAGAACCAAAATCAGTAATACCGTACCTGAAATTTAACCAATGCAAAACATGAACTGAAGCTGATTCCTGAAAACAGAGTAAACGTCGGGCCATCTGAAAAATGAAATGAAAATGAAAATCGCTTATTGTCACAAGTAGGCTTCAAATGAAGTTACTGTGAAAAGCCCCTAGTCGCCACATTCCGGCGCCTGTTCGGGGAGGCTGGTACGGGAATTGAACCGTGCTGCTGGCCTGCCTTGGTCTGCTTTAAAAGCCAGCGATTTAGCCCTGTGCTGATTCAGCGATAGGGCTCTAAAGGTTCTCAAAGAACCTTCGACCCATGATCTCAACCCAGTCGACATTCTCATAAATGTACTGATCTTACATTAAAAGGGAACTTTGGTCACAGTCTAATCACCAATCAATAATCCCTGTCAATGTGCATTCCCACTTGGAGCACAGGATTGGTGAATTTATTTGGACATTTTTGTAGAACTGATCAGCCCTCTTGTACTGTTTCCCATAAGTATACATATTATCTGGAGTCTGGTATGGTGTTACATACTTTAACTCTCTCCAATGATGGAACTCACTGTTGTATGTACAATTAGATTGTCTTTCCAATTTTCTTCCAAACCAATCACTTGAAGCAATCACCCTCATACTTAAGGGGAGTAAGGGAGGGAATGGTGATGCGTGTCAGCAGCCGGTAACCCTGGAAACGCTGGGAATGTACAAGTCCTGCTGATTTTGCGGAAGTATTTCAATAGAATTCTTATGTTCCATTTCCTGGGCCGAGACAAGCCAGTGCGGTCAGGTGGGAGAGCCGAGACAAGAAGGCACACCCAGTCAGTCAATGCAGAATGTAGGTCTCAGGCCACGGGAAATGGGCCTGGATCCCGGGGGAAGAGCTCAGGTGGCAGGGAATATAAGTCATGGGGTAATAGAGTTTTCAGCAAAGGCATGGCAGGGAATCGAAGAGATCACAGAGCAGGTGTGGGAAAGAGAAATCATGGAGAAGGCAGGTCCTAGGGAAAGTGGAGAAGATAAAACCCAGCGAAGAGAAATCATGGAGGTAATGTGGGAACAATGAACATGGGAGCAGAGGGTTTGCAGGAGGAATGAAAGCATGGTGTAAAGCGAGCTCGGCAGATCTCGGAGGGGTGACTGGAGATTGTGGAGAGGGAAACAGATCTTAGTTATTTTGCTTGAGGGGCTGGGGTGAGGAGGTGGAGTGGACCGTGCTCCTACACAGAGCTGAGAAAGCCCTTATCTGCCTCAGCTGACTGCTCCTGCCTTTCTACAGCTGCTGTGTTTCCTGAGCCCTGAAAACCTGGGACTAGAGCCATTAAATCCATACTGATTATATCTAAGAAACTTATTTAACCAAATATTGCGGAGCACGTTGCAATGGTTTGGGGTTCAGTTTACTCATTTCTTCAAATTCCCTTCCAGTTGTGAGAGCATTAAAATGACCCTCTGGCCCAAACTCTTGCAGTGCCAACCTGGCACCCTGGCAGTGCCAGGCACCCTGGCGGTGTCAAGGTGCCTGGGTGCCAGGGTGAGTACCAGGGTACTAGCCCTCCCTGTCCCTGGCCAGCCTGGAGTCTCTAATAGCCTGCGAGAACCCCCAAGGTGCCGTTATGCCTGGTGCACGTTTGTGTAAGCCAGTACTAAAAGGCGCCCTGTCGAGGTCTCGCAGGTGTGGCTGCTGACTTCCGGGCGCCGGGTGGATCCAGCGGCTGGGTATTTAAATTAGCCCAATGGCTCATACCTTGATCTGGATCTCACCCAGCAAGGGCATGATCCAAATTAGGTCAGAGAAGCGAGTCAGGTGACTCGCGATCGGCTCTGTGCCCAGCACAGAGCCCGATTTGGGGCTCTCACGCAATCCACCCATTATGCACGGATTTGCGTCTGGCGCAACGCAGTTGCTGAATTGTGCCCATTGATTTTTAACCTCAAACAAAGTTGCTGAAGGCGATTGATATTGTTCCTTACAAAATAGACCATGAATGAAGATGTAACAGGAAATTCTCAGGATGCTGCATCCTGCTAGTCTCATGAATAGGTCAAAGGTTGTCATTGAAACAGTTCTTTTCTCTTTTCCTCAAGTTGTATTAATTAAAATAGTTTCACTCCATAAAGACACTGACTGAGCTGTCTACAATGGCTACCTCTGGGCCTGAATTGCTGTGGTTTACTTGTGTCCCTGTGGTAAATGTTCAGATCTGACTTTGTGGTAATGGGCTAGCCATTTGATCATCATGATGAGTGCATTTTCTTCGAAGTAAACAAAGTAACATCTTTGTTTAAAATCTTGAATGTTAAATAATTTGGCATAAATATTTAACGTGGCAAATCATTCCTGCTGCAGGAGATCCTGTGGGAAGTTGTAGCGCCGGTGCCGCCAGGTTCACGTCCAAAGCCAGGAATTGTTGTCCATGGAGTGAGCGTCCATAATGAGGCTCATAATCAGCTCGGGAATCATTCCCCCACTATTCCCTAAAAAGGGAAAAGCAGCGTGGGTGTGAAGATACGCTTAAAAAAAATATATTGCTGTAATGGGATGCCTTGTATCAACATTGCTTCATCGCTCTACCACAAAATAGTGCGACTCATTCGATATCGTGTAAATTACCTTGGTCCTATTTCATATAATCAGAACTGTCAGTATGAATGGCAGTTGATCTTAGCAGTGCAACTGTTGCTAAAGGATCACGGTGAAGATATATCACCTGCATAGACGTGCAAAAGGCAGACACTTAGGAGAACATAGTACCTATTCCCTTTTATCCTCCCACTCCGGCACTCCCTTGTCTAATGTTTGCAGACATGCCAGGTAAGTATGCATGCAAAATGGTAACCAGAATGGTACAGGACAAATAGCAGTTAACATTAATTGGTACATCTTCCTTACACAAGTAATAAACTCTTGATCCAAGTAAAAGGCACAGGTATTCTTTGTGGGCAGATTATATAATGTACAGTAATTTGATTTATGCAGAATATTAAAGCACAGTTATAGATGGATCACTACTAATTATATATCCTCTGGTGCATTATGACATTGGCCCATATTTTCATCATGATGTAAACTCGCAGAAAAGCCTGTAGGCTGATTTCCGTCTTACTGTCACTCATTAAAGAGTACAGTAGCGAGACACTGAATCGGGTTGCTGAAACAACTCCATGCTGGATCTCCCACTCTTCCAGTTTGTGGGCAGAATTGGATTTAGGTGGCCACACTCTTACCATCAACGGGCTGAGGCCTAGTTAGAAATTCTCGAGCAGCAGGTTGTAGCTGAGTTCGCATCAAGCTCTTTTGGCTTAAAGGTCATAAACCTGGGGGGGGGGGGGGGGGGGGGGGGCGGAAGAATAAGATTTGATGAGTAATCTCCTGTTGCACTGCTTACACACAAGTGTCCACCCAAGGGGCCATTATTCTTTTGTTTATTGGATTATTTATTGGATTTGTTTATTGTCACGTGAACTAAGGTGCAGTGAAAAGCAATGTTCTACATACAGTTCAGACAGATCATTCCATACATGAAAAGAAAATACATAGGGCAAACATAAAATACACAGTGTAAATACAGAGACACAGGCATCGGGTGAAGCATACAGGAGTGTAGCACTATTCAACAGAGAAGATGTGTGAAGAGATCAGATCAGTCCATAAGAGGGTCCTTTAGGAGTCTGGTAACAACGGGGAAGAATCTGTTTTGGAATCTGTTAGTGCGTGTTTTCAGAATTTTGTATCTCCTACTCGATGGAAGAAGTTGGAAGAGTGAATAAGCCGGGTGGAAGGGGTCTTTGATTATGCTGCCCGCTTTCCCCAGGCAGCGGGAGGTGTAGATGGAGTCAATGGATGGGAGGCTGGTTCGTGCGATGGACTGGGCGGCGTTCACGATTTTCTGTAGTTTCTTCCAATCTTGGGCTGAGCAGTTGCCATACCAGGCTGTGATGCAACCAGATAGGATGCTTTCTATGATGCATCTGTAAAAATTGGTAACAGTTAATGTGGGCATGCCGAATTTCCTTAGTTTCTTGAGAAAGTATAGGCGCTGTTGTGCTTTCTTGGTTGTAGCATTGACATGGGTGGACCAAGACCTCGGAATTTGAAGCTGTCAACCATCTCCACCTCGGCCCCTTTGATGCTGACAGGGGTGTGTACAATACTTTGCGTCCTGAAATCAATGACCAGCTCTTTAGTTCTGCTGACATTGAGGGAGAGATTGTTGTCATTACTCCACTCTACGAGGTTCTCTATCTCCCTACTGTATTCTGTCTTATGGTTGTTCAAGATCCGACCCACCAAGGTTGTGTCGTCAGCAAGCTTGTTGATGGAGTTGGAGCCAAATTTTGCCATTAAGTAGGGTGTGGATAGGGAGTATAGTAGGGGGCTAAGTACGCAGCCTTGCGGGGCCCGAGTATTGAGGACTATTGTGGAGGAGCTGGGCAATGAGTGTTGGCTCTTTTATATCACCGGTATCATAGCTGAGTGTGATTCAATCCTCACAGCCCACCAATGGAAGTTCCTGGATCAGAAATACCTGCCAGAAATTTTGTAAGACTATGGACTGGACTCATTGTTCAGGATTGTAAATGGGGAAAAGCACCATGTCTGGGTAGCTACAGGAGGGGAAGCTAAATCCAGCTAAGAGTAACAGAATAGATCAGATGGATGTGTCAAATGTGAGTATGGAGTGTGAGAATATTGACCACAATGTGACAAGGTCTTAGGTCCAAGAAAAAGGGAGGAAAGTTAGTATAAAAATAAGAACACCAGATTGAAATAGGGCATCTTTTAGAAAGCTGACAGGTCAGCAAGATGAGGTGAAGAGGAAAAGAAATGCTAGCACGCAAAATTGTAACAGAGCAGCAGGACTTTTTTTAATGAGCTTACAAAGTTTCAAAATAGTGCCATTGAAACCACTTCAAGCTTTGGGAAACAGTGGATTCGGTACCTGGACACAGTGGGTGGAATTCTCTGTCCTTCCAGCTGCATGTTTCTCGGCATCTGGAGGCAGCGCGGTGTTCGCATACGGTGGGATTCTGTATTCCCACCGATGTCAATGGGAATCCCCATTGAAGCCACCCCATGCCACCGGGAAACTCACAGGCGGGACTGTACTGTCAGCGAGACCAGGGAATCCTGTTACCAGTGAATGGCCAGAGAATTTCAGCCAGTAAGTCAACATGAAGGTACAACAAGCAATTACGATACCAAACGGTCTGTTGGCCTTTATTGTAAGGATGTGGTGTTTGGAGTACAAGTATAAAGAAGTCTTAATTGTGACATCACACCTGGGGCTGAATTTTTAGGAAGACAGGGGTTCGGCCACATCATCTGGAGAGTCGACGGGAAACACAATCCCGCTGACTCCTACAGGCTCGCGGCCTGTTGTACTCATTTGGATGGAAGCCCCGCCTTGTAGAGCTGCTGGCCCATCAGATTGGCCGACAGCTCTCCTGGTCATCTAGGCACAGTACCTCAGTGGCCAGAAGCGGTACTGCAACGACGTGCCTGGGATTAAGTGTCGGGACCTGGAGGCCAGGTAAGTGACAGAGGTCCCGGGGAGTGGAGGGGAGGGCACAAGACTCCTGTGGCGGTGGGAGGGAGGTCTGGAGGTGTCCATTCCATGAGCGGAAGGAGCCCCCAGTCAAAAGGAAACATCTGATCGAGGCGCCCATTCCCCTCCCCACCTTCCTGCCTGAGATTTAGGATTTAAAATATTTATATTCCCCCCCCCTGCCCTGCCCCCAGCATCCGCCAACCTAAAAATTGAGGCTGGGCGGGAAAACCTCCTTAAGTGGACCATTACGGACCTTAATTGGCGATAGGGTGGGCTTCCCAACTTCCCATCTGAGGCTCTGCCTGTCCCACTGTAAAATCACAACCAGGTCAGGTGGGCGGGATCCCAGACGGAATCCCATCCATGCAATTTCACGCTCCCCCCGACCCTCAGCCTCAAAGCCTCCAGCAGTGGGGAGCATAAAATTCAGGCCCTGGACAGGGCTTAATCTCTGAATCTATGGAAGGGTATACTTGTCTCAAACAAGGTGCCATGAATGTTCATGAGCTTGATTCCAGGACGAAAGGACCATTGTCTGCTGGGGGCCCAGCAAACTGGCCTACACTCTGTGAAATCGAGAAGAATGAGAGGCGATCTGATTGAAACATGTGAGAGTCTGAGGGGGCTCAACTGGGTAAATGTTATGAGGCTTTTTCCCTGGCTGCAAGGGTCCGGAACTAAGATGAGTAGTCTTAGGATAAGCGGACCATTAAGGGGACTGATTGTAGGATGGAAAACTCAGCCCAGAGCTCATATGCTCTGAGGCAGCTGAGATGAGGAGAAATGTTCACTCAGAGGGTGCCAATTCTGGACTGATTTTTCCATCCTGCAATCAGTCAACTGAAGACAGACAACAACAAAGACTTGCATTTACGTAGAGCCTTTAATGCAGTGAAACATCCCGTGGGTTGTGCTTGGCTTCACCTTGCTCTGTATGTTCGCTCACCTACTGCATGGTGCATCGCCCGATTGAGTTATATAGAACATAGAACATAGAACAATACAGCGCAGTACAGGCCCTTCGGCCCACGATGTTGCACCGAAACAAAAGCCATCTAACCTACACTATGCCATTATCATCCATATGTTTATCCAATAAACTTTTAAATGCCCTCAATGTTGGCGAGTTCACTACTGTAGCAGGTAGGGCATTCCACGGCCTCACTACTCTTTGCGTAAAGAACCTACCTCTGACCTCTGTCCTATATCTATTACCCCTCAGTTTAAAGTTATGTCCCCTCGTGCCAGCCATACCCATCCGCGGGAGAAGGCTCTCACTGTCCACCCTATCCAACCCCCTGATCATTTTGTATGCCTCTATTAAGTCTCCTCTTAACCTTCTTCTCTCCAACGAAAACAACCTCAAGTCCGTCAGCCTTTCCTCATAAGATTTTCCCTCCATACCAGGCAACATCCTGGTAAATCTCCTCTGCACCCGCTCCAAAGCCTCCACGTCCTTCCTATAATGCGGTGACCAGAACTGTACGCAATACTCCAAATGCGGCCAGACCAGAGTTCTGTACAGCTGCAACATGACCTCCCGACTCCGGAACTCAATCCCTCTACCAATAAAGGCCAACACTCCATAGGCCTTCTTCACAACCCTATCAACCTGGGTGGCAACTTTCAGGGATCTATGTACATGGACACCTAGATCCCTCTGCTCAGCCACACTTTCAAGAACTTTACCATTAGCCAAATATTCCGCATTCCTGTTATTCCTTCCAAAGTGAATCACCTCACACTTCTCTACATTAAACTCCATTTGCCACCTCTCAGCCCAGCTCTGCAGCTTATCTATATCCCTCTGTAACCTGCTACATCCTTCCACACTATCGACAACACCACCGACTTTAGTATCGTCTGCAAATTTACTCACCCACCCTTCTGCGCCTTCCTCTAGGTCATTGATAAAAATGACAAACAGCAACGGCCCCAGAACAGATCCTTGTGGTACTCCACTTGTGACTGCACTCCATTCTGAACATTTCCCATCAACCACCACCCTCTGTCTTCTTTCAGCTAGCCAATTTCTGATCCACATCTCTAAATCACCCTCAATCCCCAGCCTCCGTATTTTTTGGAATAGCCTACCGTGGGGAACCTTATCAAACGCTTTGCTGAAATCCATATACACCACATCAACGGCTCTACCCTCGTCTACCTGTTCAGTCACCTTCTCAAAGAACTCAATAAGGTTTGTGAGGCATGACCTACCCTTCACAAAGCCATGCTGACTATCCCTGATCATATTATTCCTATCTAGATGATTATAAATCTTGTCCCTTATAATCCCCTCCAAGACTTTACCCACTACAGACGTGAGGCTCACCGGTCTATAGTTGCCGGGGTTGTCTCTGCTCCCCTTTTTGAACAAAGGGACCACATTTGCTGTCCTCCAGTCCTCTGGCACTATTCCTGTAGCCAATGATGACATAAAAATCAAAGCCAAAGGTCCAGCAATCTCTTCCCTGGCCTCCCATAGAATCCTAGGATAAATCCCATCAGGTCCCGGGGACTTATCTATTTTCAGCCTGTCCAGAATTGCCAACACCTCTTCCCTACGTACCTCAATGCCATCTATTCTATTAGCCTGGGGCTCAGCATTCTCCTCCACAACATTATCTTTTTCCTGAGTGAATACTGACGAAAAATATTCATTTAGTATCTCGCCTATCTCTTCAGACTCCACACACAATTTCCCATCCCTGTCCTTGACTGGTCCTACTCTTTCCCTAGTCATTCGCTTATTCCTGACATACCTATAGAAAGCTTTTGGGTTTTCCTTGATCCTTCCTGCCAAATACTTCTCATGTCCCCTCCTTGCTCGTCTTAGCTCTCTCTTTAGATCCTTCCTCGCTACCTTGTAACTATCCATCGCCCCAACCGAAACTTCACACTTCATCTTCACATAGGCCTCCTTCTTCCTCTTAACAAGAGATTCCACTTCCTTGGTAAACCACGGTTCCCTCGCTCGACGCCTTCCTCCCTGTCTGACCGGTACATACTTATCAAGAACACGCAGTAGCTGATCCTTGAACAAGCCCCACTTATCCAGTGTGCCCAACACTTGCAGCCTACTTCTCCACCTTATCCCCCCCAAGTCACGTCTAATGGCATCATAATTGCCCTTCCCCCAGCTATAACTCTTGCCCTGCGGTGTATACTTATCCCTTTCCATCATTAACGTAAACGTCACCGAATTGTGGTCACTGTCCCCAAAGTGCTCTCCTACCTCCAAATCCAACACCTGGCCTGGTTCATTACCCAAAACCAAATCCAACGTGGCCTCGCCTCTTGTTGGCCTGTCAACATATTGTTTCAGGAAACCCTCCTGCACACACTGTACAAAAAAACGACCCATCTATTGTACTCGAACTATATATTTTCCAGTCAATATTTGGAAAGTTAAAGTCTCCCATAATAACTACCCTGTTACTTTCGCTCACATCCAGAATCATCTTCGCCATCCTTTCCTCTACATCCCTAGAACTATTAGGAGGCCTATAAAAAACTCCCAACAGGGTGACCTCTCCTTTCCTGTGTCTAACTTCAGCCAATACTACCTCGGAAGAAGAGTCCCCATCTAGCATCCTCTCCGCCACCGTAATACTGCTCTTGACTAGCAGCGCCACACCTCCCCCTCTTTTGCCTCCTTCTCTGAGCTTACTAAAACACCTAAACCCCGGAACCTGCAACATCCATTCCTGTCCCTGCTCTATCCATGTCTCCGAAATGGCCACAACATCGAAGTCCCAGGTACCAACCCACGCTGCCAGTTCCCCTACCTTGTTTCGTATACTCCTGGCATTGAAGTAGACACACTTCAAACCACCTACCTGAACACTGGCCCCCTCCTGCGACATCAAATCTGTGCTCCTGACCTCTATACTCTCATTCTCCCTTACCCTAAAACTACAATCCAGGTTCCCATGCCCCTGCTGCATTAGTTTAAACCCCCCCAAAGAGCACTAACAAATCTCCCCCCCAGGATATTTGTGCCCCTCAGGTTCAGATGTAGACCATCCTGTCTGTAGAGGTCCCACCTTCCCCAGAAAGAGCCCCAGTTATCCAAAAATCTGAAACCCTCCCGCCTGCACCATCCCTGTAGCCACGTGTTTAAATGCTCTCTCTCCCTATTCCTCATCTCACTATCACGTGGCACGGGCAACAACCCAGAGATAACAACTCTGTTTGTTCTAGTTCTGAGCTTCCATCCTAGCTCCCTGAAAGCCTGCCTGACATCCTTGTCCCCTTTCCTACCTATGTCGTTGGTGCCAATGTGGACCACGACTTGGGGCTGCTCCCCCTCCCCCCTAAGGACCCGGAAAACACGATCCGAGACATCACGTACCCTTGCACCTGGGAGGCAACATACCAAACGTGAGTCTCTCACGCTCCCACAAAATCTCCTATCTGCGCCCCTGACTATAGAGTCCCCAATTACTAATGCTCTGCTCCTCTCCCCCCTTCCCTTCTGAGCAACAGGGACAGACTCCGTGCCAGAGGCCCGTACCCCATGGCTTACCCCTGGTAAGTCGTCCCCCCCACAAGTATCCAAAGCGGTATACTTGTTTCTCAGGGGAACGACCGCAGGGGATCCCTGCACTGACTGTTTTTTCCCAGTCCCTCTTACAGTTACCCACCTATCTCCAATCTTTGGTGTAACTAATTCCCTGAAGCTGCTATCTATGACCCCTTCTGCCTCCCGAATGATCCAAAGTTCTTCCAACTCCAGCTCCAGTTCCCTAACTCGGTCTTGGAGGAGCTGGAGATGGCAGCACTTCCTGCAGGTAAAATCAGCAGGGACACTAACGGCATCCCTCACCTCAAACATCCTGCAGGAGGAACATTGCACTCCCTTCCCTGCCATTCCTCTAACTTTCTACCAAGATCTGGCTAACAACTAAATTAAATTTTTATAAAAAATAATAATAATATAATAAAAATATGGTACTTACCTCAGACCAATGGGTTTTATTATTAGGTTAGAGGAGGAGGGCGGGTGGGAGACACTACATGTGTAGTGTCTCTGGTTTCCTCTCCACCAGAATTTATTGGTGAGGGTCTTCCCAGACGTCCGCGGGTCGACTTCCTGATCCCGCCTAAAAAACTAATTTAAAAAAAAAAGAAAAATTCTCAGCTCCTGCTGAAATTGACTAACCAGCCAGCTCCACTCCCGCCGAAATCGACTGGCCTGCCCCTGCAAAGAGAAGTGCTTTTAAAGGTTGACTTACCTCCCAGCAACCTCCTTCCGCAATGCTCCCGCTGAAATTGACTAACCAGCTGCTCTCACGCCGCCGAAATCGACTGGCCTGCCCCTGCAAAGAGAAGTGCTTTTAAAGGTTGACTTACCTCCCAGCAACCTCCTTCCGCAATGCTCCCGCTGAAACTGACTCACCACTCACCAGCTGTTCTCCCGCCGAAATCGACTGGCCTGCCCCTGCAAAGAGAAGTGCTTTTAAAGGTTGACTTACCTCCCAGCAACCTCCTTCCGCAATGCTCCCGCTGAAATTGACTAACCAGCTGCTCTCACGCCGCCGAAATCGACTGGCCTGCCCCTGCAAAGAGAAGTGCTTTTAAAGGTTGACTTACCTCCCAGCAACCTCCTTCCGCAATGCTCCCGCTGAAACTGACTCACCACTCACCAGCTGTTCTCCCGCCGAAATCGACTGGCCTGCCCCTGCAAAGAGAAGTGCTTTTAAAGGTTGACTTACCTCCCAGCAACCTCCTTCCGCAATGCTCCCGCTGAAATTGACTAACCAGCTGCTCTCACGCCGCCGAAATCGACTGGCCTGCCCCTGCAAAGAGAAGTGCTTTTAAAGGTTGACTTACCTCCCAGCAACCTCCTTCCGCAATGCTCCCGCTGAAACTGACTCACCACTCACCAGCTGTTCTCCCGCCGAAATCGACTGGCCTGCCCCTGCAAAGAGAAGTGCTTTTAAAGGTTGACTTACCTCCCAGCAACCTCCTTCCGCAATGCTCCCGCTGAAATTGACTAACCAGCTGCTCTCACGCCGCCGAAATCGACTGGCCTGCCCCTGCAAAGAGAAGTGCTTTTAAAGGTTGACTTACCTCCCAGCAACCTCCTTCCGCAATGCTCCCGCTGAAATTGACTAACCAGCTGCTCTCACGCCGCCGAAATCGACTGGCCTGCCCCTGCAAAGAGAAGTGCTTTTAAAGGTTGACTTACCTCCCAGCAACCTCCTTCCGCAATGCTCCCGCTGAAACTGACTCACCACTCACCAGCTGTTCTCCCGCCGAAATCGAGTTGCTCGGTGGGTCCTGACAAAGAGGGGGCTTTTGCGACTTTAGCCACGTAGGGTGGAAACCACAATCTGACCAAATTCCAAACCCCTCTCCCCACCCCAGCTCCAGCTGAATTTTCTGAATGCAATAAATGGAAAGAATTATGCATCGCACAGCATGGTGGTTACATTTCACTGCGTAATTCTATTTTATGGTCTTTGATCCTGTTAGTGAATGTCTTTATCACAGAGATGCCTCAGCTTGGGACTCGGTCTTCAACAAAGCTAGCTTTCGTATGATTTTAGCCCATTTAATCTTATGACTTCCTACCCATTGTGCATGTACAGACAGCAAAATTGCAGGATGCACAAGCACTGTATGTGGTTTTTATTTTCTTCTTCTGTCAATTTTCTTTTCTCCTTCAACTGTTCTCTGAAATTTGCACATGCAAAATCCAGCCCTATTCAAAAGGTCTATCCCGGGAGTGAAAATTCCCCCTTTTTGACCCCTAGAGTTCACTTAATTACAATTCTTGTCGAAGCTTGTGCCTCACTGGAGCATTCCTCAGCTGCTGTCCTTGCAGCTCAGTGAGGGGGTCATGATCCACGGCAACAGGGGGTATGCTTTGTCATCCACAGGCAATCTGGTTACTTCAGATTTTTCCCTTGAAGAGCCCAGGGAGGGCAAACTTCCTCAGGACAAAAGCGTCACAACAACTTCCTGCAAATCTGGCACTGGCATGCAGAATTCTTTACATCTGGTCACACAAGATGTGTGCGTTCAGCCAGTGGAAACTCTTCCTATTCTTTACTGCGGGGGATTTCAATGTTGCTTGAGTGCCATCTCTTGCACCCTGCAATTTGGGAAGCTGCACAATCCCAATAAACTGCACAGCAACTCCTGCTGGAGGAGCATGTTTTCAAATGCCGGCAAGAACATAGTCATAACCCAAACCAGAATCTTTATCATAACCGTAATCAAACTAATAACACATTCTACTATCTTTATGTGCCACTTTCAGCGCTCTTCTTAGCCTGAATCACCCCCATTTACATTCCCTTTGTCTTTCTGTCCTCCACTTTGGGTCCTGGCAGGGCCTTCCTGGGTCAGGTTAGGCCGGATCACGTGTTCGGTTCCAGCATTGGTGGTCTGGTCGGGCGGCCCTGGAATCGGGCCTTGGTGTAGGCCTGGTCGGGCCTCCACGTGGATTCTCTTTTCCTCCATCTGCTGGTAAGTCAGGGCGCTGGGTGGGCCTCCCCGGGCCGGGTCGGGCCGGGTCTTGTGGTCGGGGGCCGGGTTGGGCGTTCCGGAAGCCAGGGCCACTTCCCAAGCCGGGTCAGGCGGTCCGGGTGCGGGGTCAGGCGCTCCGGGGTCCTGGGTCGCTTCCCACGCCGGGTCGGCACTCCGGGAGCCGGGGAGATTCTTATGCGAGGTCAGTGTCGGACCTCATTCACTTCCAGGTCGAGGCCAGGGTCGTTGGAGGAGTCCTGCTGGGTCGGGTCATGTCCGCCTACGGATGTCGGAGGATCTTCAGACCTGTAAGTAACCATATAAGAGAAAGGTTGGAGATAGTGTTAGTTTTAGAATTAAGTTTTAAAAGGTTAATAGGGTTATTTGAGATGTAGGAAGAGGGTCTGCGGGAGAGAGCTCGCAGACAGTCGCCGCGCTCCGGCACCATCTTGCATCTTGCAAAATAGGATGCTCTTTCAAAAGGTTCGATGGGACGAACGGCCTCCTTCTGCATCTCAAGATTCTATGAATTGTACAGGACCTTGGGATGAGACCAAAGCTTTGTTAATCTCCACCTGTCATTGGCCCCCGATTTAGCCCCACCGCTCCACGCGCCCACACAACAGTATAAATCTGACCCCATTTCCAGTTCTCTCCAAATTTGACAAAGAATCATTCAGACTCGAAACGTTAGCCCCCTTCTCTCTCCACAGAGGCTGTCAGACCCGCTGAGGTTGTCCAGCATTTTCTGTTTTTGTTTCACATCCCAGCATCCGCAGTAATTTGGTTTTAAGAACCTAATCAGCTGTGATGGTATGCGGCCTACTGTGCGGTTCCGGTATTTCCTGGTGTTAACATTGAGTTTAATTATTTCTCTCGATACAATATCCTTGGGAAATTGCAAACATAATTTGTGTAAACAGAGCTTTGGGGGTGACGTTAAAACTGGTAATCGCACGTGCAATTAAATGAACCGAAAGAAGTGCAAAATGTTAACTGATAAATATATAGCCTTGACTTGGCATTACTTTCGGTTAAATGTTACAAATTATATAGCTGTGCTAATTAGATAACGTGTGACTTCCAAGCAATTTAATCTCTTGCGTCGCTGTGTATTTAGTCCAAATTTTAAGAAATTCTTTGACATATGCCATTCTATTTCACTGGCTGAAATGGGGGGGGGGCGGTGCCCCTCAGCGACACCATAGCAGAGTGTCATCACTTTGGGGGGGGCGGGGTAATGCCCATGTGTGTGGGGGGTGACATTACCCATGGGTGGGGGCTGTAGGGAACCCATAAGCCCTCTTAGAGATCGGGGCATCCTTTCAAAATGGTGTCCGGTCCCAGTGATGAAAATAATTCTAGGTTTGGGCTTGACTAGGGAGAAACTCCCCAGGGCCCAAAAAAGTGACAAAGTGTGGTTAGATAGGGGTGAGAAATGTGCCAAAAGAGCCCGCGGGATACTCCCAGCAAAACCCGTCACAAATGACACTTAGAAACGTTTCCGTTAGATTGCGCCCAAGGTTTATACTGTTGAATGGGGAAAGGGAGGGGGGTTAGCAGTGGGACTGGATCAAGGGTCAGCGATAGGTGGAGATTGACAAAGACATCATGGACAAAAAGACAAAGGGAATGTAAATGGTGGTGATATAACTGAGAAAGGTGCAAATAGTGGCACATTAAGAGTTCTGAATGTGTTAATGGCAGAACAGGGGTAAGCTGTGTGTCAAAGGACAACTTGGAACAGGGGACAGATGGCCTTGTGGGGTGGGGGTGGGGAGAGGAGACAATGATGAGGGAAAAACAGATCGATGGAAGGATCTTTTCATTCTAATACTGTTTAGTTACTGTGTAATACATTTCACTGTTTTCTGTATATCAGTGCCAGATATTCAGGAGGTTGTCGTGACAATTTCAACATGCAACAGTCCCTCAAGCCAGCTGGGTTCAAAGCTTAGAGAGATAGATCCATCCGAAAGATTGATTATTGATCAGTGATATCCTAGGCAATTGTAGCATTAGACTCAAATAATGCTTCTGCAGAAAGAGGGGGACAACAGGTAGTACAGACCATAAGAAAAAGCATTGCGCAAAATTGAACTCTGAACTCTATTCGCAGAGGCTGTAAACTGTGTTTCCTGTTCAGGACAGCATATTCTGCAAAAAGAGCCAACAATTACGGTCTCCCTATCCAAGACTATTAGGCTCATCTGCACTTGGTGCCATCTAACTTACTTGACCTTTTAATCTGCTATTCATCTTACAACTATGAGGGTTTACCTGAGTTAGTAATCCTATAATTGCTTACCTTAAATACCTTCATGACCTGGACTCCACCAGTTCAGGAAGCAATCATCTCAAGGGCAACTAGATATGGACAATAAATGCTAGACTAGCCACTGGTACCCATATTGCAAGAATTAGTATATATATAAAACATTTAGCCTATGGGGCTGATTTAGCACACTGGGCTAAATCGCTGGCTTTTAAAGCAGACAAAGCAGGCCAGCAGCACGGTTCAATTCCCGTACCAGCCTCCCCGAACAGGCGCCGGAATGTGGTGACTAGGGGTTTTTCACAGTAACTTCATTGAAGCCTACTTGTGACAATAAGCGATTTTCATTTCATTTTCATTTTTCATTTCATGAGAGATTCCGGCATAAACTCATCATTGGCATGATTGCATCTTACACCCGACCCTCACTTGCAGTGGAATTTAGCGTGGAACTTAAATGACGCTTAAAGTCAGTGTTTCCTCGCTAAATTCTAAGTTTTCCCCTCCTGAGAGATTGGTGAGTTTAATGTACAATCAAGCCATCAGAAGTTTGGAGTCAATGATTCTTTGAACAAACCAATAACTCCGACAGTGAAACACAGGCCTCGTCACCTGAGCGATAAGAGGCTAAGTTGAAATTTGACTGATTTTTTAAAAAGAATCCTCAGGATATGAGTGTCATGGCATTTATGCCTGTGCCAAACAACAGTGTGGTTTGCTAGGACACTGCAAAATGCTGCGAAGAATCACTCACATTGGTGCAGAACCAAAGTGACATACAAGCCACACAGTATAGCTTTCATTTCCTAAAAGTATGAGTGAATCAGTTTGGCTTTTAGGGCAATTTGATGGGTTTATGGTCAGTTACTCCCATTGAAGTTCCAGATTTTTTCTTTCAGGTAAACTTACCATCACGTGAATTATTAGTTCAGGCCTCTGAAAATGAAAATGAACTGAAAATCGCTTATTGTCACAAGTAGGCTTCAATGAAGTTACTGTGAAAAGCCCCGAGTCGCCACATTCCGGCGCCTGTTCGGGGAGGCTGGATTACTAGTCCAGTAACTCTGCCCTTATTTGAATAAGGTTTGGTTGTTTAAAGGTGACACTCGACAGATCCCAAATGTGGAATGTTCTAGCAGGCAGCTCAGAAGCAGAGGGGGGTGGAGAAAAAATACCACTGATCCCACCCTATAGAGGTTCATTACTTGTCCAGTAACCATGGGAATGCAGTGGCCATCAACTGTGGAGTTTCTGCCGCCCAGAGAATTATACCTCTTCACCTTTGGTGCAGAGGGACCTGCGTATGCTCGTGCATGAATTGCAGAAAACTAGTGTACAGGTACAGCAGGTAATAAGGAAGGCAAATGGGGTTTTGTTCCTTTATAGCTAAAAGAATAGGAATAGGAATAGCTAAAGGTTTAAAAGTAGAGAAGTATTGCTGCAACTGTACAAGGCATTAGTCAGACCCCATCTGGGGTACTGTATGCAGTTTTGTTCCATTTATTTGAGGAGGGATGTCGTTGCATTTGAGTTAGTTCAGAGGAGGTACACTAGATTGATTCCAGAGATCAGGGGCGGGATTCTCCGCAATCGGCGCGATGTCCGCCGACCGGTGCCAAAAACGGCGCAAATCAATCCGGCATCACGCCGCCCCAAAGGTGCGGAATTCTCCGCATCGTGAGGGGCTGAGCCCTCACCTTGAGGGGCTAGGCCCGCGCCGGACTGATTTCCGCCCCGCCAGCTGGCGGGAAAGGCCTTTGGTGCCCCGTCAGCTGGCGCGGAAATGACTTTGCCGGGTGGCGCATGCGCGGGAGCGTCAGCGGCCGCTCACGGCATCCCCGCGCATGCGCAGTGGAGGGGGTCTCTTCTGCCTCCGCCATGGTGGAGACCATGGCGAAGGCGGAAGGAAAAGAGTGCCCCCACGGCACAGGCCCGCCCGCGGATCGGTGGGCCCCGATCGTGGGCCAGGCCACCGTGGGGGCACCCCCCGGGGCCAGATCACCCCGCGCCCCCCCCCCCCAGGACCCCGGAGCCCGCCCGCGCCGCCTTGTCCCGCCATTAAAATAGGTGGTTTGATTCTCGCTGGCGGGCCAGGCATTCCATCAGCGGGACTTCGGCTCATCGCGGGCCGGAGAATCGCCGGGAGGGGGCCCGCCAACCGCGCGGCGCGATTTCCACCCCCGCCGAATATCCGGTGCCGGAGAATTCGGCAACCGGCGGGGGCGGGATTCACATCAGCCCCCGGCGATTCTCCGACCCGGCGGGGGGTCGGAGAATCCCGCCCCAGGGGTTTGTCTAAGGAAGAGAGATTGAGCAGTTTAGACCTATATCTTTCCAGTTTAGAAAAATGAGAGATCTAATTAAGTTACATAAGATGATAAAAGGTTTTGACATAGAGTGGCTGCTTCCTCTTGTGGGGCAATCTAGTTTAGGTTAAGCGGTAGCAGATTCAAAATAGAGATGAGGCGAAATTACTTCTCTTAAAGGGTTATGAATCTGTGGAATTCACTACCCCAGAATGCGGTGGATGCCGGGACATTGAGTAAATTTCAGGAGGAGACTGACAGATTTTTAATTAGTAATGGGTTGAAGGGTTATGGAGAATGGGCAGGAAAGTGGAGTTGAGGCCAAGAGGAGATTAGCCATGATAGTATTGAATGGCTGACTGGGCTCGAGGGGCTGAATTATCTACTCCTGCTCCTAGTTCTTACCAGAGATTATAGGATATAAGGCAGAACTTGAAGCCATTTAAAGGTGGGGGGGGGGGGCGAAATTCTCCCGAAACGGCGCGATGTCCGCCGACTGGTGCCCAAAATGGCGCCAATCAGACGGGCATCGCGCCGCCCCAAAGGTGCGGAATGCTCCGCATCTTTGGGGGCCGAGCCCCAACATTGAGGGGCTAGGCCGGCGCCGGAGGAATTTCCGCCCCGCCAGCTGGCGGAAACGGCCTTTGTTGTCCCGCCAGCTGGCGCGGAAATGACATCCCCGGGCGGCGCATGCGCGGGAGCGTCAGCGGCCGCTGACAGTTTCCCACGCATGGGCAGTGGAGGGTGTCTCATGGCGGAGGCGGAAGGGAAAGAGTGCCCCCATGGCACAGGCTCGCCCGCGGATCGGTGGGCCCCGATCGCGGGCCAGGCCACCGTGGGGGCACCCCCCGGGGCCAGATTGCCCCACGCCCCCCCCCCCCCCAGGACCCCGGAGCCCGCCCACGCCGCCTTGTCCCGCCGTTCAAAGGGTGGTTTAATCCACGCCGGCGGGACAGGCAATTTATCGGCGGGACTTCGGCCCATCCGGGCCGGAGAATCGAGCGGGGGGGCCCGCCAACCGGCGCGGCGCGATTCCCGCCCCCGCCGAATATCCGGTGCCGGAGACTTCGGCAACCGGCGGGGGCGGGATTCACGCCAGCCCCCGGCGATTCTCCGACCCGGCGGGGGGTCGGAGAATGACGCCCAATATCTTTCAAGAAAAAGAATTTACTACTTTGAATCAGCTAGTCTTTCACAAAATAACATTCAGTTATTTACATAGTTTCACAATCCAACTGTGTAGTATGTCAAAGACGGTTCCTACTGAACATCAGCAAGAATGTCAACCACTGGATTCTTAGACAAGATGTCATGCTCAAAGGCAAGAAAACATAAACAAACACTCATCGGTGAGGTAACGAAAAATGCCCTAAAGGGTAAATGGCAAATCATACCTTTCATGCGTCAAGTGGCAAACTTAAGTAGTTACGGTGTACACCTGTTTTTTTTTTTTACGAAATCATTTTTTGAGGTTAGGAAAATGCAAATTCTATCTTTGTTTGATCCATTGCACTAGCAACGGAACAAAGTTATAATTTACGTTGTTTATTCTCAGAACCTCTTAATTAAAAGAATGCTTTGTGGTTTATAGATCTTCTTTAATTTTCTCCCTTTAACTCTTGTAGTTGCTGAATTTGCTTGGTTTACCGGTCACAGTTGGCTTCCTGTACCTTGCGCAAGTGGCGATTTTTCACAATAGGTGTGGTAGGTTATGTGACCATGAGGGTACCAGGGTCAAGTCTGAACATGTCCATGCCTGACATACACGTACATGTGTTGGATTGACTGAAAAATTGTCTACCTTTCCGCTCCCTAGTCCAGTGGTAAAAACAAAGTTTCGATACAACTGTCAAACTGGGAATTTCAAATCAAACCATTTCACGACCACCTTACTGAGAACGGTGATGGCGTTTGCAACACTACAGGGCCAACTCGAGGAGTGAGAGCCTACCCATTCAGGAGATAAGCGCCTTTAAGATCTTTGAGAATACAAATGGCCACAGCTGCCAGAGCCCCACCGTGGAGAGGAAAGTCCTCAGCAGGGGAGCCTGCCACCATTTGTAAGTGAGCGTTTGCCATCGGGAAGCCGTTTCCTTTCTCTGGCCATGTTTCCGATCACAGCAAGGGCCCCGTTTGCCAACTGGAAAATCTCGGTCAGCACGGGGAAGGGACTTCAATAGGTTCCTTAATGACTTTAATCGGTTCCCTGCTGATTGCGGATGGATAACCAAGTGTCCTTAAAAATGGCCACGAAGCACGACTGTGTCAAAAAACTGTCCAACCGACCAGCGGCCAATAATTCTGGGCCCAACTGCTTCCATTCCTTCCAGTGACAAGTTCCAAAGTTCTGTTCCTCATCTTCCAATTTCCCTCTCCTTAATACGTTGCCTGACCTGCTGAGCATTTCCACCATTTCCTGCTGTTATTCTGACACATGTTATGAATGTGAAACTGTTTGAGACTGTTACATTTAGAAATGTTACTGTTAATTTAAGGTAAGGCAGAGTGTCTTGAAGATGTGAGTGGGCAGCACGGTAGCATTGTGGATAGCACAATTGCTTCACAGCTCCAGGGTCCCAGGTTCGATTCCGGCTTGGGTCACTGTCTGTGCGGAGTCGGCACATCCTCCCCATGTGTGCGTGGGTTTCCTCCGGGTGCTCCAGTTTCCTCCCACAGTCCAAAGATGTGTTGGTTAGGTGGATTGGCCATGATAAATTGCCCTTAGTGTCCAAAATTGCCCTTAGTGTTGGGTGGGGTTACTGGGTTATGGGGATAGGGTGGAGGTGTGGACCTTGGATAGGGTGCTCTTTCCAAGAGCCAGTGCAGACTCGATGGGCTGAATGGCCTCCTTCTGCACTGTAAATTCTATAAAAATTCTATGAGTGGTGGTCATCTGAAACTATGCCCAGAGACAATCCCATGTGATTTGGTTGCTGTGGGGACAGAGGCCCGGGTGGAAACCCATAGAAGCTCAAGTACCAGTTTTCACACCTTGACACAAAAGAACAAAACAAAGAACAAAGAAAAGTACAGCACAGGAACACGCCCTTCGGCCCTCCAAGCCTGTGCCGGCCATGCTGCCCGCCTCAACTAAAATCTTCTACACTTCCTGGGTCCGTATCCCTCGATTCCCATCCTATTGATGTATTTGTCAAGATGCCCCTTAAACGTCACTATCGTCCCTGCTTCCACCACCTCCTCCGGTAGCGAGTTCCAGGCACCCACTACCCTCTGTGTAAAAAACTTGCCTTGTACATCTCCTCTAAACCTTGCCCCTCGCACCTTAAACCTATGCCCCCTAATAATTGACCCCTCTACCCTGGGAAAACGTCTCTGACTATCCACCCTGTCTATGCCCCTCATAATTTTGTAGACCTCCATCAGGTCGCCCCTCAACCTCCGTCATTCCAGTGAGAACAAACCGAGTTTATTCAACCTCTCCTCATAGCTAATGCCCTCCATACCAGGCAACATCCTGGTTCAATCTCTTCTGCACTCTCTCTAAAGCCTCCACATCCTTCTGGCAGTGTGGCGACCAGAATTGAACACTATACTCCAAGTGTGGCCCAACTAAGGTTCTATACAGCTGCAACATGACTTGCCAATTTTTAAACTCAATGCCCTGGCCAATGAAGGCAAGCATGCCGTATGCCTTCTAGACTACCTTCTCCGCCTGTGTTGCCCCTTTCAGTGACCTGTGGACCTGTACACCTAGATCTCTCTGGCTGTCAATACTCTTGAGGGTTCTACCATTCACTGTATATTCCCTACCTGCATTAGACCTTCCAAAATGCATTACTTCACATTTGTCTGGATTAAACTCCATCTGCCATCCCTCCGCCCAAGTCTCCAAACGATCTGAATCCTGCTGTATCCTCTGACAGTCCTCATCGCTATCCGCAATTCCACCAACCTTTGTGTCATCTGCAAACTTACGAATCAGACCAGTTACATTTTCCTCCAAATCATTTATATATACTACGAACAGCAAAGGTCCCAGCACTGATCCCTGCGGAACACCACTCGTCACAGCCCTCCAATCAGAAAAGCACCCTTCCATTACTACTCTCTGCCTTCTATGACCTAGCCAGTTCTGTATCCATCTTGCCAGCTCACCTCTGATCTCATGTGATTTCAGATCAGCAGAACAGCAGATCCCTCTTGACACAGACTCTCAAACTTGGAGATCCTGGGGGGAGAGAGAGAGAATAGAAGAGAAGAGAGAGGGAGAGACTGCTATGCAAAGCAATGTTACTTTGTTAACCCCAAGGAGAATGCTTGTGGAAAATGGTTCTTTGTTAAAAGAGTTGGAACTTATATGGATTTAAGGACCAAGAAGATGCCAGAAGGAAGCTTGCTTCTGGAAGTGCACAGTGAAGCAACTTTCAATAGGAATCTGAAAGACTTGGCCTTTTGTGTCAGGGAGAAGGGAGACTTCTGGAAAGATTGGGAATAGTTTAGAGTTGAACTAGGAATGTGGCATAACATATAAACTGGCATGGACTTTTCCATATTGTTAATTAGTTATAATTTCTATAATTTAATGTATGAGTTGTCACGACACCTTGGGCTAGCGCACGGTCAGTTTCAGCCTCACTTGACCCGAAGATGCAATACAGGTGCAATTAGACTTTTTCTAAAATACCCAAGGACCTTGGTTGTGCCCAGTAAACTACAGTCACCAGGTTTGTAACTCTAACACAAGTAACCTCTTATTGTGTAGAGTACATTAATTAAACGGACAGGAAATGTAACTAACAAACTACTACCCCTTTCTTAACCGCCCCCCCCCCCAACTTTCATAACTCACCCCACTCTCTCTACACACACAGAAAAATAACACAGGCGGGAAAGAATGGCGGAATGGGAAAGAACAAATAAAAGGATAAGGAAGTTTGATGCACTGAGATGACTTCCAGTTAATGTCTTTTTGAAGTTCAGGCTTTTGCTTCGGTATTTGTTCCTTCTGGACTTGAGATAGTTTTCTCTGGCAAGGTTGTCTACTTTCTCTGCAGACTCAGCATCATTTCAGGTTCACAGAAGAGCATGTGCCAGGGATCACTGCTTTCAGAACAATAGAACAGTTCATTCACTCCAGCAAACAGGATAGAGAGAGAGCATTCCTTGCACTTCCAAGGTCTAAACACCTCTGCTAGGTTCCTTCAGAGGGCATCACAAAGGAACCAATCACTGGCCGTTATCAGGCATAACACTGCGTTCTGTCTCTTTTCATGGCATCTGCATTTGGAAAGGGGGCATAAAATTGTTCACCACCAGTCCCCCCCCCAGCATCATTTCTGAGAAAAATTCAAAATCCAATACCATAGCTATTGGCATACCCTTTGCTCTCCACCCCAGCTCCAATTTCTTCCCCTGCCCAACTATGTCATGGCTGGAAGGCCACTAGGACAAAGGCAGCAGATATACAGGAACAACACCACCTGGACGTTCCCCTAGCCCAAGACACTCACCATCTTGACTTGGACATATATTACCATTCTTTCACTATCGCTGGGTCAAAATCCTAGAATCTCCTCCCCAATAGCACTGTGGGTGTACTTACACCACATGGACAGTAGCAGTTCAAGAAGGTGGTTCACCACCACCTTCTCAAGGGCAATTAATGCTGGCCTAATCAGCAATGCCCACATCCCAATAATGAATTTAAAAAAACTAATTGCACACCTAGGTAAACTGTTCCAGTACAGCTGCAGCACTGGAATCAGTGTTTCCACAGCAATGTGGAAACTTGCCCAGATCTGTCCTGAACAGAAAAAGAGGACAAATCCAACCTGGCCACTTACCGCCCTATCAGTGTACTCTCAATCATCAGTGAAGTGATGGAATGTCAACAGTGCTATCAAACAGCACTTACTCAGCAATGACCTGCTCACTGCTGCTCAGTTTGGGTTCCACCAGTGCCTCTCAGATCCTGGCCATGTTACAGACTTGATCCACACATGGAAAAAAGAGCTGAACTCCAGAAATGAGGTGAGATTGACAGCACTCGATATCAAGGCAACATTTGACCAAGTGTGGCATCAAGGAGTCTTAAGAAACCTGGAGTCAATGGGAATCAGGGGGACAACTCTCCACTGGATGGAGTTAATTCAAATCTGGGACATCATTGCAGGAGTCCCTCAAGGTACTGTTCTAGGCCCAACAATTTTCAACCTTCCCTCGATCATAAAGTCAAAAGTGAGGTGGTTCCTGAATAATTGCGCAACTTTCAGCACCATCCATGACTCCTCAGATACTTAAGCAGTCGTGTTCATTAACAGCAAAACCTGGACGACATTCCGGCTTGGGCTGACAAGTGACAAGTAACACTTGTGCCACATAAGTGCAGGCAATGGCCATCTCCAACAAAAGCAAGATTAACCATATCTCCTTGACATTCAATGGAATTACCATTGCGGACTCCCCCACTCTCAGCATCCTGGGGGATACCATTGACCAAAATTTGAACCAGACCAACCAGATAAATTCTGTGGCTACACGAGCAGGTCATAGGTTGGGAATTCTGAAGAGTGTAATTCACCTCCCCAAAGTCTGCCCACCATCGACAAGTCACAAGTGTTAGGAATGAGGGAAGATAACAAGATTAACTTGAAATTAATAAACAAACATGTAACAAGACCAGCAGGCATCTAGAGGAATAATGAGATGTGATTTGCCCAGCATCAAGATTAGCAGGAGTCCATAGACATTGAGGTGTGAATTGCCATATCAGAAACATTGTTTACCAGAGACAAGTGGGCTATACAAATGACAACTTCTAAAGGCAAGGAAGGAGGTAGACAGCAGAATACAAAGAGGGGAATATCAAAGAGACAAATTAGGATAACTGCTAGTATCCTTTTTGGGGAAGGAGGCAAGTTCTCCATCCAACAGTCAGAGAGGCCTGTTCCATTTGTGATCCAAGCCACAGAGGCCTATTTCATTTAACATTTAAAGCCATGGCATATCACAGATATTCTCCACTAAAAGATGCAGGGCTGGATTCTCCAATAATGGGGCTATGCCACCACGCCAGCGTAAAAACTCTGGACTGTCCTTAAGAAAGTCCTGAGTGATTCTCCCATGTGCAGGGGGCTGGCCGGGCCCCGGGGAGGTTCTCGCAGCTCTGGCTGTCAATACGGGGCCCCCGCACTTCCGGTCGGGAGTCCGCGCACGCGCACGGTGGCGGCCTGCAGCGGCCGCCCCGTGCGAAGTGACGGACTCGCACCACGAAGCGGCACCAAAAATGTAGCCCCCCCCCCCGAGATTGTGCGCACCCGCGGGTCTGTGACGCCCAATCATTCCCCTGGCCGTCCATGAGGCCCCCCCCCCCCCCACGGTGAAAGATCCCCCCGCCCCCCCACCTGGGAGGCAGCGGACTGAGTCCGCAGCTGCCACCCGACGTTCCCGGCGGCCGATAGGTGGTTTACGGACTATTGCGCGCGGAGAATCGTGGGGGGGGGGCTCTGTCACTGGCCCCCTACCCGCGCCGCATAGTTCACGCACGTGCGATTCTCGAGCGATTCTCCAGGGACCGGAGAATCGCGGGGGCGGCGCCGGTCCGAATTTCCGGTTCGACAACCATTCTCCGCCCCCCGCACCCAACATGATGTTGCCGCAGAGTCTCGGAGAATCCAGCCCATAGTTTCAGTCTTCACTGAACCAGGAAGAGACATTTTCCGAGACTCGGTTGTCCAAGCGGGATTGTGTGGTAACGATTAAATGGATTTGACTGATCGAGTTACCAAAATTGGATGTTGCTGAAGAAAGGAGGTGCCTCAGTGAGTTCAGAGAATGTAGATATATTTTGGAACAACAGCGTAACTTTAGATAACACTGTGTGTTTAATTATTCATACAACTAAGTGTCATTGTAGATATTAGTCTTTCGCCATGTGTTTTTTCTTTTACTTTAATAAACATTCTTTATTAGTTGTTTACAACAACTGGAATGCTTCCTCACTGGGTTGTCCAAACAAAAATACACCACTAAAAACCAGTGTTTCAAGTTATCCTACGGGGTTTGAGACACTCTTCATTTACCCAAGTCAGGAGTGTGATGGAATGCTCTCCACTTGCCTGAATGGGTGAAGCTCCAACAACACTCAAGAAGTTTGACACCATCCAGGACAAAGCAGCCCGGTTCATTGGTGTCCCATCCACAAACATTCACTCCCTCAACCACCGATGCACAGTAGCAGTCATGTGTACCATCTACAAGATGCACTGCAGCAACTTACCTTCGACAGCACCATTAAAATCCATGAGTGACTTCTACCATCCAGAAGCACAAGGGCAGCAGATACATGGATGCACCAACAGCTGTAGGTTCCCATCCAAGCCACCCATCATCCTGACTTGGAAATATATCGGCTGTTCCTTCATTGTAACTGGATCAAAATCCTGGGAGTCCCTCCCTAACAGCACTGGAGTGTACCTACACCACATGGAGGGCAGTGATTGAAGAAGGTAGCTCACGACCACCTTCTCAAGGGCAATTAGGGATGGGTGTTTCTGGAAAAGGATAGGCGGTCGGGGGGAGGGGGGTGCTCCGAGTCCACAGAATTATTATTGGGCAGCAAACATAGCTAAGGTACGTAAGTAAGCAGTGGAGGAGAGGTCAGTGTGGAGACGGACGGAGGAGGCTTTGTGTAGAGTGCTATTGTTGCCACCTCTTCCAATCTTGCTTGCCAGGTACTCCATGCGCCTGGTGGTAGTGTCAATGTTGAGGGTGTGGAATCAATGTTGGCAGCACTGTAGTTGGAAGGCATGTCCCTGTGGGCACCAATTTGTTGCAACCACAGATTTGTTCTGGCAATGTTGGATGCGAGATTTCGGGGGTAGGGGCATGTGGGGATAGAGTTCCTCCACCTAGAAAAAAATCAAGTGCGCCATAAGAGACTTGGTGCTCCACCCTCCCCCACCCCCAATGCCCTGCCATCCCCTTGAAGCCCTAAGTGCCATTTCTAACAGTTCAATCGCCATGAGCTAATTGGCACAGGGTAAATAAGATTAGGGCGGTAAATGCATGGGTTAAAGATTGGTGTGGGAGAAATAGGTTTGAATTCATGGGACATTGACATCAGTACTGGGGAAGAAGGAACCTGTTCCGATGGGATGGTCTTCATCTGAATCATGCTGGGACCAGAGTCCAGCGAATCGCATAACTAGGGCTGTAGATATGACTTTAAACTGAAGTGATGGGGGGTGGGGGGTCGAAGTCCCTGTTAGGAATAATCTACTGGTCCCCACACAGTAATTATACAGTGGGCACAGTATAAACCAGGAAATACTGGGGGCTAGTAAGAAAGGTATGGCAAAACCATGGGTGATTTTAATATGTACATAGACTGGAGGAATCAAATTGGCAAGGGTAGTTTTGAGGGAGAGTTCATTGAATGTGTTAGAGATTGTTTCTTGGATCAATATGTTGTGGAACCAACCAGGGAGCAGGCTTCTCTGAATTTGGTATTGTGCAATGAGGAGGGATAAATTGATGACTTCACAGTTAAGGATCCTCTCGGGAAAAGTGAACATAGTATGATCGAATTCAAAATTCAGTTTGGGGTGAGAAAGTGGAGTCCCGCACAAGAGTTAAGCAAAGGTAATTACAAAGGCATAAGGACAGATTTGGTCTGGCTAGAGTGGGCAGGAAGGCTAAAAGGCAGGACTGCTGATGTGCATTGGCAGTTGTTTAAGTAGATACTCAATTCCTCACAATTAAAATATATTCCAGAGAGAAAGTAAGATGGTAAGAGGGGCAAAGGAAAAATCCATGGATAAACATGGAGGTCAAGGACAAGATAAAGGTAAAAACTAAGGTAGACCATGTTGCCAAGGCCAGTGGCAGGCTGGAAGATTGGGAAACTTTCAAACAAAAACAGAAGGATACTAAAAAAGTAACAAAAAGAGCGAAGGTAGAGTTTGCATATTCTCCCTGTGTTTGCGTGGGTCTCACCCTCACAACCCAAAGATGTGCAGGCTAGGTGGATTGGCCACACTAAATCGTCCTTTAATTAGAAAAAAATAAATAATTGGATACTCTAAATTAATTTTTTAAAATGAGCTCAGGTAAATTACGAAAGAAAGCTAGTGCAAAATATCAAGTGGCAGCGGAGATAATGGATCCATTGGTTGTAATATTCCAAAATTCCCTGGACACGGGAAAGGTTCCAGTGAATTGAAAACATTCTAATGTATTTATTCAAAAAGAGAGGGAGACAGAATTTGGGAAATTACAGACCAGTTAGTTTAACATCTGTTCTTGGGAAATTATTTGAATCAATTAATAAGGAAGTAATGTCAGGGCATTTGGAAAGTCATAACGTAATCCATCAGAGTCAGCATGGCTTTATGAAGGGCAAATCATGTTTGGCTAATTTGCTAGAGTTCTTTAAAGATGCAACAAGCAAAGTGGATAATGGGGATGCTGTAGATGTACTATATCTGGACTTCCGGAAATGTTTGATAAGGTGCCACGCAGAAGGTTATACACAAGGTTAGATCACATGGCGTTATGGGTAATTTGTTAGCCTGGATAGAAGACTGGCTGACAGACAGAAGACAGAGTTGGGATAAATGGGTATTTTTCTGGATGGCAAGATGTAATTAGTGGAGTGCCAAAGGGTTTGATCCTTGGGCCCCAACTGTTGACAACCTATATTAATGACTTGGATACAGGGATAGAAGGTTCTAGAGCCAAATCTGAAGAAGACAAAGAAATAGGTGAGACAGTAAGTTGCAATGAGAAAATAAGAAGCTTACAAATGGATGAAGATAGGTTAGGAGAGTGGGCCAACATGTGGCAGATGGAGCGTAACATGGATAAATGTGAGATCATGCATTTTAGTCTAAAACATGGGAAGGCAACTTATTATCTAAATGGGGAGAGACTTCGGGGTGCTCCGGTGCAGAGGGACCTGGGTGTCCTTGTGCCTGAGTCGCAGAAATCTAGCATGTAGGTACAGCAGGTAATAAAGAAAGCAAATGGAATGTTGGCATTTATAGTTCAAGGAATAGAGAATAAAGGTAAGGAAGTGTTTTTGCAACTATACACGGCATTGGTGAGACTGCACCTGGCGGACTGTGCACAGTTTTGGTCCCCTTATTTGAGGAAAGATGTACTGGCAGTGGAGGCAGTTCAGAGGAGATTCACTAGATGGATGCCAGGGATGAGGGGTTTGTCATATGAAGAGACATTGAGCAGTTTAAGCCTTTACTCTAGAGTTTAGAAGAATGAGGGGAGATCTAATTGAGGTATATAAGATGATAAAAGGTATGGATAAAGTAAACATGGGGCGGATGCTCCCTCTTGTGGGACATTCTATAATGAGAGGTAGTAGTCTCAGAATAACGGGTAGCAAATTTAAAACTGAGATGAGGAGAAACTACTTCTCCCAAAGGGTTGTGAATCTGTGGAATTCGCTACCTCACAGTGCGGTGGATGCAGGGATGGTGAGCAAATTTAAGGAGGAGTTAGACAGATTTTTAATTAGTAATGAGTTGAAGGGTGATGGAGAACAGGCAGGACGGTGGAATTGAGGCCATGATGAGATCAGCCATGATTGTATTGAACGGTGGAACAGGCTGCAGATGCTAAATTGCCTGCTCCTGCTCCTAGTTCTGATGTTCTAAGGTAGAACTATTGCATCTGATTTCACCAGCTCTTAGTCTGTAGCCCTGTAGGTAACAGCCCCTCAAGCACAAATCCGGTGTTCTTGATTAATGAGGGGATTTATTGATTAATAATGGGATCAGGGGTTATGGAGAGAAGGCAGGAGAATGGGTATGAGGAACATATCAGTTGTGATTAAATGGCGGAGTAGACTCGATGGGCCAAATGGCCTAATTCTGCTTCTATATCTTATGGTCTCATAGTTTACAGAGTGCCCCCCTTATGGCATTGGATGAGTAGAGGCAGCCTGCCTGTGGCTGAGATGCATGTGACGCAGGGCCTCATTGTGGAAGGCCAATGGGGGCACCTCCAGAGGTTGCTACACCAGCGCCATTGCAGGGGCATCCAATGTCACTGGGTCCTGATACACAGATGGTCACATAAGTCAGAGGGTTCAAGGAGCCCACTGATGATGGGTGCCCTCTGAGAGTTGGCACACATACCCTCCTCTGCCTTTGGGTGGTGTTCTGGTGATGACCACAAGCTGCAGCAATGCTGCCATGGCCTGTGAACATCTCCACACCATCAGTGCCACTGACCGGTCAAGGCTGCAGAGTGTGACATGCACCCTGCGAATACCAATGAGCAGTTCCTGCATGCACTCTAAGTGCTGCAGCATAAGGTTCTCCATGGGGAGGCAATGGTGCGGTAGTGTGGTCACTGGGCTAGTGGAATTTGGTAAAATGCTGACATTTTAATTCAATAAAAATCTGGAATTAAAAGTCGAATGATCACCATGAAACCATTGTCAATATAATAATAATCTTTATTATTGTCATAAGTAGGCTTACATTAACACTGCAATGAAGTTACTGTGAAAATCCCCTAGTCGCCACATTCCGGCACCTGTTCGGGTACACTGAGGGAGAATTCAGAATGTCCAATTCATCTAACAGCACTTCTTTCAGGACTTGTGGGAGGAAACCGGAGCACCCGGAGGAAACCCACGCAGACACGGGGAGAACGTGCAGACTCCGCACAGACAGTAACCCAAACCGGGAATGGAACCTGGGACCCTGGCGCTGGGAAGCAACAGTGTTAACCACTGTGCTACCGTGGGAACCTATCTGGTTCACTTATGTCCTTGAAAGAAGGAAATCTGCCATCCTTACCTGGTCTGGCCCACATGTGACTCCACAGCCACAGGAATGTTCTTGATTCTTAAATGCCCTCTGAAATAGCCTGGCAAGTGTCGTGTTGGGTGTTCCGATACACAAACAAACCAACACGGTTGTAGATGGTACAACTCTGTTTTATTATTCTGTACAATATTAACTATTAACTTCTGGCTGTGGTTCGTACTTCACCAGCTAACCTGTGGACCCAGCCCTAGCACTATCTTAGTGAGGCACTCAGCACATGGTGTATGTCTGAGTGGCGCGCTGTGAGCTCTGTGCTCTGAGCTATCTCCTGGTAGAATGAGCGGGAACTGTGTTGTTCCCTGTTTTATAGTGCGTGTGCTCTCACTGGTGATTGGCTGAGATGTTGTGTGTGTGTTGGTTGGTCCAACTACCTGTCCATCAGTGTGTGTGTGTGATTGCACCATGATATGTTAATATGGATATCATGACATCCCCCCTTTTCACAAGGATATGTGCCTACATGGTAATAAATATTGGTGTGTACTGAGTGCATCTGAGTATGTGTGTGCAATATTTACAACATGTACATGAGGCTAAACTATATACAGAGGAAGGTGTCAGGTGCAACAGAGCAACGAGGTTGTACCACGAACAAAACAAGTGCAATCATCAAATATCGAAAGATAACTTCTGGAACGACAAGAAAAAAACACGTTAACAGTACTGTAAAACAATTCAGTGAGTCCAATGTGCTAACAGGCTCATAAGTCCAGTCAATAAGGTGGGCGACGAATTCGGGTTGACCGCCTCAAGGGTGGGTCAGGATCCACCGGCTGAGGAATGGGCCTGGCCACGGGTGAGAGAGGAATAGGCAGAGTGGCAGGAAGCTCCACAAAGTCAACATCAGGGACAACAGGAGGGCGTGGCACCGGGGCATGATCATGTAGCGAGCGCGGAAGCAGCCGAAGGGCCCGCCGATTACACCGGCGAATGGAGCCATCAGGCAGGCGAACCAGGAACGAGCGGGGAGCCACGCGGCGGAGAACCTCGGCGGTTGCCGACCAGCCACCCTCCGGTAGGTGTATGCGGACATTATCTTAAGGCGCTAGGGCAGGAAGATCAGTTGCCCGAGCGTCATGTGCCACGTTCTGCTGAGCACGCTGCTGTCGCATCCTTTGCAGTACTGGAGCATGGTCCAGTTTAGGAACATGAATGGACGGCACAGTGGTCCTGAGGGTGTGACCCATCAACAGCTGGGCCGGCGAGAGGCCCGTGGACAGTGGAGCCGAACGATAGGCCAGCAGGGCCAAACAGAAGTCAGATCCGGCATCAGCAGCCTTGCAGAGGAGCCGCTTCACGATATGGACGCCCTTTACCGCCTTTCCATTCAACTGGGGATGCAAAGGGCTGGACGTCACGTGTGTGAAATCGTATGAAGTGGCAAAAGAAGACCATTCTTGGCTCGCAAAACAGGGCCCGTTGTCAGACATGACGGTAAGCGGAATGCCATGGCGAGCGAAGGTTTCTTTACGTGCTCTGGTTGCAGCTGATGATGTCAAGTCGTGCAGGCGTATGACCTCCGGATAATTTGAAAAATAGTAAATTATAATGACGTAATCCCTGCCCAGTGCATGAAAGAGGTCCACACCCACCTTTGCCCAGGGGGACGTGACCAACTCATGGGGCTGAAGTGTCTCAGGGGGTTGCGCCAGCTGAAACCTTTGGCTGGTGGGGCAGTTGAGCACCATGTTGGCGACGTCGGCGCTGATGCCCGGCCAGTACACAGCTTCTCGGGCCCTCCGCCTGCACTTTTCAACTCCGAGATGGCCTTCGTGCAGTTGTTCGAGGACAAGCCGGTGCATGCTGTGTGAGATCACAATCCGGTCCAACTTTAGGAGGACACCATCAATGACGGCCAAGTCGTCCCGGACATTGTAGAATTGTGGGCACTGCACCTTGAGCCACTCTTCCGTCATGTGGCCCATCACACGTTGTAGAAGAGGGTCAGCCGCAGTCTCACAGCGAATGTGGGCCAGACGTGCATCAGTAGCCGGCAGATTGGCCGATGTGAAGGTTACTTGTGCGTCGACCTGACAAACGAACCCCTCCGATTCGGGCGGTGTGTTCACTGCTCTGGACAGGGCATCCGCGATGATGAGGTCCTTTCCTGGGGTGTAGACAAGTTGGAAGTCGTACCTCCGGAGCTTGAGCAGAATGCGCTGGAGGCGAGGGGTCATATCGTTGAGGTCCTTCTGAATGATGCCGACCAGGGGGCGATGGTCGGTCTCCACAGTGAACTGCGGAAGACCATACACATAATCGTGGAATTTGTCGATGCCGGTCAACAAACCCAGGCACTCCTTTTCAATCTGCGCATAGCGCTGTTCTGTGGGGGTCATGGCCCGCGAGGCATAGGCGATCGGGGCCCATGTTACAGTGTCGTCCCGTTGCAGGAGTACCGCCCCAATGCCGGACTGGCTGGCATCAGTCGAGATCTTTGTGTCCCGAGTGGTGTCGAAGAACGCCAGTACCGGGGCTGTGGTGAGCTTGATCTTGAGCTCCTCCCATTCCTTCTGGTGTGCGGGCAGCCACTGGAATTCCGTTGTCTTCTTGACCAGGTGGCGAAGAGCCGTTGTGTGCGAGGCAAGGTTGGGAATAAACTTCCCCAGGAAGTTGACCATCCCGAGAAAGCGTAACACTGCCTTCTTGTCTGCCGGCTGCGGCATGGCTGCGATAGATGCCACTTTGTCGGCATCCGGCCGCACCCCTGACCGGGATATGTGGTCCCCCAGAAACTTTAGCTCAGTTTGGCCAAAAGAGCACTTGGCTCGGTTGAGGAGCAGGCCCTGATCTCGTATCCGTGCAAAGACACGCTGGAGACGACTGATGTGCTCCTGTGGTGTGGTGGACCAGATGATGACGTCGTCAACATAGACTCGTACCCCTTCGATGCCCTCCATCATCTGTTCCATAATGCGATGAAACACTTTGGATGTCGAGATGATGCCAAAGGGCATCCTATTGTAGCAGTATCTGCCAAAGGGAGTGTTGAAAGTGCACAGCTTCCTGCTGGACTGATCCAGTTGAATCTGCCAAAAACCCATTGAGGCATCAAGCTTGGTGAAAATTTCAGCCTGGGCCATTTCGCTCGTGATTTCTTCCCGTTTGGGTCTGGGGTAGTGTTCCCTCATGATGTTGTTGTTCAGGTCTTTCAGATCGATGCAGAACCGGAGCTCGCCGGAGGGCTTTTTTACGCACACCATGGAGCTGACCCATGGCATTGGTTCCGTGACCCGGGAAAGCACTCCTTGGTCCTGCAGGTCCTGCAGCTGCTGTTTGAGACTGTCCTTGAGTGGTACTGGGACTCTACGAGGTGCGTGAATGACCGGGGTGGCGTCCACTTTGAGCCGTATTCTGTAAGTGTAGGGCAGTGTGCCCATGCCCTCGAAAACCTCCTGGTTGTGGACGAGGAGCGAGTGGAGCTGCGCCCTAAAGCCTGCATCCGGGAAATCGGACGTGCCTTCTGGAGACAAAGTGTGTACCCGCTGAACGAGGTGGAGGATCTTGCACGCCTGTGCGCCTAACAGAGAATCCTTCGAGGATCCAACTATCTAAAAAGACAGTGTGGCTGTATGTGAATTGTGTGCAACCTCGAGCTGGCAGGACCCCATGGCCGGGATAACATTCCCGTTATAATCAACCAGCTGACAGTGGGATGGCAGAATCGGTGGTTTAACCTTCAAGGTGTGGAAGGCTGACCATGCAATGAGATTGGCAGAGGCACCAGTGTCTAATCGGAATGTGATTGGTGATCAGTTGACCGTTAGGGTGGCACACCATTCATCGCCCGGATTAATGCTGTGCACTGGCATCGGCTGGTGGGGCCATCCAGTTCTTATTTATTACCGCAACGCAGAAGGGTTCCCGGTCGTCGGTATCACCGGTCTGCACGTCGTCAGGGTATGACTCGGTGTATGGGGGCTGAATGGCCCGCACGTCCCTGCGAGGCTGGCGGAATTGCGGAGAGTTGGCAGGTTGAGCTGCTCAACAGCAGGCCGTGTAGTGGCCCATCCTGCCACAGCGGAGGCATTGTCGCGCTTTGTCCGGAAATTGCCGCTTTAAGTGGGCGGATCCACAGTTTTGTTTTTATTTAAAATAATTTTTATTAAAGGTTTTCATAAAATATCAATAACAAAATGAGAAAGAAAAAAGAACCCAACAGGGTTAAGTACAAAACACAATCTAAAAAAGCAACCCCCCAAACCCCTCCCCCACCGTACATAAATAATAAATTAATATTAACACTCCGAATTAACACAACAGGTGTATACACCCCCTCAGACCCTCCAGTGTAAATAACATAAACAAAAATAAAGTAAACCCCCCCCACCGAGCTGCTGCTGCCATTGACCAATGTCTATCGTTCTGCCAGAAAAGTCTAAGAATGGTTGCCACCGCCTAAAGAACCCTTGTACCGACCCTCTCAAGGCGAATTTCGCCCTCTCCAATTTAATGAACCCTGCCATATCGCTGATCCAGGATTTCACGCTTGGGGGCCTCGCATCTTTCCACTGAAGGAGATTCCTTTGCCGGGCTACCAGGGACGCAAATGCCAGAATTCCGGCCTCTTTCACCACCTGCACTCCCTGCTCCTCTGCCACCCCAAATATTGCGAGCCCCCAGCCCGGTTTGACCCTGGATCCTACCACCCTCGACACCGTCCTCGCTACGCCCTTCCAAAATTCTTCCAGTGCTGGGCATGCCCAGAACATATGGGTGTGATTTGCTGGGCTCCCTGAGCACCTAACACACCTGTCCTCACTCCCAAAGAACCGGCTCATCCTTGTCCCGGTCATGTGTGCCCTGTGCAGCACCTTAAACTGTCTGAGGCTGAGCCTCGCGCACGAAGAGTAAGAATTCACCCTCCCTTGGGCATCTGCCCACGTCCCCTCTTCGATCTCCTCTCCCAACTCCTCCTCCCACTTACCTTTCAACTCCACCACCGAGGCCCCCTCCTCCTCCTGCATCACCTGGTACATTTCCGAGATCTTCCCCACTCCCACCCACCCCCCCGAGAGCACCCTGTCCTGTACTGTGTGTGGCAGTAGCCGTGGGAATTCCACCACCTGCCGTCTGGCAAACGCCCTTACCTGTAAGTACCTGAAGGTGTTCCCCGGGGGGAGCCCGTAGTTCTCCTCCAGCTCACCCAAGCTCGCGAACTTCCCGTCCACAAACATGTCCCCCAACATTCGTATCCCTGCCCTGTGCCACCCCGAAAACCCTCCACCTGTTCTTCCTGGGGCGAACCAGTGGTTCCCCCGAAATGGGGTCCACGCCGAGGCCCCAACTTCCCCCCTATGCCGCCTCCACTGCCCCCAAATTTTGAGGGCCGCCACCACCACCGGGCTCGTGGTATAGCTCCCTGGAGGGAGCGGCAGCGGCGCCGTTGCCAGCGCCCCCAGACTCGTGCCCACACAGGACGCCGTCTCCAGCCTCTTCCATGCAGCCCACTCCCCCTACATCACCCATTTGCGCACCATCGTCGCATTGGGGGCCCAGTAGTACCCACAGAGGTTGGGCAGCGCCAGCCCCCCCTATCTCTACTCCGCTCCAGGAACACCCTTTTCACCCTCGGAGTCCCTCACGCCCACACAAACCCTATTATACTCCTGTTAACCCGTCTGAAAAAAGTCTTCGGGATAAACACGGGGAGGCACTGGAACAGGAACAAAATCCTTGAGAGCACCGTCATTTTGATTGACTGCACCTTACCCGCCAAGGACAGCGGCAATGCGTCCCACCTCTTGAACTCCTCCTCCATTTGCTCCACCAGCCTTGTAAAGTTAAGCCTTTGCAGGGCCCCCCAGCTTCTGGCCACCTGGACCCCCAAATATCTGAAGCTCCTCTCCGCCCTTTTTAGTGGGAGCTCGCCAATCCCCCTGCGGATCCATAGTTGCCGCACGTCGTGACGTCATGGCGTTCGTTGCGCCACCGCGCATGCGCGGTGCGGTCCTGCGTAGAGCGCACCTGCGCATCCCGTCCCTCTGCGTCGACGTCCCCTCTTTTGGCGCGTACAAGCGCGGGAAGGCTCGGAAAGCGTGCGAAATGGCCGCCCTTGTCCGGGCCGCTGGCCGGGAGGAACTCGATCGACTGGACCCACTCAGCCTCGTAGGACCCCTGCCGTGCCGATTCGGCCGCCTGGAATTGGGAGTACCGCCTGGTCGTGTTTTCGTGGAGGACGCAGGTCTCGATGGCGGTGGCTAGGGTGAGGCGCTTTATTTTGAGGAGCTGCTGGCGTAGGGTGTCCGAGGTGACCCCAAAAACAATCTGATCCCGAATCATGGAGTCGGAGGTGGCCTCATAGCCGCAGGACTGCGCGAGGATACGGAGGTGTGTCAAATAAGATTGAAAAGGCTCATACTTACCCTGCAGGCGCTGCTGGAAGCGGTACCTCTTGAAGCTCTCATTAACTTCCACGCTGAAGTGTTCCTCAAATTTTAGAAGGACCGTCTTGTACTTCGTCTTGTCCTCGTCTTCCACGAATGCCAGGGAGTTGTAGATGTGGATGGCGTGTTGCCCCGCCATGGAGAGGAGGAGGGCGATCTTCCTGGTGTCTGATGCATTCTCCCTGTCTGTGGCATCTAGGGATAGTTGGAAGCGCTGTTTAAACAGCTTCCAGCTGACGTCAAGATTTCCAGCGATCGGGAGCGGCTGCGGCGGGCTGATGGTTTCCATGGCGCAGGATGGCGGGTTTCTGAAGAGGTGCAGGTAGCTCTCACAGTCGCTGGCGAGTTTCCAGGCCTGGTATCATGTCGTGTTGGGTGTTCTGATATACAAACTAACCAACACGGTTGTAGATGGTACAACTCTGTTTTATTATTCTGTACAATAATAACTATTAACTTCTAGCTGTGGTTCGTACTTCACCAGCTAACCTGTGGACCCAGCCCTAGCACTATCTTAGTGAGGCACTCAGCACATGGTGTATGTCTGAGTGGCGCGCTGTGAGCTCTGTGCTCTGAGCTATCTCCTGGTAGAATGAGCGGGAACTGTGGTGTTCCCTGTTTTATAGTGCGTGTGCTCTCACTGGTGATAGGCTGCGATGTTGTGTGTGTGTTGGTTGGTCCATCTACCTGTCCATCAGTGTGTGTGTGATTGCACCATGATATGCTGATGTGGATATCATGACAGCAAGGCACTCCAGTAATGGTAAATTACAGATGGACAATGAATGCTGGCCTTGCCAGCGATACCTACATCCCATGAATGAATTCTAAAAAATTAGGTTGGCAACTCTCTTAGTGGAGGATCTCATGTGGGCAAAGCCCTGAAACATAGATTCTTCTTCATTCCCTGTCTATGACAGGACACTGCCTCAGGGAACTCTGCTATGAGAAGGAGAAGGATAACGAGGACGATGAGGAGGCGTTGGACCAGCAGGGGCTGGAGGATGAGTCCAGGGAGGAACTGGAGGATCAGCCGGAGGCTGCAGGACAGGCGACAGCGACGAGGGCCCAGCAAGCCTGGAGAGCCAGGGAGGCCATCCTACTCACCTGCCTCACATAAGACGTCGCCCGGTCCATCAATGCTACTGTCCCCTCCTCCCCGGATTTCCCACCCTCAGGGTCAGTGTTACATCAATCCAAGGGTGCTGGGACTGTGTCGGCACTTGTCAGCTTGGGCACTGTCGAGGGCAGGTGGGGTGGTGACAACCCACAGACAGCTGAGCACCAGTGCTCCTCACACTCTGCCACAGTCTGACCCCTGCCTGTCTGCTGAGTGCACACTCACGCCCATCACCTGCACGCAGTGAGCCTGGGGGCAGGGGAGGCATGGGTGGACCCCCCATGCCGGGGGAGATGGGCAAGGCTCGGGGGTTCAGAGGTCCACCCGCATAATGGAGGAAAGTGACAGAGGCGTCATACTGGTGGTTGTGAAGGATTTTTAACGTTTTAATGTTTCACAAGAGTCCAACACAGCCCCACTCTCCCTAAGGTGCCATCCCACTCTCCCCACCACCCCCTCACCTCCCCAACGCATACGCCCCCAAAACCACCTGCCTACCCCCCTCTCCTCCCATCTCCCAGTGCCCACAGTGATCCTCAATGTGCTTACCACTACGTCTAGGCGTGCACATCAGAGTTGTAGACAGCCACCTGCTTACCGCATCCCATGATATTCGAGCCCCTGGCGGACGTGCTCGGGCTTGAGGGCCCCGGAACACTTAATGGCAGCACATGCACGGCCGTGCCACCATGTTCCAGGTGCTGACTGCGAGAGGTGGCGTCATCAGAGGGGTGGAACTCGGGGGAGCTGATAGGCCAACATCCCCACTCCATGGGTCAGCTCTGGGTTGGCACCCAGTGCTCCCTCCTCCTGGTTGGTGCCTTTTGGGCCCTGGGGTTCACCTCAGGATGGCGGGGCAGCTGGTTTGGGCCCTGGCTGCCCCGGAATCATCTGACCCTGCCAGCTCTGGCAGCTCCCCAATATCTGCACCATGGTGTTAACGCCCTCGGTGATGCTCCTCAGTGAGTGGGACATGCTCTGCAATGCTTCGGCAATGCCCACCTGTGACTGGGACAAGCTCCGCTGCATCTTGGCCATGCCCATCTGAGAGTGGGACATGTCTTGCAGAAGCTCAAGGTCGGCCTGGTACTGGCTCACATCCCCATCGAGTCGGACAGTCTACTGAGGCCCTCAGCTGTGGCCCTCACCGACTGCGCGATACCTTGGACATCTCCACTAATGCCGCTGAAGTCATGCACCATGCTCTCCACTGCGGTCCCCACCCTAACAGTGTTGGCCTCAGTGCCACACATTGCCGGCAACATCTCCTGCACTGGTAGCCTCCGGGTCTCCTCCAAACGGCTATGGACCTGCTGGAGTGTTGCTGAAATCTCCCTCTGAATGTCACGGCCACTCTCTAACGTCTCCATCAGCTCCGGGTAAACTTGGTCCTAAGGCTCAGCATCTGACTGGGACCCAGCTGGGCCCTGGATCCAGCTGACCTCCGACTGCTGTCTCACCTGGGCTTTACTGCCTCCACCTGGTAGTGCATCAGTAACTGTATGGTGCTGACCAGAATGTTCCCCAAAAGCCTGTCCATTAACGTTGCCCACAGAGGTGTGTCGCTGTTATGGCGGAGGGTGGGGTGGCAGCTGTGACGCATCTATGGTGGCATCCTCGGTGCATTCCTCCAAGGTAGGCTCATGGGAGGCGGGGGGGGGGGGGGGGGGGGCGAGGACAACCCTGGATGGGCTGGTGCCATCGGCTGGAGGTCCTGTGGGAGAATGGACATGTGCTCAATGGTAGGGATGGGTCATTCAGTATGGCACTTACAACTCATGTGTGACAGTGCATCTGGGTGGGGCCCGGTGGATCCTCACCCCTGCGGCGTGCACTGACCTCCGTATTGGTGACCGCTCTGTCCTCGGCCACCACCGTACCTTCCAGGGCCTGTTCCTCGAAGGTGGGTTCTAATGTCAGGCAGCCCCGCCGCCAGTCTGAGCCCTCTCCCGATGGTTGTGGGACAGCATCTCCTGCGAAGACAGAGAGAGGGCATCGTTAGCCGCACGCGTAGTTCAGCGTGGAGGCGGTGGAGGGGGGGGTTCTGAGGATGGGGTGTGGTTAGGGAGTGTGCTTGGGGTGGGGGGAGGAGAATGTTTTGGGGAGGGTTTGGGGAGGGGGCAGCATGGGCGGGCCAGGGTATGGCACAGTGCCGTGCGGGGGTGTTGCCAGGTGCAGGCTCTTGGGGGGGCTGATGCCAACCCACCCGTGCGGCCCGGTAGAGGTTGTTGACCTTCTTGCGGCACTGGCTTCCTGGTCATGCTGCACGAGCTGATGGCTGCTGCCACTTCATCCCAGGCGGCACTGGTTGTGTGCGGCGCACACTCCGGGACCCTCAGGGAACAGGATATCCTTCCTGGCTTCCACTGCCTCTAAGAGCCTCCCCAGGTCTGCATCCCTGAACCGTGGGGCCGGTTGATCGGCGCCTTCGCTGCGAGCTGATTGTGGTTGGCTGTTTACGTGCAGTATAAGTGCTGCTCGATCTTGTTAGTGGGGGGCTGGCGAGCGCAGTCCCGGCAAATCGGCTGGCGAGCCTTCATTTGCGGCGTGAAGCTCATGGAGCCTCCTTAAGTGGACCAATTAACTTTGCATTGCAGTGACGGTCTCGCTGGGCCGACCGCCAGGAAGCTCGCTTCAGTTCCCGCTCACTTCCACACGGAGAAACCTTTTGGAAGAATCGCATCCATGATGTGCTCATCAGCCCATGTCACCCTCTCGAATTGCAAACAACAGCACACTGAGGTAGTGTTATCTGTGCTGAGGGAGGGTCGCTATGTAAGGTGTAACGGTTCTTGTTTTGAGCTCTGCTTTGGCAGCACTAGGTCCAGTAACGGTCTTTGTGCCTCAATGACAGCACCTGTGGGAGGCACAAGAAGAGATAACGAGAACTTGCTTTAGAGTGCAACTCAGCATTTGGAATGCCGTTGGATAGGGTAGAGTTCAGTGCACCTCCTTAATGTACAACATTGCACTTAACAACATTCGCGCCACACAAGTGCCAGGCAATAACCATCTCCAATAAGGGGGAATCAAACCATCGCCACTTAGCATTCAATGGCATTACCGTCACTGAATTCCCCACTATCAACAACCTAGGGGTTACCATTGATCAGAAACTGAACTGGACCAGCCATATAAATACAGCGGTTGCAAGAGCGGGTCAGAGGTTAGAAATCCTGAGCGTGTAACTCACCTCCTGACTCCCCAAATTCTGTCCACCATCTACAAGGCACAAGTCAGGAGTGTGATGGAATACTCCCCACTTGCCTGGATGAGCGCAGCTCCAACAATGCTCAAGAAGATCGACACCATTAGGTCGAGCAGCCTGTTTGATTGGCGCCTCTTCCACAAACATTCACTCCCTCCACCACTGACGCTGTGTTCCATCTACATGATGCACTGCAGGAACTCACCAAGGCTCCTTAGACAGTACCTTCCAAACCCACGACCATTACCAGGACAAAGACAGACTGGGAACTCCCCCACTTGGACGTTCCCTTCCAAGTCACTCAGCATCCTGACTTGGAAATATATCTCTGTTCCATCACTATCGCTCGGTCAAAATCCATGAACTCCCTCCCTAACAGCACAGTGGGTTTACCTACACCAATATGGATTGCAGCAGTTCAAAATTGCAGCTCACCACCACCTTCTCAAGTGCAGTTAGAGATGGGCAACAAATGCTGGTCTAGCCAGCGAGGCCCACATCCCATAAAAATGACTTTTAAAAAGTCTCCATCGCGAATGTCCAACTGGCTTTCCCCGACTTGCTTGTGGTAAGTGACCCTGGTGATCTGCATTACTCCATCTGCCAAGCCAGGCAAAATGCAAGAAGGTAATCTCTTCTTCCTTCTGGACCCTCTAGCAGGAATTGTGTGCCCTTTCCTCCTACAAAGGCAGAAAATAGAGGGTTAAGGCACTGTCAGCCTCTATGGCCAATGCCACTTGCTCATTGATATAGGAAGCTCCGTGCATCAGTGCTGGCAGATCCTCAGCAGCCCTGTAGCTCGCAATCTTTCTGAGTAGGGTCAGTTAGTGTCCTGGGTTTACACTCCTTCCATGTTCAGGGCTCCTCCGCAGAGTGTCCCCTGGAGGCTCAATACTCAGAGCACGGTAGCACAGAGGTTAGCACTGTTCCTTCACAGCTCCAGGGTCCCGGGTTCGATTCCCCGCTGGGTCACTGTCTGTGCGGAGTCTGCTCGTTCTCCCCGTGTGTGCGTGGGTTTCCTCCGGGTGCTCCAGTTTCCTCCCACAGTTCAAAGATGTGCAGGTTAGGTGGATTGGCCACGCTAAATTGCCCTTAGGTGGAGTTACTGGGTTACGGGGGTAGGGTGAAAGCGTTGGCTTAAGTCGGGTGCTCTTTCCAAGGGCCGGTGCAGACTCGATGGGCCGAATGGCCTCCTTCTGCACTGTAAATTCTATGATTCCATGATTCTAACATGAGGGTTCAACAGTGTACACACCTTACCAGAGTGAGTATGTTATTGAATTCTTTCCGGTTGTGGAACCAGTTTCGGTGGGTCACATTCTGTCGGCTCTCGATTTCTGCCACCTCTATCCAGGCCTGGCCTGTCTGAGAGGGTGGACTTCTCCCATCACCCTCTGGCAGAGGATCAGCCTCCTGTACCTCACCACCTCACGGAGGACCTTCAGTTAAGCGTCTGCAAAGCAAAGTGCAGCCCTGCCCTCATTTCCAGGCCTCTGGCTCACCTGTTCCATCAATAACATCAATGGACGGCACGGTAGCACAGTGGTTAGCACTGTTACTTCACAGTGCCAGGGTCCCAGGTTCGATTACGGTTTGGGTCACTGTCTGTACGGAGTCTGCACGTTCCCCCCGTGTCTGCGTGGTTTTCCTCCGGGTGCTCAGGTTTCCTCCCACAAGTCCCGAAATACGTGCTAGTTAGGGGAATTAGACATTCTGAATTCTCCCTCCGTGTCCCCGAACAGGCACCGGAATGTGGCGACTAGGGGCTCTTCAGAGTAACTGCATTGCAGTGTTAATCTAAACCTACTTGTGACACTAATAAAGATTATGATTATTAACAGTACCACTGAAATGACAGCGTCAATAATTGCTGCAATGCTCCATTAAACAGCTCCACTCTCTTTCACTGCTACCTTCGTTCCTGCCTCCTAGGCCACTAATTGGCCATCCACTAACAGCCAATTAACAGTCTGCCCTTGTGAAAACCTGGGCCTGCGAGCACTTCTCAACAGGAGCGGGATGAGGATCCAGGATTGGTCCTGACATCCGTTTTCTGCTCGTTGGATGGAAAATCCTGTCCAAGGTTTCAGGTCAACAACCATACGGCTATGAAAAGTTAACAGCTTCTCTCTTTTTACAGATGTTGCCCGACTTGCTCAGTATTTCCAGAAATTTCTGTTTGTATGTGTAATTTTGAGGAATGAAAGTCTAAACAACATTGACTGACATCCTTAAAAAGGTACATTTGCGTTGTTCCAGGGAGAAGTGAGGTTTGCACCGATGCAGTTTGTTTTAGCGTTTCCATCTTAGTTTCGGAATCTTCCCTCATTCCTCCACTGTTCAGAAGAGCCAGCATCAAAAAGATTTTTTTATTTTAAATGCATGTCAAGTTAAACGGGTGAGCTTCATGCATGAAAACCCACAGAGTAATGTGGTGTGTGGGCGATTCGTGCAAAGGCAGAGTTTCCAGCGGTTAATTTGTAGGGAGTTGTCCCTGGTATTATCACGCATAGTCTTTGTTGGTTCTGCCGTGATGTGTTTGAAAATAACCCAAACAGGTTATGTAGTAACTGTGATATTATCTGAGTGAAGCTTACCTAAGGGGATTCCATCACAGCCAAAATGTTTCTTGCTGTCTGCACGAATATGGCCTCAGGAGATTTTGACAAGCAAACAACCTGGCTATCACAGCAGCAGGTGAAGCCTCAGTGACACATTTGTTGAAGATAGTTGTTAAAAGGTAACTATAATTAATCTGTCGTCCGGTCCAAGAATATATTCAAACTGTATGCAGTATGCCACACAGTGCGACACTCCAGAACTTTGCAGTATAAATGCTTCTGCAATTGACACTCAAGGCTGCTATTGTGCTGCATGACAGGATGTGATTTCAAGAGCGTCCTCGTTAACGAATGCTTTTAAACACCCAACACCCTGGTTGACAACAATAGCGGACAAATGTTTAGCATTTTGGTTTGAAATTCTTCGGCATGCTTGCCTTCTGCTGACAGCAATCACGATGGTCAAAATGAAAGGCTCTTACAATAGGGACACGTGCAGTTATAGTACATGTCGGAGAATACTGCGAACACATGGCCATCGCTATGCTATGCCTTTGCTGGGAAAATGCTCATGTGCATTTGAAAAGATGGCTCAATGGCCTGCACCAGTCAAGCAAATTTCAGATGGTGTTCCTTTCTGAAATTCGGAATTTGAAGGCTGTGCTTTGCAAAACAAATGGGATGGGATTCCCTGTTTCCGAGACTAAGGGCTGGACTCTCCGTTTGCCGACCCCAAAATCGCATTTGGCGCTTGGCCGGAGAATCCCTTTTGACGCCGATATTGGGGGGGGGTGAACGCCTGTTTTCGGATGCTCCGCTCCCTCCAAAATGACGTCATCAGTGAGTACGCCGCACGCCATTGGGACGGCCTCAGGGCGTCACCTGAAGGTCCTCCCCCGATGCTCCGCGCCCGATGGGCCGGCTTCCCGACGGTGTGGATCACTTGTGGTCTGAGGTTTCGTCAACTCACAACCGGGGGGGGGTAGGGGAGCTGTTCCGCTGGCCTGGGGGGTTTCGGCGGGGACTGGGGGGGGGGGGGGGGTCTGGGGGTGGCGAGGGGGTTTACAGGGGGCACTATTTGGCAGGCCGGGTTTCCGAGCAGCCAACAGTGCTGTGTCAGGCCGGGTCCGCGTGCAACCGGCGCCATGTTGTACGGCGCGATGGCTGCAGGTTGCCGCCGTGTGCATGCGCAGCCACGAATCTGGCAATTCTCCATCCGTATCTACAGGTAAAGCCGGGGATTTTACGTAGTGCGGCTGCTAGCCCCCCACCGGGCAGAGCATCACAAAGTCCCCAGAGAATTCCGGGTCAGGCCCGCTAATGATATGCAAACGACGTTTACTCTACGTGTGGAGTGGAACACATTGACATCGCTGCTGAGGTACCGGAGCATGGCATTCTAGCGGGTGCCTGGCGCCGGCCACAATTTTGGCCTCACGATCAATTTTCCGTCTAATCGCCTTTCCCGATTCCGGCGTCTGTCGATGGAGAATCCCACCCACGCTTCTTAAACTGTCTGTATATTTTTGAATAGAAAGATTCATAATGAGGCAATGCTTTTCACGACCTTTCCAAATGTGGCCTCCACATTTGTTAGTTTTTTGGTGGCTGCAGTGCAAGAGAACCTCACTCCCAATACCAAAAAATATTGATTATCAAGCCATTTGTGATATTTTTAAAAAATTAAATAAAATAAAAAAATAAATAATCTGTATTGTCACAAGTAGGCTTACATTAACACTGCAATGAAGTTACTGTGAAAAGCCCCTAGTCGCCACATTCCGGCGCCTGTTCGGGTACACTGAGGGAGATAATTTGGTACGTTTAGCATTGGTTTGGTATTCAGATACTAAAGATGCAGTATAACTGTCTAATTTATTTAATAAGAGTGTTTTATTTGAGTTACATATCTAAGGATCAAAAAATTCATTGTGGTCAATTTTGAGGCTGAGGCCCATGGTTCGCGACTTGACCATAACCATTGCCATTGGTGCGGTCAGCATGCAAATAGTACTGCCTCTTCATTTATCTCTCTGTACTGTTGATCTTGGTGCAGTGGGGGGGAGGGGGGGGCGTTGGCAGTGGGGCAGCATTGCTGGCTGCCTGAGAGTTCAGCAGGGAGCTGATCAGCCTGCAATTATAGCATGGTGCAGACAAACTGCTTCTCTTAAAGCCAGCCTCTCCCTGTACTGATACTGGCTGCGTGTAGAAACTGCAGAAATGGGGCACGAGGGAAGACACAGGGTTCCTGGTTTCACTGGTTCAGTGGCAGAGGCCTTCGTGGTGGAGGTCGACAGAAGGGAGAGATGCAATCTTCTCATAGAGAACCAGAAAGCCTTCAAAGGTCAGCGGATGAAGGGAATGGGAGCGTATGGCCAGGGAGGTCAATGCAGGGAGCTGAAGAAATGGCAGGGGTGCAACAAGAAGTTTAATGATCTCACACTGGTAGTCAGGATCAGTGAATGCATCTTCAAAGGACCTCACACCCAATGCATCACCAAACTTTCATGCTCACAATGTAAACATATCATCATCACTCACTCAGCAGCACTCCCCGGCACTTGTTTCTGTAAGGTTTTGGGCATTGTTGGGTAGGTGTTATTAAGATATTTGTAGCCTTAGGTAGTTCAACAGTAAGTTTCCATTAACTACTAAAAATTATACACATTGGACTTCCGGGTGCGGCGATGACCAGCTGAGTCGCACGTTTCGGCAGCTCCCTGTGAAACAGACTTTTGGGCTCTTGATAGGAGCCCCAACGGCAATTTTGACGGCTAAAAACACTGTGCGGTAAACCAGAAGGGAATCCCCCCTGGATACGGATGGAAAAAGGAGGAGAGAGTGGCCAGATTGCAGTGGATCCTTTAGAACAGCGGTAAGGAAGGCAAGCAAAAACCAAGATGGCGTCGGAAGGTGGCAGTTTAACATGGGGCCCTGAACAACAAGAGTTCTTGAAATGCTGTGTGGAAGAGATCAAAAAGGAAATGAAGAAAGAGCTGTTGGCCCCGATACTACAGGCGATCGAAGGGCTAAAGGAGGAACAAAAGACCCAGGAGCGGGAGCTTCGGGTCGTGAAGGCAAAGGCAGCCGAGAATGAGGACGATATACAGGGCCTGGTGGTGAAGACGGAGACGCAGGAGGCACATCAGAAACGATGTGTGGAAAGGTTGGAGGCACTGGAAAACAATGCAAGGAGGAACAACCTGAGGATTCTTGGTCTTCCTGAAGGTGTGGAGGGAGCGGACGTCGGGGCATATGTGAGCACGATGCTGCACTCGTTAATGGGAGCGGAGGCCCCGGCGGGTCCGTTGGAGGTGGAGGGAGCATACCGAGTGATGGCGCGAGGACCGAGAGCAGGAGAAATTCCCAGAGCCATAGTGGTGAGATTCTTCCGTTTTAAGGATAGAGAAATGGTCCTTAGATGGGCGAAGAAAACTCGGAGCAGTAAATGGGAGAACGCGGTGATCCGCGTTTATCAAGACTGGAGTGCGGAGGTGGCGAGAAGGAGGGCGAGCTTTAATCGGGCCAAGGCGGTGCTTCATAAAAAGAAGATAAAATTTGGAATGCTGCAACCGGCAAGACTGTGGGTCACATATCGAGGGAGGCACCACTACTTTGAGACGGCGGATGAAGCGTGGACTTTTATTGTGGAAGAAAAACTGGAATGAGCGGGTTATTAAAAAGAACGTTCGAACAAAGTGGTGGGGCGAATGTGGGGGGCAAAGAGGGGTTTTATGTACTAATCCTGCAATGTGGTAACTTTTCTCTCTCCCACAGGTGGTGATGGGGGGAGGAGGGGAGGTGGAGGAGATGGGGCGTTGGCCATTGGGGGCGGGGCCAAGGGAGAAGCGCGGGCTTGGTTCCCGCGCTATGATAATCATGGCGGGAATAGAGAAGCAGGAAGGAGGGGGCGTCGCACGGTGCGAGCCGAGGTCACGGGGGGAAGCCGAGGTCAGCCAGAGTTTGCTGACTTCTGGGAGCAACATGGGGGGAGTAATTACGCTAGCGGGGGATCTAGCGGGGGGGTGGGAGGGGGGAATTACTGGGTTGCTGCTGCTGGGGCGAGGGGGGAGCTGGTATGGGAGAGGATGGGCGGGGGGGCACCACCTGGGGGAGATACAGCTGCGTGGGAACCGGGTGAGGAGCTGGAAAAAGGTGATGGCTAATCGACAAGGGGGGGGGGGTAGGAAGCCCCCCAACTCGGCTGATCACGTGGAACGTGAGAGGGCTGAACGGGCCGATAAAGAGGGCACGGGTACTCGCACACCTTAAGAAACTTAAGGCAGATGTGGTTATGTTACAGGAAACGCACCTGAAACTGATAGACCAGGTTAGGCTACGCAAAGGAATGGGTGGGGCAGGTGTTCCATTCGGGGCTAGATGCGGAAAACAGGGGGGTGGCTATATTAGTGGGGAAGCGGGTAATGTTCGAGGCAAAGACTATAGTGGCGGATAACGGGGGCAGATACGTGATGGTGAGTGGCAAACTACAGGGGGAGACGGTGGTTTTGGTAAACGTATATGCCCCGAACTGGGATGATGCCAATTTTATGAGGCGGATGCTAGGACGCATTCCGGACCTAGAGATGGGAAAGCTGATAATGGGGGGAGATTTTAATACGGTGTTGGAACCAGGGCTGGATAGGTCGAAGTCCAGGACTGGAAGGAGGCCGGCAGCAGCCAAGGTACTTAAAGATTTTATGGAGCAGATGGGAGGTGTAGACCCGTGGAGATTTAGCAGACCTAGGAGTAAGGAGTTCTCGTTTTTCTCCTATGTCCATAAAGTCTACTCGCGAATAGACTTTTTTGTGCTGGGTAGGGCATTGATCCCGAAGGTGAGGGGAACGGAGTATACGGCTATAGCCATTTCGGATCACGCTCCACACTGGGTGGACTTGGAGATAGGGGAGGAAACAGGAGGGTGCCCACCCTGGAGAATGGACATGGGACTAATGGCAGATGAGGGGGTGTGTCTAAGGGTGAGGGGGTGCATTGAAAAGTACTTGGAACTCAATGATAATGGGGAGGTCCAGGTGGGAGTGGTCTGGGAGGCGTTGAAGGCGGTGGTTAGAGGGGAGCTGATATCAATAAGGGCACATAAAGGGAAGCAGGAGAGTAAGGAACGGGAGCGGTTGCTGCAAGAACTTTTGAGGGTGGACAGACAATATGCGGAAGCACCGGAGGAGGGACTGTACAGGGAAAGGCAAAGGCTACATGTAGAATTTGACTTGCTGACTACAGGCACTGCAGAGGCACAATGGAGGAAGGCACAGGGTGTACAGTACGAATATGGGGAGAAGGCGAGCAGGTTGCTGGCACACCAATTGAGGAAAAGGGGAGCAGCGAGGGAAATAGGGGGAGTGAGGGATGAGGAAGGAGAGAGGGAGCGGAGAGAGTGAATGGAGTGTTCAAGACATTTTATAAAAAATTATATGAAGCTCAACCCCCGGATGGGAGGGAGAGAATGATGGGCTTCTTGGATCGGCTGGAATTTCCCAAGGTGGAAGAGCAGGAAAGGGTGGGACTGGGAGCACAGATCGAGGTAGAAGAAGTGGTGAAAGGAATTAGGAGCATGCAGGCGGGAAAGGCCCCGGGACCGGATGGATTCCCAGTCGAATTCTATAGAAAATATGTGGACTTGCTCGCCCCGGTACTGACGAGGACCTTTAATGAGGCAAAGGAAAGGGGACAACTGCCCCCGACTATGTCTGAAGCAACGATATCGCTTCTCTTAAAGAAGGACCAAACTGGGTTTGTGAAGGGGAGACAGCTGAACACGAATATACGGAGGTTGTTAGGGGTAATGATGATGGCCCCACCAGAAGGAGAAACGGAGATAGTAGTGGCGATGGATGCCGAGAAAGCATTTGATAGAGTGGAGTGGGATTATTTGTGGGAGGTGTTGAGGAGATTTGGTTTTGGAGAGGGGTATGTTAGATGGGTGCAGCTGTTGTATAGGGCCCCAGTGGCGAGCGTGGTCACGAATGGATGGGGATCTGCATGTTTTCGGCTCCATAGAGGGACAAGGCAGGGATGCCCTCTGTCCCCATTATTGTTTGCACTGGCGATTGAGCCCCTGCCGATAGCGTTGAGGGGTTCCAAGAAGTGGAGGGGAGTACTTAGGGGAGGAGAAGAGCACCGGGTATCTTTGTATGCGGACGATTTGCTGCTATACGTGGCGGACCCGGCGGAGGGGATGCCAGAAATAATGCGGATACTTGGGGAGTTTGGGGATTTTTCAGGGTATAAATTGAACATGGGGAAAAGTGAGTTGTTTGTGGTGCATCCAGGGGAGCAGAGTAGAGAAATAGAGGACCTACCGTTGAGGAAGGTAACAAGGGACTTTCGTTACCTGGGGATCCAGATAGCTAAGAATTGGGGCACAATGCATAGGTTAAATTTAACGCGGTTGGTGGAACAGATGGAGGAGGATTTCAAGAGATGGGATATGGTATCCCTGTCAATGGCAGGGAGGGTGCAGGCGGTTAAGATGGTGGTCCTCCCGAGATTCCTCTTTGTGTTTCAGTGCCTCCCGGTGGTGATCACGAAGGCTTTTTTTAAAAGGATTGAAAAGAGCATCATGGGTTTTGTGTGGGCCGGGAAGACCCCGAGAGTGAGGAAGGGATAGCAGGGATAGGGGGGGGCTGGCACTACCGAGCCTAAGTGAGTATTATTGGGCCGCTAATATTTCAATGGTGAGTAAGTGGATGGGAGAGGAGGAGGGAGCGGCGTGGAAGAGATTAGAGAGGGCGTCCTGTAGGGGGACTAGCCTACAGGCTATGGTGACAGCCCCATTGCCGTTCTCACCGAGGAACTACACCACAAGCCCGGTGGTGGTGGCTACACTGAAGATTTGGGGACAGTGGAGACGGCATAGGGGAAAGACTGGAGCCTTGGGGGGGGTCCCCGATAAGAAACAACCATAGGTTTGCCCCGGGGGGAATGGATGGGGGATATGGAATGTGGCAAAGAGCAGGAATAACGCAACTGAAAGATCTGTTTGTGGATGGGAAGTTCGCGAGTCTGGGAGCGCTGACCGAGAAATATGGGTTGCCCCAAGGGAATGCATTCAGGTATATGCAACTGAGGGCTTTTGCGAGGCAACAGGTGAGGGAATTCCCGCAGCTCCCGACACAAGAGGTGCAGGACAGAGTGATCTCAAAGACATGGGTGGGGGATGGTAAGGTGTCAGATATATATAGGGAAATGAGGGACGAAGGGGAGACTATGGTAGATGAACTAAAAGGGAAATGGGAAGAAGAGCTGGGGGAGGAGATCGAGGAGGGGCTGTGGGCAGATGCCCTAAGCAGGGTAAACTCGTCGTCCTCGTGTGCCAGGCTAAGCCTGATTCAGTTTAAGGTATTACACAGGGCACATATGACTGGAGCACGGCTCAGTAAATTTTTTGGGGTGGAGGATAGGTGTGCGAGGTGCTCGAGAAGCCCAGCGAATCATACCCATATGTTTTGGTCATGCCCGGCACTCCAGGGGTTTTGGATGGGGGTGACAAAGGTGCTTTCAAAAGTAGTAGGAGTCCGGGTCGAACCAAGCTGGGGGTTGGCTATATTTGGGGTTGCACAAGAGCCGGGAGTGCAGGAGGCGAGAGAGGCCGATGTTTTGGCCTTTGCGTCCCTAGTAGCCCGGCGCAGGATATTGCTAATGTGGAAAGAAGCCAAGCCCCCGGGGGTGGAGACCTGGATAAATGACATGGCGGGGTTTATAAAGCTAGAGCGGATTAAGTTCGTCCTAAGGGGGTCGGCTCAAGGGTTCACCAGGCGGTTGCAACCGTTCGTCGAATACCTCGCAGAAAGATAGACGGAATGGGAAAAAGAAGGCAGCAGCAGCAGCCCAGGATCGGGGGGGGGGAGGAGGAACCAGAAGGACTCTCAGGGTTGTTAATATATACTGTATAGTATGTATAGGTCGTTGCTACAGATATATATATTGGACTGTTAAATTATATTTTTGGAGAGTGTTACTTGTGACAAGGCAGTTGCCAATTAGGGCTAGTTTTCATTTTTGTTATTTATTATTTATTCTTTTTTTTTTTGTTCATAAAATAGGTCATTGTTATTTGTGTTGTTATAATATTGTGTAAAGGATGCACAATGTACTGTGTTGGTTGACCAAAAATTTTCAATAAAATATTTAATTAAAAAAAAAAATTATACACATTGGTACAGTAAATATCCAAACTAGGAGCTGTCTCCATGCTTGCCTCTGCACACAGCTCTGTCTAACACTACACTGACTCTTAGGTAGGGGCCCTGTGTCCTCTTACATCACTGCGTGGGTGTTACTGCACTCAGTCTCACATTAACACTTTATGTGTCAGACTACTACTTTATACTACACTGGCTGACATCCAGATGTTCCACCTCACCCTCACACCCACTCCAATGATGCCAGCCTCATCTCATTGTGCTCACATTGCTTCGCTATAGCTCCAGCTATCCTTTGGTGAATCGCTTTGTGGTAGAAACTTGTAAATTGTGCGTTAAGCCTGACTTAGCTTCGCCAGTGGGGGAAGCCTCCGGTGCAGCCGCAGCAGTTCCAGTGGCTTCGCAGACTTTAATTTCCCATCCAGGCTCTCCCCACAGCGTACAAGGCAAACCTCCATGTCAACAGCCTACCAAGCAAGCCAGCAATGGTCGGGCTGCTTCTGAACCACTTCTTTAATGAATAAATAAACAGGGCATTTCTTTTGTTTTTGCTGAATTATTATGTTTCTATTTGTTAGCCCTGCTGCTTCACGGCGCGAGGTCCCAGGTTCGTTCTCGGCTCTGGGTCACTGTCCGTGTGGAGTTTGCACATTCTCCCCGTGTTTGCGAGGGTTTCACCCCCACAACCCAAAAATGTGCAGGGTAGGTGGATTGGCCACGCTAAAACTGCCCCTTAATTGGAAAAAAATGACTTGGGTACACTAAATTTTTAAAAAATGTTTCTACTTTCAATGTCTGAGCATGCCCATGGATTTTTAAGAAATTTATCCTGAATTTTCCTTTTATTAGAGATTTAAAACAAAATGGATTTCTGTCTTTTATCAAAATAGCACATTTTCACATTATTGTATGTTAATGAAATTTCGACCAAAGAGTTTTTTTGCAGTAATACCAACGCAACTGGCCCATACCAAGCAAGCCCGTGTTCAGACCGTACAATATCTAGTGCTTTTATTAAAATTATTTGAAATGTTTGAAGCATTTTTCGGTGGGGGAAACGGGAATCCGGAATCCATCAGAGGGGAGAAGAGAATTGGGGGACAAGATGATCGATAACAAGATCGACTCAGAAACTGATCAAAGATGTGGAAACATGCAGCAGTAAGTTCATTGTCGAAACTGAAGATGTTCCTCTGTGGAGATTGAGCATCATAACCTCAATGATGTTGCGGGATCGGGGGGATTGGAGCACAAAAGTAAAATTGGATGCACCTCGTAAATAATCCTTAGGTTTAAATATAAAGTTGCTATAAACAGAAGGTGGTGAATGTATTGAATGGACTACTAAGGAAGGTAATGGGGGCTGATTCTATCTTCAAATTCCTTTCTCTGTTGTTTAGCAGTTGGCTCATGTAAATTAAAGCTTTGCATGTGAGTCAGGTATGTCCACAGTTGTTGAGGCTGGCAGAATAAACAACCATTTCGCTGAGAAATTCAAAGAGCATTTTATATTTTACTCCCTCCATCTACTTCTGGTTCCTTCCACCTGATGACTATTGGTTGGAACGTTACGTCAGTCGCTACTACAATAATCAATAGCATTTTTGTGATGAGGTTCCATTACGAACTATGGATTGATAATCAGCCAGGGCCCAATCTTTTCCGAAGTCATTGTCCTCAAGTGCGCTTCATCAGGAGAGTGTCCCGGATGTGTCACACATCTTTCTGGTGTCTGGCATCTGAGCCATTGTCCTCTTCCATAGACCATCTGCTTCTTCCATTGTTCCAGATGACATGAACTTTGAGGGGTGACGTGTCCTATTCATACGAGGGAAAGCTGATGATAACCTCACTTAGTTCAGCTCGTTGGCCCCGGATGGGGTATCAGGGTATACCGGCTGTGTGCATTGCTAGCTGCCTGGAGACATAAGTAAAACCTGACAACACCGCTGTGGAATGCAATCTTACCCACATTCAAAACCAAAGTGAACAACTGGCAGTGGCTCGGGAGTATTAGTCCTGTTCCAGAAATCCCCCATACACTATGCTCTCTTCCCGCAGCCTTCAAGGGAGGTGCTGTGGGATTCATGACAGACATCTCTAAATAGTATGAATGAAGAACTGAGAACAAAATAATTTTACCCTTTTCTGACTAATAATGAACTCCCAAACAACGTAACACGGATTCACTTCACACTTTTCATTATTACAAAGAACTCAAAGATGAACATAAACTGTACTGCTCCTTCCTCTTATTGAATGTGCCTAAACGTGCCACTTTTTCTACTATTTAGAAGTTCTCCTTGGCGATACAAAAGGGACAGTATTGTTAAGAGTAATTGACCGCTATTGTGATACACAAGGCACATAGGATTGAGGTGACCTTCATCCCATTGCAGTTTGGCCCTTGGATGGGGTTATAGTGGCTGCATCCCTGGAACTTGTACCTGAGCAGCATGATGTTGCTCCCCACCTTTTCTAGGGAGGAGGGCAGGAGTGTGGTGTTGGGAGGGAGGCGACTGCTGTCCTGAGAGATGATATTCTTATGCAGGTCACTTCCAGCTATCATGGGGCAGCATGGTAGCATAGTGGTTAGCACAGTTGCTTCACAACTCCAGGGTCCCAGGTCCAATTACCGGCTTGGGTCACTGTCTGTGTGGAGTCTGCATGCTCTCCCCGTGTCTGCGTGGGTTTCCTCCGGGTGCCCTGGTTTCCTCCCAGAGTCCAAAGATGTGCAGTTTAGGTGGATTGGTCATGCTTAATTGCCCTTAGTGTCCAAAAAGGGTGGGTGGGGTTACGGGAGGGTGGCGGTGTGGGCTTGGATAGGGTGCTCTTTCCTAGGGCTGGTGCAGACTCGATGGGCTGAATGGTCTCCTGTGCTGTAAATTCTATGATTCTATTGTGACTGTACTGCCCACAAATCCGTAGGCTGCCTTGTTTTAGGGCAGCTATCAGATCTTGAAAGTCCCACAACAAGATTAAGCACTTTGTTTGAAAGATAGCACGTGAGGCTGCTTCTGAGGTGACATCTGACAACTAATGTAATAGAGCAGCCCTTGAGGGAACACAGAGAATGACCAGAAGGCTCATCGCTACTGTAAGATACCCGGGTTTATTTAGAGAGACTGGTGAAATTTGAGCTTTTTTTTCAACAAACAATTTTATTGAGGTATTTTTTGGCATTGTAAACAGTTACAGATTACAGAAATATGCAAACATCAACAGAAATCCAACATTTCAACCAAACCATAATGCACATTCGATGAATGGTTGCCATCTTCGGGCAAACCCCAATACAGATCCCCTCAAGGAGAACTTGGATTTTTTTCCATACCCAGAAAACTTGACATGTCCGAAAGCCATAATCCGGTCTTCGGGGGCTTTGGGTCCCTCCATGCCAGCAGTATTCGACGCCGAGCTATCAGGGAAGCAAAGGCCAAAACATCTGCCTCTTTCTCCTCCTGGACTCCCGGGTCCTCCGAAACCCCGAAAATTGCCACCTCTGGACTCATCACCACCCTTGTTCTCAGCACCCGGGACATGACCCCCGCAAATCCCTCCCAGTACCCCCTAAGCTTTGGGCATGCCCAAAACATGTGGACGTGGTTCGCTGGTCCTCCCACGCATCTAGTGCACTTGTCCTCTACCCCAAAGAATTTGCTCATCCGAGCCACCGTCATGTGAGCCCGGTGGACGACCTTAAACTGAATCAGGCTGAGCCTGGCACACGTTGCGGTTGAGTTTACCCTACTCAGAGCTTCCGCCCATACCCTGTGAAATTTGAGCTTATTCGCTTTTGTAAGAGGCAGCTAAGGGATGGCCTTATCGAGATACATATGGTAGTACAATATGCAGAAGAGGTATATTCAGCAAATCATTTTAAACCAGCCTGTGAGGGTATGGGAAGGGGACACAGGTTCTTCTTCAAAAAATTTCCAGGGACTTTGTCTCTTCCCATAATCACCCTGGAATTGACTCTCTTTTTTTTGCCTCTGCCAGCAGATTACATGGCTACTGCCGGCAGTGATGGTGGGGAGTGGATGGATGGGTCCGAACCCTAGCCATGGTGCTCCATCCATCATGAGTGTGGAGCAGGCTCACTGGATCAGCCATTCTTTCCCTGCCTGCCCCTTCCATGTACTCGGAAAGAATGATCAACACATGAAATTAGCCAATAAAGGTGAAGAAACTAGAATTGTTTAAGAACCAATTTCATGTCATGATGTGGAAATGTTCTGTATAAGTTAACATAGCCTTCCTCAGGAGCCGGTAGCCCAGTGTTAGCACAGTTGCTTCACAGCTCCAGGGTCCCAGGTTTGATTCCCGGCTTGGGTCACTGTCTTTGCGGTGTCTACATGTTCTCCCTGTGTCTGCATGGGTTTCCTCCCACAAGTTCCATAGTTGCTTCACAGCTCCAGGGTCCCAGGTTTAATTCCCGGCTTGGGTCACTGTCTGTGCGGAGTCGGCACTTTCTCCCCGTGCCTGCATGGGTTTCCTCCGGGAGCTCCGGTTTCCTCCCACAGTCCAGAAATGTGCAGGTTAGGTGGATTGGCCATGATAAATTGCACTTAGTGGGCAAACAAAAAGGTTGGGTGAGGTTGCGGGGATGGGGTGGATGTCTGGGTTTGTGTAGGATGACCTTTCCAAGGGCCGTTGCGGACTCGATGGGCGGAATGGCCTCCTGCACTGTAAATTCTATGTTGATATCTTCCTTGTGGCTTTATAGGATACCTCACTAATTTATCATGCGATTTTGCAAAAGAAAGTCAGTAACACTTAACTGATCACAAATAGAGCCTCTACGTTGAATTACAGAAAGGGTTTACCTGCCTTAATTAAAACTCAACTGTTGGTGCCAAAGGCTCACTCTGCCAAAACTAGCTATGGCTGATTGCCAAGACATAGTTCTTAGGGATGGTTAACATGCCTGTAGCATCCAGCGAAACCTCATTTCCAAATTAATACCTGTCATTCATGGCTACAAAGCAGCACCTCTATTGACTTGAATGTCACATTCACCGTTCAAACTGCAGGACAGCCCCTCAGCCTCATGCAGAAAAAAGCCTATCAATAGACCAATGGTACATGTCTCCAACTTTATTTTCAACTCTCAACCACAAACCAAATGGAAACAGCAGACCTGTTTAAGAACGTAACAGTAAATTCTGCACATAGAATCCTTTGGTAACTGAGTGGCATGGTGGCGCAGTGGTTAGCACTGCTGCCTCCCGGTGCCGAGGACCCGGGTTCAATCCCAGCCCTGGGTCACTGTCCGTGTGGAGTTTGCGCATTCTCCCCTTGTCTGCGTGGGTTTCGTCCCCGCAATCCAAAGATGTGCAAGGTAGGTGGATTGGCGACGCTAAATTGCCCCTTAATTGGAAAAATAAAAATAAAGAATCCGCTGGTAATCCTCATTGCTTAATTACTGATAAAACAGAATCAATGATATCAAAATTGGTGAGGGGGTCATCAAATATCGAGGACAGTGAGATGCCATTGACATGTACGGTTACAGCTGGCAAAAAACAAACAATTTTTTTAAAAATCATGTACAATGGAAACTGGATAAATTAATAAGCAATGACCCATCCCATGTATTAATTACAAATCTTTCCTTCAGTTGTGCAAACCCAGGCATCCCATTTCATGCTCTCCAGCATGCAATTAGAAACTGTAACTTATTCAATTTTTCCTCTTTTTCTCTGATCGTCTTCTCAAAATTCTAAACCAGGGTTCAGAGGGTTAAAATAGAGGGGCAGGTTGGATAGACAAGTATTGCATTCCCTGGAGGATAGAAGATTTGGTAGTGATCTGATCAAGCAGTTTAAAATAGGAAAAGGACCAAATGGGATAGGCATGGAGAATGGAGAGTTAAGCACCATAGGACATAATCTTAAAATTAGAACTAGATTTCTTTGGAGGGAAATTGGGAAGCTTTATTCACACAAAAGTTGAGCGAAATCTTGAATTCACAGAGGTTTCAAGACTGACATAGAAAGATTGGATCAAAGGGTATGATGCAAAGATGGATAACTCGAGTTGAGGGACAGATCACCCATAATCGAACTGAAAAGCAGAGTAGGCTCAAGGAGTTGACTGGCCCATTCTTGGTTTCTATACCTCCTCACTGTGGGTGGGAATTCCCAGCCCCTCCTGCTTCTGGTCCCACCGAAGTCAACAGGGATTTGAATGGCCCGCTCCCACGTCAGGACCGGAAATCTTACCAAAGCGGCCATTCCTCCTTTAGGAACCTGGAGACAGCACAGTATCAACAGAGCACTGGACCACAAGTGGACATCATGGGCGAGAACAATTCTGCCTTCCCTCTAAATTCGCACATGCACCTTCGAACAGGGTTCATTGGAGTCCTTTGAGAAGGAACCCTGACTGGCTTTGATAATTCCAAGCCGAGGGTACTGAGGCCGATTAGAAAACCACAACGCCAGATGAGATCCATTAGCTCAGCACAAGACTCCAGATTAAACTTTAACATTTCTTGTTACTATGGTTTATGACTACGCTGAACAATAAAAGCATCTAGCCATGAAAAGGAGACAATTCAGTCCATTCTTATTGTTATGGATCCAGATTTTCTGTCCTTGCAGCGGATAAAACTAATTACTTTACAATTTCTTTGGCGAGTGGCAGGGTTAACTGATTTCTTCCATGCTCTAATTTTTATAAATTAAATCAAAGTATATAAAAGTAAATAAAGGTATATCAGCTTTTGCTTGAGATCACGATGTGGATTAAAGGTACAAAGTAAACAATTCTAAGATTATACACACGCAACAAAAATCATTTCCCAGATGAATGATAAATTAACCGATACCTCTTTTTGTTTAAGAATCACTTGTCTTTTAAATGAATTGAAAAAAAAACCTTCATTGATTGCAAAAAAAAAGTACAAATAAACCCTTTGCATAAAGAAATGAATGTGCAAACTTGTCTAAATCTTTTCATTAGCTGCCATGACAAACATCTGCTATTTGATAGTGAACCCCTTGCGTGTTGGCAATCAGTTTGTTTATCTGAAATTATACATGATGTTTGTCCAACAATTTGTTTAAATGCACAAGAGATTTTCTTAAGCCAGGTTTGGGATTGTTGTTTGATTCCTTCAAATTCCCTCCCTAATGGCACCGAGGCTACTTAATTTCCAATTTGTAGGCACTAAGGTGTCAAAATGGGAAAAAGCGAAGCATCTGCATACTTCTGACCTAAAATCTTCTGGTCACCATTCTTTTATCCATACCTGAACCATGTCCAAATATGGGCTCAATGTCTCTTCTGGTACCTCTCGTAACTTTGGTTTACACCAATTGCACTTAGAATGTAAACCTTAAGATTACGGATGCTCCAGATCCTGCGTTTCCGAACTTCTGACTTCAAGGCTTTGGCTTCAGTTATCAATGTCCATGTCAATCACCATTCTCCCCACCACAACCCCCGTCCCAAGCTCCAGACCCTAGAACCCACTCTCCCCACAGCGATCTTCCGAAGCCCCAACCAGCGCTCCAATTTCCTAACCATCGTGGCCCCCCATCCGGGGTTGTCTGGTTCCCTCAATGGCTCTGACCCGGACCCCAGATCCAACCCGCCTGGTTCTCCAATGTCACCTCTGAGGCCCTTATCTTCCCTAACGTACCCTACCGTCCAGTCATGCCCTCAGAGGCCCACACAATTTCCACCACCAACGTTGCTCCACCACCCAACTCCTGCAATTCAACCTGACCACTTACCTGTGGACTGGTGGGCGAGTAACAACCCAAATTCAGAGCACTTACCTCTTCAGCCTCCTGCTGCTACGGCAACTTCATTATTATGAGGCACATGGCTCAAATTCCTGCCTTTTCGGACATCACCATTTATGCATAAGGGAGTTAAAACTGTGTGGGAGGGGTATCCAAAATTGGGCGCTGACCTATATAACCATGCCCAACCCACCCCTCCCAACCCAGACCCAACACCATCAATTAACTCATGATGTGGAATAATTCTTCAAATGTCCTCCATTGTCATTGTCTCCATGTGAGGGAGAAATTTTAACTCCTCGGTGGGACATTCACTGGATGAATGAAGCCCACCCAGGATGATGAGCAGGAGGCCCAGCCCATTGTGACTGACAGGCCTCATTTACACCCTGCTGGACAACTAAGTTCCCAAATCGGGTGGAGAGAGGTAGCTGACTGCCTACTGCTGGTTGAAAATTGGATGACCTTATGTCGACCCTACAGGATTCCAGTGCATTGTGGAGGGTAAGGGCTGTGTGGCAGTGTCTGGTGGGTGGAAGGAGGGTACAGCCTATGGGCAGTGGTGGTCAAGACCTGCCTGTGGGAGGGCTTCATGATCAATGGGTAAGTGGCCTTCTTGGATGGGGCAGCTTCTGCTGCATAAATTTCAAGAATTGTGAGTCCAGACTGATATGTCCCCAATTCCAGGCAATGGATGAACATCAATAGTTCTCTTTCAGATATGTCCTCGGCGGGCTTAGATGTTATTTGACATAACAAGGGGCATCATGCCATAAAGTGGATTCATGTTCTTGCAGCAAACAACTTGTGCCAATTTTAAGCGATTACATTTCATCTCCTGGTTCAGATCCTCTACTGCAACACACAATGTCGCGCAGACGGACAGCTGATCTTGGGCCAGATTTAACTCCAGGCGGCAAGTGAAGGGGCAGTGGCCATGAGGTTGGCCCATTCCTCCCGGTGAGAGACTTGATCCACTTCATGGGTGGAACCTCATTGCCATGCCATGTGTGAGCTGCACCTCCGAATTAAAAGGCAAAGTCCCACATCTGGGCTGCTGAAATATTGGGCAGTTTGGATGCTGAACCATCTAGCACCCAGGGTATGGGGGTGCAGGTTGGCAACTGAGCAAAGAAGTGCCCTGATTGGCTGTTACCCAAAATGTCAACATAGGATGAGCACTCTTGCTCCTTCTGAGCTTATCCTTTTGAGACCATTTGTGTTTCACCAGCTAGTGTAACAGTTTTCCCTCGAAATTGTACCAACGACAACTACATTTACGTAGCGCCTTTAACATAGTAAAACATCCCAAGGCATGCCACAGGAGTCTCAACAGACAAACGCTGTCACCACATCACACAAGGCCTGTACTCGACAGCTCAGCGGAAGACTCTGGTCAACATGGAAGCAGACAAGGTCTGAGTGGGTCTGGGGCAGGAGGGGCAGGGTCATTACTGCCCTGTTTCATGTTGTACCACACTCATGTCAAGGAGAATTCATGGACAGAGAGCTCCACAAAATCAAAACGGAAAAGGAATGTGCAGTGAGAAATGCTGAACACACTGCTCAGACTACTGTTCAGTGTTCGCTACTTAACCCGTTTGCTTTGAATAGGTTAATGGTTCTTTTGATATAGTGAACAGAGGAGTATCGTATGAGCCAGTTCTTTTAATATCGTCAACACTCATTCGTAGCCTTCAATTTCAAATTCGAGCTTTAAAACTAACCACGAGCAATTCCTCAAGCAGGCGTAATCTGATCGCTGAAGTTCCAGGCAAAATAGCTCATCTTCAAGCAGTTTGGTTCCATTTGGTGTTCGAATGAATCAGTGATTGGCTGATATCTGGGATTGAGGCTGAGATCCAACCTATCTCCCCTGATAAAATATCTCGATTGTGACCCCAAGACCTCAGTCCGCACGCAGGAGTATAGGGACGATGGAATTAGGAGCAGGAGGAGTCCTTTCCATTCTCGAGCCTGCTCTGCCATTCAGTAAGTTCACGGCTGATCTGATTGTAGACTCAGCTCCATCCAGGTTCCTGTCAGCTCCCCTTGCCTAAGAAAGATCTGCAGAACTCCACCGGGAAGAAATTCAATGAACCTGCCTCCCGGCTCCCTGGGGAAGAGAATTTCACAGACTAACGACACGCAGAGAGAAATAAATTCCCCTCATCTCCGTCTTAAAGCTTGGAATCTTGCGGAACAGAAGTGCAAGGCGTGGGTTAGGATATTTGTCGATTTAGTTCCTACCGGGATGACGAGATCATCTCCAGGTTGGGAACCCCATGGATCAATTTGAGTGACTTGGCATGGCACGTGCCCAGAGCTACGTCATTGTTATCCGCCTCCGTGTTCGTTGACCAACCAGCGAGGGTGGCGCACTTAAAGCAGCAATCAAGGGACATCCGCAGGATTCACATTGGCAGCGGTGATTGCAATATTTAGGATGCCAGTGGGAGAGTGCAAAGATCTGCTGAATGGAGGGAATAGAAAGGAAGGTTGACCCCCTCCCTCCCCCCCCTTCTCCCAAATTCTGGCTGGCCAATTGAAGGGGAAAGGCTGAGCTCTGCCAGGGAGAGGGCGAAGTGAGCAGGTGCAGAGAACAGGGAGGTTGCAGGTTGGCACTTTCAATGTGTTCCTTCAAGGGGACAGCCACTGCGGAGATGCTTCAGGGAGCTGCTGATCCGTGAAAAATAAATATCAACGTGAAAACTGTGCCACGGGTGTCTGGGCAGCAGAATCAAGCACATAGCTCAGTACCCAGACACATTTGTTCATTTAATTTGAGCCAACTTTCATCCCACCCTGGATCGAGGTTACAGCTTAAAACGCAAAGGCCACCTTGCCAATGGGCCAGCCCGCCAACCATAAAGGCAGGCGGTCAACGTAAATTTCTGGTCAATTGGCGTTTAAATTATTGAAATTGGCTTCTCGATTGAAGGTGGGCACTTCCGACACTTGGGCATGCTCGCCAACCAAAATATTATATGAACGTGTTCGCCGACATTGATTTCACGCATCTCTGGGTCAGGCGTTCGTCCACACGCCAGACTCAAAATTCTTGCACTGCAGATGAAAACCAGAAGCAGTTCAGGCAATGCTGATTTTTTTTGTACAAAGCTTCAAAAACAAAGTAATCTCTGATCTCAAATATTTTTTTTGGGTTGTTTTGAAAAGAAAAAATGTACTAGCTCCTATGTGGCTGACACTTTCAACAAAGATCATCAACCTTTTCAAGAAAGCAAAAGACTGATACGGCTCAAGGTGAAAACCAGCAAGTCGGCAAAGACTTGGAACAGCTTGGAGCTTATTTGATTCAAAATCGTTACACCGGCGGCAATTTTAAAATTTATCTCAGAACTGAAAAATAAGTAGGACATGAACAAACAGGACCTTTTTGACATGTATTAATGACCCGGACTTGACCATACAGAGGATAATTTTGAAGTTTGTAGGTGACACAAAACTTGGATAATGTAATAATTAGTGAGGAGAATAGTCACAAACATCAGGGTGGCATTTACTGGTGTAAAGGGCAAGACATGTGGCAGATGTAATGTAACACAGAAAAGTGTGAATCAATGCTCGTCAGTAAGAAGAACGAGGAATTCCAGCATAAACTAAACGGCACCATTTTAAAGGGGGCGCAGGAACAAAGAAAACTGAACATGTGCACCCTCAAATCTTTGAAGGTATAAGATGATCAGGGGAATAGATAGAGTAGACAGTTAGAGACTTTTTCCTCGGGTGGAACAGACCGCTACAAGGGGACATAAATTTAAGGTGAATGGTGGAAGATATAGGGGGGATGTCAGAGGTAGGTTCGTTACCCAGAGAGTAGTGGGGGCATGGAATGCACTGCCTGTGGAAGTAGTTGAATCGGAAACATTAGGGACCTTTAAGCGGCTATTGGATAGGTACATGGATACATTACGGTAGAATGCTGGGGTGCAGATTGATTTGTTCTTAAGCTAGGACAAAGGTTCGGCACAACATCGTGGGCCGAAGGGCCTGTTCTGTGCTGTATTTTCTATGTTCTATTTTCTATGTTCTATGTTCTATGTGGCAAATAAAATCCAGAAGGAATTACAAAGAAAACACATATGGAATTGTTGGCTTTGTGAATGGAGTTATCGAATACGAAAGCATACATCGCTGGCTGTAGATCTCAGGTGGCATGTTAGGTTAAGCGGACCAAGAGGGCAAGGAGGCAGGAGTGTCAGCCTCTGCAATTGTCCAACAGGTTTGATGGTCTGTCAGCTTGTTGGATGATAGTGGGGGCAGCAGGGTGGGCGAGCTGGCTGACCATGGCACGGTGGCACAGGAATCCATTCAAGTTGTGGGGAGCACGTAAGAAGATAGTTGTCGTAGGGGAGAGTATAGTGAGGGGGATTGACACTGTTCTCTGCAGCAAGGAGCGAGAGTCTGGATGGCTGTGTTGCCTGCCCAGAGCTAGGGTTCGGGACATTGGCTCCAGGCTGGAGAGGAATGTGCAGTGGGAGGGGAGAATCCCTTTGTCGTAGACTGTGTCGGTACCAACTAGGCAAGTAGAACGAGGAAAAGGATCCTGCCTCAGTGTTTGAGGAGCTATGCACTAAATTAAAAAACAGAACCTTCAAGGATAACATCTCTAGATTATTACCTGAACCACGTGCAAATTGGCACGGGGTACATAAATGATAGAGGTGACTATATGGCTCAAACACTGGTGTGAGAATAGTGGGTCTCGGTTTGTGGGGCACTGGCATCGGTACTGGAGAAAGTGGAGGCTGTGCTGTTGGGACAGCCTACATCAGAACTGTGCTTGGACCAGTGTTCTTGCAAACCACATAACTATGGAAGTAAGGTGGGCTTTAAATTAAATAGAGAAGGGGGTGGATCTGGAGAGAAAATATGTGGGCTTACAAAGCAAAACGAATAGCATTACAAGGCGACTATTTAGGTTGGTTTAGCTCAATGGGCTAGACAGCTGGTTTGTGGTGCAGAACAAGGCCAGCAGCGCGGGTTCAATTCCCGTACCAGCTTACCCGAACAGGTGCAGGAATGTGGCGACTGGGGGCTTTTCATAATAACTTCGTAGTTGTGACAATAAAAGGTTATACCAAAAAAATGATACCTAGAGTGTGACAGGAAGGAACAGGGTGTACAAAAATAAAAAACAGCAGAAAACAGGCTTAAAAAAGGGAAAAATGGGAAGGCAAAATTAATGGCTCTTTATTTAAATGAACAAAATAAATTAATTAATGGCACAAATTGAGGTTAATGATTATCTTATTGCCATTACAGAGACATGGTGACAAGGAAATCAAAACTGGGAACTAAATATTCAGGGGTATGAGACTTTTCGTAAGGAGAGGCAGGAAGGAAAGGATGGTGGGGTAGCTTTGTTAGTACAAGATGGAATAAGCACAATAGCAAGAAATGATCTTAGATTGGAAGATGGAGAATCAGTGTGAGTGAAGATAACAAATAACAAGGGGCAGATGATACTGATGGGAGTAGTCTATCAGCCCCCTAATAGTAGCTATACTGTAAGATGGAGAATAAATCAAAAGATAATAAGGGCATGTAAAAAAGGCGGTAGTACTATAATCATGGGGGACGTTAATCTTTATGTGGATTGAGAAAATCAAATTGGCGAGGAAGAATTCAAAGAGGGCATTCAGGACAGTTTCCTGGAACAATATGTTGTGGATCCAACCAGGAATCAGGCTATTTTGGATCTAGTAACGTGTAATGAAGCGGGTTTAATAAACAATCCCAGAGTAAAAGATCCCCTAGGAAACAGTGACCATAACATGATAGAATTCAGCATTCAGTTAGAGAGTGAGAAACAACTGTGCCAAACTTAAATAAGGGTAATTAGAAAGGAGCAGAATGGGCTGTGAAGGAGTTTAGTAGAAAAGATGGCAGATCAAAAATGACAGATGTTTATGAAAATAGTTCTTGACTCACATCAAGGATATATCCCAGTAAGGAAGAAGGATTCTAGGGTGGCGATTAAACAAGCCTGATTAAACAAAGAAGTTAAGGATAGTATTAAACTGAAAGAAAAAACATCCAATGTGACATTACAGAGACAGGGGCGATGTCCGGAAACGGCGCGATGTCCGCCGACAGGCGCCCAAAATGGCGCAAATCAGTCGGGCATCGCGCCGCCCCAAAGGTGCGGAATCCTCAACTAATGCCGAGCCCCAACCTTAAGGGGCAAGGTCGGCGCCGGACGAATTTCCGCCCCGCCAGCTGGCGGAAAAGGCCTTTGGTGCCCCGCCAGCTGGCGCGGAAATGACATCTCCGGGCGGCGCATGCGCGGGAGCATTAGTGGCCGCTGACGGCATTCCCGCGCATGCGCATTGGAGGGAGTCTCTTCTGCCTCCGCCATGGTGGAGACCGTGGCGGAGGCGGAAGGGAAAGAGTGCCCCCACGGCACAGGCCCACCCGTGGATCGGTGGGCCCCGATCGTGGGCCAGGCCACCGTGGGGGCACCCCCCGGGGCCAGATCGCCCCGCGCCCCCCCCGGGGAACCCGGAGCCCGCCCGCGCCGCCTTGTCCTGCCGATAAGGTAGGTAGTTTAATCTACGCCGGCGGGACAGGCATTTTAGCGGCGGGACTTCGGCCCATCCGGGCCGGAGAATCGCGGGGGTGGGCCCGCCAACCGGCGTGGCGCGATTCCCGCCCCCGCCGAATATCCGGTGCCGGAGAATTCGGCAACCGCCGGGGGCGGGATTCACGCCAGTCCCCGGCGATTCTCCGACCCGGCGGGGAGGTCGGAGAATCTCGCCCATGTTTTCAACCAAGAAAAGATGACCAAAAAAAAATAAAGAGGGAGAAGATTATCTAAGAGGGCAAAGGCAAACAAGCAATTAAATAAAAACAGACAGCAAGAGCTTCTTTAAATATATAAAAAGGACGAGAGGCCAAAGTGAACATAGGCACCTTAGAGAATGAGACTGAGGAAATAATAATGGGGAATCAGGAAATGGCAGAGGAGTTAAACAGATACTTCACAATGAAAGAGACTAGTAACATTCCAAAAGTACTCAATAAACAAGGGTAAAAGTGGGGAAGAAAATAAATATAATAACCATCACTAGAGAAAAAGTACTTGGGAAACTAATGGGGCTAAATACTGTTAGGTCCCCTAGACCTGATGGGTTGCATCCCAAGATATTAAAGGAAGTAGCTACAGGAATAGTGGATACACTGGTAGTAATCTTCCAAGAATCGTTAAATTCTGGAAAACTACCAATGTAACACCTTTATTCAAAAAGAACAGGAGACAAAAACAGGTAACCAAAGGTCAAGTCAGTTGAACATAAGTCATTGGGAAAATGTTAGCGTCTATTATAAAGAATGTAATAGAGAACATTTAGAAATACATAATATAATCAAGCAAAGTCAGCATGGCTTCATTTAGGGGAAATCATGTATGACAAATTTATGAGATTTCTTTGAGCAGGATAGATAAAGGGGAGGCAGTAGATATAATGACCTGGATTCTCCAATTCACCCTGTCAGAAAAATTGTGACCTATCACGACAGAAAAACGGGCATGAAAGGGCCACATATTCAAAGCCCTGCAGGGGGTTAGCAGTGAACCGTCGGGAAGCTCGTAGCGTTTGCTGCAGATACGGGTCCACGCATTTCTGGGTCAGAGGCCGCGCATGCACACGGGTGCTCCATGGCGGACTCAGACCGCGGAGCTGGACCTTCCAAATAGTGCCCCCGATCGGCTGCATGCCTGACCCAGACCACCTGATGAAAATTAGCCTGGTGCTGTATAAGGCCCCCCCTGCCCTCTAATCGGCCCGCTCCCAACCATGGCGGCCATGGACTGAGTCTGCAGCCGCCAAGCTAGTATCCTGACCGGCAGGACCGCGTTAGATCCATGCCATCGGGAATTCGGCCATCGGGGGCGGGGCGGGCCTCCAGCAATGGCCGCAGGTAGGGGATATGCGGCGCGGCCCGGGGAATCGGGGAACTGGCGCCGGTCTCGATTCCAAGTGCGGAAATGGATTCTCCACCCCGGCGCTGGCCGCAATTTCGGCATCAGGGTGCGGAGAAACCAGCCCAATATACTTGGATTCCAAAAGACATTCGAAGTACCGCACAAAGGGCTACTTAATAAGATAAGGGCCCATGGTGTTCAGGGTATTATATGAGCATAGATAGAGAATTGGCTAACTGTTAGATGACAGAGAATTGGCATAAGAGGGACATTTTCAGGATGTCAAACTGTAACTAGTGGAATGCCGCAGGGATTAATGCTGGAGCCACAATTATTTACAATATATATTAATGACTTGGACGAGGAAAGTGAATGTACTATTGTCACAAAAATAGGTGTGAATGCAAGTGGTGAGGATGACACAAGGATCCTACAGAGGGATATCCACAGACGAAGATTCCCAAAAGTAAACTATTATGGTAATTTTATTCCAAATCAGGCAACGACATTGGCGCCATTGAAAAAGCTCCTGAAGAAAAAACAGCAATGCATTGGAGGGAGCCAGGGAAGCAAGCTTTCCAACAGGTTAAGCAGGTCTTGCAATCTTCGAGTCTATTGGTTCATTTTCCATAGAATCCATATCCGTTGGGGCAGCACGGTGGCGCAGTGGTTAGCACTGCTGCCTCATGGCGCCGAGGTCCCAAGTTCGATCCCAGCTTTGGGTCACTGTCCGTGTGGAGTTTGCACATTCTGCTTGTGTTTGCATGGGTTTCACCTCCACAACCCAAAGATTTGCAGGGTAGGTGCATTGGCCACGCTAAATTGCCCCTTAATTGGAAAAGATGAATTGGGTACTCTAAATTCATTTTTTTTTTAAAAATCCATATCCATACAATCCCTGCAGTGCAGAAGGAGGTCAGTCAGCCCATCGAGTCTGCACGACCCTCCAAAAGTGCACCCCACACAGGCCCATTCCCCCACCCTAACCCCATAATCCCATCTAACTAATTTTGACTCAAGGAAACCCATCATTCTGACCTGCAATGCTTTGCAGGATGGGATCGGGGCAGCTCTATCCCATACAGTGGATGACAGCTCAGAGATGCCAACTGCTTTTGCCTCAAGAACGCTAGCTGATGCTGAGCATAAATATTTGTAAATGGAGAAGGAAGGCCTTGACGTAATCTATGGCCTTATGATGTTTTACCAGTATGTTTACAGTGGACGTTTCACAATCATAACGGACCACAAGCCCTTGCTTGGGTCTCCTTCCTGAAGATAAGTCAATACCGCCCCCAGGATACTGTAAATGTCACACCGGTTTGACAAGGAGGGTGACGGTATGGCAGGCCTCCCTGAGGAAGCAAGATACTACATGAAAAGAGGACAGTTCTTTCCAAGTAGTGGGCCTGATCCTTGTCAGAAACATTGCCTCAGGCCCACTACGGTTACCAGGCCAGATCGTGTCCAAGTTGGGGATAGTTTCACATATAGTGGACTTGGGTGGCAGAACTTGGAGCATGTGAGAAGCCGGGACACCACAGCCCCAATCTCGGGACAGTTGGAGCCAGTGGCCAGCACAAGTGCTCCTGTGGTGCAGCTGGATCAAAGGGCACCCAGAGGTCTTGAGGAGGCCCCATCGTTGATCCAGGAACAAGCTACAGAAGGGAATACACTTGCGGTGTTGGTGGACCATCATGAGCATTCTGCTAGGGGTGATGACGTTGTTACATCCAAGTTAGAGGAGCCAGTTGGGGGATTAAGATGGTCAATGAGACCCAGGAAATCTCCTGATCGTTTAATGCTCTGATAGACTGTTCAGACTCTCTTCCTTGTATTCCTCAGTGTTATATTGTACATAATATGTGTATATAACCTGTTTGTACATATGTTAATTGAGGGAATTAAGGGGGAGGGATGTGGTAGCGTGGTCCCTTTAAGGGGCGTGGCCACGCAGTCCACATGACTGGTTCGTGACCTATCATACAGGAGCGTGCAAACCCCAACCAATGAGGGATTAGCGCGGGTCACAGGGAGTGGGGCCCTGGCCAGAGTGAAGCCAGGAACCAGAGTGTTGACACCTATTGTATTGACGCTAAGCCTGTACATAAGTTCCCCTTGACAGTTGACAATAAACACTTTGTTCTTCTTTGCTACCGTCTACCTGGGATTGCCTCAAGCCAACACAGATTCAAAATGATGAGTTTTGATAAAGCGTGAGAAATTGTTTCCCCTGGCAAAGGGGTCAGTAATCACAGGGGTCACAGGTTTACGGTAACCGGCGAAAGAGCCAGAGTGGAGCGAAGGGGAGTTATTTAAAGCAGCAAGCTGCTATGATGTGTGGAGTGCGCTGTTCGAAAGGGTGATACATGCAGATCAATAATAACTATCAAAGGCTAAGTGGATCAATCCTTGCAGAGGAGGATTTGCAGGGAAATGGGAAAAGGCAGAAGAATTGCGTATCAATGAGGCATGGTCTGGCACAGGCATGGTGGTATGAATGGCCTCCTTCTATGCCGTATCATTCTTTGATACTTTGGCGGCTTCACAATTCAAAACATTCAAATTTAAGTCAATAAAATAAGCTAAGTAATGCGGGTGCTGAAATCTGAAAGAAGAACAGCAAACGCTGGAAAACACAGCAGGTCCAGCAGCACCTGGAGGGAGAGAAAGCAGAGTTAATGTTTCATGTCCACTGGATTCTTCATCAGAATTACAGAGATAAAAAATGTGTCAGATAATATATTGTAGCTGGCAGAGATTGCAACAAGTCACATATTTTGTTAACACTGAGTACAGGTATCATTATTAAGAGATATTAGGTAAGAACAGAAGGATACAAATCGGTTTCTTTCTCAAATCTTAGCTATTTCCTGGTAATCACAATCGAAGCTCACTTCCTAAGTGGATGCATAGGAAACAGAAGCAGGAGAAGGCCATTCGTCCCTTCAAAATTGTTCTGCCATTCAATAAGATCATGGCTGATTTGGCAGTGACCTTAGCTCCACTTTCTGCCAACCCTCATAATGTTTGACTGTCTTGTCATTCAAGACTGTGTCCAACTTAGCCTTTAGTAGATTCAATGGCCCAGCCTCCACTGCTTGCTGGGTAAGAGAATTCCAAACACTAATGTTCCTCTGAGAAGAAATTCCTCCTAATTTCTTTCCTAAATGGGAGCCACCTTATTCTGAAAGTGTTTCCCCTTGTTCTAGATTCACCTATGAGAGGAAGCATCTACTTTGTTAAGCCTCCTCAAAATCTTATAGGTTTCAATAAGATCATCTCTCATTCTTTAACGCCAATAAGTATAGACACAACCGCCTCAATCATTCCTCCTAAGACAAACCACACAACCCAGAAATCAGTCTAGTGAACCTTCTCCCTGCTTCCAATGCAAGTATGCCCTTTATTAAGTAAAGTGCCCAAAACTGTACACAGTACTCTCGGTGAGGTCTCAGTAATGCCCTGAACAGGGCAGCCCGGTGGCGCAGTGGTTAGCACTGCAGCCTCAAGGCGCCGAGTTCCCAGGTTCGATCCCGGCTCTGGGTCACTGTCATAGAACATAGAACATTACAGCGCAGTACAGGCCCTTCAGCCCTCGATGTTGCGCCGACCTGTGAAACCACTCTAAAGCCCATTTACACTATTCCCTTATCGTCCATATGTCAATCCAATGACCATTTGAATACCCTTAGTGTTGGCAAGTCCACTACTTTTGCAGGCAGGGCATGCCACACCCTTACTACTCTCTGAGTAGAGAACCTACCTCTGACGTCTGTCTTATATCTATCTCCCCTCAATTTAAAGCTAAGTCCCCTCGTGCTAGACATCACCATCCGAGGAAAAAGGCTCACACTGTCCACCCTATCCAATCCTCTGATCATCTTGTATGCCTCAATTAAGTCACCTCTTAACCTTCTTCTCTCTAACGAAAACAGCCTCAAGTCCCTCAGCCTTTCCTCATAAGATCTTCCCTCCATACCAGGCAACATTCTGGTAAATCTCCTCTGCACCCTTTCCAATGCTTCCACATTCTTCCTATAATGCGGTGACCAGAATTGCACGCAATACTGTGTGTAGAGTTTGCACATTCTTCCCGTGTTTGCATGAGTTTTGCCCCACAATACAAAAAATGTGCAGGGTAGGTGGATTGGTCACGCTAAATTGCCCCTTAATTGGAAAAAATAAATTGGATACTCTAAATTTATTTTTTAAAATAATTTTTTAAAAACAATACCCTGTACAGGTGTAGCAAGAATTCTCCACCATTATTCTCCATCATCCTTGCAACAAAGGCAAATCTTCCCTTTGCCTTCCTAATTACTTGTACCAGCATACCAACCTTTTGCGATTCATGCACGATGACACCCAGGTCCCCCTGTACCACAGTATCTGCAGTCTCTCTATTTATTTAAATAATATCCTGCTTTTCTATTCTACCAGCCAAAGTGGACAAGTTCTTATTTTCTAACATTATGCACCATCTGCCAATTTTTTTCCCACTCACTTAACATGCCATGTTTGAAGTGTGAATAGCTACCTGATTGACGTAGCAATTTACAAGTTGCTACAAATTACCTGGATTTGGCTGTAAAGTGCAAATAGCCTGAAAGGGACAAGCTAAGTGCACAGCTGAATGTCACTGCTGTGTTCAAGACCTCAAGCAACCTGTTGGACTTTAACCTGGTGTTGTAAGACTTCGTACTGTGCTCACCCCAGTCCAACGCCGGCATCTCCACATCAAGCTACCTCAGAAGGGGAGCAGCCAAGTTCACATGACTCTTCTTTCAAGCCGCAGACAGGTAGGACTGTGATGGATTTTATACTGTTGAAGAAAGCGGGGTAGAGCAGGTGGCGCAAAGTAGAAGATCAGGGATAGGTGGGAGCTCAAGAGAGATTTGACAACGTTGTCATGGATACAAGTCAAAGGGAATGGTAATGATAGTGCTAAAGACTAAAGCAGGTGCTAATAGTAGCGTAAAGGTCAGGTAGTCGAATGTATTAATTGCAGAACAAGGATCAGCATCCTCTGAAAGCAAACATAAGAAACAAGTTGTGGATTGATCCTGTGAACGGACAGGATTGGGGGGAAAAAAATATCAAAATAGATGAGAGAGTTCATGGTCTGAAGTTGTTGAACTCAATGTTAAGTCCAGAAGGTTGTAAAGTACCTGATTGGAAGATATGGGGCGAAATTCTCCCCCAACTGCGCGATGTCCGCCGACTGGCGCCAGAAACGGCGCCAATCAGACGGGCATCGCGCCGGCCCAAAGGTGCAGAATGCTCCGCATCTTTGGGGGCCGAGCCCCAACATTGAGGGGCTAGGCCGGCGCCGGAGGGATTTCCGCCCTGCCAGCTGGCGGAAATGGCGTTTATTGCCCCGCCAGCTGGCGGAAATGGCATTTGTTGCCCCGCCAGCTGGCACGGAAATGCGGCGCATGCGCGGGGGCGTCAGCGGGCGCCGACAGTTTCCCGCGCATGCGCAGTGGGGAGAGTCTCTTCCGCCTCCGCCATGGTGGAGGCCGTGGCGGAGGCGGAAGGGAAAGAGTGCCCCCACGGCATAGGCCCGCCCGCGGATCGGTGGGCCCCGATCGCGGGCCGGGCCACCGTGGGGGCACCCCCCGGGGTCAGATCGCCCCACGACCCCCCCCCAGGACCCCGGAGCCCGCCGACGGCGCCTGTTCCTGCCGGTAAATACCAGCTTTGATTTACGCCGGCGGGACAGGCGATTTCTGGGCGGGACTTCAGCCCATCTGGGCCGGAGAATTGAACGGGGGGTCCCGCCAACCGGCGCGGCCCGATTCCCGCCCCCGCCCAATCTCCGGTACCGGAGACTTCGGTGGGGGCGGGATTCACGGCGGCCAACGGCCATTCTCCGACCCGGCGGGGGGTCGGAGGATGACGCCCAAGGTGCTGCCCCAATTTGCGTTGGGCTTCTTTGGAACATTGTGGCAGGAGCATTCTCTGTTTTTATTTCAGATTTCCAAATCCGCAATATTTTAACAAAAGCAGAGGAGACTTTCTGGTTCTCTTTAAAAACCATTGAGAACATCACTCCACAATGAGGGCAAACCATGGCCTCAATGATTTCTAATTTAAATAAAAACTTCCAAGGTGATGACCTGAGAAGTTAAGAAACCCCAAACATTGCCTCACCAGTTGAGATATTGTTCATACCTCACCGTTCCTCACGATATGAAGCAGGTCTGCCTCAGAAAGAAATAAAAAATGAGCGTTTTTTAGGCTTGTGCTCCAGAATGATAATTTAAAGTTAGTTTCTGTGAAAGCTATGGGCCGAAATTCTGTCCGCGGGTTTCCCGGTGGCGAGGGATGGTTTTAAGGGAATTCCCATTGTCAGTGGCGGGAACAGAGAATCCCGCGGCCAGCGAACGATTCGCCACCTCCCGCCGCCAAGAAACACGTTGCTGGGAGGCTGGGGAATCCCACCCCTGGTGTGATATTAACTTTAAACAAATCTATTTTCAGCAATCATTTATCACACCATTTAGCTAATTATTATTTTCATTCAAACTCCCTTTAAAACTGATAACCAAATTATCAAACTAAGATAACACACAAAGTACGAAATGCTGAAATAAATGCTGAAATAATGCTGCAGTGTTAATGGAGTTAAACATTTTAGACCGATGGTCTGTATGGATTGTGTGAAGTCCCAAAACAAGCTGGACCTCTCCATGATCTGAACCCGTGTGTGCATGCTTGCTGGCAGGCTGCTCAGTACACTTAGCATTTCCTGATGTACCCTCATCAGCATTCTTTGATAGCCTGAACCTACCCTGCCGGGATTCGAGTCTTCTGCAGCAGAACTAGTATGTGGGGCAAAATTCTCCCGAAACGGCGCGATGTCCGCCGACTGGCGCCCAAAACGGCACCATTCAGACGGGCATCGCGCTGCCCCAAAGGTGCGGAATACTCCGCATCTTTGGGGGCCGAGCCCCAACATTGAGGGGCTAGGCCGGCGCCGGAGGAATTTCCGCCCCGCCAGCTGGTGGAAACGGCCTTTGGTGCCCCGCCAGCTGGCGCGGAAAGACATCCCCGGGCGGCGCATGCGCGGGAGTGTCAGCGGCCGCTGACAGTTTCCCACACATGCGCAATGGAGGGATTCTCTTCCACCTCCGCCATGGTGGAGACCGTGGCGGAGGCGGAAGGGAAAGAGTGCCCCCACGGCACAGGCCCGCCCGCGGATCGGTGGGCCCCGATCGCGGGCCAGGCCACCGTGGGGGCACCCCCCGGGGCCAGATCGCCCCGCGCCCACCCCAGGACCCCGGAGCCCGCCCACGCCGCCTTGTCCCGCCGTTCAAAAGGTGGTTTAATCCACGTCGGCGGGACAGGCAATTTATCGGCGGGACTTCGGCCCATCCGGGCCGGAGAATCGAGCGGGGGGGCCCGCCAACCAGCGCGGCGCGATTCCCGCCCCCGCCGAATCTCCGGTGCCGGAGACCTCGGCAACCGGCGGGGGCGGGACTCACGCCAGACCCCGGCGATTCTCCGACCCGGTGGGGGGTCGGAGAATGACGCCCCTCATCTCTCCATCTGGCGAATTGGCAACAATGGCATCTTATCCCCCTGTCCTGCCTTCTGTACAATTTTGACCAGCGATTCACCACGTGACAAACGCTCTGCTCATTTAATCTTTATAGTGTGCATGGTGCCAGCAACGTAGCTGGTGCTGGCCTGGGTGAGGTTGAGCCGAGCTTCATTTTCAGGAAGCATGGCTTCCTCTTGCTCCACAGCCAGAGAGACATACACATTTTTAGCATCTGAAATTAAGGAGAGAGACAACGACAATAGTGGGGAGAGGCAAGAACTCATGGTGAACACATGGGCAATCCTTCCTGGCAATCGCAGCCCCCCACCCCCCCCACCCCCCGCACCATTTCCACCCGTGGGATGTAAAAATATCCCTTTGTTACTCTGTGTGTTCACCGGTTTGTGAAATAAAATGATTTTGTAAAGCAAGAACTGATATTGACCATACCAGCCTCCTCCTTTGTCAAGCCTGGTTCTGCACTAATTTATCCAGTTGTAACCAGCAAATCTTCAGCAAAGGCTTGTCTTCCCATTCGTGCACCATTGCCTTTGGAGACTGCCCCAGGATTAATTCTTCAATATGTTACTTAGCCATAATCTAGATCTGGACGAGCCTAAATTCCACAAAATCAACTTCCACCACAATCTGCATTCTCTAGCCACCAACCCATCCCCATTCCTGGTTGTTGCCTGTACCGGAAGCAGACTATTTGCATACTCAGCTGACATTTGTTTCCCCACCTACAACCCTCTCCAGCACAAAGACCATTTGCTTCCATATTGCATAACATCGCTTGTCTCAACCCTGCTTTGTCCGATCTCCTGTTTGAAACCCGACAGTATCAATGCTTTACTGGTCAGCCTCCCAGCTTCCACGTGGGAAATTCGGTAGCAGAAGGCTGCAGTCGGGGTCTAGGGGCAATGGCTCCTGGCAGAGTATTAATGGTGATAGTGGAGTCCAGGGGCAACCATCTCGTGGAGTCTGGGAGAAGAGCTTTTCTGAGCTCATTCTGGCCTGGTTCCTTTTTACTGACAAGTTTCAGTGGTGCTCGAGAACTCAACATGACTTGTGAAATACTGAGTTAGAATAATGATGGGTCCCTAACTGTTTTTATATTTATGTGAGGCCCTCATCTAACACGCCTCATAAATGCCTCCTGAAACCCTGGATTAAAAATGGCGGCAGGCGAGCGCACAGTACAAAAATGAAGGTAAGGATGCTCCCCCAATTCTAATCCTATTTTTGCCCATTCTCAATAGACGCAAAAGGGTTAAAGTCTTATTTACTTCACAGAAAAAGTTGGCAAGACTATAACGCATTAGGTTTGCCCGCACAGCTGATTCAAGTAATTTGAGTATAATCAGGGCATTTATAAATTATACCAGTGATATTGTGTGCATTGTCTCGGTTGAAGAATAATCAAGCTGTATTAAGATGCACAAACTAATTATACGATATAGAAGTAATTCATTTTGGAACTCGGCGACCAATCCAGAAAGGAGTGCACGTTGGGGTCTGGCTTGAAGCTCAGCACAGATTTTAGGTTGCCAGTGGGAGGCTGGCATGGAGGGATTATTTCCCACCTGAGTGGTCAAGTGGGAGTATAGAAGTTTCTGGAGCTTGCCCAGTGGGTGTTGTTGCAATGCTTCAAAGGCCAGTCCACTTTCCGTGCATGAGGCAAAGCATTGAGTGTATTGGAGCTTTTGAAAAATATCCTTAAGCAGTCAAGGGAGCAGTTTTTTATTTGAGTGGACAACATGGTACAGGAACGACTTCCGGTTGCGGTGATGCCTTGCTAGCCGCACGTTTCGGCGGCTCCAGCTCCAACGGACCTTTGGGCTCTTTTAAGAGCCCCAACGGGAAATTTTTGGGCGACGCAACCCGGTGTGGGGTGAGTGAGAAGGGAGTCCCCCCCCCCCAACGAAGGAGGAAAAAACTGGCGGCGGCGGCTGCAGCGCGAGGAATCGTCGACCAAAGAGACAGAAAGGGAGAAGCACAAGATGGCGGCGGAGAAAGCGCAGGCGACATGGGGGCCCGAGCAGGATGAATTTTTGAGACGGTGCGTGGAGCTGCTGAAGAGGGAGGTGCTGACCCCGATGCTACAGGCAATTGAGGGGCTCAAGGAGACACAAAAGACCCAGGAGACAGAGTTCCGCGTGGTGGAGCAGAAGGTGACGGATAATGAGGACGAGATCCTGGGCCTGGCGGTTAAGACACAGACGCACGAGGCACTTCATAAAAAGTGTACTGAAAGGATCGAGGCCCTAGAAAACGGAGCGTGAAGGAAGAACCTTCGGATACTGGGTCTCCCTGAGGGTGTGGAAGGAGTGGACTGTGGAGCTTATGCAAGTACGATGCTGAGCTCACTGATGGGTGCTGAGGCCCCTACGGGCCCCTTGGAGGTGGAGTGGGCACATCGGATCCCGGCGAGAAGACCAAAAGCGGGAGAACCACCCAGGGCGATAATCGTGTGATTTCACCATCTTAAGGATAGAGAAGAGGTCCTGAGATGGGCTAAAAAGGTGCGGAGTAGCAGATGGGAGAATGCAGTGGTACGGGTGTACCAGGATTGGAGTGCGGAGGTGGCGAGAAGGAGGGCGAGCTTTAACCGAGCCAAGGAGGTGTTGCATAAAAAGAAGGTGAAGTTCGGGATGCTGCAGCCGGCAAGACTATGGGTCACGTATCAGGAGAGACACCATTATTTCGAGACGGCGGAGGAAGCATGGACCTTTATCAAAGAGGAGAAATTGGATCGGAACTGAGGGACTGATGCTGCAGGAAATGTTATTGTTAATGTTATGGTTGAAGTTAATTGAGAAGTAAATTGGGAAGGGGGGAGACATTGGGAAATGTGGGCGCCGGTGAGGGGGGAAAGACGGGACATAGATGGAGAATGAGGAAGGGGAGGGGAAAGGGAGCTGCGCCACAAGAGGCGGGTCAGGTAAAGGGATGTTCCCGCGCCAGAAAGAATATGGCGGGAAGACAGGCGCAAGGCGGATGGGAGTTCCCCACACGGGGGGGTCGAGGAGTGAGCAGGAGTAGCCGGGGTCAGTTGAAGTCAGCTGACTTACGGAAGTAATATGGCGGGAGCAATCACGCTAGAAAGAGATCTAGCGGTGGGGGGGGGGGGGGGGGGGGGACAACTGGGTTGCTGCTGTGGAAATCCAAAAGGAAATGGCTGAAGAGTGGGTGGACGGGGATGGTATGCGACGCTGGGGGAGCGCGGAGGCGGGATATGGGACTGGCCTAGAGAAGGTAATGGCTAGTCGACACGGGAGGGGGGCAGGTAGCCCCCTAGTGAGGCTGATCAAGTGGAACGTGAGAGGCCAGAACGGACCGATAAAAAGGGCCCGAGTGCTCGCGCATTTGAAAGGACTAAGGGCAGACTTGGTTATGCTCCAAGAGACGCACCTAAAGGTGGCGGACCAAGTTAGGTTAAGGAAAGGATGGGTGGGACAGGTGTTCCACTCAGGACCAGACGCAAAGAACAGAGGGGTGGCCATTTTGGTGGGGAAACGGGTAGCATTTGAAGCAAAGAACATCGTAGCAGATAGCGGAGGTAGATATGTAATGGTGAGTGGCAGGCTGGAGGGAATGGAGGTCGTGTTGGTTAATGTATATGCCCCGAACTGGGACGATGCGGGATTTATGAGACGGATGCTGGGGCGTATACCGGACCTGGAGGTAGGAAACTTAATTTTAGGAGGGGACTTTAATACTGCGCTGGACCCAGGGCTAGATAGATCCAGCTCAAGGACCGGAAGAAGGCCGGCAGCGGCCCAGGTGCTTAAGGGGTTTATGGACCAAATGGGGGGAGTGGATCCATGGCGATTTCTTAGACCTAGGGCTAGGGAGTTCTCCTTCTTCTCCCATGTCCATAAAGTGTACTCCCGGATAGATTTTTTTTGTTTTGGGAAGGTCGTTGATCTCTAGGGTGGAAGAAGCTGAGTATTCAGCCATAGCGGTTTCGGACCATGCCCCACATTGGGTGGACCTGGAATTAGGAGAGGAAAGGGAGCAGAGAGCACTCTGGCGATGAGATGTGGGATTGATGAGGGATGAGGGAGTGTGTGCAAGAGTGCGGGGGTGTATTGAGAGATACCTGGAGGTCAATGACGACGGCGAGGTCCCTGTGGGAGTGGTATGGGAAGCACTAAAAGCGGTGGTCAGAGGAGAGCTGATCGCCATTGGGGCCCACAAAAGGAAAACAGAGGCCAAGGAAAGGGAAAGATTACTGGGGGAGATTTTAAGGGTGGATAGGGAATTTGCAGAGACCCCGGAGGAGGGACTGTACAGGGAGAGGGGACGACTCCAGACGGAGGTTGACCTTCTGACCACCAGAAAGGCGGAGGTGCTGTGGAGGAAGGCACAGGGGAGGAGGTATGAATATGGGGAAAAGGCTAGTTGCCTGCTGGCTCATCAATTGCGAAAGAGGACAGCAGCGAGGGAGATAGGAGGAATTAGAGACAAAAAGGGAGACACGGTGCGAAGAGCAGGAAAGATAAATGAGGTGTTCAAGACCTTTTATGAGGGACTGTATAGGTCTCAACCCCCAGAGGGAGAGGAGGGGATGCGGCAGTTCCTGTATCAATTGAGGTTCCCGAAAGTGGAGGAGCAGGAGGTGGTAGGCCTGGGGGCACCGATTGGGGTGGACGAGGTTATTGAGGGACTGGGAAGCATGCAAGCAGGGAAGGCTCCGGGACCAGACGGGTTCCCGGTGGAATTTTACAGAAAATATGTGGACTTGTTGGCCCCGTTGATGGTGAGGACGTTCAATGAGGCCAGGGAAGGAGGGACTTTACCCCGACAATGTCGGAGGCGACGATATCGCTAATTTTGAAGAGGGATAAAGATCCGTTGCAGTGCGGGTCCTCTCGACCTATTTCATTATTGAACGTGGACGCCAAATTGCTGGCAAAGGTACTGGCATCGAGGATAGAGGACTGTGTCCCGGGGGTGGTGCACGAAGACCAGACAGGGTTCGTAAAAGGGAGACAACTGAATGTTAACGTGCAACGACTATCAGGGGTGATAATGATGCCCCCAGTGGAGGGGGAGGCAGAGATAGTGGCGGCAATGGATGCAGAGAAGGCATTTGATAGGGTGGAGTGGGAGTATTTATGGGAAGTGTTAAGGAGGTTTGGGTTCGGGACGGGGTTATTAGCTGGGTCAAACTTCTTTATGGGGCTCCAACGGCAAGTGTAGTTACGGGTCGACAAAGATCGGAGTATTTCCGACTATATAGGGGAACAAGACAGGGATGCCCGCTGTCTCCATTGTTGTTCGCGTTGGCAATTCAACCTCTGGTCATGGCGTTGAGAGACTCCAGGAAATGGAGAGGGGTGATTAGCGGGGGAGAAGAACACCGAGTCTTGCTATACGAAGATGACCTATTGTTATACGTGTCGGACCCAGCGGGGGGGATGATAGAGGTTATGCGAATGTTGAGGGAGTTCGGGGATTTCTCGGGGTATAGGCTAAACATGGAGAAGAGTGAATTATTTGTGATACATCCAGGGGACCAGAGTAGAGAGATAGAAGGCCTGCCTCTAAGGAAAGTGGAAAGAAACTTCCGATACCTGGGGATTCAGATCGCTAGGAGCTGGGGAACCTTGCACAGACTTAATCTGACACGGCTGGTAGAACAAATGGAGGAGGACTTCAAGAGGTGGGACATGCAGCCTCTGTCGCTGGCGGGCAGGGTGCAGGCAATTAAGATGATGGTCCTCCCGAGGTTCTTATTTGTATTTCAATGTCTCCCTATACTAATCACTAAGACCTTTTTCAATAAAATAGACAGGAGCATCACGAGCTTCGTGTGGGCAGGGAAAGTTCCGAGAGTAAGGAAGGGGTTCCTTCAGCGTAGCAGGGACAGAGGAGGATTGGCACTACCGAACTTGGGCGATTACTATTGGGCTGCCAATGTGGCAATGATACGTAAATGGATGATGGAGGGCGAGGGAGCGGCGTGGAAAAGACTGGAGAGAAAGTCCTGTAAAGGGACGAGTTTAGAGGCACTGGTGACGGCGCCGCTACCGTTCTCGCCAAAAAAGTTTACCACGAACCCGGTGGTGGCGGCAACATTGAATATCTGGGGACAGTGGAGGCGACAGAGAGGGGTGCGGGGTGCCCTGGTGGGGTCCCCAATTAGGAACAACCATAGGTTCGCCCCAGGAAGAATGGATGGAGGATTTCAGAGCTGGCACCAGTTGGGAATTAGGAGGGTGGGAGATTTATTTATAGATGGGACTTTTGCGAGCTTGGGAGCATTGGAGGAAAAGTATAAGTTGCCCCGGGGAAACTTCCTGAGATATATGCAGGTGAGGGCGTTTACTAGACAACAGGTGAGGGAATTTCCGCTGCTCCCGACACAGGGGACTCAGGACAGAGTGCTTTCAGGGGTGTGGGTCGGAGAGGGCAAGGTGTCAGAGATATACCGAGAGATGAGGGAAGAGGGGGAGGAGTTGGTGGGCGAACTAAAAGGAAAGTGGGAAGAAGAACTAGGGGAGGAGATAGAGGAGGGTATGTGGGCTGATGCCCTAAGCAGGGTAAATTCCTCTTCCTCATGCGCCAGGCTTAGCCTGATTCAATTTAAGGTGCTACATAGAGCACACATAACGGGAGCAAGATTGAGCAGGTTCTTTGGAGTGGAGGACAAATGTGGGAGGTGCGGCGGGAGCCCGGCAAACCACGCACATATGTTTTGGGCGTGCCCGGCACTGGAGGGGTATTGGAAGGGAGTGACGGGAGTGATTTCGAAGGTGGTGAAGGCCCGGGTCAAACCAGACTGGGGGCTAGCTCTATTTGGAGTTGCGGATGGGCCGGGAGTGCAGGAGACGAAAGAGGCCAACGTTGTGGCCTTTGCGTCCCTAGTAGCCCGGCGTAGGATCCTACTCATGTGGAAGGAGGCGAAACCCCCCGGACTGGAGGCCTGGGTAAACAATATGGCGGGGTTCATTAAACTGGAGCAGATAAAGTTTGCCCTGAGAGGATCGGCTCAAGGGTTCACCAGGCGGTGGCAGCCATTTCTCGACTACCTAGGGGAACGTTAGAGGGAAGACAGATGACCAGCAGCAGCAACCCAGGGGGAGGGGGGGGAGGAGCGAGGGGGGGGGGGGTTTAGTTTAGTTTATGTCAAAAGATTATGGGGTTTAGTTATTTGTGTATTGTTAAAAATGTCTTTACTGTTACATTTGCTTTGTAAGAGGGGAAAAATTGTTGTTTGGAAAAAAATTTCAATAAAATATATTTTTTTAAAAACATGGTACAGGAACAATTTTAGCTCAGGATCGGTGCCCTCCTCCTAGTGTTCGGGTGAGCTGCCATGATCCATGAAGAGGTGGACAATTGACAAGGCCAAGAGTAACCACCTGACTCCAAAGCCTGGGCCTAGTCTTGCCTGCAATGTAATGACTTCGCGAGTTCTGAAGAAGATCTCTCCTGCGATTGCCTCCATTCAATTTCTTTTTTTAAAATAAATTTAGAGTACCCAATTAATTTTTTCCAAGTAAGGGTCAATTTAGCACGGCCAATCCACCCACCCTGCTCATCTTTGGATTGTGGGGATGAAAACCACGCAAACACGGGGAGAATGTGCAAACTCCACACGAACAGTGACCCAGAGCCGGGATCGAACCTGGGACCGCGGCGCCGTGAGGCAGCAATGCTAACCACTGCGCCACCGTGCTGCCCTTCCATCCAATTTCTTAGTTCTTTTGCAACTTTCTATGGTTGCTCATAGGAAACAAGGAATAATTTAGCATGTTTATTTCTTGCTCCCTGAAATGTCCTCCTAACAACACTCTCCCTGTCACAACCTGATGCTCGCTACTGCTACCGTATAAACCTTAGACAGTAGGTAAATTCATATGGACAGCCGGATGTCCCCTTGTCAAAATACTTATTTCCACTCTGCTGGAGAAACTCACCCATAATAATGGGTCCATAATAATAACCCCCCACTAATGCTCGCATTCCAAGCATTGTCTGGCAGCTTTGAATTTGTCGATATATTTGTTTCTGGAACATACCTCTTCATTCACCTGAGGAAGGAGCAGCGCTCCGAAAGCTAGTGACATCGAAAAACAAACATGTTGGACTTTAACCTGGTGTTGTAAGACTTCGTACTGTGCTCACCCCAGTCCAACGCCGGCATCTCCACATCATGGCACCCATAATAAGAGTGAGACCAGCTACACAAGAGAGGGATAACAGTTTACTTGCATCTCTTTCTAAGAGAAAACCCAAAGGATCAGGGCCAAACACTTTTGAGAGGGGAAGGGGGGGGGGGGGGGAGGGAATTACTGGCCTGTTCCCATTGAGGGAGTGTGGTCAACTTTCCCCGGATGCTCTTGCCTCATGACTTCATTCACTGTCTGCAGCACAGCAATCGTAGAAGAAACCAAACGACTAGTCCTTCTGAAAAATGGGGCGATATTTTATGCCCTCCTCGTAGTGAGTTTGGAGGCATGGAGGCTATTTAATTTGGTGAGATGATAGTGGATGGGGACCCCAGCACTTTCTCTCTCAGGGTGCGGGACATCTTCCCCCTCCCCACCCTGGGCCCTGACCCTGTGGAAGGTCCACCAATGGCCGGTTAATGACCTGATTGGCTCGTAATTTGGCAGGCTTTCCCCACAGGAGGCAACACAGGTCTCTTTGTGTCTCTCCAAATGCAGCTGAGTAACTAACCCCCCCTTTATCCACCCGTCACCTCCATAAACCAGAACCCCCCTGTCATAATAAACACCAGTACATCATGGTGCAGACACACACTGATGGACACACAGTGGGACCAATCAACATACACAACACCGCATGTATGCACATGCACTATAAAGATAGGGGGCATCAGATTTCCCGCTCATTCGAGTAGCAGCTACCTAGGAGGACAGAGCTCACAGCCTGCAACACAGACATTCACCATGTGCTGAGTGCATCGACTGGTTAGCACAAGGCAAAGGTCTTTAGTTAAAGTTGGTATCGTATTAACCCACAGTCTGACTTTGTTTAATGATTCAATAAAATAGTGTTGCACTATTTCAAGTGTTGGTGACCTGCATGTGATCCAGAACACCCAATACATCATGATACCAGGAGAGGTGGGATATTAGCACTTCTTAGACCTACCTGCAAGTGATCTGCCTTCCGCCAGCATTCCGTAATCCTGCAACATGGACGTCAGCCCGCCGCCGTTGGTCCGCATCGCCGGCAACCTCGGGGCCAACGGGAAGATTTTCAAACAGCGCTTCCAGCTCTTCCTCAAAGCCACGGACAGGGAGGGCGCCTCGGATACCAGGAAGATTGCTCTTCTCCACTCCACGGCCGGGGACCATGCCATCCACATTTTCAACTCTCTCACCTTTGCAGATGACGAAGATAAGACAAAGTTCAAGACGGTTCTCCTCAAGTTTGACACTCACTGCAGCGTAGAGGTGAATGAAAGTTTTGAACGCTACGTGTTCCAGCAGCGTTTGCAGGGTAAGGATGAATCTTTCCAATCCTTTCTCACTCACCTCCGCATCCTTGCGCAATCTTGCAGCTACGGGCCCACCTCCGACTCCATGATGCGCGACCAGATCGTTTGCGGTGTTCAGTTGGACCCCCTACGTCAGCAGCTCCTCAAAGTAAAGCAACTCACCCTAGCGACCACCATTGAGACCTGTGCCTTACATGAAAACGCCATGAGTTGGTATTCCCATATACAAGCGGCTGAAACGGCGCAGCAAGGTCCCCACGAGGCGGAACGGGTCCAAGTGATTGAGCACCTCCAGGGCCTCAGCCTGGATGAGGTCGGCCATTTCGCGAGCTTTTCGCGGACTCCCGCGCTTGTACGCACCAAACGAGGGGACGGCGACGTTGAGGAACGTAATGTGCAGGCCACGCACGACCACACCGCCCATGCGTGGTGGTGCAACGAACGTGCTGACGTCACGACGTGCGGCAACTGTGGCTCCGCCCACTTAAAGCGGCAATGCCCCGCAAAATCTCAACAATGCCTACGATGTGGAAGACTTGGCCACTATGCTGCCTTCTGTCGAGCAGCTCAGCCTGCCAATTCATATCGCTTCAGCCAGCCTCGCAGGAATGTTCGGGCAATTCAACCCACGGTCACCGAGTCCGATTCCAACCTCCCACACAGCAGTGACACCGAGGATCCGAAGGCACCTTTTCGAATCGGTGTCATAACGAAAAACAGGCTGTCTCCGAAGCAAAGACACCAGCCGCTGTCGGTATACAGCATCGATCCAGACGATGAGTGGTGTGCCACCCTGACGGTCAACCAGTCCCAAATACGATTCCGCCTGGACACTGGTGCCTCCACCAATCTCATGGCGTGGTCTGCTTTCCAAAGCCTTCGTGTCAAACCAGCCATCCTGCCATCGGCCTGCCAGCTATTGGACTACAATGGCAACATAATTCCTGCTGCCGGCTCGTGCCAAATGAAGTGATGCACAAGTCACAGAGTGCCATCCTTCCATTCGAGATTGTGGGCTCCTCGAAGGACTCCCTGCTTTGCGCACAGGCGTGCAAGCTGCTGAACCTCATTCAAAGAGTTCACTCTCTCTCGCCTGATGACACGGCTGCCTTCCAGGACGCTGACTGCAGGGCGCAACTCAACGCCATCATCAACCAGCACCGCAACGTCTTCGAAGGCATGGGCGCGCTCCCATATACTTACAAGATCCTACTCAAACAGAACACCACGCCTGTGGTGCATGCACCTCGCAGAGTCCCAGCACCACTCAAGGACCGCCTCAAGTAGCAGCTGCAGGACCTCCAAGACCAAGGAGTGATCTCCAGAGTTACGGAACCAACCGACTGGGTCAGTTCCATGGTGTGCGTAAAAAAAAGCCTTTTGGCGAGCTGAGAATTTGCATTGATCCCAAGGATCTGAATCGCAATATCATGAGGGAGCATTTTCCGATTCCCAAGCGCAAAGAGATCACATGCGAGATGGCTCGCGCCAAGCTCTTCACCAAACTTGACGCATCGAAAGGTTTCTGACAAATCCAGCTCGACAAATCCAGCAGGAAACTGTGTATCTTTAACAACCCCTTTGGCAGATATTGTTACAACTGGATGCTGGTTGGGATCATATAGGCTTCAGAAGTGTTCCATAGGATTATGGAACAAATGATGGAAGGCATTGAAGGTGTTCACGTCTATGTCGATGACATAATCATTTGGTCCACCACCCCGCAGGAGCATGTCAGTCACCTCCAGCGCGTGTTCAAACGCATATGGGAGCAGGGCCTACGCCTCAACAGAGCCAAATGCTCCTTTGGTCAGACGGAACTCAAGTTCCTCGGGGACCACATCTCCCAGTTGTGTGTGCGGCCGGATCCAGACAAGGTAGCTGCTATCACAGCCATGAAAACGCTAGAGGACAAGAAGGCGGTCCTCCGATTTCTGGGCATGGTCAACTTCCTAGTGAAGTTCATCCCTAACCTCGCCTCTCGTACCTCGGCTCTCAGGAACCTGGTCAGGAAGACGACAGACTTCCAATGGCATCCTGCCCACGAGCGCGAATGGAGAGAACTCAAAACCAAACTCACCACGGCCCCGGTCTTAGCTTTTTTTGATCCAATGAAAGAGACAAAAGTTTCAACCGATTCCAGCCAGTCTGGCATTGGGGCAGTGCTCCTGCAATGCGATGTGGCCTCATCATGGGCCCCCATCGCATATGCGTCACGCACCATGACCCCCACGGAACAGCGCTACGCGCAGATAGAAAAGGAGTGCCTGGGCCTTTTCACCAGTGTCGTCAAGTTTCATGATTATGTGTACGGCCTTCCCCAATTCACCGTCGAGACCGACCATCGCCCGCTGGTCAATATAATACTGAAAGACTTGAACGACATGACGCCTCGCCTCCAGTGTATTCTGCTCAAGCTCCGGCGATACGACTTCCAGCTGGTATACACACCGGGCAAAGACCTAATCATTGCCGACGCTTTCTCCAGGGCAGTCAATACTCCGTGTGACCCAGCGGGATTCGTCTTTTAGGTTGACGCCCATGTGGCCTTCGTGGCCTCCAATCTACCTGCCACGGATGACCGCCTCGTGCAAATTTGCCGCGAGACGGCGGCTGACCCGTTGCTACAGCGTGTCATGCGCCACCTAACGGACGGGTGGCTCAAGGGCCAATGTCCGCAGTTCTACAACATCAGAGATGATCTGGCGGTAGTCAATGGTGTTCTCCTGAAACTGGACTGCATTGTCATCCCACACAGCATGCGCCAGCCCGTCTTGGAACAGCTACACGAGGGCCACCTTGGCATGGAAAAGTGCCACCGACGGGCCCGAGAGGCTGTGTACTGGCCCGGCATCAATGGCGACATCGCCAACACAGTGCTCAACTGCCCCACTTGTCAGCGCTTCCAGCCAGCCCAACCAAGTGAGACCGTATAGCCCCATGAGTTGGTCACGTCCCCTTGGTCCAAGGTCGGCATCGACCTGTTCCACGTGCTGGGCAGGGACTATGTCTTGATTGTAGACTACTTTTCAAACTACCCGGAGGTGGTATGTTTACATGACATCACATCGTCTGCAGTCATCCGTGGCGGCAAGGGCACCATTGCTCGACACGACATCCCACTCACTGTGATGTCGGTCAATGGCCCCTGCTTCGCAAGCCAGGAATGGTCCAACTTTGCCAGGAGGTACAACTTTGTGCATGTGACATCCAGTCCCCAGTACCCCCAATCCAACGGCAAAGCGGAGAAGGGCATCCACAGAGTCAAACGGCTCCTCTGCAAGGCTGCCGATGCTGGGTCCGATTTCTACCTCGCCCTGCTGGCCTATCGCTCAGCCCCACTGTCCACTGGTCAGTCGCCAGCCCAGCTGCTCATGGGTCGCACCCTGAGGATGACGGTGCCGTCCATTCATGTCCCAGACCTCGACCACGTTCCGGTCCTTCAACGAATGCAACTGTCTTGTGCACAGCACAAGGCGGCTCATGACTCCCGTGCAGCTGATCTCCCTGCTCTGGCTCCAGATGACAACGTCCGTATCCATCTTCCGGATGGTGGCTGGTCTGCAACCGCTGTGGTTCTTCGGCAGGTGGCTCCCCGCTCGTTCCTGGTTCGTCTACGGATGGCTCCATTCTGCGCCGCAATCAACGTGCCCTTCATCTCGTTCCGCGCTCGCTACATGATTCTCCACCGTTGCCACGCCCTCCTGTTGACCCTGACCTGGACTATGCAGAGATTCTGGTCACTCTGCATCCTCCTCACTCTGACGCAGTCCAGCCCGCTCCTCAGCTGGCGGCTCCCGACCCACCCTTGAGGCGGTCAACCAGAATTCGTCGCCCACCTCAGAGACTTAATTTGTGAACTTTATGGATTTATGGACTTTCTGATTTGTTCTGTCCTTCCGTTTAATCGTTCAAGTGGTTTGTGTATAGTGTTCATCTCGTTATTCTTGTGACACACAGTTTTTCTGCACCAGGCACCTTCCCAGTAAATAGCTTAGTTTTTATGTACATAGTCCTGTAAATATTTTGCACACACATAGTCAGGAACATTCACCATACACTATTTATTGCCACGCAGGTACATTTTTTATAAAAGGGGTGATGTCATAATATACACCAGTATATCATGGTGCAGACACACACTGATGGACACACAGTGGGACCAATCAACACACACAACACCGCAGCCAATCACCAGTGAGAGCACACGCACTATTAAGATAGGGGGCATCAGAGTTCCCACTCATTCGAGTTGCAGCTAGCTAGGAAGACAGAACTCACAGCCTGCAACACAGACATTCACCATGTGCTGGGTGCATTGACTGGTTAGGACAAGGCAAAGGTCTTTAGTTAAAGCTAGTATCGTATCAACCCACAGTCTGTGTATGTTTAAACAGTTAATGATTCAATAAAATAGTGTTGCATTATTTCTTTTTAAAAAAAATATATTTATTAAAGTTTTTTAACACAATTTATCTCCCTTACAAACAATAACCCCTCCCCCGCCGTAACAGAAGAGCGAGAAATCGCGCGGAGCAAGATATATACATGACAAGATGATATATTTACGGCCGGCCTTCGGGACCCACACCGGCCGGCCTTCGCGACCCACCATTTTCTCTTCCCTTCAATCCGAGAGGTGAGCCTGCTTGGTCCTCATTTACTTGGTTTCTGCTGCCAAAATGGAGGATTCGCAATCGCGCCCAATGCACGTGATGTCAGCATTCGGGGCAAGCGACCTGCTCTCTGCCACGCTTCAGACAGGAAGATTGCATTGAATTTTTAAAAAATTCTTCTCGCTGGGCTCCGCACATACGCACTGATGAGTGGGCATGCATGCGCAGTGCACCCGCATTTCTTTAGCTGGTCGCGACCGTCATTGTTAAAGCCGCTCACAGCTGGCATTGTTAACAGACAGTTGCTGCGGCTGTTGCGTGTGAATTTCCGCGATCGGGAACGCAGTGATGGATGGCTCCGCGACCCTCCCGACACCCGCCCATGGTCCACCCACGGGTCGCGACCCCCACTTTGAAAATGCCTAATCTAAGGGAATTTCATGTCCAAATACACACATGGCTAACAGCTATTGTGAAGGCATAAAAAGGAATTTTAAAAAAGTAATGGTGTGGACTTTTATGTCTGTGAATCAGCGTGCAATGTAATCGTGTAATCGTCGATTATAGATGGCATTCTATTTGTCACACAGAGTTCAAAATATTCACTTGGATTTATTTAATGCTGATGAAAGCAATCCTGTAATCCATAGATTTGTTACAAATGTGCGCAATTGAAACTTAACAGATGAAATATATGAATTGACTGTTACATTTGACATTTATTTACTTTATTTTCAGAATCTTGTTCAACAGGCAACATCTTTGTTAAAATATTTGTTTTTTAGCTGATTGCCAAAGTCTGTAATGTGGTTATTCAACTTGTGTCACAATGTTTTTGGTTTCACAACATACAAATGTGAATGTTTCTTTGCTATTGACGTCATTGCAAAGAAAACGATGGGTCATTCTTCAGATTTCTGTCTTCCCAGCTCCATTTTTCTGTACTGAAGACTCTGTTTGGCAGCAGTTTGATAGCAATGTGTTTCTAAAATATGTGCACAAAAACTGACCTGAATTGTCCATTTTGTTTGTAATTCCATATTGAACTGTATAGTCCAACAACTCAATGACTGAAGTGATGAGAACATTGACCTTTAATGATGCTGGCACAGAAATCACTTAAAGCTAGTGCACAGGTATAAGAAGCAATAAAAAGGTTCAATAATGGAATGTTGCCCTTTATGTCAAGGGGTTGGAATACAAAGCAGAAGAAATTATGCTTTAGTTGCCCAGTGCCTCGGACAGACCGCATACAAATGTGGACACTGGACCTCAGAAAGGATATATGGGCCTTTGAAGGAATACAGTACAGATACAACCAAATGATATCAGAGTTTGAAGTGTTTAGATACGAGGACAAGTTGCATAGACTTGAATTGTATTTCCTTTGATATAATAGGTTGAAGGGGCGAGCCAGTGCACACTTGATTGGCCAATTAGCTTCCTCCTGCGCCACAACTGTGTGATTCTGTGAGGGTGATGTAATCGAGGGATTATAATAATAATCTTTATTGTCACAAGTTAGCTTATATTAACACTGCAATGAAGTTACAGTGAAAAGCCCCTAGTTGCCACATTCCGACGCCTGTTCGGGTACACTGAGGGAGAATTTAGAATGTCCAAATTACCTAACAGCACGTCTTTCGGGACCCGGAGCACCTGGAGGAAACACACGCAGATATGGGGAGAACATGGATGTTGTTGCAATGTGTGCGGTGAATGAACCACAATGCAGACTCTAATCAGATGTATCAATCATTTGCACCGCTTAAGCCTCATGTTTGCCCCTACATGTCACGAAACCTAATTTGCAGTGAATCAAAATGGAGAGGAGTTGTTTTTATTGCAGATTAAATCAAAATTTGGCTCCAAAGTTCGATGTTGAGAGTCTTGTCTTAGTTCCTTAAATGTATTGTGTTGGATAATTTAAGTTGATACATCTTAACAATTATTATCTGCACAGGGCATTGTTAGACCTTGTCCCCTCAGAAACAATTAATAAATGTTTACTCGTTTGCTTTTTGTAAAGTTAGCGCCCAAATAACATTGGAAAGCTGCAGAGTTTGGTTTATTGTAAGAGTGGATATCCACAAACGTGTTGTGTCCATTTAAGGGACTGTTTGGAATTCTTGTCTTATATTGGGAACAAAGAGCCTTTTCATGGAGAGTGAGATTGTTAGCAGTTCAATTGTATACTAAATCAAGCTAAAAAAAAAACCTTTCGTGCTGTGTGAGCTGAATGAATGGTGACAAATATCCTTTACAGTAAGATTATGGCCTGGAAATTGGATTGTGCCCAAATAGGTTTGAGTGCACTCTGCACCAGATGAAGCTGGTGGCAGAACCTTGGGAAATTGGGCCACAGGCCTCAATTGTTTATTGCCAGCGAGCTGCAGGCACCAGGTGCATTCCTAGGGGTGGCTCACCTGCTATGTGGGTGGGGTTGACTACTCCGGCTGAGGGCAAACAGGTTAGTCCAGAAAAGGGAGTGAGGAAATTAGGAGGGGACCAAGGCTAGGTGGTAACAGCACGCAGTTCAAGTGTGAAAGCCAACCACCGCGACAAGCTTCAAGTAGGCGTAACGTTTTGCACTTAACTCAAGGGCCCCCAGGCTTTGAAAGCCAAAGCCGGGCTTCCCTGAAGTAATTTGGCCTCATAACGCAAACAGATTTCCTTTTGCAGCTCCTCAGGTGCAGCGCGTTCTCCGTCTTACTCCTGTCCTGCTGGAAACACGATCCAAAGAATTGGGAGCGGGACGTTCAACCCACGCACCTGCTCCACCAGATGGCCTGATTGTGGACTCAATGCCACCATCTTGCCTAACCCCAACACTCTTTGATTCCCTTCTTAGTCAAGAATCTATATAACTCAGCCTAAAAAGTATTCAATTACCCTGGCCTTCACTGCTCTCTGGGGGCGAGTGTTCCACATACTCATGGCCCTCTGAGAGAAAAATATTTCTCCACGTCTCCTTCTTAAGCAGAAAACCTCTTAATTGTGAATCATGTCCCTCTTGTGCTAGTCTGTCCCATCAGGGGAAACATTCTCCCAGCATCCGCCCTGTCAAGCCCCCTCAGATTTTATATATTTCAATAAGATTCTCTCTTATTCTTCTTATCTCCAATGGATACAGGCCCAACCTGTCCAATCTTTCTTCATAAGATGACCCCCTCATCCCAGAAATCAGTCGAGTGGACCTCCTCCGACCCTGGGGCTTTAATCATGTTCAGTCCAGAGAAGAGAGCTGCTTCCTCATCACTATGTGTCAGCTCTCTGTTATCCCTGTAGCTGGGCAATGCCCTCACTCTGTATAGTAATAATAGCTTAGTATGGATGTAGCTTGACTGGTGCGAGAATAAATAAGATGTCATGATGAATCTGGGATGAAAAGTGTCTCCCTGAAGGTGCCAATCTGCCCATGAACTGTTTCTTTCTGTAAACGTTGAGCATCTATGAGAGGGCTCAGTGGGCAATTGTCTGGAGACATGCTGAACAATAGTTGGATATCAGGGTCTGCGCAGTTCACTGACAGTTCTTCAGGCACTCCATCCAATTACCAACCTGTACCTGACTATCCTCCAACCTCTCCATGCCACACAGGCTCCACAGAATCCTCAGAGTGCAGATGGAGGCTGTTCAGCCCATCAGCTCTGCACCGACCCTCCGAAAGACACTCTACCCAGGTCCACTCTCCTGCCAGTCTACCCTATCCCTGTAAGCCTGCACATCCCTGGACGCGAGGGGGGCAATTTAGCATGGCCAATCCACCTAACCTGCACATCTGTGGAGTGTGGGAGGAAACCGGGGCACTCATAGGAAACACATGCAGACACGGGGAGAAAGTGCAAACGTCACACAGACGGCCACCCCAGGCCAGAATCGAACCCGAATCCCTAGCACTGCGAAGCAGCAGTGCTAACCACTGTGCCTCCCCAACATATATGGCCGGGGAGTTTCATAGCTTCCTCCTCACGCCCACTGGGACATTTGATGCTTACTATTTCTTCTCCTGTGACCATCATTTGTCTTTGATTTATATATGTTTCCCCTTCGTAAATAACATTGAGATTTAGAAATGTTGCAGCTATCGCTTAATTCACAATGGGGTAGAAATCTGTCTTGGCGCAAAAAGGGCAACAGTGAATTGGTCACAATTTTACATTATTTGTCATTGACCTCATACACAAAACACACTGAAGGCCCGCAAGTGAGTTTAAAGGAATTTTCACCCCATCCTTTTCCACTGTCCCATTCCTAATCTTGGGCCAATATTAATTGTGATGTTAAAAGTTCCAGGGCAAATTGCATAAACAAAATGTACTTTTGGCACCCTTTCTTTCTCACCGTCGTGCCGACACAACTTTATTTTCTCTTTCTGCTCAGGAAAAGCAGATTTCCGACTGCGGAACTATCATTTGTCAGAATCCAACGATAGAACACGGTTGAAAAAGAACCCAAAGCCACAATTGTGAACGGCAATAACGATTCATTGTGTATGAAACCACTGGAGGAATTCAAGTAAAAGCAAAAGAAAGAATGTGAGACTCCCAGAAAATGCGTGACAGCGGGCTGGTATGCGTCAATAGATTGATAATCTTTTATTTTCTGGGAACCTAGCATGCAAACTAAGAATCCTAGCGTGTGAAGAGAGAAGTGACTGTGTCAGATCTACAAACAGGCCCGCATTGAACGAATCATTGACAATCTGCTGGTAACATTTAAAACTGAAGGATCAGGGGCTAAGTTTTCTTATTGTGCTCTGGGTAGATAAGTATCAGTTCTGGGCGCATATCGTGTACGTTAGCTTTGGATGAGAGGTTCTGAGTTTCCTGGATAGACTGATAAAACCTAGCTGAGAAATGTGCTTTGTTTGTGAAGCTGATTGCTTATTTATAAAAGTAAATTGCGCGCCACCATTGCAAACGGTTTTTCCATTAGTGTGGGGTGTCAATAATCTGCCGTTATTTTAGTTGCCGCACTTAAATTATGGAGCGCGGCAGAGGGATCGGGAGGTGGTATACAAAATGGCCTCTTTCTGTGCTGTAGATAGTATAAAGTATACTTCAGAGGAGTGTCAGTGAGTCAGGTCTCCAGGTTTGCACTACCGAATCTGGCCCTCTTCGCCCGGCAGCCGAATAATTGACCAATTTTCTTCTGGAGTGGGTTTGCCGTGCGTGTCAGGCAGGATCTCTGCCCAGTGAACCACCCCTCCTTGACTCCAACCCACTCTCCTGGGCTGAATACCTAAAGGCGAAAGATACACAGAGAGATCCAGAGTGAAGACCCTTGACAGTGCAGTAGCTGAGCTAACTTACTACTGTGCAATTACTCATCTGCGGGCCAACCCTGAAGAGACACAGGTCAGTTCTTTACATCCAAGAAGCAGAGATGTAAAATGGCATTTTAACATATGCTGACGTGGGGGAAGACTGGCAGACAACTCTAATCCCATTTATTTTAGATTAACATTAGAATTCACTCTAAACATCAAAAATCACTCCATCAAAGTAAAGGCGAAGATGACATCCAGAAACAATTGCTGGGATTCCATTGATGGAGGTCTTGCCCACAGACAGAGAACCATAAGTTCTGTTTTGGAGGCCCAATGGAATTAAGTGCCCTTCAGACTCTTAAGTAGCCACCATCAGGCCTTTCCCAATTGAGGTCCTTGGGGGTGCAAGACCCGCCCGCCGAGATCTGCCAGCCAATCAGAGATCAACAGCTCCTCGTGTCGCCAGCACTAGCAGGCACTGGTGGCAATGAATCCACCGAAGGGCCATGTTCTCCAAGGAAACCGAAGCCAAAGGTGACTGAGGACCAAATGGGGCTCACAGTGTCAGGCATTCATGGGCGATGGGGGACAAGGGGAGTTGGAGGGAAGGGCAAGGACGTGGCTTTCAGCAGCCCTCCTTTCCTGATGCTGGGTCCCAGAATCAAAAACAAAGTGCCTGAGTATGAGGGCCCCCGTTGTTAAGATCCACCCCCCCCCCCCCACCCCCTCCACCTCCTCACCCCCGCCAAGGAAGGCGCTCGCTAACCCGACAGGTTTGCAGGGCAGCCTTTAGGATATGTTGGATAGCTGATTGGTCCTGCGTGGGCTCAGGGATAATGAGTATCAATTGGCACAGTAAGAAACCTACTTGACATCCTGCCACTGAATTTCAGGAATCTCATGTCAGCCACTTCCGCCCTCTGACTTAATCCAGGTGAGATTTTGCCACCATTAGAAGACAACGGGAGATGAAGTGGACCTGGCCACCATGTTTTGTGCAGTGACGGGCTGCATTAAATCCAGCTCAACATCTTAACAAAGCTGGCCAACTCGGAATGTTGAACTGGTCCAAGGACATTACGGACGACTATCCTTGCCCAGTGCTACTCAGCAGCTGAATATGCCAACCCAGTCTTGGAAAGTTCTCCCCATGCCAAAGGTTTGGACGCCATCCTTGATACAGCTTGCAGCTATTGCAGTCTGCCTGAAACATAGTGATTTGAACAATCTGTCCCTACTTTCCGATATTGTTCCACAAGTCGTTAGGGGAGCAAGTTACATCAAGAGTAAAATGGACAAAGCAGACCAGTGATCCTCGTCACCCTCTCTTCCAGAATACTGAAGTGGCTCACCTCAAGGGAAATCTTCTTACATATTGTCCAACCCCTAGACTGTCACCCCAAACTAGTGCCGTACTGATTGATCAATACATCTATGGACAAGGCACACAAGTTGCCTAATGATCCAGAGGAATCCCCCCCACCAGGAACTGGTCGACTGTGACTGCACGGAGTCATCCCAAATGATGAACATCTCCCAGAATGCCCTCTACTACCAAAGCCATGTAGCCCTGAAGATCCGAAGGTCTTCAATTCTTAAGTCCGAGATTGTGTTGAACAGTGGCTAGGGAAGGTGTAGTGACATGACCAGAAGATGAAGAAGAGGGGGGGGGATTCATGTCACTGTTACGAAACAAAATATGGTAGCACTGCAGTAAATGTCTACTTATTTTTTAATTCTTTTACTGTATTTGGGCATCACTGGCAAGGCCAGAATTTATTGTCCATCCCTAATCGCCCTTGAGAAGGTGGTGGTGAGCTGCCTTCTTGAATCGCTGTAGATCCTGAGGTGTAGATACACCCACTGTGCTGTTAGGGAGCGAGTTCCAGGATTTTGACCCAGCAACAGTGAAGGAACAGCGATATATTTCCAAGTTAAAATGATGAGTGGTTTGGATGGGAACTTCCAGGTGGTGGTGGTGCCATGAATCTGCTGCTCTTGTCCTTCTAGATGTGAGCGGTGATGGGTTTAGAAGGTGCCGTCTAAGGAGACTTGGTCCGTTCCTGCAGTGTATCTTGTAGATGGTACACATGGCTGCGACTGTGCGTCGGTGTTGGAGGGAGTGAATGTTTGTGCAAGCTGCAGCATCAGGAGCAGAAGGAGTTTTATTGGGGAAGATGAACACTCACAATTTACGAAAGACTCGAACTGAAGTCTTGCCACAATCCCTGAGCACAGATTTCCTTTTATTATTTGGCACCAAGTCAGGATCAGGTGATATCAGCAGAGGAAATTGGGTGGGGTGCTGTGTGCCCCCTTTCCCACACCATGTAAACAACATTGGAGTGGCAGGATCTGGGTTCTTGAATTATTGCCCTCCTGTCTGCTCTCTAGTGACAATGCTGAGGCCACTTGGTATTGGTTCAGCAGTCCCACAGGTATTATTTGGAGAATGCCTTGAACAGGTAGCTCATGAATGTGGGGTAAGCTTGCGAGAGCAGCTCATTGTTTACTGACCATCAATTTTGTACATTTGTCATGCAAAGTACTATTTATTGTCACTTTAAGACAAGACTCACTGAGTAATAGTTATCTGGGGCGTCATTCTCCGAACCCCCGCCGGGTCGGAGAATGGCCATTGGCCGCCGTGAATCTCGCCCTCGCCCCCGCCGAAGTCTCTGGTACCGGAGATTGGGCGGGGGCGGGAATCGGGCCGCGCCGGTTGGCGGGACCCCCCACTCAATTCTCCGGCCCGGATGGGCCGAAGTCCCGCCCAGAAATTGCCTGTCCCACCGGCGTAAATCAAAGCTGGTATTTACCGGCGGGACCAGGCGGCATGGGCGGGCTCCGGGGTCCTGGGGGGGCGCGAGGCGATCTGACCCCGGGGGGTGCCCCCACGGTGGCTTGTCCCGCGATCGGGGCCCACCAATCCGCGGGCGGGCCTGTGCCGTGGGGGCACTCTTTCCCTTCCGCCTCCGCCATGGCCTCCACCATGGCGGAGGCGGAAGAGACTCTCCCCACTGCGCAGCCTCGGGCCCCTCCTTATCCCCATAGCCATGACTGGGGCTCTAACGCGCCATAAGATTTATATTTGTGCAACAATGTTTGATTTTGTGTGGCACAGTGGTGCAGTGGTTAGCACTGCTGCCGCACGGCGCTGAGGACCCGGGTTCGATCCTGGCCCTGGGTCACTCACTGTCCATGTGGAGTTTGCACATTCTCCCCGTGTTCGCGTCGGTCTCAGTCCCACCACCCAAAAAGATGTGCAAGTTCGGTGGATTGGCCACGCTAATTGGAAAGAAAAGAATTGGGTACTCTAAATTTTTTTTAAAACAATACTGGATTAAGACCGAAAGTCCTGGAAAACATCAGCAGGTCTGGCCGTCGTCCCAGATGACCACTGGCTGTGGGTAGAGAAAGAGTTAATGTTTCAAGTCCATATGGTGCTGTTTTTCTCTCCACAGACGCTGTCAGACCTGCTGAGTTTTCCTGCTTTTATTTCAGATTTCCAGCATCGTCAGCATTTTGCTTTGATCCTGGAAATCATGTGTTTCCAATCCAATTATTAAAAAACTTTGGACCTATTCACATCGGTTTCTAGCAGATTCAACTTTAAATTCTGGCTCTTGAGCTAAGTTTTTCCACAAATTCAGAACAGAGTCAACAAACTCCATGCTTATGAATTCAAATGCAAATTTGCAGTTGTAGTATAACAGGGTTTTTGAGTTTGAATAGGATGTGTAATCTCTTTCACTTCAGCAATAGCATCATCAGATAGCATCAAGTGACACACACAAATCAAAGGAACTGAATGGAAAGTAGCCAGCTTCAGAAGAATGAGCTAATCCATATCCATAGGTGGTCTCCATTTCTCTTGTACTGTGCCACACAAATTCCAAACTTCATTTTTGTTGTATAGGAGTCAGGATGTAAAACATGGCTGCAACCAACATAAGGCGGACACTTTTCAAAACACGTTTTAATGCGATTGTTGGCCTCCGTCAGCCTACCACCACTAGTTGACTGGCTGGGTGGATACAAGGTGCCATGTGCTGTAACGTGCTTTACTGAGGAGCTCTGTGAGGCAAGACTGCGTTTTAATATCGGGGCAACAGGGCAACTCGAGTAGAAAATTGCGTGATGATCTCTGGCAAAGTTCATTGCCACATTCATCTCTGAATCTCCTTGTGAAATTGACAACGGCAATAAATATTATGCTACCGGCTCATTTGAAAAAGCCATGTGGATCAGATTCACTCAAGCGTACCATGTGGACCCAGTTTGGCATGATAGCAAAGCATCAATATAATCAACCATCCTGGTTTACCCCTAAGTGCATGGAGTAAAAGATGACACCGCATTGTGTTGAGAGACTCTATTACTTAATCCCCTTAATTTTCTTAACTGAATGGGTACCTCTCATTAAATGTCCAGACTGTAACCAGATATGATCCTCCTTGTAACTTATTTATTTTAATAATTCAATTTTTATTTAGCCAGTGAGTCAACTGAGAACCAATTCTCATTTATAATATCGACCCTGGCCTAGAGGCTAATGCCGCAGCAACAGAAATTACATCACAATTCAATTCATTTAAACACTACAAACTGCAAAATACAAATTAGCAGTGAAAGAAAATTAACTGTTTAGCAAATACAAGCATTAGTCAACAGACCCTTCAGCAAAAGGCGTCCTCGGTAATAAAATCCCTTAGCCTCAGCTTCAGTTGTAGCTGGTTCCAGTCACAGGCAGCGGCTAATTGAAATGAATCACGACCGAAGACTGCGCTCAATCCTGGGATGACCAATTTGATCAAATCACATAACCTTAGATTTTAAGAAGAGACAGTAAAATGTAACAAACTTTCCAAATAGGCGGGTGTTTTCCCCAGCAAGGTTCGATAAATTAACAGAAAGCAGTGGAATTGGGACCTGTTGTGCGATGAGGGCCGGTTAATCAGGGGGTACAGGTCACAGTGGCGGGTATGTAAGGGGGGCATCAGTCACAAATTTAATCTCAGAATGCAAGAGGATGACTAACTCACCAAGAGAAATTTTGGAAACCATTTTGTAAAAGAGGTCACCCACCTTCAAAAAAGGGCAGGATAGAGATTTCTATGGTGTACCTGGTAGCATGAGTGCAGCAGGACATATTGCTGTACAGAAAACCAAGTCTAAACCTAACCTTAGCTTGTAAAATGTCAACGTGGGAATTAAAGTCAAAGTGTGGCCCAATCAGATTCTGAGATATTTGTAAGTAATAATAATGATCTTTATTAGTGTCACAATTGGAAAGTCGTCCAAGTTCATAGTTTTAGAGGTGAAATTGAAAAGGTTAGAATGATGAAAAAAGAAAAAGCCTCCATTTATTGCATCTATCACCTGTAACCCCAGCACACCCTAAAATGCTTCTCAGCCAATGCCAATGAAATGCGTTCAAAACGTTTGCCACTGTTATATGGGAAAGGAGGCAGACAACTTTCATTTAGCAGGGTTACATAAAGAGCAATGAAATGAATAACTAGCTTATCCGTTGTGGTTGTTTGGTTGAAGGGTGAATTTGAATCCTAAGAACATATAAGGCTCAGGAGCAGGAGTAGGCCATTCAGCCCTTCGAGCCTGGCACCATTCGATAAGATCGAATTATGCCCTCAGCTTTCCTGTCTTCCGGCCTTAAACTTTGACTCCCATGTCTACCAAAAACCTAACTAACTCAGCCTTGAATAAATTCAATGACCCAGCCTCTACTGCTCTCTGGGGAACAGAATTCCACAGACTAAGATCCTCAACTATGACTTAAATGGGAAAACTCTTATTTTCAAACTGTGTCCCCTAATTCTTGTCTCCCCCCAGAGAGCAAACATTCTGGTATGGGGTGAAGGGTGCATGGGGTACAAGTATAAGGCTTAAAACCCATTTCTCCTGGAACCCTTGGGGAATCCTACCTGTAGACAACTGAAGCTAAAAGCCCTACCACAGCCCTCTTACCTCATTCATACACATGCTATCTGACTGTGCCTATTTCAGTAGCAGCCATTTTCAACTCCTCTTCTAAATCCCCAGAAAATCACACAGTAATATGCAGTGGACAGAGACTATCTTGCCCTTGTAGCTGAGAACTGAGTGGATGCTGGATTCACAAAGTGATTCTGGGAGGTCTTGTGGCACAGCGGGTGGCATGCCTGGCCTGGCCTGAGCCAGAAGCTGTGGGTTCAAGTCTTACTTCACAGACTTAACGGTCATGTCAGGTGCATGCATAAGGTGGCCAAACAGCCTGTGAATCGTTCCAGTACGCCTGGTGGCAGGCGGTAAGGGTTAAATAGATTCCTGGCCAGTCATCCTTCAGAAGGCAATGGCAGACTGCTGCTGTACTTTGCTGCAGTACCTCGCCATGGACCAATCCAATGGAAATCCATAGTCACCAATGCCCTCTTCGAGCATGGAACCTGAAGGGGGATAATTTTAAGGGGGAAAACTTTCCCACCTTTGAACCTTCAGCTGTGAATAAAATATTTTAGGTAATCTGACCAATCACAGTCAAAAATGCTTCTCCCTGAGATTCAGATGTGTCCTAGAAGCTGCAACGATCCAGTTCATTCTAGATTCTGCAATTCTGCACTTAGCAGGATTGCACACTATTGTTAACAATCCACTATCAAATGAGTGTGCCATGTTATCATTTTATCAAGACCATGGAATAATCATCCCATTTAATCGTAGTTGTGAATTTGCTCACTACAACTCCAGTGACGCTTCGCACATCAGTGTCACTGAGGGGAATTACAAGCGTTAAGTCTGTAACCTGAGCACTTCCAACTAAGTGTACAGCTTTGGTGAAGTAACAGGACTGTGGGAACGCGTGTGATGGGCTTTTGTTTTACTCCCGAATATGTGTGATATCTACCACTCCGTGCCTTTTCAAAGGTTCAGGCGGGCAGACTGATCAGAAAGAGTGATATACTATTGATTGAAGTATCAAGGACTCCTAAAATAAATCCATCTCCAGCGAGCACAGACAGCGAGCATTCACTTTTATTGTAAATATACAGATCAGCATGTGTGGTCTCCGGAGCCTTCGTATGATTTCCACAGTGCAATAAGACAGCTTGAGCATTTTCGTCCACATTTGATATTGAGGTTTAATTGAATTTTGCACTGAGCGACAGATCAAGTGGTTAAGTTCTTCGATCCCAATCAGGTCATGGGTTCAAGTCCCAGGGTCATTTCGTCACTTATTCACGTCTGAAGGTTGTATAGATTTTCTTCATGTAGGCCGCCTCAAACGAGCACCATGCAAAGGGCATTGGAGGAGGGCATTTCGGTAAATTATGTTCCCCACATGCTTATTATGTTGATGTTGCACCAATTCATAATGGATAATTATGGAGAGCGACTGACAGTGGGTGTTAAGAAGTCCTCAATCATTATTTCATCAAAATTGTCTCCACTGTTAAATCTGGCACGAGGCAAGAATTTTGAAAGGAGGGAAAACAAAGCAGAGATTTACAGAGGTACACATTACAAAAAGGCAACTTCTAATCCAACCATCACAGTTTCAGTCTGTTCCTGTTGCAACATAAATAAATCGCCTATTAATGTCCACCACCGACATGCAATTAAACGCAATTTGTAAAAAAATTTAGAGTACCCAATTGAGTTTTTCCAATTAAGGGGCAATTTAGCGCGGCCAATCCACCTAACCTGCACATCTTTTGGGTTGTGGGGGCGAAACCCACGCAGACACGGGGAGAATGCACAAACTCCACACGGACAGTGACCCAGGGCCGGGATCGTACCTGGGACCTTGGCGCCGTGAGGCAGCAATTAAACACAATTGTTTTGTTAAATAATTTTTTAATAAAATTAGCGTATCCAATTACTTTTTTTTCCAATTAAGGGGCAATTTAAAGTGGCCAATCCACCGACCCTGCACATCTTTTGGGTTGTGGGGGCGAAACCACCGCAGACACCGGGAGAATGTGCAAACCACACAGATCGTGAGCCAGGGCCGGAATTCGAACCCAGGTCCTCAGCGTCGTAGTCCCAGTGCTAACCATTGCGCCATGTGCCGCCCTATCAATTAAACACAATTAACATACAATTCACAGAGAGGATCTTGATGCATTGCCGCAATAAATTCAATGACCTGATACAAGTGATCGAGATCAATGAATGCACCTTCAAATGCCATATCCTACCAGCTGCACTCCCATTCTCAGACACTGCTCAATCCACCATACCCCCACCAATCCACCTACCAACAACCTCTCGCAACCAGAACTTATACCTGACATTCACTGCATACAGCACTGCTGCAAGAGGCACACCCACATCCCACAGCTTGCACACACTCCCTGTTATTCAACCATGACAGCCACATCATCCAAACAGATTGCATCATAGTGACTGGCACACTTGCTTCACTGTCGCAAGACAAGTGGTGCACAGCCGGAGGCAGCAGGAGTTAACTGGAGGGGGACAGGCGAGCATTCGTGGATGGCCCAGCCCCGATGGAGGGCATATGTTGACGGCTATTGGCATGGTAATTGAGGAGGCTGTGGCCAGCACTGGGGATGAAACCATCAGAGATGATGACATCCCCATTCCTCATCATCCTTCTCACATCCCACCTCACTTGTATCTCACACAGCCTTCTGATTTACCATCCACAGGTGGTTTAAGAATGCACCTCTTACTTTTCTCCCTCCCTCACACCACGGGTTGAATTCTCCGCCACGCCGCATTTCTGTTTCAGCACGCCGGCGGGATGCTCCGATACGACGGCTGGTCAATGGGGTTTCCCATTGTGGGGCGGCCCCACGCCGTCGGTAAACACCCGGTCTGCGGGCAAAACGGAGCATCCCGACGGCGGAGAATCCCACCCCATGATCTTACCCTATGTTTCTTTCACCTTTCAGATTACAATATGTTCAACCTAATCAGGCAGTGGAGAAGCAGCAAGAATCGAGTTGTTATGACACCTTGGAGTAGTGCGCGGTCAATTCCAGCTCCACCCATCCCGGAGTCACAACACAAGTGAATTAACCAATAATTCTCATAAAAATTCCCAAAGTCCTTTGGCCCATAGCTGCCCAATTATTACAGTCACCAGGTTTGTAAGTTGAAACACAATTACTTTTTATTTATAACTGGAATATTGATGCAATATGCAATAAATACAATGCAATAACAACAAGTTAACGTCCTACCCCATTTAACTGTCCCACCCTCTACCCACACACACACAAGACAGACAAACACAGAGGGGGGAGGGGGTGGAAATAATAAGGATGAATGCCAAACAATTGCTTGCACAGCCTGCAATGGCTCTCCTGTACATAGATTCATCCAGGCTCCCTGCCAGTTCAGAAACACAGACTTTCTGGAGAAAATGGAGAGGGGAGAGGATAGTAATACTTCCTCAGATTTGCCAGGAATCAAAACTGAAGCCAAAACTCAACCCTTGAAGCTCTGAAACATTCCAGTGGGATCAGATCCAATCACCACCTGTTACCAGGCAGGACAGAGCCTTCAGGCCCAATTCATTAGCTACCAGCCAAATCAATCAAACCGAGTCATCACTGATGCCAGCCAATCTCTGTCATTGGTGCCGATCCATCTGAAGTCACCAATTCAAATCAGCACAGTCTTCTGGATCCCTCAGTTTCAATTAAAGGCACAGGCTGTCTTAAAGGCACATGTCCACAGCTTATTCATGGATCAAAAATGTAATGGCAAAATAAAAGCAAGGGGAAATAAGGGAACAAAGAAGAACAAACTGGAAGGACCCTTACAGAGTATTAGTGAAGACATACAGTCACTCGATTTCACACATTGCCACCAGCTCAGATACTAATACTACGCCTAATTTAGTGGGTAACATAGAGGCAGGATCTGTCTGTCTGACAACTGGCTCAATACCCTGCAGCAAGAGCGGAGGGCAGGATAGCAAAGGTTCCAGTTCACTGGAGCTTGGGATCCACTGACGGCGCTCTAATTCGACAATTCTTTGGGTCATGGCGGATTTCATCCAAGGGACTTAAAAGAGGTGGGTAATGAGTTAATAGATACCTTCGTGTTAATTTTCCAAATCTTGCTGGATTTGGAAAATAGCAGATGTGACCCCTCTATTAAAGAAGGGAGGGAGACAGAAAACAGGAAACTATAGGCCAGTTAGCTTGACGTCAGTCGTGGGGAAGGTGCTAGAATTGATCATTAGGAAGGATAGAGCAGGGCATTTTGAAAAGCCCAATCTGGAAAGCGCAGCATGGTTTTCGAAAAGAGAAATCATGTCTAACCAAGTTATTGGCTTTTTTGATGGTGTAACGTGTGCTGTGGATAAAGGGGAGCCTGTAGACGTACTGTACTTTGATTTCCAGAAGGCACTTGATAGGGTGCCACACAAAAGGTTATTGTAGGAAATAAAAAGCTTGTGGTATCGGGGGAAACATATTCGCATGGATAGAAGAATTGGTCGGCTGGCAGAAAACAGAGAGTATGCGTAAGTTAGTCCTTTTCTGATTGGTAGGATATGGTGAGTGGAGTTCTGCAGGGGACTGTGCTGGGGCCTCAAAGTTTTACAAATTTTATAAATGACTTAGTAGAGGGGAGTGAAAGCATGGTGGCTAAATTTACAGATGACACAAGATAAGTAGGAAAGCATTTTGTAAAGAGGATAAATGAGCTGATCAAGCGTGGGCAATTCTTCGATGCTGGGGATGTTGGCCTGGGCAAAAAGACATTGGTGCGTCTATCCTGCTAATGGATTTGCAGGATCTTGCAGACGTATCACAGGTGGTACATCTGCAGGGTTTTGAAGTGTCTGCTATACATAGTCCATAGCAGGGTTGATATAGCCTCCTGCTGAGATACCTTCTCCCCCACCACCCCCCCCCTCCCCCCAGCAGCTTCTCCCCCACCACCCCCCCCCACTCCCCCCAGCAGCTTCTCCCCCACCACCCCCCCCCCCCCACTTCCCCCAGCAGCTTCTATGTCTCCAGGTCATGTAGTATTTTAAGGGGAATGTTGTCTAATGCCCACATTTTTGGGAGCAGCTAGCTTGTGCAGTAGCCTTGAAGTCAGCAAGGTGTCGGTCAGCACCTGCCACACCACTCCCTGTAGACCTACTATTGCCAATCGGCACCAGAGTCGTCAATAATGTTGCCAATTAATAATGATGCTCTTTAGAGTCAACAGGTATCAAATGGTACCACCACAAGGCTTTACCGGATATCGATCAAAGGACCACACAACCAGTTAGTCAGTTCAAGTACAAAGATGGTTTATTTACACACAAGGATTACTTCGACATGCAACACAAAACAGTACAAGTTAAACTACACCTAACAAATACAATAACCTATACTTAACTTCAGGGCAACCGGTTCTATGCAGATGGACAAGGCCTTTGTCCGGATCTTGCGTGGCTGGGTGGAAGAAGTGGCTCTGTTTCTGCTGGGCTCATCCGTCTGGTAGCGATCGTTGGTCTTGAACTTGTCTGTCTGGTCGTTATGCTGCACTTGGGTTTGCATAGGCCGGATCCAAGAGAGACCGAGTACATGGCTGTGTCTCTTCTTATCCCTCTGGGATTTTGCGCTCTTTGGGGCGGTCCTTAACTTGGACCCAATAATTCGACAGGCTTTGATCACTGCCCTCGATTTTGGCCAATAAAGGGGTGGGTGCCTTGATGGCTGGGCGTGTCCTTAGCGGTCATTGACCGTGGCTGTTTGGGCTCCCTGAGTAAAGGGGATGGCGCCGATTAGTCTGTATCTGTATCGGTTACCTGAATACAGTTCTTTTGTTCTGGGGAAATGGGCCATTAGAATGCAAACGAGCGGGGGTTTCGATTGTGTCTAGCTATCTGGGTTACAAATACAAGCTCTGAGTCTGTCTGAGTCCTGGGTTGGCCATAATTCCCATGGTCCTTTGCAGGTAGCCATCTGAGATGGCTACACTACGTAACTTGAAGCAACTATAGAAAGCACCAAACATTTGTGTAATCATCGCAACAGTCAGAGGAAATCCACCAGGAATGAAATTGTAAGTAATTGTTGATTTCCTTAAATGCCACTCGTGGGAGTGCGCTTCCTGCTCCTAATCCCATGCTCAGCTGTGCAAGGTTAAGATAGGGCATCAGTTGGACTGATGGACTTCAAAATGGCAATGCTGACATCAAATGAGCAGCGTTATTTGATTGACAACATGATCTGTCTGCCTTGCATACTTCTCATGGATGTTCACTGTGTGTTATCAACCTCACCAATATGGCATCCAGCATGATTCACCCCTCAAATGTGTGCCTGCTACAGACGTCATTTTGGATAACTAGAGGTACTTGTAATGCCCAAAAAAGGCACTCTAACAAACCTATTTTTTTGCCCTGCATATCTCTGTAAAGATTTTCCTATCCAATTGGTTAAGGTACATCATTGCTTGCTCTGTTCACCTAGGTCTCAGGAGAGGGTTCCTTAGTAAAATGGATTTCCAGTCACTCCAAGTTACAGCTAAAAACGCAATGGAAAGCCTCTGAGAAAGTGTAGATATAATGAACGACTAACACCATTCATTAAGCGGTGGCAGCCGAATTCGGGTCAATAAGTCACAGATGCCTAACTTTGCTGAAGGCTTTCCAAACAAACTGATTTAAAATCATTAGCCCTCAACCAGCCAGAGTCGTTGACGCCAATTATCTAGTTATAAACTAGAATGTCTGTGAAAGAATTCTAATTGTCATGTTGGTTTTAAAACATATAAATGCATATTTTCTTTCAGTAATTTTTATTCTGTTAATCTTGCACTAGTGTAAGGAACAGTAATCATTCATTCTTTGTTATAATTAGACATTTTGAGATTTTGAAATGGGAGGCAATGTTACAACACGCTGACCTCGCTGGGAACTTGGGGGTACCTATCAGGAAAATCAGTCAGTGAGAGAGAGTTAATTCTTATGAATAACAAACAAAAGTGATCTTCAGACAAAGTTCATAGCGCTCAGTCTAAAATTACAAAGTTTAAGGGTGTTCAGGTAGAATAATGTTTTAAAAAGTAACTATTCCAAGCATTTTTATTAGTTGCTCCAGGTGATGGGTGAGACTCTTGTTAACTCCCACGTTCTCGCATGAGGGATTGTTACTTGACAGGTTTGTAAGCACGTCCGTGAAACGTCACGAGGAGTTGCGTAATCATAGACTGCAGAAAAAAATGTTATCTGATGGACGTGTCGAAGAATTTGAAACACGTATGGAATGTCAGTTTAAGATGAGTTCAGGTTCAACTGACATAAACATCTACTGAACTGATTTTTAAAAACAATTCATCAGACTGGATGAGATAAATATGTGTACTCCTCCTCCCATGCCTCCCCAAAGCTTATGCAATATTTTTTAATAACAGCCCTCTTGTAGGAAAACAACTGCTGAAATAGGGTTTAAGTTATAATTGGAGAGCCTCATTCATGAAGGAATGCAGGCCAAAACTTATATTTTGTTGAATTATTTCCATCAAATTTTTTAAAAATGTAAACAGTTCAAATTCATCAGCAAATTTCTTTTATGATGACGCTATTAAAAATATCAGACGGATCTTGCTGGAAAAATAATGGCCTGCCAGCAATGCACATCGTTATCAATGAGCAAACTGAGCAGCCAGCAGCTTATGGACATTAAGGTATACACCAAGAGTAGTGAAGCTGCTGATCAACTTCCCAATTGCTTCATTCTTTACCTCTCAGTTATTTTTCAGAACTTGTTGGATTTGCCCATGACACTCACCACAGCAAGTCCAGGAATTAATAGTGCAAGAAGCCTTTTAATAAGGTGACCACTGTTAATGCAATGCCAATGAACCATTCTGACCCAGAAAGGAAACAAAAGGGGCGGCACGTTAGCACAGTGGCTAGCACTGTTGCTTCACAGCGCCAGTGTCCCAGGTTCGATTCCCCGCTGGGTCACTGTCTGTGCGGAGTCTGCACGTTTTCCCTGCGTCTGCGTGGGCTTCCTCCGGGTGCTCCGGTTTCCTCCCACAGTCCAAAGATGTGCAGGCTAGATAGATCAGCCATGCTAAATTGCCCCTTAGTGTCGAAAAAAAAGGTTAGGTGGGGTTGCTGGGTTACGGGGATAGAATGGAGGTGGGGGCTTCGGTAGGGTGCTCTTTCCAAGGGTCAGTGCAGACGTGACGGCCCGAATGGCCTTCTTCTGCACTGTAAATGCTATGATTCTAATTGAATTTATGGAGTCTCCGTTATTTCAGGTAGTCAATAGTTCTTTGATATTTTAGTATTAGGTTAAGCAAATTTTTTTTCCCTCTCTTTTTTGCTTTGATCTTGATTTGACTCGAATTCTGTCTTCTTCCCCATCATTTCTCTGTTTCCTTTTGAGTCCACAATGGTCATTGGTTAAGAGATTGTTCTGGTGGTCCTGTAATTCGTGAAGGTTCCAGGTGCCCCACTGCCCTTGCTGCCCTCGTACTTATTGGGAGCTACAGTGCAAAAAACATTCAAGCTGCATGTGCAGAGGAAAACTGAACGAATGGTACATTTCCTGAGATGCTGCACTCCAGCAAGATCTAGCCCAGCACATTAACCCCACCAGAGACAATGATCTGTGAACAATGGTATAGGTTTGTTACTGGTTTGTCTTTTGAGATTACTTGACCCGCTTTCTAGATTACTTATTATTTTTGAGAAGGAATATTTGCTGGTGCAACATTGCTTCGAAATAGACTTACAATAGTTTCTTGTGGTCCGGTAGGGCTTTCTTTTGGGGACATAAATGTGCAGGTTAGGTGGGTTGGCTATGCTAAATTGCTCCTAAGTGGCGTTACGGGGATAGGGTGGGGGATTGGGCCTAGGTTGGGTGCTGCTTCAGACGGTTGGTGCAGACTTGATGGGCCGAATGGCTTTCTTCTGCACTGTAGGGATTCTATGATTCTATGACATAGGAACAGGTGGAGGCCGTTCAGCCCATTGGGCCTGCCCTGCCATTCAGTTAGTTCATGGCTAATCATCTACCTCAACGCCACTTTCCCACGTTATCCCTGCATCCATTGATGTCATTAGTATGGAGAAACCTATCATAGAAACACAGAAAATAGGAGCAGGAGTAGACCACTCGGCCTTTCACACCTGCTCTGCTATTCAATGTGATCATGGCTGATCATCCTGATCAATGTCCTGATCTCTCCTTCCCCCCCCATGGTCTTTGATCCCTTGCGCCCCAAGAGCTATGTCAAACGTCTTCTTGAAAACATACAGGGAGCAATCGAATGGCCACGCTGCGCCCAAAAAGCAGTGCATCGCGGCGCATCATGGCTGATAGAAGCCGGGAGACCATGGGCAAAATTCTCCCCCAACGGCGCGATGACAATCGGCGCCAATCAGACGGGCATCGCGCCAGCCCAAAGGTGCGGAATGCTCCGCATCTTTGGCGGTCTAGCCCCAACATTGAGGGGCTAGGCCGGCGCCGGAGGAATTTCCGCCCCGCCAGCTGGCGGAAATGGCGTTTGTTGCCCCGCCAGCTGGCGCGGAAATGCGGCGCATGCGCGGGAGCGTCAGCGGCCGCTGTCAGTTTCCCGTGCATGCGCAGTGGGGAGAGTCTCTTCCGCCTCCGCCATGGTGGAGACTTCGGCAGGGGCGGGATTCACGGCCATTCTCCGACCCGGCGGGGGGTCAGAGAATGACGCCCCATGCTCCCGGGATCTACTCAAAGCACCTCGCGGGATCTAACGCAATTTCGCGAGACGTTGCGATGTAAGTCCCGCTCATAGTAGGCAGAACCACTTTTCGGCAAATCTCCATATTAAAACGAGACAGCTAGTCTCATTTCAATGTGCAGTTTCCCGAGGTACCCGAGGCGTTGGGATCTATCCCCTTTGCCTCGAAGATCTTGGGCGGGCACCGTTCAGTATTGGCCTCCCCAAATGGGGACCAGACAGAATGGCCTGCGTGGGGATGGGAGGTTCCCAGATGCATGCCCTTTGAGTAGTGTGGTACCCTGGCACTGCTGGTGTCACTTGGGCACCCTGGCACTGCACTAGCCTGGCACTCACAAGGTGCCAAAGCGGCAATGCCCCTGCCAACTGGGTTCTAGGTTGGCACTATTAAGGTACCACACTGGCATTTTTTGCACAGTGACGTTTGGGCCAGGGGTGCACTGCGCAGGTGTTGGAGAGGGAGGGGGGGTGGGGGCCATCCTATTGCCCGTTGGGGCTTGGGGGAGGGTCAGGGATCGCTTCTGGGGTTCCACGGATTGGGATACCATTTAAAAATGACCTCCCGATCTTTCACTACAAAACGGGCATTGTGTGGCGTCAGCCACGTGTTCCCTACTGAAGCCCCCTATCTAACACAGGTGCCATTTTATAGCGATGTGTTTCTCAGCGCTGCAAGCGTCAGGAAGTACACGGCTAAAGGCATTCGCTATGGGACTTTGTCCTCATTTAGTTAATCCCGCCCACAATGTTTTTTCCTCAACTGCTTCCTGTGGTAGTGAATTCTACAGGCTCATCACTCTCTGGGTGAAGAAATTTCTCCTAATCTCAGACCAGGCTGGCCCCCTATCCTTAGACCATGACCCCTGGTTCTGGACACCCCCCACCATTGGGAACATCCTTCGTGAAACTACTCTGTCTCGTCCTGTTAGAATTTTGTAGGTTTCTATGAAGTTGGTTCTAGACAAAACAGACTGGGGAAACACCAGGGAGTTATTCTCCTGTCCCCTAACCGTATGTATCTCGACAGTGCATCATTCGCTGGCTGTGGGATTCTATCTTCCCGCCCTTTGCCATTGGGATTTCCCATTGAAATTATCCCATGCTGCCGCGAAACCAACTGCCGGGGCTGTACTGCCAGCGGGAAAAGTGAATCCCGGCCAGGGGCGGATCTATTATGAAACTAATGAAGCTTAAGCTTCAGGGCCCCTAATCCCGGAGGGGCCCCAGAAGCGACTTTAGTCCACATTGCTTAAATATTTTGGGTCTGCTGTATGAGAAGGGGTTTTTGAAAAATAATAATATAGTGTAATTCAATACAAAATAATAGTTAAAATAAAAATTAAAATGTTATTAAAGTATCATGTAGGCTAGCCATAAACAAAAAAACGTTCAAATTAAGGATGTTTCATTCTAAATATATTTAATATAAAATAATTATAAATAATTTAAAACACTATTAACATTTATGACAGAAATACAAACAGTAGATGACATATCGTAACAAAAAGGGGGAACCGTTGAAAAGGCAATCACAATGCTAACGTGAATTTTCAACGTGATAGCACTCGTGATAGTGCTAGACAAGAATTTTTTTCAATAAAGTGTTCATAAGTATACAATATTTTAATTACCCCTACTCAAAAATAAATGTTATATTTAGAAAAGTAAGGTAAGTAATAAAGGTGAAATAGTGTTGGATTAGCCTACGCGTATTGTTTTTATGAAGAGGTGAACAGAAGGTAGGCTACGACCGCATAGCCTAGGCTAATACTATATTACAAGCATTTATGAAAAAGTAATAAAAGGGTGAATTTGTGTTAAATTACAGGTGTTTATTATGAAAAGTGTTCAAATAATGATAAAATTGTGTTACATTACCTTAGCCTATGAGTTTTGGTGGCCTAGCCTTGCCTAAGTTAGTCTAGCCTAGCGTAGGCTAGCTTGAACGTAGCCTAGTTTAGCCTATTTAGCTTATTTATTATAAATCTTAAAAAATGGCGCTTTACTTTCTGAGAAGGTTTTTTTTTTAAAAAACTTTCTCAGAAGGTGAACCTAAAATTTTTTCCTCTCAAAGCATGCAACAATAGTCGCATGACTCAAATTGATTAATTTTTTTGTTGTATGTATTTCAACAATCCCAAAGTTTGAGAGTCAGTAGCACAGATGTTGTAAAGGTGGAGTGTCACGGTAAGTTGGCTGTTCTGTTGTGGCTAATGTAATTTTTCCCCCTTTTTAACAGAGGTCAAGACCCTAAAGGAATAACAATGAGTTCACGAAAGTACTTAAGTGGATACCAAAAACAAACTCAATAAAAAGCGATCTGACAAAATTTCTAAATGTCAAAAACTAACAAACTATTTTGCAATGTCAAGTTTGTCAACACCTACAGTTGAAACAAGCCAAGCAAACACCATTGAAGCCAGTGATAGCGCACAAACCGTGGGAGCTCTTTCTAGCAATATTCAACCCACTGTTGACGCTTTTGATACAGATGACGATCACAGTGGTCAACATGAAAGTACCGCGGAACAAGCAGAGACTGAGCAGAAACATGAAACAGGAAGCAAATTCAGTGATTTCAAAGAATACAGTGACATCGAAAACTGGCCCATAACAGTTGATAATGATTTCATACAGAATTGTTTAATGCTAGACATAGGTTTTTTTCAAAATAAAAAAACAGATGATGTATATCATCAACGAGATGCAAAGAATTTATATCACAAGTTGGTAAAGCTGGAATATGCTATTTTAACAGTCGTTTGGGAAGAAGTGCTGGAGCGTTTCAAAAAAACAAGTAAGAAACTCCAAACCCCTGGTTTTGATGTATTTGAACATTATCTTCTGCTATCATCTTTACTTTCGTTTGTTAAAGAACTCAGAGAAAATTCAGCCGATAGGATTGCCCACTATGAATCAGAAGCAAAAGGTTTATGTGAAGATATCACCTCAAGTTATTCTGATGCTTCCAAACGCATTGTTACAAGGAAATTTTCAGATGGAACAAGTGGTATTGCTTCTTTGAGAGGAACTGAAAAATTTCGGATCGAAGTTCTATATCAACTCTATGACTGCTTGATAATCCAGTTACGCAGGAGGATTGACCCATATGAGCAGGTTGCGAAAAGGTTCAAGTTCCTCTCAGAATTGGTGAACAATTCTGAAATTGATGAGGACAGTATTAAACTTATAATATCGTATTACAAAGATGATATTCATGATGTGGAGATGCCGGCATTGGACTGGGATGAGCACAGTAAGAAGTCTTACAACACCAGGTTAAAGTCCAACAGGTTTGTTTCGATATCACTAGCTTTCGGAGCGCTGCTCCTTCCTCAGGTGAATGAAGAGGTATGTTCCAGAAACACATATATAGACAAATTCAAGGATGCCAGTCAATGCTTGGAATGCGATGATATTGACCACAAATTAGTAAACGAGTGCTATCAGTTCAAAGAATATTTGCACTTTTGGAAATCCCAGCACACAGAAGAAAACACGCCATCTAAAATGCAATGCGCAGAAGTTCTTCAGCTTATTTGTGAGCAACACCTAATCGAAGTGTTCCCCAATATTACTACTGCGCTTATGCTGTTCTTGACAATGCCTATCACAAGCTGTGAAGCAGAAAGGAATTTTTCAAAGCTATCCTTTATAAAGAACAAATTTTGCTCTACCATGACTGAAGAGCGCTTAAATTCTTTATGCATATTGTCTCTAGAAAATGACATTGCAAGGAAGCTCTCATATGACAAAACTGTATGTGAATATGTTGCTAGAAAAAACAGAAAAAAGAGTATTTTGTAAAATGTGCTTCATGTAGTATGTATTCTCATAGGTGTCTAAAATAAAAGATTATATTGACTGTGGTCTTTTCTATGTTTTATGTCATCATTCTATGATGCATCATGCATGTATATAACATTTCCCTAATTTTCACCCCCCCCCATAACTCGAAAACTATAATGCAAAGGAAATGTTTATTCACACCAGTGACTTTGACATGTGAGACAATCCAGTACAGCAATTTTAATCAAAATCTGAGATGTAGTGGTTAAAAAATTTTTAATTTGCGGTAATCTATCGTGGAACAACCCCATTGAAGAAGATAACAGTGGTTACCCAGACATCGTTGCTGGTTGTGAAGGGGTCCCCATAACAGTTCAAGCTTCAGGGCCCCAAAAATGTAGGTCCGCCACTGATCCCGGCAACTGGAAGATTCTGGCCCAGATCTACATCTACCCTGTCACGCCCTGTAAAAACACTAGGTTTCAATGAGGTCACCTCTCATTCTTTGCAACTCTAGACAATTTTAGTAGGCCGCCAACAAGTCTGAACTGAGTTGCCCAAAACAACACTTGGGATATTGCAAAGTAATTATATTTACAATATACATCAGGTCACAGCCGGGTTTGCTGTGTTGGTTCCATACCTGGCCGACTTTATACGGAACTCAATCATGAATGTCCACGGGCTCCCTGCCCCCTTAGCGGGGGAGCTCGTATTCAGCGAGAGTCAGGGGGAGGCAGATTGGTCCAACGCTGTAGGTCTCGTCTCGGTTATAACAGATGTAGATCTAGATTCCTCAACCTCTCCTCATAAGACAATCCCGCCATCTCAAAGATGAGTCTGGTGAACCACGGTTGCACTCACTCTACGGACATATCGGGCGTCATTCTCCGACCCCCCGCCGGGTCAGAGAATTGCCGGGGGCTGGCGTGAATCCCGCCCCCGCCGGTTGCCGAAGTCTCCGGCACCGGATATTCGGCGGGGGCGGGAATCGGGCCGCACCGGTTGGCGGGCCCCCCCGCTGGATTCTCCGACCCGGATGGGCCAAAGCCCTGCCAATAAATTGCCTGTCCCGCCGGCGTGGATTACACCACCTTTTGAACGGCGGGACAAGGCAGCGTGGGCGGGCTCCGGGGTCCTGGGGGGGGGGGGCGCGGGGCGATCTGGCCCCGGGGGATGCCCCCACGGTGGCCTGGCCCACGATCGGGGCCCACCGATCCGCGGGCGGGCCTGTGCCGTGGGGGCACTCTTTCCCTTCCGCCTCCGCCATGGTCTCCACCATGGCGGAGGCGGAAGAGACTCCCTCCACTGCGCATGCGTGGGAAACTGTCAGCGACCGCTGACGCTCCCGTGCATGCGCCGCCCGGAGATGTCATTTCCGCGCCAGCTGGCGGGACAACAAAGGCCGTTTCCGCCAGCTGGCGGGGCGGAAATTCCTCCGCCGCCGGCCTAACCCCTCAATGTTGGGGCTCGGCCCCCAAAGATGCGGAGCATTCCGCACCTTTTGGGCGGCGCGATGCCCATCTGATTGGCGCCGTTTTGGGCGCCAGTCGGCGGACATCGCGCTGTTTCGGGAGAATTTCGCCCATCATTTCTTAGATAAGGAAATCAAAACAAAACACAATTGCAGCTAGGTATCTTTGCTCCTGTACTCAAGTCTCCTTGTGATGAAGGCCAAAATACCATTTACTTTCCTAATTGCTTGCTACACCTGTCTGTAGCTTTTAGTCACCATGAACACCCAGGCCCCTTTGGACATCAACACTCCCCAACCTCTCACTACCAAATATTCTGCCATCCTTTCTGCTTTTTTCTACCAAGGTGCAGAACTTCACACACCTATTCACATTATATTCCATCTGCCATATTCTTGCCCATTCACTTTGCCTGTTCAAGTGCCTTTGAAGTCGTCCTGCATCCTTCTCACAATTCACATTCCCACCTTGTTTTGTGTCAGCAGCAAATTTGGAAATATTACATTTGCGCCCTATACCACCAAATCATTTATAGCGATTGTGAACACCTCTGGCCCCAGCACTGAACCTTGCACTTCCCACTCGTAACAGCTTGCCATCCTGAGAATGTCCTGTTTATTTCTGCTCTCTGTTTTCTGACAGTTCTCAATCCGACCAGTATAGTACCCTCAATCCATGTGTTGGAGCGTGAAGGGGAAAAGCAGCAAGGAAAACAGGAGCAGTTCAGAGAAAAAGGGGAGAGGGAAGCATGGGTACACCCACGACAGATCCATTGGAAGTAGTTCCTTAGGTGAACGCCACTGAGGAGCTATGTCTCCAGGAGCTTGGCATCACAAGGAGGTCTGTCATTGTATGATGCTGTAGGCCTAACTTGCATCCTGTACTCGCACATGGACAGCACTGTCCATAGCTTTTCAGATCAGTAGGGTTTTTTACCTTTATGCAGCAGACTGGTTCCAGATTATAGCAAGTGATGTCAGTGAAATTCAGTTTGAAGTCCACTATTAGATCAGAATGGTAAGTGAGACCCTACAAACCAGGAATGCTGCAGAATGAGGGACTTTGCTTCAACTGCAGACTAACCTCGGGTATAAGGTGTCATAGATTGGACCCACAATGTCTTACGTGTTCCCCACCACCAGGCAGGCACCTTTCTGATTAGAAAAAGATCCCACTCCCTTAATGTCCGACTTGTTTGCCACTACAGGTGGGTCTATAACAGATTTACTGGCAGCTGCCCTGATCAATATTCGCTCTAATTTTTAATTGTTGTGTTCAATCTGTTGCACTCCTTTAAGGCAGCAGTTTGACGACGCACATGTGCATCTTAAAGGGAATGTTGGTCAAGTTTGGCCAGTTTGTTGCACTGTGTGTTTCATCCTGGATTGTTGTGTGGCTGCACATCTGCACAGCTGAGAGGGAATGCTGATGATTTGTTTTGTAGCCACCTGGGTTGGCCAACTCCCGACGTAAAATGGAGAACAGCGAAGGCTGAAGGGAAATTCAGCCAACAGAGGCAGAAACTAGTAGGTGCAAGTTTACTGTGTATTAAACTCTGCAAAAACCCAGACAGCATCGATACAAGCAGCCCTCTGCATAATAATGTAGCAGCCATCTACATACTAATGAGCGATCCCCGGGAACTATAAAATTAAGCCCCCAAGTTCAAATCGTCCTTCTTGACCGGGTCACTCAGCAACGCGAACCAACCCTTTTCAGTGACCGGTTCAGCTGCCGCCAAGAGCCAGTAAGTCTTAAGTCAACACTCACTACGAGATAGGCACTCCTAGCTACCAGTCCGTAGCAACTTTGAATCCCGCAGGCTCAGAACCCGAACGAAAGGCCATTTGTTCCCCTGACCTGGTGGGCCAGTCTGAAGCTAAGTATAGGCCTGTTAGTTGTAGAAGTAGCTTAGAAGTAGAATTTATGCATGAGTAGCGATTACTGTGTATAATAAATGTGCTTTGATTTGAACCTTACTAATTGGTGTATTGAGTTATTGATCATTACTTGAACTTGAACCTCGTGGCGGTATCATAAAGATACCTGGCGACTCGAGAGCAAAGGTTATAAAACAGAGCCAATTGAACCAACCAAAGGTTAGCAACAGTTTATCCTGTGCTAGTCCTATAAGTCCATATTTCCATCAGCTAGGAAGGGAAGTTTACAAAAATGACTGACTGTCAACCCTGAATGGAAGTGAGTCTCATTGGATGTCAAATTTGGGAAATAAATTCCTACAACCGAAAAGCGTCACAAGCAAGTCCAACACCATTTTGGTTTTAGTGCCACCGAAAAAGGCATTCGACCCTTTAAATATGCTCATAAAGGGCCTAACATCTTTTCTTAGAGCCCAGTTTAAAACATTCTGCCTGCCGTGTTCAAGATGGAAAGTTTTATGTGGGGCCAAATCAGTTGTTCTTAAAGGACCACACTCCTCACTCCACCTTAAAACTCCAGGCCGCAGTGGATATCACTGTTCATCCTCGCCTCCTTCTGCTCACCTTCTTCACACAGAATTAGTTCAGAATCCCACTGGTCAATCCCATACCCGTCACCGCCCGCCCACCCCCAACACCGCATCTGCTGAGCTGTTTCTATGACCACGACCAATGCCCATGGCTCACTGCGGCTATCGATTTCCCCCGGACCTGAATCAGGGTCCTTCGGGCCGTCCAGATCGCGTCCCCATTTGGACTTGATCCAATCTCTAGCTTGTTTTGTTTAGAATGGATGAGCATGAAAATAAGTGAGACATTCAAAACCAAAATAATTATCACTCCGAGTGATTGAGACTTAGCAGACCCGCAAACCACAGGGTTTGTGCGAACGGACGAGTTAAGTCTGGTTTTATGTTTTGCAGTGAGAGAGAAAAACAACCATTTTCTGGCATATTATACTTAATTACTGAGTGAGCGAAATTAGTAAGAAGCTATTGGGAAATGTCAGCTGAAGACAACACTAACTTATGAAGGTTTCTCATATTTCTGGGCACACAACAGGTGAAGGTTTGGTGAAAGTGCAAAATTCCGCATATTTCTTACGTGACATGTTTTTTTGATGAACTCTGCAGTTCCAACTGTTCCTCACAATATCAATGCATGAATACCTCAGACCCGAGCTCGCCTTCAGTCAGGTTACAGACCCCAGCATAAATTGCAGGGTCAGCCAATTTGTGTCGATAGAGGTGTGCAGATTGTGTAAGTACAGTCTGCAACACCTTAAGTATGGGCGGAAGGGGCAGGTTACCAGAAACAGAACATAGCTGCAGAACGAGTGGGAAGTGAGATGTGACACGAAGGGGCAGGTCGGAGGAGAATTAGAGGGGTGGCCCTGAAGGAGGGGTAGACACCTGGTGGAGCAGCATTAGATAAAACCAGCTCCTGCTTAAAGGGACAGCAATGAAGGAAGCAGACAACTTGAGTGACAAGGATGGCAGCCAGATCAAAGAAATGAGTGGCCCATTTCACTCGAGTATTCCCACATCCGAGAGACGGAACAATCAGATCCAGAACTCATCCAGAGCCTGCCATCTCACTGCTAGTAGCAGCTCATGTGATTTTCTGGTCAGCTTCAGAGGTTAACTCATGTAAGTGTGAGACTACCAATACACCTACGGTGGTGACGCAGTCTGCTGAAGATTCCTCCTCAGAAAGAGAACCCTGAAATGAGGAACATATTTGTAGCACGGATAAGCACAATTGACACCCCTGGTCTTAATGTATCATCTTAGCACAGCACTAGAACAGACTGCTGAACTACATGCAGAGGTACCAGGGTTACGTGCAGTGGTACAGGGCTGGTTTAGCTCAGTTGCTGGACAGCTGGTTTCTGATTCAGAGTGAGGCCAATGGCATGGGTTCAATTCCCTTACCGGCTGACATTATTCATTAACCTTCCAACCTTGCCTCTTACCTGAGGTGTGGTGATCCTCAGGTCAAACCACCACCAGTCAGCTCTCTCCCTCAAAGGGGAAAGCAACCTATGGTCATCTGGGATTAAGGTGACTTTTACAGTGATAATAATATGATCCTAAGATGTTATATAACCATATATGTGCACAGTATTACACAGTGATATGAAGCCTGGTGTTCAGAAATATATATGTTCTTTGTTTGGTTTTTGTGCTTGAGGAGACATTTGGAACTCAGTCAACGGTGGACCATATGGTTACCTCAACCCCTCTTTAGCAGAAGTTTCCTGAGATATCATCAAGGCCAGAGCATGGTCTGTCGACATTGAGGAAAGTGTCTCCTGGTCAGTCTTTGCCTTTCATATAACAACAACATATATTTATTTAATGCCTTGAACGTAATGAAACTTCCCAACTTACTTTTCTAATATTGGAATATTAGAAAACAACGTATGACCCTGAGCCACTGGGTCAGATTAACAAGAGCTTGGTCAAAGAGGTAAATTTTAAGGAGGGTTTTAAAGTGGGGAGTGTGGGGGGGGGGAGCGAGGTAAAAGCGAGGTGTAGGGAGGGTATTCCAGAGCTTGGGGCCGAGGCAGCTGACGACACGGCCACCGATAGAGCAATGATAACTGGGAATGCACAAGAAACAAGGGGCGGGATACTTCGTTGGCCAACTCCGAAATCACAAAACGCGATTGGACGGAGAATAGGTTCGACGCCAATGGCATCGATTTGTCACCGAATCGCAATTCTCCGTCACCTCGACAGCGGCGTCAATGCGTACTGGAATGCACGTACAGTAAATGCCGTTTGTATATCATTATGGGGCCTGACCCGTTATTCCCCGGAGCCTCCGCGATTCTCCTCCTCCGATGGGCCGAGTTCCTGACGGCCCGGTTCACTTGTGCTTTGAAAAATCGTGAAACCGGCATTGTGGCTGCTGAGGGAGAGATAGGGGGTAGGGATAGTGTCCAACATCGCCATAGTTTGCTGACAGTCGTGCCGCTCGCCGGGCGGCTTCTACCAGGGCTGGGGGGAGTAGCGGGGGGTGGCCAGGCGGTGGCTGGGGGTCGGGGTGGACGGACACGGAACACCATTGCCGCAGCCGGCAAGGCAGCCACGCAGCTGCGCATGCCGCTGACTGCCGACTGTGAACGTAGTGCCACGGGTCTTATAGGTGTCCCCTCAGACCACTCCCCTAGGTACCCTCTGGCCCCAGCTGACCCATCAGCTGTATGGACGTGCCCCAGCAAACCAGTACCATCTTGTTGGCCGGGATGAGTGTGTGTGGGGAGTGTAATGTGCGGCTGCAGCTTATCAGTCTCCCGAGTGTCAATCACAGACCCGGCGAATCCCGCACCGTTTTTCATTGGAATCGATTGTGTTCCACACGGCACTGATGCTAGCTCTTCAACGGTAGCGGAATTGGTCCAGGTGTGGCGCCAATTTTGCTGTCGTGAAAGTCCACGAATTCTGCGTTGGCGTCAACAATTAGTCTCAGAAACGGAGAATCCTGCCCCAGGATTGGAGGAGCAAATATCTCGGTGGGTTGTAGTTCTAGAGAATATTACAGAAAAAGAGAGGGGCAAGACCACGGAGGGGATTGAAAACAAAGACGAGGGGCGAGGTTCTCCAACCCCCCGCCGGGTCGGAGAATCGCCGGGGGCTGGCGTGAATCCCGCCCCCGCCGGTTGCCGAATTCTCCGGATATAGCACCGGATATTCGGCGGGGGCGGGAATCACGCTGCGCCGTTTGGCGCCCCCCCCCCCCCCCGCGATTCTCTGGCACGGATGGGCCGAAGTCCCGCTGCTAAAATGCCTGTCCCGCCGGCGTAGATTAAACCACCTACCTTACCAGCGGGACAAGGCGGCGCGGGCGGGCTCCGGGGTCCTGGGGGGGGCGCGGGACGATCTGGCCCGGGGGGGTGCCCCCACGGTGACCTGGCCCGCGATCGGGGCCCACCGATCCGCGGGCGGGCCTGTGCCGTGGGGGCACTCTTTTCCTTCCGCCTTCGCCACGGTCTCCACCATGGCGGAGGCGGAAGAGACTCCCTCCACTGCGCATGCGCGGGAATGCCGTCAGCGGCCGCTAACGCTCCCGCGCATGCGCCACCCGGAGATGTCATTTCCGCTCCAGCTGGCGGGGCACCAAAGGCCTTTTCCGCCAGCTGGCGGGGCGGAAATTCGTCTGGCACGGGCCTAGCCCCTTAAGGCTGGGGCTCGGCCCCCCAAGATGCGGAGGATTCCGCACCTTTGGGGCGGCGCGATGCCCGACTGATTTGCGCCGTTTGGGCGCCAGTCGGCGGACATCGCGCCGATACCGGAGAATTTCGCCCGAGAATTTTAAAATCACTGTGTTGCTTGACCAAGAGCCAATAATGTAGGTCATTGAGGCAGGGGTGAAAATTGTACCAGACTTGCTGTAAGTTAATACATGGGCAGCAGGCTTTTGGGTGACTCTTATCCTATTTGCCTCTCTCAATTATTTTTATTTCTATTCCTGTTCTGCCTTCATTCTAGAATATATTTGCGAATGCTCATAATTACTCCAATTGTGAGAGCTTCACGTCAAAAGGAATAGAAACACAATGGGGGCGATTCTCCGAGCCCCGTGCCGGGCCGGAGAATCGGCGCAATCGCGCCACAACGCCCCGACGCCGGTGCGCGATTCTCCGAGGTGCGGAGAATCGTCGCCATTTGCGCTGGCGCGGTTGGCACGGCACCGGCCACGGGCCGCTGGAATCGGCAGCCCCGCCAATTCTCCGGCCCGGATGGGCCGAGCGGCCACACGGATACGACAGAGTCCCGCCGGCGCCGTTCACCCCTGGTCGCTGCTGGCAGGAACTCTGTGCGAACGGTCGGGGGGCTCCATCCCCGGGGGGGGGGGGGGGCCTCCGATAGGGTCTGGCCCGCGATCGGGCCATACTGATCGGCGGGCCGTCCTCTCCCCCTCCGGGCCTACTTTCCTGCGCGGCCGGCCCCTGAACACCGACGCCATGTTGCGCCGGGGCCGGCGCGCTAAAGAAGTCCCCTGCGCATGCACAGGTTGGCGCCGCCCAACTGCACATGCGCGGGTTGGCGCAGCGCCCATTTGGTGCCGGGAAGGGAGGCTGCAGTGGCGTGAACCGCTCCAGCACTGTGCTGGCTCCTGTGGGGGACAGAATCGGTCATCCCCGTGCCCGTTTTGCGCCGTCGTGAAACGCGACGGCGTTCACGAAGGTGCGAACACTTGGGCTCCATTTGGGAGAATCGCCCCCAAGATTCCTCTGCCTGAACCTGCCAAAATATAGCTTTATTTAAAAAGAATGTTTATCTGATGTGGGTGTTGCTGGCAAGGCCAGCATTTATTACCCAGCCCTTGTGATGAGCTATCTCCTAGAATTGGCACAGTCCGTATGACCTAGGTACACCCACGATAGGCGGTTCCGGGATTTTGACCCAGCAATGATGAAGGAACTGCAACATAATTCGCAGCCGGCATAGCGATTGACCCAGAGGGGATTGTGCCGAATTCTTTTGTAATTACACAGTTGAGAATTGAATCCTCCAATTGCTTCTGTCAAAACTGATGTTCCGCGCAATGTTTGTGGACTTTTAAAGACGATGAACTCAACCACCTCTTGATTTGATACGTCACACTGGTAATTTGGCACTCACTTTGAAAAAAATTAAATCGGCTGAGATTCAGCGTGAATGACCGAATTTCTGGGGCAGCAGCATTTGCCCACACAATCTTGTCAGTTGTGAATAGACACATGTTTAGGTTTGCACTCCTCTGCCTCTCAACAATTATTTTGGAATTTTGTGGCCCCAAATTCTTTGTGCAGAAATCAGGGGCGAGATTCTCCGACCCCCCGCCGGGTTGGAGAATCTCCGGGGGCTGGCGTGAATCCCACCCCCGCCGGTTGCCGAATTCTCCGGCACCGGAGATTCGGCGGGGGCGGGAATCGCACAGCGCCGGTTGAGGGCCCCCCCCCGCCCCCGCGATTCTCCGGCCCGGATGGGCTGAAGTCCCGCTGCTAGGATGCCTGTCCCGCCGGCGTGGATTAAACCACCTCCCATGACTCATAACCCTTAAATTGTCCCAATATTTAGATGCCGCTATTCCTAAAATCCTCCATTCGTCACGCATACCAAGACTTTACACCGCATAGTGAAAATAATTTAAGCATTTAACCTTGTAAACTTCACTGCAAGTCTTTCAAAAGATTACATAAAGCTACGACAGGCACATGACATTTGTATTGGAGCAGCTCTTTCAGGGTAAATCCACATTTGAAATGTGGGAGTCTTTTAAGGAAAGGTTGATTAGAGTGCAGGACAGACATGTCCCTGTGAAAATGAGGGATAGAAATGGCAAGATTAGGGAACTATGGATGACGGGTGGAATTGTGAGACTAGCTAAGATGAAAAAGGAAGCATACATAAGATCTAGGCGACTTAAATCTGATGAAGCTTTGGAGGAATATCTGGAAAGTAGGACAAATCTCAAACGCGCAATAAAGAGGGCTAAGAGGGGTCATGAAATATCCTTGGCTAACAGGGTTAAGGAAAAGCCCAGAGCCTTTTATTTGTATATAAGGAGCAAGAGGGCAACTAGAGAAAGGATTGGCCCACTCAAAGACAAAAGAGGGAATTTATGTGTGGAGTCAGAGGAAATGTGTGGGCAGCACGGTAGCATTGTGGTTAGCATAATTGCTTCACAGCTCCAGGGTCCCAGGTTCGATTCCCGGCTTGGGTCACTGTCTGTGTGGAGTCTGCACGTTCTCCCCGTGTGTGCGTGGGTTTCCTCCGGGTGCTCCGGTTTCCTCCCACAGTCCAAAGATGTGCATGTTAGGTGGATTGGCCAAGCTAAATTGCCCTTAGTGTCCAAAATTTGCCCTTAGTGTTGGGTGGGGTTACTGGGTTATGGGGATAGTGTGGAGGCGTGGACTTAGTTAGGGTGCTCTTTCCAAGGGCCAGTGCAGACTTGATGGGCCGGATGGCCTCCTTCTGCACTGTACATTCTATGTCTATGTCTATGTCTCTTACCGGTGGGACAAGGCGGCGCGGGCGGGCTCCGGGGTCCTGGGGGGCGCGGGGCGATCTGGCCCCAGGGGGTGCCCCCACTGTGGCCTGGCCCGCGATCGGGGCCCACCGATCCGCGGGTGGGCCTGTGCCGTGGGGGCACTCTTTTCCTTCTGCCTTCGCCACGGTCTCCACCATGGCGGAGGCGGAAGAGACTCCCTCCACAGCGCATGCGCGGGAATGCCGTGAGTGGCCGCTAACGCTCCCGCGCATGCGCCACCCGGAGATGTCATTTCCGCGCCAGCTGGCGGGGCACCAAAGGCGTGGGCCTAGCCCCTCAAGGTTGGGGCTCGGCCCCCCAAGATGCGGAGGATTCTGCACCTTTGGGGCGGCGCAATGCCCGACTGATTTGCGCCGTTTTTGGCGCCGGTCGGAGGACATCGCGCCGATATGGGAGAATTTCGCCCCAGGGCATTTTTCCTTTTTGGGTAGCAAAATGATGCAGGGAACATTTATACAGTTTTTCTGACCAAAATAGATCATTCTTCCCCCTGACATTTCCTGTGGGCAAACTACATGTCATTAAAATGAAGGTGACAAAGAAGCAGCAACGGATGGAGTCATGGATAATGAAGAAGTGCTTAAGGGAACTGTGCCACAGCAGGAAAGACATGTCCTATAAGAACGTTAAGGAAGAGATCCCTCTGGAAAAATTGTGCTTTGCCACGGGGCAGCACGGTGGCACAGTGGTTAGCATTGCTGCCTCACAGTGCTAGGGACTCAGCTTCAATTCTGTCCTTGGGTCACTGTCTGTGCGGTGCTTGCACGTCCTGCCCGTGTCTGCGTGGGATTCCTCCGGGTGCTCCGGTTTCCTCCCACAGTTCAAAGACGAGCAAGACAGGAGGACTGGCCATGATAAATCGACCTTAAGTGTCCAAGAATGTGCAGGGTTAAGGGGGTGAAAGGATAGGGCATGAGATTGGGCCTAGGTAGGTTGCTCTTTCAGAGGGTCGGTGTTATCTCGTTGGGCTGAATGGCCTCCTTTTGCACTGTAGGGATTCCATGATTCTAAGAAAGCAACAGGGAGATCTGCCATCAATTGGATGTGAGGCTAATGCCACAGTCATCAGCCCAAATGTCTCTGCTTGTGGTTATGAACAACTTTTATGGCACAGTGTCATTTTTGTCACCCACACGGGATCTCTGTGAAATCAGACCGGGTGTAGTACAGACACGATTAAGGCACTTTGCGAGCAACATGGAGAATTCATTAGCTTTGTCATCACAGCAAATCGACAGAGGTACCAGGGCCATTGAGCTTCACGAGGTCACTTGCTTTCCCAAGCTTCAGGGTGAAACAGATGACACCCGTTGGACGGGAGTGTCCGGTCTCATGCCTGGATAAATCCCCTTGCGAGGGAAGACAGAAAATTTGGTGTTCCAGCCGAACTCCATTCACTTTCAACAGCACCGGAAAGTCCCAGCAGCAAGTGAGGATGGAAGATTTCAGCCCCAGTGGTTCAGAAGCTTCTACAGAAATTACATTCCATTTCTTTAAAATAGAGGCTTTCCAGTCCCTGAATGTACAGGTTGTCAAAGACAAGGCGGCCTGGCTTAGTGGTACACTGGACGTTGTGGCAGTGCACAGGTGTAATGAAAAATCCAGGCTTAAGGAAAATACAGATACTTTGTGAGTGACAAGCTCCACCCATTCCAGTGATGGATGTTGACTCCATTCAGAGAGACCGAAAAAGCAACAGCGGGGTTTATAATGAGGCAGGCACTTCTATATTAGTGGGGGTTCGTCTGTGGATTCCAATGCAGTTACAATGCGAAAAAAGGTTGCCTAATGCTCCCACAAATGAGTAGACACCAGACTGAAACCTGTTAGTTGCCACACAGCCTTTGAGACTCATCTCAGAGTCTGCCGGTGGGTCTGTGGTTCCTCCGCTGTCCTTCCTTACAGGGCAGAATTTTTTCTCCTCCCACTCCTTCTTTTGATTCTCATCGTCATCTTCATTCTGCGATTCATTGCTGCGTTGGATCTGCAGAAGTAGAGGTACAAGTTAAGAATGGGTTAGCATTACCTTTTGGGGATTAATGACACAAATGAGCAAATGGAAGATGTTGGGCAGGATTCTCGCTTCTGGCGACTAAGTCCCCACGACCGCCGGAAAACGGGCGGGAATCACACCGGACTTTTTCCTAGAAGGTGCGGGGTGATTCTCCGTCTTCAAGGGGGCTAGCAGGGCCCCGGCGTGCATCCCGCAGCTCCGGCTGCCGGCGGGGCCCTGCAGTTACGCCCACGCGGCCGCACATGTGCACGGCAGCCGGCCACGAGCCCGCGCATGCTCGAAGCGGCCGTCTTTCCGCCGGCCCCCATGCAACATGGCACAGCCCTACAGGGGCCCACCGCGAAGGAATATAGGCCCGCCCAGAATGAGCGCGCCCGCCGATGGGTAGCCACCGACCGCGCGCCTGGCCACCGTGGAGGCCACCCTGGAATCGGATCCCTCCGCACCCCCCCCCCCACCAGGACGGCCCCCGCAGCCAGAACGCCGAGGTCCCACCAGGTGGCACCACAAGTGAACCACGCCGGTGGGACTCGGCGGAACTCAGCAGGCACTTGGCCCGTTGAGTGTGGGGAATCGCCACGGGGCCGCTTTCAACGGTCCCCGACCGGCGCTGCGTCAATCGCGCGCGCGCAACTGCCAGCGTGGGATTCTATTTAGGGTAATTCTCCTCCACCCCGCGCTGAGCGCGATTTCGGTGCGGTGGGTTGGAGAATCCCACCCAATGGCTCTGTGGTGCTTCACTGGAATATAATGATGACTATGTAATGTCCTTATTCTTGATCTCCCATGTAGAACTAGTCCCCTTCCGCTCGTTGGTGCATTCCCCACAGAAAGAGTGTTCGGCTTTCCCCATCCAATAACCTGCTTGTCATAGGCATTGCATACCAGCAGGTGGTCCTGCAACCAAATTCAGTGAATTAGATGACAGCTAATGGGTGGGATTCTCTAATCTCGTGGCAGAGTGTCCACGCCGTTGTAAACGCCGTCGCGTTTTATGATGGCGTGAATGGGGCGGCCCGACGACTAATTCTGGCCCGCAAAAGGCCCAGCACGGCACAGGAGTGGTTCAAGCCGCTCCAGCTGCTGATTCCGGTGCGAACTGGACGCCGCGGGGTCCGCGCACGTGCAGTGGCACCAGCGCCAACGTGCACATGCGCAGTGATGCCGGCACCAAGGCGCGCATGTGCAGTGCCTTCCTTCTCCACGCCGGCCCCGACACAACATGGCGCAGGACTACAGGGGCCAGCGCGGAAGAAACAAAGCCCCCAGCCAGAGAGGCCGGCCCGCCGATCGGTGGGTCCCGATCGTGGGCCAGGCCACATCGGAGGCCCCCCCCCGGAGTCGGACCCCGCCTCCCCCCCATAGGCCGCCCCCGACCCTTCCACGCTGAGTTCCCGCCGGCTGAGAGCAGGTGTGGACGGCGCCGGCGGCACTCGGCGTTTTTACGATGGCTGCTCGGCCCATCCCGGGCCGAGAATTGGCAGACTGGCCGGGTAGAGCGGCCCCCGACCGGTGCCGCGCCAACCACGCCAGCGCTAATGGCGCCGATTCTCCGCTCAGGACGGCGTAGCCCAATTCGCAACGGTCCTGGGGATTCTCCGACCCAGGGCTGAGAGAATCCCGCACAATGGGCGAAATTCTCTCCCAACGGCGCGATGTCCGCCGACTGGCGCCAAAAACGGCGCCAATCAGACGGGCATCGTGCCGGCCCAAAGGTGCGGAATGCTCCGCATCTTTGGGGGCTGCGCCCCAACATTGAGGGGCTAGGCCGACGCCGGAGGGATTTCCGCCCCGCCAGCTGGCGGAAATGGCGTTTGTTGCCCCGCCAGCTGGCGGAAATGGCGTTTGGTGCCCCGCCAGCTGGCGCGGAAATGCGGCGCATGCGCGGGAGCGTCAGCGACGGCCGACAGTTTCCCGCGCATGCGCAGTGGGGAGAGTCTCTTCTGCCTCCGCCATGGTGGAGGCCGTGGCGGAGGCGGAAGGGAAAGAGTGCCCCCACGGCACAGGCCCGCCCGCGGATCGGTGGGCCCTGATCGCGGGCCAGGCCACCGTGGGGGCACCCCCCGGGGTAAGATCACCCCGCGCCCCCCCAGGACCCCGGAGCCCGCCCACGCCACCTGGTCCCGCCGGTAAATACCAGCTTTGATTTACGCCAGCGGGACAGGCAATTTCTGGGCGGGACTTCGGCCCATCCAGGCCGGAGAATTGAGCGGGGAGTCCCGCCAACCGGCGCGGCCCGATTCCCGCCCCCGCCCAATCTCCGGTACTGGAGACTTCGGCGGGGGCGGGGGCAGGATTCACGGCGGCCAACGGCCATTCTCCGACCCGGCGGGGGGTCGGAGAATGACGCCCAATATTTTTGGGCAGTTTGTGCCACATAGTATGACTAATGTAAGTAATGTGGTGGTATACCATGTAAAAATTGCTTCTCACAATTTGTTAGCATTAAGATATCAAGCATGTATGGTCGTACAAAAACTTTAAATGTACCACATATTCAAATTAATCAGCCACATACAACGACAATATTTAGAAGGGCATTTGTTGCGAGATGTTTTTTTGTGTCCTTGTCCATTCACTGCCTACATCTACCAAATGATCCTGTGACAAACACTATTGCAAGGTGTTAACAATAACACTCATGAGACTGACAGTTAATCTGAGAGCCACGCACTCTAGTACAGTGCTTACCTGTTACTGAACAATTTCACTAGCTGTCTGTTGACATAAGTCTGATAGCTAGATCTGGTGCTGCTTGACTGATTCCACAACCAATCATTATCACAGTTGGGGGGCCTATAGATTTATAGCTTGATGGACAGCTCCAAGTGGTTATAAAGCTTTATGTGGGCTGTGAATACAGAAAATTATTTTCATTAGAGTGATTTAATACTTGGAGAAAATATTTGGTTTTACAAGTGATTAAGTACACAAAGGAATTTAAATGCGTTGAATTGAGCTTTCTGAATGAGATTTATTTTAAGTACAGTGAAGTCTTTAATATACACTTAGAAGTGTATCTTATTTCATCTCACCATGTCCCCTGAGCTCTGCCCATGGTGGATACTGTGTGAGTTGGCCTGGAGGGTGTATGGGTAAAGGGTGGTGTGTGGGAGGCATGGGTTGACATGAATTGGTTCTCATTTTGCATCAGGGCTATAAACACTATGGAGGATGGGTCGAGGGCCATAGGTTGACATGGAGCTGTCATTGATGCAGCATGGGTGTTTGTGGGACACAAAAGGGTATCAGAGCTAGAAGGTTGTTCTTGGCTTATTTTTACAGTTGGGTAGATGTCCCAGAGCACTGAGGCGGGCCTTTAAACAGTCTGCATCCGCGCTCGGCAACCGCCGTAGTCACTCAGGGCATTTCCTCCTGAGTTGAATTGGTACAGTTGGGAATTTTCTCACCTTTGCTTTCCCAATTTATCGGCAAAGATTTTGGCCTTATAGAATTTACACCATTGACTCCTCCAATGAACACCCAAATGCATAAGAACAGAGAGACTTGGCTTTGTTGATGTACGAATCTTTGAAGGTGACTACCTGGACTTTAAAAGGAGAGAGTACAAAAACCAGGAAGCGATGTCAACACATTTTTAAAACACGTGTCCAGCCCCAGCTGGATTACTGTGTTCAATACCGGGTTAAAGTCCAACAGGTTTGTTTCGAATCACTAGCTTTCGGAGCACTGCTCCTTCCTCAGGTGAATGGACCTGAGGAACCTCATTCACCTGAGGAAGGAGCAGTGCTCCGAAAACTAGTGTTTGAAACAAACCTGTTGGACTTTAACCTGGTGTTGTAAGACTTCTTCTGTGCTCATCCCAGTCCAACGCCGGCATCTCCACATCTTCAATACCGGGCACCACGTTTTCGGAAGGAACAAAAGACTTTGGTTCTGTTATGGAAGTGATTTACCTGAATTTACCTGATTTTTCGCAAGGATCAGGGATTACTGATACATGGATAGACTGGAGAACCTGAGCAGAGAAGGCAAAGAGGTGATATGATAGAATAGCTTAAATTTATGAACAGTTTAGATAGAATAAACAAAAAGGAACAGAAGAATAGATATTTGGAGGGGCAATGATTTATGATAGTTGGCAGAAGAACCAGAGACAATATGAGGAAAAATTGATTTTTACAATAGATTTGGAATGTTAGGGCTGATAGGGTGGTTGAAACAGGCTCAGTAGCAGCCATCAAAAGCGAATTGGACAAATCGTAGGCAGAGAAACATTTGCAGAAATATGAAGAAAAAGGTGAGTGGGGAGCTTAACTAGATGGCTCGACAAAAGAGCCAGTTCGACTTGATAGGCCAACTGGCCTCCTTCTCTACTGCACTATTCTGTCAAATGAATTTTTCCTATGGTGGAGTTTTCCACCTGCCACCGGAGAGATCGACAGGAAATGCATTCCTGCCAATCTGTGATTACCATCAATCATTTAATTGTCCGAGCATTAATTGGGTTGAGGCGGGCCTTCTGCCTCAATCAGGTGGGCGTTCCAGCTCAGAGAGCTGCCAGCAAATCAGACTGGCCAAAAGTACTCTCTGTATCCCCAGCTGGAGCAGTGGCCATTGCTGGATCTACAAGCAGTCACAGGAGACAAAATTCCAGTTCCCACAGGTCTCAGGGGCCTGGACTTTATGCTCTTCCTGTGCGTGCAATTGGTGGGCCCGGAAGCGGATGCAAAATGCTCTTCCGGCCGCAATCGATGGGGAGGAGGGGTTGTGATTTGAAGGGCAAGCAGGAGGGAGCACCCATGGTGTCCATGTCTTGGTGGGAAAAGAGGGTGGCCAATCTCAAAAGGAAGTCAGTAAATGACATACACCATCCAACTCTGGCCTGAGGCCCGAGGTTTGAGCAGGATAAACCGCTTTGCTTCCCCCCCCACAACCCTGGCCTTGAACCCCTCCCACTAACCTCTGAGTTGAGGGTGGGGCAGATAGCGGCTCTTAAATGGCCATTAATTGGCTATTCAAGGGCCTCAATTTGGTAAGTTGGGCCTAGGCCTTACCCATTCCCCATAAAATGGTGAGCAAATGGGGGCAGGTAAGTGGGTGCTGGGAAGGCCATCCAAGGAATTTTGCATCCCCCTTTCCCATCACCTACAAACCTACTGACAGGGCTGGTAAAATTCAGTCAAATGATTCTATGGCTCATGAAACTCCGATGCAAACAATTGCTCGGTGCCTCTCGCTTCACCAAGGCACAAATATGCCGAGTAGAAATTCAAAGCCAATGCATATTTCAAAACTGGTGTGACTCTGATGAAAGTGCCTTATGCCCCTAGTTCTGCTGTACTACACTTTAGCAATGGTCGGCACGGTAGCACAGTGGTTAGCACTGTTGCTTCACAGCGCCAGGGTCCCGGGTTCGATTCCCGGCTTTGGGTCACTGTCTTTGCGGAATCTGTACGTTCGCCCCATGTCTGCGTGGGTTTCCTCCGGGTGCCCCGGTTTTCTCCCACAAGTCCCAAAAGACGGGCTTGTTAGGTGAATTGGACACTCTGAATTCTCCCTCTGTGTACCCGAACAGGCGCCGGAGTGTGGCTAACCACTGTGCTACCGTGCTGCCTTAAATCTTTTTTTTAAAATATATTATTTTATTCAATTTTAGCAAATTTTCAACAAAACCTCCCCCCTTACAGAAAGAAAAAAGAAAACACACAGAAAGACACCGAACGCCCAAATTATACAGAGAATTCCCCCGATATACAACCCCCCCCCCCACAAACAAAATAAACACATACCCGGAGACCCCCCCTGGGTTGCTGCTGCTGCTGACCTCCTCCTAACGTTCCGCCAGAAAGTCTAGGAATGGTGCCAATGCCTGAGGAACCCTTGCACAGATCCCCGCAAGACAAACTTTACCCTCTCCAATTTAATGAACCCTACCATGTCATTAATCCAAGCTTCTACGCTTGGGGGCTTCGCATCCTTCCACAGTAGCAGAATCCTCCGCCGGGCTACCAGGGACGCAAAGGCCAGAATACCGGCCTCTTTCGTCTCCTGCACTCCCGGCTCGTCCGATACCCCAAAATAATGCCAATCCCCAGCTCGGCTTGACCCGGGCGTTCACCACCTTGTACATAGTCCTCGCAAAACCCCTCCAAAACCCCTCCAGCGCCGGGCACGCCCAGAACATATGGCCGTGATTTGCCGGGCTCCCCGAGCGTCTCAGACACCTGTCCTCTACCCCAAAAAACCTACTCAACCTCGCCCCTGTCATATGCGCCCTGTGAACAACTTTAAACTGTATCAGGCTGAGCCTGGCGCAAGAGGAGGAAGAATTAACCCTACCCAGGGCATCAGCCAACAGGCCCTCATCTAACTCCTCCCCGAACTGCTCCTCCCCGTTGCCTTTTAGTTCCTCCACCAAGGCCTCCTCCTCTTCCTGCATCCCCTGATAGATCACCAAGACCTTGCCTTCTCCAACCCATACACCAGAAATCACCCTGTCCTGAATCCTTCGTGCTTGAAGCACTGGGAATTCCCCCACTTACCATCTCACAAACCCCCTCACCTGCATGGACCTGAAGGCTTTTCCAGGGGGCAGCCCAAATTTCTCCTCTAGTGCCCCAAGGCTCGCAAATGTCCCATCTATAAACAGGTCCCCCATTCTTTTAATTCCTGCCCGACGCCAGCTCAGAATCCCCCCCATCCATTCTTCCTGGGACGAACCGATGGTTCTCTCGAATCAAGGACCAAACCGAGGCCCCCACCTGCCCCTGTGCCACCTCCCCTGCCCCAAATTTTCAGAGTCGCCGCCGCCACCGCACTCGTGGTGTACCTTGTAGGCGGGAGCGGAAACGGTGCCGTCACCGGCGCCCTCAGACTCGTGCCCACACAGGATGCCATCTCCAGCCTCTTCCACGCCGCCCCCTCCCCTTCCATTACCCACTTTTGGATCATCGCCACATTGGCAGCCCAGTAGTACTCACATAGATTCGGCAACGCCAGCCCTCCTCTGTCCCTGCTACGCTCAAGAAACACCCTTTTTACCCTTGGGGACTTATTCGCCCACACAAATCCCATTATACTCCTGTTTACCCACTTAAAAAAGGCCTTAGGGATCAGAATGGGAAGACACTGGAATACAAAGAGGAACCTCGGAAGGACCGTCATTTTAACCGACTGCACCCTACCTGCCAATGAGAGTGGCAACATATCCCATCTTTTGAACTCCTCCTCCATCTGCTCGACCAACCGTGTCAAATTGAGCTTGTGCATGGCCCCCCAACTCCTAGCCACCTGGATCCCCAGGTACCGAAAGCTCCTTTCCGCCCTCTTCAGTGGAAGCTCGTCTATCCCCCTTCCCTGGTCCCCTGGGTGTACCACAAAGAGCTCACTCTTCCCCACGTTAAGCTTATATCCAGAAAATTCCCCAAACTCCCTGAGGATCCGCATAACCTCCGGCATCCCCTCCACTGGGTCCGCCACATACAATAACAGGTCATCGGCATACACCCGGTGTTCCTCTCCCCCCGAATCAATCCCCTCCAGTTCCTGGACTCCCTCAGTGCCATGGCCAGAGGCTCAATTGCCAATGTGAGCAACAAGGGGGACAGGGGACACCCCTGCCTCGTCCCCCGGTACAGCCGAAAGTACTCCGACCTCCGCCGGTTCGTGGCCAGGCTCGCCACTGGGGCTTTATAAAGTAGCCTAACCCACCTGATGAACCCCTCCCCGAACCCAAACCTCCGCAGCGCTTCCCAAAGATACTCCCACTCCACCCTATCGAAGGCCTTCTCCGCGTCCATAGCCGCCAGTACCGCCGCTTCCCCCTCCACTGAAGGCATCATAATTACATTAAGGAGCCTCCGCACATTGGTGTTCAACTGCCTACCCTTCACAAATCCCGTCTGGTCCTCGTGAATCACCCCCGGGACACAGTCCTCAATTCTTGTAGCCAGCACCTTCGCCAGCAACTTTGCGTCGACATTGAAGAGCGAGATCGGCCTGTACGACCCACACTGTAACGGGTCCTTGTCCCGCTTCAAGATCAGCGAGATCAGCGCCCTGGACATTGTCGGATGCAGGCCCCCCCCCTCCCTCATTGAAAGTCCTCACTAGCAGTGGGCCCAACAAGTCCATGTACTTCCGACAGAATTCTACCGGGAACCCATCCGGCCCCGGTGCCTTCCCTACCTGCATGCTCCCTAGCCCCTTGACCAGCTCCTCCAGCCCAATCGGTGCCCCCAACCCACCACCTGCTCCTCCTCCACCCTCGCGAGCCTCAGCCAATCTAAAAATCACCGCATCCCCCCTCCCCCGTCGGGGGCTCAGACCTATACAGCTCCTCATAAAAGTCCCTGAATACCCCATTTATTCCCACCGCACTCCGCACCATGTTCCCCCCTTTATTCCTAACTCTACCAATCTCCCTCGCTGCCTCCCGCTTACGGAGCTGATGTGCCAGCATCCGGCTCGCCTTCTCCCCATACTCGTACACCACCCCTTCCTCTTTCCTCCACTGCACCTCTGCCTTCCTGGTAGTCAACAAGTCGAATTCGATCTGGAGGCTTCGTCGCTCCTTAAGTAGTCCCTCCTCGGGGGCCTCTGCATAGCTCCTATCCATGGTTAATATCTCCCCCACCAATCTTTCCCTCTCTCTCCTTTGCTTATGGTCCCTAGTGGAGATTAGCTCTCCCCGACCACCGCCTTCAGCGCCTCCCAGACTACCCCCACCTGCACCTCCCCATTGTCATTGGCCTCTAAGTATCTTTCAATACACCCCCGAATCTGCCCGCACACCTCCTCATCCGCCAACAGTCCCACATCAAGGTGCCACAGTGGGCGCTGGCCTCTCACCTCCCCCTACTCCAGTTCCACCCAATGCGGGGCATGGTCTGAAATAGCTATGGCCGAATATTCCGTGCCCTCCACTCTCGGGATTAGCGCCCTACTGATAATGAAAAAATCTATCCGGGAGTAGGCTTTATGGACGTGGGAAAAAAAGGAAAATTCCCTGGCCCTCGGCCTGGCAAACCTCCATGGGTCCTCTCCCCACATCTGGTCCATAAACCCCCTAAGCGCCTTGGCCGCCGCCGGCCTATTACCCGTCCTGGACCTAGAGCGGTCCAGTGCTAGGCCCAATACCGTGTTGAATTCTCTCCCCCCCCCCCCCCCATTATCAGGCTACCTGCCTCCAGGTCCGGAATCTGACCCAGCATGCGCCTCATGAATCCGGCATTGTCCCAATTCGGGGCATATACATTCACTAGTACCACCCGCACCCCCTGCAACTTACCAGTCACTATCATGTACCGACTCCATTATCTGCTACGATGTTCAGCGCCACAAACGACACCCACTTCCCCACCAAAATCGTCACCCCTTTATTCTTTGTGTCCACCCCAAGTGGAAAACCTGCCCTACCCACCCATTTCTCAGCCTAACCTGATCAACCACCTTCAAATGCATCTCCTGGAGCATGACCACATCTGCCTTCAGTCCCTTTAGGTGCGCGAAAACCCGGGCCCTCTTGACCGGCCTGTTCAGGCCTCACATTCCAAGTTATCAGCCGATTCAGGGGGCTTCCCGCCCCCCCTGCTGCCTTAAATCTTAAATGAGAGCTCTTATCCGGAAACTGTGCCCGCGAGATCTAGATTCCCCAAGGGGTAGCTAGCACCAACTCAGCATCTGCCTTGCAAAACCCCCTCAGGATCTTATAAGTTTTAATAAAATCACCTCGCACTCTTCTGAACACCAATGAGAATAGGCCCAATTTGCTTAACCTCCCTCATCCCAGGAATCAGCCTGGTGAACCTTCTTTGAATTGCTTCCAATGCACGTATATCGCTCCTTAAGTAAGCAGATGCAACCTGTGCATAGTATTCTCGGTGCATTTTGACCAATGGCTGTAGTAGTAAGATATCCCCAGTAATTCTCCAATCCCCATTTTGACATAATGTGGAGATGCTGGCGCTGGACTGGGGTGGGAACAGTAAGAGGTCTTACAACACCAGGTTAGAGTCCAACAGGTTTATTTGGAATCACGAACTTTCGGAGCGTAGCTCCTTCATCAGGTGAGTGAAGAGGTAGGTTATACAAACACAGCATATATAGACAAAGCCAATGATGCAAGATGATACTTTGAATGCAAGTCTTTACAGGTAATTAAGTCTTTACAAGTCCAGACGGGGCAACTGGAGAGAGGGATAATCACATGTTAAAAAGGTGTGAATTGTCCCAAGCCAGGACAGTGGTAGAATTTTGCAAGCCCTGGCCAGATGGTGGGGGATTAAATGTAGTGAGACATGAATCCAAGATCCCGGTTGAGGTCTTACTCATGCTTGCGGAACTTGCCTATCAGTTTCTGCTCGGCGATTCTGCGTTGTCATGCCTCCTGGAGGCCGCCTTGGAGAACGCTTACCCGGAGATCAGAGGCTGAATGGCTTTAGACTGCTGAAGTGTTCCCCATCTGGAAGGGCACATTCCTGCCTGGTGATAGTCACGCATTTTGACATAGGAAAAGGAAAAGGAAAATCCAGGCCTCTAAATTTAAATTCTGTTCCACAATTTAGGTGCAATCCTTGTTTTTTATAATTCCGACCTTCTCCCAGCACTTTCAACTGAAGCTGATTGTTGGTCTGAAATGATTATTTAATTATAATGCGCAGGAGAACACCTAGGGTGCTTTCCTGTTTTTCTCTGAAAAGCAATAGATACTTTAACAATGGACATTGTGTTCAGGGTAAAACTAACAGTCAGATTTATTCACAAGATAATTATACAGGAGCGCAAAACATAGCAAGATATTGAGTACAGACCCACATCAAACCATTAAAAAAAAGAGTGAATCAATCCAAAAGAATCTGAAGTATTTTCCTCAGATTGTACGTTTTACACATCCCAATAAAAAATAAAACTTGCATTTTTCACGACTAGCGGAAAGTGATTTACAGCCGCTGAAGTACGTTTTGAAGGATAGTCGCTGTTGTATTATAGGAACCAGGGCAGCCAATTAATGCACAGCCGTCGCCCACAAACAGCCATGCGATAATGATCAGATCATCTTGTTTTTGGGGATGTTGATGCACTGGCAAAATCAGCAATTTGTTGCCCATCTCTAATTACCCTTGAGAGGCTGGTAGAGAGCCACCTTCTTGAACTGCTACAGTCTGTGTGATGCTGTTAGGAAGGGATTGCCCAGGAATTTGACTCAGAGCCAGTGAAGGACCGGCGATATAGTCAAGGAAGGCTTGGCCAGTATAATCTTCCTGGTCTTGTTTTGCTAACACAGAGTGTTCGATTCTCTGCCGGCGTTGTTCCAGCAGCGCACCCACGCCCACGGGTTCCCGGCAGCGTGGGGTGGGCACAATGCAAAATCCCACTGGCAGGTGGCGGGAACGGATATTCCTGCTGCCGGCGAGGGCGCACCGCCCAGGAAAAGGGGGCTGGCGGACCGGAGAATCCCACCCAGAGTATTTACAGAGGTTGCTGAGGTAAGGAAGAGCTTGGCCTGGATTCTCCGCCCCGCCGCAACTCATTTCAGGTTCACCCCGCCAGCGGGATGCTCCGTTACGCCGGCTGGTCAATGGGATTTCCCATTGTGGGGCAGCCCCACGCCATCGGGAAACCCCCAGGCTGCCGGCAAAAGGGAGCATCCCGCTGGCAGGGAATTCAGCTCCTGAACTTCATTGGAACATCTTTTTCTGTGTTATACTTGTCATGAGGTCGACAAGAGAGAACAAGATCATAGGAAATTGCATCATTTCCTGTGATGATGTACATGTGTCCTATTAGCATATTACACGGTTAGAATGATACTACATCTCCCCAGCTCTCTGATTCTCCTTATTATAAGTCAGGCGGAATCTTTTGTCAGAGTTTCAGTGAGAAAACCAGCGTTTAGCTCTCCAGGACTGAGTGTTCTCCCCAGATTCTCTGGCACCCAGTACACAGAGAATCTGCTGATATGGTTTCCACAGTCACGCTGATGGGGCAGGGTGATAGAGCCGGCAACACTGCCGCCACAGAGGTGGGGGTGCCATTTTTTAAAGCGTGCCTCGATCGACGTTAAAAATAAACTGCCCACCCCCACAACCCCCGGACACTGAGGACCTCCACACAAGTATCGGGGCAAACCTCCCCAAATATATATGGGGAACCACCCTAATGGGGTTCCTCAGAGGGCCCGCCCCTAGCACAGTCTTGGCATTGGCATTCTGACATTCCCACCCTGGCACTGCAAGATTGAACTTTACAAGGGCAGTGCCAGGGTTCAGTGCAAGGAGGAAATGGCAGGTTGCAAGGGTGCAATGCCAGGTTGCAAAGGGGATGTGCCAAGGCATTGCCCGGGCATGTCTGGGCTAACCATACCTTTGCGCCCGCAGCAGGTTTCCATCAACAGCTTCGTGCTTTGCAGATGCTGTTGTAAAACCCATCAATGAGATGTCATTCTGAATGAGCCCTCCTGCTCCATGGGTTACCATCACCGTGAGGAGGTAGCACAGGTGGGCACTTCTCTCTGTTGAGACGCAGTCTTCTGCAACATATGCTGTCCATCAGGTCATTGAAGAACTAACGACTCCTGTCCACCACTGCACGGCGCTGGACTCCCCTTCTGACCTCCCCCGCAGCCTGATGGGCGGCCGGGTCTTGAGGGTGTGCAGCGGCCCCCTGCACATGTGGTGCCACCTCCAGCCTGCGTCTGCCCTTGCTGCCGTCATTGGCATCTGCCCGCTCGGCTGCAACTAGCACAATGAGGGCAGCCTCCACGGGATTTACACCAGCAAATATCTTTGTTTCTGGAAGGAATTGAAGAAAGAGAGAGACCGACAATCAGTTAGGTCTCCCATCCCAGGACCCTCATATCTCCCAAGCCTCCCGCACTCTTACCATGACTGCCCCGCCTTCTCTCGGAGTGCCATCCAGCAAACTAGTTGTCTAGTAATCTTCACTATGCACATTCACTCCTGGCCAGAACAGAAGCCCCTATGTTCCAAATCTCTTCCAGCAACATTAGGGAGGCCTACTCATCCAGACACCCTTTAGCTGCGAGAGGGTACTCACTGAAGCCCTGCTCTTTACCGTCTGATTGTTGGCAGCTGTCTCCGTGATGCTGACACTCCAAAAATACAGGCGCACAGTTCAGGCATCAAAGGTTGCAAATCATCCAGTCCACTAATGATTTTCTCAGACAGGGCACCTGTTCTTTCGAGGAGGCACTTGATAGTTCGGGTGCTATCACAAATAAAAATCCCTCCTTTGAGATAGCCTTCAGCTGTGAAGCTAGAGGATGCTCTCAGTCAAAGGGGATAAAACTGACTCTCATGAGAGAAGCTGCAGAATGGATCTGTCCTCAGAGAGTTTGATAGGACAGGCCGGCTGCAGCTGTGGTGTCCCTGCTGCAGGTCTCCACAATATTTAAAGATGGCTTGATGGTCCCACAGACGGAAAGCAACCCCCCCCCCCCCCCCACCCACTCCTTGGCCCAGGGACGACCCCTGACCTGGATCCCTCCCACTCCCCCGAACAACCCCAACCCCCTTATGGGTATGCTTACTAAATTTCCTGCAATGGCTAAGACATTTCCATATTTGTAGTTTCATTCGCTGCCACCATGTAATATTCTTTCTTGGTCTCGCTGTACTAACACTGAATATTTACATAGTCTGCAGATTTTATTGGAACATCGCTTATTGTGTCTTCATTGCCATGAAGCCTGGAAGAGAGAGCAAAATCATGAGACATTGCATCACTTCCGGTGATGATGTACCTTATGTCTCATTAGCATATCACATGGTTGGAATTAACCCCTTCTATTCCCCCTCCCCTCCAAAGTCTGATTCTCCCCATTATATACTACAGTGAGCTGCTGCAGTGCATATTGCACATTGTTATGGGCCAGGGTTTAGAGAACTTCAAAGTGTATCATGGAGTTTACCTGACCCACAACTTTTAATAGAGTGTGGTATGGGGAGCACACGGTCCACCCCACAGATGTGGTATAGCAGAAAATGGACAAGTATTTCTTTAAAACAAAACAATGGTTATTCAATAAACGCAAGTTAACCTTTTTAAAACAAACAGTGAACATCTAAGCAACCATTAATTCAAATACAACCCCAAAGACTACAACACTAAGTAACCCTGTAAGCTGTCCTTTTAACATCCAAAAGACTTAACAAACCTTCAAACAGGAGCACAGTAGGTTTACATTCAATACTGAGACCTTTTACAATTCTGGGTTCACCAAGTGATCCATAGATAGTCTTTGGATGGCAGAGATCAACAGTACAGCTCTTTGTTAAAATTCAGATGCAGCTCACTGAAAAACATAGACACCCAAGCTTTTCTCAAACTGAAACTAAAAAGCAGAAGTAGATCTCAGCTCCACCCACACTCTGGCATCACTCCAGTAACATGAGCGGCTTCATTTCTTAAAGGTACATTTCTTAAACACCCATTTCTTAAAGGTACTCTCACATGACACCTCCCCCCAAGAAAAAAAATAAACCATCAACTTCAAGATGGTTTCATTTTTCACCTTTGCACTATCCTTTAAGAAATGCACACAGTAAATATACTTGTTCATTTCAAAAAAAGAACATACCTAAAACAGGTCTAATAATATAGTCCATTTTTCTGGTTCTTCTTACTCCAACTGAACTCCTTCTGTTCATCACATTCGTGACAAAGCATCGGCTATCACGTTTTCACGTCCTGCCACATGTACTATTTTTAAATGAAATGGCTGTAACAATAAACTCCAGCGAAACAGCTTTGCATTGTTATTCCGGATTCGCTCCTAAAACGTCAACTGATTATGATCAGTATATATAACGGTGTCAGACGGATTGCTGGTCACATAAATGTGAAAATGTTGCAAAGCCAGCACCAAACTCAAAGTCTCCTTCTCAATCGTCGAATACTTTTTCTGGTGACAATTCAATTTCTTTGAAAAATAACCAATAGGCCACTCTAGCCCTTCGTCGTTGTCCTATAGAAGCACCGCACCTACACCCACATCACTTGCGTGAACAGCCATTTTGAATGGTTTTGTATAATTTGGGATGGCTAACACAGGAGCAGTGGTTAACACAGCCTTCAGGCCGTCAAATGCCTGTTGACACTCCGCTGTCCACTGGAATTTGTTACGTTTCTTGAGCAAGTCCGTCAGTGGAGCAACCACACTGCTAAAATATGGTACAAATTACTGGTAAAATCCACTCATACCAAGAAATCGTATTATTTCCCGTTGTGTTGAAGGTATTGGAAACTCCCCAATAACTTTTGTTTTCACATCCCGTGGGACCATTCGACCCTGTCCGATTGTACGACCAAGAAAAGTGACTTGGGCTTTTCCAAATTCACTTTTGGCTAGGTTTATCACCAAACCCGCCTCCTGAAGTCGATCGAATAACTCCATCAGATGTTTTAAATGTTCTTTCCATGTCTGGCTGAAAATTGTGCGATGTATACCGCACAATTGGGTAATCCTGAAACGACTGTGTTAGTTAACCGTTGAAATGTGGCTGGGGCGTTTTTCACGCCAAATGGCATAACTTTGAATTGGTATATACCATCTGGAGTCACAAAAGCTGAAATCTCCTTCGCCCTTTCGGATAAAGGTACCTTGCAGTAACCTTTAAGTAAATCCAATTTGGAAACAAAAGCGGACTGTCCCACTTTCTCAATGCAATCCTCCAAATGTGGGATAGGATAAGAGTCCGTTCCTGTAACTGCATTAACCTTTCTATAGTCCACACACAACTGTTGGGTACCGTATGGTTTAGGTACCATACTATGGGTGAGCTCCATTGGTTGCAACCCACTTCATTTATGCCATTTTTAAGCATACTCTCAATCTCTTTGTTAACCTGTGCCAATTTTAAAGGGTTAACTCTGTATGGATGTTGTTTGATTGGAACAGCATTTCCAACATCTACATAATGTATAGCCATTTTAGTACTTCATAATTTAGCTCCACAAACTTGCCCATTTGATATTGTCATGTGAGAGTACCTTTAAGACATGGATGTTTAAGCAATGTACCTTTAAGAAAACAGTGATGTCAGAGAGTGGGTGGAGCGGAGGTCAGGTCAGCCATTTTGCAGTTTAGTTTTGCAGTTTGAAAAAGCAGCTTGTGTGTGTCTGTGTGTTTCCAGAGAGCTGCAGTTGCAGTTTGGAGGAAAAGAGCTGGGTGTGTGTTTGTGTTTTGCAGTGAGCTGGATCTCTGCCATAAAAGACCATCTCTGGATCATTTGGGTGATTTAAACTCATAATAGTAAAACCTTTAACCTGATGTGATTTTGTTTAAAGGTGTTAAGTCTCTTGGAAGTTTGAAGGAACATTTTAAGGAATTATTTACTGTTGCAATATTTTCTGAGTTATCTTTGAAGTAAGGGGTGTTAAGAGATCCAATGTTTATTTAAGATGTTAAGTTGAGTTCATGGAATAAACAGTGTTTTGTGTTTAAAAACCCACGTGTCCATAATTGTAATCCCACACCTAGGGAAAAAGCGGTATGCTAGGAAATGCAACAAATACATTAAAGGGAGAGGTTGGTTGAACTCCATGATACATTTTGGGGTTTTGAAAACGCCTCGCCCATAACAATTGGGGGCTCGAGGGGGATAAAAGTCTATCTATTGGATTGGCTTTTGTGAACTTGAAGACAGTGAAGGATTGTTGCTTTTCTGGTGTGGTATTTTAGTTTAAGTGAGCAGAGTGTTGTGGACAATGGCTCTTTCAGAGGCTCAGAAATTTTGGGGGTTGGAGAATGTTACACGTAGTACCTTACGGACAGAAACAAAAAGCAGACTGTTAGATTTGGCAAGAACATTGCAGTTAACATTACCTGACAAAATGCAAAAAGATGAGGTCATTATGGCGGTGGTTACGCATTTAAAGTTGCCTGAGATAGAGTTTAACTCATTGGCAATGGCAAAAATTCTGTTGCAAATTAAACAAATGGAACATGACAATCAGTTAAAATTGGCAGACGTAAAGGGAAACGTACAGTTGGATGATAGTGATGAGGATAGTGAGAAAGAGCGTCATAGTCGAAGGCTTGGTGGAAATCTATTTAAATATGTCCAAGCATTGCCAAGGTTTGACGAGAAGGAAGTGGAAGCCTTTTTCATTTAATTTGAGAAGGTAGCTAAACTAATGAAATGGCCACAGGACATGTGTGTGATTCAAACAAAGCTGGTAGGCAGAGCTAGTGAAGTGTTTGCATCACTACCAGAGGAGGTATCTGGAACATATGAGGAGGTGAAGAAATCGATCTTAAGTGCATATGAGCTTGGAAAGGTCCAGTGAAGAGTGGTGAAGTGATGGTAGGAATAATAGATAAACTATCTTGTCCAGGAATACAGTTTATCTTGGGTAATGATATAGCTGGATCGCAGGTGGGTGTGATGCCTACTGTGGTTGATAAGCCATTGGAAAATCAGTCAACTGAAGTATTGAAGGACGAATATCCTAGATTTTTCCGGATTGTGTAGTAACAAGGTCGCAAAGTCACAGGTTAAGACAAGAGGAGAAATCAAAGAGTGAAGATGAAGTTGAAGTGCAATTATCAGAAACGATTTTTGATCAGATGGTTGAAAAAGAACAAGAACAGGTGGAGGATGAGGCAGATATTTTTAGTTTGGGAAAATTGGCGGAGTTACAACAGAAAGATGTAGAAATAAAGCGGATATATCAGAAAGCATATGCGGAAGAGGAATCTAAGAGTATACCAGTGTTATTACCGTAAAAATGATGTCCTGATGAGAAAATGGAGACCTGTACATATGCAGGTGGATGAAAAGTGGGCAGAAGTTTATCAAGTAGTATTATCAAGGAGTTGTTGTGAGTTGCACATGAGGTACCAGTGGGAGGTCATTTGGGAATAAGGAAAACTCAAGCTAAAATCCAGAAACATTTTTATTGGCCTGGACTACATAAAGATGTAGTTAAATTTTGTCAATCATGTCACACATGTCAAGTGATAGGGAAACCTCAAGCAGTGATAAAACTAGCGCCATTAATACCCATTCCAGCATTTGAGGAATCTTTTACAAGGGTCCTAATCGATTGTGTAGGACGGCTTCCTAAAACAAAAAGTGGGAATCAATATCTTTTGACTGTAATGGATGTGTCTACTAGGTTTCCAGAGGCCATTCCAGTACATAATATTACAGCTAAAAGGATTGTGGAGGAGTTACTTAAATTCTTTACTAGATATGGACTACCCACAGAAATTCAATCGGATCAAGGAACAAATTTTACTTCAAAGTTATTCAAAGAAGTTATGGATAGCTTAGGAATAAAACAATTTAAATCAACTGCGTACCATCCAGAATCACAGGGAGCGTTAGAAAGGTGGCATAAGACATTAAAGACAATGTTGAGGGCGTATTGTCAAGATTATCCAGAGGATTGGGATAAAGGAATCCCATTCGTATTGTTTGAAATTAGGGATGCACCTAATGAGTCTACCAAATTTAGTCCTTTTGAACTAATTTTTGGTCATGTGGAAAGAGGACCACTTAAATTGATTAAGGAAATATTGGTGGGTGAGAAATCGGAAATTACACTATTGGATTATGTGTCAAATTTTAGGGAACGATTAAATAGAGCAGGTGAATTGACTAGACAACATTGGATAGTTGCACAAAATGTGATGAAACGGGTAGCGGACAAGAAATCCAAAGTTTGTAGTTTTGCCAGTGGGGATAAAGTATTAGTGTTGTTACCAGTGGTAGGGGAGCCTTTAAAAACTAGGTTTTGTGGACCATATCAGATTGAAAGGAAATTAAGTGAGGTGAATTATGTGGTAAAAACACCAGATAGAAGGAAAACTCACCGAGTGTGTCATGTGAATATGCTTAAAAGGTACTTTGAAAGGGAAGGTGAGAAAAAGGAGGTTTTAATGATTCTAACTTAAAGTGACGAACCAAATCCAGATGACTGCGAATTTGACATACCCCTGATAACGTTTCACTCCTTTGCTTATCAAGAATCGATCTACCTCTACCTTAAAAATATTCAAAGATTCTGCTTCCACTGCCTTTTGAGGAAGGGAGTTCAGGAGACTCATGACCCTCTGAGAGAAAAATAATTCTGTCTTAAATGTGATTTATTTATGCCGATATTTCAGTACCTCTATTCCAAAAGAAGCTTTTCCCTACCTGTGTGTTAGTCTCGAGACTTTAACTACCTTCTACACAAGTTTTCTACAATAAATCAGCCACTAAATTTAACTACTTCTCCTAATGTACAATTTTTGATGTGGCAACGCTTGCCAGCGAGGAGTGTTCTTATGAATCTACGCTAAGGTTTACAGATCTAATACCCACAACCCTCCTAAATATCACTATTTATTTATCATCTTGAACAAGGTTTTTGCTTCCTGGCTGAATTCTGCATCAAACAATATTCGGATGATCGTGTGGGCAGCAAGGTCAGGACTTTCCGCAGCTTTTAGAACATGACAGGTCAGGATGTCCACCCACCCACGTCATCCCGCCAGCAGCCAAATTAATTTTCCTGTGGAGGCCCTAATGCAGAACAGGTTGAAGGCAGGTTAATTCCACAGCTGAATGGCCCTCGCACACTGGGAGGGTGGGAAATTCAGTTGAGCTGAAGCTTACAAGGCCAGATGATGTTTTAAGTCTTAAGGAGGTAAAGCATAAAAACAGTGAGGGGACGATGGGCAGATGGGGTTATTTGTTGCGTTCAAGATTCCAATGTTATGTCGAGCTGTTACAACGTTTGCCGAGATAAACATAAGAAGGGCAAAGTTTTTTGCAACCAAAGGCAAGAAGTTCGGGAAACGAGTGGTGCACACAGTATGGAAGAAGGTGGCGCAGGCTGTTACTTTTACAGCAACCACTCCACGAATGGCAACACAATGTCAGAAATGTTTTAATGACTACTCCAGCAAGCCAAGATAAGCGAAGACATGACAATCTCTGTACATCCTGAAATAATGCTGAAAGCACGATTCACTCCCCCACCATCAATGTTCACACAATGACAATGAAGAGATGAATGACACGATTAATAAGGACAGGAGAATATTCAAAAGTCTTGGCGGAATAACTCCTTGGGAATGGCCAATAAGCAGATCTACATCTCTTTAAAAGATCTTTTAAAAGGTTGCGCAGCAGTCAAGATAGTGTCCTTTGATGTATTGTAGTTAGTGCATATGTTAGAAGAGTCCACAACCTGCTTCTTCAGTGCAATGAAGGAGTCACATAAGAGCACGTTAGATATGTCAGAGCATGTTGACTGAAGTCGTCTAAAGATTTCTGCAATGACGAGAGATCAGGGAGGCCAATCACTGATTCCAGAATGGCAGCCAATTCTGCTCCCACAGATCCCTCTTGACATCTCAGGGATGTCAAGATCTAATTGATAATCTTTGAGCTATTCTCACGTGGACCACTAGCTCAACGAGGCCCAATACAAAAAAGCTGAAAGAAATACTTGCAGATGTCACCATTTTTCATGCTAACTGTGGCTGCTTGTCACTAGTTATCCCTTTGAGTCCAAAATTCTTGTTATTAAGAGCCAGAGTGAAGATGAGGAGAGTGTTCTTTTTATGCAGCGAGTCGGTACGATCTGGAACACACTGCCATAAATTGTTGTGGAACCAGATTCAATAGTTACCTCCAAAAGGGAATTGGATACATTCTTGAAAAGGATGATTTTGCAGAGTAATGGGAAAGGAGCACAGGAACGGGTCTAATTGGTTTGCTTTTTCAATGAACCGGTGCAGGCATGTTGAGGCCAATGGCCTCCTCTTGTGCTCTAAGATTTTATGATTCTCTGTCCATCTCCGATCATGAAACTAGTATCTAGCTGCAATAACTATTGCTGCCATTGAACTGACTGCTTTCAACAACAAAGAACCTAGGGCTGGATTCCCCGTTTCAGCAACTAAGTGACAGCTGAAACGGGGAATTCCCGGGCGTTTTACGACACCAAAATCGGCACCGAACCCTCACCGATTCCGGAACGGTGAGTGGCTCGCAGTGGAACCGGGTAAAATCCCCGGCTCCTGTGCCATAAATGGCCGGAGAATGGACGGGTCCGTGGCCATGCATGCACACAGTGATTTTTTTTTTTAGAGTACCCAATTCATTTTTTCCAATTAAGGGGCAATTTAGCGTGGCCAATCCACCGAGCCTGCACATCTTTGGGTTGTGGGGGAGAAACCCACGCAAACATGGGGAGAATGTGCATACTCCACACGGTCAGTGATCCGGGATCGAACCTGGGACCGCAGCGCCATGAGGCAGCAATGCTAACCACTGTGCCACCATGCTGCCCCTGCTTGCATGCGCACAGCGATGACCTGCAGCGGTCGCGCCGTACAACATGGCGCTGCCTGGGCGCGGACCCGATGTGCCAAATACGGCCACTCGGGTACCACTTGGCCACCACCTGGCCACCCCCCACCAGTCCCCCCAACGCTCGCGGAAGGCCCCCCCCCCCCACCCCCGGCCAGCGCATGGCTCCACGACCGCCACGCCAGGTTCCCGACTGCTCAGATCATACGTCAACCATGTGGTCGGGAACTTGGCCCATCAGGGGTGCAGCATCGCGGGAAGCCCTCCGATGACGCGCCAATGGCGTGTGGTGCGTGACGCGATGATGCCATTTTGGAGGGCACCAAGACTCAAAATTAAACCGGCGCTGCCTCCGATTTGGGCATCGGAAGGGATTCTCCGCCCGATCGCCGATTACAATATCGGTGTCAGATAGTTAATTAAATTGATGCAACCATCAATTCACTCAAGGGCCCGTGTCGGAGTAAAACAGTGGTTTTAATTAACTATCAACTTTGCTTGCCTGCGACTGGTACATACTGAGGACAGTCCCACAGGCCAGCTACTCTTATACTCCTTCAAAGGGGCGGAGCCATGGGCAGAGCCCCATACATGCTCCAACATCCTCCAACATCTCCCCCTGTGGGTGAAGCCATATAATGGCCCACAGATAAAACCCACAGGGTTAATAACATAGAACATAACTGGTGAATTAACTGTATTTACAAACATAGAACATAACTGGTGAATTAACTGTATTTACAAACATAGAACATAACTGGTGAATTAACTATATTTACCTTCACCACAATGTTATTGGCAACTCTCCTCTTTACGCAGCTCTTGTGTTTCTGAAACCCTCACCCATGCTTTTGTTACATCCAGACTGCACACTGGATGATATATTCCTGACCTGAGCCCATAGTCTACCATGTATAAAACTGAAGTCATTCAAAACTCTATTGCTTTTATCTTAACTCACATCAAGTCTAATTTAATCAGCACCCCTGTGCTTGTTGACCTGCATTGGCTATGGCAAAGCAATAGCTTGATTTAAAAATTCCCACGCTTGGTTTCAAGTCCCTTTATGGCCCTGTCCCTCAGGCTTCTGTAATCTGCTTAAGGCCTACAGCTCTCCAAGGTATTTGCATTCCTCCAATTCTGGCCTCTTGAGAATCCCCAACTTTAATCACTCTTCATCTTAATCCATTGGAAGGGCAGCACGGTGGCGCAGTGGTAGCACTGCAGTCTCATGGCGCCGAGGTCCCAGGTTCGATCCCGGCTCTGGGGCACTGTCTGTGTGGAGTTTGCACATTCTCCCCTTGTTTGCATGGGTTTCGCCGCCACAACCCAAAGATGTGCAAGGTAGGTGGATTGGCCACGCTTAATTGCCCCTTAATTAGAAAAAATGAATTGGGTACTCTGAATTTTATTTTTTTTAAATTTTAAAATCTTAAACCATTAGTAACTTGGAGTGCTGTTCACAATTATGACCTCCTTATTGTAGGAAAAGTGATATTAAAGCACAGGAAAAGGTTTGCAATAATGATGCCAGATCTGAGAAGATACACGTGTCTGGAAAGGCTGAAAATATTTGGGGAAAGACTGTGAAGCTGAGGGAGGTCTTTAAGGCAATGGATTTTCTACAACTATCTGAGAGGGGTATGTTGATATGTTTGTATTTTTGTGATGTTGTGGCTTGATGCAGTAAGGTGGAATTTGTGTGGAGAGCATTGACCTTGCAATGCTCAAAGGGCCATGTTATTGTAAAAATGTGTGATAATCAACAAGCTTATTCCCATATGGCGTGTACCATGCTGAAAACAGCTACATAGATTTTCTTACTATGGCACCTTTAAAGTCATAAAACATGCCCAACATATTTCTCAGGAGACTCATCAAACTAAATTTGGCATCAGAGCACACAAGGAGATTTTATGGCAGGTAACCAAATGCTTGGCCAATAGGAAGGTTATAGCTGTCTTAAAGGAGGAAATGAGATATGAAAAAAGAAGCTGAGAAGGGAGTTCCAGACATCAGGTCTAGAAAGCTCAGAGGCTAGGAATCCCGCAGCGAGTGATTCACCTCCTGACTCCCCAAAGCCTGTCCACCATCTCCTTCGCACAAGTCAAGAATGTGATGGAATGCTCTCCATTTTCCTGGATGAATGCAGCTCCAACAACATCACCCTGGACAAAGCAGCCCCGCTTGATTAGCAGCCCATCCATAAACATTCACTCCTTCCACTACCGACGCACAGTAGCAGCTGTGTGTACCATCAACAAGATGCACTGCCAGAACTCACCAAGGCTCCTTTGACGACATCTTCCAAACCCACGACTGTCACCATCTAGACGGACAAGGGTAGCAGACAAAGGGGAACACCACATTCAGGATGATCCCCTCCAAGTCACTCACCACCTTGACTTGGAAATATATCGCAGTTCCTTCACTGTGACTGGATCAAAATCTTGGAACTCCCTCCCTAACAGCACTGTGGGTGTACCTACACCCCAGGGACTGCAGCGGTTCAAAAAGGAAGCTCGCCACCACCTTCCCAAGGGCAATCAGGGATGGGCAATAAATGCTGGCCAAGCCAGCGAAGGTCACATCCCATGAATAAATAATGAAAAGTTCAAAGTTGTGTCTATTCCCAGATTCAGATGACAATTTATAAAATGTATGAGTGGAACACCTGTGATGAATAATATCATCCCAATTGCTTGATTAGTGACTGCCCTGTAATTACTACCACAGAGGATATTCTCTCGCTACGTTCTGCTGACAAACTAACTTAATGATTAATTTCCGTTCAATCAAATGACCACTCGGTGTGCATTTGGATCAGGAAGTGTTTGGTAAGAATAATTTCTGTCAATAGCTGGAGGCACAGGGAAGATCCACATTGTTCTATATTGTTATCGTTTCAAAATAGGAGCTGCTGATGTAATGCCGTACACAAAGGTATTCAAGCAGGCGTAAGAATTACCAGAAGTTTCAGGGTGGATCAATTTCTTTGTTCATCTCTTTGTTCAAGATCAGCTGAATTGAAAAGTTACCAGTCCACAGGACTGTGTCATTATTCTTTTGTTTCTTAGAGGATTGAGAGTAAATGTTGCACATTTATTCTCAGTCAGAGATACATCAACCTACATTGAGGGTGGATCTAAGCTTCCGTTGCATCAAATCATTTAATTCTACTTTACTTTGGAAACACAATAAATTATATTGGTCACTTAGATTCTTCCCAAGAAGCAAGTTTGCAGTACAAGTGGTTCCAAAAGAGATGTTTCTACTGGGAAAGAGGGTTAAGGGAGGTGATTAAAAAGCAAATATATGAGACTGGCCAATCAGAAAATGAGATGGAGGGAAAATCCAAAACAGCAATCCAAAACGTCCTTCTGCTTCTATCACTATACCAAGGGTCATTCAGAGGGCAGACAGTAACAACCTGGTTGAGGATCTTTGCCAAAATCACTTGGAGCTGCGTATAGAAAGTATGAGAGCAGAAGTAGATTGACTCATTGTGAATTTACCTCAAAAAATAACATCTAGCCCTTTGTCTCCCAATTATTCTTAAGGACTTGCTGTATGGGCAGCACGGTAGCACAGTGGTTAGCACTGTTGTTTGACAGTGCCAGGAACCCAGGTTTGATTCCCGTTTGGGTCACTGTCTGCACATTCTCCCCGTGCCTGCGTGGGTTTCGTCCTGGTGCTCCTGTTTCCTCCCACAAGTCCCGAAAGACGTGCTTGTTAGGTGAATTGGACATTTTGAATTCTCCCTCAGCGTACCCGAATAGACGCCGCATTGTGGCGACGAGGGGATTTTCACAGTAACGTCATGACAGTGTTAATGTAAGCCTACTTATGACACTTAGGACAACACGGTAGCATTGTGGATAGCACAATTGCTTCACAGCTACAGGGTCCCAGGTTCGATTCCCGGCTTGGGTCACTGTCTATGCGGAGTCTGCACATTCTCCCCGTCTGTGCGTGGGTTTCCTCCGGGTGCTCCGGTTTCCTCCCACAGTCCAAAGATGTGCGGGTTAGGTGGATTGGCCATGCTAAATTGCCCATAGTGTCCAAAATTGCCCTTAGTGTTGAATGGGGTTACTGGGTTATGGAGATAGGGTGGAGGTGTGGACCTTGGGTAGGGTGCTCTTTCCAAGAGCCGGTGCAGACTTGATGGGCCGAATGGCCTCCTTCTGCACTGTAAATTCCATGATCTAATAAAGATTCGACTTGCAAATTAATTTGCAAATAAAATTTTAAAGTTTGTAATGTGCTTCTTACTTTCACTTTGTGCCTCACTTTTCTCTCATTCTTATTCCAATCTCTTTCTTGCACTCTTGGTTCTGTTTCAGTGCCTGATTTTGGTTCTAACTCAACCTGCTTTTCTGCTGTTCCACTGTTTCTTCCTCAAACCTTAAACGTCATTGGTTAAGGGGGTACACTGTCAGTCCATTTTTCGCTAACTTCCCAGATGCTCCATTACCAACTTGCACTTCCATCTAATTAACACTTCTAATTATATTGGAGTTGAAGAGTGCAGGAAAACGTCCAACGAACAGCCTCCACTCCTTCTCTCCCGTGCACCCTTTCTCTTCACGTGCTCTTTCTTGCATGCCACACCATTCTCTCTGTGCCTGCATGGGTTTCCTCCAGACGCTCCAGTTCACAGCCCAAAGATGTGCAGGTTAGGTGGGTTGGCCATGATCAAAACACAGGGTTACGGGGATGGGGCAGGGTTGTGGTCCTAGGTAGAGTACTCTTTCTGAGGGAAGGCGCACACTTGAAGGGCTGAATGGCCTCAATCTACACTGTCGGGATTCTATGAATTGACGAACCACCAGAGCATTAAGATTAAAGCGCATGATGTGGAACTGGAGTCCTATGTCAGCGAGTAAGTGTGATGGTGCTATGTTTATATTCCTGAAAGACATGATGAACCAGTTGACAACCAAACACTATTTACATCATATTGCATTTGAGGCGTTGTTCCGTGATCTCCCAATCCCAGCAGGAAAGCAAGTTCACTGCTGGAGAATCAGGGCAATAATGTGGCAGCCAAGTTCCCTCAAGTGCAGATCGTCAAAAGTAAAATGGAACTTTGGAATTACCAATCAGATTTCATCAAGTGTGAGGAGCATTTTCATTGCAAAGTCATATGAATGCGTCAGGCTGCACAATTGTGATAGTTAGAAATTGCTTTTGGAGATATTCGCGCCTATTCGACTGGCTATTTGAATAATTTGGTCAGTTAGACCTGACTTGATGACTCACATAGACTGAGCAGCTGATCATGAAGCCAATTCCTTTATCAGTCTCGCCCTCTTGTGACATTGTTTTATATTAAAGGCACTATATAAATGCTATTGTTATTTGCAGTCATCCACCAACTTTATGTTGGATGATGTTTTGGCTTTTTGGCCCACCCAAGAACATAGAATCCCTAGAGTGCAGAAGGAGGCCATTCGGCCCATCGGGTCTACATCGACCCTCTGAATGAGCATCCTACAAAGGCCCACTCCCGCACCCTATCCCTGTAACCCCATAACCCCACGTAACCTTTTGGGCACTTTGGGCAATTTAACTTAGCCAACCAACCTATCTTTGGACTGTGGGAGGAAACCGGAGCACCCGGAGGAAATTCACACAGATACGGGGAGAACGTGCAAATTCCACACAGTCACCTGAGGCTGGAATTGAACCCGGGTCCCTGGCACTGTGAGGCAGCAGTGCTAACCACTCCACGCCACCACGCTAGCTTCAGTCACATCTACAGTCGAGAGGATCCGAAAGCGTTCATAGGGCAGCGTTTGCACGTTTCAGTGGTTGCTCAGACTGCTGCCAAAAGGGTGAGAGACTGAAGAGAGCCATCTCACTCAACCTTGAAATGATTAGGTTGGCTTGTACATCAGTATACACAGGCCTTCACTGACCTCATTGAGGTAGAATACGAGTGGCATTGCTGGAATGAGGACATAGGTTGTTATTGGAGTTTGATAGCTTAGTTAACAAAACATTCACAAACATAAAAAATAACTTTGCGTAGGTATCCCTGATTTCCACAAGATTGCTTCTGATAGGAGAGGAACACAGTTTTTAAAAAGTTAGTGATAATGTCATTGAGTTTAAGAGTGCTTAATACTCAGTTGGTGGCGTATCCCTGCTGACAGTGTATGAGCAGAATTGCAATGTGCACCATTGGTAATTCAATTAAAGTGCTGTAATTAATTGCTATATTCTTCTCTCTCAGGTTATGTGGTTGATTATTCAACATAATTAGGCAGGAAAGGCTCTTGCTGACTCACATTCATTTACAGAGATGTTTATATTGTGCCTTTATTAGCCACAAGTCTAAGTAAGTTTGTGGTCATCACACACATATGCTTATATCCTTGAATGATTAATTATGAGAATTATACAGTTGTTTATCCTCCAGGATTTGGGTAATAAACTGAAGAGCAACCTCAAGAATATTTTGGCAATTTTACAAACCTCCTTTTGCACGCCATCAGATTCTCATAAGGCCCTAAGAAATATTCCAAAGGAATTGGAATTTTTACAGAACAAAAAAAAAGTGAGGGTCCATTAGAGTTGAGTTTCTGACCTTGGATTGTCAGTAAGGAGCCTCCATTGGGATTACAGGTTTGAAATTCAGTATATCCTATTTAGCCTTTTTCAACTGTTATTTGAAGTAACCATAAAATAATTGGGCAGTGCACGCCTGAATTTACAATATGTGTTAGAGAGCAAACCCCTCACCAGCAGCACAAAGTATCACATTTAATGCCTTACATTTGCCATTTGGATCAGACTTCCCGAATTTCTTCTATCTTCCCAAATGTAGCGTCCTCCTGACGGTGATGTCTCGTGCTATGATGTAGTTCAATCGGCACTGTCTGATCTACGCTCCTTTATGCATGTGGCCATCTCTCATGTAAGAATTGTGGGCTGGATTCTCAATTTTTGCTACTATGTCCCCACTCCGTCGTAAAAACTGTGACCTGTCACGACAGAAAAACTAGCGTGAAAGGGCCACATAGTCACAGCAGGGACCCGGCATGAATCCAGTAGCTTTTGCTGCAGATACGGGCCCCCGCACTTCCGGGTCGGAGGCCGCGCTTGTGCACGGCGGCGGCCTCCAGCGGCCACGCCGTGCTCCATGGCGGACTCAGACCGCGGAGCTGGACCCACCAAATAGTGCCCCCGATTGGTCACACGCCCGACCTGGACTGCCTGGCCAAAATTAGTCCGGTGCTGTATAAGGCCCCCCCCCCCCCCTTGCCCTCCGATTGGCCCACCCTGGACCATGGCGGCCGCGGACTGAGTCTGCAGCCGCCACGCTAGTATCCCGACCATCAGGACCACATTAGATCCACACCGTCGGGGGTGGAGAATGGTGGAGCGGGCCTCCAGCAATGGCCGCAGGTAGCCCAGAGAATCGGGGAACCGTTGCCGTTCCTGATTTTGTGTCGAAATGGATTCTCCGCCCCGGCGCCTGCCGTTATTTCGGCGTCAGGGTGTGGAGAATCCAGCCCACTGAGAGTAAATGTAAGCAAGCCATTCATCCAATGTATGGCAGAGAGGGAAGATTATAGCAAAGTCGGATCTCACCAAATGGTAGCATCTGTTTCTAGCAGGGGTCACAGAATAATGACCAGAAGTAGTGGTCTGTGTTATTATATGTAATGGTCTTTGATAACTGTAAAAGCCGCCCACGCATAACCAAAAGGGATCAGACCTCACACTGGCTCTCTTCAACATACATACACCAGTGACCTCCCTCCCACAAAGTCATGGCTCTTCACATATGCTGATGACTTGGTCCTGGCCCTCTGAGCTCAAGAACTTCAAGACATTGAGAAAACACTCACTGCAGATCTATGTTCTCTGGAAGCCTACTTCAGAAAATTACCAACATTGCTATGACTCATTTCAACCTTCCACGTGAACAAACCAAAGACCAGGGAAGAACTTCATGTCCAGTCCTGTGGTTGACCATTCATCCACAACCCAATGCCAAAATATCTTGGCAACATTCCTGACCGTACTTTGGTCAACTGGCGCAGAGACAAGAGTGCATTTCATGTAGAAACTGGCTTATCACCAACTGGGACAGCAGAGCTGACATACTACAGAGTGCTTTACTTGCCCTGGTCTACCAAGGAGCTCAACCTGCCTCAGGGGCTGCCACCCAAACCTGGTAGATGTCCAAATCCTGGAAGCTAAGCGGAAATCTCTGGGATGTTGCGACAAACACAGCTTGAGTGACTTCCTCCTTTGGTACATATTGAACCTTCTGATATTTTGAAAGCATCATCCACAAAGGATACAATGGCTGGCAGCTAATGAAGAACACCGATTGACAGCTGGTCCAATAAACCCATGTACTCATCTGAAATCCCATAACCCTCACTGCGACACACTCTGCAAAGTGATGACAGCTCCACCACGCTCCTGTTTGACTGCGAACATCACCAACTACAACCTTCTAACTGATCCGAGTGGCGAAGTCCCAGGTTTCAGGGCAGGTTTTTAGGGCAGCACGGTAGCACAGTGGTTAGCACTGTTGCTTCACAGTTCCAGGGTCCCAGGTTCACTTCCCGGCTTGGGTCGCTGTCTGTGTGGAGTCTGCACGTTCTCCCCGTGTCTGCGTGGGTTTCCTCCGGGTGCTCCGGTTTCCTCCCACAATTCCCGAAAGACGTGCTGTTAGGTCATTTGGACATTCTGAAATCTTCTTCTGTGTACCCGAACAGGCGCTGGAATGTGGCGACGAAGGGCTTTTCACAGTAACTTCATTGCAGTGTTAATGTAAGCCTACTTGTGACAATAAAGATTATTATTATTTCAACGTTCCACGGAAAACCTGGATGGCCCTCAACCACTTGAAGACGAGGCCGGGGAAGATTTGGCCACTTTCTCCAATGATTATTCGAGGAAGATGTCAATTGAAGATTGGTAGCCAACTTCCTCCAGTCAAAATTCTGCTACCTTGCAGTACTTTTTGGGCGAATCCTTCCAGGCAGCATCAGTTGGCCTTTGCCAGTTTAGTCAGGCAGCTGCTCACCACTTACTGAGAAGGTTAAATGATGCTCAATCAGTAGGGAACAATTTTTCCTGATGGAAGCAGACAATCAAAGAGAGCAAGGGCTTTGACAATTTGATAGGCTAGCAGGCGCGAGGAATAACTAGTGGAACGCATGTGCCATTCAAAGCCTCAATTGACAACCCCTTTGATCTTATCAGTAGAAAAGATCTGGTCAATATGCAGTTAGTATACTCATCCCAGGAATATTCATCCCAGGAAGTTTAGCAAATCAATCTTAATCATTATTCAGAGCCATGTATCTGGATAATGAAATGTCGATCAGGGCGTTCCCCTGCAATCATGATTCATAACTTTGGGATGGTTGCCAGGGTTGCCAACAATAACGTACAGTTGACATAGCACCGATATTGTAGTAACATCCCTCAAGGCACAGGAGAGTTCTCACATAAAATGTGACAGTCAACTAGACGGTGAGATATTAGGACAGGTGACCAAGTATTTGGTCAATGAGGTCATTTTTAAGGAGCATCGTGAATGTGGAAAGAGAGGTAGAGAGGCAGGAAGTTTTAATGGGAGAATTCCAGAGCGTAGGGATGAGTCAATGGAAGGCTTGACAACCAATGGTGGAGCAATAAAATCAGGGATGCCCAAAGGACAGAATTAGAGCAGCACAAATATCTGAACGATTTGTGGGCTGGAGGAAATTACAGAGATATGGGAGGTGAGAAGGCAAAGAGGGATTTGAAAGGAAGTGAGAATTTAAAACTCAAAGTATTGCTTCACCGGCAGGCAACAGTGACCATAGAGGTGGTGGGCGAATGGTGCGGCTGCAGAATTTTTTATGACCTCAATTTACAGAGGGCGGCAGACAATGGGAGACAGGCTGCGAGCGTATTGGTATAGTCAAGTCCACAAGTAACAAAGGCAGGAGAGCTGAGGCAGAAGAGGAGTCGGTAATGTTTTGGAGATGGAAATCGGCAGTCTCAGAGATGGCACAGATAGGTGGTCAGGGGCACAATTTCAGGTCAAATATAAAGTTTGAGAGCAGACTGGGTCAGCTAGACAGTGGCCAGCAAGAGGGATGGAGTCAGCAGCTGAGGAACGGAGTTAGTGTTGGAGGCCCAAAGGCAATGATTAACCAATTATCAGGAAGACAATTGAGCATTTTACCTTGACTCATCAAACAAATCATTTCTAGAGCCATGTAATAAAGTATCTTAAGAAATCACATTGCTCTTTTGTTTCTTGAGAGTGTGTTTATTTGAGGGGGAACCACGCCTGTCAGTCTTGAGGGTGATTTCTCAATCTGTGATTCCCACTTTTCAGAGTACGATTAACTTTGATCTTTTCCATAGTCACAAACCCACTCTTTTCTTCAGCAACACAGCACCCAGGTCTTTCAAATTTTTGCCAATCATTAGAAAAACTGCTTCCAGAACGTCAGACAACAATGGCAAATACTTGGTCACCCCAATTATTGATGAATAAAGTGATGTGAAAATCACAGTGCGACAGCCATTAATTTTGCTTGAGACAAAATATGGATGTAAGAATTTTCTATACAAATCTCTCCAAGTTTTGAGTTAGTGTAGATTTTCAATTAAGTCCAGATTTTAAAACATTTAACTTTGTGCTTCTCCCAAGGTTTATCAACTTTCACCAGGTAACTTGAACCCTTCACTCTAGTGGAAAGTTATGAAACTCTATTAAAACCTTGGTTTAAAATCTCCTCAGAAAATGGTGCCTGTGCTCTTGAACATCTGCCCACAAGAGTATGGTATGCAGTGGAATCATCTATTGCAAGTGGGGACAGGGCACAAAACATATATTGCAATGGCATTACCATCACTGAATCCCCCACTATCAACATCCTGGGGTTTACCATTGACCAGAAACTGAACTGGATCAGCCATATAAAGACTGTGGCTGCAGGAATAGATCAGAGGTTAGGAATCCTGCAGCGAGTAACTCACCACCTGACTCCCCAAAATCTGTGGACAAGGCACAAGTCAGGAGTGTGATTGTTATATTTCTTTATTGCTGCAAAGGGAAAAGGTATGGAGGTGTCCACACTCGGGATTCTTATAAAACACAATGAGGTTTATTAAGGGTGTTGCTCATACAATCAAGATGGTGATTTGCTCAAAGCCCAAGCAAACACTCTGCTGATGTCACTACATGTCACGTGACACAGAACCAGCAAGAATGCATTCCCAGATACATAACATCCCTCCCTCTTTACTTCATTGAGTGCAATGACAACAGTTAACATTTGTACAACAGATCCTCCGTTATTTCGATACATATAGGTGCAATTCAATTGTCTCCTGGTTTTTCTGGTGAAACCAGATACTGTAGCAGCGTAAACATTTTACGGCCAAATGAGCTGGGAAATGTTGTGACCTTTAGGTACTCTAGTGTCTGATTAGCTATTAATGGCAATTGGAATTTATCTTCATCTGAGTTTTATGTTTCATTATCCTCATCAAACACGTCCATGGTGCCCATTTTTCCCGCCATTTCTGGATAACAGCTCTGCCTTTCTCCCTTCCGACTGAGTTGGAACGTATGGCAGCAACAATCCATTCAACAAGCAACTAGGAATTCTTTCCATTTTATGCCTGAGTATTTTGACTTTTCTCCCGAGTAGCGTCTCATGCAAAATCGGCAGACATCAAAATCCCTGTTCCCCACAGCCGTGTAACTTCGCCACATGAACGGACCTTGCAACCCAGACCCCACTCACTTCAACACAAGCAAGTCTTCCCCGACTGTAAGTCTTCTTACTCACAGTTGCTGTTGAAAACTTTTGTTAAGCCTTCACATCAGTAGTAGTGCTTCGTCCAACATCTGTGTGCGGATGAGTCCAGTCCCGGGAATCTACCGTTATTCCCAATGCCGTCCCACAATTAGTCGCCAAAACTCTTCTTCCTAGAGATTTTCCTGCCTGAATCCTCGACGCAGGTTTTATTCTGGCCCCAAATCCTCATCGCCAGTTTTGTCTCCTGTTATATTTCTTTGTTGCCACAAAGAGAAAAGCTATGAAGGTGCCCACACTCTGGATTATTGTAAAACATGATGAGAGGTTTATTAAGGGTGTTGCTCACACAATCAAGATGTTGATCTGCTCAAAGCTGCCAGTGATGGAATATTCTCCACTTGCCTGGATGGTTGGAGTTCCAACACTCAAGAAGTTCGACACCATCCAGGACAGAGCAGCCCACTTGTTTGACACCCCTTCCACAAACATTCACTCCCTCCAACACTGACACACAGTTAGAGCAGTGTGTACTATCGACAAGATACACTGCAGGAACTCACAAAGGGTCCTTGGACTGCAGCTTCCAAACCCACAATCACTACCACCTAGAAGGACAAGGGCAGCAGATGCCAAGGAGCCCCACCACCTGGAAGTTCCTCTCCAAGCCACTCATAATCCTGACATGGAATCACTGTTCCTTCTCTGACACTGGGTAAAAGACCTCCGGCTGGATTCGCTGCCGGCGGGATGCTCCGTTTTACTGGCTGCCCGGGGATTTCCCGAGGGCGTGGGGCTGCCCCTCAATGGGAAACCCCAATGACCGACCGGTGTGCCAATCCAGCCCCCGGAACTTCCTTCCTAACTGCACTGTGGGTGTACCTACACCACATGGACTGCAGCGGTTCACAAAGACAGCTCACCACCAATTTCTCAAGGGCAATTAGGGATGGGCAATAAATGCTAGCCTAGTAGTGGATACCCACATTCCATGAATGAATTTTTAAAAATGCATCATTTAGCAAATTATGCCATGGATTTTTAATAATTAGAGATTGTGGGAGTGAATATTCAGTAGCATTTTTAATGCAGGAATATTTTGAAGTATGGAAATTTGGGTGGAAGATATTTCAACCTTCTGCCCTTTAGCCCGCTTTTCCCGTGTTTCCCAATGCTCTTTTATCACCACTGACTCCCCACTGGCCTCATTTGCACATGTCAGAGTGAGACCAAATTGTCTTTGTAGCTGAAGTCTTCCCTGGCTTTACACTGCTAATGTTTTCTTTCTTCATTCATTTATAGGATGTGGGTGTCGCTGGTTAGCCCAGCATTTATTGCCCATCCCTAGTTGCCCTTCAAAAGGTGGTGGTGAGTTGCCGTCTTGAACCGCTGCAATCCTTGAGGTGTGGGTACACCCACAGTGCTGTTGGGGAGGAAGTTCCAGGATGTTGCCCCAGTGACTGAAGGAACGGCGATATATTTCCAAATCAGGATGGTAAGTGACTTGGAGGGGAACCTCCAGTTGGTGGGGTTCCCAGGTAGTGGTCGTGGGTTTAGAAGCTGCTGTCTAAGGAAACTTGCCGAGTTACTGCAATGCATCTTGTAGATGGTACACATGGCTGCCACTGTTCGCCGATGGTGGAGGGTTCGAATGTTTGTGGAAGGAGGAACAATCAAGCGGGCTGCTTTGTCCTGGATAGTGTCGAGATTATTGAGTGTTGCTGGAGCTGCACTCATCCAGGCAAGTGGAGAATATTCCATTACACACCTGACTTGTGCCATGTAGATGGTGGACAGGCTTTGGGGGGGTCGGTGGTCAAGAGGTGAGTTACATGTTGTAGGATTCCTAGCCTTTGAACTGCCCTGGTAGCCACAGTAGGGCTCCTTGATGCCATATTCGGTCAAATGCTGCCTTGATGTCAAGGGCAGTCACTCTCACCTCACCTCTGGCATTCAGCTCTTTTGTCCATGTTTGAACCAAGGCTGTAATGAGGTCAAGAGCTGAGTGACCCTGGTGGAACCCAAACTGAGCATCCGTGAGCAGGTTGTTGCTGAGTAAGAGCTGCTTGATAGCACTGTTGATGACTCATTCCATCACTTTGCTGACGATGGAGAGTAGTCTGTTAGGGCAGTAATTGGCTGGGTTGGATTTGTCCTGTTTCTTGTGTGCAATTTTCCACATTGCCGGGTAGATGCACTGGAACAGCTTGGCTAGTGGTGCAGCAAGTTCTGGAGCACAGGTCTTCAGTACTATTGCTGGAATATTGTCAGGGTCCATAGTCTTTGCAGCATCCAAAGCCTTCAGCCATTTCTTGATATCAAGTGGAGTGAATCGTATTGGCTGAAGACTGACATCTGTTATGTTGGGGGCCTCTGGAGGAGACCGAGTTGGATCATCCACTCGGCACTTCTGGATGAAGATTGTTGCGAGTGCCTCAGCCTTGTCTTTTGCATATATGTGCTGGGCTCCTCCATCAATGAGGATGGGGATATTTGTGGAGTCTCCTGCTCCAGGAAGTTGTTTAGTTGTCCACACCATTCAGGGCCGGATGTAGCAGGACTGCAGAGCTTAGATCTGATGCGTTTGGTGTGGAATTGCTTAGCTCTGTCTATTACTTGCTGTTTATGCTGTTTAGGCACACAAGAAGTCCTGTGTGGTAGCTCCACCAGGTTGACACCACATTTTTCGGGATGCCTGATCTTGCTCCTGGCATGCTCTCCTACACTCTTCATTCACCAACAGGTTTGTTTTGAATCACTAGCTTTTGGAGCACTGCTCTTTCCTCAGGTGAGTCACCTGATGAAGGAGCAGTGCTCCGAAAGCTAGTGATTCGAAACAAACCTGTTGGACTTTAACCTGGTGTTGTAAGACTTCTTACTGTGCCCACCCCAGTCCAACGCTGGCATCCCCATTTCATGACTCTTCATTGAACCAGGGTTGATCCCCTGGCTTGGTGGTAATGGTCGAGTTGGGGATATGCCAGGCCATTAGCTTGAAAATTGTGGTTGAATATAATGCACTCTCACTAACACAGACCGAATTTACGAGGTTTAGCAGCTGCCACGATCAGTGGCAGAGTCCCTGCCAGAGATGGGCCTTGAGAAACTGAATGCAAAAAGCTGATCATGCTTTTGTCATTGTGCTAATGGAAACTTATCAGAGGAAAACCTATCCGCATTCCTTCTGTGCATATTCTGGTGTGTCTATGGAAGAGAAGAAGAGATGGAGCATTTACTGAATCAGATATCAGAGCACACCCCAATACTGATCCAGCCTTCAATGGAGCAAAGTCGACGTTTGACACCGTAATCTCACCTCCAATCTCCCTCACTTTCAATGAAGAGCACAGTACCTCAAATTGATACGTAGCCTATCATTAGCCCTCTTTGTCCCAACATGATGGTGTGAATCACCAACTGCAGAGTGAACATGTCAGCACCACAAATTACACCCCTTCATGTATGACTTCATCAATAACAAAACACATTCTATTCTATTACATTGATTCCATGGGAGATTAACCTGCACTGTATCAACAACATGCTTCTCCTGGGTGTCCACATGCACCTTTTCTACTCTTTCCCTGCTTCTAAGCTGCAATCTGAGGACCAGGAGCCTGGGAGGTGACTGGTTGTTAATACTCTCCAAATGGGACTGAGATGGTTCTTGTCTCATGGCAGCTTGCTTGCAGCACAAAAACACCTGCTGGCTGAATTGCTGGAGCTTGTACCCGAGGCCGTCTAATCTTACTGATCGTGGTCCACAACTATGATGCCAAGGACCTGGCAAATATGCCAACTGCTAAGAGAGACAACAGTCTCAGGCAAGTGGTCACGAACCATCACCATTTCACTGGGCCTGTCTGTGTAACCCTATGATCAGAAGGGTGGCTTGTCTAAAGGCTGCTATTAGATCCCAAAAGCCCCTGAGACATAGTGATCACCACAACCTAGGAGTCACGATTCAGGCTGTGCTCCAATCTTTCCCATATTATTGCTGCGATGTAATGGCGTGGACTAGTCCCTGGTCATTTCCTAAGTGACGATCTGATGAAGCTTCCAATGAAACTGCTATTTCCTCCATTGATGTCTGTGAGGAAGACAAAGCTTCTGTTATATTGGTGCAAACTCAAAGCTCACACACGTTAACTGCCCCTATACCCTCAGAGGTTGAGGTCAAGGCTGATGCAATGGTACATTAATAGGTTATGAAAAGTGCTATAAAATGCAAGCCTTGCTCTCTTAATGACTGCACAATGATTTCCTATTGTTTACACATATTTACTTGAGTTTTGCACCAATTACTGCATCAGTAGCAATAAAAATGAGCAGACTCTCAAAACATGCATCTATATTTCCCTTAAGTGCACTTTCAAAAAGGGGCCAAAGAGGCATAACTCATTTCAAGAAAAAAGTGGCATAACTTATTGCAAGAAAATCTTATACATCTTTCTTATTAAAAATGAGCTTTGGACAATTCTGCCCCTTTATTAATAACTGACGCAATTACAATCAATCGGATCAACAGTCGGCACATCAGCTTCAGAAACATTGGCAGCAGTTGAAGCCACAGAAAGCGGCCAATCTTCAAGTTTTGAAAGGGCAGCAATGACATAGGGAAAAGAAATTAGATAGCAATCTAAACTCAGAAGTATTCTCCTTCCTCAAAACTTTATTTATATTTCTCTATGTAATGTACAGAATCTAAAAAATCTTAAAGAACGTTTTACTGGGTATATTGTGCAATGCTAAAGAGAGGTTGCTTCAGTAACAAAAATATGTAGCATCTTGCATAGAAATGTAAACAAGATTACTTGATATCCTTACATAATCCATCATTTGCGTAGAGGAAGACGATATTATTGAAAGTGTGACCAAACAACAGAGCGACTGCCCAATAAATAGACATAGCTGTCAGGATTAATGAGAAACATTGCGCACATTGATCCTTGAGGAATTACAAGCCTGTGGTTTACAATAGTTTTCTCCTTTGCCTGAATGCATCTTTATTTATATACATGTATATGAATTCACAGTCATATACATTGTTTTTCGATTGTCCAAGTTCTGCAGAAACATATTATGGTCAGATTAAAAAATACAATTGTGGCAAAGTGCTTGATAAAGTCCATGCATGAATGTAATTGATAAAAACCGAAGCAGATACAATAAATGTTACCTCTCACCCCCACCCAACCCCGCTTCCATTCTTTTTGGACATTTTAGTGATGCCAACTAAATCTCCATCCCAAAAAGACTGGAACAATTGCAAAGCAAACTGAGTGCATTCAAAAAGTCTAAACAATTAAAATGACGGTTCTTCAGCACATTGGTCAAAATAAATCCAAAGGATTTGGACACGTCCCATCTCCAATTAACTTTCCCACACTTCTTCCCTAATTGAAACTTTAAGTTGATGTGCAATTATTTCAGATCATTGAATTATTGATTTGTCACTTCAACGCTTTTGCACGAGTATACAGGGTAATTTATGGGCGAGACTGGAAAAAAAGTATGAAAGCTGCTACACTGCAGTGAAACCCCCATCTAGGTGCCCAATGCACTTCAGGGAAGGGAACCCGCCACCCTTATATCTGATACATTTTGGGTTGTCGTTTACTGTGACATCATGGGCAGGATTCTCTATTTCAGAGACTAAGTGTTGACACCGGGACAAAATCGGTGGACTTTAACGACAGCACAATTGGCGCCGGTCCCGGAGTAATTCTGGAGCCGTTACTGGGTTAGTATCAGCGCCACCTGGAACACGAGAAATTCCAATGAAAGACGGTATCCGATTTGCCGGGGTCGAGATTGGCACTCGAGAGGCTGCTAGACTGCAGCTGCACATTAGCACTCCACTCCCCACATACACAGTCATTCCAGCCAAGATGGCATTGTTTGCGCTGGAGCATGCCTAACCCATTGATGAGTTGGCTGGGTCCAGAGGAAAACTAGGGGTGTGGCCTGGGGGGGACACCCGTACAACCTGTGGCACTAAGTTCACAATGGGCTGTCATACCCCACTCTCTCCCCCAGTAGCCATGGTACCTGTTTCCCGATTTTTAAAACCACAAAAGAAGCTCGCCACCGGCAATTCCTCCTGGTGGAGGCGGAGCATCGCGGGAGTCCCGGAGAATACCGGGTCAGGCCCGCTAATGCTATGTGAACAGTATTTACTGTACGTGCGGAGTAGAATGCATTGACGCCGCTGTCGGGCACCAGAGCATGGCATTCTGTTGGGCGCTCGGTGGCCGCGCTTGTCGCCTCGCGCGATTCTCCCCCCAATCGCGTTTCCCAACGGAGAATCCCATGCCATTTGTTTTCAAGTCAATAGGTCATTCTTCTAAATTTGAGAGCTATTTAATATAAAACCATTCTTTCTTGATTTTCTCCAATTTACTTATTTTTCCAGTCCAATATTCCTCCAATATTTCTCTTTTTCTTCATTTTAAATAACGGGTTTTTAGTGTGTTTGTAAATTGATAATAAAAATTCCCTCCAAAGACTTCCGGTTGCGGCTATGCGGAGCTAAGCCGCACAATTCGGCAGCTCCCGCGATCACGGACTTTCGGGCTCGCTAGAGGAGCCCCAACGGAAAAGATTTTCACAGACAACCCGTAGGGAAGAGAAGAGGGAGGTCTCCTACCAACGTTTATGGACTGGACCCGAAGTGCAACGGCCAAAAAAGCGGCATTGGAGCAACGGGAGAAGTGAGGGAAAAAAAATCAAAATGGCGGTGGCCGGGGACAAAGAGGAGATGCAGGAATTCATCAAGCGCTGCTTCGAGGAGCTGCGTAAGGAGATGCTGGTGCCTATGCTGGCGGTAATTGAAGGACTAGGGATAACCCAGAAGGCCCATGAGGTGAAGATCCAGGAGGTCCAGAAAAGAGTGAGTGAGAATGAGGACAAGCTCTTGGGCCTGGCGGTGAGAGTGGAGCGGCACAAGGCGCTACACAAGACGTGGGCGGAAAGACTCGAAGACCTGGAGAACAGGTCGAGGAGAAAGAATCTGAGGATCCTGGGTCTCCCAGAAGGAGTGGAGGGGGCCGATGCCGTGGCATACGCGGGCACGATGATCGGGGCGATGATGGGCGCGGAGGCCCCTTCGAGGTCGCTGGAGCTGGACAGGGCGCACCGGGTGCTGGCGAGGAAGCCCAAGGCAAATGAGCCGCCAAGGGCGATGGTGGTGAGATTTCACCAGTTTACGGACAGAGAGAGGGTCCTGAAATGGGCCAAGAAGGAGCGGGGCAGCAAGTGGGACAATGCAGAGATCCGAATATACCCGGACTGGAGCACGGAGGTTGCTAAGCGGAGAGCGGGTTTCAAACGGGCCAAAGCGGTGCTGCATCGGAAAGGAGTGAAATTTGGAATGCTGCAGCCAGCACGACTGTGGGTTACACATAATGGCCAACACCACTACTTCGAAACGCCTGAAGAGGCGTGGACCTTTATACAAACTGAAAAGTTGGATTCTAACTGAGGGTTTGTGAGGGTGGGGGGTGTTTGAGGGTTAAAGTACGATGGTTGTTGTATATAGGGGGTCAATCACGCGCAAGAAATGTTATATGGGCTGGGGGAGAGAGACAAGGCCGCGACAGGAGCTGCGCCAGAGGGGGCGGGGCAGGCTTTGGAAAGCGCGGGTTTTTTCTGCCGCACACGGGAGGAAAGGCGGAAAGGGGAATGAAGGAACTCCCACACGGGGGGGTCAAAGGGACGGCGGGGGAAGCCGGGGTCAGCAGGTGTCAGCAGACGTACGGGAGTAATATGGGGGAGCAAAAAAGCTAGACAGGGGTCTAGAGGGGGGAGGGGAGGGAGGGAAAGGGGGGGGGCGGGGAAAGGGTTGCTGCTGCACTGGCCGAAAGGGAATGGGACACAGAAGAGGTGGTCGGGACGGAGGTCCCCCAGCTGGGGGACTGGAGGGCAAGGGAGACGCGGACACGGGACTGGCCCAGAAAAGGAGATGGCTAGTCGGCGGTGGGGAGCCCCTCCATTCCGGCTGATAACGTGGAACGTGAGGGGCCTGAATGGGCCGGTGAAGAGGGCTCGAGTGTTTGCGCACCTGGAGGGACTGAAGGCAGATGTGGCTATGCTCCAAGAGACACACCTGAAGGTGGCGGACCAGGTCAGGTTAAGAAGGGGATGGGTAGGACAGGTATTTCACTCGGGACTGGACGCGAAAAATAGAGGGGTGGCAATTTTGGTGGGAAAACATGTGTCCTTTGAGGCCAAGACTATTGTAGTGGATAATGGAGGGAGATATGTGATGGTGAGTGGTAGGTTGCAAGGGGCGTGGGTGGTGTTGGTAAATGTATACGCCCCGAACTGGGATGATGCCGGACTCATGAAGCGCATGTTGGGGCGCATTCCGGACCTGGAGGTAGGAGGCCTGATAATGGGAGGGGACTTCAATACAGTGCTGGACCCAGCACTGGACCGCTCCAGATCAAGGACGGGAAAGAGGCCGGCGGTTGCCAAGGTAATCAGGGGGTTTATGGATCAGATGGGGGGAGTGGTCCCATGGAGGTTTGCAAGACCGCAGGCCAGGGAATTTTCTTTCTTCTCCCACGTGCACAAAGCCTACTGCCGGATAGATTTCTTTGTTCTGGGCAGGGCGCTCATCCCGAGGGTGGAGGGAACGGAGTATTCGGCCATAGCCATTTCGGATCACGCCCCGCACTGGGTGGAAATGGGGCTGGGAGAGGAGAGGGTCCAACGCCCGCTGTGGCAGCTGGATGTGGGACTGCTGGCAGATGAGGTGGTGTGTGGGAAGGTGAGGGGGTGTATCGAAAGGTACTTGGAGGCCAACGGCAACGGGGAGGTGCGAGTGGGGGTGGTATGGGAGGCGTTGAAGGCGGTGATCAGGGGAGAGCTAATCTCCATCAGGGCTCATAGGGAGAGGACAGAGGGCATGGAAAGGGAGAGGTTAGTGGGGGAGATGTTGAGAGTGGACAGGAGATATGCAGAGGCCCCGGAGGAAAGATTACTGGGGGAAAGACGACGGCTCCAGACGGAGTTTGACCTGTTGACCACGGGGAAGGCAGAGGCACAGTGGAGGAAGGCGCAGGGGGCGACCTACGAGTACGGGGAAAAGGCTAGTCGGATGCTGGCACACCAGCTCCGTAAGAGGATGGCAGCGAGGGAAATAGGGGGAATCAAAGATGGACGGGGAGCCACGGTTCGGAGTGTAACAAAAATAAACAAGGTATTCAAGGCCTTCTATGAAGAGCTGTACAGATCCCAGCCCCCAGGGGGGAAGAGGGGATGAGACGATTCCTAGACCAACTGAGGTTCCCGAGGATGGAGGAGCAAGAGGTGGCTGGTTTGGGGGCACCAATCGGGTTGGAGGAGCTGAGCAAGGGTTCGGGGAGTATGCAGGCGGGGAAGGCCCCGGGGCCGGACGGGTTCCCGGTGGAGTTCTACAGAAAGTACATAGACCTGTTGGCCCCGCTACTAGTGAGGACCTTTAACGAGGCAAGAGAGGAGGGGACCCTGCCCCCGACAATGTCGGAGGCGACAATTTCCTTGATTCTAAAGCGAGACAAGGACCCACTTCAATGTGGATCGTACAGGCCGATTTTGCTCCTCAATGTGGACGCTAAGTTATTGGCAAAAGTGCTGACCACGAGGATTGAGGACTGTGTCCCGGGAGGTGATTCATGAGGACCAGACGGGATTCGTAAAGGGCAGGCAATTAAACACTAATGTGCGGCGGCTCTTAAACGTGATAATGATGCCATCGGAGGAGAGGGAGGCGGAGATAGTGGCAGCCATGGACGCGGAAAAGGCCTTTGACCGAGTAGAGTGGGAGTACCTCTGGGAAGTGCTGCGTAGGTTTGGGTTCGGGGGAGGGTTTATCAGCTGGGTTAAGCTCCTTTACAGAGCCCCGGTGGCGAGTGTAGTGACGAACCGGCGGAGGTCGGAGTACTTTCGGCTGCACCGAGGAATGAGGCAGGGGTGCCCCGTGTTCCCCCTGTTGTTTGCATTGGTGATCGAACCCTTGGCCATATCACTGAGGGAGTCTAATAAATGGAGGGGGGTGATCCGAGGGGGAGAAGAGCATCGGGTGTCGCTATACGCAGATGACCTGTTGCTGTACGTGGCGGACCCAATGGAGGGGATGGTGGAGGTCATGCAGACTCTGAGGGAGTTTGGGGAGTTCTCGGGCTATAAGTTCAATGTAGGGAAGAGTGAGCTTTTTGTATTACAGGCAGGGGACCAAGAAAGAGGGATAGGGGACCTGCCGCTGAGGAGGGCGGTGGGGAGTTTCCGGTATCTGGGGATCCAGATAGCCAGGAGTTGGGGGGCCCTACATAAACTGAATCTGACGAGGTTGGTGGACCAAATGGAGGAGGACTTCAAAAGATGGGACATGTTACCGCTCTCGCTGGCAGGTAGAGTGCAGTCGGTCAAAATGGTGGTCCTTCCGAGGTTTCTGTTTGTGTTTCAGTGCCTTCCCATCATGATCACCAAGGCCTTTTTTAAGAGAGTAGGCAGGAGTATTATGGGGTTTGTGTGGGCGAATAAGACCCCGAGGGTAAGGAGAGGGTTCCTGGAACGCAGTAGGGACCGAGGAGGGTTGGCGCTGCCAAACCTAGGGCGCTACTACTGGGCAGCAAATGTGGCGATGATCCGCAAGTGTGTTATGGAGGGAGAGGGGGCGGCATGGAAGAGGATGGAGATGGCGTCCTGTAAAGGAACGAGCTTGGGGGCGTTGGTGACGGCTCCGCTGCCGTTCTCGCCATCAAAGTATACCACGAGCCCAGTGGTGGCGGCAACGTTAAGGATCTGGGGCCAGTGGAGACGGCACAGGGGTGCAGTGGGAGCCTCGGTGTGGTCCCCGATCAGGGGTAACCACCGGTTTGTCCCGGGGAAGATGGACGGGGGGTTCCAGGGCTGGCATCGGGCGGGGATTGGAAGAATGGGGGACCTGTTCATTGACGGGACATTTGCGAGCCTAGTGGCACTGGAGGAGAAGTTTGAGTTACCCCCCGGGAAATGCATTTAGATATATGCAGGTGAGGATTTTGTGAGGCGACAGGTCAGGGAATTCCCGTCGCTCCCGGCACAAGAAATTCAAGATAGGGTGATCTCGGGTGTATGGGTCGGGGCGGGCAAGGTTTTGGCAATAAACCAAGAGATGAAAGAAGAGGGGGAAGCGCTAGCAGAAGAGTTGAACGGTAAATGGGAGGAGGAGCTGGGGGAGGAGATCGAGGAAGGTTTGTGGGCTGATGCCCTGGGTAGGGTTAATTCCTCCTCCTCGTGTGCCAGGCTCAGCCTGATCCAATTTAAGGTGGTTCACAGAGCGCACTTGATGGGGGCGAGGTTGAGTAGGTTCTTTGGGGTAGAGGACAGATGTGGAAGGTGTTCAGGGAGTCCGGCGAACCATGTCCATATGTTTTGGTCATGCCCGGCACTGGAGGGGTGGCGGGAGCAATATCTCAGGTGGTGAAAGTCCAGGTCAAGCCAAGCTGGGGGCTAGCAATATTTGGAGTAGCGGACGAGCCGGGAGTGCAGGAGGCGAAAGAGGCCGGAATTCTGGCCTTTGCGTCCCTAGTAGCCTGGCGAAGGATCTTGCCAATGTGGAAGGAGGCGAAGCCCCCTAGCCTGGAGGCCTGGATAAACGGCATGGCTGGGTTCAGAAAGCTGGAGAGGATTAAGTTTGCCTTGAGAGGGTCTGCGCAGGGGTTCTACAGGCGGTGGCAACCGTTCCTAGACTATCTCGCGGAATGTTAGAGGAAGATCGGTCAGCAGCAGCAGCAACCCTGGGGGCGGGGGGGGGGCGTGGAGGGGGGAATGGGGGATTGCTTGGGGGGAGGGATGAGCAGGAGATAACATGAAGGGCGGGGGAAACTGGCACGTGCGGGAGAGAGCAAGTGTATAAAGCTATGTAAATATACCATTTTGCCATGTATATATCTTGCTCAGTGCGTTTTCGTGTTACTTTGTTACGGGGGGCGGGGTTATTGTTTGTAAGGGGAAAAAATTGTGTTGGTAAAAAACTTTAATAAACTTTTTAAAAAATTTTTAAATTCCCTCCAAAGGTGGGGCGGGATTCTCCGCGAACCAGCAGGGCTAGGCCGGCTCCAGAGTGTTTGGGGCCATGCCAGCTGGCGCGGAAGGGCCTCCGCCGGCCAGTGAGAGTTGGCGCATGCACAGGAGCGCCAGTATGTGCTGGCGTTATCCCAGCGCATGCGCAAGGGGGATCTTCTCCGCACCGGCCATGGCGGAGTTTGACAGCAGCCGGTGCGGAGGGAAAGAGTGCCCCCACGGCACAGGCCCGTCCGCGGATTGGTGGGCCCCGGTCGCGGGCCAGGCCACCAGATCCTCCCCCCCTCCCCCTCCCCCTCCCCCCCCATGGAGCCAGGGCCCGCCAGTAAGGACCTGTTGTGATTTACGCCGGCGGGACCCGTCGAAAACGGGCGGCAAGTCGGCCCATCCTTGCGGGCCAGAGAATCGCCGGAGGGAGGGGGCTCCCAGCGGCCCCCGACTGGCGCGGTGCGATTCCCACCCCCGCCAAAACCCTGCCGCCGGAGAATTCGGCAGCCGGCGGGGGCGGAATTCACACCACACCACCCCCCACCCCCGGCGATTCTCTGACCCGGCGCAGGGTTGGAGAATCCTGCCCCCTTTTGCATAAACATCAAGCGGAAGGTGAAGGTAATGTTTTAGATCTTTTTCCAGGTAACCTTGCCAAATATACAAATTATTATAATCAAGCAGTTGTTGGAACATGTTACGTGTGACAAATTAATCTCCAAATTATGCCAACTTTCAAAGTGGAATCATTATGCTCTGTAATTTGCTCCAAATGGTGACAACAGATGCCTTCATTTTATTAGCTTATGCTGAGAGCCTGAAGATAGCAACTTGTGGAAGAAACTGATGATATAGGGAATTTAGAATAAAAATTCAAAATGTTATGATTTTCAATGCCTTCACTGGTGCTAACAGCCTCAAAATCACATTAACATCAGCTTATATTTATTTACAGCCTTTAACATAATAAACCATTATAAAACAAAATATCGCTCTGAGTCATATTAAGAGAAGTTAAATCAGATGCCAAAAAGCATGTCCAAAAAGTTTAAAAGTAAGGGATCTTTTAAAACGGAGATGAGAATCATAGAATTTACAGTGCAGAAGGAGGCCATTCGGCCCATCGAGTCTGCACCAGGCCTTGGAAAGAGCACCCTAACCCAAGCCCACGCCTCCACCCTATCCCCGTAACCCAGCAACCCCACCTAACCATGTTTTTCCAGACGCCAAGTGTAATTTAGCAATTGCCAATCCACCTAATCTGCATATCTTTGGACTGTGGGAGGAAACCAGATCACCTGGAGGAAACCCACGCAGCCACGAGGAGAACTTGCGGACTCTGCAGAGACAGTAACCCAACCAGGAATCGAACCTGGGACCCTGGAGCTGTGGAGCAACTGTGCTAACCACTGTGCTACCGTCCTGCCTGAACTTTCTTATCTCAGAGAGTTGTGAATTTTTGTAACTCTCTTCCACAGAGAGTTGTGGAGGCAGGGTCAATTAATATTTTGATGACAGAGGTGGATAGATAATTGACTAACAAGTGAGTCGTACAGTTTTGGGGGTCGAGGCGAATGTGGAGTTGAGGCCATATTCAGATCAGCTATGGTCTTATTGAATGCCAGAGCGAGCTCGAGGGGGCCAAGTGGCCTTCTCCTGCTCCCAATTCTTATACATAGTTAGGCTTTAAGGAGTTTCTTAAAGAAGGAAAGTGTGGCAGAGTGGCGGAGAGAGGTTTGGGAAGGTAAATCCAGATCTTAGGACCTAGGTAATGGAAGACACGGCCTCCAATGGTGGAGCAATTAAAATCAGGGATGCTCAGAAGACCAGAATTAGATAAGTGCAAATATCTCAGAGGTTTATGGGCCTGGAGGAGAATACAGAGTGAGGGAGAGGTGGCTCCACCTTGGAGGAATTTAAAAACTAGGATCAGAGTTTTAAAATCAGGATGTTGCCTGACCAGGAGACAATTTAGTCAGTGAGAACAGGGGTGATAGAGGAATGAGACTTGTTGGGTTTTAAGACATGGGTTGTAGAGCGTGGGATGGGCCTCAAACTTATGCCAAGTAGAGTGTGGCAGACCACCCAGCCAAATGTTGGAATAGTCAAGTTTTGAAATATCAACTGCGTGAATGAGAATTTCAGCAGCAGATAAACTGAGATGGGATAAATCCGGCGATATCCTGGGATTATAGGACAGCAATGGTTTTCCTCCGGGGGCTTCGGTTTCCTCCCAAAGTCCAAAGATGTGCAGGTTAGGCGGATTGGCCATGCTAAATTGCCCCTTAGTGTACCTAAAAGGATAGGTAGAGGAGTGGGCCTCAATAGGGTGCTCTTTTAGAGGGTTGGTGCAGATCGATGGGTTGAATGGCGTCCTTCTGCACTGTAGGGATTCTATGATTCTATTCTACGTTTCAATGCAGATGGCTCCATTTGAAAGGGACAGACTGTCAGGTATTGACAGCATTCTTTAGGCAAAATTCAATATTAATATTCAATCCTATGACATAAATAAGAGTGAATGGCCTACTTCTGTTCTTAGATTCCTATGTTCCTCCAGGAGCACAGGCACACACTCCCATCCCACCCCTTGCAATGTACCTTGCTGGACGTTTCACTACTCCAATCTTAAAGGCAGCAATCCAGTGAACTGTCCTGAGATGTCCTTTTGCCCTCTCGTAGCTTACCGGCCAAAATTAACGAAGGTTGGGGCCTGAAAATTGCTGGACCTTTCACCACTGGAACAGGTGACTAACCAGCACAGTCCAAATCAACTGCAAAACATTTTACCAACAACTTCTGCTGAGATTCATTGAGTTATTGTTGTGGAGGTATTTTCTGAAGAAGGAGACGTGCAAATATACATCTTTAGCCTTTGCTATAAAAAGCCACACTTGAATTGGTGAAAAATTAACAACCACAATTTGTACCTATTCAATGACTCAACATAAACACTGTGTCCAAGGGTTCCACAACCAGGTAGTTAGAAAATCGGCCATTCCTGGAAGAGATTGGGGATGGGTAACTTTTGTGAGGGCCACAAAGAATCCAGCACGAGTTTGTGGAGTCAGCTTCCTTGACACCTTTGCTGAACAAAAATCTTATTGACCTCAGTGTTTGCATTTTCAATTGCAGCAACTTCCATTTCAGGGAGAGAGTTTCGAATTTTCGTTCTCGTGTGTGAAAAAGTGCTTTTTTTTAACAGTTTTAATTTTAAGATCATGGCCGGGATTCTCCGCCAGCGTGAGTCTCCGTTTTGCCGGCGCCCGGGGGTTTCCCGACGGCGTGGGGCTGCCCCACAATGGGAAACACCATTGACCGGCCGGAGTAACGGAGAATCCCGCCGGCCGGTCGGGGCAGAAATGTGGGGCGAAATTCTCCTACCCGCCCCGCCACATTTCTGCGCTGACCGGCCGGTGGGAGTCTCCGTAACGCCGGCCGGTCAATGGGGTTTCCCATTGTGGGGCAGCCCCACGCCGTCGGGAAACCCCCCGGTGCCGGCAGAACGGAGACTCCCGCCGGCGGAGAATGACGCCCGTGGTGCGGTGGGGCGGAGAATCCAACCTTCGATCCCCATGTTCCAATTCCCACACGGGAGAAACTTCCTCTGTATCTATACTACTGAATACCTTTACTGTTTAAAGACTTTGATTATATTACCTCTCAATTGAACACCACCCACGTTTATGCATCAATTAGCCTCAGATTTTAAGCATCTACCAAGGATCTGTAGAACTAAAGCGGATCTTCCTCAGAGGGAAGTAGTCAAGATCTGAAGGACAAGGGTAATCGGAAAGTGGCACTTAGTTTAAGGCAAGCTAGGTGCAGAAGACCTTGGACTTGAGTTTATTGGCAATGGGAGGTCAGAGGGTGTTTTCCAGAGGCTGACGCTATGAGGTAGGTGCAGAGGCAAACAAAGTTGCAGAGGTGGTAGGGAGTGATCTTATCAACAGATAGGGTGTGAAATATGAAGATCAGATCAGTTTGAAAGAGAATCAATGTCATGAATGCTCTGGTTCAGCCTGAGAGAGTAACTGGGGAGGGAGATTGAATAAGTACAAGGAAGCATGTTGTGGCAGAGGGCAGTCTTCAATGTTCCCATTGCTGAGCTAGAGAGATTGTCCAGAACTAAAAGTAATTTTCTGAAACTCCGTAGATTCGGGGAAGGTACCATTAGATTGGAAGATAGCACGTCTAACTCCATTATTCAAAAAGGGAGGGAGACGTAAAACAGGAAACTACAGGCCAGTTAGCTTTGCATCTGTAGCAGGAAAAATGTTACAAGCTATTATTAAAGAAGCTATAGCAGCGAAAAGTTCAAGGTAATCAGGCAGAGTCAATATGGTCTTGTGAAAGGGAAACCATGTTTAACCATGAGCTCCTTGAGGAAGTAACATGTGCTGTGGATAAAGGGGAACCATTGGATGTCCTGTACTTAGATTTCCAGAAGACATCAAAAACATCAAAAAATATTGTGGAAAATGAAAGCTCATGGCATAGAGGGTAGCATGTTGGCATGGAGGGAAGATTGGCTGGCTAACAGGAAGCAGAGAGTGGGCATAAATGGGTCTTTTTCAGGTTGGCAAGATGTAACAAGTGGTGTGCCACTGAAATCTGTGCTGGGACCTCAACTTATATAAATTACTTGGATGAAGGAATGGTTGTCACATTTGCTGATGACACAAAGATATTAGGAAAGTAAATTCTGAAAAGGACACAAAGTACAAAGGATAGAAATGCGCTGAATTGTTTACTTGGTGAGGGACAGGGAGGGCAGAATTGAAAGTCAGTGATAAGTTGGGGTTAAGGGGGTAAATGAGCTGCTTCATTTCTGATTTTCCTAAGTTCCTATCGCGCCTTGCACAAACAAAAATATGTCAAACCATGTGCTAGCCACACTACGCTTATTTATACACCCTTGTACACCATTAACTTCACTACAGCTATGAAAAATGGCTTTTTCAGCCATGGAACAGTGCACATCGAATCTGAAAACTGAAAAATAAATGCAGCAATTATAGCTGGCTGCATCAAAGGAAAAGGGGATACAGTTTGTAATGAACATCGGATTACTGAATGTATTCCTTTTCACACATTTCATTTTTGTTTGGAAGGTGTAGTATTTGAATCGACAGAGGGACAGAGCTTCATTAATCGTTAAACTGATACGGTCATCGTCTCTTCAATAGAAAGCAATGCGCCCCAATAACATGTAGTGTTATCCCCAGCACCACATTTTAAATTAGTATTGTAAGCTGTTTTCTACTTTATGTTAAGCAGTGTAGCACTCTGTTCTACAATGTATGATCCATTGCAGTAGTGTATTCAACAGGATATGTCATACTATTAGAGTACGGGTCACTCCCCCCCCCCCCCCCCCCCCCCCCGCCCACCCCCCAACCCCCCCAAAATGTACTTTACTCAAACAATTTGCAAAAGTACATTATATAACAGTTCAAATCTGACACTACATAAAGCACAATACAGAGTTAGGACTCCCGTATGAGAATCCCAGCAATTTGCAATTTGTCAGACATTGAGGGAAGTCTATTAAACCACAGGAGTGATAACATTGACCAATAGGAATCTTTTATGCTAAAACAATCTTTAATTTAAACACAGAATCAATCACATTAGCAAAACAGTAATATCATTCCAATTAACAGAGAAAAACATAAATCACCCATTTACATATTTAAACCACTTTGATTCAGAAACCAGAAGGACTGCTGAGCTCAGCCTTGATCCACCTCTGAGAACCATATCACTTTGAACTTTATTGGACTTTAAAATTATTTTTAAATTATCCCTTGATCTATCCTCCCGCTTTGTAAACTATTTTTGTATATCTGAACCTCTGTGTGTCTGTGTGTTATTTTAACTTTACCAGGTTAAGTACAATAAAAACTATCCTCTTTCATTCTCAAAAAATCTCAGAAAGCCTGTCTGTGTATTTTATAGTAAGAAGTCTTACAACACCAGGTTAAAGTCCAGCAGGTTTGTTTGGAATTACTAGCTTTCGGTGGGTGACTTTAATCTGGTGTTGTATGACTTCTTACTGTGCCCACCCCAGTCCAACGTCGGCATCTCCACATCATGTATATTTTATAGTCACAGCAAGTAAACAGTTAAGCACTCACTGAATTGGTAAACAAAGCCTATTTTTAAAATAAAGCTGCCGTCAAACAAAGAGTGGGAAAAGTGGGGAACCATTTCACCTCTCCTCACCTGATCATAACAATGTGCATATGTGTTTTCTGCTACTAATTGACATGCCTTAACTTTGTGCGCGTTTTTAACTTTTATACTTCTTTCTGGTCTTCACCTAGGTCTTCAAAGTGTAAGAATCCTTACTATTTAAACCTGATTTCCCTTGTGTATTCCCTTTATTTTTTGTTATCGTGGCTATTATAACTTTTGTATCTGGACGATTATTGAAACCCCCCTGGCAGATATGTTTGGTTTGGCCTCTGGAGACCCTTGATACCTGTGCTATTTGGTCTGGCTCAGTAATAACATATTTTGATGGATTTGGCTGGACTTGGCTGGCGCTGGATGATGTTTGGTCCTGGTGTTCCAGAATGTTTTGCCAAAATCAGACAGGCTCCATTTTGTAGAGTGAAGTTCACTTTCAAATTAAGAGGCTTAGAGAGCTGCAGTTCTCATTTCTCTTTCTCCTGCTGACCTCTCTAAGATCCTGAAGAAAAGGCCTTTATCTCTCTCTCCACAGCCAGTTAAACCAGCAGGAAGTCCCAGACAGCACCCAGGCAGGCTGGGCTATTTGAAAACCTCCTTTTAAAATCTGCTAATTGGAGATCTCTAATCTTACCTCAGTAAGGCTGATAATTACGAGTTTTAACTGAATGCCCATACCAGAAGATCAAATCAAACTGGTGGTTTTCAACACTCCGCATCCTGGACTTCCGGGTGCGGCGATGACCAGCTGAGTCGCACGTTTCGGCAGCTCCCTGTGAAACGGACTTTTGGGCTCTTGATAGGAGCCCCAACGGCAATTTTAACGGCTGGAAAACACCGTGCGGTAAACCAGAAGGGTGTTCCCCCTGGACACGGATGGAAAAAGGAGAGGAAAGTGGCCGGATTGCAGCGGATCCTTTGGAACAACGGCAAGGAAGGCAAGCAGAAACCAAGATGGCGTCGGAAGGTGGCAGTTTCATATGGGGCCCTGAACAACAAGAGTTTTTGAAACGCTGCGTGGAGGAGATAAAAAAGGAAATGAAGAAAGAGTTGTTGGCCCCGATATTACAGGCGATTGAAGGGCTGAAAGAGGAACAAAAGACCCAGGAGCAGGAGCTTCGGGTCGTGAAGGCGAAAGCAGCAGAGAATGAAAACGACATACAGGGCCTGGTGGTGAAGTCGGAGATACAGGAGGCACACCAGAAACGATCTGTGGAGAGGTTGGAGGCACTGGAAAATAACGCAAGGAGGAACAACTTGAGGATTCTTGGCCTTCCTGAAGGTGTGGAGGGGGCGGGACGTCGGGGCATATGTGAGCACGATGCTGCACTCGTTAATGGGAGTGGAGGCCCCGACGGGTCCGTTGGAGGTGGAGGGAGCATACCGAGTTATGGTGCGAGGACCGAGAGCAGGAGAAGCTCCCAGAGCCATAGTGGTGAGATTTCTCCGTTTTAAGGATAGAGAAATGGTCCTTAGATGGGCGAAGAAAACTCGGTGTAGTAAATGGGAGAACGCGGTGATCCGCGTCTATCAAGATTGGAGTGCGGAGGTGGCGAGAAGGAGGGCGAGCTTTAATCGGGCCAAAGCGGTACTTCACAAAAAAAAGATAAAGTTTGGAATGCTGCAACCGGCAAGACTGTGGGTCACATATCAAGGGAGGCACCACTACTTTGAGACGGCGGATGAAGCGTGGACTTTTATTGTAGAAGAAAAATTGGAATGATTGGACTACGAAAATGAACGTTTGGACAAAGTGGTGGGACGAGTGGGGGGGGGGGGGCGAAGAGGGATTGTATTGTATGATTAATCCTGCGGTATGGTAACTTTTCTTTCTCCCACAGGTGGTGATGGGGGGAGGTGGGGAGGGAGAGGAGATGGGGCGTTGGCCATGGGAGGCGGGGCCGAGGGAGAGGCGCGGGCTTGGTTCCCGCGCTATGATAATTATGGCGGGAATAGAGAAGCAGGAAGGAGGGGGCACCGCACGGGGCGAGCCGTGATCACGGGGGGAAGCCGAGGTCAGCCAGAGTTTGCTGACTTCTGGGAGCAACATGGGGGGAGTAATTACGCTAGCGGGGGGTCTAGCGGGGGGGGGGGGGGAGGGGGGAATTACTGGGTTGCTGCTGCTGGGGAAAGGGGGGAGTGGGTGCGGGAAAGGATGGGCGGGGGGGCACCGTCTGGGAGAAATACAGCCGCGTGGGAACTGGGCGAGAAGCTGGAAAAAGATGATGGCTAACCGGCAAGGGGGGGGGGGGGGGGAAGCCCCCCAACTCGGCTGATCACGTGGAACGTGAGGGGACTTAACGGGCCGATAAAGAGGGCACGAGTACTCGCACACCTTAAGAAACTTAAAGCAGATGTGGTCATGTTACAGGAAACGCACCTGAAACTGATAGATCAGGTTAGGTTGCGCAAAGGATGGGTAGGGCAGGTGTTCCATTCGGGGCTGGATGCGAAAAACAGGGGGGTGGCTATATTAGTGGGGAAGCGGGTAATGTTCGAGGCAAAGACTATAGTGGCGGATAACGGGGGCAGATACGTGATGGTGAGTGGCAAATTACAGGGAGAGATGGTGGTGTTGGTAAACGTGTATGCCCCGAATTGGGACGATGCCAATTTTATGAGGCGAATGCTAGGACGCATCCCAGACCTAGAGACCGGAAAGCTGATAATGGGGGGAGACTTTAACACGGTGTTGGAACCAAGGCTGGATAGGTCGAAGTCCAGGACTGGTAGGAGGCCGGCAGCAGCCAAGGTGCTTAAGGATTTTATGGAGCAGATGGGAGGGGTGGACCCGTGGAGATTCAGTAGACCTAGGAGTAAGGAGTTCTCGTTTTTCTCCTATGTCCATAAAGTCTATTCACGCATAGACTTTTTTGTGTTGGGTAGGGCATTGATCCCGAGGGTGAGGGGAACGGAATATACGGCTATAGCCATTTCGGATCATGCCCCACACTGGGTAGACTTGGAGATAGGGGAGGAAACAAGAGGGCGTCCACCCTGGAGAATGGATATGGGACTAATGGCGGATGAGGGGGTGTGCTTAAGGGTGAGGGGATGCATTGAAAAGTACTTGGAACTCAATGACAATGGGGAGGTTCAGGTGGGAGTGGTCTGGGAGGCGTTGAAGGCGGTGGTTAGGGGGGAGCTGATATCAATAAGGACACATAAAGGGAAGCAGGAGAGTAAGGAACGGGAGCGGTTGTTGCAAGAACTTTTGAGGGTGGACAGACAGTATGCGGAAGCACCGGAGGAGGGACTGTATAGGGAAAGGCAAAGGCTGCATGTGGAATTTGACTTGCTGACCACAGGCACTGCAGAGGCACAATGGAAGAAGGCGCAGGGTGTACAGTATGAATATGGAGAGAAGGCGAGCAGATTGCTGGCACACCAATTGAGGAAAAGGGGAGCAGCGAGGGAAATAGGGGGGGTGAGAGACGAAGATGGAGAGACGGAGCGGGGAGCGGAGAGAGTGAATGAAGTGTTCAAGACATTTTATAAAAAATTGTATGAAGCTCAACCCCCGGATGGGAGGGAGAGAATGATGGAGTTTTTGGATCGGCTGGAAATTCCCAAGGTGGAAGAGCAGGAAAGGATGGGATTGGGAGCACAGATCACGGTAGAAGAAGTGGTGAAAGGAATTAGGAACATGCAGACGGGAAAGGCCCCGGACCGGACGGATTCCCAGTTGAATTTTACAGAAAATATTTGGACTTGCTCGCCCCGCTACTGACGAGGACCTTCAACGAGGCAAAGGAAAGGGGACAACTGCCCCCGACTATGTCAGAAGCAACGATATCGCTTCTTTTAAAGAAGGAAAAGGATCCGCTACAATGCGGGTCCTACAGACCAATCTCCCTCCTCAATGTAGATGCCAAGGTCTTGGCCAAGGTAATGGCAATGAGAATAGAGGAATGTGTCCCGGGGGTGGTTCATGAAGACCAAACTGGGTTTGTGAAGGGGAGACAGCTGAACACGAACATACGGAGGTTGTTAGGCGTAATGATGATGGCCCCACCAGAGGGTGAAACGGAGATAGTAGTGGCGATGGATGCCGAGAAAGCATTTGATAGAGTGGAGTGGGATTATCTGTGGGAGGTGTTGAGGAGATTTGGGTTCGGAGAGGGGTATGTTAGATGGGTGCAGCTGTTGTATAGGGCCCCAGTGGCGAGTGTGGTCACGAATGGACGGGGATCGGCATATTTTCGGCTCCACAGAGGGACAAGGCAGGGATGTCCTCTGTCCCCATTACTGTTTGCACTGGCGATTGAGCCCCTGGCGATAGCGCTGAGAGGTTCCAAGGGATGGAGGGGAATACTTAGGGGAGGAGAAGAACACCGGGTATCTTTATATGCGGATGATCTGCTACTATATGTGGCGGATCCAGCGGAGGGGATGCCAGAAATAATGCGGATACTTGGGGAGTTTGGGGATTTTTCAGGGTATAAATTGAACATGGGAAAGAGTGAGCTGTTTGTGGTGCATCCAGGGGAGCAGAGTAGAGAAATAGAAGACCTACCGTTGAGGAAGGTAACAAGAGACTTTCGTTACCTGGGGATCCAGATAGCTAAGAATTGGGGCACATTGCACAGGCTAAATTTGACGCGGTTGGTGGAACAGATGGAGGAAGATTTCAAGAGATGGGACATGGTAGCATTGTCAATGGCAGGGAGGGTGCAGGCAGTTAAGATGGTGGTCCTCCCGAGATTCCTTTTTGTGTTTCAGTGTCTCCCGGTGGTGATCACGAAGGCTTTTTTCAAAAGGATAGAAAAGAGTATTATGGGTTTTGTTTGGGCCGGGAAGACTCCGAGAGTGAGGAAGGGATTCTTACAGCGTAGTAGGGATAGGGGGGGGCTGGCACTACCGAGCCTAAGTGAGTATTATTGGGCCGCTAATATTTCAATGGTGAGTAAGTGGATGGGAGAGGAGGAAGGAGCGGCGTGGAAGAGATTAGAGAGGGCGTCCTGTAGGGGGACCAGCCTGCAGGCTATGGTGACAGCCCCATTGCCGTTCTCACCAAGGAACTATACCACGAGTCCGGTGGTGGTAGCTACACTGAAGATTTGGGGACAGTGGAGACGACATAGGGGAAAGACCGGAGCACTGGGGGGGTCCCCGATAAGAAACAACCATAGGTTTGCCCCGGGGGGAATGGATGGGGGATATGGAATGTGGCAAAGAGCAGGTATAACGCAATTGAAAGATCTATTTGTGGATGGGAAGTTTGCGAGTCTGGGAGCGCTGACCGAGAAATATGGGTTGCCCCAAGGGAATGCATTCAGGTACATGCAATTGAGGGCTTTTGCGAGGCAGCAGGTGAGGGAATTCCCGCAGCTCCCGACACAAGAGGTGCAGGACAGAGTCATCTCAAAGAAATGGGTGGGGGACGGTAAGGTGTCGGATATATATAGGGAATTGAGAGACGAAGGGGAGACTATGATGGACGAACTAAAAGGGAAATGGGAAGAAGAGCTAGGGGAGGAGATTGAGGAGGGGATGTGGGCAGATGCCCTAAACAGGGTAAACTCGTCGTCCTCGTGCGCCAGGCTAAGCCTGATTCAGTTTAAGGTATTACACAGGGCACATATGACTGGAACACGGCTCAGTAAATTTTTTGGGGTGGAGGATAGGTGTGCGAGGTGCTCGAGAAGCCCAGCGAATCATACCCATATGTTTTGGTCATGCCCGGCACTACAGGGGTTTTGGATGGGGGTGACAAAGGTGCTTTCGAAAGTAGTAGGAGTCCAGGTCGAACCAAGCTGGGGGTTGGCTATATTTGGGGTTGCACAAGAGCCGGGAGTGCAGGAGGCGAAAGAGGCCGATGTTTTGGCCTTTGCGTCCCTAGTAGCCCGGCGCAGAATATTGCTAATGTGGAAAGAAGCCAAGCCCCCGGGGGTGGAGACCTGGATAAATGATATGGCGGGGTTCATAAAGTTAGAGCGGATTAAGTTCGTCCTAAGGGGGTCGGCTCAAGGGTTTACAAGGCGGTGGCAACCGTTCGTCGAATATCTTGCGGAAAGATAGATAGGGGAGAACAAAGAAGGCAGCAGCAGCAGCCCAGAACTTGGGGGGTGGGGGGTGGGGGGTGGGGGGGGGGTGTGGCCTGAGACAAGGCAGTTGCCAATTAGGGCTAGTTTTTATTTTTGTTATTTAATATTTATTTATTTGTTGTTGTTTTCTTTTGTTCTTGTTTAAATAAAAAAGGTCATTATTATCTGTATTGTTATAATGTTGTGTAAAGGATGCACAATGTACTGTGTTGGTTGACCAAAAATTTTCAATAAAATATTATTTAAAAAAAAAAAAAACACTCCGCATCCTAAGAAGATAGCCATCTACAAAGACTTCGACATCAGCAATAAGAACACATCCCTCTTACTTCCATATTTTAATCCCCTATCATTTACTCCTTTCCCTTCCTCTGTGTGCGTCTGGCTTGTGTGTGTTTGGGTAGAGGGTGGGATGACAAAGGGGAAAATACTAGATTAGCAGGCTATTATTCCAGTTTAATTATTGCATGTTTTTACTTTTCTCTTGTTACAAATAAAACATTTTTGTGTTTTACTTACACATCTGGTGCCTGTAAAGTATTGGAGCAGTTTAGGACCAAAGATCTCAAAAAGTTTACAAGAATTATTGGTTAATTCACTTGTGTTGCGACTCCGGTTCGAGATGGGCTGGAATTGACTGTGCCCTAGCCCAGGGTGTCGTAATAAAAGTCACTGAACCAAAGTCAATTGATGTACTGCAAATTTGTCACTTATTGTCCACATTTTGCATTCCCAATTACATAACTCACCAAAACCTGCTCACATTTCTCCAGAATGGAAATTATAATCACATGTTGGACAAAAATGTGGTTTGTCTCAATTTTCACTCAGCCCTCCTGTACAAAAATGATACATTCCACAGTTAAATGAAGGGGCTTTGTTGACATATCTATCAGTTACCTCACTAAGTAGATGCTTTAGAAGTATTAAAGTGCCATTATAACATCACAATTAACTGCTGGCTTTTCCTAACCAGAAGCAAAATTACATTCTTAGGAGCTACATACTTTACAACATCATATTCCTGCAGGGCTGCAGGTAATACATTATGATGAGGAGTGAGCACTTCTGATTTGAGTCCTGAGGATATTGTGACGAGTGTATTGCTTCAAATGTATGACCATGTATAGCATGTGGTTTATATACACTATACATACAGACCAGAGATCAAACTTAGTTTGACTGGATCTGGAACTTGTCTGACAATCTTTACTCAAAAAATATATATAAAAATGTAATTAACACATCTGCCAGCTTCTAATTCTCCCTCAATTCACAATAACTTTGATATTGCAAAACATGGAAAATCAGTTCCAGGAAAAGTACCTGCTGATCTACAGTGCACCATGTCCAAGTTCAATTTTACAGACCTAGTTCATATGAATAAATAGCATCAATCCCCAGCACTGGCAGCCTTGCACCTGTAGCTAGTCTCTTAGGAATGTACAGAATCTAGCCAATAATCAAAATTATTGGGATGCATGCACTTAAAGACCGGTGGCAGCTCAACTTCTTTTCATTCTAGACAAAGCTTTGAAATTAATATGAAATATTTGTCAGTCTTTGACAGGAGGTGGGAGGGTTGAGAAAGAGGTGTCAAGCAAAAATAGAAAGAAACTTATAACGCAGAGGAGGCCCGAAACAGTCTTCAGGAAAGTGAGAAAGTGACTCAATGTCCCGTATTTGATGGCTGACAAAGTAAATGTGCTGCTGTGTAAGATGGGTACCATGGGGACATACATCCCAGAAGAGAACAGTGTACCTTTGCCTGTCAGGTTGCAGCAGTGAGGCATAAGCCCTGTGCAATACTTCTATATTTGGCAACCTTGGAACCAGGAAATGCTCTGTGCCCTGTGAGACTGATGCCTCCTTTCTGTAGGAAATGAGATGTGCATGTTGCTCTTTACGGGCGACCTTTTCTTCTCATCTCTTTTTGTGGAAGGTGTTAGCCTTGGCTCAATGGGAGAACTCTAACTTCTGAGTGACAAGGTTGTGGGTTCAAACCCCACATAATTGAATGCATAATAGGCAGAAAATGTAAGTCACACAAGGAGCCTTATGGCCTGTTGTGTCTGTGCTGGCTGACCAAGAGATACCCAACCTAATCCAACCTCCCTTCACCAAGTCTCTAACCCTATAGGTCACAACCCTTCAAGTCCACATCTGTTCAATGTGTTGAGAGTTTCACCTTTTCGGGCAGTGAGTTCAAGGTCCCTACCACCCTCTAGAAAAAGAAAATTCCCCTCTACTCCTTCAATAAATTGATTAAATCTACGCCCCTTGGTTTTTGACCCATCTGTTAAGTAAATAGACTGTCCCTATTTACTCTATCTGTCCCTCTCTTATTTTATGCATATTTATTAAGTTATCCCTCAGCATCTTTTGTTCCAAGGCAAAGAATCCCCAGCCTATCCAAACTTCCCACATAGCAAAAATTTTCCAGTCCGGCCAATATTCTTGCAAATTACCTCGCGACACACTGCAGGGCTTTCTGGTTCTATTTCCACCTCAGTGACATTGACAATTTCACCCCTTTCTCAGCTCATCTGTTGTTGAAACCCTCCGTCATGCCTTTGCCACATTGTGACTTGGCTATTCTAACGCACCCCTGGCAGGTCTCCCACATTTCACCTTCCAAAAGCACATCCAAACTTCTGCAGTCTGTGTCCGAAATGGCACCAAGTCCCTGTGTTTGTTGACCTACATTGGTCCACAATCAAGCAGCATCCCATCCTTATTTACAAGACCCTCCCTCTCTTTATAATCTCCAGTCCCACGACTCTCTGAGAATACCTGCACTCACCTAAATCGGGCCTTTCCGCCATTCCCGATTTTAATTTCTCCACCATTGGTGGCTGTGTCTCCAGTTGATTCAGTCCTAATCCTCCAACAGTTGAGGAGAGGGGTGGGATAGGAAGAGGACCTCCTCATCAACCTGCCCCTGGCACCAACAGATCCAGGCAGCGGGCGCCTGAGGGGGGCAGTGCAACCCAAATGTTTGCCCCTGGGTGTCCCTGGAGAGGGAGAGTGCGGTGTCCACTAGCACCATCAAGCCTTCCATGCCCGTTGGGCACCGTAGGGGATGGACTGCTTTATTGATCCCTTTAATCACATTTTAGTTTGATGTTTTAAGTCGCATTTGTGATTTGTTTAAGGCAGTATCCCTTTAAGGGGCTGCACCTTTTACTTTGTCCCTCAGTTTGTTTGATTTAGTCTAACATCTTTCATGCAAAATATGTCAGTCCCAATGCCATCTCTGAAACTTTCCGCCTCTCTAAGAAACTTCTTAAAACCTATCTCTTTGACGAAGCTTCTGGTTATTTGACCTAATATCTCCTTATGTGACCGGGTATCATATTTTGTTTTTGATGATGAGTTAACGGCCTTGCATAACTTGCTGTTATCCAAGTGTGGCTGTGATTTATTTCAGTGTGACACCAGCATACACCATGAGCTGTGTATGGTCAGGTCCTCAAATGTGGCCCTCGTGTATGAATCCACAAGCTCCTGATGCTGTGGTTATGTTGCTACTGATTGAGTTAACTTGGCAGTAAAGAGTTCAACCGTTCACTTCAAAGTTTAGGAAATGTGTTTGTCTATTTTTAACACATTTCTTGTCAGTGGAGAATTCGCAGGAACGCTTGCTCTTGACTTCAGCTCGATGAAAGATATTGGGAAGGTGTGTAGTACCCCTTCTCCCTTGAGGAACAGCATGCTTGCTTGCGAATTCTACACGAAAGGAAGGTGTTACTCTCCCAATGGAACCGGGTATAATTGCGACATTTGAAGTAATGTTTCAGAAGCAGCTGCACTCCACTCACCACTTATCGCAGACATTTTATCATTTCACTTCAGTGCTGTTTATAACCACCTTTGTTTCAACTCTATATTTCCCCACCCATTTCGTTTTGACACCGTTACATTGCTCACATTTCTGTCGGATTTTTTTCTTTAGTAAACATTCAAGGACAGTGCATGGCATTCATTGTAAACCCAGGAAAAAAATAAATCTGGAGTTTCAGGGATGATTATTGGTGCGTTCCGAGCTAGATGGGAAGATGGGACAGAGCCACATTGAGTGTATTGGGAGGGTCGTTGTGCAGCATGGTAGCACAGTGGTTAGCACTATGGCTTCACAGAACCAGGGTCCCAGGTTCGATTCCCGGCTTGGGTCACTGTCTGTGTGGAGTCCGCACGTTCTCCCCCCTATCTGCGTGGGTTTCCTCCGGGTGCTCCGGTTTCCTCCCGCAAGCCCCGAAAGATGTGCTATTGGATAATTTGGACATTCTGAATTTTCCCTCTGTGTACCCGAACAGGCGACTAGGGGTTTTTCACAGTGACTTCATTGCAGTGTTAATGTAAGCCTACTTGTGACACTAAAGATTATTATTGTCAACTGAAGCAAAATAAGAGCTCGATCGGTTTACAAACTGAAATATAGCAGGGCAACACCTAAAAGCATCTTGAGTTGCTCAGGGGCAGAGTTAAAGGAGGGATTTTATTGCAAAACACCCCGTGTTGAGCTGGGCAAACTGAACGAATCGAGATCTCAGTTTGACCTTTTCGGTGATGCACATGTAACTGTTCTGAAAAGTAGCAGGTACTGCCTCCTTTGAAAACATGCACAGTAAAAAGGTGCGAACGCTGGTTAAAACAATTAGGATCGCTTCTGTGCCACATAAATAGATATTATTATCAGCTGCAGATGTTGAGATAAGCAGTCGCCTTTCACGTGCACGTATTGAGCCGTGCTGCTTGTGTGCACGTCTGTTTGCGTTTTATTTCAAACTGACTATCCCCTCCAGAATCTATCGGTCCGCTGTTGTTCTCAGTGCTTTGAATTGCTGGGCCCCGCTGCTGTGTCGGTCGCCCGCGAACGCCCGCATGGAAACTGCCGGGGATCATGCATGCATCCCCGAGCAGACTCGATCCCTCCCGAGAGCAATACACAGGGGAACCACCAGCTTAATCCAGGGGTGATCACACGTTCATTATCCACGGAGACAACAGTGTGTGTCATACTGTGTCCCCACAGAGTGCACCACTTAGAGGGAATAAACAGTCTCTCCCTGTGTGCCTTTGACGTAACGTGGGCTACATCGTACACTGATATCGACAAGAAAAATGTGCTGTAGGGGGGGAAAAACCTGTTCAACGACTCAAATTATTATTTGGGACATGACAGGGGTTTGCTGAGGAATGAAGTAGCCCGGCGTCTTTAGCGAGTGTAAATCAGTACACATTTTTCGTCCGGGGGTTTCATTTGAACCGAATTGCAAAAAGGGAATTAAAATGTTGGCAAACTAATTGGACGCAACCTCATTATCTTGAACTGGGCTGGGAGAAAATGATGCGCAAAACATAATTTATTAATTTCGTTTGACATATGCAAAACCAGACACGAGTGTTCACAATTTAACCTGAACTCACAGAGAGCACTGGGGGTCCCCATATCATCCAACTCACTTCTTTACACAATGCAACGCCCCACATGCACCTAAGCAAAGGCCAGCAGTGTTCGCTGGTCAGAAAGTTTACACAGACAGAAATAACAAGGATCAAAACAATGAATGAGCGCACAGCCAGGTTGTTTCGGCGTTTCAATGTTTCCCGCGGCGAGGAGGATTGCTTAGCAACTCCAGAGAAAAAAATATACAATTAATTGGGGGGGGGGGGGGGGAGAGGAGTGAAGAATAAACTTAATTCAATAATCTCGAGGGTGGGTGGGGGGGGGGGGGGGGGGGTCCAATTGAATAAGTCAATAAATCGAGTTGATTCCGCTTGTGTGTTGATTGCCTCACTCGGGGTTGGCTGGAGAATTTTCAGTACCTTCTTTCCGCGCCCTTTCTCCACGCCTCCTACTTTATTTACTGTAACTGTTCAGGAAACAACTCGAGTCAATTTCATCGCATTCAAATCATACAGCAACCCCGGGAGAGTCCATCCGACAGGTGTAAAAAGGGGGAGGGGGGGAGGAGGAAGAGGAGTAGGAGAGAGATAGCTACTGTAACATTAAATCTCAACAAGATCATTGATTTAAAGTGCCACCGTTTTTGGAATGTACGTGATTTGCGAATGTTTTGGGGGAATGTCGATCAAGGTTTAGGTGACGGGTGAGGGGGGGGGGGGGGGGAGTGTGTGTGGAGGGTGATTTGCTGCTGATGGCCCTGTGATATTTATTCTCCCCTCCCTCTGTGAGGTGTGGCCATGACTGGATCGAGCAGTGATATTACACAGGTCTGAGCCAGTCTCTGGAGACTCCGGGAAAGGGGTTTGTCCCTCGCACAAGCGAATTACCTGGGCGCGCTCGAAACTTCTACAACAAAAATAACCAACCTCAACTTGACGCCAATCTCCGCTTTCCAATCGCTCAACGAGGACAACAGCTCAAGGTGCTCCCGGCCACTGTCTGATAGGGAAAAAGAGACAGTTTTCAATTCGATCATTTGCTTACATTGTCAGCGGGACTCCTCAGCCTTTGCCAAGTCATTGATACCTGGGATTACTCCTCCAGGTTTTTGTTTTACTCCTTGCGGAAGTGTCTGTTGAAGCGGTAGACAAGCAGCAGAGGCAGCATGAACTTGGAGGTGTTCGCGAGCAGTGGTTTCGGGGGTAAACCAGCCGAGGTTTGCAGTGACTCGGAGGGCAGTGTCCCCTCGCCCCTGTCCGTGGAAGAGGAGCTGGGATCGGATGGAGACTGTGTGGCCAACAGCCCGGTGCCCACCACCCCGGGCTCCGAGGGGAAAGCCAAAACGTACACCAGGCGTCCCAAGCCCCCTTACTCCTACATCGCCCTGATCGCCATGGCCATCAGGGACTCTGCCTCCGGCCGCCTCACCTTGGCTGAGATCAACGACTACCTGATGAAGAAATTCCCCTTCTTTCGGGGCACTTACACCGGCTGGAGGAACTCAGTCCGCCACAACCTGTCCCTCAATGACTGCTTCGTCAAAGTGCTCCGCGACCCTTCCAGACCCTGGGGGAAGGACAACTACTGGATGCTGAACCCCAACAGCGAGTACACATTCGCGGACGGGGTGTTCCGCCGCAGGAGGAAGCGAATTGGCCGCAAACTCCTGAAGGAAGCCGGCGCGGGAGACAAACGCATGGAGGTCATGCCGGGCATCATCTCGGTGCCCGGCAAGGATGAGGGTGCGGGCGCCAAGTTCTCCAGCTCTTTCGCCATTGACAGCATCCTGAGCACGCCGTTCCAGAGGCGAGAGGACAGGGTGCCAGAAGACAGGGTGGCCTGCAACGTGGGCAGGCTGTACTGGTCCAGCAGACCCCTGCTGCCCTACCCGCTCATGCCCTACTCTGCCCCGGTGCCACCCTTGTTCTCCATCAGCGCCGGGGCTAACTCAATGCTGCAGCCTTACCGCTTCCCCGCCACCGACCCCGGCTTGCTGCAGCCGCGGGGCACCCACTTCTCATCCAAGGGCTATCATGGCGCGGAGATGCCCCCTTGCCTCGGACTGTCAACGGCAATGCATGCCCACCCTTACCACCCCTACAAGATCGAATCGCTCATCGTTTAGAAGACGAACCTTTTTTTTAAAAAAACTCCAAGGGGAAGAGAAATGGAACCCCTCTTTTCGCACTTTTAGAACCTTATATAGAGTGTAACCTTTCCCCCCTCCTCCCACCGCCGGGAAATCGCTCCGAAGCGGGACAGACAGAATGTTATTTGTCCCAGATTTTTGTCTGTTTTCTTCCTTCTGTATATCGACAAAACCAGTTGTCCTGGTCCTTGCCGAAGGCATCGTTATATTACAGGGATTCTAGTAAGTTATCAATCATTTCTGAACAGATAGATTTTTTTTTTAAAAACAAAAATGTGCGATTTACTGGGAATCAGATCATTTCTGTCGAAAAACAAAACGATGGCATTGCTTGAGTGTGCCAAATTAGCAGTTACCGTGATTTTTTTTTTAAAAACACAAATATTTATACTGTTGTTTTTCAAACAAGAGGTAACCTGACGGGCTTAGAGAGCTATGATTTCGTGGTTTTAAAACAGTTTAGTTGATGACAACGCTCCAATTGAGTGGAAGAGTTTTGATAGATCTTAGTACTGTTACTTAAAGACGGGACCACTGCCAATGTAAGCAGGTGACTATTTTGTGTGTGTGTGTGTTTTGTTTATTAAATGACGCATGAGCCTTATATTTTCGAATAAAAGCTTTGATAACAAGCCTCATTAGCGTGTGGCATGCACTGATTTAACAATCGATTGGTTTCATCTCTGCCATTTGAAAAGAGGGCGATCATATCGAATGAAAAGTTCAATGGCAGGAATCGGATTCGCGTGAGAAATTATTGGAGGATTAAAAAAACCGCGCCTGTGCGTGTTGAAATGTGAGAGATCAGGTTATGAAACACCATTTGCCTTTGAAACGTCTGGGGCGGAGCCAAAGGCTTGAGAAAGGCAGAGACCATTGTTTACACGGTGCAGCCAGCTACTGCAGGGGAGTTGGAAAGGAGAGTTCCCCGGCTTTAATAATATTATTATCTTTCTCTGCTTTGTGTTTTTAAACACTTGTTTCAATCAATAACGGCTCAAGAGCAAATCTGAACTTTACTGAAGGGCACGCCGAGTAATATCCACGTTTTCTTTTCACAAAATTGCCAACAAAATTAACCTTCAGGTTTGAATTATTCCCGCCCCCAGGATAAATGCAACATTACCAACATTGCGTCGCATCTTAATACTTTTCACCTAGTTCATCTCAGTAATTAAGTTTAACTAAGAGGGCGCGTCGATTGTTGAAACTTCCTCAAGGGCGTCTACAAAAAAAATGAATGAGTTGGGAGGTTCCGAGGTGCCTTGGAATAGAAATTGCCCACGCAGCGTAATCTGAATACTGGCGATACTTTAAGCAGGTATGCAGTTACATCAGATCTTATCATCAGGGCCAAGGAGCTTGGCACGGTGGTGCATTTAAAAGGCAGGGGATCTGACAAGGGGGTTGGCTGGGTGTTGGTGGGGAAGGGGCAATGTTCTGTCAACATTTGAAGGAATGCAGGCCTTCATGTTCGTTCACAATGCTGAAACATTTCTTAAAAATGATTTCCATATATTTTATTAGACATATACTTTACAGTGCAGAAGGAGGCCATTCTGCCCATCGAGTCTGCACTGACCCACACCTCCACCCTGTACCCGTAACCCAGTAACCCCACCTAACCTTTTTGGACACTAAGGGCAATTTAGCGTGGCCAATCCACCTAACCTGCACATGCTAACCACTGGGCTACCGTGCTGCCCACTCTCTACCCCCCCCCCCCCTACACACACACACACCACCCCTCCTCTGCCCAACACATAACTTTCCAAATCAAACAATGCATTCTCAACCGCTCACACTCCACAACTCCGAGTCAAAATGTAAACAAGTTGAATCCTATCGCAACATCAAAGCCTCTGGTGCAGGTGATACACATAGTTCGTCAATGGTATGTATGTCTGCTTTGCACCAATCACGCGTGAACTTGCAGATTGCCTGGGGCTTTGCTGCGGTCTTGGCTGTAAACACTGGCAGCCTCTGCACACCTCCAGGGCCACCTTCCAAGTCCTGGAGTGCTCATCAGCGAAGCTGCTCTCAAAACACTGACACAACGGATAGCACCTTTCAGAAGAACACCTACCAGACTCACTGTTTCTCGAATCCGAGTATTTGTTTTAGTCTTGAGATTCCGTACTGACGTGTTTATTTTTTTTAACACTTGGGAGAGACCTGGATTTCTGGCTATTTGCCTTTCCTTTTATATTTGAAATTCACTCTGAAATGCGGGCAACTAACAAACTGAGAAACACAAACCCAGCTTTGCAACAAAGCGCTATATATATCCGCTCACCGAAGTGTCACAGGTTTAAAAAACACGTACAAATGTGTTTTGTAATGAAAAATATATACTTTATTCATAAAATATCCAATGGAACATTGCAAAGCAGTTCAAAATGGTTCTGACAGGGGAGTGCAATAACGTTCAATTTATTGCCACAGAGCATGCGACACTTTGACGATCCTCACTACTGACAAACTGACAGGTGTAATTCTGGTCAGCGCCTCAAGTTGTGCACTGCCATTGCAGGTTAGGTGGATTGGCCATGCGAAATTGTCCCTCAGTGCCTGAAGATGTGCAGGTTGGGTGCTTTGGCCATGTTAAAGTGTTCCTTATTGTCTAAAGATATACAGGTTGGGTCGTTGGGCCATTTTAAATTGTCACTTCGTTGTCTAAAGATATACATGATGTGGAGATGCCGGCGTTGGACTGGGGTGAGCACAGTACGAAGTCTTACAACACCAGGTTAAAGTCCAACAGGTTTGTTTCGATGTCACTAGCTTTCGGAGCGCTGCTCCTTCCTCAGGTGAATGAAGAGGTCTGATCCAGAAACACATATATAGACAAATTCAAAGATGCCAAACAATGCTAGGAATGCGAGCATGAGCAGGTGTTTAAATCTTTACAGATCCAGAGATGGGGTAACCCCAGGTTAAAGAGGTGTGAATTGTATCAAGCCAGGACAGTTGGTAGGATTTTGCAGGCCAGATGGTGGGGATGAATGTAATGTGACATGAATCCCAGGTCCCGGTTGAGGCCGCACTCATGTGTGCGGAACTTGGCTATAAGTTTCTGCTCGGCGATTCTGCATTGTCGCGGGTCCTGAAGGCCGCCTTGGAGAACGCTTACCCGGAGATCAGAGGCTGAATGCCCTTGACTGCTGAAGTGTTCCCCGACTGGAAGGGAACATTCCTGCCTGGTGATTGTTGCGCGATGTCCGTTCATTCGTTGTCGCAGCGTCTGCATGGTCTCGCCAATGTACCACGCTTCGGGACATCCTTTCCTGCAGCGTATGAGGTAGACAACGTTGGCCGAGTCGCACGAGTATGTACCGCGTACCTGGTGGGTGGTGTTCTCACGTGTAATAGTGGTATCCATGTCGATGATCTGGCACGTCTTGCAGAGATTGCCATGACAGGGTTGTGTGGTGTCGTGGTCACTGTTCTGAAGACTGGGTAGTTTGCTGCAAACAATGGTTCGTTTGAGGTTGTGCGGTTGTTTGAAGGCAAGTAGTGGGGGTGTGGGGATGACCTTCGCAAGATGTTCATCGTCATCAATGACGTGTTGAAGGCTGTGAAGAAGATGACGGGGAAATACTGGACGACGAAGGGTATTCTGTCGGTTGTGTCCCATGTTTGTCTTCTGAGGAGGTCGGTCCGGTTTTTCGCTGTGGCGCGTTGGAACTGTCGATCGATGAGTCGAGTGCCATATCCTGTTCGTACGAGGGCATCTTTCAACGTCTGTAGATGTCTGTTACGCTCCTCCTCGTCTGAGCAGATCCTGTGTATACGGAGCGCTTGTCCATAGGGGATGGCTTCTTTAATGTGTTTAGGGTGGAAGCTGGAGAAGTGGAGCATCATGAGGTTATCCGTGGGTTTGCGGTAAAGCGAAGTGCTGAGGTGACCGTCCTTGATGGAGATGAGTGTGTCCAAGAATGCAACTGATTTTGGAGAGTAGTCCATGGTGAGTCTGATGGTTGGATGGAACTTATTAATGTCATCGTGTAGTCGTTTCAGTGATTCTTCGCCGTGGGTCCAAAGGAAAAAAATGTCATCGATGTATCTGGTGTATAACGTTGGTTGAAGGTCCTGTGAGGTGAGTAGGTCCTGTTCAAACTTGTGCATGAAGATGTTGGTGTATTGGGGTGCGAATTTGGTCCCCATGGCTGTTCCATGCATCTGGATGAAGAACTTGTTGTCGAAGGTGAAGACGTTGTGATCCAGAATGAAGCGGATGAGTTGCAGAATTGCGTCTGGAGATTGGCAGTTGTCGGTGTTGAGTACTGAGGCTGTTGCAGCAATGCCGTCGTCACGGGGGATGCTGGTGTAAAGTGCCGAGACATCCATTGTGACGAGGAATGTTCCTGGTTCAACTGGTCCATGGGTGCTGAGTTTCTGTAGGAAGTCCGTCGTGTCGCGACAGAAGCTGGGTGTACCTTGTACGATGGGTTTCAAGATGCCCTCGATGTAGCCAGAGAGGTTCTCACACAGGGTCCCATTGCCTGAAACGATAGGGCGGCCTGGTGTGTTGGCCTTATGTATTTTCGGGAGGCAGTAGAGATCTCCAATGCGGGGAGTATGTGGGATGAGAGCACGTAGGGTGCTCTGAAGATCTGGGTCCAAGGTCTTGATCAGTCTGTTAAGTTGGCGGATGTGTTCCTTGGTCGGATCTGCGGGTAACTTGCAGCAAACTACCCAGTCTTCAGAACAGTGACCACGACACCACACAACCCTGTCATGGCAATCTCTGCAAGACGTGCCAGATCATCGACATGGATACCACTATTACACGTGAGAACACCACCCACCAGGTACGCGGTACATACTCGTGCGACTCGGCCAACGTTGTCTACCTCATACGCTGCAGGAAAGGATGTCCCGAAGCGTGGTACATTGGCGAGACCATGCAGACGCTGCGACAACGAATGAACGGACATCGCGCAACAATCACCAGGCAGGAATGTTCCCTTCCAGTCGGGGAACACTTCAGCAGTCAAGGGCATTCAGCCTCTGATCTCCGGGTAAGCGTTCTCCAAGGCGGCCTTCAGGACCCGCGACAACGCAGAATCGCCGAGCAGAAACTTATAGCCAAGTTCCGCACACATGAGTGCGGCCTCAACCGGGACCTGGGATTCATGTCACATTACATTCATCCCCCACCATCTGGCCTGCGAAATCCTACCAACTGTCCTGGCTTGATACAATTCACACCTCTTTAACCTGGGGTTACCCCATCTCTGGATCTGTAAAGATTTAATCACCTGCTAATGCTCGCATTCCTAGCATTGTTTGGCATCTTTGAATTTGTCTATATATGTGTTTCTGGATCAGACCTCTTCATTCACCTGAGGAAGGAGCAGCGCTCCGAAAGCTAGTGACATCGAAACAAACCTGTTGGACTTTAACCTGGTGTTGTAAGACTTCGTACTGTAAAGATAGACAGTCAGAAGTCTTACAACACCAGGTTAAAGTCCAACAGGTTTGTTTCAAATCACTAGCTTTCGGAGCACTGCTTCTTCCTCAGGTTATGACAGATCATTCCTCATTCACTGAGACTTCTTATTATGTTCACCCCAGTCCAATGCCGGCATCTCCACACCATAAAGATACATAGGTTGGGTGGTTTAGCCATGATAAATTGTTCCTTAGTGCTGAAGATGTGCAGGTTAGGGGTGGATTGTCCATATTAAATTTTCCCTTAGCATCCAAAGATGTGCAGGTTGGGTGGATTGGATTTGGATTTGATTTATTGTCACATTTACCGAGGTACAGTGAAAGGAAGTGTTCTTCATACAGTCCAGACAGATCGTTCCATTGATGAAAAAACATGGGACATACATAAATACACAATGTAAATATAGGCATTGGGTAAGGCATATGGAGTGCAGTACTACTAAGTAGAGAAGATGTGTGAATAGATCAGTTCAGTCCATAAAACGGTCAGTCAGGAGTCTGATAACAATGGGAAGAAACTGTTTTTGTACCTGGTAGTCCGCGTTCTCAGACTTTTGTTTCTCCTGCTCGATGGAAGAAGTTGGAAGAGAGAATAACCCTGGGTGGGAGGGATCTTTGATTATGCTGCCCACTTTCCCAAGACAGTGGGAGGTGTAGACAGAGTCAGTGGATGGGAGGTGGGTTCGCGTGATGGACTGGGCTGTGTTCATGACTCTCTGTAGTTTCTTACGGTCTCCGAGCAGTTGCCATACCAGGTTGTGATGCAGCTAGATAGGATGCTTTCAATGATGCATCTGTAAAATTTGGTAAGAGTCAATGTGGACACGGCAAATTTCCTTAGTTTCCTCAAGAAGTATAGGCGCTGTAATGTTTTCTTGTTCATACCATCGACGTGGCTGGACCAGGACATATTGTTGGTGATGTGTTCACCTAGGAATTTGAAGCTGTCAACCATCTCCACCTCGGTACCATTGATGCCGGCAGGTCATGCTAAATTGTCCCTTAGTGTCAGAAAATGTGCAGATTAGGTGGATTGGCCATGCTAAATGGTCCCTTAGTGTCAGAAAATGTGCAGGTTAGGTGGATTGGCCATGCTAAATGGTCCCTTAGTGTCAGAAAATGTGCAGGTTAGGTGGATTGGTCATGCTAAATTGTCCCTTCGTGTCTAGTGGCCGAATGACCTCCTTCTGCACTGTCGAGATTGTATGGACCGCTTGAGATATGGCCAATCAGTTACCAACCTATGTTGTTGAACCACCTTTAGGGCACTCCCATGGCAAGTGCTGCGACTCTGCAGAAGAGTATTTATGCAGGGCGTCGCTTTTCCATTAAAATTACAGCAATTTCACATTTCCCCTCCCTCTGAAAACATGTCCACTGAATGACAAAAAAAAGCAGGAGCGGCATTTCAAGCAAGGAGTCCCGTTCAACGAATAAGGATTGTTGCAGTACGCGGGTGATTGGCTAAAGGGTCAGTAAGGTCGGGCTGTACTTGGACTGGCGATCGGGGCCGAGGGGGCAAATCCAATTGTCACTTTGGGACTAAATCGAACAGGCTTGCGGGTCAAGAGGGGCACTTTTTGATCGCAGTGAGTTTGTCCAACACACCATCCCAAACTGCCTGGTTGGAATGGTTATAAATTAGGCTGTGACGCGGTGGAATCTCGGGGAACCCCTACATGTGCAAATATGTATCGCTGCCCTTCTGGAAGCCGGGCAGACTGTTTATTCAATGCGGCAATTTAAATAAACATTATTGCTTTCAAAAGTCAAGTTCCACCTGTTTCTGTAAACTTACCCACAATTTGGCTGCATGGTCTGCAGGTATAAATAATGACAGTGGACGAGAAGGTGGGGATGTCTCCTTAGCCAGACTGTGGGTTTCTCGTCAAATCGAAATGTTTAATCAGTCTGGGGAAGGGGCATATTACTGACACAGACAGGCAACAGAGAGGGAACCAAACCCGTGCTCTTCCCAATCCACCCAGAGTTGGACAGTTGACCTGATCTGTCTCGTTTTAAAGGTGGGATTTAATCTAAAACGCGGTTGGCACTTTATCATTTGCTGTTGAAATTAATTGCGGCTTCGCTAAACCATGCTCAGGTCGAATCTCGGAAAAGCACAGCGTCCCTGGAGTGGAGCTTGGCTTTTTTTTAAAAAATGCGATCCGGTGTTGGGAGGGTTGAACGAAAGTGTCTTCTCAGGTTTCCGGGACCTGCCACCGTTGCCCAGAATTTCACCCCTCCCCAACTCTTTCACTCTGGCTGTCCAAACGCCACACACATATTGAAACAGATTTCAGTTCATCAAGTGGGTTCCACCTTGTTCTGTGCCACTGAATTCTGTCAAATTCCCCTGATCGCCGGAGATGTCACTCCAGCTGGAACAGATTGGAAATCCGAGGAATGCGCACCTATCCAGAATTTAAAAAACACAAAAAGGCTGTAATTTCTGGAATGTTGCTCGCCTCCAGTGAATGGCTGTAGAGATTTTATAATGGAGCCACAAGCGAACTCGGCAACCCAGGCAGAAATCTAACACAGGGCGAGGCGCCTGAAAGGGATGTAAGAATACTGAGGATGAGCGAAGAGTGTCCATTGGGAGGGGAGATCAACTGGGGAGTATGGAGTGAGGCACGGCATCGGGTAAACGGGACCTCCTCTTGTGCAAGGATGAGCCTGATACAGTTTAAGGTGGTACACATGTATATCTGACTCGGGCAAGAATGAGTGAGTTCTTCCAGGGGATAGCAGATGAGTGTGAGAGGTGTGGGCAGGGGCCAGCGAATCACGCGCACATGTTTTGGGGTTGCGAAAAATTGGGAAGATTCTGAGCGGGAGTGTTTGTGGTCCTAGCCTGGATAGTGGAGGAGGAGGTGGATTCGGAAACCCTGGTGACGATATTTGACTGTTTCAGAGAAGCCGCAGCTGGACAGTATTTCATCATACTCAGCACTCGTGCTTTGTAAATGGTGGACAGGATTTGCAGTCAGGAAGTGAGTTACTCTGCAGAATTCTCAGCATCTGACCAGCTCTTGTTTTTTTATTTGGCTGGTCCAGTTCAGTTTCTAGTCAATAGTAATCTTCAGGATGCTGATGTTGGAGATGTCAGAGACAGTAATGCTACTGAGCCTCAAAGGGATTTAACTAAATTATCTCTTGTTGGAGATGGCCATTGCCTGGCAATTGTGTGGTACTGATGTTACCTACCAGGCCAAACCTGATTGTTGCTCAGGTCTTGCTGCATGCAGGCATGGACTGCATCAGTATTCGAGGATTCATGAATGATGCACTATGCAATCATCAACAAACATCCCCAATACTGACCTCATGGTGGAGGGAAGGTCATTGATGAAGCAGCTAGAGATGGTTAGGCCTAAACATTGGCCTGACAAACCCTGCAGTGATATCCTGGGATTGAAATGTTTGACCTCCAATAATCACAATCAACGTCGCTTGTGCTAGGTATGACTCCAGTCGGTGGAGAGTTTCCCCCAATTGTCATTGACTTCAGCTTGCTAGGCCTTGTCACTGCCACACTCAGTCAGATGCTGCACTGATGTCATGGGCAGCTACTCTCAACTCAAGGTGCCAATCAAATGAGCCATTTGTCTTGAATGATGACTTTTGACAAGGTCCCACATGGGAGACTGATCAAGCAGGTACGAGCCCATGGGATCCAGGGCAATTTAGCAAATTGGATCCAAAATTGGCTTAGTGGCAGAAGACATCGGGTGCTGGTTAAAGGTTGTTTTTGGTGTAACACAGGAATTGGTGCTGGTTCCCTGTTGTTTGTAATGTACATTAATGATCAAAATGTGAGTGTAGGAGGTATGATCAGTAAGTTCACAGATGCCACAAACATTGGTGATGTTCTAAATAGTGAGGAGGAAAGCCTGAGATTACAGGACAATATATACGGACTGGTCAGATGGGCAGAACAGTGGCAAATGGAATATAACCCTGAAAAGTGTGAGGTGATGAATTTTGGGAGGACTGACAAGGCAAGGGAGCACACAATGAACGGTAGGACACTAGGAAGTACAACCCACCAGAGGGGAACTTGGGCTGCATATCCAAAGATGGTTGAAGGCAGCAGGACAGGTAGATAAGGTAGTTAAGAAGGCATATGGGAAATTTGCATTAATTAGATGAGACATAGAATGTAAGAGCAGAGAGACTATAATGGAGCTGTACAAAAACACTCACTTGGGCACAACTCGGGCAGTTATGGTTGCCACACTATAGAAAGGATGTGGTTGCACTAGAACGGGTACAGAGGAAATTCACCAGCATGTTTCCTGGGCTAGAGTGTTTCAGCTGTAAAGAGCGGCTGGAGAGACGGGTTAGAGCAGACAAGGTTGAGGGGGGACCTGTACAAAATGATGAGGGACATAGATGGATAGGGTAGATAGAAAAAATCTGTTCTCCTTAGTAGCGGGGTCAATAACCAGGGGGCTTAGGTTTAAGGTAAGGGGCAGGAGATTAAGAAGCTTTTTACGCAAAGAGTGATGGGAACCTGGAACTCACTACCTGAAAGGGTGGTAGAGACGGGAACCATCACATCATTTAAGAAGCATTTGGATGAGCACTTACAGCATTATAGCATACAAGGCAATGGACCAAGTGCGGGAAAATGGGATTAGAATAGGTAGGTGCCCAATGGCCAGCAGGAGCTAGATGCGCCAAATAGCCTCTTTTTTAGGTCTGGAAAACTCTATGGATGGGATTCTCCATGTGTTCACAGCAGCGGGATTCTCCATTCCTGCTGCAGGAAATGGGAGATTTGGCTAGTCCTAGTCATGATGCTCATGAAACTATTAGGTTGTTGTATAATCGTAAATCATTCACTAATGTCCTCCAGAGGAGGAATTCTGCCCAACGTACCTGATCTGGACTACATGTTACTCCTGAGCCAGAGCAATGTGGTTGACTCCTAACTGCCCTCTAAAATGGCCTAGCAAGCCTCTCAGCAATACCGAACGACTACAGAAAAGTCAAATTGGTTGCTGTAATTCTTAAAGTACAACAGTGACTGAGCTTCAGACCAAAGATGTGCAACTTAGGTGGATTGGCCATGCTAAATTGACTGAAGTGTCCAAAGGTTAGGAGGGGTTACAGGGATTAGGAGGGCAGGGATTTGGTCTGTGTAGGGTGGTCTTTCAAATGGTTGGCAAACTCGATGGGCCAAATGGCCTCCTTCTGCACTGTAGGGATACTACGATTCTATGAGGCATCGGTTGTAAAGTGCTTTCAGATGACCTGAAGTCATAAAAGACGCCGTGTAAATCCAAGTGTTTCCTTTAGCTCCAGCAATTAAAGTGTTTTAAAAAATCGCACCTCTGACCCCGAGGGGCTGGCAAAGCCATTCTACTCAGTGATGAACTGGAAAGACACTTCAGTCTCCCTTGCCCTCAGGTATGGCACTCATTCCAAAGGTGCCAGGGAAAACTACCTATTTCAGTGGGTCTCAGTAACACGACCTTGCTTTATATTATTGCAACTGAAGATTTGTTTTCCAGCAACAGCCGCACTTTGAAGTGATTGGAGCATTAAAAGAAATGTTCAAGTCAGATGTTCAACCCATCCAGAACCAGCTACAACTGCAAAATTCCTCTCTTGCTCCAATTATAATTGATCTGGGAGTCATCATCAACTTTTATTCCCCGAATGAAAAATTACTGCAATAGTATATTTGGACTCGCAAGACTCCAAACTAGTTTCTTTCAGCAAAATTTATATGTCTAACAAAAGAGCTGAAACATTAAAGAGCAAAAATATTTGCCATTTTGTGCTTGGCCCTTTATTATTGCTGATTTTACATCTGCTGTTTTAACCAAAAATTAAACCCGAGCGCACTGGTTATGAAATGTTTAAGCACAGAATCAAAGCCCTAATTTATTCACTTGGTTAATTGTAGTTGAACAAAGTTGGTTTGGAGAAGATAGCCTCCCAGATGAAATGACCAGATTACTCAAGCACTCCAGGTAAGCCCACCATCATCGGTACCATTAACAAAAATATCGCTTACTCCTCTCATAAATACTGAGTTCTTGCCAAAAAATTGCTTTTTCAGAGGTATATTGAAAGCAGTGCTCCCATGGTTAGAACATGATATGGCAGTGTGGTATCATGCTACAAAGTGGTGATATATTGATTTGAAAAGTTTTAATTGAATAATAATAACCTTTTATTGCTACAAGTATGAAGTTACTGTGAAAAGCCCCGAGTCGCCACACCTGTTCGGGTAAGCTGGTACAGGAATTGAACCCGCGCTACTGGCAATGTTCTGCATCACAAACCAGCTGTCTAGCCCACTGAGCTAAACCAGCCCTTAGGCTAACGAGGGAATAACTAGAAGATGGTATCTGCTCCGCATTAGGTTTTCCATCAGAAAAATATAAGAACTGGTGGGATGTGGTTGGACTGAGGTTAGCTCTCGGCTGCTGGAAGCTCTCAGTTGTGTGATAATCGACAGTTATTTACAGAAAGAAAAATAGCACACACAGTACATAATGGAGTGTTGTGCTGCTGATGTCATGAAACTGAAAAGAAGCAAAGCGAGAACCGTTTGCGCAGTAACTCGAACCTTGAAACTAAACTTTAGCTTCATAACACACTGCCGATTGTGTTTCTCCCCTCTTTCCCTGAAGGCATTGACTCATGCGGGAGTGAGTCTCCCATGAGTACCATTCCACAGGTGACAGCCGCCATCAGGCTCCTTACCTGGATTTCCATTCTTCGTCTATGAGGCCAAACATTGTACAGTGGGGATCGCTGTCAAGTCCGAACCTGTTTCTCCCTCGACACGTCCAACTGTATAGCAAACAGATCATAATGCACCCTCCATACCCCATAGTCTCCAAAGGCAGTTGCAGCACCAGCTGGCATCAATAAATGCAATGTGGACTGGTAATGGAAGCCAGGATCCATCTGGTTTGAATTGTTGGGCACTGTATCAGGGAGGCAGGTGGTGCCAAAATAGGGTGAAGACTTAAAAAAATTGAAAGGTAAAATCTAAAAAAAAACAGACACAAAGTAAAGCACTACTTGACAAATATTTGTTCTGATATGAGTTATGTGAATTATAATTGCTCCACCGTTGGATACTGTGCCTTAAATTGCTCTGGAAGTTCTGGAATTCTCTCCCTATACCTTGCTGCATCTCTACCTCGCTTTCTTCCTTTAAGACATTTCTGAAAACCTACTTCTTCAGCCAAGCTTTTGACCATCTGATCTAACATCTCCTTATGTGTTTCGGTGTCACTTATCTAGTGTAGCCCTCCTGTGAAGCTCCTCGAGGCGTTTCATTCGGCTCAGTGTGCTATATAATACAAGTTTTTGTTTCAACATTTGTTGACAGAAAACATTTCTGGTTAAATTGAAAGTACTTGGTTAAGTTGAAGATTATTGATCCCGAGCAATTCCAGTTCTTCTGTTGACAATGACAAGCCACATGTGCAGGACAAAACCAACTCTTTACAGTGTCCACACAATTGCACGTTCCAGTAGAGGGGACAATGGATGGTGGCAAGGAGCAGTAACCTCAGTCAAGCTTCCATCCCCCGACCAAGGGAATGTCAGGGTTACTGAGATAGTCTCATTGTCATTCCCGTTGATAATTAACTAACTCAGCAGTACCCCAGGGTCTAGCCCAGTCATTTAGCTGTTCCACCTATTCTCAAAATACGAGCGTTAATATTATTGAGCTTTAATTTAACATTACCAATTGCACAAACAGAGAATACAGAGTGATTTAATAGAGTGGATTAAAATTATGATGAGATGGGACAAAGCAGATAGTTTATTTCCATCAATTAATGGATCTGAAAGAGGGGGACTTAAATCAGATTATGTGGAAGTAATTTGAGACGGAGAACTGGAAAAACATCTTTACCCAGAGGATTGTGAAACTCTGAAGTGGAGCGAGTGGAGACGATGGCAATATTTAGGAATAGGGTAGTTGTTTGAAGCAAATATGAATAAAGGCATATGGACAGGGCAGGCACATAGGATTAGGATCCACTGGTAATTTCAAAGTCAGGGTCGCGACCGGTGGGTGGTTCGTGGGCGGGTGTCGAGAGGGTCACGGCTTTTCTGATCGCAGGAGAAGTGCCCAATGCCACAATTTGCTTTCAAGAATGCCGGCCATCTCTCGCAGGCATGTCCCTTCAGGCGGATCCAGCAGTGCGCTGACCCAAAATCTGAGACCCTCCCCCTCCTGTCTCTGTTCACCAACTCGGCCATTGAGCTAGCCTTCCCCAGCAGCACATCCAATCCCGGGTCCAGCCTGGCCCCGCTCCACTCCCAGAGCCACAGCTCCACTCACCACGACTCCTATGCACATTCCTCCATAACCCGGAAGGCGGCCAGGAGCTCAGTGGGGTAGACCACCTCCTCCTGACGTCAGTGCGCTGTCCCAGTACCGTCTCCTCCTGATGTCCGCGCGTTGTCCCAGTACCATCTCCTCCTGACATCAGTGTGATGTCCCAGTACTGTCTCCTCCTGATGTCCGCGCGTTGTCCCAGTACCATCTCCTCCTGACATCAGTGTGATGTCCCAGTACCGTCTCCTCCTGACGTCCGCGCGTTGTCCCAGTACCATCTCCTCCTGATGTCAGTGTGATGTCCCAGTACCGTCTCCTCCTGAGGTCAGCGCACTATCCCAGTACCGCCTCCTCCTGACGTCCACGTGTTGTCCCAGTAACGCCTCCTCTTGACGTCGGCGCGCTGTCCCAGTACCGCCTCCTCCTGAAGTCCATGTGCTGTCCCAGTACCGCCTTCTCCTGACGTCAGCAAGCTGTCCCAGTAGCGCCACCTCCTGATGTCAGCCCGCTGTCCCAGTACCGTCTCCTCCTGAGTCCACGTGTTGTCCCAGTACCGCCTCCTCCTGACGTCAGCGTGCTGTCCCAGTACCGCCACCTCCTGACGTCAGCGCGCTGTCCCAGTACCGCTTCCTCCTGATGTCAGCGCTCTGTCCCAGTACCGCCACCTCCTGACGTCAGCGTGTTGTCCCAGTACCGCCTCCTCCTGACGTCAGCGTGCTGTCCCAGTACCGCCACCTCCTGATGTCAGCGCTCTGTCCCAGTACCGCCACCTCCTGACGTCAGCGCGCTGTCCCAGTACCGCTTCCTCCTGACGTCAGCAAGCTGTCCAAGTACTGCCACCTCTGGAAAAGAGCGCACTGTCCCAGTACCGTCTCCTCCTGACGTCCGCACGTTGTCCCAGTACCGTCTCCTCCTGACGTCAACGTGCTGTCCCAGTACCGTCTCCTCCTGACGTCAGCACACTGTCCCAGTACCGCCTCCTCCTGATGTCAGCGCTCTGTCCCAGTACCGTCTCCTCCTGATGTCAGCGCGCTGTCCCAGTACCGTCTCCTCCTGATGTCAGCGCGCTGTCCCAGTACTGCCTCCTCCTGATGTCAGCGCGCTGTCCCAGTACCATCTCCTCCTGATGTCAGCGCGCTGTCCCAGTACCGCCTCCTCCTGATGTCAGCGCGCTGTCCCAGTAACGTCTCCTCCTGACGTCAGCGCGCTGTCCCAGTACCGTCTCCTCCTGACGTCAGCACACTGTCCCAGTACCGCCTCCTCCTGATGTCAGCGCTCTGTCCCAGTACCGTCTCCTCCTGATGTCAGCGCGCTGTCCCAGTACCATCTCCTCCTGATGTCAGCGCTCTGTCCCAGTACCGTCTCCTCCTGATGTCAGCGCGCTGTCCCAGTACTGCCTCCTCCTGACGTCAGTGCGCTGTCCCAGTACTGCCTCCTCCTGACGTCAGCGCTGTCCCAGGACCACCTCCTCCTGATGTCAGCGTGTTGTCCCTGTGCCATCTCATCCTGATGTCAGCGCGCTGTCCCAGTATCGTCTCCTCCTGACATCAGCGTGCTGTCCTAGTACCGTCTCCTCCTGACGTCAGCGCGCTGTCCCAGTATCGTCTCCTCCTGACGTCAGCGCGCTGTCCCAGGACCAAATTTGTTTTTAAAACAATGGAGTCTTCCCGCCAGAAGCGATGGCAGATAGCAGGTCACACACCTGGCACATACACTGACGTCACATACCCCATTCATCCGTGCTTTGGGGGCAAAATCATGGAGGATAGATTCCTCCACTTTGTAGCTGCCTGTAAGCAAGGCAACAGGACTGTGAAGAATTGAAAATGGAGCATTTAATAAGAAGGAAGAGATTGCCAGAGACAAAAACAAGCTAGGATCTAACAACTAAATCTCCTGGAGACAGTTGCTCTGACGTCAGACTAAGCATGCCGAGTTTGAAGACAAATCTCTTGATTTCTTTTCAAAGAATGGAGCGAGAATTTAAATCATCAGCTGATGTCGTTGACAGAAATGTAATATTTTTTTAAATAAATTTAGAGTGCCCAATTCATTTTTTCCAATTAAGGGGCAATTAAGCGTGGCCAATCCACCTACCTTGCAAATCTTTGGGTTGTGGGGGCAAAACTCACGCAGACACAGGGAGAATGTGCAAAGTCCACACGGACAGTGACCCAGAGCCGGGATCGAACCTGGGACCTCGGTGCCATGAGGCAGCAGGGCTAACCCACTGCGCCACCATGCTGCCCCAGAAATGTAACATTGACTGACAAAGCAAATGAGATCATGAGGACCAAGAAGGCTCACCTGTCACATTAAAGGTAAGCATAAATCGTGGCTCACAAAGGTCGGACGGTTGGTAAAAATGGGTCCTGGAAAAAAAGTTTGAAGGTCACTGATTTAAAGTATAAATCACCAACACAGAATGGCAGCCAAAAAACTTCTTTCCATGTTTACAATCAGATGCAATTCTAAATGAAAAAATAATAGGCTGATTTGCTACCCGAACGGGTAGAGGGCATCCTGAAGGGGGAGGGCAAACAGGCAGAGAACGTTGTACATATTGGTACTAATGACATAGGCAGGAAGGGGCATGAGGTCCTGCAGCAGGAGTTCAGGGAGCTAGGCAGAAAGTTAAAAGACAGGACCTCTAGGGTGTAATCTCGGGATTACTCCCTGTGCCACGTGCCAGTGAGGCTAGAAATAGGAAGACACAGCAGCTAAACACGTGGCTAAACAGCTGGTGTAGGAGGGAGGGTTTCCGTTATCTGGACCACTGGGAGCTCTTCTGGGGCAGGTGTGACCTATATAAGGATGGGTTGCATCTAAACTGGAGAGGCATAAATATCCTGGCCGCAAGGTTTGCTAGTGTCACACGGGAGGGTTGAAACTAGTATGGCAGTGGGGTGGGCACGGGAACAATAGGTCAGAAGGTGAGAGCATTGAGGGAGAACTAGGGAATAGGGACAGTGTGGCTCTGAGGCAGAGCAGACAGGGAGAAGTTGCTGAACACAGCGGGTCTGGCGGCCTGAAGTGCATATGTTTTAATGCAAAAAGTATTACGGGGAAGGCAGATGAACTTAGAGCTTGGATTAGTACTTGGAACTATGATGTTGTTGCCATTACAGAGACCTGGTTGAGGGAAGGGCAGGATTGGCAGCTAAACGTTCCAGGATTTAGATGTTTCAGGCGGGATAGAGGGGGATGTAAAAGGGGTGGCGGAGTTGCGCTACTGGTTAGGGAGGATATCACAGCTGTACTACGGGAGGACACCTCAGAGGGCAGTGAGGCTATATGGGTAGAGATCAGGAATAAGAAGGGTGCAGTCACAATGTTGGCGGTTTACCACAGGCCTCCCAACAGCCAGCGGGAGATAGAGGAGCAGATAGGTAGACAGATTTTGGAAAAGAGTAAAAACAACAGGGTTGTGGTGATGGGAGACTTCAACTTCCCCAATATTGACTGGGACTCACTTAGTGCCAGGGGCTTAGATGGGGCAGAGTTTGTATGGAGCATCCAGGAAGGCTTCTTAAAACAATATGTAGACAGTCCAACTAGGGAAGGGGCGGTACTGGACCTGGTATTGGGGAAGGAGCCCGGCCAGGTGGTAGAAGTTTCAGTAGGGGAGCATTTCGGGAACAGTGACCACAATTCAGTAAGTTTTAAAGTGCTGGTGGACAAGGATAAGAGTGGTCCTAGGGCGAATGTGCTAAATTGGGGGAAGGCTAATTATAACAATATTAGGCGGGAACTGAAGAACCTAGATTGGGGGCGGATGTTTGAGGGAAAATCATCACCTGGCATGTGGGAGGCTTTCAAGTGTCAGTTGAAAGGAATTCAGGACCGGCATGTTCCTGTGAGGAAGAAGGATAAATACGGCAATTTTCGGGACCTTGGATAACGAGAGATATTGTAGGCCTTGTCAAAAAGAAAAAGGAGGCATTTGTCAGGGCTAAAAGGCTGGGAACAGACGAAGCCTGTGTGGAATATAAGGAAAGTAGGAAGGAACTTAAGCAAGGAGTCAGGAGGGGTCACGAAAAGTCATTGGCAAATAGGGTTAAGGAAAATCCCAAGGCTTTTTACACGTACATAAAAAGCAAGAGGGTAGCCAGGGAAAGGGTTGGCCCACTGAAGGATAGGCAAGGGAATCTATGTGTGGAGCCAGAGGAAATGGGCAAGGTACTAAATGAATACTTTGCATCAGTATTCACCAAAGAGAAGGAATTGGTAGATGTTGAATCTGGAGAAGGGTGTGTAGATAGCCTGGGTCATATTGAGATCCAAAAAGACAAGGTGTTGGGTGTCTTAAAAAATATTAAGATAGATAAGTCCCCAGGGCCTGATGGGATCTACCCCAGAATACTGAAGGAGGCTGGAGAGGAAATTGCTGAGGCCTTGACAGAAATCTTTGGATCCTCACTGTCTTCAGGTGATGTCCCGGAGGACTGGCGAATAGCCAATGTTGTTCCTCTGTTTAAGAAGGGTAGCAAGGATAATCCAGGGAACTACAGGCCGGTGAGCCTTACTTCAGTGGTAGGGAAATTACTGGAGAGAATTCTTCGAGACAGGATCTACTCCCATTTGGAAGCAAATGGACGTATTAGTGAGAGGCAGCATGGTTTTGTGAAGGGGAGGTCGTGTCTCACTAACCTGATAGAGTTTTTCGAGGAGGTCACAAAGATGATTGATGCAGGTAGGGCAGTGGATGTTGTCTATATGGACTTCAGTAAGGCCTTTGACAAGGTCCCTCATGGTCAACTAGTACAAAAGGTGAAGTCACACGGGATCAGGGTGAGCTGGCAAGGTGGATACAGAACTGGCTAGGTCATAGAAGTGGAGATGCCGGCGTTGGACTGGGGTGAGCACAGATTCACCTGAGGAAGGAGCAGCGCTCCGAAAGCTAGTGACATCGAAACAAACCTGTTGGACTTTAACCTGGTGTTGTAAGACTTCGTACTAGGTCATAGAAGGCAGAGAGTAGCAATGGAAGGATGCTTTTTTAATTGGAGGGCTGTGACCAGTGGTGTTCCGCAGGGATCAGTGCTGGGACCTTTGCTGTTTGTAGTATATATAAATGATTTGGAGGAAAATGTAACTGGTCTGATTCGTAAGTTTTCAGACGACACAAAGGTTAGTGGAATGGCGGATAGCGATGAGGACTGTCAGAGGATACAGCAGGATTTAGATTGTTTGGAGACTTGGGCGGAGAGATGGCAGATGGAGTTTAATCCGGACAAATGTGAGGTAATGCATTTTGGAAGGTCTAATGCAGGAAGGGAATATACAGTGAATGGTAGAACCCTCAAGAGTATTGAAAGTCAGAAAGATCTAGGTGTACAGGTCCACAGGTCACTGAAAGGGGCAACACAGGCGGAGAAGGTAGTCAAGAAGGCATATGGCATGCTTGCCTTCATTGGCCGGGGCATTGAGTATAAGAATTGGCAAGTCATGTTGCAGCTGTTTAGAACCTTAGTTAAGCCACACTTGGAGTATAGTGTTCAATTCTGGTTGCCACACTACCAGAAGGATGTGGAGGCTTCGGAGAGGGTGCAGAAGAGATTTACCAGAATGTTGCCTGGTATGGTGGTCATTAACTATGAGGAGCGGTTGAATAAACTCGGTTTGTTCTCACTGGAACGACGGAGGTCGAGGGGCGACCTGATAGAGGATTACAGAATTATGAGGGGCGTAGACAGAGTGGATAGTCAGAGGCTTTTCCCCAGGGTAGAGGGGTCAATTACTAGGGGGCATAGGTTTAAGGTGCGAGGGGCAAGGTTTAGAGTAAATGTACGAGGCAAGTTTTTTACACAGAGGGTAGTGGATGCCTGGAACTCGCTACCGGAGGAGGTGGTGGAAGTAGGGACGATAGTGACAGTTAAGGGGCATCTTGACAAATACATGAATAGGATGGGAATAGAGGGAAACGGACCCAGGAAGTGTAGAAGATTTTAGTTTAGTCGGGCAGCATGGTCGGCACGGGCTTGAAATTAAATGAAAATCGCTTATTGTCACAAGTAGGCTTCAAATGAAGTTTCTGTGAAAAGCCCCTAGTCGCCACATTCCGGCGCCTGTTCGGGGAGGCTGGTACGGGAATTGAACCGTGCTGCTGGCCTGCCTTAAAGCCAGCGATTTAGCCCTGTGCTAAACCAGCCCGCCGAAGGGTCTGTTCCTGTCCTGTACATTTCTTTGTTCTTTGTTCTTCGTTAAGCCCGGGAATCAAATATGTTTTGATTGACAATGAAGCAGACATTATTGCTCGCAACAATAACAAAAGCTTGTGCTACAAACTGCACCAACTGTGGGTCAAAGTGACATACCAACTGCACCGACTGTGGGTCAAAGTGATACACAAACTGCACTGACTGTTGGTCAAAGTGATACACAAACTGCATCAACTGTGGGTCAAAGTGACACACAAACTGCACCGACTGTGTGTCAAAGTGACACACAAACTGCACCGACTGTGGGTCAAAGTGACACACAAACTGCACCGACTGTGGGGGAACGTGACACACAAACTGCATCGGCTGTGGGTCAAAGTGACACACAAACTGCACCGACTGTGGGTCAAAGTGACACACAAACTGCACCAACTGTGGGTCAAAGTGACACACAAACTGCACTGACTGTGGGTCAAAGTGATACACAGACTGCACCAACTGTGGGTCAAAGTGACACACAAACTGCACCGACTGTGGGGGAATGTGTCACACACAAACTGCACCGACTGTGGGTCAAAGTGACACACAAACCTCACCGACTGTGTGTCACAATGACACACAAACTGCACCGACTGTGGGTCAAAGTGACACACAGACTGCACCAACTGTGGGTCAAAGTGACACACAAACCTCACCGACTGTGTGTCAAAGTGACACACAAACTGCACCAACTGTGTGTCAAAGTGATACACAAACTGCACCGACTGTGGGTCAAAGTGATACACAAACTGCACCAACAGTGGGTCAAAGTGACATATCAACAGCACCGACTGTGGGTCAATGCCACACACAAACTGCACCGACTGTGGATCAAAGTGACACACAAACTGCACCAACAGTGGGTCAAAGTGACACACAAACTGCACCGACTGTGTGTCAAAGTGTCACACAAACCTCACCGACTGTGGGTCAAAGTGACACACAAACTGCACTGACTGTGGGTCAAAGTGACACACAAACTGCACCAACTGTGGGTCAAAGTGACACACATACTGCACCGACTGTGGGGGAAAGTGTCATACAAACTGCACCGACTGTGGGTTAACATTATACACAAACCGCACCGACTGTGGGTCAAAGTGACACACAAACTGCACCGACTGTGGGGGAAAGTGTCACACAAACTGCACCAACTGTGTGGGAAAGTGTCACACAAACTGCACCAACTGTGGGTCAAAGTGACACACAAACTGCACCGACTGTGGGTTAACGTTACACACAAACTGCACCGACTGTGGGGGAAAGTGTCACACAAACTGCACCGACTGTGGGTCAAAGTGACACACAAACTGCACCGACTGTGGGTCAAAGTGACACACAAACCGCACCGACTGTGGGTCAAAGTGACACACAAACTGCACCGACTGTGGGGGAAAGTGTCACATAAACTGCACCGACTGTGGGGTAAAGTGTCACACAAACTGCACCAACTGTGGGTCAAAGTGACACACAAACTGCACCGACTGTGGGTTAACGTTACACCCAAACTGCACCGACTGTGGGGGAAAGTGTCACACAAACTGCACCGACTGTGGGTCAAAGTGACACACAAACTGCACCGACTGTGTGTCAAAGTGACACACAAACGTTACACACAAACTGCACCGACTGTGGATTAACGTTACACACAAACTGCACCGACTGTGTGTCAAAGTGACACACAAACTGCACCAACTGTGGATCAAAGAGACACACAAACTGCACCGACTGTGGGGGAACGTGACACACAAACTGCATCGGCTGTGGGGTAAAGTGGCACAAGAACTATACCGAATGTGGGTCAAAGCAGCAGATCTATGACACATGCACCAACCAAATTAAGTTATTCATTTCAACCTCATTCCACTCCTGCAGAATAAATGGGAAAGCTGAAAAACTGGGCATTTGAACCTTGTTGAAAATATTGTCAGGACACTGGGACACTTAATGAAAATCCAGGGCTGTCCCAACAAAGTCGGGACACCTGGACAGCCTATGGTTCTGTTAACATATGTAAAACATCCCAAGGTTTTTCACAGTAGCATTATCAAACAGAAATCTGACACCAAGTCAGATAAGAAAATATTAAGGCAGATGACCAAAAGTTCAGTTGAAGAAGTGGGTTTAAAGAAGCTTTGTGGAAGAGGAAAGAGGGAGATGTTTCGGGATGAAATCCAGAGCTTCCGGGCCTAGCAGCTGAAGGCACAATAACCATTTGTGGAGTGATTAAAATCGGGTAAGCAGAAGAGGGCAAAATTAGAGGAGTGCGGAGAACTCTCGAGAGACATGTGGCTGCAGAAAGCTACATAGATAGGCAGGGGTGAGGCCACAGGGGGATAAGAATGTTAATCTTCACCAAAATAGTTCCTCTCCACTAGTAAGATTACCTGTGTTAGAAAATGCTGTATTTGTAAAAACAAAAAATAATTTACATTATAGTGTCCAACACAGCTGTATGGGTAGGTTTCCCATATGCATTTATTTTAAGTTTATATGGTGTGGACAGACTATCCCATGTTCTGCGGATAAAGCATTGAGCCAGCACACACAGTGTAGAAGTTGGCAAAGCTGTGATATCACACTGTGTTACATCCATTTATATTCCCCAGAAACAGCTATTATAACCTTTAATACTGAAACACTATTAATAGAATTGTTCCATTACTCATAGTGGTTGGGTTCCTTTCTAAAATAGGCCTGATATAAAGAATTGCTTCTTTTATTCACTTGTATATCTCACTCTGTTTTCATATTTCTTTCCCTCTTCCTTATTCTTTTTTCCGAATCCATTATGATTTTTGTCTGTTCTTCATTTCTTCTTCTGCACATCTCTCTCGCATTCTTCTTTTGATTTATCCTTGTTACTTTTTTCGACAGGAGCATTGAGGATTACAGAACCAAGGCAGGCAAGGTTGGAGGTAAGATGCAGATCACACATGACCGATTTGAATGTGGTAAAGACTCAAGATGCTGAAGTCTATGTATTGGTATTAATGCTAGTAGAATACATGGCTGTCTTGCCCCGATGTTAGGTTAGTTTTTAAGCTTTTTTATTCGCACCTTTTCTTCGGTCCAGGATCATTGAGCAGAGGCGGAAGATATCTGGAACCATTTTTTTGGCGGGTTAATGTTTTATAATATTAGTGTTTATAAATATGTTTAAAATGCACATAAATTCAAAGAAAGATTTTTTTCACTGTGGTTTGTCATGAGGCTGTTAATTCTATTAAAAAGTACTTGAATATAGAAAGTAGGTTTAGAGTCACAGAAAGTGAAATCATTTTGTTTTAAACTTTGGTTTGTCATGAGAATGGTAATTGCATTAAAGGAACTATAATGGATAGAATGGGTTTGGAGTGTATATAATCTCCGGCAATCACCTGCTAACGAGTGTGATTATCCACTTAAGAAACTCTTCAACCGCATACTTGGCAGGTGTTTCCAGAAGGTGGGGTCGACCCTTGGGCTATAGATCGCAGGTATTTCTTTCTCAGACTCCTTTTCCAGGCCTCCTCTTGCCATCAGGTGTTCTCGAAGTATTGTGTCCCTTCAATCAGGAGGTTCCTCCAAGGAGATCTTTTCTGAGCAAGGGTCTCCTAGGTGTTCACGTCTATGATGCATGTCTTGAGGTAAGCCTTCAGGATGTCTTTGAAGAGCTTCCTTTGTCCTCCTCTTGCTGAAGAGCTTCCTTTGTCCTCCTCTGGATTGGGAACCTTCCTTGAGCTGGGTGAAGATGATTTGCTTTGCCATTCATGACTCTGACATCCTAAGCACATGGTCGGCCCAGCAGAGTTGGTTTCGGAAGATCATGCCCTGGATGCTGGTGTTCTTGACTCCTTAAAGTACACTAACGTTAGCGTACCTGTCCTCCCAGCTGATACAGAGCTAAAATACATTTGGATTTTGCAATGTATTTTGAGCTATGTTGTTTAAGAGTCACTCTAATGTAGTTGATCCTTACAATGATTATTTCAAATGTTTTAGAAAAGTTTAATGCCTGTGTTTATGTATGCAGGGTGCCTGTGAGCTATTGTGAACAATCCTCGGATTGCAGAATCCAGTGCAGATTCAAAATCAGCCTATGGCCCGTAACTTCCGAGTATTGGCGGAAACCACGGCCCGCTGATACTCGGAGAGAAAATTGCACACTTTCCTGTGTGCAAAAAGCGCAGCATCGGCAGCATCCAGCGGCCACATCGGGCCTCCAGTACAACAGTCTGTGCAGGCTCCAGCAGGGTGCATTTATGATGTAGCCACACCCCCTTGTGACAAAGCACTAAGGGAACACCCATTGAGGGCAGACATGTAAACTGCAGATTTATATTGAAGACAACAGGCAACAAGTTTTCCAAGTGGAAGATATTTCTCACAGTTTTGTTTTGCTCTTTATACAGGCATAGCTGTTGCTATTGGTTCTTTTAAAGTATCATTAAAGGTGATTATTATTTATTTAAAAGTGAACATAGGTTCTGTTATTTGTTTTAAATCTGTGAAACTATTGAAATTTGCATTATATTTTTATATATCGTATGTGTGGCATGCTTAAAAGTGTTTGTTTCTTTTAAGGGGCTGGTTTAGCTCAGTGGGCTAGACAGGTGGTTTGTAATGCAGAACAAGGCCAGCAATGTGGGTTCAATTCCCGTACCTGCTGAGAATTCTGAATCCTTTCTCTGTGCACCTGAACAGGCACCAGAATGTCGCAACTAGGGGCTTTTCACAGTAACTGCATTGTAGTGTTAATGTAAGCCTACTTGTGACAATGAAGGATATTTATTTAGATCATGGTCACAAGATTTTAAAAGCGCCACAGGGCTTTTTGCCGTCAGTGTGCTTGTAACATCTGGGGCGAGATTCTCCGACCCGGCGAATCCCGCCCCCGCCGGTTGCCGAAGTCTCCGGCACTGGATATTCGGCGGGGGCGGGAATCACGCCATGCCGGTTGGCGGGCCCCCCCGCGCGATTCTCCGGCCCGGATGGGCCGAAGTCCCGCCGCTTAAATGTTATAAACCTGGCACACCAAGATGATGTGGTGTCGCTGGTGACTGGGCTCTGGGTACTGCAGGGAAGTGAAACATTAACGGCTGGGGGGCTTAAAGTCATGGGGTTCGCGTTCACACGCAACCAAAAGTCCATAAACATGTGCTGATCCATATGAAGGAAGTCCTCATGGCTCTTCTCTTTTCTTTTCTTTCTTCTCTTCTCTGGTCCTGGAGCTTCTGGAGTTCTGTGGAAACAAGCATAGTGTTTGTAACTATCTTTGTTTAATATCTCGTACAATAGTGTGTCTGTCCTGTAGTGCCAATTACTCCCTTTATAATTGGTCACTATGTGTGACTCCCTCATTTTTTTTCAAAAATCGAATTTTAGGACAAGACACACTTCCCAATAATGAACCAGTGCGAGCCGTCTCGCAGACTGCGCAATTTACCATCCAAATGTTTCAGGATGTAAATAGCATGTGGGTGGCAACCTAAAGGTTACCTAAACAAAACAAAACGTTTTGAACTAAAATTTCCAAAATGAGGTGCGTATGGGCCGTGACGGGTAAGAGTTGGATGGAGTCCCCGGGTAGGACGGCTACCAATGCTGTGTCTCCCCTACCCGAGCGTAGTTGACCAGAGGGGAGGGGGTTCCCAGACAGGGCTGGCCCCAAGCCGTTTCTCCATTGCCTGAGCAACCGACAAGAACGGGCAAAAAATGTAGTCATCGTGATGGAGCTGCCGTAGTGGTTCTAACTTCGAACCAGAAGGGCAGTTACGAAAGGGCGTCTGGTTCCTTAACCAGTCTCTGCAGACAAGTCCTCAGAGGTTTCGGCCGAATAGGCGTGGGGCAGTGAGAAAAAAAATTCTCCTGTCGGACATACAACATTTAACAAACTTACAAACAACATAAAACATTCTGCAGGTTCCATCAGAAAGGACAACACTTCTCCCAAGCGGTTCCTTTGAAAACATCATCTGGACACCTCAGTTCTCGGTTGCGAAAAGGGTCGCAAAGGGGTTCTCGGTTTGGGACTCAGACCCAAGGTCGTCCTCTTCTCCCGGGTGCCAAACTCTTGAATGTATCAGGGCTGAAAGGGCTGCGTGGTGTGAGGTGGGGTTGCTCTCGTCGTTGCGGACAAGTCTGAACGAGTTATCTCAGTGCTAGTAATTGGTGTCTAGCTGTGTGGGGCCAAAATCGGGGTCGTCAGTGTGGTCGGTGGTGGGGTTTGTTCAGGAAAGTGATCATGAAGGGATTACTTGGATCGTAGTCGGAATCGCTGGGTGTGGGTCCGGTTGCATGGGTATAGTAGGGAGGCGTGCTGTGGCTATCGCCCGAGTCACAGTCGCTGTCTCTGCTGCTGCGGTCTGTGGGCGTTCTGGGCGGAGTGTATATTTCGGGGGTGGAGTCGAGGTCGAGTCCGTGGCTGGGCTGGACGTGTTGGGGGATGGTAGGGTTACGTTGGCTGTGGGCGGGGTGTGGTGTGCTGCGTCGAGCATGACGTGGTGTGCGTGGTTTGACTGTGTTCCATATGCCTTCAGCTGGTTTATATGAAACCACGCAGTCTTACCATTGGGGTACTTTATTTTATAAACGGAAGGGCTTACTTTATCCGCAATGGAATACGGACCCGAGTATTTTGGTGACAGGAATGTGCTGGGGTTATATACAGAGAGCATCACTTGCTGTCCGATACTGTACTCAGTCGCATGCACTGTCTTGTCGAAACAAGCCTTGCTCTGTTTCTTCCTTGTGCCCAATTTTACTGCGGCTGCTAGCTGAGCCGTTTTAACATTTTCCACTAATTGTTCTACTGCTTTCTCGTGTGTGAGGGCCGTCACTTCGGGGCTGGTCAAGTCCAAACCTGACAAATATTCTGTGTCTTTCATGGGGCGTCCGGTCATGAGGGTGTGTGGTGTGTAACCTGTGGAAGTAGAAATTGTGTTACGCAAAAACATCTGTGCAAAAGGGAGGACTGAGTCCCAAGTGTTGTTCTGCTGGAGCATTTTTCTGAGGGTGGATTTTAGGGTCCGATTCATGCGCTCCACGATACCACTCGACTGAGGGTGGTAAGCTATGTGGAATTTTTGGGTGATGCCAAATATCGTGAGGACGTTCTGCATGACACGTCCCGTAAAATGGGAGCCTTGGTCGGATTCAATGCTGCGGGGGAGTCCACATCTTGTAAAGATGTGGTGGGTCAAAATCTTGGCTGTGGTTTTTGCAGTGTTTGTGCGGGCTGGGAATGCTTCCACCCATTTTGTAAATGTGTCAATTACCACAAGTACATATTTATAACAATGGGGGCAATGGTCCGAAAAAATCGATCCGGAGGTTAGTCCAGGGGCCATTAACGGGTCGGGTGTGGCTGAGTTGAGCGTTTTTGGCATATCTGTCCGGATTATTCTGGGCACAGATAAGACAATTTTCGATGTAATGGTTTACATCCTCCTTTAAATTCGGCCACCAACAAAGCTGCTTGAGATGGGCTGTGGTGGGACCGATTCCCTGATGTCCATGACCGTCATGGAACAAACAAATCAGTTGATTCCTGTCCTTTTCATAGAATTTACAGTGCAGAAGGAGGCCATTTGGCCCATCGAGTCTGCACCCAAGGTCAACACCTCCACTCTATCCCCATAACCCAGTAACCCCACTCAACACTAAGGGCAATTTTGGACACTAAGGGCAATTTATCATGGCCAATCCACCTAACCTGCACATCTTTGGACTGTGGGAGGAAACCGGAGCACCCGGAGGAAACCCACGCACACACGGGGAGGATGTGCAGACTCCGCACAGACAGTGACCCAAGCCAGATTCGAACCTGGGACCCTGGAGCTGTGAAGCAATTGCGCTATCCACAATGCTACCGTGCTGCCCCCAGTTCAGGAACCACATAAAGGGTGTCTTTTAACACCACACCGTCATGTGTGGTCAGTGCATTTCTAAACCTCTCATAGGGAGCTGGATATTTTCCTGTTACAATCTCTCTGAGATTGCTGTCCTGCTTCTGGGCCTCCACTAGATCCTCGATCTTTGTCTGTGAGACCTGAACTGTACTCACTGGTGCGCTTTCGGGGGATGCCCAAAAGTATCCATGTCTGGAACCTGCTTTAGCCAGTGCGTCGGCTTTCACATTTCCAGGGCGGGAGGAACGATGGATACTGCGGACTTTGATTATCCCATAAGTCCTGTTCTGGGCTCACTCTAAAATGTGATGAAGCAATGGGGCTGAGGGGAGGGGTTTTCCGTCTGCGGAAACAAATCCTCTTGCTTTCCACAGGGGCAGAAATTCCGTGAGGCTGTTGCAGACACAGAGGCTGTCCGAGTATATGTCTGCTGGGCAGGGGAAGGAATCTGGGTGTTCAACTTTATACGCGATGGCCGCGAGCTCTGCTGCCTGCGCGCCTAAGTGGCCTGGAGGTTTTAACGATATTTCCTCAAGGGCGCGTCCCTGCGCGTCCTCGACATAGATACCGCAACCTGTTATGCGCTTCCCATCCAAGGCTGTGGAAGATCCATTCACATAGATCTTTATGGGCTCACACGTGTCCGTGTGATGGGGGCTCTGGTTTGAACTACCTATCTTTCTGGGGGGTGTTTTTGCGATAAAGGGGCCTGTGTTGTGGTGTGGAGAGATAATTTCGCATTCATGGGGGGTTCCGGGGTACTGTAAGTTGTCAGCTAAATAGGTGTGCGTCTTTGTCCGTTTAACAGTGATGTCCCGTCCCTGCAAGAGAAGGGTCCATCTCGCTGCTCTAATCTGACTAACTGTGCCGTCCTTGAGTCGTCCGTCCAGTAAAAGTTGGGTGGGGGTGTGTTCGGTGAGAATTGTGATGGGGTTCAGTCCGGTAATGTATTAAAAATACTGCACTGCCCAGAATACTGTGAGCAGGTGCCTCTCACAGGCTGAAAATCCCTGCTCCACAGCATCTAAAATTCTGGAGGCGTAAGCTACGGGCCTTAACCGGTCGTGCCGTTCCTGGAGGAGCACGGCCGAAAGGGTGCGGTCTGTTATCGCTACCTCTATGGCTTAAGGGGAAAGCGGGTCTGGAACTTGTAGTGCGGGGGCTGCTATGAGTGCTTTTTTCAACGAGTCCACAGCATCCGTATGCTGCGGAAGCCATTCCCAGGGGGCTCCTTTCTTTAGGAGGTCTGAGAGGGGCGCTGCCTTGCTGGCGAAACCGTCAATGTGGTTTCGGCAGTAGCCAACCAGTCCTAAAAACGACCGGAGGGCTGAAACGTTCTGGGGAAGGGGCAATTTAGCGATCGAGTCAATCCTTTTATGCTCGATCTCGCGTTTACCATCTGTGATAATTGTTCCCAAATATATCACTTTATCTTCCAAAATCTGGGCCTTTTTGGGGTTGACTTTACAACCGATTGAGTGTAATAGTTCCAGGAGCTCGGACAGAAGCTCAATGTGCTCTTCCTTGGTGTCTGTCTGCAGTGGTAGGTCGTCTACATACTGTACCAGACATTCGGGGCGAGAGAATTTGGCTATTTGCCAGCTGTCAGTGGAAAATGGAGGGGGAGTTGTGGAATCCTTGTGGCAGGCATGTCCACGTGTACTGCTGTGCTTTAAAGGTGAAGGCAAATTTGTACTGGCACGCCTTTGCCAATGGAATGGATCAGAATCCATTACTGACGTCCCAAACCGTAAAGAATCGGGAATTGGGTCCCTGCTTGAGCATGGTCTCGGGACTTGTTGCTACAGTGGGGGCTGCTGCGGGGGTGACTTTGTTGAGTTCCCGGTAATCGATGGTCAGTCGCCATGATCCATCGGGCTTTCTCACTGGCCAAATCGGGGCATTATTAGTGGAGGCTACTGATCTAAGTACGCCCTGCTGGGGGAGCCCGTACACCATCAGTCCATTCCGGTCAAGTCCGTCTGATCTGAAAGGGCGCTAACACTATGAATGGGCTCTGTCTTTTTCTTACTCAGTGTGCCCGTCTGCTGGGCTCTCTGTTGCTTTTTAGGCGCATTGCACTCTCTTGCGAAGTGTCCCAACTGTCCGCAGTTGTAACACTCCTGTGACTTGGATGGGGGGCTGTTCTTTCCCTCATTCACCCATGCGGGGTCGTGGTGTGTTGTCTTTACTGCCTGCATATCTGCGCCGGCCTGCTTTTCCTCGGTATTCTTAACCGCGGGTTTACTTTGAACAGATTGCTCCCAAGCGCGGCACAATCTTTTCACTACCCACTTCTTGTTATGGGCCTCCTCTGAGGGATCATAACTCGCGCAGACTTTCTGTCCTGTTTCTGTGGCATGGGAGATAAGGGTGCGGGGTCCATTTGGCCATGTTGTCTGGGGACAAATGGGCACGGTCTAAGTCTCCAAAGACTGTTGCAAAGTGAATCCACAGGCGTCCAGCAAACGCTGTGGGATGCTCGGATTTCTTTTGCCTACATTTGTTGAGGCCATCCACGGGGTCACCCCGGTTATACCCGATCGCATCCAGGATCGCGTTATGCATTTCTGCAAGGGTGCCTCCTCCTACATTCTGTGGGTCGGGAAGGGCTGCTGCTACCGACGGGTCTAAACTTAAAACGGTGAGCTTTACAGGCTCTCGCTCATCCAGGCCGTACATGGTCGCCTGATGTTTAACTGTGGCAAAGAAATGGTGGGGGTCTGAGGTGGGGAGGAACGGTGTGATTTTATCGCACGCGTCCCGTAATTGGGTCACTGTTAAGGGGATGGAATATAGAAATTCCGCATCGTCTGATGTGGCTGTGCGGTGGGTGGTTACTGGGTTCATTGGAGCCTGAACTATCTGCTGTGTGGGGGGTTGGGGCGTTTTTCTCTTTTTTGGCTTTCCCTGCGCACATGTTCCCTGAACATATCTCTGCGCTGTTTCATTCAACTCTTCCCAATCAGGGCCGTCTTCCTGATCTAATCTTTCTCCAAAGGTTTCCTGAAAACCTTTTTGAACAGAAAGCAGTGATTGCAGCTCTGCAATCTGCTTCCGGCACTTTGCGTGGTCTAATGTGGTTTGTCTTTGGTCTGTGGTGGCAGCATGGAGTGCTCTTAATGCTGCCTTGAGGTCACTACACTGTTTTTGTAATGCCTCTACCTGTTTTTCCGTTTCTTCTTGTACCAGGACTGCACGTTGCGTGGCCTGATAGGCCTTTTCGTATTGAGACTGGAAGCTGCTTAAGTGCGCCAGACAAGACTGGTGAGCCCTTTTGGCGTCATCCACCTCTCCATCTTTTGCTGCCAATTTCCTTCTCAAGTCTAAATTCTTCTTTTCTACCTCGCTTACATCGAACTTACTCATTCGATGTATGCCCTCTACTTCTTTCCGGAGTGTCCTAACGACCTCCTCTGTGCCTCGCAATTGTGCCAAGCAGGACACGATTGCCATCGGCTTGCGAGCTTTCCCTAAGCTCTTTTTGTGGATCTCGCTCAGGGTCTCCCACCAAGTATGTCCTATACTCCCGGGACCTGATTCCTCGTTGTCACAGAGTTCATTCCAAAGGGGCCTTCCTTTCCCTTTGAGATATTCCCCGATGTCTTCGTCCCAAATGGGACATTGTCCCACTCTACTGCTGCTGGTTGCTGTGACCGCAGATTCCTCGGGGTTCATGAGGCGCTGCATTGCATGCATTGCCATCTTTCCTATCCGAATGCTTCTTTTAAATTTGGAACAGGGGAGCTAAGGCGGTGCTGTAAATACGGGTACGGTTTTCGCTACTTTCCGATATACAAACATCCGACAGTTTTGACGCAACAAAAATCTATCAGTTTTACCTTAACAGTTTTACTGTTAGTTACGCATGCATACACACACTTCCGAATTATGAGTATTGATCAGAACTGTTTGAACACTTGTGGTTTTCTGTTTCCAATTGGATCTCTAATTCAAATTCTTGGGTTCTCCCGGAGGGGTTTTCCACTTCTAGATCGGGTCCCACCAGAGTCGCCAAATAATGTTGCTAACTTTTGCCTTAGTTTAATTGCTCTGTTTTATCACCTTTGCTCTTGAGTCGCCAGGTATCTTTATGATACCGCCACGTGGTTCAAGTTCGAGTAATGATCAATAATCCAATACACCGCTTAGTAAGATTTAAATCAAAGCACATTTATTATACACAGTAATCACTACTCATGCATAAATTCTACGTATAAGCTACTTCTACAGCTAACAGGCCAATACTTAACTTGGAACTGGCCCACCAGGTCAGGGAAACAAATGGCCTTTCATTCGGGTTCTGAGCCTGCGGAATTCAAAGTTGGTACAGATTGGTAGCGAGAAGCGCCTATCTCGTAGCGTGCGTTGAAGTAAGACTTACTGGATATCAGCGGCGGCTGGACCGGTCACTGTCAAGGGTTGGTTCGCGTTGCTGAGTGACCCGGTCAAGAAGAACGATTTGAACTTGGGCTTGATTCTTATAGTCCCCAGGGGCTTCCCGCCTTTCAGGGCAGACCCTGTACCTGGTTCCAAGTGATTGGACTTTGTCCCAATCACTTGGTTCGATTTTCTCCAATGCTGGAGCGGTTCCCTGATCGATGGGCGGTCCTGAGGTGGTCGTTCACCTCCCATTGAGTAGGCTTCTGCTGGCGCCAAAGAGTCTGGTTTGGCTTTATGTGTCTAAATGTTGCTCATTGTTCCCGGGGATTGCTCATTAATATGCAGATGGCTGGTGTTTTGTTATGCTGATGGATGCTGGTATCGATCTTGTCTGGCCTTTCCAGAGGTAAATACACACTCAACCTGCAGCTGCTCGTTTGTGTCCTGTTGGCTGACTTTCCCATCAGCCTTTGCCGTTCGCCATTTTAAATCGGGAGTTAGCCATTTTAAATCGGGAGTTAGCCATTTTACCTGGCTACACACTCCTGAAAGGTTTGGCTCAAGGGAGTTCTCCCCGGTGCCCTGGCCAATATTCATCCCTCAGTCAACATCACAAATTCAGATGATCAGCTCATTATCACATTGTTGTTTGTGGGATTGTTCTCTGTGCAAATTGGCTGCAAAGTTTCCTACATTACAACAGTGACTAAACTTAAAAAGTACTTCATTGGCTGTGAAGGACTTTGAGACATCCAGTGGTCATGAAAAGTGCTATATAAATGCAATTATTTTCCTCTCTAATCATTAGAGTATGCCCCCTAGTCCTAGACTCCCCAAAGAGCAGATTCTTGCTATCTCCACGACCAGCTCTCTTAATAGTTTGAAATTTTTAACCTAAGCATCCCGTAACCATTTAGATATCTGATGAATGAAAATAATTGGTCAAATCTAAACCTTTCAATATTTTAAGTCTGATTGTCAAATTTCCTCAAAGCCAAAGAAAAAATTCCCCAATCGCTAAGACTAACAATCGGAACTAATGTCCTTCAGAATAGACATTAATCCAGTGTCTTACTTGAAACCATATCCAGGCACCTTCAATTGCCCAGAATGTGAAGGGACTAAAACCGGGCACTGTAGATGAGTCCTAGCCAGGGCCTTACACAAAAACTGCATATTACTTTTTGATTTGTATTTAATCTTCTGGCAATGCAACCTAATAATATATTTGTTCATGCAATAGCCCCTGGCATAGGTTGTGGTCCTTCATGTATTATAACACCTGGCTCTCTCCCACTCAACAGCCTTTAGCATGCAACCCTGTATGGTATACACATGACTGCAAAGATTAGATGGCTTGTTCACATCAACCTATGTCTCAGATGTTATTACGTTAGAGCAAATGTGTTATTAGTTATATTTTTGGAATAATTGGCATATCCTGGTTTTTTTTCTTTGTGGAGGTGCTGTTGGAACACCATAACTGAAACAAATGTGCTAACTGAGACTTATGGACCACATGACTTTATGATACATGAAATAAATTATTGTTTTGCTGGCAAATAAATGCGAATATAATAGATTTTATGAATTACAGGACATAAACTCTTCTGGAGCATTGTGTGAAAACGGATTTCCAGCAAAATCCAGTGCTCAAAAAGTCTTGATGGTGAGTTAGAATTGGGTCTCTTTCAAATGGAAACCATAGCATTATTTTTGTATGACATCGATAATGGACAGCATATAGATGCCAATGTCTTCGGTCCCACCACAAACTCTGTTCCCTAGCCCTCGACTCCTTCCTTCTCCCTGGAAACTGCTGACTATTCGCAACCTTGAGGTCATATTTGACTCAGTGATAAGTTTCCAACCACATATCTGTCCCATCAATAACTATCAGCCTATTTCCATTCCCATCATATCATCTGATAGTACTTGTCTCAACTTACTTGCTGCTAAAACCTTTATCCTATACCTTTGTTACCTCTAGACTTGACTTTCCCAACACACTCCTGGCCGGCCTCCCACACTCTACCCTCCATAATTTGAGGGCATCTAAAGTTCTGCTGCCCGTGTCCTAACTGGCAGAAAGTTCCATTCGCCCATTACCCCTCTGGTACAATGGCTCCTGATTTAGCAACACCTCGATTTTTTAAATTTCCATCCTTATTTTCAAATCAATGTACGGCCTCACCCCACCCTTCTGTCTGTAAATTCAGCTCAAGAATGAACAGGAAACCAAGGTTATAAACAAACTGGTTCAACCTGCAACACTGACCAGGAAGAGGTTGGGGTTGGTGGCGAGTATGGAGTTTGGCCCATGTGTCGAAGACAATTGCTTCAATCTTCCTTAAGTTTAACTGAAGGAACCTACAGTTCATTGAAGTCTGGTTAGCAGGTTGACAACAGAAAGGCACTGAAGGGTGCTGGACAGATTGTAGTGAGGAAAGCTGGGGACAGTGTACATGCAGAATGTGGCCCTCTGATCATTTTCAGTATTTAGAAGTATTTTCAAAGGTCATATCAAAAATAAGAATTTTGGCAAAGAACCTGCCATTAGCAGAAATATACAAAATGGTGAATCATAAGATGCAGGTTTTATCCAACTTGTCAAGGCATCCTTCCAAATCTTATGGCTTAATACAGTGTCCTTCAAACGTTTTTTCCCAGGATGCATTTTTGTCAACCAGCTGACCTTTGGGAGCCACATCGGCTGACCTTTGTGACCCATGCCAACTGACATTTGCGATCCATGCCAACTGACCTTTGCGACCCATGCCAACTGACTTTTGCGACACTCGCCAACCGACATTCGCGACACATGCCACATTTGCTTACCTTCAATGAGAAAGGGGACCCTTTCTGGACCCCATGATCTCACTCCAATCAGGTTCACAGGAGGTTCACAGAGGGCAATGCGCATATCAGGTGCAGACTTCAGCCAGTTCCTTTGTACCGCCTTCATCTTTATGAAAACAGAAAATCCAACCTCACGCATGTAGGTTGTCGTGAAGGGCAGTAGCAACAAAATGCCTGTTTTACTCAGCACTGGATACTCCTGGAAGCTGCTACACCAGAATTCTGACAGCCTCATGGGTTTTTGCCGTGTGGTATCGCAGGTCAGCTAATGCAGTGTAGACTTTTAATTTGGAGCCAGCTCTAAGTTAATAACTGATTCTGGGGTCTCAATCTCAAAAATAACTTTTCATCCACCACTCCTTTCAAAATCAGTAACTTCTTCTCTCATTTGTCAGTACTTCCTTGCATATAACACAAATGGGCTTTACATCTTTATTTTCATTGGCACAATTGACAAAACCGCACTTCAAGAAATCATCTTTATACTCCTTTGTCCCAGAGTTAAGTTTCTCCTTTGTAAGCTGTTAACCAGAGGCCCTCTGTACAGAGCTAACACTTGCTCTGCTCTGGACCCTCCTGAACAGCCCTCTCCAGTAGATCCTTTTGGGAGATCCTGTCCAAGAGGTAAAATGCCTATTTGAGTCTCTTACTTTTAAGAAAACCATTCATCATCACAGTTCACTTGCCTTGCTTGCCTGCAGCTGGAAAATGGAAGCAACACTGCTCCGTGATTTGGCACCAAAAGCACGTATCTGGAGGATACTTGACGTCAAGTGTTCCCGCTTCTGGCTGGAAGGCACCGCATAGCCTAATTTATTTCCATTTAAAAGGTGACAGTAGACACCATTCTTGATGTAAAAGCCAGTAGCAGATGGGTGCCTCTCCTGTGACCGGAAGCAGCCAACAGCTGCTACCAGCTGTTGCGACACCCTCCCGACACCCACCCACAACCCACCCGCAGGTCACGACCCGCAGTTTGAAAAGCCCTGGCTTAATAGCTCATCCATTTTTACCTGGATGGATATTTGGCTGCATTGTTCATTGGAAAGCATGGGCCTAGATACTCTGTTCTGCAGACTAAGTGCTGTCCCTGGTGGAGATGCCCGGTAACTGCATGCAGCCATTCATGTCATGCAAATGAGCCAGCACACATCTAACATGCAGCCCGTCGAATTCCCGGCCCCGCTGGCGTCTGACTCATTGGGGTTGGGATTCGCATTCAGAGCCTGACAAGCTGGAGGAGTTTTTACACACTCCACTCAGCATGGACTGTCACTCCAGCCAAGAAAATGGCTGCACGAAGACCAGCACCAAGTTTCCTGGACTCGGAGATTGGACACATGCTGGATGCCGTTGGTACCATGACATTAATCGAAACACCATAGAATATAGGCTCATTCTACTCAATCTCTCCTCATAATACAGCCCTCTGATCCCAGGACTCAATCTGGTTGACCATTGTTGCAGCCTGGCTGAGGAAAGTATATCCGTCCTTAAGTAATGACACCAGAATATTACACGGTGCTTCAGGTGTGTTCTCAGCAAAGTTTTACATAACAAATTAAAACTTACTCTTGTGGTTCAACCAACTCACCATAAAGGCCAACACACCATTTCCCTTCATAATTGTTTGCTGTATCTGCATGTTAACTTTCTGTGAATCATGGAAAAAGACCCCTTGATCCCTTTGAATATCAAGTGACTTCCAGAAATTGAAAAGGGGGCTTGTTACTGCATCTATGAACTTTCTGATTTCCTGTACTTTGTGGCCTATTTCAGGAAGTTGCCAATTTAGCGACAATTTATGGTTAATTATGGAGCGTTTGGTTCGAAGAACATTCACCCAACAGAAGGCAAAAACGTGGTCCACATATGAATTTCATTGCCAACTTTTAAATTATTTTAAATGTTTATTTCAGTGATACAGAATTAATATTGCAGTAATACAGCTATTACTGACATGCAAATAACCCTAAACTGTGGGAGCTGGAAAATATGGTTACTCATGGGAGCCTGAAGTTCTCTGGAGCTGCCAAAAAATTGAAGTTAACAGCTAATTAAGAGTTGTTTTCAGCACGTGAAATCAGTTGTAACTTGAACTGTGAGTGAGCATTATTAAACAAATAGAATTGCATATACGCAATGATATGTCATCTGATTTCATAATGACTAAATATAACCATAGCTACACTATTTATGGAACATATAATCATATAATTACTGTACAAATGATTACAATGACATAATATAAATGTACATATCCTTGATTCAAATTATATTATAAATTGCATATTCCATTTACATTATATGCGCTTAAAATCACAGGCTTGTTTGTGTACATGATACAACAACAACTTCATTTTTATAGTGCCTTTAACTTAATAAAACCTCGCAAGGCACTTCATAGGAGCATTGCCAGGTAAAATCTGTCAGCAAGCCGCATAGGAAGATATTAGTACAGATGGCCAAAAGCTTAGTCCAAGAGTTTGGTTTTAAGGAGTGTATTGAAGGAAGAGAGAGAGGTGGAGAGGTACAGAGAAAGAGGCCTAGGCAGCCAATGGCGGGGAGGTGAACATCAGGAATATGCAAGAAGCCAGAATTGGCAGGGATAAGAGATCTCGGAGGGATGCAGTATATATATATCATTCTATTTAAGTTACATTTCTACTTATGTTACACCCAATTTCATGATATTTCTTATGTTTCATTTAATCACATGGTACTATAGAAAATAAGTAAAATCAGATGACTATTTATACTCTGAAGGAATACTTTTGCCAATAATATGGTACAGTATTAAATTGTTTTCTATTTATAACTGGGGTATTAGCTCATTCATTTTCATGGAGAACGACATTAATGTTTATATTACATCAACATTAATTTCGAGACTTAAATATATTTATTAGTTATTAGTTTCAAAACTATGGTTTTCTATCGTGTACACCATAAGCATAGTAGTGCATCAGATAAACAATACGAATCATCACAATCGTTTTACTGCAGCGACATCATAATTAAATTAAATATGCTCAGTACGAAACATCATTGATGAGAGGTAAAGGTAGTGTTCAAACTAAGTAGCTTAATAAACAGGTGGATCAGTAACATGATCCACAGGTACATATGAGGGACAATTAGCAGGCAATAACAGAGATAACAAAGAGGTGTAATGTTCACCAACAGTGTTCAGGGAGAAAATACAGAAAATGGGGTAGAAAGGTGGCGAGGGCTATGGACAAAATGAGATAGAACTGTGGGATGAGTAACAAGGAACTGCATTTTATAAATTTCTGTAACCATTTACTGGAAAGGAAACAGCCAAACAACAAAGCAGCGGATGCCATACTTCACCCACCATGCGCATGGTAAGATGAAAATGTGACCAACAGGAAAATAGTCAACACAAGGAGAACTGAGGTACATTAGTCACCAAGCATTGCATGTGGACAGGTAGTGGGTGGCTAGGAAGGCAGCCAGACCGTTGGAAAAAGAACATTTGAGAGTTCTGTGATTGAATATATTTCATACGAAGATAAGCTATTGACAAAGGAAGATGACACTCACCTTCTAAAACCACCAAAACCCAAGAGGTCATCAGCTTACAGCCACTCCAAACAAAAATATTTCACCTACATAATAAAGACCTGAACTAAATCAGTATCTTACAGTTTCCACCCATGCCAAGTGTTACTTGATTATGGTAATAAAGGCATGGATTTCTCATCCTTGTTTCAGCTAGCTTTAATCTTCCTAATTATCATTTCTTCTTCTGAGGCTGTCCCTCAGAATTGAAGGCCCTCGGATTTGCTTCCGACTCAATGGGTTCTGAGAATGCTGATAAGCCCAATGCAACCTGCAGACTCTGCCCCACACAGGCCAAATGCTGCTTGGAGGGTTGGATAGATGGTTTGTTTTAAAGTTTGTGCGGTCCTTCCAACATCTAGACTTTTGCATCTGATTCCCATGAGTCAGCAACAATGTTTGACCTCTTCAGGGATGCATTGAAGGCACTCCTAAAGCATTTTCGCTGTGTACCTGGAGTCTCTTGAGTTCAAAGTGGAACGGTTGCTTCAAATGACATGCCCTGGCCAGTGGAGTTGGATTTAAGTGGTTAATGCCTCAATGCTGGGCATGGTGGCTTCCAACATATATATATCTATATGGTATATGAAATGAAAATCGCTTAATGTCACAAGTAGGCTTCAAATGAAGTTACTGTGAAAAGCCCCTAGTCGCCACATTCCAGCGCCTCTTCAGGGAGGCTGGTATGGGAATTGAACTGTGCTGCTGGCTTGCCTTGGTCTGCTTTCAAAGCCAGCGATTTAGCCCTGTGCTAAACAAGCCGCAGTACATATATTTAAAATTTATATTATATTGTTATGGGCCAGGATTTAGAGAACCCCAAAGTGTATCATGGAGTTCATCTGCCCCACGACTTTTACTAGATTGTGGTATGGGGAGCACATGGCCCTCTCTACAGGTGTGGTGCAGCAGAAATCGAAAAGTATTTTTTAAAGCAAAACAATGTTTTTTCTATGAACTCAAGTTAACCTTTTTAAAACATACAGTGAACATCTTTGCAACCATCAAATCAAATACACCCCTGTAAATTCCAGTTCATGTTTAGTAGTTAACTGCAGGAAAAATTTGAGCTTTTGCTGCAATCCCCCAAAGAATACAACACTAAGTAACCCTGATGCTTTCTTTTTAACATCCATAAGACATTAAGAAAAACTTTTAACAGAAGCACACCAGTTTTAGATTCACTACTGAGAACAGTTATCACTCTGAATTCACCAAATGATCAAGAGATAGTCTTTACATGGCAGCGAGAACAACATTACACCTTCTGTGACTGACTGCAGCTCCAACACTAAAACGAAACCAAAAAAACACAGACACACCCAAGCTTTTCTCAAGGTGAAACTAAAAACTGACAGACAGCCCAGCTCCACCCACACTCTGACACCACTGTAGTAACATGAGCAGACAAACATTTCTTAAAGTGACATTCTCATGACAATATGTTGTATACATGTCTTCCTAATTATATATATATATGCATAAGCCAACAAAGGAATCCAACATTATCATCCAGAGCGGAGCCCATCACTTGCCTAATATTCATACTAGACACTTACACAACACTATTAAGAAGCACATTTGGTTGCTGTACTTTGCATTACATTACAGTCTGACACCTCAAGGTGACTGGTATGCAAAATGAGTAAATTTACCCAGGTGTATAAAAGGTGTTCTCAGGTCTACATTGAGGCACACTATTTGGCACAGAATAAAGGCTGCTATGCTCTACCTCTGGACTAGCCTCTATCTGACTGGGAAATGCTTGGCAACAACAGTTGGTGGGAAGAGAGGATAATAGTTAAATCCCCAGTCTTAACGTACACAAAATAGTCCCCCAGGGACAAAAAGCAAAGTTTCAAATATTATGACCTCAATAGTCCACAGCCGTTTTGGTCAAACCAGCAAACTTCATCCATTGGAACTTGGGCGGCACAGTGGCATAGTGGTTAGCTCTGCTGCCTCACAACCCCAGGGACCCGGGTTGAATTCCGAGCTCAGATGACTGTGTGCAGTTTGCACTTTCTCCCAGTGTCTGCGTGGGTTTCCTCCGGATGCTCTGATTTTCTCCCACAGTCCAAAGATGTGCAAGTTAGGTAGATTGGCCATGCTAAATTGCCCTCAGTGTCCAAAAGGTTAGGTGGGGTTATGTGGATAGGGTGGAGGCATGAGCTTAAGTCGGGTGCTCGTTCCCAGGGCTGGTGCAGTCTCGATGGACTGAAAAGCCTCCTCCTTCACTGTAAATCCTATGATCTATGAATTTAGCAAACCTCAGGATCCAGGGAAGGATTGAAGCCTCAACCCCTGAAGTTGAACTGAATTGTTTTTCAACTTTATTTTTCAACCGTGATCCACTTTCCAAAGGATTGATGTTATTGGGTGCGGAGAGGGGGTGGAGGATGATGTTGCATATTCTGCTTCCCACCACCCCCTGAGATGGACATACGCCACTGTTCTTTCAGGCCTTGCCAGGCTTACAGGTGGCCTAGGTATGCTCCTCCTGATGCAGGTTAATTAGGGAATCCCCTCATGATTCCGCTGGTTCAGAAGTGGATATTAGCAGTATATATGCCAAGATTGGGAAGCATATTTGATCAGGACTCATTTTTGGTAAGGACTAATCTAATTCAAGATGAACAAAATTACGGGGCGTCATTCTCCGACCCCCCGCCGGGCCGGAGAATCGCCGGGGGCTGCCGTGAATCCCGCCCCTGCCGGTTGCCGAAGTCTCCGGCACCAGAGATTCGGCAGGGGCGGGAATCGCGTCGCGCCGGTTGGCGGGCCCCCCCGCTCGATTCTCCGGCCCGGATGGGCCAAAGTCCCGCCGATAAATTGCCTGTCCCGCCGGTGTAAATTAAAGTACCTTTCTTACCGGCGGGACAAGGCGGCGTGGGCCGGCTCCGGGGTCCTGGGGGGGGGGGCGCGGGGCGATATGGCCCCGGGGGGTGCCCCCACGGTGGCCTGGCCCGCGATCGGGGCCCACCGATCCGCGGGCGGGCCTGTGCCGTGGGGGCACTCTTTCCCTTCCGCCTCCGCAACGGTCTCCACCATGGCGGAGGCGGAAGAGACTCTCTCCAGTGTGCATGCGCGGGAAACTGTCAGCGGCCGCTGACACTCCCGCGCATGCGCCGCCCCGACATGTCATTTCCGCGCCAGCTGGCGGGGCAACAAAGGCCGTTTCCGCCAGCTGGCGGGGCGGAAATCCCTCTGGCGCCGACCTAGCCCCTCAATGTTGGGGCTCGGCCCCCAAAGATGCGGAGCATTCTGCACCTTTGGGGTGGCGCGATGCCCATCTGATTGGCGCCGTTTTGGGCGGCAGTCGGCGGACATCGCGCCGTTTGGGAGAATTTCGCCCAAAATCTTTAATTACTATAAATAATATATTTAGAATAAATAACAACCACGTCACTGTTAGTGGTACGATACACGTATGCATCCAAAAAGCCACCATCTTCAGAAGGAATTTGGATACATTTTTAAGGTCAGGGGTGACAAAACTATAATCCATGGATAGTTTCTGGCCTACGAGCATTGGAAAAATCTGTTCGGTTTGCACTCATCTCTTCATACCAGGTTTGGTCAACTGGAAATTTATCAAGCCTCACTGGCAAATATATTCTACATGAGTTTCCTAAGATTTGTTCATATCCACGGCTTGAGAAATTCTGAAGTTAATGACATTCTTGGTTAAAACTTTACATCTGGGTTGGTTTAGCACAGGGCTGAATCACTGGCTTTGAAAGCCAACCAAGACAGGCCAGCAGGACGGTTCAATTCCCGTACTAGCCTCCCCGAACAGGTGCAGGAATGTGGCGACTAGGGGCTTTTCACAGTAACTTCATTTGAAGCCTACTTGTGACAATAAGCATTTTTCATTTCATCTAGCCTGTGAGGCTCCAAGATAGGTATATCCCCACTGAGGCCCACACTGTATATTTTTTTTAAATTAGTCAACTATATTAGCTACAGCACAAATGGAGTTAGGGGAAAGTAAAGTAGCAGCACCATGAAAATAATTTAAAAGTGGACCATATGATAACAATTTATTCAGAAATCTCGGATCTGCTCAAAAGGTTTGGAAAATGTTTATGGCCGTGAAGCCTTGTGCTTAAATGTCAAAGGTGAGAAACTGGATGAAATTAAGAAGCAAATGTTGTTGTTATTTTCAACCAGTTTAACGATTGATTAGAATGACGCCATGAACATGGGGGTTGAATTTCCTTGGGGATTTCCCCAGTCATTCGGTGTGACTTCAGCAAACGATTCTGCGGAATCTCCAGAGAAACAGCATAAACAGCATTTCCCTGGTGTTTCTGTGGACCTACTGCTGGAGTTAGGATGGAGAGTCAGGAGAACTCCCAAGGAAATTCAACCAACCCGTGATATTTATGTGCGCAAAGGGAACTGAATTTGAAAATTATAAAGTAAATCCTAACCAGCCATACCTTCTAATATAAATAACACGTGCTTTGCCAGAGGATGCTTAACATAGTTGGTGAAATCACTCTTCAACGTAGCAATAACAAGGTCCAAAAGACAGTACGAAACATTTGGGATGACCCACACAATTCTAACTCAAACCAAGAAAATTAGGTATTGGTTCTGATTTGTTCAGGCTGATGAGCAGAGATTTCGCAAATAATCATTTAAATCAAAATTAGAATGAGCAAACGGGGTACTGTGCCTTTAAGAGTAAAACCTATCTTGTTCAGGTAAAGCAATACTGCAACCTACAGGTAGTGAGATGGATGACATTGCTACACCTGAAACACCTGTCTTGCAATATTCCTCATCAGCACAGTCATGCCTCTGTGTACGACCGGGAACACATAGGCTGGACATTGCGGACGTTCATGCGGGTGGGAGCTCTTGGTCCCACCGCTGACGCACCCCCACAGGGGTTTCCCAGCGGCAAGGGGGGCATTCAACAGGAAGCCCCTTTGACAATTGCAGGAACAGAAGATCCGCCACTGACCAATGGTGGGTCGTCTCCCAGGTGTGCGGTACATCCACCTATTTTTTATCCAGTCCAATAGCAGTTTACATGTATTTGCTTAAATTAATTCAAGGCATAGGAACATAGGACTTCGGAGCAGAAATAGACCATTCAGCCTTCCTAGCCTGCTTCGCCACTCGATAAGGTTATGGCTAGTCTGATTGTCGTCTCGACTTCATTTTCCTGCTTTCCTCACCATTATCCTTGACTCCCAATTGTCTGTCAAAAATCTATCTAACTCAGCCTTGAATACATTTAATGTCACAGCCTCCGCGGCTTTCAGGGAAAGAGAATTCCACAGACTACCAACCCACTGAGAGAAGAACAAAATCTTTATCCCCATCTTAAATTCCTTCGGCGGGATTCTCTGTTCCTGAGACACAATGGGCGGGATTCTCTGACTCCCCCGCTGGGTCGAAGAATCGCCGGGAGGCGGCGTGAATCCCGCCCCCGCCGGCTGCCGAATTCTCCAGCGCGGGGATTTGGCGGGGGCGGGAATCGCGGCGGTCGCTAGCAGCGGCCCACCCGGCGATTCTCTGGCCCGCGATGGGCCAAGTGGCCGCCCGTTTTCGACAGGTCCCGCCGGCGTAAATTAGAGTAGGTACTTACCGGCGGGACCTGGCTCCACGGGTGGCCACGGAGTCCTCAGGGGGGGGCGCGGGGGGATCTGGCCCCGGGGGGTGCCCCCCACGGTGGCCTGGCCCGCGGTCAGGGCCCACCGATCCGCGGGCGGGCCTGTGCCATGGGGGCATTCTATTCCTCCGCGTCAGCTGCTATCAGCCTCCGCGATGGCCGACGCAGAGATGAACTCCCCTGCGCATGCGCTGGGAGGATGCCAGCACACACTGGTGCTCCCGCGCCTGCGCCAACTCGCGACGGCCAGCGGAGGCCCTTCGCCGCCGGTTGGCGTGGCACCAAGCCCCTTCCACGCCGGCCGGCGCGGCGCAAACCACTCCGGCGCCAGCCTAGCCCCTGAAGGTGCGGAGGGTTCCGCACCTTCAGGGCGGCCTGACGCCGGTGTGGTTCACGCCACTCCTTCGCGCCGGAGTTGCCCACCCCGCCGATTCCCGCAGAATCCCGCCCAATTCCAATGAGAAACGGTGCCGCATTCGCCTGTTTCGTGATTGACACTCAAGAGGCTGACAAGCTGCAGCCGCACATACGCACTTCACTCCCCACACACACCATCCCAGCCAACACGATGGCAGCGAGGAGAGCGGCCCCGGGATTCACACACACTGAGCTGTAGACCCTCTTGGATGAGGTGGAGGAGAGGCGGTTGTCCCTGTACCCCGGCCCGGGAAGGAGGCTGCCAGTCGCAGCCATTTGCCGTGCCTCAGCGCAGGTGGCTGAGGCGGTGAGGGCCGTCAGCAACACTGTCCGGACCGGCCAACGGTGCCGGAAAAAACTGCACGGCCTCCTCAGGGTGGCCAAGGTGAGTAGGCAACACTCTGTCCTTGGCACTAACCCGCGTCCCATACACCCGTAACGCCCCCCGCCCCCCCATCCCCACAACTCGGAGGGTGGTCGAATGCCCACCCTGCACCACATGCCAGCACCCATACAGGCCGCCATGGCCGGGTGCCCTGACCACTGAGGCCACTAGTTACCCACCCACTGGCCTGCATGCGGACTGTCCAACATTGTTCATTTTCTGTTTACACCCTACCCCCCAGGAGAAGGCCGCTCATAACCGTCGGGAGTGGGAGAATACTGGAGGGGGACCGTCGGACCTGCGGCCCTTTACCGTGGTCAGCGGATCAGAAGAAAGGGAGGTTCCCAGGGTGGGGTTGGCCGCGGGCAAGGAAGTGAGACCCTGCTGAGTTGCGGTTCCCCATGACATGTGTGACCCCCCCCCCCCCCCCCCCCCGCACACCACCCCCACATCACCCTCACCCGAACCCCACCACCCCCATTCCTCCACACCCGGTACTGGCTGACGTGGCGCAGACACAGAGGGAAGTGGCCCAGTTCCAGAGGGAGATGGCGCAGTCACTGGCTTGTGCACCCAGAAGGTGGTGACAGAGTCAATGGGTGATCTGGCGCAGTCCCAGACGGAGGTGGTCCACTCCCTGTACTCCATGGCCGCTGGGATGCAGACCCTGGTCAAGACCAGAGGGGGCAGCGCCAGGTGGCGGGGGAGTCTGAGGGGATAGCTCCGCTTGTACCCCCATCCCATGGAGTGGCCTGGGGGCCATCGGGCATCCTGAGGGAGGAGGAGGTGATGGGGCCCGTGGCAGTGACTCCCGGAGGGGAGGTGCTGGAACACCGCAGCACCTCATACTTCCCCCCTGCTGTACCTGGTGCATCTGGTGGGCAGCGGACAGAACATCTCACCCAGGACACCCGAGCACCAGCTGGGCCCATTCAGGCCCTGTCACCCCAGAAAATGGCCGCCAATGGGGACCAAAGTGGGAATCACAGCAGGCCCCCTCCATTCCTGATGTACCGTCTGGGGATCCACCTAGACGTAGCATTAGGGCTGTAAGGCCAGAAAGTTAGACAGCAGTTAAGTTGGCACGGATGGCAGGGCATAGTCTAGTGATAGGGGCTGGGGCAGAAATCTGTATATACGTTGTGACATTAAACACCTGTTCACACTATGACAACCTGCCTCGGTGCTTTGTCAAATGGGTGTGAGGGGTGGTCTGGGGTGGCAAGAGAGAGGGAGCGGGGAGGGGGGGGGGGAGGTGCGGAATGGGCATCAACTTAGGGATTCGATGAGACCATGTGATGGAATGGCCAGCTCACATGCAGGGATCATTCGGGTGGACATTGGAAAGTGCTAGCAATCAGACATTGTCAAACGATGCAGAGCACCAGAGCACATCGCAGAGTGGGTTGTCATCATCCTCCACCCCATTGGCCAGACTCGGTGTTACTGCCAACCCAGGGCTCACAGGTATGTATCACAGAGGGGTTTGCAGGTGGGGGCTGACCAGTGGGGGATGGGGAGAGGGTGTGTGTGGGGGGGATGCGGTGTCCATGTCCCTGACCAGTAACCCCCCCTCAGTTGGTGAACAAGGAGGCAATCAGAGCGCCCGTGTACGTTGGCCCAGGCGCTCAGTCAAATCTCCCATTTCACTGCAGCGGCCAGAGAATCCCACGACTGTAACAGACAGAGAATCCTGCAACTGTAACAGATGGAGAATCCCGCTACTGTAACGGACGGAGAATCCCGCTACTGTAACAGACAGAGAATCCTGCAACTGTAACAGATGGAGAATCCCGTTACTGTAACGGACGGAGAATCCCGCTACTGTAACGGACGGAGAATCCCGCTGCTGTAACGGACGGAAAATCCCACTACTGTAACAGACAGAGAATCCTGCAACTGTGACAGATGGAGAATCCCGTTACTGTAACGGACGGAGAATCCCGCTACTGTAACGGACGGAGAATCCCGCTACTGTAACAGACAGAGAATCCTGCAACTGTAACAGATGGAGAATCCCGCTACTGTAACGGACGGAGAATCCCGCTACTGTAACAGACAGAGAATCCTACAACTGTAACAGATGGAGAATCCCGCTACTGTAACGGACGGAGAATCCCGCTACTGTAACAGACAGAGAATCCTGCAACTGTAACAGATGGAGAATCCCGTTACTGTAACGGACGGAGAATCCCGCTACTGTAACGGACGGAGAATCCCGCTGCTGTAACGGACGGAGAATCCCACTACTGTAACAGACAGAGAATCCTGCAACTGTGACAGATGGAGAATCCCGTTACTGTAACGGACGGAGAATCCCGCTACTGTAACGGACGGAGAATCCCGCTGCTGTAACGGACGGAGAATCCCGCTACTGGAACAGACAGAGAATCCTGCAACTGTAACAGATGGAGAATCCCGCTACTGTAACGGACGGAGAATCCCGCGACTGGAACAGACAGAGAATCCTGGGCGGGATTCTCCGACCCCCCCGGCCATTCTCCAACCCGGCGTGAATCCCGCCCCGCCGCTCCGACGCCGGCTGCCGAATTCTCCAGGGTCGGTTTGTCGGCGGGGACGGGAATCACGTCGCGCCGGTCGGGGGACATTGGCAGTGGCCCCCCCCCAGCGAATCTCTGCCCCGCCGAGCCGCCACCCGTTTTCAGCCGGTCCCGCCGGCGTAAATCAAACCAGGCCTGTACCGGTGGGACCTGGCTCTGCGGGCAGCCTGCAAAGTCCACGGCGGGGTGCGGGGGGATCTGGCCCCGGAGGGTGCCCCCACGGTGGCCTGGCCCGCGATCGGGGCTCACCGATCCGCCGGCGGGTCTGTGGCGTGGGGGCACACTTTCTCTCCGCGCCGGCTACTGTCAACCTCTGCCATGGCCGGCACAGAGAAGAACGCCCCTGTGCATGCGCTGGGATGACGCCAGCATGCGCCAACTCGAGCCGGCCGGCGGAGGCCTTTCGGCGCCGGTTGCCGCAGCTCCAAGCCCTTCCACGCCGACTAGCGCGGCAACCCCACCGCCGCTGGCCTAGCCCCTGAAGATGTGGAGGATTCCGCACCTTCCGGGCGCCCCGACGCCGGAGTGGTTCATGCCACCCCTCGGCGCCGGTACGGCCGCCCCGCCGGGAGAGGAAAATCCCGCCCCCTGCAACTGTAACGGACAGAGAATGCCACTACCATAACGGACGGAGAATCTCACTACCGTAACGTACGGAGTATCCCGCTACCGTAACGGACGGAAAAGCCCGCTACCGTAACGGACGGAGAATCTCGCTACCGTAACGTACGGAGTATCCCGCTACCGTAACGGACGGAAAAGCCCGCTACCGTAACGGACGGAGAATCTCGCTACCGTAACGGACTGAGTATCCCGCTACCGTAACGGACGGAAAAGCCCGCTACCGTAACGGACGGAGAATCTCGCTACCGTAACGGACTGAGTATCCCGCTACCGTAACGGACGGAAAAGCCCGCTACCGTAACGGACGGAGAATCTCGCTACCGTAACGGACGGAGAATCTCGCTACCGTAACGGACTGAGTATCCCGCTACCATAACGGACGGAAAAGCCCGCTGCCGTAACGGACGGAGAATGCCACTACCGTAACAGACGGAAATCCCGCTACCGTAACAGACGGAGTATCCCGCTACCATAATGGACGGAAAAGCCCGCTGGCGTAACGGACGGAGAATCACGTTATCGTAATGGACGGAGAATCCCACTGCCGTAACGGACGGAGAATCCCGCTACCATAACGGACGGAGAATCCCGCTACCATAACGGACGGAGAATCCCGCTACCGTAATGGATGGAGAATCCTGCTGCCATAATCATAGATTATCATAGAATTTACAGTGCAGAAGGAGGCCATTCGGCCCATCGAGTCTGCACCGGCTCTTGGGATGAGCACCCTACCCAAGGTCAACACCTCCACCCTATCCCCATAACCCAGTAACCCCACCCAACACTAAGGGCAATTTTGGACACTAAAGGCAATTTATCATGGCCAATCCACCTAACCTGCACATCTTTGGACTGTGGGAGGAAACCGGAGCACCCGGAGGAAATCCACGCACACACGGGGAGGATGTGCAGACTCCGCACAGACAGTGATCCAAGCCGGAATTGAACCTGGGACCCTGGAGCTGTGAAGCAATTGTGCTATCCACAATGCTACCGTGCTGCCCTACAATGCTACCGTGCTGCATGGATGGAGAGTCCCACTGCCATAACGGACAGAGAATCCCGCTACCCTAATGGATGGAGAATCCCGCTACCATAATGGATGGAGAGTCCTGCTACCGTAACGAATGGTGAATCCCGCTACCGTACCGAACGGAGAATCCCGCTACCATAACGGACGGAGAATTCCACTACCATAACGGACGGAAAAGCGCGCTGGCGTAACGGACGGAGAATCACATTACCGTAATGGATGGAGAATCCTGCTACCATAATGGACGGAGAATCCCGCTACCATAATGGACGGAGAATCCCACTACCGTAATGGATGGAGAATCCCGCTACCGTAACGGACGGAGAATCCCGCTACCGTAACGGATGGAGAATCCCGCTACCGTAACAGATGGAGAATCCCGCTGCCGTAACGGACGGAGGAACCCGCTACTGTAACGGACGGAAAATACCGCTACCGTAACGGATGGAGAATTCCGCTACCGTAACAGACGGAGGGCGAAATTCTCCCCAAACGGCGCGATATCCGCCGACTGGCGCCCAAAACGGCGCCAATCAGACGGGCATCGCGCCGCCCCAAAGGTGCAGAATGCTCCGCATCTTTGGGGGCCGAGCCCCAACATTGAGGGGCTAGGCCGACGCCGGAGGGATTTCCGCCCCGCCAGCTGGCGGAAACGGCCTTTGTTGCCCCGCCAGCTGGCGCGGAAATGACATCTCGGGGCGGCGCATGCGCGGGAGCGTCAGCGGCCGCTGACAGTTTCCCGCACATGCGCAGTGGAGGGAGTCTCTTCTGCCTCCGCCATGGTGGAGACCGTGGCGGAGGCGGAAGGGAAAGAGTGCCCCCACGGCACAGGCCCGCCCGCGGATCGGTGGGCCCCGATCGCGGGCCAGGCCACCGTGGGGGCACCCCCCGGGGCCAGATCGCCCCGCGCCCCCCCCAGCCCGCCCACGCCGCCTTGCCCCGCCGGTAAGAAAGGTACTTTAATTTACGCCGGCAGGACAGGCAATTTATCAGCGGGACTTCGGCCCACTCGGGCCGGAGAATCGAGCGGGAGGGCCTGCCAACCGGCGCGGCCGATTCCCGCCCCCGCCGAATATCCGGTACCGGAGACTTCGGCAACCGGCGGGGGCGGGATTCACGGCAGCCCCTGGCGATTCTCCGACCCGACGGGGGGTCGGAGAATGACGCCCGGAGTATCCCACTACTGTAACGGACGGAGAATCCCGCTACCGTAACGGACAGAGAATCACATTACCGTAACGGACGGAGAATCCTGCTACCATGAACGGACGGAGAATCCCGCTACCGTGAACGGACGGAGAATCCTGCTACTGTAATGTGCGGAGAATTCCGCTACCGTAACAGACGGACAATCACACTGTCGTATCGGGCGGAGAATCCCGCTACCGTAACGGATGGACAATCCCACTGCCGTAACGGGCGGAGAATCCCGCTACCGTGAACGGACGGAGAATCCTGCTACTGTAATGTGCGGAGAATCCCGCTACCGTAACAGACGGACAATCACACTGTCGTATCGGGCGGAGAATCCCGCTACCGTAACGGATGGACAATCCCACTGCCGTAACGGGCGGAGAATCCCGTTACCGTAACGGACGGAGAATCCCGTTACCGTAACGGACGGAGAATCCCGCTACCGTGAACGGACGGAGAATCCGCTACCGGAACGGATGGAGAATCCCGCTACCATGAACGGACGGAGAATCCCGCTACCGTGAACGGACGGAGAATCCTGCTACTGTAATGTGCGGAGAATTCCGCTACCGTAGCAGATGGAGAAGCCCACCACCGTGAACGGACGGAGAATTCCCCTACCGGAACGGACGGAGAATCCCGCTACCGGAACGGACGGAGAATTCCGCTACCGTAACGGATGGAGAATCCCGCTACCGTAACGGATGGAGAATCCCACTACCGGAACGGACGGAGAATTCCGCTGCCGTAACAGAGGGCGAGATTCTCCGACTCCCCAGCGGGTCAGAGAATGGCCGTTGGCCGCCGTGAATTCCGCCCCGCCGCCCGCCGAAGTCTCCGAAGGGAGAAAAGTCGGCGGGGCGTCAATGGCGTCGCAGACCTCAGAGAATGGCATGGGTGGGCGCAAGGCAATTGATTTTGGGCATGCCGATATTCTCCTGTCCGGATGGGCCGAAGTCCCGTCGACGTGATGACGGGTCACGTCGGCGTAAATCAAACCTCCTTTTAATCGGCGTCAACCTGTGCTCTAGGTTTACGCCGACCAGCGTGGAGGTGGGTGACGGCCTGGGGGGTTGGCCGCTGGACAGGCGATGGCGTGGCTGCAGTCTGAATGTGTGGGGGAGAGGTGTGTGTAGGGTTTTGTGTGTGTGTGTGCGGCCGGGGGGGGAAGGGGGGGGGGTTAAAGTGGGCTGGGCTCCGGGGGAGTGCCAGGAGGGGGCTTGAGTGCCGGGGAGGGGGGATGCGGGGGTCCGTGCCGGGGAGGGGGGATGGGGGGGGTCCGTACCGGGGAGGAGGATGGGGGGTCCGTGCCGGGGAGGGGGGATGGGGGGGTCCATGCCGGGGAGTGGGATGGGGTCCGTGCCGGGGAGGAGGATGGGGGGGTCCGTGCCGGGGAGGAGGATGGGGTCCGTGCCGGGGAGGAGGATGGGGGGGTCCGTGCCAGGGAGGAGGATGGGGTCCGTGCCGGGGAGGAGGATGGGGGGTCCGTGCCGGGGAGGAGGATGGGGTCCGTGCCGGGGAGGAGGATGGGGTCCGCGCCGGGGAGGGGGATGGGGGCGTCCGTGCCGGGGAGGAGGATGGGGGGGTCCGTGCCGGGGAGGGGGATGGGGTCCGTGCCGGGGAGGAGGATGGGGTCCGTGCCAGGGAGGAGGATGGGGCGGACCGTGCCGGGGAGGAGGATGGGGTCCGTGCCGGGGAGGATGATGGGGGGGTCCGTGCCGGGGAGGAGGATGGGGTCCGTGCCGGGGAGGAGGATGGGGGGGGACCGTGCCGGGGAGGGGGGATGGGGGGGGTCCGTGCCGGGGAGGAGGATGGGGTCCGTGCCGGGGAGGAGGATGGGGCTCCGTGCTGGGGAGGGGGCATGGGGGCGTCCGTGCCGGGGAGGGGGGGTGCGAGGGCAAGTGAGTTGGTCCACCTGGCCAGGTACCAACCTCCAACAGTTGGACCCATGCGGTCCATGCCACCTGGCTGGGGGGAGGAGGGGATATGGGCAATGATGACATGTCGTCGTTACCCCCCCCCCACCAGGCCGTCATGTTTTCCGATCAGCCAGCGATGTTGGCCGCCGTGGCAGCAGCCGCTAATGTCTATGTTGCCCTGGATGAGGAGGAGGAGCGTGCCAGAGAGGCGGCGCAGGCTGCCGCAGAGGGGCAGACGGCAGCCGCCCAGGCTGGAGGGACACCTGACCGACAGGACGAGGAGGGGGAGGAGGACGTCGCGGCCCCACGGCAACGGAGGCACCTGAGGGCGCCCCGTGTGTACCGGCCCCGGAAGTCATACCAGGACCTCACGGACCGGGAATGCAGGAGGAGACTCCGGATGAGGCGGGAAACCGTGGCACACATCTGCCACCTGCTGGCACAGCTGTCACCGCGTGGCACTGGCGGGGGACACGCTCTCCCCGTGTCCGTCAAGGTTACGGTGGCCTTGAACTTTTATGCAACGGGGTCATTCCAGGCACCGAGTGGGGTCCTGTCCGGCATATCGCAGACATCGGTGCACCGGTGCATCCGGGCAGTGACAGACGCCCTATATGCCATGGCCCACCGCTACATCCGCTTCCCTGTGGACCGGGCCAGCCAAGGTGCCCGGGCCGTGGGTTTCTCTGCCGTTGCCGGGTTCCCCATGGTCCAGAGCGCGATTGATGGGATGCATGTCGCCGTGCAGCCACCTGCAGATAACAGGGCCGTGTTCACCAATAGGAAGGGGACCTATTCGATGAACATACAGGTGGTCTGCGACCACCGCATGATGATCCTGCACGTCTGCGCCCGTTACCCGGGCAGTGTCCACGACTCATACGTGCTGTCGCGGTCATCCATCACCGGCATGTACGAGGGACGCCATCCCCGGCTGAGGGGCTGGTTGCTGGGCGACAGGGGTACCCATTGCGATCGTGGCTGATGACGCCTATACGGAGGCCACGCAATGAGGCGGAGAACCGCTACAATGATGGCCATGTAGCCACAAGGGGAGTGATAGAGAGGTGCTTTGGCGTGCTGAAGATGCGGTTCAGGTGCCTGGACCGCTCTGGGGGCGCCCTCCAGTATTGGTCAGATAGGGTCGGCCGCATCATTGTGGTGTGCTGCGTCTTGCACAATATAGCCCAGCAGAGGGGCGATGTGCCGCAGGCAGAGGAGGGCGGAGTGGAGGAGCAGCAGGAAGAGGCCCAGTCCTCCCCAGATGAGGGGGATGGGGGCAATGGTCAGGGCAGACGGGCTAGACACAGGCGGGTGGCTGTCCACCGTTACCAGCTGGGCCAGCGGGCACGGGACAGGCTGATAGACGCCCGCTTCACTGACTAGATGGGCGTGGGAATCGGGTAGTATGGCCACAGACCGCACACCATGGCAACAGCCGACCACCCACACCCCCCACCCATCCTACCACCCAGCACACTCACCCCCCTCCCCAACCCCACCCACCCCACCCGCATGCACACCACCCCCCCATTGCCGATCCACCTGCGGCACAACGGCCGGGCTCACACAGTTGCCGGTGGATGCGTGTCTATCGCAAGCCATGGAGGATGATGACAACCCGCCCTGCGATGAGCCCCTGGCTCCACATCGTTGGACTATGTCTGACCCATGGCCACAGTACCACCATCCACCTGGACCATCCCTGCATGCAGCTGTGACACTGCAGCGCACGGTCCCGTCCTCTGCCCGGGGGGATGTTGATGGCGGCCCAGGGGGAAGGGGGCAGACTCACCTGGGGCTGAGGTAAGACCACCCCTCACACACACACACTTGCGCTCAACGTACATGACACCCCCGCATGCTTTGGACAGAGCACAAAGGCAGCTTCTGTAGGTGTAACATTGACTTTAATAACCAAAGGAATTCATGCACGTGCCCTAGCCCCTAAAACTCATCTGTGCCCTGCACCCGTGCCAACTTACTCAGTGTCTAATTGTTTGGCCTTACGGGCCCTTTGACTACGTCTACGTGGTTCCCCAGACGGCCCAGCAGAACTGGAGGTGGACTCCTGTGATTCCTGCCCTCTGACACGGGATCCCTTTGGCGGCCGTTTCCTGGGGCGTCCTGGCCTAGATGGGCCTGGCTGCGGCCCGGGTGACTGGGATGGCGAGCTGCCAGCCTGTCCTGCCCGTTGCCCACCCGATGCACCTGGGACGGAAGGGGGGGAGTCCGTGGTGTCGCGGTGTTCCGGGACCTCCCCTACAGGGGGACCCGGGACGGACCACAGCACCTCCTCCTCCCTCGGGGTGCCCGATGGTCCCCAGGCCTCTACATGGGTGGGGGATGCGAACGGACTGGCCATCCGATGCCCCCCCGACATCTGGCGCTGCCAGTCCTGGAGGCCCGTGCTGGTTTCGACAGGGGTCTGCAGGTTTGCAGCCATGGAGCTCGGGGGATTGGCAAACCCTGTCTGTGACTCTGCGACGCCGGCGCACACATAGGCAATGGCGCCGATGCCCTCAGCGATGGCCTGCTGAGACTGGGCCATGGCCTGCTGAGACTGGGCTATGGCCTGCTGAGACTGGGCCATGGCCTGCAGAGACTGGGCTATGGACTGCAGAGACTGGGCTATAGCCTGCTGAGACTGGGCCATGGCCTGCAGAGACTGGGCTATGGACTGCTGAGACTGGGCCATGGCGTTGAGCGCCTCTGCCATCTGGCGCTGGCACTGGCTCATGGCCTCCTGTGAGAGGGCAGCCATGTCCTGGGCCACAGACACCGCCTGCACGGAAAGCCCCAGGCCTCGCAAACCGTTCCCCATGTCTGACACCGTCGCACCCATTGCCTCCACCGCAGACGCCATCCGTGCGGTGTCGGCCTGGGTGGCACGCATGACCGGCACCACTCCCAGCTCCTGGACGCGGGTGGACTCCTCCACCTGCGACTGCAGCAGCCGCAAGCCGGCCGTCACCCTCTTCGCTCGTCTCCGGTTCGGTGGTTGCATCGGATCTATGGGTGGGTGTGGTAACTCCAGGAACCCGGGATCCATCTGGACGGCAGATGTTCGCTTGGGCTGGGCGGCCCTCCGACCGTCCGGCCCCTCTGCTGCTCCTACCTCCACCTGCTGTACCGGGACAGCTGTGTTGTGCACACCAGTGAATGTACCAGACGCCTCATCACTAAAGTGCCCAACCGAGGTGAGTGTTTCTGCGATGGTGGAGGGTGTTGGCGTCAGCAGTGGCATTGTGTCGTGCTCTTCGTCCCACTCTGAGTCCATGGCACTTTGGGGTGGGGGTTCGTCTCCACCCACCCACTCTGTGTCACTGTCCGGTATTTTGTTTTCCTGGGTAGTGGTGTCCCGGGTAGGGGTGTCCTGGGTAGTGGTGTCCTGGGGAGTGGTGTCCTGGCTCGGCTGTGATGGGGGCCTGTGGCTGCCCCTCTCGTCGCTGGGTGGCACACACCTGCGTCGTCGCACCCGCACGAGACGGGGGCGTCGTCTCCCTGTTGCTCCAGGTCTCTCCGTCTCCAGTGATCTCCAAGGGACATCCTGCGGGCGTCGCATGCCGGAGGGTCCGGGTCTCTCCATCTCCCGTGGCCTCCGAGGGGCATCCTGCAGGCATCGCATGCCGGAGGGTCCGGGTCTCTCCGTCTCCCATGGCCTCCGAGGGGCATTCTGCGGGCGGTCTGCATCTGCGGGCATGGGTGCCTCGACGTTTGCTCCTGCGATACACAATGAAGCATGCATGGTTAGACACGCAGGCAGTGATCAGGTGATATGGGGGAGGGGGATATAGAGGAGGGGGGGATATGGGGACGGGCTGTCGGTGGCTCACTTGCTAGTACGCCCCCGACCTCTGCATCAGCAACCTCCCGGTCCTCAGGTCCGCCAGCCAATTCCAGGGCCCTTTCCTCGTGTTCGGTCAGTGGCCTCTCATCAGCGGGGCCTCCTCCAGTCCTCACATGCTCCCTGGTGTTGTGTGCGCGCTTCTCCTGTGGGGGGTGGTGGCAGGGGTAAAAGGCAACAGTGTTAAGACAGGTATATGAATGCACGCCATCGGTTGCGCGTGTATTGCAGAGGTTAAGGTTAGGGCTGGATTCACTTGGGGAAATGGGGGAAGGCGGATATGGGGGAGGGGGATATGGGGGAGGGGGGATATGGGGGAGGAGGATATGGCGGATATGGGGGAGGGGGATAGGGGGATATGGGAGAGGGGGGATATGGGGGAGGGGGGATATGTGGGAGGGGGGATATGGGGGATCTGGGGGAGGGGGGATATGGGGGAGGCGGGATTAAGGGAGGGGGGCTATGGGGGTTATGGGGAGGGGGGATATGGGTGAGGGGGGGATATGGGGGAGGGGGGATATTGGGGGAGGGGGGACATGGGGGATATGGGGAGGGGGGATATGGGGAGGGGGGATATGGGGGATATGGATATCGGGCAGGGTAGGGGAGGCTCCCCCTGGCTGCTCTGACGAGGTCGTTCACCTTCTTGTGGCACTGGGTGCCTGTCCGTGGTGTCAGGGCCACAGCGGTGACGGCCTCTGCCACCTCCCTCCACAGATGCTGGGGCAACTCTGCGGCCGTGTCCGGGATACAGGGCCTCCCTCCTCTGCTCCACTGCGTCCAGGAGCGCCTCCACATCCCGTGACTGGAACCTCGGGGCTGAGCGGCGGGCGGCCATCCGGTCGGGTGTTCAGGTTGGGTGTTCCGGTCGGGTGGGGGGGGGAGCAGCGCGTCCTGATGAGCCGTTACGCCGTGCGGCGTGTACGACGCTGCTAGCCCATTCCGGGCCGGAGACTTTGCGACGTTTTGGGCGGCGTGATGAAAGTCGGATTTGCGCCGTTTTTGGCGCCCATCGGCGGACTTTGCGCCGATAATGGAGAATTTCACCCAGAAGGAGAATTCCGCTACCGTAATGGATGGAGAATTCCACTACCGGAACGGACAGAGAATTCCGCTACCGTAACGGATGGAGAATTCTGCTACTGGAATGGACGGAGAATCCAGCCCCACCTCTCAATAGGTAAAATTTCCTTAGACTTCCTCTAACACAGCATGGATGTATTGTTTTCTGTGAAAATTATACGATGAAACATATATCTTTATTATTATTAATATTTTTGTTTTCCTTAATGTGAAACATGCTCCTGACGCTGGGCGCTGTATCAAGTGTCAGTTGAGGACCATGGGACCATATTGAAGCTGTGAGGGGTGTGAAGCTCAAGTAGGGCAGCACGGTGGCGCAGTAGGTAGCACTGCTGCCTCATGCGCTGAGGATCCGGGTTCGACCCCGGCTCCAGCCCCGGGTCACTGTCCGAGTGGAGTTTGCACATTCTCCCCATGTCTGTGTGCGCCTCATCCCCTCAGCTCATAGATGTGCAGGGTAGGTCGATTGGCCATGCTAAGTTGCCCCCTTAATTTAAAAAAAAGATTGAAGCTCAAGTGAGGGGAATGGCCACAGGATCAAGGTTCAGGTGAAGGGTTGAATGGTGTATCGAAGCTGCAAGCCTTCTCGGATCTGCGTGAGTGGTGAAACTCAATATCAGGTCGTTGGCTGAAGCTAATGGTCATGATGCTCAAATGCAGGTTTAAAAATTCATTGGCAAGAGAGGCGTTGGTGCATGGTGCCCAATGCTTAGTTAATTTTGGTGGCACCCACAAAACCTGCTCACAGACCCTTAGCGACCACCAGCCCCAGGTTGAGAACGCTGGCCGTAGTGGCAAAATAGGAGTATGAAATTAATCGAATGCTGATATATATACAATATATATGAGATTAAAGTAGCTGCCAATGATTATGAGCTGGTAATCTAAGAGTGCTTTTACCTTGACAGTTTAATATTGATGTAAAGATATTGTCACTTCAGCCCAAACCTAAATATGCAGTGTGAATCCAGAGAGAGAATCGAATTTATCTCTGTTTCAAAGTGGAATGATACTCCTTGGGGTGGCAGATGGTTAACGGTGATATTCTCACGTCATTCCAGCTTAACACACTTTGTATTGTAAATAAAAAATCAAACCTGGTTGGCAAAATGCTTAGGTACTTTGTGTAAAACCACCTGACCTCGGTATAAATGCCCTGAACAGTAATTCCTGCCTTCCCGACTGCTAAATCTTTTATATTTCTAACTGTTGGGTGGGCATTCTGCCTGTGCATAAATCTAAGCACCAGCAGAGTTCTTTTCTTTAAAATATTTTTATTCAAAACGTTTAAACAAAATTATGCTGAATATCAAATAACAACATATCAACCCAATAAACAACCACAACCGCCCAGCCCCCCTGACCCCAAGCCCATACCACATCACGCATTCCCCATTTAACCCTCTTTACCCGCCCCCCCCCCCCCAAGAGCCGCACCCCCCCCCCCAACCCACCCCCACGGACCTCTCAATCCTCCTTGAGGTAATCAATGGTATCCACCTCCGAGTGAACCTTTCTATCAAACCCGCAGAGCGAACTTCATATTGTCCCACCTCAGGAATTCTGCCAGGTCGCTCCCCACACCATCATGAGGGCACTCTGCACCACTTTAAACTGGGTGAAGCTTAACCTCGCACACAGCGAGGATACATTCACCCTCCGCAAGGGCTCAGTACATGTCCCACCCCCACCTCCCCTCCCAGTTCCTCCTCCCATTTGCGCCTTATATCCTCCACCAGGGCTCCCTCCCATTCCATCAATTCCTTATAATTATCCAACATCTTCCCGTGTCCCGTCCTCCGACAAGAGTTTGTCTTGTAATGCTGGAGGCGGTAGCCCCGGGAAGGACAGCACCTCTCTCCTCACAAAATGCCGAACCTGCAGTTAACGAAAACCATTCCCCTTAGGTAACCCTCCAATTCCTCCAGCCGCACACATTTGCCCCCTACAAACAAGTCCCTGTAGCCCTCAATCCCCACCTGCCTCCACTCCCAGAACCTCGTATCCAGCCTCACCGGCATAAGTCTATGGTTGTTGCAGATCGGCGCCCACAATTATCTACCTTCCAACCCCAAGTGCTGCTTCCACTGCCCCCACACCCTTAAATCCGACACCGCCACTGGGCTCCTGGAGTACCTGGCTGGCGAGAACGGCAAAGGCTCCAACAACAAAGCCCTCAAACTCGTTCACCGACGCGACACCGCCGCCACCCGCCTCAATCCGACCTCTCCTCCATGGCCCATCTCCTCACTATCGCAAGCTTTGCCGCTCAATATTAACTTCGCAAATTTGACAACGCCAGCCGCCCTCGCCCCCATTCCAAAATAACCACCACACACGCGGGGCCGTCCCCGCCCATACAAACCCTGAGATCAACCCATTAACATTCCTGAAGAAAGACTTAGGGACACAGTTTGGGAGGTTCTGAAATAAGAACAGAAACATAGGCAGCACCGTCACTTTCACTGTCTGCACCCGCCCAGCCAGCGACAGCGGCAACAAATCCCACCTCTTACAATCCACCTTCATCCCCTCCACCAATCGAGCCAAGTTCAATCTATGCAGCTGGGCCCAGCGCCGTGCCACCTGAATACTGAGGTACCTGAAGCTCGTCTCCACCACCGTAAACGGCAACTCGCCTGATCTCCTTTTCTGCCCTATCGGGAACATCTCACTCTTTCCCATGTTCAACTGAAATCCTGAAAACTGACCAAGTTCCCCTAAATCTCCATAATCCCCGAAATGTTGCCGAAATGTATAATAACAAGTCATCCGCATACAGTAAAATCCTATGTTTGGCATCTGCCCCCCCCCCCCCCCCCCCGCCCCCCCGCCCCCCCCCCCCCCCGCCACAACCCCCATCACTCTCCAGTCCTTAGATAACCCAAGCACCATTGCCAGCACCTCTGTTGCCAAGGCAAAAAGCATTGAGGAGAGTGGGCGCCCCTGCCTCGCCCTTCGGTGAAGCCCAAAGTACCCCGAATTCACTCGCTTCGTCCGCACACTCGTTACCAGTGTCTTATACAGCAGCCAAACCCAAACTACCAACCCCTGCCCGAACCCAAACTGCCCAGGCACCTCAAACAAAAATAGCTACCCCATCAGGTCAAAAGCCTTCTCCATGTCCATCGCCACCGCTGCCTCAACCTCCTGCCCCACAGAGGCCACCATTATCACATTAAATAACCTCTGCACTATCACATTAAATAACCTCCGCCCATTCGCCGACATTGCCTTCCTTTCACAAAACCTATCTGATCCTCCCCAGTCACCCCCGGCACAGAGTCCTCAATCCGCGGGCGGGAATTCACCAAGAGCTTGGCATCAACATTCAAAAGCGATATCGGGTGGTACAACTCACAACTGCTCTGGGTCCTTATCGATTTTTAGAATCAGGGAGATGGAAGCCTGCGATAAAGTAGGCGGAGAGACCCACTTTCTCTCACCTCATTATGCATCCTCATCAACAGTGGCCCCAGCTCCGCCCCAAACTTTTTATAAAACTCCACTGGGAACCCGTCCAGCCCTGGCACCTTCCTCGCCTGCATCTCCCCGTGCCAGACATTACCTCCCTCAGCCCAATCAAGGCCTCCAGGCCCTGAACCCCACCCCTCCTCCACCTTGGGAAACTCCAACCCATCCCCTATTCCCCCTCTAGGGGCTCCGACTCATTGAGCCTCCTATTAAAGGCCTCAAATACCCCATTGAGCACCCCACCCTGGTCCAACACCACCGTATCCTCTCGTCCCTCATTCTACCAATCGCCCTTGCAGCCTCCTGCTTCCTTAGCGGATGGGCCAGCATCTTACTCACCTTCTCCCTATATTCATAAACGGCCCCCTCTGGCCATCCGCAACTGTCCCACCGCCTTCCCCGTAAACACCTACCCAAACTCCATCTGGAGCCTCCGCCTCTCCTTCAGCAACATCTCCTCTGGCACCACCGAGTACCTCTGATCCACCCTCAAGATTTCATCAATCAGGTTTGCCCTCTCCCACCCCTCCACCCTCTCCCTGTGCATCCAAATCGAAATAAATTCCCCCCTAATTACGGACTTGAGTGCTTCCACAACATGGCAGCTGGGACCTCCCCCGTATCATTCACCGCCACATAACCACGAATGGCATCCCTCACCCGCTCACGCACACCAACCCGTCTCCCAGCAGCCCCACATCCAACGTCCACTGCGACCGTTGGGCCTCCACCTAAACCACCTACAAATCCACCCAGTACAGCACATGGTCAGAGACCACAATCGCCGAATACTCCGAGTCGGCTACCCCGGCCGGCAGCTCTTTGTCCATCACGATAAAGTCGATCCAGGAGTACACCCTGTGCACATGGGAGAAGTATGGAAAGTCCTTCACCCTTGGCCTCCAAAATCTCCACGCCCACCATGCGCTCTATGAACCCACTCTACCTCCTAGCTACTGCCAACACCTTCAACGACTTCGGACTTGACCACTCCCAACTTGGCTCCAGGACCGCATTTAAATCACACCCCAAAGTGAACTGTTGTGTGTCCAAATCCGAAATGTTCCCCAACACTCGCTTCGTAAAATCCACATCCCAATTTGGGGCATAAATGATTACCAGGACCATCGGCAACTCCTCCAGTTTCCCACTGACTACCACATATCTACCCCCCCCCCCCCCAGATCAGCCACAACTTCAGGTGTGTCTCTTGCAAAAACACCACGTCCGCCTTCAAGCTCCTCAGATGCGCAAACACGCACGATCATTTCGCCGGCCCATTCAAACCTCTCACATTCCACGTGGCCAGCCTGGTCAGGGGCTATCTGCACCCCCCTCCCCTGCCAATCAGTCATACCCCTTCTTGAGCCAGCCCCCGGCCATCTCTACCCCCTTCCCCATTGTTCCACTCTAACCACACCCATGTCAGCAATCCTCCCCCCCCCCGAAACAAAGAACCAACCCCATTCTCCCCCCTCCCCCACCTTCCTCCTGACAACCACCCACCTCCCTTCTGTTAACTAGCCCACCCAGTGAGCATGCAGTCTGAGGGGTGGGACGGGGGCGAGTACCCTCCCTACAATTGCCTCCAGTGTGCTGAGGGGTCTTTCATGGAAGTTGGAGGTCGAGAGGGCCTGTGCTGGGCTGGAGGGGTTCAGCTTGTGTTTTTCCTGGGATGGGGGGGGTCATTTGGTTGTTCTTCCCAGCTGAAGCCTTTGAACCTTTTAAACGGTCAGACAGTATCGATAAATTAAAGTTCTCTTCTAATAAAGTGGAAGTCTTCCCATCAGTACCCCTAAACCCTATTACGATCTCAGACCAGACCCCAACAATGGCTAGAATACTGGACAGACACCCTAGTTTTTCATTTTAATTTAGTAAGATTGTGAGGAAAATATGCCTCGCTCCTGGAGTGGTTTCCTGAAGAAATAGGAATATTGTATATTAAAACAAATTGTATTACTAACACAGTTATAAAACATCTTTTACATCACATCATAAAATAGCTAACAGTTACCACTTAAACAACGGTGGTCAATACAATGAATACCATACCCATAACTGCTATCTTTATTCCCATTCAAACAACACAACAATCCATCTCAGCACTCAATCCACTTCAACTACCATACCACATCGGAATACCTGCTCTAAAAAGGTGTTCTTTGAAAAAGAGAGCTCTTTTGACGCTGCTCTTAAAAAAGATCGGAATCCTGTCAGAACCATGCAGAAATTCTGCATTTCTTTAGAAGATGCTTCTCAGCTTGTTTCAGTTCCCCTTGTTCTCAGACAAGTCTGCACTGCTTGGAAAGACTTAATTTACTTTCATTGAACTGCGGTGAGAACAAACTGCTTGACTTCTGGGCACAGCTTCACCTAGAATTCCATTGACCTGCTTTTCCTGCAAAATGCCTGATACCTTAGCTCCACCCAGTAACAACATAATCTAACCAAGCTGAAATCAAATTACCTGCACAGGGAATCCCCTTAATCAAAACAAAATTGCATTTGCCCAAGCTTTTTACAATGGTTTAATTGCACCCCTGGCTCCCAAAACCTTTGTTGTCTTTCAAAATAGGACTTCTTTGAAATCATGTTTGCAGCAGTCACACACACACACTAACCCAGGCTTTTAAACCTTACTGCACCAAATACCGATAATACAATACATTTGAGATTCCTACATTCATCGCAACCCTTTAAACAGCCTATCAGTATACGAAGTTCAAGGATCTGTTACATGAAGGTAAAAGTAAACTCTAATGGGGTGGAAAGCTTTGAAATGTTTTTCTCACAGTCAATTTCACTGCCCTTTAAAGTATTGAAGCCTTTTTATATGCTTAGAAGGCTAAAAGCTTTGAACTGCGTTGCTTACATTCAATTTTATGCTCCATTGCGTCCTACAAGCTTTTCCATTGACAGGTCAAGGCAGTTTTAAAGAAAGAATTAAGATTGTTTAATTATATATCTCTGCAAGGATCCATTAACTCAGGGGAGCAGGTCATTTTCTAACCGCAGTTGTAAAAAAAGGCTATCTCTTTGATCCCAAGTCCTTCCTAGAAAGAACAATTGTTATACGGCACATGTTTATAGCTTCACTTCCTGCTCTTAAACTGCTGTGTTTGTACAGCAGGGTAACTTCATCAACATGAAGACAAAAAGAACCAGCTAGAAAACAAAGCCACCAACATTCTACACGTCCGAAATTCTCAGGATATTCTCCGTAAAAAGGGAGTAAAATTTCAGCACCATTTCTACAAAGGTCCCAGAGTGATTGGGAAAAGTCTTTTGCCTGAATAATACATATATTTAAATAGTTTGTGTGAGCAATGCTAAATGAATTCATCATCAAATGAAGTTGGGTTGCAGGACAAAAGTGGTCACAACGTTTTTGAAGGGTTGGGAAGGAAGTGTGACAATTCCATGAGGATTTCCCACTCGTCCATTGTAACTCTGGAGGAACAGGCACAGGAATGCTGGGAAAATGTTTATTTCAACACAAACTCTCCTGCAGACACTGGAGTGAATGATCTCCTTCTGTGCTCCATCTCTAATATCCTATGGTATATGCAGCAACAAATAGCAGAACAGCCAGCCAAAGGTTTTCCAGAGAGTTTTTCCCCACAGTACAGAATATGCACCCGCATTTAATGTTACAGTGATCACATGCCAGCCTACGCCTGAATCCCAGCACACCGACTTACCCCCCACCACACCGCTCACATCCCAACGCAACCCTCACACCCCAGCACAGCCTTCTTACCCCAACGCAACCCTCACATCCCAACGCAGCCCTCAAACCCCAGCACAGCCTTCTCACCCCAACGCAACCCTCACACCCCAATGCAACCCTCACACCCCAACGCAACCCTCTCAAATCAACGCAATGCTCACATCCCGATGCAACCCTCACACCCCAACGCAACCCTCACATCCCGATGCAACCCTCACACCCCAACGCAACCCTCACATCCCAACGCAACCCTCACACCCCATCGCAACGCTCACATCCCAACGTAACCCTCAGACCCCAGCACAGCCTTCACACCCTAACGCAACCTTCACATCCTAACGTAACCCTCACACCCCAACGCAACCCTCACATCCCAACGCAGCCCTCACATCCCAACGCAACACTCACGCCCCAACGCAACCCTCACACCCCAACGCAGCCCTCACACCCCAACGCAACCCTCACACCCCAATGCAATGCTCAACTTCCCAACGCAACCCTCACATCCCAACGTAACCATCACACCCCAGCGCAACCCTCACACCCCAACGCAACGCTCACATCCCAATGCAACTCTCACACCGCAATGCAACCCTCACATCCAAACGCAACCCTCACACCCCAACGCAACCCTCACATCCCAATGCAACCCTCACATCCCAACGAAACCCTCACACCCCAACGCAACCCTCACACCCCAACGCAACCCTCACACCCCAACGCAACCCTCACATCCCAATGCAACCCTCACATCCCAATGCAACCCTCACATCCCAATGCAACCCTCACATCCCAACGCAACATTCACACCCCAGTGCAACCCTCCCATCCCAACGCAACCCTCACACCCCAGCGCAACCCTCACGCCCCAACGCAACCCTCACATCCCAACGCAACACTCACACCCCAGTGCAACCCTCACATCCCAACGCAACCCTCACACCCCAGCGCAACCCTCACGCCCCAACGCAATGCTCAACTTCCCAACGCAACCCTCACATCCCAACGCAACCCTCACACCCCAACGCAAGGCTCACATCCAAACGCAACCCTCACTTCCCCATGTAACTCTCACATCCCAACGCAACCCTCACATCCCAACGCAACCCTCACACCCCAACGCAGCCCCCACACCCCAACGCAACCTGCACATACAAACGCAACCCTGACACCCCACTGCAACCCTCACGCCCCAACGTAAGCCTCACACCCCAACGCAACCCTCACATCTCAACGCAACCCTCACTTCCCAACGCAACCCTCACATCCCAACGCAACCCTCACACCCCAACGCAATGCTCCACTTCCCAACGCAACCCTCACATCCCAACGTAACCATCACACCCCAGTGCAAACCTCACACTCCAACACAACGCTCACATCCCAACGCAACTCTCACATCCCAACGCAACCCTCACATCCCAACGCAACCCTCACATCCCAACGCAACCCTCACACCCCAATGCAACCCTCACATTCCAATGCAACCCTCACATCCCAACGCAACCCTCACACCCCAATTCAACACTCACACCTCAACGCAACCCTCACATCCCAACGCAGCCCTCACATCCCAACGCAACCCTCACTTCCCCATGCAACTCTCACATCCCAACGCAACCCTCACATCTCAATGCAACCCTCACACCCCAACGCAACCCTCACATTCCAACTCAACCCTCACATCCCAACGCAACCCTCACACCTCAATGCAATCCTCACACCCCAATGCAACTCTCACACCCCAACGCAACCCTCACATCCCAACGCAACCCTCACACCCCAACGCAACCCTCACATCCCAACGCAACCCTCACATCCCACTGCAACCCTCACATCCCAACACAGCCCTCACATCCCAACGCAACCCTCACACCTCAATGCAACGTTCACACCCCAATGCAACCCTCACACCCCAATGCAACCCTCACACCCCAACGCAGCCCTCACATCCCAATGCAACCCTCACATCCCAATGCAACCCTCACACCCCAACGCAGCCCTCACATCCCAATGCAACCCTCACATCCCAACGCAAACCCTCACACCCCAATTCAACACTCACACCTCAACGCAACCCTCACATCCCAATGCAACCCTCACATCCCAACGCAACTCTCACATCCCAACGCAACCCTCACATCCCAACGCAACCCTCACACCCCAATGCAACCCTCACATTCCAAAGCAACCCTCACATCCCAACGCAACCCTCACATCCCAAAGCAACCCTCACACCCCAACGCAACCCTCACACCCCAATGCAACCCTCACATTCCAAAGCAACACTCACACCCCAACGCAACCCTCACATCCCAATGCAACCCTCACACCCCAACGCAGCCCTCACACCCCAACGCAACCCTCAAATCCCAACACAACCCTCACATTCCAACGGAACCCTGACACCCTAACGCAACCCGCACATACCAACGCAACCCTGACACCCCAACGCAACCCTCACACCCCAGCACAGCCTTCACACCCCAACGCAACCCTCACATCTCAACGCAACCCTCACATCCCAACGCAACCCTCACACCCCAACCACATCCCTCACATCCCAACGCAACCCTCACATCCCAACACAACTCTCACATCACTAGCACAACCCTCACATCCCAACGCAACCCTCACATCCCAACGCAACGCTCACATCCCAACGCTACCCTCACATCCCAACGCAACGCTCACATCCCAACGCAACCCTCACACCCCAACACAACCCTCACACCCCAACGCAAACCTCACATCCCAACGCAACCCTCACACCCCAACACAACCCTCACACCCCAACGCAACCCTCAAATCCCAACGCAACCCTCACATCCCAACCACAACCCTCACATCCCAACGCAACCCTCAAAACCCAACACAACCCTCTCAACCCAACGCAACCCTCACATTGAGGGCAGCATGGGAGCATGGTGGTTAGCACAATTGCTTCACAGCTCCAGGGTCCCAGGTTTGATTCCCCGCCGGGTCACTGTCAGTGCGGAGTCTGCACGTTCTCCCCGTGTGTGCGTGGGTTTCCTCTGGGTGCTCCGGTTTCCTCCCACAGTCCAAAGATGTGCAGATTAGGTGGATTTGCCAAGCTAAATTGCCCTTAGTGTCCAAAATTGCCCTTAGTGCTGGGTGGGGTTACTGGGTTATGGGGATAGAGTGGAGGTGAGGACTTGGGTATGGTGCTCTTTCCAAGAGCCGATGCAGACTCGATGGGCCGAATGGCCTCCTTCTGCACTGTAAATTCTATATAATTCTGTGTAATCCCAACGCAACCCTCACATCCCAACTCACCCCTCACATCCCAACGCAACCCTCACATCCCAACGCAACCCTCACATCCCAACGCAACCCTCACATCCCAACACAACCCTCACATCCCAACGCAACCCTCACATCCCAACGCAACCCTCACATCCCAACGCAACCCTCACACCCCAACGCAACCCTCACATCCCAACGCAACCGTCACATCACTAGCACAACCCTCACATCCCAATGCAACCCTGGCACCCCAATGCAACCCTCACACCCCAATGCAACCCTCACACCCCAACGCAACCCTCACATCCCAACGCAACCCTCACACCCCAACGCAACCCTCACACCCCAATGCAACCCTCACATCCCAACGCAACCCTCACACCACAATACAACCCTCACACCCTAGCGCAACCCTCACATCCCAACGCAACCCTCACACCCCAACACAACCCTCACACCCCAACGCAACCCTCAAATCCCAACGCAACCCTCACATCCCAACCACAACCCTCACATCCCAACGCAACCCTCAAAACCCAACACAATCCTCTCAACCCAACGCAACCCTCACATTGAGGGCAGCATGGGAGCATGGTGGTTAGCACAATTGCTTCACAGCTCCAGGGTCCCAGGTTTGATTCCCCGCCGGGTCACTGTCAGTGCGGAGTCTGCACGTTCTCCCCGTGTGTGCGTGGGTTTCCTCTGGGTGCTCCGGTTTCCTCCCACAGTCCAAAGATGTGCAGATTAGGTGGATTTGCCAAGCTAAATTGCCCTTAATGTCCAAAATTGCCCTTAGTGCTGGGTGGGGTTACTGGGTTATGGGGATAGAGTGGAGGTGAGGACTTGGGTATGGTGCTCTTTCCAAGAGCCGATGCAGACTCGATGGGCCGAATGGCCTCCTTCTGCACTGTAAATTCTATATAATTCTGTGTAATCCCAACGCAACCCTCACATCCCAACTCACCCCTCACATCCCAACGCAACCCTCACATCCCAACGCAACCCTCACAACCCAACGCAACCCTCACATCCCAACACAACCCTCACATCCCAACGCAACCCTCACATCCCAACGCAACCCTCACATCCCAACGCAACCCTCACACCCCAACGCAACCCTCACATCCCAACGCAACCGTCACATCACTAGCACAACCCTCACATCCCAATGCAACCCTGGCACCCCAATGCAACCCTCACACCCCAATGCAACCCTCACACCCCAACGCAACCCTCACATCCCAACGCAACCCTCACACCCCAACGCAACCCTCACACCCCAATGCAACCCTCACATCCCAACGCAACCCTCACACCACAATACAACCCTCACACCCTAGCGCAACCCTCACATCCCAACGCAACCCTCACACCCCAACGCAACCCTCACATCCCAACGCAACACTCACACCTCAACGCAACCCTCACATCCCAACGCAGCCCTCACATCCCAACGCAACCCTCACTTCCCCATGCAACTCTCACATCCCAACGCAACCCTCACATCTCAATGCAACCCTCACACCCCAACGCAACCCTCAAATCCCAACGCAACCCTCACATCCCAACGCAACCCTCACACCCCAACGCAACCCTCACATTCCAACTCAACCCTCACATCCCAACGCAACCCTCACACCTCAATGCAATCCTCACACCCCAATGCAACTCTCACACCCCAACGCAACCCTCACATCCCAACGCAACCCTCACACCCCAACGCAACCCTCACATCCCAACGCAACCCTCACATCCCACTGCAACCCTCACATCCCAACACAGCCCTCACATCCCAACGCAACCCTCACACCTCAATGCAACGTTCACACCCCAATGCAACCCTCACACCCCAATGCAACCCTCACACCCCAACGCAGCCCTCACATCCCAATGCAACCCTCACATCCCAATGCAACCCTCACACCCCAACGCAGGCCTCACATCCCAATGCAACCCTCACATCCCAACGCAAACCCTCACACCCCAATTCAACACTCACACCTCAACGCAACCCTCACATCCCAATGCAACCCTCACATCCCAACGCAACTCTCACATCCCAACGCAACCCTCACATCCCAACGCAACCCTCACACCCCAATGCAACCCTCACATTCCAAAGCAACCCTCACATCCCAACGCAACCCTCACATCCCAAAGCAACCCTCACACCCCAACGCAACCCTCACACCCCAATGCAACCCTCACATTCCAAAGCAACACTCACACCCCAACGCAACCCTCACATCCCAATGCAACCCTCACACCCCAACGCAGCCCTCACACCCCAACGCAACCCTCAAATCCCAACACAACCCTCACATTCCAACGGAACCCTGACACCCTAACGCAACCCGCACATACCAACGCAACCCTGACACCCCAACGCAACCCTCACACCCCAGCACAGCCTTCACACCCCAACGCAACCCTCACATCTCAACGCAACCCTCACATCCCAACGCAACCCTCACACCCCAACCACATCCCTCACATCCCAACGCAACACTCACATCCCAACACAACTCTCACATCACTAGCACAACCCTCACATCCCAACGCAACCCTCACATCCCAACGCAACGCTCACATCCCAACGCTACCCTCACATCCCAACGCAACGCTCACATCCCAACGCAACCCTCACACCCCAACACAACCCTCACACCCCAACGCAAACCTCACATCCCAACGCAACCCTCACACCCCAACACAACCCTCACACCCCAACGCAACCCTCAAATCCCAACGCAACCCTCACATCCCAACCACAACCCTCACATCCCAACGCAACCCTCAAAACCCAACACAACCCTCTCAACCCAACGCAACCCTCACATTGAGGGCAGCATGGGAGCATGGTGGTTAGCACAATTGCTTCACAGCTCCAGGGTCCCAGGTTTGATTCCCCGCCGGGTCACTGTCAGTGCGGAGTCTGCACGTTCTCCCCGTGTGTGCGTGGGTTTCCTCTGGGTGCTCCGGTTTCCTCCCACAGTCCAAAGATGTGCAGATTAGGTGGATTTGCCAAGCTAAATTGCCCTTAGTGTCCAAAATTGCCCTTAGTGCTGGGTGGGGTTACTGGGTTATGGGGATAGAGTGGAGGTGAGGACTTGGGTATGGTGCTCTTTCCAAGAGCCGATGCAGACTCGATGGGCCGAATGGCCTCCTTCTGCACCGTAAATTCTATATAATTCTGTGTAATCCCAACGCAACCCTCACATCCCAACTCACCCCTCACATCCCAACGCAACCCTCACATCCCAACGCAACCCTCACATCCCAACGCAACCCTCACATCCCAACACAACCCTCACATCCCAACGCAACCCTCACATCCCAACGCAACCCTCACATCCCAACGCAACCCTCACACCCCAACGCAACCCTCACATCCCAACGCAACCGTCACATCACTAGCACAACCCTCACATCCCAATGCAACCCTGGCACCCCAATGCAACCCTCACACCCCAATGCAACCCTCACACCCCAACGCAACCCTCACATCCCAACGCAACCCTCACACCCCAACGCAACCCTCACACCCCAATGCAACCCTCACATCCCAACGCAACCCTCACACCACAATACAACCCTCACACCCTAGCGCAACCCTCACATCCCAACGCAACCCTCACACCCCAACACAACCCTCACACCCCAACGCAACCCTCAAATCCCAACGCAACCCTCACATCCCAACCACAACCCTCACATCCCAACGCAACCCTCAAAACCCAACACAACCCTCTCAACCCAACGCAACCCTCACATTGAGGGCAGCATGGGAGCATGGTGGTTAGCACAATTGCTTCACAGCTCCAGGGTCCCAGGTTTGATTCCCCGCCGGGTCACTGTCAGTGCGGAGTCTGCACGTTCTCCCCGTGTGTGCGTGGGTTTCCTCTGGGTGCTCCGGTTTCCTCCCACAGTCCAAAGATGTGCAGATTAGGTGGATTTGCCAAGCTAAATTGCCCTTAGTGTCCAAAATTGCCCTTAGTGCTGGGTGGGGTTACTGGGTTATGGGGATAGAGTGGAGGTGAGGACTTGGGTATGGTGCTCTTTCCAAGAGCCGATGCAGACTCGATGGGCCGAATGGCCTCCTTCTGCACTGTAAATTCTATATAATTCTGTGTAATCCCAACGCAACCCTCACATCCCAACTCACCCCTCACATCCCAACGCAACCCTCACATCCCAACGCAACCCTCACATCCCAACGCAACCCTCACATCCCAACACAACCCTCACATCCCAACGCAACCCTCACATCCCAACGCAACCCTCACATCCCAACGCAACCCTCACACCCCAACGCAACCCTCACATCCCAACGCAACCGTCACATCACTAGCACAACCCTCACATCCCAATGCAACCCTGGCACCCCAATGCAACCCTCACACCCCAATGCAACCCTCACACCCCAACGCAACCCTCACATCCCAACGCAACCCTCACACCCCAACGCAACCCTCACACCCCAATGCAACCCTCACATCCCAACGCAACCCTCACACCACAATACAACCCTCACACCCTAGCGCAACCCTCACATCCCAACGCAACCCTCACACCCCAACGCAACCCTCACATCCCAACGCAACCCTCACACCACAACGCAACCCTCACACCCCAGTGCAACCCTCACATCCCAACGCAAGCCCTCACACCCCAGTGCAACCCTCACAACCCAGTGCAACCCTCACATCCCAACGCAACCCTCACATCCCAACGCATCCCTCACACCCCAACGCAGCCCTCACACCCACGCGCAACCCTCAAATCCCAACACAACCCTCACATTCCAATGGAACCCTGACACCCCAACGCAACCCGCACATACCAACGCAATCTTACACCCCAATGCAACCCTCACACCCCAACGCAACCCTCACATCCCAACGCAACCCTCACACCCCAATGCAACCCTCACACCCCAACACAACCCTCACACCCCAACACAACCCTCACATCCCAACACAACCCTCACATCCCAACCACAACCCTCACACCCCAACCACATCCCTCACATCCCAACGCAACCCTCACATCCCAACACAACCCTCACATCCCAACGCAACCCTCACATCCCAACGCAACCCTCACATCCCAACGCAACCGTCACATCACTAGCACAACCCTCACATCCCAATGCAACCCTGGCACCCCAATGCAACCCTCACACCCCAATGCAACCCTCACATCCCAACGCAGCCCTCACACCACAACGCAACCCTCACACCCCAGTGCAACCCTCACATCCCAACGCAAGCCCTCACACCCCAGTGCAACCCTCACATTCCAAAGCAACCCTCACATCCCAATGCAACCCTCACATCCCAACGCAACTCTCACATCCCAACGCAACCCTCACATCCCAATGCAAGCCTCACACCCCAGTGCAACCCTCACATCCCAACGCAACCCTCACACCCCAACGCAACCCTCACACCCCAACGCAACCCTCACATCCCAACGCAACCCTCACACCACAACGCAACCCTCACACCCCAGTGAAACCCTCACATCCCAACGCAACCCTCACACCACAGTGCAACCCTCACATCCCAACGCAACCCTCACACCCCAATGCAACCCTCACATCCCAACGCAACCCTCACACCACAACGCAACCCTCACACCCCAGTGCAACCCTCACACCCCAACGCAACCCTCACATCCACAGTGCACCCCTCACATCCCAACGCAACCCTCAGACCCCAATGCAACCCTCAGACCCCAACGCAACCCTCACATCCCAATGCAACCCACACACCCCAATTCAACCCTCACACCCCATCAGAACACACACAACGCAACCCTCACACCCCAACGTAACCCTCACATTCCAACTCAACCCTCACATCCCAACGCAAGCCCTCACACCCCAACCACATCCCTCACACCCCAACGCAACCCTCACATCCCAACGCAACCGTCACATCACTAGCACAACCCTCACATCCCAATGCAACCCTGGCACCCCAATGCAACCCTCACACCCCAATGCAACCCTCACACCCCAACGCAACCCTCACATCCCAACGCAACCCTCACACCCCAACGCAACCCTCACACCCCAATGCAACCCTCACATCCCAACGCAACCCTCACACCACAATACAACCCTCACACCCTAGCGCAACCCTCACATCCCAACGCAACCCTCACACCCCAACGCAACCCTCACATCCCAACGCAACCCTCACACCACAACGCAACCCTCACACCCCAGTGCAACCCTCACATCCCAACGCAAGCCCTCACACCCCAGTGCAACCCTCACAACCCAGTGCAACCCTCACATCCCAACGCAACCCTCACATCCCAACGCATCCCTCACACCCCAACGCAGCCCTCACACCCCAACGCAACCCTCAAATCCCAACACAACCCTCACATTCCAATGGAACCCTGACACCCCAACGCAACCCGCACATACCAACGCAATCTTACACCCCAATGCAACCCTCACACCCCAACGCAACCCTCACATCCCAACGCAACCCTCACACCCCAATGCAACCCTCACACCCCAACACAACCCTCACACCCCAACACAACCCTCACATCCCAACACAACCCTCACATCCCAACCACAACCCTCACACCCCAACCACATCCCTCACATCCCAACGCAACCCTCACATCCCAACACAACCCTCACATCCCAACGCAACCCTCACATCCCAACGCAACCCTCACATCCCAACGCAACCGTCACATCACTAGCACAACCCTCACATCCCAATGCAACCCTGGCACCCCAATGCAACCCTCACACCCCAATGCAACCCTCACATCCCAACGCAACCCTCACACCACAACGCAACCCTCACACCCCAGTGCAACCCTCACATCCCAACGCAAGCCCTCACACCCCAGTGCAACCCTCACATTCCAAAGCAACCCTCACATCCCAATGCAACCCTCACATCCCAACGCAACTCTCACATCCCAACGCAACCCTCACATCCCAATGCAAGCCTCACACCCCAGTGCAACCCTCACATCCCAACGCAACCCTCACACCCCAACGCAACCCTCACACCCCAACGCAACCCTCACATCCCAACGCAACCCTCACACCACAACGCAACCCTCACACCCCAGTGAAACCCTCACATCCCAACGCAACCCTCACACCACAGTGCAACCCTCACATCCCAACGCAACCCTCACACCCCAATGCAACCCTCACATCCCAACGCAACCCTCACACCACAACGCAACCCTCACACCCCAGTGCAACCCTCACACCCCAACGCAACCCTCACATCCACAGTGCACCCCTCACATCCCAACGCAACCCTCAGACCCCAATGCAACCCTCAGACCCCAACGCAACCCTCACATCCCAATGCAACCCACACACCCCAATTCAACCCTCACACCCCATCAGAACACACACAACGCAACCCTCACACCCCAACGTAACCCTCACATTCCAACTCAACCCTCACATCCCAACGCAAGCCCTCACACCCCAGTGCAACCCTCACATCCCAATGCAACCCTCACATCCCAACGCAACCCTCACATCCCAACGCAACCCTCACATCCCACTGCAACCCTCACATCCCAACGCAACCCTCACACCCCAACGCAACCCTCACATTCCAACTCAACCCTCACATCCCACTGCAACCCTCACACCCCAACGCAACCCTCACATCCCAACGCAACCCTCACACCACAACGCAACCCTCACACCCCAGTGCAACCCTCACATCCCAACGCAACCCTCACACCACAGTGCAACCCTCACATCCCAACGCAACCCTCACACCCCAATGCAACCCTCACACCCCAAGGCAACCCTCACATCCACAGTGCAACCCTCACATCCCAACGCAACCCTCAGACCCCAATGCAACCCTCACACCCCAACGCAACCCTCACATCCCAATGCAACCCACACACCCCAATTCAACCCTCACACCCCATCAGAACTCACACAACGCAACCCTCACATCCCAACGCAACCCTCACACCCCAACGTAACCCTCACATTCCAACTCAACCCTCACATCCCAACGCAAGCCCTCACACCCCAGTGCAACCCTCACATTCCAAAGCAACCCTCACATCCCAATGCAACCCTCACATCCCAACGCAACCCTCACATCCCAACGCAACCCTCACATCCCACTGCAACCCTCACATCCCAACGCAACCCTCACACCCCAACGCAACCCTCACATTCCAACTCAACCCTCACATCCCAACGCAACCCTCACATCCCAACGCAACCCTCACATCCCAACACAGCCCTCACATCCCAACGCAACCCTCACACCTCAATGCAACGTTCACACCCCAATGCAACCCTCACACCCCAATGCAACCCTCACACCCCAGTGCAACCCTCACATCCCAAAGCAACCCTCGCTCCCCAGTGCAACCCTCACACCCCAACGCAACCCTCACACCCCAACGCAACCCTCACACCCCAACCCAACCCTCACATCCCAATGCAACCTTCACACCCCAATGCAACCCTCACATCCCAAAGCAACCCTCACACCCCAACGCAACCCTCACATCCCAATGCACCCCTCACACCCCAATGCAACCCTTACACCCCAATTCAACCCTCACACCCCAACGCAACCCTCACATCCCAATGCAACCCTCACACCCCAACGCAACCCTCACACCCCAACGCAACCCTCACATCCCAGTGCAACCCTCACACCCCAACGCAGCCCTCACACCACAACGCAACCCTCACACCCCAGTGCAACCCTCACACCCCAACGCAACCCTCACATCCACAGTGCACCCCTCACATCCCAACGCAACCCTCAGACCCCAATGCAACCCTCAGACCCCAACGCAACCCTCACATCCCAATGCAACCCACACACCCCAATTCAACCCTCACACCCCATCAGAACACACACAACGCAACCCTCACACCCCAACGTAACCCTCACATTCCAACTCAACCCTCACATCCCAACGCAAGCCCTCACACCCCAACCACATCCCTCACACCCCAACGCAACCCTCACATCCCAACGCAACCGTCACATCACTAGCACAACCCTCACATCCCAATGCAACCCTGGCACCCCAATGCAACCCTCACACCCCAATGCAACCCTCACACCCCAACGCAACCCTCACATCCCAACGCAACCCTCACACCCCAACGCAACCCTCACACCCCAATGCAACCCTCACATCCCAACGCAACCCTCACACCACAATACAACCCTCACACCCTAGCGCAACCCTCACATCCCAACGCAACCCTCACACCCCAACGCAACCCTCACATCCCAACGCAACCCTCACACCACAACGCAACCCTCACACCCCAGTGCAACCCTCACATCCCAACGCAAGCCCTCACACCCCAGTGCAACCCTCACAACCCAGTGCAACCCTCACATCCCAACGCAACCCTCACATCCCAACGCATCCCTCACACCCCAACGCAGCCCTCACACCCCAACGCAACCCTCAAATCCCAACACAACCCTCACATTCCAATGGAACCCTGACACCCCAACGCAACCCGCACATACCAACGCAATCTTACACCCCAATGCAACCCTCACACCCCAACGCAACCCTCACATCCCAACGCAACCCTCACACCCCAATGCAACCCTCACACCCCAACACAACCCTCACACCCCAACACAACCCTCACATCCCAACACAACCCTCACATCCCAACCACAACCCTCACACCCCAACCACATCCCTCACATCCCAACGCAACCCTCACATCCCAACACAACCCTCACATCCCAACGCAACCCTCACATCCCAACGCAACCCTCACATCCCAACGCAACCGTCACATCACTAGCACAACCCTCACATCCCAATGCAACCCTGGCACCCCAATGCAACCCTCACACCCCAATGCAACCCTCACATCCCAACGCAACCCTCACACCACAACGCAACCCTCACACCCCAGTGCAACCCTCACATCCCAACGCAAGCCCTCACACCCCAGTGCAACCCTCACATTCCAAAGCAACCCTCACATCCCAATGCAACCCTCACATCCCAACGCAACTCTCACATCCCAACGCAACCCTCACATCCCAATGCAAGCCTCACACCCCAGTGCAACCCTCACATCCCAACGCAACCCTCACACCCCAACGCAACCCTCACACCCCAACGCAACCCTCACATCCCAACGCAACCCTCACACCACAACGCAACCCTCACACCCCAGTGAAACCCTCACATCCCAACGCAACCCTCACACCACAGTGCAACCCTCACATCCCAACGCAACCCTCACACCCCAATGCAACCCTCACATCCCAACGCAACCCTCACACCACAACGCAACCCTCACACCCCAGTGCAACCCTCACACCCCAACGCAACCCTCACATCCACAGTGCACCCCTCACATCCCAACGCAACCCTCAGACCCCAATGCAACCCTCAGACCCCAACGCAACCCTCACATCCCAATGCAACCCACACACCCCAATTCAACCCTCACACCCCATCAGAACACACACAACGCAACCCTCACACCCCAACGTAACCCTCACATTCCAACTCAACCCTCACATCCCAACGCAAGCCCTCACACCCCAGTGCAACCCTCACATCCCAATGCAACCCTCACATCCCAACGCAACCCTCACATCCCAACGCAACCCTCACATCCCACTGCAACCCTCACATCCCAACGCAACCCTCACACCCCAACGCAACCCTCACATTCCAACTCAACCCTCACATCCCACTGCAACCCTCACACCCCAACGCAACCCTCACATCCCAACGCAACCCTCACACCACAACGCAACCCTCACACCCCAGTGCAACCCTCACATCCCAACGCAACCCTCACACCACAGTGCAACCCTCACATCCCAACGCAACCCTCACACCCCAATGCAACCCTCACACCCCAAGGCAACCCTCACATCCACAGTGCAACCCTCACATCCCAACGCAACCCTCAGACCCCAATGCAACCCTCACACCCCAACGCAACCCTCACATCCCAATGCAACCCACACACCCCAATTCAACCCTCACACCCCATCAGAACTCACACAACGCAACCCTCACATCCCAACGCAACCCTCACACCCCAACGTAACCCTCACATTCCAACTCAACCCTCACATCCCAACGCAAGCCCTCACACCCCAGTGCAACCCTCACATTCCAAAGCAACCCTCACATCCCAACGCAACCCTCACACCCCAACGCAACCCTCACATTCCAACTCAACCCTCACATCCCAACGCAACCCTCACATCCCAACGCAACCCTCACATCCCAACACAGCCCTCACATCCCAACGCAACCCTCACACCTCAATGCAACGTTCACACCCCAATGCAACCCTCACACCCCAATGCAACCCTCACACCCCAGTGCAACCCTCACATCCCAAAGCAACCCTCGCACCCCAGTGCAACCCTCACACCCCAACGCAACCCTCACACCCCAACGCAACCCTCACACCCCAACCCAACCCTCACATCCCAATGCAACCTTCACACCCCAATGCAACCCTCACATCCCAAAGCAACCCTCACACCCCAACGCAACCCTCACATCCCAATGCACCCCTCACACCCCAATGCAACCCTTACACCCCAATTCAACCCTCACACCCCAACGCAACCCTCACATCCCAATGCAACCCTCACACCCCAACGCAACCCTCACACCCCAACGCAACCCTCACATCCCAGTGCAACCCTCACACCCCAACGCAGCCCTCACACCCCAATGCCACCCTCACACCCCCAACGCAACCCTCACATCCCAATGCAGACCTTACACCCCAATTCAACCCTCACACCCCATCAGAACGCACACCCACCACCACCTTCACACTCCACCACAACCCTCACACCCCACCACAACCTTCACACCCCAGCACAACCCTCATGCCCCACCACAACCCTGACACCCCAGCACAACCCCACATCCCAGCAGAAACAGGGAGCAGGACGGAAAGGGAACAGACATTTTGTGGGGAAGGGGTAGAGCGATTCCCCAGACATTCGGAGCTGATGGCTAGAGGCTTCTATTTTCCAGGAATAGTCGGCATCATTATAACAGTGTTCTGCTCGTATGGCCTCAGGCTGAAATCTTGTCATAGTTCTGGATTATGAGGTGATCCATGCAAAACCAGTAAGCTGATAATGCATCAGCACACAGCAGTACTGAACCAGCAATCACAGCAGTAACAACAGGAATAGGCTATTTCCTCCAGTGGCTGAAAATTATTTCTATTAGACTGACTTTGCCGTCACCAAACTATTAGGGGAGAAAAAATATTAAATAAGAACCCTGAAACAAAAAATGTTCAGACCACTAATTATTCTCTGTACTTTCGAGCATTGAGGCAGATATGTTAAAGTAGTCTTGTTTAAGAAAATGAAAACAATATCAGTGGTGTTCAGTGCTGGTCAATCATGCACTTCTTCCAAAGATATACCAGCACTGGAAGCAGTCCACAGAAGGTACACTAGGTTGATCTTGTGTATGGAGGGATTTCCTTATGAGGAGAGGATGAGTAGATTGAGCCTGTACCCATTGGAGTTCAGAAGAATGAGAGGCAGCCTCAGAGTAAAGCTCACCCATTTAAGACAGATTAGGAAGAGTGTCTTCTCTCAGAGTGTAGTGAACCTGTGGAATTCGTTACCACAGAGAGATTTAAAGGCCAGGACGTTAAGTATGTTCAAGGATGGGATAGTGGTTAGCATTGTTGCTCCACAGCGCCAGGGTCGCAGGTTTGATTCCTGGTTTGGGTCACTGTCTGTGCGGAGTCTGCACGTTCGCCCCGTGTCTGCGTGGGTTTCCTCCGGGTGCTCCAGCTTCCTCCCTCAAGTCCCGGAAAACGTGTGTTAGGCAATTTTGACATTCTGAATTCTCCCTCCGTGTACCCGAACAAGCGGTGGAATATGACGACTAGGGGCTTTTCACAGTAACTTCATTGCAGTGTTAATGTAAACCTCTTTGTGATAATAAAGATTATTATTATTAGACACATTTCTAATCAGTAAGGGCATCAAGGGTTACGGTGATAAGGTGGGAAAGTGGAGTTGAGGATTATCATACCAGATCAGTCATGAGCTCATTTATTGGTGGAGCAGACTCGATGGGTCAAATGCTCCTACATCGTATGGTCACTGTGGTAACATTCTGCATCTAATTGAGATAAATAGCCTGTGATACATGGCTACTTGTATCCAACTTCCAAGAGACCTGTCTGTGATAATCCCAATATGGGATCATCAAGAAAAGCACTGTCTAAAATCAAAACAGCAGACTGTGTTAATAGCAGAGACGAGGTCAGCACTGTTTGAAAGCAAAAACATGACTTGTTCACGTTCAGACAGGGTTGACCCTTTCTCTGCTATCAACGCATTCTGCTATTTTGCTTTTAGATATTAGTGTCCTTTATTCTGCTTTTAAGACCGGGGGCAGGATTTTTAGGAAGGCAGGGTTTCCCTCCACCATTCGAAGAGTCTATCTGCCTCAGTGATTTAATATAATATAATAATCTTTATTGTCACAAGTAGGCTTACATTAATACTGCAATGAAGTGTGTACTGTGAAAATCCCATGGTTGCCACATTCCGGCACCTGTTCAGGTCCAATTCGCCTAACAGCACATCTTTTGGGACTTGTGGGAAGAAACCGGAGCACCCGGAGGAAACCCATGCAGACCCAGGGAGAACATGCAGACTCCATACAGACAGTGACCCAAGCCAGGAATCGAACCTGGGACCCTGGAGCTGTGAAGCAACAACGCTAACCACTGTGCTACCATGCCACCCAAATTTCATGCCCCAATGAGCATTAATTGTCTGCAGGCCTTTCACCTGGGATGACTTCCAGCCTCAGTGAGCTGCCCGGTGATTTGATTGGCCAGCAGCCCTCTCACCCTGCAGCACCAGAACCTCCAGTGGACAGGACTGGAATTACATGCTGTCCCCAGAGTCCAGGACCAGGGATTCGAGGCAGAGGTAAGTGTGTGGGTCTCAGGTTGGGCTGGGTGGGAGAGGCTAGGGGTGGGGTTGGGGCTGGACAGTGCAGGATTGAATTTTCAGGGGAGAAACAAAGGGGGAGCAAGGTGGTCGTCAGGTCACCCAAAGTTAAAAAAAGGCTTCTGATCTGCTCCCCCCCCCCCCCCCCCCGGCCGCAACCCGATTATGTTTGGCTTTCTCCATAAGTGGAAACTCCCCCCACCAGCCTAGAAACTGAGGCTAGGCAGGAAATGGTTCTTAAGTGGTTAATAGTTGGCCACTTAGAGGCCGCAATTGGGGCAAGAGCAGGCAGCCGGTCTGAGGCCTTGCCCGCCACAGCATAAAATTACAGAGGTGTTGGGGCAGGCAGAGACCCAAGCTGATGTCATGCTCACAACTTCCCCTCCCACTTACTTACATGGCGCAGGTGGAATTCAGGCTCAACTATGGACCAAAGCTTTAGATTTGAATATCATCATTACCACTCCCCCCTCTTGTGTTCCATGACATCTTGGTCATGTCATCCCCACCCCCCATCCTCTAACCTATCCCTGACTAATTTTGCTCACCCACCTTAAACCCATCACAGTTGTACCGATCTTTAGCTCTGAAGAAGAGTCACAAGGACTCGAAACGTTAGCTCTTTCTTTCTCCACAGCTGCTGCCAGACCTGCTGTGATTGTCCAGCATTTTCTGTTTAGGTTTCAGATTGCAGCAGGATTTGCTTTTGCCATCCATGCCTGGGGTCTCCTCTGGCGTGGCCACGCACACGGATCGCAACGTGATTTAGAAGTGCCTGCTTTTGCAGAATGATTGCGGACTCGGCGACTGCATCCACGTTGCTGACATTGGGGAATACCAAAGGATCATTAAAGCAGCTCAGTCTGAACACCCCGTCTGACAAATCACATTCCATTTAAAAGTGCCCGTTGCAAATTCCTCTGCGGTTTCCCCTAATGTGGGTCGCGGGGTGGGGGGAGGTTCTCTAATTCTAAATCAAAGAAAACAACCTTCGAGTCTTATTGACAATATGACTCCAATTTACAATTCAAATGTGGCTCCAGCCGCCTACACTGTCGCTAATTCTGTCTTCTCTCCCAAGGCAGAATAAAAGGCCAGGCTATAAATAACATGAAGGTGCTGGCTCTTCGCTTTCCAAATTGGGAGCAGCTCGGGATTGACCTTTGCTTCCCAGACTGACTCCCTCCCTCCCTCCAGCCCAGTGTGGGCGATTGGCTGGAAGAGGGGCGGAGACCAGCCCCGCCGGCACCGAGCCAATTCACCAGGGATGGACTGGAGTTTGGTGTGTGTGTGTGTGCTGACATTCCCGATCGCATCTGCGGCCTCAGATCAGTTAAAAGACATCCAAAAATGCCAGGACGGCAACAACAACAAGAGCCACTTACCTTGCCCGTGCCCTGACCTGCAGCTCCCCCCTTAGACAACAATGCTCCGAGCCCGGGAGCTTCCCCGGTTCCCGGGAGCGCAGCCAAACTCACAACTTCAAAGGGTCCTGTTGATTGGGATATTTTCGTTTCCAAAGAGGACCGTACGGAAGTCTCGCCGGAGAGGGCTCCTTGTTCTGCTCTCTGCCCTTCAGGAATCTTTGGATTTTCTTTGCTGTTTTTTTTTCTTGGAAAAAAATCGCAAAAGAAACCCCCAAGAGCTACAATAGCCCTGGGTCTTTGGAGGACCATTCCATAAGACCCCTACAGTGCAGAAGGAGGCCATTCGACCCATCGAGGCTGCTCCAACCTCCGAAAGTGTATCCTACCTAAGCCCACGAGAGAAATAGAGTTGACTTTTCAGGTCTGTGACCTTTAATTCTGATGAAAGATTAACCTCCTAAAACATTAAACGCAGATCATTTATACTTGCATAGAAACACACATTAAAAAATAGAAGCAGGAGGAGGCCATTCGGCCCTTCGAGCCTGCTCCGCCATTCATTATGATCATGGCTGATCCTCAAGTTCAATACCCTGATCCCGCCTTCTCCCCATATCCCTCGATTCCTTTAGCCCAAGGGCTATATCTAATTCCTTTTTGAGGTTACGCAACAATTTGGCCTCAACTACTTCCTGTGGTCGTGAATTCCACAGATTCACCACTCTCTGGGTGAAGAAATTTCTCCTCAGCTCAGTCCTAAAAGGTTTACCCCTTATCCTCAATCTATGACCCCCTAGTTCTGGATCCCCCCCCCCCCCCCCAATTGGAAACATCCTTTCTGAATCTACCTGTGTAATCCTGTTAGAATTTTATATGATTCTATGAGATCCCCCCTCACTCTTCTAAACTGCAATGAATATAACTCTAACCGGTCTCTCCTCATATGACAGCCCCGCCATCCCGGGACTCAGTCTGGTAAACCTTTACTGCACTCCCTCCATAGCAAGAACATCCTTCCTCAGATAAGGACATTAAAACTGCACACAATACTCCAGGTGTGGCCTCACTAACACCCTATACAATTGCAGTAAAACATCCCTATTCCTGTACTCAATTCATCTAGATATGAAGGCCAACATACCATTTAAGAACATAAGTACATAAGAACTAGGATCAGGAGTAGGCCATCTGGCCCCTCGAGCCTGCTCCATCATTCAATGAGCTCATGGCTGATCTTTTGTGGACTCAGCTCCACTTTCCGGCCCGAACACCATAACCCTTAATCCCTTTATTCTTCAAAAAACTATTTATCTTTATCTTAAAAACATTTACTGAAGGAGCCTCTACTGCTTCACTGGGCAAGGAATTCCATAGATTTGCAACACTTTGGGTGAAGGAGTTCCTCCTAAACTCAGTCCTAAATCTACTTCCCCTTATTTTGAGGCTATGCCCCCTAGTTCTGCTTTCACCCGCCAGTGGAAACAACCTGCCCGCATCTACCCTATCTATCCCTTCATAATTTTATATGTTTCTATAAGATCCCCCCTCATCCTTCTAAATTCCAATGAGTACAGTCCCAATCTACTCAACCTCTCCTCATAATCCAACCCCTTCAGCTCTGGGATTAACCTAGTGAATCTCGTCTGCACACCCTCCAGTGCCAGTACGTCCTTTCTCAAGTAAGGAGACCAAAACAGAACACAATACTCCAGGTGTGGTCTCACTAACACCTTATACAATTGCAGCATAACCTCCCTAGTCTTAAACTCCATCCCTCTAGCAATGAAGGACAACATTCCATTGGCCTTCTTAATCACCTGTTGCACCTGTAAACCAACTTTTTGCGACTCACCCAGGTCTCTCTGCACAGCAGCATGTTTTAATATTTTATCATTTAAATAATAATCCCTTTTGCTGTTATTCCTACCAAAATGGATAACCTCACATTTGTCAACATTGTATTCCATCTGCCAGACCCTAGCCCATTCACTTAGCCTATCCAAATCCATCTGCAGACTTCCAGTATCCTCTGCACTTTTTGCTTTACCACTTATCTTAGTGTCGTCTGCAAACTTGGACACATTGCCCTTGGTCCCCAAATTGTGAACAGTTGTGTTCTATTTGCCTTCCTTACTGCTGCTGTACCTGCATGCTTACCTTCAGCGACTGATGCACAAGGACACCAAGGTCTCACTGAGTATATTTCTCTCTTAATTTATACCCGTTCAAATAATAATCTGCCTTCCTATTTTTGCTACTGAAGCAGATACCATCATATTGATCCACATTATACTGCATCTGCCATGCATGCCCACTCACTCAGCATGTCCAGGCACGCTGGAGTATCTCTGCATCCTCCTCACACCCCACTTTGTATCATCTGCAAATTTGGAGATAATAGATTTAGTTCCCTTGTCCAAATCATTAATATACAATGTGAACAGTTGGGCTCCCTGCAATACCCCCACGAGGCACTGCTTGTCAATCAGAAAAAGACCCATTTAGTCCAACTTTTCACTTTCTGTCTGCTAACCAGCTTTCTATCCATCTCGAGACACTATCTGCAATCCCATGCACTTTAAATTTGCAAAGTAATCTGCTGTGGCAGACCTTGTCAAAAGCTTTCTGAAAGTCTAAATAAAACACAGTCAGTGGTTCTCCCTGGTCAACTCTATTAGTTGCATCTTCAAAGAATACTAGTAGATTTGTCAAATATAATTTCCCTTTCGTAAATCCATGCTGATTATACAAAATGCTGTGCTTTGAAATCCTTGATAAAAAACTCTAGGGACTTCCCTACTACCAACATTAGGCTCAGTGGTCTATAGTGCCCTGTTTTCTTTCTACCTCCCTTTTTGAATTGCGGGGTTATATTAGCTACTCTCCAATCTGTAGAAACCTTTCCAGAGTCCAAATAATTTTGGAAAATGTTTCTACGACTACTTCCTGGAGATTTAACTGCCTTCAATCCCATTAATTTCCCCAAAACCATCTCTACTAATACTGATTTCCTTCAGCTCCTCACTAAAACGTGTGTTACTCACAACTTCTGGTACATTATTCATGTCTTCCTTTGTGAACACAGAGCAAAGTACACATTTAGTTCCTCAGCCATTTCTTTGTTCCCCGTTATGAATTCGCCCATTTCCGACTGTCAGGGGGCCACATTCGTTTTGTCAATCTTTTTCTCTTTACATACTTATAGAAACTTTTACAGTCAATTTTTATGTTCCCTACCAGCTTACTTTCATATTGTATTTTCCCCTTGTTAATCAATCCATTGGTTTGACTTTGCTGAATTTGAAAAGGTTCCCAATCCTCAGGTAAATTGCTATTTCTTGCTCATTTGTATGCCTCGTTGAATCTAATCCTACCTCTGATTTCCCTTGTAAATCATGGTTTGGCCACAGTTCCCTTTCTACTCTCGCGCCAAATAGGAATAGAAATAGGAATATTTGTCTATCACTCTCACTGGTTTTACACCTTTTGTTAGTAAGTGGATAGCAGAATGACTATGATGAAAACGAATAGCAACGCGTGCATTTATAATCGATTTCCACAGGCGTGCCCCAAAGACAATGATTTCGTTTTAAATAGTAATTAAAGGGGCTGCCAATTTGCACAAAATCGAATCCCTGGTTAGCATGAAATATCTCTGATCAATGTGAGTGTTGATAGCACACCATGGCCAGGGTAAGGGAAGCGGAATGTGAATTAATTGTGTTCTGGAAATTGAACACGCCGCCTCTTCGCACACTCCCTCACACACATACACACACGCAAGTTGGTAAATTTAATTTATCTTTGCTTAAAATTTTAAGTTGAAGAACGATATTGAGCAAATGCTCAACTCTCTGTTGACACTGTGGGTAGAGAGTTTTGTGGCGCAGTGGGTAGCGTTCCTGCCTTTGAGCTAAGAGATTCGCGTCCCTCCGCAGAGGCTTGTTGGCCAACTAGGTTAAGTATTGACCTCCAATGGCTGGAAGTAAGAGTGAGAAAGATTCTTCAGTCGCCCCTCAAGCTATACGCCTCTGGCGAAACTGACGGAAGTTTGCCTTAGTGTACCACTAGGTTTGGAATCGGACTTTGTATTTCTGAGAACCATATAGAGAGAGAGAACTTAATACTAACTCCAACCAGTTAACTCTTTCTCTCTTCACAGATGCTGCCAGACCTGCTAAAGAACATTTTCACTGTAATAATGAAACGTGTAACGAGGAATGTGTTTGGATGGATGGGTGGTCAGGCGTTCAACCCGCTTCTCATAGGGCGTGGGTCTAATTTCACTCTGGAGATCCTCGGAAGGCAATGTCACGAAACGTGCAGAATCGTGCAGACATGGTGATGTGGGAGATTCACTTGCTGCTGCAAGCTGGGTGTCGATAACTGAGAGATGCGCCGCCCAGCGGTGACTTCTGAATCTGCAGGTCTCCGTTCCAACCCTGCGAAAAATACGTGCGGATCGTGGGAGCGATTGTCACGCGAGAGCGGGCAGATTGTAACAGTGGGGGGAAGAGGGAGGAGTAAAGTAGGACTGCTATACACCCAATGGCGTTCGGGCATCAACAGGAACTGCCTATTTTAGGTATTTCCCCAACTCCACGAGAGTTCGCGTGCAAGAGACGATAAGAAAGCATTGTATGTTTGAACAAGATTTCGGGTTTTTAGGGAAGCCTCTTTTGAGTCACCCTGTTCTCTCGAAAGGAGCTCGGATGGGTCGTCTCTCTCTGTAACTTTGTAATGTCATTTCTTGCAGTTTTCAATAAATAAATTAAGCACCAACGCCTTGCCTGCTGAAATGTTGTTAATAGGGGTACAGTTAAACCATATTTCTGGGCCGCCGTGCTGCCCTATAACGGAATCGCAATAAGAAAATGGATCCAAGTCGGGATGACCCCCGTAAAACAGCGACCAGTCAAATGATAAAAGTACAAGGCTCCAGTGGTTAGACAAGGACATTGTTGTTGACCTGAGCAGAAAACGCGTATTGCCCAAAAGTATTGGGCAACGTACCACAAGAGATAAACAAAAGAGTGGAGAGAGTTAGAGAAGCGAAGCCACTTATTCCAAACGCAAAGTAGATGAATTACCAAGAAATATTTAAAAATCTGGGGGGGGGGGGGGGGGGGGGGGAGGGTGGTTGAGGATGGGCGCTAATGCCCACAAGTTGGTAACGCCACGGAGGGGATGTACCCGGATTATTATTCGAAATCAGTGCAGAAATGTAGGACCGCACATTTACATGTGATGAAAAGAATTTGAAACCAGATGCTGGGAAGAATTTGTCAAATTGCAGTGAGAGATGCTTGGACTGACCTGTTAAGCGGGGTTTTTTTGTGTGTGTGTGTGGAGAGTTTTTATATTTAGTTTTTATATTTAGGAGCAATGAGCTTCGATGGGTCCAAAGCAATTTTTCCCCCTTTTGAAACCTTTTACAAGATAAGGTTTCCGGACACAAATATTGTGCTAATGCAGCATTAAATAGACCAACTTTCAATAACAGTTTCACCCCAGTCAATGCTTCGTCTTGGGCCAGGTGTGACTGGAAAGGGGAAGGTTCATTTGTTGTGAAACTTCACTTGTATCATTTCAGGAAGACTGGGTTATTTACTGCACTGGAAAATGAGGAATGACAAGGTTGGGGAATACAGCATTTTTCTTTCATGGATCAGTGACAGGATTGGTCGCTTTATTTTCTTTTAAAAGGTTTAAATCCTATTTTCGCCGTGTAAGCTAAAAATCATTTTGGAGTTGAACATGTTAAGTCCGAGGAGGAATACCAGCGATATAAGCCAAATAATAAACATTCCTGTTTGATTTCATGCGCCACCCGCCCACTGCACCAGTTGTTTTGAAAGTAACTTAAATGTCAGCGTTGCTTGTTGCAGAGCGGGTGATCTTCCTTCGAGATCTGTGCGTGTTATCAACCTGGGGAATACAGCGTTATCTTTTGACCCGAAGTTTGATGCAATAGTCGGGACGGCCCTGGAACTTTTAGACCTGTGTACTATTAACCTGGCATAATAATATTCACTCCTTCGAACTCGAATTCAGACTTGTGTTGGGTGCAGATGATAAGATGCCTCCTCGGATCAGCGGGCTATAGGAGCAAGAGGAAAGGGGGACACTGACCCTATAATAGAGGCTTTTTAAAGTGAATAAACACGGAACAATACAGATTCCGAATTATTTACTGTTAAACCCAGATATGATTCAGTCAATTGGCAGGCCCTTCAAATTGTAATGTTTGCCCCTTTGGAAATGAACTTGGTGCTAATTCTGGAGATCAATATGTTTCAGCAGGACGATTTTTCAAAGTCCGATCAATCCGTTCGTTCATTCATTCCAGCTCTTATTTACAGATGGCTTTGTGATCCCGCAGACTAGACTGAGCCCGCATACCCGGAAGGGTTGAAGCATGATAACGAAGCACGCGTTATAGGGTGAAGACGAACAGTTTTGTGACTCGCCCTAAGGTTTCGTGTCCGCAAATCGAAATCTGCTGGAACCAGGCGCCGAGAGGGATACATTCTCTGTAAACTCTGAACAAGCACATCAAGCACTTCATTTCTCAGGGTCTCAAATGTTCTGAATGACTGACTTTAATTGGAGTCCATTAAATCCGTAATCGGTTTTTTATTAATATATATATAGAACTCGCTGATGTAAGTGTAGAAAATAAATGTAAACGTGAAATAAAACTGATTCCAGTAAAACTTCACAACCTCTCATTGTAGATTGGGGACTCGTGTTTCCTGCATCGGGGCCTTCCGTTTATTTGTGACATAACAAATTGGTTTGCCTCTACTTGTGATCGCTGGGTTTAAAAAGAGAAGCAAAATAACTGCAACATTTGAGCGGAATTTTAAAGAATTTGACTGGAAATCCTCAGAGCACTTGGCAGAGAAGCAAGAAAATATCGCACATGTGCAGTTGGGTTAACACGTTTACTTGATGCGTTTAAGGGGGCGAGGCACAGCTGTACCATCCTGGTTTATTTTTGATGTGACAAAAGAAAAATGCGCCTTATTCCTGTTCAGTCACATTGCAGTGTGTGTGGGGTGGGGGGGGGGGTGGTCTATTTCATCCAGGGATCCACCTTTCTGTCACACAAGGCTAGTCAGGACCATCGACCGTGGGAGCCCTCTGGTCAATGGATCATTGTTTCTTTTTCATTTAGCTTGAAGGCAGAAACAGCCCTTGGGCGTCGCAATCCCTTCCATCGGTACCCCAGTGCCAGTGAAGATGAAACAACCATCTGAACGTCCCCATGAGTATTCCGCAATGTATTAGGCAATTTGATGCTTCTATGTGGGTTAGACTATTTCTGAATTGGGAGCTTGAACTTCATTTTCGACTGGACTTTTCTACTCTGTGCATTTCTCCTCCCGTGTTAGCAATATATATTATGTAACATTATATATATTATGTAACATATATACATGAAACCGTGGAGGAAATGGGGGAAATGACACCAATCGCCCTTCAAACACCATACTGGACTCAATCAGGCTCTACCTTTCTCAATATGACACTGCCCCGCCCAATGTCCATTCGGACAGGTTGAGTAGCACAGGGGGGCGGGAGTCCCCCTATTCGGGTCGTGAGGAAGGCAGACAGGATTGGCAACACGAGTATGAATAACAAATCAGAGAGGTGCTGGACTCAGGACTGTGGGAATTCGGGGGGCAGCAGTTGGGATTATTTATTTCCGATTTGAAACCTGGAGGATCAGAAAAAACTACTTTGGATTCGCTGATGATGGGGTTCTCTGTCCCATGATGATTCTTTTAAAAAGTATGTGTCGTCCCGCAAGGCGGACAAAACTAGGTCGAAAGAGAGGGCACGTCAGCCGGCGTCTGAAAGTGATCCCTGGTTAATGATCTTGGTCAGAACTGTCCCCATAAAATGGACAAAACCCAAAGACTGAGAGCCCTTCCTGTTTGCAGACGCCGGCAGATTACTTATGTCCCATATTTACTTTACTCCTTCCAGCATTCAGGCAAGGGGAGGATTCGTGTTTGACATCCTCGTGTATGTGTGTGTGTGTAAGGTAAGTTTCAAGAAAGTAAAGTTGCCATAGTCCCGGATGACCATGGGCTGCTTTCCCCTTTGAGGGGGAGAGCTGACTGGTGGTGATTTAACCTGAGGGTCACCACACCTCAGGCGAGGCGGGGGGGGGGGGGGAGGTTTTCCATTTGGTGGCATATTTGTTGGGGCCGCAACTTTATTCATGAAAGTTCCCCCGTAGGAATGAACCTGCTTCAAAATACACATGTGAGTAGTAAGGGAAAGTGTGTATTGGAGCAACTGATGTGCTGAAGGATTTTTCGTCTTAATCCTGTTTTTCTATTTTGTTTTTGACAGCGATCCGTGACAGGGTTACATTTTAGCTGGAGGTGCATAAAAGCCTTGCGGTGAGGCAGGGCAAGGATTGGCCGGTGGTCTGTCCACGTGCGCACAGCACCACCAAAACTGGCCATTTTCCCCACTGGATAATGTAACAGTAACAGTGTAAGTGGGCAGCACAGCAAACTCTTTTTAATGTACAAAGTGGCATTAAATATGGAGAAATCTGTATGTGTGTGTGTCCAATTTGTCTTCGGCCTCTCCCAACGAGATGAGTGTCAATTTAAACTTTAGTGGGCTATCCCAAGGTGGAAATACACGGCTCGTCCCCCTGGCAACAGCGGACGCGGCATCTTCTCTCAGACATTATTGTCACTGCTCATTCACAATGCATAAAAATGCAGCAGGTTGCCGGCACCGTTCAAACGCATGGGGAGATATTTGTTCTCAAATCGTTTCCGCGTTCGCTGGAGAGGGTGAGAAGGGGGCGAGATGGGAGACAGTGCCTGTTGAGCTCGTTCGTTGATTGGTGAAGCAGGGGAGGAAAGCTCTGTGATAAAAGCAAATGCCTGTGGATGCTGGGATCTGAGACAGGAACAGAAAATACTGGACAATCTCAGCAAGTCTGACAGCATCTGTGGAGAGAGAAGGGAGCTCACGTTTCGAGTCTCTTTGTCAAAGCTGGAGAGAACTGGAAATAGGACGAGATTTATCCTAATTAGCAATGATTTATCCTTTTTAGGGAGGGGGGGTAGGTGAAGCAGTGGGATTGGATACAGGGGCAGCGATAGGTGGAGATTGACAAAAAGACAAAGGGAATGTAAAAGGGGTGATCAAGGATAAGAAGGGTGCTGATAGTGGTTCACAAAGAGATTAGAATGTGTCAATGGCGGAAGAATGGAAAGCAATGTGCCCAAGGACAACCTGGAACTGATGGCCTTAGTGCGGGGAGGGGGGTGGGGGAAGACAATGGTGAGGGACAAACGGATCCATGGAAGAAATGGAAATAAATTGGTAGAAATTTTTTTAATGGGGTGAAGGTGGAGGAGAGAGTTCACAGTTTGAAGTTGTTGAACTCAATGATACGCGCAGAAGGTTGTAATGTTCCTTGGGGAAGTTGGAGTTTTCGGGTGATCGCTGACCCGCCACCACTGTCAACAGTCTCAGAAACCAGGCAGAATTTGCGCTTAATGTTTCCACGAATATGTCAAATACGTGAAGGAAGCTAATGGGAAGATAGCTACGCTCCATTGTAGCTAACGTGCGCACCCTTAAAATGCAAGTCAAGAGTCATCACCAACTGTATATTTGGAAGAAAAAGACACGATCCCGTCTGGCACTTCGAAACCTTTGTACTTTCGATGTTTTTTTTTCTTTAACGGGGCAGTTGCAATCTCTAAGCACAAACATACAAGAGGCACCAAAGCAAAATTACACATGTGCGGGAAAATCCCGAAATGCGGAGATCGAAGTCTGACGGAATGTGGCGACTAGGGGCTTTTCACGGCAACTTCATTGTAGTGTTAATGTAAGCCTACTTGTGACAATAAAGAATATTTTAAAAAAATAATGCCTAACTGATTATATGATTTTTACTGCAGCCCCTCCAGCTCCGGGTGCTGTGTCAGGTCTCCCTGGGACCATTTCTTACCCTTATCACAGCAGCCGCCAGCCCCCCCCCCCCCCTCCCCATCATCGAATCTGCTCTTTCAGGCAATTTGAAAATCATCCTCTATCAGGGCATTTTTTCAGAAGCACAATTATTGGAGGGGGTGGATGCAGCCCAGTTTTGTGTTTTCTTAAGAGTTACTTCTTACGTAAGCACAGCAGAAGATTGACGTTATTGTTTGGATTTAAAATAATGTCAGTAGAATTCTTCCCAGACAATACGGCTTGTAAACGTCCGTGTTTATATTTTGTCTAACTTGCGCTGGTCGCAATCTGATCTGAACAGTTTGGGATTCCAGTTAAACTGCAATGCAACAATACCAAACGAATGGGAAAAAAAACAAGACGCGGTCTCAACGATTGCCAACACAAATGAGTTGACCCTTGGGCTAATTCGGACGAAGACTTTGAAATCGCGGACAGTGTCTAAATGCAGGATATTCAAATGGCTTTAAAAAAAAGTCCTAAGATGCACAATTCAATGCGGGGAGAAGGGTCATTTTTTCTGACACTTTACTTAAGAGATACTCCAGATACAGTGTGTGACAACGCGCCGCCTTTGTGAATCGGGGAGTGAAATGTCCACCAGGTTCTTAACATGAAACACCCAGTCAAACTATCGTGGTTTATTCATCTCTAGCTCCCCAGGACAAAGTTATTCTGTCCCCTCTGCCGAATGCTGTGAACGCTGACAGCTGGTCATGAAGTTGAAGTTTTTTTTTGGACATTCAAATGCGAGCCAATGTCTCTACTTAATCCGCCGGATAAAGTCCCCAGCATCCTAACAAATAAGGAAGAGTCGAGAGAAAATAAATAACGGGGTTACACACTTGGCCTTCAATGAGCGCTTTGTCAAGAATGGGCAATCTCAGATTCTCAAATGTTCTCAAGTGTGGTGGTACTGGACCGGATCACAAAGAGGTGAATGTACCTCGCCCAAATATATCAACATCTAACCCCAAAAATGGACTGAGTGCGCATGCCTGCATTTCCACAGACACCCTAATTATTGCCAATAACCAAAATACAGAGACACTCTGGGTATTGTGACGAACACAACGGGTTGTTGTACTTCCCGCAATTAATCAAGGCTCTCTTGTTGGAAGGTGAAGTCTGAATGTGTTCTATTTCTTCCTTTGCGAGTTTTGGGCATTTTAGTTCAGACACAATCGAGTAATTTTTTTTGTGTGTGTAAATCGCCGCAACCGCTGCCTGGGCTCGAGGGGAAGCTGTCGACGCCTGTTCAGATAACTTTGCTTTTCTTTGTCTAATTATTGTAGTGCTGGGGGGGGGGGGGGGGGGGGTGCTGACTGCAGACTAGAGCGGTAAGCTGACACCCACTCTGTGTGTGGTACAGACCAGGCTTGATGAAAACGGCCTGCTTCCACTCACGTCAAAGCTAGTTATCCTGAACAATACTCCACAGACACAGGACTCATCCGACACAACCTCGCTCATTCTGTCTCTCCCTCTCTCTGTCTAGTCACCTTTCTCACTCCCCTTCGCCGTCTTTTCGCACATTCGTTCTTTTTTTATTCCATCACCTCGCTTTCATGAGTAGCTGCTACCACGTAAAGGAAGGCAAACCTCTTTCTAAAACAACAAAATGCACTGTTTCACGCGAAGTCCTGCTCTGGGGCGACTTATGAGAGGCACGATATGGTTTAACTCTTTCCTAAAAGCTCTTTAGAACTAAATGTCGTGAATGGATCGTATTAGGTACAAACATCTAACAGTGTTCGTCCCATCATTTTAGAAAATAAATATTTCCAATGAGTAAACGGTAGCTTCGATTGAGAACCTTACACTCTTTTAATCCATTTGGTAATGCGATAAGTTGATAATAATATTAAAGTGTAACTTGTATGGAACTGAGAGCTGTTTGTAAACAGGGTTTGCTCCTGGTTGTAACGTACGATTTCCATTCTGGTCATTGTCACTTTATAAAATACTCGCTCGGATTTACGGGGCTTGTAGCAAAACGGATATTTGTCGAAAGCAACATATTGAATGCAGATTTGAAATTAGAAATCAACTAAGGAAAGAATTTCAGCTATCAAATGGGACGTGCTCCCATCTATGCGAGTGTCCGAGAAAGTGGGAATTATTGAAACATAGATTGTTATGCACCTTTACGGAACCTTCAAGTGCAACTTCAAATCTTTGCCCGACAATAGTGTCGCGCGATTATTGATAGAAGATGGGTGATGGCAATACCGATATTCATCTTTAATGTGAGCAGGTAGTCTGTTGCAGGCAAACCTGGGGCCGTTAGCAGGGAGACTGGTGCAGGCTTGTGCCGAACGGAGGAAGAATGTGACAAAGTGAAATGATAGGGGATGAGTGGGGAATATATCCCCACTCTGTCAACGATCCCAATGCAGGTTCATAACGAAAAATGCTGCAAGGAAAATAATTTGTAAATGTGCAAACCTTCAAACAATATTCTGGCGAAATGTTGATAGCCAGGATGTGTAGCCAATAAAAAATGAATGTTTCCTATCTTTCTCGCTCGCTAACATGTGATGGGAATGTTTAAATGAAATTGATTGATGAACTAATTGCTAGGGTCGAATGGTTGGTGGCGATAATCTGCACATGTAAAATCAAAAAAATAAAATATTGATATGCATCTTCGCTCCGAGGTGGATGCGGTGTGTTCAAAGGAAAAGGGAGGGGGGGGCTGTCTAAATTCAGGTTTCATCCAGGAGGAGGGGGCTCGGGAGGTGGCCACGTTTCCCTTTGGCTTCATCAGCCATTGCTGGAAGCTGGAGAGAGAGAGAGGGAGAGAGGGAGGGAGAGAGAAATAGCCCAGAGCGACCTCTGCGCGCTTCCTCTTCATAAAGGGCTGGCCACCAGGTGGAGGAAGAAGCAACGATTCCCGGGGCCACTGGGCGTCTGCCAGGAGTCAGAGGGAACTTTTTTTGTTGTTGTTGGATTTCCTACATGGGAACATAAGCGAGCGGCAGCAGATGCAGAGCTGTCCGGGTCCGGGGGAAGGCCCGTGTGGGACATGCACTCATACCTGGCAGTCCAGGCGAATGTGACATTGAATCATCTATCTGCCGGCGACCCAGCGTGAGGAGCCAGGCTCGGAGAGATTAAGCTGCTGTCAGAAAGACATTGAATAGGACTCTTGTGTTTTGACTCATTTCCAGTGCAGTGAATGTCCTGCGGTCCAGTGAAGTTAAATCTGGCGTAGCGTCGACAGGGATCATTATTACAGAGCGAGAGAGAGGGGGGGGGGGAAGTCTTTTTTCCCCCTCTGCTTAGCCCCTACCCTTCCGGCCCCTTTTTCTCTCCGGATTTCAGACAATCTTTGACTTGAAGGAGAGATGGCCACTGAGAATCCGCAGCAGCTTCTGGACCCTCCGGCGTCTATCAGACCCAGCCCCGTGCCGGGGGTGTTAAAATCGGCCCTGATCACTCAGCACCCCCCGGCTATGGAGACCTCCACCTTGGCCAAAGTCAAGAAGACCACCGGCGGCTTGCGGCGGCCCGAGAAGCCCCCTTACTCTTACATCGCCCTGATCGTGATGGCCATTCAAAGCTCCCCCGCCAAGCGGCTGACCCTGAGTGAGATCTACCAGTTCCTGCAGAGCCGCTTCCCTTTCTTCCGGGGCTCCTACCAGGGCTGGAAGAACTCGGTGCGCCACAACCTCTCCCTGAACGAGTGCTTCATCAAGTTGCCGAAGGGGTTGGGCAGACCCGGGAAGGGACATTACTGGACTATAGACCCGGCCAGCGAGTTCATGTTTGAGGAGGGCTCCTTTCGCCGCAGACCCAGAGGTTTCCGTCGGAAATGCCAGACGCTCAAACCCATGTACAGGATGATGAATGGCCTCGGGTTTGGCCCCTCTATCATCCCGCAACCCTTCGACTTCCAGGGCCCCACCGCTTCGCTGTCTTGCCACGCCAGCGGCTACAACCTGGAGAACAGTCTGAGTATGATGAGTAACTCGATATCAGGGAGCTATGATGGACTCAGCAGCGGCCACCACGTCCCCCACATGTCCCCCAACCCTGGTTCCACCTATATGGCCAGCTGCCCCGTGTCCTCAGGCGGAGAGTATGGCCCCGACAGCAGCAGCAGCCCAGTGCCGTCCTCCCCTGTCGTTGGCAGTGCCCTGGAGTGCCATTCGCCGTATTCAGCTTCGGCTGCCCCCTGGTCAACCTCGGCAGCATCTCCATATATTAAGCAGCAGAGCCTGGGCCACATCAACTCGGTTCCTTCCAGCCTTCACTCCAGCATGTCCTCCTACTCGCTGGAGCAGACCTACCTGCACCAAAATACAAGGGACCCGGCAGAGATTACAGGTACAGTGCTCGCCCTGTCTTTGGAAGTAGAGCAGGCTCTTGTTTTGCTTCGCGTAGTCAACCTATCATAGAATCATTGACAGACACCAGAGACCTCGATCCCGCAGTCTTATTTTTTAAAATGAGTTATGTAATGTTGAATTTCTGAAACAGAATAAAATATATAGAGTGAAACAGAATAAAATATATAGAGTGGGAAAGAGCACGAAGAATTAGAGGGGAGGGGGCAAGTGAAAACAGGTCGAATTTTTGGACTGGTGGGTTAGCTTTACAAGAACAGCGACAGTGCCGCCGGAGAACAGAACCGCTTGCATTAATCTCTCCACTTCGTCGATCAGAAGTCTATCGGCGTTATGTTTCTGAAGAGCATGCGGTTCCAAGTGCAATCGCCAATTAATAAAAGAGGTTTCACTTTGAACGAGGAGGGGGGCGAGAGGAAATAGGGCAGCGTGTGTTGAGATGCATCGCAGTCGTGTCAATGACTGATGGTGAAGCATTGGCTTCAGCTGACTAGCGTTAACCAGGCCATATGAAAGCGTGACTGTCAATACTGGAGTTGGGAATAACAGCAATAAATGTTGCCCTTTGCAGCCGAGATTAGGTTAATGCAGTGGCTCAATCCTCACATTTTTGTCCATTAAAAATGTCTGATTTTGTACAACCTTGCTGCAATTTACCTTTTTAAAAATAGATATGTTAGTGTCGTATTGCAAATGTAGCATTGGACAAGCGAAAGTCGTGTGGCTTTTAGAAAATGCACATCTTAATTGACGTTTTAAAAATGATCTATGTCGATGGAATTATTGCCTGCCCAGAACAGCCTAAACACTGGTGTATTTGAAGAAAGTTTACAGCTGTTGCCTGTATCTTTACTTTTTCATGGTGGATGGAATCATGATTTAAACGTCAAATAAAATCCCTCATCAAAGGTCATTTTTGCCCCTTTAAAAACTTTATTTTTACATTTTAAACGTCGGAATAGCGAGGGAGAGCGAAAAAAAAACAAGGTCTACAAGATGTATAGGAAGCGTGGAGACTTGAGGCAGAACTCTCCAAACAGTCACTGAAAATGTGGGTCGGGGAGGTTAACTAAACAAAGACAGTGGCGGCCGGACCACACGGAAGAGGATTTTAGCTTGACTTAACCCAGATGAGAGCTGATTCTGTTAAACGTTCTGGGAACCGATGGTCGGCAACTGCCAACAAAAAGGCGTCTGTGTCTCTCTGCCCCATGCATTCGCTCCGGCCCGGAGCTAAACGTTACACTTAAAAAAAATATGTGTATGTACATTTGATTTTAAACTGGCAACATTTTGGACAATTACAATGATAGGTGGCCAGGGTGGGTTGGCGGAGAAACAGCAGCCATGACCTATAAAAAAACACAATTGACAGCTTGTAACCCCGAGTGTGTGTTGTGAGTGTGTGTTGTGTATGTATGTGTTATCTGTGTATATGTGTGTTGTGTATGTAAGTTGTGTGTGCTGTGTATGTATTTGTGTGCGCAATGTCATGTATATGTTGTGCTGTGTGTGCATGTGTATGGATGTGTGATTTGTGTTATATGTGAATGTGTGTTGTATGTATGTGTGTATGTTGTGCATTTATGTTGTGTGTGTGCCTGTGTGGTGTGTGTTGTGTGTGTTATCTGTGCATGTTTGTTTTGAGTTTTGTGTGTATGTGTGTTGTGTGTGCATGTGTGCGTTGTGTGTATGTGTTGTGTGGGTTTGTGTGTGTTATGTGTGCATGTGTGTTCTGTGTGTGTGTACGTGTGTATGTGTGGGTGTACGTGTGTATGTTGTGGAGGAGTAGATGGGTTAGTGCAGGTTACCGGGTGCACCGATTCTATTTCTCCTTTTGTTCATTGTTACTGGCGGATATTCTCTGCTAAACCGCGTGTATCACATTCCCCATTTTAGTCAATTTATTTTTAAATGACGGCCGCCAAAATATTAGAACTAATATGGAAAACCTTGTCAAATGCAGATTATCAAGACTCTGCGAACTGGTTCAGTCTGTGATACATTAAAGCACCGTCGGTAGACCATTAATCAATTACTATTTTAAAATGTCACGGAAGCTGGGTATCATCTTCAAGCCGAATATCTGGGCCAACCAGCAAATAGCTGGATTTCCGCCCCAGCGTCAGTTGATTATATACCTGCTAACTGAGAAAATATACAAATCTCGAATGAAAAACATCGTTGTTTGAAATGAGGTGCACCATTTCATAACTAGCTTGAGAGAAAAGTTGAACGCGGTTCCATAAGGAGATCAGCGTAGGGCAATGCTTTCAGGTAGAACTGGAGATTGGGGGCTATGGCAGTCGGGACTGTCCAGGATTTAATATCTGCTCTCCCTGTGTTTCTAATCAGCATTCAGTAGGGAGACGGCAGCTGTACATGGAAAAAGGGGTTAAATCCAATCTGATTGTCAACAAAACATAAACTACATATTCATCAAAACTCCCCATGTATCTGGTACTCGAAACTATTTTCTTGAATGGAGGGTTAATTGGGAATGGCGGGATTTGATCAAAAGAACAAATCGAGCTAAATGCATCCCCATCAATAAAACTCGGAGATATTTCCCCCAGCCACACCCTGTGGACTGAAATGAGATTGGCCTCGGTGATGGCAATGGGGGTGAGTGGCTGGCCATTCTAACTGGAGGCTCGGAAGTTTGGTATTCTGCCCTTGGCACAGAGGTTTGTAAACAAATGGGCGAGGGCAAGATTTAATTTTTTTTTGTTTCAAAAAGAATTCTTGAAGCGGGCTTGCTCTCAACATGTGCATACTGAACAGTGAGGCCGAGTCCGCAAAGACACATGTGGAGTTAACATCTGGTAAAGCAGAGACAATCCCTTAAACATGCGACTGTATCCCACAACGTATGTCCTTGATTTCTCGAACCCTGATGTTCAGCCTTCCCCCGAACACACACTCACTACCACAAACAACTGATGTAGATAAGGGTGTGATCTAGGCGGAATAAGGGCTATGTATTAACCTCTTCATTTTTCACCCAACGTGTCAGCTGATAATGATTGAAATGCAGAACAATCGAGAGCCCTGCATCAAATGGCCAGTTTTATAATACCCGCTCTTTTGTGCTTTTCAGTGGGCCTCCCTCGCTATCAGACTCACTCCTCGCCTGTTTGCGACAGGAAGGATTTTGTGCTCAATTTCAACGGGATTTCATCTTTCCACCCTTCGGCCAGTGGATCATACTATCACCACCACCACCAGAGTGTGTGTCAGGACATCAAGCCGTGTGTTATGTGAATAAGCTGCAGCCTCTTAACATCGGCTCTCCTCTTAAGTGCATACCCGAAATGTTGTTCTTGTTGTTGGTCATTCAGATTCATATTAAACCCAAGCGAGGACTCGGCACTTGTTAGTTGGAAGTTTCGCCGAAACTTCTTCGAAAGAGAGAGAGAGGGGAGGGTGGGGGGCGGAGAGGAAGAGAAAAATAGAGCCGTCGAAGACATCCCAGTATCTCCAGACCTGCGACGCGGCTGCGGATTTAAGCACGAACTGACTCCTTAACTTGAGTTCGCATCAGTGGACGCAAGGGATGGTTTTAACTCTAAGGCAAACTGTCCGGTTGAATCTGCCTGTTAGTTGAGAAGAAAGAGGTGGTGCGTATGTCAGGAGTTTAATTATTTTAACAACATTCAGTTCCTATATCAGTATTAAAGAGCAGGATGTTTAGTGAGGAACATTAGCGTACTGTATTTATGTATAAATGTTGAAACCAAACGGTCACACTTGATACCATGGCAGTATTACACATACTGATTCGACTTTCTGTTGTTGCCTGGGCTACATGGATTTTTAGCATTAACTATATAATAAGGCACATATATTCACGCACAGTATGCTTTTATAAATGAATACATTTGAATATAATTGCACTTGAAAAATGTATACTTTATGATTCTTTGTCAAAATATTTTGTTGCAAAAACGAAGTTCAATAAAAAAAAATGTAATGCGGAATATTGCTTATTTTACTTTTATTATCGACGAACGTAGGTTGTTCAAATCTCACAGATGTTGGTCCCGCATTGAAATAAGGCGATACCTCACTCCTAATGGGACTTTTAATGTTCGTCATTCTCATGCCTGCGTTTTGTAAACGCCAAATGCAAAATATACAAGATCCGTAACGGGTTCATTTAAGTAATATTGACTGCAACATTAATCATTCTGTTCCAGATAAAGCGAATTGAAGTATGGGCCAGGGCCGCTGACAGATTTTAGGGGGTATTTTGTGCAGGGCGGAAGTGGCCGCTCACTGTCAGACTGTGTTAAGGTCACCGTTGAGTTTTGTTTTTAAGTGCCCAGTGTCAAATTACTGAAATCGTGCTTCCAAAGCTGGAGCGCAGGACCTGACCATTTGAAGGTACCTGCTTACACTTTAGTCTTAAAGATGATCGTTTTGCCATTGTTGTTACCTAGAAATTATCCTAACGAGAAGCAATTGGCAATAGCAGCTCAGTTTAGACTGAATTACAAGGGTTAAACGAGGCAGGCCTATGACTGGTGTTCAATTAAATTGCGAAAAGGCAAAGGACAGATTTAAATGTGAATTGAATCTGCTCCGTTGTTAATTCTAGTTTGTCCGGGTTAAAATCCCAGTTATTTCGTTTCATGAACTCAACAACGCCATCGACCTCGAGAAGGACGGTGTTGATAGTGTTAGAACAAGGACAAGAGTCAGGGAGAAGAGTCCAAGGAACCTTTAACCAGGACACATTGTACTGGACAGTGGAAGGGGAGATCCCACCCCATCGCATTGATGTGTGCCGCCGACAGACAACCCCATTCAGTCCAGTCGTTCCAAAGAGCGGAAAGCGGGGAACCCCCGGCTTATTCAGGCAGACCAGCTGGCTCTTGAACACACTTCGTTCGTCAAGAAATGGAATCCAGCGCCACAGAAATTGTGCCTTTCAAAATCTCATGGAAGGAAGTGAAATGGCTTAAAATGCCCTTTGGCAGTTTAGGCCGATAGGGGCTCGATTGAAATATCTACCCGACACTTAGTTACACATTTACTGTCAATTAAATCACATTTCTCAAAGATCTGAACTGGAGATCTGCAAATGACTAATCTCCATTAAAAATAAGTGTGGGAATTGTCATATTTCCTGAGATTCATACAGATTGGGAATGCGGGTACAGATCAGGTTAGAATCTTTGTGTTTTTCCCTGGATTCTGCCATTACTCCCCACGGCCTACCATGGGCAGAGATGATTTGGGGGGGGGCTTTTATCTGAATCCTCTTGCAGGGGTATTTTTCACGCAAAGCCTCAAAACTATTAAAGACGTCCTGCATTTTTAACTAATGCATGGCGGATTTAAATTTCCAGTTTTGATATCCATGTTCTTAACTTCTCGAGCCCCATCCCGCGTGAGCAGCAAAGCGGGGGTGCCACACTCGGCAGCGCCCCTTCCTCTGTTGGCAACTTGCAAAGGCAAAATGACAACCAGGGCTTTGACTGACCAACTGCCCCCTTTTCACTCGCGAGGTGGTCGCTTCTCGCAAGATTTTTTTTTTTCTTTCAAATTTTATTTTTGGCGAGCTCCCTCGCCATCCCCTTGGTGTGTCAACCACCCCATTTAGTCCCAAAGAGCGGAAAATGGGGAGTCCCCGACCCATTCAGACAGCCCAGCTGGCTCTTGGACACAGTTTGCATGCTTGAGTCGCTTGGTAAAATGGACATGTATCGCCCCCTGTGAGCAGTTTTATTTGGATGGTGTGGGGGGGGGGGGGGGGGGGGGGGGACAGGGACAGCGCTGGATCAGTTGTCCAAACACTCGCACATACAGCAGGCTGGCGCTGTTGGACGTGGACAGAGCGCCCTCGCTCAGTCTCTTTGCCCATTACACCACATGCAACCTGCTCAAAGGCGAAATAAAATACACTCCTGCCCCATTTCCAAATGCAGATAGCTGCGGGAGCACCCCCTCAAATGGAGTCATAGTGTTTTTATTCAAAGCTCTCATGCAGCTGACAGCTTAAGGTCGTTTTCCCCCAAGGGTGTGTCGCCCTTTGTGACATTCCTCCCTTTTTCTGGATAACGCGATCTCTCCATTACTTGCTCTCTTCTGTCACCTTCGTCCCCCCCGTCCCCCCTGCGCTGACACGCAGCACACAGTCAGTATGATAAGCAGAATGGTATCTCCCCCCCCCCCCCCCCGCCCCTTATCGTCAAGGCAATGTGTCCCCTGATGTGGCCCATTCGCCGATGTTCGGGCAGAATGTATGGGTTGTGATATACTGCACAATTTTAAAGCAGTTACTGAAATAAATGCTGGAGTTCAGTCATGCTGGCTGCAGGGCGGGTTGGAGCGAGTACAGCAATGTCGTGCTTCTGTTATTTGGTCTCAAATGTGACCATGAAACACTACCCGTCCATCCCAGTGTCCCATCCCGGTTCACTGAATATCTGCCCCCTTACCCGCCCGCCAAGCCGGACGAGGCTGACTCTGAAATATCTCTGGCAGGGGCGAGCAAACCATTACATTGTGTTAAGAATGATCTTAGACTTTGGGCTAAAATCAAGCGTAGGATTAATCTTGAGATGAGGCCTGTTCTTGTCAAGCTGGGATCCAGTGTGTCTGTCTTGTGTTGGGTGGGCATGAATTAGATTCAATCTGAATTTGAATTGGGTTTTTTGGAGCACAAAAGGAGATGGGGTTAAGGGGTTTATTAATTCTGCACCCACGCAGACATCTCCACCGCGGTAACATGTCCAGATAAGCTTCAGTTGCTAGATCAGACAATTAACACAAGCTGCAGAAAGCTCCCAAACTCACCGTGGAAAATACAAATCACGACCAATGCAATCATTAGATAAATACAGTGAACCGCGGCAATCCTGTCCCGCTCCAGCCCGGGTTTATTTAACAATTGTTCTCTTTTCTTGCAAGTGGTTTATTTAATAATAGTCAGGGAGCGAGTGCATGGTTGCGTGGGGGGAGGGGGGGGGGGGGCGTGAAAAGCCTCTCGGGCCAGTTAGCCTGGTCACTCATGGCATCGAAAATGATACCCCTGCTGATGTGGAAAGTTTAAGTTCAGCACCAACTCCTGCAGGGTGAACCCCGTCAATTGCTGCCTTCCTTCCTTTACCCAATTGTTGCAATTGTCTATCCCGAATCGCATGAAGCGAGGTTTGTTCCTCTGACTGGGGTGCTGTTATGTCAGCCCATAAGTTTATCTGAGTTTAAAATCCGCCCCTCGGAACGTGTCTGTGAAATCCTGCTGAAAATAGATGACACCGTTTTCACTGGGGGTGAAGCATTATATCTGCCGGTGTCAGCTGCCGAGTTCGTTCCTATTCAGTCCAACATTCAATTCCCTCAACCCATCCCAATTCTCTTTTTTAAAAACGGTCCGCTTCTCCTGTAATAAGTGACCTTAAAAAAAATCCTGCCCCTCTCGCGGGGTGTTTACAATTTGATAATGATTGTCCTCGCAATATGTTCGTTTAAAATGTGGCACATTAGCAAGTTAGCCGCCAATTCATTAATTACAGGACAATTCGGTACTCATTCGCCAGAACGAGTTCAAATCGAAATGTGGTCAGTGACAGTGATTTTAAACTTGTGTTTCCCCCCAGGCGTTCATCAGATGCGATGGGGATTGACGGGCCAGACCGCGCTTTCAGTTCTACCGACCTAATATTAAATACGACCTAATATTAAACACGTCAGAATGTTAAACACAACCTAATATTAAATACGACCTAATGTTAAACACGACCTAATATTAAACACGTCCTAATATTAAATACGACCTAATGTTAAACATGACCTAATGTTAAACACGACCTAATATTAAATACGACCTAATGTTAAACATGACCTAATGTTAAACACGTCCTAATATTAAATACGACCTAATATTAAACACGTCAGAATGTTAAACACAACCTAATATTAAATACGACCTAATGTTAAACATGATCTAATGTTAAATACGACCTAATATTAAATACGACCTAATATTAAACACGACCTAATATTAAACACGTCCTAATGTTAAACACGACCTAATGTTAAACACGTCCTAATATTAAACACGACCTAATGTTAAACACGACCTAATATTAAATACGACCTAATGTTAAACACGTCCTAATGTTAAATACGACCTAATATTAAACACGACCTAATGTTAAACACGACCTAATATTAAACACGACCTAATATTAAATACGACCTAATGTTAAACATGACCTAATGTTAAACACGTCCTAATGTTAAATACGACCTAATATTAAACACGACCTAATATTAAACACGACCTAATATTAAACATGACCTAATGTTAACAGTGGCTTGATGCTGTTTGAGGGCTTTATCACTGGGATCACTGGTGTCCACGTCTAGGCTGATGTCAGTGCTGGTTAATTCTCTCTCGGCCTTTCCGCTTGTTCTTGTCCCATTGCAAAGGGATTTGTCTTGCCTATATTATTGGCGGTGTTGTCAAGCTAACACCCAGGAACTGGGCAATCGCGGACCTTGCAGCGAGGAGCCAGGGTCCACCCATTGATTTCTACATATCTTAGTGTCACCACAGTAACTGTTAGTAATCCCTGCACGACTGTTACACGAAAATATCCAGGTAGTGTGTCCATTTGCAGACTTTCTGTTGCGCTGGGAGTTTACATTGAATTCCTTCAGATAATTCCTACAGTATTAATTTTGCACCCCCACCCACCCCACTGGATGTCTCTCCCGCGACAATAAACTTCAGAATTTCAACTCTTTCCCATTTATATTTAACCCGTCACCGCTTTAGCTGAACGAAGGAGCGGATTGAGGAACAATCATTGCAAACATGCATTCGGGCTCTATTTGCATCCCGGCCCCCTTTCTCGTTGCTTTTCTCTGGAGTTTGCAGTCATTGAGACCCCTTCTCCCCCCCCCTCCCCTCCCCAAGGCTAGAATTAGGCCAACTCGATCATTACTCATAAAGGCCCCTAAATAGAAAGTGGAGGATATTGTCTGCACATCGCAGTGTGTGTGTGACACCCCCCCCCCCCCCCCCATTACACTGACTGTCATCCTGACCCAAACAACGACGGCACTAACACAATGGCAGGAGCCCAGGGCATAAAATGGGGATTATAATTTATAAAAGGTTTCAAACTCTTTCCGAAAACAGCAGCAGTATTATGATGGTGTTTGCACGCGTGTAATTTATAGTGTCATTACAGATGCTCATGCAAAGGAATTCGCCCTATATTGGACAGATGAAATATTCCATACTCCGAAGTGATAATTGTTTTTACGTCAAGCGGTAGAAAAGTAATGCAACATTTGGAATACAGTTGTTGAGGGGGGAGAATGCCACCCACATCGCGGCCTGGCGCACACAAGTTGCCTTTTATTAACCAGTGAATGTTCAGGTTTGTGGGAAGGACAACAGCGCCGCTCTGTGGCCTTCTGCAAACTCGAAGCAGACTCATGGGCGACACAGCACAGACAAGTCATCCTTATTTAGGCCTAGCAGCGAGGCCGGAGCTGTCATATAATAATAGCATTGTTTGAATGCAAAGGAAGAGGGTAGGATTTTTGTACAGGTGCGAAGTTATCTGGAGAGGGTTTGCGTCAATGAAAAGCCTGCCCAACTTATTCACATTGGCACAAGGCGGCGACACTTGATGTGTAATGGCTCACATCGAGTGCAACAAAACCCAAAATTCGTGGAAACCCCACATACGCTCAAATAAAGCGTTTAAAGGGTGGCAGAGTAGCACAGTGGTTAGCACTGTTGCTTCACAGCGCCAGGGTCCCGGGTTCGATTCCCGGCTTGGGTCACTGTCTGTGCGGAGACTGCACGTTCTCCCCGTGTCTGCGTGGGTTTCCCCCGGGTGCTCCGGTTTCCTCCCACAGTTCAAAGACGTGCAGGTTAGGTGGATTGGACATGCTAAACTGCCCTTAGTGACCAAAAAGGTTAGGAGGGGTTATTGGGTTACGGGGATTGGGTGGAAGTGAGGGCTTAACTGGGTCCGTGCAGACTCGATGGGCCGAATGGCCTCCTTCTGCACTGTATGTTCTATGTTCTATGTTCTACCGAAAGACATGCTTGTTAGGTGAATTGAACATTCTGAATTCTGCCTGATGCAAATTCTACCTGAACAGGCACCTGAGTGTGGTACTAGGGGCTTTTCACAGTAACTTCATTGCAGTGTTAATGTAGCCATCATATGCAGATGCTGGCGTTGGACTGGGGTGAGCACAGTAATAAGTCTTACAACACCAGGTTAAAGTCCAACAGGTTTGCTTGGAATCACTAGATTTTGGAGCACAGCTCCTTCATCAGGTGATGAAAAACACATATATAGACAAAGTCATCTTGCATCATTGACTTTGTACCTGGTGTTGTAAGACTTCTTACAGTGCAACTTATAAATATTATTCTTGTTATGCTCGAGGCACCAGCACCTAATGACTCATAAATTGACACTGATCAAATATACCATCTATTATCTGGCAAGGTAAGGAAAGGAGAAGAGGGAATCAAGTTTCCAATGTACATGTCCCTTTCTTATTCAACATTTTAGCTGGCAAACTGGAAAATAATCGCTGCTGGATCTTCGGGTGGACATTGAAGCTGAACAGACGGGAGAAGTAGGAGAGTATTTCAGTAGTAGTAATCACATTGCAGCAAGGTTCAAGATCAGGATCGAGAAGGACATCAAATGGAGACTTGAGGGAATAGGTTGGAGAGGCACAAATTGAGGAAAGGAGGATGGAACTAAATAATGCAAACTGAGGAAAAGGTCTTGAAAAACAAATATCAAAACCTAGTAGGTTTTGTTTTTACAGGGTTAATCAAGGTTGCAGAAAAATGCATCACATTCAAAGCAACAAACAAGCAAACTTGGGGCACCAAGGATAAATAAAGAAAAAAAGGAAAATTGAATATGAGACATTTAAGAAGTCCTTTCGTAGTAATGGAGAGGACAAAGGGAAAATGAAGAACTTGGGAGATATATTAGAATCCTCATCAGGAAGATGAAGAAAAGTTACAACATCAAATTAAAAGGTATATAAAGCGTTATATAAAGGATATAAGATAAACTCATAGGTAATAGATTCATAGATGTTTATAGGTCAGAAGGAGGCCATTCAGCCCATTGTGTTCATGCTGGTCAAAAAAGATATGACAATGTGAATCCCATTTTCAGCACTTGGCCCATAGCCTTGGCAATTGAGGCAGTGCAAGTGAATATCTAAATACTTCTTAAATGTTCCAAGAGTTTGACCCAACCACCTTTTCAGGCATGAGTTCCAAACTCCCACCGCCCTCTAGGTGAAAATGAGTTTGCTCAATTCCCCTCTTAGCCTTCTACCTCTTACCTTAAGTCTATGCCACTGGTTCTGTGCTCCTATACTAATGAAAATAAATGACAATCTAACATAATTAAAAGAAGATATATTCCCAGGTCCAGATGGTATGCACCCATGTAGAGATAAGAGATTTAAGGAGGAGGCAAAAGCAGGTCTATAAAACAGTGACTGGTACTAGATAAGTGCTGGTTATTTAATGTTGCTCCCACTGCTGGATTCCTATGACATAGAAAGAAACCCATCACTGTATATTCAATGTTTTATTCTCACTGCTATTTTCTTTTAAACTGGTCCTTCTCTGCTCAACAAAGAAAATTAAGATGGCTGCTACAAGTCACCTGATCACAGGGTTGGTCTTCTGTCCGGAAGCTATTCCCAGCTGTTTCAAGAAAAATAAATTAGATTTTCAGTTTCACACTATATTGAACAAACCCCTTCTAATCTACAAAAGCAGAGGAAGTGCAGATGAACTGGCACACCACCATGAACTATCACAAAAAAAAAACAGATTAAAACCTGTTGCACTGGAGGAGATGCTAATAATCAATTAGTCTCTCTTTTAAGGAAGAACAATGGAATCCTGGACAAAAGCCCAGAAACTAATTTTTCAGGTGCAATTAACCATTAATAGGACATGTCACATTGTACAAGCCTCGGGCATCTTGAACAGTTTTAACATTTCAGCTTTGGTCCTCACATTCAGTCTGCTGTTTACACATCAACCTGGTGAGTCAAGAAGGAGGCTCCTCCAGGCTCAGCAACAAGTTACCCATCGAGCCTGGCTCGGCAGGAACATTTCGTACCATCACTTAGAGACTGATTCGGTCACTGCCTACCTACTCATTTTGTGGGGTCAGCACCAACTGAAAAATGAATACTACAAATCCCAGCTGAACTCGAACGCCTTTGTGAAAGAATTTCTTATTGGACTCTGAGTGGGGACTCTGGAAGTTGAGGACCACTATTCATTTTTCTATGGGGTCCTTATACTGTACAATTCATTTTTAAGACCCTGCACCAGACCCCAATATTTGTTAGGATACTGGACACATCTTTTAAATTTGTAAAACTGTGAGGAACGGACACTTCACTCCACGAGTGAATCCACTGACCAATAGGTACATTTTATATTATATATTAAAACAAACAATATTATTAACACAGGATTAAACACATTAAGATCACAGAAAATATCTTACAATTAACAGTTAAACAATTCTTAACAATGCAAGGAAACACTTTAACTGCTAACTGATACGTCCTCTGTCTCCAATTAAGCAAAACCCATCACAGGTCAAAGGTCACTTATAAATAAAGTTAGCAAACACAGGGATACTTGCTGTCCTCTGGATAGAGATTCCTTGAAAAGACTGCTTGGAAAGAGGGAGAGAGGAACCTTATCAGACACAAATTGCAAGTCCTGCTGTCTTTGGCAGACTAAAACTAAACTGCATGTTATAGACCTGGCTCCTCCAATGAATTACATCTTTTTTATCCCACTCAGATCCCCTGACATCCTTATCAAAGTCTAAACATAAAGGGCTGGATTCTCCATCAGCGTGATTCTCCGTTACGCCGGCAGCGCACTCATGCCCACTGATTTCAAGACGTCATGGGGTGCCCAGAATGGGAAACCCCATTGGCCGGCTGGTGAGACGGTGTGGGTGCACCGCATCAGAAAATGGGTGTGGCAGGTCAGAGAATCCTGCCCCATGTCTCAAATTATTTACTTTCCAGGGAATCTCCAACAATCATACCAAAATTCCATTCGGCCTTATGTAGGTAAACAATTACATGATTGGAATGAATGGTGTCCTCATTTGTACAACATCGTATTTGCATCTTTTGCAGACACAATCTGCCTGAATGTTAAACCAGGATTTAAAAAAATATTACGGCAACAGATCTATATACATATATACCTCAGCCCAGGCTTTTAATAACATTTCTGAAACAGATAAATATAATACAATCAATATTCAAATTTATAATAATAATAATCTTTATTGTCACAAGTAGGCTTACATTAACACTGCAATGAAGTTACTGTGAAAAGCCCCTAGTCGCCACATTGGTTAGCCCTGTTGCTTCACAGCTCCAGGGTCCCGGGTTCAATTCCCGGCTTGGGTAACTGTCTGCGGAGTCTGCATGTTCTCCCCGTGTCTGCGTGGGTTTCCTCTTGGTGCTCCGGTTTCCTCCCACAAGTCCCGAAAGACTTGCTGTTAGGTAATTTGGACATTCTGAATTCTCCCTCTGTGTATCCGAAGAGGTGGCGGAGTGTGGCGACTAGGGGCATTTCGCAGTAACTTATTGGATGGGGTGCGAGCAGAGCTATCCACTGAGGCTCCCCCGCCACCTGGCGTTGCCAGTCCTGGACCCCACTGGCCTCTCGACCAATGCCTGCATTCCTACAGCCATGGAGCACAAGGATTGAACCACCTCCCTCTGGGACTTTGCCACATCACGCTGCAACTGTGCCAACACCTTCTGGGTCTGTGCCACATCAGTCAGTGACTGCGGTATCTCCCTCTGGGACTGGACCACCTCCCTCTGCGTCTGTGTCACATCGGCCAGCGCCTGGACAATGCTGCCGACGCTCTCAGCCAAGGCCTGCTGTGACTGGGCCACGCTCTGGAGGGCCGTTGAAATGTCCAGGTGGTTCCGGCACATGGTCTAGGGTTGATGGCTCGCATCCTTTTCAGTATCATCCTCGTCGCTGCTCGGAACCCTGGCTCTGGCTGCGGCTGGGGTCGGGGGACACCGGAAGGACCCGCCCCATCACCAGCAGGTCCTGCAAGATACAAGACAAGGCACAAGACAGGCCGGGGGGAGGAAAAAGGGGGGATGGTCCGTGTGTGGAGGTGGGGTGTGGGTGGTGTAGGGTGAGGGTGGTGTAGGGTGAGGGTGGTGTGAGGGGGATGGTGACAGACGTGTCACAAGGAACCGCAACTCGCCGGGGCCTCACTTCCTCGGCCGAGACCGATCTCCACCCCGGCGACTGCCCTTTCCTCCGGGCCCACCAACCACATCCAGGGCCCACTGCTGTGCTGCGGTGAGGGGCCGCAGGTCCATCAGTCCCCAAACAAGATAATATGACAAACCTTGGACAGCAGGGGATCGGTCTGGGCCCTTGCACATACCTGGGCTGGCAAGGTATCCATGAAATGCATGGTAGCGATTACCCCGTCAGCAGCCTTATTGAGAGCAGGAGCCTCCTCTGTTCCAGCATTGTTGCGCTCAGCGGCGGCATACATCCTTCAAGCAAATGCCATCGTTCACCCGATGGGACAGTACTGCCCAGGTGCCATACGGCGAGGTGTCACAGGTGACCAAGAGAGGCTTTGCGGGATCGAAGTGAGTGAGCAACTGAGAAGAAATCTCTTTACCTCAGTGAACGCTGCCTCCTGCGGCCGACCCCATGCCCCCACCTAGCCTTTCTTGAGGAGACTGTGCAGGGGGCCAACAATGTCGCCAGGCCTGGAATGAATTTTCCATTGTAATCGACGAGCCTCAGGAACGTGCACAGTTCTGTTGCTCTCTCCAGCATGGGGGCCTGTCGCATGGCCCGCACCTTATCTTCAACTGGGTAAAGGCCCTGCTGGTCCACACGGTAGCCTAGCTAGGCCGCGGGCATGAAACACGCATTTCACCCTACGGAGGCAAACGTCGGAATCCGCGAAGCAACAGAGTGCCTCGTTCAGGTTATTGAAGTGGTCCTAGCCAGATGTTCTGGTGATTAGCACGTCGTCCAGATAAACCGCCATGCACGGTAGACCCCGCAATGTGTTTTCCATCAAACGCTGGAAAATGACGCAGGGTGACGACACTCGGAAAGGAAACCTGCCGTATGCATACTGCCCCCGATGTGGCTTAACTGATATATATTTTCGAGAATCTGGGTCCAACACCACCTGGAGTACGCATGGCTCATGTTGAGCTTGGTGAATTAGTGACCTCCCACTCAACTTGGCATGAGGGATAACAGTCCAGCCTCGAGGCCCTGTTCACGGTCATCTTACAGCCGCCACAAAGGTGTATGGTGCTGTCGGGTTTCATGGCTGGGGCGACCCAATCTGAAAATGTTACCGGGCAGATGATACCTAAGCCTTCGAGCTGATCGAGCTCTGCTTCTACTTTGGGCAACGGCGCATAAGTAACCGGGCGAACATGGAAATACCACGGCTGTGCTTCAGGGTCCTCGTGGATCTTTCCTATGGCACCCCGGATGGTGCCTAGCCTTGTTTTGTAAACAGCGGGGTACTTCGCCAATTTTGGATTTTGGGTTTTGTTTATTGTCACATGTACGAAGGTACAGTGAGAAGTATTTTTCTGCGAGCAGCTCAACAGATCAATACCGTGTGGAAGCTCATTCGGCCCACCTGCTGTCAGTCAAGGGGGAGGTGTGGAACCAATCGCGGCTGAGAAGACTGGGGCTGTTGTCTTGTACTACAACCAGGGGTAGGCAGGCGGATTGCTGCCTGTGGACTACCGGGGTGGTTCCAGCTATCGCCAGCGGCTCCGCGGTGTATGTGACCAACCGAGCTGCACTCCTGCCCAGAGTTTCTCGAAAGTGCCTCTGCCAGCAATCGAGATGGCGGCCCCAGTGTCCAACCCCATCAGTAATGGGTGACCATTGACGCGAACCGTCACCTTAATGTGACCTTTGGGTGCAGAGATGCAATTGAGTTGGAGAAAATCGTCCATGGGTTCCTCCACGCAAAAGTCACGGGACCGCGGATGGTGGCCAGGTCTAACGGGGTGACGGATGGACAGACCATCCGACGGACGTCACTCTCTGTGACCATGCTGACACTATGACCCACAGTATCCAGAGTCTGCTTCATCTGGATTGGGGGAGGGATCCCACCTGCTCACCGACGCCTTAAGGCGTTGGTCTGAATCCCGGCGGTTTCCTGCCCAGTGGTTGAGGACCGGGGTTGCTGGTCGAGGGAGCACTGCCCGTAGGAGAGTGGTGTGGCCTAAACTGAGATCTCCATGCCCTTTAGTTCTTGCAAGCCCTGTTCTGTGCTTTCCCATGGCAGGGTGATTTCCACAGCCCACTTGAAGTCCAGATGAGATCTCAAAGAGAGCAGCGCCATATTCGCAGAACTCCGCGGGTTTCTGGAGGTGCACCAAAAATTCCATTATGGACTCCCCATGGGTCCATTCATCCATATTGAAATGGTAACGCTGGACTATTACCGAAGGTTTAGGGTTCAAATGCTCACCCACAAACGCAACCAGTCCCCAAATGACTTTGAGTCCGGGGTGGCAGGATACATCAAGTTCTTTATCACACTAAATGTGAGCATGCCACAAGCTGTTAACAAGGTCACGGTGTGGCGTTCATCATCAACAATGACATTAGCCCAGAACAAAAATGCATTTGCTCGACATACTGCGACTAGTCTCCAGTACCTGCGTCAATCGCGTCTAGTTTCCCAAAATGCAGCATTTCTGCGGCGGGCGAAAAGACCTCCAGAGGCCTGTGAAGAGGTGGCCGAGCACAGCGGAATTGGCGCCACCTGCAGCTCCACTTGATCCTCGTCACCAGTGTTGAGTTTGAGGAAGCGACCAAACAGGAGTGTAAGGTAACAAAAGATTTATTGACGTGGAGCAAAGACCTTATGTATATTGGTCCCAGAAGGGACCCGGGTTTTTATGTCTTGATTTGCTCCCCACTGATCAGGGAGCTCTGCCCCTCAGCAGGGAAGTTCGTACTCCTCAAGCCTCACCCAGCCCCTTGGGTCTCGTGCAGGTTACGGCAGAGACACATTGTTAAAAGTTGGGGACAGAGGACAGTCATAAAAAGCACTCAGTGGATCTCTTTTGTGATCATCGGAAGTAATTTCTGGCATGTGTGTTAAATGACCCATCAACAACGTTCCCCATGGCACATCTTCTACCTTTTGTGCCTCGTAAATGCATGTTCACCTAATGGAAAAGCAAACAGCAGTTTCCACTATCTAAATGATGAATGAGATACTTCACATTAACACCTGTTGGCTTCACCGAGGAGGACATTGGGAATGAGCTGATTATATAAACATTCTACAGGTACGTTTCTTCGTGAATCGAATAAAGACCACTTTGGTGACATAAAGGAGTCAATGCTTTAATAGAGATTTTTGTGAATTCAATTGAGTGGTTTAATTGGGTTATGCATTTCCAAATAGTGGGCAACACAAAACAAGCCACTCACAACGAGTCTTCTTGACCCATCCAGCCTGAGTTATTGGCTCAAACTCTCTTGTCAAAATAAGGGACATAAGGGTTCTATCATTATTCATACACAAATCTAACTAGAGCTTCAGGCAAGGGGCAGACATACGGTGAAAATCAAATATCCGAAAGTAGCTGTTTGGGTTACGCAGCCCCACTGTCAGCTTGCTGTACGTCTCACCATTGAAGTCCATTGAAGGGCATGAGGTTTCTGTATTCGTCTGGCAGATGTGACCTTAACCCACCACAGGAAGCAATAGCCTTCCCATTTCACTCTAAACACCTTGGGCGGCACAGTGGTTAGCACTGTTGCTTCACAGCACCAGGGATCTGGGTTTGATTACCGGTTTGGGCCACTGTCTGTGCGGAGCCTGCACGTTTTCCCCGTGTCTACGTGGGTTTCCTCCGGGTGCTCCGGTTTCCTCCCACAAGTCTCGAAAGGCATGCTGATAGGTAATTTGGACATTCTGAATTCTCCCTTTGTGTACCTGAACAGGCGCTGGAATGTGGTGACTAGGGCATTTTCACAGTAACTTCATTGCAGTGTTAATGTAAGCCTACTTGCGACACTAATAAAGATTATCATTATTATTAAAAACTCAATGGGTGTTGATCACTGCCAAACGACCTCGCTGGCACCAAATATCATCTATTACAAGTGTGGCAACTCATTCCCTCAGGTATTAATTAATTTTGGAGATTTTAAGAATGCAAAATGTGTTTAAAATTTTTTTCCTTTATATCTCTTTTTATTCCCACTGATTTATTCTCGCTGTCTTAATCAATTTTCCCCTCTGTTTACCTTTCTGGACCTGATTTAGCTTTGAACCCAACCACACTGCACTTCCTTCTCAGTCCTTGTTAATTTCACAATTGTTTCAATCTGACTGGTTGAAAAGATGCATAGGTGTTTGTCCTGTTCACTCTGGTCCCAGGTGCCTGGTGTTCCTCTCTTTGCTCAGCTTCAGCCACAGATTAACTTAGTTTATCAATTGGCTGCTGTTATCATGTCCTTCCCTTTCTAATCCATAACTGTGTGCAAAAATGTACCGCGTTACTGAAGCTGTGCTCTGCAGTGATATCGAACAATTTATAGTTGTTGGAATCTTGCAAGCTTACTTCAGTCAAATTTGAAGACCTCTGATTCAGCTGAACTTTCCTTCAGTTCTAAGGCAAGTGCACCACCTAGTGTGAAAGATGTAGAATGCACCTTAAGTCATTTCACAATCTTTTTTCTGGACATATATCAAAATACGTCCACAGAACTCAGAAAAAAATTAAATATCTCAAGACACATAATTAATCATATGAAACTAATTCCATTGAAGAGCTGAAATCATTCATTCTTGCAAAGCTGTAAATATCAACTTTTGTAATATAATTGATGATAATCAATTGGGTACCCAGTGCTTGGTGTTGTTTATCTAATTATATTTGAGTATTAAAAAAAATATATATATTTATTAAAGTTTTTTAACACAATTTTTCTCCCTTACAAACAATAACCCACCCCCACCCCCCCGTAACAAAAAAAACCGAGAAATCGCGCAGAGCAAGATATATACATAGCAAAATGATATATTTACACAGCTTTGTACACTGGCCCTCATCCGTACGTGCCAGTTTCCCCAACCCTTCATGTTATCTCTTGCTCATCCACCCTCCCAGGACATCCCCGCCACCCCCACCCCCCCCCCAAGGTTGCTGCTGCTGCTGACCGACCTTCCTCTAACGCTCCGCGAGATAGTCTAGGAACGGTTGCCACCGCCTGTAGAACCCCTGCGCAGACCCTCTCAAGGCGAACTTAATCCTCTCCAACTTTATGAACCCAGCCATATCATTTATCCAGGCCTCCAGGCTGGGGGGCTTCGCCTCCTTCCACATTAGCAAGATCCTTCGCCGGGCTACTAGGGACACAAAGGCCAGAATGCTGGCCTTTTTCGCCTCCTGCACCCCCGGTTCGTCCACTACTCCAAATATTGCTAGCCCCCAGCTTGGCTTGACCCGGACTTTCACCACCTGAGATATTGCTCCCGCCACTCCTCTCCAGAACCCCTCCAGTGCCGGGCATGACCAAAACATATGGACATAGTTCGCCGGGCTCCCTGAGCACCTTCCACATCTGTCCTCTACCCCAAAGAACCTACTCAACCTCTCCCCCGTCAAGTGCACTCTGTGGACCACCTTAAATTGTATCAGGCTGAGCCTGGCACACGAGGAGGAGGAATTAACCCTACCTAGGGCATCAGCCCACAGACCTTCCTCGATCTCCTCCCCCAGCTCCTCCTCCCATTTACCCTTCAACTCTTCTACCAGCGCTTCCCCCTCGTCTTTCAACTCCTGGTGTATTTCCGACACCTTGCCCTCCCTGACCCATACACCCGAGATCACCCTATCTTGAACTTCTTGTGCCGGAAGCAACGGGAATTCCCTCCCCTGTCACCTCACAAAAGCCCTCACCTGCATATATCTAAAGGCATTTCCCGGGGGTAACTCGAACTTCTCCTCCAGTGCCCCTAGGCTCGCAAACGTCCCGTCGATGAACAGGTCCCCCATTCTTCCAATCCCCGCCCGATGCCAGCTCTTGAACCCCCCTCCATCTTCCCCGGGACAAACTGGTGGTTACCCCTGATCGGGGACCACACCGATGCTCCCATTGCACCCCGGTGCCGTCTCCACTAGCCCAAGATCCTTAGCGTTGCCGCCACCACCAGGCTCGTGGTATACTTTGTCGGCGAGAGCGGCAGCGGTGCCGTCACCAATGCCCCCAGGCTCGTTCTTTTACAGGACGCCATCTCCATCCTCTTCCATGCCGCCCCCTCTCCCTCCATAACCCACTTGCGGATCATCGCCACATTTGCTGCCCAGTAGTAGCTCCCCAGGTTTGGCAGCGCCAACCCTCCTCGGTCCCTACTGCGTTCCAGGAACCCTCTCCTTACTCTCGGGGTCTTATTCGCCCACACAAACCCCATAATACTCCTGCCTACTCTCTTAAAAAAGGCCTTAGTGATCACGATGGGAAGGCACTGAAACACAAACAGAAACCTCGGAAGGACCACCATTTTGACCGACTGCACTCTACCCGCCAGCGAGAGCGGTAACATGTCCCATCATTATATTTGAGCATTGACAGAAATATTTGTCTGAGCTTTTCCTTCTGCATTCATCGGGAAAATCGCACGGTTTCCAATGTCAAGGGAAACAACAGTTTTATGCTGCATGAGAAGAGGATGCTGATTGGGAGCCAAGAGGACTCTGATTGGTGAAGGTGTTACCATGAAAAATGCACTCGTTAACTACCAAGCATTGTTTGAAATATAATTGGTCAAGGCATTGCACTGTGGAATGAATCAGCGAATGGCTGTCACTTATTTTGTTTAGCTAAAACTGGCGCAATGTGTGTACATGTTCTTTCTGTCTGCAAAGAACATGTATATTAACATATGTGTATTAATATATGTTGCTTCCGGCTATGGTTTGCCTTATGATTCAGTTTTTAAAAATTCTTATCTAGGATTATTGAGAAGGAACTCAGCGGACAAATGCTCAGAGAATTTATATGGTATTTCTCTCTGAAGTATCTGAACATATTTTATTTTAAATGAGTTTGTGTGTCTGCGTAAATAAGAGAAAGATAAATTTCAAACTTGCAGTTAGCATTCAACTGCCGATATTGCTAGCAGTAATTTTGATAAATCATCATAAGGACGGGAATTGGCCATTCAGTCCCTTTGAAGCCTATCAGTTAGATCCTGGTTTATCCTGATGTTAACTTCATTCACACGCATTGTTCCTGACGAATCTTGCCCAACAAAATTAGTGACTGACCACAGTGTGCCAGAGATTTGTGTAACTGTAGCATAATACCAAACCCTTTGTATTCCAACCTCCTTAAGATAAACGCTAACATTCCATTAACTTATCTGTCCAATAGAAATTATGGATTTCTCGATTTGGGTCTTTATGGCGGCACGGTAGCACAGTGGTTAGCATTGTTGCTTCACAGCGCCAGGGTCCCAGGTTCGATTCCCGGCTTGGGTCACTGTCTGTGTGGAGTCTGCACGTTCTCCCCGTGTCTGCGTGGGTTTCCTCCGGGTGCTCCGATCTCCTCCCACAAGTCCCGAAAGGCGTGCTGTTAGGTGAATTGGACATTCTGAATTCACCCTCTGCGTACCCGAACAGGCGCCAGAGTGTGGCGACTAGGGGATTTTCACAGTAACGTCATTGCAGTGTTATTGTAAGCCTACTTGTGACAATAATAAAAATTATTATTATTACATATCGATCTCGAAATTTGTCTGCCCCTCCCTCCACAGTTCCTAACATTTAGAAAATAATTGCATCTCCGGATAATGTCTGCACTCTAAATCTTCAGCTCAGTTTCCGACACCATATCCTTTCCATCACCCACACTTACAGCTCTGTAATATCACCCGTCTTCACTCCTGCCTCAGCCTATCCATTGTTGAAACACTCATTCATGCTTCTGTTACCTCCAGTGTGTCAATGTTCCCGTTCATCCCTGAAGTGGTCATACACGTTAACTCTGTCCCTGTCTCCACAGATGCTGCCAGATCAGAGGTTTACCAGCATTGACTGTTTTATTTTGTGCAAATCCTCTCCTGTTCAATCTCCGACCTTTCACTTTCAATAAACTTAAGTTGATCCAAAATTCCGCTGCCGGTTGCACGACTCACAATAATCCCATTCACCCATCACCCCATATCTCACTGATCTATATTGTTCTCAGTTCCCGAGTTCCTTCATTATAAAATGCAGCTTCCTCGCTGACCTTGCCCCTTCCTCTCTCTGTAAATTCCTCCAGACCGCACCCATTCCAAAACCCATGTCTCCTCCAATTCTGGCTTCTTGTCCATCTCCAGGTTCCTTCACCCCACGGGTTGGCAGTCATACCTTTAGCTCTCGAGGCATTCAGATTCAAAGTCCCCACCCTAAACTCTCCTGCTTTTCCATCTCCCTTTTCTCCTTTTAAGATGCTTATTAAAACTCACCTCTTTCACTAAGCTTTTGATCACCTCTAATATATAGAATAGAATCTCTACGGTGCAGAAAGAGGCCATACGGCCCATCAAGTCCACACTGACCCTTTGAAAGGCCACCCTACCTAGGCCCAATCCCCCGCCCTATGCCTGGAACCTCACCCAATCTTTGGCCATTTAGGGGCAATTTATCATGGCCAATCCACCTAACCTGTGCATCTTTGGGAGGAGGTCAGAGCACCCGGAGGAAACATACGCAGACACAGGGAGAACATGCAAACTCCGCACAGTCACCCAAGGTCAGAATCGAACCAGGTTCCTGGCACTGTGAGGCAGCAGTACTAAACACTGTGCCACCGTGTCGCCCCCCCTCCCCCTTTAACTTTGTGTCGGTTTTTGCCTGAGTAGAATCTTGTGACGCTGGTTGGGATGATTTATCAAGATGTTATCAAGACTCTCTGAAACGCTGGGCACATGTGTTTGCAAATGATTGTGCGCTAAATAGGTGACAACAGCTGGAGGGTTCCACAAACAAAGCACATAATTCAAACACCAACAAAATTAAAATTTATTGAACAACAGAAAATGCAAAGCAGATTGGTCAATATCTGAAAGAGGAACACACAGTGGAAATTTACCAGATTTTCATCTTCAAATATATGCCTTATTGGCAATAACTGATGGTTATTGACAATAACTTACTAGTTTTTGAACTAAATTGCAATAGCATTAGGGGAGGCGGTGGTGTAGTGGTTTTGTCACTCGGCTACTAACTCAGAGATGTGAGGCCATGCTCTGGGGACCTGGGATGGTGAAATTTGAATTCAATAAAAATCTTGAATGAAAATGATAAGCATGAATCATTGTTGATTGTTGTAAGGAAATCTGCTATGCTTACCTGGTCTGGCCAACATGTGATTCCAGACCAGGTTGACTCAGTTCAAGAGCAAATGTACAATAAATGCTGGCCTAGCATTTGCTGTACCTGCATACTGCCTTTATGTGCTATATAGGGTCCGCAGGTTGAGTGAGGTTACAGGAATAGATCGGGGGAGTAGGCCTAGGTGGGGGTTCTTTTGGGGCGTTGGTGCAGACTCGATGGCCTCCTTCTGGTCTCTAGGTATTCTATGCACCAGGACACCCAGATCCCTCAGTACCACTGCTTTCTGCAATCTTTCTCCATTTATTTTTATTTCATTTTGTGTACCCAATTCAGTTTTTTCTTATTAAAGGGCAATTTAGCGTGGCCAATCCATCTACCCTGCACATCTTTGGGCTCTGGGGGTGAGACCCATGCAGACACGGGGAGAATGTGCAAACTCCACACAGACAGCGACCCGGGGCGGGGATCGAACCCGGGTCCTCAGAGCCGTGAGGCAGCAGTGCTAACCACTGCGCCACCATGCCACCCCATCTTTCTCCATTTAAATAGTATTCCATTTCTATTCTTCCCGCCAAAGTGAACAAGATCACATTTACCCACGTAACACTTCACCTGCCAAATTTCTGTTCAGTAATTTAACCATTTCATATTCCTTTGCAACTACATCCTGTGAATAAATAAAAAGAACTATGGTTAATGATTACATTTTACAGCATTTATAAGAAATTTATTTTTCAGTTGTTCTTTCCACTCGATAAGGGACGGCATGGTAGCACAGTGGTTAGCACTATTGCTTCACAGTGCCTGGGACCCGGGTTTGATTCCCGGCTTGGGTCACTGTCTGTGCGGAGTCTGCACGTTCTCCCTGTGTCTGCGTGGGTTTCCTCCGGGTCGTCCAGTTTCCTCCTACAAGTCCCGAAAGACGTACTTGTTAGGTGAATTGGACATTCTGAATTCTCCCTTAGTGTACCCAAACAGGCACCGGAGTGTGGCGACTAGGGGATTTTCACAGTAACTTCTTTGCAGTGTTAATGCAAGCCTAGTTGCGACACTAATAAAGACTATGATTATGAATTTACTTGCAGATACTTCCCATTGTCAGTGCAGAGACTGGAGCCTCAGGCTTCCTCACTCAAACAAAAGAACTTGCAAGATCCTCTCATGGACATGGAGCCTACATACATGCATTATAATAGAAAATAGAACGGAATGGCATAATTAACGTGTTTGAGCATACGCTTCTAATTAATAATATGAACCATCAGAAATTTATGTAGATTTAGAGCTGTCAATCATACATGTAACTGGAAATGGAATAAACATTTAACCTGAAAAGCTTGCTGTTTGTTAACAAGACCATTTACACATAGATACAGAATTTCCCGACAATCAATTACAAGCAATTTCACAGCATGTTTGAGGAGCTGATCTCACCGTAATTATAATCACTTCTTTCAAAACGTCCCATAAGCTCCTCTGTTCGAACAAAAGCAGCCTCAATTTTTCATTTCCTCTTCAATATCCGTACCTCCGAGCAGACAGCAGCCAAGTGAATCTTTGCAGCTAGAAAAGAGGGGAAGAACATTGGGTGTACGGTTGATAATGAAGACAGCTGTAGAGTACAGGAAAATATCAACAGACTGGTCAGGTGGGCGGAAAGGCAGCAAATGGAGTTCAGCCCATAAAGGTGTGAGGTAATGCATTTGGGGAAGGAACATAGGAGCTGGAGGAGGTCATTTGGCTCCACCATTCAGTAAGGTCATGGTGATCTGGTGGGGTTGCAGGGATAGGGTGGGGGAATGGGCCTAGGTAGGGTGCTCTTTTGGAGGGTTGGTGCAGGCCCGATGGGCCAAATGGCCTCCTTCAGCACTGCAGGAATTCTTATGGTTGTGGTCTCAGCTCTATTTTCCTGCCTGCCCCCCATAACCCTGGACTCCCTTGTCTATCAAAAATCAATCTAACTCAACCTCCAATAAATTCCGACTCAGCCTCCACCCCTTTCTGGGGAAGAGAATTCCGCATGCCAATGGCCCTTTGGGAAAAAATGTTTCGCCTCAGTTCTGCCCTAAAGGAAGTCCTTTTCTTTTTGAACTGTTCCCCTAGTTTCAGTACCCCCCCCCCCCCCCAATAAAAGGAAACATCCTCCTGGAATCCACCCAATCAAATCCCCTCAGGGTCTTATATGTTTCAATGAGATGACCTTCATTCTTCTGAACTCCAAAGGGTTTCGGCCCAACCTGTTCACCCTTTCTTCATAAGACAACCCCTTCATCCCAGGAATGAGCCCTGTGAGCCTTCCATGAAGGGCTCCTAACACTGTTATATATTTGCTGAAATAAGGCAACCAAAACTGCAAACAGCATTGCAGATGTGGTCTCACCAAGGCCCTGTACAGCTGCAGTAAAACCTCCCGACTTTTATATTCCATTCCCTCTGCAATAAACAACAACATTCCATTTGCCTTTCCACTCACCTGCTATACCTGCATACTGACCACGATTCATGAACCAGGACACCCAGATCCCTCTGCACCACCGGGTTCTGCAATCTTTCTCCATTTAAATAGTACACTGCTTTCCTATTCTTCCTGCCAAAGTGGACAAGTTCACACATTCCCACTTTAAACTCCATCTGCCAATTTTTTGCCTACTCATTAAACCTATTCATGTCTCTTTGCAGACTCTCTGTCTCCTCTTGACAACTTACTTTCCTCCCTATTGTCATGTGAGAGTACCTTTAAGAAATGGATGTTTAAGCAATGTACCTTTAAGAAATGGAGCTGATCATATTACTGAAGTGATGTCAGAGGGTGGGGGGAGCTGAGCTCACTTCTGCTTTTTGGTTTCAGTTTTGAGGAGGCAGCTGGGAGTGTCTGTGTGTTTTGTTGAGAGCTGCAGGAAGAAACACAGAGCTGGTCTTTTGATGTCTGCAAATCCAAAGACTATAAATATATTGAATGTAACCTCATGTCTATTTTTGAAGGTTTGAAATCTTTTGGATGTTTAAAGGAACAGTTTGAAGGATTATTTAGTGTTGTAGTCTTTTGGGGTTATCGTTAAAGTAATGGGTGTTAAGATATTCAATGTTTGTTTTTAAAAGGTTAACTTGAGTTCATAGAATAAACATTGTTTTGTTTTAAAAAACATTTGTCCATAATTGCTGTATCACACCTGGAGAGTACGCCGTGTGCTTCCCACACCACAATCTGTTAAAAGTTGTGGGTCGGTTGAACTCCATGAAACACTTTGGGGTTCTGTAAACCCGGACCCATAACACTATCTTGGTGTCATCAGCAAATTCACCTCCATCCATTCAGTTCCTTCATCCAAGCCATTGATATTGATTGTAAATATTTGAGGCTGGCAAAGGAATACACAATGAATGATAGGATACTGAGCTGTACAGAACGACTTGGAGTGCATGTCAACAGAATCCTGAAGGTGGCTGGACAGGTAGAATAGGGAGTCAAGAAGGCATATGGGATACTTGCCTTTATTAGCTTAGACATAGAATATAAGAGCAGGGAAGTTAGGCCAGAACTGTATACACACTAGTTCGGCCATGCTGGAATATGCATGCCCTGCACTGTAGAAAAGGTGTGGTTGTACTAGAGCTGGTACAGTCTGAGGAGATTTACCAAGATGTTGCCTGGACTGAAGAATTTTGTTTATGGGGGAAGATGGGTCTGGCCAGGATTGTTTTCTTTGAACCAGAGGAGGTTGAGTAGACATCTAAATTGAAATGTATAAAATTGTGAGAATGGGGAGGAAAACCACACTCCCCTTGGTTGACGGGTCCATAACCAAGGGATATGCTCTTAGAGGAAGAGATAGGAGGTCAAGGGAAATTCTTCCACCCAGAGGGTGGTAGAGATGTGGAACTCGCTGCCTGAAAGGGTGGTGGAGACAGAAACCCTCATTATATTGAAAACATAGTTGGATATGCGCTTGAAGTGCTGTAACCCAACATTATCTCTTTAAGATTAGGTGAATTCTGACTGTAGTAAGAGCGATAAATGGTGGAAGACCAGGGAGAACCTTAAGAAATGGCACAATAGGCCAGGGAGCCTGCACCAAGGTTTCCTGATGCAGCGGAGCAGAGAGACCCTCTTCCCTCAGGGGCCACGTGACCCTCCAGGTAGTTACAAAGAGCAAGATATTCAATGACTGCACACAAATGGTCATGATCAGCGAAGACACTTTCAAATGCCATCTCCTACCTGTGCCATTTCTAGCCTCATTCACTGCTTCAGTCAACACAACACCTTCGCTCACCGACCTCAAAATGAGGCATGATGCATGCTTCATTCACCGCTTCACCTCATCCTCACACACACAGTATTGCTGCAAGCTGCACATTCCTTCTAAGTTATTATGAATATTGTACCAGTGACTTGCTAATTTCTGAGTATAAATGCAAGACCACTGATACTTGTGAATTGAGTTCAAGAAATGAAACCATGCAATCTTTCAATCATTGTATGGCTTTTGAATATAAGAAACAAATCATTTAGTTATTGAAGTAAATGGGCGGCACGCTGGCACAGTGGTTAGCACCGTTGCGTCACAGCGCCAGGATCCTACGTTCGATTCCCGGCTTGGGTCACTGTCTGTGTGGAGTCTGCACATTCTCCCCGTGTCTGCGTGGGTTTCCTCCGGGTGCTCCGGTTTCCTCCCACAAGATCCGAACGAAGTGCTGTTAGGTAATTTGGACATTCTGAATTCTCCCTCTGTGTGCCCAAACAGGCGCCGGAATGTGGCGAGTCGGGAATTTTCACAGTAACTTCATTGCAGTGTTAATGTAAGCCTAGTTGTGACAATAAAGATTATTATTATTGCTTCTGCCTCTGCAGAGAGGAGACAATGAAGCCGCTTCTCAATAAAGAGTCACCATCAGCTCTCTACTGCAGTGATGGAGAGCAAACCGGGAGATGTTGTTCAGCGGATGGCCCCTTTAGCTGCCTTTCAATGACCGCGCACAGAGTTTATTTACCACAGAGCAAGGCCTGCCTAGTACCTTTTCACACTGCTTCACAGCTGTGTAGCTTTGAGGCAACATTGGTCCATACTGGTAGCTAATATGCAGGTGAAATTTGACATCAAAAGAGACCTTAGAGAGACCAGAGAGAACAGACCAGAGAGATAAACAAGGAGGGTACCTGTTTTATTATATGTATCTGTTGTATGGTTTGTACCCATGTAAAATGGCCAGCTGCAAAGGACCATGGGAATTGTGCTCAATTTGGGACACAGACAGGTACACAACCTCTGTGTATTGCGCAACGAAACCAGACTTGGCTGAAACTTGTATCCATTAAGAGTCGATCACCATTTCCCCCAGGACAATAGAGTTTGAATCAAGGAGTTACAACAGTAGCAGACTAACCGGCGCCCCCCCCCCCCCCCCCTTTATTTGGAAAGGCATATTTGCCTGGGACAATGATAGCAAGGACCCGCCCAGCTATCGAGGTATCCGCCCCCCTAATTGGCTGAGATCGATGAGGGTGATCGAAAACCCTATCGATCCATTGGACGCGGAGTAAGAACCGCCCTAAAGGGCGCGAAAGAGACGAAGGATAAAAAGCCCTGCGCACTAGAGATCTGCCTCTTTTGGGACCGGCCTGTGTGCGACCAACTGCAGCAGAACAACCAAGTTCAAGGACCCGCGACCACTTCCAAACCGATCACGTGGACCCGGATAAAGGCCTTATCTCGCACAGTGCCGGTCACTCGAAGTTAAGTAAAGGTCATCTTAGTCGTTAGGTGCAGTTTAGTACGGAACCGTGTGTATTGCATAGAGATACAAGTCTTTTGTTATTAATAAACTGTGTTTTTGAGCTAACATATTGGTTGTGTGGTCATTTGGACGATATAAGAAACAGCTTGTGGTTCACCCCAAAGTAAAGAAGGCAACAGGTTGATGGACGTGAGTGAGCTGAGAAAGCTGAAGGAGGCAGTCATGCATCCACAGAAATTCTCTTGGTCAGTTTGTATGTATAGTTATCAAGAAGAACTGGAAAACTGCAGTTAACTCTGCAGGATGGAGCCAGCGTCCTATCAACAACAGGTTGCTGGCCACACTATCATAATGTAAATAGATGAAATGAAATGAAATGAAAATCACTTATTGTCACAAGTAGGCTTCAAATGAAGTTACTGTGAAAAGCCCCTAGTCGCCACATTCCGGCGCCTGTTCGGGGAGGCTGGTACGGGAAAGGCATAATTAAGAAAAGGCACAATTATGCAATTAGTACCTGTAAAGAGCAATGTGGTACAGGTAATCCAAAATTATAAATCTGTCTCCCATATCATATAATAATCTTTTGCTTGGTCACAAAGCTTACATTAACAGTGCAATGAAGTTACTGTGAAAACCCCCTCGTCGCTACACTCTGCCTGTTTGAGTACACTGAGGGAGAATTCAGAATGTCCTATTCATTCAACAAGCACATCTTTCGGGACTTGTGGAGGAAACCGGAGCAAGACACGGGGAGAACGTGCAGACTCCGCACAGACAGTGACCCGAGCCGGGTATCGAACCTGGGACTCTGGTGCTGTGAAGCAACAGTGCTAACCACTGTGCTACCGTGCCACCAGTCAATTGTTCAGTTGCTTCTCGAATAACATTCAAAATAATTCAATATACATGCAATGTTTCTCAGAAATGTGGAATACTTTGTTGCATGAATGGTGCTGTATAAATGCAAGTTGTTGTTGTTCCCTGTGTTACCCCTAGACTTTACCATTCACTGCACTGCACTATTTACATGTACCATGGACCATGTTACGTCTACGTTAAATGTCTTAGGCTGCACCCCCTTTTTAGTTTCTTATCAAACCTTTTATTAAAGTTTTGTTTGCACTTCAGCCCCACACTCCTGATCTATGAGCACCCGATGCGGAGGAGTGGCAGGGAAGGAGGAGGACCTGCTTGTGAATCTGCTCCTGGGCCTGGCAAACTTTGTCATTAACAAGTCCAGGCAGCAGGTGATCAAGGGGTCATCCAACCTGACTGTCTGTCCCTCTTCCGCAGCTTTATTCATGGCCGGGTGTCCCTGGAGAGGGAGCATGCGGTGTCCACTGGCACCATTACAACCTCCGTGCCTGGTGGGCACTGCAAGGTCGGGGGTGCTTTTTAGACCCTTTTAATCACATTTTGATGTGAGTTTTCTAAGTTTCCTTTGCTCTTTCATTTTGTTTTGAGCCGTGTCCCTTTCAGGATTTGTCCCTTAAATTGTTTCTTTTAGTTGATTGGTTGAACTATTAAATAGATGAAGATATCTGCGCTTCTCTAATTCTAGCCTCTTGAGCAACCATGATTTTAATTACTCTGTCATTGGTGGCCACGTCTTCAGCAGCCAAGGCTTTAAGCTCAGGGGTTCCCTCCAAGAAACCGCCCATCGCGCCTTCCTCTTTTAAGAAGCTTCTTAATACCAACCACTTTGACAAAGCTTTTGGTCATCACTCCTAATATCTCATTGTGTGGTTCACTGTCAAATTATGCTTTATAATGCTCCTGTGAAGCACCATGGGACATTTTATTATGTTAAAAGGGTTATGTAAATAAAATCTGTTGAGAGATGTGATAAGGCACTAGGCACTATATCAACGCCTACCTTTAATAAAATAGTTCTCTGGTGTAACATAAAAGGTGAGATATAGAAATCCTTCCCTGTGGAATGAACAAGGTGGCGTGGCAATTTACTGTATGGTTCTCAGTCAATCATAAGACAGAAACTAACCTCTGCCATCTGATGAAGAACATTCACCAGCTATTAATTACAGCTGGGATTTTTTTACTGATCTATGAATGCACAGCCATCCAGTCTATACAGACAGATCTGGGAGTTCAGGTCCATTGTACCCTGAAGGTGGCAACGCAGGTCGATAGAGTGGTCAAGAAGGCATACAGCAAGCTTGCCTTCATCGGACGGGATAGTGAGCACAAGAGTCAGCAGGTCACGTTACAGTTGTATAGGACTTTGGTTAGGCCACATTTGGAATACTGCGTGCAGTTCTGGTCGCCACATTACCAGAAGGATGTGGATGCTTTAGAGAGGGTGCAGAGGAGGTTCACCAGGATGTTGCCTGGTATGGAGGGTGCTAGCTATGAAGAAAGGTTGAGTAGATTAGGATTGTTTTCGTTGGAAAGATGGAGGTTGAGGGGGTACCTGATTGAGGTCTACAAAATTATGAGAGGTATGGACAGGGTGGATAGCAACAAGCTTTTTTCAAGAGTGGGGGTGTCAATTACAAGGGGTCATGATTTCAAGGTGAGAGGGGGAAAGTTTAAGGGAGATGTGCGTGGAAAGTTTTTTACGCAGAGGGTGGTGGGTGCCTGGAATGCTTTGCCAGCGGAGGTGGTAGACGCGGGCACGATAGCATAATTTAAGATGCATCTAGACAGATATATGAACAGACAGGGAACGGAGGGAAGTAGATCCTTGGAAAATAGAAGACAGGTTTAGATAAAGGATCTGGATCGGCGCAGGCTGGGAGGGCCGAAGGGCCTGTTCCTGTGCTGTAATTTTCTTTGTTCTTTGTTCTCTGTAGACATGTGATCCCTTACTTTAAAACAGTGACGCTCCCTAGTTCCAGATTCTTCCACAAGAGGAAACAGCCTCTCCACATCGACCCTGTCAAGGCCCCTCAGGATCTTATATCTTTCAACCAAATCACCTCTTCTAAACTCCTGTGGATACAAGCCTAGTCTATCCAACCTTTCCTCATAAGACAACCCACCCATTCCAGGTATTATGCTCGTAAACATTCTCTGAATTGCTTCCAATGAATGTACGTCTTTCCTTACATGAGGAGACTACTGTACATAGTACTCCAGATGTGGCCTATCCAATGCCTGAACTGAAACATAACCTCCCTACTTTTCGCCTCACAATAAATGCTAACATTTACATAGATTTACATGGAACATACAGTGCAGAAGGAGGCCATTCTGCCCATCGTGTCTGCACCGACCCACATAAGCCCTCACTTCCACCCTATCCCCGTAACCCAATAACCCCCCCTAACCTTTTTGGTCACTAAGGGCAATGTATCATGGCCAATCCACCTAACCTGCACGTCTTTGGACTGTGGGAGGAAACCGGAGCACCCAGAGGAAACCCACGCAGACACGGGGAGAACGTGCAGACTCCGCACAGACAGTGGCCCAGTGGGGAATCGAACCTGGGACCCTGGCGCTGTGAGGCCATTATTAGCTTTCCTAATTTCTTGCTTGATCTACATACTAGCCTTTTGCAATTCATGCACTCTTCATCTCAGAGCTCTGCCACCCCCCACAATTTAGAAAATATGCTTCCTTTTTATTCTTCCTATCAATACGCACAATTTCCCACTTTCCCACACTATACCCCATTTGCCAGACTAATGCCAACTCACATAATCTATCTGTATCTTTTTGTAGCCTCCATTTGTCCTCTTCACAACTTACTGGGCAGAATTTAACCTCACCGCAAGGCGGGTTCTGAGGTGGGGGGGGGGGGTGTAAAATTGAATAATTGAATGCACAGATTCACCCTGGGGACTCAAAAGGATTCACCCCGGGAACCCATCCACCCAAATCCAGATGCAGTTCCTCACGTGGCAGGGCAGGGCCTTTGGGTGGAAAACCTGCCCATTCTCCTATCATTTTTCTCATTCTCCGCCCAGCCTCAATGTTTAGGCTAGCGGTAGCATGGAAAAGCGGCATTTACACTTTTTCCCATCTCAGATGGGAAGGGGGATCTGTCTCACCCTGGAGGACCCCGTCAGAGTTGGGGCGCCCTTCCTCCCGGGATCCTGTGTCTGCGTGGGTTTCCTCCGGGTGCTCCGGTTTCCTCCCACAAGTCCCGAAAGACGTGCTGTTAGGTGAATTGGACATTCTGAATTCTCCCTCTGTGTACCCGAACAGGCGCCGGAGTGTGGCGACTAAGCTTTTCATTGTAACTTCATTGCAGTGTTAATGTAAGCTGTCATGTGAGAGTATCTTTAAGAAATGGGTGTTTATAAATGGGTGTGTATATAAATATCTGTAGTGAGAGTACCTTTAAGAAATGGGTGTTTATTACTGCAGTGATGTCAGAGAGTGGGTGGAGCTGGGCTGTCTGTCAGCTTTTTACTTTTGTTTTAGGCTGTTTGCTGCAGGGTGTGTTTTAGTTTCGTTTTCAGAGCTGGATAGCTGCAGTCACAGCCAGAAGGGGTATTTGTCTCTCTCTCTGTAATCAAAAAACTGTAAATCGATCCTTTGGTGATTTCAAACTAATAACTGCTCTCAGTAGTGACTTTAACCTGATGTGCTTCTGTTAAAAGTTCTTTTTTAAAGTATTTTGAATGTTAAAAGGAAAGCTTAAAGGATTACTTAGTGTTGTATTCTTTGGGGGTTGTTTTTGAATCAATGGTTGCTTAAGATGTTCACTGTATGTTTTAAAAAGGTTAACTTGAGTTCATAGAATAAACATTGTTTTGCTTTAAAAAAATGTACTTTTCCATTTCTGCTGTACCACAACTGTAGAGTGGGCCATGTGCTCCCCATACCACAATCTATTAAAAGTTGTTTGTGAGGTAAACTCCATGATACACTTTGGGATTCTCTAAACCCTGGCCCATAACAAATTGGGGGCTCGGGGGCGGGGGGGGGGGGGGGGTAAAAGTCTACCTATTGGATTGACATAGTGAACCTAAAGACAGTGAGGGGTGAGCATATTGTGGTTGCTTTTCAGGTGTGGTATTTTAGTTTAAGTAGGGAGTGTGTTGTGGAAAATGGCTCTTTCAGAGGCTCAAACGTTTTTGGGGGTGGAGACGGTCACACGCAGTACCTTACGGACAGAGACTAAAAGCACACTGTTAGATTTGACAAAAACATTGCAGTTACCATGACCTGGCAAAGTGTGAAAAGATGAGGTAATTATGGCAGTGGCTAAGCATTTAAAGTTGCCTGAGATACAGTTTAACTCATTGGAAATGGAAAAAATTCAGTTACAAATTAAAGAAATGGAACATGAGAAAGAATTAAAGCAGCTTGAATACGAAAGAGATCGAGAGGAAAAAGAAAGAGAAAGGGAGATAGAGCTCAGAGAAAAAGATAGAGAGAGTTTGAACTTCAGAAAATGGCCATGAAACATGACAGTCAGTTAAAATTGGCAGGCGTAAAGGGAAACGTACAGTTGGATGATAGTGATGAGAATATTGAGAAAGAGCATCATAGTCAAAGGCTTGGTGGGGATCTATTTAAATATGTCCGAGCATTGCCAAGGTTTGATGAGAAGGATGTCGAAGCCTTTTTCATTCCATTTGAGAAGGTAGCTAAAAAAATGAAATGGTACAGGACATGTGGGTATTACTGATTCAAACAAAGCTGAAAGGTAGGACTAGTGAAGTGTTTGCATCACTACCAGAGGAGGTATCTGAGTCGTCTGAGGAGGTGAAAAAATCCATCTTAGGTGCATATGAACTAGTGTCTGAAGCCTACAGTCAAAGGTTTAGAAATTTAAGGAAAGAACCTGGTCAAACATACATGGAGTTTGAAAGGATCAAACAGAGTAATTTTGATAGGTGGATAAGGGCTTTGAAAATCGACCAAACTTATGAAGCTCTCAGAGAAATTATACATTTGGAGGAGTTTAAAAATTCAATTCCTGATGCAGTGAGAACTCATGTGGAAGAGCAGAGGGTTAAAACTGCGAGATTAGCAGCAGAAATGGCAGATGATTATGAATTAGTTCATAAATCAAAGTTTGGTTTCCGACATCAGTTTCAGCCTGTGAGGGATAGAAACTGGGGACATGAGAAATACTTAAGTGGTAAAGGTAAAGGTGATCTGATGGGAGATAATAAGGAGAGTGTACCTCAGACTAAAAAAGAAATACAGGACGGTGGAAAAGAAATGAAAAGTTTCAAATATTTTCACTGTAATAAACTAGGCCATGTAAAGTCACAGTGTTGGTGGTTGAAGAAAAGCACTGGGAAGGCTGATATGGTAGAACAGGATAAGACAGTGGGGTTTGTTAAAGTGGTAAAGGAAAGCCCAAGTGAAGCGAAGGAGGTGCAAAAGATTGTACAGCCTGATCAAGAGGTGATTGATAAGAAGGTGCCAGATCTCTTTACAGAATTTACTTGTGTGGGTAAAGTTTACTCATGTGTATGAGGAGGAAATGAAAAATGAAAATGAAAAATCACTTATTGTCACAAGTAGGCTTCAAATGAAGTTACTGTGAAAAGCCCCTAGTCGCCACATTCCGGCACCTGTTCGGGGAGGCTGTTACGGGAAATGAACCGTGCTGCTGGCCTGCCTTGGTCTGCTTTCAAAGCCACCGATTTAGCTCTGTGCTAAACAGCCCCTTAGCAGGTAACGAAGTCACAATTTTAAGAGATACGGGAGCTAGTCAATCTTTAATGGTAACAAATGAGGAGTTATGTAGTTTGGGAAGTGTAGCCATCTGGGATGGCCACTTTCAGTATATAAAATGGACACTCGCAGAGCATACAGGGAAAAATGGACACTGCAAAGCAACAAGCAGGCACAGAGCCTGAATGTGTATTTGGAAGGCAGTCTGCAGACGGAACCGAAACTCTGGGTCGATTTACGTATTGATGGCCAATCTCCGAGGAACAAAGAACTAGTGCTCAGGTAGTCGATACTGTCCCAGACAGTCCGGCGCCACTACCCCAGCAAGAATACAGAAAAAAAGCAAGGCCAACGGCCACTTAGGACACACCCAGCCATCAAGGCACCTGCCCTTTATCGGCTCAGATCGATGGCAGTGATCAAGAAGCTGCCCAATTAATTGGGACCAAGTTTAAGGCCCGCCTAAAAGTGCGCGAAGCCCCTCCAAGTGTAAGAAGGAACCCCTGCGAAAGGTTCAGTCTCTTGGATTTGGCTCTCAAGCGGAGAGACCCTTCCACCAGCACCACCAGAAGCAAGTAAGTTCAAGTTCAAAGCTCGCTACCAGACGGACGACCTTAGCTGTCCTCCTGTTACCTCTTCGAACCCAACGGTCTCAGATCCGAACAACGGCCATTGTCCCTCTGACCTAAGTGGGCACCCGAAGTTAAGTATAGGTGTTAGTATTAGATATAGTTTAGCCTGTAGTGTTATTGTGCATGAGTAAATCATACTGTGTGTAAATAAAGTAGTATTGACTTTGAACTAACTAACTGGTGTATTGGCTCTTTGATCGGTATTCGGTTAGAACCTTGTGGCGGTATCGAGAGATACCTGGCGACTCTGAAGACATGCTCATAATTAGGATTAAGAAAGGCGACCTTATTAACTGCCATATTTATAGCAAGTAAACAGAGCAACATTACTGGCGGCCCTGGTGGACTCGAACTAGAAGTGGCTTTGTCACTCCGAGAGAACCCAAATTTGAATTAGAAACCCAATTGGAAAAAGTAAAAACCACAAGCGTAAGACCAATATCGATCAAACCTCCAAGATTCGGAAGAGTGTTATTTGCATGCGTACTAACAAGGGATATAAGGTAACCTTGATAGATTTGGTTGCGAAAAACTGTCGGGAGTTTTGTAGACCGGAAAATAGCTTAAGCCGTACCCGTGTTTGCATCTCCACTTTATTCCCCCCCGTTCCAAATTTACTGTAGAAACCCAGAGATTACAGTAGAGATGGCAATGAAGGCAATGGTACTCCTTATGAACCCCCAGGAATTCGAGGTCGCAGCGACCAATAGAGCAGAGCAATGTCCCGTATGGGAAGAGGAGATTCTGAAATATCTAGAAGGGAAAGGATGGCCCCTTTGGAGCGAATTTTGTGCAAATGAGGAAACAGGTCCCGGAAGTATAGGACATACTTGGTGGGAGAACCTGACCGAGATTCATAAGAAAAGCTTAGGAAAAGCTCGTAAGCCGATGGCAATCGTGTCCTGCTTGGCACAATTGCGAGGCACAGAGGATGTCGTGAAGACGCTCCACAGAGAGATTCAGGACAGAGAGAAGAATAGTGAGGGAGATGTTAGCGAGTGCGAGAAAGTTAACAGGCAACTTAGAGAGCAGTTAGCGGCGAAGGACAAGGAGATGGCTGATGTCAAACGGGCACACCAATCTTGTCTCGCTCACCTAAGCAGCTTTCAGTCACAGTATGATAAGGCCTACCAAGACACGCAACGCACGGTGTTGGTACGAAAAGAGACAGAATTTCAACTTGAGCAATTAAAGAAACAATGTCAGGATTTAAAAGCGGCCCTACGAGCGCTCCACAGTTCCACGACAGAACAAAGCAGAGTTTGGTGGACCACTCCAAATGCCAAAAGCAAATTGCAAACCTGCAATCCCTGCTCTCTGTACAAAATGGTTTCCAGAATACATTTGGACCCCAGTTAGATCAGGAAAATGGCCCCGATTGGCAGGAGTTAAATGAAACTGCCCATCGCTATGTAACTGGAACATGTACTCAGGATAAAACTCAGAAAAGGAAAGCACCCCCACCCCCGACTGCACAGGTAGAGCACAATCCCATTAACCCTGTCACCACACAGCGCAGGGCCACAACAAACGGAGACCCCGATTTTCTGTACACCACCCCATTAACCGTCACTCAATTAAGGGATGCGTGTGACAAAATAACACCGTTCCAACCCACATCGGACCCACGCCATTATTTTGCTAAGGTTAAACAACAGGCGACCATGTATGGCCTGGACGAAAGAGACCAAGTTATGCTCACAGTTTTGAGCCTCGACCCCTCAGTCGGGGCAGCCCTTTCCGACCCACAAAATGTAGGAGGAGGCACCCTCCAAGAAATGCATGCAGCGATCCTAGATGCGAGCGGCTACAATAAGGGAGATCCCGTAGAAGGCCTCAATAAATGCAGGCAGAAAAAGACCGAGCATCGAACAGTGTTTGCTGGACGTCTGTGGACCCACTTCACAGCAGTATTTGGAGAGTTAGCCCGTGCCCATTTGACACCAGAAAATAGGGCCAAATGGACTTGAATACTAGTCTCCCACGTGACCGAAGCAGGACAGAGAGCTTGTGCCAATTATGAACCCTCAGACGATACACACAATGAGAAATGAGTTTTAAAAAGATTATCCCGTGCTTGGAAACAGTCCCTTCAGGGAAAGACAGAATATGGAAAAGCAGATGAAGAGCAGGCAGATGCTAACATGCAGCCAGTCAGGACACATCAGAACCCCGCATGGGTAAATGAGGAAAGAAACAGCCCACAGCAGCCTAAATCCCAAGAGTGCTACAATTGTGGACAGTTAGGAAATTACGCCCGAGAGTGCAATGCCCCCCAGAAACAGCAGCGAAACCAGCAGGCAAATACCCTAAATAAGAACAGGACCAAGTCCATTCACAGTGTTAGCGCCCGTTCCGAGAACGCAAACATGAACGGTACCGATTGACTGTGTTCAGACTCCCCAACTTGGGTCTGTGACACCCTTTGGGACAAGTCCGGAAGACCGGTAGCAGCAGGCACAGTCCGGGGACACCCTGTAGAATTTCTTTGGGACACAGGAGGGTCCTGTACCACGCTAAATTCCTCCACAATGTTCCAACAGGTTACATGGTCAACCACAGACACCATTATCCTCAGCGTCTTCACAGGACACTTGCAGCAGGGACACGTTACAGCCCATGTAGCGATTCAGTTGGCAACATTAAAACCACACACCCCGTTGTTCTGGTAGATCTACCCCAGACAGCCAATCACATTTTGGGGATAGACTTTATGAGCTCACACAATCTTTCGATCGACCCCGTAAATAAATGTGTGTGGAGAATGGAAAAGGCAGCACGAGCCCATGTCACGCTCACAGTTGGAGACTACTCACACAGGATTAGCGCAGTAGGAGACTTCTGGGTTGACCCATGAACCATTAATCAGGACAAAGACGTTAGAGACGTTTTTCAGAGACACAAAGCTTCTTTTGCCCAGCATAAGCACGACTGCGGCAAGATAGCAGGTTTAGTCAACATTACAGAACCTGACCCCAAACCCCCAAAACAGGACGGTTTTCCCCAACATGCAGAGGGAGAAATCGCAAAGGTCATCCAAAATTTACTTGACCAAGGCGTACTTCGTTCAGTAGCCTCAACTAACAATGCCCCAATTTGGCCCGTCAGGAAACCCGATGGCTCATGGGACTGACCATCGATTATAGGGAACTAAACAAAGTGACCCCATGAGCAGACCCCACCGTAGCCACGAGTCCCGAGACAATGTTAAAACAGGGAACCCAGTCAAAATTTTTCCCGGTTTTGGACATCAGCAACAGCTTTTGGTCCATTCCATTGGATAAAGCGTGCCAATACAAATTTGCTTTCACCTTCCAGGGACAGCAATACACGTGGACGTGCCTTCCACAAGGCTTCCACAAGAACCCCTCCATTTTCCACCGACAGCTGGCAAATGGATTAGCTGAATTTTCCCGACCTGATTGTCTTGTCCAGTATGTAGGCGCCTTACTTCTACAGACAGACACGAAGGGAGAGCACATTTCGCTTCTCTCCGAATTATTAGGACTCCTTCACGAAATCGGATGTATGGTAAACCCCAAAAAGGCCCAGATTCTCCAAGAATAGGTCATTTATTTAGGCACAGTCATCACCCACAGCAAACGCGAGATCGAGCAGAAACACATTGACTCCATTGTCAAATTATTCTTGCCACATAATGTCACAGCCCTCCGGCCATTTCTAGGACTGGTTGGCTACCGCAGGAACCACATAGACGGTTTTGCCACAAAGGCAGCCCCTCTTTCTGAACTCCTAAAGAAGCAAGCCCCATGGGAATGGCTTCCACAGCACACGGATGCCCAGGATGCATTAAAACGAGCCTTCAGCACAGCTCCCGCATTACAGGTCCCAGACTCACTCTCCCCATACCGAACCCTTTCGGCCGTGCTCCTCCAGGAAAGACATGATCGTTTAGGCCCCGTAGCATACGCCTCATGAGTTCTCGATCCAGTACAGCAAGTATTTTCTGCCTGCGAAAGGTACGGCTCTCAGTTTTCTGGGCTGTTCAGTACTTTGCGTACATAACAGGACTCAACCCCGTAACCATTTTAACAGAGCACACCTCAACCCAACGTCTACTCGACGGTAGACGAAAGGACGGCCCAGTCAGCCAAATTCACGCATCACGGTGGACCCTACTCCTACAAGGACGGGACATTACGGTTAAAAGGACTAAGACACACGTTTCTAGCAGATAATTTAAGTACGCAGGCACCCCACATGAGTGTAAGATCATTACCACCAGGCACAATACAGGACCTTTTGTACCCAAATCAGCTCCCCCGAAATCATGTTCTACACCCCAGACACCCCAGCCCACAGACACAGGCGCAACTCTTAAGAGTTATGTGGATGGCTCCTCCACAGTTCTAAATAGAACATAGAACATAGAACATAGAACATTACAGCGCAGTACAGGCCCTTCGGCCTTCGATGTTGCGCCGACCTGTGAAACCACTCTAAAGCCCATTTACACTATTCCCTTATCGTCCATATGTCTATCCAATGACCATTTGAATGCCCTTAGTGTTGGCGAGTCCACTACTGTTGCAGGCAGGGCATTTCAGGCCCTTACTACTCTCTGAGTAAAGAACCTAGCTCTGACATCTGTCCTATATCTATCTCCCATCAACTTAAAGCTATGCCCTCTCATGCGAGACATTACCATCCGAGGAAAAAGGCTCTCACTGTCCACCCTATCTAATCCTCTGATCATCTTATGTGCCTCAATTAAGTCACCTCTTAACCTTCTTCTCTCTAACGAAAACAGCCCCAAGTCCCTCAGCTTTCCCTCATAAGGTCTTCCCTCCATACCAGGCAACATTCTGGTAAATCTCCTCTGCACCCTTTCCAATGCTTCCACATCCTTCCTAAAATGCGGCGACCAGAACTGCACTCAATGCTCCAAACGCGGCCGCACCAGAGTTTTGTACAGCTGCAACATGACCTCATTGCTCCGAAACTCAATCCCTCTACCAATAAAAGCTAACACACCGTACGCCTTCTTAACAACCCTCTCAACCTGGGTGGCAACTTTCAAGGATCTATGTACATGGACACCGAGATCTCTCTGCTCATCCACACTACCAAGAATCTTACCATTAGCCCAGTACTCTGTTTTCCTGTTATTCCTTCCAAAATGAATCATCTCACACTTTTCTGCATTAAACTCCATTTGCCATCTCTCAGCCCAGTGCTGCAGCTTATCTATGTCCCTCTGTAACTTGTAACATCCTTCCGCACTGTCCACAACTCCACTGACTTTAGTATCATCTGCAAATTTACTCATCCATCCTTCTACACCCTCCTCCAGGTCATTTATAAAAATGCCAAACAGCAGTGGCCCCAAAACAGATCCTTGTGGTACACCACTAGTAACTGGACTCCAGTCTGAACATTTCCCATCGACCGCCACCCCTTGTCTTCTTCCAGCTAGCCAATTTCTGATACAAACTGCTAAATCATCCTGAATCCCATGCCTCCGTATTTTCTGCAGTAGCCTACCGTGGGGAACCTTATCAAACACTTTACTGAAATCCATATGCTCCACATCAACTGCTTTACCCTCATCCACCTGTTTGGTCACCTTCTCAAAGAACTCAATAAAGTTTGTGAGGCACGGCCTACCCTTCACAAAACCATGTTGACTTCTCTAATCAAATTATTCCTTTCCAGATGATTATACATCCTATCTCTTTTAAACCTTTCCAAGACTTTGCCCACAACAGAAGTAAGGCTCACTGGTCTATAGTTACCGGGGTTGTATCTACTCCCCTTCTTGAACAAGGGGGACAACATTTGCTATCCTCCAGTCTTCTGGCACTATTCCTGTAGACAAAGATGACTTAAAGATCAAAGCCAAAGGCTCAGCAATATCCGTCCTAGCTTCCCAGAGAATCCTAGGATAAATCCCATCCGGCCCAGGGCACTTATCTATTTTCACACTTTCCAGAATTGCTAACACCTCCTCCTTATGAACCTCAAGCCCTTCTCGTCTAGTGGCCTGAATCTCAGTATTCTCCTCGACAACATTGTCTTTTTCCTGTGTGAATACCGATGAAAAATATTCATTTAGCACCTCTCCTATTTCCTCGGACTCCACGCACAACTTCCCACTACTGCCCTTGACTGGCCCTACTCTTACCCTAGTCATTCTTTTATTCCTGACGTATCTATAGAGAGCTTTAGGGTTATCCTTGATCCTACCTGCCAAAGACTTCTCATGTCCCCTCCTGGCTCTTCTTAGCTCTCGCTTTAGGTCCTTCCTAGCTAACTTGTAACTCTTGAGCGCCCTAACTGAACCTTCATGTCTCATCTTTACCTAAGTCTCCTTCTTCCTCTTGACAAGTGTTTCGACTGCTTTAGTAAACCACAGTTCCCTCGCTCGACCACTTCCTCTCTGCCTGACAGGTACATACTTATCATGGACACGCAGTAGCTGTTCCTTGAACAAGCTCCACATTTCCATTGTGCCCATCCCCTGCAGTTTTCCTCTCCATCCGATGCATCCTAAGTCTTGCCTCATCGCATTATAATTGCCTTTCCCCCAGATATAACTCTTGCCCTGCGGTATACACCTATCCCTTTCCATCACTAAAGTAAACGTAATCGAATTGTGGTCACTATCACCAAAGTGCTCACCTACCTCCAAATCTAACACCTGTCCTGGTTCATTACCCAGTACCAAATCCAATATGGCCTCGCCTCTCGTTGGCCTATCTACATACTGTGTCAGGAAACCCTCCTGCACACATTGGACAAAAACAAACCCATCTAAAGTACTCGAACTATAGCGTTTTCAGTCAATATTTGGAAAGTTAAAGTCCCCCATAACAACTACCCTGTTGCTTTCGCTCCTATCCAGAATCATCTTTGCAATCCTTTCCTCTACATCTCTGGAACTTTTCAGAGGCCTATAGAAAACCCCGAAAAGGGTGACCTCTCCTTTCCTGTTTCTAACCTCAGCCCATACTACCTCAGTAGACGAGTCCTTATCAAACGCCTTTCTGCCACCGTAATACTGGCCTTGACATACAATGCCACCCCTCCCCCTCTTTTACCTGAGCTTACTGAAATATCTAAACCCCGGCATCTGCAACAACCATTCCTGTCCCTGCTCTATCCATGTCTCCGAAATGGCCACAACATCGAAGTCCCAGGTACCAACCCATGCCGCAAGTTCACCACCTTATTCCGGATGCTCCTGGCATTGAAGAAGACACACTTTAAACCACCTTCCTGCCTGCCGGTGCACTCCTGCAACTTTGAAACCTTACTCATGACCTCAATACTCTCAACCTCCTGTATACTGGAGCTACAATTCGGGTTCCCAATCCCCTGCTGAACTAGTTTAAACCCTCCCGAAGAGAATGAGAAAATTTCCCCCCCAGGATATTGGTACCCCTCTGGTCCAGGTGTAGACCATCCCGTTTGTAGAGGTCCCACCAACCCCAGAATGAGCCCCAATTATCCAGAAATCTGAAACCCTCCCTCCTGCACCATCCCTGTAGCCACATGTTCAACTCCTCTTTCTCCCTATTCCTCGTCTCGCTAGCACGTGGCACGGGTAACAACACAGAGATAATAACTCTGTTTGTGATAGATTTAAGTTTCCACCCTAGCTCCCTGAATTCCTGCCTTACATCCCTATCCCTTTTCCTACCTATGTCGTTGGTACCTATGTGGACCACAATTTGGGGCTGCTCCCCCTCCCACTTAAGGATCCCTTAAGGAAATGGTAAACAAATCACTTGTTGTGGCATTTATGTAGAGGACATGCCGGGATGCGCGTTAGAAGAGATATCATTGAAATTACCTGGACATCGAGGTTCGCAGGCAGCAGAATTAGCAGCCATAGCATACATTGTAGAGCACCCAGACTCGTTCCTGACCCCAGGCGACATATACTCGACAGCCTATATGTCTGCAATAGTTTAACGGAGTTCCTACCCCTATGGGAATCTAGAGGTTTTGTTTCTGCGGATGGATAACCCCCACCCTCAGCCCCATTACTCCAGTATATTCCCAGGGCAGCAAAGGATCATAAATACGGTATCATTAAAGTCCGTAGCCACCATCGTTCTTCCCCCCCATGTAACGTTAAGGCAGACAACCTAGCAAAGGCAGGTTCCAGACACGGTCACTTTTGGAATCCCCCGAGAGTGCCCCAGTACACGCGGTCCAGGTCTCACAGACCAATATTCAAGATTTAGCTCAAGCCCAAAAGGAAGACAAAAAGCTCAGGGAAGTTTTAAAAGGTAACTGTCATAATATACACCAGTATAAGTATATCATGGTGCAGACACACACTAATGGACACACAGTGGGACCAATCAACATACACAACACCGCAGCCAATCACCAGTGAGAGCACACGCACTAGAAAGTCAGGGGGCTTCAGCGTTCCCGCTCATTCGAGTTGCAGCTAGCTTGGAGGACAAAGCTCACAGCCTGCAACACAAGCATTCACCATGTGCTGAGTGCATCGACTGGTTAGGACAAGGCAAAGGTCTTTAGTTAAATCTAGTATCGTATTAACCCACAGTCTAAGTATGTTTAAACAGTTAATGATTCAATAAAATAGTGTTGCACTACTTCAAGTGTTGGTGACCTGTATGTGATCCAGAACACCCAACACATCAGTAACTTTCCAGCCCCCTACGATAAGTACAGAAAAACTTTAACAGCACACAACGGCATAATTTTAAAAGATGGTATTTATGTGGTCCCCACCCAAGATAGAAACCAAATTATCTGCCAATTCCATGATGACCATGGACACCGAGGGATAGCTGCAACCCTTGCCCACCTCAGACCTCTCTGCTGGTGGCCCGATTTAAAATCCAATGTAACGCATTACATTGAAAATTGTTTAATTTCCTCCCAGAACAATCCAGACAGGTACGCGAGGAAAGGTCAGCTCAGTCACACCCGCCCTGTTAATGGCCCCTGGACGAATTTACAGATTGATTACATAGGTCCCCTACTCCCCTGCAAGAATGGTTTTAAGTATGTGTTGGTAGTGATCGACACCTTCACGAAATGGGTGGAAGCTTTTCCATCTAGAACTAACACGGCTAAAACGACAGCCAAGATTCTAACGCAGCACACCTTCACAAGATGGGGCCTTCCCTGTAGTGTAGAGTCAGACCAAGGCTCACATTTCACAGGACGCGTCATGAAAAATCTCCTCACAATTCTCGGCATCAGACAAAAATTTCACATTGCCTATCACCCCCAATCAAGCGGAATCATAGAATGAATGAATAGAACCCTCAGGGCAACCCTCAGGAAAATGGTGCAATAGCACAATACCACATGGGACACAGTTCTCCCTTTTGCACTCATGTTTATAAGGAACATGGTATCAACTTTCGACAGGATACACCCCCCACACCCTCATGACCGGACAGCCCATGAAGGGAACAGAATACTTGTTAGGGCTTGATTTGTCCAGCCCCACAGTCACCGCCCTCACCCATGAGGAAGTGGTACAGCAGATCCTCGAAAACGTTAAAGCAGCCCAGCTCGCCACCGCTGTTAGACTTGGCACACGAAAGAAACAAAGTAAAGTATGTTTTGACAAAACGGTACACATGCTATTTACACCCCACAGAATTTTCAGCAGGACAGCAGGTCATGCTCTCCCTGTACAACCCCAGTTCATTTCTTTCCCCCAAATTCGCAGCACCCTACTCCACTTCAGATAAAGTCAGCCCCTCCATTTATAAGATCACTTATCCTAATGGCAAATCAGGATGGCTTCACATAAACCAGCTTAAGGTTTATGGCACACAGAGCAACCACTCACACCACATCTCACTGGCAGCAGCAGATGAACACACCCCGCCCATGGACGACCTATTCCTACCCTCCCTCAACCAGTCCAGCCCATCCTCGGACACCAGTTCGACCCCACCCCCCAGAGGCATGACTCCACCTCTCCCTTCATTCGACCGCACCGACAGCGACAGCGACAGCACTGATACATTAGGCCCCATGGAACCGCCACACAATTTCAATTCTGCATCAGGTCCCACTCCCAGCGACTCCGAACAGGATACGTTCGACCCCTTCGAGACCACTTATATAAAAGCCCCAGAACCGGACCCACCGCCCGACGACTATGGATTGCCCCCTACCACCTCCAACCTAGACACTAAACATTGGCACCGTGACAATTCCTACAGACTCATCCCACATCGCCCCAAGCAGCCTTGGCACAGCTACTCCAGTCACGAGTGTGGCAACCGGGTGACTCAGACTCTGACTCCCACCAGACGAGCCCCTTTGCGACTCTTTTTGCTATAGAACAATGAAGTGTCCAGATGATGGTAAAAAGGAACCGATTGAGATTTACGGTGTCCTTTTTGATGGAGCCTGCCCGATTTTGTTATTTTAGTTTGCTGTTAATAAATGTTGAATGTTTGTATTGTGTACGACCCTTTGATAAAGTTTATTCCATGGCACCACACCACATTTTGATGCAGTCACAACTACTCTTTTGATGCCACATGGCAGTTAAAGGAACAAGTTTGTCGGCAGACACCCATTGATACAGTCATAACTACTCTTCTGATTCGACGGCAGTCATAAGAGGCAGTTTTTCCACGACAAACACAAATTCTGTCCATTCTTGTCCGGTCACCCAGGCAGTGGAGTAACGGCACTGATCCCCGCCCTGCCTGAGGACCCCCATCTGGTCAGCTAAGCTCGGGTCGTGCACCTACGGCACTGGTCCGCGGCCCACACGCACCCAATTCGGAGCTTTTGGTTCAAAACTCTTTTACTTTTAGTCTGTGGTTTAAAGAATGCTCTTTGCCACAAGTTTTGTTTGTTTTCCGGCGATCCTTAGGTCGCTATCCCACATGCTATTTACATCCTCAAACACTTGGATGGAACGCTTTGCTGCTGGACGAAGAAATTGTCCGCCTACTCACCGCATCGACCACCCAGGCTGCGAGACTGCTCGCTCTGTGACAGTATTTTCTTCTCGGATGTCTTGTCCCCAAAACTATTTGGTTTAAAAAAAAATGAGGGAGTCACATATGGTGACAATTCTAATGGGCAATTGATAATAAAAGGAGAAATAGACAGACATACAAGATCTTAAACAAGGTAATAACAGATATTATGCTTGTGTCCACAGGAAATCCAAAACAACAGAAGACAGAGGAAGACCAAGGAAAAGAAGCGAACATGAAGACGGACATCATGACCAACATTTGGATCTTCATGGGATCTCTACAGTTGCGCGCAGACGCGACCCCCCTGACCCCTACCCCACAGGCCGTGAATGTTTCCCATCACTGCCATACACCACACCCAGAGACAGAAACTGACACACCAACCTGGTTAGACAACCTTATAAAATGGTATTCCCTTTCATACATCGTAGAAGCACTGTTAGTCATAGCAATACTCTGTAGTGTCATCCAGACACTGAGATTTCGGAAATGGCAAAGGAAAGCCTCCCGCACTCTGGTATATACACTCAGACCCCCTATTTTCGGACTCCATCAAATCCCCCACTCTCTCTAAGTAAATAAAATGCATCGACTAATGTTTTTGTTTGTTCTAATAAAGAAAGATGTGAAATTCTGTAGTTGACCTCCAAGATACAGAGAAATGTAATGCTGCTATTAGATAGTTTATACTGTTTGTAAATTCTTTTGATTGACTAAAGATAGTTTAGAGAAGGATAGTTAGAGATTCCCGTGTTTTAAATGAAAAAGAAATGTAATGCATGCTTGAATGTTATAGTGCCCGTTAGAATTTTATAATGATATATGAGGATGTAAATAGCATGTGGGATAGCGACCTAAGGATCGGCGGCAGCGGTGCGCAGGGGCCTTCTGGGAGGTGAGTAGTGAGTTTAAAAGCACTTACCTTTACAGGAGCAGCCCTTTGGATTTCGGCGGCAGCGGTGCGCAGGGGCCTTCTTGGAGGTGAGTAGTGAGTTTAAAAGCACTTACCTTTACAGGAGCAGCCCTTTGGATTTCGGCGGCAGCGGTGCGCAGGGGCCTTCTTGGAGGTGAGTAGTGAGTTTAAAAGCACTTACCTTTACAGGAGCAGCCCATTGGATTTCGGCGGCAGCGGTGCGCAGGGGCCTTCTGGGAGGTGAGTAGTGAGTTTAAAAGCACTTACCTTTACAGGAGCAGCCCTTTGGATTTCGGCGGCAGCGGTGCGCAGGGGCCTTCTTGGAGGTGAGTAGTGAGTTTAAAAGCACTTACCTTTACAGGAGCAGCCCTTTGGATTTCGGCGGCAGCGGTGCGCAGGGGCCTTCTTGGAGGTGAGTAGTGAGTTTAAAAGCTCTTACCTTTACAGGAGCAGCCCTTTGGATTTCGGCGGCAGCGGTGCGCAGGGGCCTTCTGGGAGGTGAGTAGTTAGTTTAAAAGCTCTTACCTTTACAGGAGCAGCCCATTGGATTTCGGCGGCAGCGGTGCGCAGGGGCCTTCTTGGAGGTGAGTAGTGAGTTTAAAAGCTCTTACCTTTACAGGAGCAGCCCTTTGGATTTCGGCGGCAGCGGTGCGCAGGGGCCTTCTGGGAGGTGAGTAGTTAGTTTAAAAGCTCTTACCTTTACAGGAGCAGCCCATTGGATTTCGGCGGCAGCGGTGCGCAGGGGCCTTCTTGGAGGTGAGTAGTGAGTTTAAAAGCTCTTACCTTTACAGGAGCAGCCCATTGGATTTCGGCGGCAGCGGTGCGCAGGGGCCTTCTTGGAGGTGAGTAGTGAGTTTAAAAGCACTTACCTTTACAGGAGCAGCCCTTTGGATTTCGGCGGCAGCGGTGCGCAGGGGCCTTCTTGGAGGTGAGTAGTGAGTTTAAAAGCTCTTACCTTTACAGGAGCAGCCCTTTGGATTTCGGCGGCAGCGGTGCGCAGGGGCCTTCTGGGAGGTGAGTAGTTAGTTTAAAAGCTCTTACCTTTACAGGAGCAGCCCATTGGATTTCGGCGGCAGCGGTGCGCAGGGGCCTTCTTGGAGGTGAGTAGTGAGTTTAAAAGCACTTACCTTTACAGGAGCAGCCCTTTGGATTTCGGCGGCAGCGGTGCGCAGGGGCCTTCTTGGAGGTGAGTAGTGAGTTTAAAAGCTCTTACCTTTACAGGAGCAGCCCTTTGGATTTCGGCGGCAGCGGTGCGCAGGGGCCTTCTGGGAGGTGAGTAGTTAGTTTAAAAGCTCTTACCTTTACAGGAGCAGCCCATTGGATTTCGGCGGCAGCGGTGCGCAGGGGCCTTCTTGGAGGTGAGTAGTGAGTTTAAAAGCTCTTACCTTTACAGGAGCAGCCCATTGGATTTCGGCGGCAGCGGTGCGCAGGGGCCTTCTTGGAGGTGAGTAGTGAGTTTAAAAGCACTTACCTTTACAGGAGCAGCCCATTGGATTTCGGCGGCAGCGGTGCGCAGGGGCCTTCTGGGAGGTGAGTAGTGAGTTTAAAAGCTCTTACCTTTACAGGAGCAGCCCATTGGATTTCGGCGGCAGCGGTGCGCAGGGGCCTTCTGGGAGGTGAGTAGTTAGTTTAAAAGCTCTTACCTTTACAGGAGCAGCCCATTGGATTTCGGCGGCAGCGGTGCGCAGGGGCCTTCTTGGAGGTGAGTAGTGAGTTTAAAAGCTCTTACCTTTACAGGAGCAGCCCATTGGATTTCGGCGGCAGCGGTGCGCAGGGGCCTTCTTGGAGGTGAGTAGTGAGTTTAAAAGCACTTACCTTTACAGGAGCAGCCCATTGGATTTCGGCGGCAGCGGTGCGCAGGGGCCTTCTGGGAGGTGAGTAGTGAGTTTAAAAGCACTTACCTTTACAGGAGCAGCCCTTTGGATTTCGGCGGCAGCGGTGCGCAGGGGCCTTCTTGGAGGTGAGTAGTGAGTTTAAAAGCACTTACCTTTACAGGAGCAGCCCTTTGGATTTCGGCGGCAGCGGTGCGCAGGGGCCTTCTGGGAGGTGAGTAGTGAGTTTAAAAGCTCTTACCTTTACAGGAGCAGCCCTTTGGATTTCGGCGGCAGCGGTGCGCAGGGGCCTTCTGGGAGGTGAGTAGTTAGTTTAAAAGCTCTTACCTTTACAGGAGCAGCCCATTGGATTTCGGCGGCAGCGGTGCGCAGGGGCCTTCTTGGAGGTGAGTAGTGAGTTTAAAAGCTCTTACCTTTACAGGAGCAGCCCATTGGATTTCGGCGGCAGCGGTGCGCAGGGGCCTTCTTGGAGGTGAGTAGTGAGTTTAAAAGCTCTTACCTTTACAGGAGCAGCCCTTTGGATTTCGGCGGCAGCGGTGCGCAGGGGCCTTCTGGGAGGTGAGTAGTTAGTTTAAAAGCTCTTACCTTTACAGGAGCAGCCCATTGGATTTCGGCGGCAGCGGTGCGCAGGGGCCTTCTTGGAGGTGAGTAGTGAGTTTAAAAGCTCTTACCTTTACAGGAGCAGCCCATTGGATTTCGGCGGCAGCGGTGCGCAGGGGCCTTCTTGGAGGTGAGTAGTGAGTTTAAAAGCACTTACCTTTACAGGAGCAGCCCTTTGGATTTCGGCGGGAACCGGAAGTTCGACCTCTGGCAAGTCCCCCCCCCCCCCCCCCAATAAATTCTGGTGGAGAGGAAACCCGAGACACTACACGTGTAGTGTCTCCCACCCACCCTCCTCCTCTAACCTAATAATAAGACCCATTGGTGGAAGGTAAGTGCCATATTATATTATATATTATTAGCATTGTGCAGGCCAAGGATTGGAGGTGGAGGAGCAGTCTCTGTCAGCGAGAGAACCTGAGAACATCTCAGAAGGTAAGCAAGTGATTTTTACTTTTATACCTTTTTTCAAATTGTGTGTGTCGGGGGGGACAGAAAAGCTGTGACCTGAGTGGCTGGTTGGGATTCTAACCTAAATTTTTTTGACTATTTGGGAACTAATTAAACATAATAACTTAATTATAATTTAGAGGATATCTAAGCCAGAGATCGGAGGATATTATAGTTAGCTATCGCATTTCTATTAGAAATCTAGTGCTAGGAAACAGATAGTTGACAGTAACTTTGTAATTTAAAAAAAAAAAAGTATTTATAAAAAAAAAGACAAATTTTAATTTTAATT